>NC_090932.1:24510476-27452976 GCF_040938575.1 Ambystoma mexicanum | reverse complement strand
TTGGGTCATAGGTTGCGCTTAGAGATGGGCAAGCCTGGCGAGGTTCGAGCCATCTCGGGCTCCAACGGGGATCCAGCTCGACCCTGCTTTTGGGCCAGTACCCCAGGATGCCACGGGCCCCACCATGCTTTCCCAGGGCAGCACCAAAAAATAGGCATTTTTTTCCATTTTCCCTGTGCCGCGCGGCCAGGGGAGTTGCTAGGTCTGGAAAAGACCCGGGGCTAAGCTGATGTTGGAACTGTTGAGACTGGGGGCTAGCTAATCTTTTGGCTGTAGCTCCTGAGATTCTATCAGGGGCTACAACCAAAAGATCAGGGGCTATAGCCCCCTTAGCCTCCCCCTAGCAACGCCCCTGCGCGCGGCCAACATGGAAAGAAATGCCGATATGTGAACAAAATAAAGGTGACCACGATGTCGGCACGGATGCCGAGAGGGCACCACGCCCGCATGTATTTTTTTCATAGTTGACCATCTCTTTCCATTTTGCCTGATGGTGGCTCGCCAGGGCCGCGTTTAAATTTGTTCATTTCTGTGGGGTAGCCAGGGATGTCACGGGCTCGGCCCACGGTGGGCTCCAAGAGCCAGGCCTGACCGCCAGGATCAGCCCTACCCATGAAATCTCTGCCCCCCCCCAGCTCTAGTTGCGCCTAAGCACCACCTAATAGCTGAAACTAAAAGTGGGTCTTTGGGAATCGGCCCGTTTTATGCCATACATTTAAACCAATTGAGGCGCGTGAAAAGTGCAAAGTGCAAACCGCATGCCGACCCCAAAATCAGATGAACCCCTCTGCCGGTGGGCAGGGTACGAAGAAAGAGAACAACGCCCGGTCCTTGAGCAAAATGCGCAGAGCTGGGGCCAAAGTGACAGTCATGGGCAACACAGAAAACACACCCAGGGAAACAGTTCGAGCGCAGCGCAGAATAACATCGCGCAAAACTAGAAGAGGCCCGAGGAAAGGAATGGCGTAACTTGCCCACCGTGCTCCAAAGCGCACCCAGCGAGGTGATTCACACAGGAGAGCCCTTCTGGGTGTTTACACGCAAAAGTGAAACAGGCGGTGGGGGCCGGGGGGTGTGCACCGGCCCCAGGACACACCCACAGTGTCGCACGAGAAACGTCTCCACCACGGCTTGGCCGGAGGCGACAATAACCCGGCCTGTGAGCGCGCGCGGATCCCAGCAATGTGTCGGGGGTTATTTGCTAATAAGCAGCGCACGCTGTGCTGATATTTCATGGGATTAAGGCGACGGCTCAGACACCTGATATGTAGCGCGCCGCCCCACAATGCAATGGTAATCGTACCCTAATTGCCCTAATGCGGCACGTGCGGACCCACGTGGGTCTTTGCTGCAGGTGCATTAACTCGCCAACCTTTCAGGTACACACGCCTGGATGTAACTGAGCACGCTCGTGCTGTCCTGTGCCCGGTGATGTCCTGTGTCTGGTGCTGTCCTGTGTCTGGTGCTGTCCTGTGCCTAGTGCTGTACTGTGCCCGTGCTGTCCTGTGCCTAGTACTGTACTATGCCCGGTGATGTCCTGTGCTTAGTGCTGTACTGGGCCCGTGCTGTCCTGTGCCTGGTACTGCACTGTATCTGGTGCTGTTCTCTGTGCCTGGTGCAATACTGTGCCCGGTGATGTCCTGTGTCTGGTGCTGTACTGTGTCCTGTGCTGTACTGTATCTGGTGCTGTGCTGTTCCCAGTGCTGTAATGTGCCCGTTGACGTCCTGTGCCCGGTGCTGTACTGTGCCCGGTGCTGTACTGTATCTGGTGCTGTACTGTGCCCATTGACGTCCTGTGCCCGGTGCTGTACTGTGCCCGGTGCTGTACTGTTCCTGGTGCTGTACTGCGCATTGAATTGTCAACATGGTGGATGTCTTTCAATGATCTCAAACGCCTTCTCCAACTCCCGTTATAAACCCCCAAGGTCCGCTTCGGTGCTGACTCTTCCACTCTAAATTATGGTTTCTTTTAACTATAAAAAAGCAGCCAGGGGCAACATCTTCTGCAGCGCGTAGCCACCTATGCGTGCTCGTGAACAGGGCTGCGCGTACCCGCGTGCTCATTGTACAGATCAGCGATGTTGCGCTCGCAACTATGAAATGTGCAGCACAATCTCAGAAATGCTGCTCAAACGTGTGTAATGCAGCTTTGACCGACCTGGCCCTGTTTTTAATTGGTCTGAAGGGCACACGTGTACCGATTTCTGATGCCCAGGCCGCCAGCGTAGCCAAGACACACCCTTTATTCATGCAAGGAGGCACAGTAAGGGCACACGAGCCACTGGGTACAGATTCTAATGGGCAGATTTGTGTCACAGTGTATACATTTTCTTGCTGAAAGACTTTCTAGTCAATGGGTTTGTGCGCCTGCTGCAGCTACACCGGAACACCCTGCAGGTGGCAGCCGCGGGCTGTTCCACACACTCTGCGACTTAGCAGCCTATGAGCAGAGCACTTTAAGCTCCTACACCAAGTAAGCGAGCACTTTGGGAAGTTAACCGCGTGTCGAAAACATGGCCTGTGTTACGTTCTCATGTTGCGGCTTTACATAGTGACAACGTTCAGAATATTGTTTTTTCCATCTGGATCAGGCACAACGTCTAAAAAGTACTCACCACGAATACTGCAACGCATTCAGTACTTACCTCTCCAACCGGTCTTTCTCTCAATGTACTCAAAGGCCGCGCTCAGATAGCGCCCTGAAAACGAGAAGCCGGGCGTTTCGGCGCCCGACTATGCACTGGCCACTGGACCGAGGGAGGCTGCTCCCGACTCCTGCGGCTGCCCTCGCTGTGTGAGGCGACCTTTCGGGTTTTGTCTTTGGGTTTCGTTTACCGGTAACGTGCAGCTGCCCGGCAGGAAAAACCGGTTTGGATAAGTGACACGTGACGCCACCTGGAGAGGGAACCTGGCGCCCCTGTGCGGGGGTGCCTGCAGACCAGCCCTGGCAGCAAAGGGGGGCTCTGAAGAAGAGGAAAGACACAGGAAGGGGCCAGAACAAGGGGGACCGAGTGAAACAAGGTGGCCATGACATTAGAGGCGAGTGAACAGCACCTACTTCCCAGCGCCCTGTGCCACACAGAAGGCTACACAGAACCGTAATAAGGGGAATCCCCCTGGAGACTTATGAACGTCCCCAAGCGAGAAGAATTGGGGGAAAAAGCCAAGTGCCAATAGAACAGAACAGAGCCCGCGGCCAGAGGAAAGCACCCTCTGTCTCCAGAGATCGCAGTGGTGGGACTTGGGCTGGCAGTGCCGACATGGTCTATATGCTTTCTACAGGTCACCTCATCTGCCCAGGTGCTGCCATAATGCACACTCTGCTTTTACTAAGAAGGCTATCAGCCACTCTAACCTCTCCTTGTGACTCGACTCCTTCCAGGACTGGATGACAAACAGTCGCCTTTATTTGCAAGGCGCCAACTGCGCCATAGGCCTAATAAAGCCAAAAGCCTAGTCATTGACTTTGATATTAACCTTTCGTGTAGGCTGCAAATTGAGACATTGGGCCTCCTTCTGAGTTTGTCAGTCCAGAAACAACGGTGCCAGTAAGATTACTACGGGTTTACCTGCCGGAGCCGCTGTACCTGGCAGGTCTGACCCTGCCGGGCACAGCGGCCATCACAGAAGCACCGGCACCGCTAACAACAATGCCTGTGCTTCCGTGTCCCCACTCCGATACAGTCCTCAAGGACTGTATGGGAGTGGGGATGAACGAAAAAGCTGGCGCCTAACTTCCCTGTATGTGTACATTGGGTGGTCCTGTCCTCCAAAATTCAATGCTGCAAACAATTTTAAGCAGTAAATGATTTAACCTTCCCAGGTGCCCCATGCATTGCTAGAGAATCCATATCATGAGGTGAGGAAACAACCATCAGCTATGTTTGGTTTCGTGGTAGCCCTTTTATTACTTTTGTGGCTATTCTTATGAGTTTTGCTTGAAAAGAATTGGGTTAAAAGAGAAAAGAGAAAACACATAAAAACATTTTGATTTTAACATGACATAACTGGGTCAAGGACTGGTCAAAAAACTGTGTGCATAAAGGAGAGAAGAAGTTAACAGTACTAAGGTTCCATTTTTCACAGTTCTGTATATACAATGCACAGTGACTCCTTATGTTTATAAGGGATGAACTAGAGGTATCCACACTATTGCTTCATAATGATCACATCCTCATAGTGTCAATGCTGTAAGGTACTGTATTTAATTATTGTTTTTTCATACAATTATACAGACCAACAAAATTAACAAAACAGCAGGTCCTTTTAATGTAGGGCACTGGTATTTAGCCTTAGAAGGGCTAATGTAGACAGTGGTAGTTGTATCTATCTGTCTGTATTGAAATGGTTGGAAATGATGGCCAGCAAAGGCTGATCCAAGACCAAGAGAAACTGGTCGTTATATATGCAGGTCTCCCTTTCCCGGAAGCTGTGTGGAAACTCCTATGATTCCAGAGGTTTGTAGGGGTGCTGGGCACAGACTGTAATCTGAAGTTTTGGTCTGTGCTTGCTTTTGCTGGCATCCATAAAGGTTGCAGGGTGCCTGGGTCGACTTGAAATAGCAGACCCTGTGTAGGGCTTCTTTTGAAAGTAGCTCGTTCAAATTTGCCATGAACTGTGAGTCTGGTGAGGTCCCGTAGTGTACTGCGCCTAACTTCCCGGCCATCGCACTTGGAATAGCCCGGTGGCAACGGGAAGTCAGACACCAGTAATTCATTACGGGTCTGGCGGCAATCCACCGGTAGCACCGGCACGGTAACCGCCGGACCCGTAATGAGGCCTAACAACACCTCCAGCTATATCTACTCAAAACATTCTTCCATTCTTGGACTTTTGGCACAACCTGCAAATGACACAATCACTGGGATTGTCTAAGCCGGTCTCTGCCTGATTATTGCAACAGATGACATTAAGGGCTCTGCAAACAAGTCTTTAAAAAGCTGCAATAAACGGAAAACAGATCGGCCTGTCCGATCCTTAGCAGCCTGCCAAGTATGACATGACCTCCCAATCCTCAAACATCCTTTCTTGGCTCTCAACACCTCAACGTGTCGAATGTAAGAGTCTGTAAGACACCGCAAGAGCTTACTGGGCGTTGGTCCCAAAAGCACCTTATTTCTGTTTGTATTCCTGTATTTATTTGACAAATAGGTCAATTTGAATCAGACATGACTCACAAAAAAACATATACAGAGGGCAGATGCGTTCCCATAAAGGCTCCCTGCCTGTACAATAGCACAAAAATGAGAACAAGCGATGAGCCAGTTTCGGAAGTTATGCACAAAATAAGACATGTGACATGGACTAAGAAAAACAAACAGAAGCAAAGTGTATATAAGAAAACAGGTGACTTACAAAGGTAACATTAACCTAACAGGGCAGGTGCTTCAAACTAAAGAGGAATACTCATTAAATATAGAAAATGACATTATCAAGCGTCACTGGAGGCAGTACTGGGGTCAGGTGGGGAGCAGAGGGGAGAGGGCAGTGAGAGATCCCTCGTTGGTACGAAGGTTGAAGTTAAGCCAAGCTTTGAAGTTATCCACAGTTGGGCTGGCTTTGATTCTTAAGGGAAATGGGTTCCAATGGAGGCGGCACGTAGGGAGAAAGAGAAGGAACGGTCACTGCGATTACCCTTGCGGCCCGCCATGCCTCGCTTCCATGGCGGACCTGGTGTTGGCTTTGGGACCGCCTTCTTCAGCGTTTCTTGCCTGGTCGGTCTCATCTCCTAGGGGCTGCCATATTGTCTGCGATTCAGCTGTGCTGGGGTCCAGCGGCCGCCTTCCGCACATGTGCGGTTCAAGCAGTGTGGGTTGTTGCTATTAGCAACCCGTGTGCCGGTGCGCTGCCCTCATTGGACATCGCTCAACATAAAGACTTGGCGAACACTGGCCTCAGTGCGTTGCAATCTCTTCTTGTTCAGAGGTAACACTGATGAGCGCTGCTCTGTTTCTTTTCT
The DNA here is from genome assembly GCF_040938575.1 of Ambystoma mexicanum. Classification (NCBI taxonomy): domain Eukaryota; kingdom Metazoa; phylum Chordata; class Amphibia; order Caudata; family Ambystomatidae; genus Ambystoma; species Ambystoma mexicanum. The sequence continues at coordinate 27,447,017 of NC_090932.1, read as the reverse complement.
GGAATTTTCCTGATCCTGCTGCCCTTCTGTTGGCTTAGTTTCTTGCTCCTTGCCTTCAGTCTCTGCTGACCAGCCATTTCCGCTCACCCTTCTTACCCTGCCCCTTCGGCCTGGGTGCTGGGTTCTTTTGTTATTGTCTCTCCTATCTGCATTGTTCTCTTTACTTACCTTTTCTGCTCCTCTGTCCACCCACGCTCAGTGCCTGGAATTGCCTGGATCACGTAAATCATGGGAGGTCCTTTCTTCTTGGTGCTGGGGAACGGCTTCCCATCCATAGCTAGTGTACACCTTCTGGTCTGGGTCAGGAGGTGGAAACCCCAACTGCGCAAATATCAGGACCGGATAAACGCCACTCTCCAACACTATCCTGGGTCGACAACAACACCGGCATACAGGTACACAGGAATCACGGAGGGTGGGCGAGGGCAGAGGAGGATCGCTGGGAACGAGATATTCGGTTGTGAGGAATTCGACCATCCGCACTGTGGGTGTGCGCTTGCCTGGGTTTTTAAAATTTTTAAAAGAAATTGAATGGTGGTGGATCAACCTGTGGAAAATGTGTGGGGCTAATACGCACACACTTCCCTATGCTCATTGCACGACATACACATAGACCTGTGTACTCTGGGTGGATACAGCCTACAGGCACCATCCCCCCTCTCATATTTAGTTCAGACATGACAGCCAGGATGAAACCATGTCCTCTCAGAAGGGGGGATCCCCCCCTGCCTAGCCAGCCAAATAAACAAACAAAGGTTAATGGATATGTCATGTCCTTTTGTTAGCTCTGCTGGTTGCATCTTCACATACTAATCAGAGTTTAATTCACACAGTTCCACATGGGGCCTGGCTGCAGAGGTTAACTAATGAACAGGAAACTCCCAACAACCTTTGATATGCACTGTATCAACCTGAAGCCAGCTCCCGCCTTTAGAATCAATGGACAGTGAAATGTCACAACTGGAAATGCGTGAATTACAGTAGTCATCCCCACAGGGAAACCCCATTTAGAGGGTAGGAGTATGTGATTTGACGGAGAAAGAAAGTCTGGTCCCACCAAAGCTTCAAGGGAGACCTGGTGCTTTAATCAGGAACCAGAGAGAGCTCAGTTAACTAAAATGACCCTTCACTAATCACTGTGGCCCATTTGGCATTATAAGAGGGCTGAGCCCCTCTTTTGGGCAGATCATCTGAAGACTTTGCAAGGAGTAGCAAGAATAACTCAACATTGGACTATGGCTGAAGGTACAGTCTGCCTTACATCTTCCGCCAGTGAAGGAATGCCAGGACCTCCAAGAGGGAAGCACGATGCCTCCCCTAAACCTCTCCCAGAGAACAGAGGGAGATACTGAATCCAGAGGACCCATCCAGAAACTCCAGAACCGGTACTCAGCCAGCACACTGCGTGCCCTGCTAGGCTCTGATGCAAGCTTCCTAGGTGGGACATGGCAGAGAGTCTCTGAACCCAACCAAGGACAAGACAGCTGCCTGCAACACTCTCCTCAGCTCTGGGCTGTCCGCCTTAAAGGACGACACAAGCCCAGTGAAGAAGCTAGGAGGAGTGCATTAACAAGCATCTACTGAGGTCAGCCTTAAAGGACATTTTCAATCCAGTCAAGCCCCTCAAGCTTCAACCGACTGCACTGCTGACTGCTGTTACGCCACAGTCATTAACACCGTCTGAGACGCCTCGACCAGTGCTTCAGACCTACCGACCAGCACTGAGATAGCGATTCAGGACCATGAGCCGCTATATAGGCCAGCCTGCAGCCGTCCGTCCAGCCCCACTCGCCGAACTGCCTGCCACCTGATACCCGCAGCTGTCGCCCGTCTGGAACTCTGTCACAGAAGCTGCGCAGCACCCTGAAACCAACTTGTCCTTGTCGTGCACCAAGAACACCTACAAGTACGAGGTACATTGTAGTTCTGTCCCAATGGTCCATCTCCGAAGCCCCCCAGTGACATTCTATTACCCATTGCCCCCTTTGTGTTTAAACTAAGTATCCTTGAACTATTGTGATTAATTACTTTAACGACTACCCTCCTGTTAGTATCTAGAGTGCACCCCCTTTCCTTCTTTGAACCTGTTTTCTGCATTCATTTACAGGGTGGGTTTTATTTTGTAGTGTTGCTAGAACTGTCTGCTGTGATAATAATAAAGTAGATATTTTTATACAGCCTTGACTGGACAGTCCCCTTTATCATTGGGTAATAGTTGTATTTTTGTTGTGTTGCAACTAATCAATGATCCACGACCTTGCGGATATAAGCCTGCCATTCCATCCACGGTACCAAATTTGGATAAGGACGTTAATAATTTGCTTGTGTTCCAATCTGGTCAAATCTTTTCTGGAGTACTAGAGGTGTGGGGCTGATTGATGGTTTAGAAACCGATATTCATCCCTGGACCACCGGTGCCCTTGAAGTTGATTTGTCACATCGGTAAACTGAGATAAAATCAGACAGGCACTGAGGAGCATGAACATGAGCAGATTTGTAGAGTAGGAGAAGGGACTTGAAAAGAGTTTGTGCATGGCGAGCCAACCAGCATTTTGTCGGTTGGTATAAGTGGGGGAGGATCTGGTTAGGTTGTAGAGAGTGTGTACAGCACAATTCTGGGGTTTGTCTAGCGGGTGGGAGGAGTAGAGAGGAAAGCCAAGGAGTATCCTTGAGCAGTAGTCTATTTTGATAAGCACAAGAGTGAACATTAGAGCGTTTGTAGCATGGTTGGTTAGACAAGGACTAATTTTCCGAATGTTGAGGTTAATGTGAGCAACAGAGTCATTCGTAGTGATGATTGTTCAAGTCGTAGGTTGCTATCAAAGAGAATCCAAAGATTATGAGCCTTGATTGTAGAAGTAACAATGATAAGTGGGAATGAGATAGAGGTGTGTAAGGGAGGGATGGCACTGGAAACTGCAAGAAAGATAACTTTCATTTTTTGAAGAGTTCAGCATGAGGCAGTGAAGAGCCATGAAGTGATAACTTGCAGTGAGACAGTTCGTAATTTGTTCCCAGATGTCTAGGGCGAAGGAGCAAACTAAAGGTGCTGGTGAAAGCCAAAGGATGAGAGAAGTCTTCCTAGGGCAGTGGTATGGAGGGTGACGAGCAGAGGCCCAAGGACTGGTCCTTGGGGGTTACAGACAGGGAGAGGGGTGGGACAAAGGGTTGCAGATTCCAAGACATTTTAAAGGATTGACCTTATAACATGTCACAGACTAAGAAGAAATCTATGCCCCAACAGCAGAACACCTGCCCACCTTGCAAGGACCCTTGAAAGAAAGGTTGCACTAGGAGGAGATTTGCCTGGAAAGGGACAGCATTTTGGAGTAATATGGCTCTGGATTTGAAGTTGGAACAGAAACTCATCAGATTTAGAAAGGCAATGATACCTCTCCTCTCCAACACACCTTCCTGGGATAGTCTACTAGCCACTGGTCTCTCCTAGCCAAGTCTACTAGCCACTGGTCTCACCTAGTCATGTCTACTAGCCACTGGTCTCACCTAGCCAAGTCTACTAGCCACTGGTCTCACCTAGTCATGTCTACTAGCAACTGGTCTAACCTAGCCTAGTCGACTTGTCACTTGTCTTACCCAGTCTTGTCTACTACCCACTATACTAAAAGAATTATCAAGTAAATCTAAATTTGTGCCTACTTTCCCGAAAGACAATTTGATTGATACCTTCCATCAAGCAGTCACAAATGACATACACAAACTGCAAGACTCCATTCATACGAAACAAGGGCGCAAATGCAACTTGACGCGCCAACAACAAATAGCTTTGCAAAAGTTGGCTTCTAATGAGAATCTGATCTTCAAAGAGGCAGACAAAGGTGGCAATGTGGTAATAATGAATAGGAGGGACTACATTGCCATGGGCCTAGAACACTTAAATTCACCTGGCTGCTATGAAACTTTGCCCTCAAACCCAATTTGCACACTCAGGGCAACAGTCAGCCAACTTGTGGCCAAATGGTACACCAGAGGCCTTTTAACAGATGTTGAAAAACGGTTTCTTACTGTAGATGGTCCAATTATGCCCACTGCCTACTTCCTGCCCAAGATTCACAAACCCTTCACCAGAATGCCAGAAGGAAGACCAATCTTAAGTGGGGGTGGTGGGATCTTTGAGCCAATCTCCATGTACATTAATGAATTTCTTGCTCCCCTTGTGACTTCTATCCCCACCTTTATCAGAGATACCATGCACATTTTACACATACTGGATCAATTACCTGTACTTCCAAACATGTTACTAGTGACACTTGATGTCAAAGCACTCTATACCTCCATTGAGCATGCGAAAGCAATCATTAGTGTTGATCATATTTTCCGGGAGCACTCTGCCTCATTTTATGAACACATTGAAATGATTAAAGATCTCTTATCGTGTGCTCTCTCCAACAACGTATTTTTGTTCAACAACATTTATTACCGCCAACTTATTGGAATAGCAATGGGGGCAAACTACGCCCCAGCCCTTGCAAACATATTCATGCATCATTTTGAACAAATGGTTGTCTTTACAAATACTATGTTCTCACCATATATCTATATTTGGAAAAGATATATAGATGACGTAATTCTGATTTGGAATGGCTCCTGTGACACCCTGAATGATTTTGTGAACTATCTTAACACTAACATATGGGGAATTCAGTTTACACAGACTGTTAGCACCAGTAGTATCAATTTTCTTGATTTAACTATTATGATTTCTGATGGTAAACTGATAACCAAAACTTATCGCAAATCCACTTCAGTCAATTCTCTGCTTCATGCGAGCAGTTGCCATAAGAAATCGGTTGCACGCAATATCCCCAAAGGGGAATTTATACGTGCTAGACGCAACTGCTCAACAAATGAGGATTTTAAAATTGAATGTTCATTTATCCGCAACCGCTTTCTGGAAAGAGGTTATGATAGTCACCTCCTTGACAAAGCTCAACTGGAGGTCCAATCTCTGCAGAGAGAGGTTTTACTCACTCCCAAAGTACGCCCTCAGAGTACTCACAGCAACAAATTGAAATGTATTACCAAATATAACACGAGAGTTCAAAACTGTATAGCATAGTCAAGAGACATTGGCACATTTTACAATTGGACAGAGATATCACCCCCTGGGTAGATGATTCGCCAAATTTCATCTACACCAAGGCTAGCAATCTCAAAAACATTCTCTCTCCTTCATTTATGTCCAACCCACAATCCAAACCAACTTGGTTACAGCTAGCCAGTATAACTGGTTTTCGCAAATGTGGGGGGTGTTCTATGTGTATGTTCGCACTTGAAACTAAGCAACTAGATTTTGGCCATTTAGGTAGATATTCAATCAACTCCTTCATGAACTGTAATACCAAATTCTGTGTATATTGCATCCTTTGTGTATGTGGGAAGCGCTATATTGGTAGTACAATTCGGCCTTTGAAGATTAGAATCAGGGAACACTTGGCTTCCATCTCTCAAGTAGATTCCAAATACCCATTATCTGTACATTGGCAACAAGTCCACCAAATGGACAACAAGGCTGAAATCAGATTTACTGGAATGGCCAAGGTTTCATTACCACAACGAGGTGGCAATTTGGTTCTGAAACTACGCCAGTTAGAAGCGCGACTCATTTGTCGTTTTCGCACGGTCATACAAGGCCTCAATACAGATCATGAACTGTCTGTGTTTTTATGAGCAAATTTGCAATATATAGATTGTTTAATTCAATTGGTATGTAATCTACATAATTCACCCTCCTCCTTCCCCATGCGGGGGTTTCTTCGTGTGCCATACATCTAGCTGCTGACATTTCTCTCCCCTTCCTAAAAATTTTTTCTAAGTGCCCATATGAGAGGGTTCAGGAAGGTATGATTCTTTTTCTACGTTTTTTTGGAATTACTGAGTGTCTTATGTATCATCTGCCCTTTGCTTGGTCAAGGAATCCTGATTTTTCTCCTTTGTGCAACTGACAGGCCTTTATCTTTTGCCTCCTCTATTTTCACTCTAAAGTGTCTACTCGGCACTTACCCACATGGGCTTTGTTAATTTTAATTAATTTAAACATACACCACAATGCTGGGTTAAATTTTATTGCAATTCACTGTAACTGATTTATGTGAACTTGCTGTCTCAGTCCACTCTGAGTACCTCTGTGCATTGTTCGCCTCTTCTAGTCCCTTCTTTAACCGTCTCTCCTTTCATTCGGTCGACACCTCAATACACACAACCAAGATGGCGATCGCACGTCCCTTCACGTACGGCTGCGGTCGCTTTACGCCTGCCGGCTAACATAATAATGCCAGTATGAGTCGCGGCCAGCCGGCTCCATTTCGTTCCATTCAGTTGAGACGCTGGGGAGTTCAACACTTTCACGCAGATCCCTAGGTGGTAGGGACTGCGCGGCTCGCAATTATGTAGCCAGACACGCACCCGCAGCTACTTAATCCGTCTCCTTACCTTTTCCTTTTCCCTCTCATCTTGGACACACGCCAATCGGACGGCCTCTCCCTTCATCTTCTACCTTAAAGATACGCGGAAACGCTTTTACATAAACCCTTGAGTGCAATTGCAAGTGACAGGTACCAATTTGGCACTTGTCTTCGATTTCAAATGCTAGTTGACTATAGATGTGTACTTGTCTAATTAGCTGCGCCCATTATTGTCTTTCAGTGGAGCGCATGTTAAATTATTCTCTCATTTACCCTATTAGGGTAAGTACCTTGTCAGTATTTCAATTCTCAAATGATTGTAAGATACAATTTTTTATGTTGATAATTTATATGCTGCCCTAATTAATTTTACGGGTTTCTCCCTCAGTTCACACTGAACACACCTAACTCACAGGTAAAAAGGTTCCTTTTTCAACACCAACCTAAATGATGTATGGCCCGCTTAGAACCTCCCAGCTAATGATTTTCTGGTTAATCTTTTTCCCCAATTCACCTTGACCTGATGAATTTTACTCATACATATGGTATGTTTTTTCGTTTTTTTTCGTTTATTTATTCTTTCATTTGCAATTGCGTTTGATTGTATTCTGTCTTGTTTTGTGACTCTTTGAAATTTGTTCAAAAATTGGAAACTTGACTCTTGATATGATGTACCAAAAAAATCTTGTGTTTCCATATTATTAATGTATGTTTTTGTGGTCTTTCACCTTGGATGCACCGATACCTTGGGTCCCCACACCTTGTATCAACCTTGGTTCCAAAATTACTTTTTCCTTCTTTTCCTTGTTTTTGGTTAACCCCGTATCACAATAATGTGTATATATGTACAACTCTGTAGCCTCAGTTGAAGGGCAAGTTCCCGAAACACGTGTCAGGCTACCTCAGTGACAATTAAATCCACTATACCACTTTGGACTCAATTAGTGTTTATGCGCAGTGTGTTTGCAAAACAATTGTTTACTTCTTTACCCACTATACTAACCTAGCATATTCTACTAGCGGATGGCCGATCTAGCCTAGTCTACTAGCCACTCGTCTCACCTAGCATGGTCTACTAGCTACTGCCCTCACCTAGCTTACTCTAGTAGCCATTGGTCTCACCTAGCCTACTCTAGTAGCCACTGGTCTAACCTAGCCTAGTCGACTTGTCACTTGTCTTAGCCAGTCTTGTCTACTACCCACTATACTAACCTAGCATATTCTACTAGCGGATGGCCGATCTAGCCTAGTCTACTAGCCACTGGTCCCATCTAGCATGGTCTTCTAGCCACTGGCCTTACCTAGCTTAGTCTATGACCCACTGGTCTCACATAGCCTACTCTAGTAGCCACTGGTGTCAACTAGCCAAGTCTCTAGTCACGTGTCTCACCCAGCCTTGTCTGGTTGACACTGTTCTAACCTAGCCAATTCTGCTAGCGACTGGCCTGACCTAGCTTAGTCTACTAGCCACTGCTTTTACCTAGCCTCAACTACTAACCACTGAAGTACCCTAGCCTTTGGCCAGACTTAGACCAATCTACTAGCCACTGGTCTCACCTAACATGGTCTACTAGCCACTGGCCTTACCTAACCTACTCTAATAACCGCTGGTCTAACCTAACCTATTCTACTAGCCACTGGCCTCACCTAGCCTAATCTACTAGCCACCGGTCTCACATATCCTAGCCTATTAGCCACTGGCCTCCCCATGCCGAGTATAATAGCCATTGAACTCACCTAGCTTAGTCTACTAGCCACTGGTCACAATTAGCCTTGTCTACTAGCCACTGGCCTCACCCAGCTCAGGGGTCAGCAACCTTTTGCCCTCCAGAGATTTTAGACTACAACCCCCAGCAACCTTTGCCAAAGCAGTCATTGTAAGGGGTAATAGGAGCCATAGTTCAACACATCTGGAAAGCTGCAGTTTTCAGACTCCTGGCCTAGCTCCCCAAAGTTCCAATCGGACATGCTTGTATGTTAGATATCTGGAATGAAACAAAAGTTGGTTCTGCTGTGAAATGACATCACCTGCCATGTTTCTCCACTGGGAAATGACATCACGTGCCATGTTTCTCCACTGGGAAATGAGATCACCTGCCATGTTTCTCCACTAGGAAATGACATCACGTACCATGTTTCTCCACTGGGAAATGACATCACCTGCCATGTTTCTCCACTGGGAAATGACATCACGTGCCACGTTTCTCCACGAATGTCCTCTTTCCCGTTTCCATTCCGTCCCATTTCCTCTCACTCCCAATGTTCCTAGCCTTTGCTGCTCTGAAATGATTGTGCCTGCATATAGCACATTATAAATCTCAAAGTAAATAAGTCATTATATATGCCCACCTTCAGTGAGAATACCCCCATGTCCAGCCGATGCTCTCACACCACATGTTAGGATTCAAGCTCCCAAGTCAGTGCAGAGACTCATCAAGATTACACATCTTGGACTACACTCTGCCTCAATCATCAGAGCACAAGACACCAAAGGGCTATAGATAGACAGCAAAAGCTAGGTTTTCCATGCACATTCTCTCTTCCACATCCCTGACAGAAAAACAAGGGTGGACTGGGCAAGAACATATCCCCTGGCTGTACCGAATGCCCTAGTTTTAAGTTTATGGACCAAACATGGTTGTCCATGATTTGATCCTTGTCAACCACGGACAAAATCCATGATGACCAGGTCTTCGCCACGCGTTTGACTTCTGTTAACTACTGAAAATCATGATTGGTCAATGGCTGAGGGATACACAATGAATAACCATGAACTAATGGGGATAACACACAGTTATCTCTGGTCCATAAGAGTTTGGAAATTCAGGAATACCCCTGGACAGATATGAGCATTTACATGTTCTTCGTTTTCCGGTGGGATGGTCCTCAATTGGTGGTTTACAATTAAAATGCTACATGACCTTGGATGCAGGTGGTTAAGTGATATGTGTGATTGCCTGCAGCAGAATACAGTGGTTACACACTGATATCCCTTAGCCAAACAGGGGCAAGAACAGCACACAATATAAATGATGGTGAATTTGTTTCCTTGGGGAAACCGACAGTGAATAATCAAGGAGGAAACTACGGTGAAGAGTACGGCAACGAGTACGGCAACAAGTACAGCGGGGCAAGACTATCTTCTACTTTAGAACTACAACTCATGGTTGAAATAACAATCATGAAATATTTTCTTTATTATAACCCACACTTGAGTTATCTACTGAAATAATCTGAAAATGAAGATATCTTTTAGCCTGCATACAGTCTCTTCTATGTAATTACAGTTTTTTTTAATGGGATAATTGTGTCCCTCATCAATGGCGTTGAGTTTCGTTTGACCTCTATAAGTTAAGGAGTTACACTGAGAAGTACTCTAATTGGATGCAGAGTAATCTAGATATTCCAAGCAAACACAGCACACACACAGTAGTACTATTGTTAACATGCCAGGTCTCCATGTATAACTAGCAGGTACTGTTGTGCTCAACAAGATAACGTGAATATGTGTAGTCTTTATTATTTCTTAATAACTAATACTTCTTGTTAGATACCGGCCCTATGCTGTATCTGCAGCAACATATTAGCCAGCAACGATGGAGCTCAGTTTCACTAGTGAATAGTCCGTTACCGATCTCCATGAAATGAGGCGTTGAATAAAAACTCATAGCAAAATGGCGCTGACAAACTAAAGAATGCTAGAAACATTCACAGGCCGATTCATGGAATAAATGTGCGCCGAAAATCCCGGCGCAGAGGGGCCAATACGTGCGCTGCGCCGAAAATTAGCGAAAAGCGCAGGGAAACCAGCGCACGTCGATTCATGGAAGTCCGTGCGCAAACAAAGCAGAGGACGTGCGCCGAAAAAGCGCGCGGCGCAGGCCGGCGCACAGGTCAACCAACGTCGTGCGCCACGGCCACTGCGCTATCACTCCGAGCGCAGCGCACAGCTCTAAAGTAGGCGGAACACAGGGCGGGACACTCGGAATGGGGAATAAAATGGGGCACAACACTCGGAATGGGGAAGAATGTGGGCGGCACGGGAAAGTATAGGAGGCAAGTGCGCGGAACGCCCACACGCTCGAATACAACACGTATTCATGGAATAGAATAGGGCAAAAAAGCGCACGCTCAAAGCAGCGCACAGGCACAAACAGGCACAAACACGACCGCCACAAGAAAGCAGGCGGTAGCGTCTCTGCGCCTGCAAGAAATGTGCGCTAAAAGGTGCGCCAACAAATAGCACCTATATACAGACATGATCAATGTCCAATACTGTGGCCCTCCAGGACAAATGACGTACAAAGGGGTACCCACAAACACAGACACGCGCTGAGAGAAAAAATAAACGTGTGCGTGCATACCGGGGTGCGCGGGAAGTTGCACACGCGATATGGCCGGGTACGTGGATTTCAGGGGTGCGCGGGAAGTTCCACACGCGATATGGCCGGGTACGTGGATTACAGGGGTGCGCGGGAAGTTCCACACGCGATATGGCCGGGTACGTGGATTTCAGGGGTGCGCGGGAAGTTCCACACGCGATATGGCCGGGTACGTGGATTGCAGGGGTGCGCGGGAAGTTCCACACGCGATATGGCCGGGTATGTGGATTTCAGGGGTGCGCGGGAAGTTCCACACGCGATATGGCCGTGTACGTGGATTTCAGGGGTGCGCGGGAAGTTCCACACGCGATATGGCCGGGTACGTGGATTGCAGGGGTGCGCGGGAAGTCCCACACGCGATATGGCCGGGTACGTGGATTTCAGGGGTGCGCGGGAAGTTCCACACGCGATATGGCAGGGTACGTGGATTACAGGGATGCGCGGGAAGTCCCACACGCGATATGGCCGGGTACGTGGATTTCAGGGGTGCGCGGGAAGTTCCACACGCGATATGGCCGGGTACGTGGATTGCAGGGGTGCGCGGGAAGTTCCACACGCGATATGGCCGGGTACGTGGATTGCAGGGGTGCGCGGGAAGTTCCACACGCGATATGGCCGGGTACGTGGATTTCAGGGGTGCGCGGGAAGTTCCACACGCGATATGGCCGGGTACGTGGATTTCAGGGGTGCGCGGGAAGTTCCACACGCGATATGGCCGGGTACGTGGATTTCAGGGGTGCGCGGGAAGTTCCACACGGGATATGGCCGGGTACGTGGATTGCAGGGGTGCGCGGGAAGTTCCACACGCGATATGGCCGGGTACGTGGATTTCAGGGGTGCGCGGGAAGTTCCACACGCGATATGGCCGTGTACGTGGATTGCAGGGGTGCGCGGGAAGTTCCACACGCGATATGGCCGGGTACGTTGATTTCAGGGGTGCGCGGGAAGTTCCACACGCGATATGGCCGGGTACGTGGATTGCAGGGGTGCGCGGGAAGTTCCACATGCGATATGGCCGGGTACGTGGATTTCAGGGGTGCGCGGGAAGTTCCACACGCGATATGGCCGTGTACGTGGATTGCAGGGGTGCGCGGGAAGTTCCACACGCGATATGGCCGGGTACGTTGATTTCAGGGGTGCGCGGGAAGTTCCACACGCGATATGGCCGGGTACGTGGATTGCAGGGGTGCGCGGGAAGTTCCACACGCGATATGGCCGGGTACGTGGATTGCAGGGGTGCGCGGGAAGTTCCACACGCGATATGGCCGGGTACGTGGATTTCAGGGGTGCGCGGGAAGTTCCACACGCGATATGGCCGTGTACGTGGATTTCAGGGGTGCGCGGGAAGTTCCACACGCGATATGGCCGGGTACGTGGATTGCAGGGGTGCGCGGGAAGTCCCACACGCGATATGGCCGGGTACGTTGATTTCAGGGGTGCGCGGGAAGTTCCACACGCGATATGGCCGTGTACGTGGATTGCAGGGGTGCGCGGGAAGTTCCACACGCGATATGGCCGGGTACGTTGATTTCAGGGGTGCGCGGGAAGTTCCACACGCGATATGGCCGGGTACGTGGATTGCAGGGGTGCGCGGGAAGTTCCACACGCGATATGGCCGGGTACGTGGATTGCAGGGGTGCGCGGGAAGTCCCACACGCGATATGGCTGTGTGCTCCCAGGCATTACCTGTACACCCTCCACGGCCCCTGCAGGCAGCACACACCACAGGGAACTACCCTGCACACCTGCTCATGTCTCCCACCACCCCCACCCCCCATCCACCAGGGACACCCTCCACCAGGCCCCCACCCATGTCTCCCACCACCCCCACCCCCCATCCACCAGGGACACCCTCCACCAGGCCCCCACCCATGTCTCCCACCACCCCCAGCACTGTGGGGAACCTGCCAGCAGGCCCCCACCCATGTCCAACCCATGTCTCCCACCACCCCCACCCCCAGCACTGTGGGGAACCTGCCAGCAGGCCCCCACCCATGTCCAACCCATGTCTCCCACCCCCCCACCCCCAGCACTGTGGGGAACCTGCCAGCAGGCCCCCACCCATGTCCAACCCATGTCTCCCACCACCCCCACCCCCAGCACTGTGGGGAACCTGCCAGCAAGCCCCCACCCATGTCCAACCCATGTCTCCCACCACCCCCACCCCCCATCCACCAGGGACACCCTCCACCAGGCCCCCACCCATGTCTCCCACCACCCCCAGCACTGTGGGGAACCTGCCAGCAGGCCCCCACCCATGTCCAACCCATGTCTCCCACCACCCCCACCCCCAGCACTGTGGGGAACCTGCCAGCAGGCCCCCAACCATGTCCAACCCATGTCTCCCACCCCCCCCACCCCCAGCACTGTGGGGAACCTGCCAGCAGGCCCCCACCCATATCCAACCCATGTCTCCCACCACCCCCACCCCCAGCACTGTGGGGAACCTGCCAGCAGGCCCCCACCCATGTCCAACCCATGTCTCCCACCACCCCCACCCCCAGCACTGTGGGGAACCTGCCAGCAGGCCCCCACCCATGTCCAACCCATGTCTCCCACCACCCCCACCCCCCATCCACCAGGGACACCCTCCACCAGGCCCCCACCCATGTCTCCCACCACCCCCAGCACTGTGGGGAACCTGCCAGCAGGCCCCCACCCATGTCCAACCCATGTCTCCCACCCCCCTCCACCCCCAGCACTGTGGGGAACCTGCCAGCAGGCCCCCACCCATGTCCAACCCATGTCTCCCACCACCCCCAGCACTGTGGGGAACCTGCCAGCAGGCCCCCACCCATTTCCCCCTGGCCCCAGGTCCTGACGATACACAATCATGGCAGTAATGGCCAGCATACCCAGCACAAACACCCAGGCAAGGATTGCATGCACCCACATAGTGAATGCAATCACATGACACAACCCCAAAGGCAAGTATGCAAAAGAACACATGTCTGTCACACACACATACACAATGGGTGCAAGTGAATGTCAAAACCCATATCATGACATGTAAGAAACCAAAGAGAAAATAACACAAGTGTAAGATAATATAAAAATGTATTAAAAACACAAATCAAGTAAACCAATAAAACTTACAACTATGTGGCAAAGTAAATAAAAGGTCCATGTCCGAGAACAAAAATGATAAACCAAAAAACAAAGGATGAAAAAATCAATATAATTTGTCCAAAGCAAAACCATGTAGTAGGAAATCAAAGAAAAACCATTACGTCATGGTGTAAACAATAAAAAATTTAAAAAATGTATCTCCCAAAATAGATCAATATATACAGGAATGTTCCAGGGTCCATGAGCCCAACAGCACAAATGAAACCTAATACTAACTAATAAAATAAATATGTACAAAAAAGTGGCCATTGTCCGAGCGGTCCAAAATAATAAAAATAAATAAAGGAAACCTAGCACTAACTAACTACAAAACTATATACAAAGGCAGCGGGCTAGTCCTGCGGCTCACTTGGTGATGCTGGCCAGGGCATCCTCGAACTCCATGTCAATGTCCTGGAGGCGGGACTCTGTCCTGGCCCCGAGGTCTAGCAGGGACAACCCCATGTGCTCACCAAAATCCCTGCGAGCCTCCTCGAGGCACTCAGCCCGCCTCAATGCCCGATGCATGGAGATCTCCGCCCTGGCCATGGCGAGCCGCTCCTCTTCCGCCTGCTGCCGCTCCGCACCTATCCGCTGGCCAAACTCCTCCCACACGGAACACACCGCCATGCCAGGGTTGCCCTGCCCTCCGGCCGATGCCTGCCCCTCTGATCTTGATGGCCCTGAGCCATGATGCCTCCCACGTCGAGCCCGCTGCTGCCTCCGACGCCACTGCCTCTGCCAGCACGACGGCATCCAGGCTGATGGTAACCACCGACGCCGTCGTGCACGTGCCCTGCCCGATGATGCCGGCACATCTTCCATCTGCTGGGGTCCACTTGCTGTGTCGTCCACCCCTGCTGGACCTCCGACTCCCAACTGTGGCAGGGATGGGATCCCCACCGAGCTGGCTGCATTGGTCGGGGCAGGTCCACAGGGGGCCATGGTGGCATCTGGGCCGGAAGACGGCAAGGAGAACGACCGTTGGATAGCCTGCACAGAGGAGGAGAGGGCCGTCAGATTGGCCAACACATGCAGGAACCCCCCGAACATGGCCGATCCCAATTGGGCCACGTCGGCACGGTGCACTTCGTGATGACGTGCGTGCTCCTCCCGGGAAGCACGCACGTCATCACGAATCACAGCCGTGCGCATCGCGACCCCAATCAGGACCTGCTCCACGCGGCCAGGGGTTCCCACGGCCGCAGGTGGAGGGGAGTCAGTTGACATGGACATCCCCACTACCTGCGGACGGGCCTGGGACGGGGCATCCCTGCTGGTGCATGGTGGTGCACTCACAGGGTCAGGGACAGCGACATGCACAGGCACCTCCACGGTGACCTGTGCTGCCTCCTGCCCCTGGCCCTGGACTGCACCACTTGCACCAGCAGGGATGCTCCCACCAGGCCCCATGTGTGCACCAGTGTCGGCCTCCTCCTCCTCTGTGCAAACCACCAACCTGGATGGCTCCTCACCGTCTCCCGCCGTAGCAGGCCCCTGTGGGGGCTCACCCACCCCTTCCGCTGCAGCCGTGGGGGCATCCCCGCCGCCTTGCTCCACAGCGCCGTCTCCGCCCTCTTCTTCACTAGCCGCTGCGTAGAGGGAGACAAAGGACACAAGCATCAGGCTACTGTAAAATGGTCCCCTAGACAGGAAGCAATAGCAGATGAGCACCCCTGTCAAAGTACACTTCCATCATGTCCCTCCACAACACATGGGTCAGTCCAGGCAAAACACACACAGTAACAGGCATGGTGCATGCCATGCACATTTCCATGCATGTCCAATTGACTCTTGAAACATTCAATGATATGTGACTCACATGCATCATGGCTCATGCATATCACATGCACACACTTCACCTCAGTCACATCCATCTGGCCCCAAACACAACGAACACAGGCGAAACAAGGGTTAGTTGGGTGCGTCACAGAATCTGTGCATTGTCACACACATGTGTCATGCATCCATGGCATGCACAAGTCACAGACACGCAGGTCAGGCACACATACATGGCTACCATATATGTACCTGGCATCAGCACCCATCCTTCACCCCCATCCATGTCCAGGTACAGAGACTGGCATGCTCTCATGTCCTAAATCTGCATAGGGCTCCCCATGCCACATTTCAACACATGCAACAACCATGTGGGTCACACATCACTGGTCGCACATGCATTACCATGATGTCCCTGCACACATACATGCATACATGGCCCATGGCACACATACAGGCAAGTATCATAGAACCAGCACACCGCAACATGCCCTGTCTCACACAGTAATGCTTGCACACTTACCGCTCAACTCCAGACGGGCCTCCCTCTCAAGGACCTGGGCGTGGAGCGCTGGGCGTACGCGTTCCAGGACCCTCTTCTGGATGGAACTCATGCGGCCCCGGCCCCCCTCCACGAGGCGCCGGGCCTTCACAAGGGTCCTGGACCTCAAGTCCTCCCAGCGCTTCTTGATCTTCTGGACGTTGCGGGTTGCCACCCCCTCCGCGTTGATGGCAACCACACAGTCGGCCCAGATCCTCTCCCGTCCTTCCTTGCTGGCGCGGCACGATCCAAAGAGGGCATCATACTGCCCCAGGACATGCTCCACCAGGACACCAACTTCGGTGGCAGTGAAGCTGGTGCCCCTCTGCCCCTCTGGCCTGGGGTTGCCACTGGTGCCAGATGTCGAAGTGCCCGACATGGCAACCCCAGAGGCAGGTGTGGGTGGGCAACTGGGTCCTGGGGCTGGGCTGTGGAGCGATGTAATCCCAGTTGGGAGTCTTCAGTTCCAGCAGGGGTGGACACAGCAACTGGACCCCTGCAGATGGCTGATGTGCAGGCACCAAATGGCAGGGCACGGTGGCAGCAGGCAGGCAGGCAGGCAGGCAGCAGCAGATAGCACGTGGGAGGCTGCTCAGGGCACTGGGGGGGCAGTAACTCGGCCTTCTGGGCAGGAGCGTGGTGTTCCGTGTGTTTTCGGGTGGCCAGCTTGATACGGAGTGATTTGGCACGTGAAATTCCTGCACGTCAGCGTGAAATCCGAGGAAAGGGCCTTAGCGCGTAAGTGCATCAGCACGCATACGCGATTCTATTGGACCAGAGTCCCTCACCGCGTAAGCGTAAGCGCGTCTGACGTGATCCGCACGGGCGTTCCCCACTCAGCACGTGATGACGGAGCACACGTGGAAATACTGCACGTCAGAGTGTCATCGCGTGTAATTGGCCAAAAGTGCGCGTACACGCGATTGGCCAATGTACGTGTATTACATCGCGTGTAATTGGCCAAAAGTGCGCGTACACGCGATTGGCCAATGTACGTGTATTACATCGCGTGTAATTGGCCAAAAGTGCGCGTACACGCGATTGGCCAATGTACGTGTATTACAGGGGTGCGCGGGCACTTACACACGCAAGTACGTCTGCGCACCTGTATGCCTGCTGCGTGGGAATTTCCACACGCTATTGGAGTGGGAACTAGATTCCAGGGGTGCGAGGGTCACACGCTCGCCTAGAACACGCACAAGGCATTAATTTGCGCACTTATCAATGAACAAGCCAGATGCCAGGATGAACATACCGTTCCTAGCAGCAGTGGCAGTGGGCTACCAAAGGAGGAGGAGGAGAGTCAGGGCCAGAATATTCACACCCAGAACCAGCCTATTCGGGATGCCTGATGACCAGGTGTATGGGAGGTACAGGTTTCCAGCACACATCATACTGGACCTGGTCAGTGAGTGGGAGGATGACCTCACATCACCCACCCTGTGCTCCCAAGCACTCAGCCCCCTGCAGAAGGTCCTGAATGTACTGCACTTCTTGGCCACTGGATCCTTTCAGCGGACAAGTGCCATAGTGGGTGGTGTGTCACAGGCCACGCAGTCACGCTGCCTACACCAGGTCTTGAACATCATCACTGCCCGGCCATCAGTCCGCAGGCACATATATCTCCCCAGGACTCATGCAGAAAGGCGGACGTGCATCCAGGAATTCTATGGTGTGGCTCAATTCCCCAAAGTGCTTGGTGCAATTGACTGCACACATGTGGCTCTACGTCCACCCAGGGCAACAGAGCACATCTATAGAAACCGCAAGCACTGGCATTCCATCAACGTGCAAGTTGTATGCAATGCCAAGGGAATAATCACATCAGTATATGCCAACTATCCCGGGTCCACTCACGACAGCTTCATCTACAGAATGTCTACACTATGCCGGGACCTGGAGGCTGGCCAGCATGGAGATACATGGCTGCTTGGTGAGCATGAATGCCACTGCACATGCATGCATGTCAGATACTGGGTCATGACACAACACCACTAATGATACCCATCACCACCTCCGCAGGGGACAGTGCCTACCCTATCAGCCCCCACATGATGACCCCAATCCGGAACCCCACCACGCCACCCGAGGTAAGGTACAACACAGCCCACATTGCAACACGGGGCATAGTGGAGCGCACATTCGGAGTGCTGAAGTCACGCTTTCGCTCCCTTGACCGTTCTGGCGGGCAGCTGTTATATGCTCCCCGAATAGTGTGCAGGATCATAGTGGCAGCATGTGTCCTGCACAACGTTGCAACACGCCGGGGCCTGCCCGTGGACATGGTGGTGCCCCCACATCCACAACCACATGCACGCCCGCTGCGCATGGGAGGGGAAAGGGCACGGGGGGTGGCAGCCCGTACGCAACTGGTGGCCAACTTCTTCACCTAGGAATCACAGTGCTGGCTAGTGCACACTGCTCTGGCACATACCATCTGACAATCAATGATGACACTACCTGACAATGTCACTAAATTACTCGACAATAAACTGTCAGATACACATCAGCCTGAGATTGTTAACATGGAAGTGTCACTATGTGTGCACCCCTACCTACACATACACCAGCAATGCATCACAACGAGAAGACACAACTCCATCAATCAAATATGCATTGCCACAGGCAATTCACTACATGACAACATTGCCATGTCACCCATCCCCTTCACAGTCCCGCCACTGAGGACACCATGTCATGGTATGTGAGAGCAAACAAACTGGCCATCACAACATGACACCGGTGTCACAAATAGCAGTGCCCCAAATGGAACATAGCCGCACTTGAACAGCTAACCGCGCTGGAACCACTGCTACACACCTGTGTAAGAGTAATTTCAATCAAATTACACACCAACCCACCCTGAAGCCCACCCAAACAAGACACAATGCATGTAATCAATGGTAGTCTCATTACCTGATTCTGCTGGTATGTCCTCACCGTCCAGATGTACAGTGATGGCGCCACGCAAAAGTGTCAGTGCACATCTACCGACATGTAGTCTGACTCCAGAGAGTATGCCCGTGTGAAGAACTGTGTGAAATACCTGCAAAACATGAGCAACATATGTAAGTAGAGGCACATATCAAACCATCATGCATAGTTAGGTGCAACAACAATGTACACTATGAATGTCTACACAGTATTGACTATGGACTGGCCAACAGCTCATGGGAGTCCAATGTCACCGTGTAATTTGCTGTCACTTGGGCACACCCTTTGCAAGCCCATGGAAAGGGAAGCAGGAGGGGTGTGGATGTCTGCTACCCAAGCATCGAAACCAAACTCAGGACAAGCCTGCATGTGCCCAGCCACAATACAGTGTATGCCCAGGTACCCACACAAGGCAACACTCTTGGAAAAGAAAAAAGAAAATTGAGAAAAAATGGCCATGAAAGGGCCGGCGGGGGGGGGGGGGGGCCACCTATGAGTTCCGAGGACAGGATGCACGCCACAATCCACCTGTGTGGATCATGGGAAACTAAAACACCCCATAGGCTCGTGGCCCACACGGCTACTCTGTTGTGGGAGATGAGTCGCTATCGCTCTGGCCAGACCCTGCAGCTGACTCAGGAGGTGGGGGAGCTGCCTCAGAAGATGGTGTGACAATGGGAGGCAGCCCACGCAAAGCATGAGTTTGCTCCTCCATGGCTGCAAGCAGGCGGGTCTGGTAGTTCTGGTTCTGGGTTATAATCATGCGGAGGTCCCCATGCAGTAACTCCCGGGATGACCTGACCTCTGCACGAGTTGCCTGCATCTCGGCCGAGAGCGTCCGTGTCAGACGCTCCAGCTGCTCCTCTGTCCTTCTATGGGATGAAGCCTCAAGCTCTAACAGGGTCGACCTGAGGTGACGGAATTCTTCCCTCAGGCCTTCCCTGTGGCGCTGGGACTCCATGGAAAGTGATTCCCGCAGAGTCGCCAGTGCCGCCCGCCTGTCCTTGTTGGACGCCAACATATCCTCCCTGTGTGCCTGGCTGATGGACTCTGTAGCCTGCTCCAGTCGCTCCATCAGCCTTTCTGGGGGGACAATGGAAGTGGCCACCCTATCCATGGCCTGTGCAATCATCTCGGATGATGCTGCCTGTTGGTTGGCCATACCGTAGATGGATTGCTCCCAAGCGGTATTGCCAGGTGGCATACGGCCACCACGTTGACGGGCACCACACCTGCCTGGGGCAAGGCGGACTGCGCCTTGCTGTGCCGGCAAGGCCTCAGGCTGCAGGACTGCATTCCCTCTCTGATCTGCAGCCCCAGGAACAGGATCAGAGATTGTGTGGTGTGGCCCTGCATCCGTAACCACCGGAGGCTGAGCTGCCGACACTGACATCCCCATTGAGGGCAATGGCCCGGCTGCAGGTGGGTCGGACAGAGGAGATTCTCTCCCAAGAACACTCACCTGCGACTGCACATAGGTGTCATCCTCCGAGTCTACACCTGAATACTGCTCGGGGGAGGAACCCCCAGAGACACCCCTCGACAGCACGACCTGCAGCACTTGTGGGTTTTCACCCACAAACACACCACGTCCCTCACTTGTGGAAGGTCGGCCCGGGTTGCCCTCCTGGGACGGCTCAACCACCACATCCCCAGCATCAACAAGTGCTTCGTCCCCTGCAAAGACATGAAAGAGAAAAATGGAAACAGGCATTAGCACCATGGCATGCAACAAGGGCTGATGAACAACAGAGGCAGTAGTTCTACGACACATGTCCCACATGACTGGGAGACCTCCTATGCATTCACCATCACTGGGTCTGTAGGGGAGGCTCAGGGCATACAATGTACAGATTGGAGAGCAACGCCTGCTCACCATGATGCCTAGCACTGCCATCACACATTGGCCGGTGATTGCCATGTCAAAGGCACATGCCATCACACACATGGCATGTGACATAGCCACCAAGTGAAGAGGGAGAGGAGGGCAACTTTTTTGGATTTCTACCACTCTGGTCCTGACATTGCATCATCACATCAATAAGTTGACATGTTGTACATGGATCTGCTAGTCCAAATTGGCCACGATGCACAGTGCCTTGTCTACATCAACAAAATGCAGTAAACAATGAGATTCCACCTCCCCATCACCTGTAAAGGAATCATATAGCATTCGTGAAGCACCGGTCCAGAAATGTATGAAGGTACAGCGGAGCACTGAGGGGTGGTGGGGCAGTAGGGGATGCCAGTCAACAATCCTACTGGTGCTGGTGTCATTCATGTCACGCAAGTGCAGGGGTGGGTGGCACAATGATGTGCAAGGGGAAGTGGCGGCTGGAAGTGCTGTACAAGGTAAGTAGGACTTAACGTCAAGGGCAGATGGTGTTAGGCGCAGACAAGTGCTGGGGGGGTGGCCTATAGGGGTACAGAGACAATCATGCAGTGCTGTGGGCTCGGAGGGGACAGGGGAGGTACACACTGCATCTGGCTCGGCAAGGTCCTTGCAGATTTCTATCTGTCCTGCAGAGTTGTCACATGCCGCAGATATGTGCCCTTGGATTGGGGATCTCATCTTGGTGAAAAGGGTGAGGCGCTATTGCCTTTGGAGCATGTGGCAGGCCAGTTTGCCAGAGGATGAGCATGATGCAGGACATTCCCTCTCTGCCACCCGGCACCTGTGGTCTGGGTTCACATGATCCGAGTCATGCCAGGACTCTGCATTGGCATGGGGCTTCAGACAGGTGGTCATGACCGTGGCAAAGACATCCAGTGTACCTGACATAGAGTGGAGCATGGAGTGGGCCCTGTCAGGATGGGAGTGAGCCTAAGGGGGAGCTGGATGGGGGGGAGATTTTGGCAGCATGAGCCTCGACTGACACACACTTCATGGGTTGGAATACCAAGAAGGTGTGTGACAGTGGTGAGGGTGGCTTTGCCTCTGGTGTGGTGAGGGTGAGCTGGGAGGAGAGGAGAATGTGATCACTCCAGGAGAGAGGAGTGCAGAGATGGACGGAGAGGGGAAAGTCAGATGAGATCAGAGCATCAAGAGTGTGCCCTGCAGAATGAGTAGGGACAGACGGGAGTCTAGAGGGTGAGAGGGAGTTGCTGAGGTCACAGAAAGGTCACGTGGGGGGGTCAACAAGCATGCAGGTGGATGCGTACAGCAACAAGGAAGAGGATTTCTGTGTCTGGGGACATGAGTGAGGAGGAGAGGTGAGGACACTCAGAAAGGAAGTAGTACATTTGACCAGTTTTCCCAGACACAGTACGCACAGTTTGTGAATGTCAAGGTGTGGTAGAGGGAGACGTCACACAAGCCATTCCAGAGTGGAGTAGGTCTAAGTAGGAGTGACAGTGGCAGGAATACCCTCAGGGAAGCCAAGGGCACACCCCCCCTGCACAGTAGTGGCGGGCAAAGGAGAGGGTCTCCTGAACATCAGGTAGGAGTGTGTGAAGGATGCAGACAGAGCTGGCCGTCAGACATGTTTCCATGAGACCAAGGATGTCAAGGTGCATAACCTCATGTAAGTGACAGATATCGGAGGAATGCCTGATGCAGCCGCAGTGAAAGGAGTGTAATTGTGGAGGAGGTTGACAGCCTTGGAGGACTTACGGGGAGTGCTAGAGATCAGAGGTGCAGCATGTGTAGGAGTTGGAGTGGGAGGCGGAGAAGGATCATGGGAGGGTGCAGGGAGGCAGTGCAGGATTGATGAGGAGAGAGGAGGGGGGACAGCAGGAGAGGTAAGGAAGTTGATGAGATGTGGCTAGCATTTCTCAAGGAGAATGAGGTTGGCCTAAGGGCCTTGGACTGAGATGCTCCCATTACCATGCACATCAATTGTGGCCTCTGAGGATTGGAAGGAGGCCAGGAGTACACCCCAACGGGTCCCACCATTGATGGTGGAAGAGGAGCAAGGAGAGAGGACAGGGACCATGTGAAGGGTCTATGGGACAGGCAAAGGCATGTATGAGCAGATGTCAGTGAGAGTTGGCTTTGAGTAGGCTCAGATGCACTTGTCAGCAATAGGGTGGGTCGCATTGGAGGGCAGGGTGCCCTCATTTGACTGTTAGCAAGCAGGTGTCGTGAGTAGGGCACGATGGTCTGAACTGTAGAAGTCAGGGAAGATAGACCATGAAGAGCAGCATGGAGTGTGAGGGAATGGGGCTCGAAACCAGACGGTACCAAAGCACACAGGTAGGAGGTGGATGTCAAGGCAACATCCACAGTATGACAGCATGTTGGTTGGCATTTATATACAGAGGACGCATTAGCATGTGGTATCATTGCATGTCAGGCATGTGAAGATGAAACTTGATTGGCTGGGGGAAAGTATAGGAATGGTATGTAAGACATCAGATGAATAGACAGGGGAGTATGAGCAACAATGTAGTGACAAAATGACAATTCAAGGGCAACTTCCATGGTGTAGGGCCATATGTGCACTGTTGCCAGTTGGGATAGTGCTGTGGGCAGATGGTGTTGCACTGAACATACTGGATGAGGCACATGGGTGCCACTATCTACTCTGCCACACACCCCCTTGACAGGCACCCAACATGGATGCTTCACACACACACCATGCACATGGATAATACACACATGCATGTGCACTCACCGGATGATGCCTCGTAATCAGGGAGATCTCCCACACCTTGGAGTTGTCCCTCGGTGACGTAGGATCCAGCTACGGACTCGTGTGGTGTGAGTTCTATTTCCTGTGCTGGGGACCCACCTCCAGTCACCAAGGTTGCGGCATGACTTGAGGCCAGCTTATCCTTTGCCCTGCGCTTAAGGTCATTCCAGCGCTTCTGGCAATCACTAGCTGTGCGCCTCACTACTCCAAGGGCACTTATTCTGTCAGCAATGGTCTGCCAGTGTGCCTGGCGTCTGGCATGTGTGGTCTTGGACCCTGCAACGATGACCATTTCCCTATCATGATCTGACACATACTGAACAAGTGCATTCAGTTCGGCGTCTGTGAAGCTTGGCTTCCTTGATGGGCCGGACTGTGCAGCCGTGCCTGGGGAATCAGCCTGTGCCGGACGTGCACTCTTCCTCTTGCGCTTGGAAGGGGGTGGGGATCCAGAGTGTCCTACGCCGCTGTGGACACTAGGGGCAGGAGCCGTGGTGGACTCAGTACTGGGTGTGTGGGATTGCACACTCAGCATGGGAGTAGGTGCAGGCATTGGGGGTAGTGGGATGGGGTCAGGCCTGATCTGAGGTGCATGTACTAGGACCGACACAGTCTTGGCAGGGTGTATGAGAGGTGGGGTGGATGGAGCCACACCCTGGATACGGGGGCCAGCAGATGACCTATCTGGCATAGATGCGCGTGCCCTGATGACACCAATGTGCACCGGTGCACGTGCAGTGGACCTGCTGACCCGGATGTCAGCGATGGGATCACCCTCGGACAGGTCTGCTGCCACAATGGGCTGGTCCAACAAGGGCTGATTAGGGTTGGTATCAGCCACATGACCCTCAACTGGGGGGGGGGGGCATGGGTGTCCCTGACTGGTCCTCCAGACTGGGGGGGACAGGGGCACCCTGCAAGTCACAACCACGTCCCCTAGTGGATCCTCCACGGCCACCACGTGTGGCTCGGCCACCTTTGCCACCCTTACGGCTTGCACGCCTCCCAACCATGGCACTGATGTTATTGTGCGTATGGGAGTCGGTGTGCACAATTGTCCTGGGCAATTGGGTGTCAAAGGGGTTGGGTACCAGATGGTATTCGTACCCTAGTGCAGTGGCAAGGCTATATGACACCCCTGGGGAAAGATGACGGGTCACGCAACGCACAGGCACCCCAGAAAAGTTAAGGAACGTGCACAATACCCCTCCTAGACCACGTGTGCTGATGGAAAACCCTGCACTACGCTGTGGCATCCAGTAACACAATGAACGTATGCGTGTCATACGCAGCCTAGAATGACCTCTGAAGGGGTAGGCTACACACGGGGCAAGCACAGAAGTTAGATACGTGCGTGACTCACCGTCTGCCAGGTAAAAGAGCGTGAAAAATGAGCGCGTTTGGTTGGCAACACCCCCGCCAAAAGAAGATGTGTACGCTGTCTGAGGAGACAGGACAACAGTAGAAGGGGACACTGTTTGAGGGAACAGGCCCAGGTAAACCAGTACAAGAGGAAAAAGAGAAAAAGCTGTCAGAGGTAACAGGGAGTACGAACTGGAAACGCCGTGAAGTAAATCGCGTGTGAAACGACAAGAAGTACAGAATTCACCAACTCGCTCTCCACGAAAAGCACGTACAAGGAAATGGTGTTCAACACTACCTTATATACAGGCCTACACGTACAGCGTCACTTACGGCGTGTACGTGCTTGGCCCATGTTCACCAATCACACGCTTTGTCACTTCAGCGTGTGGATCCTTTTTCACCAATCACACGCTTTGACACTCCTGCGTGTAGCTCACTTTTCACCAATCACACGCTTTGTCACTCCTGCGTGTAGATCAATTTTCACCAATCACACGCTTTGTCACTCCTGCGTGTAGATCCATTTTCACCAATCACACGCTTTGACACTGCACGTGCAGGTAACTATAGACGCACATATGCTGGTGACGGGTTTTCGCGCGATTCGCTGAGTGTGGGGTTTTCACGTGCTAAATCACTCCCTATCAGGCTGTCCACGCGTCCAAACACGAAAGACCACGCTCCTGGCCAGGAGGCCGAATTACAGTCCCCCAGAGCCCTGAGCACGCTCCCACCTGCCATCTGCTGCTGCCTGACTGCCTGCTGGCCACGTGCCCCACAGTGCTGGTGGGTGGGGGTGGTGGGAGACATGGGTGGGGGCCTGGTGGAGGGTGCCCCTGGTGGATGGGGGGTGGGGGTGGTGGGAGACATGGGTGGGGGCCTGATGGCAGGTGCCCCTGCACTGCTGGGGGGTGGGGGTGGTGGGAGACATGGGTGGGGGCCTGGTGGAGGGTGCCCCTGGTGGATGGGAGTGCAGGGGGACATGATCAGGTGTGCAGGGTAGTCCCCTGTTTTGTGGGCTGCCTGCAGGGGCCGTGGAGGGTGTACAGGGTACACCTGTGAGGGCCCACCCAGCCTATTCGCATGTGAT
Organism: Ambystoma mexicanum; assembly: GCF_040938575.1. Classification (NCBI taxonomy): domain Eukaryota; kingdom Metazoa; phylum Chordata; class Amphibia; order Caudata; family Ambystomatidae; genus Ambystoma; species Ambystoma mexicanum. The sequence continues at coordinate 27,420,762 of NC_090932.1, read as the reverse complement.
AATTCCCACGCACCCCTGTGATACACGTACCCTGGCCAATCGCGTGTTCTACTTCACGCGTACCCCTGTAATACACGTTCCCTGGCCAATCGCGTGTTGAACTTCCCGCTACCCCTGTAATACACGCACCCTGGCTGTTCGCGTGTGATAATTCCCGCGTACCCCTGTGATACACGTTCCCTGGCCTATCGCGTGTTCTACTTCACGCGTACCCCTGTAATACACGTTCCCTGGCCAATCGCGTGTTGAACTTCCCGCTACCCCTGTTATACACGCACCCTGGCTGTTCGCGTGTGATAATTCCCGCGTACCCCTGTAATACACGTTCCCTGGCCTATCGCGTGTTCTACTTCACGCGTACCCCTGTAATACACGTACCCTGGCCAATCGCGTGTTGAACTTCCCGCTACCCCTGTAATACACGCACCCTGGCTGTTCGCGTGTGATGATTCCCGCGTACCCCTGTGATACACGTTCCCTGGCCTATCGCGTGTTCTACTTCACGCGTACCCCTGTAATACACGTTCCCTGGCTAATCGCGTGTTGAACTTCCCGCGTACCCCTGTAATACACGTACCCTGGCTAATCGCATGTTAAACTTCCCGCATACCCCTGTAATACACGTACCCTGGCTAATTGCGTGTATAACTTCACGCGTACCCCTGATATGCACGTTACCCGCTTTGCGTTCCTTGTTTGGCAGCCCTGTAAACTGGTCCAGGGTTAGCGCAGCCCTTTGCGATGATTTAGCGATTTTGATGGCTTTTCCTTGCGCGAGGGCGTTCTTGGGGGCGTTACTGGCGCTGCTGCAGGGTCGCTGCGATACTCTGCGCCACGGCTGGTTTGGGTGCCTAAAATCCATGAATACGCTGTGCGCCGGATTCGGTTTTGGCGCACGCGGCTGGCGCAGACTATCGCACGCGCACGCTGTGCGCCAGCCGCGTGCGCTACTTGTGCGCTGAATTCTATGAATTACCCTGTCAGTCTACTGACCCAGTCTAGCACTACCATGCTAGACTTCTCACAGCATGTACTATGTACTCTAATATCACTATTATAATTTAACTGTAGTATTTACCAACCATTTATACCTGGTATACTTAGTTCTTTTTATATTTTCCACAGATAAAATCGATTCTGTTTGGACACACGTGTCCTTAAACAGCCATATGGCATTAAGCAAGTTATTATGGCTATTCCCTTAACGATTGAAGCAATTAAATGATTTCTAACCCTTGAAATACTGCAAAATGAAATGGGGAAATGTCCACAAAATCTCTCATTTGAACGGACATGATAAAATATTCCTTTTGATTGATAGAAAGTAAACTCTGACTAAGGAGTTCTATGATGATCCACCAGCAGGAAACAGTTTCCATGTGAAAATGTCCCATGGGAAAAAGTCGCCAGGTAGGTGATTTTTTCCCTGCACCCCTAAAAGTCTTCCCCCACATACTTGAGGACAGGTATTCATTACTATTCTAACTCCAGTCATAGAATATTTGGGCAAAGTGCTTGATGTCGTGGGAGTGCAGATTTGGGGAAATGTCACCCCCTGACAAACGTTTCTCTGGCAACTTTATTACTGGGTACCAACACATTTATATCTCATTTAAAACATGAAATAACTTCCTGTAAGATATATTTTGGTCAATGTATGTCTTCTTCAGTAGGTGGGCAACCCCGATCAAACATCTCCTGACATACAGTCCAACCCTACAATTCTGGGGACTAGAAACAGACTCCTTTTGGAATCAATATGTTTAAATAGAGTAAATCAGTACACAGGAGGTCCACAGTTTGATGCAGAGCAAGTCACCACAGTGCTACACAATCAAATACAGCTGGACTACAACAACACAATTCACCTGCCTGCCTTTATTTCACAATTTCTCAACTACATGCACTCATTCCCACAATCAAGTCTGTAATGCATATTGAGATCTGAATAGCAAAACAATTCTAATTATAACTCTGCTCCTTACTAGCCAGTGCATTAAAATGTGCCACATAGCAATCAAGGGGGCAAATGTGTCACAAAAGTAACGTGATTCTTCCAAACATTTTACTGTCTCGAATATGCTAACATCTTTTAAACTGCACATAAAGTTACACTTGCACATAGCAGGCAGTACTTTTGCTTTCTACAATATTCCCAACACGTGCTGTTATCAGGGAACTGTTGCATTCCACCCCCCCACTCTCCAATGTGAAATGGTGCTGAGGTTTGCTAGTATGTGTGCATGATTTAAAATAAGCTCAGAGTGAAGCACATCAGGCCCCTGCAGGTTTCAGGTTAGGAAAGCAATGTCACTGATTTAGGATGCATACAATTTCAGCTCTCCTACCATAACCAACCTGGCAGAATAGTCTGGAATTGCATTCAACAGGTAAAAGTGCCCCTCCCCTTTTATTTTGCAGATTATGTCCCACTGGCAGAGATTCTATTTCTGTGCGATATATTCAAGAGTGAAGGATTGCATAGGATTTACATTCAAATCCTTTCTTTTATGGGAGTAGAAATGACACAATCACTTTTTTCCCCATTCCCTATAAAATAGCTATGGCCTCCATATAACACACATTATTAGGAAAAGTCTTCATTGGGGTTTGCTGTGGGCATCGTCATATAATACCCCGACGGTAACTATTTCAGTGAAAAAGAACTTGGTACAATTTAATGAGTTTAGGTTGCGTAAAGAGCGGCGCGCTGAAAGCAATAAAGTGAGATAAATGGGCCACTCATTGCACTTGGGTCTGTAGCTGTACCCATACAGCCCCCCCTTTTCTTCCTGCACTTATCAGACCTCCCCTGTCTGCTGCTTTAAACCCAGCACTTGCCACTTGCTGGCTGCACCACCACTGTGTGTTGCCTTTATTATTTATTTAGTTATTATTGTTTGTCTGTTTCTCCTTTGCGCTGCACTTTCCACTTCTCCCCCCTTCCATGCATTTTCCCCTCCCCCTCTCCCATGCACTTGCGTGCTCTTAATGTCTCTGGGCCTAGTAATATCATTGTTTTGTTCTCCCCTGTTCCCCTCCCTTGCCTTGTCGCGCTCTGAAACACTTGTGTACGAGCACAATAGAAATAAAATAAAATATCAATTCAATTCAGAAAAATCGATTCTATTTCAGTGAGCACACCTCTCAATAATCTATTTTCATTTGGATTAAATTGACATCTCACTTAATTTTCCATGCAATGAGAAAGCACTGAACATTTCCTATTTAAATAATGCTTCATGATATCGCCTTCCCAAGCCTCCCCATATTCTGGGACGTAACATACAATAATGAAAATGGTGGCTAGAGAGAAGATATCTCTTCTTTTGGGGACATTTCATACTCACGTTGGAGAAGATGCTATGACTCTTAGGAGCAGCCTTGATCATTTAGGCTGGAAATCTCCCAGTCAGCAGGGCCCCTGTCTGATCTGCTTCTATTAAGTTAAGACTGTCTGAGATTCCCTTGTGTGCAGGTTCCCTTATGGACATGATTCCTCTCCTGGAACAGACATCTTCCTTTCTGCAGCCCTTAAGTTAGTCTCTCTCGGATTCATCTCTCCATAATCATAATCCCAGGTGGCGTTCTTTCCTATAGATGTATCCAATGTCAGAATCATATATCCTCTGTACTCACACTTTTTAAAGTGTGAAATATTCCCATGCGTATGTCATAATTATGTCACACTATGTGAGAGACCCGATATTTCCATTGGCCTGCCTCATAGCCAGATATTTCTATTGAATACCAACACCCAATCTTCATGGGAACAATTATAATGTCTATATTTGTGTCCCAAGAAGGTGAGGGGCGCTGTCTTCTCTTAATATTCTTGATTGCAGATGGGTTTTTGTTCTATACTTTCTGGTAGCAACCTGCAGTATTAATAATATTTGATTTCTGAAATCTTCACAGACACACACCTGCACATACATATTAATAATTTTTATTAAATATTACAAATTATAAATCATTTGAATTTGGTGTCAAATCAAAGAGAGCGAAGAGGAGACTGAGCTTCAAATCGCACACAGTGCCGTGTTTGTATTTCTTATGGTTTCAAAGGTATAAGGGGAAAACGTATTCTAGGTTTAAACATGCATGTCCAAATTATTGTATGTTTCTAATTAAAGGCTTTCATGTTAAGACTTGTCCTCAGATCATAAGTATCCAGGCTCTGCTGACACAGGGGCTCCATCGTTTGAATATCCATTAGTTTGTATCAGGTCAGCAACCTTACTTTAATTATGGTGAAAAGTGATCTGACAAGCGCAAGAACATGTGACTGCAATTCAGCCCTGTAGCACATTACAATTCTGAATTTTAGGCAATGTTATTGGAAGTATTTTGAAATGTGTATTCTTACACTAGGCAACTGTGGAAGGGGGCTGTCTCTGCAATACCTGTACATCAATCCAGTAGGAGTTGGTGTTTATACCACTAATATAACCTTTAGAAATCTCATCATTAAGACATAGATCACTACCTGTCCTAATAATACTGTGGTTTTCACCTTAGGCACTTCAATTGCCATCAGGCTATGCCCTTTTTGTGATCAAATCAAATGTAAATGTCATTACTCTGCCCAGTTATTATTTCTAGGTTTACCAATTGGGATTTCAAGACAGATTATCTGCAAATCTCCGACCTACATGCTAAGTTTACCTCCAGAAAGATTATTCAACTGCTAGGTTTTTTGGCCCATCCGCATGGCTGCGGATTTTGAGATGCCCCTGTTTAATTGTTTTGAGATAATACATTCTGCAATGGGACTCATACTGTCGGAGGGCATCATCACCCGAAATGCATAAATATGTCCTTAGAGGGGCACATGTAGGTCACCCAATGCCCTTTAAATGCAATATTTATTTGCGGTCAATTATCAGCAAAACACATTGTTTCAATGTGGTCATTTAAGACACTTTAAACGCTTAGTGTGCAGGTCTTCAGTAGGGCGAGCTGCTGTTAGCATGGCTGGTGTATGGCTTATTGCTTTGTATCAAGTTGTTTGTCAATTGTTGTACGGCCATCTGACCCACAACACACAACCAAAGAACTGGCCAGGGGGCATCTTGAAGTGAGGAGCAGGCCACCTGGGCTGATACACGAAGGAATGAACTCACGTGAGGATGATCCGGAGAGAGTGTCTGTGAACGGGGATCATGGATTCCTAGGGGGAGAACTTTCATGGTACAACTCACACTGACTCCGAGAGGAGATGCAGCCTTTACACCGGCTTCAGGCCTTTTCTCAGGAGAAGCTCAGCTTCCCGAATTCTTCCATGCGCAAAACCACAATATGTCTTATTACTGGGAAATCACTTCCTCTCCCCCTCCCCCGGGTAGGAGGGTTAATATGACATGTTTAATGAGTAATTAGCATATTGTTTTTTACACATTTACCTAAATGTCTTGTAAATTATGGTATGCTAGGTTGTGCTATGTTATGGTGTGTTAATAGGCTTTTATACTGAACCCAACCACCACCATAGTAGTTTCGCAGCACCTGGGCTTTACACTATGGCAGTGTGAATGGAACCATAGCTGACATGCCATCATTTAGGGAGCTGAATACAAAAGGGGCAGGTGTGTTAAGTGCTCCTTTTCCCTGACTAAACATATGTTGCAAGAGTAAAGACTCTGCAGGTATTGTGTAGGAAACCTTCAGCACATTACTGGGCTTTCATGGAACCAGCACAGAAATCCAAATTCGGGACATCTCCCAAGCTGTTGGTTCTCTTTCTTTCTGACATGGCCTCTCTGCCTATGTAGGCCCTATGCAGAGCCCATGAAAGCCCTCCTGTGTGACTGGTGTCCTGGAGATCTCAAGCCACATCTGAGTGTGTGCGTCGGTGAAAGTTGAGCCCAGCTTGTCAGTCCTGATTGGATGGCTGGCAAAAGTGTGAAAGCTACCTGGCTGAGGATGGATGGTCGGGGATACTTCCCTGGCCGTGTGTGTGGGTGTGTGTACTTAAGGAGACTGCTGGGCTTTCTTAAGATGCATTTTTTGATCTCTACCTGGAAGTAGCTGGAGAGAGGGGGTGTCCCTCAGGATGTTAGTGCTGGCGGGACTCATGTAGTGCTGAACCTCTTGCCAGAGAAAGGTTGCCTCTCTCTGCTGTGGACTCTTCCTTCAAGCTCTTCCTCACCTTCCCATCCGCATCACTAGCTGGAGTAGAGATTACTGCATCATGCGGTGCTCCTCTCTAGCTTCCTGAGCTCGTAGTACTCACCTGACACGCAGAGGAACTGTGGCTGCCTCGCTGGACTCCGTGTGGTGTGCTGCAGCTCCACTGAACTTACCTGCTCCTGCCTTCAACCTCCTGGCTCCAACTTCTGTCACTGCTCCTCATCGCGGCACCCTTCTGCTGCCTGTCCTGAAGCCCTTGTTCCTCATCAGAGCTGCCTGTCATCTGCCTTAAAGAGTCACCTCTGTGCTTCCTGTCTGATGATCCTGCGGTTCTGACCTCCTCTTCATGGGTTGCCAGAAGGGGGTCTCCAATGTTGCTAACCCTATTTTTCCTTATCTTACCACCTCCAATGGACCTGCGTGCAGTCGCTGTGCTCATAAAACATCCCTTAACCAGACCTAATCCTATATTGCAAACTGCGCTCCACACGGAAGGCTCCATGGCGCCATCAACTTGGGGGGCCCTTACTGTTTTTTTATTGACTTTTGTCTTTTTTAAAATACTTACCTTTCTCTGAGTAATAAACACTCTATCATGCTGTCCCTATGCATTGTACATTCGCCTTCATCGTGTGTTTCCAGCTGTACCTTGGTACCACCCACCCCGCTGCCTTCCTTAGGGTAAAGCCAGACTGCTCCGTCCCGTTTATCACGGTGAAGGTTTGGACTAACTTGGATGGAAGCCCATGCACAAACTATAGGGGCGTGTTCTAGAACCCATCACCAGGGGGCTTGAGAAAACCCTCTGAGCATACTTCTCAAAACACACACAAAATACACAAGCACAACGCAAATTGTGTTCGGTGTGTGCCCCTAGAGTTCAGAACTCTGCCTCCCATGCTTTGAGTTCTGTCCCAGCCCTCATTAAAATCACATGATTCATTTGAAAAAGCTGCCCTTTAGGAAAGCATTTCAGGCTTAGCTTGATGTTTGTGACTCTGGCGGGCTCCTGCGGATACCCCTCTATTACAGGTAAAGGTCCGTGGCAGCTGGGGAATTGTTCCCTCTGTCTGAGATTGTGTTGTATGAGGAAGCCAGAACCATCTTCGGGGGAGTTTGGTAGGGTTCTCCTCCCAATGAAAAGCTTGAATAATGTGTTAGAATGGTCCATGGTACCACATGGGGTAAAAAATAACATGATTAGTAATTGGTTCCACGGGGTAAAACATGAACACTGCAAATCACTTTTTCATTATACCTGAGCCAACAATGTATGACAGACTTGCCACTGTAAAACACACATTCAGGATCCCTGTGGCCACAACATATGCAAGGATTGTATTGTAAAAGGCATTTTCTTGATGCCTTTGCCCACAATATATGCCATCACTTCCCTGGAAATCACATGCCCATGATCCAAATGCCCACAATGTATGCCTACATTACCACGGTAACTAAATCATTATGCAATGTCAACAAGATATGCCAGTATTGCTGCTGTAAAATATGTGTTCATGATGCCTTTGATCACAATATAAGCCAGCATTAGCAAAGCTATGACAACTTCATGATATCATGCCCACAGTAAATTCCAGAACTGTCACTGGTTTCAAACTGGTTGTGCCCAAATGAGGTCACTGTTGAACTACTTCTGTTCAGATATGCCATACACGTAATTAAAACCATTTTATTCTGTCTGTATCCAATTTATGCCAGCCAACATTTCCCAGTTAAAACATGTTGATATTGCCCAAGCATTGTGCCCACTATATACTAACATTCCACTGTGAAACACTTTCTGCATTGGTAAACATTCACAACACATTCATGCTGCTTGTGTGGCCCTGCTCTCATTCTCTCTCTCTCTATCCCTCTCGCTCTACCTCTCTCTCACTCACACACACACACACATGCACACACACACACACACACACGCACACGCACACGCACACGCACACTGTATTACATTTGCAACACAAGTGCACCCAAACGGTTTGGTTTTTAGACTTACCTTTTCACCTGGTGATGGTGTCTCCTCTTCCTCTGTGGAACTCTGGCATGGTGAAAAGAAGGGTGGCTAGCAGGCGGTGGACGTGAAACTTTTGGGGCCAGTTGGTTGGCATACGGAAAACTGTGAACATTGCCTGTGTGATGCCAGTGACAACCCTGCACCAGCTTTCCCTAAGGTATGTTTGTCTGAAACCGGTGTGCAATAGCCAGGTTGTGGTAAGTACATTGACCATCACTTGCATTGTATTTTGCAAGAAAAGCGTTGGAACAGGCCCTCTTTCCCAATGTCTACTCTGCATTCCAAAATTGCAAGCTGCAATGCAAGTTGCAAGTCAGTATTGCTTGCTTGGAGTTTCTCGGGACCAGGATCAGCCATGTCGGAGGAAATGGGGCACACACGAATGTGTAGAGTGCGGGCTGGAGTGCCTGAATGTCCATATGTTCACCACTGCTACCACGGATGTACTCCAAAGACCTCATACTTCCTTAGAAATTGTTGTTACAATCTTAGTGATAATGAACGGTGGGCTTTGCAAAATCCCTCATAATGACCTCCCTCAGCACCTGTCCACACGCCTGATCTCAAGGGTTTCTCACTGACCCCACCAGTCCACCTAATTCCGAATGTTGGCCTAATGCACACATGCATTCTAAGCTTTTTCTGAGAACTTCCGATATTCTGGACTGCGGTCCATGAGTGCGTTCCCATCACAAGCGCATTGAGAGCATAGCAATGGGAAAAGGCGCTATATAAATGACTACTACAATGCAATAACTAACCACTAATGTCTTACCCTGATAGCAAACAGTTACATTCTAACCACCTGGTGTTGAAACAGAATAACTTCAAACAATAGATTTTATAATTACAGTTCAAACGCGCAATGCGACCTGTCAATCATGCACATGAGAATATGTATCTTAATCCATACAATGTACTATGTTATGTTGTGTTGGACCCACACTGCATATGTAGCGCCCCGAGGACGTCTGGGGCCTGGCTGGCACTCCAGGCAACAATATAACAATGCATGAATGACTATATTGACTGCCAATTGACAAACAAAAGCATTTGGACATTGTTATCAATGTATTGCCTGATTTGCCTTGCACATATTTTATACGTTTCAATATTTGATTTATAGTTAGCCCTCTGTAATGAACATGGTAATATTTTCTACGCATTTGCTGCTGCCCTTTTTAATATACCGTATAAATTGCAATTAAGGCTGGCTGTCCACATGTGAAATGAAGTGCACTGTGTTAAACGACTCGTGTGATTGGCCTGTTGAGCTTCTAGCTATATTGCTTTTAATTACATTGATCAATTACATTAATTTCATGAATTATGGGTATGTATTGAGTGCAATACTCGTAATTGTAGTGCACCTTGAATAATATATTCTCAACATCACATGAACAATAGTCTACGTTTAGTAGTAATAATAATAATGACTCAGTTTGAGTGGCTAAAGACAGATCTTGTGGCTAGAAGTAAAATAAAGATCTCACGTTGGTGCCAATGTGTTACCCTCCCCTGCCAGCCTGCAATCAGGAAGATGCCCTCTACACTGATAATGGGAAGAGCTTTTTCCTATGGGATTGCACCATTATAAAACGCTTCTGTGAATTGTGTTTTTAGGTGCTTTCCTGGTGAACTATCTGGGCTAGAGTTGCAAAGACCTGCAGTGAAAGGCCATTCAAAGACGGGTAAATGGGATTGAGGTCACACTGCAGAACATGCTCTGATTGGCCTTATCGATCTATCAGAGGCGCATGGCAACACATAAACACAGGGAGGAGGAGTTCGGCAAAGTCATGTTTACAAATGGGGGCTATTAAAATAATATCGATGATTTACAAAGAGCACATTTCCAGCTAAATGTAGCCTGACCTTTAAATATTGTTCGATGATTCATAAAGAATCCCACACTGGCTGGAAAAACAAGGTTTGTGAATTGGAATGCTTGAAAAGGCGTCATTACGAGTTTGGTGGTCCGGAAATAACACCAAAGGGAGCCCTTGGACTGCATGCAGCAGGCATGTGGAAATGACCCTGAACTTATTTACCCTTTTAGAGTGCCACGGGACTCAATGGGGATTGACATTTACCGCATGACGTATTTATTGCATGCAGTCATGATTTTGTGTGGTGTCAATCACGACCACACAAAAGCAGGTGGAGGGAAAGTGTTTCAAGCCTCAAACTCTGAATTTGGTGGTTTACTAACGCATCCAGTACAGGAAGTTTTACACATCCGCCTAAGCCATAATTAGGCCCAAAGAGTTCTAATAGCAATACAAACATACAACTATTATAATATATGGAAGCCTGCAATGTTTGTATAAGAATCTACAAAAATAGTTCTTACTACAGTCAAGTTGTTACATCACTTGGAACCAGTACAAAGAAAATGCTATGATAACCCCATTGTAATTAAGCAATACGCCCTGAGCTTTGGGGGCATTACCGAGTCAGGTAATGCCCCGGGGCCCATAGTTACAGGCCTGAGCATAGAAAAGGCCTTAACGAGGGCTCCGTGGTATTACCTGACTTTGTAATGCTCCCCCATCGAGAGGATTATTGCTATTAGCACCCTGGCCCGTTGGACTGGGGTACTAAAAGCATTTTACTTAATTGTGAAATGCCACAGTGTTTCACAACGAAGAAAATAAAATAGCCACCAAGGAAGGACGTACCTAGTCCGTTCTCCCATTCCATGGTGGCCATTGCAAATAGTAAAAAAAGTAAACAAACAAAATGGCTGCCGTGGAACGGGAGAAAGTACTACACCTAGTCCTTCTCCCTTTTCATGGTGGTCATTAAAAAAATACTAAAAAGTAAACAAAAAAAATGGCCTCCCCGGAAAGGAGAGAATGGATTACAAGTAGTCCCTTCTTCCTTTCCATGGCGGTGTGTCTCAGATCGGGAGCGGACGTGTTGGAAATAGAAGTGTTTCCAGCGTTCCATTCCTGAAGAGGATTCAAAAAGCAAGTAAATGAGGGGATGGGACATCTTGGAGGGGGGGGAGAGGGGTGCAGAACACTTACCTGATTCCCCGGTGGGCTAAAATGGTGGCCACTAGCCGCGAGGAGGTTAGCAGCAGGGGATTACCATGTGGTAATTCCCCTGTTCCAAGCCTCCTCGTTGGCTGTGAGACTGCCTCCCCCGCCACCGCTGATACTAATAACTTAACAGTTGGTTTATGACATCACACTACCACTACCTGAGCCAGCAAAGAGCCGAATTTCAAATGCCACTAGAGCAGTGAATGGAGGCAGTGCTCACCTTTTTTCCGATTCCTTTCTTCTGAACTCTCTGTGACAATCCATAGACGCTTGTTGATGAAGACACCTTTCTGGTGACATGTTTATTCGGTGCACTCCTGGAGTTTAGTAAAGTAGAGTCTTTAACGTCGCTTTGAGTTTTTACACATATGCTGATGAGACCCGGATCCTTCTTCACAGTGCGGTCTTTAGAAAAGACATCCTCTAGCACCGCTGCGGTGATGGGTGCAAGCAGGATGGATCGGGCTCCAGAGGGAAACATGTAATCCCTCTTCATGGCCCAATAATCACGGTAACCCTAACCCTCCCACATCTCAGGATGTTTGTAATTTGGGAGCTACCTTGGAATCACACATGTCTTTGAGTCCACAAAAAAGTGGCCTGCACGCTTTGCCCGGTTACAGCAATTGAAAGAACGTTTGCATCTTTTTCCCTTCAGTGATCAGATACCTCTAGCTAATGCTTTCCTTTGCTCACTTATTGCTTTATGTTATGCTTTGTTATTTTATGTTATGTTCATTAATACTGCACACAGCTACCACCCAGGGACATTCTCCAGCTGCTTACGTGGCTCTGCAAGAAAGAGGACGGGATTGGTTAGTGAGGGAAGAGTGATAGGATAGGTCCAGAACCAGGAGAAACTGGCGTCTGTGTGTGTTGGCTTGGAGATTGATTAATTGTGTGCACTGACGTGTTTCTCTGTACGTGTATGATCCAATGCCTGGGCTGTTTTCTATGTCAATGCCTGTTATGTTGGGTGTGCATGTGTGTTGCATGTGTAGATTGGCTTATATTTAAAGTTGTGGATGTGTGCACTGGTTTATTGTATCTGTACAGGGAAGGCCCAATGCCTGGCTTGTTTTGTATGTCTATGCTTGTTAAGTTGGAGTGTCTGTGTGTTTTATGTGTAGATTTGTTGCTATTTAAGGTTGTGGCTGCGCATTGGCCTGTTGTATCCCTATGGATATGGTCCAGTTTCAGGATTGTTTGTTGTATGCAAGCCTTGCTTATGGAGGGTGTGTGTTTGTGTATGAATTGGCTAGCCCACTGGATGTGTATAGTACTTGGGTAGTGTGTTGGAGCGGGGTGGTTAGTAAATTGGATAATCGACAAGTTCTTCTAGGTGGCGAATCTTCACAATCCTAGCTAGTGATGCACATGGTTGATTTCATAATGTGTCTAAGTGTGACATGTGTCTAATCTTCATTTATTAAAAGAGGCACAATGAGGTCCAACCTGAAACTGTGTACATGGCACACAAGTATGACTGTAGCAGTCCCAGATCCGGGTGTTTTACAATTTTTGAACATGCATGGATTGTAATGTAATGTAATGGGTTATTTATAACGTGCTTGATACCCAGAGGTTTCTAAGCGCGGACCCGTAGATCGAACCTGTGTCGCTCAGCGTCATCTTGCTTCAAAGACGAGCGCTTTGCCCCTGAGCTATCCTCCCGTGAAAAACCAATACCAGCCACGGAGTGAAATGGGGACCCAGGCCAAGCCCAGGGAGCAAGGGAGTCAGGTAGGAACCCAGCCCATGGAGAAAGGGAGTCGGTGGGGACAGTAGAGTAGCAGGTATCCGCTTTCTCACTAGTTCCTGCCCCCTTAGCACCGTCATACTGGAATGGGCAGAGAAGAGTAGTAAATGGGACCCCCTGTGTCGTTCCAATACCACATCAAGTGTATGAGAGACGTTAGGCACTCAGACAACCATATAGCATGTACTCTCATGTTGAGCCAGTGGAAGGATGCCACATAGACGGATGCCAGCATGCACGCGCCTATGAATATCATGGAACGATAAGTGAAATATGACGAGAGAAGAGTGATGTCATAAAGAAGATTTATGAACCCATGTTGAGACGATATGAAAATACTTAAGAGTAACAATGTAACTGAATCACAAAGGAAAACATGTACCTAAAAGCTAAAGTAATCATGACTGCAAAGAAGATGGATTTACTTTGTGATCATTAACTGTAAATATGCAGTAACTCACTGTAGAAAGGAAGCATATATAAGCTTGCGACAAAGGAATATATAACGTGGCTCGGACGGCCATGATAGGAAAATGGACGCTGATTCATGTCTGATGCAACCCAGCTACCTGAGAAACATACAAAGGCTGTATGATAAGAGACGCAGATGACTAGGTCTGTGTGCAGAACTGGCGATGCGTCCAGGCTGGCCCAGAATAAAGGATGCTATTTTAAGAAATAAGCACAGAGAGCAAAGGGAGTTACCTGGATAAGCTCTGAATGTGGGACATTCCTCATAGATTGAGCAATATGAAAAGACCTGCGAAAGCCAACTGTCGCTCACTTAAAAGTGGACAAAGTTCATATGAGATGGAGCAAGCAAGTCTCTAGAGGGCAAGAGGAGCAACAGCATCCAGCAGAATTCAATCAAATAGCAGAAAATAGGAGTTCAAAATGGACAAATGTGTAGTCTGCTAACATGTGATTTTGAAGAAGTGAACACAGGCTATTCATTAAGCCTCAGGCGAAGATAGTGGTGTGTTTACACTCCCTTGAACTGCAGGCCAGTGAGCTGTCAACAAGGTCAACTACAAAAGGAAGACTTTGACTTATGGCCTACCGATAAGAGGTGATGGACTAATTGGGAAACCGGGGAGTAATCTGACAGGAATCAACCACCTAAACTTTGTTTTGCTTACGTGCTGCTTAAAGAGTCGCAACTCCAAGGTTGGGATAGCATGCCAAGCAATCAGTGGGTCTAAGGCAGAGTTGTCCAACATACGGCCCGCGGGCCACAATGCGGCCCTCCAAGCCATTTTATGTGGCCCGCGAGGCCGTATGTTGAACAACTCTTGAATAAAAAAAAAAAAAAAAAAATGTGCCTGTGCGTGAAACTGTAACTTCCTCTGGTGACCCCATGGGGTCAACAGAGGTAGTTACAGTCCTAAGCCACGACGTGTTCATTTGTTTATTTATGCAATGTTTATCGGATATCCGACAAACATTGCAGAAATAAATAAATTCATCAACCCCGCTGGCACATCAAAATGCTGGGCGCTTCTGCCAGCTGTGACCAGGGAGGCTGCAAAAGGAGCACCAGCGTACTGGTGCCTGCAGAAAAGGGAAATGGAACCTCATAAGGCCAGAGGGGGTGAGGAAACCATGGCAGCCTGGAGGGCCCGCACAGATGACTGACTTTACCCAACCCCTCCGACACTTCTGCGTACCACTGCTGAAATGCTCCAGAGCCTTCCTAAAATCAGGGCTTCATTTGGAAGCAGGAACACACAGGGCCACAACACATTGGGAGATAAGCGGCCGCAGGCAGAAACTGCAAACAATTGATGCCGCCAGGAGCACTGTGTGTTGGAACAGCAGAGGGAAAGCATGCGCGACCCCTCGACACAGCAGGTCATAAATTATACAACAACCACATTTTAAAGCGCATAGCCATCTGAAAAGAAGAAAGGGGAATACCATGTGTACACAGCAAGCTGAAACCTCACTGCAACACCAGTTGCATAGTGGGCATACCCCATAGAGTTCTCTGGCGCCTGAGCCAGCACAAAGGGTGACTGAAAGACCCTACCCTTTTGGACATACTACGGTTGAGCAGCAAACTACACTTAACTATGGCAGATGGGGGAAAAATGTATAGAAATAAACACACGCATGCGGAACAAACGCATTATCTGTATCAGCTCAGGCACAATTGGAAGCAGGACGACACAGAGCTGAAAACATTGGGCGCAGGTTGGTGCACAGTTCATAACAGAGATCTGAATAAGAATAACAATGTGACCAACACATTTTTTGAACAAAATGCGGAGGAAGAATGCTGCCCCGACTCAAACCACAAGCGGCGGGGAAAAGGAACACCAAGGGCTTGCGCACAATATGTTACCCTAGTAGTGCCCCAATAGCACACTGCAACCTGCAAATGGGCCTCAGTGGACCACCTGCCAATGTTTCTGTAAGTTGCTTATGAAGGTTACACATATTTTATTCAGATCCACATGGGGGGTGGGAGCTTTACATATCGCAGATGGGAGCCCCAGTCCCTTTGCCAATTCAGTCCTATACCTTGCTGTGATGTATGATATGATAGGTTATTTATAACATGCTTAATACCCATGCAGCAGTGATCCCAATCATAAAACTGAAACAGGCAAGCCCAACAGGTATAACTTATTTTCACTCTTTTGGTAGCGCAGTCTGAGGGAAGCCTATACCCTTCAGGAGAGGTGTGAGCTGATACAGTTGCAAAACAAAAAGCAATAGTACTGTGTCCCCAAAATACCTTAGTTCTTGTCTTTCGGATCTCAGCAGAGCCAGGCTTTTCAGCATCAGACCAGAAGCATGGGTGCCTTTGCGCTGGGCTGGGGTCAAGTCAGAGAGCAGCAGCGATGGGCCCCAATGATGCAGTTCTGTTTGGCAGTGGTGCTGATTTGCGGGTAGAAAACGCTGGGAACAGTAGGCCGTGTCAAGTGGATGGCACTGGAAGACTCAGTGACCTCTGGGCCCGGACAAGGGAATACTTGCCTTTGGCGCTGTGCAGGCTCGGCTGACACAACACGGCATATGGTTACGGCAAAGATGTCAAAGCTTCAGCATTGTCATTGAGCAGAACTCTGAGATTCAGGGGTGGTGGAGCGTCGCGGTCCAGGATGATTATGATGGTGTCAATGGGGCCAGCGCTGAGCAGCTCTGCTCAGGAGGGCCATGGGCCCGTGTGGGGCCGACAGGAACAGGCCTGCTCGAGCCATCCTGCTATTTATACAAATCTCGGGCCAAGCAAGGCCTGATGGGAGAAAGGAACTGCGCTACAATCTGCTCTTCTGCTGGGTTCTGCCTGCTGGAGCTTCCCCCTATACGCGGGACAGGCAGCTCTGCAGATGCTCAGAGCTTCTGGGGGGGTGGAGGGTTGGGGCTGGGTCAGGGCCTGCCTTCTCACCTTCGCTTAGCAGGGCTTCCCAGAACTGACCCAACCCCTGCCCTCTTGCATGCAACTCATACTTAGCTGGCAGGGGAGAATCTGATCTGAAGGGCAGATCTCCCAGGGTGCGGCTTACCCATTGCACATCGGATTTGCTGACCCCTGCTATGTTCCCTAATGCGGGATACACGACTGCATTATTTCTGGTAGTGTGAGCACAATCTTAAAGTATGCAACCTAGCAGGCCTAGTGCACACTTTACCTTTTCTTTCACCAATAAATCGGGACAAAATTTAAACTACATATTTGTACACTTTCGTAGATTCACGTGAAAACCGAGACGCAATAACAGCTCCGACAAAAAGAAAAAGCGACCAAAGAGGGAAGCATTTCTAAAGACTAAAAAAAGCCTGATTGAGAGTAGGACACGAGGTTGTTCCTGCCTGAAGTAAGTGACAGATGCTATTCGCCTCTTATTTGATCCCCATCTTTTTGAGGAACATTTTTATCTTTTTAAAAACCTTACGATCAAGTACAATGGGTGTGATAGGGGGTAATTAATTAATACCGTTAAATTCAACAGATCAGAGGTTACTTATCCTCAAGATTTCGACCAAGATGTACTGAACTAGAAATATTTCTACCTTCACCTCTGGGATTCACTGGATAGGAGGTGAGTGAGATGGTTTTCAAATGCTGTAGTAGCACCTACCATATTAATATGTTGTTGAATAATCCATAAGGGAGGCACGGGAACCCAAAACACGTACTCAGCTTTTTATATATTTTATAGATGGTGTGGCTCAAGCCAATACATGTGCCAGAAAATTGGTTGTTTGTCCTGAAGAAGGTTGCTATACAAAGAGAGCACTAGTGATGATGCTCGTGGAGAGCAACTGAAACACGTGTCGACGTTAAAATCTGTGGAAACAATATAACACAGATCTGTTGTTTACCCGAAAATGATGGGGACTCCCTTTTTCTAAATTGTGAATGCACTAAGACACAATAGACATCTGACTGTTTCTAGATAGAGATATATGTTTGTGAGAGATTGATGATGATAGTATGAATGTGAAGGATTGAACAATGAATGAGCCACAATAGTGAAATTGAATGTTTAATAATTGTTTTAGAATAATGTCCTTTTCTTGAATAAAACATAAGTTTTGGTAACATCACCAAAGATAAAAAATAAAAAATTGTTAGTGTATCCCGTTAGCCTTCATTTTGTCTACTAGTCCAACCTTTGTATTGTTTTGTTATCTTGCCAGACAGCAAAGCATTCCAAGCCTTGGCAAGGATACGTTTGAAACTTACAAAGAGGAGCCTCACTTTGCCAGCCTTGAAACTATTGCATTGAATCCCCGTCGAAGTGCATTAAGTCTAAGGCTTCCTAGTCTCAGAAATGTGACATTGTTCCCTTCTTCTTAGAGGCAGAAATGTCTTCCTAGTCACTGTAATAAAACTTTAGCTCATTCCGCACAGCGGTTTCTTGCATAAATGGAGTGCCGCACCTTCACCGTACAGGTGGCCGAAATATGGGATTCTCTTCCGGGTCATCTCTGATTTAAGAAGGATGTAAAAATGTATCTTTTCCCAGCAGCTTCATTTCAATTTTATCTCCTATAGTTCCTTGACGCAAGAGAGGATATAGCATTTTAATGCACTGCCCCATCTTAGTGGCATTTTTCAATAAAGGGAATAAATGTGTCCTCTACAAACAATTTCAAACTAAACTTAATTAAGCTATATGATTGTGGCCACTGCCTTGAAACCACAAAATGACTTTTTAATGCATGTTATCACAATGGCTAACAAAATATGGTTGCAACAGATTACAAACTGCTTATTGCTGTTTTTATATCCAACCATAAGCATCAGTGTCAGTTAATCGCATCTGCTAAGACTGTGTACATTGTGTTTGTTATAAAATGTTGTTGCACTTTGCACTTTGCACATTGTTTGTGTAAAGATGTGAAAAAGGAATTGCTGCCTCTGTTTTAAATATTAAAATCAGCCATTGTACTTGTGAAATTAACAGGGTAATTCATAGAATTTCGCAGAAAAGTGTCGCAAGCGGCTGGCGCAGAGTGTCCGCGTGCGATTGTCTGCGCCAGGCACGTGCGCTAAAACCGATTTCCGCGCACAGCGTATTCATGGATTATAGGCTCCCAAACCAGCCGTGGCGCAGAGTATCGCAGCGACCCTGCAGCAGCGCCAGTAACGCCCCCAAGAACGCCCTCGCGCAAGGAAAAGCCATCAAAATCGCTAAATCATCGCAAAGGGCAGCGCTAACCCTGGACCAGTCCACAGGGCTGCCAAACAAGGAACGCAAAGCGGGTAACGTGCATATCAGGGGTACGCGTGAAGTTATACACGCGATTAGCCAGGGTACGTGTATTACAGGGGTACGTGGGAATTATCACACGCGATTTTGCTGGGTACGTGTATTACAGGGGTACACGGGAAGTTCTACACGCGATTCGGCTGGGTACGTGTATTACAGGGGTGCGCGGGAATTCGCACATGCGATTTGGCCAGGTACGTGTATTACAGGGGTGCGCGGGAATTATCAGACGCGATTTGGCTGGGTACGTGTATTACAGGGGTACACGGGAAGTTCTACACGCGATTCGGCTGGGTACGTGTATTACAGGGGTGCGCGGAAATTCTCACATGCGATTTGGCCAGGTACGTGTATTACAGGGGTGCGCGGGAATTATCACACGCGATTTGGCTGGGTACGTGTATTACAGGGGTACACGGGAAGTTCTACACGCGATTCGGCTGGGTACGTGTATTACAGGGGTGCGCGGGAATTCTCACATGCGATTTGGCCAGGTACGTGTATTACAGGGGTGCGCGGGAATTATCACACGCGATTTGGCTTGGTACGTGTATTACAGGGGTGCGTGGTAATGATCAGACGGGATTTGGCTTGGTACGTGTATTACAGGGGTGCGTGGGAAGTTCTACACGCGATTGGCCAGGGTACGTGTATTACAGGGGTACGTGGGAATTATCACACGCGATTTGGCTGGGTACGTGTATTACAGGGGTACACGGGAAGTTCTACACGCGATTCGGCTGGGTACGTGTATTACAGGGGTGCGCGGGAATTCTCACATGCGATTTGGCCAGGTACGTGTATTACAGGGGTGTGCGGGAATAATCACACGCAATTAGGCTGGGTGGGTCCTCACAGGTGTTCCCTGTACACCCTCCATGGCCCCTGCAGGCAGCCCACAAAACAGGGGACTACCCTGCACACCTGCTCATGTCCCCCTGCACCCCCACCCCCCTGCCACCATGGGCAGCCCCCACCAGGCCCCCACTCATGTCTCCCACCACCCCCACCCCCCAGCAGTGCAGGGTCAACCTCCACCAGGCCCCCACTCATGTCCCCCTGCACCCCCACCCCCCAGCAGTGCAGGGGCACCCTCCACCAGGCACCCACCCATGTCTCCCACCACCCCCACCCCCCAGCAGTGCAGGGGCACCCTCCACCAGGCCCCCACTCATGTCTCCCACCACCCCCACCCCCCTGCCACGATGGGCAGCCCCCACCAGGCCCCCACTCATGTCCCCCTGCACCCCCACCCCCCAGCAGTGCAGGGTCAACCTCCACCAGGCCCCCACTCATGTCCCCCTGCACCCCCACCCCCCAGCAGTGCAGGGGCACCCTCCACCAGGCCCCCACTCATGTCTCCCACCACCCCCACCCCCCAGCAGTGCAGGGTCACCCTCCACCAGGCACCCACCCATGTCTCCCACCACCCCCACCCCCCAGCAGTGCAGGGTCACCCTCCACCAGGCACCCACCCATGTCTCCCACCACCCCCACCCCCCTGCCACCATGGGCAGCCCCCACCAGGCCCCCACTCATGTCTCCCACCACCCCCACCCCCCAGCAGTGCAGGGGCACCCTCCACCAGGCCCCCACTCATGTCTCCCACCACCCCCACCCCCCAGCAGTGCAGGGTCACCCTCCACCAGGCCCCCACTCATGTCTCCCACCACCCCCACCCCCCAGCAGTGCAGGGGCACCCTCCACCAGGCACCCACCCATGTCTCCCACCACCCCCACCCCCCAGCAGTGCAGGGGCACCCTCCACCAGGCCCCCACTCATGTCTCCCACCACCCCCACCCCCCTGCCACCATGGGCAGCCCCCACCAGGCCCCCACTCATGTCTCCCACCACCCCCACCCCCCAGCAGTGCAGGGTCAACCTCCACCAGGCCCCCACTCATGTCCCCCTGCACCCCCACCTCCCAGCAGTGCAGGGGCACCCTCCACCAGGCCCCCACTCATGTCTCCCACCACCCCCACCCCCCAGCAGTGCAGGGTCACCCTCCACCAGGCACCCACCCATGTCTCCCACCACCCCCACCCCCCAGCAGTGCAGGGGCACCCTCCACCAGGTCCCCACTCATGTCTCCCACCACCCCCACCCCCCTGCCACCATGGGCAGCCCCCACCAGGCCCCCACTCATGTCTCCCACCACCCCCACCCCCCAGCAGTGCAGGGGCACCCTCCACCAGGCCCCCACTCATGTCTCCCACCACCCCCACCCCCCTGCCACAATGGGCAGCCCCCACCAGGCCCCCACTCATGTCTCCCACCAACCCCACCCCCCAGCAGTGCAGGGGCACCCTCCACCAGGCCCCCACTCATGTCTCCCACCACCCCCACCCCCCAGCAGTGCAGGGGCACCCTCCACCAGGCACCCACCCATGTCTCCCACCACCCCCACCCCCCAGCAGTGCAGGGGCACCCTCCACCAGGCCCCCACTCATGTCTCCCACCACCCCCACCCCCCTGCCACCATGGGCAGCCCCCACCAGGCCCCCACTCATGTCTCCCACCACCCCCACCCCCCAGCAGTGCAGGGTCAACCTCCACCAGGCCCCCACTCATGTCCCCCTGCACCCCCACCCCCCAGCAGTGCAGGGTCAACCTCCACCAGGCCCCCACTCATGTCCCCCTGCACCCCCACCCCCCAGCAGTGCAGGGGCACCCTCCACCAGGCCCCCACTCATGTCTCCCACCACCCCCACCCCCCAGCAGTGCAGGGTCACCCTCCACCAGGCACCCACCCATGTCTCCCACCACCCCCACCCCCAAGCAGTGCAGGGTCACCCTCCACCAGGCACCCACCCATGTCTCCCACCACCCCCACCCCCCTGCCACCATGGGCAGCCCCCACCAGGCCCCCACTCATGTCTCCCACCACCCCCACCCCCCAGCAGTGCAGGGGCACCCTCCACCAGGCCCCCACTCATGTCTCCCACCACCCCCCAGCAGTGCAGGGTCACCCTCCACCAGGCCCCCACTCATGTCTCCCACCACCCCCACCCCCCAGCAGTGCAGGGGCACCCTCCACCAGGCACCCACCCATGTCTCCCACCACCCCCACCCCCCAGCAGTGCAGGGGCACCCTCCACCAGGCCCCCACTCATGTCTCCCACCACCCCCACCCCCCTGCCACCATGGGCAGCCCCCACCAGGCCCCCACTCATGTCTCCCACCACCCCCACCCCCCAGCAGTGCAGGGTCAACCTCCACCAGGCCCCCACTCATGTCCCCCTGCACCCCCACCCCCCAGCAGTGCAGGGTCAACCTCCACCAGGCCCCCACTCATGTCCCCCTGCACCCCCACCCCCCAGCAGTGCAGGGGCACCCTCCACCAGGCCCAAACTCATGCCTCCCACCACCCCCACCCCCCAGCAGTGCAGGGTCACCCTCCACCAGGCACCCACCCATGTCTCCCACCACCCCCACCCCCCAGCAGTGCAGGGTCACCCTCCACCAGGCACCCACCCATGTCTCCCACCACCCCCACCCCCCTGCCACCATGGGCAGCCCCCACC
Source organism: Ambystoma mexicanum (assembly GCF_040938575.1). Classification (NCBI taxonomy): domain Eukaryota; kingdom Metazoa; phylum Chordata; class Amphibia; order Caudata; family Ambystomatidae; genus Ambystoma; species Ambystoma mexicanum. Next base: position 27,398,541 of record NC_090932.1, on the reverse strand, counting down.
AGGCCCCCACTCATGTCCCCCTGCACCCCCACCCCCCAGCAGTGCAGGGGCACCCTCCACCAGGCCCCCACTCATGTCTCCCACCACCCCCACCCCCCAGCAGTGCAGGGTCACCCTCCACCAGGCACCCACCCATGTCTCCCACCACCCCCACCCCCCAGCAGTGCAGGGTCACCCTCCACCAGGCACCCACCCATGTCTCCCACCACCCCCACCCCCCTGCCACCATGGGCAGCCCCCACCAGGCCCCCACTCATGTCTCCCACCACCCCCACCCCCAGCAGTGCAGGGGCACCCTCCACCAGGCCCCCACTCATGTCCCCCTGCACCCCCACCCCCCAGCAGTGCAGGGGCACCCTCCACCAGGCACCCACCCATGTCTCCCACCACCCCCACCCCCCAGCAGTGCAGGCTCACCCTCCACCAGGCACCCACCCATGTCTCCCACCACCCCCACCCCCCTGCCACCATGGGCAGCCCCCACCAGGCCCCCACTCATGTCTCCCACCACCCCCACCCCCCAGCAGTGCAGGGGCACCCTCCACCAGGCCCCCACTCATGTCCCCCTGCACCCCCACCCCCCAGCAGTGCTGGGGCACCCTCCACCAGGCACCCACCCATGTCTCCCACCACCCCCACCCCCCAGCAGTGCAGGGGCACCCTCCACCAGGCCCCCACTCATGTCTCCCACCACCCCCACCCCCCTGCCACCATGGGCAGCCCCCACCAGGCCCCCACTCATGTCTCCCACCACCCCCACCCCCCAGCAGTGCAGGGGCACCCTCCACCAGGCCCCCACTCATGTCCCCCTGCACCCCCACCCCCCAGCAGTGCTGGGGCACCCTCCACCAGGCACCCACCCATGTCTCCCACCACCCCCACCCCCCAGCAGTGCAGGGGCACCCTCCACCAGGCACCCACCCATGTCTCCCACCACCCCCACCCCCCAGCAGTGCAGGCTCACCCTCCACCAGGCACCCACCCATGTCTCCCACCACCCCCACCCCCCTGCCACCATGGGCAGCCCCCACCAGGCCCCCACTCATGTCTCCCACCACCCCCACCCCCCAGCAGTGCAGGGGCACCCTCCACCAGGCCCCCACTCATGTCCCCCTGCACCCCCACCCCCCAGCAGTGCTGGGGCACCCTCCACCAGGCACCCACCCATGTCTCCCACCACCCCCACCCCCCAGCAGTGCAGGGGCACCCTCCACCAGGCCCCCACTCATGTCTCCCACCACCCCACCCCCCTGCCACCATGGGCAGCCCCCACCAGGCCCCCACTCATGTCTCCCACCACCCCCACCCCCCAGCAGTGCAGGGTCAACCTCCACCAGGCCCCCACTCATGTCCCCCTGCACCCCCACCCCCCAGCAGTGCAGGGTCAACCTCCACCAGGCCCCCACTCATGTCCCCCTGCACCCCCACCCCCCAGCAGTGCAGAGGCACCCTCCACCAGGCCCCCACTCATGTCTCCCACCACCCCCACCACCCAGCAGTGCAGGGTCACCCTCCACCAGGCACCCACCCATGTCTCCCACCACCCCCACCCCCCAGCAGTGCAGGGTCACCCTCCACCAGGCACCCACCCATGTCTCCCACCACCCCCACCCCCCTGCCACCATGGGCAGCCCCCACCAGGCCCCCACTCATGTCTCCCACCACCCCCACCCCCCAGCAGTGCAGGGGCACCCTCCACCAGGCCCCCACTCATGTCCCCCTGCACCCCCACCCCCCAGCAGTGCTGGGGCACCCTCCACCAGGCACCCACCCATGTCTCCCACCACCCCCACCCCCCAGCAGTGCAGGGGCACCCTCCACCAGGCACCCACCCATGTCTCCCACCACCCCCACCCCCCAGCAGTGCAGGCTCACCCTCCACCAGGCACCCACCCATGTCTCCCACCACCCCCACCCCCCTGCCACCATGGGCAGCCCCCACCAGGCCCCCACTCATGTCTCCCACCACCCCCACCCCCCAGCAGTGCAGGGGCACCCTCCACCAGGCCCCCACTCATGTCCCCCTGCACCCCCACCCCCCAGCAGTGCTGGGGCACCCTCCACCAGGCACCCACCCATGTCTCCCACCACCCCCACCCCCCAGCAGTGCAGGGGCACCCTCCACCAGGCCCCCACTCATGTCTCCCACCACCCCACCCCCCTGCCACCATGGGCAGCCCCCACCAGGCCCCCACTCATGTCTCCCACCACCCCCACCCCCCAGCAGTGCAGGGTCAACCTCCACCAGGCCCCCACTCATGTCCCCCTGCACCCCCACCCCCCAGCAGTGCAGGGTCAACCTCCACCAGGCCCCCACTCATGTCCCCCTGCACCCCCACCCCCCAGCAGTGCAGAGGCACCCTCCACCAGGCCCCCACTCATGTCTCCCACCACCCCCACCCCCCAGCAGTGCAGGGTCACCCTCCACCAGGCACCCACCCATGTCTCCCACCACCCCCACCCCCCAGCAGTGCAGGGTCACCCTCCACCAGGCACCCACCCATGTCTCCCACCACCCCCACCCCCCTGCCACCATGGGCAGCCCCCACCAGGCCCCCACTCATGTCTCCCACCACCCCCACCCCCCAGCAGTGCAGGGGCACCCTCCACCAGGCCCCCACTCATGTCTCCCACCACCCCCACCCCCCAGCAGTGCAGGGTCACCCTCCACCAGGCCCCCACTCATGTCTCCCACCACACCCACCCCCCAGCAGTGCAGGGGCACCCTCCACCAGGCACCCACCCATGTCTCCCACCACCCCCACCCCCCAGCAGTGCAGGGGCACCCTCCACCAGGCCCCCACTCATGTCTCCCACCACCCCCACCCCCCTGCCACCATGGGCAGCCCCCACCAGGCCCCCACTCATGTCTCCCACCACCCCCACCCCCCAGCAGTGCAGGGTAAACCTCCACCAGGCCCCCACTCATGTCCCCCTGCACCCCCACCCCCCAGCAGTGCAGGGTCAACCTCCACCAGGCCCCCACTCATGTCCCCCTGCACCCCCACCCCCCAGCAGTGCAGGGGCACCCTCCACCAGGCCCCCACTCATGTCTCCCACCACCCCCACCCCCCAGCAGTGCAGGGTCACCCTCCACCAGGCACCCACCCATGTCTCCCACCACCCCCACCCCCCAGCAGTGCAGGGTCACCCTCCACCAGGCACCCACCCATGTCTCCCACCACCCCCACCCCCCTGCCACCATGGGCAGCCCCCACCAGGCCCCCACTCATGTCTCCCACCACCCCCACCCCCCAGCAGTGCAGGGGCACCCTCCACCAGGCCCCCACTCATGTCTCCCACCACCCCCACCCCCCAGCAGTGCAGGGTCACCCTCCACCAGGCCCCCACTCATGTCTCCCACCACCCCCACCCCCCAGCAGTGCAGGGGCACCCTCCACCAGGCACCCACCCATGTCTCCCACCACCCCCACCCCCCAGCAGTGCAGGGGCAACCTCCACCAGGCCCCCACTCATGTCTCCCACCACCCCCACCCCCCTGCCACCATGGGCAGACCCCACCAGGCCCCCACTCATGTCTCCCACCACCCCCACCCCCCAGCAGTGCAGGGTCAACCTCCACCAGGCCCCCACTCATGTCCCCCTGCACCCCCACCCCCCAGCAGTGCAGGGGCACCCTCCACCAGGCCCCCACTCATGTCTCCCACCACCCCCACCCCCCTGCCACCATGGGCAGCCCCCACCAGGCCCCCACTCATGTCTCCCACCACCCCCACCCCCCAGCAGTGCAGGGTCAACCTCCACCAGGCCCCCACTCATGTCCCCCTGCACCCCCACCCCCCAGCAGTGCAGGGTCAACCTCCACCAGGCCCCCACTCATGTCCCCCTGCACCCCCACCCCCCAGCAGTGCAGGGGCACCCTCCACCAGGCCCCCACTCATGTCTCCCACCACCCCCACCCCCCAGCAGTGCAGGGTCACCCTCCACCAGGCACCCACCCATGTCTCCCACCACCCCCACCCCCCAGCAGTGCAGGGTCACCCTCCACCAGGCACCCACCCATGTCTCCCACCACCCCCACCCCCCTGCCACCATGGGCAGCCCCCACCAGGCCCCCACTCATGTCTCCCACCACCCCCACCCCCCAGCAGTGCAGGGGCACCCTCCACCAGGCCCCCACTCATGTCTCCCACCACCCCCACCCCCCAGCAGTGCAGGGTCACCCTCCACCAGGCCCCCACTCATGTCTCCCACCACCCCCACCCCCCAGCAGTGCAGGGGCACCCTCCACCAGGCACCCACCCATGTCTCCCACCACCCCCACCCCCCAGCAGTGCAGGGGCAACCTCCACCAGGCCCCCACTCATGTCTCCCACCACCCCCACCCCCCTGCCACCATGGGCAGACCCCACCAGGCCCCCACTCATGTCTCCCACCACCCCCACCCCCCAGCAGTGCAGGGTCAACCTCCACCAGGCCCCCACTCATGTCCCCCTGCACCCCCACCCCCCAGCAGTGCAGGGTCAACCTCCACCAGGCCCCCACTCATGTCCCCCTGCACCCCCACCCCCCAGCAGTGCAGGGGCACCCTCCACCAGGCCCCCACTCATGTCTCCCACCACCCCCACCCCCCAGCAGTGCAGGGGCACCCTCCACCAGGCCCCCACTCATGTCTCCCACCACCCCCACCCCCCAGCAGTGCAGGGTCACCCTCCACCAGGCCCCCACTCATGTCCCCCTGCACCCCCACCCCCCAGCAGTGCAGGGGCACCCTCCACCAGGCCCCCACTCATGTCTCCCACCACCCCCACCCCCCAGCAGTGCAGGGGCACCCTCCACCAGGCACCCACCCATGTCTCCCACCACCCCCACCCCCCTGCCACCATGGGCAGCCCCCACCAGGCCCCCACTCATGTCTCCCACCACCCCCACCCCCCAGCAGTGCAGGGGCACCCTCCACCAGGCCCCCACTCATGTCTCCCACCACCCCCACCCCCCAGCAGTGCAGGGTCACCCTCCACCAGGCCCCCACTCATGTCTCCCACCACCCCCACCCCCCAGCAGTGCAGGGGCACCCTCCACCAGGCACCCACCCATGTCTCCCACCACCCCCACCCCCCAGCAGTGCAGGGGCAACCTCCACCAGGCCCCCACTCATGTCTCCCACCACCCCCACCCCCCTGCCACCATGGGCAGACCCCACCAGGCCCCCACTCATGTCTCCCACCACCCCCACCCCCCAGCAGTGCAGGGTCAACCTCCACCAGGCCCCCACTCATGTCCCCCTGCACCCCCACCCCCCAGCAGTGCAGGGTCAACCTCCACCAGGCCCCCACTCATGTCCCCCTGCACCCCCACCCCCCAGCAGTGCAGGGGCACCCTCCACCAGGCCCCCACTCATGTCTCCCACCACCCCCACCCCCCAGCAGTGCAGGGGCACCCTCCACCAGGCCCCCACTCATGTCTCCCACCACCCCCACCCCCCAGCAGTGCAGGGTCACCCTCCACCAGGCCCCCACTCATGTCTCCCACCACCCCCACCCCCCAGCAGTGCAGGGGCACCCTCCACCAGGCACCCACCCATGTCTCCCACCACCCCCACCCCCCAGCAGTGCAGGGGCACCCTCCACCAGGCCCCCACTCATGTCTCCCACCACCCCCACCCCCCTGCCACCATGGGCAGCCCCCACCAGGCCCCCACTCATGTCTCCCACCACCCCCACCCCCCAGCAGTGCAGGGTCAACCTCCACCAGGCCCCCACTCATGTCCCCCTGCACCCCCACCCCCCAGCAGTGCAGGGTCAACCTCCACCAGGCCCCCACTCATGTCCCCCTGCACCCCCACCCCCCAGCAGTGCAGGGGCACCCTCCACCAGGCCCCCACTCATGTCTCCCACCACCCCCACCCCCCAGCAGTGCAGGGTCACCCTCCACCAGGCACCCACCCATGTCTCCCACCACCCCCACCCCCCAGCAGTGCAGGGTCACCCTCCACCAGGCACCCACCCATGTCTCCCACCACCCCCACCCCCCTGCCACCATGGGCAGCCCCCACCAGGCCCCCACTCATGCCCCCCTGCACCCCACCCCCCAGCAGTGCAGGGGCACCCTCCACCAGGCCCCCACTCATGTCTCCCACCACCCCCACCCCCCAGCAGTGCAGGGTCACCCTCCACCAGGCACCCACCCATGTCTCCCACCACCCCCACCCCCCAGCAGTGCAGGGTCACCCTCCACCAGGCACCCACCCATGTCTCCCACCACCCCCACCCCCCTGCCACCATGGGCAGCCCCCACCAGGCCCCCACTCATGTCTCCCACCATCCCCACCCCCAGCAGTGCAGGGGCACCCTCCACCAGGCCCCCACTCATGTCCCCCTGCACCCCCACCCCCCAGCAGTGCATGGGCACCCTCCACCAGGCACCCACCCATGTCTCCCACCACCCCCACCCCCCAGCAGTGCAGGCTCACCCTCCACCAGGCACCCACCCATGTCTCCCACCACCCCCACCCCCCTGCCACCATGGGCAGCCCCCACCAGGCCCCCACTCATGTCTCCCACCACCCCTACCCCCCAGCAGTGCAGGGGCACCCTCCACCAGGCCCCCACTCATGTCCCCCTGCACCCCCACCCCCCAGCAGTGCTGGGGCACCCTCCACCAGGCACCCACCCATGTCACCCACCACCCCCACCCCCCAGCAGTGCAGGGGCACCCTCCACCAGGCCCCCACTCATGTCTCCCACCACCCCCACCCCCCTGCCACCATGGCCAGCCCCCACCAGGCCCCCACTCATGTCTCCCACCACCCCCACCCCCCAGCAGTGCAGGGTCAACCTCCACCAGGCCCCCACTCATGTCCCCCTGCACCCCCACCCCCCAGCAGTGCAGGGGCACCCTCCACCAGGCACCCACCCATGTCTCCCACCACCCCCACCCCCCAGCAGTGCAGGGGCACCCTCCACCAGGCCCCCACTCATGTCTCCCACCACCCCCACCCCCCTGCCACCATGTGCAGCCCCCACCAGGTCCTCACAATCCCCAATCATGTGCGTAATGGTCAGCCTCCACAGCCAAAAAGCCCTACCAAGTAACCCATTCACCCACATGGAAATGAAAACACATGTTACACCCCCAATGTTCATGAAGCAAATGAACCCATGTCCGTCACACACATATTTTCTAATTGAATGGGAAAACACACAACATGACATGCATGAAACCAATGAGATGAAACCACACAGTGAACAATGGAAAAAAAAATGTATTGGACAAAAATACGAATGGTAAAGAAAGAAAAATAACTACAATGTAAATGTGAAAAAATAAGCTGCATGTCCGCATAAAAACACAAAAGTAGAAAATCAAATCCAAAAAACTTTGTCCAAAGTGAAATGTAAAAACTCTCCATGCAACAAAGAACTATGTACAAAAATAACAAGGGTCCATCATCACAACTGAACTAAGGAAACCTCCTAAAAAACCTACCTAAATATCAACTATATACAAAAAGTGGAGCAGTGTCCGTCGACTCCAAATCATAAGAAAAAACAAAGGAAACCTAAAACTAAAGAACTATATACAAAGGCGGCGGGCAAGTCCAGCGGCTCACTCCGTGGTGTTCCGGGCCAGGGCATCATCGAACTCCTGTTCGATGTCCTGGAGGCGGTCCAGTTCCATGAACCCGAGGGTCCGCAGGGACGACGCTGTGTCCTCCTTTAACCCCCTGCGGATTGCCTCGAGGCACTCGGCCCGCCTCAGGGCCCTCCGCATGGAGTTCTCCGCCCTGACCATTGTGAGCCGCGCCTCTTCCGCCCGCCGCCGCTCCGCACCTATGGCGTGGCCCAACCGCTGCCACACGGAAGACACTCTCTGTCCTGGGTCCTCCTGCCCTCCGGCCGATGCCTGCCCCTCCGATGTCGAAGGCCCCGAGCCTTCATGGCTCCCACCATGTTGCTGCTGCTGCTCTGCCTCTGCCCGTGCACTGCCTCCTGCTGCCTGCACATCCTCCGCCGGCTGGGGTGCAGTTGTTGATGTGGCCACCCCTGCTGGACGTCCGACTCCCGACTGTGGCAGGGATGCCTCCTCCACCAGCCTGGCCGCACTGTCAGAGGCAGCTCCACAGGGCACCCAGGTGACTGATGGGTGGGAAGATGGCACAGAGGACGACTGGCGCGTAGGGGGTCCAGTTGAGGAGGGGGTCGGAACAAGCCCCATCAGACGGAGGAATCCGGTCTGGGTGACCTGTCCCAGCAGGCTGACGTGGTCAACGAGCCATTCGAGATGACGTGCAGTCTCTCCATGAAAAGACTGCAGGTCACCTCGCATGGCCCGTTGACGCAACGCCACACCAGCCAGGACAGGCTCAACCCGGACCTGGATAGCCACGTCCGCAGGCAGAGGAAGGCCAGTTGACGTCAGCTCATCCCCTGCCTGGAAACGGGTCTGGACGTAGGCATCCCTGCTGGTGCAAGATGATGCAGGGACAGGATCGGGGACAGGATTGCACACAGGCACCTCCGCGGTGGCCTGTGCTGCCTCCTGTCCCTGGTCCTGGACTGCACCACTAGCACCAGTGGGATCCCCACCTCCAGACCCCGTCTCTGGTGCTTGCACGGCCTCCTCCTCCACCAGACCCCCCACCAACCTGGATGACTCCGTGCCATCTTCCCCTGTTGGGCCCTGTGGGGTCCCAGCTGCCCCTTCTGCTGCCGAGGAGTCCAACTCCAACCTCCGCCTCTTGGACCTCCCCCCGGCAGCTGCGGCCTGGGACGCGGCACCGGACTCCTCACTCCCCGACGAGATGACAACACGGGAGGGGAGCCGGGCCTTGCGTCTCCGGCTGGCGGTCGGATCCCCGCCGCTGTGCTCCACAGCACCTTCTCCGCCCTCTTCATCAGTTGACGCTGCAGACAGGGAGAAACAAAACACAGGCATCAGGGCACTGTACAATGGACACATACACACATGACAGTTGCACATGAGTGGCATTGGCAAACCTCAGACATGTCATCACAATCCCCAACACACATGTCATTGCAACTCGCACACATGAGCCATACCACAGCCATATCGCAACTGCCACCACCATCCATACACATACAACAGCATGAGCAGCCAAAGGTGACCCAGACATCACATGCAACACAGGAAGTGCACCACACATGTACACACACCACCACACTTGCATGCATGTGTACACCTCTGCCAAGTGTCGCACTGTTCAGACGGGCATCCATGTCACATCTGCCAATCAGGCTTACACATACCGCAGTCACATGCATCCATGTTGCATCACTGTTGCACCCTTGTCAAATACACACACATGCACATGTACACAGTGCTCATACATGCAGCCCAAAACAACATACATGCGTGACATCACGGACATGTCTACTTACATACACATACATACAAACATGTGTGCACGCACAACTGCATTTGCCATGCAAGCCTACACACACAAGCACCATCCATGTCTCACACATTACAGCCCTCGCATGTGTCAGCCCCACGGCCATGTACACCCCCACCCATACTCGACCCCATACAAACAGATGTGCAACCTGCACAATACCGAATAATCACCACACGCACTGCTCACAATCAGGATGCATGTACACTCACCGCTCGACTCCAGACGGGTCTGCTTCTCCAGGACCTGGACGTGGAGCGCTGGGGATATGCGTTCCAGGACCCCCATCTGTTCTTCCGACAAGTGGCCCCGGCGCCCCTTGGCATCCGCTGCCTTCAAGAGGCGCCGGGCCTTGTTCAGGGTCCTGGACCTGAAGTCCTCCCAGCGCTTCCTGACATGTTGTAAGTCCCGGACTGCCACCCCCTCCGCGTTGATGGCAGTCACGATGTCAGTCCAGATCCGAGTCCGTCCTTCCTTGTCGGCGCGGGAACTTCCGAAGAGGGCATCATACTGCCCCAGGACTTGCTCCACCAGGACACCAACTTCGGTGGCACTGAAGCTGGTGCCCCTCTGCCTCTCTGGCCGGGGGTTGTCAGTGGTCACAGATGGTGTTTGCCCCGACATGACAACCCCAGAGGCAGGAGTGGGTGGGCAACTGGGTCCTGGGGCTGGGCTGTGGAGCGATGGAATTCCAGTCGGGAGTCTTCGGTTCCAGCAGGGGTGGTCACAGCAACAGCACCCCTGGCTGATGTGCAGGCAGCAAATGGCAGTGCACGTGGGCAGCAGGCAGTCAGGCAGCAGCAGATGGTAGGTGGGAGCGTGCTCGGGGCTCTGGGGGGCAGTAGTTCGGCCTTCTGGGCAGGAGCGTGGTCTTCCGTGTGTTTACGCGTGGCCAGCTTGGTACGGAGTGATTTGGCACGTGAAAATCCTGCACGTCAGCGTGAAAATCGAGGAAAGGCCCTTAGCGCGTAAGCGCGTCAGCACGCATACGCGATTCTATTGGACCAAAGGCCCTCGGCGCGTAAGCGCGTCTGTGACGTGACCCGCACGGGTGTTTCCCACACAGCACGTGATGACAGAGCACACGTGGAAAGACTGCACGTCAGAGTCTCATCGCGTGTGATTGGTGGAAATGGCCCTACACGCAGAAGTGACAAAGCGTGTAATTGGTGGAAATGGCCCTACACACAGAAGTGACAAAGCGTGTAATTGGAGGAAATGTCCCTACACGCAGAAGTGACAAAGCGTGTAATTGGTGGAAATGGCCCTAGCGCGTACACGCCGCGTAAGTGACGCTGGACGTGTGGGCATGTATAAAAGGTACGCGTAGAACACCACTTCCTTGTACGTGCTTTTCGTGGAGAGCGAGTGGGTGAATTCTGTACTTCTTGTCGTTTCACACGCGATTTACTTCACGGCGTTTCAAGTTCGTATTCCCTGTTACCTCTGACAGCTTTTTCTCTTCTTTCGCTTTTACTGGTTTACCTGGGCCTGTTCCCTCAAACAGTGTTCCCTTCTACTGTTGTCCTGTCTCCTCAGACAGCGTACAAATCTTCTTTTGGCGGGGTGTTGCCAACCAAACGTACTCCTTTTACACGCTCGTTTACCAGGCAGACGGTGAGTCACGCACGTATCTAACATCTGTGCTTTCCCCTTTGTGTAGCCTACCCCTTCAGAGGTCATTCTAGGCTGCGTGTGACACGCATACGTTCATTCTTGTGTTACTGGGTGCCACAGCGTAGTGCAGGTTTTTCTTTCTGCACACGTGGTCTAGGAGGGGTTGCGTGCACGTCATCTCCCTTTTTTGGGGCTCCTGTGCGTAGCGTGACCCGTCATCTTTCCCCAGGGGTTACAATCAGCCTTGCAAGAGCACTAGGGTACAATTACCATCTGGTACCCAACCCCTTTGACCCCCTATTGCCCAGGACAATAGTTTCCAGCCACTCCCATACGCACATTTACATCAGTGCCATGGCTGGGAGGCGAGGATTCCGTAAGGGTGGCAAAGGTGGAAGAGCCACAAGTGGTGGCCGTGGTGGATCCGGTAGGGGACGTGGTCGTTACTTGCAGGGTGAGCCTGTCCCCCCATGTGTGGAGGACCAGTCAAGGGCACCCATAATCCCCCCCCCTCCCGTTGAGGCTGATGTGGCTGACACCATCCATGCTCAGCCCTTGTTGGACCAGCCCATTGTGGCACCAGATCTGGCTGACTCCATGGCTGACTTCCAGGTCAGCAGGCCTATGACACGTGCGCTGGTGCACGTTGATGTCACCATGCCACGAGCATCTGGGCCAGCAAGGTCATCTGCTGCACCAAGGAGGCAGGGCGGAGAGGCTGCAGGGGCAGCTGCGGCTCCATCCACCCCAGCCCTCACACACCCAGCCAGGACAGTGTCGGTCCTAGTCCATGCTGCTGACATTCCCCCTGACACCATCACACTAGAGCCAATGCCTGCACCAACTCCCATGCTGAGTGTGCAATCCCACACTCCTGATACAGAGTCCACCAGGGCTCCTGCCCCTAGTGTCCAGAGCGGTGCAGGACACTCAGGATCACCACCACCTTCCAAGCGGAAGAGGAAGAGTGCTCGTCTGGCACTGGCTGATGCCCCAGACACGGCTACACAGTCCGGCCCATCCAGGAAGCCCAGCTTCACGGATGACGAACTGAATGCACTTGTCGAGTATGTGTCCGGACATGACAACGAGATGGTCATTGTTGCAGGATCCAAGACCACACCTGCACAACGCCAGGCACACTGGCAGACCGTTGCGGACATCGTAAGTGCCCTTGGAATCGTGAGGCGCACAGCCAATGATTGCTATAAGCGCTGGAATGACCTAAAGCGCAGGGCAAAGAGTAAGCTGGCCTCAAGTCATGCCGCAACTCTAGTGACTGGAGGTGGGTCTCCAGTAGTAGACATGGAACTCACTCCACATGAGTCAGTCGCTGGGACCTACGTCACGGAGGAACAGATCCAAGGCGTGGGAGATCTGGCTGATTACGAGGCATTGTCCGGTGAGTGCACATGCATGTGTGTGTCATCCATGTGCATGGTGTGTGTGTGAGGGCTTCTGTTTGTGTGCCAGGTGAGAGTGTGTGCGCCTGAGTCGTATGGGTCAGCCATGTGCTTCATGCAATTCTTCCTGCGCAGCTGCATTTGGCCATAGCAGTATCCCTTCTGCCAACAGTAGACATCTAGCCCAACTGCACGCCAGTTGCCCTTGAAGTGTCACCTTGCCACAACATATTTGCTTATTTTTCACTGTTCATTCAGTCAGTTTGTTTGCATTCCACCACTTTCACTAGGCATGTCGCTGTCCACTAGTCACATGTCTGACATGGGTATGGTAAAGTGGAGTGACTTTGTTACCTGGATATCATTTGTACACACATGTCCCTGTGCAATTGGACCATTTCAGACTGGCAGCTCCAGGTGAAAAATCTGACCTGTTAGAATTAGAAAAGCGATTACATGCGGGAACTGGACTGAATGAATAGGTGCTGCCCTCCTCTCCATCTTCACTCAATAGCAATGGTACATGCCATCTGTGTGATGGCATGTGTGTTTCACCTGGCAATCACAGGCCAATGTGTGATGCCACTGCCAGGCAGCATGCAGAAAATGTGTTCATCTTCCATCTTGGTGTCATCAGTGTGTGCCATTTGCCTGCACTTCATACGCAGTGAGGGTGCATGCATGGGAGGGTTTTAGTCATGTGGGACATGTGTCAATCAAGTACTGGTTCTCTTGCTTCTCAGCCCTCATTGTGTGCCATGGTGCTAATGCCTGTTTCCATTTCTTTGTTTTTATGTCTTTGCAGGGGAAGACGCACCTGATACTGCTGGGGTCGTGGAGATGGTGCAGACCCAGGAGGGGTCCGAGGGCCGACCAACCACCAGTGAGGGACGTGGTGTGGTGGTGGGGGAGAACCCACAAGTGCTGCAGGTCGTGCTCTCAAGGGGTGTCACCTCCCCCGAGCTGTACTCAGGTGTTGATTCGGATGAGACCTACGTGCCGTCGCAGGTGAGTGTTCCAGGGAGGGATTCTGTTCTGTCTCACCCACCTGCACCAGGGTCAGAACCCTCCATGGGGATGTCAGTGTTGGCAGCTACGCCTTCGGTGGTTACGGATGCAGGGTCACACTCCGCGACATCTGATCCTGTTCCTGGGCCAGCAGATCAGAGGGGGAATGCAGTCCTGCAGCCTCAGGCAGTGCCGGCACAGCAAGGCACAGTTCGCCTTGCCCCAGACAGGTGTGGTGCCCGCCGACGTGGTGGCCGTACGCCACCCGGCAATACCGCATGGGAGCAATCCATTTACGGTATGGCAACCCAACAGGCTGCATCATCCGAGATGATGGCTCAGGCCATGGATAGGGTGGCCACTTCCATTGTCCCCCCAGAAAGGCTGATGGAGCGACTAGAGCAGGCAACCGACTCCATCTGCCAGTCACACAGGGAGGACATGTTGGGGTCCAACAGGGACAGGCGGGCGGCACTGGCGACTCTGCAGGAGGCCATCTCCATTGAGTCCCAGGGCCACAGGGAAGCCCTGAGGCAGGAGCTCCTTCACCTCAGGACGACTCTTGTTGAGCTTGAGGCTTCAACACACCAAAGGACAGAACAGCAGCTGGAGCGTCTCACCCGTACGCTCTCAGCTGAGATGCAGGCAATGAGGGCGGAGGTCCGGGCATCCCGTGAGTTGTTGCATGGGGACCTCCGCACACTCATCCTCCAGAACCAGACCTACCACACCCGCATGCTTGCAGCCATGGAGGAGCAGACTAGGGCCTTGCGTGGGCTGCCTCCCATAGTGCAACCACCTCCGGATGCAGCTGCACAGGGTGATAATAGCGACAGCAGTGATACTCCCACAATAGGGTAGCCGTGTGGGCCATGAGCCCATGGAGGTGTTTTATCTTCCCAGGATCCACGCAGGTGGGTTCTGGTGTGCACCCTGTCCTCGGACCTCCTGGGTGGCCTCCCCAACCCCCCCGGGCCCATCAATGGCCATTTTTGATTGTTTCTTATTTTTATTTTTATTTTTATTTCTTTTATTCCCAATTTTTTTGGGACGATTTGTTGGCTTCCGTGGTTCCTGTGGGCATACGCTGCATTGTGGCTGGGCACATGCAGGCTTGTAATGTATTTGGTTCAGATGCTTGGGTTTGAGTCACATACACCCCTCCTGCTTCCCGTTTCCATGGGCTTGCAAAGGGTGTGCCCAAGTGACAGTGAATTACACAGTGACGTTGGACTCCCATGAGCTGTGTGGGCAGTCTGTAGTCAATACTGTGTATACATTCCTAGTGCATATTGCTGTTGTGTTGTACACTGCATGTTGCATTGATGTGTAACTCTTCTTCTGTGTCTACCTCCCAATTTGCAGGTCCCTTCCTCATGTCTACACAAGGGGCCTCATTACGACCCTGGCGGAGTGGGTTTACGCCAGCGGTATTCGCGGCGGACCCGTCCGCCCCACCACGAGTTCCCGTAGCGCCATGGAGCGTTTTCCGCCTGGTTTTTCCGGGCGGAGAAATCCATGGCGCTACGGGACCTTGTTGTTAATTACGCCACCGTATTTTACGGTGGCGTAATTAACGCCTTCCCCACTCCCATTATACCCTATGGGGCAAAAATGGGAATGGGGAAGGGTAAAATGGGGAATGGGGATTTACCGCCCCGCCATGGTCGGAATGGGGCGGTAAATCCGCCAACCCCCATGGCGCTATCGGCAGCTTTCCGCCGTGCTCCATGGTGCATTTGGCGCCACGATTTCCGCCAGGGTCGTAATGAGGCCCAAGGACCTCTAGTCTGGAGATGGGGTCCATGTTGGCAGCAGTGCACCTACATGGCGCCAACACTGCACAGTTGGTAGTGGTGGGAGTGCAGGCATTTCCAGGTGGTGAGACTACTAATATGTAACATTTGTGATGTCATGTTAATGGTAGTACGTGCTCAAGTATGTTGTTGGTCCGGCATTCCTGTGAGCATTTCAGGTGTTTCAGGTTTCTAATAGGGACACTGTACATAGTGAGACTGATGTCATGTTGTGGGGATTACTTTGTTTACCTGCGATTAGCATGACATGGCACGGTGTGTCGTGTGGCGGTGCTGGGGTTGGGTTGGCTGACATGGCACTTTCCTCTTGTTGCATTTTGCAAGTGGGTATTCATTTTAGCTGCTTCAATGTGTAACTTCACAAAACTGCATTGGTGGTGTCTGTGTGGGTAGGCATGCACACATTGTGACACTTCCAGGTGAACAATCTCAGGCTGATATGGTATTCACGGTTCATTCTCCAGACATTCAGGATCAGTGTCAGGTTGAGTCATCATTGATTGTCAGATGGAATGTGCCAGGGAGTGTGCACTCCACAGGGGTGTGATTTCTATGTGAAGTAATTAGCCACTAGCTGTGTACGGGCTGCCTCCCCCGTGCCCTTTCCCCTCCCATGCGCAGCGGCTGTGCATGTGGTTGGGGATGTGGGGCCACCACCATGTCCACGGCCAGGCCCCGGCGTGTTGCAACGTTGTGCAGGACACATGCTGCCACTATGATCCTGCACACTACTGGGGGAGCGTATAACAGCTGCCCGCCAGAACGGTCAAGGGAGCGAAAGCGTGACTTTAGCACTCCGAATGTGCGCTCCACTATGCCCCTGGTTGTAATGTGGGCTGTGTTATATCTTACCTGGGGTGGCGTGGTGGGGTTCCGAATCGGCGTCATCATGTGGGGGCTGAGAGGGTAGGCACTGTCCCCTGTGGAGGTGGTGATTGGTATCATTGGTGGGGTTGTGACCTTGCTCAGTATCCAACATGCATGCATGTGCAGTGGCATACATACTCACCAAGCAGCCATGTATCGCCATGCCGCCCAGCTTCTAGGTCCCGGCTTAGGGTGGACATTCGGTAAATGAAGCTGTCGTGGGTGGAGCCGGGATAGTTGGCATATACTGAGGTGATGATTCCCTTGGCATTACATGCTACCTGCACGTTGATGGAATGCCAGTGCTTGCGGTTCCTATAGATGTGCTCATGCCACATGGGTGCAGTCGATGGCACCTAGCACTTTGGGGAATCGTGCCACAGCGTAAAAATCCAGGGCGGCAGCATGCCTTTCTGCAGGTGTTCTGGGCAGGTATATGTGCCTGCGGACTGATGGGCGTGCAGTGATGATGTTCAAGACCTGGTGTAGGCAGCGTGACTGGGTGGCCTGTGACACCCCACCCACTATGACACTTGTCTGCTGAAATGATCCGGTGGCCAAGAAGTGCAGTACATTGAGGACCTTCTCCAGGGGGCTGAGTGCTTGGGAGCACAGGGTGGGTGATGTGAGGTCATCCTCCCACTCACTCACCAGGTCCAGTATAATGTGTGGTGGAAACCTGTACCTCCCATACACCTGGTCATCAGGCATCCCGAAAAGGCTGGTTCTGGGTGTGAATATTCTGGCCCTGACTATCCTCCTCCTCCTCCTTTGGTAGCCCACTGCCACTGCTGCTAGGAACGGTATGTTCATCCTGGCGTCTGAGCTTGTTATTGTTAAAGTCCGCAAATTTATGCTTTGCGCGTGTTCTAGGCGAGCGTGTGACCCGCGCACCCCTGGAATCCAGTTCACAGTCCAATGGCGTGTGTAAATTCACACGCACCACGGGATACAGGTTCGCTGACGTACTTGCGTGTGTAAGTGGCCGCGCACCCATGAAATACACGTACATAGGCCAATCGCGTGTACGCGCACTTTTGTCCAATTACACGCGATGACACTCTGACGTGCAGTATTTCCACGTGTGCTCCGTCATCACGTGCTGAGTGGGGAACACCCGTGCGGGTCACGTCACAGACACGCTTACGCGCTGAGGGACTCTGGTCCAATAGAATCGCGTATGCGTGCTGACGCGCTTACGCGCTAAGGGCCTTTCCTCGGATTTCACGCTGACGTGCAGGATTTTCACGTGCCAAATCACTCCGTATCAAGCTGGCCACGCGAAAACACACGGAAGACCACGCTCCTGCCCAGAAGGCCCAGTTACTGCCCCCCAGTGCCCCGAGCAGCCTCCCACGTGCCATCTGCTGCTGCCTGCCTGCCTGCCTGCTGCCACCGTGCCCTGCCATTTGGTGCCTGCACATCAGCCATCTGCAGGGGTCCAGTTGCTGTGTCCACCCCTGCTGGAACTGAAGACTCCCGACTGGGATTACATCGCTCCACAGCCCAGCCCCAGGACCCAGTTGCCCACCCACACCTGCCTCTGGGGTTGCCATGTCGGGCACTTCCACATCTGGCACCAGTGGCAACCCCAGGCCAGAGGGGCAGAGGGGCACCAGCTTCACTGACAACGAAGTTGGTGTCCTGGTGGAGCATGTCCTGGGGCAGTATGATGCCCTCTTTGGATCGTCCCGCGCCAGCAAGGAAGGACGGGAAAGGATCTGGGCCGACTGTGTGGTTGCCATCAACGCGGAGGGGGTGGCAACCCGCAACGTCCGTCCTGAAGATCAAGAAGCGCTGGGAGGACTTGAGGTCCAGGACCCTTGTGAAGGCCCGGCGCCTCGTGGAGGGGGGCCAGGGCCGCATGAGTTCCATCCAGATGAGGGTCCTGGAACGCGTACGCCCAGCGCTCCACGCCCAGATCCTTGAGAGGGAGGCCCGTCTGGAGTTGAGCGGTAAGTGTCCAAGCATTACTGTATGAGACAGGGCATGTTGCGGTGTGCTGGTTCTATGATACTTGCCTGTATGTGTGCCATAGGCCATGTATGCATGTATGTGTGCAGGGACATCATGGTAATGCATGTGCGACCAGTGATGTGTGACCCACATGGTTGTTGCATGTGTTCAAATGCCGCATGGGGAGCCCTATGCAGATTTTGAACATGACAGCATGCCAGTCTCTGTACCTGGACATGGGTGGGGGTGAGGGATGGGTGCTGATGCCAGGTACATATATGGTATCCATGTCTGTGTGCCTGACCTGCGTGTCTGTGACTTGTGCATGCCATGGATGCATGACATGTGTGTGACAATGCACAGATTCAGTGAAGCAGCCAAATTACCCTTGTATCCGCTGTGTTTGGTGTGTTTGGGGCCAGATGGATGTGACTGAGGTGAAGTGTGTGCATGTGATAGGCATGAGCCATGATGCATGTGAGTTACATATCATTGAATGTTTCAAGAGTCCATTGGACATGCATGGAAATGTCCATGGCATGCACCATGCCTGTTACTGTGTGTGTTTTGCCTGGACTGACCCATGTGTTGTGGAGGGACATGATGGAAGTGTACTTTGACAGTGGTGCTCATCTGCTATTGCTTCCTGTCTAGGGGACCATTGTACAGTGCCCTGATGCTTGTGTTCTTTGTCTCCCTCTACGCAGCGGATAGTGAAGAAGAGGGCGGAGACGGCGCTGTGGAGCAAGGCGGCGGGGATGCCCCCACGGCTGCAGCGGAAGGGGTGGGTGAGCCCCCACAGGGGCCTGCTACGGTGGGAGACGGTGAGGAGCCATCCAGGTTGGTGGTTTGCACAGAGGAGGAGGAGGCCGCCACTGGGGCACACATGGGGCCTGGTGGGGGCATCCCTGCTGGTGCAAGTGGTGCAGTCCAGGGCCAGGGGCAGGAGGCAGCACAGGTCACCGTGGAGGGGCCTGTGCATGTCGCTGTCCCTGACCCTGTGAGTGCACCACCATGCACCAGCAGGGATGCCCCGTCCCAGGCCCGTCCGCAGGTAGAGGGGATGTCCATGTCACCTGACTCCACTCCACCTGCGGACGTGGGAACCCCTGGCCGTGTGGAGAAGGTCCTGATTGGGGTCGCGATGCGCACGGCTGTGATTCGTGATGCCGTGCGTGCTTCCCGGGAGGAGGACGCACGTCATCACGAAGTGCACCGTGCCGACGTGGCCCAATTGGGATCGGCCATGTTCGGGGGTTTCCTGCATGTGTTGTCCAATCTGGCGGCCCTCTCCTCCTCTGTGCAGGCTATACACCAGTCGTTCTCCTTGCCGTCTTCCGGCCCAGATGCCACCAGGGCCCCCTGTGGACCTGCCCCCACCAATGCAGCCAGCTCGGTGGGGATCCCATCCCTGCCACAGTTGGGAGTCGGAGGTCCAGCAGGGGTGGACAACACAGCAACTGGACCCCAGCAGATGGAAGATGTGACAGCATCATCGGGCAGGGCACGTGCACAACGGCGTCGGTGGTTTCCATCAGCCTGGATGCCGTCGTGCTGGCAGAGGCAGTGGCGTCGGAGGCAGCAGCAGGCTCGACGTGGGAGGCATCATGGCTCGGGGCCTTCAAGATCAGAGGGGCAGGCATCGGCCGGAGGGCAGGGCAACCCTGGGATGGTGGTGTCTTCCGTGTGGGAGCAGTTGGTCCAGCGGATAGGTGCGGAGCGGCAGCGGGCGGAAGAGGAGCGGCTCACCATGGTCAGGGCGGAGTTCTCCATGCGTCGGGCGTTGAGGCGGGCTGAGTGCCTCGAGGAAGCTCGCAGGGGGTTTGAGCTGGACATGGGGTTATCCCTGCGAGACCTCGGGGCCAGGACAGAGTCCCGCCTCCAGGACATCGACATGGAGTTCGATGATGCCCTGGCCAGCAACATCACCGAGTGAGCCGCAGGACTTGCCCGCTGCCTTTGTATATAGTTATTTAGTTAGTTAGTGTTAGGTTTCCTTTATTAATTTTTGTATTTTTGGACCGCTCGGACAATGGCCACTTTTTTGTATATATTATTTTGATTAGGTAGTAGTAGGTCTCATTTATGGTGTTGGGCTCATGGACCCTGGAATTTTCGTGTATATAGTTAGCTTTTTGAAGAAATTTTTTTTTTATTAATTATTGTGTTCAGCATGAGGAAATGGTTTTTCTTTATTTTACTTCCACATGATTTTGCTTTGGACAACATTTGTTTTTGGATTACTTTGTTTTTTTTATTTTTACATTTGTTCTCGGACATGGACCATTTATTTTGTTATCCCCATTGTTGTATGTTTGATTTTTTTACTTATTTTTCATCTTTAATACATTTTTTTTTAACTTTCACTTGTGGTATTTTCTCATTGGTTTCATACATGTCATGATATGGGTTTTGACATTCACTTGCACCCATTGTGTATGTGTGTGTGACAGACATGTGTTCATTTACAGACTTGCCATTGGGGTTGTATCATGTAATTGCATTCACTATGTGGGTGGATGCAATCCTTGCCTGGGTGTTTGTGCTGGGTATGCTGGCCATTACTGCCATGATTGAGTATCTTCAGGACCTGGGGGCAGGGGGACATGTGTGGGTGCCTGGTGGAGGGTGCCCCTGCACTGCTGGGGTGTGGGGGGTGGTGGGAGACATGAGTTGGGGCCTGGTGGAGGGTGACCCTGGTGGCTGGGGGGTGGGGGTGGTGGGTGACATGAGTGGGGGCCTGGTGGAGGGTGACCCTGCACTGCTGGGGGGTGGGGGGTGGTGGGAGACATGGGTGGGGGCCTGGTGGAGGGTGACCCTGGTGGCTGGGGGGTGGTGGTGGTGGGTGACATGAGTGGGGGCCTGGTGGAGGGTGACCCTGGTGGCTGGGGGGTGGGGGTGGTGGGTGACATGAGTGGGGGCCTGGTGGAGGGTGACCCTGGTGGCTGGGGGGTGGGGGTGGTGGGTGACATGAGTGGGGGCCTGGTGGAGGCTGCCCCTGCACTGCTGGTGGGTGGGGGTGGTGGGAGACATGAGTTGGACATGGGTGGGGGCCTGCTGGCAGGTGCCCCACAGTGCTGGGGGGTGGGGGTGGTGGGGGACATGAGTGGGGGCCTGGTGGAGGGTGACCCTGCACTGCTGGGGGGTGGGGGGTGGTGGGAGACATGGGTGGGGGCCTGGTGGAGGGTGACCCTGCACTGCTGGGGGGTGGGGGGTGGTGGGAGACATGGGTGGGGGCCTGGTGGAGGGTGACCCTGGTGGCTGGGGGGTGGGAGTGGTGGGTGACATGAGTGGGGGCCTGGTGGAGGGTGCCCCTGCACTGCTGGGGGGTGGGGGGTGGTGGGAGACATGAGTGGGGGCCTGGTGGAGGGTGACCCTGGTGGCTGGGGGGTGGGGGTGGTGGGTGACATGAGTGGGGGCCTGGTGGAGGGTGCCCCTGCACTGCTGGGGGGTGGGGGGTGGTGGGAGACATGAGTGGGGGCCTGGTGGAGGGTGACCCTGGTGGCTGGGGGGTGGGGGTGGTGGGAGACATGGGTGGGGGCCTGGTGGAGGGTGACCCTGGTGGCTGGGGGGTGGGGGTGGTGGGTGACATGAGTGGGGGCCTGGTGGAGGCTGCCCCTGCACTGCTGGTGGGTGGGGGTGGTGGGAGACATGAGTTGGACATGGGTGGGGGCCTGCTGGCAGGTGCCCCACAGTGCTGGGGGGTGGGGGTGGTGGGGGACATGAGTTGGACATGGGTGGGGGCCTGCTGGCAGGTGCCCCACAGTGCTGGGGGGTGGGGGTGGTGGGGGACATGAGTTGGACATGGGTGGGGGCCTGCTGGCAGGTGCCCCACAGTGCTGGGGGGTGGGGGTGCAAGGGGACATGAGTTGGTGTTCATTAGTTCAAGGAGACATGTGCCTTTGCTGGGGGGCATGCCCATGTTGGGTGGGCTGCCTGCGGGACATGACCAGGGATGCAGGGTAGTCCCCTGTGGTGTGGGCTGCCTGCAGGGGCCGTGGAGGGTGTACAGGGTACACCTGGGAGGACCCACACTGTCAAATCACATGTGGGACTCCCCGGCACCCCTGAAATACACGTACCGTGCAGAAATCGCGTGTAAAACTTCCCGCGCACCCCTGAAATACACGCGCACAGGCTATTCGCGTGTGGAACTTCCCGCGCACCCCTCAAATACAGGCGCCCAGGCTATTCGCGTGTGGAACTTCCCGCGCACCCCTGAAATACACGCGCCCAGGCTATTTGCGTGTGGAACTTCCCGCGCACCCCTCAAATACAGGCGCCCAGGCTATTCGCGTGTGGAACTTCCCGCGCACCCCTCAAATACAGGCGCCCAGGCTATTCGCGTGTGGAACTTCCCGCGCACCCCTGAAATACACGCGCCCAGGCTATTCGCGTGTGGAACTTCCCGCGCACCCCTGAAATACACGCGCCCAGGCTATTTGCGTGTGGAACTTCCCGCGCACCCCTCAAATACAGGCGCCCAGGCTATTCGCGTGTGGAACTTCCCGTGCACCCCTGAAATACACGCGCCCAGGCTATTCGCATGTGGAACTTCCCGCGCACCCCTGAAATACACGCGCCCAGGCTATTTGCATGTGGAACTTCCCGCGCACCCCTCAAATACAGGCGCCCAGGCTATTCGCGTGTGGAACTTCCCGCGCACCCCTGAAATATACGCGCCCAGGGTATTCGCGTGTAAAACTTCCCGCGCACCCCTGAAATGCACGTAGCCCGCTCCCCCAGGCCCGATCGCGTGTGAAAGTTCACGCGAACCCCTGAAATACACGTAGCACGCTCACCCAGGCCCGATCGCGTGAGAAACTTCACGCGAACCCCTGAAATACACGTAGCCCGCTCCCCCATCACCCCTGTGATGCACGTACCCTGCTGAAATCGCGTGTGAGACTTCCCGCGCACCCCGGTATACACGCACACGTATTTTTTGTCAGCGGGTGTCCGTGTTTGTGGGTACCCCTTTGCACGTCATTTTTCCTGGAGGGCCACAGTATGGGACATTCATCATGGCAGTATATAGGTGCTATTTGTTGGCGCACCTTTTGGCGCACATTTCTTACAGCCGCAGAGACGCTACCGCCTGCTTTCTTGTGGCGGTCGTGTTTGTGCCTGTGCGCTGGTTTGAGCGTGCGCTTTTTTGCCCTATTCTATTCCATGAATACGTGTTGTAGGCGAGCGTGTGGGCGTTCCGCGCACTTGTGCCCTGTACTTCCCCCGTGACGCCCACGTTTTGGCAAGTTGTTCCCCATTCCGAGTGTTACGCCCGTGTTCCGCCTACTTTTGTTGCGTGCGCCGCGCTATGTGCGAATTTCGCTGTGGCCTGTGCGATTTTCGCTGTGACCTGGCGCACGCTGTTAGATGGCCTGTGCGCCAACGTGCGCCGCGCACTTTTTTATCGCACATCCACTGGTTTTCTCGCGCACGCCCTTCCATGAATCGACGTGCGCTGCTTTTCGTGCGATTTTCGCACTTGCACTGCGATTTTCGCTATTCCACTGCGAATCGCACGTTTTTGCCCACTTGCGCCGCGCTAATTATTCCATGAATCGGCCTGTAAATGTTGTGTATTTTTGTACATATCGATAGTCACTCTACTTTTATGCATTCGAAAACATGTATTTCCTGGTTGTACTTGATGACTTATTAGTTACATTCAAAATTGTCTATAAATAATGTGTCTTTGAGTCGCTTTTTCAAAAGGAAAGTCTCCTAAATAATGCAATACATC
Organism: Ambystoma mexicanum; assembly: GCF_040938575.1. Classification (NCBI taxonomy): domain Eukaryota; kingdom Metazoa; phylum Chordata; class Amphibia; order Caudata; family Ambystomatidae; genus Ambystoma; species Ambystoma mexicanum. The sequence goes on along the minus strand of NC_090932.1, from coordinate 27,374,751 downwards.
AAGCATTCGCGTTGTTTTGTGTCTTATGTCCTGCTCTGCATGCTGGTTCAGGGTACCTTGGTGTATTTTCTTATTTTTCCAACCTTAGCATATTCTGCATATGGACAATTTTAGGCTAACTGGCATCAAGGCAAGTATCAGACCAAGCTTTAAGAGGACGATCATCTAGCCATGTATTATAAGGAATAAAATACCCCCACCATACGTAAAAAAGAATAGTGCAAGTCACCCCCTTGTTCCATGACGTTTCTCCTCAGTAACTTGCAAAATATAATGTATGACATACACTCGTGGCAACATTATGCTGTTTAGTACAGTGTAACTGTAACCTTACTGTCCACCTGATATAACATAGTATAGTTGGATGTGACATCACAATGCCTCGTGTTAGAACCAAAACACTATGGGGAAGATAAACATTTCAATAGACAATCAAGTGCTGCTTAAACACTAGCTATTAGAAGTCCCATATTCGGACATGTCTCTTACAGCTCAGGCTCACAGCTGATGAGGAGACATTTACACCTGTGTGTTTATTTAATACCCCGCTGGTATATAGAACCAAGTGAAGCAAAACAATACGCGTGTGACCACTTACCTTAACCCATGCATAAAGGGTTATGTGACAGCTAACACTATTTGTTTGCAGGATTTTACGAGCTGCATATTGCTATGGTATGCCATGACATGTTAATGTTTATTTATAAAGCGCCTATACACAGAGTGTTTCAAAGCGCCCAAGGAGGATGCAAGCATGGGAAAAAAATAACAACAGTCGCTCAGAGCCCTTCAATATCTGAGACGATAACAGTCTGCACAGGCAGAGTAAGTGTGTGTGATATATATAATAATTGAGATACAACAGATAGGCCTGAGGGCGACACTGCAGTTTTTATCAAGTGCACATAAAGTGTGAAGACAAGGGAGAACAGACAGATGATCTTCAGGCAGTCATGCATTCAGAGCGTACAAGTGCCAGACGGTCAAGGGAGGGGGTCCAAGTGCACCCAGTCAGTAGAGACTGGGGTAAGTGAGGAGAGAAAAGCTCTCTTAGATTTATTCACAAGTGCAGTGAGGGGACTGGGGTGCAGGGCCCTGAGGCAAGTGCAGTTAGGACTGGCGGGGGTGCCAGGGATCTGTGAGACTCTGAGCTACACCAGGCAGCCAGTCAGCAAGTTGTATGGAGGAGGAGGGAGAGATGGGAAGAGCAGAGAGCAAATTAGCTGGGTAGGGGAGAGAGAAGGAGGAGTAGAAGAGGAAGGTCTTGAGGAGTTTCCAGAACATAAGAAGATCAGGCTCAAGACGAAGGTTGGCAAGGAGGCTATTCCAGAGGGAGGTGCCTGCTGAGGATAAGGATCTCCCTCCAAATCTCTGCTTCGAGAACCGGTTCACTCGCAGATGGTTGGAGGTAGATGAGCAGAGGGCTTGAGAGGGACAGTACTTAGGTAGGCAGCGTTGCAGGTAAGTAGGTCCCAGGCCCCAGAAGGCCTTGTGGACAATGCAGAGGGTCATGAATTTGATCCTTGCAGCCACAGGGAGCCAGTGAAGGGAATCAGCGCCAGATTGATGCGGTCCCTGGGCTTGAGGTCAAGGATAAGTCTTGTGGTTCTGTTCTGGATGAGTTGCAGAGGGCGCAGGGAAGAAGCAGGGAGGTTGAGGAAGAGGTTGTTGCAGTAGTCCAGCCTAGAGAGAGCCATGGCTCTGGAGACAGTGAGATGCTGGGGGAAAGTGAGAAAAGGTAGTGTGCCTCTGAGGAGGTGTAGTTGATAGACTTATTTGAGATGTCAGAAATGTGAGAAGAAAAGGAGAAAGTGGAGTCGAAGATGAGCCCAAGGTTTTTGGTTTTGCAGGTGGGGGTGGGTGCAGGGCCAAGGAAGATCGGCCAGAGTGAGAGTGGGAAAGTGGGAGCAGGGGTCTCAATGCAAAAAATCTCAGTTTTGCTGGTGTTGAGGCAGAGGTCGTTTGCAGCATACCATGACTGAATAGCGGACAGTCAGATATGAGTGAGTAGGAGGAAGCGTCTGAGGGTAGACTGAAAGATAGTTGCGTGTCATCCGCAGAACACTAGAAATTAGAGGTGAGAGTGGCGATCACATGTGCCACGGTAGCCTTATAGACGTTGAAGAACCAGGGGGGTAGGTTTGATCCTTGGGGAACACCTCAGGTGGTGAGAGTGATAGTCGAGAGAAAGGCTCCAAGTTACACCTGGGAGGGGCGGTCGGAGAGAAAGGAGGTGCAAATGTCAAGATTTGAGAGCAGGTCTTCACGGGTGTTCAGAAGAGCAGTTTCGCTGCCTCTGGATGCTCTAAAACCAGACTGATGGTCATGGAAGCAACCAATTGATTCAGTGTGGAGGGTCAGCTGAGAGATTGCCAACTTCTCCAGGAGTTTGCCCAGGAAGAGAGAGTGATAGAGATTGGGTGGTAGTTTGCTGGAATGGAGGAGTCAGCAGAGGGTTTCTTGAGCAGGGGGTGCACAAGGGAGTGCTTAAGATTAGTTGAGAAGACTCTGGTAGAAAAGGAGAGATTGCAAAGATCAGCCAAGGCTGGGGCGACAGAGTCAATGGTGTCCTTAATAGTTTTGGAGGGTCATGGGTCCACTTGTTTGGAGCCCTTTGATCAGACCCTGAAGAGTTTAACTGCCTAACGGCGAAACAGCACCTAATTTACTGCTGGATTTCAACAATAGGACATTGCATTCCTCAGCGCATCTGACTGGCGCAACCATGTGCATATGGATTTCCATACCCTAATTAAACTCTCTGCAGTAGGCAAGATAAGCAAGAATTATTCCTAGAATTGGCCTTGCACCAATGACGACTGCCTTTATAACGAAGAACGTCGAAACACGTGTCGGCTGACATCCTGCATGAATAAAGATATTGATGATATATCTTAATATAGAATAGTTTATGGACTTTGAATCTTGTGATTTTTTTGCATGTGTTATCAGGGCACGAGTGTGACGCACCTGTTACACAATAAGTATACACCTGAGAATACCTTACATGGACAAGCATTTTACTTGTCCCCACAATGCACCCATTGACCGGATACAAGACCTGTTGTCTTGGAAAGTGAACTTTGATAGACATATTGCTATTTCAATTGTCGATAGGCCTAAAGAGAAACTTGTAGCACCACTCTATTCTCTCTACGTTGTGTTGCCAATGTGCTAGGTTTTGTCCAAGCCAGGCCAATGCTGACACATGGGGTGTGCATTCACATTTATCTATGCTTCAAACAGGGTTCACATAACACTCGCAAAGGCCGTGCACCGAGAACAACAATGCGTGAGCCTGCACGCAGAATAAAAAATGCGTGCCCCGCGTATTCATGGAATTATCTGCGCAAAGTAGGCATATACACAAGTCGCGGCCGGAATGCCCCTGACACGCCCCCACGCAAAGGCAAAACTGCCATAAACAGCTACTTCTGCGTGCTCACCAGTCGTGCATATATGCACCTTGTAAACAGTGTGTGTGGGGACCCCCGAGCAGTCCTGAATCTCGGGGACCCTGCGCAGGGTTCTACCCAACTGTCACCGGTATCATGACAACATGCGTAAAGTTTATCATAACTCGGTGAGCACCCAGGAAAATGTGCATGTGAACCCCCGTAAACCATTCCTGCACCCTGCTGCATATGCACACCTCTGACTACAAATGCACCCCTAAATCTGACATGCAAACTCACTTCCAAAGTTGCAAAACCTTTGCTCAAGTCTGTACGCCTGCTTACGGGTGGAGGAGAGTTTGAGGGCTTTGCGTGGGCATTTCACATGTGAGTGATTGTGCAGTCACATCAAACAATACGCTTTGTTGTGCACATTTGTGGGCGTGCTGTGGACTGCGTGCAGTCCGTCCCTCGTAACACACACTTTTTCCCTTGTTCTTCCTCTTTTTTCGAGTTCTGTCTCCTACTCCGCCATCTGCGCAGGCCTGGCCCATGCTCTGCGTGGTGTCTCACGCAAGATGCTCGACCGCCCACACAGATATGCCAAGCCTGCGTGAACTCCATGCAAGGTACAAAAAAGTGCAGCGCATTCAATTCCATGAATCGACGGACGGGGTGTCGCACAGAGAATTGCACGCAAATCACTGGACCTGGCCCTTACTGTCTATCATTTCGCCACTAGCTGCCTTTTTGCCATTGGATGTTGAAATGAGCGCACCTGCATGCTCTGTTCACAACACACACAGACATACTATGTGGAAGAGGAGAGTGTGATGTAGAGGTTCTTTCAAGCATGTTTGTTCCATGTCATAAATTGACATTGTCCATTTGGGCTGCAATAAATCCATTTCCCCACATAATGTCTGTGTCTCCTTGGATACTGTAACTTTGTTCCTTCTGGTGCGTGAATGCTAGTTTTCACAAAGTCATCATCAGTCAGGTCTTTGGCTTTCCATTCTGACTCGACATCAATCATGATCTTCATCCCTATGGCTTTTTTCGCAGTTTTCTGGCTTTGAGAGATTATTATCTTTATAACACAAAATATGAGTAATATCATCACTAGCAGGGCTCCTAGGAATTTGATTGCGTCTGCCATCCATTGTGGAACCCATGAAAGCAGTAATCCAACACCAACTGTCACTGTCTACTTCGTCAGGTTGGTCAATCATTTGATTCTGTAGTTTCATCAGCATACCTATGGCTTCTGTTAGAGTTCCATTTTCTTCATTATGAGAAGGTATAAATGTGCAACATGATTCTCCAATTTTTGCACAAACTCCTCCATCTATGGCTGTGATCATGTCAATGACGTATCGGTTCTGGAGAGTCATTATTCAAATCGCCCTTAATTCTTCCTTGATCGCATTGAATCTCTTTATGGTTGTATTGATTGTCTGCAGTAACTCCCATCTGGTTATCTGTAACCATTTAGTATTTGCTCCAACTTGGATTCTCGGCATGAAGATTGTCGTGAACACTGAAGAGGTCTGACTGAACAGCCTATGTTTATATGGAATTGCACCAAAAGCTTCTATTGATTTGGCAGAGAAATAATGTTCTCTTTTCATTCTGCTTCTTACTTCTACAGATCTCTTCTTCCTCAGGTGAGCATCTGCTTTCGGAAAACTGTCAATATTCAAATCACTTTTGGAATCACCAGCGCTGGAACATGGACATTTACTAATGTGCATATACCTCCCCAGTTTTTCGGCAGTCTGATATATGCTTTGGATCCACATGCCCAATAATGATCCATGGTTACTGCTGTACCGTGTACCATTCCTGGAGCGTCAAAGATTCGTCCACAGTTCTGACTTTCTCCCATTTTTCTTGTACCATTGCTTCTGAAGCACAGTTTTAGATTCTCCAATGGCACTATCTGTAGGGGTCCTCCTCTGTCTTCGACCCATGTCAATAGTTTTGCACGTTTTGGCCATAGTGGCTTGCATATCTTCTGAGCATTTCCAATTGCTTCTTTGCAGGCTCTGGTGACCATCCATGCTCTGCAGATCACTACTCCTTTCTCCCACCCGTCTGGTGAAAGCACTGTCCCCCATATTTGCATTTGGCCTCTGTTCTTCCATTTCTGGCATCTTCTGGACTTCTTCCTTGGATGTTCATCTTTTGATTTGCTTCTCTTCTGATCTCTGCCCATTTAACTCCACGCTTCTCATATCACAATGTGCTTTGTCTTTCCATTGTTTCTTGTCTTTATGTCCTGGTTATAATCATCTTCATTTGGATCAGTTGCTTCAGTTGCCCATTTCAGTGAGGCATAATTTCCCATGAACTGGCCTCTTGTCTTACACATTGCTACGTGTGATAGACAGTGTGCTGTCTGGATATCAATTTCTATGGCTACAAAGATCTTTGATTTCCCCATACTGTAGGTTAGGAGTGCGCAAACAAAGCATTCCCCCTCTGTGCTCCGTCTTCCAACTTCTTTCATGTGTTGGTATCATATGTTGTTTCCCAAATGTGCTGTGCTGTCCAGGTAATTGTTTAGTTCACTGTCATCTGCTTGTATGCTTCTCTTGATTCTCAAGGTTTTCATGTAGTTTGCTATTCTCACATCCTTAATAACATCCATGTAGCTTCTTCTCACTGTGTGCAGGCAGTTCCATCCACGGTTCAGACCTCTTCATTTGTACCAATCAGGTAGGCGAGAGTCTTGCAATTCATTCCCTCATCTCCTGTCTTTCCCTGGCTCTGGTTATGAATAGCCAAATTGATTCTGCCACTATCTCTTCACGTGATAGTTTTGCGGGACTTGTGCCTGTTCTCTTCATTGGATCAGGTGTGCTTGTCAGTGCTGTCTCTGTTGGTTCATCCTTCAGCTCTCTTTGGCTTTTTAAAAGTTCAGCTTTTCCCCTTTGTCTTTTCTCTTCACTTGTGGGGTAGCTTCTCACAGTTGGTTGCCCTACCTTCTCCCCTTCTTTGGCCTGTGGATCTGTAGTTATTGAAATTAGATCTGTTGTATGTGTTCTCGTCGTTTGTATGCGTGTGGTTGTCAATAACCTGTTTTCATTCACGTTTTGCCGACCCTGTCTCAGGCTTGTTAATGTGCTCGTTACTGCAACTGTGTGTGTGTCATTACTACTCACATCCATCTCAAGTTCACTCACTCCATTGTTAGACATTCTAGGGACTGGGTGCCTTCGTGGGCTTCATGTGTGTATTGTTAGGTGGGTGCACTGAACTCGGAACACTTTGTCTACCAATAGAAAATGCAGTTCTAATCGTCAGTGACAATAAAACAATGATGAATATAATGCATAAGTACATGATACCCTTATGGGTTAGTCTGCAACAGTTACTTCCGGAAAAACAACGGTGTCTCTCCTCCTGGGGGAGAACATAGTTGCTATTTTGATTTCTCATCTCAAACATTTTAAGGAAAAAGTTTAACGCTTTAATACAATCTTAGACAATATTATTTCTGGTTTCTGCTGGTTCCTCTTGAGGGTTGCATGTACAGAAACAAATGTCCCTCTTGCCTGGACACTGGATTGTCTGTTATCTCTGGCTACAGTTTTCTTTTTCTACGTATGAGGAAATGTCAAAATCGGGTAATGTGGTCAGCATGTCTCTTTTACTGTGCATGTTCAAAGTACACAAGATCCCAGTTGATGCCTTATTTGCTTCATTCCAGACGACATGTCGCGTCTTTGTCAGTGTAACAAGAGTGAAGTCTCTGGCAATGCTTTCCAAATCTGAGCCCTCGGCGGGAAGCTTCAAGGTTTCTTCCGGAAACTCTGGTTGAGATTGGAGAGTTTAATTTGTACTACAATACCATGCAGGAGCATGGTTAGATGGGTAGATTTGCTTGGTCTCTGATGAATGTGAGGACGTCAACACCGGCAGGTCTCCCTACAAGTTCTGGAAATTCCTCAATTAGGTGAAGGAAGACATTGTTTGCCAATCTGCTATCTTCTGGTGACAGGGACATTTGTTTTTTTCCTTGCTGAATTCTGGAACAGTTCGGTACTCACTGTGAGTAGCTTCTATGATCTAGGTTGCTGTGGAGAGTTACCTGGATTATGATGCTGTTCAAATTATGCTCAAGTGTTCTGTGTTTACCGGATCTCGAAGAAATGTTAATACATCAGTGTGTCTCCCGACAAAGTTTGGGTGCTCTTCAATTAGATGAAAAAATATCACGCTGATGAGTGTATTCACTTCTTCTTCTGCTTGGGACATTTGTTTTTTCCTCTCTGCATTCGGGAAGTGGGAAGAACTGCTCGGCGATCACGGTGGGCAGCCTCCTTATTGTCTTGTTGTTTTCAGGATCTTGCAGAAATTCTGGGATGCTAGTGAGCCTTACCACTATTGATGGGTGTGACCTCAAGACTAGGTCAAATTAGTTCAAAATGTCTTTAGTGATGTCGCGACTGTGGGACGCCATTTGTGAGTCCAAAAAATGTTCCTGTCTTGAACGAGTCTGGATACTGTATTTTCTTCCAACTCGTGTGTCTGTGATTGAAATTTGACATATTCTTTTCTTAGCAAGGCTTCAGTGTGCCTCAGTCTAAAGATCAAAGTCAATAACCTACATTGTGGCTTACATATGCACTTCTCTATGTCAGTTATGCAAAGGTAGCGGGCGCCCCTCTCTCGAAAGAACAGACTTGATAACCTGCTCAGTGGTTATTAACCACTTGAGAGTTCGCAGCCACTGCTTTTACTCACTGTGCCTTTCACAGATGGGAAATATCCATTTGCATATCAGTCTTTGTCCTGCCCAGGGGCAGTCCAGCACCGAAATGCAATGGCAATTCCAACCTGAACGAGAGTGCCACCAGCAACCCCATACACGTGTTTCACCCTTGTTGGGGATCATCAGTGAGGTGAAGCTGATGCCTCTCTAAGCACAGTGAGAGGGAGACCACGTCTGGTTGCCCCCAGGAGACCTAGGGTTACCAATCCCAGGTTCCTTGAAAAATAGTTATGCAAAGGTAGCGGGCGCCCCTCTCTCGAAAGAACAGACTTGATAACCTGCTCAGTGGTTATTAACCACTTGAGAGTTCGCAGCCACTGCTTTTACTCACTGTGCCTTTCACAGATGGGAAATATCCCTGGGCAGGACAAAGACTGATATGCAAATGGATATTTCCCATCTTTGCAAACTAAATTTCAAGGAACCTAGGATTGGTAACCCTAGGTCTCCTGGGGGCAACCAGACGTGGTCTCCCTCTCACTGTGCTTAGAGAGGCATCAGCTTCACCTCACTGATGATCCCCAACAAGGGTGAAACACGTGTATGGGGTTGCTGGTGGTACTCTTGTTCAGGTTGGAATTGCCATTGCATTTCGGTGCTGGACTGCCCCTGGGCAGGACAAAGACTGATATGCAAATGGATATTTCCCATCTGTGAAAGGCACAGTGAGTAAAAGCAGTGGCTGCGAACTCTCAAGTGGTTAATAACCACTGAACAGGTTATCAGGCCTTGTTCTGTCGAGAGAGGGGCGCCCGCTACCTTTGCAAACTAAATTTCAAGGAACCTAGGATTGGTAACCCTAGGTCTCCTGGGGGCAACCAGACGTGGTCTCCCTCTCACTGTGCTTAGAGAGGCATCAGCTTCACCTCACTGATGATCCCCAACAAGGGTGAAACACGTGTATGGGGTTGCTGGTGGTACTCTTGTTCAGGTTGGAATTGCCATTGCATTTCGGTGCTGGACTGCCCCTGGGCAGGACAAAGACTGATATGCAAATGGATATTTCCCATCTGTGAAAGGCACAGTGAGTAAAAGCAGTGGCTGCGAACTCTCAAGTGGTTAATAACCACTGAACAGGTTATCAGGCCTTGTTCTGTCGAGAGAGGGGCGCCCGCTACCTTTGCAAACTTCTCTATGTCACCCTGCAACTAGGATGCACAGAGTGTCCATATTTTTTATGTCCTTATCCTCTTTTCTTTTTTGCTCAGAGGAATGTCAATTTTTAAGCCACAAATTTGCACAAAAGTTCTTTGTCTTTGCTTTGCTGCTGGTCATGCGTCCTTCTCCCTCGTCATGGATCTCGTCTGCATGTGCTGTGGTTATTCCCCCTTGTCTGTAGTCTCTTTGCGGTGGGGTGCAGGCAGGGGGATTTCTCTGACATATGGCTTGATAGCACCCAGGACAATCCAAGCTCTTCCTCCTTATAGCTTGACTGCAGATGGAGTAACGTCTTCAACTGTGAACGGTCTGTTGAACCTTGGCTTGTCCCACTTTTCCTTGTGTGATTCCTCACCAGGATGGTGTATCCAGGGAAGATTGAAGGAACACATAGACTCTGAGCTGTGTCTACAGTAGCATCTCCTTCTGTGCTCTGTGCTGCCCTGCACCCTTTTCGTCGTCGCTGCAGCTGGCCTGCAATTACAGTAAGACAAGATGTCATGCAGTTCAAGTAATTTTGCATTTCAGACCCTAAGATTTCACTTGTCGGCTGGGCATCACACCTAGCTCTGCCTCGGGGTGCCAGGGGAGTGTGCATCCTTCTTCCTGTTGCTATTTCGTGCGGCGTAAGGTGATGGTCAGAACCAGGTTGGTTTCTGAGTGCATACAGTGCCAGTGGAAGGCAGTGCAGCCATCCTTTCTTTAGAGAAAGCTTCAACTTGGCTATACTTTCCTTTCACAAGCCGTTGAGCTTCTCACATATCCCATTACCTTGCGGGTGATACGCTGACGAGAACTTGTGCTTTATATCAAGCAACAAGCTAATCTGTTCAAAAACTTCATTGACAAAGTGAGCTCCATTATCTGATCTCATGACTTCACACACTCCCCACCTGGAAAATACCTCTCTCACCAGACATTTGGCCGCACAGGTAGAGTCTGGGTGTGTACATGGACCTGCTTCTATCCATCTAGAAAATGGACACACCACAACAATTAGATACCTGTACCCGTTACATACTTCAATCAAATAGACGTAATCGACATGCAAGTGCTGAAAAGTCCATTGGGCCTTGAGGTGACTCCTCTAATTACATTTAATGTGTGCCCAGCCGTGAATTGCTGGCAGATCATACCGGCTCTGCTAAATTCGGTATAAACCAGTCTTCAGCAAGCGTTGCCACAAGATTCTCTTTTGTCATGTGTGCTGGATAGTGTAACTGCTCTAGTGCTCATTTTAACAGGCTATAGGCATTACTGGCTTACCAGTGTTGTCTTGTTGCCACAAGCTTTCTGAGGGCTTTAAAGAACACCCTCACCGCTTCCAGAGATTCTTCTCTTCCTTTGGTGCCTCCCCTTGGAGTTCCATTAATTGAATTTGCCCCATGAAATTATAGCTCTCAGGTTCATTTTGTGCAACAATCATCTTGTCGTTTACATCGGTTATTTCTACGTTCATTATGGGTTCACCCTTGGACGCCATGTGCTTGGCCTCTGTGTCTGCTGCTTGATTTCCTTGTGAGATATAATCTGTCCCCTTCATGTGGGTGGTGCATTTCACGACTGCTATTCCCACTGGGAGCTGTAGTGCCTTATTCAGCCTGTCCAATAAGGCTGCGTGCTGCACTGGCGTGTCATCTGCTCAGAGGTAGCCCCTCATCTTCCAGTGCGCTAGGCCTGCGTGCACTGTTGATGTCACATAGGCAAAGTCACTGTACACCGTCACTTCCTGGTCTGCGTGATTCTCAATCGCAAGTATCAACGCCAATAATTCTGCAGCCTGTGCCGACTAGTGAGATGGTAATCGTGCACTAAGGAGCACTCGAAACTCTCCATTTTCTGTGTGCTTCATCACAGCAGCGCCTGTATATCTTTGCCCATCGTTTTGATCGATTCTTGAGGAACCGTCAGAGAAGACAATTTCTCCTCCTGCCAATGCATTTTCTTTCACTCTGGGAATCTCATCATAAAATTCTTCATAGTTCGAGCAATCATGTATTGGCTCTCCTTCAGTGACTAGCTCTGCTATAAACATAGCTGGGTTCACTATCTTGCATCGAACGATCTTAATCGACGGGTTCAATATGATCACTTCATAAACAGAAGCTCTCTGAGATGTCAACGTGCCCTTTGGCTTCTCTAGAATGGCAAATAGCGCGTGCTTGATGTACAACGTAATTGAGCATCCCATCACAATGGTTGTCGCTTTGTCTATGGCGATCGCTGTGGCAGGTAAACTTTGTTCGCACGGATAGTGGCCTCTCATCACTGGGTCCAAATTCCCACTGTAATCTGCCAGGGGCTTGTACACCAATGTGGTTCTCTGTGTGAGTACTGCCTTCATGACGCTACCATTTGTATATGAGAACAGGTAGAATTCCTCTGCATAATTGGTAATCCGTAAAACTGGTGCCGTGCAAATGGCTTTCTTGAGTTCAGTAAAACCTTCCTCCATGGTCTCGGACCACACCATTTTTTCTTTCGTCACCTGTGCCTTCTTTAGGGCCTGTAGCAAGGGCTTGGTATATGAGCTGTAGTCAAAGACCCAAGCTCTGACATAATTGCAAAGACCTAGAAAGCTCTGCATCTGTTTTATCATGTGTGGCTTGGCTGTGTTCAGTATGGCTTCAGCCCAATCCGGGGTAACTCTTTTCCCCTTGTGTGAGATCAGATGGCCTATATACAAGACTTCTTGCTGACAATATTGTAACTTTTCTTTGTCCACTTTATATCCTTTCTCAGCCAGTACAGTCAAAAGCTGAATAGAATCATGTCTGCACTTTTCCTCTGTGGTGCTGCAAATTAAGATGTCATCTACATATTGCAAGATAACACTCTTCAATGCGATATTGCTCAAGTCCATCTGTAGGACTCTATTGAAAATGGAGGGGGACTCACAGTACCCCTGGGGTAACCTCGTGCTTTTCAGACACATCTGTCTGAAGGTAAATGATGTCAGATCTTGTGAGTCTCGATCCAATGGGATTGAGAAAAACGCATTTTTCAAGGCCATCAGCATGAAATATTTTGCCTAAACGGGTATATTACATAGGATTGTGGCCGGGTTCGGGACTAAAGGGAACTCGGCTTCTACAATATCGTTTATCGGGCATAGATCTTGAATTAGTCTCCAAGACCCTCCCTTTGATTTCTTGACAGGATAAACTGCGGTATTGCATGACACTCTGATGTCACTAAGTTGCCCTATTCCATCATAGCCGAAATTGTCTTGAAAATTCCCTCATCTGCCTTCCTAGACATGGGATACTGTCATACCTTTGGTAAAATAGCTCCTGGCTTCAGTTTAATTTTGACTTCTCCTACTCCTTTCAATAAGCCTACGTCATAGGGGCCTGTGGTCCATACTGAGACAGACACCTGGGCCATGTCGTCCTCGAAATATTCAGGACGGTTCTGTGGCAACATCATTCTCTGGGGCACTTCTCTTTTGTTCATCTTTGCCCAAAAAGTGAGATTCATTTCAACTGTATTTCTTCAGCGTTAGTTTGTTCGTCAAACAGATCGTCATCCGTGACGTCAGTCAGCCTGTACCCTTCTTCAATGGCGATCACTGTGCACCATTTTTGGCCTTCATCATCACAACCATCAATCAAAGCCATTTTCCCTCGCACTATGGCTGTGTGCATCATCAAGGGAAATACTTGTCCCTTCTCCTCGTGCACAGGTATCCTTGGCCTAAATAGAAACTCATCTGCGGTCCCCATGGCTTTGTCTGCAAGGCCTGGTAGCCATGCCAACAGCACCCGTACTCCGTATGCAAATATTTCTGGCTCCAATGGGATAGCTCTCATGGCTGTGTGTCCTGCGTATGCTCTAATCATCTCGCATACATTCAAATAGTGCATTCCTGGAGTCGAGGATACTATGCCCTTTTCTGTGAACGAGTTTGTTATGTTTAACTTTGTCATTAAGTCTCGTCCCAATATATTTACTGGGGGTTGCCTTGAATATAACAGTGGCACATTCATGTCACATTCTCCTATAGAGACTGGAAGTGTGTCTGTAAAAGGAACACGACTTGTTGCTCCTGTGAAGCCCTGAGTGTTTATAGCATCGCCGGACCAGGAAAACTTGCCTTCGCGTATGCACGAGCATGTCGCACCCGTGTCAACGAAGAAGGAATACTCTTTACCCCCTATAACGACATCCACCCTTGGTTCCTGGTGATGGTCTGGTGTCACTGATAGGATAGAACACACCAGGTTTCCCAGTGAGCTGTCCTAGTCCATATACAATTTTATCCCATTTTGCGTGAATGGTCTTCCCCCATCACCAGTGTTAACTCTTATCCCATTGTTCACAGCCTGACCTGTACTTGTTGTTTGCAACATTTGCATTGGTGACTGTTGGGACTGTCCCTGTGGACAATTTATCAAATTCTGAGGTTGCGAGCTTTGCCGTGCTCCTGGCCTTTGCAGTTGCACCATGTGATTTTGCGCAATTCCATTTCCTCCCTGTTGTAATAACACAGGTGGATTCACCATACCTGCTCTGGTTCCTTGGTCGTTTTGCACCATGCCATGACTTCTGCATGTGCGTTCTAGGTGCCCTGTCATCCCACACACCCAACATATTGGCGGAGGTCTGTTCATTTGCCCATTTGGCATATCCTGACTTCCATGTTGCATAGTTTGGAAACCACCCTGATTACTCTGCCATCCTCTTCCTTGAAAGCCTCTCCCTCTGGGGTAAAACCCATTATTGCCCTGATTACCCTGCTGTTGATTACTGGCCTGCTGCATGTTTGATCCGTCTGTGTTAGTCATCATTGCCCCTTCAATGGCATATTTTGACAATTTCTTCTGCACTAATTTCACCTCCTCACCTTTTCGTGTAGCCTCTTTTTCGCGATTCTTCTCTTGCAGCAGCCTGCAATAGTGAGCTATGGTCAACTGTATTTCAGACCACGGTTTGGCCTCGATTCCTACTAATTTCTTGAGATGCTTCTGTACCTGATCTGGCAGCCCTTGGCATAATATATGGTAGAACACGGGTATAGATTTCCCCCAAGATTCCCGCATTTCAAGTACCCACGCGTCTTGAAAATTCTGAATGTAAAGCAAAGGGTCTTCTGACTCCTGCATTTTCCGTGACATTATAGCTCTCATGTCAAAAGTATCCGGATAGAGCGATCGTAATACTTTCCATACTGCGGCTCTGCAATTGTTAAACGGTGCTCCGTCATGCGCGGTATTAACTGTAGTCACACCAGAGTAACCTGCGCGTGTCCACACATGATCAGCTCTATCACCAAGTATGCCGATTAAAAGACCCTTGATATTCCCTATAGTTAACATGTTCCCTCCCGTCATTTTTTCGTACTCATGTATCCATTTTCCAGCTCCCGAAGTTAGTTTTGGAAGCTTGTTTTCAGGTTTTCCCGATCCATGTGTGGCCATGGAATATACTGCGATCTCGCTCCTCCTTTCTCTAGCAACGGAAATTGGGATGCATAGTCCTCTCTCTCTCTTCTCTCATTGTTTTTCTATCTACTGCAGGAGTGATATTCTCGCATTGCCGCCTACCTGGTAATGTCCTCAGTCGGCTCACATAGGGTGGTGGAGACACACCCCCTCTGACAGCACAATATTTCTTTGCGTCAGCCTGACTCTGTGGCTGATTCCGATGCCCTCGGTGCAGACACACTAGAATCCGACCATCTTATTCCCTTTCCCGTTGAGAAGCGTCTTTCGCGTCTTCTCTCATCTTCCTTTTCCTCATATTCCTCTCTTTCTGCGTCTGACATTATCTGTGGCCAACTTGTGCAACTTCTCGCAGCCTCCTTGTTTGTCAGGAATAAGGGCTGGTGCCGCCGGGGAGTAACTCAGTTTGCTTATTAAAGCATTGGTAAAGAGAACTAAATTTCCCAGCATTCCGGGGAGGACCTGTAGTTCAGCGCAAGTTGCCACGCGTTGCCAGCTGCAAGTAATGAAGGGCAGTATAAAGCCAATACGCTCGCACCCGCAGGTGTGGCTTATGTTGTGTTCCTGGATGGGTGTGGTCGGAGCGAGACGTGAGCGAAGCTTTCCTTACAGCCCGTAAGACTTTGGAGCAAGACGAAGCTGGCGGACTGGCTGGCAGTTGTTACAACGTTTTCTTCAGACTCTGAGTGGTCCCGTGGGGCAGCTCAGATAAGTAATGGGCACATTACGCTGGTAAATACTGGGAGCAGGATGAATGCGGGCGGGCTGGCTGACAGTAGTTACAACATTTTCTTCATACTCCGAGTGGTCCCGTGGGGCAGCTCGGAGCTAAGATAAGTACTGGGCACATTACGAGTTTACAGCACTGTGTTTTCAGTGAATCCTTGTTAAGGACTTCGATGCTTAATCCTCGTGTGTTTAAAGGCACACGGTAGAGTGCGAACAATGTTTAGGGTTGCTAAATCAGCAACATACAGTACAGGACATTCAGGGTTAGGGGCTGTTTGGGCACAACAGTGATCTGGTGTCCCTGTCTGGGCATGTACATTATGGCTATATGTGTTCAGTGTTGCTTCAGCTTGCCCAACGGGCCATGTGTCATGTATTTGATGTATGGAATCTAATTCCATTGTTGGTGTTCATCTATGCTTGCTATATGTTTATCTTGTTACATGTTCACACGTATTAAGGTGTGTTTATACGATTTAGAGGTAGGCTGGAGACATGATTAATAGCGCATACCCTATGTGTTTGGTTTAGTAAAAGAACTAGATAAGGAGGTTTTTTCCCTGTGCTTCCCCTTTCCTATCCACCTTAGGAGTTCCTTAACCCTCTATCCGGTGTTCCTACATCCCTACCCTATCCACAACCTCTTCCTAACTCCTCTTCCCCCCATTGGCTGCCACATGGTGTCCTGTGTATATAATCAGGCGCCTCTGCCAACCACGGGTGGAGGGTCGAATTCATTCGGCTTCTGTGGTTCGGGGGAGAGTGTTGATTCCTCTCCTCCATTATTGTGTGCATTCTGACATTGTTCTTACTGATTTCCAACCTATCTATGATATGATATGATATGGCATTTATAACGTGCCTATACACAAGTGTATCTAGGGATAGCTCTCTATTCTTATTATTTAGGGAGACGTCCTCAGCATCATAAAGCTGAGTGCTCTCCAGGCGCTCGTCCTCCCCTTCCCCTTGGGCTTCTTGTTCTAGCCCCATCTCGTCGTATATTCTATCGATCATCTCTCCGATGCATCTGGTGTCAAAGTCATCCTCGATATTTGCCCTAGACATGCCTGGTACTGAATGGTGCTCAGGAAATAACTCTCCAATGTCTTCCCACTCTACTACTGGATCAGGTTTTTTAACCTCTCTTTCCAGATATTGAAGATCGTGTGCCCTCTGTCTCCGATTACATTCTATGTCGTCATTGAATTCTCTGCACCTCCTCGCTTCCTTTCTGACCCTATCTTCTTCCTCTTTCTTTGAATTTCTATATTCATTTGCCCTTCATATTTCCTCATCCCTTTGTCTCTTTATTCTTATCTCCCGTATCTTTTGCTCATCTTCTGTTCGCCTTCGTTCCTGTCTGTCTTGATCATTAGATGCTCTCTGTTTATGATCTTGTTGTCTTTCTTGCTCATCGCGATATAACAGCTCTCGTCTCTGCCAATCTTTTTCCCAATTTTTTTGTCTCTGAATCCTTTTTCCTGTTCCTTCTCCATTCTCCGTACATCGTCTAACTTCTCTTTTCGATTTGGGTTATCAATGCTTTTACCATCGAGTTTCAAAAGAATCTGACCTCCCAACCATTAGCTCTGTGCGAATGCTATCTCATCAGTTCTATCCTCATTTCCTTTCCATCTCTTGCCTTCTCTCTCTGTATCGGGAGATGTACTTGCTTGTGCCTGGTCTTTCCTCTCGTTTTTGCATCTCTCCTTGTCCCTTGGGACCTTGGAGGCGATATCTCTACCTCTGTCTTTGCTGGGCTTTCGTCACTACTTTGTGTAGGTGACTCATATGCTGGGTTGCTGTACCGTGTGGCTGCTTTACTCTCTCTTAGCGGGTATAATCTTTCGTCTTTACTGACTTCGATTTTTGTTTCAGACGGGGCAGGTGGCGCGGAAGCCGTCTCACCACTCTCTGTACATACGTTAAGTATCCAATCTAACGGTGGCTCTCCTCCTTATCCTCTTGGTACATCTTCCAAATCTCTAAACCAGCTAGGCATTTATCTAACTTTTTACCTTTGTATGTGGCGTGCAAATATGTCATCATGTGCTGTAGGACCACTTTAGACAGCGATCCACCCTGGGGCCACGGCATAAACATTTTGTTCGCGGTTCCTTTAACCCATTCTGCACTGTACTTTTTCAGCTTGGGTGCATGTTTTGGCAACTGTTTGCACAGGTGTACTAATGTAGTCATATCCTCCATGCTTAAATCTGTTCCCCTTTCCTTCATATAACACTTGTTATGCCCTTCTGTTTCTTTAAACAACTCCAACAATATGAGTGAGCACCAATCGTTGCAAGCTCCAATCCCATTTTTTCCACAAAAATTATACTTCCCTTTTCAACCAACAAATATCAATTCGTATTCTACAATATCTCAGTTACTTAATCGCGTAATTTTTAATGCTCATTCCTTAAAGGAAAAATGTCATCCTATGACGTCACAACACAAAACACATAAGACAAACGTTAACAGACTAGACAAACTCCAGCTGGCTACACAGAGCTTCTGCCCCTATATTTTACCCCGACATGGGTCGTAAGCCCATCCCTTTCACAGGCATCTTTAATCCCTGTGGTCTCCTATTTATTCCCATTTTATTCAGGACTATGGATGCAGGCTTCTTCTAGCCGCTATATTAAGCATAGGAATTTGGGCGTATCCTTTCTCTTCTTGGGTGTCCTCCCCGGTATTCCCCTCTTTTCTCAGGTATCCTCCTGGTATCCCCCCTCTCCTCGGGTGTCCTCCCCGGTATTCTTATCCACTAATTGGTTACCCCTCGAGTCTTTATTTCCTTCCCAATATATATATACATTTAACTCTACTTCTAACTATATTTTTGTTTTCTTTTCTTCCTCCTCCCTCCATTACCTTCCCTTACTTGTTCTAAAGCATGCACTTTTGCCAAAGTATTCTGTCTTTTTCACTCACCGTTTGCATATTTCTCCTCTGGGTTCTCAGGATCACTGCCTTCATCAATGCCTCTCCTGGCGTTTGCTTGCTCAGTTGCTCGTAGAAGTGGGAAGGGGTTTGTAGGGGAGAGTACAGGTCCCTTTAGACCTTCACCTGCAGGTTTTGCTCTTTATTCTAACCACTATCTACGGGGAGCTTCACGGTCTACTTAGCCGGATGGCAAAGGACTTGTGATGTTGCTGAAGACCTAGAGTTACTTTATGTTGACGGTCAATGGGGGTCTTACCTAATCGCTAATCGAAAACCATCAATCTCTGCTACCAAGTATACAGGAGGGACCCCAGCCGGCCCATAGGACTGGGGTTTTCCCAAACGGCACTTTAAGATGGAATAGCAGCACCCGTGAGATGGATGGGGATGCAGATTAGTATTCAAGCATAAATCAATATTGACAACTCAATGGTTTGGCAAAGGGAGTCCATTTAATGATAAGTACAAAAAACGGGGCGTTATGAATATCAGAAGTTGCTCGATCTTGCTTCTCACTGCAACTCCAATGAACTTCACAAGAATCACATCCTTTATACTAAAAACTCATCATCGCTGACATGAAACGCTAAAAATGTTGCATGCAATTCTATTGGTTGTAGGAGGGTAACTTCACTATAGGTACTATATCTGTTTATGATAGTGGAGTAAAAGGATTGCATAACTAGTGTCAGGTGGGGCTTCTAAGCCGTTCCTTCAGAATGACTACTGTGGATGTCACTAAAAGTACGACGTCTCATTGGTTCTACAGACTATAGGATCCTAGATTACTTGGTACATTGTGATTGGGTTGATACGTCACCTTGTACTTTTTCACTTTGCTTAGCAGCATCCAGAATGGTTGGCCAGGTGCAGGGTGCCCGTCAGCTCCCCTAGCCCCCCACCAACCAGTATCACCATCCATCACTGACCCACTGGCCATGTGTCAATTAGTTTCTAATTTTTAGGCCTCAATGCTGCGTCTCTGTCTGGGAGAACTCGGATATGTGTGTATGGCTCAAGGCTGTGCGTAGGTGTGAAGGCCCCAACTCTTCTTACTTGGCAGGTCACGTGTTTTAGGCAACGTGAAATTGTCTCTGTCGCCATCTAATTTGTGTATTTGATATTAGCTTTCTGTCCACCAAATGCCTTCTGCTGCTTATCTCGACTCGATTGAACAGGGTACTCCGCTCTTGGCGTCATAAATTGTATTAGCCTGTGTCAGCTAAAATGACCTTGGTTTCTTTGCACGGGTCTCATGCATCTGAGTTTCATTTCTGTCTTTGGCTTTCGATTCCGGTGTTCGACGGCCTTCTCTCCTGGGGCCTCTGGTAACTTGCTGTTGGTTCTGCCCTTTTGCAAAGTGGACATATAGGTCATATAAAGTGCTCCTTTAGAGGTAGATATGTGTATGTGGCGCTTGCCGCACTATAAGTTTCTACTAAGCATAGCAAGCCGCACAATTTCCTCAGCTTTCTTGCGTTTCCAAGCATATGTACGCATGTAAACTGGTTGCATATCTTCATCGCTCTTATGGCATACACTTCTTATACTTGACATTGTCCTTTTACTTCAACTCAGGATATCGCTTATCCTTGGTGTTACGTCTCTTTTCGTCATTCACATGTTGTCGTTATCTTTATCTGTGAGTCAGTCCCAGTTCTTGTGACGTCACCATTCGTCCTCTTTTAGGACTTTCGTGGCTTCTTCAGGCACTACGTTTTGACAATCATTCTGTCTCACTTGTCGATACGGTTTTCTCAATGGGTACCTTACTGTTCAAGGTTTCTTAAGTGTAGGTACTTCATAGGTACTGTCCATCTGATAGGTACCGGGCAGAGTCCCACTGCGGCTCTCTGCTGGTTTATTGGTATTATCCAAATTGACCTTTACAATTGACCTTTTGCACAATTTACCTAATTAAAGTGGTCCTAATTGACCTTCTGCACAATTGACCTTTATATTATTTTAGTTATGTTATACATGTATTGGGTTGGCTTTGGATTATAAATAATATAAGGGGATTGGGTGGGGTGTTGCAGGGGTTTTTGGATTGGGTGGTGGGTTGCGGGGGGTTTCCCCCAGCATATATGTCCTAATTGACCTTCTAAATTAGGTCAATTCTCCCGAGGTCAATTCTCCCGAGGTCAATTGTGAAAAGGTCAATTAGTACACAACCGGTTTATTTGGTCATCATATGCCACATATCTCGGCGTGACCGTTCCCGGAACTTCAAAATGGTCGGTTGGAGGGCAGGCCATATTTGAGGCCTCCTCCACACTAGTAGACAGCACTCAGCGTACTGTGTTTAGTTTTAATTGATAGCTACACATGTATTTATTGTTTAAATGTGTCATTATACCGGCCCCATATTTTATATGTCATGCCAAATAATACTTGACCATGTATGTTTTTCCAAATCACATGGATGTGTTTGTTGCGTTCCCTCTTTCCTTACGATATGTGCACCTGTCTCCAGTGGGTGCGCTCATTGTACAGTACATGTAACAGCTGAGCTGCTCAAGTGCATGACACAGAAGCAGTTTCAAGCACATGCACATTCAATAGACTTTCATTCCCAGCACCCTGGCAAGCTCATTGCCAGGAGCATTCAGAGCCATCACAATGTCCTGCCTGCACCCCCACACATGTCATCTGGGTGGTAGTGTAGGAAGAGCAGCCAGAGAGTTGGGCCAGACAGACCCTTGCTGCATGTGGCTGGTCTACAGAGGTTACACTTGTCAGGGACTGGCAGGATGTCACAAGCAGAGCCTGGGAGAGAGGGTAGACACCACGTGCGACTTCACCACAGAGAGCTATTATGCCTATAATGTTTATTTTATTTACTCCAATGACACATCCAAAGTGAGTTCTACAATGGATCCCAGCCTTTGCATACATTGAGCAGGTTGGCAGCAATATGACAGTTTCCTGGGTGGGATCCTTGTAGAAATTGCTATAATTTCACATGATGTCAAGTGGCTTCCTCTGCTTTGTGTAATACAGCTGCTACCATGTGTCTTCCATGCAGCAGCTGGATGCCGTATTGAATATACATGACCTCCCCCGGGCTCCCCTTAGGTCTACAGCAGCCGTGCTTCTCAGAAAGTCACAGGCCCTTCCTAGAACCTTACAGGCTCAGGAGGTATATAGTGATTCATGTCTAAAATACCCAACCAGATATCATATTGTCAAATTAAGAGGCTCTGGAAAACCTTCTGATGATGCTGGTGCATGGATGGATAAATAGAACTTCCATTATTTCTTTTCACTTTTCAAGGCTAGCCGGTAAACTATGCCATAAGAGGTAGGAGAAACTCAAAGGTGGCCATTTTAGGATTCTTATTTTTGGAACATTTGGAAAAAGTGTCTTTGTGATGCACGTATGGTTAATTTACTTTAATCTATTTGCATTAATTTCTTTAAAGTTTATAAAACCATAAAAAAGTCCCTTAATATTGGGCCAAATCTTCCCAAAGATTTTGGGCACAGGGATGAGACACATTAGCTCATCTCATCACTTGCACCGAAAAAAAACAAAAAAGTACACTATGATCAAGGGGCATTTGCACAAGTAAGGAGGCATTTCTGCACTTTAGAATGTTTGCTATTTTATTTAGGATTTATATATCGCCATAAGTCAAAGCGCTGTACCTAAGATCATTAAAACAGTACAATAAAATTGGAGATGCAAGTCAAAATATAAGAGCTATCAGTCTTGTATGTGAGATTGGAGAAAATAGGTCTTCAGTGAAATATGGAATAAAGAATATGAAGAAATTGTATGAAAAGAAAGTGGGGTGTATTAAAAAGAAAAGGAGCTAACAGAGAATAGTAACACAAATGTGACTGAGCGCAAGGAGGACGAGTGACTGCAAGAAGACATTGAGACCGAGAGCAAAGAGAACGAGATGGGGTATAGAATGATAATAGAGAGGAAAGACAGGCAGGTGCAAGGCCGTAAAGAGATTTAAAGACAAGACACAGACAATGAAATTTAAGTCGAGAATTAAATGGGAGCCAGCCAAGAGTAGAGAGAGAAGAAGCAATAGAATCACGCAGAGCAAGAAGATAGAGAAGTCGAATGGAGGCATTGAAAATAGATTTCAGTGGGGTAAGATGAGAAAGAGGAAGACCCAAGAGAGAAACAGAACAGTAGAAGAAGAAAATTAGTGAAGATATCAGAAGTTTAGTGGCATCAAAAGTCAGGAAAGGACAAGCTTTACGGATGTTATACAAGTGATAGCGACAAGCACGTGAAGATATAGAAATATGATACTTAAAATATAAGTCAGTGTCTAGATAAAGTCCCAAATTACAAGCTGTGGAAGAAATAGGAAGCTGAGAAGGAGGAAATGAAATCAAAGAAGGAGGAAGAGGAGATGGGATTGTGTTAGAAGGAAAGAAAAGTAACTCCGTTTTGGCAGCATTTGATACAAGAAAATGTTCTGACATCCAGGAGTTAATGGCTGAAAGGCATGTCAAAAGCTTATTGTGGACTTCAGGGTTGAAACAAGAAAAAGACAAGAAAAGTTGAATGTCATCTGCATACAAATGATGAGATAGACCAAAAGATGAGACCTTCAGCCAATGCAGAGGTATAGAGGGAAAATAAAAAAGGGCCAAGAACCGAGCCTTGGGGGACACCATGAACAAGCGGGAGTGTGTCAGAGGATAACCGGCCCAAGAGACTGAGAAGGTCCTTTGGGACAGTTGTGATCTAAACCAGGAAAGAACATACCCAGAGAACCCAAAAGAGGAACGAGAAGTCAGTACAAGAGGGTGATCGGCAGTATCAAAAGCTGCAGACAAGTCTGGAAGAATGAGAAGAAATTAATGTTTAGAGTAACGTGTAGAAAGTACAAAATGCACAGAAAACAGAACCATACCCCTGCACCTGATTGGAACAGGCAGAGGGTGATGCACATCACATGACAGGAACAGCTTCTGTCCCAGATGTACTTCTAGCCCTCAAACTGGGATAGACTGAATATATTTCACTATGACCGGCCCTATAAGGGTCCATCACTGTGAAATGCAATCCCAGCAACCCTGTGGGTGCTGGGAGTCTGTAATACATTAATATCAGGAGTGTGCCCCCGACACTAATCTATGCAAGGGGTCTGCTGCCCAGCTGCACTCAAATGCACAGGTCACGTTTGAGAATAAGGTGACCTGTACATTTCTCAAACAAGTGCAAATTAAAAAGGCGCAACATGTCCACTCTTTTCATTTGCACCTGTTTTTCAGAATCCAGCTCTTTATCTTTAACAATGCCATATGGCAAACAAATGAGTTTCAAATTGAAGAAAGTTTGGTGTTTGAAAAAGCTACCAAGACATTAACAACATCCTGAGTACCTCTTTACTACAGAGGTCACAGAGTATTCTTTTAAGGTAACCCTTACAAAGCTCTTACGTTTTTAAAGGTAATTTAGAGCTCTGGAAATTTAAAAAGAACGCAATTTCATCGAAAACAGAAATCATGGCCACAGGCTCACAATATAAAAATAAAGACTGAGCTTCGTCCGTCCGAATTGGACAGACAAGCACAGACAGATTTGGCGGAAGCAGCGACTGATAAAAATACTAGGACATTTTGGGAACTGATTACCCGAGGCCCAATTTATACACATACTCCGAATGGCCTTGAAACAGAAGTCCAAGATACATTGTGGGTCAGCCACTCTAGCTCCCGCTATAGTGATTTCGCACCTCCGATAGTCGAAGAAACCCTGTTATTCTATGGAACCGGAACTGAAACTAATTTCATTAGATCTAAGCCTATAAAAAAACACTCACATTGTTTTCTCAATCGAGCGCAAGTCCAATCGCTGCCCAGTCTGGGCGGCATACCAGCTGATCTGTTTAAGGTGTTGACAGATCTATGGGCACCCATGCTGACTCAATCTTTTAACAACATTAATATGTTTAAGGCAATCCCACAATCATGGAGGCTCTCTATCATTCATCTAATCTTCACAAATGGGCAGAGGGATTTACCAGCTAACTATCATCTAATATCATGAATGGACTTCCCTCTGAAAAATCTTTGGTCAACTTCTCCCTGGGAAACTTGAACCGTGGGTCAATGATAACCGAATCCTCTTCAATATTCAATTGGGGTTTAGACCAGGGGTTGGCTCGTGTGACCAAGCATAACATATGTACATGATTATTGCCAACTCTATCTCACGCGGGAGCCTGTATATCTGCACTTATAGAATTGATCACAACCTTTGATAAGGTCAACCGGGCTGAGCTCTGGTCCATGCTCAGGTCGCTAAATTGCAGATTGAACTATTAAATGTATTAATTTGCTTCCTCCACAAAACCAAGGTGTGTGTGAGGAGCAGGGCCCACTTTGACGTCAACTCGGGTGTACTCCAGGGTTGTTGTTGCATATCACCCCTGCCGGGGGGACATGGTATCCTCCAGTGTGTGTCGTGGTCACATGGCTTCCCATGTGACCACGTTAATAAAAGGGACGAGCTGCTTCCGGCTCGTCAGTCACGACGGAAACTGACTCTGGTGTCGTTCTTGTGGGGGAAGCACCATGTTGGTGCTGCACCGTGGGTGCTGGGCCCAAGGACGGGGCCCAGCTTGAGGACGGTGCCCCTGCCGGGCAACGCCGTCCGGACTGTGCCCCTGCAGGGCAACGCCGTCCTTGTGTGTCCCCCAGCCATGTGAGGCAGGCTGGGCTGGCGAGCCCGGCCTGGGTGCCCCCAGAGCCTGGGCCGCGGTAAGCCGGTTGCCACACAGACATGTGCGGAGCTCCGGTGATCCGGAGCGGGTGAGGTGTCCCCCCACCCTTGTGTTTGCAGCGTGAGCGTTGCACCGGTGTGCGCCATCGGGTGTTCCCCGACATGAGCAATGGGGCTGCCCGGTGACCCGGAGCAGCCCCCAACAATGGCGACGAGGGCTGGAGCCCTGCGTGCGAAGCGGCATCGGCCGCACGGACGAGGTGCGGACTACATCGCCGCAAGCAACGGAGGGTTGCGGGCCCATCTCCAACTGGGCCCGCAAAGAAGAAGAGGATGGCGAGCTGCCCACTCTGTCCCCGAGGGAGACGGAATGTGTCGGCGGCTGCGCCACCATGATGGAGGACGAGGGGCCCCGCGCGCCCCGAAGGGAAATGGTGAGGCGGGCCCACCACCAATTAGGCCCGCACAAGCTGCACGCCCGGCCCCTGAGTGGGATGGAAGAGGTCCGCGGCATTGGCTGCGTGTGTGGCTGCGCCCCTCCCCCGCCTTGGACACTGACTCTCCCGCCACAAGGGAGGGGAGGAAGAGATGGTCGGTGGCGGCCGCGCAAGGAAGAGGGTCTTCCCCCCCACTTCCCCTATCATCCGCAGGAGCGGGGATGCGTTTTCCCTTCCCTGTGGAAGAGAGAGTGCCCGTGGCGTCAGCCGCATGGAGGAGGCGCTGCCCCTCCACCACCCGCGACCCGCACAGGGGAGGAGTGGTGAACATCGCCGCAGAAGAGGAAATGAGGCGGGCCCACCACCAACTGGGCCCGCAAAGACAATGGAGACTCACTCTGAGGAGCGGGCAGAGGAGAGACCCGGCGGCCCCTTCCCAATGCCGCGGAGAGGGGTGAGCTGCCTGCCCCTCCCCCACCCGCAGGTTGAGAGGGGGAGGAACAGCAATTTTCAACAAAAAAAAATAGCAAAATGGAACATTTGCCGGCGGCAGCAACATCAAGAGTCCGGGCCTGCTGCGGCACACAAAAAAAGAAAAAAAAAAGAAAATAAAGTGTGCACTGGACGATGAGGCGCGCCGCTCCTGCCAGGCACCCTTGTGTGCACAATCCAAAAGAGGAAGGTGACAGGCTCCACCTCAGGCATGTTGTGGCGGCCCCACCACAATGAGAACTGTGCTGGCCCCGCAAGACTGGGCTATCCAGCGGTGAGTGCTGGTGTGCTCCATCCTGGAGCAGATCAGTAACAATGGAGGCACTGCCCCTTCCCACCCACGACCCGCGGAGGGGATTGACAGCGAGCATCGCCACAAGAGAAGACATGAGGTGGGCCCACCACCAACTGGGCCCGCAAGGACATTGTAGGATCGCTCTGAAGAGCGGGTAGATGAGAGGCCTGCAGCCCCTCCCCCAATGGCACTCGACCACCAGTGTTTGCCTACCACCCGCCCCCATGAGGGATAGGAAGCGCAATGAGGGGTCTACTGCCATACCGCCCTGGTGCCGGTTCTCCATCGGTGGTGCCCCCCCAAAGTCTGTGGACTTGGCCGATGTGGCCCGTGGGCCTCCCCAGGTGCGGCTTTGCCGGCCCCTCTTTGACTCTGGTGAACGTGAGGGAGGACACAGACGGTGTCCAGATACGGATGTGCAGAAGATGGACGTCATCTCCAACATCCTCGATGAACACTCCGCGCCTGCAGAGACAGACTGGTGTGAATTGGTTCGGTGGGTGGGAAGTGTAGTATGGTGCACATTTGAACACGCTGCATGCCTCAAATGGTGCCAGTAGTGTTAGTATTGTGTGATGATAGAACCACTCACCCAGGTTAATAAAGGGTGTGACAATTAGCAGAGTGGTTTGGATAATAGTAGCTGTGTTTGTGTTGGGATTGTTAGGGTTTTTGTTTTGTCGTTATGGAAAAGGAGGAGTGTTGCATATCACCCCTGCCGGGGGACATGGTATCCTCCAGTGTGTGTCGTGGTCACATGGGTTCCCATGTGACCACGTTAATAAAAGGGACGAGCTGCTTCCGGCTCGTCAGTCACGACGGAAACTGACTCCGGTGTCGTTCTTGTGGGGGAAGCAACATGTTGGTGCTGCACCGTGGGCGCTGGGCACAAGGACGGGCCCAGCTTGAGGACAGTGCCCCTGCCGGGCAACGCCGTCCGGATGGTGCCCCTGCTGGGCAACGCCGTCCTTGTGTGTCCCCCAGCCATGTGAGGCGGGCTGGGGTGGCGACCCCGGCCTGGGTGCCCCCAGAGCCGGGGCCGCAGTAAGCCGGTTGCCACCCGGCCCTGTGCGGAGCTCTGGTGATCCGGAGCGGGTGAGGTGTCCCCCCCACCCTTGTGTTTGCAGCGTGTTCCCCGACATGAGCAATGGGGCTGCCCGGTGACCCGCAGCAGCCCCCAACAGTTGAGTTCTGGCCCATTTGCTGTTCTCACTATACATAAATGGTTTGCAAGAACCTCTTACTAAGACTAAGTTTTATATATATATAGCTGATGATGTATTTGTGTCTGTATTGTTGGATGGCATGCTGGCTGATGTGGTTCTGAAACCAGGTTCCAGAATCCAGGTCAGTCACGGAGTCGCCCCGACGAGATGTGCTGTTTCCTGGGGGCTCTGATAAATAAACGAACGTTTAATCTATAACATTGTACGGCGTATATATCATAACAATTGGCAACAAGGGTAAAGAAGAGAGCGGGAACACTTGCGTGTGTTTGTCAGCAGCTGCAGCCGAGTCTGTAGAAGACGCAGCCATTTGGACAACAGAATGGAAGGAAACGCTGAGCACCGGATAAAGTAAAGAAATCAAAGGCTGCATGACAAATAATTATAAACGTATTCGTGATATATGATGGACATGGATAGCAACGTTTACCGATACGTTTGCATTGTTTGGAAGTGAAAGTGCATCTGCGAGCCGACGCCGGATATGTTGGTGGATAGAGGAAAGGGCCTCACTGTGGCAGCCATCTTGAGAACTGCAAGGGAAACCACACGCTACGGATTATAAGTAGTACGAGGATCCCAAACCTCGCAAAGGAGAGGAATAAACAGCATTTTGTGGTGATTTTAAATCACAAATACTTGAACATGTGGCAATGAAATTAAACAGGTAGTGGATGTAAATAAAAGCACTGCTTATTGGACAGCACAGTAAAATGTTTCTAATGAGCCAAGAGTTCAAGTTGAGAGAGGAAGTTGAAACAGACACAGTGTTACAAATGAAATAAAGGCATTTGGTGGTCACTGCACATACTGGATGGACAGTAAAGTCACAGCCTAAAAGACAAAAAGTTTAGCATTTCAAAGTGAATATTTTGGAAAAAGCAGCACATACCAGCGGCAATCCAGTCCCTCCTAATCCAGAGAACCCAGTCAGTCTATGGGAACAATGGATAGATGGATTTCAAGTTTATATGAGAGCAAATGGTGGGGCAAAATGTAGTGATGATTTGAAAGAGGCTACCTTATTAAACTGTGTGGGTGCTGAGGTACTCCGAATATTCCATGCTCTCTCTGAGCTAAGTGAAACAGAAGGGGGTTCAGGGGATTCGACAAGTGCAGGCAGCAATAGAATAGGCACATTGACCAAATACTTTGGAAGCAAAGTCAACATTGTTCAGGAAAGATATCGCTTTTTCTCCAGACGTCAGCTTAAAGGGGAGTCCATCGATACCTTTAATGCAGTGTTGAGAGGTTTGTTCTCCACATGTAAGTTCACAGGGGTTGCCAACGAATATCTGAGAGACCAATGGGTGTTGCATGGAGTGGACTCTGGAATTAAGCAGAGGTTATGGCCGGCCAAGGGTCCCTCTTTGGAACAAGCGCTGGAAATTGCCAGAACAACGGAATTAGGAGAGAAGTGTATGAAAGAGGTACAGAGTAGAGAGGACGTTAAAGAAATTAAATCAGTCCGGGTGAGAAAGTGGAAGACAATGAGGAGACACTGATAGCTCCAGTGAAGAAGATGACTGCAAATAATTTTAAAACAAATACCAGAAGAGAGAGAGAACCAATCAACAAGTTCCAAGATCGATGTCAAAAATGCGGTTGGAACTGACACACCAATGTTGAAAAAGAGTGTCCGGCTTATGCTGCTGAATGCTACAAGTGTGGCTAAATGGGGCATTTTTGGTAAGGTTTGCAGGAACATCAGAGGTAAAGGGAAAATTGGACAACATACGGTTAACAGGTCACAGAATGGCAGCAAAGTAATGGAAGAAACCAGAGGCCAGGGAGGTATGTTATCAATAGTCAGTGAAATTGAGGAGGATGTTCAGATCCTTGCCATCACATCAAATGAAGAAACGAAGGGGCCGTGGGTAGTTGTGCACATCAATGATGTGCCATTACAAGTCACAGTGGACACTGGGTCATCCTATACCATGGTTGATGTACGAATTTTCGTTAAAGGGTTGAACGGTAAACTTGAAGAATTGCAATGTACCAAGGTGAGAGCCACGGGGTATGGCAAACCCCAATTAACATCATGGGGTACAGCTTGGTAAGGTTGAACTTTAAAGGAAGAGACACTTTCTGCAAGCTATATGAAGAAGAACCATTCACAATGATGAGGGGAAGACCAGCGTCAAACAGACTGAGATCTGCTTGGTTGATTGCAAATTCCCACAAACAAATTTACATTGGTGAAATAGTAAGGAGAGTACAAAGAACATTATGACACTAATAAAAAAGTGGCATTGAGCAAGATTAAAGATGGAGACTGGATTTTTTGTGAAGGAGCCCAAAAGAATATTAAAGGGAGAATCAAAATGTAGGTCTCCTCAAAGAGTAATAAGTTCATCAGGGAAATCTGTGTTACTTGAAGATGGAAATAGGTGGTCGTGTGATGATCTGATACTGTCTGAGAGAAACAATTAAGTGGAGGAGGATGGCAGTACGAGAAGGTCACAGGAGACAGGCATTAGACCCAGGGACTGTTTAGAGGAAAATGGAAAGGCTAGAAAGAACAGAAGCATAATCCAGAATTTTAAGAAGGACTTTATTTATTACTAGGTTTTTGTGCCTAGCCTGTGCACATGGCTGACTCTGCATTGTACAGCGTATATATCATAACACCAAGGCTGACAATCCCAAATTAGGAAATACCATCCTCAGAGCACACACTCCCCATGTACTACAGTCTTTGGTCTCAGCCTATATGAAATGTGTTCTGAAAGGGACCGACGGGTCAATGCAGGGACATCTGCAGTGCTGGCTTGCCAACTAGGAACAACAACAATTAGGTTTCCACTTGTGTACAGCAGGAACAGCCTGATTCCCCAGGTTCAGGAATATGATTATTTAGGCATCCGTTTTGTTACAAAAATAAATGGTGTGTGCCACATTTATAGCGAAACCAAAAGGTGACGGCTGGAAGGTTCAGAATGAATCTTAACCAGTGGCACAGCTCTGGGCAACCCTCGAGGCCATGGTTTTTCAGCCTGCCAAGCCACTACAGAAGGGGAAAGACAATATGCAAATCAGGCGTGGCCCCACCACAAAAGGGGCAGTCCAGCCCGAACTGCCTGGTCACATCCCTTCTGCACAAAACCACACACATACCCAGACATGTTTCAGCGTCATTAGTGAGGAGTAGCTTGGGTCTCTAGGCCCAGCATGCTCTGGACCCACGTCGGGGCATAACCGTCGCACTAGGGGTGACAAAAGCAAAGACAAAAGTTGGCGGCTGAAAGGTTTAGAATTAATCTCAATCAGTGGCATAGCTCTGGGCAACTCTCCTGGCCATGGTTTGTCAGCTTGCCAAGCCACAACAGAAGGGGAAAGACCATATGCAAATCAGGCTACGCCACATTTAAGAGCAAGCACTCCACTTTAATCAAGGTTTGCAGTGGGTGGTTAGATAGGTTCAGCAGACAATTTAAAAATCAACCCCACAACATCATTCTGCAACTATCCAATTCTAAAGCAGCTGCAGTTGCCAAAAATGGAAATTTACAATGTGGCTATTCAAATACTAAATCTCTCCAGTGGAAGAAAATGACTTCATTCAAGAAGGTGTTAGGGCTGCCATGATCGATTCCTAATTATCCGGCGCATCTGGAGCTGGGTCTTCACAATATATCCCACCATTTGAGCTGTGGGTTGATTTTTCATTGGCTCCATTTGTGGAGCAACCCAAGAATACAACTAAATCAGTAGATCTTGTTATCTTGGCAAATCCAGGTCCAGTGCAATCACATGACTAGAACACATCAAAGTTTATCTGGAAAAGGTAAACGTCTTCACAGCACCGGCCAATATGGATCCTAATGTGGCAAACCAAACTAAAAGCACAATTGCTGTCTTTTATTCAAGATCAGTGTGAATTATGCGAAATAGGTAAACCCGCTCACTAGAACCACATAATAAGTGCTTCAGGTTCCATCAAAGAAATGTGCCATGGGCAAACAACCCTGCAGAAAGGAATCCAACATCTAAAGCTCGCTTTAATTGCCTTCTTATTAGAGCAGTCACAGCAACATCGTCTCGAAAACCACCAGAACATACAGCCCCAATTACCCTACCCAGGAGGAGGATTTACTGCAAATTTTGTTTTTTTGTCGTTCTTTCACACATACATGAACAGACTTTAAAAGCCTATTGTCAAAACTGCTAGGATCATGCAGTGAAGACCTTCCATAATGTGTTGATATAGGTGGGCACCCCCTTGGTTGGGTGGAGCATACTGCCCTATTTAAGACAAGCTTTCTTCAGAAGGAAATGCTTATGTGTGGCCTAGTTCTTGCTTATTTGTTTAATTTTAATGTTTTTCTTTGATTAGTGCACTTTAGTTGATTAGTGATTAGTGCTGAGGTTAGAGTCTGTCTACAAGTAAGTTTGTTTCTCCAAAAAGGAATATCACTGAATCTGCGATGTGTCTCGATCTTTACCTGAAAGCCCCAGGTATGTCCAGAACCTTTCCAGAGCCGCATCATTGCTTCATAAGCCCTGCATTTCAGGCTAATTAAACCGAGTTTCACCACAATCAGAGCAGTTTTCCCAACCTGCAAAAATTGTTGGTAAAAAACGCATTAAATTCAAAGCCATCTGCATTGCACACAAATCATTACATGGACAAGGAGCTGAATTCATCCAGGCCAGATCAAGTGGTACCAACCAGGGAGAGACCCTAGAACAAAACAATATGAAAAAGGAAATTCTGAGGAACCACATTGTCATGTCTAATTGCTAATCTATGGAACACAATACTGAAGGAAATTACGAGAGAAGACCACCTCACCTTCAGAATATGACTGAAAACACAGCTATTGAACTCCCAATGACCAGCACAAAAAGGACACCGCCAGCAATAACAATGGGGACCGAAAGGAAAGCCACCAACTACTAACCCCCTGTTTCCAACTCCTCTCCAGCATACCCAAACCTTCCTCACACGAACCTCAGACCAGACTAATTCAAACTGAAATACACAACCTACACATCCACCACGAAACAAAGTGCCACAAACACCCAATCACTGGGTCCTGGCCATCCAGACACAATAGTTCCAGTAGGCACAATCCAAACACACCTAGAAACCAGACCTGTACTATACGCCAGTTCCTCCTGGTTCTATAAGCACCAACAGAAAAGCACAACCTCTATCATACTCCCTCTTCCCTCAATAATCTACCCAGCCCGTTCTCTTACAGAACCATGTGAGCGCCTGGAGACTATGCCAATAGTACCAGTGTGCGGTATAAGACAACTTAACATAACATAACATCACTTGACCTTTATGGTTTGAGTGGCCCATTCAAATCGGGAAATTGATTGGCATTTAGGGAATTGTGCTATCTTCGTCTTGAAATGATTTAATTTCAAACTATTCTCATCACAATATTTCTAGAAACAATTAAGTAATTGATGAATTCCGAGACAAATAATTTCTCAAGCAAAAATGATAACGTGGAAATTTGCTGCATTTTCAATCAAGCATACTGTGTTATTTTATCAACAAAAGGTGAACCCTACTCTGACCTATGGGATAGAAGCTAATATCCCCAAAGGCCAATTGTGGTGGGACAAAATTGAATCCCGCTTTTGGAAACACACCTTATGTCTTCCAAATTGTACGGCTCTCTCATTGATAAGGTTCGAAGTAGGTTTGATTTCCCTTCATGCACATGTATTGTGGAAAATGTCTGCCTTTCTAAGAAAGTCCCTGATGGGCCTTAATGCACCAAATATTTTGAACATAGCTGCACTATATTTATTAACTGCAAAGCACATGTTTCCGGAAACATGGCTCAAGGGTGCTACAAATGCCTTAGCGGATGCAGCTGTCGATCTAGATCTATTGATACAAAACCCTGATTGGGCTAAGTTAAAAATCTATCAGCACGATTGGATCATGAACCAAAACTGCTGTATGGCCTATAAAGATTTTAACATCTTATTATTTGGCCATAAAAAATTTCGTGTTATGGCCGATTATCTTACTAAGTGTCCGTCTCCATACATACAAACGCAATTTCTTAGATTTAGGCTGAATCTATGGCTAAATAGGAACGTGATGGCGAGAAGAAAATTAATACCAACTGAACAAAATTACTGTTGATTTTGTAAAAATGTAACAGAGCGTGAAACTCTGCAACACTGTATTGTAATGTGTCCTGAGCTGAAGGATGAGAGAAATATGTTATTCAAGGACCTTACTGTTAAATATTGCCACATGGAGACAGACAAAATATGGTTTTGGCTTTTTACATACAGGAAATTAGCTGTTCGCATTGCGGTAATTCAATATTTGGATCTCATATTCCCCAAGTCACCAAAATAGCTCGATTAAGATCTTTAGTGATAATTATTTGGAATAACACTGTCATAGCTTATGACAGACTTAAATGTTTTATGTGAGAAATTAAATATTTCACTATTTTTCTATAATTTTTATTAGTACCGGGCGAGAGTCAAGCAGAATGCAACACGCATTCTGATTGGCTCTCACCGGGTCCTTACCCGGTCGAGAATCCTTCGATTCTCGGCCGGGATTCCAGCCGCCTTGTCCTCGGCGGGCGGTGTGGCAGCCCCTCAGCCAATGAGGAGGCTGGAAGCGGGGACATCCCTGCTCCGAGCACCACGCCTGGGACTCGGGTAAGGATTTTTTTTTCTATTCCCTTTCCTCCCTCCTCCCCCCCATCCCCACTTACCTTCTTGTTCCTGCGTCCCCGCCGGGTGACGAGGGAAGCCTCCGCTGTGTGGAGACTCGGAGAGGGGCCATCCCTGCTCCGTGCCGTCACACGGCTGGAGGCTTCCATCGTCCCCCGCCGGGGATGCAGGTATGTTTTAAAAAAAAAAAATTCTTCCCCTCCCTCCCTTCCGCCCTCACAACCCCACTTACCTTCTGCTTCTTTTTTTGGGGGGGGACGGATGCGCTGGGAACAATTGTGTTCCCAGCGCATCCGCCCCTTATGGCCGCCATGGAAAGGGAAAATGGACTCCGTTTTCCCTTTCCTGGCGGCCATCTTCTTGGTCGTTTCATTATTTTTTTTCTGTCCCGAAACGCTTCAGCGTTTCGGGACAGAAAAAATTGCTTTTAGTGCCCCGGTCCTGCATATATAGCAGGCCGGGGTACTAATAGCACTATGACCCTCGCGGCGGAGGCATTACTGACTCAGGTAATGCCGCGGGGCGTTTGCTAAGTCCCTCGCTTCACTCGGGCCTATAACTTTGGGCCCCGGGCATTACCTGAGTCGGTAATGCCTCCGTCGCTCGCGTCATATTGCTTAAGTATAATTGTAAACTGTCAGTATTTTTTTTTTTTATTGATATTGTTGAAATAAATCAACTTTTCAATATAAAACTTTACATTCCATTAGTCAATTAGTCATAAAATACAAAAGCTCATCATGATTATTGAATTGTCAGCTGTAAACTACACACTTGTCAATCATTAAAAGAAAAGAAATAGTAAAAGATATTCAATTAATATGAACATCAAACACAAATTAGGCAATTCAAAATTCCACATGTGCAAAACAAATAAAGGACATTCATAAGTAACAAGTAACAACGGTTCTCTATCAAGTCAAGTTCACTCCATAGAGGAAGTTAACAATTGCAATTTGAAGGGAGACTTTAGTCGTGCACAATAGCGTGGACCATCTTTCTACTGAATCCAAATTTCCCAAATAACCACAATGCCATGAGAAAAATTTCTGACGCTCTTGAACTAGAGCTGGGCATAACGATAGTAAGTGTTCTAGAGTTTCAGTAGTCTGGGTGTCAAGGCAAAATCTACAAAAGGACGCCACCCGCTCACAACACTTACGTTGGGTCATAAGTTCACGGGTATGCCATAAATTCAAACGCATTCTCAGAATGCCTGAGCGTATTTTTTTGCAAGGGAACTTTAGGAGGTATGATTCTATGGGCCTGATCACGGCTTTGGCGGTAACCCTTAAATCTGGCGGTAGCGCTAATACTGCCACATTTAAGGGTCCACCAAATCAGGACTTCGGCGGATTTCGCCCCAGCTCTTAGCTGGGGGGAAATCCGCCGAAAATTCGCGCTATTACCGCCAGCGGGAAATCCGCTGGCGGTAAGAGCGTGCATTTTCCCCATTGAGCCCAATGGGGAATGGGGCATTCCCAAATGGGCTCAATGGGGAATTACTGTACCGCCGAACTTGTGATCCGGCGCTATTAGCGCCGGGGAGTTTGGCGGTAGGGCTATTACCGCCGGTGGTAATACCGCCGGCGGTAACACCCAAGTCGTGATCAGGCCCTACATGTCCCAATCATTTGTGTCTACATTTTTCAGGCATTGCAGATTTGTATTGGAGACATTTAGTTCGAGTCTTGATCCAGTCATTTTGATAAATTAACAATTTTACTTTATTTGGATTCGACAAGAGCATGTTAAGCGACACGTCCGCTTCCACTAGGGTAAGATAGATGGCTCGTAACCACTGCCTAACAAACTGATGTGTAGTATGGAAAATGTAATTTGATAAAAATTGCAGAACATTATGTTCTCGGTGTGACATCAAACATTTCCGAAAGAGGGCACATGTTCTCCACTGGTATTGAGCATTTAGACAGGTGAGGCCTAATGCATTGTGGAAGCTGGAGAATTGTTTTCCAAAATTTGCCTTCTAACCTGTCAAAGACTCCTGCCTGCCAAGGTGCTTGCGACTCAAGCCCATATAAGATACAAGGGGTTGCTTTTTGCTTTCAGTAGAGAACTGCCGGTTTCATCGTAAAAGCACCATAACGGTGCATTATGATTTTTGTCTGTGAGACAGCCGAATCGAGTTTACATTTTACAACATCCAGATGGGCGTTCACTGAAGCATCACCATCAAAGACCATACCAAGATAAACGTAACTTGGCACCGTAGCCAAATCTATGTGATTGATGGACCAAGATGGAATGGATCGCACAGTGTTTCGAGGTCTATAGACGACAACTTGGGTTTTAGCCGTGTTCACCTGTAAGTCATGGGCTATTATGTAGTTGTTGAAGCCATCGAGAAGTTTTTGGAGTCCATATGGGTTTTTTGAAATTAACACCAAATCGTCGGCATACATTAGGGTCTGAATTTTATAGTTGTTTATCTTGGGAGAGTCCGATGATATAGCTTCGAAGACCTGGCGAACGTCATGCATAAAGTAATTAAAAATTGCGGATGCTAGGAGGCAGCCTTGCTTTAGGCCACGAGCGGTTGGAATAGCTCTAGATAGAAGGCCTTCCAGATTTAATCTAATACGCACAGAAGTCTCACCATGAAGCAGTTGAATAATTTGCTGTAAGGTTGGCGGGCACTTATCTCTAGCGAGTTTCGCAAAGAGAATGGGACGGGAGATGGCATCAAAGGCTGTATGAAGATCCACAAAAGCAAAATAAAGTGCTTGCTTAGAGTTTTGTGCTTGGGATTTAATAGCGTTGAGACAGAGCAAATTGATGTTTGTGCCTAAATCGGCAAGAAAACCCGACTGAAAAGGGTCTCTTGTATTAGAGGCTTTAGTCCAAGTATTAAAGTCACGCAAGATGAGTTTTGAAAACAGTTTACCAGGCGCATCTAACAGGGCAATAGGTCTATAATTACACGGAAGTGTGCGATCACCCTTCTTGTGAATTGGAACAATGATAGAAGTTTTCCATGGGTTAGGAATGTTGCGAGAGTTAATGATGTTTTGAAAAAGATTGTTCAATATTTTGGCCCACATTGGAGGATTCAATTTAAACATATAATTGCTAAGGCCATCCGGGCCTTCCGCTTGTGAAGAGCTAATATGTTTGATATAACCTTCTAGCATAAGCGGGGAACAAGCTAGAGACCAACGTTCAGGGCACTCTGGTAGTTGTGCGATAGGCACAAAGGACGAGTCTGCATATAGATTGGTGTAGTGCTCAATCCACTGAATCTTTGTGACACTGAGAGCCTGCAAAGTACTCTGGCTTGTATAGGCACATTGATTAAAGATTGCCCAAGTCTCAGCTGTGTTTTTGTTCGCTATTAATCTGAGCATGTGCTCACTATCTGTTTGCAGGATATGTGCTCGATGTTGGTGCATCCAATTGTGGTATCTACATTTCGCCACTCTCATTTGTTGAATCCAGTTTGGTTGATTTAACTTACTGATTGACCTTTTTTCGCGGTGATATTCAGTCTTTCAAGCACTGACTAGAGAATTAAAAACGTGCTTATGTTTGTGGATCTCTGTTTTATTACTTGGTTTCACGGAACGTTCAAATGTGATAAGAAGATTGGTATACTGTATTGGATAGACAGAATTATTATTAGAAGTGATCAAACGAGCTAGGGCTGATAAGTTGTTCTCTGTCCAGCGAAAGCGCGTTTTGGCATTGTTGATC
This sequence comes from Ambystoma mexicanum, assembly GCF_040938575.1. Classification (NCBI taxonomy): domain Eukaryota; kingdom Metazoa; phylum Chordata; class Amphibia; order Caudata; family Ambystomatidae; genus Ambystoma; species Ambystoma mexicanum. The sequence goes on along the minus strand of NC_090932.1, from coordinate 27,336,763 downwards.
ACCAGCTCATTCGCATAGTAGGACGTATGAGGAGCTACATAGTTCCAGTTGATTGTAAGGACTAGCAAGTGATGATCGCTATGCACCTGAGGGATTATTTGAAAGGAGCTAATCTGACCAGTTAAGTTAGTGTGAGTGTACATGTAATCTATTGTGGTGTGTACGGAACGCCTGTGCCATGTTGGCTGAGCTGGAATGTCACCCTGAATTGCACCATTGGTCATATGGAAATTGCGATTCATCATAAAGGATGACCACCGGTTGCGCTTGTCAATGGCGATTTTCCCCTTAGGATGAATGCAATCTAAATTAAGGTCACCCACAATAAGGGTATCCGTGATGTCCGAAGTAAGGAACACCAAATCCAAGAGTCTAGTCAGGCCCGCATAGAAGGCATCATCAGTCAATCCTAGAGGGTTACGATAGATGTTGATCAGCGCAATGGTATGCAGTGGGCATGTGATTTTGACAAGCTGAATAAAAGCAGACACCGAATCCCAGGCCTGAACAGCAAAACCTCTGGACATGTTTACTCCTACTAATAGGCCTGACGATGGACGGCCTTTTTGGCCAGCAACAGCTGAAAGCAGAACAATTTCATAATTATTCCATGCCGGGGTTTGTAAAAGCCAGGTTTCTTGTAGTGCTATTATATCCAAGACAATCGGAAAACCACCAATAGAAGTTTGTAAATGTGTATGGCCTCTGGTGTTCCAACTAGCAACATTAACAAGACGTTCTTTCGGTGTCACTAATGGTTATGACATGTAAGACTGAACACCATTGATGGTGTTTGCCAAGGAATCACTCACGTTAGGGTAGTAGTCATTTGCTTTACTTGAGGGCCAACATTCATACGCGCTGGATCTTGTGCTAATAGAAAGCCCATATTAAACAGTTGTATTTTGGATTTCCAGATTGTATTTAGAAAGATACCCAAAGGTATCCACAGTCGTACCACCGAACAAGTACTCTCAGAAATAAATTCAATTTGTTCGATGTCACTGAACAAATATCCTCCAGTTCCATCAGTTCGGAGAAAATATTTAGCACGCTACGACGATTTAGATCGTAGGAGCCAAAATTCCCTCCCCGGCATTTTAGAATCAGAGAATGACATTTCCGAGATGCTAGAGAGGGGATGTAACTTACCATCGCAACGGAATTTCGTGATTGAGTAATAGTAGGTTTGTGTACATCATTGAGTGGATGCCTTGACAATTCTATGCACTGAACTGCAGCAGGCTGAAGCAAACTACAAGAAGGCATGGAAGGCTGCGGGGTGTCTGCTGGCTTTGGCAGTGAGCCTGGAAGGAGCCATTGGCTCATGTTCGAGACTATTCCACATGGCTTAGGGGTGGATTGGGAAGAATGGGCTGGATACAGGAAGCTAGATATGCATCCACCGCCTCACATATTTGGTGCGTTGGAAATTCTGAAACAGGTTTGGAAATCAACTTAGCAGCAGAAATCACAATGTTGTCACCTGGAACTTGACATCTTGAATTTCTTTCAAGATTCGGCTGCTGGCGCATAGAGGCCAGGTTCAGTTCGTGGATCAAAGCATCTAAGGGGGGGTAACTGGCCGCCACGATGGCACGTGACACTGGCTGTGTCACAGGGGCGGGTGGCCTAGGAATGGTCTCTGAAAGGCCCTGTGGCATCAGAAAAGCAGGCGGATTCTCGCCCGGTATCACCACTAAATCAGCAGCCAAGGATGCAGTTAGAACACGAGGCGATGGGTTATGATACTCGGTGTCCAGAATCGAAGACAAAACGGGGGCAAGCGAGGATACAGTTGCAACTTGAGCCGGTAGGCTATGACTCTCAGAGCCAACAGTAGAAGGCAGGGCAGGGGCAGCGAGAAGAATGGGCCGTGCAGGTACCAATGAAGGCACTGACAAGGCAGGGTCAACCGGCGATGCAGCTGGAACATGTGCCCGTAGGCTATGATTCTCAGTGCCAACAATAGAGGACAGGGCAGGGACAACAATAGGTGTAGGCCATGCAGGCACCAACGAAGGCACTGAGCACTGACTAGCCTGTACAGCGACCATTGCTTCCGACAATTGTTTCAAAGTTTGATGAATGGATTGTTTCGGAACTCTCAAGGTAACGAGTTTAGAGTGTTTTTTTTGGGCTGCATTGCGGGGGAACTTCAAGGGCTTTTTTCTGTTTCTCTGCATTGCTAAGGCGGGTGTATTGTTCCCTCCGTTGGTCGGAGTCATAGGAGTCACCGAAACTGGGGTCAGAGGGGGTTCATGGGCCGATGGAGGTGGGGAGGGATTAGTCAGTGATTTATTCCCGGGACCAGGGTCAAAGGAAACATTCAATCGTACCTCTGAAGTGATGATATCAGTAAATGCTGGGACCGTTGGCGCAGAAAAACAAATGGAAAGCAGAGAACTTGGCGTGCCAATGGTAAGGATTGAAACCTCATCGGCTGGAACATTATCTAATGTTCGATTGCCATGTGGATTTGATTGGAAATTATCTGCCAGTGTTTTTAATAATGCCAAGGTTTCATGAGCTTGAACTGATTGTTCAGTTACTTTTGCATCTAGGCCTACAAACAATTTAAACAGACTTTGCAGGTTTAACTGCATTGCAGCTAAGGTGACATCAAGCACTGAGGAGGCAACGGCAACTACTGCTTGCGCAGCAGCCGCAGTGGGCTGCGAGGCCACCGTAGGCATACTTCGGGCTGGAGGTACTATAACAACAGGAGGAACAGCCGTGAGCGGCGCACCAAACTCATCCACAATATAAGGAGAGGAAGGAAGCGAGGTGTTTAGGAAAGTACATTTTTATACTGGGCTCTGGGCAGAGCGCTCTTGGATGGCTTGAACTTGAGCTCTACGAGGAGTAGGATAAACAAAGGAAATAGATGGGGAACTTGGCACACACTCAGAGCCCGAAATACCTGAGGTGAGATCTATTACACCATGAGGATCTAAAAGTATGGGATGTTGGGACCCAGAAAGGCTAGCATGTATTGAGAGATCATAGTCAGAGCGCGGGGAAGAAGTTAAAGGCCTCGCTGTATACCGCAAAACTATTTATTGGATCAGTGAAACGGGTTGACTCTGGCAAAATTTAGAACATATCACATTTCATTTAAATAGTTTTATTACAGAAAAGTATCTTTGATTTTATAAGTACTCATTTAAAATTCAACAATTCATCACCTCATTCATTCCCTAATACAATCCCCATTCTAACATGTCTATCTAAAAACACACACCACCTAATACACTACACTCAGTTCTTTAGCAGAGCATCCATTATTGTTGTTTAGTAGCTTATTCAACAATGACCCAGTCCATAACATCAAGTGTCGTTATGTAGCTGATATGGTGTTTGACCAGATGTCTTATTTGTAGAGAAAACGTCGACACGTGTTTCGGTCAAAGACCTTCTTCAGGACGTAGGGCAAGAGGACACTGCTCCGCCCTATTGTAAACGTGTATGGGCCAGAATTAAATCCCCAAGTAACAATTCCTAGGATCGTGAGAAAGGACCAAAGGGATAAATCCTCCACTGGCCTCGGTATTTATATCGAGCATATATCTGATGGCACAGAGAGCAACTCGTGCGGGGCCTGCACGATTGTACAAGCAGGACGTGCACTGGTGTGCTGAAGTCACTAGATCCTCACTGGACCACTCAGTAACATGGACTTGGCTTAGATGCTATAGAAGATGTGCACCACCCAGAATTGTCCAATAGTTGGTACACGGACATGAGCACTGGCCCCTGGTTAGGATTCCAGCCGCTCGGGATCTCAGTCAGACGAGGACTGAAGTGGGACGGCAGGATGTCTCTTTACACGTGCCTCCTTGTATCTGCCTGCCGTCCCACTTCAGTCCTCGTCTGACTGAGATCCCGAGCGGCTGGAATCCTAACCAGGGGCCAGTGCTCATGTCCGTGTACCAACTATTGGACAATTCTGGGTGGTGCACATCTTCTATAGCATCTAAGCCAAGTCCATGTTACTGAGTGGTCCAGTGAGGATCTAGTGACTTCAGCACACCAGTGCACGTCCTGCTTGTACAATCGTGCAGGCCCCGCACGAGTTGCTCTCTGTGCCATCAGATATATGCTCGATATAAATACCGAGGCCAGTGGAGGATTTATCCCTTTGGTCCTTTCTCACGATCCTAGGAATTGTTACTTGGGGATTGAATTCTGGCCCATACACGTTTACAATAGGGCGGAGCAGTGTCCTCTTGCCCTACGTCCTGAAGAAGGTCTTTGACCGAAACACGTGTCGACGTTTTCTCTACAAATAAGACATCTGGTCAAACACCATATCAGCTACATAACGACACTTGATGTTATGGACTGGGTCATTGTTGAATAAGCTACTAAACAACAATAATGGATGCTCTGCTAAAGAACTGAGTGTAGTGTATTAGGTGGTGTGTGTTTTTAGATAGACATGTTAGAATGGGGATTGTATTAGGGAATGAATGAGGTGATGAATTGTTGAATTTTAAATGAGTACTTATAAAATCAAAGATATTTTTCTGTAATAAAACTATTTAAATGAAATGTGATATGTTCTAAATTTTGCCAGAGTCAACCCGTTTCACTGATCCAATATATAGTTTTGCGTTGCACAATACCTGAAGGATCAGGGACTATATCGCAGGTCTACCCCTTTATTTTCTCTCTCGCTGTATACCGGGCATCTTTTCTTTTTATGGAAAAGTACGGTAAGGGCGTATGGAGCATAGTGTTATCTGATAAAGGAAGCGCAGCCACACTGTCATCAATCTTTAGCGGTGCCTGCGCTACTAACTCATGAGGGAACGAATTTCGAGCAACTACCGGTGCTTCGATATTCGTCTCACACACGGTCAGTATCTTTATATTTTTAGAGCTATCCAGCATATTAGCACGAGGGAAATTAATAATTTTGCGAGATACACATGAAAGTCGTGCAAATGGTATAGTTAGCCCTTTCTGCTGTAAATTTGAGGGCATACCTGAAGTTAACAAATACGCCATAATCAGACTAACCTGGTGTACTAACCTGTAAAGGACCAAACAAAAAAGCACAACTCTTATCCAACACAAAAATAAAACCAACACAACAATAAAACCAATAAACCAAAACAAATAAAAAACAAGCTACTTAACAAGTCCGGTTCTCTCGCGTTTCTCTCGCTGTTCTTTACGCAAGAGATACAAGCTTTCATGAGTTTCCGAGGACTACTCAGTTAAACACTTCTGCAAGGAATGGGGGAGTGAAGGAATACCAAGAAAAAAAAGGAGAAAAAAAAATTGGCATGGAAGAGCACCGTCGCCACTTGCCGCTTGCTGCACAGCTAAGCAGCAAAGCAGTACTTACACAGTACTTGGCTCGACTGCGCGCGCGCGGGTTCGCGTGTGCAGCTGCTTATGTATGATGTCACAAAAGGCGGGGACTCTAGCAAAAAACAGAAAAAGAAGGGAATCAGCACAGGGAACTCACAAAAGTCCACAAGTCACAGGACCACAACAAAGTCCACAAGTCCACAAGTCCACAGACTGTGTTGGCAGCAATATCCGTGGCTTCACCTTCACCTTGTTAAAGGAGCCGTAATTCGTGGAACTCTGTCGCTGAATCGGGCAGACCCGCGAGGACAAGCAGAGCGCTCGAGCAGCAAAGCAGTACTTACACAGTACTTGGCTGGAGTGCGCGCACGCGGGTGCGTGTGCGCAGCTGCTTATGTATGATGTCACAAAAGGCGGGGACTGTGTTGGTTCCCATTCATGATCTACCAGGAATCAAAGTTGGGGCCACCATTCCAAGACGGCTGCTGCCCAATTTAGAGAACGCTGCCAGTGACGTCTTTGTAGTATGACACTTGGCCCTGTCAGTATAATTGCAAACTGTCAAATTGTTAATTTACTTCTAGATTAACTGTTTGTATATATTTGAAAGGTCGATTTTATCAACCAACCAAATAGAGAAAAAAAGAATTAAGTCATTGATGTAAACGAATGAGAGTTTGATCAAGAAATACAGTTTGGCCTGCATACTGGAATGTTGAATTGGATGATTCCCCAACTTTTGGGCAAACCTTCAACACACTTAACAAATTGGGGAGTTCCAATAAATCTAACGCTTGAGGACAGGATTTTTCTTTTCATAAATGGCCCGTTTACGTTTCTTTCCTGCTCTTCATCACTAGGTCGCTGAATGTTCTACCTGGTGGCGAAGGATAGAGAGAGGAAGCGATGGCAGAGTCTCCTAAAAATACCCCATTATTCCATTTGATATCTTACAATATTTTTGATATATCGCTGTCAGCGGAGCTCATACAAGGATGTAAAACACAACACAATCTGATAACACATTCCTCTGTCTCTGAAGACAACACTTTCTCTTGATTTGTGACCTTTATGGACAATCATAGAAAATATTTAAAACTATGAAGACATTCTGTGTTTCCCATTTAAGTGACATTGCAGGAACACAATTGTAAATAAAGATCTATATCATATTGCATTATGATGTAAAAACACATTTAAAAAAAGCTATTTTATAAAAGGCATTGCAGTAGGTCATGTTCAAATGCAGCTCAGTGTGCAGCTCCTTTCCCAGTGGTCAGACCACGTGACTACCAATGGTGTGACCAGGAAGCCCACACAAGTGCGGAAAGCCTTCAGGATCCCATGCACACCACTGAAGCCTTCAGCACGGGCAGTGTACCTACGTCTAGTGCCACACCATAGAGGGATTAAGAGCTGCCCTTAGTTTCTTTTTAAACCTTTTAGCGGTGGAGAAAAAGTAATCCATTCCCCAAAGGCCATTCACTGAGGCAACGGGGACGCCAGGTGTCGGACCATATTACCCACGCGACGACATGCCCTGCACGGTAACCTAAGGCACTTAGTGGCCAACTGGGCCTCAGAGCGCTACTACGCAGCGGCCAACTAAGCCTCAGAGTCCTACTACACAGTGGCCCGCTGGACTTCAGAGCGCTGCTACGCAGTGGCCCACAGGGCTTCAGAGCGGTACTATGCAGTGGCCAACTGGGCCTTAGAGCACTGCTATGCAGTGACTAACTGGCCCTCAGAGTGCTGCTATGCAGTGGCGAACTGGGCCTCAGAGTGCTGCTATGCAGTAGCCCACTGGCCTCAGAGAACTGCTATGAGGTGGCCAACTGGGCCTCAGAGTGCTGCTATGCAGTGACTAACTGGCCTTCAGAGTGCTGCTATGCAGTGGTTAACTGGGCTTCAGAGCGCTACTATGCAGTGGCCCACTGGGCCTCAGATCACTGCTATGCCGTAGCCCACTGGCCTCAGAGAACTGCTATGAGGTGGCCAACTGGGCCTCAGAGTGCTGCTATGCAGTGACTAACTGGCCCTAAGAGTGCTGCTATGCAGTGGTAAACTGGGCCTCAGATCACTGCTATGCCGTAGCCCACTGGCCTCAGAGAACTGCTATGAGGTGGCCAACTGGGCCTCAGAGTGCTGCTATGCAGTGGTAAACTGGGCCTCAGAGCGCTGCTATGCAGTGGCCCACTGGGCCTCAGATCGCTGCTATGCAGTAGCCCACTGGGCCTCAGAGCACTGCTATGCAGTGACCAACTCGGCCTAAGAGCGGTACTATGCAGTGGTGAACTGGGTCTCAGAGCACTGCTAGGCAGTAACCCACGGGTCCTCAGAGCACTGCTATGCAGTAAACCACTGTGCCTCAGAGTGCTGCTATGCAGTGACAAACCGGGCCTCAGAGCACTGCTATGCAGTGTTGAACTGGGCCTCAGAGCACTGCTATATGAGAGTTAGTGTACTGGAAAGTAAAAATGGAAACAGGGCAATGGTAGCTTTAGGGTCCCTTAAACCTGCAGTGTAGCATTCGACAGCACTAAGAAGAGCCCTGACCGTTTCCCCGGCCCGGGGATCTGGGTCACGGAGCCCATGTGACTCTTCAGTAGTCCACGCCATCAAAATAATACTTTATTGTGATCCGTGTGGCTTTAATTAAATGATCATGTGACAAGTTACGTGGATCTGTGCCTTACATGAATTTGTATTATCAATGCAAAGAGAGTGATGTTTTTCAGGATTTTCTTTCTGAAGGCAGCTATCCAACTTTCGCAACACCTGGAAGGGAGATTTTCTCAGAGAAAGTGGGAGAATCGAATGTTCTCTTTGGGTTGCATTGGGGTTGGAATTATTTTAGGAGAGAAAGTAAAAAATAGCAACATTAAAAATCAAAAAGAAGTGGGTTGTCTTCCGCCTAAACCAGGAGGGTTGTCATGTGTGCTTTTCCTGGCTCTAAGAAATCTGTCGTTGCGTGTGAGATGCGTAAGGACACAAAAATGCTGCAGAGGTGCCAGCAAACTGCACCTTTGAGCTGCATTCTTCTACAAAGGAATGAAGGCAAGCATTGCGCCGGCCCCCATGGCCTGCAGACAGGAAAGAATGAATTCCATGGCGTGGGCGTGTCATTCCGGTAAGAGGCAGCACTTCCTGGTTCACAGCATTCATGGGATGTTAGTCACAGCGGCGGCCATTACTGGAGGGCGACGGTGCTGCTTCGCTGAAGCACCAGTGCCTCGCGAGGCTTGAGGCAATCCCCCTGACAATACGGCTAATCATCGACTTTTACAAATAGCGTGTTTTATCATTTCAAATCACCTTTATTTTTTATTGCATTTACTTATTTTAAAAGGTATACAACCACTAGTTTGGTTTCCGATGTCTATTTTAAATTTCCCAAAACATAAGGTGTACATGAAAAAAGTGATAATAATTTGGGAGAAAACACGTGATAATAAAAATAAAAAACAAGTCAATTGGCATGAACTTAGATCAGCTAATAAAGGCCTCCTCCAAACTATTTCAGCCAAAAAGCAGAACGTCCTTGGCAAGGCCTTCTCGAGCAGAAGCATCCTTAAATGGAACGAACTACCTACGACACTGAAATTGGAACCAAACTACATGCAATTCAGAAAGAAACTAAAGACCCTGCTATTCAAATAAGCACCCGACCAGACCACAAATTCAAGCACATCACAGAACTGACTTATATTTGTGTTTTGTTGTCACGTCTTCTGTCTGTTTAGGTCCTGTCTCTTTGGCAAGCGCTCTGATGCCCGCTGGCTTTAGCGCTATACAGAAATAAATAAATAAATAAATAAATAAATAAATAAATAAATAAATAAATAAAAACAACGGTTGGGTGGCTGCTGACACACCCACAAGGAGGAACACCCTGCTACATACAACTCCTAGGTAAACACATCAAATAAATGGGCCTTTTAAATGAAAAGAATCCATACATAAAATATAAACAGGGGCTTTTTAATAAAACTGTTTGAAGCAATTGTTGCTGTAATGTAATAAGTTACATGCATTGGTGTTGAGCCTGCAGGACACAGGTTCGAAGCCAGGCCATTCTGACTCAGCCCTTCCTTTTTCCAAGGGCATCAAATTGAGTTCCATTCAATTGGGTGATGCTAAGACCTATTTTTACAGAACTGGAAGAAGCCAGAGTAATATCATTCTTTGCCTCTGTGCAGCCATGGTTGCAAGGTAACCATCACATCTGGTCACGTTGTAACAGCAAAGATTCCTCCTAAAATTGCTGCCCACAGTTAGCAACTTCAGGACTGCTTTGGGAACTCATTTACATGTAGTTCTCATTCACTAAGGTTTTGCTGATGGTGACTTCAATGTTTTACACGGAAAAGGAAAGAATTTCACATCATTTTTTTTATTTAGCTCTAGATTTCCCAGGTATTTTTCCCCAGAGTGACACTTCATACTGTTGGGCAGTCAGCACAAGAAATATCAACCAATGGAAGACGTTCTATCTTTAGAAAACATAGTAACCAGAAAATCCAGATCTACTGAGTATTACCCTATAGGCACTTCAGTTAATTGTCTCCCCCGAGACATCAGCAGTTAAAGAGAGAAAGACATAGAAAAGAAAGGATTGGCAATTAAACCATCGCTTATGAATGGCAAAGTCAAAGATGAACTCCCTAAATCTTCTGAAATTTGCCAAACATCTCAAACCATTGGACATCATGATCCACAAACACGTTCAGAAGATCTTCCAAAGGGAAGCACGGTACGATCAGGTGGAGTCAGTCGTTCAGAAGATCTTGCGAAGGGAATCACGGTATGATCAGGTGGAGACGGTCAGAAGATCTTGCGAAGGGAAGCATGGTACGATCAGGTGGAGTCAGTCATTCAGAAGATCTTGCAAAGGGAATCACGATCCGATCAGGTGGAGACGGTCAGAAGATCTTGCGAAGGGAATCACGGTACGATCAGGTGGAGACGGTCAGAAGATCTTGCGAAGGGAAGCACGGTACGATCAGGTGGAGACAATCAGAAGATCTTGTGAAGGGAAGCACAGTATGATCAGGTGGAGTCATTCAGAAGATCTTGCGAAGGGAAGCACGGTACAATCAGGTGGAACCATTCAGAAGATCTTGCGAAGGGAAGCACGGTACGATCAGGTGGAGACGTTCAGAAGATCTTGCGAAGGGAAGCATGGTACGATCAGGTGGAGTCAGTCGTTCAGAAGATCTTGCAAAGGGAATCACGCTACGATCAGGTGGAGACGGTCAGAAGATCTTGCGAAGGGAAGCACGGTACGATCAGGTGGAGACATTTAGAAGATCTTGCGAAGGGAATCACAGTATGATCCAGTGGAGCACTCACACGTCCCAATCCTCTCAGAGCATAACATTGATATATGTTCCGTTGGGTAGACAATACGAGAGAAAATGAACCAAGGGGTGCTGAGGAAGATGCACAACATTTGAAGCACACACAAAACAGGCAAAGAAATGAACTGATTCCTATCAACGAGATGAATCGAATACACATGAAGTTACTACTTTGTCAATGATCAGCTCTGATCAAGTCAATTGACCTGGATGAAATGAGGGCCCTTAACAGTGGCCATGGCTTTTACGGTACAGTTCAGCTTTCTGTGGCAGTGATTGTGGCCATTAGCACCTCAGGCATAATGTCCAGTGGGCTAAGTGCTTTGCCTTTCTTGGCATCACATACAGAGCACGTGGATGGACCCAAGCAGCCAGAAAGCTCAGCTTGGCAGCGATATGTGCGTATGAATGCTGTAGGTGCAGCTTTGTTTACAGGTAAGGGGAGGGGTGTGTGTGGCGCTATCATTTTGGGCACATCCCTTAAGAGGTGGGAATTATGGGCAATTGGAAGGGGTGGCTGCATAAAGCTGCATGCTGAGGCGGACAATGACACACTAATGGGGGCCAATTAAATGCATTGTCTCTAAATGTATTTTCTTCAATCTTGCTAGAACGGTTGCAAAATACAGCATTGCGGGGTGCAGTGGTGGAAAGGAAGTACCCAGGTATGGGGTTTGAAACCAGGGGTAGACTGTGAGTATGGATCGAGGGGGCTGAAAAGGTAGCGTGGCAGAGGGTACATTGTTTGACTACTTTTTTTTTTACACTTCGACCCCAGGCTAGATTGCATCGCAAAAAGGTGATTCTGAAATCTGGGGCCACCTAACTTGTTGATAATTCTTGACTTAACATAACACATGCCTTTCTGTGACTTACAAATCGATCTGCCACTAGTTGCAATCATAATATTGCGACCTTACCCACTGTCCCACCACCCCAACCTCCAAGTATTCAAAGCTTTGACACTAGGCGATAGAACCTGCCACACGAGCATGGATCCGGGGTAAGCAAGGATTGAGAGTTGTGTGATCACACACCGATTCCAACTCTTCCCATCCCAGCACCCCCTACCACACCGTGCATGACCAGCTTCAGGGTGACATCCCACCATTCCCCGTCCTTCTCTAATCCCACCTCGACTGCAGGTAAGGGCTGTACATGTATTTATAACCTTTCACAGTAGGTGCTTCCAGCCCGGGGCATAACATCAAAAACCAAGGGCTCCAAGCCCTGAACCATTAAAAACGTGATTTCTGCAGAGGTCTCTTACTAGGTATCTCAACAAAGGAGACCAAGAGAATTCAGGCCACAGAGAAGAGGGCAGCCCACCTTGTTTTTTGGATGAGAAAACAAGATTGTATCTCCAAAGTCCTTCCTCTGGATACACATGCAATGCCTGGAGTACAAGACCCTATGCACCAGCAGCTGGGCAATATGGAACATTTGCTCCTAATACCTGGTGCATTGCTTCACCAGACACCTACCACAGAGGAACCTGAGGTCATCCAAAGCCACGAACCTGCCCGCTGACACCCAGATTCGGAGAAACAAGGCTATTGGTGGCTGGAGTCTCAATGTGCAATGGGCACTCAGGTGAAGTGAAAGTGGAACCAGGCCATCTACATTCTGACGATCACTAAAACACTCCTATTAAGGAAGGCGTCCTTGACCATTCAAGACTACAACCGACCTCAATTCACCATGATATCATAATTCACGTACCTTATAAACCATTTATTCCACTTAGAATTTATAACCAAGTCTAGAATGTGCTGACCCGACCAGCATGTTACGTTATGTCACCTGCAGGTATTTTTCATGAATGGAGACCTCCCCACTTCCCCGTCTCCATCCTGTCCCCTTATCAACCCTTTGAGCTCTGAAGTATCCTGTATGCTCACAGCAGGTTACAAAGCACAGAATACATAACACACTTTATTCTCACCCCTTGCACCTCACCCCGCATCCACTCCAGGCAGTTTTTGTATGTTTTACCTATAAATCCACATCGTTTCTGGCGAATTAAATCGCTTGATATTGATGGAAAATTCAATAACGCTTTAGCAACCAAAACAAAAAGTACTTATGTGCAATAAACTGCACTCGAAACAGAGTAAACGCAGCAGCCGTTTTCTGAAGGGACAGAGCCGATTAGCTACATAAATCCAGCTTGAACCAGTTTATGTTAGGGTTTCTGTCACTCACACCTTCACCTGGTGATCTGACAACCCTGCCCTGGAGCTGTGCAACCCTATAGAACGAGTCATTTTAGGAATGACAAACATTGCGTAAATAAGTGCTTTGCTCGTGTTGCCAAGTATCTGACTGATACCTGAGACACACTCAGGCACCTTGCAGATACGGACATGTCACACACTGGCAAGGCTGCACCTTTGAAATGGTCACAGCTCAGTGGACAGAACACGTGGCGGTTCTGTGCTGGACATCGTGACCTGAGATGTGTTTATAATGTATAGCCTGTTTGGGTCTATGCTGGCCCTCTGAGAATCTAGGATTTGTTTATTGCGTGTACCATGTTTGGGTCCATGCTGGTCCCCTGTGAATCAGGGATTTGGTTATAGTGTGTAGCGTGTCTGGGTCTCTGTTGGTCACCTGTGAATCAGGGATTTGGTTATAGCGTGTAGTGTGTTTGGGTCTTTGCTGGGCCCCTGTGAATCAGGGATTTGGTTATAGCGTGTAGTGTGTTTGGGTCTTTGCTGGGCCCCAGTGAATCAGAGATTTGGTTATAGCATGTAGCATGTTTGGGCCTATGCTGGTACCCTGTGAATCAGTGATTTGATTATAGCATGTAGCATGTTTGGGTCTATGCTGGTCCCCTGTGAATCAGTGATTTGGTTATAGCGTGTAGCATGTGCTGGTCCCCTGTGAATCAGTGATTTGATTATAGCATGTAGCATGTTTGGGTCTATGCTGGTCCCCTGTGAATCAGTGATTTGGTTATAGCGTGTAGCATGTTTGGGTCTATGCTGGTCCCCTGTGAATCAGTGATTTGGTTATAGCGTGTAGCATGTTTGGGCCTATGCTGGTCCCCTGTGAATCAGTGATTTGATTATAGCGTGTAGCATGTTTGGGCCTATGCTGGTCCCCTGTGAATCAGTGATTTGGTTATAGCATGTACCATGTTTGGGCCTATGCTGGTCCCATGTGAATCTGGTATTTGGTTATAGTGTGTAGCATGTTTGGGTCTATGCTGGTCCCATGTGAATCTGGTATTTGTTCATAGTGTGTAGCATGTTTGGGTCTACGCTGGTCTCCTGTGAATCTGTGATTTGTTTATAGTGTGTAGCACGTTGGGTATATGATATGATATGGCATTTATAACACGCCTATACACAAGTTTTTCAAGGCATGACGAGGCAAGGGAGGGGGAACAAGGGAGGACAGACAACGATCCTACTAGGCCAGGTGTCATTCAGATCGTGCAAGTGCATGGGAAGGGAAAGGAGGAGAAGTGCGGGGGAGAGGACAGTGCAGTCCAAGGGATAAGAACCAACCAAAATAAATACATATATATATATATATTTATATATATATATATATATATATATATATATATATATATATATATATATATATATAGTGTTTAAGATGGGATGACAAACCTGTGGATGATTGTGGGCGCTTGGGGGGTTCAATAGTCCATAGATTAGCAGATTTGCCTTTGGTTATGGTTCATGGTCCAGTCAAAGGAGTCATTTTTGGTGCTTGTGGTTTTTTTAATTATTATTATTTTTGTTGGTTTAGGAAAGCAAAAAAGCAAAAAGGCATCATCAAGGTGGCAACCACTGCCAGTTAGTCAACTTAAGTGAGTGCAAACAGCCGACGCGCGTTTCGACCTAAGTCTTTTTCAGGGCTGTGAATTGTGAATGGAATGGAGGATAAGTGATGTAATGGCGCAGTGACATTGTTCGAAACAGCAAGTAGATTTGACATAGTCGACACAGATGGGTTGATTCAAAAACGTTCACATGATATTATCAGGTTATGCATGAGGTAAGTATAATTGCAATCATGGTACATGGACAGTAGCATATTGGCTGATTTGGTAAGTGGTGACAGTGAGTGAGGTGATAGTGGCTAAAATGAGCAAGGCATTTGTGTTCAGATTGATGCATGTTAACATTGATGACAGATTAAACATTAGTTCAGACAGAGCACGAGCAAAGTACTAAGGGAGAGAAGGAAAGGAGAACAATTAGTTAGTTAAGGGAGAAGGCCAAGCTAGATTGTTAGGAAATGACGTGTGGAGGAGGGGTGGTTGAGCTTACCTAAATGAGTATGGTAGTGGGCTCTGGTTAGAGCTGGTATCTGGTCCTCTCAGGTCCGGGTGCCAGTTGGGCTGGGTAGCCTAATCTGTGAAATTGCAGGAGAGTGGATTAACAACATGGAAACACAGGCCATGCACCAGACCTTGCATGAACTAGACATTGAGGAAAGAAATTTGAAAATACCTGAAATGAAGCTCAAATCTAAATTTACTCCCAATGTACAAGTTGACAATGCCATTGAAATCTTCAGCCAGGCGGTCACAAGAGACCTTCAAACATTAGAAGACCATATGAGAACCAAACACCAAAGAGGAAGAGATAACATTACCAATCAGCAGAGATTAGCACTCAAAGAATTACAAGACAATCACCAAATTATAATCAAGGAAGCCGACAAAGGTGGCAATGTTGACATCATGGACAGAGGAGACTACGTACAAATGGCCCTCAAACACCTTACCACGCCTGGATGCTATGACACCATCACCAAAAACCCAACTAATGAAATCTTAATTGAAGCTAACACCATGCTGACCAAATGGCACAAACGTGTCTCCTGTCTGACGATGAAATGAAATATCTGCACCCAAGACATCCCAGGATGCCGACTATTTATTTTCTCCCTAAGATAGATAAAGAATTCCATGCCATACCAGAGGGTCGACCCATAATGAGTGGCATGAGATGGATAACAGAGCCACTCAACCAATACATCAACAATGTACTGGCACCGGAAGTACCAAAAATACCAACTTTTTTGCGTGACACCATGCACACCCTTTTAGTCTTACAAAACATCAAGTGGAACAATGACTACATTTTGGTAACTCTGGATGTTAAAGCCCTTTACACGTCCATAGACCACAAACTAGCTCTCAAAGCCATAGAATTCGCTTTTGCGAAAGCCTCAGAATCATTCTGGTCACATTTGAAACTCACAAAAGAACTTCTGGAATTTTCCCTAACTAACACTGTCTTTCTATTCAATCAACAATACTACAGACAAACGAAAGGCATAGCCATGGGGGCCACATATGCACCACCAATGGCCAACCTATTTATGCATCACTATGACCAGGTGCATGCCTTTGGCAACAATGGTTTCAACAAACTGATTCACAGCCGAATGCACTACATAGACGACATCCTGATGATCTGGTGCAGAACTATGAAACAACTTGACTAATTCAACCAATATCTGAATGACAACAATTTTGGCATCGAATTGACAGGAACCTCAAGTAGCACCACCATTGATTTTCTGGACATTACCATCATGCCAGTAGGAACAGAATTAACGACAACAACCTACAGGAAACTCACTGAAGTGAATTCAGTATTACACGCATCAAGTTGCCACAAGAAATCAGTAATCACCAACATTCCAAAAGGAGAATTCCTACGAGCTAAAAGGAACTGCAGCTCATTCCCTGCCTATCGAAAAGAATGCACAGTCCTCACCAGACGTTTCTCGGAAAGGGGCTACCCATAACAAGCAATACAAGCAGCTGAAACAATGGCCAACAAAAGAGAACGCTGCACCGTACTGACTCCAAAAGAACACACCAGAGATCTGGCAGTAAATGACAGCAAAATAAGATTGTCAAAGATGGAACTCTGTCAAGAGTTGCACAGGGCCCCCAGGTAGGGTTTGGGTGGCTGTGCTGATGTAAGGTGACAGATAAGTACACACACAGCAGGAAACTCAACAAGAGAGAAAAGTAGACAACTGTAGTTGTGAACAGAAAGGGGCAGGAAATACAAAGATACAAACAAACTGGATTCCCTCTTGGGGTGTCTGCAGAAATGGAAAAGCGTGTTCCAGGGACCTTTGGAAACTCCAGCCTTCTGCACAGATTGCTATTACAGGAGCCCACACTGTCTGTTCATGGCTGGGAACAACAGCTGTGGGTGTCTGTAACACAGGAAATGCGACAATGGAAGGGGCAGAGGTTGCCTGCCGGAAACCAACAGTCAAGCTCTGTACAAAGGATCAACATAAGACACAAGAGAGACAAGAGAGGCAAGGCAGGGAGCCCAGAGGACCAGGGCTGTATGCAGCGGAGAGTTGCAGGCTGCAAGGCAGGGAGCCCAGAGTAGCAGGGCTGTGAGGCAGAGGGCCCAGAAGGCTAGGGCTGTAGGCAGCAGAGTGTAGCAGGCTGCAAAGCAGGCAGCCCCGAAAGAGCACTGGTTCAAAGCAGGACAATGCAGCAGCAGGAAGAGCATACAAATTCGAGTAACAATGCAAAAAGGGGCTGGAAGGACTCTTGATGCAAGAGACCGAGCTCCTGCAGGCAGCTGCTTAAATACTGCCCTGCCTTGTACTGAGGCAGGCTAATTGGCAGCACCTGGAGCAGCATACCTGAAGATAATCTGCCTCCTCCCTCTCTAGTCCTGAAATGGTGGAAGCAGCACAGGTCGCTAGGGCTTCTGGGGATTGTGGTTCCAATACTGAAGAATGGGAATGGCCAGGAATTGATAGCTGTAGCAAGGTGCATTTTGGTACATGTAGTTAGCTGAATAAAATAGTAAAATACCAATGTCGTACACATGGAAATTAAGGACCAGAATGTGAATAGGGGTTGTTTAAAGAGTATTATGAAGATAAACGAGTACCATATCATCCATGATGGTTGCCAATGTGTGCGCCAGTGGCACAGGCGTGACAAAGATATATCACCCAATACTGTAGTGATAGCCACCAAGTACAGAGGATCCTGAAGAGACATTTGCATATTCTATCAATAGATGAAGACATCAGAGCATGGATACCAGACAAACCCAGTATAACCTATGCTAAGGCTAGAACACTCAAGACCATCTTAAGCCCATCTTTCATGGCACCAATTCCTAAAACAAATGACAACTGGCTCACAAGCAACAAACCAGTGGGTTTTTATTAATGTGGAATGTGCTCCATGTGCAAATTCGCCACAACTACAAAGAACCTAAAATTCAGTGAAACCAATACACATGCAATCAAACAATATATCATTTGCAAATCCAAATATATAATTTATGCTATTATATGTGTATGTAATCGAAAATACATTGGAAGCACCAAGAGGGAACTCAGAACAAGAATTAGGGAACACCTCAGCTCCCTTCACTCACAAGAACCTAAATACCCACTGGCTCTCCACTGGCAAGAAGAACACCAGTTGGACAACAAAGAAAACATCACCTTCGTGGGACTTGAATCAATACCATCAGACGCAAGAGGAGGTGACAGGGAACTGCAGCTCTGCCAAAGAGAAGCTCGGCTAATATGCAAATACCGAGCCGTCACCATTGGATTAAACAGTGACCATGATTTTCATGTCTTCTTGTGAATATACTTTTGCACTTTTCCATGTCAACCCTGGTCTTCTCGTTCCATTAAGGACTTGATATAGTGTCACAATTATAGGCCCTGGCCCAATTACCCCCCTAGACCAGTCCACCACCCACAGGGGCGCCTGTCCAACCTGTCCACCCCCACACCAAATTGGTTGCCCCTCTCCCACCAGCACCTCCTCCCCCCATTCCTCTACTAGGGGATAGGGTCATACCTACTCTCTATTAGCCACCTCCAATTGCCCTGCACCGGCCTCAACGCTCATCAGGCTAGGGCACCTAATGTCCCATTGTGACCGCCTGTCACCGGGGTCGGTGATATCTTCGTCCGAAAGTGTAGCTTCTGAAATCTCCCCCTCCCCCGACTCCTCACCTTCTTCTTCCTTCCAAGAACCCTTCTTTTCTTTTCTTCGAGTAGACACCTTTTTTTTATGAAGATAGGGACGACCCCGGAAGGAAGCCACCGCGCTCCCCAAAGAAGGGAGACCAGGGGGCCCACCCCCGGGATCGACCAAGAGGGGAAAAAGCCTTAGGCACAAAAAACCCCTGTAGAATCGTTGGGTGTCTTGTAAACGTGGAACCAGGAGTACTCCAGGTAAGATCCGGTAGGGGTGACTGAAGACAACACGTGGAGTGCAGATTCAGAAACACAGGCAGTCCATTAAGAGGTCCGAGGAACTGGTACACAGGCTAAGTGAGGAGGTACTGATGCAGCAAACAAAGGCAGTCCAGGGGAACAGGCCGGAGTCTGGTACACGGGAGGTCACAGAAGCAATACTGAAGGTAGGTGAAGGAAGAGCGGGAAGAATAACAGACAGGAAAAGGAAAAATACGGTAAGTGAAGATGGGAAGGTGGGAGGGGAAGCAAGATGGAAGGAGGGCAAAGGAGAATTATTTCGAACCAAGAGAGAAAGGGAAAGGCAGACAGGTTCAGACAGGGTACGAGGACCCGACCAGCAGCAAGCGAGAGAGCAGCACGAAAGCCACAGGCAGCAAGCAACTCAGCCTACGGACGAAACCGGAAGCGTTGCAACGCGTCCGTGACCCGGAAGTGGCTGGTTAAAACACCGGGCCGCGGAGCGTCTAGCCAATCAGAATCAGAAAAAGGAAACCAGGAAACAGGGGGCGTGGCCGAAGCGAATGAAGCTAGGTTCCGCGTCGCCAGCGGCTCCATAGACGCCAAGAACTCGGCGGTATGACAGTATGCCCCCTCCTATACGCTCCTCCTCCGGGTTTCCCTGGATGGAAAAAGTGGTATTTGCGAAGTAGGACAGGAGCATTAATGTGTGTGATGGGTTCCCAAGAGTTTTCCGAAGAAGGGTAGCCTTTCCACTTAACCAAATATTCCAGCCTGCCCTTATGATACCTGGAGTCACAGAGTTGGGCGACCTCATATTCAGCTCGAGTGGAACCCTGGGGAATAGGAGTCTGTCTAACCTGTCGTGCCCATGTATCAGCATGAAATGACTTAAGTTGGGAAGCATGGAAAACAGGGTGTACCCTTTTTAGGTTATTTGGTAGTCTTAGGCGAAAAGCCACAGGATTGATTTTCTGTATGATCTCATATGGCCCTAGATATTTTGGAGATAACTTGGAGGGATGTACCCAACGAGGTAAATATCTAGTGGAGAGCATAACATGGGTACCCACATCCCATCCTGGTACAGGTCTACGATGTTTATTGGCTTGAATGCAATATCTGGCTTGGGCTGACTTAAGGCCTTCTTCTACCTTCTTGTGTGTCTCTCTAAGGAGGGAGAGTGAAGAATCTACTGAAGGTACGTTAGTAGAAAGGCCTGAGACAGGAAGAATGGAGCGAGGGTGAAAACCATAAGTACCAAAAAAAGGGCTGAACCCCAGAGCTGCATGTGTGGAGTTATTATAAGAGAATTCATCTAGAGGGAGTAGTGTGCACCAGTTGTCTTGTTGGCTGTTGATAAAGCATCTTAAGTACTGCTCCAGGGTTCCGTTCAAACGTTCAGTTTGCCCATTGGATTGTGGATGAAATCCAGAGGTGAGAGCTCTTTCAATACCTAGTCTGCTACACAGGGCCTTCCAGAACTGGGAAGTGTACTGACTACCCCGGTCTGAAATAATCTTGTTAGGTAGACCGTGTAACCGGAATATGTCTTGGAGAAACACTTCCGCCATCTTGGCTGCCGTAGGGATGCCAGGTAATGGGGAGAAGTGAGCCAATTTGGTAAATGAATCCACTACTACCATGACACAGGTGCATCCTTCAGACGGAGGTAAATCCACTATGAAATCAGTTGAAATTGTGCTCCAGGGACCCTTGGGTACAGCATTAGGTTCCAGTAGACCAATTGGTCTTTTTCGGGATGATTTACTCCTCAGACAGATGATGCATGACTGAACGTACTGCTCTACATCCTTTCTCATTGTAGGCCAATAGAAATGTCTTTGAAGATAGTCGTGAGTACCAGCCACACCCCTGTGTCCTCCTAGTTTAGAGTCATGACACCAGACAAGTGCGGTTTTACGAAAAGCCGGAGTGGGTAGATAAAGTTTTCCTCCTACAAGGTAAAGACCGTTCCTGATTTCATAGGCCAGATCTTTAGAGTGTTTTTCAATTTCAAAACGACCTCCAGAATCCTCCTGTACCTGCTGAAGGAATTTAGATATTATTCCGATGGTCCTGGACTGGGGAAACATCCGTTCAAGATTCGTCTCTGACTCTGACAGGTAATCACACCGGCGGGAAAGAGAGTCGGCTACAACGTTATTTTTTCCCGGGATGTAAGTTATGCTGAATTCGAATTGTGCGAAGAAATGAGCCCATCGGGCCTGTCGAGTATTGTAACACTCGAACTGTTTGAGAACCTGTAAGTTCTTATGATCAGTCCTTATGGTGAACGGGAACCTTCCTCCTTGAAGTAGATGACGCCATTCTACACAGGCCGCTTTCATGGCTAGAAGTTCTCGCTCAATAACCGAGTAGTTCTTTTGACTGGAGGTTAGGGTCTTCGAGAAATAAGCCACCGGATGTTCTGTACCCTGGATTTCTTGAAGAAGTACAGCCCCTATTGCGGCTGAAGAAGCGTCCGTCTCTAGAATGAAGGGTAGATGTTGGTTTGGTTGTTGTAAAATGGGTGCTGAACAGAAGGCTTCCTTAAGAGCACCAAAGCTGTCTTCTGCCTCCGTTGTCCATTTAAATGGAGTTGCAGATTTCTTTAAGAGCGAGGTGATAGGTAATATCTTTTGAGAGAAATTTGGGATGAATCTTCGGTAGAAGTTTGCTAACCCCAGGAATTTTTGTATCTCTTTGACTGAGGTGGGTGAGGGCCATTCAAGGATGGAAGACACCTTATTAGGATCCATGGAGATTCCGTGGTCTGACAGAATGTATCCTAAATAAGGAATGGAGGAGGCTGAAAACACACATTTGGTGAGTTTAACCGACAACTGGTTTCTCTGTAGTCTTCTGAATACTTCCCTAACATGTTCCACATGGTCTTCAGGAGTACGAGAGTATATCAGTATGTCATCCAAATAAACCAATGTGGTTTGGCACAGGAGATCTGAAAATAGTCTGTCCATAAATCGTTGGAATACCGACGGGGCATTTACCAATCCGAACGGCATTACCTGGTATTCAAAAAGTCCGAAAGGAGTCCGGAATGCTGTCTTCCATTCATCTCCTTTCTGCACCCGGAGTAAGTGATACGCATTCCTCAGGTCGAGTTTGGTAAAGATGGTAGCACCCTGTACAGCTTGTAGGATATCGGTTATCAATGGCATAGGATACCGGTCCTTTATGGTAACCTTGTTTAGGCCGCGATAGTCTATACACGGCCTCAACTCCTTAGAATCCTTTTTCGAGATGAAGAACAGTGATGCCCCTGCAGGGGACTTGGAAGGCCTAATTAGCCCGTTCTCCATGTTGCTGTCCAGGTACTTTCGGAGGTATTGTTTTTCTTCTAATGATAGTGGAAACATCCTACCAAAGGGTACCAATGCACCTGGGGTGAGATCGATGCAACAGTCTTCAGGCCGGTGAGGAGGGAGCTCTACGGGTATCTTTTCAGTTGCCACTTCATTGAACTCCTTCAGGTAGTGGGGAAGACAGTGCACCGTTTTGACTTCGCAGCTATTAGTGGTCTTGACGGTCTCGAATCTTGGTTCTGGCAAACATTCCGATTTACATAGTGAGGACTGAAAGCTAAGTAGGTTTCTAGACCAGTCAATACAGGGGTTGTGTCTGCGTAACCAACAGATACCCAGGATAAGAGGGAAGTGAGCAGCTCTGATGATATCGAATGTGATACTTTCTGTGTGTTGTTGGATGGATAAAGTAAGTGCTTTAGTGGTATGAGTGATCAAACCCGAGCTCAAAGGTTCGCCATCAACTCCTTCCACCTTTTGATCTTCATTCTTGGCTATCCTCTTGACTCCATGTCGTTCTGCCCAATGGGTATCCATGAAGTTTCCTGCTGCTCCACAGTCTAGTAGTGCTAAAGCGGTTACTTCTTTGGGGCCTACTCTGAGAGAAACTGTGAGCACCATCAACCGGGAGTCTTCAGATGTTTCTGTAGAGGATACAGAAAGTGGTGCGTAGGGACCAAAAGCAGCCCCTCGGTAATGCGTCCCAATGTTTACCGAGGGCGAGCGTTTCCCGATCTTCTGGGTGGTACTTCCGGACAATCTCTTAATAAATGTAATGAAGATCCACAGTACATACACAAGGAACCCTCCATGCGCCGTTTCCTTTCTTCCGGTGTCAGTGGGGCTCTGGTGGTCCCAATCTGCATGGGTTCTTCTTTAGTTGTCCGTTGGAAGGGTACAGATGCTGGTGAAGGAGTCTCCACGGGAGGGGGTACGCTTAGCCTGATCTTCCTCTTTTCTTGACGTCTTTCCGTCATCCTGAAGTCAATTCGGAGGGTAGCTGTCAGAAGTTCGGCGAAAGACACCGGTCTTTCTATTCGGGCAAGTTCGTCCTTCAATTCCTCCCTTAAACCTCGTCGAAATATGGCATACTGAGCCTGTTCCTGCCAACCTGCCTCTGCAGCCACCTGTTTGAAAGTGGTGATGTATGTCAGTAAATCAGAATTCCCTTGACGGATGTCAAGGAGGTCCTCCGAGGCCAAGTATGTACTCTCTGTTCGCAAAAAGGTTTGTTGAATCAGGGCCTTAAAGGCATCGTAGTCCTGTAAAACCGGGTCTGACTGGTTTACTAGAGGGGTAGCCCAAGCCAGGGCATTTCCGATCATGTGGGTGATCATAAACCCCACCTTGGCGTGATCTGAGGCAAAGGTCAGAGGGCGAAAGGTAAAATGAAGATTGCATGCGTCCAGAAATTCTTTAACCTTCTTTGGGGATCCATCGAACTTCCCTGATACTAAGGGAAGTGGAGGTAAATCGGCTAAAGATCTTTCTCTGTCCGTCATACGCTGTTGAAGGGTGGCGTTAGCAGTCTTAAGGTTCTGCATCTCTAGACTTAGACTTTGTACAGCGGCTACGAGTTCTTGTACCTGCTGTGGGGTGGCCATCTTCTTTGGGCGTTGCAAACTGTCACCGGGGTCGGTGATATCTTCGTCCGAAAGTGTAGCTTCTGAAATCTCCCCCTCCCCCGACTCCTCACCTTCTTCTTCCTTCCAAGAACCCTTCTTTTCTTTTCTTCGAGTAGACACCTTTTTTTTATGAAGATAGGGACGACCCCGGAAGGAAGCCACCGCGCTCCCCAAAGAAGGGAGACCAGGGGGCCCACCCCCGGGATCGACCAAGAGGGGAAAAAGCCTTAGGCACAAAAAACCCCTGTAGAATCGTTGGGTGTCTTGTAAACGTGGAACCAGGAGTACTCCAGGTAAGATCCGGTAGGGGTGACTGAAGACAACACGTGGAGTGCAGATTCAGAAACACAGGCAGTCCATTAAGAGGTCCGAGGAACTGGTACACAGGCTAAGTGAGGAGGTACTGATGCAGCAAACAAAGGCAGTCCAGGGGAACAGGCCGGAGTCTGGTACACGGGAGGTCACAGAAGCAATACTGAAGGTAGGTGAAGGAAGAGCGGGAAGAATAACAGACAGGAAAAGGAAAAATACGGTAAGTGAAGATGGGAAGGTGGGAGGGGAAGCAAGATGGAAGGAGGGCAAAGGAGAATTATTTCGAACCAAGAGAGAAAGGGAAAGGCAGACAGGTTCAGACAGGGTACGAGGACCCGACCAGCAGCAAGCGAGAGAGCAGCACGAAAGCCACAGGCAGCAAGCAACTCAGCCTACGGACGAAACCGGAAGCGTTGCAACGCGTCCGTGACCCGGAAGTGGCTGGTTAAAACACCGGGCCGCGGAGCGTCTAGCCAATCAGAATCAGAAAAAGGAAACCAGGAAACAGGGGGCATGGCCGAAGCGAATGAAGCTAGGTTCCGCGTCGCCAGCGGCTCCATAGACGCCAAGAACTCGGCGGTATGACACCGCCATCCTATGTAACTCAATTTTATTTTTTCGATTTTATTTTACTAACTTCTCGTACTTGTATTACTTACTATGTATATATTCCACATGACTGTGCTTCCTCTCTCAATGAGACATAAGCATTACAATCATCCGTTCCTCGGCATCCCACATGACATGTCATATTACTCAGTATTCACACTTAGACTACCCAATCAGGTAATTGCTCTCAGGACCCAATCAAATCACCCCACACTGCGACCAATCAAATAGAGATTTACTCCCCTTCAGGAAGTGCTTTTAACATGCATTACAGTCTCGTCTCGGGATACGAGCACATTGGCTGTTATCCGCCGACTCCGGCAATAGGTAAGAATTCCGGGGCTCCCTTCCTGGCCCAAGGTTGCATCCCCTCGCGGCACCAGAGCGGTGCCCTGACACGTTCTTGGGTCCTCCCATCCGACCCCCAACCTGGGATCTCTCAGTCATTTACTCACGCTCCTCGGTCGCCTCGAGCCCCTGCGTCCCCACAACTTCACCGGCCTTCTATGCTCAGCCCACCACTACCAGGCTGTCTAGTAATCCCCACCAGCCACCACGCCCGCAATCCCACCTCATTACTTTCGGAGGCCCCTCCGCCCTCACGCTCAAAACGACCCATATTGGCTGCCTAGGGTTCCGTATGAGGATCCGGCACCCTTCCTTGGGAGGGAAACACCCACCCCATCCTCTCGCCTCCTCACCCTGATCCTACTCGGCTCCCGCTTCAACACCAAGCCTCAACTCTAGTAATCCACCTCACTCCGCCATGGCTACTGCCACAATCGCTTGCCCCATTGGGCCCCCACTCAGATCTCCGTGGTCATTCCTTGCAAAGGGGCCGGTGCCCCCACGATAGCCCTCTTGGCCAACCTCAATACCACCCTCAATACCACTTCATCCACCCGGCTTACCTGCCGCACTCACCCTATCCAGGTCTCTGCTCATGCACCCCCATTCCCGGTGCATCTGTACCACACCTGACCCATTCAGGTTTGTTAATCCACTCTCCTGTAATTTCACAGGCTAGGCTACCCAGCCCAACTGGCACCCGGAACTGAGAGGACCAGATACCAGCTCTAACCAGAGCCCACTACCATACTCATTTAGGTAAGCTCAACCACCCCTCCTCCACACGTCATTGCCTAACAATCTAGCTTGGCCTTCTCCCTTAACTAACTAATTGTTCTCCTTTCCTTCTCTCCCTTAGTACTTTGCTCGTGCTCTGTCTGAACTAATGTTTAATCTGTCATCAATGTTAACATGCATCAATCTGAACACAAATGCCTTGCTCATTGTAGCCACTATCACCTCACTCACTGTCACCACTTACCAAGTCAACCAATATGCTACTGTCCATGTACCATGAGTGCAATTATACTTACCTCATGCATAACCTGATAATATCATGTGAACGTTTTTGAATCAACCCATCTGTGTCGACTATGTCAAATCTACTTGCTGTTTCGAACAATGTGACTGCGCCATTACATCACTTATCCACCATTCCGTTCACAATTCACAGCCCTGAAAAAGACTTAGGTCGAAACGCGCGTCAGCTGTTTGCACTCACTTAAGTTCACTAACTGGCAGTGGTTGCCACCTTGATGATACCTTTTTGCTTTTTTGCTTTGCTAAACCAACACAAATAATAATAATAAAAAAAACCACAAGCACCAAAAATGACTCCTTTGACTTGACCATGAACCATAACCAAAGGCAAATCTGCTAATCTATGGACTATTGAACCCCCCCAGCGCCCACAATTATCCACAGGTTTGTCATCCCATCTTAAACACTCAGCCAATCGGGAACCCTGGAGTTGGTCCCCAGACAAACCGGGATCCAGGCTGCAGGTTCACTTTGAATTGTCCAATAAAAGGTGGGCAGTGGATAGGGAGTCCCGACCCGGACAACTCCAATCAACTGAAACCTAAAGATATATATAGTACGTAAAAGTACAGCCCACAGGTGGCAAGTGCAAGGAAGTGCAGCCATCAGGTGTCAAGTGCTGGTGATGGGATGTAGGGCTACTGAACCAGTCCCCAGGTGCCGGGGAAGCCGGGAAGGTAGTGCAGGAGTGCGACTGGCAGGGGAAGGGACCTGGGCCCGAGATCAGAGGGTGACCAGGTAACCAGTGCAAATTCAGTGTCAGCCAGGAAGTCAGCAAGGGAGAGGAGGAGAAAAAGCAGAAGCAAAGAGAAAGGTTATGAGGTGCTTCCGGAATCAAAGATGATTCTCCTCAAATTTCAGGGAGGCAGGGAGACTGTTCCAGAGGAAGGCACCAGCCAAAGAAAGAGACCTACCACGAACCCGTTGCTTGGAGAAGTTTGAGGTAGATGAGCGAAGAGGTCGAGAGGGAAGGTGTTTAGGGAGAGAGAGTTGAAGGTATGTTGAAGGTATGGAGGCCTCAGGCCCCAGAAGGCCCTATGGACGATGCAGAGAGTTTTGAACTGAATCCCTGCAGCCACTGGGAGCCAGTGCAGAGATTTCAGTCCTGGAGAGATACGATCCCTGGGCTTGAGGCCAAGGACACGTCTCGCAGTCCTGTTCTGGATAAGTTGCAGAGGGCGAAGAGTAGAGGCAGGCAGATTTAGAAAGAGGCTGTTGCAATAGTCCAGCTTAGAGAGAATCAGTTCTCTGGAGACAGTGAGCTTCTGGGGGAAGGAGAGGAAAGGAAGTATACCTATGAGGAGGTGCAGCTGGTAGTGTTACTTTTTAGAGATGTAAGGAGAGAAGGAGAGTGTGGAGTCGAAGATGACCGCGAGGTTTATAGCCTTGCAGGTGGGAGCAGGAAGAGGGCCAAGGGAGGCAGGCCAGTGAGCTGAAGGATAGGAGGGAGTGGGTGTGCTGATGAGGAGAATCTCAGTCTTACTGGAATTAAGGCAGAGGTCATTGGCAGCACACCACTCCTGTATAGCAGACAGACAGTCAGAGATGAGGGAAGTGGAGGAGAAGGCAGAGGGTAGCCTGAAGATGAGCTGGGTGTCATCCGCATAACAGTGAAAATTGGGGCAGAGAGCGGTGATGCGGTGGGCCAGGAGTGCCAGGTATTGGTTGAACAGCCAGGGAGAGAGGTTAGACCCCTGGGGGACACCACAGGTAGAGAAAAAGATAGCAGAGAGAAAGGACCCAAGTTGGACCTGGGAGGGTCGGTCGGAGAGGAAAGAAGTCAGCCACGCCAGAGCCTGACCAGTGATACCAGGTTATCACGGAGACGGTTGAGCAGGATGGCATGGTTGACTGTCAAAGGCAGAAGAGAGATCAAGCAGGATGAGAATGCAGGGTGTGTTAGAGTCAAGGTTGGAGAGCAGGTCTTCATGGATTTTCAGGAGAGCAGTTTCCATGCTTCTGGCAGCTCTGAAGCCAGACTGGTGGTCATGAAGACAGCCGACAGATTCAGTCTGGAGATTGAGCTGGGAGATGGCCAGTTTCTCCAGGAGCCTGCCCAGGTAATGAGTGATGGAGATTGGGCGATAGTTGGCTGGGTAGGAGGGGTCGGCAGTGGGTTTCTTGAGAAGTGGGTTCACAAGGGAGTGCTTCAGGGGGGATGGCAAGACTCCAGTGGCGAAGGAGTGATTGCAGAAATCAGCTAGGGCAGGAGCTAGGGAGTCGATGTGGTCCTTGATGGTTTTGGAGGAACAGGGGTGAACCTGTTTTGACGAGACTTTCATAGATCAGAGTTTTATAGCAACCTCGTCTGCAGAGAACAGTAGAAAGGCAGAGAAGGAGGGAGGAGAGGTGGCTGCAGAGTGACCAGTGGAAAAGCAGGGAATGGGGAAGGGGGTGGAAAGGAGGAGAGAGAGGACAGGATGTCCTGAGTTTTAGAGATGAAATGTGAAGCCAGTGCAATACAGAGGGCCTGGGAGGGGACAGGAGAGGTAGAGACTTCGGCAGGATTGCCCAGTTCCTTGCAGATTTTAAAGAGTTCAGCCGGGTTGTTAGATGCTGCAGAGACGTGGGCTTGGATATGCACTCTCTTCTTGGATAGAACAGAGAGCCGGTATTGCCTTTGGAGCAGGCGGCAGGTCAGTTTGTCAGAGGATGCACATGAAGCACGCCATTTCCTCTCAGTAACCCTACACTTGCGTTTTAGGGTGACAAGGGCGGAATCGTAGCAGGAGTTGCACTTGGCTTTGGGCTTCAGGCGGATTCTCATGACAGGGGAAAGGATATCAAGAGTATCAGATATAGCTGAGTGGAGCATGGAGAGGGCTGTGTCAGGATGAGAGTCAGCCGAAGGGGGAGGGAGGATGAGAAGGTGGCAGCGAAAGCCTCAGCTGACACACGCTTCATGGGTCAGATGACCGAGAAGGTGGGTGGCAGTGATGGAAGTGGCTTGGCCTGAGGGTTAGGGAGGGTGAGGTGGGAGGAGAGGAGAAAGTGATCACTCCAGGAGAGAGGAGTGGTGATAGGGACAGAGAGGGGAATGTCTGAGGAGATAAGAACAACCAGAGTGTGCCCTGCAGAGTGAGTTGGGCCAGAGGGGGGAATAGTGAGTGAGAGAGAGTTGCAGAGGTTATGAATGAGTCCAGAGGGAGGACAGGCGGCATCCAGGTGGATGTTGAAGTCACTAAGAAGGAGGAGTTGGGTAGTCAAGACCAGGAGGGAACAGGAGAGGTCCGCCCACTCAGAGATGAAGGAGGAGATCTGATCAGGTGGCCGATAGATAGTAGCCACAGTAAGAGAATGGCTAGGGGAGAGAGAGAGCCTGCAGATGAGGCATTCGAAGGAGGTGTAGGCCTGCTTAGGAGTGACAGAGGCAGGTATCCACTCGGGGAAGATCAGGGCTACACCCCCCCAGAGCGGTTGTCCCTGGGAGCAGAGAGACTCTTGTAGCCATCAGGTAGGAGCGCATCAAAGCTCGTGACAGAGCTGGCCGTGAACCATGTCTCAGTGAGACAGAGGACATCAAGGTCAAGTTCTTCCAGAAGGCGGCGGATATCAGAGGAGTGTTTGACAGCGGAGCGAGAGTTTAGAGTGGCAATATGGAGAAGGTTGTCATCCTTGAAAGACTTCTGGGAAGGGGTACAGATCAGAGATACGCCCTGCAGAGGTGTAGGAGGAGCCCGGAAGGGGGCAGAGAGGGAGGGAGAGGGCAAGGTAGCCGAGGAGGAGGCAGAAGGGGGAGGCCAGGTAGTCACGGAAAGGGGAGAGCGGACAGCAGGAGAAGAAATAAAGTTGATGAGGCGTGGGAAGCGTCTATCAAAGAGGTGCAGGTTGGCCTGGGGGCCTTGGACCAGGACGGTCCCATCAGCGTAGACATTAATGATAACTTTAGAGGAATGGAAGGATGCCAGGAGGGTTGGGCCCCTGTGAATTGGTGATTTGTTTGGAGCATGTAGCATCCTTGGTTATATGCTGGGCCCCTGTGAATGGTGATTTGGTTATAGCGTGGAGCATGTAGCATGTTTGGGTATATCCTGGTCCCATGTGAATCTGGTATTTGTTTATAGTGTGTAGCATGCTTGGGTCTATGCTGGTCCCCTGTGAATCTGGGATTTGATTATAGTGTGTAGCATGTCTGGGTCTATGCTGGTCCTCTGTGAATCAGGGATTTGGTTAAAGTATGCAGCATGTTTGGGTATATGCTGGGCCTTTGTGAATCTCTGATTTGGTTATAGCATGTAGCATGTTTGGCTCTATGCCGGCATTCTCTGAATCAGGGATTTGTGCACTGTTCAAAATATGACTGTGGGATACATTCACCCACTCAGCAGAATTCCCATCCATAACCAAGCTGCACTTCAGCAATTAACTGCAAAATGGCTGCGCTGGCTCCTTTGAGCACCCTTGCCCGCATCAAAACTGTGTTTGCAGCTACAAAATGATGGCTGCACTGTGTTGCCAAGCACCTATTGGGCAAGTTGGAACAGGGGGCACACCGAGAAAGGCTGCCAGAGTGTGTTTTTGTGTGCACCAAAGAAGCAAATTGAAAAGCAGCACTGCTCTACCGGGTGCTAAAAAAGTTCCCATTGAAAAGGGAATATTTTACATAGAAAAGGATGCTCCCCTGATGCTCTTTTCATCTGTTCAACATCACACTGCTTTTATCAGTGAGTCCCTGCCCTGCCCATCCATATTCAGATTGTGCACCAGCAGAAGACAGCATTATCCCTGAATGACAGGATGTGTCAGACCAGATCGGGGAAATCAACAGAAACTTTACTCTCAGCCAAATAGAAAACGGTTGACTTTTGGGCTACAAAATCTCAAAAATCAATGATTCAAAAGAAACCTTAGCTCTATGGGCATATGTCAATTTCAGTGGACCTGTGTCTTGAACAGACTGCTAATAAGAGAAACTGACTAGGGCTGCAAAATAATGTTGGGAATTCAGATGGAAGAGAAAACCTTTTGAAAGGGACATCCCAGCAGACTTCACAACATATGTTAAAATGTGCTTTTGCAAATAAGAAAAATACCTCTGTTAAAAGTGTAATGCTGAATAAGGCCCTGTCCTTGCCTAGCAATCTAAAGAGGATTTTGCTGGGAAACATATATGGGATGTTTTATTGCAACAGGCTTGTTTTTGATTCAGAACAAAATAAAGTAAAATAAATTAATAAATGTATTGGCTGTACTGGGAAATCAGCCCAAACAGGTTTTGTGCCATGGCTCAAGGGACATTTGGGTGCTGAAAACAGGAGTGGCCTCCACCCAAAGGAAGCCACAATGGATTTCTGGGACTCGTACATGTTAATTATGCCCTTGGAAACTCTGATTGGACCAGGAGGCAGAATATCACACGCTCATCAGACTTCTGTCTGTGCTCCGGGTTGACACAATAGATTTTGGGACACCTACGTGTGACTTTTGGAAAATCACCTCCCCTCAACTTCTACTGGGGAGCTTCAAAGCCAACTCCAGAGCAGCCTTGGAAGTTATGCCCTTATTTGGTAGACAATGCTGGCCATCTGACTCCAAAGGCTATTTATTAATACATTTCAATACTTTTTATCTCCGAAATTGGACAACGCCATAATGCAAAAGTTTCACAATCTATATGAAATTTTGGTTGCTTTAATTTAAGACGTGCTAGCCTTCATTGGTATATTGGGGACAGAAACGGCAGAGAATTGGATATTCTGAGGAAAGTGTATATGATGCCACTTTCAAATTCAATACTTACATGCCTTATGATCATATATGCACATGTATATAGTTATAGAATTTTAGGTAAAATATTTTAATTGAAAATTAAACAAAATTATTAGACGGATGAAACAAAGTCCAAGAAATGTGAGAATTGGACTGCCATGCTGTGTGTGAAATATGTAACCTGCATGTGTAATTTGCCAAAATGCCACAACTGTACAAATGTGTGATTTATGTTAAGATTGATTTTTGGCAAAAAGGACTGTGGGATGGCTTTGTATCTCATAAAACACAATCCCATAAACTAAGTCCCCTCCTGGAGGAGGCAACCAACATAGGCTGACCTATCTGGTTCTTGGCGGTAGTATAGCTTAGTTCTGCCTGTCAAAAGAGAAATTATATCGTGCCTCCTATTGCAATAAATATATGAATATTGGCCTACGCCAAGCTGCTCGAAAGTCACTTGCGAAAGAATCCGTGTTGCAAGGTCCTTACCTTAAATCAATGTAAGCTGCCATTTTTGGCCAATCCGCCATTTTAGGATTCGCTTTGTAAAAGTCACCCTGTGAGGTAAAATGGTGGACGATGTCATTCCAAAATACAACATGGCTGACTTGACCTCTGTACATAGCTAATATGTAACTTGCCTGCAGGCCACTTGTTGAGGTCGTGATCTGAGACCTTGTCCTTCGTTGACCTGTGTGTAAAAGGATTACTCGTGCAATGAAACTAATCCACGAGCATATGTTGAAACAATGTATTCAAATACTGAACGTAGAACACTTGTTTAACTATATTGTATTGATGTTTGAGAAGGTCTGCATGGAAAATCTTAGAATACACAGTTATTGCTTAGGCTTGTTGATACACGTATTAAAGGCAAACAAGTTATATGCAGTTGTTCGAGACTTGGCACGAACCCTAGATCGGTGATGTATTAAGTGGAATATTAACCCGAAGTGGGGCTGGACATCGTGCCCACCAAGTGTATAAAAAGCAAATGCATTCTAATGTACAACGTCTCTCACTGAACACACTGAGCCACGCTGGAGTTCGTTGTGTTGTACTGAGGGCCGATAGCTATCTGATTTTGCTCTGTTTTGTAACTGGATTCAGTATAAAATAAAGTACTTTCTATGTTCCTTTGTAACCCGTGTTTGGTGTATTTCCTTTTGGGGTACTCAGCCTCAATATTTTGATTTTGTTTTCACAGTTGGCGCTCGAATAGGGACCCTCAAGATTGATGCCAGATTGTTGAAGGTTGACACAGGCTATCGGACCGGGATCGGACGGTGTGACAAAAAGGGGCCCCACTGAACGAGATGCGACACCTCAGCAGCGCTGCACGACCCGATCCCTGGACGATTAGCTTGTGGTCTGGGACGGCATCTTGACGAGGATCCACTTATCGAGGCGGGCAGATTTGTGGAAATCACCATACCCGAGGTAAGATTAGTTAGGTAAGATTCTTTGAAATCCGATCGGACCTCCTTAGGTTTGTTCTGGTGAGTTGTGACCTGACTCTTAATTCAACTCTGAAAATTTGAATGTGGCGCATTGTATCTGCAGATACAATTATTGACCAGGTAACACCAATAATTTGATATGCCTGGGAAATTGTCTACCTGCTTCAGGGCATTGTTGCGCAGTGATAGACAATATTTGGAATTTAGCTGTCCGGCACCACAGGAGGGGTCGCCGGCATGTACTATGTACTGTAAGCATGGCATTGGAAGTATAGTATTTAATGACATTTGGCACAGACAAACCAGACATGCCTCCGAACTTCAGTGGCCAATCAATGGTAGTTTCGAAATCCCTCATATTGAGTATTTAGAGTCAATTCTATTAAAGAAAAAGGCTAGACCTGCAGCATTTGATGTTTTGCAGAATTGGAAAAAAGAAGCATTGCAACAACATAAAAGTAGGGAGAAGCATGCGCGCCGTCATAAGACGAACGCCGAAAAAGCATTATTGTATGACCAAGATAAACATTCTGAATCAACTAGAAATATGGACAGGGCTTTCTCACTTGGAATTCAAAAAATATATCCGTCCAAAGACCTCCATGCTTACGATGAATTTATAGATAAATTATTAAATGAACGAAGTCCTGGTGCCTCTGTGCCACCTCCGTATGTTCCTCTTCCTGCTGCTTTGCCTCTTCCTCCTGTTATTTCTGCTCTACCTGCTGTTGTTCCTGTTGTTCCTGCTCCTCCTAATGTTCCCCTTCCTCCAGCTCCTCCACCTCTTCTTATCGCACCAATTACAGTGCCTCCATTGAATTTGCCTGCTCCCTCTCTTCCAAGTGGTCCTGAGCCGCTTGTAATCGATCGAGGTGCAGGGTCTAAGTTTGTCACTCGCAATACTGTACCACCGGAGAAGAAACGTGAGTTAATTGCATGGGCTAAGCATTGTATGGAGAAGGATGATCAAGCTAGTGTTTTTGCCACACTTTGTAATATGGATAATTTTCCTGAGAAAAATGTTTTTATTGAAGGTTTAGGGATTCAGTTATGTATAATGTGGGGAAAATTAAATACTCTAGCGTTTTCTAGAGACACTGTGGAGAAGGTAAATGAGCATGTCGAGAGGTTATTTGGGTATAGAAAGGAGTTAGAAAAGTTACAGAATGAGGATGACGAGGAGGAAAGTATGTATGTACAGAAACGGTTCCTTCCTTGTCGTAAATAGATATCTGAGGAAGCACGAATTTGTACAAAGGACGCACTTAGATGGATTCCGGATATGTCGATAACTCCAGTTGAAGTATATGATACGTATAGTAGGTATACGCCAGAAATGCAGAGGAAAGTGATATAGGTAATGATAGAGTACCTACAGGATGATTGTGTAAAAAGAAAGATTAGTTGTCCCACAGAGTTATTGAGTATTTACAAGAGAGATTTTTCACTTGACACTTCTTCAACTGCTTTAGCGCTCGATTTAGCTCTGTTGCTTGGTAAGCGTTCGGAGTCACCTACTTCTCAGTTGCCTATGACAGAGGTTCCCCTGACATTTGTCCCAAAGGTTGAGATTGCGGCCGATGCTGCACGAAATATAGTTGCTGTGAACATTCCTGCACATTATGTATCACAGTTTGTTCATGTCCCGTTCTCAAGACAGAAAGTGAATACTATTAGGCAATCCATTCCTGATATTAGGAAAAATCTGATGGGATTCTATAAAGAAATAGAGCCCGTCTTGCAATCCTCAGTGTTCACCTTAGGTGATATCGATTTGTTATTCCCTGTACTCCTGCCGGTAGATTTGTGGAAACAAGTTAGAACTATAGACAACGTGCCAGGGTTGGGAGATACATGGGTGAATTTAACTGGACTTGATGGAGAAAGGCCAACTGGTGAAAGACCGCCTCAGGTGATACTAACTTTGCCTGATAGAATTATTGCAAAATTAAAAACTATAATTCCAGAAAAAAGAATTATATGGGACAAACTTATGGCCTGTGTCCAAGGAAAGTCTGAGGGTGCTACCGAGTTCTTTAATCGGTTCGAGTAGGTATTCTCGGATTTCAGTGGACAAGACCTAGGCACAGAGTCTGGGAAAAGGTTGTTCATGGACAAATTTGTGCGTGGGTTGCTGCCTGACATCCATTCATAAATTATGTCTTCTGAGAGCGCTTGGCAGGCGAAATCACAATCAGAAGTACTGCACATGGCTCAGTACTACAAGAACCGTGTCAATAATGAAAAAGATAGGGTTGAAAAATGAAAAGGCGATTTGAAGACTAAAGTGCTATTGCAGCAAATTGTTAGAGGCCCCAGAGGGGGTAGTTCTCAGGTTAGAGGTCAGTATGTCCCACAGGGGAATGTGCCCTTGGGTCCTGTGAACATTAACCAGTGCGCTTATTGTCGTCGAGAAGGTCATTGGCGAGCACAATGCCCCGTCCTCCAACAAAGGTCAAATAATACATTTGGAAATATGGGTAGACGATCCAGAGGTCGCCCGGGTGTAGGCGGCCCTGGTAGAAGTCAGTTTGACAGGACCCTTAGCAACCTTTCTCGCAGGACAATCAGACGTCGAGTGTGGACACCAGGAACATATTTGATCATCCTTCCGCTGCATATTTATCTGAAGAGCTTCCTTTTGATGACATTTTGTTTCGCTAGGATTGCCCGAAGCAGGGTTTGGAACCTACACCTATACCTATTCCCATCAATCAGAAAGGTCCCTACGTTGAAATGGTGGTGGGAAATAGGAAACATCAGTTTTTGATAGACACTGAGCACAGAAGTGTGGTGGAGTGTGTAAATTAGTGGGGTCTGATTGCTATGTTTTCATACCAGATTCCTCCCCAACTATCTTCAAGGCAATATAGAATCTGCACGTCCTTAGTTCCGAAGTGCATGTTCCCGAGGGAAACTGGGATCTAAATGCTTGGGTCTGGTACTTCTTGCGATCTTGGGGTTGGAAGGTACTTTCGGTCTTGCTAATTATTTTGGGAATCTTGTTGTTTCTTTGTTGCTGTATTCAATGGCTACCTGGTATGTGTTCGATGCTAGGGGGATGTTGCGCACAAGCGATAGGTTTGATAGGACATAAAGTGTATGCCCCGGATAAAACTTCCAAAGAATATGTGTTTAAAGACATTTTAGCAAATGACCTAATGGCAATAGATATTTCAGACAGTGATTCAGAGTGCATGGATGATGATGCATGGAGTTATTTGCAAGGAGATTCAAAGTAGTTGTAGCACTTGGCATAACCCAAAAGGAGGGTTTGTCAAAAGAGAAATTATATTGTGCTCCTATTGCAATAAATATTTGAATATTGGCCTACCCCAAGCTGCTCGAAAGTCGCTTGCGAAAGAATCCGTGTTGCAAGGTCCTGACCTTAAATCAACGTAAGCCGCCATTTTAGGCCAATCTGCCATTTTAGGATTCGCTTTGTAGAAGTCACCCTGTGAGTTAAAATGGTGGACAATGTCATTCCAAAATACAACATGGCTGTCTTGACCTCTGTACATAGCTAATATGTAACTTGCCTGCAGGCCACTTGTTGAGGTCGTGAACTGAGACTTGTCCTTCGTTGACCTGTGTGTAAAAGTATTACTTGTGCAATGAAACTAATCCACGAGCATATGTTGAAACAATGTATTCAAATACTGAACGTAGAACACTTGTATAACTACATTGTATTCATGTTTGAGAAGGTCTGCATGGAAAATCTTAGAATACACAGTTATTGCATAGGCTTGTTGATACATGTATTAAAGGCAAACCAGTTATATGTGGTTGTTCGAGACTTGGCACGAACCCTAGATCGGTGATGTATTAAGTGGAATATTAACCCGAAGTGGGGCTGGACATCGTGCCCACCAAGTGTATAAAAAGCGAATGCATTCTAATGTACAACGTCTCTCACTGAACACACAGAACCACGCTGGAGTTCGTTGTGTTGTACTGAGGGCCGATAGCTATCTGATTTTGCTCTGTTTTTGTAACTGGATGCAGTATAAAGTAAAGTACTTTGTATGTTCCTTTGTAACCCATGTTCGGTGTATTTCCTTTTGGGGTACTCAGCCTCGATATTTTGATTTTGTTTTCACATGCCCACCAATAAACCCGGTGATGTCACCCGCTTTATATAAGGGGTGGGAGCTCACAGGGACAGGACACTCTCTCCTGAATTTCCAGCGCCTGCGTATCCAGACATTCCAGATCCATCTTTGCAAGATTCCAGACTCTACTGCCAGGCCAAAGCATAGCTGATCCTATCCCAGCAAGGCCATTGATCCAGAAACCCCACTAAAAATGCCAATATCAAAGGGGAAAAAGCTGTGGTACCCTTTAGGGAGTATCCTGTGCCTGGACCGGCTTTTTGCCCACTATCTGCATGCCCCCTTGCCAGCCAGTAACCAGACTTGCCCAGCTGTTTGCTGTAAGGGGATTCCTCTGTGCTGTGACCAAAGCCCATTGAGTCCAGAAACCGGTTGGCTGTCCCAAATCCCAAACTCATGTGCGGATTGTGAGTATTTCCCCATTCCATTGCACCACCTAGCCTATCCCATCTTGATAGGTTGTATTTGTTCCACTCTCTAAGTAATCCTATCCATACCCTGGTAACTTGTTTAAAACTGTCCGAATTCTCAGTGCATCCTGTCCTTGATTTCCTAGTGATAGCATCACCCTTCCATTCACCCCATCTTGTAACTCCTTCGCAATATTTTAAATCATTTAATTAATTTCCACATAAAGAGACACGTGGCGTGAAGGGCGTTAATGCGTCTGCTTAACCTGTTTCATGGGCAGCGCTATTTAGTTTAAGTAAAATGCGTCCTTTTCCTTTCCAAACCGATTTTCTCTTTTTAACTGCTTTATTTTACCAAAACCGAATTTCTTTCACCTTGAAAATCTCATCCAAGTATTCAGCTATAGTCACTCTTTCATTTCTATATTGTCCCTTTGATGTGCATCTATCACCCAATCTACAAACCACATTCCGATTCCGTATATTTCACTTGTTTTAAAAAAAAAACCTTTTTACATTTAAAACTGCAAAAAGTGTTAATTGGAACTTTTTCCACATGTGATTTTGACTGCACTATGTTCTTAATTTTAAGTTGCTTTTGAAATGTATGCTTTTTGTGATACGTTGAATTATAGTTGCTAGTGATATAACATCCCATCTACTGTGATAAAACATATGTACATCATTAATTAACCACACATATGATTAATTATTTGTCAAATTCCAAGTGTCATTTTATGCGATTGCAAATGGTTTTTGCCTGTTATTTTGTGAGGGAAGGTCGGTTTTTCATTCTGCCTCAGATCCCCGACTCCCAGCTGCTTCTTTCTATCCACTCAGAATTGGATTAATTGGGGTTTGAGGGAACATTGCAGGGGGAAACCTTAACTCTGGTGATATCTACCCGGATAGAAAAAGTGCTCCTACTCATGTGTGCTTTGGATAGGTTCTTGTAGAAGGTTACCCAAGTGTATTTCAGTGGTTTTCATTGTCATTATCACCCCATTGGTGATTGCTGCCCAATATAAAAATTGTGTGATTTCCTTTGTAATTAAAATAAATAAATATTGTATTACCACCCACCAGCCTGGTTCATGGTCCATTGTGACCCGGGTTATTCGTAAAAGGGTGTGTGAGATGTGTTGGGTGTCAGCTCAATTCGAATTCATAGAAAATAAAGAAAAAGTATTCTCATTGAGCGCTACATCCTAGGCTAAGACCAAGGGTCCTGGCCCGGTGTGTGATGCTCAAATGGAATCCTTCACATGACCAATCTGCTGTGATGGTCGGAGCATTTCAAGACCTTCACTGTGCACAATGGTCAGAACTAGCGTGAACCTTGTGAATCAGGAGGGCTGCGTGGCTAGAGAGCCATGTGAAAGGACGTGGTCCCAGAGGAGCTCCCGTCCACCCGGCATTGATCTGAAGAAAAAGTGCCCTTATAAGCACCAGTGGTGGACGAAGATGCAGGTTCATGTATATGAACCCAGGCAGCCTGACTTGGAAGCAGCATGTGCCCAATGAATGTTTGGGACACGACAAAGATTGTGGGTGGTCGGACTCGCGTAGACCCAAGATGGCGGATGCTACGAAGACAAAGAGACTGGTCAGACTGTCCCATTGTTGGTATGAGGCTCTGAAAGACGGTGCACAGATGACACCGGTATATAGATGTGCGGCTGTGAACTCTGTATAAACATTGGATTGGCCTTTTGTGGGTGGTCGTGGTATGGTGCAGAGCGGGAGACAGACAGGAGAGTGTATATTGCCCTGAGGCGGTTTTCAGAGCTGCACTCCGCCTAACCCCATGTAATGGATGCGGGGGCATAAGCGAAACCGAGCTACGATTGAAGCTGTGAATTTAAAGGCATTGGCCCGGCTCAGGCGGACTGGCGGCGCAACTGTTGCCAGTCAAGTCTGAGTGATGGTGTAGCTGCAACATTGTAGCAGCCGGAGAGTGTGCTTCAGTGCAGAGCGGGGTGTGCATACCGAACAATGGCTGAACATCAGTGCTATGGTCCATGTGAAAGTAGGCATTGTGTCGAGGAATGGAAACGATAATGATGTGACCGGATTGTACATTTGAGGCGTATCAGATATCGAGGCAGTGGGGTCGCTCGACTGTACAATGGTGGACTGAGAGGAGAACAAAGGACCCCGAGCTGCAGCTCATCCTCGGCAGAGCATAGTATTGATAAATGCAGGAGATGCCAGATGTAAGACACCACAGAGGCCCAGGCATGCAGCGGGAGCCCACCACGTTATAAACGCAATAGGATACAGGACAAGGTATATGACGGGCCGTGGAAGGCCAATTATCCTGTGTGTGTGTACAAGCCATTGTGATCTGCCCGGCCCCACGCCTGATTACGACATATGCCATGGGAGCTGAATTGTATAAGCAGCGCTGGTGAGAGGTCCGTGGCTGAGCTACAGGGCAGGAAGGTGGCGTGGTAGACACCGCGGCTGACTTAGACTGGGGGAACAGAAGTGAGAGGTCCAGATGTTGCACACAGCGATTGCATCCAACACTAATCATCGGCTCGGTGCACTGCCAAATTAGACGAGATACCGAATTGGAGGAGCCGGCCGTCTTCGTAGAGCAAGCTCAGGACAGGCTGGTGCAGCAGAACTCTGAATGCCAGAGTGGTTGCCGCCCCGCAAGGAAGCATACACTGTGACCTGAGCACTGACCAACAACGGTGTGCCCGATATAGACTGAGATGGGGGGCTATCAGAGATGACCTGGTTAACACAGCACGCAACACAGGAGCACTACCTGGATAGCTGGTGCAGGTATATACCGTTGTTGTGACCTGAGGAATGGTGACTGAGACCGAGGGACAAATAGGGTGCCCCGAATTGAGGCTTCCACCAACATCATGACAACGCCCTGCTGTAGCATGGTTACCACTAGAAAGGCTGTACACATATCGGTGAATACGTATGCCCCCGAGCACACAGGGCGAACTGCACTGGTAAACAGTTGAGGCACCTGGAGGTGTGGCTCCTAGCCCGTGAGGGGCCTGACAACGATCTAGGGCACAGAGGGTGCGACCAATATGACGTGCTAGGGCACGATGGCTCACACAGACCAGAGTGATCAGGACACTGAGTGACCATGAGGGTGGATCGCTGCAGTTCGAATAGTTCGACCACACAGGCTGCATATCGAGTCGAGGAGTAGGAACTCCTGGATATACAAAGGTGACTCAATTATATACTAAGACGAACAAAAGTGGCCACCGGACCAGCTGGGATATGCCATTCCAGCACGCCTCGGCGGCAACCTACAAAAAGATTTAAAAGCCCACAGGCCACGCTGGTAGAGTCACCTGTGCAGACCATAAAAGCACAATGGTGTCCAAAGTGATCAAACCAAAAGTGAAGCAATTCTCACTTGACATTTTCACCAAGCCCAACCAGACCGTGGAAGGAGCAAGTCTATCGGTGCATGCCGCGCCTGGTAAAGGAGAGCCACCAAGAGGAGATCAACAGGTCCTAGAAGCAATTGCTCCATTGAACACTGCTTGGGAATCCAAACTTGATGAACTGAAAATGTCCCTGGAGGCTAAGAAAGACGCGGTCAGTGTTGACATTAATCTCCCGAGACAGGATGTCAGAGCTATAGCCGAACAAACTGGTAAGCTGGAGAAAGATATGGAGGCTACTACATAATCTTGTATGGAGAACAGCAAGGAGATACATATTTTACAACAGATGGTGGATAATTTGGAAAACCGAGCTGAAGAAGCAGAAGGAAGAGTGAGAAGGAACAACATTTGCGTGGTTGGGCTCCCGGAAGGTGAAGAGAAACCCGATCCCACTAAGCATATCGAGACTATGATTTTACAGGAGATAGGTGCGGGTACACTATCCCAAGGATTTGCAGTGTAGAGGGCACACAGGGCCCAGATGAGGAAGCCACCGCCAGGAGCCCCGCCCCGCCCGATCATAGCCAAGATATTTAGCTATGGAGATAGGGAGAAGATCCTTGAGTACTTTCGGAAAGGCAGAACAATTTCTAGAGCTTCGGCAACCATCACGGCGTACCTGGATTATACATTCCTGGTACAAAAGTGATGCCTGAACTTTGTGGCGATCAAGAGGAGGTTGCAGGATTCCAGCCTGAAGTACGGACTGCTCTATCCGGAAAGGCTTAGGGTCCTACATGGCAGCAAAGCACTTTTTTTTGAGACTCCGGAGGACGCAGTGAGGTGGATGGACGGATGAACTGTCCAGATGGAGCAGATGACCGGGAGTCAGTTGTGAAGGATAAGTGAACTGCTGTTTTCTCCCCGTGGAGGGTTGGGACTGGCGGGCTGAAACCGGTTATCATTCCAATGTGGGGCATGAGTAGTGAGAGCATAATGGACACTGTTAGATAAATCGGTGTGACTTGGGGAATGATAGAGTGGCTCAGAGCGGTGATGGGAAAGGGCAATTTGCAGTAATGATAGAGGGGCACTGAGACTAGAATATGGGAGCGATACTGTGGAGTACGGCTTCACCCCCAGTAGGTAGGTAAGGTAGGATATTGTAGTATAGTATCGTCTGCTGTGACCTCTGCACCAGCGTCAGCAGGGTGGAGGTCGAGATGCGGGGAGCCTGAGATCCATGAATGGAGCTGGTCAACAGTTGGGGTGGTGGTGGTTGAAAGGGGGGTAGCTGTAGGTAGAGTTTGGTTTGGGGGCGGGATGGGAGGAGGGGAGGGAATCATAAAGATGATGCAGGGAGACAACACAGAATTTCTACAAACACAACTTAATCTGTACAGGAGGAGGATGGGGAGGATGGTGGGCAGATTAGGATACGACTAAAATGGGAGACCTCAGGATAGTGACCTGGAATTTGTGTGGGTTAAACACCTATATCAAGCAAAATAAAATTATGATGTACTTGAAGCAGCAAAAAATAAATATAGCAAATCTACAGGAAACCCACTTGACTAAAGAGAAACTAGAGTTGACAAAAAGGAAATGGAGGGGGACCACTATAGGGGCCACACACTCAGTATATGCTAGGGGGGGTCCTCATATGGATAGCGCCACACATTCCTTTCAAATTGTTACAACAGGATGTAGAAGCAGATAGGAGACTGGTGTTGGTGAAGGGGCTGGTGGGCAATAAAGTAGTCAACATGATTAATATGTGTGCCCCTAATAATGATACTGCACACTAGAGCCCAAGATGGACCGATCCGATGATAAGATAACCAGACCAAATCCAGCGGCAAAGGCCCTAGCCACATTTATATAAGATTTTCATCTGACTGAGATATGGAGAAGGCTTCACTCAAAACGCAGGGGGTATTCACATTACTCAGCCCCACATGATTTGCACACTAGGTTAGACTACATGCTCGTGGCTAGTTCCATGGTGGAGGAGATTAAGTATGCAGAGTACAAGGCAGCAGTCCTATCGGACCATGCGCCTTAGGTCGTGACATGGCAGATCTCGCTGCCCAGGCCGAGGATACCGATGTGGAAGCTTCGACGGGGGAGGCACTTAAGGACACTATATTCAGCGAAGACTTAAGAAAGACAACACGGGAATACTTTGAATTTAACATGGGTAGTGTCGAGTCAGCTGGCACACTTTACGAGGCATTTAAGGTAGTGGTAAGAGGGGAAGCAATCTCGAAGTCTGCTCTACTAGGGGGCATATTGGCAGACTTGCAAAGCACAGAAAGGGAGATTGAAGATAGAATGCATGAGGGGTTAAATTCCCCAGAGAAGACTGAGGCTATACGACATCTAACTGAAAAATGTAAAACCCACTGGGAGAGATTGAGCAACTTAAACTACCGAAAATACATAGAAAGACAAAATGCTGAAGGAGATAAACCGGGCAGACTGCTGGCCTGGTTGTGTAAAAGTGAGACCCTGAGACAGGTGATTCGAGAGATGCGACGAGAAGATGGCATACTTGAGGACACCCAAGAAGGGGTGAATGAGTGCTTCGATAGATACTATCACAACTTATATATGGATAGGATAGCGGAGGAGGAGATTAACATAAGTGAAGCATTGGAAGAGTTCATCCTGTGCAGGCTTCAGGTAGCAGATAGGGAAAGGTTGGAAGCACCACTGGAGTTGGTGGAATTGGGATACGTAATCCGCACCCTACCCATCAGTAAGGCTCCAGGGGCAGATGGTCTCCCGAGCAAATTTTATAAAATATACATGATAGACCTGCTCCCACCATTGTTGGCTATGCTAAATGAAGCGTTTGAAAGGGGTAGGCTGCCAGAGACCCTGAGGGAAGCGGTCATCATCCCGCTCCTTAAGCCGTGCAAAACAGACACCGACTGTGGATCCTATAGACAGCTATCGATGTTAAATGAGGATAGTAAGATCCTCACTGTGGTGATGGCGAACAGGCTAAAACCATTGTTCAGTGCCCTGATACACCATGATCAAACGGGATACATCCCCCGGCAGTGCATCTTCGACAATCTCAGAAGATTACATCATATTATAGACCAGACTGGGGGAGCCCTCAAGAATTGGCGATAGTTTCATTGGACGCAGTCAAGGCTTTTGATTCGGTTAAGTGGCCATGGCTGCTGGCGGTCCTGGAGAAGAAATATGCGATAGGAGCTGCGTATCTGCAGTGGGTGATATCATTGTATAGTGAACCAATTGCTAGAGTTCGGACAGGATCAGTAGTTTCAGAACGGTGGACGTTGAGCAGAGGAACTAGACAGGGAAGCCCCTGGTCTCCGATGC
Organism: Ambystoma mexicanum; assembly: GCF_040938575.1. Taxonomy (NCBI): domain Eukaryota; kingdom Metazoa; phylum Chordata; class Amphibia; order Caudata; family Ambystomatidae; genus Ambystoma; species Ambystoma mexicanum. Next base: position 27,292,190 of record NC_090932.1, on the reverse strand, counting down.
TATTTATTAGGCACTGGAACCATTAGCAGCATAACTTAGATACCATTTTGAGGAAGTGGGCATTAAAATGAAAGGAGGGTACCATTTGATATCGCTGTACGCTGATAACATGCTGTTGTATCTGCAATACCCTGATGAAAACCTGCAGTATATACTAGAGATACTAGAACAATATGCGCTATTGTCGGGCATAACAGTAAACCCACAGAAATCCAGCATATTTCCTCGGGGTATATATATATATATATATATATATATATATATATATATATATATATATATATATATATATATATATATATATATATATATATATGAGTACCTCAATGTGCATTACCGGTGTTACAGATTGAATGGGCCGGTAGACGCCTTTCGATATTTGGGGATTAATGTACATCATAAGGTTGAGGATGAACATAAGAATAATACGGTGAAGGCAGTGGAGGGGATTCAACGGAGCATGGCATTTTGGACAAGGTTGCCCCTGACCATGATGGGGAAGAAAGCATTGATCAAAATGATAGTATTACCCAGGTTGTTGCACAATTTTGCAAATGTCCCATATTTAATACCCAAACGTTTTTTCTCCAGCCTACTGAGTATATGAGGGTTCATCTGGCATAACAATAGAAATCGGGTAGCCCTATGGAAATTACAGAACCCACACGATCGGGCGGGATCAGACTACCCAATTTTACGGTGTATTACCTAGCTTGTCAACTTCAATATGTAGCTAGATGGCTATCCGAGGACATCACACCAGAGTCCAGATTACTGAAGGCGGAATGTGCACCTTATTTTCTGAATGAATGGATGTGGGTAACTGACCCCCTGAAAGGTAATAGATCGGCATTGCTGATCCTAGGTAGGAAGATCTGGCATAAAGCCTGCGTCATAATGAGTAGCCCATGGCGGTGCTCCCCGCAAGTCCCCCTAGTGACACTGAGAAGTGTAGATGAACAATGGAGGCGAACCATCCGGGAACACTGGGAACCAGTGGGAGTGACAACAGTGGGGGATGTGTGGCGAGAAGGGGAGAAGATGGAGTTTGATATGTTAACAGAGGACACAGACTTACATAGCGGGCAATACATCACATGCGCTAGGCTGATGATGCTATTAAAGAAGACATGGTTGGAAATAGAACTGGCCCAGCAGCCAGATGCTGCCATAGAAACATTCCAAACAGTGTCAGAAGGCGGCCATGAAATCTCCAGAATTTACGAAATAATGATGTCCAAGGTGGGTAGGGAGGTGGTAGAGGTGAGGCGGGATTGGGAAGAGGAAATTGGGTAGACTATCAGTGATGGATTATGGGGGAGGATGAAGGGGTACCATGAGAAAGTGTTGAGGAATGTCAGATTGCAACAGATCCAGCGATATATTACTCACAGGGCTTACATGACCCCTAAGAAAATTGCCAAGTTCGCGAATGTGGCTATACAACACTGCCCAAAATGCGGGGAAGAAAATGCTGGGAAGGCACACAAGTTCTGGGCTTGCCCGAAATTACAATATACTGGGAGGAAATAGCAGACCGATTGGCTAACAAAGAGATCAGATTAGTGGTGGGCATGTATGGTTGGAGGCTTTCCTAGACCGCGTAAACTCAAGCATGTGAGCAAGCTCAAAGATCTGGCTTATATTTTGGCAAAGCGTAGGATAGCCATGGGATGGAAGGCATGGGAGAGGCCGAATATAGAAACCTGGTGGAGGGACCTCCTAAAATGGGCCAAGGCAGAAAGGTGGTTTTTGAGGAAGGCAGCATGCAGAGGGGCTGAAGAGGAAACGGGAACACTTGCAGAGTGGCAGCACTTGGCTGCATCTCTGACAGGCTCAGAGCCTGAAGGATCGGATATGGATAGCTCCCTGGATTATGAAGGAGAAGTGACAGTTGTGGACTAGTAGACCGTGGTTGCTGATTGAGTAACTTTAAGGGGGTGGAGGGAGGAGTGGGAGGGTGAGTTGGGGATTGTATGGTTTATGCACCATGTTGAGGTTCACTGTTTGTTGTTTGCTGTGAAAACCAATCATTTTTTTTTTTAAACCTTGTGTGTCAGGAATCTCTCCATCGTGCACCCATTTGAGCTGACCCATGTTAATTCAAAGAATTGTGCAGGTTGCACATTGTGCATAGATCAGTGCTGGACATTGATGTGGTGCCATTCCATAGAAAAACTGAAGGATGATGGCTGGAATGTTTGGGATTTATCATAACCACAGGCCTAGCTCGGGGGAACCCTCCAGACCATCCCTCTTCACCTGCCAAGCCATTACAGAAGTGGAAAGGCCATATACAAATCTGGCTTCATCCCACCCAAAAATTAGCAGTGCAGCCTGAACTGCTAGATCACATCCCTTCTGCACAAGAGCACAAGCATCCCCAGATATGTTTTGGCCTCAATGGGCATCCTTGATGAGGTGTATCTTTGGTCTCAGGTGCAGCATATTCGGGGCCCAAATCTGGGCATTCCCATACTGGGGGTGACATACGCAAAATTAAAGGTTGATGGCAGGAAGGTTTTGAATTAATCATAACCACTGGAATTGCACTGGGCAAATCTCCAGACAATCGTTTTTCAATCAGCCATGCCATTTCATTTACATTCCTGTCTCGGATTTAGGACAGGCATTTCTCAGAACAGTTTATTAATTAAGCATTATAACCGAAGCAGGGGGCATTACCGTTTAGGTAATGCCCCAGGGCATAAGGTACAAGCCTGAGGAAAGTGAGTGCTTTAACGTAAGCCTCCCCCACCCTTGCAAGTGCTATACTTCTATTAGTACCCCAGCACGTTGTACCAGGGCGCTAATAGTGATTTTTATCAAGTTGAGAAACGGCATGTTTGACGTTTCTCAACTTGAAAAAAAATTACAAAACAAGATGGCTGCCATGAATCCTTGCTCCCTTTCCATGGCGGCCATTTCTGGTAAGAAGATCGACGAGGGAGGGAGGAGTGCAAGGTAAGTGGGGAGGGGTTAGGGCAGGTTGGGGGGTTGGAAATCGGGGTTGGGGGAATTAGGGGTTTGAGGTGCAGGGGCACACTTACGTGATTTTCAGCGAGGGAAGATAGCGGCCTCCAGCTCACAGGAGGCTCGTTACAGGGGTTTTACTGTGTGTTAAGGCCTCTGTTCTGCCTGGGCGGCTGCCGCACGCTCCTCACCGGGTGCTAATTTGAGAAAAATCTACTAATATTTCTGTGATCTGTGCCATTTGCTTTTGCATTAAAAGCAGCTCCTTCCACTGCCAAGTCTGCGTCTTGATGCATACGGGTTTAGTCCGCAATACCAATGTAAAATTAAATAAATAAATACAGAACTACACATCCCACTTAGGCTCAAAAAGCAGAGGTGGGCCAGCCATAGGAGTCACAGAGATGTTCAGAGGCAGATAGCTGGGGTTGGGAGCTTATATGGACTGTTTCAGTCCCAGGGGTGTGGTCATGAACCCTGTCCCCCTAAGCTACACATGCACATGACCTCTGAACTTGCACTTTCTTTTACAGTGTAGGGCCAGAGAGCTCAGTAGAGGTGAGCTCAGGTTCTTGTGGTGGGGATTAGGATGTGCTTTATGTACTAGACACTTTTTTGGTCTAGCACAAATGCATTTTTTAGTTTGCGCTATTAGGTGGTGCTGAAAGTGCTACATTTAAGCCAAAACCATGGCCAATAAAAAAGCACTTTAACATAAGAGGTTGAAATAAGGGCTTTGGATGAGGGTCTCTAATGCTTTTTCAATGCAGATGACATATGCGAATGGATTTGTGTTGTTTGGCTATACGTTGCACCCATAACGCCCATCTCTAAGTCAAATCTATATGATTTTCCTCCCATTCCCACCCATCTTCCCTCAAGCCACACCCCTTTTTGCACTCTTCACCGTGCCGAATTTGTCAGCCATATTTTCTTCCTACAGAGCCGCTATCTTGAAATGCAGTTGTTTATAGTTTAATGTTGGTATATCACTTCCAAACTTAGAATGTTGCATTCTGATAAACGTAATTTATCAAATTGCACTATATTTTAGGCTCATTTTGATTTCGTTGTAAAATAGGAATACATTGCACACATTTTAATAAGAAGGATATATTTATCAAAATTATTTTTTTTCTTCTGTGCTCGCCTGTTTTTGTAAGTACCACTTGGGCTGTTTTCGGGTCTGGGCGGAATTGACATTGGAGGTGCGACTCTCCCGAGAACAAGCTGCTGAGCTCAGTGAGCTGCAAGCAGCGGGGCTTGTCAGCTGTGGAGGCTTGTGAGTGATTGACAGGTGTCAGAAAGCGGGCGCTACTTGCTCCTCTGTTCAACCAAGGCAGTGTTTGGAAATCTTGTATATTGTTCTTGCCGCAAAATGGATTGTCTGTTGGTGCTGTGGCGACTTTACTGGCACCTGAGAGGAGGGCAATGTCATGTAAACATCTGTGCGCCTGCCAGTGTCTGTGCCTTAGGCCACACTCGGTGGTATGTTTATGAGATCACCGCCCTGTAATGCTCCGGGCAGGGCCACTCACTTCTGTGTGAAGGCACTATCGTGTTACACGGTTCCCACTATCCATTCCTTTTCATGTTCCCTCACGCCTGGCATCGGAGTGCCCATGCTGTTCTAGTATGTATGTAACGTAACAGTTTGTTAGGTCCATACTCGATAGAGAGCAGGCCTGCCATGGTGCTGCTGCTTGCCGTTGCACTTGCGTTGCATGTGCTTGTGGGCCGCCTATCTCACATGCTTTGTGACATCCCTCAACATTCCGTGGGCTGCAGTGGTAAGGGGCGCTTGCACTTCTTTGCATGTGAAAGCCTGGTGCATATGCGGGTAATGACTTTGCCCCACGTATGCATCCTTGCTGACCCATTATGCTCAGCAGATTTGGGTTATATTCAGGTCCAGGTTTGCCAAAGAGCGAATAGGCAAACACGGGTTTCGGGCACACTGAATACGCTTAGTAAGTCACTATTAAGCAAACACGTGCTTGAAATCCGGAACAGTGAGCTCCTTAGCTCATAACTCTACCCAAACTCTCATATCACTATGCTTACTCTCTCCTCTACACCAACACACAATAAGAGCGCAGCTACACCCCTCGATCAATTTCGGCCTAGCTCCTCGCATACGAACATTACTCCATGAACACCTTATCATTCTAATAAAACACAGCTGCACCACATGAAAGCCGGCCTAGCTGCACACATAAGCGTCCTACCCAGGCCTAACTCAGCCAGAACCCAGGCCTTGGTGTCCACCCTCCAGACTGCACACATTCAACTGATATCAATACCACCACACCTAAAGCTAGGATGCAGCTACCATCAGGCAGTTGCATCAGCTGCACACATAACTGGTGCACCCAAGCACCCTATGACACCTTACTCTCTCAACTGACCTGAACTACGGTCCCCGAGGGCGTTCAAGCTACTAGCGCTTTGAGGTCATATGATATATAGAGCGCTATATAAATGCCAAATAACATAACATAACATAACAAGGCCCTCGGCTCTCATGAGGCTAGGGTCAGACGACCTAAAGGCCACTTTGATTATGTTAAGACCAGTTGTGCTTGCAGGCATCGTCTATGGTCGGGTGCGAGGGACGGTGTGTTGGCTTGCCTGGTTATGTGGAGGGGTCATGGGAAGACAGTGGATTTCCAGGTCATGTGATTGGCGACTGCATGCCTTTATCATGTGGCGGGTGGGTGGGTTTTCTGCCCATGAGGTGTCAGGCAATGCTGGCTGTGTGTTGGGTCATGTGGTTCACCTGTTGGTCATGGTAACCTCAGAGTCCCTTTGCCTGATTCTCGTGCTCAAAGCCCACTTACCTCTAGCGTGCGCGGTCCACCTTATGACTTACTTCACTACGTGAATTTGTTTCAGTTTCATGCTCTACTGAGGGTGTCGTCATTAATAGCCACCACCATTTGTCTGACAAATGAGCGAAACACATTTTCAGGGTAATTCATAGAATTTCGCACAAAAGTGGCGCACGCGGCTGGCGCACAGTGTCCCCGTGCGATACACTGCGCCAGCCGCGTGTGATAAAATCCATTTCATCGCACAGCGTATTCATGGATTTCAGCCTCCAAAACCAGCCGTGGCGCAGAGTGGCGCAGCGACCCTGCAGCAGCGCCAGTTACGCCCCCAAGAACGCCCTCGCGCAAGGAAAAGCCATCAAAATTCCCAATTCATCGCAAAGGGCTGCGCTAACCCTGGACCAGTTGACAGGGCTGCCAAACAGCAAACGCCAAGCGGGGAACGTGTATTTCAGTGGTTTAAGGGAAGTTTCACACGCGATTGTCCTGGGTACGTGTACAGCAGGGGTGCGCGTGAAGTAACACACGCGATTCCATCAGGGCACATGTATTCCAGGGGTGCGGGGGAAGTATCACACGCAAAATCAGCAGGGTATGTGTATTTCAGGGCTGGGCGGGAAGTATCGCACGCGATTCCATCAGGGTACATGTATTTCAGGAGTGCGCGGGAAGTATCACACGCAATTCCATCAGGGCACGTGTATTTCAGGGGTGCGCAGGGAGCACTACACATGAATTGGCCGTGTGGGTCCTCACAGGTGTTCCCTCTACACCCTCCACGGCCCCTGCAGCCAGCCCACACCACAGGGGACTACCCTGCACCCCTGCTCATGTCCCGCAGGCAGCCCATCCACCATGGCCATGCCCCCCAGCCAAGCCACATGTCACCTTGCACTACTGATCAACAACGCATGTCTCCCAGCACCCTCACCCCCCAGCACTGTGGGGCATCTGTCAGCAGGCCCCCACACATGTCCAACTCATGTCCCCCTGCACCCCCACCCGCCAGCACTGTGGGGCACCCTCCACCAGGCCCACACTCATGTCTCCCAGCACCCCCACCCCCCAGCATCCAGGGGCACCCTCCACCAGGCCCCACTCCTTTCTACCGCCCCTCCACCTCCCAGCAGTGTGATTGACCTGTGTACGTGTATATCAGGGTTGCACGTGTAGTCTGACACGCAAATTCATCAGGGTACGTGTATTATGGGTCCGTGTGAACTTCCACACGCGATATCAGCAGCGTACGTGTATTACGGGGTTGGCGGGAAGTACCACACGCGATTGCCCTGGGCACGTGTATTTCGGGGTGCGCAGGAAGTTCCACACGCAAATTCAGCAGGGTACGTGTATTCCAAGGTACGCGGGAAGTTCCACACGCGATTGCCCTGGGCACGTGTATTTCGGGGTGCATGGGAAGTTCCACACGCGATTGTCCGTGGTGCGTGTATTTCGGGTTGCGCGTGAAGTTTCACACGCGATTTCAGCAGGGTGTGTGTATTCCAAGGTGCAAGGGAAATTCCACAAGCGAATCCAGCAGCCTACATGTATTCCGGGGGTGCTGGGCAGTCCTACACGTGAATCGGCCGTGTAGGTCCTCCCAGCTGTTCACTCGACACCCTCCACGGCCCCTGCAGGTGGCCCACACCACAGGGGACTACCCTGCACATGTCCCGCAGGCAGCCCATCCACCATGCCCATGCCCCCCAGCCAACCCACATGTCACCTTGCACTACTGCCCACCAACGCATGTCCCCCTGCACCCCCACCCCCCAGCATCCAGGGGCACCCTCCACCAGGCCCCCACTCATGTCCCCCTGCACCCCCACCCCCCAGCACTGTGGGGCACCCTCCACCAGGCCCCCACTCATGTCCCCCTGCACCCCCACCCCCCAGCACTGTGGGGTACCCGCCAACAGGCCCCCACTCATGTCCCCCTGCTCCCCCACCCCCCAGCACTGTGGGGCACCCTCCACCAGGCTCCCACTCATGTCCAACTCATGTCTCCCAGCACCCCCACCACTGTGGGCCACCCTCCACCAGGCCCCCACTCATGTCTCCCAGCACCCCCACCCCCCAGCACTGTGGGGCACCCTCCACCAGGCCCCCACTCATGTCCAACTCATGTCTCCAATCACCCCCACCCCCCAGCACTGTGGGCCACCCTCCACCAGGCCCCCACTCATGTCCAACTCATGTCCCCCTGCACCCCCAACCCCCAGCACTGTGGGGCACCCTCCACCAGGCCCCCACTCATGTCCAACTCATGTCTCCCAGCACCCCCACCCCCCAGCACTGTGGGCCACCCTCCACCAGGCCCCCACTCATGTCCAACTCATGTCCCCCTGCACCCCCACCCTCCAGCACTGTGGGGCACCCTCCACCAGGCCCCCACTCATGTCCCCCTGCTCCCCCACCCCCCAGCACTGTGGGGCACCCTCCACCAGGCACCCACTCATGTCCAACTCATGTCTCCCAGCACCCCCACCACTGTGGGCCACCCTCCACCAGGCCCCCACTCATGTCTCCCAGCACCCCCACCCCCAGCACTGTGGGGCACCCTCCACCAGGCCCCCACACATGTCTCCCAGCACCCCCACCCCCCAGCACTGTGGGGCACCCTCCACCAGGCCCCCACTCATGTCCAACTCATGTCCCCCTGCACCCCCACCCCCCAGCACTGTGGGGCACCCTCCACCAGGCCCCCACTCATGTCCCCCTGTACCCCACCCCCCAGCACTGTGGGGCACCCTCCACCAGGCCCCCACTCATGTCCAACTCTTGTCTCCCAGCACCCCCACCCCCCAGCACTGTGGGGCACCCTCCACCAGGCCCCCACTCATGTCCCCCTGCACCCCCACCCCCCAGAACTGTGAGCCACCCTCCACCAGGCCCCCACTCATGTCCCCCTGCACCCCTACCCCCCAGCACTGTGGGGCACCCTCCACCAGGCCCCCACTCATGTCCAACTCATGTCTCCCAGCACCCCCACCCCCCAGCACTGTGGGCCACCCTCCACCAGGCCCCCACTCATGTCTCCCAGCACCCTCACCCCCCAGCACTGTGGGGCACCCTCCACCAGGCCCCCACTCATGTCCCCCTGCACCCCCACCCCCCAGCACTGTGGGCCACCCTCCACCAGGCCCCCACTCATGTCTCCCAGCACCCCCACCCCCCAGCACTGTGGGGCACCCTCCACCAGGCCCCCACTCATGTCCCCCTGCACCCCCACCCCCCAGCACTGTGGGCCACCCTCCACCAGGCCCCCACTCATGTCCCCCTGCACCCCCACCCCCCAGCACTGTGGGGCACCCTCCACCAGGCCCCCACTCATGTCCCCCTGCACCCCCACCCCCCAGCACTGTGGGCCACCCTCCACCCGGCCCCCACTCATGTCCAACTCATGTCTCCCAGCACCCCCCCCCCAGCAGTGCAGGGCACCCTCCACCAGGCCCCCACTCATGTCCCCCTGCACCCCCACCCCCCAGCAGCCAGGGGCACGCTCCACCAGGCCCCCACTCATGTCCCCCTGCACTCCCAACCCCCAGCAGTGCAGTGCACCCTCCACCAGGCCCCCACTAATGTCCCCCTGCACCCACACCCCCCAGCAGTCAGGGGCACACTCCACCAGGCCCCCACTCATGTCCAACTCATTTTCTCCAGCACCCCCACCCCCCAGCAGTGCAGGGCACCCTCCACCAGGCCCCCACTCATGTCCCCCTGCACCCCCAGCAGCCAGGGGCACCCTCCACCAGGCCCCCACTCATGTCCCCCTGCACTCCCACCCCCCAGCAGTGCAAGGCACCCTCCACCAGGCCCCCACTCATGTCCAACTCATGTCTCCCAGCACCCCCAGCCCCCAGCAGTGCAGGGCACCCTCCACCAGGCCCCCACTCATGTCCAACTCATGTCCCCCTGCACCCCCACCCCCCAGCACTGTGGGGCACCCTCCACCAGGCCCCCACTCCTGTCCCCCTGCACCCCCACCCCCCTGCATCCTTGGGCACCCTCCACCAGGCTCCCACTCTTGTCTCCCTGCACCCCCACCCCCCACCAGTCAGGGGCACCTGCCAGCAGGCCCCCACTCCTGTCTCCCAGCACCCCCACCCCCCAGCAGTCAGGGGCACCTGCCAGCAGGCCCCCACACATGTCCCCCAGCCAACATGTCATCACAATCTAGATCCCCGGGCCTTATGGTCAGCCTCCAAATGCCAAACACCCACCCGAGTATTGCATCCACCCACTTAGAAATGGCAATTACATGATACAACCCCAATGGCAAGTTTGTAAATAAACACATGTCCCTCACATACACACAATGGGTGTCAGTGAATGTCAAAACCCATATCATGATATGCATGAAACCAATGAGATGATACTACACATTGAAGTTTGAAGAAAAAATATGTATTAAAAGCAACATAATTTGAATCAAAAATAAACAAACGAAAATGGGAATTAAAAAAAAGAAAGCAGCATGTCCGTAAAATAATGTAAAACCACAAATCATAATGCAAACGAAAGGTGTCCAAAGTCACAGTTCACAAAAGTAAATCCAATGGAAAATTAAAATCGAAAACCATTGCTCCATGGGTAAATTATAAAAAAAAATAGAAAATCCAACAGTCAACTATATACAGATAAACAATCTAGGGTCCATGATCCCAACAGAAGGAATGAAACCTATCTAATAACACTACCTAATAAAAAAACTATATACAAAAATGTGGCCCATTGTCCAAAAGGTCCAAAAAAAACCAAAGGAAACCTAACACTAACAACAGAACTATTTACAAGGGCAGTGGGCCAGTCCGACGGCTCACTTCGGGATGTTCCGGGCCAGGGCATCATCGAACTCCTGCTCAATGTCCCGGAAGCGGTCCTCCTCCATGGCCCCGAGGGTCCGCAGGGCCGTGGACATGTTCACCTCCAACTCCTTGCGGATTGCCTCAAGGCACTTGGCCCGCCTCAGGGCCCTCCGCATGGAGTTCTCCGTCCTGACCATCGTGAGCCGTGCCTCTTCTGCCCGCTGCCGCTCCGCATCTATGGCGTGGCCCAACCGTTGCCACACGGAAGACACTTCCCGTCCTGGGTCCTCCTGCCCTCCTGCCGATGCCTGCCCCTCCGATGTCGAAGGCCCCGAGCCATCATGGACCCACCTTGTTGCTGCTGCTGCTGTGCCTGTGCCCGTGCCCTGGCTCCTGCTGCCTGCACATCCTCCACCGGCTGGGGTGCAGTCGTTGATGTGGCCACCCCTGCTGGACGTCCGACTCCCGATTGTGGCAGGGATGCCTCCTCCACCAGCCTGGCCGCACCGTCAGAGGCAGCTCCACAGAGCACCCAGGTGACTAATGGGTGGGAAGATGGCACAGAGGACGACTGGTGCATAGGGGGTTCAGTTGAGCAGGGGGTCTGAGCAAGCCCCATCAAACGGAGGAATCCGGCCTGGGTGACCTGTCCCAGTAGGCCGACGCGGTCAACGAGCCATTCGAGATGACGTGCAGTCTCCTCATGAAAAGACTGCAGGTCACCTTGCATGGCCCGTTGACGCAACGCCACACCAGTCAGGACAGCCTCAACCCGGACTCGGATAGCCACATCCGTAGGCAGAGGAAGGCCAGTTGTTGTGAGCTCATCCCCTGCCTGAAAACGGGTCTGGACGTAGGCATCCCTGCTGGTGCAAGATGATGCAGTGACAGGACAAGGGACAGGATTGCACACAGGCACCTCCGCAGCGGCCTGTGCTGCCTCCTGTCCCTGGTCCTGCACTGCACCACTAGCACCAGTGGAATCCCCACCTGCAGACCCCGTCTCTGTTGCTTGCACGGCCTCCTCCTCCACCAAACCCCCCACCAACCTGAATGACTCCGTGCCATCTTCCCCCGTTGGGCCCTGTGGGGTCCCAGCTGCCCCTTCTGCTGCCGAGGAGTCCAACTCCAACCTCCGCCTCTTGGACCTCCCCCCGACAGCTGCGGCCTGGGACACGGCACCGGACTCCTCACTCCCCGACGAGATCACAACCTGGGAGGGGAGCCGGGCCTTGCGTCTCCAGCTGGCGGTGCGATCCCCGCCGCTGTGCTCCACAGCACCTTCTCCGCCCTCTTCATCAGTTGACACTGCAGACAGAGAGAAATAAAACACAGGCATCAGGGCACTGTACAATGGACACATACACACATGACAGTTGTACATGAGTGGCATTGGCAAACCTCAGACATGGCATCACAATCGCCAGCACACATGTCATTTCAACTTGCACACATGAGCCATACCACAGCCATATCGCAACTGCCAGCACCATCAATACACATACAACAGCATGAGCAGGCAAAGGTGAGCCAGACATCACATGCAACACAGGGAGTGCACTACACATGTACACACACCACCACACTTGCATGCATGTGTACACCTCTGCCAACTGTCGCAGTGTTCAGATCGGCATCCATGTCACATCTGCCAATCAGGCTTCCACATCCCGCTGTCACATGCATCAATGTTGAATCACTGTTGCACCCTTGTCAAATACACACACATGCACATGTACACAGTGCTGATACATGCATCTGAAAACAACATCCATGAGTGACATCACGAACATGCCTACTTACATACAAATTCATCCAAACATGTGTGCCCACACAACTGCATTTGGCATGCAAGCCTACACACACAAGCACCATCAATGTCTCACACATGACAGCCCTCGCATGTGTTAGCCTCACGGCCCTGTACACCCCCACCCATACTTGGCCTCATACAAACACATGTGCAACCTGCACACTACTGGCACATCACCACACGCACAGCTTACAATCATGATGCATGTACACTTACTGCTCGACTCCAGACGGGTCTGCCTCTCAAGGACCTGGATGTGGAGTGCTGGGGATACGCGTTCCAGGACCCTCATCTGATCGTCCGACAAGTGGCCCCGGCGCCACTTAGCATCCGCTGCCTTCAAGAGGCGCCGGGCCTTGTTGAGGGTCCTGGACCTGAAGTCCTCCCAGCGCTTCTTGACATGATGGAATAGACAGACTGTCACCCCCTCCGCATTGATGGCAGTCACGATGCCCGTCCAGATCCGAGTCCGTCCTTCCTTGTCGGCGCGCAAACTTCCAAAGAGGGCATCATACTGCCCCAGGACTTGCTCCACCAGGACACCAACTTCGGTGGCAGTGAAGCAGGTGCCCCTCTGCCTCTCTGGCCAGGGGTTGTCAGTGGTGCCAGATGTTGCAGTGCCCGACATGACAACCCCAGAGGCAGGAATGGGTGGGCAACTGGGTCCTGGGGCTGGGCTTTGGAGCGATGGAATCCCAGTCGGGAGTCTTCGGTTCCAGCAGGGGTGGTCACAGCAACAGCACCCCTGGCTGATGTGCAGGCAGCAAATGGCATGGCACGTGGGCAGCAGGCAATCAGGCAGCAGCAGATGGCAGGTGGGAGCATGCTCGGGGCTCTGGGGGGCAGTAATTCGGCCTTCTGGGCAGGAGCGTGGTCTTCCGTGTGCTTACGCGTGGCCAGCTTGATACGGAGTGATTTGGCATGTGAAAATCCAGCACGTCTGTGTGTAATTCGAGGAAAGGGCCTTAGCGCGTAAGCGCGTCAGCACACGTACGCAAATTCAATGGCCCAAAGGGCACCAGCGCGTATGCGCGTCTGTGACGTGCGTGCGCGGGTGTTTCCCTGTACACGGGTGCATGTTACACGTCCAATGACTGCACATCAGAGTGTCAGCTCGTCTAATTGGAGGATGGGGCCTTGGCGCGTACACGCGGAAGTGACGCTGGACGTGTGGGCATGTTTAAAAGGTACGTGTAGAACGCCATTTCCTTGTACGTGCTTTTCGTGGAGAGCGAGTGGGTGAAATCTGTACTTCTTGTTGGTTCACACGCGATTTACTTCACGGCGTTCCAAATTCGTACTCCCTGTTACCTCTGACAGCTTTTTGTCTTCTTGTCTTTTTCCTGGGCCTGTTTCCTCAAACAGCGTTCACTTCTCCTGTTGTCCTGTCTCCTCAGACAGCGTACAATTCTTCTTTTGGCGGGGGTGTTGCCAACGCGCACACGCGCGTATTTTTCACGCAATTTTTCCTGGCAGACGGTGAGTCACGCACGTATTTGACATCTGTGCTTGCCCCGTGTGTTGCCTACCCCTTCAGAGGTCAGTCTAGGCTGCGTGTGACACGCATACGTTCATATTTGTGTTTCTGGGTGCCACAGCGTAGTGCAGGTTTTGTTTTCCATGCACGTGGTCTAGGAGGGGTTGCGTGCACATTATCTCCCTTTTTCGGGGTGCCTGTGCGTTGCTTGACCCGTCATCTTCCCACAGGGGTCACATACAGCCTTGCTAGAGCACTAGGGTATGAATACCATCTAGTACCCTACCCCTTTGACCCCCAATTGCCCGGGACAATAGTTTACTGCAAATCCCATACGCACAACAACATCAGTGCCATGGTTGGGAGGCGAGCACGCGGTAAGGGTGGCAAAGGTGGGCGAGCCACAAGAGGTGGCTGTGGTGGATACGGTAGGGGACGTGGCCAGGACTTGCAGGGTGCCCATAGCCCCCCATGTGTGGGTGACCAGTCAGGGACACCCATGCCCCCCCCCCTGGTTGAGGGTAACATGTCTGACACCATCCCTGCTCAGCCCTTGTTGGACCAGCCCATTGTGGCACCAGACCTGGCACTGGGTGACTCCATGGCTGACTTCCAGGTCAGCAGGTCTAGGCCAAGTGTGGCGGTGCACATTGGTGTCACCAGCCCACATGGATCAGGGGCAGCTATGTCATCTGCTGCCCCGATTAGGCAGGGTGGGGAGGCTGCAGGGGCAGCTGCGGCTCCATCCACCCCAGCTCTGAGTGTCCCAGCCAGGACAGTGTCGGTCCTAGTCCATCCTGCTGACGTTCCCCCTGACTACATCACACTTCAGCTAATGCCTGCACCAAGTCCCATGGTGAGTGTTCATTCCCACACTCCTAGTCCACAGTCCACCGGGGCTCCTGCCCCTAGTGTCCAGAGCGGCGTAGGACACTCAGTATCACCACCACCTTCCAAGCGGAAGAGGAAGAGTGCTCGTCCAGTATAGGCTGATGCCCCAGACACGGCTACACAGTCCGGCCCACCAAGGAAGCCCAGCTTCAATCAGGTCGAACTTGATGTACTTGTGGAGTATGTGTCCGCACATGACAGCGAAATGGTGATTACTGCAGGATGCAAGACCACACCTGCACAGCGTCAGGCACACTGGCAGACCATTGCGGAACTCATAAGTTCCCTTGAATTCGTGAGGCGCACAGCTAATAATTGCTACAAGCGCCGGAAAGACCTTAAGCGCAGGGCAAAGAAAAAGCTGGCCTCAAGTCATGCCGCAACTCTAGTGACTGGAGGTGGGTCTCCGGCAGAGGACATAGAACTCACTCCACATGAGTATGTTGCTGGATCCTACGTCATGGAGGAACAGATCCAAGGCGTGGGAGACCTGCCAGATTACGAGGCATTGTCCGGTGAGTGCACATGCATGTGTGTGTCATCCATGTGCATGGTGTGTGTGTGAGTGCTTCTGATTGAGTGCCAGGTGAGGGGGTGTGTGCTTGAGTGGTTTGGGTCACCCATGTGCTTCATCCAATACATTCTGCGCACCAGGATTTGGGTGTTGCAGTATCCCTTCTGGCAACAGTAGACATTCAGCCCAACCTCACGCCAGTTGCCCTTGAATTGTCATCTTGCCACAACATAGTTGCATGTTATTCTGTGTTCATTCAGGCTGATTGTCTGCATTCCACCACTTTCACTAGGCATTTCTCAGTCCTATTGTCACATGTGTGACATGGCTAGGGTACATGCCATCTGTGTGATGGCATGTGTCATGTTTGTGTATTGGACATGCCAATCACAGGCCAATGTGTGATGGCACTGCTAGGCAGCATGCAGCAAATTTGTTGGTCTTCCATCTTGGTGTCATCAATGTGTGCCATTTGCCTCCCCTTCATACGCAGTGACAGTGCATGCATGGGAGGGTTATAGTCATGTGGAACATGTGTCAATGAAGTACTGTTTCTGTTGCTTCTCAGCCCTAATTGTGTTCCATGTTGCTAATGCCTGTTCCCATTTCTTTTCTTTCATGTCTTTGCAGGGGATGACGCACTTGATACTGCTGGGGTTGTGGAGATGGTGCAGACCCAGGAGGGGTCTCAGGCCCGACCGGGCACCAGTGAGGGACGTGGTGTGGTGGTGGGTGAGAACCCACACTTGCTGCAGGCCGTCATCTCAAGGGGTGTCTCTGGGTGCACCTCCCCCGAGCTCTATTCAGGTGTCGATTTGGATGATGAGACCTATGTGCCGTCGCAGGTAAGTGTTTCTGGGAGGGATTCTGTACTGTCCAACCCACCTGCACCAGGGGTAGAACCCTCAATGGGGATGTCAGTGTTGGTAGGTCCGCCTTTGGTGGTTACGGATGCAGGGTCACACTCCGCTACATCTGATCCTGTTCCTGGGCCAGAGGATCAGAGGGGGAATGCAGTGCTGCAGCCTCAGGCAGTGCCGGCACAGCAAGGCGCAGTTCGCCTTGCCCCAGACAGGTGTGGTGCCCACCGACGCAGTGGCCGTACGCCACCTGGCAATACCGCATGGGAGCAATCCATATACAGTATGGCAAACCAACAGGCAGCATCAACTGAGATGATGGCTCAGGCCATGGATAGGGTGGCTACTTCCATTGTCCCCCAAGAAAGGCTAATTGAACAACTACAGCAGGCAACAGACTCCATTAGCCAGTCACACAGGGAGGACATGTTGGCGTCCAACAGGGACAGGCGGACATCACTGGAGACTCTGCGGGAAGCCATTTCTATTGAGTCCCAGGGCCACAGGGAAGCCCTGAGGGTGGAACTCTGTCAGCTCAGGGCAACTCTGGTTGAGCTTGAGGCTTCAGCTAACACGAGGACAGAACAGCAGCTGGAGCGGCTCACACGTATGCTCTCAGCTGAGATGCAGGCAACTAGGGCCGAGGTCCGGGCATCCCGTGAGTTGTTGCACGGGGACCTACGCACAATTATCCCCCAGAACCAGACCTTCCACACCCGCATGCTTGCTGCCATGGAGGACCAGACTAGGGCTTTGCATGGGCTGCCTCCCATAGTGCCACCACCTCCTGATGCAGCTGCAGAGGGTGAGGAGATTGACAGCAGCGATTCTCCCACAATAGGGTAGCCGTGCAGGCCATGAGCCCATGGAGGTGTTTTTTTTCCGCAAGATCCACACAGGTGGGTTTGGTGTGCACCCTGTCCTCGGACCTCCTGTGTTGCCCCCCCCCCCCACCCCCTCGGGCCCATTCATGGCCATTTTTGATTTTTGATTTTTGTTTTTGTTTTTTTTTTGATTTTTGAATCTTGATTTTTTTGACAGTGTGTTGCCTTGTGTGGCTCCCGTGGGCATACGCTGTATTGTGGCTGGGCACATGCAGGCTTATCCTGAATTTGGGTCAGATGCTTGGGTTTGTGTGACACACACCCCTCCTGCTTCCCGTTTCCATGGGCTTGCAAAGGGTTGCCCAAGTGACATTGACTTACACGGTGACGTTGGACTCCCATATGATGTGTGGGCAGTCTGTAGTCAATACTGTGTATACATTCCTAGTGCATATTGTGGTTTTATTGTACACTGCATGGTTTATTGATATGTGCCTCTGCATCCATCTCATCCTCCTAATTTGCAGGTCCATTTCTCATGTCTTCACAAGGCGGTCTACTTTGGAACTGGAATCCATGTTGTAAGCAGTGCACCTACACTCTTGCGTGGCGCTAACACTGTATAGTTGGAAGTGTTCGAAGTGCTGGCATTATCAGGTAGTGAGGCTACCAATTTTTTAAGTCCGTACTGTCATGTTTATGGTAGGTTGGAGGTTGTGTAGGTGATTGGTATTATTGGTAATGTGTGTTGTTGGTCCTGCATTACTGTGAGCATTTCATGTGTGGCCAGTTTCCATTAGGGACACTGTAGTTGGTGACACTTGGGTCATGTTGTGGGGATTGATTTGTTTGCTCTCACATTGCATGACATGCCATGGTGTGTTGTGTGGCTGTGCCGGGGAGGGGTTGGGTGATATGGCACTGTTCTCATGTTGTATTTTGCAAGTGGGTATTCATTTTTGCTGCATGGAAGTGTGTCTTTTGATGACACTGCATTGGTGGTGTTTGTGTAGGTAGGGATACACACATTGTGACACTTCCAGATGAACAATCTCAGGCTGCTATGGTTCTGACAGTTGACTGTCCCTTAATTCATCAGAATTGTCAGATTGAGTCATCATTGATTGTCAGATGGTATGTGCCAGGGCTGTGTGCACTCCACAGGGGTGTGCTTTCTATGTGAAGTAATTAGCCACTAGCTGCGTACGGGCTGCCTCACCCCGTGCCCTTTCCCCTCCCATGCGCAGCAGGCGTGCATGTGGTTGGGGATGTGGGGACACCACCATGTCCACAGCCAGGCCCCGGCGTGTTGCAACATTGTGCAGGACACATGCTGCCACTATGATCCTGCACATTACTGGGAGAGCGTATAACAGCTGCCCACCAGAACGGTCAAGGGAGCGAAAGCGTCACTTGAGCACTCTGAATGTGCGCTCCACTATGCCCCGTCTTGCAATATGGGCTGTGTTGTATCTTACCTCAGGAGGCGTGATGGGGTTCCGAATTGACGTCATCATGTGTGTGCTCAGAGGGTAGGCACTGTCCCCTGGGGAGGTGGTGATGGGGATCATTAGTGGGGTATTGGCATTACTCTGTATCTGTCATGCATGCGCGTGTGCTGTGGCATTTCTACTCACCAAGCAGCCATGCATCGCCATGCCGCCCAGCTTCCATGTCCCGGTTTAGGGTTGACATCCTGCAAATGAAGCTGTCGTGGGTGGACCCTGGATAGTTGGCATATACTGAGGTGATGATTCCCTTGGCATCACATACTACCTGGACGTTGATGGAATGCCAGTGCTTGCGGTTTCTATAGATGTGCTCAGATGCCCTGGGGGGACGTAGAGCCACATGGGTGCAATCAATGGCACCTAGCATTTTGGGGAATTGTGCCACCCTGTAGAAATCCTGGCTGACAGCCTGCCTTTCTGCAGGTGTTCTGGGAAGGTATATGTGCCTACGGACTGATGGGCGTGCATGGATGATGCCAACACCTGGTGTAGGCACCGTGACTGCGTGGCCTGTGACACCCCCCCCACTATGGCACTTGTCCGCTGAAATGATCCGGTAGCCAAGAAGTGCAGTACATTGAGGACCTTCTCCAGGGGGCTGAGTGCTTGGGAGCACAGGTTGGGTGATGTGAGCAGGTTGAGTATTATGTGTGGTGGAAACCTGTACCTCCCATACACCTGGTCATCAGGCATACCAAATAGGCTGGTTCTGGGAGTAAAGATTGTGGCCCTGACTATCCTTCTCCTCCTCCTGCGGTATCCCACGGCCACTGCTGCTAGGAACGTTATATTCATCCTGGCGTCTGAGCTTGTTTGTTGTTTGCGCACTCTTTTATGCTGCGCGGGACGTGCGCCTGCTTCATGCTGGCATACGTGTTTCAGGATTGGACCTTTTATTTTTTGGCGCGTTGTAGGCGACCGTGTAAATCTTCCCGCCCACCCCAGGAATACACGTAACACGCTCTCCCAGGCCCAGTCGCGAGTAAATATTCCCGCCCACCCCTGGAATACACGTACCCCACTCTCACAGGCCCAGTCGCGTGTGGAACTTCACGCTCACACCGAAATACACGTCCCCTGCAAATTCGCGTGTGGAACTTCCCGCGCACCCCGAAATTCACGTACCCTGCTGGTATCGCGTGTGGAAGTTCACGCGGACCCAAAATACACGTACCCTGATGGAATCGCGTGTGAGACTACCCGCGCACCCCTGGAATACACGTACCCAGGCAAATCGCACGGCTGGGGGGTGGGGGTGCAGGGAGACAGGAGTGGGGGCCTGGTGGAGGGTGCCCTACAGTGCTGGGGGGTGGGGGTGCAGGGGGACATGAGTGGGGGCCTGGTGGAGGGTGCCCCTGGATGCAGGGGGGTGGGGGTGCAGGGGGACAGGAGTGGGGGCCTGGTGGAGGGTGCCCCTGGATGCAGGGGGTGGGGGTGCAGGGGGACAGGAGTGGTGGCCTGGTGGAGGGTGCCCTACAGTGCTGGTGGGTGGGGGTACAGGGGGACATGAGTGGGGGCCTAGTGGAGGGTGCCCCTGGATGCAAGGGGGTGGAGGTGCAGGGGGACAGGAGTGGGGGCCTGGTGAAGGGTGCCCCTGGATGCAGGGGGTGGGGGTACAGGGGGACAGGAGTGGGGGCCAGGTGGAGGGTGGCCTACAGTGCTGGGGAGTGGGGGTACAGGGGGACATGAGTGGGGGCCTGGTGGAGGGTGCCCCTGGATGCAGGGGGGTGGGGGTGCAGGGGGACAGGAGTGGGGGCCTGGTGGAGGGTGCCCCTGAATGCAGGGGGTGGGGGTGCAGGGGGACAGGAGTGGTGGCCTGGTGGAGGGTGCCCCTGGATGCAGTGGGGTGGGGGTGCAGGTAGACAGGAGTGGGGGCCTGGTGGAGGGTGCCCCTGGATGCAGGGGGGTGGGGGTGCAGGGGGACAGGAGTGGGGGCTTGGTGGAGGGTGCCCCTGGATGCAGGGGGGTGGGGGTGCAGGGGGACAGGAGTGGTGGCCTGGTGGAGGGTGCACTACAGTGCTGGGGGGTGGGGGTGCAGGGGGACATGAGTGGGGGCCTGGTGGAGGGTGCCCTACAGTGCTGGGGGGTGGGGGTGCAGGGGGACATGAGTGGGGGCCTGGTGGAGGGTGCCCTACAGTGCTGGGGGGTGGAGGTGCTGAGAGACATGCGTTGGTGGGCAGTAGTGCAAGGTGACATGTGGGTTGGCTGGGGGGCATGGCCATGGTGGATGGGCTGCCTGCGGGACATGTGCAGGGGTGCAGGGTAGTCCCCTGTGGTGTGGGCCGCCTGCAGGGGCCGTGGAGGGTGTAGAGGGAACAGCTGGGAGGACCCACACGGCCAATTCACATGTGGGACTCCACGGCACCCCCGAAATAAACATAGGCTGCTGGATTCGCGTGTGGAATTTGCCGTGCACCCGGAGTACACGTACCCTGCTGAAATTGCATGTGGAACTTCACGTGCACACCAAAATACACGTACCCTGTTGGTATCGCGTGTGGAAGTTCACGCAGACCCATAATACACGTACCCTGATGGAATCGCGTGTGAGACTACCCACGCACCCCTGGAATACACGTACCCTGCTGGTATCACGTTGGAAGTTCACGCAGACCCATAATACACATACCCTGATGGAATTGCGTGTGAGACTACCTGCGCACCCCTGGAATACACGTACCCAGGCAAATTGCACGGCTGGGGGGTGGGGGTGCAGGTAGACAGGAGTGGGGGCCTGGTGGAGGGTGCCCCTGGATGCAGGGGGGTGGGGGTGCAGGGGGACAGGAGTGGGGGCTTGGTGGAGGGTGCCCCTGGATGCAGGGGGGTGGGGGTGCGGGGGGACAGGAGTGGTGGCCTGGTGGAGGGTGCACTACAGTGCTGGGGGGTGGGGGTGCAGGGGGACATGAGTGGGGGCCTGGTGGAGGGTGCCCCTGGATGCAGGGGGGCGGGGGTGCAGGGGGACAGGAGTGGGGGCCTGGTGGAGGGTGCCCCTGGATGCAGGGGGGTGGGGGTGCAGGGGGACAGGAGTGGGGGCCTGGTGGAGGGTGCCCCTGGATGCAGGGGGGTGGGCGTGCAGGGAGACAGGAGTGGGGGCCTGGTGGATGGTGCCCCTGGATGCAGGGGGTGGGGGTGCTGGGAGACATGAGTGGGGGCCTGGTGGAGGGTGCCCCTAGATGCTGGGGGGTGGGGGCGCTGGGAGACATGCGTTGGTGGGCAGTAGTGCAAGGTGACATGTGGGTTGGCTGGGGGGCATGGCCATGGTGGATGGGCTGGCTGCGGGACATGTGCAGGGGTGCAGGGTAGTCCCCTGTGGTGTGGGTCGCCTGCAGGGGCCGTGGAGGGTGTAGAGGGAAGAGCTGGGAGGACCCACACGGCCAATTCACGTGTGGGACTCCCCGGCACCCCCGAAATACATGTAGGCTGCTGGATTCGCATGTGGAATTTGCTGCGCACCCGGAGTACACGTACCCTGCTGAAATTGCGTGTGGAACTTGACGCGCACACCAAAATACACGTACCCTGCAAATTTGCGTGTGAAACTTCCCGCGCACCCCGGAATACACGTGCCCAGGCCAATCGCGTGTGGAACTTCCTGCGAACCCCGTAATACAAGCACAGGCTATTTTTCACACAGCGGGTGTCCGTGTTTGTCGGTACCCCTTTTCACCTCATTTGTCCTATAGGGCCACTGTATGGATCATTCATCATAGCTGTATATGGGTGCTTTTTGTTAGCGCACATTTTGGCGCTCATTTATTTCAGGCGCAGGGACGCTACCGCCTGTTTTCTTGTGGCGTACTTGTTTGGCCCTGTGCGCGTCTTTGCCCGTGCGCTGGTTTGCCCTATTCGATTCCATGAATACGAGTTGTAGGCGAGCGTGTGGGCGTTCCGCGCACTTGCCTCCTGTACTTCCCCCTTGACGCCCATATTTTCACACGTTGTTCCCCATTCCGAGTGTTACGTCCCGTGTTCCGCCTACTTTTGTAATGTGCGCCACGCTATGTGCGATTTCGCAGCGGCCGTGGCACACGCTGTTGGATGACCTGTGCGCCGGTGAGCGTCGCACAGTTTTTCAGCGCACATCCAATATTTTTCTCACGCACAGACTTCCATGAATCGATGTGCGCTGGTTTCCCTGCGATTTTCACAGTTGCACTGCGATTTTCGCACTTTTACTGCGAGTTGCACGTTTTGGCACCTCTGCGCGGGAATTTTCGGTGCACATTAATTCCATGAATCGGCTTGTTTGTTTTTTATTTATACGTGTAATATACAATTATAAACACCAGCTTTTTAACACCAACATAAGATAAAATGAAATACATAGAAGACACATCATGTAAAAAGGATGTGAAATAAAGAAAGGAAGCATACATTCCTCGGCCAGATCTCATCTGAAATAAAGAAAGGAAGCGTACATTCCTCGGCTAGATCTCATGTGAAATAAAGAAAGGAAGCGTACATTCCTCAGCCAGATCTCATGCAAAATAAAGAAAGGAAGCGTACATTCCTCGGCCAGATATCATGCGAAATAAAGAAAGGAAGCGTACATTCCTCAGCCAGATCTCATGCGAAATAAAGAAAGGAAGCGTACATTCCTCGGCCAGATCTCATGCGAAATAAAGAAAGGAAGCGTACATTCCTCAGCCAGATCTCATGCAAAATAAAGAAAGGAAGCGTACATTCCTCGGCCAGATATCATGCGAAATAAAGAAAGGAAGCGTACATTCCTCAGCCAGATCTCATGCGAAATAAAGAAAGGAAGCGTACATTCCTCGGCCAGATCTCATGCGAAATAAAGAAAGGAAGCGTACATTCCTCAGCCAGATCTCATGCGAAATAAAGAAAGGAAGCGTACATTCCTCAGCCAGATCTCATGCGAAATAAAGAAAGGAAGCGTACATTCCTCGGCCAGATCTCATGCGAAGTAAAGAAAGGAAGCGTACATTCTTCGGCCAGATCTCATGCGAAATAAAGAATGGAAGCGTACATTCCTCGGCCAGATCTCATGCGAAGTAAAGAAAGGAAGCGTACATTCTTCGGCCAGATCTCATGCGAAATAAAGAAAGGAAGCGTACATTTCTCGGCCAGATCTCATGCGAAATAAAGAAAGGAAGCGTACATTCCTCGGCCAGATCTCATGCGAAATAAAGAAAGGAAGCGTGGAAGCGTACATTCATCGGCCAGATCTCATTCGAAATAAAGAAAGGAAGCGTACATTCCTCGGCCAGATCTCATGCGAAATAAAGAAAGGAAGCGTACATTCCTCGGCCAGATCTCATGCGAAGTAAAGAAAGGAAGCGTACATTTCTCAGCCAGATCTCATGCGAAATAAAGAAAGGAAGAGTACATTCCTCAGCCAGATCTCATGTGAAATAAAGAAAAGAAGCATACATTCCTCGGCCAGATCTCATGTGAAATAAAGAAAGGAAGCATACATTCCTCGGCCAGATCTCATGCGAAATAAAGAAAGGAAGCGTACATTCCTCGGCCAGATCTCATGCGAAATAAAGAAAGGAAGCGTACATTCCTCGGCCAGATCGCATGTGAAATAAAGAAAGGAAGCGTACATTCCTCGGCCAGATCTCATCTGAAATAAAGAAAGGAAGCGTACATTCCTCGGCCAGATCTCATCCCCAATTAACGTCAGGTCCCAACCACAAAAAGCACATCAGGGGTTAAGTTCCTCCAAAATACGGGCAACTTTTATCCAAAAAATGGTGAAGAAAACAATGCAAGTTTCATTGATCACCCCCATAAGCAGGCCCAAAGAGCATCACCAGAATAGGTGGTCCCCAAGTATATGTATTAGGCATTTCCCAGGCACTGCTATTAGATGCCCAGGTACTCATACCATTCTGCACCATCAATGTCCAGATAATACCTCTATGTCTGTGCCTATTTAGTGCCTTTCCCATGCCTACACAAAAAGCCCAAACTTTTGGCATTGCCAATGATTGTTAATAATAGTCTTTAGAAGGACCAAAAGAAACAATTTATACTGCAAAATGTTGCTGGATGATTTCGACTAATACAGCCTTTTGGGTCAATTTAGGCTGCAAATGCCAAGGCACCTGCAGGAGCTTAATGAGGCAAGGTGGTATTTCAGCCACCAAGATGATGGAATCTCCACGATTCCATCTCTATCAACCACTCATTTAAACAAATATTGTTTAAATGAGTGGTTGATAGACACTTTGCTGATAGGTTTCGTGGAGAGTCCATCATTTTGGTGGCTGAAATACCACCTTGCCACATTAAGCTCCTGCAGGTGCCTTGGCATTTGCAGCCTAAATTGACCCAAAAGCCTGTATTAGTCGAAGTCATCCAGCAACATTTTGCACATATGATACATATAACATATGTGGAATATGCCCTAACAGAGTGCAGCACTGCACTATGAAAATGAGCACCACTGGGGCAAACCATGCACACGGCTTTGCATCACCGGTCACAGGTTATGTAACTGAGCCCGCCACAGTCTATAGGTTCTTTTCTCCTCCAAGCGTTGATAACAGGTGCAGTGCCAGGCTCTAGCAGCTGTACGCCTTTAGATATTTGCATGCAAATACCCTCTCCTGGTGCTATGGGACAAGTGTTGATTGATGCCATTTCAGATTGAGGAAGAGTTCTGGAGGAGAGCTTTGCTCCCCTCTTTGCCTTTGTGTCATTGGTTTGCTTTCTGTAGAATGCCTGGTTATAATCAATTATTTTACCTTCCCTATTCCTGCTGCACCCTTCCTTCTTAGCCACACTCTCACTCTCATCCTCCCTTCCTTCCCTGCTTCACTTTTCAATCATGCGTTGCCATATTCTCACCCTCCCTCTCCTTTTTAGGGCTGCCTATTCCTCCTCTTTTCACGCACAAAGTCATTCTATTCCTCCGTTCTTTGCATCCACATTGTCCTTTCTTTCTCTTTCTCCTTCCCTCTCCCATTCTGAGCTCTCATCCACTTTTACCCTATTCCTTGCCAAATATAAGCTCCATTATTCTCGTTTTCCTTTTCCATTTTGCGAGGAATTGCCATCTGTCAAGGGTGCAGAAGCCCTGGCTTTTTGGATTTGTATTAATTAATACAATTATTCAGGTAATTCATTCTCAGAAAAGGAGATTTGCTGAACAGATCCCCCTTTCATAAGCTCCATCATAAAAGCATAGTGTGCACCTGCGCCCTGCTGCTTCAGTCTCCTGATCTGCAGCACCTGCTTTCCAGTGGTCAGTGCCAGTTCAGAGGTCACAGGTGCCGTGCTTGACAGCTGCTGTGACAACCAAATTATTATAGGGCCGAGGCTGCATTTTAGTTTACATCTCCATTGTAAATTCCATATGATTAGGACACAAATGTCAGCACTGTGACCCCAGCTCAGCTGTCGAAGGTGTCTGGCTTTTCTGGTAACACAGCCTGTCTATGCCACCCACGCCCGATCAGAGACTGAATGACCATGCCTCTCCTGTGATCCTTTGTGAGATCCGGTAGTACCTATGTCTAGCCCGTATGCCCTCTGCAGTTGTTGGCCAGGGAAACAAAAATGAAAGGGCACGCCCAACACAAGAGAATTAGCCTCACACCAGGGTGTTGTCATGCCAAAGGGTCTTTGATGAAATTGGTCTGGGAAGGGGCGGGTTTTTGCAGATAGAGGGAGCTAAGCACAAGTGCTTAAGGGTTCCACCATTTTCTTTCTCTCTCTACCACTCTTCCGTTCTTGTCTCCCCCACTTTCTTTAGCACAAATCAATTTGGATATGATGTCAGAAGGAAAATAGTGCTCGTCTCAAGGACAGTGATTGGGTCTCTTAAAGCAGGCTTGCTTTTGTATAATCACATGTGGACATTTGCCTATAAAAGGAGGGGGGGGTCTCCCACTCCTTCTTTGATTCATTGTTGGGCTTCAATATTTCACGGAAAAATTATTGTTTTGACCCTGGAAGAGCAGTCCTCTCCAAAGTACTCCTGTTGTGAAGTGAAGGCAGGTGCACGAAGGCAGAGGCAAGCTCTGCTCCCCAACCATCCCCAGGACATATTCAAGGTGCCCTGCTGCTGGAGCAAGACCTGCCTCTCTGCAAGACCTGCCTCTCTGCCAGCTGGAACGATACCCACGACCTCACTGGACGTGAAGGACCCTTGCAAGTGTTCGCCAGCCTCCCCCATGCATTGTGAGAAGAAGAACAAGGACCTATTTTATCCCCGAGGCCCAGCACCTGGATTAAGACTTACTACAACTGAAGAAGCCAAGCAGCTGTTATTATTGCATTACAGGGCCTGCGTTAGCAGGCCAGTAGTTATGGTTAAGTTGCTTAACTCATAGAAAGAGCCCTTATTGCGTGTCTTATAACTTTGCCCCCCTGGACAGATGCTCAACAAACTATGCCAAAAAATATATGGCCCCCTCGGAATGAACCTACGAAGTTTGGTGTGTTTTTTTTGTGAATGGGAGGCAAAGTTATAGGGAGGGTCCCAAAATGTGTGTAAATACTCATAGACGAATTGGAAACACTGGACGGATTTTCACCAAATGTGCACCAGGAGTGGCAGCTTGGTCTCGAAGGCATGCTTTTGTACATTTGGTGTAAATCCGTGCACTCGTTTAAAAAAAAAATGACATAAAAGTAGGTAAAACGAATACTGATATATGTGTCTTGTCCGCAGACTCACTTCCCTATTCGGTTTGCTGATGCCCTCCTGGAACAATCAAAGTCCAGCGTGATGTTCACAGATATCGGACGCATTAGCTGATTGGATGGTGAAAAGCATGAGGTGCGATATATTTTTTGAAGTGGTCTCAGTGTTGGTTCCGCAGACAGCGGCCGGTGTCCACGGATAACACATTTGGTGTTATTTGGTGGTCAAAAGAGGGGCCGGATAGGGTAAAGCAGTGGAATAAAGATGATATGGAGCTGTTTTTATAGGTGAAGAAAGGGTTTGCAGATGCCACTGAGTCTGCAGTCAATGTTGGTGTCCCCAGACAACATTTGGATGGCAGGAGGTTCTGGGTGAGTTTTGTTATTTGAAGGTGTACATACACCTGACAATAGTGCTTATGGAATATGTACTTGATTTTACTTGGTATGGTTACTTAGTTGCATACAGCAATAAAGCTGAAATCTCTGGTTCTTTTTCTGTGAAACAAAACAGTATAATTTGTTAAGCAGGACCGTTTGAAAACTTTACTTGCATCCAATTTACATATACAGCTACTTGTTTTGACCCTCATAAACAATACACTCCATGTACTATGTTTGGTACAACATAAGTGTGTGCTACACTGTTTTATGACATGAAATAATCATTGGGTCATTGGGAAAAAACCTATAGAGGATTAAACAAAACCTATAATAATTATGTTAGTGTAATTGTGATAGTATGTTTGTTTGAAGTGTGTTGTAATTAAAGGAGTGTTTAAAGTAGTTAGATACCGGTTGGAGTATTCTAATTATATTAGACTTTACAAGAAGTTTTGTAGGAACAGGAAATGAGATGGTGTATTTGACATTTATTGCAATGAAGGGTATTTTTAAAGTAGTTAGATACCTGTTGGCGTATTCTAACTATCTTGACTTTTAAAAGTACTATTATAGTACTATGGATGTTGTTAGATACACGTTGGCGTATTGTAACTTTTTATTGTGCTACAGTTCAGTGAGTAAATTTGGGTTGAGGGAATATTAAGTAGGCATTTGTTAGATTTGCTGGTAACCTATGTCTTGGAATAGCAGAGGTGTCGTTACATTCAAACCAACCACTTCTTTTTTGACATATGCAGTATAGTGCCCTGAAGTGGTTGTAGCACCAGTGTGGTATATTATGCCGACTGTTGTGAAGTTCTTTTTTTGCCAAGAGCCAAGTGGCTGTGTAAAGCTAATGAGTTTATAGTTATTTCTGGTACCATCTGCTTTGTACCTTAGAATCATCAGTATGCCATATTGGGTATGTGAGCTTATTTGTATGCTGGAACGATTGTCTGAATTGCGAAATCTTTTGGATTTTGCATAAGCTGGTAAAATGGAATGGATTCACAATTTGGTATGGATACATATACAAATCGTTCATTAAGTATGTGCTCTTATGAAACATGGTTCCAGAGAGTGCATGTATGTTTCCACGTGTATGAAATCTTGAAGATTTCATTCATAGATATCATATATGATATGCTATTTTATTTATATCGCGCTCATACACAAGTGTTTCAGAGTGCGAACAAGCAAAGGGAGGGGAACAAGGGAGAAAAAAAACAACGATCATACTAGGCCCAGTGACATTAAGAATGCGCAAGTGCATGGAAAAGGGAAAAAGGGACAAAGTGCGAGGAAGGGCAAGAAGTGGAGAGTGCGGAACAGAGGAGAGAACAGAATAAATAATAAGTGCAAAAAATAAATAAATACAGGCAGAGGCAAGTGCAGTGTTTGTCAGATGGGGTATATATGATAAGTGCAGAAGAAAAATGGGGGACTGTATGGGTACAGATACAGATCCCAGTGCAAGGAGTGGCTAGGAGGCAGTGCAGGAGGGTGAGCGGGCACCTGGGCTGGAAGGAAAAAGAGTGGTGCGGATCATAGTGCAGAGAGAGAAACAATCAGCAGAGGAGAGGGGATGAAGGCAGAAGCAAAGAAAAGGGTCTTGAGATGCTTCTGCTACCGGAGATGGTTCTCCTCAAGTTTCAAGGTGGCCGGGATGCTGTTCCAAAGGGAGGCCCCCACCAAAGACAGAGATCTACCCCCAGCCCGTTTCTTTGAAAAACGACTGTTCCAGAAGGAGTTAGAAGGATATGGGATGTTTTTTGGTTTCCAGTACTTAGTTGTAAGTTCCTTTCAGAATTTTTGTGGATCTTCAAGTGTGGTTATAGTAAATTTTACCATTTCTGCACGGTAGTCCTGTTCCTGCAGTATCCCTGAGACACTGTAAATGTTGTCAGGATTATTTGTGGCATTTCTATGAAGAATGAACATTTGCAAACACAACTGGCCCAAGCCGTTTAAGTAAATGTTGTGAACAATTGGTGGCAGTGGGAACAGAAGATTGAATGTTACATTTGGATAGCAATTTACTCCAGTTGTGTTACTGAATTTATATGGACCAGAGAGTTCTGTCTCTGCATCATTTGATGGGCCTGAACACTTTTTTGGAGAAGAGATATTTGTCTCTTTGTTTTCTGATGGATGTGCAGTAGAGTTTGTTCTAGACATTTTTGTGGTATTATTTGATGAAGAAGCAGTTGGTTGTTGTTTCTTTAGTGATATTGTTGGGAGATCTGTTGTAGGTTCTGTTTGTATTTGTTTTATTTGTAAAGGTTTTATTTTTTGAGGTACAGGGAACATATTTAGATGGGCGGTATACAGTGAACATAGCCTTAGGTATTCTAGGATGCAAGGAATGTCAGCATTGACTTTGTTTGCATCAAAATTAACTTGGAATAGACCATTGGGTGTACGGAGACGTGAAAGTGCTATGTAATACATACCTTCTTTAAAGACTGTGCTGCCAATGTCGATCAATGCATGATCTAGGGTTAGACCTTGGGATTTGTGAATAGTGACAGCATATGCAGGAGATAGAGAAAATTGTTCTCTGCGTATGTACATGTCTTTGAAAAGAAGAAAACATGCAATTGTGCGGCCAATTTTTTAAACTTCTGCAAGTTTTTCAAAGTGGATGTTGACAAACTGAATGTTGTTGTCATGTGGATATGTTTGAAAGCCAACAACTGTACCCATTGATCCATTAACTAAACCGTGTTGTACATCAAGGTTAAGAATTACTCTGCAGTTTAGAAAAAAAGTTAATATTTTCTCCAATCAAGCTGTGTTGGAGATACATTTTTCTAGGCTATTTAGTCATGCTGTTGCTTGTTGACACATAGGGAGTGTCATGCCATATACTTCTAGTTTGTCTGGGGAGATGATATGCAGTATGAGTTGCATTTCATTTTTAACATTGTCTCACTTAATAGAATGCAGCTTGCAAGGGTAATCATTAAGGACATGCAATTTATATTTTGTTGAGTTAATTGTTCTATGACATCAGTAGCAGACCTGTTTTGCCCATATAGCTCATGGATTAGTCTACTATTTAAGATAGATTTTGCATCTTTAGTAAGCAGACCAGTCCTAATGCTTTTTTAAATGTTAGCATAGGTAAGGTCTGCAGATTGATGCATGTTTTGATTTAGTTTTCTGTAATGAAAATGTTGCCAGAGATTTACATTTCCAATGCTGCCCAGTATGTTGCAGCGTTGTTTGTGTCCTAGTGTTTTGCATATAGGTTGACCTTTTACTGGTGTGAACTCTAGGAGGCCTCCAAAACCAATGATGTGGTTCCACCAAAAAGTTGTTTGTAGTCGGTTTTTAGGACTTCTTGCATTCTGAGGTGAATTAAAGCCAACATGAGTTTGGAAACCATGCTTACATCATCTACTAGGAACACTTTCATTTGTTTCAGAATTATGCATACTTCAGTAGCAGCTTCTGCTAATAATTTGTAGTATTCTAATTTGTTTTGGTGTTCTACTGGAAGGAGCAGTAGTCGGTGTAGAGTTACCACCTACTTTTTTGCCAGCTAAACCTGTGGGGGGCTGTTACAACAGCCGAAAGGTTGTTGTTTATTAGGTTTTGTAGAAATGTCCTGATTATTTTAATTATGAACATTTTACCAGAACCAACTTCACCATTTAAATACTGGAACAGAGGTTTATAATTTTTACAGCTACAAGTTTTACTTTCATGTTTTAAAAAACACAATTTCTTCAGTGACTTCTAGATAAATGGTGAGTTGTTCATCATTTAGCTGTGATTTCAGCACTGAGAAGTCCTCTTCCGATTGTTTAGATTGATACATGGTATATCCTACCTCAGTCATGGCTATTTCTGCTTCATTTAAAAGGAGTAGTTCTCCAAGTGGTTCTTGGCTTCCTGTAAGGGAAAGTTGACTGCCTCAGGAGTGTCTTTATGTAGTTGAGCTTCAATTTCTTCCTCTTGTTGGCGTTCATTGTCCAGCATTTCTTTGTATTGTTTGAAATGGACATTTGTTATATTGCTTTCTTTTGCTTTGAATGCAGCTTCAAATGAGTCACAGTGACCTAATAATTATTCAACTTTTCTCCAAGGTTTGAAATGTTGCAGTAGGGTCATATAATAAAGTTCTCTATGTTGTGGAGATTTAAGTGATAACTTTATATAATTAATTAGGCTGGGTTTATTAAGTTGCAATAGACTTCTTTCACAATATGAGACTGCATATTTGCCATTTGTCTCATCTGGTGTGACATTGTTTTTGTAGGAGTAGATTTGGGCTATGTCGTACAGGCACATGCTTTCCAGTGCAGTACTTCTGTTATGGTAGTATGTGTCAATTACATTGTTTTTTTAAAATGTGCTGGCTGTTAGATCATTTGTGGCTATTGTTTCAATCTCTTGGTAGTATTTGAAGACTCTTTTTTGGGATGAAACTGGACCAAGGTTTAGCCAGAGAATGTGTTCAGATTTGCCATATAAGTTGTACCTGTTAAATGGTCTGCAGCTTCCTAGCACCCGCATTCCCTATGGGAGAGGATTTTTATACCGAAGCTGTACAAATTATGTGACAGTGTTTTGTCAGATGATATGTCATCCCCGAGGTCTTTTAGCTCTGTTTTCTCAGCTTTGGTCAGATAGGCTGTGACATATATTTCAACTGCAGTGGAATTGTCTACAATGTATTATATGCCTATGTTTGCATTCCACAAGAGAGCAATGATTGCTTTGTAATCATTGATTTACTTAGATGCTTCGTCCCTTTTAATATTGATTGTATTTTCTGAGGATTTGCCTTTTACACTGTGTCTAACAGATGACATCAAGCTATTTACTTGTCCTTTTTAGCAATCTGGTCTAGGGAAGCCAAAGCGACATTTGGTATAGTATTTACCTTTGTTTTTATATCTACGTCAGCAGTATTTGCTACACTTATGTTTTTGGAAGCGTACAATGTGTACCTGTAGGTCACTGTCTTTGGTTTCTGAAGGGATGTTGCAGGTAATGTATTTTTGAATAAACTGTAAAGCAGTGGCATCACTGCTGGATGGATCTGTGCTGCTCCTTTGGATTCATATTCTTTCCTCCAAAAGAAATGTTGCACTTCTACAAGTGGAGGGGAGTTAAATTGCAGATAAAGTACAGCATGGCAATGAAGCGATGGTGAAAGTACTTTGATACATTGACCGGGTCAAGAGAACACAGTTCCTCTGGTGTTTTTATATCTATTCCATCTTTATTTTGGTTTGCAGTGTGTAAGAAGTCGGGTAGGTCATCCATGCATACTCTGAACAACTTAAAGTAAAAAACCATGTCAGTGGGCCTAGTTTCCTTAGCATACAATGTACATCAGTGTGACATCACAACCAGTATTCTTTTGTATCACACATGTTTTCTAAGAGATTTGTGATACTTCACTTCAAAACTTCATCTTTGTCTTTAGTTTTTGAAGCAGTTGGGTAGCAGACAAGATTAGAGCCTGTTTTTAATGTTTGTGCAACTCCATAACATAGACTTGATAGCTCACTTTTGAACAGGAGGTGGAAAATGTATTCTACATTTTGTCTGCTACAGGGTTAGCTTGATTTATGTAAATGCCATGTTTAAATATTATCAATGTTTCCTATTAATGAGGAGTTGAACGCATTTTATATGTGAATTTAATAGTATTAGGTGTATCTGCCTAAATTATCAAGGATTCCAATTCTAATCAATGGGGTCTTCACAATACATTTGTAAAGAACGATATTCTGATGCACTCATTTGTGTGGACCTTCCATCATATCTTCCTCCTTTTCCTGTATGAAAGAGTAGAGAAAAAGAATGTGCTTCTACACTTTTTTCCTATATGGTCATTGGGGATCTTTTGTCCTGATACATCTGAAATGTTTCTAATGCATTTTCAATGGTGTCTTTGGAGTGTAGTGGGTGAATTGTATACTGGTCTAAAATGTTGCTGCATTAACATGATCTACACGGTATGCAGTGATTATATCAAATAGAAAACAACTAATGAAATTACAACAAATTACAACAAATGAAAACACAACTAATACCAAAATAACTAATTTTAGAAAAAACCTAAAACCTAAAATGGGGTTGGGAGTGGAAATAGTGGTATTGGGGGTGGGGGAAATGTATTACTAAAAAAAGGGGGGCCTTGAATGGGGAATCCCACAAAACCAACAAAAAAGAAATTATTTATTTTGGTATTAGTTGTTTTTATCCGTATACATTTCTTTAATTGTTTTTTCATTCAATTAAATCACATCTAACCGATCCACACATTCAAATTGGACAGTTGCTGGTGAATCTTGAATTATTTGGGTGGTTTCTCTAAAGGTTTCTTCTATGTTTATATCTTTGTAGTATTCATTGTTTTCTTTTCGATATTGAATGACTTGTTAAACTTTGTTTAAGTCGACTACTTGTTGGCAAATTTTTTTAATCTTTTTTTTGGTACACCATTAACTAGTGCAATCAAAGAATTATCTGTTGGCCATTGTACTCTCAGAGTTTGTAAATTTTCTTTAAGATCTAATGGCAAATATACTACTTTGCCATGGGTGCCCTTTAGTAACTCAGATGGAGGCAATTTGGCTGTATTCGGTTGAAGGTTTATTATAGCTTGAAAAGGGTGTACTGTTTGAATTATAATACCCTCATACAAGTTAAGTTAATTTATTAGTGATAGTTTCAGGTATAAGTGTTTGGGCAAGAGAAGGCGCGTGAATGTGTAAATATAATGCTGAACTACACTTCCCAGCAGGCCGTGGGAGATTATGTAGTTCAGTGTTCGCGCTACGGCCCAGCTGTTTGCAATTAGAGGCTTCATAACCACTAACCACCTGTGCCATGGTGCGGATAATTAATGATGGATGGCAGGGGCGGCGGCGGTGTTGCAGGCTGGTGAGAAACTTTGGAATTCTGTGTCACGCTGGAGGAACGCTGGAGGCAAGCGTAGTTCCTCTCATATCGCAAGCGGCTGCCAAGAATATGCAGAATTCTTTGTCATCTGTGTGGGTCCGGACGGCCCCGAGAGGCGTCCGGACATTCAGTTAAGTGGCAAAGTTCATTATTTTCAGTGTGTGTGTTATGCATGTACATAGCACCCGTTTTCTTTATGAGGCGCATGACGAACGCTGATTATGTTCATTACGTTACGGACTGGAGCACCCCTTAGAGCATTAAGAACACTAGTGTTGTGAACCTCAAACTGAGTTTTGAGAACTTAATGTTGGGAACATTTCACATCTGGCCAGGAAATTCCTTGCAACCATTATTAGGAGCACAGCTAAATGTACTGTGCAATATTCGTTTGTTTGTATCTTACGCTTACCCAGTGGGCCATGTGTCTCTGTTCAATCACTAAAGGGAAATCTCCTTTTGTTCATGCCATACTGCTTATGCAAACACATGTTCATATGTATGGAGTTATGAATAGTGTTTTGTAGGTGTTGGTCTCCATGTATGTTACACAAGCTAACCCATTTGTTTTACGTGCATTCATGTGTATACTGTGTACTGCTCAAGTCACTGGAGTTAGTCATCCAGAGTATGGAGAGTGTCAGGTGCAGGTTGGAGGTACTAGTATAGGATTTAGGAGGTCAGGATCAGGTGTTACAGGTTTCAGGGTGCTGAGCCCTCAGTTGTAGGTATATGTGCATGTTTCTCTTCCCTACTTTTCCTTTGTCATTCCATCCCCTTTCCCTAACTCCGTCTTCCCCCCATTGGCTGCCATGTGGTTACCTGTGCTATCATTATCGAGGCGCCCGTGCCAACCACGGTGGGAGGGTCGATCTATTCGGCTTCTGTGGTTCGGGAGAGGGGGTTGATACCCTATTCCCTTTAACAGTTCTTGACAGATAGCATGGGATGACATTTGTTATTGTCAAGCTTTGTGTTGCAGTACGTGCAATTTGTTGAGGGATCAGTTATTTTGTATTTATTTTCTGCAGTTAGATTTCAATCTAATTGGAACCGTTGGGATTCCTCATTGTCCTCTATTTTGTAGGCCATATCTACTATTTTTGTGTTCCTTTTATGAACTGTTCTATGACAACAGACACATACTTGGTCTGGCATTTCAGCAGATGTGTTTTGAAACGTAGCTATTTCTTTTTTATATGCGTCTCTTAGGAGGTTGGTGTTTGTGAGGTTTTCGCTAATGTTTTCTGAAGTTACTGAATTTTCTAAGTCAACTTCATTTCCAAAGTATTTACTTTGCATGTGCTCTATTTGTCGAAGGAGTTCTTTGGCTGTTCCATGTTGGAGAATATTATTTAAATTTTGCAGTTCTACAGAAGGACTTATTGCATAGTATAGTCATAGTATAGGCTATTCACAAGATTCCATATAGTGGAATGGTGTGCTGCTGACATTTTGATGTGGTGGAAGGTGCTTTTGCAAGCAGTTCCCAAAATTCAGGCTAATGAATGTCCCCGAAGTCCAGTGTGACTGTGCACTGGACAAGAGTCTATGGTTTGGAAAGCTAATTTTATATGTGTATTTTAGTTTCACATAGTGATTAGGGAATTGTTGTAAAGATTTAAAGGATTGTTGGCGTACATTACACTTTGAACTGAATGTCCATTTGTACACTGGACAGTTTGTTGTGGGCAAAAGGAACATTTGGTTGAAATGTTGTTGGGAAGTTTTTCTATAAGGGTTTTTTTTTTCTATAATTGTTTCTCTTACCATTTCATACCCTCAGCTTTTAATGTCTATGGCATTTGTTTTTTTGTTCTTGTTTATAATCCATTCACTGTCACAGAAGTTTGAAAAGGTATCTATATTGACATGGTGCATGTTTAGAAGGACTTTTTGTGCTGTATTGATTAATTTAGAGCTTTGAGGATTAGTCTCCTGCAGTGGTTTTTAGGGGTAGATTGTGAGTTTTCAGCTGCTATTATAAGATTGTGAAGAACTCTACATTAGAATTTTTTTTGTAAAATTCATTTTTGGGTTTCCTTTATATTGCCTACATTAACATTGGTAGATAAAGTGTTAGGTTCATTAGTAGGTCTGCTTTTGTTTGTACATATTTTCCTTTTTGTTTTTTGCAAGAGAAGCCTTTTATTTGTAGTGGTGGCTGGTTTAATTTTGTTGAGGGAGGTTACTAGCTCTGTTGTTTTAATGTTTTCTATACATTGTTTTAGAGGTGGATGACTATATGGTTTGCTTTCATTCTTATTTGCTCTGTGTTTTCTTTCTTTTCTACATAGTTGATTTTTAGTAAGCAATGTGGTGTGTCTGTTGGAAAAAAGAAAATGTGGGTTTGAAAGTTGTGGAATGTATATGCATGTATTGTGCATGGGTGTGTGGGTGTGATTGTAGTGATGCATAGAGTGCTGTTTGACTGTGAAGTCACATAATAGGTGTGGTTGGGAAGGTTGCAAAAGTAATAGTTTGTAGAGGTGTGATGGGCTTGGGTTTGTGAGTAAGGGAGTAGTGGCGTGATTGAAGAAGTATGGACATTATGATGTTTTGACGGAAACAGTTAGTTTAATAATGGTGGTGTTTAGATGGGAAGAGAACGAGTGTGAATGCTGCAATATAATAAGTCAGAGTGAAATAAATGTTGATTCAAAAAGAATTCTCTTGTGAAGGGTATTCTTTTTTCAGTCACTGTCTTCAGCAGTCTTCTTCTTTCCTGTAATTGTATGAGAAAGCTAGTGGGTATATGTGGTAATGGTGAAGTATTTTTAGTAAGCAAGGTTGTTTTTTATGAAGGTAAGAGGAGTTGTTGGAAAAAAGAATTAATGAAGTTGTGTTATGGGTGGTGTTTTTAAAGTGTGTTAACTATGTTGCTAGAAGAATTGGAATATGGGCAGTTCTGTTTCGCACCTTAGACTGAACAGGGTACACATGGGTGTTAGAAAAAGGTACATATGTAGGTTATTTGTTTGCTGCTGATTTTAATTTAAACAAGTGCTCTGTTTGTGGTGTCATGTATTTGTATTGTGCTGCTGTGTGTTTTAAGAATAGGGAAACTGTGGCCTAGTGGTAATGCAATGGTGGTTTGTGGTTGCAGAAGTGTTTGGTGTCTTATAGTATAGGTTAGGAAAGAAGAGTACTTTAAGTGTAAGGTGAAGTGTTGTATATAGATACTTTGGCAGTATACAGATATGTGTGAGTAGATGGAGAATGGTGGCAGTGTAAGGGATGTAATAAGTGAGGTTGGAACATGTGACATATTGAATGAAAAATGAAAAATACTGACCGTTTCAAAATGTTTCCTTTTTCAGGAGCATTTTCATGAAAGTTACGAAATGCATGTGTGCATGTATAGGAGCTCTGTGTGCAGCTTTTTTGTAAAAGAAAATAAAAGCAGATGGAAATAATTGGTACACCATTTTTAAGT
Organism: Ambystoma mexicanum; assembly: GCF_040938575.1. Lineage (NCBI taxonomy): Eukaryota > Metazoa > Chordata > Amphibia > Caudata > Ambystomatidae > Ambystoma > Ambystoma mexicanum. Next base: position 27,254,322 of record NC_090932.1, on the reverse strand, counting down.
GGCACTTGGTGTGTGTAAGTTTAATATGTTAGCAATACATGCATACTTGCCAACATGATCCATTCCAATGTGTAGGTGCTTATCTCTTCCTAGCCCTAGTTTTTTTGTTTGCATTCTGGCAATTTGTTTATTGAGAAGCATATTACAGGGTAAGTAGCAGGAACCCCCTCTCTCTCTCTTTCTCTCTCTCTCTCTCTCTCTCTCCCTCTCTCTCTCTATATATATATATATTTGTAAAAAAGAAGTTGAAGAAAATACTTTTAAAACTATAAGCATACCTGTACTATGTCTTGTTAGATGCAGATGTTGTTGAATCTGCCAATAGAAATCTTGGAGAGTTTTACAGTCATTGTGATTAACCAGAGACATGTACTCTGACAGTTGAAGAGTACATCTGAAGTGTTGATCTTAGATGGCAGGGTTACATGCAGAGTTTTTGGATGTGATTGGTGATGGATGTGACTGTTTGAAACCAGCCAATAAGGGAGTGTTAGAAACATGAAAATAGAAACGTTAAAAGGGCAGCCCTATGCTACGGTGTCCCTGGTCAACGTGGTAGTCTGTGGGCACTGCACGTGCCATCCAACTTTTAATGATGCCTGGCAGACATTGGGGGACAAGCCGAATCAGGATTCCTGGGTGTGGTGCACAGGAAGAGAGGGTAGCAAGAGTTTTGTTTGGTGATTGCACTGAAAATGGCTATGGCTATATCATTGAGGAAGCAGAGTGTATGGAACCTGGGAGACTCTTGGATCCATTGGTTGAATCTGTATTCTGAGCACTGTGGATTGTTGAAAATCTTGGATTCAATGAATTTCAAGTTTCATGGTATGGAGTTCAAGGAATGAAGTGGGCCGACTTCCTCACATTTTGTGAGAATATGTTTCACTTGAAGCACCAGGACCTCATTGTAGTTCACTGTAAAGCCAACAGTTTGGGCTATGTTACCAGAATATCATTACAGGTTGCAATGAAGGATACATTTGGAAAATTGATAGAACCACTTCCACATTAAACATAGTTTTTCTCAAATACTTCAGAGACAAATGTGGATGCGTTCGAATTTATTTTGTCCACAAATTGAAAAACAAGGCACAATGTGAACAAAGCTGTATGTGCCTTTTTGCAGGATTTTGTCATGACATCTGTTCATAATGAAAATATAAATTTAATATTGTCAACATTTTTTGAAGAGATGGAGTGCATCTAAATAATGTGGGCAGTCAGATTTTTCTTGAAAATGTTCAATATGCATTGAAGCAATTTTTGTAAAAACATAAAATATGGGTTTAAGTGTTCTTTAGAAATTGCATTAAACAAAAATGGAAAATAGACAAAAAAATGGAAGCACTTTCAGTGAAAGTAACAAGAAATATTTACATTCTGTAGAATCTGTGTTAGTTTAGTACATAAAATGAAATAAAAGTCAAAAAGAGAAGGAAAAAATGAGGTTCTTTAAAGAGCCACCATTTTTGACATCAAAGACATTTTTGATGTCATCTTTCATGTCCTGGGTGTTAGTCTTAGCAGTGCACGGTGGTGGCGCGAGTTATGGTTGCTTAGCTTACCATAACTGGCGAATTTCTGGGGTTTTTCTCTTTTACTTGTAACCATATTTTCCCTTCAACAACGTTTTTTCATTGAATTTCATAGGTTTTTATTAGTGCAACTTAACCATAACGTCCCTTTAACAAAGTTTTTTCCGATAAATATATATATATATACATATATATTTGTATTGCACCTTTATTGGACATTCCTTGATATTTGGCCATTGTACTTTGCTGCGTGGGCTGCTGCTGTTTCACCTTCACACCCCTCTTGAGAGTATTACCTTGCCTCTGCCCACATTGCTATAGAAGGGGAAGGAGGCATATTTCCTGACTGTGTGTGGATTGGGATCACTCTGGTTTTGTAGAAGTGTGATGGCCGAGTAGGCGGATTAGCCACAGCTGATCCATGTTCATTTCACCAGACATTCCTAATCTCCTTTCTACTGTTCCTCCTTATTGAATCTTCAGGTCCTTTCCGCTCTTTCTGCTTTTCCAATCCTTAGCTCCAGTCTACACTTTCCCCGTACCCAATCCGGAACAGCTTTTTACTGATTCTCTTTAGCCCTTTCTGTGCGCCTTCTTTCTGTACCCCTCTTTTTGCATTACTGATCTCCTCTAGCTTTTTTTTTTGCTAACACTTTGTCACACATTTCTTTCCCTTATGGGCTCCTGGCAGAAAGGGCTGCGGGGGGCCATTGCCATATATAGGGTAATTCATATGTCATGTACGCAAAGGACTTCGACTAGATTTACTAACTGCAAAGTGGGGGATGCCAGTGGCAGTCCAGGAACCCCACTTTGTAAAACCAATTGGGGCAAATTGGACTATCTGTTTGAAACCAAATTGTGGCCCTGGAGTTCAAATGTCAAGTGGCAACATACTGGCCAGGAATAAAAAGCCACTTGCCCCTTGCATTTTCGATGCACACAGCACGATATTTCTTACTAGCCCACGGCTTGTGGCGAGGGCACATGCAATGCATTCTTTGCTGCTGCCAGAGGACAAAGTGGGCGGGAACTAAAGGGTACACAACATACCCTTACGTTATTCGACCCAGAACACTATTCCAGGACAGCAGTGAAAACACTTGTCCCTTACTGGGGATTTGAACCTGGGCCCTGCTGGTAACACACCCATGTCACACCATGCTGCGCTATCTTGTAGGTGCCGTGATACCTTTGTTCATTTCTATAGACTGTGCCTGGGACATAAGGCTCATTGCAGAGCAGTGACAAAGCCCCACTGTGCTGATCTGGGTCTTCTGCAATTAATCATGGATTGCTGCAGACACAGTGTCTGTACACATAATGGGGGCGGGGGAGGGGGTGCGGCTATAGCCATACGAGTGTCTCTTAAGAGGTGGGGATGGTGGGTGATTGGAGGGGTGGCTGTTTAAAGCCGCATGCTGTGGGGGACAATGACCAACTCATGATGGTCATTTAATTGCATTGTATTATGTTGTGTTGTATGGTTTTGCTAGTACTGTTGCAAACACAGCAGTGTGGGGAGAAAAGAAAGGCATGGTATTTGAATTGTGATGGGTTGAGAATGGGGGCGGTGGGGAGCACAGGGTGATTTGGGGCGTGGTGAGGGAGTAGAGGGGGTGCGACAGGGTGAACATAGTCCCACGACTATTTTTGTTCCACTTTGACCACTGGCTGCTGCCACTACCAGTCAAGATTAAGGTGAACTCTGGGTTCAAGCATTGTCTTGGGAGGAGGTCCTGCACTCCCTCTCCATACCCCTTAAAGGGATGTGGTGCAGTCTCTGATGATGTATGATAAGTCATTTATAACGCACCTGTACACAAGTGTTTCTAGGCGCGACTCAGTGTAACAAAAGACTGGTTTGACAACATTTCTCAGGGCTGTTTTTTTTTTTACACAAAACCCACTAGCAAGTAGCTTCCAAAATTCACAAAAAAATCTCTAAAGTGTCTCCTCAGGTGCGCAATCCTTATCTGGGCATGTGGTGATAAAGGGACCCCCGCGCCTGCAAGTTTGCCTTGGGGTCTTGTATAGAGACTAGTGTCACACGCCCACACGTTTCTCATTATTCTGAAAAGTAAAACGCATGGTTCTACTCCCACACTACTGTCATGATTGATATGACAGCTGTGTCAGTCCCCATTCCTCTCTCGTGATCTCCCCCGCTGTGGAAGAAGGCCGCACCTTCAAACAAGGCCTGAGAACTGGCCCAACCTGTCGGGTCGGATTCCCACACGCAACTACGGAGGGTGGACTGACTCCAAGTGTGCCAGCCCCACTGACAGCCGCGCATTCTGGCTTGCGTTCAACATGCAGGCAGACCGGTTGACCGGTAGAATACGCAAATGACGATGTATCCGTCAACCAATCGTGTCCTCTTTTCTTTTCGTGGCCACTGTGCACCTGAACCGTCACAGAAGTATTGCTGCGCGAATTTAGGATTTCTTAATATTGCTAAAGAAAACAACCCTCTCTAAAGTCACACTGATAAATGCGTACATGTTTGTGCATAGTTTACACGAAGGTCTAGGTGTAGCTTCTGCCTGAAGATTGGGTTCCAAAAGGTTGCGAGAGAACCTGTACCTGACTCACTGCAGGTGCTAACAGGTGCAAGTTGCGCCCCAATTCACAAACATGTTCCTTCTTACGCCTGTTTACGTGCTGGTCTTGCCGCGGCAACTTGCACCAGGGCTTTAAGTGGGGTAAGAAATCGAGGGGGGGGGCCTCATTTGGGGCGTGGCTTGTGGGAGGGGCGTGGCCTAAAAAGGACACAAATCGTAGGGTATACACACAAATATATATAAATGTTATATATTTGTGTACGTACTTTACTATGATGTGTGTACTTTGCAAGCCATCTTTTCTAAACATAGAGATATGTAACATGTTTCTATGTTTATAAAAGATGGCTTGCACAGTGCACACACCATAGTAAGGTGGGCACACACATATATAACATTTATATATATTGTATGTGCATACCCTACGGTTTGACTAGTTTTCAGGCCATCTTTTTTTTTTAAAGATTTCGGGTTTATAAAAGATGGCTTTGAAAGTACACAATTCAAGCCATCTTTTATAAAGCTTTGACTACGGACAAAAGTGTCCGTCGGCAAAGCTTTATAAAAGATGGCTTGAAATGTGTACTTTCAAAACCATCTTATATAAACGTCGAGGAATCCCCAGGTTCGCCGAGGGTTAAAGACGCCTCGGCGACCTGGGGAAATAAAGGGACAGTAACTGCCTCTGGTGACCCCTCGCGCGAGGGGTCACGAGAGGCAGTTACTATGACTGACGGAAGTGGCAGCCAGGCACAGCGTCGCTGTGGCTGGCTGGCACTTCTGTCAGCTTGCCTGACTTCATGGCAGGCGCATCTCCCGTCGTGGCTGCGGCCGCGGCCGTGACGGGATAATGCATCCCGCCAATGTTGCGGTAGGACAGGGGCCCCCCCCCGGCAGGGCCCCGGCTCAGTCCCCGGCAGGGCCCCGGCCCACTTTAGGCACTGACTTCCACCAGTCTAAGGTGGAGCACAACATTCATTCAACAATTACATATTTTCCCCACACTTTAAAATATTGTTGATGCCATATTTCCTCATTTTCCACACGGACCCTAAAATGTACCACAGGCCCTCTGTCGCCAGGGGACCACTCCGGTGCTGATAGTGCGCCGTACAAATGTCCTTTAACATTAACATTAACTCTTCCCACAAAACAGTGACACCGGGAAAATGTAGGTGTAAGTTCAGGACCAGAGTTAGATCTTTGTAGATTTGTAGATGCGAGTCACTTTTTGAAAGCACTGTCTCAGTTTTACCTTCGTGGGTGTGTTTGTGTTTCAAGTGACCGTCTGGCTCCCTCCCCCCTCCCGCCCTCCTCCCCTCCCCTCCCCTCCCCTCCCGCTCCCGCCCCCCTCCCGTCCCGTCACTGCCATCACAGAGGGCTGACTTCACCCACTATATCAGTTACATGTGTTTCATTTACGCCATTACCTGATGCAAAATCTTCCAGAATGTGCAACAACTCCTTGTGTCCATGTGAATCGTATGCAACTTGAGCAGCCTCAGTTACACACTTTACACGTGTAAGACACACTGGTTCTGATTTACATACGGGTTTTTCAATGGGACTTCACTTACTCCACTAAAATGAATGGGTAAATGATTCGGGAGGATAGCTCAGGGGCGATGTGCTCACCTTGGAAACAAGACGACGTGAGCACCACAGGTTCGAACCCCGGGTCCGTGCTTAGTAAACCTCTGGGTATTAAGATATCATATCCCCAAGTCACTAATATTCTTATCACATGGGTTAAAGAGGTACAGTCAAAGAACAACTGCAAGTGAGAGACATGCTATGTTTAGGCGAGTAGTGGTGCAGATCCTATCAATGTCATGCCCGGTGTGTTCTGGGTCACCCTATATTTGCATGAAAGTCCCCTTTGTTCTTCTGCTTCTTTCAGACTTGCAGGTGATTTTCCAACCTTGACGTTAACGCTGTGATGCAGGTCACATTTCTGTGGAGAGACTCTAGTTTTGTTAGTGCCAGAAGCATTTGCGAGGAGCAATTTCAATGATTTAAAAAAAAAAAAAACTGCAATGCACTTCCTCTTCAAAGTTATCTAGTGTGTGAAATACCAGACTTATCAGAGCATCTAATCCAAAAAAGTGACAAGTCATTTGAAAGAAATGAGATTTCATACTTCCAGCCGCCATTTCCTAAGGAGCGATAAGGTTTCTATGTGAGCTCAAAAACATGGGACACTGTTCCGGCGATGCCACAAAGTTATGACGTCATGAAGACAATATGAGCATAGAAGAACATGTATGACAGTCAACCAAGAGACCCAAAGGCAGTTGGGTCATTGATCTTCGCTCGGTGTTGATGGACGGCAAATAGGATGACGGATGCCTTTGTGTTAGATTGTGTTGAACACACATCAGTGTTCGAAAGTGGTACTGTTTTAACACCTGTGATGAAGACTGAATGTGTGTAATGCTAAAACGGCCTCAGTCTCACTATCGTAAAAGGGGGTTTGTGATGAATTCGACCATCCACACGGGAGAGTGCGCTCGCCTGGGCTTTTTTGATTTTTTAATAATGAAAATGAATGATGGGAGACCAACCTCTGAGAAATGTGTGAGGCCATTCTGCCAACATTTCATCTGCTTCCCGCACAAAACGCATAGTTACATGTGCTACGGAAAGACACAGCCTACAGGTGCCTTCTTCCCCTGTCAGTCGAGTCCTCGAAGTCTCAAGAGCCGCCTGAGCCACCTCAACCAGCAGCGATTCTTGCCCCCAAGCCGCCATGCTGGACAGCCTGCAGACGTCCATTCAGCCTTTGCGTGCTGGGATGCTTCCCGCCTGTCACCAGCAGCTGTCTCCCACCACTATGTCTCAAGGGCTGCGAAGCGCCCTGCAACCGCCTCAACGCTATCGAGCACCAAGAACTGCTTCAGCATCAGGTACAGTGTGTTTCTGCCCCCCTATGCCTTCTCCGAAGGACCCTCGAGACATTTACGACCCTTTGCCCAATTGCTGCTGAAACCAAATAACCGTGAACAGTAAGACTGATTGCTTTACCAACTACCCTCCTGTCAATATCCAGAATACATCCCTTTCCTTCGTGAAACTGTCTGTCCTCTGTGTTCCTATACAGGGTGGGGTGTATTTTGTAGTGTTGCTAGAACTGTCTGTTGTAATAATAATAAAGTAGATATTTTTATACAACCTTGACTGGACAGTCCCTTTTATCATTGGGTAATAATTGTATTTTCGCTGTGTTGCAACTAACCAACAATCACGACCTTGCAGAGATAAGCCTGCCGTTCTGTCCACGTTCCCAAAATTGGACCCGGTAGTCTTATAATTTACTTGCATTCCAATCTGTTTCTATCCCTTCTGGTGTACTAGAGGTGTGGGATTGATTGATGGTTTGGAAACCAATATTCATCCCTGGACCACTGGTGCCCCGGAAGTTGATTCGTCACAGGATTTAGATTCTATTAACAACAATAGGGGAAGGTTAATGCTGTCTCGTCTTAAGCATCTGTACTGGAAGCAGCAGACACAATAGAACATTCTAGCTAGAAAATATAGAGAAACCATTTAAAAAAGACAGCCAATAAAGAGATCACATGTGATCCTGGCATTGCCAATCAGGGTGTCCATGTGTATTGCTTTCCCTTCTCTGCTTTCTGGCTCAAATACGAAGAATAACAATAAAGAATGAACTGGCATAGCCATTGAACTTTGGAAATCTTCCAGTGCAACATCGCTGATCACGCCAGTCAACCCTAATGCTCCCCTTTGGGAGCTCCCCATATTTCCCTGCTCTCCCATCCACACCAGCACCCCTGCAACACATGCACAGTTACTTGGAACCCCTTGGGTGCATTGTCTGTATAGAGTGCTCTGTTCCTTCCTGGCTAGGTCTGCACTTTGCAAATCTAATGAAATCCATCCATGCATTATTCAAGCATCCATCCATCCATCCATCCATCCATCCATCCATCCATCCATCCACATCCATCCATCCATCCACATCCATCCATCCATCCATCCATCCATCCATCCATCCATCCATCCATCCATCCATCCATCCATCCATCCATCCATCCATCCATCCATCCATCCATCCATCCATCCATCCATCCATCCATCCATCCATCCATCCATCCATCCATCCATCCATCCATCCATCCATCCATCCATCCATCCATCCATCCATCCATCCAAGCATCCATCCATCCAGCCATCCATCTATACCTTATCCAAGCATCCATCCATAGCCCAAGTGGATGTTCAGGTCTTGCCACATTGCCAATTCGGTGCGTTGGTCAGGAAGAAACCATGCCTGTCAAGAATGAGGCTGTGAAGTGGCAGAGCCTGAGATGGGGGTGGGAGGAACAACCGCCCCCCCCACTCTCCTAATTTCCCCTGGTGCCCAGTGCACCCCCCAGCCTCCCACTGGCGCCCTATTATCAGACCCCACATCCCTGGCACCAAAAGCTGCCTTTGCTACTAGGCTGTTGGTGGTTCTTGATAATCTGTGATGGTTCAGGGTGACAGGCCGCCTGAGCTTCTTAACCAGAGCTTAGAGAAGGCAAACAGTCCTGAAGCTGGTGACGAATAAACAGCTGTTTTGTAAGTGGGGGTTTAAGAGTGGAAGATTTATAAGCAAACAGGATGGATGGTGCCTGCTAGGAAGGTTGAATTGAGAAGCTGGAAGAGTTTCTGTTTGATTGTTTGGAGAGTATAGTGTTCATCACTGAGATGGACCCTTGCGCTGAAAATCCAAATGGTGGGGGCTGAGGAGGTTAGTCCTGAGGGGAGAGCCATGTTTGCAGGACTTGGTGGAAGGAGAGATGTTGATGGATTTGAGTATCCAGTCAAGCACTCTTCCTCGAAGATCACCCTTGCAGGGACTCTCCAGGAGTTTCCTTTAAAAAGGATCTGTGGTCTGCACGGATACAATGTGGGAATACAGCTGCCCGCGGAGTAGGGAGGAGTGCAGGAGGAGCCTGGGTTTGTGGGGCACCAACCTTTGAATGCCAGCTGAACACATGCTGTTAGGCAGTGGCCAAGGAGTTCACCATCCCCACATATTGGGTTTCCGAGAGCTGTAATTAACAGCGCCTCCCCTCCTGCCCATAGGGTCCTGAAGCGCTTGTCACAGAGGACCTCGAGTACCAGTTTGGCTCATTGATGTTGAAGACCTTCTCCTCCTGAGCAGGAGAGGTGCAGGTGGCTCCCCCAGTGGCCGGAGGACTTCCTGTGTCTATCTCTCTGGGGATGTAATGGCTTGGATGAAGAGTGGTAATTAGCTGGGATTTCGACTAGGGATGCCCAGAAGTTCGAGTTGTAGAGTTGTACGTGGATTCGAGTGGCTTTGTGCATCTGCCCACTCCCGCTACCAGCTCAAGAACAGGAGTGTGTACCATTTTATAGAGCAGTGGTCTTCCGGCTGTCGGGCTCGCCCCCTTATGGGGCTCCACACAGTCTCCAGGGAGGAGGAGGGTCACTGCCTACTTAAAGGTTATGAATACAATCTCCTCGTCTCGTTTATTCCAAAATATCACAATTACTCACACCTTCCCAACAACTTGGACACTTTCTTATATAGTGCCGAATTATAACGAGCCATTCTGCTGAACTATAGACCAATTGCTCTTCTGGATGCGGACAGCAAGGGGTTTGCCTCCATCTCGCTGTCAGATCAAGAGTCATGGATGGGAGAATGTTCTATACTGGAAGAAGGGCAGACTGTGCTACGTAGGAACATGATACCTCACTTAATGGGTTCCTCCTGAAACGTCTGCGGAGCCTTGTATGGGCTGGGAAAAATGAATCTATGTTTGTAGCTTCTGCCGATTCGTCGGCTGTTTTTCATGCAGTCAACCGTAATCTCCTGTGCTTTAAATTGCATTCTTGGGGTATCCCGTCTGGCCTTTTAAGGCTAATGATAGGTTTATGGGCAGAAACTGCCATCCGAGTATGCTTAATTCATACCGGTTTACTGTCCCGTACTACTCGAAGTTGCATACTCGCGCACTGCCAGTTCAATTTATATATGACCGATATCGAGAGTTACTTGAAATCTGCAACCTTTGTGCCCCCCAAATTGGGCAACCTGAGGCCATGTTGCTTATCATAGCTGATGATTTAGTATTATTTGATGGTACGTCCTTAGGTTTGCAGCATCCGATTGATGCACTTAGTTGCTTTGCAGTGGAACACTCATTACAGATGAATCCAACTAGGACAGAAGTGATACAGTGTACCAAGGGCAGGAGGGATAGTACATTTTGTTGGTGAATTGGTGGGGAAGCAGTGGTGAAAGTCTGTTCTCTCATCTATCTTGATTTCATGGTTACATCTAAACTGAATTTAGGTAAGCTTCACATCTGGCTTTTGGAGCGAGCCTCTGCTGTGGCAAACCAGCTCTGTAGGGTGGATTCGAGATTCGGGAAGCCCTCTTTGTGGCCTGCAGAGCGATACTATCTGGAGAAAATAGTCCCCAAACTCTTATATGGGATGGATTGCTATGGTGTGGCCGCTCTGGACTTTCTGCCAGCCATTGAAGCTCTGCTCTGTAGCAGGACTTAGAGGCCATTGAAGCTCTGCTCTGGAGGAGAACGTGGATGCCATTGAAACTATGCTCTGGAGGAGGACGTGCGGGCCATTGAAGCTCTGCTCTGGAGGAGGACATGGAGGCCATTGAAGCTCTGCTCTGGAGGAGGACGTGGAGGCCACTGAAGCTATGCTCTGGAGGAGGACGTGGAGGCCATTGAAGCTCTGCTCTGGAGGAGGACATGCGGGCCATTGAAGCTCTGCTCTGGAGGAGGACGTGGAGGCCATTGAAGCTCTGCTCTGGAGGAGGACGTGGAGGCCATTGAAGCTATGCTCTGGAGGAGGACATGGAGGCTATTGAAGCTATCCTCTGGAGGAGGACGTGCAGGCCATTGAAGCTCTGCTCTGGAGGAGGACGTGGAGGCCATTGAAGCTCTGCTCTGGAGGAGGACGTGGAGGCCATTGAAGCTATGCTCTGGTGGAGGACGTGGAGGCCCTTGAAGCTCTGCTCTGGAGGAAGACGTGGAGGCCATTGAAGCTCTGCTCTGGAGGAGGACGTGGAGGCCATTGAAACTATGCTCTGGAGGAGGACGTGCGGGCCATTGAAGCTCTGCTCTGGAGGAGGACATGGAGGCCATTGAAGCTCTGCTCTGGAGGAGGACGTGGAGGCCATTGAAGCTATGCTCTGGAGGAGGACGTGGAGGCCATTGAAGCTCTGCTCTGGAGGAGGACGTGCGGGCCATTGAAGCTCTGCTCTGGAGGAGGACATGGAGGGCATTGAAGCTCTGCTCTGGAGGAGGACGTGGAGGCCATTGAAGCTATGCTCTGGAGGAGGACGTGGAGGCTATTGAAGCTATGCTCTGGAGGAGGACGTGCAGGCCATTGAAGCTCTGCTCTGGAGGAGGACGTGGAGGCCATTGAAGCTATGCTCTGGAGGAGGATGTGGAGGCCATTGAAGCTATGCCCTGGAGGAGGACGTGGAGGCCATTGAAGCTATGCCCTGGAGGAGGACGTGGAGGCCATTGAAGCTATGCCCTGGAGGAGGACGTGGAGGCTATTGAAGCTATGCCGGGAGGAGGACATTGTTAGGCAGAATTATATGCAGTACCCTTTGGGAACACCACACACAATTAAGACTACAAGTGACAGTACAAATTCACCTTTGGTACAAGCCTGTACTACGCAGTAAAGTGGTAGCGATGGCTGAGCAGCCAGACTTATCTCAAGAGTAAAGTGAGCAGTATCAATAGTTACACAAAGGACAGCAATTACTATGGTTCAGGCAAACACTGACTCAAGGTTTCAGTAAAAGAATATATATTTATTTACTCAACAGTTGTATAACATTTCACTATTATAAGCAAGATAAAAATCACAATCAAAAATACACCACACCACTTCCCTTAAATTCTAGACAAGTTAGGCTCACAAAATGAAGTGGGAGCAAAATGGCACTCCAGCAATTTAAAAGGGAGGGAAAGACAAAGTTGTTAGAAATTAGGCTCAACCAACAGGTAAGTAAGCAGGGCAACTGAACAATAGAGACTACAAGGGTAAAATCAGATAGAAAAGGCTTAGGGCCAAAGTCAATGGTTCAAAAGTCTTTTGCTCAAGATAATAGGTTCAGTGTAGTTCGCTGTAAAGTTTGTGGCACAGATTCTGGACGAGGTTGGTCGATGAAAAAGTTAGGTAAAAGAGAAGAGCAGGACAAGCCCTCGGATTGGAGAAAGATTTCAAACACTTTCACTGCGGGTGCGCGAAACACACAACCGGATTTGCACAGTACCTTAAAACGGACAGGGAGCTGTAGCTGAGGAGGACGTTCCTGTTGGTTCCTGCAGGCTCGCGGTTCCTGAAGTGACTGTCGGACTGACAAGAAGTAGGAAGACTGGAGGGTCCTGCGCCACCCAGGGAAAAAACCATCAGCAGAGCAAAACAACAAATAAAAGGCGCGCTCCTTAAAACCCAAGCAGGGTCCGACCTTCCTGGCTATCCGGCCCACTGTAGCTCTGTAAAGCGAATTCGACCAGAAGAGGGGTCCTGGCTTGCAGTTTGGGTGAACTGGTTGGTCCCACCAGCTCAACGGAAGAAGTTTCCTGGAGGATCTTCTCTGTCGTCGGATTTGGAGATTCGGACCTGCAGCAGGGCTTCACTGGGCGGTTGAGTCGCTGTAGAGGTCCTCTTCTTCCAGTTCCTCATTGGTTCTTTCGTTCCAGTGGCGACTCTGCTCTCCCAGTCCCACAGACCTGCTTATTATGCCGTTTTCCCCCATTCATACAGCCTGGCTGTCAATCACACAGCAGGGTGGCTGGCCTGGCAAGGCCAGTCCCCTTAGCCAATCAGACAAGAGTGTGACTTGGGTTGCTAAGGCAACCCATGGCAGGGGTCCGAAAATCCCTCCCTCACATCCTGCCTCTCTAGACTATCAGGTGCCTTAAGGAGGGCTTCTGCGCAGAAGCCCGTGAAAAGACAGCAAACAAAGGAATCTTCCCTAGTTTGGTGCGTAGAGTAAAACACTAGAAAGACTTAAAAAGAAATGGTGAATAAACCCAGCCGCAACCAAAATAAAATGTATTTGGTCAAGCGGGTTTATGTTCGAGGTTACTATAATAGCCTAAGACAACACCACATTTATATAGTATAATCACGGTAGAAAAGTGTGGGTAGATACCGCTGCCACCAGCCAAGTCTTAGGGCCTCATTACACGGATGGCGGTAAGGATTTACCGGTACCGGTATTTTACCGGTACCGGTAAATCCTTACCGCCTTACTACGAGGTCCCTTTGCGGGTTGGGGAATTTAACGCCTGCTTTTTGCAGGCGGTAAAAACCAACCCGCAAAGGGACCCAGGGAGCTAATTACGGTACCGCATTTTGCGGTACCGTAATTAGCGCCTTCCCCATTCCCATTATGCCCTATGGGGCAAAAATGGGAATGGGGAAGGGCAATGGTGGAAGGGGGAATTACCGCCCGCCAACCTTGGAATGGGGCGGTAATTCCCCTTTCGCCAAGGCGGTGCCGGTATTTTACCGCCATGAACCATGGCGCTAATAGCGCCATGGTTCTCCGCCATCCGTGTAATGAGGCCCTTAACGTTAAGGGAGCAAAACAAGGCTCCAAGAGGCACAGACAAAAAGGGATAGGAGTTAACCCTTTCCAGTACTCCATTTTGTGGAATCAGAAAATACAACATTAAGGCTTTTACACCATGCAAAGAGAAATACACCAACACAGGCTTGAAAAGAGACCCAGAATCGTTATTGCAATACTGTACAGTTTACAAAACAAAGTGCACAAATAGCTATTTGGCCGTCAGTACTTCACAGAGACCACCAGCAGGTTCAATGTGAGCAGTGAACAGGAATTGCTAGCTGGACATCAGCATATTTATATAGTTTCTTCGTAACGATGTTCAGCCTCTTGTGAGTTAATCATGTACTGGGCTAGGGTTCGCACCAGGTTAATTCCTAATTTACATATCTCGTGCATGTGGTTTACTTCTTAATACATTTACTAACAAGTACTATTATTCTCTGGATGTGACTTTACACTCTTTACACATTTGCTTCAACGCAGGTCAAACAGATGTTTCGCATATCATGTTTAAATAGCATTATTGTTCTTGTATACCTGTAGGTTAACATCGCCGAGTCAAGTAATCCCCTGATCCCTAGGTCAAGAAAGGACAGGGTCTACATGACCCTAACATATAGCCTGCAGGCACGTTGGACATTAACTCGCCTACAGAGGTTGAAGAGGTTAAAGTGAAAACAAGAGGACACAGGTCGGCCATTTGTAGGCCACAGAGTGACTTTGCACGATAAACCAAAATGGCGGTCTAACCTAAAATGGAGGCTTGATTAACTTAAGGTCACGACCTTTCAATACGGATTTCCTCGCAATGCGACTGGGCATAGGCCAACATATACAGTGAAGACGAAACAAGATTATATCAGTTTCGACAAACCCTCCTTTTGGCCTATGCCAAGCGCTAAACTACCTTCGATCACTTTAGGACTAACTCCACATTTCAACGTCTATACACCCCGAATCATTATCAGACATATCTATTGCCATTAGATCAGACACTAGAGTTTCTTTCAACACGTACTCCTTGGAAACCTTATCTGGGGCATATATTTTATGTCCTAATACACTTGTTGCTTGTGCGCAACATCCCCCTAATACCGAACATATACCAGGGAGACACTGTATACAACAACAAAGGAACAGTAAACTACCCAAGATAATCAGCAGGGCTGAAAGCAACTTCCATACCCACGACCGTAGGAGATCCCAAAACCATACACTAAGTTCCCAGTTTCCCTCAGGAACGTGCACTTCCGAACTAAAAACATGTAGATTTTGGATTGCCCTAAAGATAGTTGGAGAGGAGTCTGGAACGTAAACGCAGCAAGCGGACCCCACTAATTTACATACTCCTCCATGCTCAGCCAAAATGACATCTAATGCCATCCGGTTCTGAAGAGCTACTAACCTTATCGCTTTCTGTTCTAACGTCATATTATAGAATATGTCAGTGGTCCGGTTGATGGTTCTCTCCAGTACTCTCGCTAGTCCCCTGACATCTTCTGAATTCATACTTTGCCCAAAAAATGTCACAAATTATTTCATTATGTCCCCTAGAGTTTGTGCTGGAGTATCCCCCTTCACATCTCGAAATGGACGAGTCTTCGAGATTTCTGCAGTACTGGCAATAAATACCCCAGGTAATAGAATCCCTAAATAGCAAGTTCCTTGCCAATTCCTAGGCAACCATGGAAATGCCACATTACCGCAAACGAAATAGACAGGTTCACCTACATACAGAGGTCTGTTCTCACTAGTCAAATTCGCAACGTTGGCGCAACTTCTAAAATCACCCATTGACCGTGTTCCATTCCTCTGTATGCAGAAGGAAACTGAATCGGGGCTATGGTTAACAGAATCAGATGGAGGCGTGGCATCCTTATTGCCTATAGGAGCCATTTTGAAAGAGATCAAAGACTGAAAGGGACGAGACAATCTATCAGAGGGCCTAACAGAGGAAACGTTTGGCTTACTCCTATTTGCAAAAAGCAAGCATCCCAGGGGCATCAAAACACGTTTTTCAAAACTATTCAAATTTGTACCATCAAAGTTCCCTGAGATGCTGTCATTCCAACGGCCAAAGAATAGTGTTCTAAGAGAAGCATAACAAGCAGTTGTCAAAGGTAAAGGATGAATGTACCAACCTAGCCCCTTATCCCCATGTTGCGGTAAATGTGAGCAGATCCAGCAGTTGGTCTTATTGAAAATTGCATGAGTGGCATTCATTATTAACAAAAGAGTATTATTCTGATAGTTCCGTCTATGCGAAGAATCTCTAGGCGACAAGGTATGCAATTGCATGGAAGAAGTGGGTATAACAGATACATTTTCAACAGGTAAAAAGTCCTCTAGCGGATATGCTTCCTCCAGGTACCACAACCCAAAACCAGTAGTTACTAAAAACCCAGTTAATATTACAAAAAGGCAACAATATGTTTTCGGGGTCCCCTTAGACGTTTGCTCATTGTCTCTGCTAGTCACATATTTATCTAAAAGTTCGGTGCGAGCGGTAGCGGGTGCAGGCATTGTAGTCTTCAATCAAAAAACACCAATTATTCGTTTGCTGGTGACTCCAGTCGCGCGTCTTCTTAACGTCTTTCCCACAACCCTTAGCCAACAGAATCCTTTCGTATGGTCGGGCCAAAAGGCAAGCCCTCAAATGATTTCTCCAATCGCACAGTCAAACCATGCCGTACGTCTATCTTCTAGGACGTAAATTATATTTCACAATTTCCGGTGCTGAAGGATCAGAAAGCAATGCGTCGTCACTTCCTACTGGAGGTGGCGAGTGAACGGAAATGGGATCAGAAAATGTATGATCTGGAAGTACCACTGTTGGAGAGTGCGGAGACAAGTTGGCCGTTTTGTCTGGCCGTATGAACTCTGGAACGGTCTCTGATACTTTCTTGTCGGTTGTTGCTGTTTCGGGCACGTTGGTTACAGCATTGGAAAGGGATTCTGTGTCTTCTGTATCGTATGGCACGGGCTGCGGGATCCGTTTGGTGTGCGTTGCATGTATCCAATTCTTCCGCCCCGCCACCCGCACCGCAGTCTAGGTGACTAGCAGGACTTGGTAGGGACCCCTCCACCGAGGTGCAAGGCAAGACGACCTTTCGAAAACTTTCATGAGGATCCAGTCTCCTGGTCGTAGACTGTGACAGGACCCTCGTATCGTACAGGTAATTTTTTTTAATTTTTTTTTTATTAAACATAGTTTATTATAAACTTTTTGTTATAACACAAGTCCTTGCACAGATCCTTACACAGTCCTTATGCCTAACCCTCGGCCCACATAAGTTATCAAACGTTTAGGGCATCAATAAAGTTAATCACTGCACAAGTCAGAATGATAGAACTTCCACTCAATATTTGATACCACCAATCGTCCATGTTCTCATTTAGTGGTGCGAACTTCATGAGATGTACAGATCTTAAGGAATGGAGTTTAGGGCAGGCAGCTATCAAATGTCTTACTGTCTCAATTTGCTTTCGACAAAATCTACACAAATTATCGCTTGTCTCTACGTCTTTTCTTATAAACAAAACTTCTCTTGTTCTTAGGGCATTCAAACGTAGTCTAAGAAATCGATCACGATGGTGCCTCGATGGAAATTGAAGAAGGTAGCCGGGTAGTTTATTCAGTTTGTTTGCTGTTGGTCCAAGTTTCGGAGCAGTTGTTAGTCCTTCCAAGTTGTCCATGTTACATGCCCAGGACCATTCTTTTAGTTTCTTTTTAGCTAGTTGTGGCCACTTTATTAGCATTTCATTGCTTATATTAGCGGCAGTCATGATATCATTAGCCTTTTCCAACCATTTCGCAAGAATTCCACCTGCATGTTTTGCCTCTTTTACCGCCAGGATTTCGTACGGTGGTTCTTTCTTTATTATTAACATCTTACGCATTAATGCTAGCGATTTCCAAATAACAGTTATATATAGGTCATCTAGTGCTAACTCCTGCCTTATAACCTTTATTGAAACACATTTTGGTAATCTTAAGACACGTTTCCAAAATTGGCCTTCTAATTTTGCCCAGATTGTGTAATCAAGGTTCCAGCCAGCCTCTGCACTGTAAGTAATTGACAGAATTACTTTTTGAAGATAAAATAGCCGAAGCGGAGAAAGGGAGAACTTGCCAAAGAGGTAGTGAAACCGGGCTCCTTGAACTGCCAGAGTGTTCATCCGGAACTCGACATCTTGGACCCAGTTCCGCTCGCTGATTGAGGGACTAAACATGATTCCTAGGTATCTCATTTCAGTGACTTCTTCTGTATCGTACAGGTAATGCCTCTCGCACCTGGTGATAAATTGAAAATAGATTTTTAGTCAACTGGTTACAGTAGTCTGAAAGAAGCACATTCTCTACATCCCGCAATGAGCGACTCTTTGGCATACCCCAAATATTAGCAGGCCTCCCTATCACCACCTCAAAGGGAGAGAGCCCAGTCTTAGTTTGAGGGTTGTTCTCATCGACAGCAACACGATCGGTAAGGCGTCCGCCCATTTTAACTTGGTGCCAGCACACGTCTTAGCGGGCTTGTTCTTTATAATGCCGTTATGTCTTTCCTCTAATCCGTCACTTTGGGCATGTCTGGCCGAATGGAACCGTTTATCAATCTGCAATCCTTCACATATTTGTAGGATTACAGCAGCGATAACGCGCACAGACATGGGTCGGACCATGAGCCATAATGACCATCATTGTAATATAGGCGTCAGGGAGTAACCATTTTCCTTCAACATTGTCCACCCAACATCCATCACCATCCAATCTCCCTGCACCCTCGACCCATTTCTTGGTCTCCTCTACAGTAGCATCTGCTTGAATGTCTTTTACAGAATCAATACTTTCACCAAAAGTGCAAACATTTACAGTTTCCCTTACAGCATACATTTCTGAACTAAGATCAGTGGCAGTTTGTTTAGCTATCTGATTAGCGAAAGCATTCCCTTTTCCTATATCATCTGTAACCTTCTGATGTGCTGTACATTTTACAATGGCTAACTGAACAGGGAGTGCCAGCGCTGAAAGTAATCACACTATTAAAGTGCTGTGCTGTATTTTTGTGCCATTTGAGGTAAAAAAACCTTGTTCTTTCCAGAGTCTACCGAAGTTGTGAACCACCCAAAAGGCATACTGGCTGTCGGTATATATATTTACTGTAAGCCCTTCAGAAAGTTCACAAGCTCGAGTTAATGCTATAATTTCTGTGGCCTGCGCGGAATTATGCATGATTCTTTTGGTTTCCACAATCGTGCTCAAGGTAGTGACGGCATAAGCAGCCGTGGATGTACCATTCGGAAGTTTGAAACAAGAGCCATCACAAAATAGCTCTCCTTGTGGGCTATTCAAAGGCGTATCTTTCAAATCGATTCTACCTTCAGTCTATTGTTCTGTAGTGTAAAGGCAACCGTGTGACGTTTCGTCACCATCAACAGTATCTTGCGGGACAGGTAAAAGTTCAGCCGGATTTAATACACAACACCTCTGAATTTGAATGTGGGGATCAATTCGTATCTTGTCAATCATGCGGAAGTAAGGTGTTGCATTTGAGTTCTATTTAATAGAACATCTACAGAGCGAGGTACCATTGGGGTTAACGCATGACCCAGGACCATTCCCTCGCTCTGTTTTACAGACGCAGCAGCAGCAGCGACAGCTCTCAAACATCTCAGCAAAGCGCATGCAACAGGATCAAGGAAGGATGAGAAATAGCCACACGGCCTATTCTTCCCTCCATGTTCCTGCATTAACACAGCCAAAGCACATCCATCACGTTCATGCACATACAACACAAAGGCCTTTTCATAATTTGGAGTTCCTAAAACCGGTGCCGAACACAGTGCGGTTTTGAGTAAATCAAATGCTGTCTGGTGTTCCAAAGTCCATGGCAATGGCAAAGAAATGCCCTTCTTTGTCAAAGCCAGCATTGGTTTAATTGTTAACGAAAAATTAGGGATCCACAACCTACAGTAAGAAGCCATACCTATCAAAGCTCTAACTTCCTTCTGCGTATTTGGGACAGACATGCCAGAAATAGTTTTTGTTTGTTCAGGTGTCAACCTTCTTCCCTCCTTTGACAGGAGATAGCCTAAATAGGCGACCTCCTGGCAACAATATTGGAATTTTTTGAGTGAAGCTTTATGACCATATTTTGCAAGATGACAAAGCAACAACATGGTGCCTTCTTTACAGGCACTTTTAGAATCAGCAGCCAAGAGGAGATCATCTACATACTGTAGTAACGTACAAGTAATAGGCAACTCGAGAGTATCGAGTTGCTCTTTCAATGCTCTACTATAAATACTTGGACTCTCAGTGTACCCTTGTGGTGCACGAGTGAATGTGAACGAGCGTTCACCTAGGGTAAATGCAAACAAATACCTACTATCCTTGTGTATAGGAATACTGAAAAACGCATTTTTGAGGTCCACAACGCTAAAGTGAGTGGCAGAAGCCAGAATCATAGTTAGTATCGTTGTTACATCAGATACAATGGGAAACTGAGGAGCCACAATTTTGTTAATAGCACGCAAATCAATTATAAACCGAAAAGGAATCGCATTATCACCTTTTTTGTACACCAGCAAAATCGAGCTGTTACACAAACTACCTGTAATTTCCTAAATTACTCCACGATGTACAAAATCAGAAACTATATATTTCAAAGCCTGTTCGTCTTCAACTGAGATCTTATATTGTGGAATGCGAGGCAGTTTTACTCCATGTTTCAGAATAATTTAAACAGGTTCAATTTGAAGAATGCCCACATCATTATCATCAATTGCCCATAAGCATTCTGGAATGTTACTGAATTCTGGCGGTAAAGGTCGAGTCAAAAACTGAGAGGCGAGTGATTGCTGAGGTGAAATTATTAACCTTGGTCCGTCCGAGGAGCAATGTATTACTGCATTCAATTCCTTCAACAAATTTAACCCCAGCAAATTCTCCCCACAGTTTGTAGTAAGTAGAAATGGACACTGCTCCGTGAAGGGACCCACTGTTATCGGTACCGGCAAAGAGACTGGACAAACTACAGGTGTGCCTGAAAACCCTACGGAAACATTGGATTGCCCTGACAGGGGAATATTTGGAACCCGTGAATGGTCAATGGAACACTTTTGTGCTCCCGTATCTACTAAAAATAGATGCTTCCTATTTCCCACCGCCATCTCAACGTAGGGACCTTTCGGATGAACGGGAATGGGTGTTGGTTCCAAATCCTGCTTCGGGCAATCCTAACGAAACGAATTTCATCAAAAGGAAGTTCCTCAGAGAGGTATGCAGCAGAAGGATGATCAAAAATGTTTCTATTATCCACACTCGATACTTGTTTATCCTGTGAAAAAGGTTGCTGTGATTCTGGCGCAAACTGACCTCTACCAGGGCCCCCTACACCTGGGCGACCTCTGGATCATCTACCCATGTTCCCAAATTACCTTTGCTGCAAGGTCGGACATTATGCGCACCAGTGACCTTCCTGTCGACAATAGGCACACTGGTTAATGGTTACTGGAGCCAGGGGCATACTTCCCTGTGGAACGTATTGACCTCTAAATTGCGTACTACCCCCTCGAGGGCTCTTAACAATCTGTTGTAATAGTACTTTTGTTTTCAGGTCACCCTTTCTTTTTTCAAGTTTTTCCTTTTCATTATTCACACGATTTTCATAGTACTGAGCCATGTGCAGTACTTCTGATTGAGACTTCGCCTGCCAAGCGCTTTCGGAGGACATAATCTGCAACTGGATGTCAGGCAGCAATCCACGTACACATTTGTCAACAAACAGCCTTTTCCCTGACTCTGTGCCTAAGTCTTGTCCACTGAAATCCAAAAACACTTGTTCGAACTGATTAAAGAACTCGGTAGCACCTTCAGACTTTCCTTGGACACAGGCCGTAAGCTTGTCCCAAATGATTCTTTTTTCAGGAACTATGGTTTTTAATTTTACAATAATCCTATCAGGCAAAGTTAATAACACTTGAGGCGGTCTCTCCCCAGCTGGTCTTTCTCTGTCGAGCCTAACCATGTTATCCCATGTATCTCCTAACCCAGGTACATCATCTACAGTCCTAATCTGTTTCCACAAATCAACTGGCAGGAGTACGGGAAATAATAAATCAATATCACTTAAGGTGAATACCGATGATTGTAAGACTGACTCTATTTCTTTATAGAACCCCGTCGGATTCTTTCTTATATCAGGAATAGATTGCTTTATGGTGTTCACTTCCTGTATCGAGAACGGGACGTGAACAAACTGCGATACATAATGTGCAGGAATGTCCACAGCGACTATACCTCCTGCAGCATCAGCCGCAATCTCAACCTTTGGGACAAATGTCGGAGGGGCCTCTCTCATAGGCAATTGAGAAGTAGGTAGCTCCGAACGCTTACTAAGCAACAGAGTCAAATCAAGCGCTAAGGCAGTCGAAGAGGTATCAATCGAAAAGACTCTCTTACAAACACCCAACAATCCAACAATTCTGCGGGACAACAAAGATTTCTTTTTACACACTCATCCTGCAGGTATTATACCATAACCTGTATCACTTTCTTTTGCATTTCTATCGTATACTGACTATACGTGTCATATACTTCGGCTGGAGTTATCGACATATCCGAAATCCATCTTATCGCATCCTTTGTACAAATTTGCACTTCCTCACTTATCAATTCACGGTGAGGAGAAAACCGTTTCTGTAAGTACATAATACCTAAACTATCACCATCTACTTCCTCGTTCTGTAACTCTTCCAACTCCTTCCTATACACAAAAATCCTCTTGACATGCTCATATACTTTCTCCGCAGTATCTCTAGACAACGCTAAGGGGTTCAAATCCCGTAACCCTTGTGGGAGATCTACATCATTTAATCTATTCCACATTATGCTCAAATGAATTCCTAGTCCTTCAATAAAAACATTTTTCTCAGGGATACTTTTTAGATTTTCGAGTGTGGAAAAAACATCAGCTTGTTCACCCCTCTCCATACAATGTTTAGCCCAAGCAATCAATTCATTCTTTTTAGCTGGGGACACAGTATTACGAGTCACAACCCTTGATCCCGTTCCCTGGTCTATTACAAGCGATACAGAATTACTTGGAAGAGGGAGAGTAGGCACATTCTGAATATCAATAAGTGGAGGCAAGGGAGCAGGCAAAGGAGCGACGGCTTGAGGAACAACAGGAAGAACAATAGGAAGGACCGAGGGAACTATAGGAAGAGGAATAATGACAGGAAGGGGCAAAGCACCAGGAGGAGGAACGTACGGGGGTGGCACAGAAGCATCAGGCCTTCGTTCATGCAAATGTTTGTTAATCAATTCATCGGACGTATGAAAATCTTTCGAAGGGTACATTTTCTGAATGCCTAATTGAAACGCTCTGTCCGTGTTCCTAACTGATTCCAATTGTTTATTTTGATCATATAACAGTGCCTTTTCGGCATTCGTCATATGTCGACGCATATGTTTCTCTCTACCCTTTTGTTGCTGCAAAGCTTCTGTTTTCCAACTGTGCAATGCATCAAATGCTGCAGGTCTAGCCTGTTTCTTTATCAATACAGACTCTAAATATTCTAACCGAGGGATTTCGAAGCTACCATTGGTTGGCCACCGAAGATTAGAGTTATGTCTGGTCTGTCTGTGCCAAAAATCATTAAATGCTATACTACCAAAGCCTTTCTTACAGTACATAGTACATGCCGGCGACACCTCCTGTGGTGCGGGACGGCTAACTTCCAAGGATTGTCTGTCACTGCGGAATAATGCCCTGAAGCAGGCAGACAATTTCTCAGGCATATAAGAATTCTGGTGTTACCTTGTCAAATAATTGTGCTCGCGAGTACAATGCGCCAAATTCAAATTGTCAGGGTTAAATTAAAAATCGGGTCACGATTCACCTGACCAAAGGACTGGGAGGCCCGATCGGGTTACTAAGGACAATCTAAGGACCCACGTGTCTGGTGATTTCGGCAAATTTAACCACCTCGATATATGGACCCTTGTCAAGACGTCGTCTCGAGCTACAGCTCACCGTTCAGGGATCGGATCGTGCTGTTCTGTCGAGGAATTCGCTTCTCGTCCAGAGGGGCCTTTTTGTTGACACCGTCCGATCCCGGTCCGATAGCTGAGCCAACCTTCAATGAGACGAAGTCAATCTTGAGGGTCCCTATTCGGGCGCCATCTGTGGAATCAGAAAATACAATATTAAGGATTTTACACCATGCAAAGAGAAATACACCAACACGGGCTTGAAAAGATTCCCCGGATCTTTATTGCAACACTGAACAGTTTTACAAAACAAAGTACACAAATAGCTATTTGGCCGTCAGTACTTCACAGAGGCCACCAGCAGGTTCAATGTGAGCAGTGAACAGGAATCGCTAGCTGGACATCAGCATATTTATACAGTTTCTTTGTGACGATGTCCAGCCTCTTAAGAGTTAATCATGTACTCGGCTAGGGTTCGCGCCAGGTTCATTCCTAATTTACATATCTCGTGCATGTGGTTTACTTCTTAATACATTTACTAACAAGTACTATTATTCTCTGGATGTGACTTTACACTCTTTACACATTTGCTTCAATACAGGTCAAACATATGTTTTGCATATCATGTTTAAATAGCATTATTGTTCTTGTATACTTGTAGGTTAACATCGCCGATTCAAGTAATCCCCTCATCCCTAGGTCAAGAAAGGACAAGGTCTACATGACTATAACATATAGCCTGCAGGCAGGTTGGACATTATCTCGCCTACAGAGGTTGAAAAGGTTAAAGTGAAAACAAGAGGACACAGGTCGCGATTTTAGGCCACAGGGTGACTTTGCACGATAAACCAAAATGGCGGTCTAACCTAAAATGGAGGCTTGATTAACTTAAGGTCACGACCTTGCAATACGGATTTCCTCGCAAAGCGACTGGGCATAGGCCAACATATACAATGAAGACGAAACAATATTATATCAGTTTCGACAATGTAAGATGGGGTGTACTGGGTCTGTAATTTAAAGTGACTATGTAAAGTTAATGGCAAATGTACCTGTTTCTTGGGGACAGTAGTCAGCCCCAGAAGAATGGAGTCAGAGGGAAGCCTTAAAGACAGCCCAGTGTCACTGCACTGAAGGTGCTGTATAACGTGCACAAAAAGTGGTGCACTTGAAGTAGGTGAGGATCCAGTGCCCAAGATCACACAAAAAGTGAAAACACACACAGCAAAACACATGTAAGAGTGGGAAAAAAGGCTCACACTCTTACCAGGTGAAAAAATAAACCCTAGAAATCCAGCAAAGCGCTGAGGGACTCATTAGGTAAGGGGAATCAGCCATTTATTGAGAATTCTCCCTAACAGACTTGCAGGCCATTGAAGCTATGCTCAGGAGGAGGACGTGGAGGCCATTGAAGCTATGCTCTGGAGGAGGACGTGGAGGCCATTTAAACTATGCTCTGGAGGACAACGTGCAGGCCATTGAAGCTCTGCTCTGGTGGAAGACGTGGAGGCCATTGAAGCTAAGCTCTCGAGATGGACTTGGAGGCCCTAAAAGCTATGCTCTGGAGGAGGACGCAGAGGCCATTGAAGCTATGCTCTGGAGGAGGACATGTAGGCCATTGAAGCTCTGCTCTGGAGGAGGACGTGGAGGCCATTGAAGCTATGCTCTGGAGGAGGACGTGCAGGCCATTGAAGCTCTGCTCTGGAGGAGGACGTGGAGGCCATTGAAGCTATGCTCTGGAGGAGGACGTGGAGGCCATTGAAGCTATGCTTTGGAGGAGGACATGGAGGCCATTGAAGCTATGCTCTGGTGGAGGACATGGAGGCCATGGAAGCTATGCTCTGGAGGAGGACGTGGAGGCCAATGAAGCTCTGCCCTGGAGGAGGATGTGGAGGCCTTTGAAGCTCTGCTCTGGAGGAGGACGTGGAGGCCATTGAACTTATGCTCTGGAGGAGGACATTGAGGCTATTGAAGCTATGCTCTGGAGGAGGACGTGGAGGCCATTGAAGCTATGCGCTGGAGCATGACGTGGAGGTCATTGAAGCTATGGTCTGGAGGAGGACTTGGAGGCCATTGAAGCTATGCTCTGGTGGAGGACATGGAGGCCATTGAAGCTATGCTGTGGAGGAGGACATGGAGGCCATGGAAGCTATGCTCTGAAGGAGGACGTGGAGGCCATTGCAGCTATGCTCTGGAGGAGGACGTGGAGGCCATTGAAGCTATGCTCTGGAGGAGGACATGGAGGCTTAAGCTATGCTCTGGAGGAGGATGTGTAGGTCCTTGAAGCTATGCTCCGGAGGAGGACATGGAGGGCATTGAAGCTATGCTCTGGTGGAGGACATGGAGGCCATTGAAGCTATGCTCTGGAGGAGGACGTGGAGGCCATGGAAGCTCTGCTCTGGAGGAGGACGTGGAGGCCATTGCAGCTATGCTCTGGAGGAGGACGTGGAGGCCATTGAAGCTATGCTCTGGGGAGGATGTGTAGGTCCTTGAAGCTATGCTCTGGAGGAGGACATGGAGGCCATTGAATCTATGCTCTGGAGGAGGACGTGGAGACCATTGAAGCTATGCGCTGGAGGATGATGTGGAGGCCATTGAAGCTATGCTCTGGAGGAGGACATGGAGGCCATTGAAGCCATGCTCTGGAGGATGATGTGGAGGCCATTGAAGCTATGCTCTGGAGGATGATGTGGAGGCCATTGAAGCTATGCTCTGGAGGAGGACGTGGAGGCCATTGAAGCCATGCTCTGGAGGATGATGAGGAGGCCATTGAAGCTATGCTCTGGAGGATGATGTGGAGACCATTGAAGCTATGCTCTGGAGGAGGACATGGAGATCATTGAAGCTATGCGCTGGAGGATGATGTGGAGGCCATTGAAGCTATGCTCTTGAGGAGGACGCGGAGGCCATTGAAGCCATGCTCTGGAGGATGACGAGGAGGCCATTGAAGCTATGCTCTGGAGGATGATGTGGAGACCATTGGAGCTATGTGCTGGAGGATGATGTGGAGGCCATTGAAGCTATGCTATGGAGGATGATGTGGAGGCCATTGAAGCTATGCTGTGGAGGAGGGCATGGAGGCCATTGAAGCTATGCTCTGGTGGGGGACATGGAGGCAATTGAAGCTATGCTCTGGAGGAGGACGTGGAGGCCATGGAAGCTCTGCTCTGGAGGAGGACGTGGAGGCCATTGAAGCTATGCTCTGGAGGAGGACGTGGAGGCTGAAGCTATGCCCTGGAGGAGGACGTGGAGACTATTGAAGCTCTGATCTGGAGGAGGATGTGGAGGCCTTTGAAGCTCTGCTCTGGAGGAGGACGTGGAGGCCATCGAACTTATGCTCTGGAGGAGGACATTGAGGCTATTGAAGCTATGCTCTGGAGGAGGACGTGGAGGCCATTGAAGCTATGCGCTGGAGCATGACGTGGAGGTCATTGAAGCTATGGTCTGGAGGAGGACTTGGAGGCCATTGAAGCTATGCTCTGGTGGAGGACATGGAGGCCATTGAAGCTATGCTGTGGAGGAGGACATGGAGGCCATGGAAGCTATGCTCTGAAGGAGGACGTGGAGGCCATTGCAGCTATGCTCTGGAGGAGGACGTGGAGGCCATTGAAGCTATGCTCTGGAGGAGGACATGGAGGCTGAAGCTATGCTCTGGAGGAGGATGTGTAGGTCCTTGAAGCTATGCTCCGGAGGAGGACATGGAGGGCATTGAAGCTATGCTCTGGTGGAGGACATGGAGGCCATTGAAGCTATGCTCTGGAGGAGGACGTGGAGGCCATGGAAGCTCTGCTCTGGAGGAGGACGTGGAGGCCATTGCAGCTATGCTCTGGAGGAGGACGTGGAGGACATTGAAGCTATGCACTGGAGGATGATGTGGAGGCCATTGAAGCTATGCTCTGGTGGAGGACATGGAGGCCATGGAAGCTATGCTCTGGAGGAGGACGTGGAGGCCATTGAAGCCATGCTCTGGAGGATGATGAGGAGGCCATTGAAGCTATGCTCTGGAGGATGATATGGAGACCATTGAAGCTATGTGCTGGAGGATGATGTGGAGGCCATTGAAGCTATGCTCTGGAGGAGTACATGGAGACCATTGGAGCTATGTGCTGGAGGATGATGTTGAGGCCATTGAAGCTATGCTATGGGGGATGATGTGGAGGCCATTGAAGCTATGCTGTGGAGGAGGGCATGGAGGCCATTGAAGCTATGCTCTGGTGGAGGACATGGAGGCAATTGAAGCTATGCTCTGGAGGAGGACGTGGAGGCCATGGAAGCTCTGCTCTGGAGGAGGACGTGGAGGCCATTGAAGCTATGCTCTGGAGGAGGACGTGGAGGCTGAAGCTATGCCCTGGAGGAGGATTTGGAGACCATTGAAGCTCTGATCTGGAGGAGGATGTGGAGGCCTTTGAAGCTCTGCTCTGGAGGAGGACGTGGAGGCCATCGAACGTATGCTCTGGAGGATTACATGGAGGCTATTGAAGCTATGCTCTGGAGGAGGACGTGGAGGCCATTGAAGCTATGCACTGGAGGATGATGTGGAGGCCATTGAAGCTATGCTCTGGAGGGGGACATGGAGGCCATTGAAGCTATGCTCTGGTGGAGGACATGGAGGCCATTGAAGCTATGCTCTGGAGGAGGACGTGGAGGCCATGGAAGCTATGCTCTGAAGGAGGATGTGGAGGCCATTGAAGCTATGCTCTGGAGGAGGACATGGAGGCCATTGAATCTATGCTCACGAGAAGGACGTGGAGACCATTGAAGCTATGCGCTGGAGGATGATGTGGAGGCCATTGAAGCTATGCTCTGGAGGAGGACGTGGAGGCCATTGAAGCCATGCTCTGGAGGATGATGTGGAGGCCATTGAAGCTATGCTCTGGAGGATGATATGGAGGCCATTGAACCTATGCTCTGGAGGAGGACGTGGAGGCCATTGAAGCCATGCTCTGGAGGATGATGTGGAGGCCATTGAAGCTATGCTCTGGAGGATGATGTGGAGACCATTGAAGCTATGCGCTGGAGGATGATGTGGAAGCCATTGAAGCTATGCTCTGGAGGAGGACATAGAGACCATTGAAGCTATGCGCTGGTGGATGATGTGGAGGCCATTGAAGCTATGATCTGGAGGATGTTGTGGAGGCCATTGAAGCTATACTCTGGAGGAGGACATGGAGGCCATTGAAGCTATGCTCTGGTGGAGGACATGGAGGCCATTGAAGCTGTGCTCTGGAGGAGGACATGGAGGCCATGGAAGCTCTGCTCTGGAGGAGGACGTGGAGGCCATTGAAGCTATGCTCCGGAGGAGGACGTGCAGGCCATTGAAGCTATGCTCTGGAGGAGGACGTGGAGGCTGAAGCTATACCCTGGAGCAGGATGTGGAGGCCCTTGAAGCTATGCTCTGGAGGAGTACATGGAGGCCATTGAATATATGCTCTGGAGGAGGATGTGGAGGCCATTGAAGCTATGCTCTGGAGGAGGACGTGGAGACCATTGAAGCTTTGCTCTGTAGGAGGACGTGGAGGCCATTGAAGCTATGCTCTGGAGGAGGACGTGGAGGCCACTGAAGCTATGCTCTAGAGGAGGACATGGAGGCCATTGAAGCTATGCGCTGGAGGAGGACGTGGAGGCCATTGAAGCTATGCTCTGGAGGAGGACGTGGATGCCATTGAAGCTATGCTCTGGAGGAGGACGTGGAATCTGAAGCTATGCTCTGGAGAAGGACGTGGAGGCTGAAGCTATGCTCTGGAGGAGGACGTGGAGGCAGAAGCTATGCTCTGGAGGAAGACATGGGGGCCATTGAAGCTATGCTCTGGAGGAGGACATGGAGGCCATTGAAGCTATGCTCTGGAAGAGGACGTGGAGGCCACTGAAGCTATGCCCTGGAGCAGGATGTGGAGGCCCTTGAAGCTATGCTCTGGAGGAAGACATGGAGGTCCTTGAAGCTATTCTCTGGAGGAGGACATGGAAGCTGAAGCTATGCTCTGGAGGAGGACGTGGAGGCCATTGAATATATGCTCTGGAGGAGTATATGGAGGCCATTGAACCGATGCTCTGGAGGAGGACATGGAGGACATTGAAGCTATGCGCTGGAGGAGGACATGTAGGCATCCAAACAAGCCACAAACTGGATCACTTCCTCGAAGGAAGAGTGATGAAAGTGTTTTCCAATATAGCTAACGCAGAGCCTACCACCATCAGGCATGGAGTCCCTCAGGGCTCATGTACGCTCATACTCTCTATAATCTTTTTACCAAACCTCTCTTCCATAAACTGGATTCACTTGAGATCACATACACCAACTAAGCTGACGATACCCAAGTACTCCTCCCGCTCACAGGACTCTACCATCAGGACGCAGCCACCCTCCAGAATATATACGCCACCATCCAAGCATGGAAGGCCACGAACGGCCTATGTCTTAACGGAGATAAGACCGAAATTCTCATCCTTGGTCAAAAATCCACTCTCACTAACCTCGACCCACTCTACACCAACTTCTGCATAGGCAATTGTGTCCTCCCAGTTCTACCTTCTGTTAAAACACTAGGAGTCCACATCGACGCCTCACTCTCCATGGACAAGCAAGTCAACTCCATTGTTTCTGCAACCACCCTGACCATTAAGTTCATTAATGCCATCAAAACTGTCCTTACCAAAGATAACTCCCTCTCTATTGCCCGAGCCACCATTGGAGCCAAACTAGATTATTGTAATGCGCTATTGGCTGGCACCTCCAACTCCAATCTCAATAAACTCCACACAACACAGAACAATGGACTCTCAATATACCTAAAAGGGACCACATCGCGCAAGCCAGAAAGGCAGCACACTGGCTACCTGTCAAAGAGCGCATTACATTCAAAATACTTACCACCGCACACAAATGTATCAGCTTGTCTGCACCTTCATACCTGTCTGACACGCTAGCCAGATCTCACTCCACCAGACCAACCAGGCAATGCCACACCAACCAACTTAGGGTCCCACGCATCAAACGAGCCGGAGCAGGTGGAATAAGCTTCCCCTACATTGCCCGTAAGCTATGGAATGCACTACCTAGCACGCTCAGAGCAGAAACCTCTCTCACTGCCTTCCGAAAAAAAACTGAAAACCACCTTGTTTAACTAATTCCTCTTTCTTCGTGTCGTCTACTCTCTCCTCCTCCTCTCCTCTCTTCTCCTCCTCTCATCTCCTCCTCTCCTGTAGCTACCTTTTTTTCTCTTGCAATTAAGTAATGACTTCACTGTATGTACAACAAGTCATTTTCATATCTGTAACAAGCGCCACGATGCCCTCTGGGCTGCCTGTGCGCTAAACAAATGCGAATAAATAAATAAATAAATACATTGAAGCTCTGCTCTGGAGGAGGACATGGATGCCTTTAAAGCTATGCTCTGGAGGAGTACGTGGAGGCTACCTTCTTCCATCCCAGTTGATGTAATTCATTGCGAATTAGGGATTGTCTAATTGAAAGCAAAAGCATATTGGAAGATTCTGGGCCTCATTAAGACCCTGCCCGTCCGGAAAGAACGGTGGTGGTAAAACCGCCGCCACCATTCTTTCCAGAACAGCTGATTGGGAGTCCTGCAGGCGGGAGGTGTCACTCCCACCAGGTCGGACATGGCGGGTTTAACACCACCCGCCTGCAGGCGGAAATGGAAACACCGGCTCTGTCATAGTCCGATGGGGCTCCATGAGACTGGGGACTTACACAATTTTGCCTCCGGAATTCCCAGGTCACTGGGGTCGCAATGGCCCGGTAATTCTGGGAATCACAGAGGCGGAACGGTAATACAAGTCTGGTGGTAACCTGCCGGTTTTTCTGGCTCGGTTACCGCCCGAATCCCTCTGTCTTTTTTGCACAAAATCCTATGTCGTAATGAGGACTATCTCCATGGGGGTTGTAAATTGCTATTGGAGGCGAGGGGGAGTCCAAGGATTGAGTACATGCAGAGATTTAACATAATTCTTCCAGAAGAAGTTGGTCGCTCACCTCAAGAATTTGTTAACAACTCTGATGAAGTTAAACGGTCTTTTTATATTTATTATTGGGTCTGTACAGATGAGAACATGCAAACATAGCCCTCCTCAAGGCATTTAGTAGGGGACCATAAAACATTGGAGTTTTACCTCCATTTCTCTCACTGTACCCTGACAAATGTACTCGATTTGCCTTTTTGCGATTCCGTTGGGGTCTAATCGTCACCAAGCAGGTCTTGGGCAGGTATAGCATGTTATCTTAAGAACATGTGATATGTCGATTTTGTATGATGAGTGGTGAAACTGAAACACTTGAACATCTGATTGGTACTTGCCCATCCATCCAGGGTCTTCGGGGGAATTACTTGAGAAAGGTTTTTGAAATGTTTTCTTCTAGTCTGGAGGAGTTGATTTGGAATACATATTTAGCCGGGCGCACTAGCTCTGTCGTAATTGCTGTGACTGGTTTTATGAAAGCTTTAAATCTTTCTGTACATTGAATTTTCTTTTTTTGTTTTTTGTTTTTTTCTTTCTCTTTTCTTTTACTGTTTATGTTTTGTTGGTATTTTATGGAATTGCATTGTTTTAAGTGAATTGTCATTTACCATGAATTGTTAATGATGTCTAAATGATTGCTAAAGGTTAACATGTTAACCAGTAACAATAATAAAACATACAAATAAAATGTAATAGACTAAAAGACCACCTAGATATAGGATTCATGACCACGTTTAAGTCCTGGATTATCCAGGCAAGAATATCGTCAGTGCCAGACAACAACCTGCCGATACCACCTTGCCCCAACAGCTGTGAAACACCACTGCTCAAATTGTCTAATGGGTGATGACATGGCTGTATGTGATTATTTTGAATATTAGAGGCCACATGCAAAAATTACCAAATTTTTTTCAGTCTTTAATATTCAAAATACATCACTATTCAGCCCCCAGCCCTCTGAAAACCAATCTCCAAGCCTAAAATTGGAGGATTTCTCCCCCAAACTCCCCTTTAATCCCATGCCTCCTCCCCGCCATAATGATGCTTGCCCACCTCCCTCACAGATAGATACACGCAAACTTTCAGACACACACACAAAACACACAACATACACACAGACATGCAAACACTCACCTACCAGCCAACTCCATCTTCTTCCGACTGGCCCCAACGCACATGTCAGCTCCTGCGCACCCTAGTGGGCGACAGGGGCGCGACAGTTTTGTTTAGGAAAACCGCTCTGAGTGGTCTCAGGTCGGTCTTTCTAAATCGGTCTATTTAATTCACTTAATTCCGATGACACACGGCATCAACGACGGCCATCTTGGGGGTCTTGCTGAAATGATTGGAGCCATTATGAAGCATGGGCCAGAGGAAGGCAACAGTGGCCTTTGCCCCTTTAAACATGAGAAACACATTCTGCATTCCACCACTGAGCAACCATTGGGCATTGGGAACCCATTTTGGTGTGGTCGCATGGTATGCAGCCAGTAAGCTCAGGGAAATAAAGTCCCAGCACGGCCCTGTCACTGCATGCAAACGGAGGCAAACATGCTTACATATGACGTAATGCTTTATTTGTGCCCAATGCTGCCAAGTGCACTTCTTAAGTAGTATTGGAACTGATGCCACTTGAGGTGATTGCATGGGTGAGGCGGCCACACACATGCACACATATGTTTCATTTGAAGGAGCTGAATGATGGCTACAGTGATGACATGTTAAGCACACCTGGTAAGCAGCACACCCTCCTTTCAAATTGTGTGTTTTCCAGCCCTTTATTTCGATTTGTTTCTGTCATGTGTGGAGCTGAATGGGTCCCCCTTTGGGGCTGCTGTTCCAAAAGCTTGTGAACCTTATATGTGGGACAGTTGTTTATGAACAGTGGGTGTCTTGTGATGCACAGCAGTGCCAGAAGAGCGGCTCAGTTGCAATCTGTACCCATCCCTTTTATCTGATGTATGGCTTTGCAGAGAAGGCGGCCATGCCAGGCTTGCGTCACGTGCTCACGCAAGCTTCATGCAACACACTTTTAAGTTAGTATGCATCTTTTCTTTCAGTGAGAAAGAAATGTCCAGTGTGGTTTCTTTGTTACTTATTTACCCAGTGACCATCGACTGATTGAGAACTCTACGGGAGCGCTAACGCATTTCACAATCTCTGCATACTATGTTCAGTTATTTCAATACATGTAATTAAAAGTTGGATTGTGTGTAATTTTAAATCTAGACTAACACAGTGGGCCCCATTAAGAGTATGCTGGCATTACCTCCAGCCATGCCGCCACATGGAAATACTGTTGCTGCATGCGCTGCACATGTGGTAACCGGAAGGGCCCCATGTTTTAAAGTTATGCGGGACCTTGAGTTATTCCTCATTTTGGAGGTTCATAGGGCACTACGGGGATCGGTAATTACCGCATGCGGTAACGCCTTATGTGGAATACATCTCCTCCACACAAAGCCAGGTGGTGTTTAGAGTGCTTCATTTTGAAAATGTGAATTGGGCAGTGCATGGTTAGTGATATGGTACGATATGACAGTTTATTTGAATAGCGCCTATACACAGTGTGCCGCTCATCCTGTTACTACCAGATGTTTACTGCCACCAAACTCTAAAAGAGGCCCAGTGGCTAACCTTTCCTTTCTTTAAACGGGAACTCTGGCCAATTCTTGCATTTATGTGGGTCCGGCCAACATTATGTTTTACTCTCGAGATGTGGGAGGGTGGGTGGGGTGTGCAGTGTGGAAACCCCTGCCCTGGAGCAATAAGGAGCCTTTAGGACTGCTGGATGTGCCCAGTCCTGAATCGGCGCAATCCTATCGGCTTTTGTTGCATATCACTTTGTTTGGATGATGGATATGTCATGGGTGACTGACTTCTAGCTATGAAACGCTATGAGAAATGACAAAGGCATGATTGCAACTGATCACCTTCAGATTTCGGCGAAAGCAAGAATCCCGTTATTGCCATTAACCACCTGTGAAGTTCGCCATCGGTGTGGCCAAAGACAAAATCGCGGCCTTGCATATTTATTGATATTAGTAGGAGAACTGCGACCTTTCACTGCCTGCCTTGCGAAAGCACAGCACAGTAACAGTAGAGTAACAGCACAGTAACAATAAATGCCATGAAATGTAACAAGACACGACACAACAAAGTGCAGTATTTTACTGGCAAGGACAGTTTTTCCAGACTCTATTTACTCTTCAGAGTCTCAGACCTTAACAAAAAACTAAAGTGTTATTTGATTTAGAAAGAGATGTCATGTTGTGTTGTTCGTGTCCATTTTCAGGGCTAAAATGACTTTCTTCTTTTCGGTAGGGTTACTTGCTCCCCCTGCGTTGTTCACAACAATGTTCCCACCACAGATTCCCACGCAGGGCCAAAGGTCACAATTACTGTATGCTCCCAAAATGTTTACAGTTTCTTATTCCTGAGTACCTGCTGCTTCTTCGTATCCACTCAGAATTGATTATTGGTGGGTTGAGGGAAACTTACAGGGGGAAATTCTAACTTCAGTGCCATCTGCCCTAAATCAAAAGTGCTCCTTTCCTGCTGTGCTGTGTATATACTCCACTAAAAAGTCAAACGCGGTGCATTGCTCATATTCTCATTGTAACTATCACCCCATTGGTGATTGCTGCCCCATATTAAAAAGTCTGTGATTTCGTTTGAATTTTAAATAAATAAATAAATACATATTACATTTGACCAACCAGCCTGGCTCATGGTCCACTGTGACCCGGGATATTTGAAAAGGGGGTGTGATATGAGTGGTGTATCATACTAAAATTTAATCCACATAAATAAGGAGAAAAGCTCCTCAGTTAGGCACTACATACTAGGCCGGGATCAAGGTGTGTGTGTCGCCTGATTGAAATCCTTAACAACATATACATTTCCCTGCTGGAACGCGTCATTGCCTCCTTCTCTGCCAAATTCCAATGCCATGCTGATGACACACAACTCTTCTTCATAATTCCTTCTGACGTCCTTGCACCTTCTTTCATCCCTGACTGCCTCTCTGCCATCCAGGCGTGGTGCACTGCAAATGACCTCTACTTTTACGCCAGAAAAATCTACAATCTCCCTATTGGATCCCCTGCACCCTACTTCTTCCCTTAACTCTGGACTTCCTTCATGGACTCTCACCCTGCCCCCTCCTCTGAAGCCAGGATTCTTGGAGTCATCTTCGACTACACCCTTTCCTTCATCCCTCATATTCATGACATTGTCAATAAGTGCCACTTTCAGCTCCTCCTTCTCAAAGTAACTGTATCCTTCCACACCTTCCCCCAGAGACTCAATTTTACCCATGCTCTGGTTCTCTCCAGGCTAGACTACTGCAACAGTCTCCACCTAAATCTTCCTTTGTCCACCCTGCAACCCCTCCAGCTAACCAAGAATAGGGCATCAAGATTTATCCTTGGCCTCAGGCCCAGGCACTGCATATCTCCTGCCCTTCAAAGCCTTCATTGACTCACAGTCTCTGCACTTATTAAATCCTAATTCATCCATAGCATCCACAAGGCTATCTGGGGTTGGGGGCCACCCTATCTTCAATGCATCCTGATCAAATACTCCCTTTTTAGACTCATGGCTTGCTCTGGCACCAACTCCCTGTGTGTGAAGTGGTTTGCTAAACAAGAGCTGGTGGTCGATCAGTTTCCTCGGATGGCTGCCTTCTGTGTAATAGCCTCCCTCTGAATCTTGAGCAGGACCTCCTTAAGTTCCCAAAAAGCCTGAAGACCTTTGTCTTCTCCTTTCCCTTCTCCTCATCTCTTCCCTGCTAATCATACAGTAGCATGACTGATGTGCAGGGCACTTATGTATCCTTGGGGCCCTGACCCCCCTTATCTCTCACCCAAGCCACTGTCTACATACTGGACTTGTTCAGGCTCAGCCTCACCACGGGAGGTTGGACTTAGGCTTTTCATTTCTTTTCTTAGCACTTCACCCCGTGCACTTCACCCCGTGCACTTCACCCCGTGCACTTGTCCATGTGCACCTCAGCACCTTTTCCCTTACCCCCCCTCCCTCCTCCCCTCTGCATGTTCTGAATACTCACAAGGCAAGGTATGTTTGTCTCCCCTCCCAGTTATTCTCAACATTTGTACTATTCATTCAAATGTTTATTCTGGTTGTAAATCATTGTCTACCTTCCCCTGTCCACACCCTGTTGCTCTGTGGGCGCTTTGAAACAGTTTTGATAATTGTATAGGCGCCTAACAAGTGAACAAAACAAATGATTAAATGTGTTCCCATGACTATGTTCAGGGCACTGTCACAATACTACGGAGGTGATGGCTTGCGGTGTCATGTCATTGTTAGTCTTCCAGTGGTGTCCCTGCTTTTTTGTGTGCTCAGTTATCTGTATGTTTATTTTAATATTAGTATTTCATTTCATTCTATTTGTAGAGCGTGCCTAACCCGGAGGTATCTGTGCGCTTGTTACAGTCAACTGGCATATTGCATGATATGGATGAGTAGGCATAATTCCATATAACAATGACAGAGATGACGCAGCTCAATGGAGTGAACCTACAGTTCTTGTGTAAAGAGCCAGGTTTTCATTTTATTGCGGCAGGGGTACAGTGAATGTTGAGTTCTGAGTGAGGGGGTAACGCATGCTATTGTTTCGCCAGCACTACTGGGAAGCTGCGGCCGTCTGCTTTAGCTTGTTTGAATTTAGGCGTGTTCAGGAGGTGATGTCTCAGGTGGGTCTCTGAGTGGTGCTTGGTAATTTTTTTGGTGACGTATTTCGGCGCTGTGTTAGCGATGCACTTGTGTGTGATGGAGAGGGCCTTAAATTTGATGCGGTTTATAATGGGTAGCCAAAGGGCAGTGTGTCTAGCGTGTGAGCTATTTTAATTTTTTGGGATCTTAAATGCTGCTCTTAGGGCGTTCTGAATGATTTGTATTTTTTGGTGTTGTGATATGTGAAGTCTTCTCATTTTCATGCAGCATGTTGACTGATGCATGCTTTGTGTATGTGTCATCATCTAGTGAATGGGGATATGTGACATGCACCTTTGCTGCATGTCATTGAGGGGGACAGGCAGTATGGGGGTTGTTGTTGTTTGTCAGTGTATGTGTTTTGTGTGTTGGATTTGCATGCAGTCTGCAGGTTTTGCTGCATGTGTGCTGGACCACCTGTTATTGGCTGTCTTGTGAGTTGTTGTTTGCATATGTTGTATGTCACTGAGGCGTGCCCGTGGCTCTTGAATTTCAGGGTGCATGGATGTGTTGGCTGCACTCAGTTTCATTTTGTTCATTGTCTGCAGATCCTTCTGTAGAGGTGGAGCCAAGTACCCCCACCCAAAGCTCCTCCCCCATGCTACCTATATGTCGGGAGCCAGAGTGTGAGACACGTGCAGTACCGGTGAAAATACCAATACCGAAAAGGATCTTGGAATTAAGATTCCCATTGAGGAAACCATACAAACATTGACAATATGATGGCCATTTGAATGAAATCCCAGAAGAAGTGTGAAAACTGAGCAAAAGAGAAGTCTGGTGATGCCATACAGAGCAGAGCTGATGCACTCAGAAGAAGAGGCCAAAGAATATAGACATTCTATAGAAACAAGGAGGAGGTGCTAAAGATGAGCAACATTTCGGGCTCGAGATGAAGATGCTACAGAAATAATGAAGAAGATGCCAAGTCATCGTACAGATGCAGTAACACAAGTAGACAAAGTATTCTTAAAGGCTGACTATGTCGTGAATAGATTGCAGCGATGCGCCAACGTATATGCACAGGAATGTATGGACTATGGATGATTCCACACGCATTTTAGCAGAGCACAATCCAGTGAAAAGAAAGACTTTCAGTGGGTCGTCATTGGAAAAGCAATCGACATTCAGAGGTGAATCAAGAGAGGCTGGGTTGGCCCAGCGCCAGGAAGTCAAGGCCACCGTGAACCTGAATGTGCATACAGTAGTTACAGAACGTGTGAAAAGAACAAACTCCTGTCTTGGATGAGGAGTGAGAACATTGAAGACGTCAGTGGTTCATAATTTAACAGTATTTTAAATACAGAAAGACTCTGAAACATGGTCTGCAGTCACGTGGATGGATGAAAATAGATACTGAGTTGAGCTGTATAGAAACCAAGAAACAAAGTATGTCTATACTCACTCTTATTCTCAGGCGCAGACAACATTTCCAAGGCCAAATGCAAAGCCTTAATTGACTGGAAGACTGCAAGAGTGATGATTGACGACAGGCTAATTGGTGGGAAGCTATTGTTATGACCAGCACACTAGCACCTGGATGATAGCCTGTGTGCTGCTTGCGTAGGTGGAATATTATAGAGTGGTACAAGGGTGCCAACCAGTTATAGAGGGCCTCGTAATAGAGAGCCCTATAGTTTGTGTAACCAATGGGACATTGTGTATTTAATGACGTTCGTAGTGACCTGCACTAGTGGAGGACTTAGTCGCCCCACCTGATTATAGAGACCCAATCACCTTCATTACAAGTATGGAACGTATACCTAGATGTTCCCTGTAAGCCTATCACTTCCCCAAGTAGGTTTTTGTAGTTTGCTATGTGGATTGACGTCAATGATGAGGAGGTTTTACTGTACATGTTGTGTTTTATATGAAATGCATTGAGTGGGAAGATCGAGAGTGTTTGTTGATGTTTGTTACACTCCCTGTTTTAGATAATTGCCAACTTCCCGAGTCAGATTGATTATCGAAGTTTAAGTACCTTCTGCATTCCCATCTATCTCAAAGTATTGTTATCTAGTCTTAAAGGGCTTGTGTAGGCACACAAGTTCACTTCCGTCAGGCAATGAAGGCTATTTTCTGTGATGAAGTTTGAATGGCGACTGCATGCCAAGGGGACAGGTAAAATGTGCATTTATCTTGATTTTTATGGAATGGCTACTTTTGTTGCTGCATGTCTGGATGTTGTAATTCTGGTGGGTCGCACTCTTTGTGACCATTGTCTATTACCTCTTATTAATATGTGTTTTGTGGATGGGGTTTATTGTGGTCATGTTGACATGTTTAGTAACTTGTGTATTGATACTGCACTGCTTTTCTACACCCCACTAAAGGACTTGTTTGTGCACATCATGCACATTGTGGGACATGTGTGCAGCTATTTGAAATTGTGATTGTTGTATTTTGTGTCCATGTAAGTTATTCAGGACATTTATGGCTTTCAGCTCAGACATGATGTTTCAGAATTTATCGATGCTTACATATTTGACAGGTATGTTAGTCAGATGCCCCAGAGTGCCATGGGACCAGTACAGTGGGGATAGTGCACGGAATCAATATCCTGTAACTTCACACATGAGCCACATGTGCCAAAGAGGTGATTTAATTAAATTGGTGGCATGGCGGTAGTGGTGTCATAAGACTTTAATGGCTTTATTTTGGAAACACTAAAAATAAAATGTCTTTTTAGTTCTAAGGGATGCACACACATGTGCACTTCCAAGGGCACTTTCCGAGGGTGGTTTTGTGTGTGGTTTTGTGGGCACAGTGGATTGGCCCATTTTCACATTGAATGGCACCTGGAATTTGGCAGGGTTGTGTGCACTCCACAGGGAAAGGATTTTATGTGTAATAAGATTGCACAAGCTGTGTACGTGCAGCCTCTCCACATGACCTTTGCCCAGCCATATGCAAGTAGTGTGCCTGGGGGTGTGGATGGGGTGCCACCAACATGTCCACCAGGATGCCACGCCGTGTTTCAACCTTGTGCAGGACACATGCTGCCACAATGATCCTGCAGACTAATGGTGGTGCATATAGCAACACACCACCAGAGTGGTCAAGGGAGCGGAAATGTGACTAGAGCACTCCGAATGTGCTCTCCACTTTGACCTGAGTTTCAATATGGGCAGTGTTCTACCTTACCTGGGCAGGTGTGTTGGAGTTGCATATGGACCTCATCATGTATGTGCGCAGAGGGTAGGCACTGTCCCCTGTAAATGTGAGAATGGTTGTCATTGTTATTTATTGGCAGTATCTATTGGTCTGTGTGCAACATGCATGCGTGTGCATGTCCATTCCTACTCACCAAAGAGCCATGTGTCGCCATGCTTCCCAGCTTCCAGGGCCCGGTGCAGCAGGGACATCCTGAAGATGTAACTATCATTGGTGCTGCCAGGATAGTTGGCATACACTTCAGTAATGATGCCCTTGGCATCACACACAACCTGAACATTGATGGAGTGGCAATGTTTCCGGTTGCGGTACATGTGCTCTGTTACTCGAGGTGGACGTAGAGCAACATGGGTGCAATCAATGGCACCTAGCACTTTTGGGAAGTGCACTACCCCATACAAATCCTGGACCACTGCTTGCTTTCTGCTGGTGTTCTGGGCATATAGATGTGCCGGCGGACAGAAGGATGTGCAGTTATGATAGCCAAAACCTGGTATGAGAAGCATGACTATGTTGGCTGGGAGATGACACTGATTATAGCGGTGATACGCTGAAATGAGCCAGTGACCAAAAAATGCAGAACAGTGAGCACGTTTTGCAAGGGGCTCAGTGCTTGGGAGCACAGGGTGGGTGATGTGAGGTAATCTTTCCACTCTGTGACCAGGTCTGGGATGATATGCGGGGGACCTATACCTGCCATAGACCTGGTCATCAGGCATCCAAAAAAGACCTGTTCTTGGGTGGAATACCCAGACCCTGGCCATCCTCCTCCTCCTGCGGTGTCCCTGGACGACTGCTGCAACAAATGGTGCTTTCATCCTGGCTGTATCCATGCGTTTGTTGATCGCGCATGCTTTTTATGCATTTGTTAGTGTGCGCGTTGATGTTTACTCCTGCTATCGCGTTTCAAAGGTGTTTCTGGATTTGCGCATTGTTTTTGGCGCATGGCATTCCCTGTTCAATTCCATTAATATGGTTGTTTTGTGTGCGTATGGGCGGTGATATTGCTTGACGGTGGAACGTCCCTCGTAACGCCCACATTTTCATTTTTTCTTCCTCATTCCATGTGTTCTGCCCCCTTTTTAGGTGGCTGTGCTGGCCCGGCCGGCCGTTCCCTTGGAGTCTTGCGCAAGGCGTTTGTCAGCTTGCAGTGACGTGTTGGACCTGCACGGTTTCCTCGCAAGTCCCAGGTAAGCCCCGTGCATTGTGTTCCATGAATCGACAAACAGGGACTTGTGTGCTATTTCACGCGCAAGTCCTGTTTTTTCAGTGCAGATTATTACATGATTTGGGCCTTTTATCTGCTAAAAATAAGAAACAATCAACATACTAATAACGATATATGCTGGAAGAACAGCAAGGGATGGATAAAAACCAATAAACTAGTAACATAAATAAATAAGTAATAACCACAGGTATAAAATGTACTGCTCAACAAACACAGTGAAACTAAGAATGGAGTAGCGGATCAAAACCTGGGACCCAGTTGATTTAGGAGTCACCCAGTTGATAAGGAGCACACAATGTTTGAACCCTGGTTCCAGTCTACCGAGGGTACACAGGGAGATGCAGAACTCTGCATTCATTTCTGTTAAAGAGAACGACAGACACCTGGGCGCCTATGTGCTGGAAAGGATGACAATGTCACACTCTCCTCGTTCTCAGAGTGCACCTGTGGCCAGGACCAGCACATGAAGGTGTGGTTGCTTCGACCACTGTCGAATGGCAAGGAGCCACCTAGTGGCGAAATAACAAATAACATCTCTGCAAGCTCTATCTGAAGTGTATGGGAAATATATTGGACCCAAAATAAAGACAAGCGGCCCTTATTCACAGAGCGGTTTCCAACAGGGTTTGTCATTATAAAACACTTCTGTGAATTAGGCCCCAGATGTCTTGAGGAGGTGACCGGTTAGGTGAATTTAAAAAAAGCAAAAGTCGAACCCAAGTACTACAGCCAGGGATTAGCCATTTGGGCTTCCACACTTTTCCTCTCATGTGGGGAAACTCCTGCTTCTGTGAGGCAGAAATTGGGCCTGTGAGGTAGAAGATATACCGTCTATTTTAGGTAACACCACTTAGTATTCTAGTACTTTTGAAGTTGCATTCAGGATGAGTATACGAAACACTTATGCTACGTTTGCACAACATGTTTTATGAAGATATTTTAAGAACAAATATTGTCATGTTAGTTCATCAAGTGATTTGTTTACTTTTCAAATCAGTGCTACAATTATTTAGTTCATGATTGTCACACATTTCCAAATAATTGGGGATTGCTGTGCTGCAAGAAGCAGAAAACTGTGAGGTCAGTTAGAGAAAATGCAGACTTGTCTTTAATCCCAGCTTCGCCACTTATCCACAGTGTGTGATCCTGGGCAAAACATTTAATTCCAAAGGGCCTAGCCTTTCAAAATTACCAGTCCCTAATGTTTGAAAATGTTCAGCCCCTAAGAATAATACAGTTCCCAGAGTAAGCTCTTCAAATAAGCCTCACTCGTGGTTTAAATGGCAACAGTGTTACCTCATGTACCAGGCGCCTAAGCTTATAGCAATTTCAAGATCATTCTGAAAACTGCAATATCAGCCTTTTTTTTAAAAAAAAGAGCAAAATCTGCTGTTTTTCTAAAAAACAAGTTTTTTTTAAAAACACCACATTTCATTTTTAAACAAATGAAAAAATAGTAACAATATCAGGGGGAGGAGAAAGATACATCAGAGGGCCAGAGGGGGAGCAATGAGGTAGATGGGGGCCGTCGGGGAAGGAAGCAGAGAAGGAGCGGTGGCCAGAGGGGGAGCAATGAGGTAGATGGGGGCCGTCGGGGAAGGAAGCAGAGAAGGAGCGGTGGCCAGAGGGGGAGCAATGAGGTAGATGGGGGCCGTTGGGGAAGGAAGCAGAGAAGGAGCGGTGGCCAGAGGGGGAGCAATGAGGTAGATGGGGGCCGTTGGGGAAGAAAGCAGAGCGGAGCAGTAGGCCATGGATTAAGTGGGGGCCAGAAGGGGAGTGGTGGAACAAGGCGGGGCGGGGTGATGGGTAGGAAAACAGAGAGGGTGTGTTGTGCCAGGGAGAGAGCGGTGGGCCAGAAAGCAGAGAAGGAGCGGTGGCCAGAGAGGGAGCAGTCGGCCAGAGGGGGAGAATTGGGCAGAAAGCAGAGAGGGAGCGCTGGGATATAAAGTGGGAAGGAGCTGCAGATGGTGAAAATGGATGGTGAAAGAATGAGATAAACTAGGAGAAAGCATGCGAGATGCAGAAGGAGCAAGAAACAATGAATGATTGTAAACTGCAAGGGGAACGGGACAATGTATGATGGGAGATGGGAGCAAGTTAGGCAGAATTGCATGCAGTACCCTCTGGGACAACCACACACAATTAGGACTGCAGGTGTAAGCCAAACCAACCTTTGGTATAAGTCTGTACCAAACAGTTTTTGGTAGCGAGCTGAGCAGCCAGGCTTATCACAAGAGTGAATGTGAGCAGTACAAGAAGTTACACAGAGGACTTTCAATCACAGTGGTTCAAGTAGACACTTATACTCAACGTTTCTTGGTAAACACATATTAATGTATTACACAATCATTTAGAAAACATTTCACTAGAAGGAGGCAACTTAATATTATAAACCAATACACTTCAATACAAAACTCTAAGATTTTAGGACAGTTTGAGCTCCCCTGAAATAGGAGCCAAATGGCAGTTCAGTTAGTTAGAAGTGAGCAAAAAGGCACCAGGTAAGTAGAATACATCACATATACTTGCTAAACAGTGCAAATAGTTTCAGTTCACCAGAAGAGTTCAATTCAAGTCAAGAGGCCTAGGCCAAAGTCAATGGGCTAGTGTTCTGGATAGGAAAGAGCAGTTCTGGTATCAAACGGTAAAGTCTTTGAGAAAGTTCTCAGAAGTAGTTTAGGTGAAAAAGAATAATTTGTTGGGTCACAAGCTGATTAGGCCTGCAAGTTGGGAAAGTTTCACAAACTTTCACATCGAGAGTGGCGTTCTCTCAATCGGGTTGGCACAGTACCTTAGTATGAAGAAACAAATGCAGCTGAAGTTGTTGGTTCCTGGCAGTTCCTGCAGATCTCATTGTTCCTGAGCCTCAGTCGTGGGGACAAGAGGGAGGACGTCAGATGACTTCTGCACTGCACGGGATCATCGGAAAATGCAA
The DNA here is from genome assembly GCF_040938575.1 of Ambystoma mexicanum. Lineage (NCBI taxonomy): Eukaryota > Metazoa > Chordata > Amphibia > Caudata > Ambystomatidae > Ambystoma > Ambystoma mexicanum. The sequence goes on along the minus strand of NC_090932.1, from coordinate 27,209,569 downwards.
ACAAAATGGAGTCACTTCAGTTCGAGTAGCTATTCTTCAAGCACACACACTGGTGTCCTGCCCCCTTGTTAATCCTAACCAGTTTCGAGAATGGTTTCCAGGTGGCTTACGAGTTGATTGGTCCCACCAACTCAAAGGAAGACGTCATCCTTGAAGGGGCTTCTCTGTCGAGATGAACTTGGCAATTCGGACCTGCAGCAGGGCTTCACTAAGCAAACCAACGGTCCATGAGTTGCAGCAGCCGTCCTCTTCCAGCTCGTCTTCGGTTCTTTTGTTCCAGTGGTCGACTCTGCTTTCCAGTCCAAGAGACTCGCCTTTTAAACAGTTCTCTCCCTTTCAGTCTAGCCTAGCTGTCACTCACCCAGCAGGGTGGCTGTCCTTGCCGGACAGTCAGCCAGCCAATCACGCCAGAGTGCATTTGGGTCTCCTAGGAGACTAAGCACAGGGAGTTTCAAGCACCTCCCTCACTTCCTGCCCACCCAGACACTGAGACGCCAGAGGTGGTCTTTAGTCCTGAAGCCCGCCAAAGGCATATGAACAAAGGGACCAAACCTGGTTTGGCACGCAGAGACAAACACTAGAAGGATCTTTCCAAAAAGAAATGGCAAAAAAAGAAGACCGGGACCTGTTTAAACTAAGGGGCTTAAGGTGCCATCTTGAAAAACATGGCTCCTGTGATTTTTAGCTACCGGTGTTCGCGGTCGGGGAAAATCATGGTAGTTTGTTGTAAAACAACTGCCACAAGCCTATTCAATAGGAAAGGGTAGCATTTGACTGCTACATGAGTAGTTAGACACAGGGGATACTATGTAACCCCTCCAGCACTCTATTGTAAAATGTGTGTGCTGGGTCTATAACTTTGGAAAGACTACTAAAGTCAATTTCACTTTACTTTCTCTGGGAAACAGTAGTTTATCCTAAAGAAGGTTTCTAAACCTTTGGGAAGTCTAAAAGACATCCCTGTGTCACTGCCCTGAGGGTGCTGCGTAACACACATGAAAAGATGATGCCTATGGAGTTATCTAAAACTCCATAATCAAAGAACACAAGTGTAAAACACACATCAAAATACATGAAAGACTGGGAAAAAAAGGCTCACACTCTTTCCAGTCCTCAAAAATCCAGCAAAGTTGCTGGGGGACTCTAAGGTGAAGGGAATTAGTACATTTATGAGAATTCTCCTTAACAGAGCATGGCTGGGAGTGCTGCAGGGACTGCGGAATGTGAGTTGTGACTTGGCAGTGTGACAGAGCAAGTGAGCACATGCATGACTGACAGAGTCATAGACTTGGGAGTGTTAGTTGTGATGGAGAATGGGTACGTTTCAGAATTGTTGGCGAGTTTATATTAGCAACCGTCTTGGGTGCTAATATAAAATAGGAATGCACAATTCACCAACATTAGAGCAACATAAATACTATTCTGTCAAGTCAGGGACATCTGGGTCTCTTTCTATTAAATTGATCCCAGAGTACACGTACAGAAGGCATGACAACCTTGGTCTCTTGCATTGTCATACAAATACACACTCACACTGCCTTTTTCTAGCGACCTGGATCTCTAACACTCTGGCTCTGTGTAGCACTCTCCAGTCAGCAAAACATGAGCAGCGAAAATGCTGCAGTAAATACAATTTTGCACTTCAAACTTAGCTTTTTTTATGCAAAGTGCTCAGATTCCTACTGTAATAACCCAGAGGGTCTGCATATACAACAAGAATGAGCATTGTTATATTGCACACCAAGAGCCCGATTCATGGAATCCTTTACATGGTTTGAAGTGACTTTGCACTGCTGAAAAGTGACTTTGCACTGCCGACACAAACCCTGATTGATGGAACTGTGCAAAGTGAGACAGCCCTGCCCGGAACTAGTATGAATGCAGTGTGGAGTGCTCAATGTCTGGGTCCCAATACACATTCCTTGTTGTGAGTGTCTGAGAAGGAGCAGAATGGCCTGAATGCCCGGTGAGCCTGACTGGCAGCCTTCCTGCTGAATGCCCTTCTGAGTGATTGGTTGCCTGAGTGTGACCCAGCAGAATGAATGAGAGTTCAAACTGTGTATCTGTGGGCCTCTCACTGCTAGAAATCATTTAGAAGATGAAGTCAAACTGATGCTTAACCTTGAAGCCCACTGGAAGAATAAGAATTGCTGCTGCTATCCTTCGCTAAACTGAAAGCTGCGTGACTGTCAAGGAACTGATCCAAGAGAGGACCTGGCTAGAAGACCTGCCCCCAAGCTATGAGGGACCATCAGGCACCAGCTGATCTTTGACAAAGCTCCTTGGACGTCAGACCCTTGAAAGGCTGCCGACCAGAGACGGGGACTGCCGCGGAATCACGAAGGGAAGCGCCCAGACATAGAAATCCACCACCGTCGCTGACCGCCGTCGCCGACCAGGGTTGCAGTGCTCCTTTGCCTAAGAACATTGAAACAAGGACTCCCTTGCTCATCATCGATGGCCGCTTTCGTCCTGCCAGAGAAAGTCAAGGCCGCTGACGACCGAGGAGTATCCGCCGGTGGATTTCCCGCTATGCGAAGACCGCAGAGATGCTGACAACTTGATGCCCTTGCTGGGCCAAAGTTCTTCATTGACTCCTTGCGGTGACGAACACTTGTCGTCGAGGTGCACTGCACGCCTCAGCTTGCAGGACGTTTTTGACCAATTGTCAATGAACACCACAAGAACCGAAGCTGCTGCCGCAATGACAGTGTTCACCCTTTTTCCTCATGGATCTCGATGATCCGTGGCTCTTGCCTTAAAGGGAGCCGCTGAAGAAGGATCTGTCAAAGACCCGACGTCGAACTCTGCTATTCCTGGTACATTGGGGTGGTAGAACCTTTGTAGAGGGAAATAAGACTTAATCAACAGTATATGCACTGGGCTTGTCAATATCTTTATTTACAGGTTGCCCAGGTAGGGGGATCCTCATACAGAACGGTGCCTAGTGGTAGGGGCCCAGTATTCTGCCTATTGTTATAACCAACCTGCTTTCCTCCTATGTTTATTGCTGGTTCACATTATTAACTGATTTGTATGACGTTTGAACTGAGTACAGTTGAGGCATTTTAAAGGAATCCAAGTATAATTGTGGTACCACATAGCAACTGTAAATATTTATCATTGTAGATTAACCTGAGCACAAGGTGTGGTATTGTGATTGTGTATATAACCTTGAACCTTACTTATAAAAAAGACTGTGTTATCACTAACATAGTGTGTGGACATTCCTTTGTGGATATTTGGGGACTACACTGTACTTAATAACCAGCCTGCATCACCTCCTGAGAGCTTAAGCCTTGATTGCTCGTTCACGATACCAAATACAGAATCCTGGCTGGGGTCTGTGCCTCTCCTCTACCAAATAGAGAGCAGGAGTACAGACACCCCCCTCTGGTGCTTTACACTGGCAAACTCGGTTACTGTAACTGCTGCACACTTCACCAGATTACGAATGCAGTAACAATTTTGCAGGACTCCATGGGGATTTTTCAGGAATTACCACAAGTAATTCAGATGTGGTAATTCCACCAGTTTTTACCTTTTTCCGATTGCAAGAGGTGTTGCCTACACTTTATCACCAGAGTTGTAGTTTGGCCAGTTAAAGTGCAACTAATTTTGCTACCGCCATTTTTTTACCACACGCCAAACTCGGAATGTGCTCCCTAATAGGTGCTCTACAGAAAGGTATGTGGTAAGAAGCAGCATATGAAGGAAGCACTTCTCCTGCTTCTTCCACTTCTCCTTCTTATTTGTGGTGTTATTCCCAGATAAGGAGTGAAAGGATGATAGTGTTTTTTTGTGAAACCGAGCACCCCAGCTCACAGGAAAGGCAGGGGGAGATGGGGCAGCAGCAGCAACACAACCAATTTACCTGTCAACCTTTCTGAACCCCCTCAAATCTCCCACCTCTAAAATGCTGCTCAGGCCCCAAGTTCACTCTCTAATTTGAAGGTAAATATTGCAATGCATTTCAATTCATTAGGTCCTTAAGATGCTGCTCTAAAATAAAATCAACTGCGCCGCTCCGGCGAATTAATTACCAACAACCTTCCCCCCAATGTGACCCCCCCAACCTGTGCTGCACGTGCTCCGCCTGCTAACCTGGAGAATATTATGCGCATTTTGGAGAGATAAGTCGATCAGGGGGTTTGAAAGTGATGCACAGGTACTTCCTGCTTGGAACCTGTCCATGGACTGAGCTCAACCCTGCAATCAGCAGCTCTCAGACCTCATGAAATCACCAATCAACAGATTACATTTTCGGTCAAACTCTTCATGCCGAGTCGCAAGTAAGAGATATTAAACTGATATTCCAAGGTCAGCTTCGTCAGGCTTTGATTGATTCCATTTAAGGATATTTTTACCATATAAATGTAACTGGAAGGGCAGAGCGCCACCCTCCCCCCATTAAAGGACGTCCTGTTCACCACCCCGGAAAGGTGAGCCTCCCTGTTCTCCAGGTGTGGGATTAAATAGTGAAAGGTCAGACACCAATGACCAGCTTCTTTCCTCCCTTCAACCTTTCACCTTCCTCTGCCTTCTTCCCAGACTCTTTGAATATGGGGCCACCATTGTACCCATTTTGATGAAACTCACGGCTGATTCCAACATCCCTATAATTGTTCAGCTGTATCTCGGACCCCTGAGGCCGGATTACCAGATACTGCAGGCGTGCCAGTGCATTCTTCTCGTGCACAAACTCTGTTTGTGCATGAGTGCAGTGCACTTGCCCTCCCTCCGTATTTCAGCTGTCTGGCCCTTAGAGATCAACTGACTCAGGGAACCCCTCCAATCTGGGTTCTGTAGCAGCCAGAAGACAGCACTCAGCCAAGACTCTAGGTGACTCACCACGGATCACTACTGCAAACTGTCCTAGCCTCATGCTTCTCGACCTCTCTGCAGCCTTCGATACCATTGCTTGCCCCTTCCAACTTCCTTCCGACTTGCTCAGGTCGGTGCTTTCCACGTGCAGCAACACGGCCGTTTCTCAGGAGCCTCCTACCTGGCTAAGTTTGACGCAGGGGTGCAGGGGGAGCCACAGTAGATCACCGAGGTGGTCATACTCCCTTCAGCCAGTGGTTGGCCATGCAGCCTGGTAGAAAGCTGCTTCAGAAGAGGTTTTCACCTCCATAGTTGCAAGGCCGGCTCTTCCCTAGTTTTCTGTTTTGCAGACTGGCTCCCTACAAGCACTTTGTTAATACCGTATAGATTCATCGGCTGCCTATTGCCCTCCATATTTGCTAGATCCCGATGGATGCCGTATTTTTGAACTAACCTGTCAATGGGACATTTGTATGCCCATTCCCAATATGATTTGTATAAGATTTCTTCCCGGAGCTATTTATGGGAGTCGCTCGAGGTAGTAGATGCAATTTATTGAGGATACATCCAATAGGCATCCTTTCTACATCTTAACTTGTTTTCCATCTAAAGTTTATTCTTGCGGTCCATATAAGCAAATTATTGGACCCTTGAGTTGAATGTTCTGATCCACTTTAATGTTCTTATCCACAGAAAGGCATATACTCACTACCTGGTTTTGCACCCTTCTCCGATTCCTAAATGCAGTTCCTCTGTATAATGAAAAGATGCAGCGTTAAAGGACAGTGGAAGGAACGCCGGTGACTTAACCACATGTAAGTCCCCATCCAGCACATTTTTGAATATGATTATCTAAGCTATTCTTCAAATTAGCTTTCTAAAACTTTTTTAAACTTTTTTAAAAAACGCGAGACGATTGCCTGCATTATATGAGTACAAACTTTTGATATCACTTAAAATATGTGAACATAATTCTATATGTCCCTTCCCCCCTCTTTTCTCTTTTTATTTAAGAGAATAGGATGTGGTATACCTTGCTATAGGTTCTACAATTTGTGCCACTAATGTGCCTTCAAACATATATAAAATAATTCTGAGACGGATGAACGTCTGCATCCACTCCAACACACTTGACCCTGTGGAATTAAGTAAGAGATTGTTCTGATTCAATTGTCACTCAACTATGAGTTACTCGTATGTTTTTTATGTTGTCTGACTTTTAAAGTGATTTTTAAAGTGTACAACTTTTGTCCCATTGTGTATAGGTGACAGTTTTCTGATACTGCCCTCTTAATCTTTTCATACATTGCAAACGATGTGAATATCACCAATAGATGACTACTGCAATAAAACATGCACGGTGTTTAATGAACTAATTATGCATATACCTTTTTAGATCACGTTGTCTTTCCGCAACCACACATCAGCCTCATCTTAAAGAAATTTGTTGTCCTGAAGATGGCCCTTTCACCTATTTTTGAATGGATACCTGAGAACGCATCCAATTTGATATTTGGCCGAAACATGTCGACACTCTTTTTCTCGAATAGCGTTTAAGTCCATTTGCTATAGTTAATTTCTTTAAATGTGAAAGGAGGACTGATAAAATCCCCCCCTTTCCCCTTATTGTATGTTCTATCATATAGACATTTGTCTTTTGTGTTTTTTTCCGTGATTTATTATTGTATAAAGATATATTGTTTTTAATATTTATGATTAAAATAAGATTTATACATATTTTTTTCTTTTTCTTTTGCTCCCAGTTTGCTTGATGTTGTTCCTTTCTTAATGAGTTCGTTTGCAATGCATTGTTTTTGTGACAGACTTTTGGTGTTGATTTGTATGTGACAATAATCGACCAATCTCTACCCCCCCTGGGTCTTAGTAGTGAGGGGTTTTCCAATTCTCTGTGCTCCTTGCACCTATTTTTTGCTCTTGATTAACGTCCCTTTTTGAGAATTGGCCCCCCGAAAACAAATATTTGTTGGGACTTTGCCTTTTTCTTGCATATCTATATTTGGACAGCCCTTGGCTGGTAGGCAATACTGTGTTAAAGTTATAGCCTGTAATTGTTTTGTGACAAGAAATACCACATTTTGAGTTTATTCCCTAAGTCAAGATGGACAAGGTTAACATTCTAACATTCTCTGATGAATATTACCAAAGATTAATGAATTTACCATCTTTAGTAGCAACAGATCCCACTACTGCGATACCTGCAGCCAATAGTGACGATCTGGACCTACTATTACAAAAAAAGAAAAAACTGATTCGCACTGAATCCCATGGCCAGATGATGCTAGCCTATTTAAAAGCAGGCATAATACCGGAAGGGCTGCAGGTCAAAAACGTACCGAGAGTATTTATAGATAATCCTAAATTCAAGGGCCAATTTAGTGCCGTAGGTAATAAATGTTCCCGTGATTATCTTATTTTAATTATTGACACCTCGGCGGAAGAAGCAACAAAACAAAAATTGGAAATTGAAACTTTAGAAAACAAGATGAAAGGTGACAACCTAATTAAAGATATTAAAGATAAATTGACCAAAATAGAAGAGGAAATAGTAAAATTCAAAAAATTTACTCTCGACAAAAAAATCTGGAAATATAAAAAAGACACGGAGAATTATAAAGAAACAACCACCTACCCCTATCTTGTGGCCTCGTTTTATGACGATCAGAACAAGTTGGCACAAAGCAGAAATAGAAACACTGGCCGCCAGAGAAACAAATATGTTAGTTTCTCCAACACATCTAACACCACAACTAGTAGTGACTCTGATAATGCCTCTTCCTCCAATGATCCCAATGCCAGTAATCAACTTCCTTTTTTTCGGGGGCGCGGGAGGAAATCCCGCCATTGGCCACAAGGACCACCTCGAATGCAAACCCGCAACTGGAGAGGTCCCCCTCAGAATTGGTGATTCCCATTTTTAATTTGTCCACACACCATTTTACGGATCTAGAAATTAAAGTCCTAAAAAATGGACTCAGTTTTGTTCCTACTACAAAAGCTAAAGATTTTGACACTCAGGTAGAATTGCATAAATTCTTCCGGTTAATCCGTCTAAAATACTTCTTTAAAGATGGTCATACCACTATTAAAGAACCGAGTGTAACAGGACTAAAACCATCATCCACTTTTACACCTTCGAATTATATGGTCAGCCCTGCCATTTTAGCTTTTGAGAACAAAATTATGGAAAAAACCAAACAGTTACTTAGAGACGGTAACCACCATACTGATAATCTTACTAGAGCAGAAAGAACAGCACTCACTGAACTACAGAACAACTCGGCTTTTCTAATAAAACCAGCAGATAAAGGGGGCGGCATTGTCCTCTGGGACACTGCTTTATACAAAACAGAAGCTATGTTACAACTAGGCAACCCACTCTTCTATCGAAAACTCCTCAGAGATCCTACAGTACACCTACAAGAGGAGATCAAAAGTCTCATGGATCATGCCTTACAGCAGAAGTGGGTTGATCAAGATGAATACCACTTTTTGATAAAAACTTCACCCACCATTCCGGCCTTCTATCTTTTGCCGAAGGTCCACAAAAACTTGATTAATCCACCTGGAAGACCAATCGTCTCGGCAATAAATTCCATACTCGAGCCTCTCTCTATGTACGCTGATTTTTTTCTTAGACCTTTTGTAAGATCTATGAATTCCTTTGTCAAGGATACAACGAATATGATCAATATAATAGACTCTATACAACTAGAAACCACAGATCTTTTGGTCACCTTAGATGTGACCTCTCTCTACACGAGCATCCCTCAAATGGAATGCCTGTCTATTATGGAATCCTATCTTAATAAACGTACAGATTCCCTTGATAAAGTACCTACTGCCTTTATAATGGAATGCATTAAAATCGCACTCACTGAAAATTTCTTCCTATACGAGGGGACATTTTACAAACAAATCCATGGCACAAGCATGGGGGCTACATTTGCCCCGGATTTGGCAAACCTTTTTATGGACAATTTTGAGTCCACCTCTGTTTATGACCCCGCCAATCCATTTAGGCATCACATCGTCAAATGGTTACGCTATATTGATGATGTTTTCCTTATTTGAAAAGGTGATACTACTCTTCTTCAATCCTTCCTTGAGTGGCTTAATAATCACAATCCTTATATTAAGTTCACTATGTCACACGATTTAAAATCCATTCCTTTTCTTGACCCGTTAATTTACAAAACAGCCACTGGTCTTTTGAAAACCAAGTTATTTCGTAAACCCACTGACAAAAACACACTTTTAAGATTTAACAGTTTTCATCCTCGTAGTCTTCGCGAAAATCTACCAGTAGGTCAATTCCTCAGAGTAAGAAGAAACTGCTCTGAGGTCAGTGATTTCATTTTAGAAGGTAAGGACCTAAAACAGCGGCTCATTAACAGGGGTTACCCAAGAAAATTCATTAACAGAGCATATAAAAGAGCCAAACATACCATTAGAGACAGATGTCTGCATCCAGAGCCCACTATCTCAGAAGAAAGAATTACATGTGTAAGTACATTTAGTCCTATTAGTAATGCCTTACGAAGAACAATAAAGAAACATTGGCACCTCTTGGCTACCGAAGATTTTAGTCCGATACAACCGAGGTTTGCCTTCAAACGTCAAAGGAATATGAGGGACATGCTAGTCCATACTTACCCTAAGGAACCGATACGTCCGATTCAAACTACTCTCTGGAACCTCCCACCAGTTTCAGGCCACTATAAATGTGGGCACTGCTCTGTTTGTTCCCTAACAAACAACTGCAAGATTTTGGACCTAAAAGGAAAAATCTGGACCCTCAAATTTTTTTCAAATTGCGCTTCTGAATGGGTTATTTATGGCATTAAATGCCCTTGCAATTTACTTTACATAGGGAAAACCAGCAGAATGATAAGACAGAGAATCTGTGAACACAGATCCTGTCTCAAAAATAAAACTGAAAACAAACCTTTAGTCGCCCACTATATAACAGCTAATCATAAACACACAGAGTTACTATGGTTTGTTATCCAAAAAATCCCATCCTCACCAAGAGGGGGTAATAGAGAGCTGATATTAACTCTGGCAGAACAAAGATGGATCTATAACCTCAATACGGTCAATCAGGGTTTAAATTCATCCATTGAATGGAATAATCTTCTATCCTAGTACCTCTGCGTTGTTCAGCCGGAGGGCTGCATAAAATCTGACACGCTACCTCATAATTCCTTTCAATCTCTTTTGACTTTGTCAAGCGTTTTATGATAATTACAATACTAGACCCGTCTTCCCTTGACGGCACGGTCTTTATAATACACCTTGCCATAGCATGCGCTGCCCAACACCAACCACCATGGGTGCCTCTGCATATAGGTAATACACCTTTAAACTAGACTACACCTCTAGTTACTGATAACCATGTGACTCAGATCACATGCACGCAAGGCGCCGATCATGACACAAGACACACGTCATTTGTACGTTCTTCTACGGACTTTTTAAAGCCGATCGGCTAGGACTGACTCCACTTCGCGGCTAGTCAATACCCTAAGCGGACGACGGACCCTGGCTCTCTGGTGATTAACATTCGAAGCGCACGACTGATCCGGGCTCCATGGCGCCTTAGGTAACCTCCCCCCCCCCTTTTTTCGAACAACCCTTTCAAAATTAGTTTAGAGGGGTCTGTATTTTTGAACTTAGTTCATTAGGCAAGCACTTTGTTAATACCGTATAGATTCATCGGCTGCCTATTGCCCTCCATATTTGCTAGATCCCGATGGATGCCGTATTTTTGAACTAACCTGTCAATGGGACATTTGTATGCCCATTCCCAATATGATTTGTATAAGATTTCTTCCCGGAGCTATTTATGGGAGTCGCTCGAGGTAGTAGATGCAATTTATTGAGGATACATCCAATAGGCATCCTTTCTACATCTTAACTTGTTTTCCATCTAAAGTTTATTCTTGCGGTCCATATAAGCAAATTATTGGACCCTTGAGTTGAATGTTCTGATCCACTTTAATGTTCTTATCCACAGAAAGGCATATACTCACTACCTGGTTTTGCACCCTTCTCCGATTCCTAAATGCAGTTCCTCTGTATAATGAAAAGATGCAGCGTTAAAGGACAGTGGAAGGAACGCCGGTGACTTAACCACATGTAAGTCCCCATCCAGCACATTTTTGAATATGATTATCTAAGCTATTCTTCAAATTAGCTTTCTAAAACGTTTTAAATTTTTTTTAAAAAACGCGAGACGATTGCCTGCATTATATGAGTACAAACTTTTGATATCACTTAAAATATGTGAACATAATTCTATATGTCCCTTCCCCCCTCTTTTCTCTTTTTTATTTAAGAGAATAGGATGTGGTATACCTTGCTATAGGTTCTACAATTTGTGCCACTAATGTGCCTTCAAACATATATAAAATAATTCTGAGACGGATGAACGTCTGCATCCACTCCAACACACTTGACCCTGTGGAATTAAGTAAGAGATTGTTCTGATTCAATTGTCACTCAACTATGAGTTACTCGTATGTTTTTTATGTTGTCTGACTTTTAAAGTGATTTTTAAAGTGTACAACTTTTGTCCCATTGTGTATAGGTGACAGTTTTCTGATACTGCCCTCTTAATCTTTTCATACATTGCAAACGATGTGAATATCACCAATAGATGACTACTGCAATAAAACATGCACGGTGTTTAATGAACTAATTATGCATATACCTTTTTAGATCACGTTGTCTTTCCGCAACCACACATCAGCCTCATCTTAAAGAAATTTGTTGTCCTGAAGATGGCCCTTTCACCTATTTTTGAATGGATACCTGAGAACGCATCCAATTTGATATTTGGCCGAAACATGTCGACACTCTTTTTCTCGAATAGCGTTTAAGTCCATTTGCTATAGTTAATTTCTTTAAATGTGAAAGGAGGACTGATAAAATCCCCCCCTTTCCCCTTATTGTATGTTCTATCATATAGACATTTGTCTTTTGTGTTTTTTTCCGTGATTTATTATTGTATAAAGATATATTGTTTTTAATATTTATGATTAAAATAAGATTTATACATATTTTTTTCTTTTTCTTTTGCTCCCAGTTTGCTTGATGTTGTTCCTTTCTTAATGAGTTCGTTTGCAATGCATTGTTTTTGTGACAGACTTTTGGTGTTGATTTGTATGTGACAATAATCGACCAATCTCTACCCCCCCTGGGTCTTAGTAGTGAGGGGTTTTCCAATTCTCTGTGCTCCTTGCACCTATTTTTTGTCCCTACTGCCAGTGCCAGTTTCCCCTCTGGGTAAGCCATGGTGGTGGTTCGTGTACGGAGAGGCACCACTTGGGATGGATTGACTACAACGAGCCAAATGTGTAGCTTTTGTCCTCCTGCTTTGAAGATGATGGGATGAGACGGTCATATGCGTATTTACGAGATGAATCCATGCCAGCGGAAAAACACAATTCCAGTCCTGGGCTTTCATTTAACATATTCATGTACTGTGGTTACTGTAGCCTTGGTTAACTTGTAGTGAACAAATACCATTTATGTACACAATTCCAAGTCTGCTAAGAGGAAAGCTCAATACTATTGTATTATATTGTATTCGTCATTTATATAGTGCCCTTTCCTCATTTGTATAACCTCAATGGGCTTGGTGATTGGCACGTCCTCGGGGACCGTAGTCCATGTATGGGAGAGTCTGAGAGTTATCTTTGAGATGTGTGTGTGCGTTTTTCCAGGATCGGACATAGGTGGGCTGACTAGGCTCCAGTGAGCAGCCCAGAGGTCAGGCACGTGGGCGGGTTCTGTTGGTGGTTTAGGATAGAGAGCTAGTGCAGGAGACTTGATGAGTGCCCAACTAGGCCGACATTTTTCACAGATTGTCGCTGTCAACTAAGGTTTTGCGGTACATCAGGGGTTTCAGTATGGACGGCTATGCGAGCTGTATTCTAAAGCGCATGGATGGGTGACCGTGCCAGTGTCCACAGACGTGGTGCAAGGTATGCATACCTTAAACACGGATGGAGTGCATCTTCGATGTCGCTTTGATGTTTGTTTCCCGGTGACAGCCTTGCATACAAAAATCCAGACAAATACCAGTGCCTTCAGACTTTCAAAAGCCCATGCATTCCTAAAATCATCCATTTGTGGAAATGTAGGTCTTTATGACTCTCGGGGTACCATGCACCCTGAAATATATGTGCTTCATAATGAGCATTGACATTTGCTCCTCGCTCTGAACTTCTTCCAATGTAATCATTTTTTTACTGGACATGCCTAACTATTTAGGGTGGCCCAGTCTTCTTGGGGGAATCAATTTGACCTTTTTTCACAGTGAGCAATTGGCACACTGTTTCAGGTAGTGCTCCAGTCACATGGCACGAAGATCTCATCCGGGATTTCTGTAGGGCACATCATGTTCCAATGGGCACATGTATCAGTTGTGTCTACTGATAAATGCTCACGTGTCTGACTTGGACTCAAAGCATTGGTCGGTAGCCTGTTCTTCCCTTCAGAGCTGCCTGCAAATTCTACATTTTTGGAAAATGTTGCTGCAAAGAAATCACTATTTTGCCACCATCACCTAAAAATATTCTTGCAAGAATAGCCACACCAAACCCGCGTACCAAGAGGTGAGACGCGGGACAGGGGTGCAGGCTCCTCCGCTTTGCTCACCCCAGATACAGTTTGGCTAGTTCCCCGCATTTTCAATTATTTTCCAGCATGGCCCACCTGCGTTTTTGACATTTAACCTTGACAGATCCTAATTCCTAGAGCTTGTTAAGTATTCAACCCCTATTGAGTCCCCGAGGAACCTATGTCACATGAGCTGCTCGTGTGACCCAGGTTCTCGTAAACTCGTCAGGGGTTAGTCTTTTTTCTACAAGAGTAATTTTGCTGAGATGTTAGAAGTCTACTCTGCTTTGTCGCAATGTCCATCATTTTCAGGGAGAAGAGTAGGATTGCACTTTGGGGGTGAGCCTACCGGGCATGCATTCTGAAATGTTGTGGAGGGCCCTGCCTCCAGACACCGTTCTTATGGTCCTTGCTTACATGCCTGGGATGTCCGGCGACACAGGGCGAGATCATTCCGGAAAGTGGGAATGCTGAGCCAGGAGTTTTGAGTAACCCTACATGCTAAGTGTTTGCCACTGCCACTGAAGAGGACATTGAAAGTTGCATGTGGCAACCACCACTAGATGGGTGGCAGCCAGAATGTGTGAATTGATGTAACCCTGTGATTGGGGTTTTACCCAATGGCGCCCGGCATTAATATCATGATTGCTTGCCTCGTTGCGACATGCAGGGATGATTGGCTCAGCTGTCCTGTCCCCGGACTCTCACCAGCCCAGGTCAAGAGTTGTGACCTGCACCAGGTTAGAGGACGCATGAGGATTGAGCCTGTGATTTTCTTTTCGCATGGAGCTCTTTCTCTCAACCAGATTTCTCTTGCCTATTAGAAATCTGAGTTCCTCATTTAGGTTAGTGTGTGGAGTCCTCAATCAGATCTCCTCCCTCATCTGCCAAACCTTGATCTTAGTTGCACACAGTATACAATGTATCTAGTTGAGAGAGAGTCAAGGTTTGACAAGGCAATGTGGGAAGTGAAAATGGGAGGTGCGTGCGTACGGGTAGGAGTGCATCAACTGCCTCCCGCTTTTACGAGTCAACTGGACTGAGCACAAAGCCATATCTATCAAGCATCAGCACTCACAGCCCTCCCATTGAGGGCACCTGAAAACAATAAATAAGCCTCGATTTTAATTCAAAAACCTCCCCCTGAGAGCCTTAGAAGACAAACTCAACATCCCAGTGTCCACACTGACCTCTCCAGCTGACATCCACATCCTTTTCAACCGGCTCAACTGCGCTCTGCCTCCACCAACATCCATGCACAAATGAAACTACAAACAAACAAAACCAAGCCTTTTGCACCTTTGTCTACATAGAAACTCACTGACAGTAAGTGTGCCATCTACAAACAAGAAAAGATATGGAGAAAAGCACAGAAACCTGAAGATCCCTCCACCTTGAAAAGCCTTTGCTCAGCCTGCAGGGCTATGATCACTTCAGCCAAAGCAAGTTAATAGACAGCATCCATAGCAGAAGCCTCCACCAAGAGCAGAGTCCTCTTCAAGGCCATCAAACCATGTATCCTCCGCCCACCAGCACCCGCAGTGCCCAAATCCATGAAGAGATGTGTTTTGCTTTCCATAAAGTGCATGGATATAGAAATTATTCTTCTCCCCAATACACTAAAAAGAAAACATTGTGTGCTTGAAAGGCAAGAATTCACACACACACACACTCAGCTAGATAAAATGGCCCTTTATGGCTGTTTATTACACAAATGAATACACTAAAAATACAATTTAATACAAAAGGTTAGTATTACTTCACTGTTAAAGCACCTTTTCTGCAACTCTTCATCTGTGCCAAAATCTGCACTGGGGAACTCCAGACCAGGTGAACAGAGAGAGTTGTGTTTAACGACAATTAGGAAGCAATACGTCTATCCTTCCCTCTAAGCTTCATCTGATCTCCTGATCTGGTGCTCCCCCATTTAAACCTCTCACAAATGCGAGATAGTAATTTTCCAGAAAGTTTACCTGTTGCAAGCATCCACTGGCATTCGGCCGTATTGTCACATGGCAAACTCCAAGAGGCCTCTTTCCCATGGGAACGCTAGAGACAACATAGTTTGATTTCGGCTCCTGTAACATTATCAGGCGCTATATTCAAAACAATCCCTGAAACTCTGCAGACTGAAACAATATAGTTTTCTAGTGATTCAAAGAATGCAGACAGCAGTAGTCAGGGCTCACATTAAAATGCAGCCTTCACCAAGTCTTGAGGAAAATGGCCACTGCTGCACCCAGAATGAATTTCAAATAGACTCCATGTTTTTCAGTCAAAAATATTACTTTTTAAAAGCATTACATTTGACCCTTGGACATTTGACTTCCATAACGCAGTGGCACTAAAGTTGGCCCTTGAAACCGGCGAAGCATTATAACTAAACTAGAAATGCAATGAAAACAACAAGAAAGAGTAAAAATCATAAAAATGTAAGCAAAGCATAACACAAGCATAACACAAGGTTTCTCCAATATTTGGAATCCAGGAAAACAACCAGTCCCACCAATTCCTTCACATTTGGATGTGGGTTTGCAAAGACTGGGAATGGCCACTCAAATCAAAAATAATTGTTGTATGTTGTTGTTCTCCACTGAAGTATCATTATAAATGACTCCAAAAATGTGTCGCAAAGTACCAGCAGGTGTTGGCACCGCTATCAGACATGTTGTCAGTAGGTCCATAGCATTGTGTACAGCTGATAAACAAAAACAGGTGATGTAAAGTACTTGCTGTTCCAGGTAAATCCATATGTTCTCCATTTGGGCAGCCTGTAATTGGTTTATCCTCAATGCTTTGCAAATCTGTTTCATCGTGTCTTCTTGGGCTGGTATGTTGGCATCATCATCATGTGACCCACAAAAACCATTCCTCATTATCACACTCACATTGGGTGGCTGCGTAAATACAACATCTTGTTGTTTCAGTGTGTCGTTTAACCCTTCCAAATGGAGTCCATGCACAACCACCAGCCAGGCACAGAAGCTGTAAAGCAAACCCATAAAAAACATCAGTGTTGATATTTGTTTTTATTTATTATTTATTTAAATTTATATAGCGCGCAAGCAGCCCACGGGCATTGAGGCGCTGTTACTTGTGAGAGCTTAGTTACAGAGGTAAAGGAATGGTAGCAGTTGTTGGTACATTATAAGTATTACAGACATAATACAATACTTACAGCTTATGCGATTGGTCATTACATTCCAGCTTATGCAGTGGGTCAAATGTATAGTATTCATGCTGATGCGAGGGACCTTATGTGAAGAGGATGGTTTTCATAGCTTTACGGAAGGCGATGAGGGAGGCCTCACCTCGGATAGTGGGAGGTAGTGCATTCCAGTGTGTGGGTGCAAGATATGGGAAGCTGGAACCACCCGCTCTGGCTCTTTTTACTAGTGGCACATAGAGCATGTTGGTATAGGGTGATCTGGTTGGCCTTGTGGAGGAGACAGGGTGGATCCTTTCCGAGAGGTAAACGGGAGCAGTGAGGTGAATGCACTTGTGGGTCAGTGTAAGAGATTTGAAGATGATTCTTTCCTTAATTGGGAGCCAGTGGGCTAGTTTTCTAGCCTCCGAGATGTGTTCTCTTTTAGCAATGCCTTGGGCTGCACGGAGAACACTATTCTGTATGACTTGTAGCCTTTCCAGATTTTTGTTGGAGGTTCCTAGAAAGAGTACATTGCAGTAGTCTAGCTTAGAGCCAGTGATGGCTCTGGCTATGTTTGTGCAGTTCTTTTTGGAGAGAAAGGGCCTGACTGCGTTGATTAGTTTAGCGTGATATGCAGCTGAGGAGGCTATTGCATTGACTTGTCTCTCCATGGATAGGTTGGAATCCAAATAGACTCCAAGGGTTTTGACTGAGTCTGAGACAGGTATTTTGATGGTGTCGATGGTGAAGTGACTGAATTGGGAGTCTAGATTTCTTAGTGTGTCGGTGGAACCTATCAGGAGGAGTTCAGTCTTATCGGAATTGAGGCATAGTCCATTGTCTGCCATCCAGGCTTGAATGGTGTTGTAGAGGTTGTTAAGGGTCAAGGAGTCAGTGTCGTAGTTGCCAGTGAGGGTAAGGAGGATCTGGGTATCGTCAGCATAGTTAGTGTACGAGATACCCATAGCGTCGAGGATGAGGAAGACGGGCCGTGTGAAGATGTTGTACAGGGTGGGAGAGAGGCAGGAGCCTTGGGGCACACCACAGAGTATGAAGGTGGGTGAGGCGGAGGCTAGGTCAGAGAATACTTGCATGGTTCTGTCTTGTAGGAAGGAAGTGATCCATGCAGTGGTGTCAGGGGAGAACTTGGCAGTGGAGGAGAGGTGGTGGCATAGGACGTCGTGATCTACAAGATCGAAAGCCGCGGATAAGTCAAGAAGTAGGAGAAGTGTTGGTTTGCCCATGTCTCTGGCATCGTCCATCTGGTTTTTCAGGTCAAGTAAGGCGGTTTCCGTCCCGTGTCTGGGGCGGAAGCCAGATTGACAGAGTCCCAGGAGTTTGTTCTCTTCAATGAAGTGTTGGACCTGCAGGTAGGCTGCTTTGTCCAATATTTTGAGGACGAAAGTGACAGTGGTGATAGGTCTGTAGTTGTTAGGGGATGTTGTAATCATTCTCTTACTTAACATTTATCATCAGGAACATAGTCCCAGTTTTCCTGTCCGGCTCCATGACTAACTAACCCAACTTGGTCTCTGCCTGACGCTATGAGGTCTGCGTGTATAGGTGGGACACTCAGCTTTTCTACCCACACCTTTGGACCCGGTACCATGCGTTCTGATGAGCCAAAACCGCAGTCCCCAGGAGTAGTTAAAACTTTAGGGGGCTATACCTTTCTGATCATGGTCAGGTTTACAGGTGTGACAATCAATTGGGCTATTCTATCTCCTACATGGAAAAGCAGTATCTGATCTCCACTGTTCATTAAAATGGCTTTATTCCAATCCAGATCTCGGAGAAATCAATCCCATGTATTCTGAGGGAATGTGTACTCCAATCCCAGTCTCAATGTCAATTATGCCTCTTGGTTTCAATCTGATTTCTCTATGAGCATGCAAGTCTATTCCTGATGAATCTGGAGTTGTGTGCTATGGAGCTAAGGCACCTGACATGATTTCCCAATAAACTAGAGTTTCTGTAGCTGAATTAGGTTGCATCTGCAAGGTAGGTGTTAACAGGCACGTCAAAGGTGTTTCATTTCCTGTTAAGGGTCGATTGTTTATCACTTTCATAGCATCAAACACACAATCATGCTAGCCTGCCAAACTGCCATTACCTGATTTACGCAATTGTTCTTTCAACAAACCATTCATCCTCTCAATTAAAGCCACCCCTTGCAGATGATATGGCAACTTGTAAAGCCACTCTCTAATATGCCTTAAAATATGTGTGCCATTGTCACTCTGAACTTGCAAGGGAACTCCATAGTGCAAAATGATTTGATCTAACAGCTTACGGGTGTTCAATTGTGTGGCCCTCTTGCATGACAACACCATCAAATATCCTGAAAAGGTATCCACATGGTACATGCATACTGGCAACTTTTACTGATTGGCATAGGACCAATATAATCGATCGGCCAGATTTGACCCAGTAACCTGCCTCTTCACAATGTGTGCTGGGCAATATGAGGGATGGGCCTGTGCTGTTGATGTTGACACACAGGACATTGCAAAATGTGTGTTTTCACTTCCTCTAACAGGAGATTAATCCCTCAGGTCTGTGCCCACCTGCGAGTATCTTTTTCTCCCATGTGTCCACATTTCTGGTGAACCCACTTACCAAACCCTCCAAATCGCCCTCCGGAGACTCCGCATCCACAGATGACATATTGGTGTGTTCATCTGCCACCAAATTAAACCAACGCATTCTTTTGCCATGTTGGCAGGCACACAGCTAGCCCATTGGCCACTGACCATGAATCTGTGGACAAATTACTTTACGAGGTGTTTCTTACATCAGGTGTTTCCAATACCTCGCACCCACATATTGGAACATTCTTCCCCACCCCATCAAAAATGAGCAAACGTTCTCAGGCTTCAAGAAATCCCTGAAGACGTGGATATTTAACCAAGACTAATATCCCCTTCCATGCTTCAGGAAATATCACTGTACTGTAGCCCTGCATTAAATGTCTTCGTGTATGATTATCTTGTATTCACATGCATTGCGCCCGATTGGCAATCTCTAAGAAATGTTTTAACCAAGCTGTCTGTAACATCGCCGTGGTACCCAAGGGTTTGGGCGAGTAATAAATGCAATAAATAAATAAATAAATAAATAAATAAATAAATAAATAAAAATAAATAAAAAAAGATTGATACACTGCTTAGCATTCTGCAAACTGGCTGCTCATCCCCTTTCCCTGACGTTGTTAAGATCTTATCTGTCTTGGTATTATATGACACTGTTTACCAGCAGCACTCAGTTCCAATGAGCAAGCAGAGCCATCGGTAAACCAGGCATGATCTTTCTGCTCCAATGCCAGCTCTTCTTAAGGTACTCCCCATTTCACTGAAGACTCATGTACTTTGGTCAATTGCTGTGGTGTGTAATCTACGGGTGGTATTTTAGCAACCTGCTCATGTAATTTTCTCAATCCCACCCTTTCCTAATTTTGCTCTGTCTTGAATGTACCATGTCCATTTGATTATACTGGCTTCTTGGGTGTGACTTATCCTGTGTGTTTCAGAAGAGCTCAACACCCACTGCATAATTAGGATAATTAATGTCTAATCAGTGCATCATGTCCCACTATCAATTGTTCTGTAGCAATAAGACCCCAATAACATGCTAGCCATTGCTTTTCAAATGGAGTGTACTTATCACCTGTCTCTGGTAATTTGCGACTCCAAAATCCCAAGGGAACTCTCTTATTGTCTTGGTTCTGCCACAGACTCCAGTTAGCATAATGTTCTTGTAGAAATACATTTAACTCCACCCCTCCTGACTTCAAGGGCCACAAATTGAGCACACGCTGCACTATGTCCTTTGCCAAATCAAATGCTCTCTGCAGCTCTTCGCCCCATTCAAATTTATATTTCTTTTGTGTCACTTTGTAAAGTGGGGCCACGATTTGCCCTGAATGTGGTGTATGCTGTCTCCAAAATCCAAACAGCCCTATGAACTGCTGAGAGTGTTTCTTGTTCACCGGAGTAGTAAATTCAAGTATCTTTTGTCTGGCTTTCAGGACTATTTCTTAGGGCCCATTGTGCCATTGAATTCCCCAAAATATCACAGTCTCAGCAGGCTCTTGAATCTTGTTGGGGTTCATTTCCCAGCCTTCCTTCTTCAACCCGTCAATGATAACTTCCAATTGATTTTGCGCCCTGTGCTTATCTTTGCCCTGAATCAGAATATCATCAATGTAATGTGTGATTTGTATATCAGGCTTACATGGTATCTTGTCTAAGTGTTCTGCCACCAGCCGTTGACAAAGGGTTGAGCTATGCAAGTTCCCAATAGGCAATCTTATGAAGGCGTACTGATGCCCAACCCCAAGACAATGAAAACTGCTCCTGGCACTCTTTAGCAATTGGCACAGTGAGAAAAAAAACATTCGACAAATCTAGTACAGCGTACCAGGTTCCCTCAAAACTCTGTATGTTCTCAATCAGGGAGACAGTATCTGGCACTGCCAGATCTAAAAGGGGGAGAGTGTTTGTTAAACTCTGTATAGTCCACAGTTATTCTCCAGCTTCCATCCCCTTTTTTCACAGGCCAGACAGGATTGTTCCAAGCAATAGAAACTGGCCTCAATACTCCTGACGCAACATATTCTTCAATGGTGTCTGAAATGTCCCTATGACCCCCGGGAATGCAGTATTGCTTCAGTGGCACACGCTTTGTGGCCATAGCACATGCACCGAGGGGTCTTCCATTTGCCTACAATAACTGTTGTACAAGCTATTGGTGTAGCAGTATATAAATGTGATCCCCTTACCTCCTTTTTGTGTGAAAGGTTTCCAGTATGGCCACAGTAGCCGTGAGGTTTGATTTGGACCACAGAGGGATCCTTGTGCTGTTTAGGAAAATCCTTGTCAGTCCACTTGGAAGTTGACATATTGGTGTGTACCAGGTAGAGAGGAAGAACATTTGGTTCTTGAGTGGCTTGAGTTGAGATCTCCGCCAGAACCAACATGGCCATCAAGAGGTGCAGAAGCTACAACGACGATTATGAAACTGAGTTATTAAAGAAAGCCTCCATGTTGGGTGGGACATCTGAAGCCACAATTAACATCACTAAGTGGGACGAACTCACACAAATAAAGAAGAGGCTTTTTCGGACTGAGCTACACGGATCGATCATGCTTGAGTATCTCAGAAAGGGCATTTTACCATAGGGACTAGTACGACGTAATGAGCCCAGGCTCTTTTTAGACAACAAAAGTGTCGTACTCCAGTAGAGCTTTGTGGCTACAAAATGCAGACAGGATTGAATGATTCTAATCATCGATACGGCCAATGAGATGACCGAGAACATTTTGGTAGACTTAAAAACTCTAGAGGAGGAAATAAAAAAAGCTATCCCTCTGGATCTTTACAAAAAACAACTAGACACATTGCTCGCAGAAATGAACTCCTTTAACAAAGACATCTTAAAAGACTGTGTGACGAGACTTAAGAAAGATTTACAGAACTTCATGCACAAAAAAGTGTTTGTGTACACCCAGTATGATTACAAACCTGACGACCCACAAAATTCTGCCCCGGCCAATAAGAAAAAGCAAGTGTCATTCAGAGATACTTCTTTCAGCTCAAGCAATGGCAGTAGCTATGGAGACGCCCGTTCCAACCACGGTGTTCAAAACCGTGGCCAAGGTGGCAAGAAAAATGACTACCATGGAAGGAAATGTTGAATAGAGGCAACCGCGGTAATAGAGGGAGTGGTGTCCAACAGCCTTTTTTGGACCAGGTCTCAGCGGGCTGGGAACCAGAGGCACGCGTGACAAGAAGCATGCATGCCTTATGGGGAATTTGTCATCTTATACTCCCACCCAAGATGAGGAACAAGTCTGAGAAAGGGGCATGGGATTTGTTTCTACCAATCAACACAACAAATTATAATTTCATCAAGAATTCCAAGCCTTCATGAGAAAAGTACACCTCAAACAATTTTTCCAGGACAAAGAACTAGAAGCTTATGAGACTGATTCTGGCCTTCAAGTCCTTGTTTTGTGTACCCCTTAATGAAAGAACATCAGAAGCTCAAGTGTTCGAAAGAAGGGTACAACAAGATCTAGCCTAGGATCTCCTTGCCAACAAATCTATAGTTATCCGTAAGGCGGATAAAGCTAGGGGAATTGTTCTACAAGACCACGAGGCGTATATTTTGGAATGCAACAGACAACTGTTGGATTTAGACTGTTACATACCACTACCAGGTGATCTCACAGAGCGACTACAAGAACTTGTCCGGGCTAAAATCACCAAAGCCAAACAACGTGGTTGGATTTCTCTGTAAGAAGCTGACTTTCTCTGTACTGACAAACCACAAATCCCTCAATTTTATACACTGCCTAAGATACAGAATAGCCTTGAGCGACCCCCAGGAAGACCAATTATTTCAGGCATCAATTCGGTCCTTGAACCTCTTTCAAGGTTTACTGATTTTTTCTTGCAACCGTTAGTATACAAAATGAGCTTGTATGTACAAGATACCATCCAGGTAATTAAGGAAGTTGAGGGACTGCAGTTTGATCCAGACACGTTGGGTGTTACATAATTTGATCCAGACACTGAAATCTTAGTGGGCCTTGACGTGGTGGCACTTTACACAATCATCCTGCAAAGAGCTTCATTAGCCATGCTTGAAGAGAGACTCTTACATGAATACCCCAACTCAACCACTCCCATGTCTTTCGTGCTGTGGTGTGCTGAGATGTTGTTAACCGAGAGCTACTTTCACTTTAACAGTGAGTTCTTCAAAGAAATCCAGGGTACGGCCATGGGGGCCACCTTAACTCCAAGCGTGGCGAACCTGTACATGGAGCAATTCGAAGTCAATAAAGTTCTGACTAATCAGAACCCTTTCCAGACCAAGATTCGAACATGGAAAAGGTACATAGATGATATTTTTGTTATCTAGAAGGGCAGTATACACGATTTTGAAGAATTTTTTAGGTGGCTGAAAAGACAAGATTGGTATTTGTAATTCACTCTTACAAGCAGCAACAAAGAACTCGCATTTCTTGACATAACCATCACAGCAGAAGGACACTTGAAAATGTTGAGTGTTAAACCTTTTCACAAAACCATGGACAAAAATTCTCTATTGCATTACGGGAGTTTCCATCCCCGGCATGTTAGGGATAAACTGCCACTGGGACAGTTTTTGTGCCTAAAACGGAACAGCATACATAAACGAGATTTCAAAAGAGAAGCAGCAGCTTTGAGCGTTTCCCTGCATGAACGAGGCTACCCAGAAAAACTAACCTCTCTGGCGATGAAACGTGCAAGTAATAACGACAGAGAGGCTCTACTAGAATACAAAACACATCCCAGAAACGGTGAAAGCGACAAACTGGTTTTCGTGAACACCAATACCCATTTGTCAAACCCAATTAAAAAGATCTTATTGAAAAATTGGAATATCCTGGGGCAAGGCACAAACCGCTCAAGAAACCAATCATTGCATTTAAAAGGAGTTCTAATTTGAAAGAACAAATCTCGTGAAACAACGTCAGCCTAAGACCAGCTAAACAGAGCACGGTGCCCAAACAATGGAGCTTTTCCAAGTTAACTGGCCATTTTCCATCTGGACACTGTACATGTTGCAATTCCACCTCCAAAAGCAACAAACTCAACCTTGGATTAAGTACCATGTGGAGACAAAACAGCTTTACCAACTGTAATTCAACCATGGCTGTGTACGGAATTTGGTGTCCTTGCTATCTGCTATACATAGGCAAAAGCGAAAGGAAGATCAAAACCCGCATCAGCGAGCACAAAAGTTGCATTCGCAATCGAATACCTAATGCCCCGCTGGTAGACCACTGGGTGGAATATGTCCACAAAGTAGAGGATCTACGCTGGACTGTTATTTGGAAATTGAACCCGACCAGTGATGGGAACAGAGACAAAAAAACACTACTGAAAAGAGAACAGCAGCAAATTCTTTTGCCCAAAAGCTCTGTCACCGGGCTAAACGAAAAATTAGACGAGACAGCCTAAAGGCCAGAACATAGGAATTCGATTTAAATGGAACCTTGTGATCCACTGACTTACCCCTTGTCAGCAACCTTTGGCTCAATATGTCATTGATCCCAAAGCCAGATTGCTAATCTTCCGTCCTATGTGTCTGATTTAAAGAAAAGACCGGCATTGCTCTATGAAGAAATAGTCTTGCAAGAGTGATTAGAAGGTTCGTCCATTTTTAACTACAGATACCTGCATGCCTCAGTTAACCAGTATCACGGCCACTCACATGTAGTTCATTAGCTGCCGTGTAACATAATGTTCGCACTCTGCTCCTGATATAAATGAGAAACTGGAATTGTTTTAAGTTTAATCAGTCCCTCAATGGCGAGCAGAATATGTGTTTGTTTTTTAACTACAAATATCAGCAGCTTTGGCTCACACAGCGTACCTGCATTAAAACAACTTATGCATACGACATCGTTTGCTGAGCAAAAGATTGCCACGTCGAGGCTAATTAGGTTGAAATAACCAAGACAACACCGACCGCATAGATGATCAAGATCAGAGAACTAGAGACGCGTTATCGAACGCAGCTGTGTAGCCTCTGTCAGCATTTGCGATTGACGGAGGTTGTGGCTGTTGCAACTCGCGGTTCCACACCAGATGAACGGTAAGCACAATGCGGGCTCTGCCCCATTAGGTAACATGCATGTAGTGTGCTGGGTTGCAGTCATATCATGGTCAGGTTGGGCCAAGTAGTAACGAAGTAGGCCCTTCATGGAGTATCTTTTTTGTTCTAATCAGTGCCTTGGGTAATCTACAGGGGTCGCAACAGAGACAGCGGTTTAGACAGATGTGCGCTAACGGCACTGGATAGCTGTCTACACGGTAGTCGGCCAGAGCATTCCTCCATTCATTTTCTAACACTGGTCATTCATGACAATACACACAGGTAAAGAGTTTGGTTGCCTGTTTAAACAGACATGTTTTTATTAACCATTGCTTCCACCTTGTTACTCATGTCATAACAAAGTATTCTAACACTTTTCTGGTGTATGTTCTCCCGACTTTCTTTTTTCCAGTCTATACTACAAACCAGCCGTGACATTTTTGGCGTTTTAAACACCCTAATCATTTGACAACTAGACAGTGAACCTGCCTGCACTGATTTAGGTAATGCCGTTAAGTGACTGTCCCTCCTTTAACAGAGATTAGCTGCTTATGGTCGGACAGTCCTTTTAATGTGCTTCGCTTTGCTTGACTCTTTCATCACTAATTAGGGTTCAAACCTGCCCCAGGTCAGACGCTTCTACAGCACCGTTTATGTTCAGCTCTACGTGGTTTGGAAGCACAGCATCAGACTCTACCTTCACGCCACTCCCTACAGAGCTTATTGTTGGAGAATGAAGACCTACATGCATGAGTGTAATTATAGGGGAGGACAGGGGGTTTTGTCCCCCCCAACTTCTGTGGCATGCCTTTTTGTCCCCCCGATCTTTTGTGGGGAGGGCAGTGGGGCAGCAATCATCTATTATGTAATTGACAGCCTGCTGTCTCATTATATAATGCTGAGATGCCTGGCAGCCGCGTTGCAACACATTCAGGGCTGGGATGCCCTGTGTGGCTCAGTCCCTCCCCCTGACTGGCCTGACTCAAAGTCAGCAGCTAGGGCGCTGAACTAGGTGCTGCAGAGCCTGGTGCATGTGCTGTCACGCTAGCAGAAGCACTTCCGGGGGCCTGGGACACAGAGCATCGCTTTCCGGCTTCGTGTTTGTGTGACACCCAGACAGGAACTAGGAAGCTCATTCAGCTTCCTGGTTTCTGTCTGGAGGTGCATGAGTGCGAAGAGGTTAGGTCGGTATAATATGAGACGTGGCCCGGCGCAGCATTTCAAAGCAGTGGTACTTTAAAAAAAATATATGTTTTTTTATTGTGCTTGTGTAGGTTTGTTGGGGAGCTCTGTCCAAGCCCTCTGAGGCAAAATACATGCAAACATCCTAATTAGCATATGGATTGCACCAACAGAAGTGACTTCACAGAAAAGGACATTGCAAGGCGCATCATCAGTCTTAGATACTTGGAGGCACCATGGAAGTTACTTTAGAATAAATTGCCATAAATAAGCCAAGTGACAAATAACTTTGTGGTGCAAAATACCTAAATTGCACTATTGTTATATGTGGAGCAACTCTATAGTCATTAGGATTTTCCATTATAATACCATGATACATTAACATAAGCTTTGAAGTGAATCAGAATCACTTTCAGAGCTGCAGATAAGGCACACTGTGATTAAGGGCCTCATTACGACCCAGGCGGTATGGGGTTAACGGCAGCGTTAACAGCGCCGACCCTTACCGCCTGAGTACGAGGTCCCTTAGCGCCATGGCGCTTTTAACACCTGATTTTAGCAGGTGTTAAAATCCATGGCGCTAAGGGACCATGGAGTTAATTACGCCACCGTAATTTACAGTGGCGTAATTAACGCCTTCCCCACTCCCATTATACCCTATGGGGCAAAAATGGGAATGGGGAAGGGTAAATGGGGATTGGGGACTTACCGCCCCGCCAAGGTCGGAATGGGGCGGTAAGTCCGCCAACCACCATGGCGTAAACGTAGTTTACGCCATGGTGGTAAAGTCACGGCCCAGGCGGTAACTTACCGCCTGGGTCGTAATGAGGCCCTAAATAATTTGCTCAGGTTCACACACTTGGTTAAATGGTGAAACTGCGTTGTGGACAATTTTAGCGACCGTGCACATCTTTCCAGGCTTAGTTGATATAGATATTCATTAAGGTTTTGCTTTACATTTCATGTGCTTATTATTTATATAATACATATAACATATCATTATGTATAGCAATGCATTGGAAGCAAACCACATTACATAACTGGAACAACATACATCACCATCCCTTAAATCTGGATTCCAATCTGCGCCAGCAGGAGCAATCACAGCTGCTACTTTATGTTTGTCAACACATCCCTCTTCGTTTCCTATACTTAAACTTGACAGCAGCTATCTCTGCCACTTCTTGTCATGCCATAACTCTTTTTCCAAACTTAACACATCTAATTGTAATTCAACCTCTGATTCAATCTCTGGTAAGCATGCATAATAACTCCCGCCTCCCCAGTGCTGCAAACCCATTCCCCTTTTGCACTGGAACATTATGTAAACAAAAATCGACATCATCGGGCTAAGCACTGCTAAAGGATTTATCCCACAGCTCATTTAAAACTGCCCCACAAGCCGTTTCCTTAGCCAATAAATCATACGGACCTTTAGTCTAACCAGAAATAAGAATATCACAAGAATTTCCGCCAGCGGAAGAAACCTTATCTCACTTCTTAAACAAAGAATGAATAATTACAGCAATGTACAAAATCTATGTACAATGAATAATGCACAACAGTCCAAATGAAGTCACTCAAAAAAATTGCACACAAACCACTTTCAACGCATCTCAGCTCTCACTATCAAGAAAGAGAAAGAAAAGAAAAAAAGAACATGCAACATAAATCCTGCATTTCACGGTACGAGCACTGATTCCTGGCTGCCTGGAAATTAACAGCACAAGGCAGCCAACTATCCGTGATGCCAACATGTTTTGCTTTCTATAAAGTGTACAGATACAGTAATTCTTCTTCTCCTCTCCAATACACTTAGTAGAAAACAGTGTATGATTGAAAGGCAAGAACTCATGCACACACATTCGGCTAGATAAAATTGCTCTATATGTCCGTTTATTACACAAATGAAAACACTAAAAATACTACATAAAACAAAAGGTTAGTAATACATCACTGTTAAAGTGCCTTTTCTGCAACTCTTCATCTCTGCCAAAATCTGCACTGGGGAACTCCAGACCAGGCGAACAGAGAGATTAGTGCCCAACGGGCAATTAGGAAGCAATACTTCTATGCTTCCAACGAAGCTCCATCTGATCTCCTGATCTGGTGCTCCCCAATTTAATACTACCACAAATACAGGATAGTACCTTTCTAGAAAGTTCACCTGTTGTAAGCATCCACTGGCATTTGGGCTAAATGTCACATGGAAAACTTCAAGAGGCCTCTTTCCCATGTGTGTGCAAAAGACAACATAGTTTGCATTCTGCTCGTGCAACGTTATCAGGCGCTTTGTACAGGGGGTGCCAACGTCTCCACCCTCAGCCGATATATAGATAAAATGATA
Organism: Ambystoma mexicanum; assembly: GCF_040938575.1. Classification (NCBI taxonomy): domain Eukaryota; kingdom Metazoa; phylum Chordata; class Amphibia; order Caudata; family Ambystomatidae; genus Ambystoma; species Ambystoma mexicanum. The sequence continues at coordinate 27,180,775 of NC_090932.1, read as the reverse complement.
GGTAGGTCAAATAGTTCACTCTCCTGTCCATCATTGTAAAAATCAGGATTAGATTGCCTTTATTAAAAGTAAAAACATTAGAAATAGGGATCACTGCACACACCTGGTTTGGGGTGACACAGGAAATTAAGGGTGCATTTATGTTACACCCACTTCATAGGTGCTACAGGGATATATTATGAATTATGTGTCTACAAAATGAAAATGCTTAAAGAAATGCAGAATATAGCTTCCTGATAGAAGAAAAGCACAGTGTCGTTTAAATATGTATTTTAAAATGGATACTCAAATGGAAATGGTTTCCAGTCCTATAAAGCCAGGTGTGGGGAACTATAAACCATGCCAAGGGTTTTGAGATAAGCAAGAAAGACTGACACATGGAGTTTGGCAGCAAAATCAGCAATCTGGAACATTTAGAACGATTGTTGGCAGTTTTGGCAGCATCTTGTAACAGGATATGAGATTTGGTAGGTTAAAAATGTAATTGGCATAGATATCAGACAAGAATGAGATAAGGCTAAGCAATTAATAGAAGCTTCACACACATGTATCTATGTTCTTGGGTTCTTGTGGAGAAAATGTATAAGGCGTGTCATCTAGATTAATTTCAAAGCTCAGCTGTATTTTTTGGCACCATAAATAAGAAGATATACATTCTCTTACGTTGTTGTGTACCAGAAAGTAGATAAGGTGCAGGCATTGATGCATGAAGAATGTTCTTGGCAGGAGTTGAGCACTTTCATAGCTACGTCCAGCCAAGTCTAAAATAGACATATTCATTTCGTGCGTCAGAGAAAAGCTGGAGATGGTAGAAATGCTAATGAAAAATTGTGCACATGTGATAAAGTTATCAAATGGTAACTAAGGGATGTTTGCCCTTTATTAACTTGGCCTATAAAAGCCTACCATTTATAAGGTGCTAATTTGCATACAAATGTTGCGTAATCTTGGAAAATCTATAAAGATAGGTTGGATGCAGAAATGCATTGAGTGTTCTCTTTTCATGATGATGTTTTGACTCCCAGGCGTCTGTTTTTTCCCGGTTTCTGCCTGATGGATGGGAGCATGAGAATCCATGGATGTCTGATGGAGGTGTGGGGTGTGTGGAGGAAGGACCCCCTGTACAGCTTTACTCAAAACAATCCCTGAAACACTGCAGACTGGAACAATATATTTTTCTAGTGATTCAAAGAATGCAGACAGTATTCAGGGCTCATATTAAAATGCAGCCTTCACTGAGGCTTGAGGAAAATGTCCACTGCTGCACCTAAAATGCATTTAAAAAAAGACTCCATGTTTGTCAGTCAAAAATATTACATTTTAAAAGCATTGCAAGATGCAATGCAATCTTGATGTTCTTCACATCAAAAACGGCACAATCAGTCTCCACATTTACGACTGCCTACCCATCATAGACATCCCTGTCATACCATCATGCTAGGTCACAGGATAGTCAGAATTCAAGACCCCGCCACTGGAAGAACTCAAAAACATCCTTGATTTACTCACAGGCTCCATCCTTCAGAACACCACTACAAAATCTTTGCCCCCTCGTCTCTCCACTATCAACTCCTCACTCATAAGAGGCATCACCCTGATGCAATGAAAACTGTCAGATCCTACCCCTACTAATGAAGCCCACACTCGATCGGGATGACTTAGCAAACTGCTGCCTCATTACGCATCTGATCGCCAAGAAGATTGTTGTGTTGCAATGACTCGCAATGATCACTGACCACAGCACTGTCCAGCTTCCGATCAAGATATAGCAATGGGATAACCATCATCCTGCTCATGGGCAAACTATACCTCCTGCTCGACATCTCTGCTGCATTCAACACAGTCAGCCACAAAGCAGTACTCAACACCATGTCCTCTCGCCTGGGATTCAATGCCATAGTAATTCAGTGGTTTGACTCCTACTCGTCCAAAGGACCCTGGTTGAAAACTGGCTGACACATATGGATCTTGATGGCTCCCTCTGAATTTACCTATGGTGCAAAGTCTCTCGGCTTCACCATTGATTGAATCATGTCCTTCAAAGCACTCATCTCCAAGAAGACAGAACAGCATGATCCTACCTCTCTCCAGTGCTGAATCAAACCCTTTGTCCCCACCTGAGACTTTAGGTCCATCATCCAAGCCTTGATGTTCTCCCACCTGGAAGGTGGAATAACCCGCCTGGCCTGTGTTCGACACCATCAAACCCTACTCTGGCCTGTAAGAAAGCTACCCAGTTTACTGGTGCAAGCCTCAGTGCAGCACTGAACTGAAGAAATTCAACCACATTTCCTTCTGTGTCAAGGAATTATGCATGACATTTAAGACGGCCTGCATCACCTACAAAGCTCTAACGTCCAAGGGGCCATCATACTTAACTGAAAACATCTCTATCTCAGGAGGTCAATGCAAATCCAGGAGCCAAGATATCCCCCAGACCGGAAACCAAGAAATGCAAGAAGGGGAAGACCAGAAAACAAGCAGTCTCCTGATATGGACCAATGCTCCAGATCATCCTTCCCACTGACACGAGCCTGGATTTCTCCCTCCTGCGATTCAAGAAAGAGCTGAAGATCCTGCTCTTCAAGGAACATTTCACTGACAAATGATGACCGTAGACTAACAAGACTTTCAACGCCTCCCCCAACAGCACTCTGTTGCTTTCTAGTTAGGGGTGTTCTATATAAATGATATGCATGCATACATACATACATAGGAGAGCATGGCATACATTGCTAGGCTTTTTCATGCTTTGCTGTGTCATGTTGTTATGCCCTACTACACTCTGCTCCTTTACTGTTTGCCAACTTTACTAACTTCATCATTCCACTTTCCAATTTTCAGTTTGTGACGAATCAACTTCTAGATCACAAGTGGTCCAGGGATGAATATTGGTTTATAAACCATCAGTCAGCCCCACACCTCTAGTACACCAGAAGGGATCAAAACATACTGGAAATACAAGCATATTTTTTAAACCTCCTTGTCCAATTTTGGTAACGTGGATGGAACGACAGGCTTATCTCTGCAAGGTTGTTGGTTAGTTGCAACACAGCGAAAATACAACTATTACCTTATGATAAAAGGAACTGTCCACTCAAGGCTGTGTAAACATATCTACTTTATTATCATCACCACAGACAGTTCTAGCCCACTATGAAATACAACCCATTCTGTAAAGGAATACAGAGGACAGACAGTTTCAAAGAAGGAAAACGGATGCACTCTGGATACTGACAGGAGGGTAGTCGGTAAAGTAATTAATCGCAATAGTTCAAGGATAATTGGTTTCAACACAAAGGGAGCAATGGGCCATAACATGTCACTAGGGGCCTTTGGAGAAGGACCAGGGGGACAGAACCACAATGTAGCTTGTGCTTGTAGAAGTTCTTGGTGCTTGACAGGTTTGAGCCACTTTCAGGGAACTTTGCAGCTTCTGTGACAGAGTTCAAGATGGTAGACAGCTGTGGGTATCAGGTGGCAGGCAGTTCAGCAAGCGAGGCTGGATGGATGGCTGCAGGCTGGCCTACTTGGCGTCTCAGGATCAGGAATCATTGTCTCAGTGCTAGTCTGCAATTCTGAAGCACTAGCCACAGCGTCTTGGATGGCTTTAGTGACTGCGGCATAACAACAGTCAGTGGTGCAGTCGGGTGCAGCTTGAGGAGCTCGAATGGCTCAAAAATGTCCTTTAAGGCAGGCATCAGTAGATGCTTGTTGATGCACTCCTCTTAGCTTCTTTACTGGGCTTGTGTCATCCTTTAAGGCGACGACCAAAAACTGAGGAGAGTGTTGCAGGCAGCTGCTTTGTCATTGGAAAGTTCAGATACTCTCTGGCACGTCCCACCTAGAAAGCTTGCTGCAGAGCCTAGCAGGGCACACTGTGTTCTGGCTGGGTACCAGTTCTTGAGCTGCTTGATGGTCCTCTGAATTCAGTATCTCCCTATGTTCCCAGGGATATGTTTAGGGGAGGGATTGTACTTCCCTCTAAGAGGTCCTGGCCTTCCTTCACTAACGGACGATATAAGGCAGACAGTACTTTCAGCTAGGGTCCAATGCAGAGTTATTCTTGTTACTCCTTGTGAAGTCATCAGAAGATCTGTCCAAAAGGTCGGGCTGTGCCCCCCTTTTTAATGCCAAATGGGCCACAGTGATTGGTTTATACTAAGCCTACCATAATGGACCAATCCTGGGTCCCCACCAATGATCTTCTGTATGCATGAGATCAAAACCAGAGTGCTTTGTAACAGAAAAGGTAAAGGGGTGAACACAAGTAATACTAAGGCCTGCCCATATTCCTATCTCTGTAGATCAAAGGGTCTCTCTAGTTAATGGAGCTCTCTGTGGTTCCTGACTAAAGCGGCAGGTCTCCTTTGAAGCTGTGGTGGGACCAGACTTTCCGTCTCTGTCAAATCACATACTCCTACCTTCTGAATGGGGTCCCTCTGCGGGGATGACTACTGCAACACACAGTCCCAGACATGATATTTCACTGTCAATTTATACTAAGGGCTGGAGCTGGTTTCAGGTTGATGCAGTGTATATGAAAGGTTGTTGGCGTTTCCTGTCTCCTTTGTTAGCCTCTGCAGTCAGGCCCCATGTGGGCCTGTTTGAATGAAACTCTGATTAGTAAGCAAAGCTGCCACCAGCAGCAGAACTAACAAAATGAAAGGGTGGATCCATGGATCCTTTGTTAGTTAATTAGGCAGGCCATGGTAGGGGGAATGTTTTACCCTCCCCCTTCTGAGAGAACAGTGTCTAATCCTAGCTGTCATATCCCAACTAAATATTACAGGGGGGACAGCGCCTACAGGCTGTGTCCACCCAAATAACACAGGTCTATATGTATGTCGTGCGGTGAACATAGGAAAATGTGTGCAGATTAGCCCCACAAATTTTCCTGGAGGTTCATCTACCATCATTCAATTTCTTTTAAAATTTAAATAAACCCAGGCGAGTGCACACCCACCATGTGAATGGTCGAATTCCTCACACAGTAGGTGCATTAACTCGCCACTCACACTGTAGGAGAACAGCCTAGGATAATCCCCACCTGCCATCACACATTAACACTGTCCAAACCCCTCACCTTTCCCAGACAGATGTGTCCCACAGTGCCGCACAACCAACCGCAATCCATTATCACTCTCATGTTAAAGCTCATAAGAAGAAAACTGAGCAGGGGCTCTCTTCCGATAATCATACTTCCTGCTGCTCTCAATACAACTCATCTAGAATCCTATCATCACACAGAGACAAGCTTGTTCTGTTCTGCTGTCATTACCACAGCAGCCAATCAATCTTGCACTGCTCACTCTACTCCCACTAACCATCCCCGATGTGATTTGCAAAGACAGTGCAAAGAAAGTGTAAGAAGGCCCGAGGAAAGGAACTAACACTGTGACTGTGCGTGGCGGACATATTGGGGTTGGCAACCAACCTCGTTGTGTAGCCAGGAACATAGCTCTACAACAAAGAGCTTTCATCTGCTGCAACGCTGATTCCTTCCCGACAAAGGCGGTCCATGTGCATACAGGAGTGCACATGCCTAGGTGGTTACGGGGGTTCCATGTCATTTCATCGCGGGATTTTATTTGCAGGGTTTTTTACCGCAGATTTTTTGGGGAAAAAACTCATTGAATTTTTATTCAATTTAATTTTACCCACACCCAATTGAAATAATTTTTTTAACCCCCCCCCAAAAAAATCATGAGTTGTTTTGGCAAAAAAATCGCGGTAAAAAACCCAGCGAAAAAATATCCTGCGATGAAAGGACGTTGTACCCCTAAGGGTGCCTAAGGGTGTGCAAAAAAAGTTCCTTGTTATGTTTGCTAAATGCAAAGTGGGCTGGCTGGGGCTAAGAAGCACAAAGCCTCAATAACTCCAACTCACTCATTAACTGCAAGCTATTTCTGGGACCGGTGGTTGTGGTTAGGGAGCACAAATTCTCAATAAGTTCAACGTACTCATCAAGTGCAAGCCATTTTGAGGACCGTGCAGCAGAGAGAGCAACGTTTTGCCTCCGCCTGCATTCTTAACATCACCAGGTGAACCCCCCCAGTGCTGTTGGACCTCTGGAAAGACGTATTCAAGGTCTACTTGAGGGCAGCTGGCGGCACCAAGTACACTGATGATGGGAGGGAAGCAGCGCTTTTGAATTATTTAGGCCCTGAAGGGCTGATAGTGTTCAGACATTTGCCTGGCGAGGAGGTACGAAACCCCAGCGGTGGGGAAGGAGAAACTGTGGTGAGCTTCCATGAGACTGCCCTGAAGAAATTGGAAGGGCGTTTCAGGAAATAGCCCAATGTGGTATTGGAGCAATATCCTTTCTTTTCCAGGGATAAGGGTGCTGGCAAGTCAATTGATTCCTATATTACAGCTTTGCGCACTCTCATACCCACTTGCACATTTACAGGTGTGCTGGATGAGTATATAAGAGACGATGAAAACGAGCAATGCTCAAGTGAGAGAGAGGCTGTGGGTTCATAGGGATCCTCCGTTGGACAACATTATTGAGATTGCAAGGGCCATTGAAGAGTCGCGTGCCAGTGTATTGACATTGATATTGATATTTTATTTGTATTGCGCTCGTACACAAGCGTTTCAGAGCGCGACAAGGCAAGGGAGGGGAACAAGGGAGAAGAAAAAACAATAATCTTACTAGGCCCAGTGACATTGAGAAGGCACAGGCACAGTGTACAAGTTGTCACGAGAAAGCTGACAGAATGTCTCAAGGAGAGTCTGTGCAAGCTTTGCTAGCACCCAAGAAAAGCAGTAGCGACACAAAAAGTGGAAAGGGTGGATTATCACATGAATAAGAACAGCAAAGGGTCATTCGGTGCCAGAGGAAGACAGCCATGCAGATAATGCGGATAGACAGGTCACTCCACGAGTGACAAAGAGTGTCTAGCCTGGGGAGTGGAGCGCAGGAGATGCAATAGCAGGGGACATTATGCTAGAATGTGCAGGTTGAATGGTGAGGGTGATGGTGCGCAAGGAAAACAAGTTGTCAGGATGGTGGAGGCAGAACGGTGTGCTGAAAGAGTAGTGGGACATGTGGGCTATGTGGTGAGAGAAGGCGTTCTGGTACATGTTGCAGGGGCAGCCAAAAAAGGACTCTGGGACATTTTAACTGTAAATGGTGTGAACATTGAAATTTTAGTAGATTCTGCATCACCATACATCATGATCTCACTGGAACAATATAAGAAAAGTTATGGAAAGGAAGTATCAACCCTCAAAGCCCCCCACATCAAACCCAGTGCTTATGGGCAAGTACCTATCAAAGTTCTGGGGTATGAGTGGGCTTGTAATTGAACTCAAAGGTCTGAGTATGGAGGGAAGTTGAATGTAGCGCACAAGGGTGAGTGCTCCTGGGGTGGGATGAGCCTGCGACCTTGGAAATAGAAAACACCCTGGTAAGCTTGTTCCTGTGTTGTGTGTGGAGCATGCAGAGCGAATGCAGAGCGAATGCGGCCGGAGGAAAGTGTATCAGCGGATTACTTAAGGAACACATACCCTACCATATTTTCAGACAAGTTGGGCATGTTGCGTGGTTTTTCCCATAAGATTGTACTTAAGAGAGCGGCGGTGCCCAAGGCCTATAAAGCCAGAAAGATACCGCTGTTGGCGAGAGGGACTAAAAGGTGAACGTACCAAACTTAAGGACGCAGGTGTTAGAATGGATTTCTAAACTCTGGCCTGATGTAATGGAACCCTGGCGTGTTTACACTTGGCCAGGGTTCCACATTATTTACTGTTGAAGGGCCTTTTGGCTGGGCGACCATGCGGTCCGTTTCTGAGTAATAAAGGTTCATGGCCCCCTACCTGTTGGTGTCCGATGTTACTTCACTAGCTCTGTGCTCAATGTTGTGTACGTAGTACACGAGGTGCGCATGCGCGGCCCAGGAGGCCGGCGCATGCGCGTTATAATAATAAAGGCGGTGCCCGGCAGTTCGCGCCGGAGCACCGGAACAACCAGACGTCTCCGCCGTGCGTTCTTGCGCGCCCGCCCGCGCGCGCTGCTGCTTAGACCCTGGGAGCCCGCACGCCATCACTGGGCTTGCCCGGGTCACAACACTGGCGACGAGGAGATACGGATTACTTTCCCTGCTCCGACAGCCTCGGAGAGACCGAAAGCTCTTCCGTATTACGGACCCGCGGAGTGCCGGCGGCCATTTTGTTTTTCACTCGCTCCTCTCCTCACACACAGTTGCAGTGGTTGCAGCCCGAGAGGGTGCTCGTGCGCCACCTGCCAGCTGTGTTCTGGGGAAATAACTCAATTTTTGGAACTTCCACAGTCCTGCAGGCGCAGGGCTGTGGCATCGAAGAAGAAAGAAGTGGGTTTCTACACCTCAGCACTACTACAAGTCCAGGACAAGCTGCCCATCATTCTAGAAAAGACAATTGTGAGTACGTGACGCAGAAATGGGCGAAGAGACTGATGATGAGGGTGCCGTAGCCCCAATTCCGCGCAGATCTCGCAGCTCCCTGGCCCCCATGCCTGAATTCGATACAACTGGCCCCCCTTCCAAACTGGGCCCAAAGTGGCTGCTGTGGGTCAAGAGGCTGGATATGTTCTTCAGGGCATCTGGGGTGAACGATGATGACACCAAAGTTGCGACTATGATCTACTCGGCAGGCGCAGAAGTCCACAAGATCTACGATTCCCTCGTCATCCCTGTGGTCACGTATGACGCAGTCAAGCAGGCACTCAAAGACCATTTTCTCCCCATGGCAAATGTTGATTTTGACAGATTTGTCATGGGCGCCGAAAGACAATTAGACGACGAGCCTCTAGACAAATTCTGTGCCCGTTTGAGGCACCTGGCGACCTCCTGCAGATGGGTCGATGAGGAAGAAATGGTCCGTAACCAGCTATTGCAGGGGTGCAGCTCCGGCAAACTTAGAAGGCAAGTACTGAGGGAACCTGGTCTGACCCTCCAGCAAATTTTGGACCTGGGAAGGGCACATGAGCTGGCAGAAGCCAGAGGTGCGAAAATGGACGCTGCCACGCGACCTAAGAATGTTGAAGGCGCATTTGCTGTGGGACGTTCGGCAATGGGAAAGTCGAAATGGGCGCCGAGAAGGCCTTATGCCCCGCCCACACCAGGCAACGCCTCATCTTGCTCCTACTGTGGATATGATCTTCCCCACGGAGGAGAATGCCCAGCTAAGTCGAGAACGTGCAGCCGGTGTGGCACACCGGGGCACTATGCAAGGATGTGCCGGGCTGCCGCCCCTGTAGCGGCAGGAAGAGGACCGGAGAGAGTTGGACGTGAAGGCGCTCGTAGAGTGAGAGGCGTCTCATCGATTGATCAGGGTCTGCAGGACCTGGACATCGCAGAAGAAGAGGAGGAGGAGGAAGAGATTTTCTTCATTTCCAGCATTGTGAAAGGTTCTGGCACGAGACGTCAACCCACATGCACTGTTAACATCAATGACGTCCCCACTCCCATTCTCATAGACACTGGGGCGTCAGTCTGTGTGCTGGCCACCAAACATTACGAGGCCCTGCCAGGCCCACCGGAGCTGTCAGCGTCCATGGCGCAAATATATGCCTTCGGAGGGGAAACACCTCTACCCATCCAAGGTGTGTTTGTAGCCCCGGTATCTCATGGACAGAACACTATTAAAGCAAGGTTCTTTGTCACCAGCGTCAGCCCACATTCCTTATTGAGCTGTGCGGCATCAGAAGCACTCGACAGTGTCCACTTCTCGTTTGGAGTATACCACGCCAATCTGGAACGCATGCTACACAGATTTGAAACACTCTTCAAGGGCATTGGAAAGCTGAAAGCAGAGCCCATACGCTTACATATCGACAAGTCCGTGAGGCCGACGGCCCTCAAACATCGCCGTATTCCTTTTCACTTAAGAGCCCAAGTGGAGGAGGAATTGCAGCAGCTGGTCGACCGGGACATTATTGAAAGAGTGGAAGGCCCCACCCCTTGGGTTTCGCCTATCGTGGTGGCCCCAAAGCCGAAGCAACCGGGGGCTGTACGCATTTGCGTGGACATGAGGCTCCAAAATGCCGCCATCAAAAGGGAGCCTCATCTCACACCCACTCTAGATGACATCGTCGGAGAACTCCAAGGTGCCAAAGTCTTTTCCAAACTGGACCTAAGGTCGGGGTATCACCAGTTAGAGTTACACCCCGAGTCGAGGTACATTACAACATTCACAACTCATGAGGGGTTGTATCAGTACAAAAGATTAAACTTTGGAATCTCATCCGCAGCGGAGGTTTTCCAAAACGCCATCAGAGGAGCCCTGTCCGGACTAAAAGGAGTCATAAACATGTCCGACGACATCTTAGTGTTTGCCAGGTCGGAAGTGGAACAACTTAGACGGCTGGAGAAAACTTTTGAGAGACTACAGGCGGTGGCTTTAACCCTGCACAAAGAGAAGTGCGAATTCCTAAAAGACCGACTGGAATTCTTTGGGTTCACCTTTCATGCTGGGGGCATATGCCCAGATCCTGGAAAAGTCAAGGACATTAGAGACGCACCTCCACCCACATCAACGGCCGAAGTATGGAGCTTCTTAGGGATGGTCAACTACTGCCGCCGTTTTATCAAGGACTTGGCCTCTCTGTCGGAACCACTGAGGGCACTCACCAGGAACGATGTGGCCTGGCAGTGGACTGAGAATGAACAACGATCCTTCAGGACCATCAAAGAGGCCCTGTCAGAGCAGGAACCAATGGCCTATTTCAATCCCAGCCGGGAATCGGAGATTGTGGTCGATGCCAGCCCGGTGGGACTGGGGGCAGTCCTCATGCAGGCAGACGAACTAGGGGTCACGAGGCCCATAGCATATGCCAGCAAAGCCCTCACCGACACGGAGAGGAGATATTCCCAGATAGAAAGGGAAGCCCTTGCCATCCTGTGGGGGTGCAAACACTTCAGAATATACATCCTCGGCAAACCTGTTGTCGTGGTAACGGACCATAAACCCCTGGTTCCTATTTTGTCGGGAACATCATCCAAGCCACCACCCCGTATCGAGAGGTGGATGCTATCACTCATGGAATACAGCGTCAAGCTAGTATACCGCCCAGGGACACATAACCCCGCTGATTATCTTTCTCGCCATCCAGGCACGAGGGACACCCAGAGTCCCATAGAGATGACCGACACTGGGGACGCCATACACCTCGTCATTGAATCGGCCCTGCCCGTGGCCTTATCGAGACAGGACATTGCGGACGACTCGAACTCAGACGAGGCATTCCTAAGGGTGAAAAGGGCAGTGGCCACAGGAGAGTGGCGGGACATCCTTTTGAACAACGCCAGGAGGAACCCGGATGTGCAAAGAGACCTGCAGTTGTTGTGGAAAGCTCGACACGAGCTCTCGGTATCCACGGACGGTCTGTTACTGCGAGGGCACCAGATCGTGATCCCCAGGTCACTGGTCATGAGGGTCCTCCATTTAGCCCACACAGGACACCAGGGCATGGCCAAGATGAAGGCACGCCTCAGGCTGAAGGTCTGGTTTCCCGATCTGGAGCACAGGGTGGCCGAGTTTGTGAGGACCTGCATTCCCTGCCAAGCTACGAGTCCTGTGGAAAGGGGACCACCCATTCAGGCCATGGAGCGGAGTGACATACCATGGGGAACGGTGCACGCGGACTTCGGCTCGACCGGAAGGGGCCTATATTTCCTGGTGGTCACAGACCAGTGGTCGAGGTATCCGGAGGTGGAGCTCGTAGAATCCACCGCCGGTGATCACACCATCCTGGCAATGGACAAAATCTTCGCCACCCATGGGTTCCCCTTTGAGATCTGCTCAGACAACGGTGCACCATTCCAAGGACAGCAGTTTGCTAGGTATTGCGAAGAACGAGGAATAAAGCACCGGAAGGTAACCCCGCTATGGCCAAGGGCCAATGGGGAGGTTGAGCGGTTCATGCGGACACTGAACAAGATTTTTCAAATTTCTGTCAATGGAGGGGAGGACCTACGACACAATCTAATTGACTTCCTTCGTGAATACCGGTCCACCCCACATCGATCCACCGGAATCGCACCCGCCGAGGCGCTGTTCAGGCGAATACCCAGAGGGCTGATACCCGAAGCGGGAGACAGACACCCGGGAGTGATCGATAGCGCACGGGTGACAGCAGAAAGAGCAGAAAGGAATGAGAACGAAACAACAAGGCGGAGGTTGCCAGAAAGAGAGATAGCGGTAGGAGACACTGTCCTAGTCCGGAACAGGAAACCGGAAGGAAAACTCTCGATGACTTACAAAACCCAACCAATGGGAGTCACTCATGTCAAAGGGTCAATGGTCACAGCTGCGAATGCGCGGGGTACAGTAACCAGAAACGTATCCTTCTACAAGCGCATAGGACCTGTGGCAGTGGAAGAAGAAACCCATCCTAACCAAGGACAAACAGCGGAGGCGCCGCAAGGAGGCGGTGAGCCACCAGAGGATCCCGGGGGACCAGAGAACCCCGAGAGAGGTTCACCCACGTACCCGCGCAGGGAAGGACGTCGTCCGCCGCAAAGATTCCAGGATTTCATCATGGACTCAGCGGCATGAGTAACAAGCCCTGTTAAGTACAGTTTGATTTGAGCCACGTTGGCTCCACTGTTCACTGTGTTTGTTGTTTGGGGGAAAAGGAGGGATGTTGTGTACGTAGTACACGAGGTGCGCATGCGCGGCCCAGGAGGCCGGCGCATGCGCGTTATAATAATAAAGGCGGTGCCCGGCAGTTCGCACCGGATCACCGGAACAACCAGACGTCTCCGCCGTGCGTTCTTGCGCGCCCGCCCGCGCGTGCTGGTGCTTAGACCCTGGGAGCCCGCACGCCATCACTGGGCTTGCCCGGGTCACAACACTCAATACTTACCCACACTAAATGAAATAAATAACGAATACAGTAACGGGCTGGGAGGATAGCTCAGGGGGAACGTGTTTGTCTTGGCATCGAGACAACTCAGGATGAAATCCCGGTCCTGTATTTCAAGAGTGATCTCCAGTATTAAGCCTGTTATATAATATTAATGAATTCAATTAATTAATCATTAAAACATAGCATAATCGACACTAGTTGTACCTAGCATACCATGCACCAATCTAGCTCTCTCTCTCTCTCTCACTCCACACACAAACAGCCCTGGTTGCTGATTGCCAGCCAAAGTGCTATATTGGGCACTGTGGTAGTGCTGTGTGTACTTAGTGTATCATGCACCAAGCAAGCACACATTCACTCGCTTTATCACTTTCTCTTCCTCCATGTGCCCTTTACTGTAAGAACCCCACTGATTGGCCCCCTTTCTCCCTGATGGGGGGTCTGAGTGGGAGAGAACCTTGATGTATTTTAAGAGTCTTGTCTTTTGGAAATAAGGAGCTGATGAGGAAGTGCAGGGGCAGTATATGTAAGGAGACCAGAGTTTGAACATCAAAAACTGGGAAAGGCCACTGATCTAAAAGTAGGACTAGAGCTTGACAGCCAAGGAAATATAGGACTAGACCTCAGTAGCTTGGCGGTGGGTGCACATGGGCTGTTCTTGCAGCCATTGCATTACTGAATGATAGCTAAGTCCATCTGAATTATAAAAAAAACATTTGATAGCGTCAAATGAAGTCATTCAATTGTTATTGCAGTGAAATGAATTTACAATGTGATGAGGCACATTTCTGTTGCCCTGTAGTGAGGGAGGAGTGTGGGCAGAGAGGCACTCGGTAGTTCCTATCAGGTTCTATGTGGGAGAGGGATGGTTTCTGCAGACCCCTGAACCCGTCCTCCCCATTCACCCGCCCCCTCTAACACAATAATGTGCAAGTCTCTCTTCTTCTCTCCCCTTATAAAGTAATTCCCCCAGAATCCCCAGCGCCCCCATTCACCCATGTTCGACCGCCACTATCACCCACCCACAACGAAAAAACGCATTGTGGAAGGCAATGGTGCTCATTTTCCAGTCCCTGGGAGTGCTAGAAAAGGTGACAAAAAGCAGGCGTACATTTGTTACATCACCCTTCCCACCCCCATTGTTAATGCCCTTGGCATTTTTGGCGGTGCTGTAGACAGGGGAGGGAATGGAAACAGATGTCCGTTTTCCACCTTCTATGCTCGTACCCCGTGAAAAGCAACTTGGCTTTATGCCGGCATGACCATTTCATGCCCCATAAAACCAATGATTTCTATGGAATGTTTTTACCACCTTCTAAAAGCAGGGTGATTCCTTGGGAATGTCTACCACATGTGTTATTTGTGGGAGGCACACATGCTGTTTTCAAAACATGCTATAAAACATGTTCACCGGCAACTTCCAGGTGTACCTCCTTTTTTGCATTCTGTTTGGCAAAGGATGAATGCAGAGAAGCAGATCTACACGTCACTCACGGAGCCCACGCCCTCAGCTCGGGCATATTGGAAGAATAGCAAGAAAGCACTATGCATGACGCCTGCTATCATCCCAATACTGCATCGAAGATATGAGCGACAATTGTATCAAATGTACCCTCACACTGACATGGTAGAAGGAAGTCTACAGACACCACTGGACATGGATGAACTATAAATAAGCTCTGACAGATGCAAGGTGATGTCATGAAGAGAAGATACCAGGGCGCACTGAACCTGATGTACGAATATCTAGAGAATGAAGATGTGACTAAAGTAATGAAGTAAATATATGCAAAGATGAAGAAAAACCATATACACTTAGAAGATGAGCAACAAGAGATGCAGTAGATGTATATACGCAGAAACGCAAAGGTAGATAAGAAGATGTAGAATGTTGCTTACGATGGAAATATAACGAGAGTACAGCCATTTTGCGAAAATGGGCGTCAGCATCGTATAATAGTAAGCAAGAAGCCTCAAGAAGGGAAACCAAGGCGGCCGAGCTGCCAGGTGCTAGATTACAGATTTGTGCAGGAAAAAGGATATTTGTTTGGCTCCGGATCAAGGATGCCACAGCAAGAACAAACTGCAAAGCACACATGGAGTCAAAAAGGATAAGCCATGTGCATAAGACATATTTCTGTAAGTTTAAGTAAAGGAGTGAATAATTGTGAGTGCCAAGTATTGAACAATCAAAGATGCAAAAAGCACATGCAAGACGTAGCTACCAAGTCTCCAGGGGGCAAGGAGAGTAATAACCCCTAATATAATTGAATCAAACAGCACTACATCGAAGGACTGAATGGACAAAACCATGGTCTCCTCACATGTGCATCCTGGGTCCAAAATACCTTCAACTATCCCTCCGCAAATACCTCCCCTCTCGAGCCCTTCGCTCCTCTTCCTCTAACTCCCTCTTGGTTAGTCGTTTTTCAAAGAAATTAGCTCGGGGCAGACCTCTGTCTTCAGCTGCGGCCTCCCTTTGGAACAGCCTACCCGCCACCTCTAAACTTGAGGAGAACCATCTCCGGTTCCGGAACGACCTCAAGACCTTCCACTTCACTTCCGCCTTTGCCCCTCTTCTCCCCTGCTGACCCGTTTTTCTCTCTTGGCACTGTGCACCTGGACACCCTCTGTCCTTTGGGCCCAGGTACCGGCTCTCGCTGCCTCCCTCCTCCACTACCTCCTGGCCTCCCATTGCACTGGGTTCTGTATCTATACCCATCAGTCCCCCACTCTTCCTCTGCACTTATCAGATATACCTTATCTGACTAATCTTGCACTTGCCAGTTGCTGGCTGCACTACCACTTTCTCTTTGCTTTTAGTTATTCATTTATTTAACTTATTCTCTTCTCTCCTCTGTTCTGCACTTTCCACTTCTCCCCCTTCCACGCAATTTCCCCCTTTTCCCTTCTCCATGCACTTGTGCGTTCTTAATGTCACTGGGCCTAGTAGGATCTTGTTTTTATTTTTTGTTCTCCCTTGTTCCCCTCCCTTTGCTTGGTCGCGCTCTGAAACACTTGTGTATGAGCGCGATATAAATAAAATATCATATCATATCATGTGGTGGAAGACCAGAAGACAAGGCCTAAGATGAAGATTGCAATGTACCTTCACACCCTTGTTCTGAGAAAGAGAACAGTCAGCAAGGTCAACTACAGAGAAGAAGCCTTGTCTTAGGAGATATGGCAGGCTAATTAGCTCAGGAGGGCAGTTGTCTGATGTTGTTCCCTTGCAGCTGGTTTTCATTGCTTATTTGCTGCTAACACGTCAAATATCCAAGGTTGGTAAGAGAGTGCCAACCAGTCATGAGGGTCTAAGTAATGGCAGACCATACATTGTTGCAGAAGCCTATCCACAGCTGTTGATATACTATTATCAGTGTTTTACATAGACAGAGGTTGGCCAAGGCCTGCCTACCAGATAAGGGGCAGCCAATGATGATTCTAACACTTATACGAAATATAGGTATATATGTTCCCTTAATCAATCCCTCGGCCCAATAGGGTTTTACTGTTTGCCACGTAGGATGACATCATAGCTGACATACATCGAGGTATAAAGCCTTTTGTGTAACGGAAATGCGTTTGGAGTGTGTGAGCTTTAATCTGTTTGTTCGGCAGGTTTCCTTACTTTATTGAACTGATAATTAAGTAGAAGTTTGCCATATGCTTTGGGTCTGTCCAGTTATTTGGGCCTGAGATCATGTATTTGGTAATCCCATTCGGCACTTGGAACACTCCAGGTGCTGCTGGACATAAACATTTCATGGAGGATTTTCAAAACTTAGTTGTGAACATTTAGAATGGAGAACATTCCTTAAGCACATTTGCATGCACAGTCAAACCATGGGAATACTTAAGAGGACGTTTATTTTATTTTATTTTTTTACCATCAACATGCATTGGAGGATAATACATCATAAGTGGGAGAAGGTAAAAACAAAGTTCACAAAACATCAACAAAATCAGTTTACAGCACAAATCAGGTTGGCAGGTGCACAGTGTATTTTTTGTGGGGTGCAGACCGTGCAATCTTTTTGATATCAAACTGACTACTAACCAAGTGACTTACCCCGCAAGGTATTAGTCAACTCTGGGTACAGTCTGGGAAGGGTGAGTGTGGATTCTGGGACCACATTTCAGATCCCCTCATCTTTTTGCTTTTTTTCTTGGCATTTTTTAGATGATTGATTATTTCTTTTTAGTAGCCAAAGGGACTTCTCCGGAAGTCCTCCTGCATTACAGCCCATCACACCTTAATTAAGGTACATGGTTTTAGTCCATAAAGAAGAGCAGGGCATCGACATCCCCAAAGACTGCACGTGAATTACTGCCCAGCAGGAAGGCGTCTATGGGAGAAGGAGAGAGGGACAGAGGACTGTAGAACTAGGAGAAATCTGACCAGATATGGTGATTTGTTGGAACACCCACCATTTGACCTCATTTAAAGCCAATTCCTTTTATTTTTGTTTTAAAAAGACTTTGGGCCTCATTATAAGTTTGCCCGTCCAGAAACTACGGAGCCGGTAAGCTTTCCGGCACCGTTGTTTCCAGACTGCATACTACAGGTCTGCCTGCAGAAGTTGCCGTGCCCGACAGGTCTGACTCTGCAGTGCACAGCGGCTACAGTAGTCAGACCATCACGGAAGCACCGGAACCATTAACAACGGTGCCAGTGCTTCTGTGTTCCCCATTCCCATAGATATCTATGGGAATGGGGAACAACATTTTACTGGCGCCTGACTTTCCGGGCTGCCGGGGTTGCAATCTCCCGGTGGCACCGGGAAGTCAGGCACCAGTAAATATTTACCTGTCCGGCCGCAACCCACCGGTAGTACCGGCACGGTTACAGCCGGACCCGCAATGAGGCCCTTTGAATCATACATTTCGGCTTTGTTAAACCCTGGCTGCTGACATAGCACTTTTTGAACGAACGCACGGAAAAGCACCAACCTTACCACAGGAACCCCTCAACGTAGTGGAACATGGGTGGCATTCAGATAGCAGTGGAAAGGCTTCTTAAACCAATCCTGACCCTTTGGGGATTGTGGAAAAAGGACCAAGGCTGTCTAGCCTCGGTGAGGGCTGCACTCCATGAGAACCACTTGGAGGTTTTGCTGAAAACTTTCAAAAATCTCTATAAATGTTTAACAATAGTGATGAATTGTCCAATTGAATTCTCAATTCCACTTTTTGCAAAGAACTCGATTCATTTAGTTCCTTATTCGTGCAGATGCACAGAATGCCAATGCATTTTGGACTGCAACATAGTCCTTCATCAGGGCATAACTCAATAATCTGCATACTCTGTTTTTGTTAAAAAAGACACCCTGTCCATATCGAAAAGCCTCTGTAGCCTGTGACTTTCTACTATCCGCACAATGTCACAGTTAGGCTGTGTGCCATCCGCGGTGTAAATCTCTGTATGACGGCGCAGGCATCTGCACGAATAAGTAACTCAATAAATTGAGTACTTCGCAAAAAGTGGAATTGAGGATTCAATTGGACAATTCATCACTGTTATTAAACATGAATAGAGATTTTTGAAAGTTTTCAGCAAGATCCTCACCGACGGCTAGACAGCCTTGGTGTAACACTGCAAAAATACACTTTGCACAGTTCCATGAATCAGGGTTTATGTCAGCAGTGCAAGGTCACTTTGAACCGGGTGAAAAATTCCATGAATCGGGCCCTATGTGTTTTTACCGCACCTTCTTTCATCACAGCTTTCTTAACCCCCAATTTATGTTCTGATTTCTTTACCTCTCCCCCCCACTCCCATCATCTCCACTAAAAACCCCCATCTATCCACTGCCCGCATTTGATGTAAACAAATTCTGTACAAAATCGGCAGAAAAATATGCGATGAAAGAAATTGTAAAAAGAAGTGAATACTGTCTATTTCCTTCACCTGGAGACGTTCACATGAAATAAAGTAATCACGTGAGATAGACACTCTGTTCTGAAGCTCCCAAGAGGGTATAACGTTCGTTATCACACTGTTGCTTTAGACAGGAGAAGAAAGGAGATGGGATTTAAAGTGAGAGGAACATAGAGGGAGTGGGGAAGAGGAGCGAATAGTGAGAGGGAGGGGTTCCAATGTTTTAGAGAGAGGAGTGAGAAAGAACAGAGGCAGGATTGTGCACAGGGCGGGTCTGCGCACTGCAAACAGGGTCGGACTGGAACAAGAAATAGGCCCGGTCACCCAAAAAAAGTGGCCCACCCCACGCCTCAAAAAAGTGGCACACCCCTCGCCTCACGACCCTTGACCTCTGATGACATCACCAGAAGTGATGTCATTTAACCCCACCCCAAAGTGACATCCCAGGAAGCGATGAACACGACCCTTCACTCCTTGACAAAACAGGAAGTGGCATTAAATAGCATTGGTCCTAAGTGCACTAAATGACTGTGAATCCAAGCAGACGTCCAAGTCCAATGCATACAATATCACCCAACCTGTGTTGGTACTCATTTATGCATACAATATCACCCAACCTGTGTTGGTACTCATTTATGCATACAATATCACCCAACCTGTGTTGGTACTCATTTATTGACCTAAGAAGGATGAAAGGCTGTTTGAAAAACATTTTTTGGAAACAAAACATTTTCTTTTCCATTTTTTCTTCTTCTTCAAAACCGGTCCAGGCATGGCCAGAAACCGGCCCCACTCCCCAGGGACGAATTCGGCCCAGCCACGGGCCGAAAGGCCGAGGAGCCAATCCGACCCTGACTGCAAGTAAGATGAAGGATTGAGAAGTGAGAGTACTGGATCGAGAGTAGTGTGGCATGAATGGAGAAAGGTGTGATAGGGCAAGTCCATGGGGGCATTTATAGACCAGTCGGAGAGAGTAGAAGAGGAGACAGGATTTAAAGGAGAGCCAGGATAAGGAGTGGAGTGCTGATGTGATGGATGAGCGAGAGGGAAGAGACAGAGAAGCATGAATTGAGGAATTGTAGACAGATCCAAGAGGAGATAACTGGTAAGCAGGAACACCGACAGGAGAGCGGAAGAGTGGAAGAGGCGGGAGCACAGAGACGAATTCTAGTGGCAGAAAGGGGAAGCAAATGTTGCATTTTCAGAATTATCATGGTGAACATACAAAGAAAATTTCAGCAGTAACTCGCCACATGGTAATATGAATGAGTGTTTTAATAAGATGTGTTTTAGAGGGTGAACTGAATGCCCAACATGTCCGTTTCAACAGAGAAGTCCGTCAGACACTTGTGAAACAGTTCCAGAGGTATTCCCTTCCACAGAACCTTTTAAATTAATTCTCCCAAACAAGTTTTTCTTTACTTAATCAATTAACTGTACATCAAGATCTTCAGGGAACTAGCCATGCTTTCCACGGTCTCCTCCTCCCCTTCTCCTTCCCAGGCCCTCTGCAATGCACTGGCCTCAGACTTTGCCAACAACACTCTGGACATTTTGACTACCCTTTCTACACTCCCTCACAACCCATCCCACACCCTTCACCTCCATTCCCTCCTCCCTCCTCCTTTTTCCCTTCTCCTCCTTCTCTCCTGTCACACCTGAAGAAGTTACCAGAGTTTTCCGTTCCATCAAGGTCTCTTCTAAACAAGTCTCCCCCTGCTCATCCAGGACCACCAGGACCATCAAGGATAACATCAGCTCTCTTGCCCCTGCTCTCGCTGATTACTGCAATCACTCTTTTGTCACTGGATCTTTTCCCTCCCCCTTAAGTACTCCCTTTTGTGCCCACTCCTGATAAAACATCTTCTGACCGTACTTGCCCCGACAGCTTCTGCCCTATTTCCATCACCCCCTTCCTGGGGAATCTGCTTGAAAAGCTGGCATTGCCCCAACTCAATTCACACACCAAACTCGTTGGTGGTCTCCATGACCATCAATCTGGATTCTGAGCATCCAGAGGCACGGAAACTGTTCTTCTGAAAACCTATGAAAGATTGCTCGCATCTCTGGACTCCAACTCCTCACCTTCCTTATCCTTCTCGATCTCTCCTCTGCCTTTCACACAGTCAACCTTTCCATGCTCCTACAAAGGCTCCAAGATACCCTTGTTATCTTGGAATGGCACTGACCTTGCTGTCCTCTTTCCTCACTAACTGCTCATCCCAAGCCATCATGGGCACCTTCTCCTCTCCTACTTCCCTCTCCACCTGTGGGGTCCCCCAGGGCTCTATACTCTTCCCCCTAGCTCTTAAGCATCTACCTTTCTCTCCTTGTATGCTTCATCTCTTTCTCCTCTAACTTCCAGTGTTACGCAGACAACACACATCACTTTTTCAAACTCCCTGCTGGCCCTCTTGCATCCTCCAGCATCCCTGACTGCATATCTGCCATGCAGTCCTCATGAGCCTCCAAAAATCTCTGCCTTAATGCCTGTAAAACTGAGATCCTTCCCATCGGGTTCCTGCTCGCTCCTTCTTCCGCTCACTCTGGCCATCCTCCTTGGGCTCTCCCCCTGCACCTTCAACTGAAGCCAGAAACTTTGGAGTCCTCTTTGACTCCTCCCTCTCCTTCCTCCCTCACACTAAGGACATTGCCAAGAAGTCCCACTTTCAGCTCTTCCTTCTCAAACTAATGTTACCTTTTCTCACTGTCCCTGAGAGGCTCAAGGTGACCCAAGCCCTGTTTCTCTCCAGCTTGACTGCTGCAATAGCCTCCTCCTACATCTACCATTTTCCACGCTGCAACCCCTCCAACTAATCCAAAATAGGGTAGCAAGACCTATCCTTGGTCTTAAACCCATGAACCACATCTTTCCTGCACTAAAATGTCTTCACTGGCTCGTGGTTGCTGCACAGATAAAAACATTCAAATCCCTCTGCATCATCCGCAAGGCTGTCTGTGCCCGGGGACTACACTATCTTCAACTTCATCTCACTAAACTCCCTCTAGACCTCTTCGCTCCTCTGGCACCAACTCTTTGTGTGTAAAGCATTTTTCTAAACAGAGGGTAGGTGGTCAATCACTTTCCTCAGCGGGCTCCATCCTATGGAATAGCCTCCCCCTCCTTCTATGCCTTGAGCAGGAGCTTCCAAAATTCTGAAAGCTCATTAAGACTTTCCTCTTTTCCTCCTCCTTCCCTTCTTCTCGCCTCTGCATCCTCGGGGCGCTGACCTCCCACAGCAATTCTGCCCAGTAGATGTCTAGCCACAGCACTTGCATCTGCACACCCTCCACCCTGGAGGTTCGCATTTACTCCTCCAGCGGCCCAGTCCGTGTAGCATTCAACATGCCTAGCACTTGTTCTGTGGCTTACCCATGAGCTTGGACTCCCCAGCACTTACCCCCTCTTCCTGCTTCCTTTCTGCACTTGCATGTTCTGAATTCTCACACGGCATAGTAGGTACGTCCCTTCTACCTTGTTCCCCTCTCTGCTCTTAAATATTGTGTTTTTAATGTATTTTTCCACCCCTGCTGCCTCTCTGCCCTGTGGGTGCTTTGAAACACTATTTTCTTATTGTATAAGCACCTAACAAACAAACGATAAAATAAATAAATAAATCCAACACATCAATCACATTGGTATAGACCATTCTGCCACTCGTGTCACTATGTTGTTCTCTTCATTCACTTATCAGCATAGATTGGAAAAGTGACATAACATTTTGGCTGGTTTTTCAGGCTCTGAAAATGTATGTTCAGGTTGTATTCTAAGATTTCCGTTAGCTTGGTATAGCGCCTTGATGCCTTTACTGGTCGTGCTTTATTAAGTTTCAGTACAATACAATATAATAAGTTGCAATTTAAAAAGAAAATCTTGCGTGTGGCTCAACCACTGTGCAGGACGGGACGTTCACGTGATGTGCAAGCCAGGACGTGGACGGCACCCACTATAATTCTGGGTGCCACTTGTTCATAGGTTTTATTACCTATGGTAAAGCAGGGAATGCTACCCCAGTTAGGTGGAAATGAACAGTACTCATGCATACCTATGTTTCGGCTGAGTGAAGAGCTGAGATAAAACATTTTTAAATGGGTATAGGCCATGCACCTTCTTATCTGATGTGTCTTGCCTGGGCCTTTCAATGAACATACGTGGTCAGGACAAAGATTTGGACAGAAATAACTTCCTACATAATTTGTTTAGACAACAGACCATGAAAAAAGTAAGGTCTTGTTGAGTTAAACTCTAGATCGACTGACATTTCAATTTTCTGGCTATCCTTGAAAGCTCTAATACAAGCAGAGTTTTCTAGTTTTGCTTTAGGTGAGAATACATAGAAAGAAAGGTGAGGAGGAATGGAGATTACCTGGTTAAAGGAATATTGTGACAGGTGGTGCACACGCTGAACACACTTCCTCAAATTGATGTTGAATTTTTAGCCCTTAATAACTATGTCTGAGTCCCTCTCATTTTATGTTTGAGAATTAATAATATATTCCTGAAGAAGTCCAAGGAGAGTTTGGAAGAATAACTCTAAGCTATGAGTGATAGGGACTTTTTCAATTTAGAATTCCAATGGTGATGGTCACTATGATTCCTCCAGATCCTAAAATCAGTCAGATGTTTGATGGAAGGTGCGGGGTGCATCCAATGTTGCGCCAGTGGATCTTTATTCTGATCCACTCTCACACCAATAGCCAATCAGCAGTGGGCAAACGACCTGTACACAACCACTTTTACATCAAACTGCTCAGCAAAATGCTGCCCTTTAGTGCTCTTTTAATATTTTACTTTTCCCAAAAAGTGACCACTGTTAGATTGCAGGTCACTTTTCAGGGAACAGAATTATTCCTTGAATCTACCCATGCGCCAGGCTTATTTTCTAAAGCATTCCCTTATTCAATACTGTGCTGGGGAGACCCCCGGCCGGCCCATAGAGCCGAGGTTTGCTCCGAAGTACTTTAAGACAAGATAGCTGCACCTCGAGATGGATGGGGGTGCAGATTAATTACTCTAACACCAATCAATAAGGACAACTCAATAGTTTGGCAAAGGGAGTCTGTTTAATGAGAAGCACAAAAAACGGGGAGTCATGAAAATCAGCAGTGATGCGATCGTCCGTCTCGCTTCAACTCTGACGAACTTCATACAAACAGTGACATTTATAATCAAAACTCGTCATAATCTGACGTGTAATACTCGAAAGTTAATAAACATCTCTATTGGTTAGGAAAAGGTGCTATATCTGTATATGGTAATGGAGTGAGGGGATTGGATAAACATTGTCAGGTGGGCGTTTAAGCCCTTCTTTCAAAATTGACTACTGTAGACGTCACTAAGAGCACAACGTCCTATTGGTTCTACTATCTATAGGACCCTTAGATTAGTTGGTCCATTGTGATTGGGTTGGCATCAACCCCATGCATACATTTCCACTTTACTTAGCAGCACTCAGAATGGTCAGCCAGGTGCAAGGTGCCCTCAGATTCACCCGGCCTTTCTCCAATCAATCATTATCTTAGTGCCTATGTGTCAATTAGTCCATTGTGGTTGGCCCCGAAACTGCATCTTCTTTCCTGTAAAAGTTCTGCTATCTCTGTCTGGGTGGATGCCAAGCGTAGGTGTGAACCCATGCTCCTTCTCGATTGGATGGTCATGTGTTGCTCACACCGTGGAATTTCCTAGTTCTTCTCAATTTGTGCATTTAATTCTAACTCGGCTTGCGACCTGTCTACGCCTCCTTATCTCGACCCTTCGAAGACAGGATATTCTGCTCTTAGGTTTCAATTATGTGCAGCTACTGTTCACTTCTTCTATCGGTCTAACCTTATCTCTCCTGGCACGAGTTGCTCTGCTGAGTTTCGATTCAGTCGTCTCTTCTCGTTTAGCAAGAATATGAATCTTGTCTGGTTTGGCCTCTAGTAACCTGAGTTGATTCTGCTTTTAGTGCAAAGGGGACTCATACTTATAATACTGTGCTTCATTTTGAGGTAGATTATGTACAATGGCGCATGTCGCTCTAATCTTCTACTTAGCATAACAAGCCGTACTATTTTCTTAGCTTCTTGCGGTTTCAAGCGTATGTACAGGTGTAAACTGGTTGACTGTATTCATTTTGCCTACAGCTTAACTCTCTTTAGTTTCGATAGCTTCCTCTTATTTTTAGGTTCACAATCCCTTTTCTCATGACATTTTCGTCTCTTTGTTTCATCCTTGGGTTGTGTAGGATTGTTTAGCGTGTTTTGGGAGCACAGAGCGCAGCACCACTGCACAGGATCAATGTATAGCATGTTTTTTGAAGTGCAGCGCCACTGCATGGGTTTGGTGCATTGATATAAGGTGGTACAGCGAGGCACGTGTTGCCAGTGCAACCTATGGACATGTAAGTGAAAACAGGCTATGCAGTCAATGGAAATAAAATAAAGTTACATTTTTATGATGAAAGGCAGTAAATTTGGATACATGATTTATGTCCATGCGGGAAATATTATGTTGGCAAATCCACCAGGAAAGCAAAGGAGAGATGGACAGAACACAAGTCTAATATTCGCACAAAAAAACATTAAATCACCAGTATACAGACACTTCTAGCCCAGAGAGAACTTTTTGGGATTCATTGCCTCGACTCCCTCTCCCCTTTGGGGATGAATGAAGACTATTATCTGGGCCCTTTTTTATATATTTTTTTATAAATTTGTTTATAAATTTTATAAATCATGTATCCAAATTTACTGCCTTTCATCATAAAAAATGTAACTTTATTTTATTTCCATTCTTTTGTAGTAGGTCTATTTTTCATGTGACTGTGTAAGATTGTACGCCCCTAGGTGGGCAGGCAGTACATGTATTTTCTAAAGACTCCTCAGTTTTGGACATTTATGACATAGTCCCTATAGGAAGACTGACAATTTCACTGATCTTCACTTACTTTATCATCTCCATTGCTTATTCTTTTACGTAATGAGTATTTTACTGTTTTACGCTACTTCCTTTTCCATAGTTTTTTACAGCCACCATCACGTTCTGACGCAGATCGTGTCACTATGGTGACGGCGCTATGAGTATTCCACACTTTGCTTACTTCCTAACGCTACTCTCCTTCCTTACGTGAATACTTTTACTTTTTAAGCGTTCGTGCATGATAAATGACATCATTCTCATGACGCCCTACATCTTTCCATCAAACGCACATGCATACGCCTTCTTTATACATCACGGCGCTGTGTTTACTTTTCTTCCTTAGGGTATTGCGCATGTTCGCATATGACGCAAGCCTTATGACGCTCTTGACCTTTTCCTTAGGCGCACGCGCAATCTTCTGCGCATGCACTCCTTTACACTCCTTTGAGTATAAATAAAAGGCACCCATTGGAACAACGCATCCTACTTTGGTGAGATGTGTCGCTCCTCGGCTCCCACGTTCGTTGATCTTTGGCGAATTCTGTAAGTAGCTTAGGTACTTTTCCCTGTACCATGGACTGACTCGTTATTCGAACTAGCACTTTTCCTTTTCTTCTTACTTTCAGCTTTTTGCGGTTAGGATTTCTTCTGGGTACCGGTGAGTAGGACATTATTATTGATGTAAGTGTTTATCTATTTTCTTTTACTACATTCCACCGAGGCTCTACTTCTTTTCCTAATTAGAGCTATTACTTGTATTGCAGACTTAATATTGATCTGTTGTTGGACGCGGGGTCCTATCAATCATTTACTTCATGAATACATACACCTCTAGGATTGTTACCCTATCTAGACACCCACTTGCTGGGGTAAGTGCTGTCCGCTTTTCTACCGACCATACTGAGTTAAGACCTTTTGACAGCAATCTCTCTCTCTTGACTGCATGTGCGGATTGATTCGATAGAATTCTGGTTATTTTGAGCCGAGCCAAGCTCTTTTTCTCCACATTTCTAATAATAGCTACACTAGCTGATTTACCTCTAGGATATAGAGGACCCTGATTGATCTAAGTATGTATTAATAGGTGATTTGTTAAAAATTGCTAAAAAGTAGTTACTGTGTTAAAGAATACTTTATTGTTGAATTACAGTGTGAAATTTTACACTAAGATGTTTCTTTTCTACTTTTTAGAAATCTGATGAATTGTGATATTGCCCCTGAAGAAGAGTTTGTGACTCGAAATGCGTTGGGCTTCTTTATTTGTATAATAAAATATTGTGTTTTACTGAAATATTGAAAAAGAGAGTTTCTGATAGCAAATTGTCAATTATGCCAAATGGTTAATATGAACTATTGATTACCTACTTGAATGTTTGGTCTGATCTTCAGACATTAGAAAGTGTGCAGGGGACGGGAGTTCCTAAAGGACTCTTTAGGAACAACAATTTTTCTGTTCTTACATATCCAGCCAAAGAGGTTACATGCTGAACAAGCCTGGTAATTATCTCGCTGAAGTGTGGGGGCTGCGTGTATGTGTGTGAAAATATTCAGTCAGAGTAGGAGAGGAGATTCCTGTGTTTTAACCACATGTTTAATGTTGCAAATTGAATTCTTGTTCCTCGCCACTCTCTTTTCATTTTGTTACAGATAATGTTGTTACTGTGAGTTTTCCATTTATTTCTGTAAAAAAAGAGTAAGCTCGTGTTGAAATGCAAGTTTATAATACAAAAAAAATTATCTGAAAGCAGGCGGGAAGTGTGTTTCATTTTTATCTTGTCCTTTGTGCATCTATCATTATAACACTGGTAATATGGGAAGATCTTTGCACAGTGCAATTGTCATTTTTAAAAGTTGCTAAAAGATAAGACATGGCGGTAGCTGTGTGCATGAATCCATTCAGTGTATGAGTGTGTGTGTGTTTTCTGAATGGAACATAATAATAACAAAATGAAATAGCCTGCTGCCGAAGGTCTATGAGTCGGCAGAAAGAGAGGCCCTGGACATAGCTCACCAAACGTAAATAAGTTGTTGATAAATACCACATACAGCTTGCTGTCGTAGATAAGTCAGTGAGAACAGCCCATGGTGACACTCCAATTGGAAATGTGGTGTTTCTGAAATGCAAGCCTGAGGTCTCTCTAGTGATCACCCGAACAAACTAAACAAAAATAAGGGGTTCTGGATGTTGTGGTCACATATATAAAACAAAGGAATTATGCTCACCCATAAATACCACCAATAACGCATACCAAAATAATGTATACCACTAAGTGCTGAAATAATATATGTATACTATAGTACTATATACCAAATCTAATCTGAATGCAAAGAATGATTATTACTGAATTATTTTCATTTTAGCGGTAAGAAAATACCGCTAGGCCCCAGATCTATACAAAATACCCAACAGTTGTCATCTCTTCTATCTGCGAGTCCATTCGGGCCCTCGTGACGTCAACATTCGTCTTTCATTGGGATTTTCTTGGTTTCTTCCGGGACGGTACTTAAGTGTTCTTTATTTTGTTTCATTTGCAGGTATGGTTGTCTCACTGGATACCTTACTGTCCATGGCTGCCTGGTTATGGGTACTTCAATGGGTGTTGTTCTTCTGAATGGTACTGGACAGAGCCCTACTGCAGCTCTCTGCTGGTTTATTTGCTCATCATACGTCACGCATTTAGATGTGAGCATTCCTGAACTTCAAAATGGGATGATGGAAGTGCAGGCTTTATTTGGGACCTCCTCTACACTACCTTGTGTTTTGTATGTCCCCATAAACTATTCGCTCCCCTCGATAAGGGTTAACTGACACCTCAATTTTACCAGCACAGGTAAATGTTTGGATATTTATCAATCTTCTTTAATTGTGGGCTAATAGTGCAAGTAATACCCAGAGTACAACGCTGAGGGCCCCTCAACCAATCAGTTTCCTTGGAGAGATGGTGATACCCCAACCAGTTTCCTTGGAGATATGTTGATACCTCAACCAATCAGTTTCCTTGGAATGATGGTGATACGTGTTGATATTGATCCGCAGTTTGCAGGGAAGCTGACGTCCACCCACCCAGGCTCCTCCTCGGTTCACCAGCTTCCCCCACTTTGGCCCCAGGCGCTCTTGAGTCAAGGGCCAGGGTACCTTCCCTTCCACTCCTTGTTGTGCTTTTGAATGCTATTGTTCTGGTCTCCATTCAATCATTCCCTGCTTTGCAACCTTAGCTTCATTGCACTCCATTCCCTTACGGCTTCTCGGCTGGTAGCGCTCTGAGTGGTTCCTACTAGCAATGTTGCGAGGCAGAGGACCTGTTACAAGCTCGCCAATTTGCTGTCCAACTTCTAGGGCCCTTCCAAACGTGTTGCCCTCTGGGCTGAATGCAGTGTACTGTCTTTGCAGTCAGAGGACAAACGTGTTTCCCAGTGTTTGTGCATAGTACCCATAGACTCCTCTTATGCTAACATTTCTATTGATTTCTCTAAATAGATACTGGCATTGCCTGTTAATTGGGGTAATAAGGATCACGTGACAGTATGGGAACTGGTCACTCCTTGAAGTGATATGCTAGAGCTGGCGGAGGCGGTCTCAGGTTGGCCCCAGCCATTCCTTGAAGTGATATGCTAGAGCTCGCAGAGGCGGTCTCAAGTTGCCCCCCTCCTCCCATTAACCTTGAGAACCAGGATTTGCTCTAAAATCCTTTAATCTAAAGCAACGTCTTTGCTGCGCCTTTGTCACGCTGAAACCTCTGCGATGTCTATGAATACCTCCGTCCCCAAGCACCAGTGAAGGAGAGCTATAGAATACTCCTTCACCAATTATTGAGGCCACAGGTGCGAAGGGTCAGGAACACTGGCACCAGGTTCTGTAAGGACAAATGGGTAAGTGAGAATGCAATGACAAGAAACCGGAGTCAGATCAACAAAATAGAAGACGAAACGAGACCTACCTAATGTGTAAGGTGAATCAGGATGGAGGGCCTGCCACCTAGCATGACTGGGGTTCGAGGGCAAGCCTGAATGCTGATGACGGGATGATATCAGAGCGCACTGGAGCCAGACCCCCTTCACTTGAGTTCCACAAGACCAACTTGAGCCTAAAGGAAATTCCAGATTCAGTTCAAAACGTTCCAAAGCCAAAAGGGTCCAAGATCCGTGGAAGGTAAAATCCAAATGTCCAGAACCAAGAGTCCCAAATCCATAGAGAGCAAGTCCAATGATGCAAGCCAAATAGCAGGAGATTAGCTTCAGCGTACCTTTAAGCCGGTGCTCGGGTCACATGATCGCATTCTCATTGGACCACGTGAGTGGTGTTGCGTATCACATGACCCTCGCAACCAGGAAGCGGCTACAGGATTGGCTGGGTGGGCCGTCCCTTTAACGTCACGTGAACGCTGTCGGAAAGCATGTGACCAGGAAGCAGGCCCAATGGAGACTGGCCCCCCCCAGCGCCACCGCGGCCATAGTCTCCATGAAGCCGCACACCGCCTACTCAACGCGGGAACCCAGGCGTTATGGAATCTGGGGGGGCGCACCCAGACAGGGTTCCGGCCACGGGTATATTAATAAGTACATTCTTGTGTAAGAGTTTACGAGTCTAGGCCATTATTCGTTTGTGAAAACTAGGGAAGTTATTTATTTATTTATTTATTGTTCACTTGTTAGGCGCCTATACAGCAAGTACTGTTTCAAAGAGACCACAGGGCAAAGGCACGAACAAGGGAGTGAAACACATTAAAAAGCACACAAAGAAAATATTGAAAACAGTGGAGGGAAAGGAGAAAGGACAAACCTACGATGCCTTGTGAGTATTCGGAACGCGCAAGTGCAGCAAGGAAGAGAACCAAGGAGGGAGGGGGTGCTGGAGTGTCTGTGCTCATGGGTGAGCCACAGATGAGTGCTTGATAGAAGTGCATGATATGGTGAGTGCTACACGGCCTAGAGACGCATTGGGTATAAGTGCGAGCCTCCCGAGGGAGGGAATGCCATTGCAAGTGTTGAGGGTAGACAGGAGCTGGGGGCGATTGAGTGTGGGAGGTCAGAGGCCCCAAGGATGCATGAGGACCCAGGACACCAATCACAGCAACTGTGTATTTAGCGGAGGAGAGACGAAGGGAAGGAGGAGGTAAAGAGGAAAGTCTTGAGGAGTTTCTGGAATTTAAGGAAGTCCTGCTTCTGGCGCAGGGGGAGGGGGAGGCTGTTCCATAGGAGGGAGCCCGCTGAGGAAAGTGATCGACCACCTGACCTCTGTTTAGCAAAACGCTTTACACACAAAGAGTTGGTGCCAGAGGAACGTAGGGGTCTGGAGGAAGAGTATTTAGTGAGATAAAGTTGGAGATGGTGTAGTCCCCGGGCCCAGACAGCCACATGGATGATGCAGAGGGATGTGAATTTAATCCGTGCCACAAATGGGAGCCATTAAAGACTTTTTAGAGCAGGAGAGATGTGGTCACTCGGTTTAAGGCCAAGGATAAGCCTTGCTGCCCTATTCTGGATCAGCTGGTGACGTCGTAGAGTGTTTTCATTGCTTTTATCTAAAGATGTACCTATCCCCTCAAGCCTTTCATTTACCAACACATATATATTTTTAAGCATTATTTAAGTGTATCCTTTTATTTACTTTTCCATTTTTTTTAGTGGACATATGGCAGCAGGACTCTTCACAGGCTGGGCGCTCTACTGACTCCCTCTGGCATGTGTCTCCTCACTGCCTGGATGTCAGCAAGTCTTTCATCTTTTACAAGGAGCCCACTCTAGCATTAGACACTTCTGATTCAAATACTAACCATCGGATGGCCTGTGCTGCAGTCCCAGTCTGTAATGGGCCTCCCCGATATGGCAATAAGAGCCCTCTTTAATGATGGCTCCTTTTTCTCTTCTGTTGTAATCAGTCTGTCTCCTTGTAGGTTGCCCGGTATTCTTTCTGGATCCTATGTCTTTCTGCTCTAAATGTTTTCAAAAATCCTTCTTCTTTTTTTATTCTCACCCTTTCACCTTATAAATGCCGTTAACAACCAACCCTCCCCCCCATGAGCAATTCATTCATGATTGCAATATTTTGTGTTGCTTTCCCCCTTAGTTTAGAGGCTTGGGTTTGAAAGGAGCCTGCAGATTGCTAGGGGATGGAGGGACTGTTTACATTCCTGCCGCTCCTTTACCGGAGAAGAGCACATATGTTCCATTGCACCCCTCTTACAATGTTTAAACATAGGTATCAGGGGTTACTGGGTTACATTTGCAAGAACATCACCTTCTAAAAAGCAACAGCTTTAGACTTTTCAAAGTGAGTGGTTTTCAGACACACACATTACAATTACATTTGGCTCGTACTTAATACAAATTCAGCTATTAAAATCTTTTTATGTGCTCAGTATAGATTAATCACCATCAAAATATCACATCTTAAAAGTCTTCCTTCTACAGGCAACATGCATATCTCTGGTTCCCTCTGGTTAGAGTGCTTGGAAAGGTATCAATGAGCCTAAAACATGACAACATCCAACGCAGCCCATTCTGCAATGTCTGTGCACAGGGCCAGAGCTCATGAGCCTGATAAATAACTCAAGTCGTGATTGGGTTCCTTCAAGACCAACTCATCTGTTATTCCCTAATAACAAAAACGCCTTCACCCATGTTTCTGAGCACATCCTCGGGGACAGATGGTTAGAATCCTCAAACGTTAAAGGTGTAATAAAAGCAGTTTTTAAACTTCTAAATGTAACTATGTTTAGTTTTCGCCGTCTGTCAGGAATACATGTATAGGCATCCCCTCTTCCCACAGTCTGGAAAGGTGTACATAGTGTAACTTTGAAAGGACTGCTTAAAGGTCGAGCCGGGTCATGACTGTTATCTCTTATGTGACCAGGTTTCTGCAGGAGTTGCACGTGTCTTTCGATATTTTCGGTGAGTATCTGCTGGTCTGGTTTCAAAGGAGGTTTCAAATACCCATTGTACACTTTAGCCGTGTTAATATAATCACCAAGTCCCGGTGAGACTTCACGTGACCCATGCTAACTTCAAAGGACCATGCAATGTCTTTGAGGTTTTAACAACCCAGATGTGTGCCTCGGTAATTAACAACACTGGTTTGTTCCTTGGGAAATGTATCTTGTTTAGAGTATCTAGTTTGCCATTTTAAGAAAATTAATTCTCAAACGTACCATTGTTTTTCAAAGCCATAGTTAACCCTTTAACATCAGGGGTGGTTCCTGTTAAATGCAGAATAATGATGCTGGACATTAGTTGTTTCATGCACAGAACAAACAAACTTGCTCTTTAAATCAATTCCTTGTGTAGAAATTAAACATTGCAATGACTAATGTAACAATGGGCCTTGTTTACAATCAGCTGTGGTCCCTTTAAAGAACACATTTCCATTGAGAAAGTGACTGATTCATTTGATGTTTTCCCTGAGTTTAAATGGTTGCTATGTCAACAGAGAATATTGTCCTGACCTCGTCTTGTTCATAGAAGGCATTACTGCGGTCACATTACACCTTACACTCTGTAGCCTCTTCTTCCAGGTCGTGCAGTTCTAAGAGATATCATTTGGGACCTTCATTTCTGGTGATGTCACCAGTCAGTTAAATGCTTACATCAGCACAAGGGAATAGCACAAATGGGGTTCGCAAGAAGCATGTTTATATTACAATGTCTTCAAAACAGGGATGGATTGGCCATTAAACAGAATGGGTATATACCAAGCTGGACGCAGCGTGAACGTTTTCAGGGCTGTTTCCCTGCTGGCAAGGGGTGGCCTCACTGTCACGCACTCCTCTGTCATGCATCCCTCTGTCACGCACCCCACTCCTACACATGTCTCTGCAACCCCTAGATTCCCCACAGCTCTCCCATGTCCCGCTTCTCCCAGCTCCAATACTCACATAGGACGGGGGTCACGTGAGCTTCTAGTTTCGCTTGTCCCTTTGGGACGATTCGACAATTCACGGCACGGCAGGCGGCAGGCACAATCCCGGCTGTACCCATTCCTTCAGTGGCAGCTACCATGGCGCATTGGGGATGGCAATCACAGACGATTGCGTCCATGTCACGTGACGGTTGGTTCCCGATCACGTGTTTCAAGTCTCTGTTCAAGTGATGCGGTTGCGCGTCACGTGACAAGGAAGCGATCGGTATTAAAGCAGTGAGTCGCGTTCTGCTCGTTGCTTCACAGCTGTTTCCTTGGAACTCTGTTCGGCGTTTACTTCTTGATCTTGTTTCACGGACCTTACGACCTCGGAATTGCATCACAGACTCCTTTTGGATTACCCTTCTGTTTTGGCGTTCTGAATCTAGACTTTGATTATCATTGATAGACCTCAGGATTGTTTTACGGACTTCCTTGGTTCTTCCCAAGTCAACTACAACTGGACCAATTCGGTGTTTGCTAAACACCGCGGTGAGCACTCCAAAACTCACCCTTACCTCCATCTGAGGGTGCTGCTCACGTGCCCCCACGGATCCATACCCTAAACCCTGTGTGGTTAGCAGTGACCTTACTGCCATTACTAGGTAAGCCAGTCACACAACACTTCTTGTAGTCAGTCTTGGTTACTGTGATTGTTTGGTGTTAATTACCATTTGCTTTACAGCGGCCTCGGGGTTTTAAGTGTTCCGTGGTTTCGGGTTTCCAGCATCTCCCACCTGTGGCCTCAAAGATTGCGCAGAGAGTGGTGTTATTTTCTCTCTGTGTGGTACTTGTGGACGGAGGACTCTCTAATCTTCAAGACAATCAAGTCTTGAAAGACTGTGAAGCCACCTATCGTGTTGATTATGGAGGGCTCCACGGATGACCCCATGGCCGCTATGGTTCAGGCAATCACAGTACTAAGGGCCGATACGGCCGCAGCCAACACTGCCATCCATCAACGTCTTGATTCCATACAGAGTTTCCAACACCCCCTTCCAGCAGATCCTGAATTTGGGGACGCAGCACCGCAGCACCCTTCCACTCCCAGTTCCCAACGAGCAAAACCCCGTCCCCGTGGTAATCCCCACTCCATTCCCATTAGCAGCCCCTGCGAGATACGATAGCGACCCTAGAAAGTTCTGCACCTTCCTTAATCAATGTAAGCTACATTTCCTGTGTGAACCATTGGCTTTTCCTGACTCCACCACTAAAGCAGCTTTTACGCTATCCCATTTGGCAGGCACTGCAGCTGCCTGGGCCAATCCCCTTCTGGAGAATGACAGCCCTACCCTGTACGATTTCGACCTACTGTTGACAGAGATGTCAGAGGTCTTTGACACTAGACACAAGATCCAGTCCTGTGACATAGAGTTATTGGACTTAAACCAGGGAAAAGGGACACTCATAGAATTTATTACCCGTTTCAATCAATCAGCAGAAATTTCATGGCCAGAAAGCAAGAAGGCGGTGGTGTTCTATAGGGGTCTGAGTAACTTCATGAAAGATGCCCTTTCAGTTGTCCCCTGCTTGCCAACACAGTTCCCCGACCTAGTGGATTTAGCTCTACATGTCGACGCTCGTCAAACCGAGCGTAGAACTGAAGCCGGGTTCTCGAATCCATCTGGCCCAACTACCTCTTCTTCTTCCCCTGATCCTTTTGGGGAGCCCATCCAAGTGGGAGGGATCCGCAGCCCAATCACCTCAACAGAAAGGGAATGCAGAAGTGTGGAGAACGCCTGTTTCTATTGTGGCTTGAACTGACATTTTCTTAAAGAATGTCCTCATCGCCCGAAACCAAAGAACCAGGTTTTTCGGACAGCTCGATCATAGATCCGGGGGCTGGATCAAGCACTCCTTGTTTCTCCCGGACTCAGTGCCTGCGTTTGGTTGCATCAGACCCATTGTTGTGCAGGCCATCCTGCAGCCTACCCCAGATATTAGACACCCTATTGCCATCATTATCGATTCAGGGGCCACAGGGAATTATATCGATATCATGTTGGCCTTGTCCCTGAACCTCCCTTTGGTAAACAAAACACGCCCTGAACCCGTACAAGCAGTTGATGGTACTGCCTTGGTATCTGGTCCTATTAAACAACAGACTACACCCCTCCACCTGATAATCCAGTCCACCCATAAAGATACAATAAGTTTTGATTTGTTATCCATGCCACAGTTCGGTCTCATCTTGGGCATTCGATGGTTAAAGGAACACAATCCGCTTATTGACTGGAAATCAGGTTGAGTACATTTTGAATCTGAACTATGTCAGAACTTCTGTCTCCTGATGTCCCAGGGTGATGAAACGCCATCATAGGCATTGGGCGCTATCGCGCATCTCTCTCTGGAAGGAGCCGAGGTCTCTCTGACCAGCTCTGATGTGGTAGGGATGATGGCCAAGGGCATTCCAGCAGATTACCGAGACTATGAGGAGGTCTTTGATCAAGGGTCCTCCCTCCACACCGTCCATACGACTGTCCCATAGACCTGCTTCCCGACTCCACCATACCTACTGGCCGTATTTATTCCCTTTCCCCTTCCAAGGAGCAAGCATTGAAGACCTATGTACAGAAATCTATAAGCTTGGGTCATATATGTCCTTCCTCGTCAACTGCAGCCAGTCCGATCTTCTTTGTTCCCAAGAAAGAAGGCGATTCCGTCCATGTGTGGACTATCGTCGGCTTAACGCCATCAAAAAAAAAGATACCCCTCATAACTCCATTACTCGATCGCCTAACACATGCTTCAGTGTACACTAAAGTGGATCTTAGGGGGGCCTACAATTTGGTTCGCGTCCGCCAGGGGGACGAATGGAAAACTGAATTCTGTACCCGCTATGGGCTATACGAATACACGGTCATGCCATTCGGGCTGTGCAATGTGCCGGCCACGTTTCAACGCTTCATGAATGAAGTCTTCAGCGACATACTGGACGTGTTCATGGTTGTCTATCTGGGCAACATCCTCATATTCTCCTGGAATCTAGAGGAACACGTGATGCATGTTTGCGAAGTACTGTCCCGGTTACGTAAGCATTCCCTCTTCGCGAAGCCCGAGAAGTGCCAATTCCACGTAGACAAGGTTGAGTTCCTGGGTTTCCATATCACGCCAGGTGGGTTGGCTATGAACCAGTCCAAAGTCCGGGCAGTGCTGGACTGGCCGACACCACTTACCCTCAAAGCCCTGCAATCATTCTTGGGTTTTGCCAACTTTTACAGGTGTTTCATTTTCGGGTTCTCTTCCATTGTGGCACCTCTCACTGCTCTGACCAGCCCCCATGCACCCTACCTCTGGTTGGCGGAGCACTAGAAGGCCTTTGACACATTAAAAACTGCCTTTACCACTGCCCCGGTCCTCCAACACCCCAACCCGGAGATACCATTTGTCGTCGAGGCAGATGCCTCCTCGTTTGCTCTGGGAGCGGTACTATCCCAAGCATGCCCCACCTCAGGCCGGCTACATCCCATGGCATCTCATTCCCGCAAATTCACCCCCACTGAAAGTCACTATACAGTAACAGAAAAAGAGTTGTTAGCGGTAAAGGACGCCTTTCAAGTTTGGTGACATCATCTCTTGGGTGCGAAACACCGAACAATCGTGTTTACGGACCACCAGAACCTGCAAGACCTACCCTCTCTCAAGTGTGTTAACAGTAGACAGGTTAGGTGGCATCTGTTTTTTGCGGCTTACGTCTTTCAGATAAAGCATCGCTCTGGTACCGCTCATGGGAAAGCCGATGCGCTGTCCCGTCCCCCTGGGGGCATTTCCTTATCCGTATTCCCTGAGACTCTATTAGACAAGAAGAATATTGTTTGCCTTTGTACCCCACCCCACCCCTGTTGGCCTCTATCCGTACCTGGGTGTCCCAACACCCTGACCAGCTGTTGGATTGGGACCCTGTTTATCATGATGGGTTACCTTTTGTGCAGGACAGATTAGTACTACCCACTACTGACACCCGCAACCTTGCCTTAGAGTGGTCCCATGACACCGCCATAAATGGACACCCCAGTCAGAGACGGATGTTGGCTCTTCTGAAACGCTGGTGTTGGTGGCCTTCCATGAAACGAGACGTTGAATGCTATGTAAACACCTGCTCCGTCTGTGCTCAGTGTGAACACGGTAGGGGACGTCCGTTGGGCCTGTTACATCCGTTACCCGTACCCCCTAAGCCATGGTACACCCTCACCATGGATTTTGTAACAAACCTACCTCGGGTACAAGGGTTTGACACTATATGGGTGGTGGTAGATTCCTTTATGAAAATGGCCCGCTTCATCCCATGCATCCCTTCCGCTCCTGTGTTGGCTGGGTTGTTTTTCAGGTCTGTTTTCTGCTTGTTTGGGTTACCTTCTGTGTTCATTTCCGATAGGGGTTCTCAGTTCATGTCTCGCTTCTGGCGGGCTCTGACTAAGTTGCTTGGTGTTGACTCTCGTTACTCCTCGGCCTACCACCCAGAGACAGACGGCAGACCGAGCGAGTCAACCAGACCATGGAGCAATACCTGAGTTGTTTGACGCTGCAGCATCAACAGTCCTGGTTCCACATTTTGCACATCGCCGAGTTTGCTTACAACAATGCTGTGCACTCCTCCACGGGGTTCTCCCCTTTCTATGCCCTATACGGTCAGCATCCTCGGGTCCTGCCTATCCCTGACCTCTCCCTTCCTGACAATCCTGCGGCTGCCGCCTGTGTCCGGGATCTGTCCACTGTCCACTCCCAGACCCTTGTTCACCTCCTAGAGGCCCAGACCTCTCTGAAGTCTGTGGCGGACAAGAAGCGGTCGTTGGCCCCTATATATTTAGTAGGTGATAGGGTGTGGTTGTCCACTCGACACCTCCGGTTGTTGGGCTGTCACAAGCTTCTGCCCCGTTTCATAGGGCCTTATGTGGTTTCCCGTGTGATCAATCCCATGGCCTATCGGCTCCTGGTCCCAAGTGCTTGGTGGGTCCACCCTCTCTTTCACACTTTGCTGCTCATGCCTTGCCCCGGTCCTACCCGCCTCCGTTCCCCTGCTGCCCCGGTTTCCCTGGGTTTCCCCGACGTGTTTGAGGTTTCTGGCATTCTGGGTTCCCGTGTTTTCATGGGTCGCTTGCAGTACCTGGTGGATTGGGTGGATTACAGCCCTGAGGAACGTTCCTGGGTTCATGCTGGGGATGTCCATGCCCCTCGTCTTGTTTCTCGCTTCCATCGGGATCATCCGTCCTGCCCACGGGGTTGTGGACCTTTGGGGGGGGATTCTGTCACGCACCCCTCTGTCACACACCCCTCTGTCATGCACCCCACTCCTACACATGTCTCTGCAACCCCTAAATTCCCCACAGCTCGCCCATGTCCCACTTCTCCCCCCTCCAATACCCACATAGGACGGGGGTCACGTGAACGACTAGTTTCCCTTGTCCCTTTGGGACGATTCGCCGATTCACGGCACAGCAGGTGCCATGCACAATCCCGGCTGTACCCATTCCTTCAGTGGCAGCTACCATGGCGTATTGGGGATGGCAATCACAGACGATCGCGTCCGTGTCACATGAAGGTTGGTTCCCGATCACGTGTTTCAAGTCTCCGTTCACGTGATGCGGTTGCGCGTCACGTGACAAGGAAGCGATCGGTATTAAAGCAGTGAGTTGCGTTCTGCTCATTGCTTCACAGCTGTTTCCTTGGAACTCTGTTCGACGTTTACTTCTTGACCTTGTTTCACGGACCTTACGACCTCGAATTGCATCACGGACTCCTTTTGGATTACCCTTCTGTTTTGGCGTTCTGAATCTGGACTTTGATTATCATTGATAGACCTCAGGATTGTTTTACTGACTTCCTTGGTTCTTCCCAAGTCAACTACAGCTGGATCAATTTGGTGTTTTCTAAACACCGCGGTTAGCACTCCAAAACTCACCCTTACCTCCATCTGAGGGTGCTGCTCACGTGCCCCCACGGATCCATACCCTAAGCCTTGTGTGGTTAGCAGTAACCTTACTGCCATACCAGGTAAGCCAGTCACACAACACTTCTTGTATACTGTCTTGGTTACTGTGATTGTTTGGTGTTAATTACTATTTATTTTACAGCGGCCTCAGGGTTTCCACTGTTCCGTGGTCCGGTTTTCCAGCATCTCCCACCTGTGGCCGCAAAGATTGCACAGAAAGTGGTGTTATTTTCTCTCTCCGTGGTATTTGTGGACGGTGGTCTCTCTAATCTCCACGACAATCAAGTCTTGACACTCACTGACTGTGGACCCTATCTGTCTTGCTTTCCCCAAAAGCAAGAGGTGGCAAACAACAGAGATACACAAGAAACCAGGACCTGGCCAGATTAAAAATGCAATAAAGAAAAACACAGGACAGGGACGTCATTTCACCAAAATGCCTGGGGTAGCGGAAGTGACATCACATGACCTTTCACCTCTGATGGCTTCACAGGAAGCGATGAAACACGACATTTCACCACCTGTCAAAACAGGAAGGGCCATCACATATTGTTCTTAAGTACACTAAGAGAAATATGGTTGTGATATCAATATAATGTGATATACATTTCATAGAAGAATGGATCACCACATGTATCGTTAATATCAGTGTCTATGGGTCCATATTACCAAATTACTGTGAATGCATGCAGACGTCCAAGGCCAAATGATAATGATATGTTATTATATAGCACTTACGCTTAGGCGCTTATACATACATTATCACCCATCCTGTGTTGGTTCTCATTTAGCAACCTCAGAAGGATGGAAGGCTGATTTGAGGTGTTTATGAACAGGCTAAATCAGTGACTCCCCACCTGAAGTGGGCCTGAAATAAACATTTATGAGTCCAGCAATTATTGGATAGGATTCCAGAAAGACAAATGTGTTATTCCTATTCTTTCTTATTTAGCGTCATTGCTCAAAGTGATACATTTGTGGAATCCCGTTTTTTTTGAGAGGCCTGAACAAGAAAGTCAGCGAATCCAAAAATAAAGAGCCACATGACACTGGCCACAGCCCAAGAGCTTACATAAAAAAAAAGTTAAACAAAAAAAGTTTTATACAAAATAGTTGTTTTCTTCTAGGGGTAGCAAGGGAGACCTCAGGGGTCGCAACTGCGACCCCCGTCGACCCCCAAATGACGTCCCTGACACAGGAACGATGCAATCTCAATCCATGCCCCGCGGCTGTAGAACCTCACGAGTGGCAACCATTCTGCAGTGGGCTATGATCTATTATGTTATCAGTACCTAGACCCCACTGTATGGCCTCCTGCACCCAGGTGAGTCTGGAAGAAACATGCTATTGGCTAAATTGAATACATGGGGACTTCAGACTGGATTACTGCAGACATTAACACATAACCACAGAGTTCCAACAGTACAAGTCAGGCTGAACAATGGGGGGCTCCATGTCTAAACCTATTGACACAGAAAATGGGCTCTGCCTGAGCTGTATTCTGGCCCCCTGTTTTTTTAATTTGTATATGGTGGACATAGTGGACTTTGTCAGACGCTTCTTTGATAACCCCTAAATTGGGGGAGTTGCATGTGCCATGGCTGGCATACACGGATGCCTTTGGATAGTTTGATTCTATGCCAATAGGTTTGCAAAGGATGATTGATGCCTTTCCAATATTCACTGAAGGGAATAAACTAAGCATCAAGCCCAATAAAACAGTAGTCACGAAGATTTGTAAAAAGGATAAGAAAAATGATTTTAATTGGTATATACATAAAGGTAGTTTGTCATTTAAGGAAAATATGATGTATCTGGGATATCCAGTTCTATTATATACTATTAAAAAATGGTATCGAACATGTTTTAAGCAAAACGCATTGATGTTGGCGACACAAATGGCTAAGGTAGATGCAACATTTGGGAGATTCTCTATGCTTCCAGTTCAAAAATGTTATCATGTAAGTTGGTCCCGAAACTCATATATGGTCTGGAGATCTTGCCGATGTGGCTACTGGACGTACTAGATCGACTTGAAGCCACATTGTGGCGTAACGTCCTGTTTTATATTCCACAAAGGGTTTCTATTGTGACTATTCGTTGGGAATTAGGTTTGCAGTCTTTGAAGAGAAGAGCTTGGTGGACGCAGCTGGCTTTCTATGATACGTTTTAAAACTCACCCACTCATCTACTCTCTGCAGACTTTGGCCAAATTGGCTTAATCCAGGGAAATAACCTGAGCACATTCACAGGCCATTGCTCTGAGATTTGATCCCCAATGGACATTAAAGAAGAAATGCTACTAACAAACCCTGCTAAGGTGAAGGAAATCAACAGGTGGAATAAGTGGATTTCTACAAGGCAAGGGGTGATCAAGTCAAGTGAAGTGTGGGCCATAAAAAGGTAGGAGGCTTGGAAGAATATTTGAGAACATTTCCAGACCTGGCCTCTTAGGAATAGATTCTTGCGTTTTGGGTTGAATGTGCTTTTGGCAAATGACAAATGAGGTCCTATGTGTCAGGCATCAAATTCCTCTGGAACCAGCGTTTGGTCTGACCAGTGCAACTGTCTTTGCGTATTGCACATTTTGGGACACGTAATCCTGATTCATCATGTGTTGGAATGGACCATTTGTGGAAGAACATGTTAAATGGGAACTCTCTGGTACTGAAACGTGCGGTAGTTAAGCTTTTACAACACTGCCAGTTTTATAACACTGAACAGGACATGTTCCTTAATGTTTTAGGGTATGCCAGCCATGAACTCGCAGTTTTCCTTTCAATGGGCCTCATCACAAGTCTGTCGGTAACTGTGGTGGTAAAACCGGCAGATTGCCGCAGCACTTGCACATTTTACCAGCGCCTGGCTTGCCGGAAACACCGGGGAATTACAGCCCTGGCATTCCGGGAAGTCAGGCACTGGCAAATGTAAATCCTCATTCCCATTTTAGTCCCATAGGACTCAATGGGAGCGGGGACCACGGAAGCACCAGCATCGTTCATAAGGGTGCCGGTGCTTCCGTGTAACTCTGTGGGCGGTGCTGGTCTGCCCGCCAGGTCTGACCCTGGCGAGCGGGATGGCACACGGCCGCAGAGTCGTACTGTGCTGGTCCGGTAACAATGGTGCCGGAAGGGTTACCGGCACTGTTGTTACCGGACTGGCATGGTCGTAATGATGCCCAATGTCTTGTTCGTTATTTGAGAAATGTGATGATATATAATGTAAAGGTCTCACGCTTAATGGAGTTATGTCAAAATGTTAAATTATTTGTTAAAATATTTGGTTTTAATTGGCACTGCGGCACAACCTCTCATCACAGGCCCAGCGGCTCACTGGATGTGCAAAGCAATGAGAAACAATGATGAGATTTGCGTTCATGCTGTGCTGTCACTGCGTACTGCAGACTGCTCTTACCCATTACCAGCTAGCTAGACCTAGCCCCCATACCCTTTCTGTTGATACAGCACTGGGTATGAGCTGCACAGACTACACCGCCTCTGAACCCAACCATTCAGGCATTCTTCACTAATGGAGTGCCAACCTGTTAGTGACGGTGGTTTCATGGTTTTTCCTGCATCCCTGTTATTTCTCCAGCTAATGGGATCAAGATTCCAGGAGAAAAAAGCAGTGGCACATTTAGCTGAATTTACAACACCCTTTTCAGGTTCAAGACAGATATCTGATCTTGGCACTACCTATTTTTCCAGTGGCCGAGGGGTCGCAAGGAGAGATGATGTGGAAATAGCTGAGGAGGGAGCAAGGGGAAACCTCTTCTACCACTGCAAAGTCCCAAATGACGTCCCTGGTGGAGAGTAGTGGTGTGGAGTTATTCAGTGAAATGTGGTGTGGGCATTTACACCCAACTGGTTCGGA
The DNA here is from genome assembly GCF_040938575.1 of Ambystoma mexicanum. Taxonomy (NCBI): domain Eukaryota; kingdom Metazoa; phylum Chordata; class Amphibia; order Caudata; family Ambystomatidae; genus Ambystoma; species Ambystoma mexicanum. The sequence goes on along the minus strand of NC_090932.1, from coordinate 27,137,441 downwards.
GGTTCATTAGCCATCACTCATGAGGTCCCTATGATACCCGCATTTAACACGTTCTAACATGGGTCAAGGGTTCATTGTTCTTGCAGTTTAAGGCTGTGTCAATTTCTGACTTTTGTTCCTGGTAATTTCCCAGCACCAAGAGACCATTGTGATTGAGAAGTTCCTAGCCCCAAAGTACTCTATTGCTGTAGATTTGGAAATATGCTTTAAAAGGCACCCGTGGTCTGTTGTTTTTTTTTAATTGACTAGTTCAGAATCACCAGGAATTTTGGAAACTATCAGTGCAATGGCACCTCGGGCCAGCACCCCCACTCAAAAATAAATTCAGCACCACTGCTAACCCCCTCAACTGGTGTTAAGGTTTCTCAAAAACTTCTCTTTAAGCATGATGCTAAAGCCAGAAAGATGGTTGTTCATGCTGGATGAGATGAGGCGCTGGCAAGTTGAAAGGTGGTGTGTGGATTCCTCAAAGTTCCTCACCTTCTCCTCACCGGAAGAGGGTGCCACAGCTACAGAAGGGTGATGTGAAGCATGCTCGCAGTGAAAGAAAGAAGGTTGTGTGTTTGCAGCGGTTGGTGAAAAGATGTTACTTGCCAAAGAACAAAAATCTGGAAGACCTCATTGGACAGCTCTGCACAGGAAAGAAGGAATTGACCATGGGAAAAGGGACAACGACAGGTGACCCCATCTCAAACATGAACAAGGTATTTTACACCAAAGCCCAGGAATGTGAAGGCTCCCCATCAGTGGCGTAACACAAAATGTGGGCAAGCCATGCTGAGGGTGCCCCACAACTCCCAAGGTGCTCAACATAGCACGGGCTGCACCACACTCCAGGCCATCCTGGACCACCACGCATGCACAATGCCCGTGATGACCACGCCGCTGCAGCGGTATGCACACACTGCACTAGGTGAAAGATGCAAGTATGTTTTTTAATGAAAGCTTAAATCTTCCACCTAGCGTAGAAACAAGGGGGAGATGCTTGGTCGCTCGCACCAAAATGGACCAGCCACCAGTGGTGGTTGGTGAATTTTTTATTTGGAGAGGTGTAAATATTTGCCACAAATATGCGAGAGCGACCGAGCGTAGCAAACAGCCGAAACCAACGGAAGGGAGTTCAGGGGGCAAGAAGGAGGCTCTCCCCCAGAATTTCTTTTTAATAATGGGTTAAAATGGTGTACTGTACCGCACTCACTTTCTGTTGAATATTGGGTAAAAAGATGGTTTTTAATGGGTTTCTTACGGTAACTCATGAAAAAATCCAGTAGATGCAAGTCACCAGCCATGCACAGCAGCATTTCCTATTGCATTTTCATGAGGCTTTTTTGTTGGGGGTCTGGCATTGTAGGATACAGCTGCCTGGGACCTAAGACAGAGCTGCACGGCTGGGTAGCACTCTTCTTTTAAATGAATTATGCCTCATGTGAATATATCCAGACTTTTATAGTGTTTTTATAATATTTTATTTTCTACTCTTAGTGTGTGCCTTATTTTTTGTGACTTTGATGGATACGTTTTTATCCTTATAAACTTAATCGATTGTTAGATAACATACCTGCTGTCAGTCCCCTGTAAAGCCTCCAAAGATACACACTTTAAAGTGCTGGAAAATGTGCACAGGACTCTAGGCGCTTACGGAGGTTTTATAATCCGCAGCTCCAATGCAGCACTTCAACCGGATCCTAACACGGCCTTGGAAGAGACACTGCCACCAGCGCATGCGCGAGACTAGTAGCTCAGGGTCAGCTGCCTGAAAATTGTGTATACCCGGCATTACTCCCTTTCCGCCGCGTGGGGGCGCTCTATGTGCATTTGTGCGTCTCTCAATCCTCATACACTTCACACCCAGTCGCTGTCCCTTGTGATTGTACCTGGCTGGCTTCTGAAGCATTCTTTGAACTTGCACCCCGCTTCGCCAGCTGACCGGACACCCCTTCTTACGCAGCCTCTCTGCTTGAGAGCGCTTTTGCATCACGGGTCCGCCTGCATCATTCTGCATGGCGTGCTGCGGTTCTCTGAGGCACTCAGAGCGGCCATGCAATATTTAGGACATTAGCCACCGCCCCTCCCCCACAGGCAGGCAGGCAGGCAGGGATCCCCGAAATAGTGCCTTTAGAATGCAGCGAGTCCGCCGTTTTTTCTTCTCTTGTTGCAGCGATGACGCCGCATTGCACATTTACAAGGTTTGCTCAGAAACTTTTAAACAAATGCATGTATAAAAAAGAGCGCCCCTTAAAGCAGCAGAAGACCCCAGTAAAGGGCAGGTCTTTCATAGTTGCCCACCGCCATCCCCAGGTGGCAGGTTATCACGGAGAGCGTTCCCAGAAGAAAGGAATGGTATGGCATGGTATTGTTTATTTATAAAGCGCCTATACACATGCAAGTGTTTCAAAGCACTCAAGGAGGGTGGGAACGTGAGGAAAAAAAAACAGTGGCTCAGAGCCCTGGGAAGAGGGTAATGTGAAATACACTAGATGTTACTGCTGGAGGGGTCCTGCAGGCACCTTGGGTCTCATGTTGGGCAAATTAATAATTTGGCGGGAGAGACTCGTTACATTTACACTGAAACATAACCCCCCCCCCTCGTCGCCCATGTTTCATCATTTGCACAGGAGGGCGCACATGTAAAGGGCAAAGGGCGGCGTGCAATCATGTACGCTGCTCTCTGCGCTTCACTTTTGCACTCTGCAGTGCAAAGTGAGCACACGCAGGCTGGCATGCTAGGCAGCATTTACGTTTGCTTGTGAGCGGCGCTTGTTAAATATCCACTCCGATATTTAAAGGACTGGTGTGTCAAAGCCTCCAAGGTTTGATCTCCTTTCTTTGTGAGCTCTCTAAAGCTCCCGAGGTAGTCTTCTGGGCTTCTGCAGAAAGTTCTGAGGACAGACGCTTTCATTTTTCCATAAATGTGCCCCTGTGACAGAGTGAACTGAATAATTATCAGTACCAGCCATCAGTAGGCGGTTCATCACGCCTGCTCCCCATAACTCCTCTTCCATCGCCTGGAGACTGAAAGCTAACTCCAGCCCTTGAAATAATAGAAGATCTCACACCTCACTTCATATGGTTGGAGTAGGTTCTTGTGAATGTGATGCCTAGACTTTCCTTGGCTACCGCTACTAGAAGCGCTCTTCTAGCCACTAGACATCTGCCTGTGGACTTCCCTCTGAACCTCAAGCTCCGGCTTTCACAGTCACATACTCTCTCTGCTTCTGTTCAGCTGCAGCCTCCCTCCGTTCTCTAGAAGGAACCTCCTTTCCGCTAACTTGTCCTCACTGCAGCTCACCTAGGACCTAATGGAAGCGTCGGACCTTACTGAGGCCTGAGACGGTGAGACACGTGGGAATTCTGTGGGACTTCCGGGAAACCACACTACCCATCCTCTGGGAAGAATGGTGTGAACCTCTACAAGTGTTGCTGTCCCCCCGCATCACTGTTCCCACCAGTAGAATGTATATACGAGATAGGCACGCCAAATTACTACATTCCTCTTGCTTCCTTAAAGGCTTGGAGGCTCTAGAGTGATTCAGCACTCCTCACTTCCTGACACAGTTCACAAGGGACACTTGCTTTCAAGCCCTGTGCACAGCTTGTGTGGAGGTTCATTGTTAGGGCAATTGAAAGATGCCTGTCAGTATCTATAATGCTCATTGCAGACCTTTTATTTCGGATGACTATGCTGTAGGCACAGTCTGTATCAAATCCCAAACATTGCCCACCCGGGTGACACCAAGACTACTGCTCAGCAGGAGTATGGGAGTGAGTAGTACTCAGCCATCCTATTCATAGAGGTGAAACATTGCCCACCCGGGTGACACCAAGGCTACTGCTCAGCAGGAGTATGGGAGTGAGTAGTACTCAGCCATCCTATTCATAGAGGTGAAACATTGCCCACCCGGGTGACACCAAGGCTACTGCTTTTGTGGTATCTTAGACCGAGGGCAGGCAAAACTTTTAGGAGGGGGGAACAACCAAATCAACAAAATAAATGAATGTCCAATGAAGATTTATAAATAAATAAATAGAAAGGGTTTTTTGCTCCCGGTTATCTTGGTTATAAAGATTAGAAATGATATCCATAACACTTTGGTTAGTACAAAGTGATTCGTTTATTTGCGGTCAGCCGACACGTGTTTCGACCCGTACGGTCTTTCTCAAGGCTGAACAGTGTTCAATGGTGACAAGTGTTTATGTGATTTGTGACAATTGTGTGACAGATTATATTATGTTCCATTGTGGTGTAGGGGTGATGTGCAGTAAGTGACCAAAAATAGCAAAAAGTAGCATCACATCAAAAAACATTGACGTGTTAATTTATAAAAAGCATTGTTGCATGCAAACAAGGAGAAGGGGAGGAAAAGAAAAAGGAGAAGGTTAGCAAATGGGCAGAAGGGGAGGAAATGGGTTTTTCTTTAATGAGGTGGATTCCTCTTACCTAGTCTGTTTGCTGATTGCCCTCAGTGGGGTGTTGTTCAATATGGAACTGTCCTTACGGCAGTCCTGGCTCCTATTGGGCCCTGTGATAAGGAAGTACAATAACGGTGGATGAAAAAGCATTGTGGTACGAATTACCTGATTGATTTCTAGTTGGTTCCCAGGTAGTGAGTGTTCTTGGCGGCGTCGAAATCACATCACGTGCAAAATCCGGCTCGTGTGTGTTTCTTGGCCGTGTGGGTCGTCCCTAGCGATTTCTTATGTCCATTATGGGGCCCCCTGGGTGGGTGCTGTGAGCTGGTCTGGATTGACATCAAGAGCTCTTTGGTAGACGCTCTTGTGTGTGGCCAGCCACTCGAGGGGTTGGTGCTGTTCCGGGTCGCTCGAGTGGGGAGCTGGTCTATGGGAATGTCCCTGCTGGTTAGAAAGTCTGCTAACCATGAGGGCGGGCGGGGAGGCTTACCTATGTATTCTGTCTGTGTTCCAGGGCAGCGGTCTGCTCCTTTACTCCACCGCTCTGGTGGCCGCCATTATAAGGCGCTTGTGAGCTAGCTGAATCACGTTATGTGACGATTGCGCATGCTCAGTGGCATAGCGTTCTGCGAATGTCACTGTGCATGCGCGTGTCCTGTCGTGTCTGCGCATGCTCAGTGGAGCACTGCTGGCACTGTAGTGTTCGGAGTGGTGAGATCTGAGAGGAGGTTGCATGTGGCCATTGGCCCATGGCAATTTGTTGGTTGCCAGGGAAGGGGGAATTAGCGTTGGGAGGCGCATGAACGAGAAAGTGTTACTATATGTGGAGAGCCGTGAGGATACTTAGGCTTGGTGGGAAATTCATGTTCCAGTTTGTGTGTGCAGGGGAGTTTGTTGGACCCCGGGCCACATAAGGATTCTATGTGATGTGGGGATAGATACAATTAGTATGCGTGTCAAGGACATGGGTTGGGCATAGAGTTGCCCTCAAGTTAGAAAAATAGGGAGAGGAGAGGAAATGTTTACAGGAAGACCTTTAGATCGTGGTCTTTGTTCAGGCCATTTTTAACACATCTGAAGTGACAAATTAGCCGTGCTTCTTCTTGTCTTAACTTCTGAATTCTGTCTCCTCCTCTTGGTCCCAGCCGTACCATCTTGAGTCCGATGAACCTGATGTCACTCTTATTGTCCATTTGGTGATACTTTTGCCAGTGGTTTGCCAGTGGCAGTTTCGGATCTTGTGAATGTATGCTGTTGATGTGCTCTCTAATCCTAAAACGTGTCTCACGAATATTGCTGCCTATATATATCTTGTTGCAAACACAGATTATTGCATATATCACATATTTGCTTTTGCAGTTGATGTGCTCATTGATATTGAAGATTGGGCAGCCTGAGAATTTTGCACATTTGGTCTGGGTTGCATACTTGCACATGGCGCAAGTCCCGCATTTCGTGAAACCCATTGGTGTGCGTTTACTGAGCCAATCTTGTGCTGTAATGTTTTTGTCTGACAGGAAAGAGGGGCTTAATAAAGTTCTTAGAGTTGGTGCTCTTCTGTAGGACATACTGGGATATGTTTCCAGTTGTGACCTAATATGTTCGTCCATGCGGAGTAATCCCCAGTGCTTTGTCAAGATTTTTTGGAATGCATAGCTGTCCTTGTTGTATCTGGTTACGAATCTGATCATAGGATTGTTATTTTGTCTTCTGGGTTTGGGCTGGAGTAGAGTTGGTCTTTCTAATTGACAGGCCTGTTTTCTTGCTTGTGTCAAGTTTTCTTGGGGATATCCCCGACTTTTGAATCTTCGATCTAGTAGGTTGCACTCATCTGTGAAGGATCTCTCTGTGCTACAGTTTCTTCTTGCCCTAATGTATTCCCCTTTGGGTATGTTGCGTATAACGCTCTTTCTATGGCAACTTTCGGCATGCAGGGTGGAGTTTACTTCCGTTGGCTTCCGGTAGGTTCTGGTAGTGATTTCGTTTTCTTCTATCTCAATTGTTAAGTCCAGAAAGTCAATTCGAGTCTTGCTGGTGTGGCTGATTAGTTCGATGCCAAAGTCATTGGTGTTGAGATAATCCATATATTCAGTGAGCTCTACCTCTGTTCCTTTCCAAATTAGGATGATGTCATCTATGAATCTGGCCCAGTTGACAATGAGCCTGGTGTATCTGTCTTCCTTCATTGCATGCTTGATTTCGTAGGAGTGCATGAAGCAGTTAGCTAGAGCTGGAGCATAGCTGGCTCCCATTGCGATCCCCTTCGTTTGTTTAAAGTATTCGCCATCGAATATGAATACATTGTTTGTGAGCGAGAATTTAAGGAAGGCTTTAGTCATTTCCACCTGTTCTAGGTGTGAGGCTGATTCTTGTCTGAGAAGAAACCCCACACTAGTTATCGCAAGTTCATGGTTTATTGATGTATATAGGGCTTTGACGTCGAGCGTGGCCATTAGAAAGTGAGGTTCCCATTTGATGCTGGCTAGTATCTCCAAAGTGTGCATTGTATCTCTTAAGTAGCTTGGTATTTTTGTGACGAGTGGTTGTATGACATTGTTAATGTATCTAGCCATTGTTTCCGTGATTCCTCCAATACCGCTGAGGATTGGTCTTCCTTCGGGAATGGTGTCGAAGGCTTTGTGGACTTTGGGTAAAAAATAGATAGTTGGCATTATCAGGTGGTCTGTTTTAAGGTAGCTGTATTCATCGTCAGTTATCAGTCCTGCTGTTTTGTAATTGGTGAGCAGTTCCTGGTGTTCTTTTAGAATCTTCGCCTGCGGGTTGTTCTCCAATTTGACGTAGTTGCCTGGCGTTTCGAGGTGGTTAAATGCCATTTTAAGGTAGTCAGCTTTATTCATTATTACTATGTTGCCACCCTTGTCGGCCTCCTTAATTATGATATTAGTTTCTTCTCGTAAGTTTCTAAGTACGTTCTGTTCTTCCTTAGTCAGATTGTCCTTGGCCTCTTTTCCTTTGGTGCGTTGGTCTTCAAGTTTATGGAGGTCATTGATTACCGCTTGGTGGAAAGTGTCTATATAGTTTTCCGTAAACAGTTGAGGCGTAAATCTTGATTTGCTTTTAAGTTCCGGAATTGTCATTGCCATATTCTGGATACCCAGTTCTTCTAAGCATTCTTGCTTGCTTTTGTCATTTTCTACGAGCGTACTGAGGAGATGGATGTCTTCAACATCCCCTATCGTGAGTATGCTAGGTTTTGGTGTTATTTCCTTTGGTTTGTATACCGATGTTTTGGTGGCAAAGAATTTCTTGAGTTTGAGAAGTCTTGTAAATTTAAATAGGTCTATTTGTATGTCCACAAAGTTGTTTTTGCTGGATGGTGAGAAGGAAAGACCCTTGTTGAGTACTTTCGTTTCAGGATTTGTGAATTCTCTGTTTGACAGATTCATAATTAGATTTTGTTCTGTTTCTGGCCCCCAATTTTCTGTGACTGGGACCTTGTCCGTCTTTGTTCCATTTCTTCCTCCAACTGTCTTGCGTCTTCTGACTCTTCTTCCTCCACTGCTTTTTCTTGTTGTGTTCCTGTATCTGTTAATGGTTTTGCGAAGGATACTGGGCCTCATTACGACCCTGGCGGTAAGGGGTTAGCGCCATCGTTAGCTGCGCCGACCCCTTACCGCCAATCACGAGTTCCCTTTCCGCCATGGCGGATTTTACACCTGCTTCTAGCGGGTGTAAAAAACCATGGCGGTAAGGGAACTTGATGTTAATTACGCCACCGTAATTTACGGTGGCGTAATTAACGCCTTCCCCACTCCCATTATGCCCTATGGGGCAAAAATGGGAATGGGGAAGGGTAAATGGGGATTGGGGACTTACCGCCCCGCCGACCTCGGAATGGGGCGGTAAGTCCGCCAACCACCATGGCGTAAACGTAGTTTACGCCATGGTGGTAAAGTCACGGCCCAGGCGGTAACTTACCGCCTGGGTCGTAATGAGGCCCACTGTTTTTTTGTTGTTGCTTTTGGGTTAAAGTTTCAGACGACTTGCTTTCTTGTGTAGTTTGATTTGATCTAAAAAACTGCGTTTTACTGGTGGTTTATCTGTTGTTTTCTCTGGTAGGTCTGATGTTTCATCTGGTTCACTATCAATTTCTGAGCTGGCCCCTGAGCTGTTTGGGGTGCTTTCTCTGGATTTGGGTCTTTGTTGGTTTTGGTCATATTTGGGTTGATAGGTGAAGACCCTGTCTTCTCTGTAGTCTTTATCATCCCTGAAAAATTTGTGGAGTTTTCTCATTTTGACTTCATCTTGGTGAATTTTCAGAATTCTATACATTGTTTTATAGTTTTTCTCTTTAGTCGTTTTTGGAGCATCATAATCTTCTATTTCTTTCTTTAATTCTTCAAGTAGAATCACCACTCTATCGTGTTTCGACGCCGCCAAGAAAACTCACTAGCTGGGAACCAACTAGAAATCAGTACTAGGTAATTCGTACCACAATGCTTTTTCATCCACCGTTATTGTACTTCCTTATCACAGGGCCCAATAGGAGCCAGGACTGCCGTAAGGACAGTTCCATATTGAACAAACACCCCACTGAGGGCAATCAGCAAACAGACTAGGTAAGAGGAATCCACCTCATTAAAGAAAAACCCATTTCCTCCCCTTCTGCCCATTTGCTAACCTTCTCCTTTTTCTTTTCCTCCCCTTCTCCTTGTTTGCATGCAACAATGCTTTTTATAAATTAACACGTCAATGTTTTTTGATGTGATGCTACTTTTTGCTATTTTTTGTCACTTACTGCACATCACCCCTACACCACAATGGAACATAATATAATCTGTCACACAATTGTCACAAATCACATAAACACTTGTCACCATTGAACACTGTTCAGCCTTGAGAAAGACCGTACGGGTCGAAACACGTGTCGGCTGACCGCAAATAAACGAATCACTTTGTACTAACCAAAGTGTTATGGATATCATTTCTAATCTTTATAACCAAGATAACCGGGAGCAAAAAACCCTTTCCACGTACCAAACAGGGGCTCAGGCTTAACCCCAAATCGGCTCCTGTGATCTTGCCTAACTCACAATCTAAATATAACTGTTGCACAGCACAGGCAGGTTCCATTCCTAGAAGCCTCAACCCACAGTACCTTGACACTAGGGAACCAGCCAATGCTATCGCACCTGGAGAATTCCAATACGAATAAAACAGAAAAATAAATCGAAGGAATGGCAGAATATATGATGTCAAGGAACGAAGACATCAGGGCACTCTTTGCCCCACGAGGATCAATGGACAATGCATTTAGAGACAGCAAGTTAGAGGAAGACCTCAATCATAAATTCATGAGGCTAGAGAAACTATCAAAAAAAGAAATTAACAAATTTTGGGAGAAAACAACGATGCAGGAATATGCAGAGCAAAAGAAAATACCGAGAGGCCTCAGGATCCTGATTTTTCCTGACTTCGATGACCCACTGGATTCAGACCTAGCAGACGCATGGGAAGAGAATCTCATATTAGGATCAACTAGGATGATAGAACTACTAATAGAACACGCAAAAAGAAAACACGATAGAGTGGTGATTCTACTTGAAGAATTAAAGAAAGAAATAGAAGATTATGATGCTCCAAAAACGACTAAAGAGAAAAACTATAAAACAATGTATAGAATTCTGAAAATTCACCAAGATGAAGTCAAAATGAGAAAACTCCACAAATTTTTCAGGGATGATAAAGACTACAGAGAAGACAGGGTCTTCACCTATCAACCCAAATATGACTAAAACCAACAAAGACCCAAATCCAGAGAAAGCACCCCAAACAGCTCAGGGGCCAGCTCAGAAATTGATAGTGAACCAGATGAAACATCAGACCTACCAGAGAAAACAACAGATAAACCACCAGTAAAACGCAGTTTTTTAGATCAAATCAAACTACACAAGAAAGCAAGTCGTCTGAAACTTCAACCCAAAAGCAACAACAAAAAAACAGTATCCTTCGCAAAACCATTAACAGATACAGGAACACAACAAGAAAAAGCAGTGGAGGAAGAAGAGTCAGAAGACGCAAGACAGTTGGAGGAAGAAATGGAACAAAGACGGACAAGGTCCCAGTCACAGAAAATTGGGGGCCAGAAACAGAACAAAATCTAATTATGAATCTGTCAAACAGAGAATTCACAAATCCTGAAACGAAAGTACTCAACAAGGGTCTTTCCTTCTCACCATCCAGCAAAAACAACTTTGTGGACATACAAATAGACCTATTTAAATTTACAAGACTTCTCAAACTCAAGAAATTCTTTGCCACCAAAACATCGGTATACAAACCAAAGGAAATAACACCAAAACCTAGCATACTCACGATAGGGGATGTTGAAGACATCCATCTCCTCAGTACGCTCGTAGAAAATGACAAAAGCAAGCAAGAATGCTTAGAAGAACTGGGTATCCAGAATATGGCAATGACAATTCCGGAACTTAAAAGCAAATCAAGATTTACGCCTCAACTGTTTACGGAAAACTATATAGACACTTTCCACCAAGCGGTAATCAATGACCTCCATAAACTTGAAGACCAACGCACCAAAGGAAAAGAGGCCAAGGACAATCTGACTAAGGAAGAACAGAACGTACTTAGAAACTTACGAGAAGAAACTAATATCATAATTAAGGAGGCCGATTAACAAGGGGGGTCCTGGGAGTCCCTCTGCCAGACATTAGTCCTGGTTACGAGAGACTTACCCAGAGTCTTTAGCTCACTATCTTTCACAGAGAAGAAATATCCTAAACATATCAGTCTTTGTCCTGCCCTGGGGCAGTCCAGCACCGAAATGCTAGGCAATTCTCCTCTGAACAAGAGTACCAACAGCATCCCCAGACACGTGTTTCGGTCTGGTTGAACCTCATCAGTAGGGAGGAGCTGTGTCTCTCTAAGAATAGTGAGCAAGGGGTCCACGTCTGGATTCCCCTAGTAACTTAGGGTGAGACCCAAAGTTACTTGCATATGCAGATTAACAAGGGGGGTCCTGGGAGTCCCTCTGCCAGACATTAGTCCTGGTTACGAGAGACTTACCCAGAGTCTTTAGCTCACTATCTTTCACAGAGAAGAAATATCCTAAACATATCAGTCTTTGTCCTGCCCTGGGGCAGTCCAGCACCGAAATGCTAGGCAATTCTCCTCTGAACAAGAGTACCAACAGCATCCCCAGACACGTGTTTCGGTCTGGTTGAACCTCATCAGTAGGGAGGAGCTGTGTCTCTCTAAGAATAGTGAGCAAGGGGTCCACGTCTGGATTCCCCTAGTAACTTAGGGTGAGACCCAAAGTTACTTGCATATGCAGATTAACAAGGGGGGTCCTGGGAGTCCCTCTGCCAGACATTAGTCCTGGTTACGAGAGACTTACCCAGAGTCTTTAGCTCACTATCTTTCACAGAGAAGAAATATCCTAAACATATCAGTCTTTGTCCTGCCCTGGGGCAGTCCAGCACCGAAATGCTAGGCAATTCTCCTCTGAACAAGAGTACCAACAGCATCCCCAGGCAGAGGGACTCCCAGGACCCCCCTTGTTAAATCTGCATATTTAAGTAACTTTGGGTCTCACCCTAAGTTACTAGGGGAATCCAGACGTGGACCCCTTGCTCACTATTCTTAGAGAGGCACAGATCCACCCTACTGATGAGGTCCAACCAGACCGAAACACGTGTCTGGGGTTTCTGTTGGTACTCTTGTTCAGAGGAGAATTGCCTCGCATTTCGGTGCTGGACTGCCCCAGGGCAGGACAAAGACTGATATGTTTGGGATATTTCTTCTCTGTGAAAGATAGTGAGCTAAAGACTCTGGGTAAGTCCCTCGTAACCAGGACTAATGTCTGGCAGAGGGACTCCCAGGACCCCCCTTGTTAAATCTGCATATTTAAGTAACTTTGGGTCTCACCCTAAGTTACTAGGGGAATCCAGACGTGGACCCCTTGCTCACTATTCTTAGAGAGGCACAGATCCACCCTACTGATGAGGTCCAACCAGACCGAAACACGTGTCTGGGGTTTCTGTTGGTACTCTTGTTCAGAGGAGAATTGCCTCGCATTTCGGTGCTGGACTGCCCCAGGGCAGGACAAAGACTGATATGTTTGGGATATTTCTTCTCTGTGAAAGATAGTGAGCTAAAGACTCTGGGTAAGTCCCTCGTAACCAGGACTAATGTCTGGCAGAGGGACTCCCAGGACCCCCCTTGTTAAATCTGCATATTTAAGTAACTTTGGGTCTCACCCTAAGTTACTAGGGGAATCCAGACGTGGACCCCTTGCTCACTATTCTTAGAGAGGCACAGATCCACCCTACTGATGAGGTCCAACCAGACCGAAACACGTGTCTGGGGTTTCTGTTGGTACTCTTGTTCAGAGGAGAATTGCCTCGCATTTCGGTGCTGGACTGCCCCAGGGCAGGACAAAGACTGATATGTTTGGGATATTTCTTCTCTGTGAAAGATAGTGAGCTAAAGACTCTGGGTAAGTCCCTCGTAACCAGGACTAATGTCTGGCAGAGGGACTCCCAGGACCCCCCTTGTTAAATCTGCATATTTAAGTAACTTTGGGTCTCACCCTAAGTTACTAGGGGAATCCAGACGTGGACCCCTTGCTCACTATTCTTAGAGAGGCACAGATCCACCCTACTGATGAGGTCCAACCAGACCGAAACACGTGTCTGGGGTTTCTGTTGGTACTCTTGTTCAGAGGAGAATTGCCTCGCATTTCGGTGCTGGACTGCCCCAGGGCAGGACAAAGACTGATATGTTTGGGATATTTCTTCTCTGTGAAAGATAGTGAGCTAAAGACTCTGGGTAAGTCCCTCGTAACCAGGACTAATGTCTGGCAGAGGGACTCCCAGGACCCCCCTTGTTAAATCTGCATATTTAAGTAACTTTGGGTCTCACCCTAAGTTACTAGGGGAATCCAGACGTGGACCCCTTGCTCACTATTCTTAGAGAGGCACAGATCCACCCTACTGATGAGGTCCAACCAGACCGAAACACGTGTCTGGGGTTTCTGTTGGTACTCTTGTTCAGAGGAGAATTGCCTCGCATTTCGGTGCTGGACTGCCCCAGGGCAGGACAAAGACTGATATGTTTGGGATATTTCTTCTCTGTGAAAGATAGTGAGCTAAAGACTCTGGGTAAGTCCCTCGTAACCAGGACTAATGTCTGGCAGAGGGACTCCCAGGACCCCCCTTGTTAAATCTGCATATTTAAGTAACTTTGGGTCTCACCCTAAGTTACTAGGGGAATCCAGACGTGGACCCCTTGCTCACTATTCTTAGAGAGGCACAGATCCACCCTACTGATGAGGTCCAACCAGACCGAAACACGTGTCTGGGGTTTCTGTTGGTACTCTTGTTCAGAGGAGAATTGCCTCGCATTTCGGTGCTGGACTGCCCCAGGGCAGGACAAAGACTGATATGTTTGGGATATTTCTTCTCTGTGAAAGATAGTGAGCTAAAGACTCTGGGTAAGTCCCTCGTAACCAGGACTAATGTCTGGCAGAGGGACTCCCAGGACCCCCCTTGTTAAATCTGCATATTTAAGTAACTTTGGGTCTCACCCTAAGTTACTAGGGGAATCCAGACGTGGACCCCTTGCTCACTATTCTTAGAGAGGCACAGATCCACCCTACTGATGAGGTCCAACCAGACCGAAACACGTGTCTGGGGTTTCTGTTGGTACTCTTGTTCAGAGGAGAATTGCCTCGCATTTCGGTGCTGGACTGCCCCAGGGCAGGACAAAGACTGATATGTTTGGGATATTTCTTCTCTGTGAAAGATAGTGAGCTAAAGACTCTGGGTAAGTCCCTCGTAACCAGGACTAATGTCTGGCAGAGGGACTCCCAGGACCCCCCTTGTTAAATCTGCATATTTAAGTAACTTTGGGTCTCACCCTAAGTTACTAGGGGAATCCAGACGTGGACCCCTTGCTCACTATTCTTAGAGAGGCACAGATCCACCCTACTGATGAGGTCCAACCAGACCGAAACACGTGTCTGGGGTTTCTGTTGGTACTCTTGTTCAGAGGAGAATTGCCTCGCATTTCGGTGCTGGACTGCCCCAGGGCAGGACAAAGACTGATATGTTTGGGATATTTCTTCTCTGTGAAAGATAGTAAGCTAAAGACTCTGGGTAAGTCCCTCGTAACCAGGACTAATGTCTGGCAGAGGGACTCCCAGGACCCCCCTTGTTAAATCTAATTAAGGAGGCCGACAAGGGTGGCAACATAGTAATAATGAATAAAGCTGACTACCTTAAAATGGCATTTAACCACCTCGAAACGCCAGGCAACTACGTCAAATTGGAGAACAACCCGCAGGCGAAGATTCTAAAAGAACACCAGGAACTGCTCACCAATTACAAAACAGCAGGACTGATAACTGACGATGAATACAGCTACCTTAAAACAGACCACCCGATAATGCCAACTATCTATTTTTTACCCAAAGTCCACAAAGCCTTCGACACCATTCCCGAAGGAAGACCAATCCTCAGCGGTATTGGAGGAATCACGGAAACAATGGCTAGATACATCAACAATGTCATACAATCACTCGTCACAAAAATACCAAGCTACTTAAGAGATATAATGCACACTTTGGAGATACTAGCCAGCATCAAATGGGAACCTCACTTTCTAATGGCCACGCTCGACGTCAAAGCCCTATATACATCAATAAACCATGAACTTGCGATAACTAGTGTGGGGTTTCTTCTCAGACAAGAATCAGCCTCACACCTAGAACAGGTGGAAATGACTAAAGCCTTCCTTAAATTCTCGCTCACAAACAATGTATTCATATTCGATGGCGAATACTTTAAACAAACGAAGGGGATCGCAATGGGAGCCAGCTATGCTCCAGCTCTAGCTAACTGCTTCATGCACTCCTACGAAATCAAGCATGCAATGAAGGAAGACAGATACACCAGGCTCATTGTCAACTGGGCCAGATTCATAGATGACATCATCCTAATTTGGAAAGGAACAGAGGTAGAGCTCACTGAATATATGGATTATCTCAACACCAATGACTTTGGCATCGAACTAATCAGCCACACCAGCAAGACTCGAATTGACTTTCTGGACTTAACAATTGAGATAGAAGAAAACGAAATCACTACCAGAACCTACCGGAAGCCAACGGAAGTAAACTCCACCCTGCATGCCGAAAGTTGCCATAGAAAGAGCGTTATACGCAACATACCCAAAGGGGAATACACTAGGGCAAGAAGAAACTGTAGCACAGAGAGATCCTTCACAGATGAGTGCAACCTACTAGATCGAAGATTCAAAAGTCGGGGATATCCCCAAGAAAACTTGACACAAGCAAGAAAACAGGCCTGTCAATTAGAAAGACCAACTCTACTCCAGCCCAAACCCAGAAGACAAAATAACAATCCTATGATCAGATTCGTAACCAGATACAACAAGGACAGCTATGCATTCCAAAAAATCTTGACAAAGCACTGGGGATTACTCCGCATGGACGAACATATTAGGTCACAACTGGAAACATATCCCAGTATGTCCTACAGAAGAGCACCAACTCTAAGAACTTTATTAAGCCCCTCTTTCCTGTCAGACAAAAACATTACAGCACAAGATTGGCTCAGTAAACGCACACCAATGGGTTTCACGAAATGCGGGACTTGCGCCATGTGCAAGTATGCAACCCAGACCAAATGTGCAAAATTCTCAGGCTGCCCAATCTTCAATATCAATGAGCACATCAACTGCAAAAGCAAATATGTGATATATGCAATAATCTGTGTTTGCAACAAGATATATATAGGCAGCAATATTCGTGAGACACGTTTTAGGATTAGAGAGCACATCAACAGCATACATTCACAAGATCCGAAACTGCCACTGGCAAACCACTGGCAAAAGTATCACCAAATGGACAATAAGAGTGACATCAGGTTCATCGGACTCAAGATGGTACGGCTGGGACCAAGAGGAGGAGACAGAATTCAGAAGTTAAGACAAGAAGAAGCACGGCTAATTTGTCACTTCAGATGTGTTAAAAATGGCCTGAACAAAGACCACGATCTAAAGGTCTTCCTGTAAACATTTCCTCTCCTCTCCCTATTTTTCTAACTTGAGGGCAACTCTATGCCCAACCCATGTCCTTGACACGCATACTAATTGTATCTATCCCCACATCACATAGAATCCTTATGTGGCCCGGGGTCCAACAAACTCCCCTGCACACACAAACTGGAACATGAATTTCCCACCAAGCCTAAGTATCCTCACGGCTCTCCACATATAGTAACACTTTCTCGTTCATGCGCCTCCCAACGCTAATTCCCCCTTCCCTGGCAACCAACAAATTGCCATGGGCCAATGGCCACATGCAACCTCCTCTCAGATCTCACCACTCCGAACACTACAGTGCCAGCAGTGCTCCACTGAGCATGCGCAGACACGACAGGACACGCGCATGCACAGTGACATTCGCAGAACGCTATGCCACTGAGCATGCGCAATCGTCACATAACGTGATTCAGCTAGCTCACAAGCGCCTTATAATGGCGGCCACCAGAGCGGTGGAGTAAAGGAGCAGACCGCTGCCCTGGAACACAGACAGAATACATAGGTAAGCCTCCCCGCCCGCCCTCATGGTTAGCAGACTTTCTAACCAGCAGGGACATTCCCATAGACCAGCTCCCCACTCGAGCGACCCGGAACAGCACCAACCCCTCGAGTGGCTGGCCACACACAAGAGCGTCTACCAAAGAGCTCTTGATGTCAATCCAGACCAGCTCACAGCACCCACCCAGGGGGCCCCATAATGGACATAAGAAATCGCTAGGGACGACCCACACGGCCAAGAAACACACACGAGCCGGATTTTGCACGTGATGTGATTTCGACGCCGCCAAGAACACTCACTACCTGGGAACCAACTAGAAATCAATCAGGTAATTCGTACCACAATGCTTTTTCATCCACCGTTATTGTACTTCCTTATCACAGGGCCCAATAGGAGCCAGGACTGCCTTAAGGACAGTTCCATATTGAACAAACACCCCACTGAGGGCAATCAGCAAACAGACTAGGTAAGAGGATTCCACCTCATTAAAGAAAAACCCATTTCCTCCCCTTCTGCCCATTTGCTAACCTTCTCCTTTTTCTTTTCCTCCCCTTCTCCTTGTTTGCATGCAACAATGCTTTTTATAAATTAACACGTCAATGTTTTTTGATGTGATGCTACTTTTTGCTATTTTTGGTCACTTACTGCACATCACCCCTACACCACAATGGAACATAATATAATCTGTCACACAATTGTCACAAATCACATAAACACTTGTCACCATTGAACACTGTTCAGCCTTGAGAAAGACCGTACGGGTCGAAACACGTGTCGGCTGACCGCAAATAAACGAATCACTTTGTACTAACCAAAGTGTTATGGATATCATTTCTAATCTTTATAACCAAGATAACCGGGAGCAAAAAACCCTTTCCACGTACCAAACAGGGGCTCAGGCTTAACCCCAAATCGGCTCCTGTGATCTTGCCTAACTCACAATCTAAATATAACTGTTGCACAGCACAGGCAGGTTCCATTCCTAGAAGCCTCAACCCACAGTATAAATAAATAAATATACATATATATTCAGTGAAAAAACGTGGCTACGAGAGAGTTAAGGTGATCAGATTTAACGCAACAGAACCCTTTAAATCCAGCAAATGCATTTCGAGCAAGCCCACCTTAACTATGTGCCCATGTTGTGCAGCATTTGACCACAATGATGACATCACAGATGACATGACTCATGATATCATTAATACCAGCGTACTTGACATCATCAATGAGCTCAATAATTACATCAAAAGTGAAAATGAATGAATACATATGTTAGAATATTTTTGTTAACCTCTTTTGATATATATTTTATTACACTTTACAATAATAACATGACATGGAACAAGACAGCTACAGAAGTATGACATGATTATGTGCGGATCATTC
Organism: Ambystoma mexicanum; assembly: GCF_040938575.1. NCBI lineage: Eukaryota > Metazoa > Chordata > Amphibia > Caudata > Ambystomatidae > Ambystoma > Ambystoma mexicanum. The sequence goes on along the minus strand of NC_090932.1, from coordinate 27,119,038 downwards.
ATGTGTAGTACTTACCAGACATCATATGCTGATATACACTGTTCCTAGTTCTGTGAGAAATGACATGAAACAATATATGCATGTTTGTCTGAATCAAGATGATGTACCTGCACATAGGGGTAATATGAAGATGCCAAGATAAGTGTGTTCAGTTGCCTACTTGTAGTGCCACTGGCCCCCAGTCCGGCGATGAAACACTAAACTCATCCCATAATGGCATAGAGGAGAGAAATGTACTCCTGTCCAGTGGCTCACCTGTGAGTTGGGCTCAGGTGAAATTAATCGCCCCGGCCACGTTTTCTGCATTCAACAAACCCGCAGGTTCTATAAAGACATGAGGCAACCTACTCTCCTGCAGAGTGAATGATGGGCTGAGAACCTCTATCTGACTTTATTGTCGTGTGCAACAAGGCACATCTACTCACCTCCTCTCTCTCTCATGGTAGCAACACTGTAACTGCCAGATCCCACTTATGGCCACACTGGAAACTCGCTCAGCTCTGACTAAGGAGCGCGCATGCCCAGCTCGCGTTTATATTCACCGGGTTTTCTATTTTAAAGAATCTTGGCAACCTTTTTTGACTGTTAAGTATAGCCTGCACGCACGCGGCCATCTTGGCCTAGTCAATGTGCATTTCATAAGTGCACCATGCAGGCAAATCAAACATATTTGTTGCTTGTATAGAAACATCGGAGCAATAAAATGCTATCAGGACAAAAATCGGCCGTGGGGGCTCATGAATGGTGACAACTAAGTTAGCTGACTGTGGTAGACTAAGACCACAAACTCACATCTGGTACCTGTAGATGTGGTAACCTAACACCTTCACCATATGGCTACATTCATATTAAAATTCAAAGCAAAGCAGACTTTTCTCCCAAAGGTTGTTTATCGTTGGTTAGTTGCAACACAGCAAAATACAATTATTACCCAATGATAAAAGGGACTGTCCAGTCAAGGTTGCATAAAAATATCAACGTTATTATCACAACAGACAGCAGACAGTTCCAGCACACTACAAAATACAACCCAACTGGAAAAGGAATGCAGGGGACAGACGGTTTCAAAGAAGGAAAAGGGATGTGCTCTGGATACTGACAGTCAATATAGTAATTAATCGCAATAGCTCAAGGATACTTGGTTTCCACACAGGGAGCAATGGGTCATAAAATATCGCTAGGGGTTAGAGGCCTTCGGAGAAGGACCAGGGGGACAGAACCACAATGTACCTGGTGTTTGTAGGTGTTGTTGGTGCTCGACAGGGTTGAGTCAGTTTCAGGGCACTTTGCAGCTTCTGCAACACAGTTCAAGATGGGACACAGCTGCCGTTATCAGGTGTGTGGTGTGAAATAGTCCTGGATGCTATAAGTAAAAGGTCAGAGTCAGTGGGGGACATGCCCCCAAGTAACAGGCCTGCGCTGAAATAATGTGGAAGTAAGGCCTTGCACTCTCAAAGGAAAAATGAGTGAAATTGGTCCTCAAAACATTGAGATGCATGCAAATGCCAATGGCCTGGCATAAGGGAAAGACATGTGACAAGGTTTGGCATTTTATTTTAGAGCTGAAGTAACATCCTCAGAAACCACAGTCCACAGAACCCTCAACGGGATGTCAGCATTGTGTGCAGCAATTGCAGTGAAGCAGAACACTGTCATGAATATTAAATCAAATGAGTAATTACGTTTTTTCCTTATGAACTAAAACAAAATATGCACAACAAAATGTCTGCAAGACTTTCAAAATATGAACTTGGTTTCTGTCATACTGGGATGCTGAACTGGGTTTAAACTGCTGCAGTAAAATGAAGGCCTTTCACGGCTGATACTAACAAAATGACAATTCGATTTTGCATCTAAAATGACAATCTGCCAAGAAAAATGTTCACCAAAGCCACTTAAAGTGTAATTATGAGGTCTTCCTTAATAGCTGTATGTAAGGGACAACTTTATAATGACACATCTACATTCTTAAAATTGTGTTAATTTCAAGAGCTTATCTAAAGGCAAAAATGTGAACTAAAAAGGCAATTTCAGCTGAGGGTAAAAGGCTTTGGGTTGCTTGTGATTTCCTCAGATGTGAAACTGAAAGACCAAGAGAGGCCTATACACTTCAAACATCAGTGCTTCCCTTAAAAATACAACCTAAATACTTGTAGAGATCAGATTTGTGGTGTGGACAAGATGAAGACAGTTTTGCTCTCCAGTTTTATGACCCCAGGCCCCACAAGCTGCAATAAAAATGTCCATTAGCTGGCCATTAACTCTTGGAACGGGGAGCTAATATCAACCCAGCGCCCCTCTTGACATCACAGCCAGGAACAGGGACTTGCAAGGGTGAGGGCCAGGGTCAATGAGTGGTTTAACTGTTCATTGTATAAAATGGGAGAAATGGTTTTCATCGTGTAAAATCAATAATATTTCTTCCACAATAGTCATTTTGAACTTTCTGAAAAGGTGACAGCTATCCGCTTCTGGTCATCTAAAAATGATTTTTGTGGACCTACACAACCCAAGTTATGTAGGAAAATGTAATGGGGCCCTCCTTGTGAATGCGAGAGAGGGGAAAGATTGATTAAATCATGTCAAATAGGATTCATATGCTGCCCACAAAGGGTCACATGTTTCACTGATATAATTCTGGAGTAAATGAAGAAAAACTATAGCTCTGCACAGGAATGACATACAAACTCCTGAGGAGTAGTGTCATTTGACTTGCAGTAAAATCTATGTTTCAAAAATGCCTTCATATTTGTCAAAATATGGAGATTAAGGGCACTTGTCATGCAGTGAGATTTCTATGTCCCTGAACCAGACCAAGCCCCCCTGTCAAAGTAGATGATAGAGGGGTTTCCTCCTCTGGTGTCTAAAAGCGCTCCCAAATTTTCTAGACCTATCAGCACACAGATGGGAGTGGACTATTGAAAATTGACCAATACCTTCTGCAGGAACTATGCCCCATTAGTGATGTAATTTGCCCTATTACTAAGTAACCCTGCCTCAGATCAGGACTCTTTCTACTTACCCCTGAGCTGATCCACTGCTGAAATCTGGAGCAACATCCCAGCCATGGCCGTGAGGCCTAATCTTGCATAGGAGCCAGGAGACTTGGTAGCTGACTTGGGACCCCTTGGAGGAAAGAGGGAGTCATTGACTGACCCCATTGACTGTCCCAGCAGTGGTTCTCTGACGCTCTCTGATGTCCAGCTCAGACCTCTCCCGTAAGGAGCAATACCCCAAGCCATATATTGCGTATGCCCTGTATCCCCTTGCCTTAGAGATTTTCCCATTAAAAATCCCCTCCCCATTTGCCTGTATTTCAGTCATTGAAGAATCCCCATTTGACAGTGTAAATCCTTAGTGTATTTTTCTAAGTAAATCAATTAAATTTCCCATTTATTTCACAGGATTTGTATTGTTGAAATTCGAAACCATCTTTTCCCAGTGTAGTGTGAATTGGAGTAATCATAAAGTGTGGCCCAAAACAATGAATCCCATTGTGATCTGGGAACAAATGTGTCCCTGTGTTTAAATTGTGCCCAGCTAAACGAATTTCCCATTGCATCTGTCATTCTAACCAAGAAACGACTTTCCCCTTGATAGCTACCCCATTTCCCACAGCTCGCTTGTTATCGTAAGCATCAGTAAAAACGAATCCCATTAGCATTTTCGTTCCCCTTGAAATTGTGCTGTACATCCCCAAAATCGACTTTCCCATTCTATTCCTCTCTCCCCGTTGTGAAGTAAAAACAGATTTCCATTTGCCTTTTCTTTCCCATTGCCCATGTGTTGAACATCTTAAAACCGATGGGACTCAAGCATCATTGTGTGCGCATTCACTTTCCTGTTTGTTTGCATGCATTTCTTGGTGTGTTTTGAACTGTGCTCTGATGGTGGTGAAAGAAGTAAAAGTACATTCTTCTACTGTATATTGTGAGTTATCTCAGTGTGCTGCTTGACCAAAACGGATAGTTGTCTTTGTGTTGCCACACCATTGGTGGCGGATGTAAGCTCTTTATTCTAATTTGACATTAAATAATACATTAATAAATATCTTATTGATAAACACCTGGGCCTGGTTCCTAGTCCACTCTGGCACAGGTGTTTGTGGAGGTTGGATGCAAGACGGGTTGGAGGCCTTCTCAAAAGAATCTGTAGTATAAAAAATCAAAGTGTTTGCATTGTGCGCCACACTCGTTGTAGGGGAAGGAGATCCCGGGCCTGCGTGTGCCGTGTAATAAATCGTGACAGGTGACAAGCATTTCGGCGAGTGAGGCTGGACATAACAGCTGCAGGCTCGCCTACTTGGAGCTTGGGGTCAGGAATCAGTGTCTCAGTGCTGGTCAGCTGTTCTGAAGCACTGGTTGAGGCGCCTCAGATGGCTTTAGTGACTGCGGCATAACAGCAGTCAGCCGTGAAGTTGTTTGCAGCTCGAGGGTTTCGACTGCCTCGAAAATGTCCTTTAAGGCAGACGTTGGTAGATGCTTGTAGATGCACTCTCCTATCTTCCTCACTGGGCTTGGGTCAACCTTTAAGGTGGATGGCTCAAAGCTGCAGAGAGTGTTGCAGGCAGCAGCCTTGTCCTTGGTTTGGTTCAGAGACTCTCTGGCACTTCTCACCTAGGAAGCTTTATGTAGAGCCTAGCAGGGCATGCTGAGTGCTGGCTGGGTACCGGTTCTATGCTGCTGGAGGGTCCTCTTGATTCAGTATCTCCCTCTGTTCCCTGGGAGATGTTTAGGGGAGGTATCTTGCTTCCTTCTTGGAGGTCCTGGCCTTCCTTCACTGGCGCAGATGTAAGGCAGACTGTACCTTCATCCGGGGTCCAATGATGAGTTCTTCTTGCTACTCTTTTCAACGTCTTAAAATGATATGCCCAAAAGAGGGGCTCAGCCATCTTTTAAGGCTGAATGGACCACAGGGATTGATGTAGGCTAAGCCTACCTTAATGAACCAATCCTGGGACCCCACCAATATTCTTGTGTATTCATGAGGTTATAACCAGAGTGCTTTGCAGCAGAAAAGGTAAGGGAAAGGGTGAAAACATGTAATACTATGTCCCACCTATCTTCTTTTCTGTTGTGGATCAAATGGTCCGTCTGGTTAATGGAGCTCTCTGTGGTTCTGGATTAAAGCGGCAGGTCTCTCTGTCAATCAATACTGAAGGTGGGAACTGGCATCATATGAAAGGATGATGGGGGTTTCTTGTCTCCGTTGTTTAGCCTCTGCAGCAAAGCCCAGAGTGGGCCTGTTTGAATTAAACTCTGAGTAGTATGCAAAGCTGCCACCATCAACAGGGGAAAACAAAAGGACAGGGAAGATCCATGGAGCCGTTATAAGTTAATTAGGCTGGCCATGGCAGGGGGAATGTTTTGGCCCTTCCCCTTCTGAAATGACATGGTTTAATTCTGGCTGTCATATCCCAACTAAACATCACAGAGGTGATTGTGTCTGTAGGCTGTGTCCACCCACAATACACCGGTCTATGTATTTGTTGTGCTGTTAGCATACACAAATGTGTGCGGATTAGCTCCACACATTTTTTACAGATGTTGATCTACCATCATTCAATTTCATTTAAAATTCCAAAAAAGCACAGGGGAGCGCAACCCCTACAGTGTGGATGGTCGAATTCCTTGCATGCCCCCCAGCCTCAACATGTAAACCACCACACTACTTAGGGTCTGGTTCATCATGGAGGCTAAATAACTGGCTGAGGCCATCTGCATTTCCATGCAGAGAGCCTGGCTTGTTCTGGATGCCCATAATCTAATTTCTCTAGCGATATGGCACAGCACAAAAGCTTAGGGCTCTCCCCTTATATGGGCATTAACCATCAAAGAGGCCGGTGGTCTGTCTGGATCGTAAGTGCGACCCAAAGATGTAGGGTTTCAGCTTCTTTACTGCCCACATGACCGCATAAGCCTCTTTTTCAATGATGGCCCAGTTCCTTTCCCTTTTTGTCAATCACCTGCTAATGTAGGCGACAGGTTGCTCTACCCCTTTAGAGTTCAGCTGCGCTAACACTGCTCCAATCCCAAAATCACAGGCGTCTGTCTGGATAATGAACTCATGACCACAGTCTGGCTTTTTCAGAACTGGGGCCCTGCGCAATCCATCCTTTAAATCCTAAAAGGAGGTTTGACAGGCGTGGGTCAAAGTTACCTTCTCTGGCATTTTCTTGGATGTTACATCATTCAGGGGCATGGCAATGGTCCCATACCTCTTGATGAACAACCAGCAGTACCCGGTGAGACCGAGAAAGACTCTCACCTGCATCGGTCTGGTGGGGAGGTCACAATCCTTCACAGCCTGTACCTTCGCTTTGAGAGGTTGTTTCTTACCTCTGTCAATCACGTGGCCTAGGCAAGTCACTGTGCCCTGCGCTATCTGGCACTTTGTGGCCTTGATAGTCAGACCTGCATTCTGCAACACCTGAAGCACTTGTTTCAGGTGGGATAAGTGATCCTCCCAGGTGTGGATGAACACAGCAATGTCATCTAAATAGGCGACACTGAAGTTTTCCAGGCCAGAAAAAACCTTGTTAACCATCTGCTGAAAAGTGGCACAAGCAATCGTCAATCCGAAGGGCATTACAGTGAACTGATAAGGTCCTCCTGGGGTTGAGAATGCTGACCTCTCTCTCGCTCCATATGTCAAGCTGACCTGCCAATATCGTGCTGTGAGGTCAAAGGTACTCAAGCACATGGCAGCACTGAGTTTGTCAATGAGCTCATCTGCCCGAGGAATGGGGTGAGCATCTGTTTTCATGACAGAAATGAGCCCCCTGTAGTCTACACAAAAGCCACCATTGGTATTTTTAGGGACCAGTACTTCTACGCTAGCCCAGGGGTTTGGGATTGCTCTATCACTTCTAAGGACTGAATCTTGGAAACATCCTCTCTGATGATATCCCTGACCTTATCGGATATCCGGTGAATCCTGCTCTTCAATGGATTACTGTCTCCAGTGTCCAAATCATGGGTGCTCCAATTTGCATCACCTGGAGTAAGTGAAAAGAGAATGGCAAATTGTACCAATAACCGGTGACAGTCTGTCAGTTGGTGTTCTGACAGGTGCGTTGCAAGGCTGATAACTTCAACTTACCCATCTGTGGCTTCAGTGTGCAGGAGGTCTGGGAGGGGATCGGTTTCCTCCTCAGTCTCTCCATCAGTCACTAATGCCATGACCAAGTCATCCCGGCTATAAAGGGGTTTTAGCCGGTTGACGGAAAAGACCCAGCACCTCTGTTTAGGCCCTTTCACGTCAATGAGATAATTCACCTCACTGACTTTTTCCAGCACAAAGTAAGGCCCAGTCCACTTCTCCGGAAGGGCACTCAGTTTGATAGGCTCCATAATCCACACCCACTGGCTTGGAGAATGGACTGTCAGTGTGTCCTTCTGGGCGTGCCAGTGCTTCATCAGCTCCTCACCGACCTTTAGGTTTTTCGTCAATCGTTCCATGTTCTTTGCCATTCTAGACAGAAGGCCAAGGACATAGCCCACCACATCTTGAGTATGGGATGAGTGGTAGCCCTCTCATCCCTCTTTCACTAGACTGAGGGGACCTCGTACAGGATGTCCAAACAGAGGCTCAGAGGGGCTAAACCCTACTCTGTTCCATGGCAGCTCCATATAAACAAACAGAAGGCATGGCAGGAGAATATCCCATTTTCTCCTCAGGTGACCTTCCAAGCCACCTATCATGCCTTTCACGGTCTTGTTGATCCGCTCAACAAGCCTGTTTGCTTTTGGACGGAAGGATGTAGCGAACCGGTAGGTGACTAAACACTCTTCCCACATAGCATTCATACACGCTGATATGACGTTTGATCGCCTGTCAGATCGACTTCCTTGGGGAATCCAACACAGGAGAATATCCCAATCAGAGCTTTCACAATCACAGGGGCTTTGATGATCCTCAGAGGGAAAGCTCAGGGTACCTTGTGGCGTGGTCTACCACCACCAAAATGTATCTGTTCTCTGAGCTGGTTTGAGGATCAAAAGGACCCATGATGTCCATGTCTATTCTCACGAAAGGCCGTTCAACCACGGATAGTGGAATTAAGGGGGCCTTTCTGGCACCACCTAACTTGCCAGAAGCTGGACAAGTGGGGCAGGACCGGACAAATTAATTTACCGTCATGCCAAACTGAGGCCAGTTAAAGTGTGCAGACAACCGGTCTGATGTCTTGTTCGCTCTCAAGTGACTCGCTAAAGGAATTTGGTGAGCCAAATCCAAAAGGAACTTTATGTGGGATTGGGAATCACAACCTTCTGGTGCCCTCACCCTCACAGTATTTTAGCACACTGTACAGGAGTCCATCCTCCCAGTATACTATGAACAGGCCACGGGCCTCACCCTTAGCCTGCTCCTCTGCTTGCTAAGGCCTGCCAGAGTTTGTCTGTGGCTTTGTGAGTGTGAGTGTGACTCTTTCTGGGCTTTGAAGAATTCAGTCTGATCTACGCCCCAGCTGATGCAATCTCATCCAGCTTGGGCAGACCTTTCTCATCTGCGCTCACCTGGTCCTCCACCTCAGGTTCGTGTGCTGCGCCAGGCAACTCTGAGGTCACTGAGTCCCCTGCTACCAAAATAGTGTCCTCAGTGGCTACTGTCCCCTCTCCCGCAGGAGTAGGAAACTCAGCGGTCTGTGGAACTGGACTAGAAGCTACCGGCCACGCCGGTCTCTCCAATAAGCCCTCTGGAAGCACTCAAGGCCCTTAGGCTCTGAGAGTCTTCAATCTGGTGGCCGCTTTGGCCCTCAATCTCGTAGCTGCAGAAACTTGAGATCAGGAAGATCATTACCCAACAGACATGGGACAGGGATGGAGTCTTTCTCCGCTACACAGCACTGGGTCATTTCACCTCGCCAGCAGAATTCTATTATCGGCAAGGGGCACTTACTCCTTCCGTAAAACCCATTGATGCTTCAATCGGCCCATCCGTATACTGGCCTGGCTATACTTACTGCTGGGTGACAGCAGTGAGGCTAGCCGCAGTCTCTCAGACCGCATGAGTTCTGTGTTCATTGATATACACATGTTCTATATAAAGTTGTGTATTATTGGGAACTGGCCTCTCTTCTGGAGACCCGGTACTGTTCCCACTCAGTGTAACCAATCCACATTCGGCCACTCCCTGGCCTAGTGGGAAATCCTCTTCTGTGATGCCACACTAATGATGGCTCTTCCATGAGTCCAACATTCACTATGGCTTGCTTGGGGACGCCCTTGCATGCAGGATCCCCTTTCCTATGGCCTAGCTCCTTACACACGAAACAACCTTTGGGTGATGAGAACTCAGGTTTCCCAGTGTTAGGGGGGCCTGCGCTCTCCTTTTAAGTGTGTACAGCTGAACTAAGGTTTTGGGATTTCCCTTAATTTTTTGGGATACCTGACTTTGAAAAGGACTGGATTGGCCCTTTGTCCTTCCCATCCTTGTTAACCTTTTTGTCCAACGATTTCTCTTCTGGTTTAGATGTGCTCACCTGAGACTGTTTCTGGACTCAAGTACTTACAAACCTGTCGGGAGCCATTGCAAGCTCCTAGGGTCTGGGATAGTCTTGTCCACAAGATGCTGGTGTAGGCCAACCTCACAAATCTTCAATACATGCTCACACACAATCAAATTGTACATCCCATCACTTTGTTACCAGACACCCACCCACCCACTCAGATATTTCAATGACAAGTGTGTGAATGCTTCAGATGTCTGCCCACTTTTCTTTCTGAGCTCTCAGAAGCTCTTGAGATACTGTTCTGGGGTTTTACAGAACTTCCTGAGTAGGGCTGCCTTCATGCTGTCATAAACAGGCCTTTCCTCAGGAGTGAATGGAAGAATTGCATCAGTCCCTGGGGTCCGTAAGTGATTCACCAGGCCTCCACCCCACAGTACCTCATCCACCTCCTGTAGCTGGAAAGCCAGCTCCAGCGCTTCAAACCAGTCAAAAATATCCTTCACCACTTCATATGTCTGTACTTAGTCTTTAGGGATGTGCCGTCTGTGATTATCCAGGCACTCTGATTTGAGCCACTACTGCTTCTTTTGGCAGAGGCGGATCTGTTGGCCTCCTTCTTCTCTTCAAGTGCCAACTTGTGCAGCTCTATGGTGGCCCTGACCCGCTCTATGGTGAACTTGTCCCGCTGTTTCTGTTCCTCTAGTGCTAGTCTCCTCTCCTCTAGCAGGAGCTTTCTAGCCTCTACCAGCTGGAACAATTACTGGGCCACTTAGAGACTGTGCTGAGGCCTGGGACCTTCGGGATGCCACACTAGCCCCTGTCCTCATGGACACCCTAGAGTGTTGAGAAAATCATGCTTGCCCCCCGGCAGGATGCTTGGCGAGAAACACTGCTCATGCTGTCTCCCTCGCCCTCTTCCACTATCCTTTCCCGAAGGTCTTCTTCATTTTGGTACACGGGGTATAACCCATCCCCAGGGGTCTTCTCCCCAACCTCCCTCGCTTCTATACAAGCTTGGAGGCTGGTCAGCAACTCAGCTTTATTAACTTTAGTGCTGTGGAGGAAGTCCCCTCTCTTGACATAGGATGTGCAGGACATCCTTGGTCATGCTTTTCACAGTCTCTATGTCAAGATCCATGATTATTACAAATACCTAACAGTGTCTAAATGTTGCCTGCAACAGTAATTTTATGGTTGAGTGACTAGGCTGTGCACAAGGCTCCAACTAGATCCCACCGCATGTCGCCAATGTGATGAATCAACTTCCGGGGCACCAGTGTTCCAGGGATGAATCTCAGTTTCTAAACCATCAATCAGCACAACACCTCTAGTACATCAGAAAGGATCCAATCAGATTGGAAACAAGTACATTATAAACCTCATTGTCCAATTTTGTAAACGTGGACGGAACGGCAGGATTGTCTCCAAAAGGTCATGGATCATTGGTTAGTTGCTACACAGCGAAAATGCTATTATTACACAATGATAAAAGGTACTGTCCAGTCAAGGTTGTATAAAAATATTGTCTTTATTATTATCCCAACAGACGGTTCTAGCACACTATGAAATACAAGCCACCCTGTAAAGGAATGCAGAAGACAGACAGTTTCAAAGAAGGAAAAGGGATACACTCTGGATACTGACAGGCGGGTAGTCAGTTTAGTAATTCATTGCAATAGTTCAAGGATGCTTGGTTTCAACACAAAGGGAGCAATGGGTAGTAACATGTTGCTATGGGCCTTTTGAGAAGGACCAGGGGACAGGACCACAATGTACCTGGTGCTTGTAGGTGTTCTTGGTGCTCAACAGGGTCGATTCAGTTTAAGTGCGCTCTGCAGCTTCTGCAACAGAGTTCAAGACGGGAAACAGCTGTCGGTATCGGGCATTAGGCAGTTCTGTGAGCAAGGCTGGACAGACGGCTGCAGGCTGGCCTACACAGCTGCTCAGGGTCATGACTCATTGTCTCAGTGCTGGTTGGCAGTTCTGAAGCACTGGTTGAGGCTTCTCAGACGGCATTAGCGACTGCGGCGTAACATTTATCAATTGTACAGTCAGTTGCAGCTTGAGGGGTTTGACTGGCTCGAAAATGTCCTTTAAGGCAGATGCTGGTAGATGATTTTAGATGCACTCCTCCTAGCTTCTTCACTGGGCTTGTGTTGTGCTTTAAGGTGGATGGCTCAAAGCTAAGGAGAGTGTTTCAGGCAGCTGCCTTGTCCTTGGTTTAGAGACTCTCTAGCACTTCCCACCTAAGAAGCTTGCTGAAGAGCCTAGCAGGGCACGCTGTGGGCTGGCTGTGTACCGGTTCTGGAGCTGCTGGCGTGTCCTCTGGATTCAGTATCTCCCTCTGTTCCCTCTCCTCTATTCCCTGGAGGAAATTTAGGGGAGGGATCTCGCTTCCGACTTGAGTGTCCTGGCCTTCCTTCACTTCTGGAAGATGTATGACTGTACCTTCCGTCAGGATCCAATGAGGAGTTCTTCTTGCTACACCTTTCAAAGTCTTCAGATGATCTGCCCTAAAGAGTTGCTCAGCCCTCTCTTAAAGCCAAATGGACCATCAGGATTAGTGTAGGCTACGCCTACCTTAATGAATCAATCCTGGGTCCCCACCAACATTCTCCTGTGTGCATGAGGTCATAACCAGATTGCTTTGCAACAGAAAAGGTGAAGGGGTGAAAACATGTAATACTATGAACCACACGTCTTCCTGTCTGTTGTGGCTCAAATGGTCCCTCTGGTTAATGGAACTCTCTGTGGTTCCTGATTAAAGGGGCAGGTCTGCATTGAAGCTGCAGTGAGAACAGACTTTCTGTCTACATAAATCCACATATCCGTATCGTCTGAATGGGGTCCCCCTCTGGGGATGACTTCTGTAAGCATGCCGTCCCGGCCATGACATTTCCCTGTCAATTGTTACTGAAGGCGGGAGCTGGCATTTGGTTGGCACAGTGCATATGAAAATGGTGTTGGGTATTGCCTGTCTCCTTTGTTAGCCTCAGCAACCAGGCGCCATGTGGACCTGTTCGAATTAAACTCTGATTATTATGTGAAGCTGATACCGGCAACAGAGGTAAACAAAAGGACATTGCCTGCATACAGTTAGACATAATGTTGGTTCCTCTGTAAGAGACTACCTCTTTAGGGAAACCCACTCTGGTGAAGATGCGTAGGAGGGCTCTGGCAACCACCTTGGCAGTGATAGTCCGAAAGGGTATTATCTCAGGGTACGTGGTGGCATGATCAACCAGAACCGGGATGAACTTGTGTCCACCTAATACGGGAGGGTCTAAGGGACTGACAGTGTTGATGCCATCCATCTCAAATGGTGTGCCAACCACTGGCAAAGGCTGTAGTGGGGCAATGACTTTGCCTACAGTTTTACCAGACAGCTGACAGGAGGGGCAGGTCTTGCAGAAGGCTTCCACTTCTACTCCCATCCGGGGCCAGTGAACATGGGGTGAGAGCCTTTGTTTGGTATTTTAATGCCAAGAGGACCAGCTATGGGCACCTCATCTGCCAACTGCAGATGGAAGGACCTGTAGACCTTGGGCACAACCAACCTTTTAACTGCAACAGGTTCTGACTCAGGGGACTCACTATAAAGGAGCTCAGCCTCCCAATAAATCTTTAAGGAGCTAGGCACTTCGTCTTGTCCCTGAGCCTGGGTCTGTCATCCCTAGAGCCTCAAGAGAGTGGCACTCTCTCTGACCCTTACAAAAATTTGCCCTAGAGGGCCCACTTTCAGCCAACAGGCACTGAAGGTCAGGATGGTCCTCTGGGATGAGTACAACTCCTGGGGAGAGTCCTCTGGCTCCCCTCCCTGAGGAGTTGCATCTAGGGTCACCACTGGGTCTAGCCCGTCCAATGCTTGGTCCACAGTGGGTGCTGCTTATGCAGCAGGTAGAGAAGGTCCATTCTTCCCAGAGGTGGCCTTCTTGCTATTCCCAGTTGCCTTGGGTTTCCCCTTTGGCTTGGGTAACTGACCATCAGTCAAATCTTTCTTGTCCTTAGACCTATTGACTACAGCAGCAGCCAGGGCTGGCCCATCAGAAATCAGCCCAAACTCAGCTAGGTTGTTACCCAGCAGCACCTGGGTAGGCAAATGATCAAATACGATCGCAGGAAGTTCTGCTGTCTTGTTATCCACCTGGATGGGGACTAGGGCTACAGGGGAAAGTTTGGAGGCCCCACCAGCTAATGAAGTGGTTATCAGAGGAACACCTACAGCCTGGACACCTTACATTTACAATTGGGGTCGCCCTTCCTGTGGTCCTTTGCCCCACAATAGCAGCAAGTACCAGGGAGGTGAGTAACTGGACAAGGACCACTGCGAGCCTGCTTTACAGCAGGGCAGACCACTACTCTTACTCCTACCCCCATGTGGCTTATCCCCACTAGAGTTGTGGACCTTGGAGGAGGGATTCTTGGGTATATTCTGATGTGGCTTCTTTGTGGACTCTGAGAAGGCCCTTTGTCCTTGTCCTTATCCTTCTCAATAGACCCATTTGTCAGCCAACTTGACTAACTTTAAAGGGTCTAAGATGTTCTGACCCAGCTCTGGTGAACAAGCCTCAGAGAAATGTTCCAAAAACAAGAGGTGGCACAAATCCACACAAGTGTTCACCTAGTAGCCATCAATCCACCCCATCATGTTCATATGTGCAGCACTCCCCCAATAATCCCAAGACTTACTCTCTCTCTTCTTATGTTCCTTGATAAACGTGGCAATCAAATCAGCTTTCTTACGCTCATACAGGTCCCCTTCTTCCACAGTTAGTTTCAGAATACAGTCATAACTAGTGTGAGGTACTCTACTCAGCAAACACCTAGATCAATCCTTCTGGCCAACATCATGGATCTCACAAGCGATCTCAAATGCCTCAATCTATTGAAGAACATCTGAACTCTCCACATACACACCCACCAAATCTTTCATGAATTTGATGGCAGAAGACCTGGCAGTTTCAACTGGCCTAGCTGTGGTTTCTACTTTAGCTTTCTCTTGCTGGAGACGTTCACTCTGTGTCTTTGTCTTTAAGCATCACTTGCTGTGCCAATTCCTCCTTTTTTTAAACTCAGCTTCTGTTTCTAGCTTCTTATACTGAAAGGCTGACTTTTCTCTTTTCAGCTCCAACATGAGTAGCTCACGTTCAGGGCATCCCCCTGAGGAGCAGTTCTGTGTTTCTGACTAGAAATGGCAGGAGAGATGGCAGTCCCACTGGTAGAATTAATCCCCAAGTCCCCACAAAGGAATGTCTACATCCTATGTTATATGCTGACACGGTTTATTAAATAAAGATTAGGTTTAGGTGAAAAAGGGTCACTTTGTACTCAGGAAAATCTACTCCAACAGTTAACAGAATATATACAGTACTATGTGGTACCACAGGTATTGTTGGCATCAGAAAATGCAATACATTTACTAAGCACAGTTTGAACCTCAAAGCACAACTGTAGAAATTCAGGCTATTACTTCAGCTGGCAGAATGCTTTTTAGAGGGCAAGGGCAAGACTGTGTGGAGATCCCCCCACCTAGGCAACCTGTAAGGAAATGTTAGTTAGACTCTGCTTTCATATCAATGCCCAGTCCTTATGTGTTCATTAATTGTATGTTCTTGTCTCTACAGGTCCCACCACCCACCAAATACCTAGGAAGCAGCAAGGAAGCTGGACGTAGGACGAATTAGCGAGCCCGGTGTTTCATCTGCAGTAGGATGCTCCCCTTCATCGTCACAGTACCTTGGGTGCCTTGGAAGTCCAAGTAGTGGAGTCTCTCAGCTTAACTTGATGGTCCCCCTCGAGGATGGACCCCCTCTGGAAGAAGTCGTTGGGTCGTTGTTGTCCAGAAGGAGAAGGAAACCAAGCGGTGTTGAAAAGGCAGCAGTGCATGTCTGTTGCAGTGGTCTCCTTGCTTGGGTTACTACTCTGGCTGTGGACCTTGACAAGGCTTGGAAAGTGAGGATGAGTCATTTGGTTTTCGTCGATGACCACCGGTGGAGACAGATGCAGTGATCAAAGCCAGTGTCAGGTTTAGGTAATTTGCGGGTGGCCGCCATTTGATTCTTCAGTACTGTAGCCACAGCACAGATGACAGGATGGCTTCTGGTGACTAGGACTCTATGTTTGGACCCTCAGGAATCGTTCTTCAGTGCGGCGTGGCAAAAAACCCACCGGCGGCCACAGGCAGCGCCACTGGCATTCCTCAGCCATGGAAAAGTGAACAGATGTCGGGCCTGCAGTCCCACTCAAATATGTCTTCAGTTATTTGGAACTTGTCAAGCTGGAAGCATTAGGTAGCACTAAGCAATGGTTCCCCTCTTCTGTGCGATGCACTGCAGTCTGGCCTTACAACGGTCACAGACAGCCTCAGGACCCAAGACGATACTGGTGGACTTCCTGGGCACAAGATCTTGATTGAAAAAAGGCAGTTGAGACTAGAGCTAACAGGCTGAAGCAGCAGGTTGGAGCTGCTTTACTCTGATACTCATTACTGATGGCTTTACCGAAATAAAGAGTTGTTTTGAACTCACCGAGTTGTAGATCTTCAGTCCAAATATTGGCGACAAGTATTAAGTTGGACCGTTCGAAAAGCAGCTTCAGCCCTGCCTTGCCTGCATCCTAGTCGTGGTGTCTTCCCTGTCCGAAGAAGCAACACTGCTTTGGGTTTCCTTCATTTTGGGAACACAATGAGAGTGAGCGCATGCGCCCCGCACGCCTGTGAATAGGACACACATTGGTTGCCGAGAGATCCACTCCGCAAGCGTCCGGGGCACCATTTAAGGTCAGGCGAGGCTCCGGGGACAGTCTTTAGAGTGGAGGAATTCTGAATTTCAATAAAGACTCGCTTGGAACTTGCTGCAGATTCGTTTCCTCTGCATGTTCCACAGAAGGTGACAATTGTGTGTGAATTTGTGTTTTTGGAACCCTACCCTTTACAGCATTTTGCAATGAATATCCCTGGCTCTGCAACCCCAGGTGATCCCTTGATCAAGTGGGCTAGCTGGAAAAAAAGGATTTCTTTCAATATTTGCATGGTGTTTATGGATCCTCCTTTGCTGCTGACAGGAAATACTCTCTTCTGTATCACTGTTTGGGTCAGGAGGGGCAAGCCATTTTCAGAGAATTGCCAAACTCGTCTAACGCTGAGGCAGAAGGATTTAATAGCTACGAGATCACTCTTGAAAAGTTGGACACGCATTTTATAGGAAATGAGAATACGTTTCTAGCTAGATGTCACTTTGCCACCCGAGACCAGAAGAAAGTAGAATCTATTGAGGAATATATGACAATATTGGGTGGATTGGCGATCAAATACGATCATTGCAGGGATGGGCACCCGATAGACCAACGTATGATACGATGTTGTGACCACAAGGTTAGGGAAGCAGTGTGGTGAGAAGGCAGTACTGGTGTAGACATAAGCTTGGAGAGAGCAATATAAATTGCCAAAATGATGGAGAATACTGAGTCGTATGTTAAGGAACTAGATGCTGATTCCGGAAAAACACATGAGGGTAATACCAATGCCATAGAGAAAGTAAAGGGTCCCTAGGATATGGGACAGAAAGAGGTGTGGAAGTCGACCTCCAAAAAGAAGTCTGAAGTAAAGAGGGGAGAGACGAGGATAAATGAAAGAAACATTTTTCTGTGTTGGAAGTGAACTTGTGCACATATACAAGCTCCTTACGATGAGGTAACAATACTTTGAGATGGATGGGGATGCAGAATATACTCAAACATCGATAATCAAACTGACTCAGGAAGTTGGCAAAGTGTGTCTGTTTTAATATCAATTATCTAAAACAGGGAGTATAACGAACATCAACGAACTCACTCGATCTTCTCACTCAATGCATTTCATAAAAAACATAGCTTATATACTAAAACCTTGTCATAATTGACATCAGTCTACGTTGCAAACTACAAAAACCTATTTGGGAAAGTGATGGCTTAACAGGAACATCTACGTATACGTTCCATACTTGTTGGGAAGGTGATTGGGTTTCTAACATTAGGTGGGGGCAACTAAGCCCTCCTCTAGTGCAGGTCTCAATGAACTTCATCAAATACCAACATCCCATTAGTTATACAAACTATAGGGCTCTCGGCTACGTGGCCCTTTATAACTGGTTGGCACCCTTGTACCACTCTATAATATTCCACCTACGCAAGCAGCACGCAGGTTAACATCCAGGTGCTGGTGTGCTCGTCATAACCATAGCTTCCCACCAATTATCCTGTCGTCAATCATCACTCTTGCAGTCTGCCAGTCCAGTCAATTAAGGATTTGAACTTGGCCTTGGAAATGTTCTCTGCGCCTGAGAATAAGAGTGAGTATAGACATACTTTGTTTCTTGGTTTCGATACAGCTCAACTCAGTATCTATTTTCATCCATCCATGTGACTGCAGACCATGTTTCAGAGTCTTTCTGTATTTAAAATACTATTTACCATTAAATTGATGTCATCAATGTTCTCACTACTCATCCAAGAAAGGAGTTTGTTCTTTTCACATGTTCTGTAACTACTGTGTGAACATTCAGGTTCACGGCTGGGCCAAGTAAGCCTCTCTTGTGCTCTGCTAAAATACGTTATGGAATCATCCATAGTCCATACATTCCTTTGCATATATGTTGGCGCATCGCTGCATTCTATTCACTACATAGCCAGCCTTTAAGAATACTGTGTCTACTTGCGTTACTGCATCTGTACACTTGTAAAATTACTTGATATCTTCTTCATTATTTCTGCAGCCTGAGCATCTTCATCTCGAGCCCGAAATGTTGCTCATCTTTATCACCTCCTCCTTTGTTTCTACAGAATATCTATATTCTTCGGCCTCCTCTTCTGAGTGCATCAGCTCTGCTCTGTATGACACCACTAGGCTTCTCTTTTGCTCAGTTTTCACACTTCTTCTGGGATTTCATTGAAATGGCCATCATATTGTCAATGCTTGTATGGTTTCCTCAATGGGAATCTTACTTCCAAGATCCTTTTCAGTATTGGTATTTTCACTGGTACTGCACGTGTCTCACACTCTGGTTCCCAACATATAGGTAGCATGGGGGAGGAGCTTTGGGTGGGGGTACTTGGCTCCACCTCTACAGAAGCTCTGATCACCTTGTGAATGATAAGCAATGCTTTGCACAACATATTGTTTGTAGAGATTGCGGGAGAAAGGGTCATTAAGCTCGATGTTGTAAGCATCAGTTTGAATTTGGGAGCATGAAGTGTGTACAAGAGGAGATGGTGCAGTGGCGAGATTCTGAAAATGAGGATGAAACTTGTGTTGTAAATGCGTTGGATGCCAAACCCAAGAGGGTGAAGCCCCAAGCAGAGATAGAAGTAAACAATGTGAGTGTGAGGTTATTCATTGATAGTGGTGCCGACTTCACCTTGTTGAACATGGACATGTAGAAACAAAAACTTAATTGTTGTGATTTGCAAGAACCTACTGTGGTAGCACAGGCATATGGTGTAGTACCAATTGATATTTTGGGTGAGTTTCTGGCAGAATTTGGTTACAAAGGGAGACAAGCCACTGAAATGGTGAGTCACGGGAGGCTAGAGCTCAGGGGCGATGCGCTCACCTTGGAAGCAAGATGACGCGGAGCAACACAGGTTCAATCACCGGGTCTGCACTTAGTAACCTCTGGGTATTAAGAGCGTTATAAATAACCCATTACACTTACACCCAAAAAGGTGGCAATCTTTTTTCATGGGACACTCAAGCTGATTTAGGTTTGAGGTTAGATCCTGATCATCCCTCCCTGGTGGCGGTAGTTCAAGAAAACAATGGAGAAGTCAGTAAAATAAGTGTTTCTGAAAGTGACATTAAGAACTGGTTTCCGAGTGTATTTGAAACAGGATGTTTAAAGGGTGTTGTGCACCTGATAAAACTGAAATCAGGGGTGGTTCCTGTCCTGTTGGAGAAAAACCCAGATCAATGCCTTTAGTGGTGAGACCTGAAATTGAAAAATAACTAAAGGGAATGCTCAATGAACGGATAATAGAAGAGGCAGAGACCGCTGGATGGGTTAGTCCCATAGTAGCTGTGCGAAAGCCCAATGGGAGTGTTCGACTGTGTATAGATCTCCGGGTATTGAATAAATGTGTGGTGCCAGATAGATTCCCATTGCCACAAATTGGGGATCTCTTGACTGAGACTACAGGGGCTGAAATGTTTTCAACAATAGATTTGGAGGCAGCCTATCACCAAGTACGTTTGCATCAGGAGTCGATGAACCTAACATCATTTATTACAATGCCTGGTTTGTTTCATTGTAAAAGGATGCTGTTTGGTTTGATTTTGGCAACCAGTGTCTTCTAAAGAGTCATGAGTAAACTATTCAGAGGAATGGTAGGGTATACTGTTACCAAGACGACATTCTTGTATGGGGAAGACATTTGGATGAACATGATGAAAGATTAAAAGACGTTCTTAGACAGTTGTGTGATGTGGCAATGGCCATATCATTGGAGAAGTGTAAGCTCAGGCTGCTAAAGATGCAATATCTAGGTCATGAATTGTCTGCTCAAGGCATTAGGCCCAAGAGAGCTGCCATTGAGGCCATAAGAGAAATTAACCCTGTGAATGATACAGGAGAGTTATCTTCATATCTGGGGTTGGTGGAGTATTTTGGTAAATGTGTGAAGAACCTGGCAGAAAGGACCAAGGAGATGAGGGTCCTGTGCAAGAAGGGTTCCAGGTTTGTGTGGAGTGAAGCATGCCAGAAAGAATTTGAGGAAGTAAGGGCATGCTTGGTTGATGCCCTAACTGTGAAGGGTTTTAAAGAAGACTGGCAAGTGTATTTGTATGTGGATGCCAGCGAAAAAGGATTGGGTTGTTTGTTGATGCAAGAGAAAGGGAAGGAGGTGCAGACAGTATCATTTGCCTCACAGGTTTTGAAAGATGTGGAGCAGGGATATTCTGTTGTGGAGCGGGAGTCACTGGCATGTGTGTGGGTGTGTGTGGGCTGTTGAAAAATTCAAAATTCTTGTTTGGGGAAGGAGATTTACCATTGCAGCTGAACACAAACCATTAATTGGCCTATTTAGTAGAAAGGGACTCGATGGAGTGTCCAGGGGGATAGTGAGGTGGATAACAAGTTTGCAGGGGTTGGACTTTGAAGTGCGACATATAAAGAGCGAGTTGAAGGTGATTGTGGATGCCCTATCTCGTAATGTGGTTGAGAATGTGGGTATTGAGGAAAAGGAGGAGGATGGTGAGATTATTTTGAATTATCGTATAGGAGATGTAGAAAATTGGCAAACACGGTGTAGGGGAGATGGCATGTATCAAAACGTTGTGGAATTTGTGTAGAAAGGGGGGCCTAATGATGAGGTAGAGGAAAAGTACAAGGCATTCAGAAGGATGAAATATGGACTGAGTGTGATTAAAAGTGTGTTAACCAGAAGGAACTGCATGGGAGTCCCCGATGGGATGAGAAGAAATGTGATGCATGTCGCACATGAAGGGCATTTGGGTTTATGCAAAACCAAGAGCCTAATACGTCAAGAATATCGGTGGCCCAATATGGACCAGAACATGGAAGAGATGCTGTAAGGTTGCAAGGGTTGCAGTATTAGTGATAAAGTGCTGGTAACTAGGATTCCACCGAGGAAGGTGGCAGAGCTGCCAAGTACTGTGTGGGAAATGGGGTACAACACAGTACTACTTCTTTGTACAATCCCAAAGGCAATGCAGTTGTTGAAAGTTTCAATAGGACCATTATGGATGCCGTGAGGATCGCCGCGGCAACTGGTGGTGACTGGGTGAGAGCAGTTATGGAATGAGTTATGCAATATGGAGTTGCTCCCCATCAAGTAACTGGAGTATCACCATTTAAAGTTGTGAGGAGGAGATGAACCAATTATAAGTTACATCCAGGATGGATGAGACGGTATGGTCCTGTTAGGCCTGTCGTGGATGAGGAGGTGCTGAGTAAAATAATGGTGGCCAGCCAGGCAATGGCAAAGAAGAGGTATGATTCGAAGAATTGCACCAACGAGAGGGCGATGCCTAGAGGAACCATGGTAAACGTGAAGTTGGGAAAGAGAGTGGAAAAGGGCATGATGACGTTTTCCAGACCGATGGAGGTAAAAGAAGATTTGGGAAATGCTGTGAGATGGGTGAAGGGTGAAAAATGGGGAAAAGAAAGAGTGGTCATTTTGAAGCAATGATAACCCTTGGGAAAGGGAAGGCAGTGTGTTATATGTGTTAAGCTAGAAAACATTGCTCCATGGAGTGGAGCAATATTGCTGTGTAAATATGCACATAGTTTATTAGAATGTCCCTTCCTAATGGTTCTGGATTGACTGGCAAGATTCCATTATGTAGAATCTTTTGGATTGAAGATGGGTAGTCGAGACCGGACCTGACCGGCGGAAGCAGCAGGCGGGAGCAGCTTATTCTGATACTCATTGCTGAGGGCTTTACCCAAATAAAGAGTTGTTTTGAACTCACCAAGTTGTGGATCTTCATTCCAAACAGGTATCCCATGGGGCTTCCTCTCCAACATTACAAAATGAAGAGCTGCACTGCCGGGGGTCCATACAATGTGTGTAATTTTAAGAGGGAACAAGGGTCTTTGTGCCCCGTATCTTTGGTGGCACCCCATTTTGTCCCACTCATTTGGCCGGGGCCCCTTTCATTTAGATGTCAGGTCCACCCAACATTTTCATCAAAGTTATTCCAGTGCCACAAACAAAGAATATTAGACAGCCCGGCTGTAGGGACAGCTACAGACCCTGCTTTCTTGTTCAGCCTCTGATTCCCGCACATCCAAGCGTGTTTCGGGAGAGAGGGGTGGGTGGAGCTGAGCAGGCGGTAACTCTAAAGCACAGTCAGAGAGAGGGAGGGAGAGAGACATAGGGCCTCACTACACGGTAAGCAGTAGGGATTTAACGTTACCGGTAATGGAATACTGGTAACGTTAAATCCCTATGCTAATTACGACCCGGCTCACCGCTATTAGTGGCACCGCTAAGTACAGTGCCACTATTAGCGACCAGTCCGCGGGCGCGCGACCCTCCATCCCGTAAATAACGCCATGCCGCTAATAGCACACCATCACAAGGCGAGCGGACATGCCAATAGCGGCATGGTAAAGCCCCCAAAACCCCTTACCGGCATGCCGCTATTACTGCCATCACGAACCACCCATTAAAATAGCTGTGCAGTGTTACCACCTGCCACAGGTGACCACAATCAGCACAGGTGGAGGCAATGGAGACTGTGGCTGCTCAAAAGGAGCACACCACACCCCTTCCCACACCCCTTCCCACACCAATATGGTTCCAATACTAGCAGCATTACATGGCTTGGAGGACCTGATAGCAGCACAGCTGCAACAACAACAGGCAGCAAAGAGGAGAAGCAGGAGGAGGAGGAAGGCAAGACAGGCACAGCAAGCACCACCACGGCACCTAATCATACTACAGAGGCACCCACCAATTCCCAGGATCAGAGCCAGTCCATTTAACCTAACACCTGAGCCGATACACACCCTGTACCGTCTGGACCGGGATACCATCACCAGCATCGTGGACATGATACACCACGACATTGTGAGCCTCATAGACATCAGAACTGCCATCCCCCTCTACTGAAGGTGGTGACTGTGCTCCACTTCCTGGCCACAGGCACCTACCAGCATACAGTGGGGCAGATGCATGGCATCTCCCAACCAGTATTCTCACGCACACTGAACCAGGTACTCGATGCCCTCCTGAAGCATGCACCCGAACACATATACATTCCACGGACTGCCCAGGAGATTGCAAACACCAAAGTCGGTTTCTATTCACTTGCAGGCATCCCAAGTTTCATCGGGGCCATCGACTGTACACATGTGGAATTGGTCGTCCCACATCACAATGAAGTAGTGTACCGAAACAGGAAGCAATTCCACTCCATCAATGTCCAAATGGTATGTGACGCCAACAAGATAATCACACATTGCTGTGCCCAATTTCCCAGATCTACCCTTGATTCCATGGTCCTGCGGAACTCAACTATCCCACGCTACATGGAGCGACAAACGGGACAGCGTTCGTGGCTACTTGGTGAATAGCATGCCAAGCACATGGCAGTGTGCGTGGGGGGGGGAGAGATAGATACTCCAACTGGGTGTAGCCTGTAGTCCATCGTCCAAATGCACATACAGATGTAAGTCAATGAAATGAACAGGCCACACTTGAGGTGAACAGTAACAGGACCCCAATCCTTCCTCCATATAGGTGACGCCGGCTATCCCCTGAAGAGGTGGCTCCTCACACCTCTACGGAACCCACAGAACAGGCACGAAGAGGAATACAATCGTGCACATACCCGTACCCGCATCGTGATTGAGCAGACTTTTGGCCTATTGAAGTCACGGTTTAGGTGCATTAGCAGGTCTGGTGGCGCTCTCCTGTATGGCCATGAGAAGGTGGCCAAGATCACCATGGCATGTGTCATGCTGCACAATATGTGTATCAGACGGAATGTGCCACTGCCCCCTGACGTTGAAATAGAATCACCTGATGAGGATGATGATGGTGATGAGGATGGAGGTGAAGGGGATGCAGGTCATGCAGGAGGGGGTGGCCAGGAGGGACGTGCTGTGAGGCAGCATCTGATCAACCAAATATTCTGAGTAACATGTTCTCGTACTGTCACCTGGATATGGCTAGTGGTGCACTGGTGTCTGTTTGTTAGCTCACAATGGACCCTGGCGTCAATAAATCAAACATACACAATGAACAAGTCCAGGCCTGTGTTTTGCTCTAACACCAGTGTATTTATGAACTCCAACAGGAAAATGTGCATGTACCCAAACATCCCACCACCCTACCCGCCACAACTGTCCCATCACACCCTACCCCCCACCCCCCACAACTGTCCCATCACACCCTCCCCCCACCCCCCACAACTGTCCCATCACACCATACCCCCTAGCCCCCACAACTGTCCCATCACACCCTACACCCCCCCACAACTGTCCCTCATGTGTCTTCCACAATTTTTGCATCCAGCCATGCACGTGGAAGCATGGATATTCACTCCCTATTGGTCAATGCCTGATCCAGCATTTGGAGGCTGCCGGGAGGAGCGCCTGGTGGTGCGTGCGGAGCGTCAGAGTGGGCTTGTCTGCCGCGAACCGGCAGACGAAGAAGTGGCAGACTGTCCTGGTGCTGGTGGAAATTGACGGTCCATTGCATCCGCAATGCGTGTGAGTACCTCACGAACTCTGATGAGCTCCCCACACAGCCTGTCTGTGCAGGTCTTCATACTCTCCCTGGAGTGCCTGGATGTCTCCCCAATCTCCGCCCTGAGACGGGCAGCCTCTGCCACATGCTGACCAACCAGCACAGTGAGACCCTGTTGCCGCTGGATGATGCTGGCCAGATCAAGGGCAGTGTCGGCCTCTGGTGGTGTGGCTGCTGTGCATTGTGATGCTGGCAGGTGTACAGATGGAGGCACCGGGGGGCTACTGAAGGATCCCATGGTCTCGTCACCAGTGATGTTGGAGCCAGGTGTGTGATGGGGTGATGGCTTGGGGGTTCCAGGTGGGCTTGGGGTGTGCATGCCCAGCTCGAATTCAGTTGGGTCCTCCACATCAGTTAATGGTGCGGTGGCTGCCGCCTCTCCTGCCGAACTAGCAGTAGCTGAGGGTGGTCCCTCGGTGGCTGTGAGTGGTGGTGGTGAGTGAACCTCGTGAGGTGGGGCTGTTGGGTTTGGTGTGGCCTTGGCAGTGGCATTCAAATGATGTTTGGAACTCTGCAAATGGAGCCTTGCGCCTTTTCCCCTTGATGTCGTGGGGGTGTCCTCGGTGGGCTGTGACCTTTTCTTCTTCTGCGCAGGGGGTGCCTGGGATGCATCCTCACTGTCAGTATGTGACCCTGTCGGGGACAAGAAGGGGGATGGCATTGGTTAGGGTTTGATGTACTTAATGCAGGATACATCATCAATGCAGTTGTGGGCATTTGCAATTCATTGTGAAGGGTGCAGGTGATGTGCCAGTTCAGTGGCTCATCCATGCAGTGTTGTGTGTGGCACTTGACTCTGTTGATGTGTGCATGTGTGTGTTTATGGGTCTGGCACTGACATGGGCAGGGTGGGATGCATGTGTGGATGTATGGCCATTCATGAGGTGAGCCAGGGCTGACATTTGTGGGGACCTGTAGATACACATTCCATGCTTTCATCAGTACACTTACCTCCATCTAACGTGTCTGCCACGCCATGCTCCATCCTCCTGACTCCCTCGATACATTCGACTCCGATCAGGTTGGCCATGTCTCCTCCCATTCCTTTAGCTTGATTGGCGACCCAGATCTGCCAGCGATGGCAGTGTTATGATTCTCTGCCAGGATCATTCTGACCCAGAGTCTCAGGTCATCCCATCTTTTTCTGCACTCGCGTACATTGCGGGTGCAGGTGCCCACGGCACTTACTTTCATTGCCACTTCGGCCCAGATAGCCTTTTTCTTAAGGAGGGTCTCCCGCCGCATGTCGTTAGCGAAGACCACTGCAGCATTGTCTGCTAAGGTTTGGGTCAGCATGAGTAACTCCTCATTAGAAAACTTTTCTTTCCTCTGGCGATCAGTTGTTTTTTTCAGTGCCTTGGGCATGGTAAGGGTATTCCATTGAATCTCAGACAGCAAAGTACCACAAACAGGCCCAGGGGGCAGAGGATGGCAATGGATTGTGTTTTTAAAGATGGCCGCCGTGCTCTTTCCCGTTCCTGTGCGATGACGCTATTTCCGGTTCCGCAATTTAACGGTCACCGCTAATAGCGGTGACCGCTATTTGCATGCAGCGTGAGGGCGGAGGTGCTATCTGCACTTTCGTCGAGGGCGGTAAGTGACTTTTTGGGGTCTTTAGCGGCATGGCGGTTGGGTCATTACCGGCATGGCGCTATGCTCGTGTCCGCGTACTCGTAATGGTGCGCTATTAGCGCCCTCTTGCGAGGGCGGACCCGTTAAGAGCGCCATGCCGGTAATTGTGGATTTTTAACGCACAACGTGTAATGAGGCCCGTAGTCCTAGATCAGTCTATGCTTTGCTGGGATCAGCTAGTATATGTACTGTACTGCATAATGTAGCATTTTGGCTCGATTTTAGTCGCCAGTACTGTTGCCCAGCGGCGCAGAACCACAGCCAGCCGTGGCAATCACAAACAGACTAGTACATGGATGCTTTTGTTGACACAGTGAAATGCAACGCACCATCCCGAAATATACAACCATGGGCACGTGATGTGCAGGCACCAGTCACTGACAAGGCAGCATGCGCCTCGTGGTGTCAGCATCCAACGGCATTGTGCAACAGCAATACCCAGCAAATATTGACACATAATCTATTGCCTTGACCCCGCCCGTTCCTCTGCAAAAAGGGGCCGCGATTGTTCGAACGTTTATCCCACAAAAAACCACATTATGAGTTTGGTGGTGTCTCGGCAGTGAAAGAGATACCACCAAATGTATTTACAGCTACCGTCACTTGAAATTAGAGCCGCATTACAAGCGGTGGTATGGCTGTGTTAGTCCCCACTTTTGGGGGATTTCACCGGCCATAATTCCGCCAAAATATCCAGTTTTTTTGGCGGTAAATTAAAGTGGAGGAATTACTGACAGCATTTCTCTCAAGGGTTTTGTGCTCAGAGAGCAGGGCATCGAGGCGCTGTTACAGAATTATTTTGTTTTGTTGTTATCTTAGTTACATATTTATAACGCGCTTAAATACCCAGAGGTTTCTAAGCGCAGATCCGGGGCTCGAACCTGTGTTGCTTCGTGTCATCTTGCTTCCAAGGCGAGCTCGTTGCCACTGAGCTATCCTCTCTGGACCCACTGACCTATCCTCCCCACTAATGCAGCATACCATATAAATGGTTCAAATTCTGCTCAGAGTATAACTCCAAGAATCCCTCATGATCTTCCTCTATGCCCGTTCCACATGAAGAACGAGGCACCCCACCCCACACCAGCCAGCTTTATAAGCCCCTATGACAGGGCAAACATCCCTAATTGTCCATTGTGCCCTCATGTATGGGTCCAGCTCATTGATAATCCGCCTAATAGCGCTGAGTGGTTTCTAAACAGTGATCGGGAGTTGTCTTGCTTCCCAGACTAACACGTTGCCCCTGAGCTAGCCACCCTTGCAGATGACTGCGGCATGAAGGGATCGTAACAAGTTGAAAGTCATCTGTGTCTATCACATGGTGCATTCTGCTCTCCCCAAACTCAATCAATTGTTTCTCACTATAACGACACTTTTATTTTTAGTAGCTGAAGTCCATATTTGAATGTCCTTATAGACATGAGTAGGGGGTCATTATCTCTTGTGGCAATGAGGCTCCCCAAACGTATACCCCAGACTTCGTCTTGTGCAATAGCTTGGGGGCAGGTCGTTATCCCGCATTAATGACCCATCCCCAGGTTTACAAGCATTAATAATACCTTTGATATCTGTGTGTTTCTATTATAAATAACTTTCAGACCATTGGCAACCTTAAGGAGAACGAATATCCTGTTCCTTGCAATGACGTGCCCCTCTGAGGTTCATACGAGAGGGTGGGAGGTGTGTAAGAAAGCGCTATTACCGCTTTTGGAACATTCAGGAACATTTACCAGTCTCCTCAAAGCCCCGCTATGCTTGAGGCCTGCTGCAGGCGACCACATTTCTGGGCCCCGGTATAAAGCAGGAGAGGGCAGAAGAGGCGAGCTGGGCACACACCACAGTGACAGACAGAAGCTGCATATATTGGGTGTAGTTTATAAATCAATGGCGTGTTGTCTGCTCTGGTGGCACTGGCTGTTCATTTTACACGACCCATCACTCCACGAGGCAATTTATGGCATCGGAGACACAACTCGAACTACTCGTGCCTCAATGTGACTTTGATAAGTAACTTCGACTGCATCCATCAAGTAACCGTACCAGGGGAACTCTGCCGCTCTTTATCTCACAAAGCTCCTAGACATATTTTGGGTTTTAATTGCATTGGTTTCCAAAAGGAATACACAGAGGCAGCGCTCGGCCCACTTTGTGGCAGGCTAGTGGCGCTACATGTTTGTCACACACCGTTGTGGTGTGAAGATATTTTATTTAGTGTTTTCATTTGTTAGGTTATTGTGACTCATACAGCGCACCGCTGCCATTTCCATGGTCTCCAGGCGCTCTGGTGGATCTGAAAAGGAACGGAGGGCTCGTGAGGTTTAGTTATTTGCATGGAGAGGGGAAGCGCAGGAGCGCTGTGTTGTGCTGTTGGTCACTTTGGTTCCGAAAAAACGGTCACTGTGTGCTTGGTTTGTTTTCATTTGGTAATGGTTATGCAGTGTTGGGTGCAGGAGTGAGTGCATGAAATTGGGTTGTGTATTAGATGTCTAAGCCCCTCCCCTGGAGGCGATGTTCTTATTCTAATCACACAATGTGCTGAGTCCTCTAGTTCCTATCAGTTAACAAATGGGAGGCAATCTAAAAAGTCATTCTTTAGGGCTTGCTCCATTTGTGGGCTAAATGTGTTTGAAGGGTACACAAACAAGGATTGCATCTCCTTCCTGTATCCTAACCAAACCATTGAGGAGTGATATCTGCCAAGGTTTCAGTGCAAAAGCGACCGGCACAGGAGGTTAGCGTGCTGGTTAAGCTAAGGAAAATATGCACCGTCAGGAGCTGAGTTTTCCAAGAGTGGCAGGTGGCAGTGCAAAGAAATTCGGTGAAGATGATCCCTTCTCGGCGCAGGGCTAGGTACGAGGAGACCACAGAAGGAAGAAATGGGAGCTAAAAACCTACCTTGGGATAAAGACTCGCCTGCGGCACACATGTCATCAACTAGCACCTGAACGATGGCTGGGTTATCCACGATCATCCAAAGGCCATCAACACCTGCTGGGTTGTTGACTAGCTCCAGAAAAAAGGCCATGGAACAGCAGCCATCGCGAT
Organism: Ambystoma mexicanum; assembly: GCF_040938575.1. Lineage (NCBI taxonomy): Eukaryota > Metazoa > Chordata > Amphibia > Caudata > Ambystomatidae > Ambystoma > Ambystoma mexicanum. The sequence goes on along the minus strand of NC_090932.1, from coordinate 27,089,658 downwards.
CGACGCCTTCAACATCATAGGTCATCATAGGTCAGGTCGACTAATAGATTCACCTCTCGTCAATGATGGAATCAAAACCTAGGCCATCAAACCACGAGTGGTCGACGTCATGCCACCAAAGGTCATGTCTAAGGAACCAACTGAATAATCGCAGTAGAGAGTCTGCTATATTACTGAAGCAAGCACATTCTTTCCATCGTGGCACTAAGCACAAAGGACATGGGTTCACCCAGGCTAGAAAAGACTGCCATAGACCTACCGGCTCCACATCAAAGCTCTTTTGCTCTTCTCTGTCTCAATCCCACTAACAACTCGGACCACGCAAGTGGCAACATGGCACAGTACAAGATCCCATAACATCCTCTGGCATTCCAGGAGAGGATACATTTTGAGAAATGTCAACCTCTGGATGCCAACAGACCTGCCCAGTGAACAAAGATGTCTAGCCTCGGTCTTCCTGGGCATACCCTAGCAAAAGGATGTCATGTTGGAAGTGTCGCGCAATTTCTTTTTTTTATTTTTTGTTTGAATCGCACACTGCCACCCTGAGCAATACACATTGACCACTGCTAATATGGATCTGCAATCAACCTGATGGTTTATCTGTATCAATGGTAATCTGCCTCCATGTATTCTGTGGTTGTGCCCTGGTCCTCCAAAGGGCCCTTCTGCTATGTCTTCTTGGCCACCTCCCTCTGGCGAAGAAAGAGCTTATATGCAAACACTTCTTGAACCATGGCATTCTAATGCTGATGTCTAACTGGCAGCAGCCAGTCCAGCCCTTTTGGAAGGTGCTTGCCAGTACATTTTAGGGGAGTTGCCCAACAGAGAAAAGGGTTGGTTTGGCAGATGCAAAGCTCTGATTTCTGGAAGGGTCTGCATGTGATATTTGTATTGGTAAAGACATGCAAAGCATGGTGTGGATTTACCTCGTAAGTTTTCACGTGATATTCAGTCCAAGATGTTGAAAACTCCATTGGTGGTGTGTTCAGGGCACAGTGGTGCAGACTGGTGTACACTTCCATGGGTTAACTGATTAGGAGCTCACAATGAAGTCTACCGTTGCAGCCAAATCTCTGATCGTGATAGACCTTCCAGTCTAGCTTGAAGACTTTAGATCTCTGACCTCAGATGGCTGCTGAGGGTTCCTTGAAAGGATACTGACAATTGGATGAATCTCCAAGCATACCTAGAAGAGACCAGGCCTAATGACCAAAGGTTTATATTGTCCATGCACCAACCACACCCTCACAGTGAAGCAAAATGGCTTGCTTGTTTGGGTCCTCCCATCTCCGTTAGGAGTCATTTTGTGGTAGGTTGTATCAACCTTGTGAAAAGCGTGTGGATTTTATCTGTGGTACCCAGTGAGTACAGGTTATTTCTTCCAATTCGTAACCTGCCCTGCATCAGGTGGGTTTAGAAGGGCCTATGAAATAAACTTATGGGGTGAGGACTCTGGAGCATGTTCCCAAGGACCAGTGTTTGTCTAGCTCTTTAATGTCACCCAAACTGGTTGGGCCTGAGGACCATGCTGAATCTGTCCACCCAGGTCAGCAGCCAATATTTGGTTTTGAATGGTCTGTTTGCTCTCATGTAGCGGTGCCGTACTCAAACAGGTGTGAGGAACTAAGCAACATGGACAACATTGAATGACTGCGTCAACATGGAAATCTGAAGTGAGTGGACCTTAATGGAGTCGAACGGTTCTCCTTGCTGGCAATTGGAGCCAGCAGGTCTCCTAAATGGATGATTAAGACTTCCTAATGTTTGTAAGAACTTCAGGTGTTGCCCTGATCCAAGCAACATGGGTCGCAATTGCACCAGATGGACGGTTTTGTGCGTATGCTCCAATGCAAAAAGATCACAAAGGTGTGTAATAATGTCTTTGGGCTCCGACTGGATATTCTCTCCATACTTTAAAAAAAGAAATGTTTTACATAATAAACCTTAGGAATCATATAAAGCTATACCTTAAACAATCTTCTCACTGTGTTTGCCTCATTTCCAAACCATCCCACCCCCGCTTGTTGCCTATTATACTGCTTCCTACTCACCCTTATGATGGCACACTAAGCATGAGTTGGTTATGGTGTTTGTTTGTTTGGGCATGTCCTCTTGATCAGGTGCAGTGCACGCAAATGTGAACATAGGGGGCACGAGGGTGTCCCATGCCTGAATGCTGTCACTTGTGTCCCCTGTGTTTAGGAGTACTGCCCTTTTCCATGCAGCAGCCTCGGCTATCAGCCATTTTTTCAAAATCTCTCCACCAGCTTTCTATGTTAGAACCCCACCTCGCTCCCCCCCCCCACCCCGGGAGATTTCCATGCATGGTGATTCTGTGCTTGGCCAATATATATGCCAGGTCTTGCATCTTTTGTGCACATTTTGTATGCTTAGGACGCACAGATCGGCCCACTAGGCACGCACCTTGGGAGTGCCAATCAATTTTAAGCCCTCCCTTGGTCATCCTGTCTGCCACCTCTTCCCAATATATTCTGTGTGCAAAAGCCCAGAACCTATGTAGGATCCCAGCATCTGTGGCTTTGCAACTAGGGCAATGTTGCGCCAGGGAACTTGGGAGATTCTCAAAGGTTTTAGGTATGCTCTGTGTTATTTGCATCAGTTGTAGCCTAGCGTTCCGGTACACCCTCCTATGGTAACCCAATATGCCTTTGCATTGTCTATCAGGGAAAGGGGCCCCAAGATCTTCCTCCCACATGTGTCTCACTGCCATTTCCGTGCTTGGTCCACGGTCAAGAGGAGGTCGCATATCCTGGGTTTGGTTTGTCCGCCCTCTGCGAGTGTCTACTATTGCCTGTTTCTCCATCACCTTGCTAAATGTAGGCGTATGATCTCCCTTTTGACTGTACAGTATTACAAGTATGGATCGCTATGTAAGTTAAGCCTGTATGCCTCACTAATTACCAATATAGGTGCTACTATGGCATTTACGGTCTCCCCGTGTTAAGCCCTGTCTCCCTCTATCTAGGTGACTCAAAACCTAGCTACTGCTATTGCATTACCACTCAGTACAGCCCCTGACCTCCCCTCCCGGATGGAGATACCACATCAACAAAGTCCACCTCTCTGACCTGCTCATCCCCTGCCCCTTCTGCACCATTCACACCCCCATAACTCACCCCTCTAGTCACATAACCTCTACTCTAGCACATATTTTCATGAACCCCACCCTACCCCCCACCCCTTATAATCCTACATTGGGTTGCCACCTACGGCCCTTGCCCCCAAACACTGATACTCTGACCCCCCCCTTGCCCACCCACAAATCATTCTGTCTCTAACTCTAAGATCAGAGGAGCGCTTTGGCATGCCAAACACCCCACAAACCCTCATACAGCACATCTCAACCCACCCGAACATATCCTCCCTCTATCCCCTGGCATCTATTGAGAACGCCCCCATACTCCCAGTCCATACACACAGCACGCAATCTCAAACTCACAAGCCAGAGTGCTCTGTGGTGCTCAAAATATCATGAGTCCCTTGCCACTACTGTGGCATCTCTGCGCTCACTCGGGAACTCCTCACCCACAAGTGCATCACTCACCACCCTCCCTCGCCCCGATGCTTCCCACCATGTCTCTCGCATACCTACCACAGCCCGCCTACTCTTTCCGCTCCCCATCGACCTAACCCACTCACCCAACCCTCAGAGTACATGCATCCAGATCCCCCCCTTAACCCCTCAGTCTGTCTCAACTCTTCCCCCATTCCCCGTCTGCCCCCTCCCCCCCCAGACTGATCTACCACCTCATCTCACAGGTCACCAATGTACACTGAGCTCTCCCTGTGACAAGCATCATAAAAATCACCTCCCCTCATGAAGTCGCATGCATCCTTTTTAATGCTCGCTCCGTGGCGAGAAACAGACACAGCATCTTTGACCCAATCCCAACCTAATTTTTATCACTGAAACCTGGTTCTCTGACAATTTTGCACCAGTTGCACATGAGGCCTTCCCCCTGGCTATTCTTATTGCCCACAACGGACCTTCCAGAGGTGGCGGAGTGGCAATCCTCTACACACCTCATTTCTGTCTCACTCGTCGAAAAACCCAGACATGCAATGCTACCTGTAAATCCCTTCTAGTAAAATTCTCGCTACCATCAACACTCACCCCTTCTACCTACATTTTGCCAACAATCTGTGACTCAATTGCTACCATTCGGATAAATCACCCAACCCTTACACTATTGGGAGATTTCAATATCTGGTTTGATATGCCCAACAACCCATGACCCAACCTCTGACCTAAAGTCTTAAGGCACTCTACCTCTCCCATCATACCACTGGTCCAACTCACTCAGGCGGTCACACCCTGGATGCGATCTTCAGCTCCTATGACCTCATCTCTATATCCAATCCCAAACTGCTTATCTGGATAGACCACTCTGCCATCCCTTTCTCTATCGACACATCAGCCCCTCCTCCCACAGCTCCCACAGCTCCCCTCCTCCCTCCGCCCTCACTTTTGATCACAAATGCTGGAACAATGTCAAGGTACTCCCTGACCTAGCCGAACCCCTGCTACTCAGTCCCCCCAGCGACGCAGACCTGTGGTAAACCCTTTCAAATCCTTTGACTCCTCGCTTAAAGAATCACTAATTCCTCTCACTCCCTCATGCCCTGCATCCTCGCGGAAAGGAGCGTTCCCCAAATGGTTCACGCCGTACCTTAAGACTTTCAAAAGTCAAAATAACTCTCTTGAGCACAAATGGCGAGCATCTAATACCGATCTCAGCAGATCTGTTTGCCCACCACCACCATAATTAGAAATCTGAGGTGCCATAAAGGCCTATTGCAATAAACTAATTCTGAACTGTGGCAGCAGCAGCAAAGAACTCCACAAGGTCATCTCAGAATTCATAAAACCTACATCTTCCCAAACCACCCACACGCAAATGCTCTGCGACTCCCTCTCGCTAAATTTATACAACACTGAACTTGACGGGGTGACAACCCTTAACACCAAACTCTCCACCCTGACCCCCACACCTATACCTCCCGATCCCCTTGCCCCGACGACCACAATGACAGCCTAGATGCTTTTCGGGAGACTAGTTCTTAGATCTACTATCTGGCAGCAGACCCTTCAGATCTCCCTCCCCCCCGTACCCTGGCCCGCCTCTCTTCTGAAAGAAATATACTCCTATGTTCCGTCCCCTTTCCTCCATACTTGTGGGACATTCTGTCCTTCGGCGCGGGACCGGTGCACTTTAGTCAAAAAGAATAAAAAAAGAAAATGTTTGTCCTATTTTTATGCGGGGTATCGCACATGGCCGTAACCCTGTCCTCCTGCCCTCCTGCATTCTGCATCGCCCTTCAGTCCTTTTCTCCGTGCGGTCGGGGCTGGACACACTAGTATCACTGGGAATTTTATTTTTGTTCCTGTTGTCCTTTCTTCTGGCTCCAGTTCCTTGGTCGCCTAGTCCTCCGTCTATGCGGGAGCGTCTGGGATTTGTGTCCTTTTCTTCCTGCGAATGTTGCTTCGCTAGGGCGGATCCCCACATTTTGCTTGGCGAGCCTTGGCCCGGAACATCATTGGGATTCCTGTTTCTACTGCGACTCCCTCTCCATCCAGGCACTCCAGCATAGAGCGGAGTGCCAACACTCTTGTGCTAAGTCAACAACGTCTCAAAGTCCTGCCACTACCACCTTAAATATCTTAGTCGCATCTTTCCATATCTCTCCTTTCCCAACAGACTCTCCGCGGTCCAATCAATTGTTATATCAAGACTGGACTACGCAAACCCCCTCTACCTCGGAGTCCACGCTTACCAACTGAATAAACTTCAAAGGGCCCAAAACGCTGCAGCCAATTTTCTACTTGCGCTTGGCCCAAGAGACCACATCTCCCCAGACCTTCAGACTGTGCACTGGCTTCCAGTGGCCCGAAGGGTGACTTTCAAAACCTTATGCATTTCTCATCGAGCATTGCATAAAACAGGACCTCAATATCTTCAGGACAAGCTAAAACCCAATCACCCTCCACGTCATCTAAGATCAAGCTGAGCCGGCCTCCTAGTCATACCTAAAACAAACTCAGTCAGGTTAGGCGGATCATCATTCTCCGCCATGTTCCCCACGCTGTGGAACGCACTCCCATCCCACATCCGCCTAACTGAAGATCTAAAGTCCTTTTACAAACTACTGAAAACTTGGCTCTTGCCCTAAAACCAATCCATACGCAAACTAACCCAAACAGACTAACAGCATCTCAATGACACCAATCCAACAAACTAGTGGATCCTGAATAACAATAAGACAAATAACAACATCAAGATCCAAGTGAGAAATCGACAACTAATAACCGCTAATGTAAACTAAAAGGACAAACAGAATAGAACGAGTAAAGTAGACCAAAGCAGTGAAGTGGGTAAAAAGAATAAATTGCACGGAAACTGTAATGAAGTTTAAATTAATGAAATTGATGTAATGAGTGCAATGGACGAAATGAACAAAAACAGGCAAAATGGATGAAGAGAAAAGGATGGAAAGATGAATACAAGAGACTGATGAGTACACAGACAGATGACTCCGACTGTATGCGTGCATGGCATAAATGGAAAGTACAGAATAGAAGATTCAAGTACATGAGACAAGAGCAGTACATGAAATAGAGCACGGAACGGATCCAGTGCGTATGACAAGTGACATGGCCTGAATCGATAATGCATGATGAACGAACGAAGTGAATGGAGCGGATGAAATCGTTTGAATGGATGAAGCGCGCTGAGTGGACGAATGCATTGAGCAGATGAGTGTGTAGATCGGATGAGTGTGTAGAGCGGATGAGTGTATAGAGCGGATGAGTGTATAGAGCGGACGGGTTGCGTAAGAGTGGACAGGTTGTGTAAGAGCCGATGAGTTGCGTAGAGCGGATGAGTGCCGAGTGCATGTAGAGCGGATGAGTACGTAGAGCCGCTGAGAGCGTAAAGTGGATGGAATGGGTGAAGTATGTGGATGGAATGAGTGACATATGTGGATGGATGAGTGCGCAGAATGGACGAGTGCGTAGAACAGATGGAGCGGGCAAAGTATGTGGATGGAATGGGGACGTATGTGGATGGAATGGGGACGTATGTGGATTGAACGGATTAAGTAAGTGGAAGGTACTGATGTAATATGTGAAAGGTACGGGTGAAATATGTGGAAGGTACAGATGAAAAATGTGGACGGGGTGCATAAAACAACTAAGAATTCACAGAAATGATCGGATTACATGAACAGATCCGAGTCCGTGGAACGGTCTGGAGAGCGTGGAACGGTCTGGAGTGCGTGGAATGGTCTGGATTACGTGGAACGGGTTTCAGAGTGCGTGGAACTGTCTGGAGTGCGTGGAACTGGTTTCGGAGTGCGTGGAACTGACTGGAGTGCATAGAAGTGTGCAACATACATGAATGGTTTGGAATGCATGTAACGTTTGAAAGAGCATGTAAACCATCTTATCACATCACCATGCTTACTCTCCTCTTTACACCACCACTCAACGAGAACACAGAGATACTATGACACCATTCAGTACAGCTGTTCTCATACCAACATCTGGCTCATACTCCACATCACTCTAACTAATCACTGCTGGTTTCACACCCCCCAGATCTCTCAACCACCACAACTACCGCTATGAAGCAGCTATTACACAAATGCCACACCAGCTGCACACATATCCGGTGCTCACAAGCACCTTTGACTCTCTCTACTCTCTCTACTGACTTGAACTTCGGTTCCCGAGGGCGTTCAACCTACCAGCGCCTTCAGACCATGCCAATGGTACATAAGGCGCTATATAAATGCAAAGTAACATAACATAACATAACATTAGTGGTTCGTTTTCTGGAGTGTGTTGGGTGTTGCAGAGTGTGTGCAGCTTGTGGAGGTTTCAGGTTCCAGATACGGTACAGGTACATGTGTGTTTTGTGTTTTAGGGTTAATATACACGATATTAGAACGTTTTTAGAATTTATTGATTAATTTATGTTTACGTTTGTAAAGCGCACAAAAGCCCAAAGGCACCAAAGAGCTAGTTGCATAGAGAGGTAGGAAGCGAAGGGTGAGAGGAGGGGTTGGGACAGCAGAGAGGGCTGAAGACGGTTGGCGAGAATGCTGTTATCTGGTTTCTTGAGCGGTCCACCGCCATTTGAATAGTCTGGTTTTGAGTTGTTTCCTGAACGGCCAATAAGCAGTTTCGGAGCGCAGGTGTAGAGACAGAGCGTTCCACAGGCGGGCCGGCAGTGGCTTGGAAGCGGGAGCACCTAGCCCTAGGGAGCCTAAAGCGTGAGGTGGTGGACCTGTGGCTGTAGATTGGTCTTGTAAAATGCTTTGTTTGATTGGGGTATCCAGGCTTCGGTTCATAAGGTTTCGATTCTTTTGGGTGTTTCTCTTGTGTTGTGTTCTTTGTTTCTTTTCAACAGTGTTTCTTGTTCATCCCAGTGAGTTAAAGAGACATGTTTTTAGTAATTTTCTGAATTTTAGGTGATCTTCTGTTGTTCGCATTTCCTTCGGGAGTGAGTTGCACAATTTGCTGAGATACAGGAGAGCGCTGATCCACCACATGTCAGCTTTGAGTACTGTTTTGGTTTGAGGAAAAGGCCATTGCAGGACTTTAATGCTCTGTTTATCAATGGAGATTTTTTCCTGTATGAATTCTGCTACTTGCACATGGATTGGTCTGTGGCTTATGCTCCGCGTTTTGAAGCAAATTATTTTTTAACTGGAAGCCAATGTGGGGTTCTCAGTGTTGGTGTGACGTGCTCTCTCTTAGAGAGTCTGAGGAGTAGCCTGGCTGCTGCGTTCTGTGTTCACTGCCATTTTTGGTGAGGTTGTCTGGCATTCCAAGTTAGATGATGTTGGCGTAGTCTATTGTTGACATGAAGAGGAAGATGACAGCAAATGTGGGAATGTGAGGAGGGGCGATATCCACTTCATTGTGTGTGGGTGGAAAAACACTTCTTTATTACTCCTTTGACTTGCAGTATTAGTGTTAAGTTGTTGTCTCTTAATATTCTGAGTTTTTCTGCATGTAAACATATCTATTCTTGTGGACTGAATTGCTTCTTACTCTACAAATGAGCACTAACGCACTGCAATGGTCTCTAGATAGATACGGCACAGCTACCCCACTATGTTCCTCCTTCCCTCGCATCACAGAATGCCTCAGGATGCAGGAGGGATTGGTGAGTGCAGATAGACAGGAATAGACAAGGAGAGGGATTGAGGGATTGAGGGAGAGAGGCAGAGACGGAGATCAGTGTAGGATAGCCCAAAGGCAGCTATTTCTTGAATTACTGCTCTTGCCAGATTTGTTGAGACTTTTTGCATATTATACTTGAAACAAGTTCAGCATCTGTATATGTCCGATTAGAAATATGGTGGAACTGAAATACATTTCCCTAATTTTTAATCCTTTGCTTTCTTAGTCCACTTTTTTCTCTACATCTTTGTTTTTCTGGTTAACTTTTTTTAAATTTGTTTTCAACAGATGATATTTTCACTGCTTAATAACATGCCTCTTTCTAGTGACATTTAGTTCAATGCACAAAGAAAAATAATGAAAAAAGCATTGTTGTTGCTATCATTGACTCCCTCCCATCTTTATCTATTGCCAAAAAGCGTTATCGACCTCCAATTTAGTCATCTTACCCCCTTCCCTCAATTCCCCTCAAGCCCCCATCACCTTCCCGCCCCTTACAAACAGGAATGGAACCCTCATGAAGCATTATCCAGTTCCCCTACACCAAAAGCTCTCCTGCCTCCCTCTTCCCCTGAAGGTTTTCCTATGAAGGCCAGCCATTCCATCACCAATGCCCTGGGTTTCTCCGGAAGCTACACTGTGAGAGTTTCCATCTCATGAATCTCCTTCGCTTAAGCAACCCATTCCCTAGAGGTTGGTAGACTCGGCCTCTTCAGTGGATGGTTAGGTGCACTATTGTTGCCAGCGATACATTTCTGGGCATAGGAGGACTATTCTTTAGGTACTCCCCTCCTCCTCCATACCAAACAGCACCAACACTGGTACTTGAGCCCTCATGTGTCCTTCCACATCCCTTATCCATCCGAAGACCTCCTTCCAATCTTGGACTGACCCTTGCACTCTTGGACTGACCCATGGTAACTTCTTGAGGGGGGGGGGACTGCCACCTGTATAACAGATGCTAGTCATGCAATTTGATTTGCACTGAGAGTGAAGATTTCCAAGCTCCTCGACATAGCTGCCTCCACTTATCCTCTCTAAACTCCATCCCCATTTCTCGCTCCCATTGTTTCTCTGTGGGTACCCGTATCCTCCCCCTGTGTCTCCATTAGTGCCAGATACAGATTAGACACCAATCTTTTCATAGTCGCCGGCTTATCCAATACTTGTTCAAAAGCTGTCAATGGTCTGTCCGGCATCCTCTTCCACTTCGGGTCTATCAGCACCCACTTTAACTACATAAACATAAATGGGTAAAGAGAATCCAAATGCAGTCCCTCCTGCAGCTGCTTAGTTTCACACTAGCCCTTTCTCCTACCATTGCTGGAATCCTAGAGGTTCATGGATCATGTACCTCAGTGGCAACACCCAGATACAGCTACAATGGCCATGTATTTACCTTCTCCATATCATTCAGTTTTCTCCAAATTCCCCAGAGCACTTTCAGCATTGGATGTCAATGGATTCTTCCCGCTATTTTATCCAGCAGGACACATTGCCATTCCCCCATTGTTACTGGTGCTAACACTACATTTTCTAATTGCACCCATTGCTTTCTTGTGTTGTTTCTCAGCAGATGTGCTAGGACTCTCATCTGTGCTGTCCTATAGTAGCTTCCCAAGTGCAGTAAACCTGTTCCTTCCTCGTCTTTACTTCGAGTCAAGTTCGCATGAGAAATTCTCACTTTCTAGGCTTGCCGCACAAACTGCCCTAATGCCCTCTTGACTTCCTCACAAAAAGTGTTGGGATTTCCACCGTCAACATATGAAACAAGAATAACAACCTGGGAAGCAGGTTCATCTTGATCGTGGTCAGCCTTCCTCCCCAGGATAGAGCCACCTTGCCCACCTCCTCAAGTCTTCTTTGATATGTGCCCACAAGGCTGGAAAATGTGCCTCATTTAGTCTGTCTTGGAATAAAAACCCAGGTACTTAATTTGTTCATCTGCTGTTCGATCTGCCATTGTCTAGCACAATTCCTTTGCTTCTTCTCCCAGCAGAAGGGCAATGAGCTGCTCAGACTTACCTTAAAACCTGAGAGAGATCTATATATCCACAGCATCTTAGTCAGTGTTGGTAGGGAATCTTGGTCTCATCAAGTGAACTGATGTGTCTCTGCAACTAAGACCAGTGTATACTGTTCACCCCCCCACTACAAATCCTTTAATGTATCCCTCTTCTCTTATCGCTTTTGCATAAAGCAAACAGCCCTGTCTATTTCCTTGTCTCAGAAGGAACCTTTCCAACACTACACCATAGGTGCTCCATCCCCTTCATCCACTTTGATCTGAAGCCCATTCTTCTGAAGGTCCCAATCAGGGACCGCCTCCCCACACTATCAGGCACTTTGTTAGCGTCAATCTACAGGTGCATAGGATCCTCCATTCTATCTCTTTTAGCCACCATCAGGTCTAGGGTGTTCCTAATACTATCTGCACCATGCCGGTCACACACAAAGCCTACCTGGTCCCGGTGGATCAAGTTGGGGAGAAGGTAGTCCAATCTCCTAACTGGCACACTTGTGAATGTATTGACAACAAAATTCAGTAAGGAGATTGGTCTATAAGAACCACACAGATTCCGAATCCTCCCTTCCTTCCAAAACAATCCGTGCTTCCAAAAAAGATGTAGGAGCTTCTCCCCCCCCCCTTCTACATTGAGTTAAACATCCTTTGTAAAGATGGCGCTGGCACCTCTGCATTTCTCTTATAGAAAGTAGAAGTAAACCCATAACTTCCCAGAGCCCTTCTGGTTTCCGTCAATGTTATGGGATCCTGAAGTGCTGCTTCTTCGGCTGTGCTCAACACTGATATCTCATAACTGTCTAAGAAGGCCGTCACTCTAACCTCCCCAACTTCCTCATCTGCTCTAGATAATAATCACCACATCTTCACGCTATATCCCCCCTTGCACATCCTTTGTCTAATTGCAATGGGATGTTTATACCATGCTTAATACCCAGAGGTCTCTAAGCACGGACCCGGGGATCGAACTTGTGTTGCTCTGCGTCATCTTGCTTCCAAGACGAGTGCGTTGTCCCCGAGTTATCCTCCTGAGACCCTGAGTTATCCTCCCTTCTCTCTGCTTGTTGTACCATTAACCTATTCACCTGCATTGCATTCGCCGTATCCCCCTTTTCAAAGTATACCTGCATACAGAATCTGAGTTGCGCATAAATCAGGTCTTTCCATAGATTATTCAGGGCCTTCCTCTTAGCCAGTTTGTCCTGAATCAGTGACTCCTTGTCTGACCTCTCATTCTCTCATCCACTGCTAGAATGTCCTCTTTCCACCTCTGCTCTATCAAGATTATCTCACTTTCCTTAGCCGTACCTTCAGACATTACCAACACCCTAAAAGTGGCCTTTTCTGCCTCCATGCTATGCTCGTTCTCACCTCCCCAGTGTCATTCTGTCTCGAGCAGTTTTTAATGTGTTCCTTCTTCTCCGCATCAGAAACCCTATCCGTGACAGTCTATCATTACAGATCCACCGCTATTCTCTCCGTATTTTGCTGTCTATTATGGTCGTAGTCTTCACCTGGTCATGCTCTGACCGTGTGTATGGAGGCTCCTTTCTTCAAGTGTTCCTGACCTAGTTCCATCACAATATGTTCAATGTGCGAATAAGTGTTATGGGGAATGGAGTAGAGTGTGTACTCTCTTTTATCAGGGTTCCCCATCCTCAAAGTGTCAAAGAGGAAGTGGTCTCCCAGCAAACTCTGCAGTGTGTATCTCGTCCTGACATCTGAGTGTCTGGCACCTTCCCTAACCGAACACTTATCAATTTTGGGATACATAACTGCATTAAAATCACCCCACATATCAACATTCCCTTTCTCTAGTTCATCGACATCTGTAGGGTGCCTGAGCAAAATCCCTCTTCCCCCATGTTGGGTGTATATAGCGTTAAAGCCCGAGCCCCTCTTTTGCATTGTACTACCACACATCTAACCTCCACATCTCTCTTCAACTTGTGGACTTCCAATCCTAGGGAATTTTTATAACTGTTGACATTTTATTGCAAACTCTTCCCCTTTTTTGTATCTCATTTCTTGTCCAAACATGCATTGCTAGCCCCTCCTGTATGAACATGCTCGCCAACATGGCTATCTTTCCAGGTGAGCCTAGTCCATTCATGTTTAATGTACCTATTCTCATATCTTCACCCTTCATGGAATTTGCAGAAAACATTCTCTATATACCTCAACTATCCTTTCGCTAGTAAACGTAGGCAACCTTTAAACAAACACATATTCTAGTGTTAAGAATATCACAGATACCCCTCCTACCCTTCTGCTTTCCCCCTTCACTTCCTGGCCGCCCCCTCCTATACCCCTTCCTATCCCCCTCTTAATTTTTGAGGCACCCTGATTCAAACTCAGGGCCACTCAGGTATCACTCTCCTCCTCGTTGCCCCTCTCTTCTTTTGCCCATTTCTCCACGAGTTGTACATTCCCAAGCCCCATTATTTTCAACCTATCACAGATCATGTTCCCAACAGATCACCCCCTGTAGCGTGTCCCTCTAGCCATCCATCCCTTCCAATGACACTCTTTCAAATTCATTCTCCTCCCAAACATTGAGACTGCCTTCACGTTTTTGGCAACAGAGTGTTCGGCTGCCTGAATTTTTTCCCCCTCCCTGTTTCGCCCTTCCTTCAAGATCTATTGACCCGACAAGTCTACAAGCAGCACACATGTTTCCTTGGCTGGGGCGGGGGGTGGTCATCTCCTGTCCAACTTCTAGATGGGCCAGCGCTCCATCCATTTCTTCTTTAGTCTTAATTCTGAATTTCCTCGGTCCCAATCTCAAAGGTCAAAGCAAAATGAAACCCGCCATTGAGATCTCATTTCATGTTCTCTCGGCCACTGAGTGAGCACCCTGAAATCTCCCTGTTTTGCTGGGGTGAAAGAGGACAGGTCCTGATATATACTGACCCTTGTACCTTCAAAAGGCCAGTCCTTGATTTTTGTGGCCTTCTCCAGTATATCCGCCTTGTCTCTGTAGCAATGGTATTTCGCAAGGATCGATCGTGGGCCTCCCGCTGGACCTCCCGCCCTATGAATTCTGTCAAAGTGGAATTCTCGAGCAGCCACTATGTCCTCTGTGAGCATAGACCTGAATAGCACCTTGAACTTCTGTTCCGGCTCTTAATGCTTTCTCCTTCACCTTCCCGGACTCTCAATTTGCAAATGTTTGCTCTCCTTTCTCTGTTTTCCAAGTCGTCGATTTTAGTGAAAAGTCACAATCTCTTTCTTCCAACTCTTTTATCATTGCATCTAGCCTCATTTCCATCACATCCAGTGAAAGCTGATTGTTTTCCAGCATCTCAATAGTTCCTTGCATTGTGTAGACCATCCCTTCAAATCTTTCATGGACGCATGCATGTCTGCACAAATTGACTATATCTCCTTCAATAACAGGTGAATGTCTTCCTTTGTGGCAACCACCTCCCCTGTTGAGTGCTAGTGTACTCTGCTGGTAGAGTGCTAGTGTACTCTGCTGGTAGAGTGCTAGTGTACTCTGCTGGTGGAGTGCTAGTGTACTCTGCTGGTGGAGTGCTAGTGTACTCTGCTGGTAGGCTAGTGTACTCTGCTGGTTGAGTGCTAGTGTACTCTGCTGGTTGAGTGGTTGAGTGCTAGTGTACTCTGCTGGTAGAGTGCTAGTGTACTCTGCTGGTGGAGTGCTAGTGTACTCTGCTGGTAGAGTGCTAGTGTACTCTGCTGGTAGAGTGCTAGTGTACTCTGCTGGTGGAGTGCTAGTGTACTCTGCTGGTTGAGTGCTAGTGTACTCTGCTGGTAGAGTGCTAGTGTACTCTGCTGGTGGAGTGCTAGTGTACTCTGCTGGTGGAGTGCTAGTGTACTCTGCTGGTGGAGTGCTAGTGTACTCTGCTGGTAGAGTGCTAGTGTGCTCTGCTGGTGGAGTGCTAGTGTACTCTGCTGGTTGAGTGCTAGTGTGCTCTGCTGGTGGAGTGCTAGTGTACTCTGCTGGTAGAGTGCTAGTGTACTCTGCTGGTGGAGTGCTAGTGTAGTCTGCTGGTAGAGTGCTAGTGTACTCTGCTGGTGGAGTGCTAGTGTGCTCTGCTGGTGGAGTGCTAGTGTACTCTGCTGGTAGAGTGCTAGTGTGCTCTGCTGGTGGAGTGCTAGTGTACTCTGCTGGTTGAGTGCTAGTGTGCTCTGCTGGTAGAGTGCTAGTGTACTCTGCTGGTAGAGTGCTAGTGTACTCTGCTGGTGGAGTGCTAGTGTAGTCTGCTGGTAGAGTGCTAGTGTACTCTGCTGGTGGAGTGCTAGTGTACTCTGCTGGTGGAGTGCTAGTGTACTCTGCTGGTAGAGTGCTAGTGTACTCTGCTGGTGGAGTGCTAGTGTACTCTGCTGGTTGAGTGCTAGTGTACTCTGCTGGTGGAGTGCTAGTGTACTCTGCTGGTGGAGTGCTAGTGTACTCTGCTGGTGGAGTGCTAGTGTACTCTGCTGGTAGAGTGCTAGTGTACTCTGCTGGTGGAGTGCTAGTGTACTCTGCTGGTTGAGTGCTAGTGTGCTCTGCTGGTAGAGTGCTAGTGTACTCTGCTGGTAGAGTGCTAGTGTACTCTGCTGGTGGAGTGCTAGTGTAGTCTGCTGGTAGAGTGCTAGTGTAGTCTGCTGGTAGAGTGCTAGTGTACTCTGCTGGTAGAGTGCTAGTGTACTCTGCTGGTTGAGTGCTAGTGTACTCTGCTGGTGGAGTGCTAGTGTACTCTGCTGGTGGAGTGCTAGTGTACTCTGCTGGTAGAGTGCTAGTGTACTCTGCTGGTGGAGTGCTAGTGTACTCTGCTAGTAGAGTGCTAGTGTGCTCTGCTGGTGGAGTGCTAGTGTACTCTGCTGGTTGAGTGCTAGTGTACTCTGCTGGTGGAGTGCTAGTGTACTCTGCTGGTGGAGTGCTAGTGTACTCTGCTGGTAGAGTGCTAGTGTACTCTGCTGGTGGAGTGCTAGTGTACTCTGCTGGTTGAGTGCTAGTGTACTCTGCTGGTGGAGTGCTAGTGTACTCTGCTGGTGGAGTGCTAGTGTACTCTGCTGGTAGAGTGCTAGTGTACTCTGCTGGTGGAGTGCTAGTGTGCTCTGCTGGTGGAGTGCTAGTGTACTCTGCTGGTAGAGTGCTAGTGTGCTCTGCTGGTGGAGTGCTAGTGTACTCTGCTGGTTGAGTGCTAGTGTGCTCTGCTGGTAGAGTGCTAGTGTACTCTGCTGGTAGAGTGCTAGTGTACTCTGCTGGTGGAGTGCTAGTGTAGTCTGCTGGTAGAGTGCTAGTGTAGTCTGCTGGTAGAGTGCTAGTGTACTCTGCTGGTAGAGTGCTAGTGTACTCTGCTGGTTGAGTGCTAGTGTACTCTGCTGGTGGAGTGCTAGTGTACTCTGCTGGTGGAGTGCTAGTGTACTCTGCTGGTAGAGTGCTAGTGTACTCTGCTGGTGGAGTGCTAGTGTACTCTGCTGGTGGAGTGCTAGTGTACTCTGCTGGTGGAGTGCTAGTGTACTCTGCTGGTAGAGTGCTAGTGTACTCTGCTGGTGGAGTGCTAGTGTACTCTGCTGGTTGAGTGCTAGTGTACTCTGCTGGTGGAGTGCTAGTGTACTCTGCTGGTGGAGTGCTAGTGTACTCTGCTGGTTGAGTGCTAGTGTGCTCTGCTGGTAGAGTGCTAGTGTGCTCTGCTGGTAGAGTGCTAGTGTACTCTGCTGGTTGAGTGCTAGTGTACTCTGCTGGTGGAGTGCTAGTGTACTCTGCTGGTGGAGTGCTAGTGTACTCTGCTGGTGGAGTGCTAGTGTGCTCTGCTGGTAGAGTGCTAGTGTACTCTGCTGGTAGAGTGCTAGTGTACTCTGCTGGTGGAGTGCTAGTGTGCTCTGCTGGTGGAGTGCTAGTGTACTCTGCTGGTGGAGTGCTAGTGTGCTCTGCTGGTAGAGTGCTAGTGTACTCTGCTGGTAGAGTGCTAGTGTGCTCTGCTGGTTGAGTGCTAGTGTGCTCTGCTGGTAGAGTGCTAGTGTACTCTGCTGGTAGAGTGCTAGTGTAGTCTGCTGGTGGAGTGCTAGTGTACTCTGCTGGTGGAGTGCTAGTGTACTCTGCTAGTAGAGTGCTAGTGTGCTCTGCTGGTAGAGTGCTAGTGTACTCTGCTGGTAGAGTGCTAGTGTACTCTGCTGGTGGAGTGCTAGTGTACTCTGCTGGTGGAGTGCTAGTGTACTCTGCTGGTGGAGTGCTAGTGTGCTCTGCTGGTAGAGTGCTAGTGTACTCTGCTGGTAGAGTGCTAGTGTGCTCTGCTGGTTGAGTGCTAGTGTGCTCTGCTGGTAGAGTGCTAGTGTACTCTGCTGGTAGAGTGCTAGTGTACTCTGCTGGTAGAGTGCTAGTGTACTCTGCTGGTAGAGTGCTAGTGTAGTCTGCTGGTAGAGTGCTAGTGTACTCTGCTGGTAGAGTGCTAGTGTACTCTGCTGGTGGAGTGCTAGTGTACTCTGCTGGTGGAGTGCTAGTGTACTCTGCTGGTGGAGTGCTAGTGTACTCTGCTGGTGGAGTGCTAGTGTACTCTGCTGGTAGAGTGCTAGTGTACTCTGCTGGTGGAGTGCTAGTGTACTCTGCTGGTTGAGTGCTAGTGTACTCTGCTGGTGGAGTGCTAGTGTACTCTGCTGGTGGAGTGCTAGTGTACTCTGCTGGTAGAGTGCTAGTGTACTCTGCTGGTGGAGTGCTAGTGTGCTCTGCTGGTGGAGTGCTAGTGTACTCTGCTGGTAGAGTGCTAGTGTGCTCTGCTGGTGGAGTGCTAGTGTACTCTGCTGGTTGAGTGCTAGTGTGCTCTGCTGGTAGAGTGCTAGTGTACTCTGCTGGTAGAGTGCTAGTGTACTCTGCTGGTGGAGTGCTAGTGTAGTCTGCTGGTAGAGTGCTAGTGTAGTCTGCTGGTAGAGTGCTAGTGTACTCTGCTGGTAGAGTGCTAGTGTACTCTGCTGGTTGAGTGCTAGTGTACTCTGCTGGTGGAGTGCTAGTGTACTCTGCTGGTGGAGTGCTAGTGTACTCTGCTGGTAGAGTGCTAGTGTACTCTGCTGGTGGAGTGCTAGTGTACTCTGCTGGTGGAGTGCTAGTGTACTCTGCTGGTGGAGTGCTAGTGTACTCTGCTGGTAGAGTGCTAGTGTACTCTGCTGGTGGAGTGCTAGTGTACTCTGCTGGTTGAGTGCTAGTGTACTCTGCTGGTGGAGTGCTAGTGTACTCTGCTGGTGGAGTGCTAGTGTACTCTGCTGGTTGAGTGCTAGTGTGCTCTGCTGGTAGAGTGCTAGTGTGCTCTGCTGGTAGAGTGCTAGTGTACTCTGCTGGTTGAGTGCTAGTGTACTCTGCTGGTGGAGTGCTAGTGTACTCTGCTGGTGGAGTGCTAGTGTACTCTGCTGGTGGAGTGCTAGTGTGCTCTGCTGGTAGAGTGCTAGTGTACTCTGCTGGTAGAGTGCTAGTGTACTCTGCTGGTGGAGTGCTAGTGTACTCTGCTGGTGGAGTGCTAGTGTACTCTGCTGGTGGAGTGCTAGTGTGCTCTGCTGGTAGAGTGCTAGTGTGCTCTGCTGGTAGAGTGCTAGTGTGCTCTGCTGGTTGAGTGCTAGTGTGCTCTGCTGGTAGAGTGCTAGTGTACTCTGCTGGTAGAGTGCTAGTGTAGTCTGCTGGTGGAGTGCTAGTGTACTCTGCTGGTGGAGTGCTAGTGTACTCTGCTAGTAGAGTGCTAGTGTGCTCTGCTGGTAGAGTGCTAGTGTACTCTGCTGGTAGAGTGCTAGTGTACTCTGCTGGTGGAGTGCTAGTGTACTCTGCTGGTGGAGTGCTAGTGTGCTCTGCTGGTGGAGTGCTAGTGTGCTCTGCTGGTAGAGTGCTAGTGTACTCTGCTGGTAGAGTGCTAGTGTGCTCTGCTGGTTGAGTGCTAGTGTGCTCTGCTGGTAGAGTGCTAGTGTACTCTGCTGGTAGAGTGCTAGTGTACTCTGCTGGTAGAGTGCTAGTGTAGTCTGCTGGTAGAGTGCTAGTGTACTCTGCTGGTAGAGTGCTAGTGTACTCTGCTGGTGGAGTGCTAGTGTACTCTGCTGGTGGAGTGCTAGTGTACTCTGCTGGTAGAGTGCTAGTGTACTCTGCTGGTGGAGTGCTAGTGTACTCTGCTGGTGGAGTGCTAGTGTACTCTGCTAGTAGAGTGCTAGTGTGCTCTGCTGGTAGAGTGCTAGTGTGCTCTGCTGGTAGAGTGCTAGTGTGCTCTGCTGGTAGAGTGCTAGTGTAGTCTGCTGGTAGAGTGCTAGTGTACTCTGCTGGTGGAGTGCTAGTGTACTCTGCTAGTAGAGTGCTAGTGTGCTCTGCTGGTAGAGTGCTAGTGTGCTCTGCTGGTAGAGTGCTAGTGTAGTCTGCTGGTAGAGTGCTAGTGTACTCTGCTGGTGGAGTGCTAGTGTACTCTGCTGGTAGAGTGCTAGTGTACTCTGCTGGTGGAGTGCTAGTGTACTCTGCTGGTAGAGTGCTAGTGTACTCTGCTGGTAGAGTGCTAGTGTACTCTGCTGGTGGAGTGCTAGTGTACTCTGCTGGTGGAGTGCTAGTGTACTCTGCTGGTAGAGTGCTAGTGTACTCTGCTGGTGGAGTGCTAGTGTACTCTGCTGGTGGAGTGCTAGTGTACTCTGCTGGTAGAGTGCTAGTGTACTCTGCTGGTGCCTGCTTCCATATCCACCGCACAGTCTGTTACCTTTTGGAACCTTTGTAAGCTGGCCCGCGACCTGGGTTGCCTCTGCTAACTCTGTGTCTCACTTTGCTTTTCTGCACCATGAGGCCGGTATTGCCTTGCACCTCTTCATGTTCCACTGAGGAAGTCACCTTCCACTGGCCCCTCCCCAGTTGCTCTTGGTTCCTCAAGTGTTTGCTTCCAGAATTGTTTCTGGTGATGCCACCTCTGGTATTCACATTTTTTTTAGATCTCTA
Organism: Ambystoma mexicanum; assembly: GCF_040938575.1. Taxonomy (NCBI): domain Eukaryota; kingdom Metazoa; phylum Chordata; class Amphibia; order Caudata; family Ambystomatidae; genus Ambystoma; species Ambystoma mexicanum. The sequence continues at coordinate 27,069,531 of NC_090932.1, read as the reverse complement.
GTCTACTGGAACCAACGCCTGTGAAACTGCTCTTCCAGCAAAACTCCCAGTTTGCCTCTAGTGTACCCCTCCAGTTGTCAATTGCTTGCCTCTTTATTGCACTGAGCTCCACACCTCACCACGTGTTCATTGATCCCTGTTGTGACATCCTGTTCTCCCATTCACCATCACACGCTGGCACTTTTCCCTGCGTATGTACCATCGTTATGTTACCATGCAGTTGCCACCTGGGCCACTTAGCAACACCTCTATGAGCCTTGTCCATAAGGCGTGTGCCACCTTCGCTTCCTGCACCTTGTATGTTGGCCGAGGGCTCCTTCACCTCACCTCAGCAATCTCTGCCTTGCTCCCACTTATCCAGTGCTCTCCATCATGAAGAGTCCATCTTGCCACAGCTTGTCAGCCCTTCACCTGTTGCGTCCGCCTCTGGTCTCCCTCCACCACCAGGTGCTCGACAGGTGAGCTCTCACTATTCCCCGCTTCACCTCAGTGCAGAAGGACCATCTCAGACTAGTCCATGCCCAAAGCCGGTACACGGCAGCTCCTCCATCTATGTCCCTCTGTGGTATGCACCAGGATGTCAGGCCGGCGTCGCCTTCTCCTTGTCGATGCGATTTTCCCCTTCCACTCCGCGCCTCTGTTTGGGGCTCGTTTCCACTTATTTCCTTTTTTCAGGCTCTCATGTGGGGCTTCTCTAATTGCAGGGGTGGACCCTCTGGGTATCGCCCCCTGTGCTCAGGTACTGATCGGTTTCTCTGCATACATTGTTTGAGGTTAAGAGGATGAGCAGAGCATTCGGGCAGCCATCTTGCCTGCGCCTCCTGGTGCTCTCCTGTATTTTAAACATGTTAAACACACAAGTACATTTAGTCTTAATAAGCCTTGTTTGAGAATCGAATACTTGCAATTCCCACCTTGCAATCTTTGCAAGTCTGGACCCACTGGTGGGATCTCCAGTTAGCATTTAAATGCCATGTGGGCCACATATAGAGTGACATCCTGACAAACGGGAACCTTAACTTCTTACTCCTCATCTTCCTGGGCAGCGCCGACACAGAAAACCTGGAACACTTCTCGCCCGGGTCCTTCATCTGGCTGTACGCGTAGTGTGCTTCACTCAAAGGCGGGAGAAGCCACATTCCTCGTGTGCCGCCCAGAAGCACAACTAATCTCCTGATAGGCAAAGGGGACCAGTTCTGCAACACCGGGAACAAGCACAGCACCCAAACAGACTTCACCCCGGTGGCCTTCCAGAAGTATATTACAGACAGCACAATCAAGGTGAAGAAGGCCAAGACTCAGATCCTCACTGGGTTTAGGAGGCTGCACCTCGTCATCAACCTCATTAAAAAAAAATAATGTTTTATTGTATTGTACAGTTAAAATGAAAACAGTTAACTTTTAAAACAAAACCACCACATGTTTCTGACATACTCCTCAATTCTCACCAACAGCAATGTAAAATCATTGCAAATGTTACTATTCTTTGCCACGACTTAGTGCAGAAAACAATGCATCCTTTATTTTCACCAGACATGAAGGTTTCCCAAGGATTATCAGGCGTTATAGTAAAAACGGGATTTGTGCGCCATTCTGCCTGCAAATCCCTGTTTAACAAATGGGGATTTGCGGGCAGAATGGCGCACAAATCCCGTTTTTTTTTGGCGCAAATAATCCATGAATCAGGGTGTAAATCTCTCCAATGCCTGCATTCAAATTCATACTTATGCTGTTTTAACGATTTTGAGTATTTCCTCTATAAAAGCTTATGCTCTACTGCATACTGTAACGGGTCAGTGATGTGTAATGCTAACATTCTCAAATCCTTATGGTTACTGCTCTTTTTTATTTTAACCTCCTTATGAGAAGGACGTTGATGTTTTTGATTTTTAACCGTCGCCATCCTTTGATTAGCTTTAATACGAGGGAAAAGACAGACTCTGATCAATATGAGACAGTTTTCATATTTTATAAGAAAGGAAATACCACTCAGCAAAGCATAAAAAGCAACATTGGGCAAACACTCTGGACATGTTAACGCTTCAACTACCTTTTGCAGCACCACCTTGGTTGCTTCAATTGTCGTAGGGTTTCAAATGATCCGATTTAACGCTGGATTAATCGAAAGTCACCCCTTAGATGGTTCGCCTTGATTTAGACCCGCAACATTCAAGTAACTATAGTAGGGAAGTGGTCACTCTCAAAATGATGAAATATACACATTTCTTCAATTGAGGTCTGTGCATTACCAGTAAATACATATTCAATGAAGCAAGCGCTATTCAGGGAGGTGCGAGTGAACTGGGGTGGGAGATCAGAAAGATCTTGCACCTTAACCAAGAAGAATCCTGCTGCTTGAAGTATGTTGGCCATCCTATTCCATGTGTACAAGCCCGATCCAGCCTCAAGTCTAATAGACTGCAGATGAGGTCCGATCATTATCGAACCACGCCGTGTTTGTGTTCCTTGGAATTCTAGAATTAAAGTCCCCACATATCACAATTGGTAGAGTTTCCGCTAAACTACCAACAAATTCCTCCATCTCCCGGAGAACAATTGCATGTGATCCTGCAGAAGGAGGGTCATGCACAAGAATTAAATGAATTTCCCTGCTACCTGTGTCGCCTGAATAGTCCAATCTACCGGCAAGGATGTGGGGGGATTCAGAGGGACTTTCTGTCAATGCCGGAAGCTTCTTCACACCCATAATCAAGCCTCCTTTCGGTCGACCTGCTACTCCTTTAACTGCTGGTTTGTTGATAACATTCCACCCGTCCAACACCAGAGGCTCAGTTACCCGGGACTCCTGTGTCATTACAATAGTAAAATTGTCAATATGATCTAGAAGGTCTTCATGTTCAAACAAATGCTGGTGGCCCGTAGTGTTCCAACATATCAAAAGGAATGGGGGACTAAAGACATTGTTGCCTTCTCTATTGTACCATCTTAGCCAACCATTCCCAATGACTGTGGTCACCACCAGTGCCCTCTACAATACCACCAAGACCCCAACCCCTTGAAATAATGTGATCAGTCGTGCGAACGTTATCCAATGACGAGGCTGAGCGATCAGGGGCAAGATGTTTGTTAGCAAAATGGTGTGCATTAGAAAGCACTCCATGTTGTTTTCACGGTGCCCCGGCGGCCCCCATGTTTTTCAGCTCTTTTACTTCTACCACTGTGCACTCATAACCCAGCCCTAAGAACAGCTGGCAAAGTTCTGCAACACAATCAATCATAGTTTCAGTGCAACAATGAACCAGAGAAGTCACAGACTCTCACGTGCAACAACTATTTGAATGACGTTACTTCTAATGATATGCAAAGGTCTAATGGATTAAACAGTTCCATAATGTGTGAACGATTCAAATAGTTCTGCTTATTAGTACGAAAAAGGCTTCTGACATCCAGAACCTTGACCTTCATGTCCTCAATACAATCCAACGTGTAGGCACGTTGACTGTCCATGGCCAAGGAAACGTCCATGTGAACCTCCACGTTCTGACTTGCCCATATTGGTGCGGATACAAGCTTCACAGGCAGGGATGCTGGGCCAATTGGGATAGAGAAGGGTGGCTCGAGATCATATACAGGCCCGCCCCATATGCACTCCAGTAGCTAGAAGCCTTGGGTGATTGCAGTTTTTATTCCCTCGTTCTTTTTTCCCGCCCACTTTCATCAAGCCAACAGTCTCTAATGTGTCACTGTTTGCTCTATGATGGATACGTTCAAATGTCTCACCCTTATTATTCGAGAGTGCACTATCGTCCGCTACAGAAAAGAATGTCAAGAAGACACACTTATTTTGCTGTGTTTCCTTTCTCCGGTCCTGTTTGCTCTTTCTTTCGTTTCCATTATTTTCTTTGTTTTTCTTGTCAGATATTATATGAACAGTTCCGTCAGATGGACTTTCTCCTTGGGAAACAGTTTGGATCATTGATGAGTAGTACTTTCTATCAGTACCTTTTTCTGCTTTCTTCTTACTAACTTCATTCTGGCTTCACATGGCAGCTTGATAAATAACTTTCCTTTTCTACGTGCATGCCATGCGTCTCCATCTACAGGGTTTAACTCTAAAGGAGGCGGTGAAGGTAGTGCCTCCGCATTCTGTTTTGATATAGAATCTTTTAATTTTGTCATAGGACTAATATTAATTCTCTCGAGGTTGACAGACCCATTCCGCAAAATGGTCTCAAGAAGAATTAATGATCCACTGTTTTTTGCGATCGCTCTATCCTGCTCCGTGAGACATTTCATGATCACATCAGATCTAGAAAGCAATTGTTCCAGTAGTGACTCCAGAACTGCAAACATCGAAGCAGAGTTGCAACTCGAGACACTATCAGGTAGGGATTTTAAGGCTGCGCCTTTTGACACTAAACTTGCATTTCCTTCCAGCTCAATGATACCAGAACTCGGAAACACATTAAACTCTACTGTGATGTGTACATCGGCACTCACTTCATCATTTCCTTCCTCTTAATTTACTAAACAAGTATCTCTAATCGGTACAAAAGCAGAAACAATGGTAGCATCCATGCTGGAGATATGTTATGTTATGTACTTTGCACTTATATAGCGCCTTATGTACCATTGGTATGATCTCAAAGCGCTGGTAGGTTGAATGCCCTTGGCAACCGAAGTTCAGGTCAGTAGAGTGAAGAGAGAGAGTCATAAGGTGCGTGTGAGCACTGGATATGTGTGCAGCTGGTGTGGCATTTGTGTGATAGCTGCTTCCTAGGGGTAGGTGTGGTGGTTGGGAGATCAAGAGTATGTGTTTGTTCTGGCCGGTTGTTATCCAGACCGATTCTGGCTGCGTTAGGCCTGAGGAGAACGCCTAGGCTTGAGGGTGTTTAACCAGCTATGTTTAGTTACGATGATGGGGAGTATGAGGCAAGTGATCGTATGAAAACAGCTATACCGAATGGTGTCAGAGTATCGCTGTGTTCTAGCTGAGTGGTCGTGTAAAGAATGGAGTAAGCGTGGAGATGTGATTTGGTGGTTTACCTTAGTTGCTTCAGATCGAGCACACTCCAATAGTTCCATGCACTCCAACCATTCCATGCACTCCGACTGTTCCATGCATTCTGACCGTTTCAAGCACTCCAAACAGTTCTGTGCACTCCCACAAACCGTTCCATACACTCCAAACCGTTCCATACACTCCAAACCGTTCCATGCACTCCAAACCGTTCCATGCACTCAAATCCGCTCCATGCACTCTGTTTTATGCACTCCAACCGTTTTATGCACTCCAACCATTCTATGCACTCCGATCGTTTTATGCGCTTCGATTGTCTTATGCACTTCAGATCGTTCCATGCACTCTAATCATTTTGTGTACAGTGTCCATTCCGTGCCCTCTATCTGTTCTAAGCATTCCACCCGTTGCATGTACTCGCTCAGTTCTGTGCACACTATCAGTTCGATCAGTTCTATGTATTCTTTCTGATCAATGCACTATCTTCAAAATTGACCCCCAAACAATAGCTGACACTCTGTGCTGGATCATTCATAGGCGCTTCCTCTGCCATCAAATATGGAACCCTCACGTTCTTCCCTATATCACTCCCAATGTCTGAGCAACAACCCTGAGGCTGATACGTTCTACCTCCCAGTGCAGACGCAACAGACATGGAGCAGCAGCAGTCAGTTCAACCATTAATTATGTACCTAAGTCTGTGGGAGGGTCTGTGGGAGGGTCTGTGGGAGGGTATATACTAACAACCCCCATGTCCTCTGATTAAACTTGATTGTGTTTGGGAAAAAATGTCTGTTGTTTTGATGGGTGTCCTGCTCATTGTCTTGCTCATACTCAAGTTCATACACGTCGGACTTCCAAACCGAAATGTCTTTCGAGGACAGGATTTTATTGTACGCCCTCCGGAGGATGCGCCCTTAGACTTAGTGTTTGGAGATGTGATGTCTTCCATGAACTCCACATTGTTGTTTATAGTTTTAATATTTGCTGACTCCATAACAGACGCCTCATTCAAAACAATGTCACTCAGAGCCGTATCAACCACTATAAGCTCATCATCCTCCTCCTCCGATAACCCCTGTTGTTGTCAAATATCACAGGAAATACTGGGCACACAGTAGTATGACTATGTGTTCCGATTGCTTTTTTGGTAACTCCCACCACTGCGGCACGCTTAGCAGCTCATGCTGCAATGGGACTGCTTGCCCTTTGCTTCATTGTCTCTTCTTCAGGCAGCGGGTCGGGAATCAGGAATCGGGAATAAGGAAAGTCGGAAAAGCCAACTTGTTTGCGAGACAGATACAGATAGACAGAACACAAAGGGCTAGATGTTAAGGTATCCTTTAGCCTTAACTAGAGCGAAATGAGCAGTTCAAACCCACACTAATTCCACCAAAGTACTGCAAAAGAGCGGGAAAAGGAAAGAGGAGCTGGCCACACAAACCAGCAACCTTGGGCTTACCGTAACAAGTAAGAAGCCACTCTTACGCTTGAATGCCCAGGACTGGCATAACTTCCCCAGATCATAAAGCGGTCTATAACTCGAGACTACGGCTCCGATTCCGGCTCTCAATTCAGGCTTTCTGACTTTAGCTGAGGGCTAAAAACTACAGTACCTCAGAAACGCTCTGAGTCGTCGCAGGACTGTCGGAGGACCAGCTAGTTAGAGGAAAGGACTGGGATGCGTAACTACGATCATCATGCCACACCGCTACATTCGCTCTTGCACAACACACAAGGCAGACGCTTCCGACGCTTCCAATTGCGCTATTGGAGTGTGGTGTTGGGTGAACTCATTACATGCAACCGATATCCCAACATCCACAGAATCTCCGCCAATTTCCTTTCTGAGGACGATGCATATTCAAAAGGTCAAAATTCAAGTTTATTCCGATTAAAAATCATTCAAACATTATACAGGATTATAAACATGAAATTTGTAGTTAAAACATCAATCCAATTGATACAATTAAAATAGAATAAAATCAACATCGTTGATCCAACATATCGTTCCCAGATAGTAACTACTTTCGCCATTTGAGCCCATGTTCTATATATAAGTATAGACATTGCACACTAGAGAAATCCTGGACTGATAAGAGAAGCCTGGAAGCCATTTGTGCTTGTCTTACTCCTCAGGCCCTCAATGAGGGCATAAGGAATTTCTTCCTGAGTGTCTTGAAGACTGGGCAAAAAAGCATCAAATGTTGATGATCAACTGCCAGACTATTATGCAAGTCCATGCAAAAAGGACAAGCATACTCGCCCTTGGCACTTAAGGGGTTAAGCATGGACATTTATTGTTTTCCGCGCTAATGGCTACGCTATAACCTGAGAACAAAAGATTGATTCTAAAGCGTAGAATGAGTTGCGCTCCTCCTTGGATCTGTGCATGTAGCCTGCTGCATTTGCTCTGATAATAACATTTGTGTGGTAAAATGTAACGGTTTGTTTCCCCTCTTCATCGTCCCACCTGGCTTTATCCCTGATCAGTTACCACCTGCATTCTTTCAGAGTTACTGATGTCCAGTGCGTTACTAAGGAAGCGTCCTTGGCCAAGTGAACACAAGACGGATTTGATGTGATTTAACCAAGGAGATGAACTTCTTACACTCGAAGACAATACGTCTTCCACCAGACTTTTTGTGAGTGAGAGATGAGGATTTCCCCAGAGCCGCAGTCAATAAATGAGCGGTTGTACAGCTATCACTCTTCAATGTTTCAATATTGGTCAACCCGCATTCCGCGTGCAACCATACGTCGCGTGACCTTCCAGATCCCAGCTGGTGTAGCGCTGCCATACTTCCAAACACAAAATGAGGCTTTATGAACCCCCGGGCCCCGGGCACTTACGCTCACCCTGAGACCCTATGACGAGGCACTTGAGGATCCGTCCCCTCCTCAGAAAAACCTTCCTCCAAGATAACTGCCGCGCCTCGCAGCCCCGGCCCGGCCCTCTCTCATCACCTTCAGTAAAGCATTAAAGACCCGTTCATTCTGTGCAGTAACCGCTTTCTAGGCACCTGGCCTTGAGTACCCCAGATAAAGCAGACTCCTTTTGAAGAGTTTGCGTGTGCCCTTGGAACCGGAAGCTTTCGTGAGACTTGCCCTGTCTGCGGCAGTAACTGCGGCCGAATTCTTCACCCAGCTGTAACCTCTGTGGTCTTAAGTGTGGTCGACACAGTGCACTTCATACATATCATGTGTTGTGTGTGCAATGTAAACTGTTTTGTATTAAAAACAAAATACTATTCTTGAATCTGATAACTCTTTCTACAGAGTAATTTGGGTGTTTTTAAAGCATGTATGCTGAGTCATCGAATTTGTCGTTTGCAAATTTCTCATTCACAAATGTTCATTTACTTATGGAACACTCTACCCTTACCACTAAGAACTGAACAGGCAGAACCACCCATGCAGAACCACCCATGCAGAACCACCCATGCACAGAACCACCTGTGCAGAACCACTCGTGCAGAACCACCCATGCAGAACCACCCATGCACAGAACCACCCATGCACAGAACCACCCATGCAGAACCACCCATGCAGAACCACCCATGCACAGAACCACCCATGCACAGAACCACCCATGCACAACCACCCACGCAGAACCACCCATGCAGAACCACCCATGCACAGAACCACCCATGCACAGAACCACCCATGCCGAAGGAACGCCAAAACTTGTCTCCTTGCCCAAGAATCCTAGATATCCTTCTGCCTTACGATTTTCCTGTAAACTCTGTAAATCTTTTTTATCTCAGTGAAATATTTCTTTTGTGATGTGGAAGAAATGTACTGTAATTATGTAAATTCTGTACATTTCTGTTCTTTTTTCTCACTCAAATGTACTCTTTGCAATCTTTGTAAACTTTATTCATGTCACTGTATCATCTGTAACCTTCTATGTAAGAAATGCGCCCAGATGCCTGTGGGCTTCGAGCGCATACACATACATGAATACATACATAAATAAGTGTTTCTTTCCTTAGTTGGGGGTTCCTCCCCATACTCCTCTTTGACACACACTACTCACACTCATCACCTTCAACTGAGCCACACGTACCCCTTCTACGTTCCTGCGCGTTGGGAAGATGTGTGTTGCTTTTTAAGTTTTAGCAAAATGATGAGGGCAGGAAAGCCGCTTAAGAGCTCTGAATCGATCAGAACCTGCTCAAATCCCTAATGTAGTGAAAGGTGTTTGCCGAGCTCAGATCAAAGGCTGATGCTGAGATTCGAGCGGCCAGATCTATTGACAATAAAATGAAGGATAAGCACCACACTTCCATTGACAGCAAATGCATTTGACCTTGCAGCTTTGCTGCTGAGTGATAGATGTGTTGACTGGCTGAATACTTTGGAGTTTTACAGCAGAAACTGAACTCTTTAGTTCAAACTAAAGGTGAGTGTGGAATTAGGCCAGCTTGAATCATCTGACTCAACCCATAAGGGAGTGGTGACTGAGTGCACTTATGACTGACCATCTTCCTTCACCAGTATTGGCCTGAGCAGTTACCTGTACAGCGCTGTCAGAGGTCAGCCGCTTTTGCACTGTGCAGATGTGGTCTTCGGGCACACCAGGCGGCAACCTAGGTACCCTCTCTCTGATGTGGGAAAGCGCATGCTTCTCTGTGATGGTGCCATGGCGGCAACGCTGAGAGGCCTGCATGCTTGCCGGATCCTCAGGGCACCTTCACCAAGGAGCAATTGGGAGACTGTCCTTGTGAAGGTGTCACCAGCAGTGAAACAGAGGACTGATTCTGCCGTCTTGGCTGCCAGACCTAGGACGTGCCCTGGGAGCTAGCACGCGAGGCCCCCCGCAAGCGCGAGGCCGGGGCAGTTCCCCCCCCTGCTCCCCCCCGCGTGACGACCCTGCTGCCACATCTTCTTTACCCAGCTTCACCCTGAACCTACAGTCCACATCTCTGTTTCGTGAATATAAGAAGGCAGGTGTTGGCGTAAATGTGAGTCGTGCGGCCTCGCGCACTGCACTCTCCAGCTGTAGCCACACGAGAAGGCATCAGGCTCTCTCTTTCTCGCGACTTTACTGCCGCACCAAATCTTTTCGTCTTAGTCAAATAGTTGTTTAGTAAAAGTGTGTATCAATATATTCTGCGATCGGCAAGGGTTATCTCTTCAAAGAAGTGATCCATATCGACCAGGGGTCTGCAAGCTGCAGCTCTCCAGATGTTTTGGACTACAACTCCCATGATCCCTCTCCATTGAATATGCTGGCTAGCGATAATTAGGAGTTGCAGTCCAAAACATCTGGAGATCCAAGGACCAAGCACAATGCAAATCTCTCTGGGCCTGAATGCTTGACTTATCAGACTGAGCTGCGCATGTGTGCACATAATCTGTGCTAAGAACTCAGAGGAACCAACCCTGCACATACATACGGGATACAACACTATTAGTGCTTAGGGCAGTAACCCATGTGCTTGAAATTCATTGTGGAAAACTCGTTAGTGTTCCAAAATGTAACGTGCTTGCAGCATGGACAGGTTTCACGGTGAAAACACCAGCACAAGATGGCCGCCAAGTTACACAAAGGGGAACTCATTAAATAAAAGAAGCCCTTTCTCGTTTGATTGTGCAGGAAAGTCTTCCTCATTTGAGCGTAGCTACGATGGAGCAGATGCCTAGCCCTGAACACAAGTATGTTTACAAAAAAAAGGAAGTTGAATTTTCCCCTCCAACCGACCCAACCCGGCAGTTATTGTCTACATTCTCATCTTCCTGATTGGCTGCTTGCACCACAGTTGCTATTGGCTGGTTTAAGTGTCCATTTCCAAAGGTCCAATTTTTCTCCTTTGTCTTTCCTTGTTTTAAACCCTCACCGGATGGAATGTTCTACTAACAGTGAAGCCCCCATCCCATACATGCATCATTCTGTGACCAAAAATCTGTAGGAATCTTAAAGTTTCAAAAATAGTCAGGTGAGGAGGTAATGATAGGAATAGGGCGCGTCAGCAGCCCATTGTCATTGAATGAGCCCCCTGCCGCGGGTGCATTCAATGACAATGAGGCGCCTGCCCCGCCTTCTGTCACCACGCCAGCTCGGGGGAGCCCTTGAAAGACTCCCCCGAGCTGGCGTGGTGGGGGGCTAATGGTGCCTTTTGTCAAAGGAACCTGCGGCGGAGGGGTGCATTTAGCCCACCGCTGTGGGTGCCTTTTGACATCAAAAGCCTGCATGCCGCGCCTTCTCCCGCTACGCTAGGTCAGGGGAACCCTTGAAAGACTCCCCCAAGCTGGTGTGGGCAACAAAAAAAAAGTAAAAATAAAACATGTTTTTTTTTAAAAAAATCAGTATTTGTTGCCAATAAAGCGGTAGGCAGTAGGACTGCTTAAAAAGCGGTATCCTACCACCTAAATCGGTAGGGTTGGCAAGTATGCCATCCTTGGGCCATTACGAGGTGGTAATATTGCTAGGCCCTCGATCACGTGGCATGAGGGCTGTTATCACTATGTAATGACCTTGGAATGATACACCATTGATTATGTTTTGTCCTCTGCCACTGCATGGTCGGCAGAGAAACTGCCAATATGCCAGTGTTCTGATAGGCCTTACTGCCCTGTGGTGGAGTGTTGTAGAGACCTAATACTCTAAACAAAATGACAAGAGTATTTGCTGTGCGAACTTGCTGTACCTACCAAGGGTTATTACAATGGCAGTTTCCGTTGGCTCTTGTGAGTTCCTCTTTCTTGAGTGGCCCATGTGTACACTTCACCTCACCAACCAGCGCAATATAAATTAATTAAATAGTATAAATAACAGAAAGCACTTGACGCGGGCATGCACTCAGTCCCTTGGCGTCTTGTTTCTGTGTGTAAAACTGTTCTTAAATCTTAAATGCTGCAGTTGTTGCTTCTGTCACAGAAATAACCCGGAGCAAATCACAGCGGTCGTTGCCTAAGATATTAATTTTAAGTCACTGGAGCGACCCAAATGGCTGCAAGGCATTAGCAGCCTCCCACACACTCGCTGCCCACCCACCCACTCAGCGCAATCCTGGCGGTGTACATGGCATAGGACATGGACCAGCAGAGGAACAGACTTCCCTGGGGATAATCGTCAATATGAATAGCCACAATAACCTCCAAATTGGTCTCACGCAGAAGGAGTCCTCCATGTGCAGTTCAGTAGGAAAATGGGAGCTTCGCTCTCAAGTCATTTGCTTGCAACATGCCTTGCAAATCATAGAATCCTTTACATGCAGAATACTGCTGGGTATATTTGTGGTATGCAGTGATAAAATTGCGGCACAAATGTCACCTGTACAAAAAATCATGGCAAAAATGCCGTGGTTTGACCCGGTAAAGGTGTACCCCATTATACCATTTAAGGGGAGCAGGGGGATCCGGGGGTGTTCCCCGCATCCTTTACATGCATTGTGGTGGCAAAACCACGGCCTTTAAGCCACAATATTTTGTGTCCACAGCCATTTTTGCTGCGATTTTAACACATGAAACCATATTTGTTGAGATATGCATTCATCAGCTTTCCATTGTACACTCACGCATGCTGTACATGTGAATGTCATAGGGAGGCTGTTATGCAAGAGTAGTGCACTGAGGAGCTGCGCGTAGCAGGGAAGGAAGAAAAGGGACTGGACTGCTAAAGCTTAGTGTAAAAGTGTGGGTGTGCCTTATAACCATTGTGACAAAGTCCTCTGCCTCCATCTGATGACATTCAGTGAGGTGACCAAGGGGGCCGTATTCTCCCGTTCCCACAACCTAGCTGGATGTAGGGTCCAGACTGTATAGTGAGGATCCCTTGGTCACCCGCACTAAGCCCCTGCCTCAGAATGGGGGATAGCCACACTGCACCACAGAACCCTTTTTAGGACATACACCTGAGACAAGAGACCATATGGGATCAGCGATTATCAGGTTCTCTACGAACCCAAAGCAGAGGGTATCTACTCCCAGCTGGAAACATTGTATCTGCTGAAGATACACAAGGGAATCGAGAAATAATGGTCCCCCAGAGCCAGCTGCACCTCCTTGCTTGGCTCTCCTCGCATGAGTGCAGAAACAACTGCTATATCTAGACCAGTGATTCCCAGAGGCAGTCAGACAGCCCTGAAATAAGGATTCTGCACTCAATCAGTCTGTTGAGGACAAATAGGCAAGGCAACTCCATCCCAAGGACAGGTTCAGTGAGAAAAAAACAGTGAGAGGACCACCCAACGAGAGGGGCCAGCCAGCTGGACGTCTCTCTTCAGATTTATAAACTATCCTCAATGGTGGGACTGACCAGCCAGTCCCCAACCTCCAACTTAAAGAGGACGAGGGAGCTAGGAATGCAAAAAGATGGCAGGCAGTGTCTTGAAAGAGTGTTTCAACCGTCCTGGAGAACACGATTCCAAAATTCCCCATACAAAGCTTGCTCACCTCAATCTTCTTGCCAGAAGAGGCTGGAAGGCAGGGTCTGAGGGTGACAGTGGGAAAGAGCACTTCCTAGGGGCAGAAACAAGTGGATCTCAAGTCCCACAACAGGCCTAGAAGCAGTCATCCGGTGCGGTAGACACAACAGAGTCTCCTTGCACTAGCGAAAGGCTGGTAGACAGAGCTAAAGCCCCATGCAAACCAAAGCGCTCAGACTGGGAGCAGAACAGGTTGGAGCAGGACCCCGGAGACAGAAGACAGGAGTTGCTTCAGATCCGGCTGAAAGTAGGAGCAGGAGAGGGAGAGCAGACCCCTAGACACTGGAAGTGAAGAACAGAAGAATGGGCCTTGCTAGAGTCTGGGAGCTGAATGACAGGTTGAGGGAACTAAACTGAGGAGCCATGAGATCTGGGGCTTCTGGTAAGGCATGAGCAAGTGGTGCCTAACGATGGGAAAGGGACCTGAGAGAGGGCGGTGCCAAGATGGGTGAAGAAGCTGCAAGGCATAGTGTTGAGTTTGGTGCAGTGAGAAGACAGCTGGTGTTCTGAGGGGTGAAGAAGAGAGATGGGAAACACCCAGGGAACAGTTAACACAAGGAAAAAGGTGTTTGAGGGGTTACAAACCTAGGAGAGATAGTAGGCAATTAGAGATTTGGCAATGTGAAAACATGGGTGTGAAAATAGGTGAGGAAAGCAAGGAGGATATTTAAGAGTGGAAATGAAAGTATAGAGGATCTCCTGTCCTAACATGCTGTCCCTGCCCAAATGCAGGACTTTGGACCATGCAGCACCCGCTCCACACATCCTGCACTTGGGATTTGGAGACTCCAACAGAGGTACAGATGATATACCAGAGAAGGGGAGACCATCAACTAGTATGAAAGAGACAAGGGGGCAGAGAAGCAAGAGAGTGGAGACATCCCTGGAAACACAAACATTGCCGAGGACTACCCACAAATCTCAGGAGAAGACAAAGTCCATGCACCAAGAACACAGAGACTTTGCTTAAAGGAGGCAATCATTTATAGTGAACTTGTGACCTCCGAAGGGAATGCCCACACATTCAAAAGCCATTTTTTACTTTTAGTTGCCAAGCAATTTTAGTTAGAAATTGCTACCCCATCCTCACACGTTTCCATTGCACTTGATGTGCTCCCTGTGTATTATTTTACTCATGCACTGTTTGAGTTCCCTAATAAACCACCTTGAACTTAAGTTTTCTGTGTTTGTCACATCAATCATCCCCTTCCCCAATGTAAGAAATGGTGTCAACGGTGGGATACAAGATATAGACAACATAGACAGACCCAAAATACCATCCCATCCATACTAGCAGGCATCCAGTCTCCAATTGGGAGACCTGAATTGACAGTTAGTAGGCGCTAAGATGGCAGAAGCTAAAGTTCTCCTGATTTTCCTGCCTGGCCCCAATACCAACACAACATATAGCTTGGAGAACCAATTATCGAACCTTTTCACCCATAAAGCTCGAAGTTACAGCCTACACAATGTACTTGTAAAAACAGGCCAGAAGGTGGCGATACAAGAGAGTTCATACAAGCTGCTCATTCCACCCTGGCCCCCCCAAAATCCACTGCCCGCTACAGATTTCCAACACTTGGGAGTCAGAATACCCTCTTGAGGAACCAATCAAGCTCGCTGATACACATCTCCCAAGGAGAGGTAGTGGTGTGCATACACAAGAGCCCTGCCTCTATGTGAAAGATGTCTGGAGAGGTAGCCTCGCCCAGATCACTGGACTCCAACAACAAGGAATGATGATCTGGTCTTACAGTGCTCTACGGGCTCACCGAGAGCCTGCTCTTGGTGCCCGGGGCAGTACGACCACCAGTCACACCTAGACTTCAATTGAGTTTTGGGGGCATTTTATAATGGGAGACGCAATACATGATGGCTTTTATGCCTCCATTTGCCTCTCCAATCTATTTTCATTTGCTTTCAAGGTGGAGACGCCTGCATTCGATTTTCACGTAGGAATAAAACAAATGGATTCCTCTGCTGAAGGCACAGAGGTGCCATAGAAACCTGCTGGTAAATGCAATCTGAGAAACATAACATGCAGGTGGCGTTTACTTTTTTACAAGACACACGTGTAAAGGTGACTGTGCCAGGTACTGCTCTTCACTTTGCATTCTGCCTTACAAAGGTTGACAAACACACACAGGGGCCCACACTGCATGTAAATGCAAACTTTGCCGATCCCCTGAGTGCATTGAACACTTTAAATAAAATGACTCCCATGTTTTAGTGAGATTCCTCCTCTCTCTCTCTATTCTATTTCTTTTGACAAGATTTCATCTCCTGAAAACATCGGGAGGATAGCTCAGGGCCAACGCGCTCGCCTTCGAATTAAGACGACGCAGAGCAACCAAGGTCCAATCCCCGGGTCCACGCTTAGAAACCTTGGTATTAAGCGTGTTATAAATAATCAATTCCAAATGACATCATAAAACAAGAAATCAACAAAACAGTGGAGTGACCAGTGATTGCAGGGTGCTCCAGCTGAGCTCCCCTCGTTTGTTGGTTGGTGGAGGCTGTGCGGGAATGGCGGGCCATTCGGGCCCCCTCTCACCCATTCAGTTTAAAATGCATCACTTGCTCGACCAACAGTGGGGACGCTTCCTTTGCCCCTGTGTGCATAACCAGCCCTTGTGCTGACGACTACATAGGAGGAGCTGTTGCAGAGACACTTGGCATCTATTTTGGGCACCCCTGACTCCCTCTTTGGACTAGGCCTCACTGCGATAATACGACAAGGCTTCTCTCCCCTCTGCAGCGCCGCGCACAGCGCGCTCAAAGGCCCCCACCTTTTCTCCCTGAGCCTGAAAGCTCTGCAGCTCCATTCTCACGCCTGAGCCAGAGGCAATTGCAACAGAATAAATGTAACACCTCACCCTTCCTCTGAGATCACTGTCCTGTGCATGAACCGGCTCGAACCAGGCCCTGCAGCCCATCCATCTCCACAAACCTGCCTGTGCCCTCTTACCCCCGCTGTTGGAAAATTACTGCCAATATAACCCCATGGCCCCGCTAGGTATTCTCTTGATGTACCAGACGTGTAACCTCGGTGTGATGCCCACCCCAGTGTGCCCCAACTAACAAAAGCCAAACTCTGTCACAGTATATTGCACCTTAGAACTAACAAATGTCAGCATGCCCCCTAGTTCTTCTGAAGTGCTCAGACCCGCCCCATGATCAATGATCCCACCTCGGCCAAGACTCCCGAGTCCTGATAAACCCCACAATCCCCCAGTGAATAATGGTGTTCTCATAAACCTAGAATTTATAGAGTATAATGATTTGCTCAAAGGAGCCTTAGTGACTGTTATTTAGTGCATGCTCAAAACAATATGTTATGTTAGATTAGTTAGTGCCTGCTCTGCTTCATCACGACCAGACCCTCACCCCACCTGGACACAGGCAACTGGACCTCGTGGCACGTGCCCTCCCACCAACTGAACAACCAATCCAGCGGGAGCAACGTCATCAAAGACATATGTAGCCCAATGTTTTACCCAATCCTTTGTCCATGTAGTCCCCTATAGAATGATGTCAGTTGTGATGGTTTTTACCTTCGTAAGATGCCACATTTGTAATGTTTGCCAGAGCGCTCTCGGGCAGCAGAGTTCTCTGGATGGCAATTTCATATAAAGGACTAAACTCTTCAGCCTGTTCTCCTGGTCTCATTCCCCGCTGGGGTGTGCCTTATTCCTTTGTATTTTGGACATGTAGGTCGGGGCGTGGGCCTACAATTTTGGTGACCCCCGCGACGTGACCGAGACAGATGCCCCGAGGCCCCTGTGCCGTGCCGCGAGATCCGGGACGCCCCCGATCAAAACCATCGCCTCCCCGGTTGACCAGTTTGTGCGCAGTAAAGAGCGGGTCCAAGGGTTCACATTTGCCAAATACCCAACTAAAAACTGCTCGCCAAGGTGGGCCACGGCTTGTTTGGGGTGCAAACCAAATTGTGGATAAACCGTGAACGGTGGCTCTCAGACCACCCAACTGAACACGTGAGTACTCTCTGCGAGACTTTTTAGGGAAGGAAAAGGGTCAGGGAAGAGGGGAACAAGATAACGGCTTGGGTAAAGATATAGCAGAGTGGGGACAAAATATAGGGTCTGTGTGAATGTTACTGAGGCTTTCTCCTATCTATCCTTTTACATGGCCATTAGGTTTTTGTGGTAAAAAGAAGTACAATAGAAATAAGGAAGCCTAGCCCGAACGGGGTAGAAGGCGGCGCCGCATAGCATTGTCTAGTCCAGTGCAGGGAATAAGTGAAGATAAAGTGGAAAAAGAGTAGGAGTCTTATATACTGATTAGACTCGGAGTAGTAACTTAGATTATTCTTTTTCCATGTGAGCAGAATTCTTGAAAAAGGTAGCCCAAGGGGGCTTAGAGGTGGGGGAGTGTGTGAGACAGCAAGGGTAAGGAGCGATAAAGTAAAACTAGCAAAAAGAGGGATAACGAGGAGATAGTTTATGTTACATGTTTTCTGTGTGTCTGTTACATGTTGGTCTGTCAGTAAGTGCCATTTTATCTGTGGTTTGAGAAATATAACGGTTAGCAGGAGAAGGTGCTGACAAAACTGTGATTTTTGACCAAAAGCGTTTTGAATAATTGAAGAGCAATTAATGGTAATTGTCGATGCAATTGAATTCCAGAGTAAGAGGTGTAAGTGAAAGGGGATTGGTTAAAGTGTTTCCAGGGGGAGGTAAAGAAAGTTGTGAACGTACATTGATTTTGAGAAAGAGAAAAAAGAGGAGCTAAACACAAGCCAGAGCAATACACGCAGCACAATGGGAAGTAACACACCGTTAGCGCACATCCGTCAACATCTCCCACTATATAGTGAAAAAATACAAAAATATCATGATCAGCGGGTGACAGAAATAATAGGAGACAGTGTACAGCCTATATGTCCAGAGGGAAGGTCATTTGATAAGAGGGTACTGGATCTAGTGTCAACACATCTGCTGGTGAAATACTGAGGTAAGCAGTTACAGAATAGATGGGAGGTACTAGATCTGTGGCGGATGTTTGAAGAGGCAGCACCGAGTAGTGAAGTAAGAATGAAACTATAAAAAAGGAAGAAGTACAGGAGGGGGGAGAAGGGTGTGCAGGGGGAGAATGTGCGACTCACCAAAAGAGAACGAGTGCACAAAAATGTACCCATTAATGACAAAGCCTGCGGTAGGTTATAGCGAGCCCCTGTATGTTCCAGTGAGCACTACCTCCACACCCAGATCAGCAACATCACCCACCGCCCCGCCTCCCTATGAGACAGGAGGGCTGTATGGACCAACCAATGCCCCTCCAGTGGACATCGGACGATTAACAGGGAATTTAGATGACAGCTTGCGCATGCACAGATGGAGATAACATGATTGAGAGTGTTGTGTGACCAGGGCCAAATGCTGCCGGGAGGAGGGGAAACGCCACCATTGACAACAGGTGACCTTACACCTCCACCAAGTGTTGCAGGGGCAAGTGTCGCGGGGGGGTCTGCACACTCCAAGCCACCATCGGCGACCATTGCAAGGGGACAAGGACAAGAGTGGCAGTCGGGAGAGTTCCTGTTTCATCCAAATGGCAAACCTGTTAGGATAATACGACCTGCAACCCCAGACAGCCAGCGAGGAGAGGGACAAGGAGAAAGGGAGTCAGAAGAGGAGGTAGAGGAAGTATGGAGTGACTTAGACGAATATGAAGAAGGAGCGGCGGCAGCTGGACTACCGCTGCCATTCCACTTTGATCAGGTGGATGCTAGGTCACCACCCAGGTGGCAAGGGAGGTTGAGACAGAGAGTAGGAAACATGCTGGTAAGTAAAACGAAGAAAGGAACGGTAAGTAAGAGAGGGGGGGGAACAAAGCTACAGATACCTCTGATACACAATGGGGCAGGGAGTCCCCACTCCATACCATGGGCACAGATGGACAAGAATAACTTGTTAAAACTTCTCCCCCCACTTTCGGGTGGGATTGGGAAGTGGATACACGCATTTGAATAACACACGGCAGGGGTCCCTCTAGCTATAGGAGATGTGAAGAGCTTGTTGGTGTCGGCTATTGGAGATCAATCAGACACAGTGTGTGTCAAGGTGGGGTTTCCAGGAGTGACTATGAATTGCGACCTCCATGATGGGTCGGCATTTAATAACGTTAGGGCCCAAGTATGGGATGAATTGCGAAGGACATTTCCAGACACTCCAGATTTACACTTAGCGATGCAATGCACTATGGGAGAGGAGGAGGAGCCTATGCAATTCATTCTCCGGGTGCAAGACCTGTGGAGAAGTGTAACTGGTACGCCATGGGACCAATCAACAGCCTTGTTCTATTTCATTAAAAAAAGGGCTCCCGAAGGAGGTGCAGAAGGCCTTGGATAAAATAGCTGGGATAGAAGCCAAAGGCTGGCCAGAGATTCAAAGGATAATTGTACACCATTGTAGGAGGATCAAAGAAAGAGAGAAGGAAATAGCGCAACGAAGGTTGGCAGACGAAGCTACAACATCAACAGCCAGACAGGAGGAAGGAGAAGAAGGGGGAGGAACCAGCCCAGTTAGGATGGCCGCAACATGGACAGGAAACGGGCAGGAGCAGTGGGTCGGAGAGGAGCAGTACATAGGGCCACAATGGCAGGAGAGGCCTACGAGAGGACGAGGTGGGCACAGAGGACCAAGAGGTAGGTTCGGAGGAATGGGAAATAGAGGATTTTGGAAGGCCTGGGGAAAGGGGAGGACCACAAGGATCATGTTGGAACTGCGGAAGGTGGGGACATTATTCACGGGAGTGCAGAATGAGACCTATGGGATATTACCAAGGGCAACCCCCCATGGGAAATGAGCAGCAGTACGGCCACCCTCACCCAGGTAGTCCCTATGGGTTACCTATGGGAGGGAATGGACAACAGGAACAATGCTATAATGAACCACAAATGCAGCAGAGACAGCCACCACAACAACATGCACAGCAGAGCGGTATGCCGCAGCAAATGGCAAGACAAAACACTATGGCAAACGCAAACACTAATATTTTTGCAACATCTCCAAACGGTGCACCGGCAACTTTCCGTGGTGTGGCAGTGGTGGGGGACAATGTATTCTCTGTTCCAGGAACTGAGACATGTGCAGATTAGGACATCCCACAGAAAGCACTTGCGTGTCCAGTCCTATCCAACACCCTATGTGCAGAAGAGGAACCACTAGTGGGGGTGGAGATAGGCAACAAACAGTTCATCTTTATGGTGGACTTGGGAGCTGAAAAATTGTGCCTCATGGAAGGCCGGTTTCCGCTCTCGGGCAGAAATTCGGAAATGCAGGGGTTCTCTGGGGCTATTTTAAAAGTTCCTTACACAAAAGATCTTGACATAACAGTGGGGGGGGGATAAACAGTGCGAGCGCCCATATTGTATCATGAAGACTCACTGATAAGTTTGTTGGGAAGAGACCTTCTGAGCAAGTTGAACATGACCATATCCTTTACTGAGAGGGGGATAGTTTGTTCCACCCCAGGAGTGTGCCACGTGCAGCCAATGTTGATGATTAGCACAACGACAAATGAAGTTGCGGTAAGGGAGGTACCTATCGATATGGACATGTTTATTTATGGCATCAGAATACTGGCACGGGTGGTGCCAGAGATAACAAGAAAGGAATGGAAGGTGCCTTCAGATTTTGTTTCCCACCCAATTTTAAACACAGATGTTGTCCCGGGAACAATTTTGTCCATTGATTTGGAAGGGGTGCAAGTGGCCACACATGGATGCGAATGGAGAACAGTGTTGTGCATAGACCCAAACAATTTATTGCGCAATTTAACTGATGAAGAGCTGTTTACTGATAATGAGTGTGATGGGGAGATAATAATGGAAATTAGTGTGCCATGTGACATCATGATTCAACACAGAGAGGTGCACAACCCCCTCATGGCCAGCGTTAACATCCCACCCACTATATTTGAAAAAGACATGGAGAAGGTATTGCCAGAAATATGGACAACAGGCCCACATGACGTTGGTTTGTTGCAAGAGGTCACGCCAATCAGGATAAAACTAAAGCCAGGTTCCCTACCACCTAGAGTAAAACAGTACCCACTATCAAGAGAGGCAGAAGAAGGGATACGAGAAACAATAAATGCATTACTGGAACAAGGTATAATAGTGCCATCAAATTCACCATGTAACACGGCAATTTTCCCAATCAAAAAAGCGAAAGGAGGGGCTTGGAGGATGATGCAAGACCTAGGCTCACTTAATGACGTAATAGAGAAAGAGTTCCCATTAGTTCCCAATCCAGCATCAATATTGTGCAGCATACCAAAAGATGCTACGTGTTTTACAGTGGTGGACTTAAAAAACACTTTTTTCTAAATACCACTTGACCCATGCTCCTGGTACCTTACAGCATTTACACTGGGGGGAAACAGATACAAACATTGCAGATTACCTCAAAGGTATTGCGAGAGCCCCAGCATGTTTAACAGAATATTGCATGAAGATCTTGGCAACATTGATGTAGAGAGCACAATAATACAATACGTAGACGATTTGCTTGTCTGCAGTGACAGTGAAGAGAAGTGCACTGCCGATTCGAGAGCACTGCTAAATTTATTGGCCACAAAAGGATACAAGGTGGACAAAGGGAAGCTGCAATATTGCCTAGCAGAGGTGCTTTACCTAGGGCAATTGATTTCGAAAGATGGTAAGAGACTTTTAAAAGACAGAGCAGCAATAGGTCACATGATCATACCAAAAACAGTAAAAGACATGCAAAAATGTCTTGGCATATGTAATTACTGCCGTGCATGGATACTGGACTACGCAGCTTACACGCGCCCACTGTTACAGGCCCTAAAAGAAGTGCAGAAGAATAACATCCCAATAAAATCCTCGAATGAAATGATGACACCATTTTTTAAATTACAGGACCTCATCACACATACTCCAGTTTTAGCAAACTCTGACTATGACCGAGAATTTTATCTCTTTTCACACAGCAATGGCATCCTTATGACTGCAGTGCTGACTCAAAAAACTTCATTAGGCCACAAGCCACTGGCCTATTATAGCAGCACAATTGATTCTGTAATGCAGGGTCACTTCGCATGCGAACAAGCTCTCGCTGCAGCGGCCTTCGCAATAGAAAAGAGCGCCATGATTGTCATGGGGTGCTCTGTAACTCTGTATGCTGAACACTCATTATTTGCAATCTTGGAAAGATCAAAATCCACATTGACAACTCAGAGAGCAACAGCTTATGAAATAATTATATCAAGCCCCAATGTACATGTCCTCAGGTGTAAGTCAGTAAACCCAGCCACGTTCATCACAGAGCCCTGCATAGTGGAAGACATTAAACACACGATTGCGCTACATTTGAAGGTGAAGGGGATGATATTCCCAAGGCCAGTGAAAATGCACTACAGGAGGGAGAAATATACTTGGTTCACGGATCAGCATCGATAGACAGTGAAACGGGAGAAAAACATGTGGGGGTGGCAGTTGTAAGAATGGAAGAGAAAGAATATGAGATCATTGTACAGAAACGCCTACCCTCTCATTACTTGGCTCAAGCAGCAGAATTGACAGCAGTAATTGAAGCGCTGCGCACTGCTAAAGGCTGCATAGTACGAATACATTCTGACTCTGCATATGCTACAACCACGGTTCACTCAGGGCTATCACAATGGAGACGTAGGGGGTTTCACAGGGCAGATGGGTCACCAGTGCAGCATGCCGCCTTGTTAAATGAATTGATAGACGCGCTGGCAGAACCATCAGTAGGAGCTTTGGTAAAATGCCAGGCCCACACAGGAAATACAGACTTCATCTCATTGGCAAACGCGGCAGCAGACGCATCAGCGAAAGATGCCGTGTATTTCAATATGCCACCAACAACAGAATGTATTATAAAAACACCAACAGCAGAGATACAGGGAGAAGGATATAACAATACACCAATTTCCCAAGTGATAGAACTTTAAAAGGGTGCACCCACTGAAGAGAAGGAGTTATGGGCTAAAAGAGGGTCAAATCAGCGACTGATTTGATATGGAGGCAAGAGTTAACAGGGAAAGTAGTGATGCCAATAGAACTACTAGAAATTGCATTTCAGCAGTTGCACTTCCCGACACATGTGACAAAACATCATATTGCTGCAGACATACAGGAACATTGGTTCATCCAGAACTTGCAAGAACAGCTATCAAAATTCACAATAGAGTGTACTACATGTCAAACATACAGGTCAGGAATGACACTGAGAACATTAAGAGGAACACTGCCACGACCAATAGGGCCTTTTAGAGAGCTCCATATTGATTACGCGGACATGGGAGAAAGGTGCAATGGGGCGAGGCACTTAATTGTGATCGTGTGCCCATTTTCAAGGTGGGTTGAGGCTGGACCGTGTCCCCACCCTGACGCCAAGTGTGCCACAAAGGTTTTTGGTATGGGAGGACTTTTCAAACTGGGGCATTTGTGATGTGATAAGATCTGACAATGGCACACACTTCGTGAATGACCTCTTCAAAGAAGTGACAATGTTGTTGGGGGTCAAGCACAAACTGTGTTGTATTTATCATCCAATGGCTAACGGACTGGTGGAGAAGACCAACGGCCTCCTAAAAAGAAAACTTTTCAAACTGTGCAACACTTTAAAGAAGAATTGGGTATATTGCTTACCACTAGCACTGTTCCAACTCAGAAAGCAACCAAGCAAGGACCACCATTTAAGCCCCCATGAAATAGTCATGGGCAGGCGCATTCATACACCACTATCCCCGATAAGAGGAGCTTCGGATGCTCACAGAGCTGCCACAGTGCTGGGCGATGAGTTCAAGGAATACTTCACCAATTTGACTTGCACAGTGCGTAGCATAGCAAGACAAATTACACCACCATTCACAGAGAATGCTGCGACAGATACTGCCATGCCAGCACATGACAGCCCAAAAGGGAAGCTAACGCCAGGTGAAAATGTGTATGTTCAGAGTTTTGTACGGAGATGGAATTCTCCAAGGTTTCATGGACCTTATGAGGTCATTTACTGCACACCCACAGCGGTGAAGGTGAAGGGATTGAAGTATTGGGTGCATTTGTCAGATGTGAGAAAGGCACGTGATAGTGTAACCCCTCAAACTGAACATGTTAACAGCAATGAGGTTGCGAGTGGGTAAGAAAAAGTGTGGGCAAAGTTTTAAAAGAGCAAATGAAAATTACATAAAATGATCAAGAATTAAATTGAACTATGCATTCATCAATTGATATTTCTCACTTTCTCACTGTCTTTCTTTCTCTCCCCCCCTCTCTCTCTCTCTCTCTCTCTCTCTCTTTCTCTTTCTCTCTGCCTCTATCTACCTATCTATCTCTATCTCTCTCTCTCTCTCTACCTCTCTATCTCCGTAAGGCAAGTTGTCAATATAAAAAGTTTATGTGTTAAATGGTTTAAGTGAATAATAAATGAGAAACAATAGTAAATAAAGTAACATAGAGGGGGAAAATAATAACTGTAAAAATGAAAATGTTTCTTATGCAGATTACTTAACCAATTTATATCGCTCCTTCAGGTAACACAATGGCAGAAAGGACTGCACTCACCGAGGACAACACAATTTTAGTTAGTGATAGGGTAGTTATTAGGAATAACAAGTGGTACAGTTAAGAGTGTGGAATAAAGTACTCGGTTATTTTATTTTCTGTAATGTTATTTTTTATGGCGCGGTATTACACTGTGTCTTTTATTATAGAAGATATAAAAGAAGGGGGGAGTGGGGTAAACCTGATACGAGAAGGCTCAACACGAATATGGGCCGGGGTAAAAACAATGTGGAGACACAGTCCCTCTGATAATACAAATATCACCACGCTGCATAAGAATCGTACAAATCTCGTGCCTCGCTTCCCACTACCAATGACTGTAAATGAGACCAATCGGTATGATGGGGATTATTTTTGGGAAAATGAACCTGATACTAATGTACAAACAACTGCAGAACCTACCTCGCAAAGCACTATCATGCACTTTAACATTGTTACTAGTAATGAGCCAGAAACTCCAGACCCACAGGCCTGGGAAGCTGCCAATGAACCCAACAACACAGCATGGGCTGGGGTATTTCCCATATACTACCGGAAAATGAAAATGACTAATGATAAGAAGGGAGGGAGGAGAAGACGGAAAAGGGGGGCGGGAGGGAATAGATATAATGTTTACCATGGGCTGGGACTAGATGAAATAGAAGACCCCCGCCACCCTGACCAATCTAATAAATGGTATTCAGACAGGAGTGCAACCGCAAAACAAGCCACTAACGAGAGCTGCTACATTTGCTCTCTCATACCACACGCATCAGGCACACCTAAAATACTTATACCTCAGGAAGTGCCATTGCAAGACGCCCAATGTTTAATTCATCTCATGTTATGTAGGATTCAGAGCACCTTCCAGGCACACACAGTTACAATAGAAATGCTACAGAATGAGAAAACGTGCACGAGCAAGCGCCAAGGAGTGATCTGCATAAAAGAGCCATTTTTCGTCATAACGGGAACGAGAATCATAGAAAATAAGTGGCAGGATGAGACAATCGAGTGCAAAGCTGAAGGACTAAGAGGACTCACTGAAGAAAACCTCTGATGGGTCAAGGAAACGTGCACCTCCGTCTGGTCCGAACATATTGCAAAACTCACATGGGTTACTGCTCTTGAAAAACAAGTCAAAACACAAAAAGAGATTCCACATGAAGTTTGCTTCCATGGAGAAGGGAAAGTGCCAATGGGTACCAACAAACAGTGCAACAAAACCATCATTATCCCAGACATGAAAAAATGTACAGCTGCGCTCATGGACATGTATTGGGTGTGCGGTAAACAAGCTTACCTGCACCTTCCGGCATCATGGAGGGGCACTTGCACCCCGGCAACTAACACTCCGTGCTTATGGTGATCCCACAAAGCAACATCCAAGGGGGGAAAGGTTCGGCTGGCAAATCAGCAGCAGGAAAATCGGCTGGCAAATCGGCAGCAGGAAAATCAGCTGGCATATCGTCAGCAGGGCAATCGGCTAGCACATCGGGAGCGCCCCAACCAGCACCTACAGAATCGTACCCATATGATATAATATCTGAAAATGACCTGAAAGACAGACTATCCTGCAGAAGGAGGTCATCAAACTACATATCTACAGAATCCTCCAACCTTCTAGCTGAGATGCCTGCAAAATACAAGCTTTTCAACTCAGCAGAGTCATTCTTTGCGTCCCTCCTAACACCAGGGCTCCAGGCACGAACCAACGCCAAATGGTTACAGATCGTCCGCTGGGAGCTGATCCAACAGGCCAAGGACACTGAAGAGGGGTTCAATGTCATCAAGGTAGAACTCAGTGCCTTGCGGCTAATGACAATGCAGAACCGGTACATCCTAGACCTTCTCACAACAATGGACGGCAGTGTTTCCCGAAAAATCGGGACTGCGTGCTGTACATTCGCACCTTCTGAGGATGCAGATAATGGGACCCTCTCTCACGTTATCTCAGCAGTACACAGCCTGGGGGAACAAATGCGGGAAGAAGGAGGAATAGAACCGAGCAGCTGGTTTGACAACATGTTCAATTGGGTACCATCCTAGTTCAGTAGCATCATGAAAATTTTGTTCCAGTCATCGTCTTTATTTTACTATTTTTCTGTGTGTGCCAATTAGGGATCCGATGTTGCTCAAAATCTATGCCTAATTCAGCAATGATGATGGTAACAATGGGCCGACAAGCAACGGTATCAACCATGATAAATGCACAAATGCAAACTGGAGAGCCAAACCCCCCAAAATACCGCATGACGGCTGTCTACCGTCAACATGGGGACAGAGTAGATAACTTGTATCATACTACAATCAAAGAGCCAAGGGAGCTGCAATGGTATAGGGAAGTATGGGTGGACCTCGATGGGGATGGAGGAATTAACATGACCTGTGCACCTGATGAGTACGCCAGAAAGGGGCATAGTTTGGCAAGTGTATGTAGGGCATGGATGCCAATAAAAGGTACATCCGCATGGGATGAAGCACTGGCTGAAGAAGAGTATTATCACAA
Source organism: Ambystoma mexicanum (assembly GCF_040938575.1). Lineage (NCBI taxonomy): Eukaryota > Metazoa > Chordata > Amphibia > Caudata > Ambystomatidae > Ambystoma > Ambystoma mexicanum. Next base: position 27,042,049 of record NC_090932.1, on the reverse strand, counting down.
TGAGATTAAAAACAAAAAGTAATTTGTTTCTTTAGATGTAACGAAAGGGGGGAATGTGTGGGAGTGGTGAGCCATTCGGGCCCCCCTCACCCATTCAGTTTAAAATGCATCACTTACTCGACCAGCAGTGGGGGATGCTTTCTTCGCCCCTGTGTGCATACCCAGCCCTCGTGCTGATGACGACATAGGAGGGGCTGTTGCAGAGACACTTGGCATCCATTTTGGGCACCCCCGACTCCATATTTGGGATAGGCCTCACTGCAATAATACAACAAGGCTTCTCTCCCCTTTGCAGCGCCGTGCACAGCGCGCTCAAAGTCCCCCACCTTTTCTCCCTGAGCCTGAAAGCTCTGCAGCTCCATTCTCACGCCTGAGCCGGAGGCAAATGCAACAATATAAATGTAAAACCTCACCCTTCCTCTGAGATCACTGTCCTGTGCGTGAACCGGCTCGAACCAGGCCTTGCAGCCCATCCATCTCGACAAACCTGCCTGTGCCCTCTTGCCCCCGCTGTTGGAAAATTACTGCCAATATAACTCCATGGCCCCCCTAGGTATTCTCTTGATGTACCAGATGTGTAACCTTGGTGTGATGCCCACCCCAGTGTGCCCCAACTAACAAAAGCCAACCTCTGTCACAGTATATTGCACCTTAGAACTAACAAATGCCAGCATGCCCCCTACTTCTTCTGATGTGCTCAGACCCGCCCCATGATCAATGATCCCACCTAGGCCAAGACCCCCGAGTCCTGATAAACCCCACAAGCCCCCAGTGAATAATGGTGTTATCATAAACCTAGAATTTATAGAGTATAATGATTTGCTCAAAGGAGCCTTAGTGACTGTTATTCAGTGCATGCTCAAAACAATATGTTATGTTAGATTAGTTAGTGCCTGCTCTGCTTCATCACGACCAGACCCTCACCCCACCCTGACACAGGCAACTGGACCTCGTGGCACGCGCCCTCCCGCCAACTGAACAACCAATCCAGCGGGAGCAACGTCATCAAAGACATATGTAGCCAAATGTTTTACCCAATCCAGTGTCCATGTAGTCCCCTATAGCATGATGTCAGTTGTGATGGTTTTTACCTTCTTAAGCTGTTACATTTGTAATGTTTGCCAGAGCGCTCTCGGGCAGCAGAGTTCTCTGGATGGCAATTTCATATAAACGACTAAACTCTTCAGCCTGTTCTCCTGGTCTCATTTCCCGCTGGGGTGTGCCTTATTCCTTTGTATTTTGGACGTGTAAATCGGGGAGTGAGCCTACAAGGCCCAGGTAAAAATCAACATTGGTGTGAAGCGATACAGTGATTTTAGATGCCTGTGAGCACGAGGACAAATGAAACGTGCAGTTCTTCCTGGAAAGAGGCAGCCAAGCCAAAGAGCAACATCAAAGCTGCCTGCTCAGAAGACAAACCTACGACTAACCTGCAAGTGTTTCTTTCTAATGGAGTTGGGTGGATCTGGAGAGTGATGAATTTATCTGGGAAAAATATCATCCTTTTTCCCAGTTCACAGCACTGCTGAAGGAGAGTGTTCTACCCCGCCCTGTTCATAGCTGGAAGTGTGCCTGCCCACCAATGCCACCCTCTATCGTTAACCACTCGCTGCTGGAGAATCTATGGGTGGGCATGGTGGAATGCTTAGAATTGTGAGCCCTGGGGTCTAACCTGCGTTGAGCTTGTTGATACTGCTGACCTCAGGCTTCCTAGGTCACCTGATTTTGACAGAATTGGTGACACCACACAAGCTTGTGCAGAGTTAGTAGACACTTTAAGTTCTATACATCAGTTTAGCTCTGATATATTTGAGCTTTCGGCCACTGTCGAAGCTCTATTTGTACTTTGCACATATGTGGCTAAAAAGTGAAAGACGTATCGTATGCTAGTATGCTCTCAGCCGGATTGCTGATGTTATCTTCTGCAGTGGTATGGACCCGCAAGGCGAGCTAATCAGTGCACTGCACACTCCTCAGCCATCGACAGCCTCTACTTCATCTCAGCATAATGCTGATCTCATCATATTGGATCCTGCGGACTGTTGTGATCTGAGAAATTAAGGGATTATGGAGGAAATTGATCAAGATAAATCCATAGGGATTACAGGTATTGAAGAAGTGGCATATGAATCGGCTTGGGAGGATCTCATTGGATAGCGAGGAAAGGGGCGTGGAAAGGGCTTCATTAATGCCTGGGATTATTCAACAGACCCAGCGTCTAAAGATAAACTTGTCCCCCGATATGTCATAAAAGATCAGCCTGAGACAGCCAGACATTAAGCAGGGGCATAGGGACCAGGGGGAAGTCAACCCGCATATTCACCCTAAACTGCAGCCCAGGATGAAGCTCCGTTCTTATCTGTAGCATCATCTAGACTCTCTCCTAAAGCTCAGAAAACTCCCCCGCCAATTGATCTGATGGTGATTGGTGCAGAGTGGTGCAACATAACTGGTGAAAGTGATGCAACAACCTCCGGTGAAAGGAAATACACATAATGCGAGGAAGGTTATGCTCCTGGAGCTGTTTGCGATGGACTCCAGTCCTTATTTGAATATAAGCATGGTAATACAAATATGTCATGCTGTACCGCAACTCACCATGGTGACCACTAAAGACGTCTCTTTGGTTGAACTGGCCGCTTCAGATAGCCAGAGCACTTGGCAATGACACACTGCACTTCTCCCTGCATGTTGAGCAAGTATTGATATATGTGGCTGACGTGGTCAAGATGGGATTTGAGGTCAGTCCTATGCAATCCATCGAAGCAGATGTACAGGTCGATCCATCTTGGTCAGTTACAGGGCTGATAGCGGTTCATGTGCTGATCAATTACAGTCCAAGGGGTGATCAAGAAGACTGGAGATGGCTTCCAGCTACAGCAAGTGTGAAGGACTGATTGGTGGCTTAGGAGTCAGCTGCTTAATGTACCAGGAGAATCAGACTGGTGTCAAGGAACTCTTGTGGTTTCAATTAATTTTTACTCTATCAAGAGGGGATTGGATTTGCTGCTAAATTCTGACATTTTTTGAATGCAGGAAACATGGCTGACCCAATGCTGCCATTTTGACGGCTTCAAGACAATTCAGCAGGAAGTCCTTAGAGGCAATGTAGGGAAGACCCTCTGGGGCCTCATATCCCGCGTTGCATTGCATCTTGAAAGTGAGGAATATTCACCACACGTGCATAATAGGAACGCTGTATCCAAGACAATTGCTGGTCCTAGAGAAGGAACTTACTTTGAAATGTTGGCGATACATTTTCGTGACCACCCGAGCCCAAACAACTGTAAATCGATACAGAACTACATTAATGCAATTTTATATTCCTGGCTTTATAATGTAAGAGAGAGGAATTATATGGTTGTGGGTGGTTTTATCTTGAATTGTGTAGAGGGTGATCTGAGTTGTGCAGCGCTAGCACCGGGAATGTTTGGGAATAACAAAGAATGGTCCACATGTTTTGATGGACGGGGTTTGAGAAATGCACGTCCTGATTACACTGGCCAAGGGGCCACGTCTCCTCCAATATTCACGTGGCGAAGAGGGGCGAACCATCCAAGAATTGATTACATTCCTGTGTTCTCTTCATTGTACTGGCTCACATGTACCCCTATTGCTGCTGAGCCAGGTGATCGCGTGGCACTCAGCGGCCAGCTGGAGGTGCTTATCTCCTCACAGTGGAAAGGGGTGCTAAGATTGCTGGAGTGCGATTATATTGCTGTGCAGGCGAGCAAACATTGCAATCGGAAACTGTCAGCGATGCAATTCGGGAATGAATTTATGATAAGGTATGTGCACCATATATATTGCTATTGCCAGGATGTATCCTATGCACGCACGAGCTTCACTGCATAGGAATCCCAGCCCAGAGGCATGTGATGCTAAGATTGTACTGAAAAGAAAACAGCGCAGAGCTGACATTAGAGGGGGGGGGGGCTAAGGATGCGAAAGAGCGCATTCCAGGGATCAGTAATGCTCAAACTGGGCGACATTACATGAGCCGTCTGAACGTTGTGCCCATTGGTCCATTGAATTCAGGAGATAGTAAAACACGCTGGCACAATGCAAAGAGGTTTATGGGGAAGAGAGACAGTGCCATGATTAACCCTATGGATGAGGCTGAATGGGTCAATTATACACTGGCACTTTATTATAAAGAAGGCGAGGGTTCAGGCTGCTCTGATGGGGGCATTGAAATGAATGATGGAAGAGAGGAACGTTGCGATACATGGTTCAGGGCTGAAGCAGAAGATACCTATACAATCATAGGGAACCTGAAACCACCCAGAGATCCTGGCCCCAAAGTCATTATTATTATTATTATTATTATTATTATTATTATTAATAATATCTATACAAGCCTAGGGAGCCTGAAACCATCCAAACCTCCTGGACCCGATGGAAATGTTATTATTATTAATAATATCTATACAATCATCAGGAACATGAAACCACCCAGAGCTCCTGGACCCGATGCTATTATTATTTGTATATAGTTGTACTTTAGATAAGGTTTAAGGTAGGTTTCCTTTTGTTTTGGGATAATGGACCCTTCAAACTTTCGTTTACAATTTTTCCGGACATGTACATACTTTCTTTTTTAGATGTTCACATGGATTAATGTTTTTTTATGCTTTTCAATTTATGATTTTTTCTATGGACTTAGGGTATGGACCACTTATATTTTTTCATGTTTTGGATTTGTTTTGTTCCTTGGATTTGACTTTCTTTTTCTTATTGCACTAATTATTTATTCATTTGCATGTGTGGTTTTCATTTTGTCATTTTGTTTTATTTTTAATACATTTCATAATTCGACATTATTGGTGTGGTGTACTATGATTTATTTGGTGCATGTCTCCATGAGCATTGGCTCAGTCATGTGTTGCCACTGTGTGGCTCTGTAGGACATTTGCTGATGGGCATGCTGGTTCTTTTCAGACTTTCATGGAATGGGTAATTTACTAGGGAGTGGGTGCAGTGGATCGTTGGGTGTTTGTACTGGGGGCTGCGGGGGTGGGATTTGGGTTGGCATTAGGGCCATGGGTCTGTATAGTTATGACGTGGTGTTTGGGGGGACATGAGTCGGGGCCTGCTGGCAGGTGCCTGTCAATGGGGGGTGGGTATGAGTCAGGGCCTGCTGGCAGGCGCCCGTCATTTGGGGCTGGGTGGGGGGACATGAGTCGGGGCCTGCTGGCAGGTGCCTGTCAATTGGGGGGGGCATGAGTCGGGGCCTGCTGGCAGGTGCCTGTCAATGGGGGGTTGGGGGGGACATGAGTCGGGCCTGCTGGCAGGTGCCCTTCAATTGGGGGTGGGTGGGGGGGACATGAGTCGGGGCCTCCAGACAGGTGCCTGTCAATGGGGGGTGGGTGGGGGGGACATAAGTCGGGGCCTGCTGGCAGGTGCCTGTCAATGGGGGGTAGGTGGGGGGGACATGAGTTGGGCCTGCTGGCAGGTGCCTGTCAATGTAGGGTTGTGGGGGAAACATTAGTCGGGGCCTGCTGGCAGGTGCCCGTCAATTGGGGGTGGGTGGGGGGACATGATTCGGGCCTGCTGGCAGGTGCCCGTCAATTGGGGGTGGGTATGGGGGCATGAGTCGGGTCCTGCTGGCAGGTGGCTGTCAATTGGGGGTTGGGGGGGCATGCGTCGGGGCTCCCAAGTGCATGGTGCCATGTGGCCTGCCTGTGGGGCATGGGGAGGGTGGATGGGCTTCCTGCAGGGCATGGTCAGGGTGGATGGGCTGCCTGCAGGGCATGGGAAGGGTGGATGGGTTTCCTGCGGGGCATGGTCAGGGTGGATGGGCTGCCTGAGGGGCATGGGGAGGGTGGAGGGGCTGCCTGAGGGGCATGGGGAGGGTGGATGGGCTGCATGAGGTGCATGGGGAGGGTGGATGGGCTGCCTGCGGGGCATTGTCAGGGTGGATGGGCTGACTGCGGGGCATGGTGAGGGTGGATGGGCTGTCTGTGGGGCATGGGAAGGGGCGTTGGGCTATCTGCAGGGCATGGGGAGGGGTGTAGGGTGGACCCCTGTGGCGTGGTCTGGCTGCAGGTGGTGCATGTGGCTTCTCACCACACTGCTGCGTGAATCTATGGGTAAGGGAGTGAGAATTACACGCGATTGGGCTGCCGCGAGTGGGGTACGCGTAATCTGAGGAGTGCACAGGGAGTTTCACACGCGATTTCGCTGGCACGAGCGGGGTACGCATATTCCAGCAGTGTGCAGGGAGTTTTACACACGATTTTGCTGGCGCAAGCAGAGTACACGTAATCCGAGGGGTGTGCGGGGAGTTTTAAACATGATTTGGCTGGCGCGAGCGGGGTACACATATTCCGAGGGGTGCGTGGGGAGTTTTACACGCGATTTCGCTGGTGCGAGCGGGGTACGTGTAATCCGAGGGGTGCGTGGGGAGTTTTACACACAATTTCGCTGGTGTGAGAGGGGTACGCATATTGCAGGGGAGTTTTACATGGGATTGGGCTGGCACGAGCGGGGTACACATAATCCGAGGGGTGCGCAGGGAGTTTTCCACACGATTTCGCTGGTGCGAGTGGGGTACAAGTAATCCGAGGGCTGCGTGGGCAGTTTTACACACGATTTTGCTGGTGCGAGCGGGGTACGCGTAATCCGAGGGGTGCGCAGGGAGTTTTACACGTGATTTCGCTGGCGCGAGCGGGGTATGCGTAATCCGAGGGGTGCACAGGGAGTTTTAAATGCGATTGTGTTGTCGCGTGAGGGCTGAGTGGTGTTTTTAGCGCAATTTCATGGTTGGGGGGCTGTATGCTGGTCCACTGGCCTTTGCGCCATGTAGGGGATTTGTGCGATGTTTTTGGTGCACTGGGCGGGGTTGGGGGCGCAAGTGGCGCTGCAGCTGGGTCGCTACGCCATGCTGCACCACGACTGGTTATGGATGTAGGTATCCATGAATACGCTCAGCATTAAAATGGGTTTTGGTGAACGCGTTCTTTTCCTAGCTGTGACAAGGCCAGACAAGCGACGAAGAGATGTTCAAGGTTTTCAATAGAGGATGACTCATTACATAATTGACAATGACACGACATTTCAATATGCTTCACTCTCGAAGCAATTACTAGTTGTGTGGGCCATAAATCAAATCGAATTCGCAACAAAGCACTATGATAAGTGGGATCAGGGAATTTAAGCAGATATTTTGGGTCTTGTTTCAACGCTTTCAGGCCAAATTTCCCAACCTTCATAATTCTATAATTTTGACAACAGTCCCACAGCCTGATCCACTCGTATTGATATCCTTTAACTTTAGGACGGTCATGATTTTCTATCAGAAGGTTTTCTTGAATATCTGCTTTCACCATAATCCACACACCATGATTTTTTCAAACCTTAAAGAAATTATCACGATTGGTCAATACAGAAAAAGCAATAAAGGGAATTAATGTTGATTTAAAGTCTCGCTGCATTTACCATTTCCTATACAACACCAGTGTTTGCCCTTCTAATATTGTTTGAAGTGAGGTTAACCCCAGTTCAAACCGAATCACTTGAATTGGAATACCTTTGAGATCCCCCAAATGGTCTTCCAATATATACTCCAAGTAATCCGACTTAGGTTGATTGCTAGGCAGTTTTGAATGTGTGCCATATGTGACAACAGGAACCACTTTTTGTAGATAAAAGGTTTACATTGGTTTGCTGGAGAATTTCCCATAACGATTTAGTATTTTTCTTGCCTGTGATGTTAAATTGACCATTTTATGTTTAATTTCTGTTTTATATGGGATATCCCCATTGTTCTCACTGATATGAACGCCTAAATAACAGAAATCGATAATTATTCCCAAACACTCACCAGCAATGTCCCATTTATATTTCCGTATCTGTATCTTTTTACTATGCGAAAGACCTAAAATATTTGATTTAATACTGTTTATTGTCAGTAGGTTTTTTACAACTTAAGCTTGTAATGCTTCCAGTTTCCTTTGCAGACCAATTGGTGTTTGGTCAATTATAACTAAATCGTCTGCGTAACGCAGTAATGAGATTCCTGTTTCGCCTGTTTTTGGTGCAAAGGAGCGTGGTGCATCCAAAGCAATGTTTATGTCATGCACAAAAAGAGTTGAGGCCAATGTGCGGCCCTGTTTTAGGCCACGAAAGGTTGGCATTACCCCAGTCAACAGCCCTTCTTCATTCAGCTTTACTCGCACTGAAGTGTCACTGTGTAGGTGTTGTATCGAATATAGGAGTTCGGCAGGACAATTAGCATGTTTTAGTTCCTCCCACAGCGAATTCCTGAAGATTGAGTCAAACGCCTGCTTAAAATCGTTAAACGCCAAATATACATTTTATTTCTGGCTCAAGGCTTCCTGTATAAGAGCATTTAGCGTTATTCGATTTACAGCGGTCCCCAGACTGGCTATAAAGCCGGATTGCAAGATATCTAGTTTTAGATCAACCTTTAGCCATTTTGTCAGCTTCGCCAGCAACAAATGGGCAAAGACCTTCCCTGGAATATCAAGGAGAGCAATAGGACGATAGCTGACCGGATCTATCCTATTGCCCTTCTTGAATAGCGGGATAATGACTGACGTGCTGCACGACTCTGGAATGTGCCCCGTTATAATTATTTTTTGGAAGATCAGGAACATTTATTTTATTTTATTTATTTGTATTGATTTGTTTGTATAGCACTATAGCCCGCGGGCATCAGAGCGCATTCCAAAAAGACGGGACGTATGAAAACAGAGAACGGGACAGTGGTGCAACCACACATATAAGGCAGTAATGTTCCCTCTAATTATTTTTCTCTACGTGCGGAAATGGCTGGCCTTTGTGCGCTCATTATTTTCCATGTGCACAACTGACTAACGAGGTAAGCCACTTTGTGAGCATGCATAGTTAGTGAGTTATCATTCCCAAAGCGTTTGTAAGGGAGTTTCTCCTTTCCAGCTACTGCAACTCTTTACAAATCAGTGTAAACAGTGTAATTTGCATAATGTTTTCCAAAAATAGACTAAACAAAATAATTGATTTGATATAAAGCGTCAACCAATCTAAGACTTAAGGATCTGCCACAGTACCGAGCAAAAGTACTTCTTCTGAGACAATGCATTAATAAGGGCGCAATATGTGCCCCCGCCACTAGCCCTGGCTAGTTGTATTTGATTCTTGGTGAGTAAGAAATGGTGTGCTGTGTGTACGTGTTGAATTAAGGTGGCAAGTGACTTTTTATGGCTTACTAGTAGCTTGCAACTTGACATTTTGACCCTTGCTTTAAGTATTTTATTCCTTTGTAAAAACCTCATCTGTAGTATAACAATAAATCACTCATCATTACTGATGTGGGTGGCAAAACATTCAGACAGGATACAATATTGTAGATGGAATAATGCCAACTAGAAAGAACCTCCACTAATGAAGTAACTCAAAGGCCAGGAGAACATCATTTGTGTAAGGATGAAAATTGCATCAGAATAACTGCACCACAGAATAGGATGAGAATTCCTGTGCCGCTACTTACAATCCACACTACATTGTCCTGTGTACGGAGCTGTGACAAAACGTCCTCAAAACCAGTCTTGCAGCTAAGAGGCATACCGCCACCCATTTCTACTCCCTAAACACAGGAAACTGTGCCCAACAAAAATGCTAAAGAATGAACATATTCTTATATCACCCCTCTTCCACCCACAAAGCTCCATTGAGATTTTCGAAGCAGTAGCCAGCAGAGCTGTGGCATGAGAAAGAGCTCTACTTATATTTCTGCCCGATTTCAAGAGGAATTATAAGGGGAACTAAATCTTTTAATAGGCATAAAGTATCCCTTTCGGCCAAGCAAATAATTTGACTCCCTGAAAAATCGTTTGGTTCCATGTAGGGAGTAAAATATCAGAGCCCTAATTGTAACCCTGACATAGGAAGTGAAAGGACAGAACACATAATACAGCCTATGGTTTTGTCATCTGTTGCTCACTGCAGTGTAGATAAAAATTCAACAAGAGCCTTACTGAGGTTTCTCATGGAGCATGTGGAAGTAAAGCACACGCATTTGTCTTTTATTTTAAGAATAGCATTCTCAAAGGTACAACATTTTGAGTTCCATCTTTTGTAACTAGGGACCCCTCTTTGGCAATTTGCTGTTATCAGTTACACAAGATGCATGGGGACGCTAAGGGCACTAAACGCAGAACACATTATTATATTGAAAAGCCCTCAGCTAATGAGCACGGAAGGAAACAGAAGGTGCAGTTTCCTAGGCTGCTACTAGAGTTGTCTATCCTTCAGCAAACATATTTCCTTCACTGTGCTGTACTGCTGAAACATCTGACTTGGTTTTTGAAAGTTGCAAATTTGCTGTTAACCCCTCAAGGAGTTTTCTCTTGGGTCCATACCCCCAAGCCATTCACAGCTAGTTGAAAGTGCTGTGTAAACAGGGAGGGATTGCAGCAGTAAAACACTCACTGGGATATGTGCATACCCACAATACTTTCCAATCAAGACCTGATTAAAGCCTCCTGGTGATTGTATTGCCAGTTTAAGAATTTACATGAATTTGCATGTAGTCAATTATTTTGCAGTGCAAACAAGATTTTTTGCAACACACCACACCATAGTATTACACAGTAGGATTATACAAGTGCTCAGTGAAACAATGTTTTAATACCAGAGAGTTTCTCTCTAATTTGTTAAGGTCCATGCCCAAGGGAACTCTCAAAACATGGAAATGATGCAGATTGTGCAAAAAGTATTCTAGCTATCTGAATATTTGTTGCCCTAATACAATGTATGAGTAATTCCAGGCATAGTCCTTGCCCATTAGCCCCCTTAGAGGCCAAGAAATTATATTGCAATGTTGTTCTCCACTTTTAGGATAATGTTAGCAATGCTAAAGTAGCAGACTGAGTTTGACATTTGCTTACTCAATATCCTTAGGCAAACTAATATTTGATTTTAATAATACATTAGCTTTCAAGGGTACCGTTTCAAAGCACTTTTGTGGCATATGTACAAATAGGAAGCATGGGGTGAGGTTAAGCATCCAAGTAGCCTGCTTACTTTAATAGTTAGTACATGATGTTTTAGCTCACAATTAAGTTATATAGTGTGGATGATGCTTTTGCTAAGGCACCATGAGTAACACACATTCTGGTGCTTGGATGTTATTCATATTACAAACATTAAACAAGTGGACATAGGTACAAATCGGGTAACCTTTCACAGAGCCAACATAGGTAGAGGCACGTTTGTCAGGTAATATCTAACTGTGGACTGAGAAAGAAGATACAATGGGTACAAGGTACGAGTGTGTAGTGTCAAGTATAGGGGTCATGGGTGGGGGTGAAAGGTTACTTAATTGATGCATCCGGGCATATCTGAGTTGGACCTTATGTTCATGGAGACACTATTTCATATTCGCTTTAACCTCCTAAGGGTGTATTCTGTTTTAGGGTTTTTAGTTTGTATGGTCACGCTTTTATAGTAGTGTAATGTAAATAGGCAATACCAGACTATCAAGACTAGTTAGTATCATTTAGTTTTATTAGGAGAGAAAGCAAATGCCAGATAACTGCTGTGGCTTGTGTTTTGTTACTTCTTGAGAAGATTGGAATTGTCTGTGTGCGCTGCTAAAATTCTTCTGAGCGGGACTCAGAAGGAAGGTGGGCAAGCGCACATGTGCACGGCTTAGAGGGAACATTGTAAGGCAGTGTAAGTAGTGTACTTGGATTTATTGTTTGCCTGGCCAAGAAAGTATTTGAATAGCAAAGTCTTTCGTTTTTTTTCTGAAGTGTGTGTAGTTTGTTTCCACAGGTAGTTCGTTCCATTTAAGGATGCTTCTGCCCGAGAAGGCCTTGCCAAGACCATTCAACTTTTTAGCTGGAATAGTTTGAAGGAGGCCTTTATTAGAGGATCTTAGGTTTCTGATTGGTTTGTGCCATTTAGATTGCTTTTTAGGTATGCAGGGGCTTTGCCATATAGGCATCGATGGACCATTGTGAGGGACTTGAATATAGTTCTCTCCTCAATGGCCAGCCAGTGCAAGTCTCTTCTGTCGTTTGTAATATGTTCCCTTCTAGACTTGCCCGTGATAGTCCTAATGGCATTATTCTGAATCACCTGGCATTGCTTCAGGCATTTGTTGTTTGCACTCAGCAGCAAAGTGTTGCCGTAGTCAAGTTGAGAGAGTATTGTAGCTCTGGCTATGGTGGTGCTGTTTTTCTGATTGAGCAGAGGTCTGTTTTTTTTTAGGAATTTTTGGTGGTATTGGCAGTTTCTTTTCAGGTAGGCTGTATGGGCCTCGGCTCCCAATGAGGCCTGTAGATAGACTCCGAGCGTCTTCACTTTTCCTGATATTAGAATTTGAGCATTTTTGATACTGAATGCGGAGTATAGTGGACTCAGTTTTTTCCTGGCATGTGAAAACCCAAAAATACGTTAGCTCAATTTTGGTACCATTTAGGCACATCCAATTAGCCTTCATCCAGCCTTCAATGATGTTATATATAGATGCTAGTTTTTCGCTGTCTTGTTTATAGTCTCCACTGAGCTCGAAGACCAATTGAGTGTTGTCGGCGAAGTCAGTGAAGAATATGCCAAGTTGGGTCAGCATAGTACATAGGCAGCGCATGTACAGATTGAATAGCAGGGGGGAGAAGCTGGCTCCCTGTGGGACTCCACAGTCCACTGGTTTGGTTTTGGAGGGCTGATTGCCCCAGATGATCCTAGATTGTCTGTCTTGTAAGAAAGAGGATATCCACTGAGTTGCCTCTTGTGAGCACTTTCCTGAGAGTTCCAAGGCCTCTCGTAGCCTCGTATGATCAAGCAGATCAAAGGCTGCCGAGAGGTCTAGTAAGATCAGTAGGCCTGTTTTGCCCTTATCTAGTATACCCAGCATCTCTGTCTGCAGATCTAATAGTGCCGATTCAGTGCTGTTGCCAACGCTGAAACCCGACTGTTGAGGATGCAGGAGATCGTTTCTATCCACATAGTCTTGGAGCTGTTCAGTGGCAACCTTGTCCAGTATTTTCAGCAAGAAATTGCAATTCGTTATTGGTCTTAAATCTGCAGGATGCTGTTGGTCGAATTCTGGTTTCTTAGGTAATGGCGTAACCATAACTGTTTTGATTATGGTAGGTACAGTTTGGTCCCTAAAGGACGTGTTTACCTTTCTTCTAAGAAAAGGAGCAAAGATATCAGTGTTTTCAAGTATTAATTTTGGTGATAACACATTTTCTGTGCATGAAGTGCATCTAACGTTTGAGAGCGTTTCATGGGTGTGAATTGGAATTTAGGATTTTGTAATCCAGGCTTAGTTTCACTTGGTTTATCCGGAATAGGTGGGCTACTGTTCTGGCAATTTAGGATGGTCTCTCTTGCCTTGATGATTTTGTTGTGGAAAGCCATTTGAACCTTCTCACAGTCTAGTTCTGTTGGATGAAAAGGCGAGGGTAAGAGCCTTGGGTTTATCGATGGCTTTAATGATCTGGAAAAGTTTGCCGGAGGAGTTGGAAGCCGTGCTAATAAGTTAATTGTAGTGATTTTTCCTGAGTTCTATAAGTTTAGTATTGTATCTAAAATCTGCGTTCTTCCAGTTCATTTTATTTGATTCTGTTGGATCTTTTAGCCATTTCCTTTCTAGGTTTCATTTCTCCTTTTTTAGTTCGATGGCATCGGCATTGAACCATTTTTGATGCTTTATGTTGGGCCTAACTTGTTTATTTTTCAAGGGGCATGGAGATCTAGTAGTTCTTTTATACATTGATTGTATACCAGTATGATATTTTCACATGAATCGTCATCTTTAGTGTTAAGCATAATTTTGTTTATTCCTTCTGATAGCATGGTGCTGGTGATTTTCTATCAAGTACTGTTTTAGGTGAGTTATTTATTTTTGCTGTTTTTTGTTTTAGGGTGAGTAAGACTTCGATTTTATTGTGGTCTGTCCAGATACATGGGTAAGTTCCTAACATTGTTATGTCTGAATTGTTTTTAATTATCCAGTCGAGCTGGTTCCCAGTGGCAGCAGCGCGGCCTTTGTTGATTACTGTAAAGGTACCGTTCCCCAGTTCTTCCTCTAGATTAATAGCTTCAGGGTCATCTGATCAGATGCCCCTCCATCTGTTGATATCACCAAGGAGAATAGTCTCAGTATTCAGTGTTTAACATTATGTTGGCCCATTCCTGTGGTTGGGCTTCAGCGTCACTTCTACGAACCCGTGCGGCCCAGGAACCCAAGACAAACTCAATGTCTGTATTAACATCATGCTGTCATGCGTGTCAAAAGTGAATGTCCTCAAATCAGTGGACTCAATTTCCACTGTTTGACTCTTCTCACCAGGTATTGCAAATAATGCCCTATAATGTGCTATCCATGTCGCAGCACTAATAGCATTCAGAGCCGTGAACGAGGGAGCCTCACGAGGGATCGTTTTCAAAAGGATCCACATTTGTGAACTATATTTGGAGGCAATTGCTGCCAACATCTTTTCACTTGCTATTTCTCTCTTTAACTCTTTATGATGACGCAATTGGTTTTTGAATTTAGGTACGGATATTAATTAAGAAATGGTTCATATTGAAAGGTTTAGTTAGTTTAATACACCGTACAACGTGTCTATTTTCAATTTTCAAATCCTGTACATAGGGATCAAATAGATGTTTTTGAATTATCTGCACTGGGAAGCCCTTCTTTTGGACCTGACAAAATAACTATAAGTTATCCATATTATTATTATTATTAATAATAATAATAATTATAACAACAATAATAATATATTAATAATAATAATAATATCTATACAATCATAGGGAACCCCAAAGCTCTGGGACCCGCTGGCATCCTCAATTTGATGATCAAGACCCATCCGATCGTTTGTGCGCAGACATTACATGGATTGTTTATGAATTTGTAAAGAGTGAAGTTATACCCCCCTGTGGGAAAAAGTCAAATATGGTACCAACTTGTAAGTACGCTGAGAGAACTGACCCAGCTATTCATAGGCTGCTGTCATCGACTGATGCTGTTTTTTTAAAAAAAATGCACAATGTATGCTTGGATGTTTCAATGAGAGGGCCAAGAAAAACAGTGTATTATCTGCCAGCAAACAGGACTGGGCGAAGGTATGGTATCGATATATAATCTGTGGTCACTGGAAGATCTTATCAGATCTACATTAGCCAATAGGGGAGAAGAACGTTACATGGGCTTTGTAGATGTCTCCAAGCCTTTCAATACTCCCGCTGTGCTTATTATGGCAGAAGCTGGTCAGTTTAGGGTGCAATATATCTTTATTAGAGCTGATCCTGCGGTATATCAGGGAGCCACTGTAGCGGAGAGACTGGACGGTGAAGGTGCTGCCTCCTCTGATAGTGAAACAGATGTGGGGGTTAAGCAAGGATGCGCTTTGGCTGCTTTACTTTTTAATGTGTTTGTTTCGGACATGCACACGTGTTTGAATGAGTACCAACATGTTCCCCCTAAAATTGGGAAGGTTCATGTCTCTTGGCTCTCTTCTGCTGGACAGGACGGCTGTTCGTCTTCAGAGGAGTAATAATACATTGGAAGCACGTGCTAAGAGAAATGGCTTAGCTGTGAATGAGGAGAAGACTAAGGTACTGCTAGTTGCAGAGGGTTGACATGTGCCTGGACTATTATTAACTACATCCCTATTGAGGATGTGGGGCCACAGACATACCTTCGGACTCCTGTCAGCTACTGTGTGAAGGGTAATTGTATCAGAGTTCTATGAAAAAGGTCAGAAGGATGACATCTTTCATTGCGCAAGGGGGGGGGGGTATTCTCTGGCCGCCTTACTAACATTATATACACCCAGCCTTGTGCCAGGCATGTTATATGCACTGGACTTCCAGTCACATAAAGAAGCCCAGTGGTTGCATACTATTGAAGGGAACATCTGAAAATAATGCCCAGGTCTTCCCAGCTGCATTCCCATTGGGGTAATTTGCTGTGAGTAAGGCCTTACTTCTGTGTCTACAGAATGGAAGGTGGCTGGGGGCTCGTTCTATAGAAGGATGGTAGAGAATGATTTGAGTATTGAGACATTGCTAAATCACGTGTCTGGATTGGCAAACGATGATAGAATGAATTCTAATATTATTTAATGCTCATGAAAGGGAAATTCTTAGTTTCTTTCAGGCAATTGAATTTCGGGTTGATGAAGAATCCAAACTGACTACGGCCCTTAAACATATGGAGAAAAAAAACAGGTTCATGGGATCGTAGACCTTTGTGATCAGCATTGGACGGGTTCATGGGATCGTAGACCTTTGTGATCAGCATTGGACGGGTTCATGGGATCGTAGACCTTTGTGATCAGCATTGGACGGGTTCCTGGGATCGTAGACCTTTGTGATCAGCATTGGACGGGTTCCTGGGATCGTAGACCTTTGTGATCAGCATTGGACGGGTTCATGGGATCGTAGACCTTTGTGATCAGCATTGGACGGGTTCCTGGGATCGTAGACCTTTGTGATCAGCATTGGACGGGTTCATGGGATCGTAGACCTTTGTGATCAGCATTGGACGGGTTCCTGGGATCGTAGACCTTTGTGATCAGCATTGGACGGGTTCCTGGGATCGTAGACCTTTGTGATCAGCATTGGACGGGTTCATGGGATCGTAGACCTTTGTGATCAGCATTGGACGGGTTCCTGGGATCGTAGACCTTTGTGATCAGCATTGGACGGGTTCCTGGGATCGTAGACCTTTGTGATCAGCATTGGACGGGTTCATGGGATCGTAGACCTTTGTGATCAGCATTGGACGGGTTCCTGGGATCGTAGACCTTTGTGATCAGCATTGGACGGGTTCCTGGGATCGTAGACCTTTGTGATCAGCATTGGACAGGTTTCTGGGATCGTAGACCTTTGTGATCAGCATTGGACAGGTTCCTGGGATCGTAGACCTTTGTGATCAGCATTGGACAGGTTCATGGGATCGTAGACCTTTGTGATCAGCATTGGACAGGTTCCTGGGATCGTAGACCTTTGTGATCAGCATTGGACAGGTTCATGGGATCGTAGACCTTTGTGATCAGCATTGGACAGGTTCCTACTCATTGATCAGCTCACAACGAGAGGCGTATGAAACCCACACACCTCCTGGAAATGGTATCCTGTTCTTTAAATGCAGAAAATGACTTCAGCACGCAGGACGTGCCTAGGAAGAGAAAGGAGAACCAACATGGCTGACCTGCGAGATGTATGAGACCCCAGAGTGCTAACTCCGCAGTGAAACATTCCATTTGGCAAAGCTGAGTTGCCCACAGCATTGAGCGTGGTAAACAGTGCTGTTTGTAAAATCTCGTTGTAGCACTCTATGAAATTTGTGAGAGTGGCAGCCATTTTGGTTGGGCACCAAACAAACTGGTTCTTTCTTCACTCCACATGATCCCATCAGATGTTACCAAGGGCAACAGCAATCTACAAATCAGCAACGTGAACAAGAAAAAAACCTGTTAACGAAAACCTGTTAACGAAAACCATACCAATATTGCATAAATGAGCACGTGACACAGAAGTGGCTTATACATGTCATCTGATAAATAATGTTGCACTACTCTGTCAATTTAAACATGCAACAGGCGGTACATATCTAATGTCACCCTTATTCCCCCTCCTGTCCCTCTCCTTCCACTACCAAATATTGCTAAAGAGCTCATCCTGTGTAAGGAACCTCCTGACCTTGGTCTCTTGGTGGACGCCCTCAATGACTGGCTAGCGGATTTACAGCCTCTGAAGGTAAATTCTGCCTCTCAGACCCACTGGCCTCTTAGTGCGGGTGCTTTGGTACGGGCACCGAGGGCAAATACTGCCTGCCAAAGCACCCACACAAAAGAACATGATTGACCAAGCCATGCAAACGGATGTCTGCACTAAGGACTTCCTGGGATCCTTTGGGCCACCTCTGTTAGGCAAGGAAAGAGCAAAAGTCTCCAGTGTAGACTCAACACAAGTAGCTGATACACCCTCCTCTTCACATGAGCTAATTGGTGGCCATAAACAGGTTAATCAGCCTATAGCCATGAACGCCAAACTGAAAAGGATATCCTCACGAAATCTACAAATAAAAAAAGCACAAATGCCATCATTAAGGAACTCGAACTCTTATGACTTTGAAATGGACCAGAGAAACTTTATTATAACCAACATTCAGAAAACTAAAGAAAAAGAGACCAAAGAAGCATTGCAACATAAGATTCTTGCATGGCTGCGCCAGAGAACAGGCCCAGGTGTAGTCAGACTCATTGACACACTGATCATTAAAAGGATAGATCCGAGGGACTGGTGCTCTTTACCCAATAGTGACTGTATTCTAGTGGGCTGTGGGATGAGCTCCTTACCCGCATTTTTCAGACGTTGCAAATATCTGCCTGAAGGGTCATCAAACTGTAATTTAATTATCTGAATCCAGCGCTTAGAGCTTGTCATTTGTATGATTGTATGGTTTAGCTCCATCTATTCTGATCCTATTTTGTTATTACTGTATACATGTATTATGTGTTTTGTCTTGTCTGCACCTTCAAGCCTTTGGGTTAGTAGGTGCACAATATAAATGAATAAACATAAACAAAATGGCATCACGATTGACATCTGGTCCATCACTCGACGCGTTCCTCCCTGACAAGTTTCTCAGTGCCATGAGTGACACCTCAAGCCAGTCCTGTTCTTTGCTTCAAATTGCATGCTGGAACTTGTAGTATTGTTTTCCCATTGCATGGGTGGGCCTACATGCCACTGGATGCAGTGCAGATAAAAAAATAACTGGCTCAAAGATTCTGCATTGAACAGGGGACCATGGCACCTTTATCTGCCAATGCATGTTGATCGTACAAGCCTCCATCTGTTTAGGGATTTGGATGTCCTTATGCAGCTGCAAGCATGAAGGAGGGAGACGGGGCGTGCCCGTCTGGTACTCCTCTAGGCCCTGAGGTGAGTGATACTGTATTTTAATTTGTTGATGACAACACTGAGATTTATTAGGGCTTTAACACAGACTACAAAAGGTGTATATGTCATACTATGAGGAAAAGAGTGAACCGAGGGAGGGTTCCGTCCAGAGGCTTGAAAGGTGTGACATCCACAAATACTGCAATGATGAAGCTTTGAAATCAAAGGCCCTTTCTGGGGGCAAATCTTTATCCTTCAGAAGGAAAGTGATGGACATAATGCTCGTGATTTCATGGAACTTACACCCAGCTGATGTTTAGGTGGACTTAATGAAATGTGCAAGCCAAAAGGGTTCTCACTCGGACACAGCTTGCAAACTGGATACCGTCCTTCGGCAATGCTGGATCGCTGGAGGAGAATGCAACCACTGTGGCTATGTTCTTCAACTTGTGTGAGAGATCTCCACCGTGGGACAAACATGTTGCATCGGCGGGAATGCAAATCAGGTCCACTCCTGGTGAGGGGCATCCAAGAAGAAATGTTTGATCAACGTAAATGTCAACCAGTGCTGAAGGTCCTAGGATTCAAATGTGCTGCATCGCGCCCCAGGGACACAAGACCTAGGCATCATGCGGGGCGACGAATGAACTCTCTCATGCTCACCTTCATGTGGTCGGTAGCTCAATAGTTATATGGTCTTACATTGTGCAGTGCTCTGTCTGGTGACAGCAATTTGATAATGTTGGAGCAAGTGTTTGGACACACTGCAGACCTTCTCATAGGCACAGTGGCCATCTGAATTGAGCTCCGCTCACATTAACATGTATCCACATGAGTCTGACTATGCCTGCCCTTGTAACGAGGACCTCACAGTCATTATTCAATGCAAAGGGCATGCTGCGGTCATTGACTTGTTTTTTGCTCGATTTTGTAGGAGGACAGGGTCTGTGCCGATCATGAAGGCATGACATACAAGGTGCACATGCTCAGCTCTTGTGTTTTTGACCAACATGTGTCAGTGGTCCTGCCCTGTGGGTGTCTCCAACCACTCTCGTCACTAAAATGGAGATCCTGTGGCAGATTCCTCATATCTGTAGATATGTGACTTCCAGATCTGGCCTTACAAAGGGAACAGCACCTGGTACTTCGAATAAATATCCTTTGACTGCAGAGGCCAGTGACTTCCTGCAAAGTCTACCTCATTAAAGGCTATCCTCAGCTGCAACGGGCCCCTGCTTCCAGCTACATTCCCACATTTGCAAACCACGACGGACTGTTCTGGTACAAATGTTTAAGCTTTTGGGACTGGGGTGTGATCAGACACATTCCACAATCTGCTGTTTGGTGCGTCTTGGGAGCCACATTATGACATTTTCAGGAGGCCGTGTTTGGCTATTTATAGTGCTCGATTGACCTGAAGCAGAAGAAATGTGAGAGGTGGGAATTCTATACCAAGAGCCTTTCCACAATGGAGATAGAGATAGATTCGCAGGTAGCGGGGTCCCAGGCCCCAGATAGCATTTTGGAAGATGCAAAGGGTCTTGCATTACATCCTTGCAGCAACCGAGAGCCATTGGAAAGATTTTAGAGCTGGAGAGATAGGCTCCCAGGGCTTGAGTCCAAGGATATGTCTTGCACCCTATATTGGATTAGTTGAAGAGGAAGGAGCGAAGAAAGAGGCATATTGAGGAAGATGCTGTTACAGTAGTCTATCCTGTAGGGGAACAGAGCACTAGAGACATTGAGCTTCTGGGGGAAAGTGAGGAAAGAGGGAATGCCCCTAAGAAAGTGAAGTTGAAAGTGGGCATTGTTGGCAAGGTCCAAGATGTTAGGAGTAAAGGAAATGGAGGAGTCGAAGATGACCCAAAGGTTTCTAGCCTCAATGGAAGGAGAGGGAGGTGATCCCATAGAGGACGGCCCGAGTGCAGGAGGGAAACAGGGAGCAGGTGTCCCGATAGGAAGGAGCTCGATCTTACTGGCATTAAGACAGAGAACATTAGAGGTGCACCAAGACTGAATAGCAGACAAGTAGTCATGAATGATAGCAGAAGAAGAGGACGAGGAAGAGGGGACTTGAAGAAGAGCTGTGTGTCATCTGCGTAACATTGGAAATGAGGAGAGAAGGCAGGGATGTGGTGACCAAGATGTGCAAGGTAGATGTTGAAAAGCCAAGGCGAGAGGATAGAGCCCAGGGGAACACCACATGTAGAGAGAGTGGTGGAGGAGGAGTTTCCCAGAAGCATCTGGGAAGGGAGGTCAGTAAGGAAGGAGGTCAACCAATCCAGTGCCCGGTCAGAGATACCAAGAGTATCTTGGAGCTGCTTTATAATGATAGAATTGTTGACCGTGTCAAAGGCGGAAGAGAGGTCAAGGAGAATGAGAACAGCAGGAGAGTTAGAGTCCGGATTTGCAAGCACTTCTTCACGGGTGTTCAGGAGAGCAGTTTCCGTGCCTCTGCTCGGAATCCAGATTGATGTCATGTAAACAACCAGCGAGTGTGTTGGGGGATGACCAACTTCTCCAGCAGTTTCCCAAGGAACATTGTGGTAGAGATAGGGCGGTAGTTGGACGGACATGAGGGGTCGAATGAAGGCTTTTTTAGGAAGGGGTGTACAAGGAAGTGCTTGAGAGAAGAAGGAAAAGAGTCAGATGCTAAGGAGTGGTTGCAAAAGTCAGCCAGAGCTGGAATGATGGAGGAGATGTCCTTAATGGTTTTAGAACAACAGGGATACACCTGTTTGGATGAGATCTTCACATAGCGGATTACTCTTGAGATCTCATCCGTTGTGATAGGTTAGAAGGGCGAGAGAGTTGGAGGGAGTGGAAGAGAGGCAAAGGGAGGCAGGGGGCAGGGGAAGAAATTGAGGGGGGAGAGAAGAGAGAGAGGTCATAATGTCCTGCGGTATTGAGGTGAAATGGGTGGCCAGTGTAGTACTTAGAGCCTGAGAAGGAAGAGGTGAGTTGGAGATTGCAGATGGATTGGCTAGTTCCTCAGAGAATTTGAAGAATTCAGCTGTGTTGTTAGAGGCTCCAGAGATACGGCTTGGAAGTGGGCCCTCTTCTTGGGACGGATAGAGAGACGGTATTGCCTTTGGAGTAGGCGGCAAGCAAGTTTGTCAGAGGATGAGCCAGAGGTCTGCCACTTCTGTTCAGCAACTCTGCACTTAGTTTCAGAGCTGCTAGGTCAGAGTCATATCAACTGTTACACTTGGAGGCAGGTTTCAGGTGGATCCTCATGACAGGGGCAAGAATGTCAACAGTATTGGTGAATGCAAGATCAAGATTGGCAAGGTAAGAGTCGATGGGAGAATCAGGAGGAGGGGAAGTAGCAGGGATGAAGGTGGAGGCAAATGCAGCAGCTGACACTCGTTTCATCAGACGGATGACCGTGAAGAAGGCTGGCAGCCCTGGTGGCGGCTCAGTCAGGGGGGTGAGATGTCCCAGATGAGAGGAGAGGAGAGGAGAGAGTGATCAGATCAGGAGAGCGGGGTAGTGAGAGGGTTGGAGAGCATGAGATCAGCAGGGATGTAGGCATCAAGAGTGTGCCCGACAGAGTGTGTAGGGCCGGAAGGGAGAATAGTGAGGGAGAGAGAGGTACAGGGATCAAGGAAGAGAGAAGAGACAGATATTGTGGAGTCAAGATGAATGTTGAAGTCTCCAAGAAGGAGGAGTTTAGAAGTAGAGGTCAGAATGTGAAAAGAGAAAAATAATATGAGGCCGGGAAACCCAAAGGAAACACACCAAACACTGGTTACAAAAGCAACATACAAAGTACTTTATTTTAAGGTCAAGCAATGACAAAGTCATTGACAGATCGGATAGCTATCGGCCCTCAGTACAACATAACGAACTTCAACGGGGTTCGATGTATTCAGTGAGAGAGTGTACATTGGGACATTCAGGCTTATATACATTTCTCCAGCCTGTTGTCCAACCCCTTCGCAGGTTAACCATTCCATGAATGTATTACTGGTCTAGGGTCTCTGCCAGGTCAACTTTAATATATTCATCAGTATGTGCATAGATCAGTTCAGTTGAAACAGGTAATACGTTTACACTCAGGTCAACAGAAGGACAAGGTCTCAGTTCACGACCCTGACAAGTGGCCTGTAGGCAAGTTATACATTAGGTGTACGGAGGTCATGTCGACCAGATTCTGTTTGGAATGGAATCGTCCACCATTTTGATATACAGGGTGACTTTTATACAGCAAGAGAACCTAAAATGGCGGTTTGATTCAAGATGGCAGCCTACATCAATTTCTAAGGTCAAGACCTTGCCGTAGAGAGTTATTCGCGTACAGTTTTAAGCAACTTGGCGTAGGTCAATATACATACAATCGTTACAATAGGAGGCATAATTTAATATCCAGTTTGACAAACCTTCCTTTTGGCCTATGCCAAGTGCTAAGACTACTTCTGATCTCCTTGCAAGTAACTCCATACGTCATCGTCCATACACCCTGAATCGCTGTCAGAGATATCTATGGCCATCAGGTCATTCACTATGATCTCTTTTAACACATACTCCTTGGAAGTTTTATCCGGGGCATATACGTTATGTCCTATCGTACCTATCGCCTGAGCACAACATCCCCCTAGCATCGAACATATCCTAGGCAGACATTGGATACAACAACAAAGGAATAACAGAACTCCCAAAATGATCAGCAAAACTGAAAGTACCTTCCAACCCCAAGATCGCAAGAAATCCCAAAACCAAGCACTAAGATTCCAGTTCCTCTCAGGAACATGCACTTCTGAGCTAAGGACGTGCAGATTCTGAATTGCTTTGAAAATGGTTGGGGAGGAGTCTGGTACCGAAACACAGCAAGCGGACCCCACTAATTTACATACTCCACCACATTCAGCCAGAATGACATCTAATGCCATCCGGTTCTGGAGTGCTACAAATCTTATCGTTTTTTGCTCTAATGTCATGTTATAGAGTATATCTGCGGTCCGGTTGATGGTTCTCTCCAGTACTCTCACTAGTCTCCTGATGTCTTCGGAATTTGCTATCGGCCCCCAAAATGGCACAACTGATTTTGCTATATCTCCCATCACTTGTGCGGGGGTATCACTATTCTCGTCCCGCCGTGGACGAGCCTTTGAAACTTCCAAAGTGCTTGCTATGAATACCCCAGGTAACAGGATCCCTAAATAACAGGTTCCCTGCCAATCCCTGGGCAACCATGGAAATGCTACACTACCGCAAACGAAATAGACAGGTTCGCCTACATACAAAGGTCTGTTTTCCCCAGTCAAATTTGCAACGTTGGCACAGCCTTTAAAATCTCCCATTGGCCGGGTACCATTCCTCTGTATGCAGAAAGAAACTGAATTGGGGCTACGGTTAACATAGTAAGAAGGAGGCACGGCATCCTTATTGCCTATCAAAGCCATTTTAAAGGAAACCAAAGATTGGAAAGGACGAGATAGTCTATCAGAAGGCCTAATTGAAGCAACGTTCAGTTTACTCCTATTTGCGAAAAGCGAGCATCCCAGAGGAGTCAGAACACGTTTTTCAAAATTATTCAAATTAGTTCCATCAAAATTCCCCGAGATGCTATCATTCCATCGGCCAAAGAACAGTGCTCTAAGAGAGGCATAACAAGCAGTCGTCAAAGGTAAAGGATGAATATACCAACCTAGCCCCTTGTCCCCATGTTGCGGTAAATGCGAGCAGACCCAACAATTGGTTTTGTTAAAAATGGCATGTGTCGAATTCATGATCATCATCATAGTATTGTTGTGATACTTCTGTCTATGCTGAGAGTCCCTAGGTGACAGAGTATGCAAATGTACAAAAGGAGTAAAAACAGTAGGTACAATTTCAGTCGGCAAAAGAGGCTCTAGAGGATAAATCTCAGAATCCTAAAGCAGTTACTATAAAAACCCCAATTATTATCATCAAAACACAGCAATGCATTTTCGGGGCCCAGGCACATTGTTCATTGTCCAAGTTGGTCACCCCCTTATTTACAAGTCCAATACGGGCAGTAGCGGTGGCAGGCATCGTAGACTTCGGATGGAAACCCCAATGTTCGTTGCTGGCGACCCCCAGGTCGCGTGGCTTCTTAGTCCTTCCCGAACCCTAGCCGACAGAACCCCCTTTCTCAAATTTGGGCAAAAGCAAGCCCTTGATGATCCTTTCCTTTTTTTGTTTGAATGCACAGTCGAACCGTGCCGTAGGTCTATTTTCTCCGCCGAAGATTATATCTGGTGGTTCCCGGTACTGTTTGATCTGGAAATAAGGTAACGTCACTTCCTGAGGGAAGCAATGTATCAGAGGCAACGGAAATCGAAGCAATGGTTTCCGGAAATGACTTTTCCACAGAGTGTGGAGACAAAATGGACGGTTCCCCAAACCCCACGGGCTCAGAGAGATTCTCCGATTCACTCACAGTGCTATTTGCTGCTTCAGGATCATCGATTGCAGAGTTAGTGAGGGGTTCTGTTTCTTCTGTAACATGCAGCGTTGAGTGCGGAAGTTTTTTGACATGCGTCGCGTGTATCCAGTTCTTCTTTCCAGCCACCCGCACTGCCGTTTGGGTGACCAACAAAGCCTGGAATGGTCCCTGTCAGCGAGGCGCGAGGCAAGAGGACCGTTCGTATGCTCTCACCAGGACCCAACTTCCAGGCCGGATGTTGTGACCTGGGCCCTCATAGCGTACAGGTAAAGCTGATCGTACCTGATGATAAATGAAATACAGATTTTTAGTCAACTGGTTGCAGTAGTCTGAAAGCAATACATTCTCAACACTTCTCAGTGCTTTAGGTTTCGGAAGACCTCAAATATTGGCAGGCCTCCCCATCACCACCTCAAATGGGGAGAGCCCAGTCTTAGTTTGAGGGGTAGTGCGCATGGCTAGTAACACGATCGGTAAGGCATCCGGCTATTTTAGTTTGGTACCGGCACACGTCTTAGCGAGTTTGTTCTTTAGGATATCGTTATGTCTCTCTACCAACCCGGCACTTTGAGGATGTCTAGCCGAATGAAATCGCTTATCAATATGTAGTGCCTTACATATCTGTAAAATTACAGCAGCAACAAAATGTGGACCATTGTCCGACCAAATGACTCTTGGCAACCCAAAGCGAGGGAAGTACTCTTTTATCATAATTTTCGCAGTGGTCATGGCTGTAGCATCTTTGACAGGGAAAGCCTCAACCCATTTACTAAAGGCAAAAATGACAAATGACCACAAGGACATATTTTAAGCTATTGCACTGCTCCATCTCAATAAAATCAAAATGAATCACTTCAAACGGGACAGAGGAGGCCTTGGAGTTACCGTCCCCTTCCCCACATTGTGCTGTAGGCAAATCATGCAATTTTGGACATAATGCTGAGCAATTTTCGAAATCTTATCATTTACCCAGACTTTCTCTAACATTTTCGTAATCTGTTGAGCACACACATGTGTGGGACCGTGTGCCATAGTGACCATCATGACTATGTAGGCATTAGGAAGTAACCATTTCCCTTCAACTGTGTCCACCCAACACCCATCATCATCTAATTTCCCCAAGCCTTCAGCCCATTTCTTAGATTCTTCCATTGTGGCATCAGCTTGGATATCCCGCACAGAACCAATATCCTCATCCAATACATAGACATCCCTAGTTTCTCTTAGAGCATACATTTCTGTGCGAAGATCTGTGGCAATTTGTCTGGCTATCTGATCAGTGAAAGCATTCCCTTTCCCTACATCATCTGTGATCTTGCAGTGCGCTGCGCATTTCATGATCGCTAACTGCCTAGGGAGCGCGAACGCCGAGAGTAATTGTACTATCAGGGGGCCATGCTGAATCTTGGTCCCATGTGAAGTTAGAAACCCTCTCTCTGACCAAAGTCTCCCAAAGTTGTGAGCCACCCCAAAAGCATACTGACTGTCAGTATATATATTCACCGTTAGCCCTTCGGAAAGCTCACAAGCTCGGGTTAATGCTATAATCTCTGCGGCCTGCGCGGAGTTATGTGTAATTCGCTTGGTCTCTACAACCATGCTTAATGTAGTGACTGCATAAGCAGCTGTGGATGTACCATCCGGAAGTTTGAAGCAGGAGCCATCACAAAATAGCTCCCCTTGCGCATTATCCAAAGGAGTGTCCTTAAGATCAATTCTGCCCTTCGTTTCTTGTTCAGTAGTATACAGGCAGTCATGTCACTCATCATCACCGCAAACAGTATTTTGCGGGAAAGGTAGGAGTTCATCCGGATTAAGAACACAACACCTCCTAATTTGTATGTGGGGAGCAAACAAAATCAATTCATATCTCGTCAATCATGCGGAAGTGAGGTGTTGCGTTTGGGTTTTGTTCAATAGAACATCTAGAGAGTGAGGCACCATCAGGGTTAGATCATGGCGTAGGACCATTCCCTCACTCTGCTTTACAGACGTGGCAGCAGCAGCAACAGCTCGCAAACATCTTGGCAAAGCGCATGCGACAGGATCAAGGGCGGAACAGTAGTAACCGCAGGGCCTATTCTTCCCTCCATTTTCCTGCGTTAATACAGCCAAAGCACATCCATCACATTCATGCACAAACAACACAAAGGCCTTGTTGTAATTTGGTGTACCTAAAACCGGTGCAGAGCATAATGCAGTCTTGAGAAGCTCAAATGATTGTTGATATTTCCGATTTCCATGGCAATGGCAAAGAAATGCCCTTCTTTGTCAAAGCCAACATCGGTTTTATCACTAGTGAAAAGTTCGGGATCCATAACCTACAGTAAGAAGCCATACCTATTAAGGCTCTGACTTCCTTCTGCGTATTTGGGACAGACATGCCAGAAATGTGTTTTATTCTTTCAGGAGTCAATCTTCTTCCCTCCTTTGAGGGAAAATAGGAGACCTCCTGACAACAATATTGAAACTTTTTAAGCGAAGGTTTGTGACCATGCTTAGATAGAGGGATGAGCAACAATACAGTGTTCTCTTTGCAAGAGCTCTCAGAATCTGCTGCTAAAAGTAAGTCGTCAACGTACTGAAGCAGCATACAAGTAGGGGTTAATTCAAGAGTATCAAGCTGTTCTTTCAAGGCCCTACTATAAATGCTAGGACTCTCGTTGTAACCTTGAGGTGCACAAGTAAATGTGAACGAGCATCCCGCTAAGGTGAACGCGAACAAATTTCTACTGTCCTTGTTTATAGGAATACTGAAGAAAGCATTCTTCAGGTCCACAACACTAAAGTAAGTAGCCGTAGCTGGAATCATAGTTAATTTCGTCATCAAATCAGGCACAATTGGAAATTGTGGAGCGACAACTCTATTGATGGCATGCAAATCAATTATAAAACAAAACGGAATAGCATTATCGCCTTTTTTGTACACGGGTAAGATCGGACTATTGCACAAACTTCCTGTAATCTCTTCAATCACCCCACGATGTACAAAATCGGAAACAATGCTCTTCAAAGCTCGCTCACCTTCAACCGAGATCTTATACTGTGGGATACGTGGCAGCTTAATACCATGTTTCAAGACTATTCTAAGAGGCTCAATCTGTAGAACACCGACATCATTGTCGTCAGCCGCCCACAAACACTCCGGGACATTACTGAATTCTGGTGGCAAAGGTCTAGTCAAAAATTGTGAAACAGAAAACTGCTGTGGTGAAATCGTCAAACGCACTCCATCAGATGAACAATGAATTACCGCATTTAATTCCTTCAACAGATTCAACCCCAACAAATTCTCTCCACAATTCGAAGTCAAGAGAAATGGACAGTGGTCCGTAAAAGGACCCAAAGAAATAGGTACTGGCGAAGAAACCGGACAAATGACTGGTGTGCCAGAAAACCCTACGGAGACATTGGTTTGCCCTGACAGCGGAATGTTTGGAACCCGAGAATGATCAATGGAGCACCTCTGTGCTCCAGTGTCTATCAAGAACTGATGTTTCCTATTTCCCACTACAATTTCAACGTAGGGACCTTTCTGACTAACGGGAATAGGTGTAGGTTCCAGACCCTGCTTCGGGCAATCCTAACGAAAAAGAATATCATCAGAAGAAACCTCCTCAGAGAGGTAGGCAGCAGTAGGATGATCGAATATGTTTCTAGTATCCACACTCGAAGTCTGATTGTCCTGTGAAAAAGGTTGCTGAGGATCGTGTGAAAACTGACCTCTACCAGGGGCCCCCACCCCGGGGCGACCTCTGGGTCGTCTACCCATACTCCCAAATGTGTTATTCGACCTCTGTCGAAGGACGGGGCATTGTGCACGCCAATGACCCTCCTGGCGACAATAGGCACACTGGTTAATGTTCACAGGACCCAAGGGCACATTCCCTCGTGGAACATACTGACCTCTAATCTGCGAACCACCCCCTCTGGGGCCTCTAACAATTTGTTGTAACAATACTTTGGTCTTTAAGTCTCCTTTTCTCTTTTCTACTCTATCTTTTTCATTATTGACACGGTTCTCGTAGTACTGAGCTATGTGCAGTACTTCTGATTGGGATTTCGCCTGCCAAGCGCTCTAGGAAGACATAATCTGTGACTGGATGTCAGGCAGCAAACCACACACAAATTTGTCCACAAATAACCTTTTCCCAGACTCTGTGCCTAAATCCTGTCCACTGAAGTCCGAGAATACTTGTTGGAACCGATTAAAGAACTCAGTGGCACCCTCAGATTTTCCTTGGACACAGCCCGTAAGCTTGTCCCAAATAATTCTTTTTTCGGGAATTATAGTTTTTAATTTCGCAATGATTCTGTCAGGCAAAGTGAGTATCACCTGAGGCGATCTCTCACCAGCTGGCCTTTCCCCGTCAAGCCTAGTTATATTAGCCCACGTATCTCCCAACCCAGGTGCATCATCTATTGTTCTAACCTGCTTCCACAAATCTACGGGCAGGAGTGCAGGGAATAACAAGTCAATATCACCTATGGTGAACACTGAGGACTGCAAAACGGACTCTATCGCTTTATACAATCCTGTCGGATTTTTCCTAATGTCGGGATTAGATTGCCTAATAGTGTTCACTTCCTGTCATGAAAACGGGACGTGAACAAATTGCGATACCTAATGTGCAGGAATGTCCACAGCAGCTATACGTGCTGCAGCATTAGCGGCAATCTCAACTTTTGGGACAAATGTCGGAGGTACCTCTCTCATAGGCAACTGAGATATAGGCAACTCCGAACGCTTACTAAGCAACAGAGCTAAGTCGAGCGCTAAAGCAGTCGAAGAAGTGTCAAGTGAAAAAGCTCTCTTATAAATACCCAGTAACTCTGTGGGACAACTAACCTTCTTCCTCACACATTCATCCTGCAGGTAGTCTACCATTACCTGAATCACCTTCCTCTGTATTTCTAGCGTATATTGAATATATGTGTCATATACCTCAACCGGAGTTATCGATAAATCCAAAATCCATCTAATCACATCTCTTGTACAAATTCGTGCTTCCTCAGATGCCCATTTATGACACGGAAGAAATCGTTTCTGTACATACATACTCTCTTCTTCGTCATCCTCATTCAGTAACTTCTCCAAATCTCTCCTATACTCAAACAACCTCTCGACATGCTCATGTACTTTCTCCACAGTATCTCTTGATACTGCTAAAGTATTCAAATCCCTCAGCCCTTGTGGGAGATCCACATTATTTAATTTACCCCACATTATGCTTAAATGAATCCCTAAACCTTCAATAAAAACATTTTTCTCAGGAAAATTATCCATATTAGACAGACTGGCAAAAACATTAGCTCGATCATCTCTCTCCATACAATGCTTAGCCCATGCAAACAAATCCCGCTTTTTATCTGTAGGGACAGTATTACGAGTAACAACAATCAACTATAGTCGGTACAGAACCACTCGGGAGTGGAGGTGCAGGTAGATTCAATAGAGGTGTTATTACTGGTGCAATGGGAAGAGGTAGTAGAGCAGGCGGAGGAACAACAGTCAGAAAAATAGGAACAACAGGTTGAGCAGGGAGAGCAGGAATAACAGCAGGAAGAGGCAAAGCAACAGGAAGAGGATCATACGGAGGTGGTGCAGAGGCACCAGGCCTTTGCTCGTTTAACAATTTGTCGAGATACTGGTTAGAAACATGAAGGTCTTTAAAAGGATAGATTTTCTGAATACCGAGTGAGAAAGCCCTATCCATATTCCTAACTGACTCAGACTGTTTGTCCTGATCATATAACAACGCCTTTTCAGCGTTTGTTTTATGACGGCACTCATGTTTTTCCCTACTCTTAAGCTGCTGCAACGCTTCTTTTTTCCAATTCTGTAGAACTTCAAATGCTGCGGGTCTGGCCTTTTTCTTTAATAAGACCGACTCTAAGTATTCAATACGAGGGATCCCAAAACTACCATTGATTGGCCACTGAAGTTCAGAGGCATGTCTAGTTTGTCTGTGCCAAATATCATTAAATACTGCACTTCCATTGCCATGTTTACAATACATAGTAAACCCCTCCTGTGGTGCCGGGCAGCTAAATTCCAAAGATTGTCGATCGCGGCGGAATAATGCCCTAAAGCAGCTAGACAATTTCCCAGGCATTTCTCAAAAACTTGGTGATACCTGGTCAATAATTGTGTCTGCAGATACAATGCGCCAAATTTAAATTGTGAGGGTTAAATTAAGAATTGGTTCATGACTCACCTGACCAAACCTAACGAGGACCGTACGGTTTATCTAAGAACTTACCTAACAAATTTTACCTTGTGTTTGGTGATTTCGGCAAATCTGCCTGCCTCAAAAGTGGACCCTCGTCAAGATGCCGTCTCAGACCGCACGGCTATCGTCCAAGGATCGGATCGTGCAGCGCTGTAGAGGTGTCTCGTCTCGTTCAGTCGGGCCCTTAGTATCACACTGTCCGATCCCGGTCCGATAGCATGCGTCAACCTTCAATGGTACGGCATCAATCTTGAGGGTCACTGTTCGGGCGCCAACTGTGAAAAGAGAAAAATAATATGAGGCCGGGAAACACAAAGGAAACACACCAAACACTGGTTACAAAAGGAACATATAAAGTACTTTATTTCAAGGTCAAGCAATGACAAAGTCAATGACAGATCGGATAGCTATCGGCCCTCAGTACAACACAACAAACTTCGACGGGGTTCGATGTATTCAGTGAGAGAGTGTACATTGGGACATTCAGGCTTATATACATTTCTCCAGCCTGTTGTCCAACCCCTTCACGGGTTAACCATTCCATGAATGTATTACTGGTCTAGGGTCTCTGTCAGGTCAACTTTAATATATTCATCAGTATGTGCATAGATCAGTTCCGTTGATACAGGTAATACATTTACACACAGGTCAACAGAAGGACAAGGTCTCAGTTCACGACCCTAACAAGTGGCCTGTAGGTAAGTTATACATTAGCTGTACGGAGATCATGTCGACCAGATTCTGTTCGGAATGGCATTGTCCACCATTTTGATGTACAGGGTGACTTTTATACAGCAAGAGAACCTAAAATGGCGCTTTGATTCAAGATGGCAGCCTACATCAATTTCTAAGGTCAATACCTTGCCGTAGAGAGTTATTCGCGTACAGTTTTAAGCAGCTTGGCGTAGGTCAATATACATACAATCGTTACAATAGGAGGCATAATTTAATATCCAGTTTGACAAGAAGAGAGGAGGTGAAGTCAGCCCATTCTGAAGAAAATAAAAACAGACACAGGGGCAGGGGGCCGGTAGATAGTTGCAAGGGTGAGAGAGACAGACCTTCCAGGATTTTGCGGCATGAAATGGCAAATTTTGCGGCATGGAATGGCAAATTTTGCAGCACAAACCTTTATTTATTGCAGCATTTTTGCAGGACATTTTGTATTAACTGGAGGGTGTAAGATTGCCACATTGCAGGAAATAGGCAGAGTGCAAGGCTAGAAGAGACCAGGGTATCATTATTATGTATCTTTTGTATTAATTTAATAGGAAGAGTCCCATATGTCTCTGGCTTGGCAGAACAGTGTTTGATTTGGCTACATTTCTGGTTTAATGTTCATGCCTATTTAATAGTATTAACTAAATTGATCATTATCAATTGTAATGCTGAAAATATTCCCCTTCTATGTTCTCCAATCCCCCAAACACCCACACACATCTCACCAACTCTCCATCACAACTTACATTCCTTAACCTCTCACTCTGTCATACAAATACTCACGTGCTATGCCACACTGTCAAGTCACAATTTGCACTGCCCAGCCCCTGCCACACTCCAAATCCTACTCCCAACTCACACCTTACACTCTGCAATTCCTCCCTCAATATACAGTCCTTCATTCTTTTGTGCTGCTTCTGCATCTTGCATCTTTTCTCCCATTCTATCACATTCTTCCCTCATTCTTTTTCCCAATGTGCAGCTCACTGCCTCTTTCTGGCCAACCGCTTCCTCTACTTTCTGTACCTCTGCTCGCTCTCAGATTTCTGGCCCACCGCATCACTGCTTCCTCTGCTCTCTTGTGCAGCACTTCCTCCTCTGACCCACTGCTCTCCCTCTGCTTTCTTGCCCATCACTTCACATCTCACCCATCACTCTCCCTCTCTCTCATAGTGTAACCATTTTTTTTATTTTTTTTTTAAATTCAGATTTTGACCCAGTTCCTCAAATGATGGGGCATTTAAAAAAAGAACGGAGGATATGCTATTTTTAGACAACCCATTTTTGGAAATGAGCAGGTCACCTTATTCTCAAATGTGACCAGCGCATTTCCACAGGCTTGAGCTGTAGCGCAAATTGTGCACTGGCAGCTGCCTTGAATGGTGTTCTGGGTTGTTTGACCGAAGTGTAATTATTTGCGGCGGAATTGACCGTAGTCAATTTTGCTGCAAATTGATTTGCACTTCAGCCAAACAACCCAAAATGTACCTTTCACCACCACCCGGCCCCCTCCCATACTTAACTGCTTGGTCGCTGCCGCTTCCCCTGCAACCCTGCGGTGCCAGATCCATCCCTCTAACGCGGGTCGGATCCGTCCCTCTAACGCGGGTCGGATCCGACTCCGCAGGGTCCTTTTTTAATTATTTTCTTTTTTTTTCTGTCCCCGCCTCCAATTTTGAGGAAAAGGGGAAAACACTTCTGCAACCACCCTAGACCAAAAACACTAAACAAGGGGAGCGGATGACACCCCCGCAACACATGTTCAGTATTTATAAAAATCGATTGAATAGTACTGGACGAAATTGGTCAAATTGTAACATTCGATAGATTTTTGTCATCAAAATGGGCAGTACTAAAATCGCTCTCCCGACAGTGTTCTTTAAGCTCCCAGCACCTTTCACAGGGACAGGCACTCTAGGTGCCTGCCGCTGTAAAATGTGACCCAAAAATGCATTTTTATCCTGTTTGAGGAACAGAAATGCAAGCGACTCAGCAGCGGTTCATACCTTAAAAGAAATGCATGACAGAGTCAGGAAAGACCCACTTCCCGTGCGCGTAGGGTTGCCTACAATTTCTGCACATTTTAAAGTGCATCTTGCTTGGAAATGAGGGATATGCTTTTAAATTGACAGAAACGCCACTTAATTTGATCAAGGAGGTGAAAAAGGCCATCTGAATGGGCATGCATATAAAATGTGCCCATTCATGTGTCCCTTGTGGATTGGGCTGCAATTTTTGTGGCGCAAGTGATTTCATTTCTTGTGTAAATAAAAAAAAAAAAGTTGAGAACCTGGCACCCTGAGGATTCTTTTTTTCAAAACAGTAATTTTTGCAGGTTATTTTTAAAAAAAAGTTACTATATATTTTTTTTTAAAGATGCTGTTTTTGCACAAAATGGCCATTTTTTGCGGCATTTTACGCAAAATGGCCGTTTCCGCTGCATTTTGCGGGATCGCAATAAGCTGGAGGGTCTGGAGAGAGGGTCAGAGAGATAACAAGCTTTCAGCCAGGACTTTCAAAGGAGGAGTAGGGCTTGGGTGGTATGAGAGAAGTAGGGACCCACTCAGGGAAGATCAGGGATACTCCACCACCCAATCAGTTGGGCCGTGGTTTGGAGAGGATCTAGTAGCCGTCAGGGAAAAGGGAGTCAACAGCATGGACTGAGCTGGCACTGAACCACGTCTCGGTGTGAGCCAGGACGTCAGGATCAAAGTCTTCAAGAAGGAGGCAGATGTCAGAAGAATGTTTGATAGCAGATCGAGCATTCAGGGTGGCTAAGTGTAGCCGGTCACCCCCTTTGAAGTTTTTCTGAGGAGAGGTACCAGGGAGGTGGTACACCAGTCAGAGGCGGGTAAAGAGTTGCAGAGAGAGAGAGGAAGGAGGGGTAGCAGTAGAGGGTCGGAAGTTGGTGAGGTCAAAGAGAAGAAGATTGATTTGAGGATCCTGGGCCATGACAGTGCCATTGTTATAGACATTAATGGTGCACTTAGAGGATGAGAAGTATGCCAAGAGTACTTCCCATCTAGTGCCACCATTAATGGGTGGAGAGGAAAAAGGGGAGACGGTAGAGATCAGATGGGAGGTCCATAAGTCTGGAGAGGCGACAGAGAAGAGGATATCAGTGATAGCCTGTCTGTAAGTAGCACTAATGTAGGTGTCAGCAATAAGTAGGCCAGGATTAGGGGACAAGAAATCTTTTTTAAGCGTTTTTCTTCCAGACTTTGTGAGAGAGGAGGGAGAGGGGATCGAGTAAGAGTTAGAATAGATGGGAGAGGTGGAGAGTGCCACAGGGGTGGAGGAAACAGAGGCATAGCGTGAGGGGCTGCATTATGCACAGGCAATCTCACTAGGCAGCGTATGCAGCCAAGGGAGGCAGGAAGGACACACAGGTGTACAGCACACCCGAATTCGAATTTACCAGAAAGCACATAAATGCAGTAAAAAATGAAGATGCACATATGGCACAGTACTCATTTTAGCGACCAACCCATAGACTTTCATTGCCATTTGTATGTATGTAATGTATGTGTGGGGCTTATAAAGTGCAATTCTTCCTGGGAAGCAACAGAGCACTGAATAAAGGGGGCACACCCAAGGCGTGAATTTAGTGTGCAGTGGTAACAGAGGAGGTGAGAAGGGTATAGCGAGTGGGGCACAGGGGAGCTCAGAGGGGGAGAAGTAGTGTTAAGTGGAGCGATCAGTGATTGTCGAGATATTCTTTGAAGAGTAGGGTCTCCAGGTCTCCTGAAGTGTTGGGTGGTGGGGGCAGGGAAAGTGATTTTTTCGATGTTCCCCTCCTGCAGTTCTTTCTTTGCAGTTTCAGGATGTTGGAGTTACTGGTGGTGCACTGGCCTTGGGAGATGGTGAGTTTCTCGGCAAGGGAGGGTGGCGTTTTGGTTATCACTCCCTTGTGATTGATGCAGGCGGTCTTGAACATGATGCATGCTTGAAGGGGTAGCCGTGGCAGTTCCTTGAGGGTGTGGGTGATGTTCTGAATTGTATTAGTCTTGACATGAAGCGCGCTAAAGCGGTACAATGTCCTTTCATCACAGGATGTTTTTTCGCAGGGTTTTTTACTGCACATTTCTTTCCGAAAAAACGCATCCCATTTTTTTGGGGGGGTTGCAAAAATGTATAAATTGGGTGTGGGGGTACAGGAATATTTCAAAAAAATTAAAGGGGATGGGCGTTAGGGGGTAACCCTCCAAAAATAAAAACCGTTATGAGTTTTTTCGTAAAAAAATCTGCGGTAAAAAACCCAGCGAAAAAACATCCCGCAATGAAATGACATGGAACCGCTAAAGAATGCTGTACAGCTTTCAGAGCGGCCAAGGTAGCATCTGGGTCTCCTGCAAGTATGGCCTTGCCACTGTCCAGCTGAGAGATGCCAAGGGCTTCAACAACTGACTAGCCTTCCAGTGGAAAAGTAAAACTCAAAGCCAGGCCTATTCTACCGCGGCCCCTATTTTCTAGAATAGTATACCTGTTCATGTTCATATTTCAGACTCCTTGCTTCAATTCAGGAAACAACTGAAAGCATTCCTTTTTCTGAAATAGGGCTTGTAGTCTGGCAATTTTTTAAAATTATTTTGGATTCTGTTCTCATCATGTATTGTGTTGCATTGTTCTTCTCATGTATTGTGTTGCATTTTTCGCATCATTTATCATGTTGCATTGTTCTTAAGTCTCCATTTTTGTGTCATTTGTATGTTTTGAAGCATGACGTAGATCATCTCGATGATGAGATGTGTGCTAAATAAATAAATACATTAAATAAAACTGTCCTGAAACTCAGGGAAAGGATAAAAGGGTTGACTTTGTGGAGGAGCACAACCTGGTATTAAGATGCATGGCTCTTTTTGTCGATATATGTTTTGAATGAGTGATCAAAGTCAATAGAAAAGCCGAGAGATTTCTGGGTGAACGTTGTGGTGTGAATGTGTAGAGGAGCAGGTGGACATGTCATCCATAGCTCCCGCCCCCTCACCTCTGTCATACTGGAACAGCAGGAGAAGAGCCCTATCGGGAACATCGAGTGTATGAGAGACGATATGCACTCAGACAACTGTATTGAATCTACCCTTGCACTGAGAGGGTGTATGGATGTCTGGACACAACAGTGAACATCATAGAGATATAAGTGAAATCTGACGAGGGCGGAGTGATGTCATGAAGGAAAGATACAGAGACGTACTGAAACAATATGAAAATACTTAAGAATGAAGATGAAAATGAAGTAACAAGAGAAACATGTAATCAAATATGAAGAAATCATATATGCAAAGAAGATATAGTAACCTTCTGATTAATATGTATATATACCCAGAAAAGCAAGGTAGACGCGACATATAGAAGCTTGCTATAAAGAAAAACATAACGTGGCTAAAGCGGCCATGATGGAAAGATGTATGCCAGACTTGTATTAAAACCAATCAAGCTACCTCGGAGACAGACCAGGGCTGCAGAATCAGGAGACGCTCGACAAACAGCTTTGTGTGAGGACTAAAGAGGAGTCTATTGGCCTGGGATCAAGGATGCTACTTCAAGGAATTATTGCATGGCACACCGGGAGTCAAAAGGACAAGCCACGTACGTAAGACATATTTTTCTTAGATTAGGTAAAAGGGAAAACATCTGCAAGAGCCAAGAATTGAACAATCAAAAGTGCTGAAAGCTTATGCAAGGTGGAGTGAGCAAGTCTCTAGAGGCAGAGAGCAGTAATGACACCCAACATAATCGAATCAAATAGCAGTACATAGAAGGTTGAAATGGCCAAATTAGTGGTCTCCTCACACATGATTCAGAAATTGAAAACAAGGGCTATTAATTAAGCTCCAGATGAAGATAATGGTGTACCGACACTCCCTCAAAAGTTCCAGAATAAATAATAGGCTACAAGGTCAACTACAAAGGAGAAGCCTTGGCTTGGGGCCGGACCGATGAGAGGTGATGGACTAATTGGGAAAGTGGGGATTAGTCTAACATTACTCTCGGCACCTGAGGTCCATTGTGCTTAATTGCTGCTAATGAGCCACACTTCCAATGCTGGGAAAGCATTCCAAGCAATCAGAGGGTCTATGCAGCAACATGCTATACAATGTTGCAAAGACACATCCGCTGACGTGTTTCTGCTATAATCAGTATTATACACATTTAGAAGTGGTTTGAGGCATGCCTAACAGATCAGGGGAAACCAATGATGTTATCAACACATACATACTATAGGTGTATATATGTTCCCTTAACCAATCCTTCCCTTCAATAGGTTTTACAGTTTGCCACGTAGTATGACATCAGAAATGACGCATATCGAGGTATGAAACCTTTGTTTATTGAAATTTAGATGTGAGTGTGTGGACTACAGCTTGTTGTTCGCCAGATTGCCCTACTTTATTTTATGCTGATAATAAAGTAGTACTTTGCCATATTCTTTGAATCTGATTGGTTTTTTGGGTCTGAGATCACTATTGGTAATTCCATCTAGCACGTGAGACGCTTCTAGATGCTAGATCACAAATCTGTCGAGTCAATTCTGGAATTGGTGTATGGAAATCCAAGGACTAAGATGCCCCTTTAGATTGAAAGAAGGGGTCTAATTGATCAAGATTACACATTTAAAATCTTCCACAACCCTAGGAAAGCCTGATGGTTTGTTATTGGACAACCCACATGAACATTCAAACAGTGTCCCTTCATTGGCCGAGGAACCCATCAGCTTCATTGTTCACAATACGACATCTCTCTCCAACACTAGAGGAACCAACTGAGATGTCTAAGTAAAGCCCTACTTTATCATAAACCATGTCTCTTGTTCATACACTGGGTAGAGAATGCCATTGAAATTGGGAATAGAAAGTACTGTGTAAAACTTTAACACCGAGGTTCACATCCCCTTCATTCCCCTCCTAAGCTGAGACTAGATCTTTATTGGCCCAATGCACCCCCTCTCCTGTTGATAACGCCCCACTCCCTTATACCCGATCCCTTGCAATCTGCTTCCTTTGGCATGTACTTCCATTATGACTTCAAAAGCACTCAGTTGCTTCCAATAGCTAGGAAAGCACTCAATAGGCACTTTAATTAGAATTATAATAATGATAATAATGAGGCGATATGCCCCAAGGTGGTCGGCCCACTCTTTAGGTACCAGCATGCGTCCCTTGTTAACAGTCTGAGCACAGCGAGGGTCCCTTAACGAGGGTGGCGGCCTATTGCCTGCAGAGTGGGCCCACCACCTCGGGGCATATCACCATTAGCAACCATGTTGTGCGCTACATGGGTGCTAATGTTTTTTTGTATTTGTTAAAAGGAGCGTAGTTTCTCTCTGGGATCGGTATGCCTTGCGGCGTCTCGCTGATGGAGAGAAAATACTACACCAACATGGCCGCCATGGAATTGGAAGCCGGGGCTCCGTATGGAGCCCCTCTTCCAATTCCATGGCAGCCACACTGGGGCAGGAGCTTCAGTGGCAGGGACTCACCACTGCAATCAGGTAAGTGGGATGGGGCCAGAGAGAGGGGGGAAAAACAGGGTAGTGGTGGGGAAGATAGCAGAAGGGGAAGTGGTCAACAGACGGCTTGGAACACGGGCTGATATGATATGATATGATATGGCATTTATAACGTGCCTATACACAAGTGTTTCAAGGTGCGATGAGGCAAGGGGCAGGAAACATAGGGAAGACAGAGACAATGATCCTACTAGGCCAGGTGACATTGAGATTGTGTAAGTGCTGGGGAGGGGGCAAGGGGAAAGGTGTGGGGGAAAGGGGAGGGGTCAGTGCAGTACGTAGGATAACATTGAAATAAATAAAGACAATAAATAAAAGTGCAGCCAGCTGGTGGCAAGCGCAAGGGTAAGTGCAGACATCAGGTGTCAAGTGGTAGTAGGGGCTGTAGGGATACAGAAACAGTCCCCGAGTGCAAGGGTTACCAGGGGGGCAGTGCAGGTGCGCAACTGGCGGGAAGGGGACCGGGCCTGAGATCAGAGTGTAGCCGGGTAACCAGTGCAGCGTTCCGAGCTACCTGATTGTCTGGCTCACCTGCCAAGGGTGATAATAATAAATCATATTTTAACAACTGTGCAGCTGATTTAATAAGAGCTTTCGACAATTCCTGATGGCCTTTTACTGAGAGGCCATTGCATAGTAGTACCAACCGAATTACTGTGATTTTTCCGAAGCTGAAATGTTCGAAGGAGAAAAGACCGAAAGTTATTTCACCAAAAACAACTTTCGGTTTTCTCTCCCCCGAACATTTCAGACTATCCCCCTGCATGCCACCTACTTACTTGCCTGTGGGCAGCACAGTTCCTTGTGCTCCGCCATCTCCAGCATCCCTCTGCAACGCCGGTTCCCTTCCCTTGCATGTATGGGAACCGGTGCCGCAGGGTCCGCTTTTCCTTTTTTTTTTACTTTATTGAAACAGGAGCAGGGGACACCCCCAAAACTCCTGTTCACATTACAGTGAAGAAGTGTTTGAGGGACACCTCTGCAGGCCCCGCTGACCTTCTTCACTGTAATGGTTTGTGTGGTATATTTGTTCTAATATTTGGAGTATGCAAGATTTTCGTACAGCCTAAATTCGGTCAAATAGGACCTGTGTTTTTTTTTTGTTCTGTCTTGTTGGGTATGTCCTTGCCAACCCAACAGCATTAAAACCTATTGATGTGGCTGATAACGTACATCACTTGAATGTAGCAACAAAAGCCATAATGAGGTGGTTTCTGAATCTGGAAAAGCTGGCTGACAAAACAGCAAACTCAAAAGGGGTTGTGGGAAATAATGGAAGAGGCTCGTTCTTAGCTACAGGGTTATATTTTTTGTTGGCCGTTTATGAATATCATTAAATGAAATGTTATGTTATTGGGATGTACCGTAGACCACTGCCATTTGCATTGCCTCCAGGTGCTCTGGTAGCTCTGGAAGACAAGGAGTGGGTTTGGTTAGTTGGGAGGCGAGAAAGGCGAGATTGTTTAGCTGTGTGTTGAAGATGCAGATTGGAAGTACCCTCCGCTCTGTGTGTTTGTAGGCTTTCTATGTCAGCAGCGAAGGAGGCATTGAAGGCTTGGCGTCTAAATGGGCAGCCTTCTGCTTATAGTGTGGGTGTGTGCTGTCCAGGGGTTGAGTATGTTAGTTTTAGTTAGAGATGTACATTTGTAAAGTTCAAAGTTTGGGAGAAGCTTTTTTTGGAAAGCTGTGTGGAAGACGCTGGTTTACGTTTGTTTGTGGTGAGTAAGGTAGAGCAAAACTGAGGGACAGTCAATAGGTAGGGAGTGTTCTTGTGGTTTCTGTAGTGCTTACAAATTATTGTTCTTGCTGTCTGTTGCATTTTTGTGAGGGTTGTTTGGCTTTCATGGTTTATGCGTGAAGATGCCGTGCATTGAGATGTAGACATTCTGGGATACAGGGAATGCATTCTCTTATCGTTTTGGCTGTGGCTGTGCATGGGTCTTCTAGTCGTTACAGCTTCCTGAGTGTAATGTATTCTGTTCTAGGTGGGCGGTCGGGAGCTAGTAGGAAGTTCCTTACCTTTAGAGGAGTGCTGTTTCCGTTGCTTAATCGGGTTAGGGTACATTTTCTGTCTGATGGTTGAAGAACCCATAGACAACAGCTGCCCATGTACAGGTGCTAGACAGGATATTTTTAGAGTATGTGGTGCCTGAAGTTGTGAATAACGGAACCCCATTCAATGGGTCTGAGTTTACGCTTTTCACAGAATATATAGGATTCTGTCATTGGAGATTTGCCCAATTGTGGCCTCAGTTAAATGGTCTCGTTAAATAGTTGTTGGAGAATCTGAAGAATATGGCGCATGTGTGCTATTTCACAAAGTTCCTGCTCAAGCGTTTTGCCTGCATTCAAGGAAATTACAGAAACACGCCGCCTGCACCACATAGGTGCAGGCGGCAGAGGAAGTGAGGGCCAAAGGCAGGTTACAGGCGAAGGACAAATGTTAGCTAGAAGGCAGATGAGAGGTTGGTTAAGAGGGTAATTTGGAGGTGAAGAGGTAGACTTTTAGTTTGGTTTCGAATAAATCCATGTGGACTGTTTCTTAGATGTCCAGAGGAAAAGAATTCCATGCAAGTGGAGCAACAAGAGAGAAGGAGTGGAAGCGAGAGGAAACACAGGGTGGGTGAGGGGCCAGAAGGGTAGTCGAGGAGGCAGAGCAGAGAATATGTGAATGATTATAGATTTAGAGGAGGATAGCTACAGTGGAGCCTTACTGTAGATAGATTTGTGAACCAGGAATAAAATATAATCTGGCCCTGTTTTGCATCATCATCCATCCAGCCTGGTGATGGTACACGGAAGTTGGTGTGAAGTGAGGGAGTTCAAAGATAGCCCTGGCATCGAAGATAATGATCTTGTCCAGAGGACAGAAAGCATAGTTGGGAAAACCAAATAGGATGTAGCAGCATAGTCCAGTTTAGAGAAGACAAGAGGGGTAAAGAGATGCTTGGCCATGTTGAAAGTAAAGAGGTGCCTGATTTTATTAATATTTAGGTGGTTGAGGCAAGCTGCTGTTCCTTTTTTGGAGATGAAAGTAGAGAAGCTGTGAGAAGGGTCATAGATGACACCGAGGTTTCTAGCTGAAAAGAGTAGGGGAGCGTTAGGGGGGAACTGGATAGAAAGAGGAAGGGACGAGGGAGAACCTTTGGCAGGGAAGCAGAGCACCTCTATTTTGGCACAGTTTAACATCAGAGAGTGCAAAACTATCCAATATTTAATGGCAGAGAGACATTTGGACATTTTGATAGAGAGATCAGAGGAGAGTACAGGAAAATAGAAGAAGATTTGGGTGACGTCCACAGAAAGTTGCTACAACAACCCAAATGAGAAGATTAGTGTACCAAGAGCAGAGGTGTAGAGTTTAAAGAGGAGTGGACCCAAGAAAGAGCATTGTGGAACACCAACAGTTAGAAGAGTGAGGTGAGAGGTGTTGTTGCTCCAGGAGACTGAGAATTGGGAAGGTGCCAGGTAGGATTCAATACAGGCAAGGGCTTCATCGCAAATCCCAAGAAGAAAGAGAGCATTAAGGAGATCAGAGTGATCGACAGTGTCAAAGGCAGAGGACAAGTCAAGGAGAATTAGGATAGAGGATAGGTTTCAGTGCTTAGCAGGTGCAATGAAGTTGGACACATTCATGAGAGCAGTTTCTGTGGAGTGACAGGAGTGGAAACCTGCTTGTTGGGGGTCTCAAAGGTTGTGGATGTCTAAGAAATTGGTAAGACGTTTGAACACAACCCTTTCAAGAATTTTAGAGTAGTGCAGAAGGAGAGACACAGGGAGAAAATTAGCTGATATTTTCGGGTCAGCCCCTTGCATTTTTTAGGAGAGGGATGGCCGTGGCTGTTTTGAAAATAGAGGGAAAGCAAGCAGAGCCGAAGGACAGGTTGAAGAGTTCAGTGAGGTGAGAGGACACTGAAGGGGCAATAGGCTTGACTAGCTGAGGAGCAAGAGGGTCTGATCGGGCACAAGAGGGCTTAGCCTTCATCAGTAGAGATTGCACATTTCAGAATTAGTGGGAGATGGAGGCACCTGATGGTGGTAAAGTAGTCAGAGTGTACAATGTAGTAGGCGGGAGTGTGAGGAAGGTCAGGAGAGAGTCTCTAATTTTCGAAATGTTTGCAGTGAAGTATTCAGCTAGGTCATTAGCTGTGAGAGTGGGATTGATAGTCATAGAGGAGTGAGTTATGGGTGCCCTGTAACCAGCAAGGATGATTGGAGTAGGTGTCGATGAGGGTTAGGTAGAATTCCCTTTTCGCTCTATCTAGAGTGTACTTGAGGGAATTCAGGGCAGAGAGGTAGAGTTGCAGGTCCTCATGCAAGTGAGTATTCCTCCATTTGTGCAGCAGCCGGTGCATGTCTGGGTGTAGGGAGCGCATAAATGGGGTGAACCATGGTTGAGGATGCTGAGATTTACGGGTGAAAGTAAGCAGCAGGAAGTGAGAGTAGAATGACTCATATAGTAAAGCATTGGGTTTGAGGGAGGAGAGTGAGATCTGTAGGTAAGAGAGAAAGGGGGAAATGGCAGAAGGTTAACATTTCCTTTTAGTAATAGGTGAAGCAAGAAGTAGGGAAAGGTCAGAGGGTGAAAACGAGATAGTGGTGGAAACAATTGAGTGATAAGATATGGATGGTGTGACAGTAGTATTAGGGGCTGAGTAGATAAATGATTACAGCTCCCAGAACAGACAAGATCCTCGCCAGGGACTCTTTGCATTTTAAATGATATAAGGAGCTTTAAAGCCCTAGGGCAAATAGTCCATTCCTCCATCAAAGAGTCACTGGGCCTCATTGCGACCCGGGCGTTAAGTACCGGTCATTACCGGCATGGCGCAATTACTGTGTCTGTGCTGGTAATATACCGCTAAAAGCGGCCCATTACGAGTTCGCGGGCACAAGCTTTGCGCCATGCTGGTAATGAACTCACCGCCATGCCGCAAAAGCCAGAAAAATCCCCCTTTCCGGCATTGACTGCAATTGAAATAGCACCTCCTGCATCCTAGCCATCGGCATTAGCGGTCACCTCTAATAGCTGTCACCTCAAATAGCGGTAACCGCTATTAGCGTTGGCCGGTAATTCGCAGAACCGGAAGTAGTGTCATCACACAGGAACGGGAAAAAGCAAGGCGGCCATCTTTAAAAACACAATCCATTGCCATCCACCACAACCAGGAGCCACCTGACCCCCAGAGATGCCAAAAGCTGTTAAAAAAACGGG
The DNA here is from genome assembly GCF_040938575.1 of Ambystoma mexicanum. Classification (NCBI taxonomy): domain Eukaryota; kingdom Metazoa; phylum Chordata; class Amphibia; order Caudata; family Ambystomatidae; genus Ambystoma; species Ambystoma mexicanum. Next base: position 26,997,080 of record NC_090932.1, on the reverse strand, counting down.
AGATCGGCTGCGCCAGGAGCGCTTCTCCAGTGAGGAGCTAACCATGTTAGCAGAGACACTGCCGGAGCATGCAGATGTGGTCTTTGCTAATAACATGTCCCGTCCAGCACTGCACTGTAAAAAGCAGATTTGGGCATTGGTCTCCCAGTGAGTCAGTGCTGTCGCCACCACACCCCGCACACCAAAACAATGCCGTAAGCGCTGGGACGACCTACGTCTACGTGTGCGAAGTATACTCTCGGCCAACCGAAACCTTGGGATGGCGACAGGTGGAGGTGCAGAGTCGCCCATAAAACTCCAACCATGGGAGGAGATATGTGCCACCACCATAGGCACCGAGGCAATAGAGGGAGTCGGGGACATGGAGAGAGGAGCCCCGTCATCAGCCGATGCAGGTAGGTGTCTCTAATTAAATAATGCCAATACCACCACGATGATGTCTACCTGAACTGACAGTGCAATGATGTATAGCAGGGTCCACCAGACACATAAGCACAAGACTGCCTACAGGCAGTGCAGAGCATCACCTTGTCCGCATGAATGATGCACCACATTTGTGTTGCAACCCAAATGCCACCATGCATCACACACCCAAGAGTGAGGCAACCTGCATGTCACTCCCCCCAATGTGACTCAGCTACCAATCCATATCAATGCAGCCACCCCAATGCATGCCCAATGCCCGTAGACCCATCACTAACCCTCTCCCTCCTTTGGTCCCCCACAGGCACACAATCTGACAGTGGTGATGAGGACACCGGTGCCACACCACGGAAGAAGTCCAGGGCCGAGGAGGGACAACACCGCCCCTCCACTTCAAGGGGCATAGGCCAACCGGTACCATATCGGAAGGCCAAGACAGCACCACAGGCCACAGCAACAATGTGCTCTACGGCCCCCACTGCAGCGCCCACAACAGCCACCAGCACCCAAGTGGCAGCGGCAGAAGGGACGGCATCGGCTGCAAGCAGCACAGTGGGCGAGACAGCTGCCACAGCAGAACTCTCAGATGATGAGGAACAGGATCAGCTGCATGTTGCAACTCCAACCACAGGCCCCCTGCATTCCCCACAATTGTCACCATGCAGAATGCGTGACACCAGCATGCACGAGCAGTCTCCGGATCAATCATGGCCTGCAACTCCCAGCACCACACCAACTGTGCCCGAGGAACATAGTGCTTTTGAAACCCCTCAAAGATCCACCGCAGCCCCAACCACCCAAGAGGGGATCCAGGACATTCAGAGGCGCCAGCAGGAATTCACTGGCCTGTTGATGCAGCACATAACTGAATGTGGGGGTGTAAGGGATGACATCCGGGAATGTGCTGCATCTTTGAAATCAGCCATAGAGTCATCCTCTACGCACATTTGTGCCGAATTTGCAGCGGTGCGGCACGTCCTCAGTGAGATGATGGCAGCGATGCAGGCCATGCGTCCAACACAGTTATCTGAACAAGCGGGTACATCATCAACTGCTAGTTCAACCAGGGCCAGCCCCGTGCGGAGGACTGGCAGGAACCTGCGGAGATCCGACAGGGGGGCACCTGGTGCTGGAAGAGGGGGAGGCCAGTAGGCACAGCCATGCGACCACTGGTGCAGCCTACTGCAATGTTATTTCATTCAGGGGTTTGCCTCACACTATGGTGATAGTCCCTCCTACCAAGGAGCACAGATTCACGGACTGGAGTAATTATATGGGAATGCTGTCCCGTTAATAGAGACCTGACATTGTAATACAATTGACCTACTAAATGGTTGATGACCCTTTTACAGTACACGTGACTGGAAGAGTGGGTGTCCTAGGTCCTGCTTAATTCATGCAGCTTGACCTATATTGAGGTGAGGAAAAGATCTAGCAATCCACACCTTTTGATTGGGGTACAGTGTTGGCCATTTTGTAAAAAGAATTTTAAGAAGAACTTGATAAGCTCCTCTGAAAGTGAGAAAATCCATCCTGTAGACAGAGGAATCAGGATTATAGAGAATAGAAAAGCCTACAGAAAGCACACATCATACTTCTTCCCCTGAAGAATGTCCAGTTATTAACAACACCAAGGACAGAAACTTATATAAATTGGGCTATTGTGTACGCAGTAGAAAACAAGAGAAATTAAGTTGCTATTGCGGATTATATCAAGCATATGTGTACTTTATTCTGTGTGGTCGAAAAACTACTTTTTTAACATTGTATACTTTTATGTGGTGTGTATGTTTTTTAATGTTTTTGACAATTGTGCTATGAATAAGTAAATGAATTAAAATATGTTTGTTAGTGAATAGTTTGTAATTGGTTATAATTATTTGTACACACAGCCCACATTGGTTTAGTGGCTGTCAGTAAGGTTCTAAATGTTTGAGGGTAACATGTTGTTTTAGTGATGATGTAAGTGTCCCTTCTTTTGGGTAACATAAAGCAGCCTACTGCAAACCATGGGGGGGAGTTGAGGGGGGAGGGGGGAGAGGGTGTGTGGGGGAGTTGAGGGGGGAGGGGGAGAGGGTGTGTGGGAGAGTTGAGGGGGGAGGGGGAGAGGGTGTGTGGGGGAGTTGAGGGGGAGGGTGGAGAGGGTGTGTGGGGGAGTTGAGGGGGAGGGGGGAGAGGGTGTGTGGGGGAGATGAGGGTGGAGGGGGTAAGGGTTGTGTGGGGTGGAGGGCTTGTTCACTTTGTCATAAATCTTCAATACACATTTCGGTAACTTGTAATTCACATGTGTGGACATTGCTTATTGCGTACGTGTGCTTTAATGCTGAACAGTCTACAGTGTCCACTGACCCGCCCAGTGCCCTGAGTGCCATCTCCATGTCACACTCCCCATCCATGAGTGCTAGAAACATTGGTTGATCAGAGTCTGATGCATGCCGCGTCCCTCCTGTGCATTGCTGCCTCCCTGAGGTACTGCCCCATCCCCACCCTCCTCATCCTCATTGTCAGGTGGTTGCAGTTCAGCGTCAGGGGGCAGGGGCACATTCCGCCTGATGCTCATATTGTGTAGCATGACACATGCCATGACGATCTTTGCCACCTTCTCATGGCGGTACAGGAGTGCCCCACCAGACCTGCTGAGGCAGCGAAACCGTGCCTTCAATAGGCCAAATGTCTGCTCAATCACCACACGGGTACGTGTATGTGCACGATTATAGTCCTCCTCGTGCCTGTTCTGGGGGTTCCATACTGGGGTAAGAAGCCACCTCTTCAAGGAATAGCCTGCATCACCTGCATGTGGGCAACAATGTATATGTGTAAGTCATCACATCATATGGGACCTCATTAAGTGACACCATAGCATGCATTTATTTGTTCATTTCAACCCCATTTCCATGCATGAATGGAGACACACGATGTGACTGCTATGTGTGTATTCCTCTAATGGACTGGTGTGCGTGCCATCAACTAGTGGGCGCAGGGGGGTCCAGTTCCTTGTGAGTGCTCATGCACTGTGTTAGTCCACAACCGTTGTTTCAGTGATCTTGCAGATGTCCAGTTATTTGTATGCTTTCATCCTGGCACCTTTGATGTCAGCCTCATGATGGTCTCACTCCGCACAACAAATGGTGTCATGCAATTCAGTTGGCCCTCTGTGTCAGTGTAGTGGTGTATTGATGTATTTGGCCCTCATGTGACTCCTTTGTACGTATTCATGGGGGACTGTCCTTTCAGTTGATGGTGTTTGGTGCTGTGTATTGGCTATAGTCATTGCTTGTAGCTGCATTGTGTTGAGGGGGTTGCGATCTAATTTGGTACAGTTCACATGCAGATGGCTGTGGAATGGTTGTGACACTGCTTCATTTACATGGTAGGGCTGCTTACATCTTGCATTATGTGGTCAGGTGTCAGCTCCAGTCTGGGATGCTTTGGGGTATGAGCATGGTCCATTCCCTCTGGCACTCGCAGCCAGGTGAAGTATGCATCTCTCCCCCCATCTCAGCCAGGTGAAGTATGCATCTCTCCCCCCATCTCAGCCAGGTGAAGTATGCATCTCTACCACCCCCCCACCTCAGCCAGGTGAAGTATGCATCCCCCCCATCTCAGCCAGGTGAAGTATGCATCTCTCCCCCGCCATCTCAGCCAGGTGAAGTATGCATCTCCCCCCACCCCCATCTCAGCTAGATGAAGTATGCGTCTCCCCCCACCCCCAACTCAGCCAGGTGAAGTATGCATCTCTCCCCCCCGCCAACTCAGCCAGGTGAAGTATGACTCCCCCCCCAATCTCAGCCAGGTGAAGTATGCATGCCCCCCCATCTCAGCCAGGTGAAGTATGCATCTCTCCCCCCATCTAAGCCAGGTGAAGTATGCATCTCTCCCCCCATCTCAGCCAGGTGAAGTATGCACCCCCCCACCATCTCAGCCAGGTGAAGTATGCATCCCCCCCATCTCAGCCAGGTGAAGTATGCATCCCTCCCCCCCATCTCAGCCAGGTGAAGTATGCATATCTCCCCCCATCTCAGCCAGGTGAAGTATGCATCTCCCCCCCCATCTCAGCCAGGTGAAGTATGCATCCCCCCCATCTCAGCCAGGTGAAGTATGCATCCCCCCCATCTCAGCCAGGTGAAGGATGCATCTCCCCCCCATCTCAGCCAGGTGAAGTATGCATCTCTCCCCCCCAACTCAGCCAGATGAAGTATGCATCCCTCCCCCATCTCAGCCAGGTGAAGTATGCATCTCCCCCCCATCTCAGCCAGGTGAAGTATGCATCTCTCCCCCCCATCTCAGCCAGGTGAAATATGCACCCCCCCCCCATCTCAGCCAGGTGAAGTATGCATCTCTCCCCCCCATCTCAGCCAGGTGAAGTATGCCTCCCCCTCCCATCTCAGCCAAGTGAAGTATGCATCTCTCCCCCCCCATCTCAGCCAGGTGAAGTATGCATCTCCCCCCAATCTCAGCCAGGTGAAGTATGCATCCCCCCCATCTCAGCCAGGTGAAGTATGCATCTCTCCCCCCCATCTCAGCCAGGTGAAGTATGCATCCCTCCCATCTCAGCCAGGTGAAGTATGCATGTCCACCCCCCCCATCTCAGCCAGGTGAAGTATGCATCTCTCCCCCCATCTCAGCCAGGTGAAGTGTGCATCTCTCCCCCCCCATCTCAGCCAGGTGAAGTATGCATCCCCCTCCCCCATCTCAGCCAGGTGAAGTATGCATCTCTCCCCCCCCATCTCAGCCAGGTGAAGTATGCATCTCTCCCCCCCCATCACAGCCAGGTGAAGTATGCATCTCTCCCCCCATCTCAGCCAGGTGAAGTATGCACCCCCCCCCCCATCTCAGCCAGGTGAAGTATGCATCTCTCCCCCCATCTCAGCCGGTTGAAGTATGCATCTCTCCCCTCCCCATCTCAGCCAGGTGAAGTATGCATCTCCCCCCCCCATCTCAGCCAGGTGAAGTATGCATCTCCCCCCCCATCTCAGCCAGGTGAAGTATGCATCTCCCCCCCATCTCAGCCAGGTGAAGTGTGCATCTCCCCCCCCCATCTCAGCCAGGTGAAGTATGCATCCCCCCCCATCTCAGCCAGGTGAAGTATGCATCTCCCCCCCCATCTCAGCCAGGTGAAGTATGCATCTCCCCCCCCATCTCAGCCAGGTGAAGTATGCATCTCTCCCCCATCTCAGCCAGGTGAAGTATGCATCCCTCCCATCTCAGCCAGGTGAAGTATGCATCTCTCCCTCATCTCAGCCAGGTGAAGTATGCATCTCCCCCCCCATCTCAGCCAGGTGAAGTATGCATCTCTCCCCCCCATCTCAGCCAGGTGCGGTATGCATCTCTCCCTCATCTCAGCCAGGTGAAGTATGCATCTCTCCCCCCCCATCTCAGCCAGGTGAAGTATGCATCTCTCCCTCATCTCAGCCAGGTGAATTATGCATCTCCCCCCCATCTCAGCCAGGTGAAGTATGCATCTCCCTCCCATCTCAGCCAGTCAAAGTATGCATCTCCCCCCACCATCTCAGCCAGCTGAAGTATGCATCCCCCCATCTCAGCCAGGTGAAGCATGCATCTCTCCCCCCATCTCAGCCAGGTGAAGTATGCATCCCCCCCCATCTCAGCCAGGTGAAGTATGCATCTCCCCCCTCCCCATCTCAGCCAGGTGACGTATGCATCCCTCCCATCTCAGCCAGGTGAAGTATGCATCCCCCCCATCTCAGCCAGGTGAAGTATGCACCCCCCCATCTCAGCCAGGTGAAGTATGTATCTCTCCCCCCCCCATCTCAGCCAGGTGAAGTATGCATCTCTCGCCCCCCCCATCTCAGCCAGGTGAAGTATGCATCTCTCCCCCCATCTCAGCCAGGTGAAGTATGCATCTCCCCCCCCCCATCTCAGCCAGGTGAAGTATGTATCTCCCCCCATCTCAGCCAGGTGAATTATGCATCTCTCCCCCCCCCATCTCAGCCAGGTGAAGTATGCATCCCCCTCCCATCTCAGCCAAGTGAAGTATGCATCTCTCCACCCCCCCATCTCAGCCAGGTGAAGTATGCATCTCCCCCCACATCTCTGCCAGGTGAAGTATGCATCTCTCCCCCCCCATCTCAGCCAGGTGAAGTATGCATCTCTCCCCCATCTCAGCCAGGTGAAGTATGCATCTCTCCCCCCATCACAGCCAGGTAAGTATGCATCTCCCCCCCATCTCAGCCAGGTGAAGTATGCATCTCCCCCCCCATCTCAGCCAGATGAGTATGCATCTCTCCCCCCATCTCAGCCAGGTGAAGTATGCATCCCCCCCCCATCTCAGCCAGGTGAAGTATGCATCTCTCCCCCCCCCCCCATCTCAGCCAGGTGAAGTATGGCATCTCTCCCCCCATCTCAGCCAGGTGAAGTATGCATCCCCCCCCCATCTCAGCCAGGTGAAGTATGCATCTCTCCCCCATCTCAGCCAGGTGAAGTATGCATGTCCCCCCCCATCTCAGCCAGGTGAAGTATGCATCTCTCCCCCCATCTCAGCCAGGTGAAGTATGCATCTCTCCCCCCATCTCAGCCAGGTGAAGTATGCATCTCCCCCCATCTCAGCCAGGTGAATTATGCATCTCTCCCCCCCCCATCTCAGCCAGGTGAAGTATGCATCCCCCTCCCATCTCAGCTAAGTGAAGTATGCATCTCTCCCCCCCCCATCTCAGCCAGGTGAAGTATGCATCTCCCCCCATCTCAGCCAGGTGAAGTATGCATCTCCCCCCCCATCTCAGCCAGGTGAAGTATGCATCCCCCCCATCTCAGCCAGGTGAAGTATGCATCTCTCCCCCCATCTTAACCATGTGAAGTATGCATCTCTCCCCTCCCCATCTCAGCCAGGTGAAGTATGCATCTCTCCCCACCATCTCAGCCAGGTGAAGTATGCATCTACCCCTCCCATCTCAGCCAGGTGAAGTATGCATCTCCCCCCCATCTCAGCCAGGTGAAGTATGCATCTCTCCCCCCATCTCAGCCAGGTGAAGTATGCACCCCCCATCTCAGCCAGGTGAAGTATGCATCTCTCCCCCCCCATTCAGCCAGGTGAAGTATGCCTCCCCCTCTCATCTCAGCCAAGTGAAGTATGCATCTCCCCCCCCCCATCTCAGCCAGGTGAAGTATGCATCCCCCCCCCCATCTCAGCCAGGTGAAGTATGCATCCCCCCATCTCAGCCAGGTGAAGTATGCATCTCCCCCCCATCTCAGCCAGGTGAAGTATGCATCCCTCCCATCTCAGCCAGGTGAAGTATGCATGTCCACCCCCCCCATCTCAGCCAGGTGAAGTATGCATCTCTCCCCCCATCTCAGCCAGGTGAAGTATGCATCTCCCCCCCCCATCTCAGCCAGGTGAAGTATGCATCCCCCCTCCCCCATCTCAGCCAGGTGAAGTATGCATTTCCCCCCCCCCATCTCAGCCAGGTGAAGTATGCATCTCTCCCCCCCATCTCAGCCAGGTGAAGTATGCATCTCTCCCCCCCATCTCAGCCAGGTGAAGTATGCACCCCCCCATCTCAGCCAGGTGAAGTATGCATCTCTCCCCCCATCTCAGCCGGGTGAAGTACGCATCTCTCCCCTCCCCATCTCAGCCAGGTGAAGTATGCATCTCCCCCCCCATCTCAGCCAGGTGAAGTATGCATCTCCCCCCCATCTCAGCCAGGTGAAGTATGCATCTCCCCCCCATCTCAGCCAGGTGAAGTGTGCATCTCCCCCCCCCCATCTCAGCCAGGTGAAGTATGCATCTCCCCCCATCTCAGCCAGGTGAAGTATGCATCTCCCCCCCATCTCAGCCAGGTGAAGTATGCATCTCCCCCCCCATCTCAGCCAGGTGAAGTATGCATCTCTCCCCCATCTCAGCCAGGTGAAGTATGCATCTCCCCCCTCCCCATCTCAGCCAGGTGAAGTATGCATCCCTCCCATCTCAGCCAGGTGAAGTATGCATCCCCCCCATCTCAGCCAGGTGAAGTATGCACCCCCCATCTCAGCCAGGTGAAGTATGTATCTCCCCCCCCCCCCCATCTCAGCCAGGTGAAGTATGCATCTCTCGCCCCCCCATCTCAGCCAGGTGAAGTATGAATCTCTCCACCCATCTCAGCCAGGTGAAGTATGCATCTCTCCCCCCCATCTCAGCCAGGTGAAGTATGCATCTCCCCCCATCTCAGCCAGGTGAATTATGTATCTCCCCCCACCCATCTCAGCCAGGTGAAGTATGCATCCCCCTCCCATCTCAGCCAAGTGAAGTATGCATCTCTCCCCCCTCCCCATCTCAGCCAGGTGAAGTATGCATCTCCCCCATCTCAGCCAGGTGAAGTATGCATCTCCCCCCACATCTCTGCCAGGTGAAGTATGCATCTCTCCCCCCCCATCTCAGCCAGGTGAAGTATGCATCTCTCCCCCATCTCAGCCAGGTGAAGTATGCATCTCTCCCCCCCATCACAGCCAGGTAAGTATGCATCTCCCCCCCATCTCAGCCAGGTGAAGTATGCATCTCCCCCCCATCTCAGCCAGATGAGTATGCATCTCTCCCCCCATCTCAGCCAGGTGAAGTATGCATCCCCCCCCCATCTCAGCCAGGTGAAGTATGCATCTCTCCCCCCCCATCTCAGCCAGGTGACGTATGGCATCTCTCCCCCCATCTCAGCCAGGTGAAGTATGCATCCCCCCCCCCATCTCAGCCAGGTGAAGTATGCATCTCTCCCCCATCTCAGCCAGGTGAAGTATGCATGTCCCCCCCATCTCAGCCAGGTGAAGTATGCATCCCCCCCCCCCATCTCAGCCAGGTGAAGTATGCATCTCTCCCCCCCATCTCAGCCAGATGAAGTATGCATCTCTGCCCCCATCTCAGCCAGGTGAAGTATGCATCTCTCCCCCCCATCTCAGCCAGGTGAAGTATGCATCCCCCCATCTCAGCCAGGTGAGTATGCATCTCTCCCCATCTCAGCCAGGTGAAGTATGCATCTCTCCCCTCCCCATCTCAGCCAGGTGAAGTATGCATCTCTCCCCCCCATCTCAGCCAGGTGAAGTATGCATCTCCCCCCCCCATCTCAGCCAGGTGAAGTATGCATCCCCCCCATCTCAGCCAGGTGAAGTATGCATCTCTCCCCCCATCTTAACCAGGTCAAGTATGCATCTCTCCCCTCCCCATCTCAGCCAGGTGAAGTATGCATCTCTCCGCCCCCATCTCAGCCAGGTGAAGTATGCATCCCCCCCCCATCTCAGCCAGGTGAAGTATGCATCTCCCCCCCATCTCAGCCAGGTGAAGTATGCATCTCTCCCCCCCATCTCAGCCAGGTGAAGTATGCACCCCCCCCCCATCTCAGCCAGGTGAAGTATGCATCTCTCCCCCCCATCTCAGCCAGGTGAAGTATGCCTCCCCCTCCCATCTCAGCCAAGTGAAGTATGCATCTCTCCCCCCCCCATCTCAGCCAGGTGAAGTATGCATCTCCCCCCCATCTCAGCCAGGTGAAGTATGCATCCCCCCCCATCTCAGCCAGGTGAAGTATGCATCACCCCCCCCATCTCAGCCAGGTGAAGTATGCATCCCTCCCATCTCAGCCAGGTGAAGTATGCATGTCCACCCCCCCCCATCTCAGCCAGGTGAAGTATGCATCTCTCCCCCCATCTCAGCCAGGTGAAGTATGCATCTCTCCCCCCCCCCCATCTCAGCCAGGTGAAGTATGCATCCCCCTCCCCCATCTCAGCCAGGTGAAGTATGCATCTCTCCCCCCCATCTCAGCCAGGTGAAGTATGCATCTCTTCCCCCCCATCTCAGCCAGGTGAAGTATGCACCCCCCCCCCATCTCAGCCAGGTGAAGTATGCATCTCTCCCCCCATCTCAGCCGGTTGAAGTATGCATCTCTCCACTCCCCATCTCAGCCAGGTGAAGTATGCATCTCTCCCCCCCATCTCAGCCAGGTGAAGTATGCATCTCCCCCCCCATCTCAGCCAGGTGAAGTATGCATCTCCCCCCCATCTCAGCCAGGTGAAGTGTGCATCTCCCCCCCCATCTCAGCCAGGTGAAGTATGCATCTCTCCCCCCATCTCAGCCAGGTGAAGTTTGCATCTCCCCCCCCATCTCAGCCAGGTGAAGTATGCATCTCCCCCCCCATCTCAGCCAGGTGAAGTATGCATCTCTCCCCCATCTCAGCCAGGTGAAGTATGCATCTCTCCCCTCCCCATCTCAGCCAGGTGAAGTATGCATCCCTCCCATCTCAGCCAGGTGAAGTATGCATCTCTCCCTCATCTCAGCCAGGTGAAGTATGCATCTCTCCCCCCCATCTCAGCCAGGTGAAGTATGCATCTCTCCCCCCCATCTCAGCCAGGTGAGGTATGCATCTCTCCCTCATCTCAGCCAGGTGAAGTATGCATCTCCCCCCCCCATCTCAGCCAGGTGAAGTATGCATCTCTCCCTCATCTCAGCCAGGGGAATTATGCATCTCCCCCCCATCTCAGCCAGGTGAAGTATGCATCTCCCTCCCATCTCAGCCAGTCAAAGTATGCATCTCCCCCCCCATCTCATCCAGGTGAAGTATGCATCCCCCCATCTCAGCCAGGTGAAGCATGCATCTCTCCCCCCATCTCAGCCAGGTGAAGTATGCATCCCCCCCGCCATCTCAGCCAGGTGAAGTATGCATCCCCCCCATCTCAGCCAGGTGAAGTATGCATCTCCCCCCTCCCCATCTCAGCCAGGTGAAGTATGCATCCCTCCCATCTCAGCCAGGTGAAGTATACATCCCCCCCATCTCAGCCAGGTGAAGTATGCACCCCCCCATCTCAGCCAGGTGAAGTATGTATCTCTCCCCCCCATCTCAGCCAGGTGAAGTATGCATCTCTCGCCCCCCCCATCTCAGCCAGGTGAAGTATGCATCTCTCCCCCCATCTCAGCCAGGTGAAGTATGCATCTCTCCCCCCCATCTCAGCCAGGTGAAGTATGCATCTCCCCCCATCTCAGCCAGGTGAATTATGCATCTCTCCCCCCCCATCTCAGCCAGGTGAAGTATGCATCCCCCTCCCATCTCAGCCAAGTGAAGTATGCATCCCCCCCCCATCTCAGCCAGGTGAAGTATGCATCTCCCCCCATCTCAGCCAGGTGAAGTATGCATCTCCCCCCACATCTCTGCCAGGTGAAGTATGCATCTCTCCCCCCCCCCATCTCAGCCAGGTGAAGTATGCATCTCTCCCCCATCTCAGCCAGGTGAAGTATGAATCTCTCCCCTCATCACAGCCAGGTAAGTATGCATCTCCCCCCCCATCTCAGCCAGGTGAAGTATGCATCTCCCCCCCATCTCAGCCAGATGAGTATGCATCTCTCCCCCCATCTCAGCCAGGTGAAGTATGCATCCCCCCCCATCTCAGCCAGGTGAAGTATGCATCTCTCCCCCCCCACATCTCAGCCAGGTGAAGTATGGCATCTCTCCCCCCATCTCAGCCAGGTGAAGTATGCATCCATCCCCCCATCTCAGCCAGGTGAAGTATGCATCTCTCCCCTCCCCATCTCAGCCAGGTGAAGTATGCATCTCTCCCCCCCATCTCAGCCAGGTGAAGTATGCATCTCCCCCCCCATCTCAGCCAGGTGAAGTATGCATCCCCCCCCATCTCAGCCAGGTGAAGTTTGCATCTCCCCCCCCATCTCAGCCAGGTGAAGTATGCATCTCCCCCCCCATCTCAGCCAGGTGAAGTATGCATCTCTCCCCCATCTCAGCCAGGTGAAGTATGCATCTCTCCCCTCCCCATCTCAGCCAGGTGAAGTATGCATCCCTCCCATCTCAGCCAGGTGAAGTATGCATCTCTCCCTCATCTCAGCCAGGTGAAGTATGCATCTCTCCCCCCCATCTCAGCCAGGTGAAGTATGCATCTCTCCCCCCCATCTCAGCCAGGTGAGGTATGCATCTCTCCCTCATCTCAGCCAGGTGAAGTATGCATCTCCCCCCCCCATCTCAGCCAGGTGAAGTATGCATCTCTCCCTCATCTCAGCCAGGGGAATTATGCATCTCACCCCCATCTCAGCCAGGTGAAGTATGCATCTCCCTCCCATCTCAGCCAGTCAAAGTATGCATCTCCCCCCCCCATCTCATCCAGGTGAAGTATGCATCCCCCCATCTCAGCCAGGTGAAGCATGCATCTCTCCCCCCATCTCAGCCAGGTGAAGTATGCATCCCCCCCGCCATCTCAGCCAGGTGAAGTATGCATCCCCCCCATCTCAGCCAGGTGAAGTATGCATCTCCCCCCTCCCCATCTCAGCCAGGTGAAGTATGCATCCCTCCCATCTCAGCCAGGTGAAGTATACATCCCCCCCATCTCAGCCAGGTGAAGTATGCACCCCCCCATCTCAGCCAGGTGAAGTATGTATCTCTCCCCCCCATCTCAGCCAGGTGAAGTATGCATCTCTCGCCCCCCCATCTCAGCCAGGTGAAGTATGCATCTCTCCCCCCATCTCAGCCAGGTGAAGTATGCATCTCTCCCCCCCCATCTCAGCCAGGTGAAGTATGCATCTCCCCCCATCTCAGCCAGGTGAATTATGCATCTCTCCCCCCCCCCATCTCAGCCAGGTGAAGTATGCATCCCCCTCCCATCTCAGCCAAGTGAAGTATGCATCCCCCCCCCCATCTCAGCCAGGTGAAGTATGCATCTCCCCCCATCTCAGCCAGGTGAAGTATGCATCTCCCCCCACATCTCTGCCAGGTGAAGTATGCATCTCTCCCCCCCCCCATCTCAGCCAGGTGAAGTATGCATCTCTCCCCCATCTCAGCCAGGTGAAGTATGAATCTCTCCCCTCATCACAGCCAGGTAAGTATGCATCTCCCCCCCCATCTCAGCCAGGTGAAGTATGCATCTCCCCCCCATCTCAGCCAGATGAGTATGCATCTCTCCCCCCATCTCAGCCAGGTGAAGTATGCATCCCCCCCCCATCTCAGCCAGGTGAAGTATGCATCTCTCCCCCCCCCCACATCTCAGCCAGGTGAAGTATGGCATCTCTCCCCCCATCTCAGCCAGGTGAAGTATGCATCCATCCCCCCATCTCAGCCAGGTGAAGTATGCATCTCTCCCCCATCTCAGCCAGGTGAAGTATGCATGTCCCCCCCCATCTCAGCCAGGTGAAGTATGCATCCCCCCCCATCTCAGCCAGGTGAAGTATGGCATCTCTGCCCCCATCTCAGCCAGGTGAAGTATGCATCTCTCCCCCCCATCTCAGCCAGGTGAAGTATGCATCCCCCCATCTCAGCCAGGTGAGTATGCATCTCTCCCCATCTCAGCCAGGTGAAGTATGCATCTCTCCCCTCCCCATCTCAGCCAGGTGAAGTATGCATCTCTCCCCCCCATCTCAGCCAGGTGAAGTATGCATCTCCCCCCCCATCTCAGCCAGGTGAAGTATGCATCCCCCCCCATCTCAGCCAGGTGAAGTATGCATCTCTCCCCCCATATTAACCAGGTGAAGTATGCATCTCTCCCCTCCCCATCTCAGCCAGGTGAAGTATGCATCTCTCCGCCCCCATCTCAGCCAGGTGAAGTATGCATCCCTCCCCCATCTCAGCCAGGTGAAGTATGCATCTCCCCCCCATCTCAGCCAGGTGAAGTATGCATCTCTCCCCCCCATCTCAGCCAGGTGAAATATGCACCCCCCCCCATCTCAGCCAGGTGAAGTATGCATCTCTCCCCCCCATCTCAGCCAGGTGAAGTATGCCTCCCCCTCCCATCTCAGCCAAGTGAAGTATGCATCTCTCCCCCCCCATCTCAGCCAGGTGAAGTATGCATCTCCCCCCAATCTCAGCCAGATGAAGTATGCATCCCCCCCATCTCAGCCAGGTGAAGTATGCATCTCTCCCCCCCCCATCTCAGCCAGGTGAAGTATGCATCCCTCCCATCTCAGCCAGGTGAAGTATGCATGTCCACCCCCCCATCTCAGCCAGGTGAAGTATGCATCTCTCCCCCCATCTCAGCCAGGTGAAGTGTGCATCTCTCCCCCCCCATCTCAGCCAGGTGAAGTATGCATCCCCCTCCCCCATCTCAGCCAGGTGAAGTATGCATCTCTCCCCCCATCTCAGCCAGGTGAAGTATGCACCCCCCCCCCATCTCAGCCAGGTGAAGTATGCATCTCTCCCCCCATCTCAGCCGGTTGAAGTATGCATCTCTCCCCTCCCCATCTCAGCCAGGTGAAGTATGCATCTCTCCCCCCCATCTCAGCCAGGTGAAGTATGCATCTCCCCCCCCATCTCAGCCAGGTGAAGTATGCATCTCCCCCCCATCTCAGCCAGGTGAAGTGTGCATCTCCCCCCCCCATCTCAGCCAGGTGAAGTATGCATCCCCCCCATCTCAGCCAGGTGAAGTATGCATCTCCCCCCCCATCTCAGCCAGGTGAAGTATGCATCTCCCCCCCCATCTCAGCCAGGTGAAGTATGCATCTCTCCCCCATCTCAGCCAGGTGAAGTATGCATCCCTCCCATCTCAGCCAGGTGAAGTATGCATCTCTCCCTCATCTCAGCCAGGTGAAGTATGCATCTCCCCCCCCATCTCAGCCAGGTGAAGTATGCATCTCTCCCCCCCATCTCAGCCAGGTGCGGTATGCATCTCTCCCTCATCTCAGCCAGGTGAAGTATGCATCTCTCCCCCCCATCTCAGCCAGGTGAAGTATGCATCTCTCCCTCATCTCAGCCAGGTGAATTATGCATCTCCCCCCCATCTCAGCCAGGTGAAGTATGCATCTCCCTCCCATCTCAGCCAGTCAAAGTATGCATCTCCCCCCACCATCTCAGCCAGCTGAAGTATGCATCCCCCCATCTCAGCCAGGTGAAGCATGCATCTCTCCCCCCATCTCAGCCAGGTGAAGTATGCATCCCCCCCCATCTCAGCCAGGTGAAGTATGCATCTCCCCCCTCCCCATCTCAGCCAGGTGACGTATGCATCCCTCCCATCTCAGCCAGGTGAAGTATGCATCCCCCCCATCTCAGCCAGGTGAAGTATGCACCCCCCCATCTCAGCCAGGTGAAGTATGTATCTCTCCCCCCCCCATCTCAGCCAGGTGAAGTATGCATCTCTCGCCCCCCCCATCTCAGCCAGGTGAAGTATGCATCTCTCCCCCCATTTCAGCCAGGTGAAGTATGCATCTCCCCCCCCCCCATCTCAGCCAGGTGAAGTATGTATCTCCCCCCATCTCAGCCAGGTGAATTATGCATCTCTCCCCCCCCCATCTCAGCCAGGTGAAGTATGCATCCCCCTCCCATCTCAGCCAAGTGAAGTATGCATCTCTCCACCCCCCCATCTCAGCCAGGTGAAGTATGCATCTCCCCCCACATCTCTGCCAGGTGAAGTATGCATCTCTCCCCCCCCATCTCAGCCAGGTGAAGTATGCATCTCTCCCCCATCTCAGCCAGGTGAAGTATGCATCTCTCCCCCCATCACAGCCAGGTAAGTATGCATCTCCCCCCCATCTCAGCCAGGTGAAGTATGCATCTCCCCCCCCATCTCAGCCAGATGAGTATGCATCTCTCCCCCCATCTCAGCCAGGTGAAGTATGCATCCCCCCCCCCATCTCAGCCAGGTGAAGTATGCATCTCTCCCCCCCCCCCATCTCAGCCAGGTGAAGTATGGCATCTCTCCCCCCATCTCAGCCAGGTGAAGTATGCATCCCCCCCCATCTCAGCCAGGTGAAGTATGCATCTCTCCCCCATCTCAGCCAGGTGAAGTATGCATGTCCCCCCCCATCTCAGCCAGGTGAAGTATGCACCCCCCCCCCCATCTCAGCCAGGTGAAGTATGCATCTCTCCCCCCATCTCAGCCAGGTGAAGTATGCATCTCTGCCCCCATCTCAGCCAGGTGAAGTATGCATCTCTCCCCCCATCTCAGCCAGGTGAAGTATGCATCTCTCCCCCCCATCTCAGCCAGGTGAAGTATGCATCTCCCCCCATCTCAGCCAGGTGAATTATGCATCTCTCCCCCCCCCATCTCAGCCAGGTGAAGTATGCATCCCCCTCCCATCTCAGCTAAGTGAAGTATGCATCTCTCCCCCCCCCCATCTCAGCCAGGTGAAGTATGCATCTCCCCCCATCTCAGCCAGGTGAAGTATGCATCTCCCCCCACATCTCTGCCAGGTGAAGTATGCATCTCTCCCCCCCCATCTCAGCCAGGTGAAGTATGCATCTCTCCCCCATCTCAGCCAGGTGAAGTATGCATCTCTCCCCCCATCACAGCCAGGTAAGTATGCATCTCCCCCCATCTCAGCCAGGTGAAGTATGCATCCCCCCCCATCTCAGCCAGATGAGTATGCATCTCTCCCCCCATCTCAGCCAGGTGAAGTATGCATCCCCCCCCCATCTCAGCCAGGTGAAGTATGCATCTCTCCCCCCCCATCTCAGCCAGGTGAAGTATGGCATCTCTCCCCCCATCTCAGCCAGGTGAAGTATGCATCCCCCCCATCTCAGCCAGGTGAAGTATGCATCTCTCCCCCATCTCAGCCAGGTGAAGTATGCATCTCTCCCTCATCTCAGCCAGGTGAAGTATGCATCTCTCCCCCCCATCTCAGCCAGGTGAAGTATGCATCTCTCCCCCCCCATCTCAGCCAGGTGAAGTATGCATCTCTCCCTCATCTCAGCCAGGTGAAGTATGCATCTCTCCCCCCCATCTCAGCCAGGTGAAGTATGCATCTCTCCCTCATCTCAGCCAGGTGAATTATGCATCTCCCCCCATCTGAGCCAGGTGAAGTATGCATCTCCCTCCCATCTCAGCCAGTCAAAGTATGCATCTCCCCCCCCCATCTCAGCCAGGTGAAGTATGCATCTCCCTCCCATCTCAGCCAGTCAAAGTATGCATCTCCCCCCCCCCATCTCAGCCAGGTGAAGTATGCATCCCCCCATCTCAGCCAGGTGAAGCATGCATCTCTCCCCCCATCTCAGCCAGGTGAAGTATGCATCCCCCCCGCCATCTCAGCCAGGTGAAGTATGCATCCCCCCATCTCAGCCAGGTGAAGTATGCATCTCCCCCCCCCCATCTCAGCCAGGTGAAGTATGCATCTCCCTCCCATCTCAGCCAGTCAAAGTATGCATCTCCCCCCCCATCTCAGCCAGGTGAAGTATGCATCCCCCCATCTCAGCCAGGTGAAGTATGCATCCCTCCCATCTCAGCCAGGTGAAGTATGCATCCCCCCATCTCAGCCAGGTGAAGTATGCACCCCCCCATCTCAGCCAGGTGAAGTATGTATCTCTCCCCCCCATCTCAGCCAGGTGAAGTATGCATCTCTCGCCCCCCCATCTCAGCCAGGTGAAGTATGCATCTCTCCCCCCCATCTCAGCCAGGTGAAGTATGCATCTCTCCCCCCATCTCAGCCAGGTGAAGTATGCATCTCCCCCCATCTCAGCCAGGTGAATTATGCATCTCTCCCCCCCCCCATCTCAGCCAGGTGAAGTATGCATCCCCCTCCCATCTCAGCCAAGTGAAGTATGCATCTCCCCCCCCCCATCTCAGCCAGGTGAAGTATGCATCTCCCCCCATCTCAGCCAGGTGAAGTATGCATCTCCCCCCACATTTCTGCCAGGTGAAGTATGCATCTCTCCCCCCCCATCTCAGCCAGGTGAAGTATGCATCTCTCCCCCATCTCAGCCAGGTGAAGTATGCATCTCTCCCCCCCCCATCACAGCCAGGTAAGTATGCATCTCCCCCCATCTCAGCCAGATGAAGTATGCATCTCCCCCCCATCTCAGCCAGATGAGTATGCATCTCTCCCCCCATCTCAGCCAGGTGAAGTATGCATCCCCCCCCATCTCAGCCAGGTGAAGTATGCATCTCTCCCCCCCCCATCTCAGCCAGGTGAAGTATGGCATCTCTCCCCCCATCTCAGCCATGTGAAGTATGCATCCCCCCCCCCATCTCAGCCAGGTGAAGTATGCATCTCCCCCCCCCCCATCTCAGCCAGGTGAAGTATGGCATCTCTCCCCCCATCTCAGCCAGGTGAAGTATGCATCTCTCCCCCATCTCAGCCAGGTGAAGTATGCATGTCCCACCCCATCTCAGCCAGGTGAAGTATGCATCCCCCCCCATCTCAGCCAGGTGAAGTACGCATCTCTCCCCCCCATCTCAGCCAGGTGAAGTATGCATCTCTGCCCCCATCTCAGCCAGGTGAAGTATGCATCTCTCCCCCCATCTCAGCCAGGTGAAGTATGCATCCCCCCATCTCAGCCAGGTGAGTATGCATCTCTCCCCATCTCAGCCAGGTGAAGTATGCATCTCTCCCCTCCCCATCTCAGCCATATGAAGTATGCATCTCTCCCCCCCATCTCAGCCAGGTGAAGTATGCATCTCCCCCCCCCATCTCAGCCAGGTGAAGTATGCATCCCCCCCCCCATCTCAGCCAGGTGAAGTATGCATCTCTCCCCCCATCTTAACCAGGTGAAGTATGCATCTCTCCCCTCCCCATCTCAGCCAGGTGAAGTATGCATCTCTCTGCCCCCATCTCAGCCAGGTGAAGTATGCATCCCCCCCCATCTCAGCCAGGTGAAGTATGCATCTCCCCCCCATCTCAGCCAGGTGAAGTATGCATCTCTCCCCCCCATCTCAGCCAGGTGAAGTATGCACCCCCCCCCATCTCAGCCAGGTGAAGTATGCATCTCTCCCCCCCATCTCAGCCAGGTGAAGTATGCCTCCCCCTCCCATCTCAGCCAAGTGAAGTATGCATCTCTCCCCCCCCCCATCTCAGCCAGGTGAAGTATGCATCTCCCCCCCCATCTCAGCCAGGTGAAGTATGCATCCCACCCCATCTCAGCCAGGTGAAGTATGCATCTCCCCCCCATCTCAGCCAGGTGAAGTATGCATCCCTCCCATCTCAGCCAGGTGAAGTATGCATGTCCACCCCCCCATCTCAGCCAGGTGAAGTATGCATCTCTCCCCCCATCTCAGCCAGGTGAAGTATGCATCTCTCCCCCCCCCCATCTCAGCCAGGTGAAGTATGCATCCCCCTCCCCCATCTCAGCCAAGTGAAGTATGCATCTCTCCCCCCCCCCATCTCAGCCAGGTGAAGTATGCATCTCTCCCCCCCCATCTCAGCCAGGTGAAGTATGCATCTCTCCCCCCCATCTCAGCCAGGTGAAGTATGCACCCCCCCCCCATCTCAGCCAGGTGAAGTATGCATCTCTCCCCCCCATCTCAGCCGGTTGAAGTATGCATCTCTCCCCTCCCCATCTCAGCCAGGTGAAGTATGCATCTCTCCCCCCCATCTCAGCCAGGTGAAATATGCATCTCCCCCCCCATCTCAGCCAGGTGAAGTATGCATCTCCCCCCCATCTCAGCCAGGTGAAGTGTGCATCTCCCCCCCCCATCTCAGCCAGGTGAAGTATGCATCTCCCCCCATCTCAGCCAGGTGAAGTATGCATCTCCCCCCCCATCTCAGCCAGGTGAAGTATGCATCTCCCCCCCCCATCTCAGCCAGGTGAAGTATGCATCTCTCCCCCATCTCAGCCAGGTGAAGTATGCATCTCCCCCCTCCCCATCCCAGCCAGGTGAAGTATGCATCCCTCCCATCTCAGCCAGGTGAAGTATGCATCTCTCCCTCATCTCAGCCAGGTGAAGTATGCATCTCTCCCCCCCATCTCAGCCAGGTGAAGTATGCATCTCCCCCCCCCCCATCTCAGCCAGGTGAAGTATGCATCTCTCCCTCATCTCAGCCAGGTGAAGTATGCATCTCTCCCCCCCATCTCAGCCAGGTGAAGTATGCATCTCTCCCTCATCTCAGCCAGGTGAATTATGCATCTCCCCCCCATCTCAGCCAGGTGAAGTATGCATCTCCCTCCCATCTCAGCCAGTCAAAGTATGCATCTCCCCCCCCATCTCAGCCAGGTGAAGTATGCATCCCCCCATCTCAGCCAGGTGAAGCATGCATCTCTCCCCCCATCTCAGCCAGGTGAAGTATGCATCCCCCCCGCCATCTCAGACAGGTGAAATATGCATCCACCCCATCTCAGCCAGGTGAAGTATGCATCTCCCCCCCCATCTCAGCCAGGTGAAGTATGCATCTCTCCCCCCATCTCAGCCAGGTGAAGTATGCATCTCCCCCCCCATCTCAGCCAGGTGACGTATGCACCCCCCCCCATCTCAGCCAGGTGAAGGATGCATCTCCCCCCCCATCTCAGCCAGGTGAAGTATGCATCTCTCCCCCCCATCTCAGCCAGGTGAAGTATGCATCCCCCCATCTCAGCCAGGTGAAGTATGCATCTCTCCCCCATCTCAGCCAGGTGAAGTATGCATCTCTCCCCCCATCTCAGCCAGGTGAAGTATGCATCTCCCCCCCTTCTCAGCCAGGTGAAGTATGCATCTCTCCCCCATCTCAGCCAGGTGAAGTATGCATCTCTCCCCCCATCTCAGCCAGGTGAAGTATGCATCTCTCCCCCCATCTCAGCCAGGTGAAGTATGCATCTCCCCCATCTCAGCCAGGTGAAGTATGCATCTCTTCCCCCCATCTCAGCCAGGTGAAGTATGCATCTCTCCCTCCCCATCTCAGCCAGGTGAAGTATGCATCTCCCTCCCATCTCAGCCAGTCAAAGTATGCATCTCCCCCCCCCATCTCAGCCAGGTGAAGTATGCATCTCCCTCCCATCTCAGCCAGTCAAAGTATGCATCTCCCCCCCCCCCATCTCAGCCAGGTGAAGTATGCATCCCCCCATCTCAGCCAGGTGAAGCATGCATCTCTCCCCCCATCTCAGCCAGGTGAAGTATGCATCCCCCCCGCCATCTCAGCCAGGTGAAGTATGCATCCCCCCATCTCAGCCAGGTGAAGTATGCATCTCCCCCCCCCCATCTCAGCCAGGTGAAGTATGCATCTCCCTCCCATCTCAGCCAGTCAAAGTATGCATCTCCCCCCCCATCTCAGCCAGGTGAAGTATGCATCCCCCCATCTCAGCCAGGTGAAGTATGCATCCCTCCCATCTCAGCCAGGTGAAGTATGCATCCCCCCATCTCAGCCAGGTGAAGTATGCACCCCCCCATCTCAGCCAGGTGAAGTATGTATCTCTCCCCCCCATCTCAGCCAGGTGAAGTATGCATCTCTCGCCCCCCCATCTCAGCCAGGTGAAGTATGCATCTCTCCCCCCCATCTCAGCCAGGTGAAGTATGCATCTCTCCCCCCATCTCAGCCAGGTGAAGTATGCATCTCCCCCCATCTCAGCCAGGTGAATTATGCATCTCTCCCCCCCCCCCCCATCTCAGCCAGGTGAAGTATGCATCCCCCTCCCATCTCAGCCAAGTGAAGTATGCATCTCCCCCCCCCCCATCTCAGCCAGGTGAAGTATGCATCTCCCCCCATCTCAGCCAGGTGAAGTATGCATCTCCCCCCACATTTCTGCCAGGTGAAGTATGCATCTCTCCCCCCCCATCTCAGCCAGGTGAAGTATGCATCTCTCCCCCATCTCAGCCAGGTGAAGTATGCATCTCTCCCCCCCCCCATCACAGCCAGGTAAGTATGCATCTCCCCCCATCTCAGCCAGATGAAGTATGCATCTCCCCCCCATCTCAGCCAGATGAGTATGCATCTCTCCCCCCATCTCAGCCAGGTGAAGTATGCATCCCCCCCCATCTCAGCCAGGTGAAGTATGCATCTCTCCCCCCCCCCATCTCAGCCAGGTGAAGTATGGCATCTCTCCCCCCATCTCAGCCATGTGAAGTATGCATCCCCCCCCCATCTCAGCCAGGTGAAGTATGCATCTCCCCCCCCCCCCATCTCAGCCAGGTGAAGTATGGCATCTCTCCCCCCATCTCAGCCAGGTGAAGTATGCATCTCTCCCCCATCTCAGCCAGGTGAAGTATGCATGTCCCACCCCATCTCAGCCAGGTGAAGTATGCATCCCCCCCCATCTCAGCCAGGTGAAGTACGCATCTCTCCCCCCCATCTCAGCCAGGTGAAGTATGCATCTCTGCCCCCATCTCAGCCAGGTGAAGTATGCATCTCTCCCCCCATCTCAGCCAGGTGAAGTATGCATCCCCCCATCTCAGCCAGGTGAGTATGCATCTCTCCCCATCTCAGCCAGGTGAAGTATGCATCTCTCCCCTCCCCATCTCAGCCATATGAAGTATGCATCTCTCCCCCCCATCTCAGCCAGGTGAAGTATGCATCTCCCCCCCCCATCTCAGCCAGGTGAAGTATGCATCCCCCCCCCATCTCAGCCAGGTGAAGTATGCATCTCTCCCCCCATCTTAACCAGGTGAAGTATGCATCTCTCCCCTCCCCATCTCAGCCAGGTGAAGTATGCATCTCTCTGCCCCCATCTCAGCCAGGTGAAGTATGCATCCCCCCCCATCTCAGCCAGGTGAAGTATGCATCTCCCCCCCATCTCAGCCAGGTGAAGTATGCATCTCTCCCCCCCATCTCAGCCAGGTGAAGTATGCACCCCCCCCCCATCTCAGCCAGGTGAAGTATGCATCTCTCCCCCCCATCTCAGCCAGGTGAAGTATGCCTCCCCCTCCCATCTCAGCCAAGTGAAGTATGCATCTCTCCCCCCCCCCATCTCAGCCAGGTGAAGTATGCATCTCCCCCCCCATCTCAGCCAGGTGAAGTATGCATCCCACCCCATCTCAGCCAGGTGAAGTATGCATCTCCCCCCCATCTCAGCCAGGTGAAGTATGCATCCCTCCCATCTCAGCCAGGTGAAGTATGCATGTCCACCCCCCCATCTCAGCCAGGTGAAGTATGCATCTCTCCCCCCATCTCAGCCAGGTGAAGTATGCATCTCTCCCCCCCCCCCATCTCAGCCAGGTGAAGTATGCATCCCCCTCCCCCATCTCAGCCAAGTGAAGTATGCATCTCTCCCCCCCCCCATCTCAGCCAGGTGAAGTATGCATCTCTCCCCCCCCCATCTCAGCCAGGTGAAGTATGCATCTCTCCCCCCCATCTCAGCCAGGTGAAGTATGCACCCCCCCCCCCATCTCAGCCAGGTGAAGTATGCATCTCTCCCCCCCATCTCAGCCGGTTGAAGTATGCATCTCTCCACTCCCCATCTCAGCCAGGTGAAGTATGCATCTCTCCCCCCCATCTCAGCCAGGTGAAATATGCATCTCCCCCCCCATCTCAGCCAGGTGAAGTATGCATCTCCCCCCCATCTCAGCCAGGTGAAGTGTGCATCTCCCCCCCCCATCTCAGCCAGGTGAAGTATGCATCTCCCCCCATCTCAGCCAGGTGAAGTATGCATCTCCCCCCCCATCTCAGCCAGGTGAAGTATGCATCTCCCCCCCCATCTCAGCCAGGTGAAGTATGCATCTCTCCCCCATCTCAGCCAGGTGAAGTATGCATCTCCCCCCTCCCCATCCCAGCCAGGTGAAGTATGCATCCCTCCCATCTCAGCCAGGTGAAGTATGCATCTCTCCCTCATCTCAGCCAGGTGAAGTATGCATCTCTCCCCCCCATCTTAGCCAGGTGAAGTATGCATCTCCCCCCCCCCCATCTCAGCCAGGTGAAGTATGCATCTCTCCCTCATCTCAGCCAGGTGAAGTATGCATCTCTCCCCCCCATCTCAGCCAGGTGAAGTATGCATCTCTCCCTCATCTCAGCCAGGTGAATTATGCATCTCCCCCCCATCTCAGCCAGGTGAAGTATGCATCTCCCTCCCATCTCAGCCAGTCAAAGTATGCATCTCCCCCCCCATCTCAGCCAGGTGAAGTATGCATCCCCCCATCTCAGCCAGGTGAAGCATGCATCTCTCCCCCCATCTCAGCCAGGTGAAGTATGCATCCCCCCCGCCATCTCAGACAGGTGAAATATGCATCCACCCCATCTCAGCCAGGTGAAGTATGCATCTCCCCCCCCCATCTCAGCCAGGTGAAGTATGCATCTCTCCCCCCATCTCAGCCAGGTGAAGTATGCATCTCCCCCCCCATCTCAGCCAGGTGACGTATGCACCCCCCCCCATCTCAGCCAGGTGAAGGATGCATCTCCCCCCCCATCTCAGCCAGGTGAAGTATGCATCTCTCCCCCCCATCTCAGCCAGGTGAAGTATGCATCCCCCCATCTCAGCCAGGTGAAGTATGCATCTATCCCCCATCTCAGCCAGGTGAAGTATGCATCTCTCCCCCCATCTCAGCCAGGTGAAGCATGCATCTCCCCCCCTTCTCAGCCAGGTGAAGTATGCATCTCTCCCCCATCTCAGCCAGGTGAAGTATGCATCTCTCCCCCCATCTCAGCCAGGTGAAGTATGCATCTCTCCCCCCATCTCAGCCAGGTGAAGTATGCATCTCCCCCATCTCAGCCAGGTGAAGTATGCATCTCTTCCCCCCATCTCAGCCAGGTGAAGTATGCATCTCTCCCTCCCCATCTCAGCCAGGTGAAGTATGCATCTCTCCCCCCCATCTCAGCCAGGTGAAGTATGCACCCCCCCATCTCAGCCAGGTGAAGTATGCATCTCCCCCCCCATCTCAGCCAGGTGAAGTATGCATCCCCCCCCCCCCATCTCAGCCAGGTGAGGTATGCATCTCCCCCCCCATCTCAGCCAGGTGAAGTATGCATCTCTCCCCCACATCTCAGCCAGGTGAAGTATGCATCTCTCCCTCCCCATATCAGCCAGGTGAAGTATGCATCTCTCCCCCCCCATCTCCGCCAGGTGAAGTATGCATCCCCCCCATCTCAGCCAGGTGAGGTATGCATCCCCCCCCATCTCAGCCAGGTGAAGTATGCATCTCTCCACCCCATCTCAGCCAGGTGAAGTATGCATCTCTCACCCCACCATCTCAGCCAGGTGAAGTATGCAACTCTCCCCCCCCCATCTCAGCAAGGTGAAGTATGCATCTCTGCCCCCATCTCAGCCAGGTGAAGTATGCATCTCTCCCCCCCATCTCAGCCAGGTGAAGTATGCATCCCCCCCATCTCAGCCAGGTGAAGTATGCATCTCTCCCCATCTCAGCCAGGTGAAATATGCATCTCTCCCCTCCCCATCTCAGCCAGGTGAAGTATGCATCTCTCCCCCCCATCTCAGCCAGGTGAAGTATGCATCTCCCCCCTCCCATCTCAGCCAGGTGAAGTATGCATCCCCCCCATCTCAGCCAGGTGAAGTATGCATCCCTCCCCCCATCTTAACCAGGTGAAGTATGCATCTCTCCCCTCCCCATCTCAGCCAGGTGAAGTATACATCTCTCCCCCCCATCTCAGCCAGGTGAAGTATGCATCTCTCCCCCCCCATCTCAGCCAGGTGAAGTATGCATCTCTCCCCCCCATCTCAGCCAGGTGAAGTATGCATCTCCCCCCATCTCAGCCAGGTGAAGTATGCATCTCTCCCCCCATCTCAGCCAGGTGAAGTATGCATCTCTCCCCTCCCCATCTCAGCCAGGTGAAGTATGCATCTCTCCCCCCCATCTCATCCAGGTGAAGTATGCATCCCCCCCCATCTCAGCCAGGTGAAGTATGCATCTCCCCCCCCATCTCAGCCAGGTGAAGTATGCATCTCCCCCCCCCATCTCAGCCAGGTGAATTATGCATCTCCCCCCCATATCAGCCAGGTGAAGTATGCATCTCCCTCCCATCTCAGCCAGTCATAGTATGCATCTCCCCCCCCATCTCAGCCAGGTGAAGTATGCATCCCCCCCATCTCAGCCAGGTGAAGTATGCATCTCTCCCCGTCCATCTCAGCCAGGTGAAGTATGCATCTCCCCCCCATCTCAGCCAGGTGAAGTGTGCATCTTTCCCCCCCCCCATCTCATCCAGGTCAAGTATGCATCTCTCCCCCCCCCCATCTCAGCCAGGTGAAGTGTGCATCTCTCCCCCATCTCAGCCAGGTGAAGTGTGCATCTCTCCCCCCATCTCAGCCAGGTCAAGTATGCATCTCTCCCCCCCATCTCAGCCAGGTGAAGTGTGCATCTCCCCCCCCATCTCAGCCAGGTGAAGTATGCATCTCTCCCTCCCCATCTCAGCCAGGTGAAGTATGCATCTCTCCCCCCCATCTCAGCCAGGTGAAGTATGCATCTCCCCCCCCCCATCTCAGCCAGGTGCGTATGGATCTCCCCCCCCCCCATCTCAGCCAGGTGAAGTATGCATCTCTCCACCCCATCTCAGCCAGGTGAAGTATGCATCTCTCTCCCCCCATCTTAGCCAGGGGAAGTATGCATCTCTCCCCCCTATCTCAGCCAGGTGAAGTATGCATCTCTCCCTCCCCATCTCAGCCAGGTGAAGTATGCATCTCCCCCCCCATCTCAGCCAGGTGAAGTATGCATCTCTCCACCCCATCTCAGCCAGGTGAAGTATGCATCTCTCCCCCCATCTCAGCCAGGTGAAGTATGCATCTCTCCCCCCCTCCCCCATCTCAGCCAGGTGAAGTATGCATCCCCCTCCCCCCATCTCAGCCAGGTGAGGTATGCATCTCCCCCCCATCTCAGCCAGGTGAAGTATGCATCTCTCCCCCCCATCTCAGCCAGGTGACGTATGCATCTCTCCCTCCCCATCTCAGCCAGGTGAAGTATGCATCTCTCCCCCCCATCTCAGCCAGGTGAAGTATGCATCTCCCCCCCCATCTCAGCCAGGTGAGGTATGGATCTCCCCGCCCCATCTCAGCCAGGTGAAGTATGCATCTCTCCACGCCATCTCAGCCAGGTGAAGTATGCATCTCTCTCCCCCCCATCTCAGCCAGGTGAAGTATGCATCTCTCCCCCCATCTCAGCCAGGTGAAGTATGCATCTCTCCCCCCCCCATCTCAGCCAGGTGAAGTATGCATCTCTCCACCCCATCTCAGCCAGGTGAAGTATGCATCTCCCCCCCCCCCATCTCAGCCAGGTGAAGTATGCATCCCCCTCCCCGCATCTCAGCCAGGTGAGGTGTGCATCACCCCCCCATCTCAGCCAGGTGAAGTATGCATCTCCCCCCATCTCAGCCAGGTGAAGTATGCATTCCCCCCCCCCCATCTCAGCCAGGTGAGGTATGCATCTCTCCCCCCCCATCTCAGCCAGTTGAAGCATGCATCTCTCCACCCCATCTCAGCCAGGTGAAGTATGCATCTCTCGACCCCATCTCAGCCAGGTGATGTATTCATCTCTCCCCCCCATCTCAGCTAGGTGAAGTATGCATCTCCTCCCATCTCAGCCAGGTGAAGTATGCATCCCCCGCCCCCATCTCAGCCAGGTGAAGTATGCATCTCCCCACCATCTCAGCCAGGTGAAGTATGCATCTCTCCCCGCCTCTCAGCCAGGTGAAGTATGCATCTCCCCCCTCCATCTCAGCAAGGTGAAGTATGCATCCACTCCCCCATCTCAGCCAGGTGAAGTATGCATCTCTTCCCCCCCATCTCAGCCAGGTGAAGTATGCATCTCTCCCCCCATCTCAGCCAGGTGAAGTATGCCCCTCCCACCCCCCATCTCAGTCAGGTGAAGTATGCATCTCTCCCCCCATCTCAGCCAAGGTGAAGTATGCATCTCCCCCCCATCTCAGCCAGGTGAAGTATTCATCCCCCCCATCTCAGCCAGGTGAAGTATGCATCCCCCCATCTCAGCCAGGTGAAGTATGCATCCTCCCATCTCAGCCAGGTGAAGTATGCACCCCCCCATCTCAGCCAAGTGAAGTACGCATCTCTGCCCCCCCCATCTCAGCCAGGTGAAGTATGCATCTCCCCCCCCGCCATCTCAGCCAGGTGAAGTATGCATCTCTCCCCCATCTCAGCCAGGTGAAGTATGCATCCCCCCCCCATCACAGCCAGGTAAGTATGCATCTCCCCCCCCCATCTCAGCCAGGTGAAGTATGCATCTCCCCCCCATCTCAGCCAAGTGAGTATGCATCTCTCCCCCCATCTCAGCCAGGTGAAGTATGCATCCCCCCCATCTCAGCCAGGTGAAGTATGCATCTCTCCCCCCCATCTCAGCCAGGTGAAGTATGGCATCTCTCCCCCCCATCTCAGCCAGGTGAAGTATGCATCCCCCCCATCTCAGCCAGGTGAAGTATGCATCTCTCCCCCATCTCAGCCAGGTGAAGTATGCATTTCCCCCCCTCCCCCATCTCAGCCAGGTGAAGTATGCATACCCCCCCATCTCAGCCAGGTGAAGTATGCATCTTTCCCCCCATCTCAGCCAGGTGAAGTATGCATCTCTCCCCCTCATCTCAGCCAGGTGAAGTATGCATCTCCCCCCCCCCATCTCAGCCAGGTGAAGTATGCATTCCCCCCATCTCAGCCAGGTGAAGTATGCATCTCTCCCCATCTCAGCCAGGTGAAGTATGCATCTCTCCCCCCATCTCAGCCAGGTGAAGTATGCATCTCTCCCCTCCCCATCTCAGCCAGGTGAAGTATGCATCTCCCCCCCCATCTCAGCCAGGTGAAGTATGCATCTCCCCCCCCCCATCTCAGCCAGGTGAAGTATGCAACTCCCCCCCATCTCAGCCAGGTGAAGTATGCATCTCTCCCCCCATCTTAACCAGGTGAAGTATGGATCTCTCACCTCCCCATCTCAGCCAGGTGAAGTATGCATCTCTCCCCCCATCTCAGCCAGGTGAAGTATGCATCTCCCCCCCCATCTCAGCCAGGTGAAGTATGCATCTCCCCCCCATCTCAGCCAGGTGAAGTATGCATCTCTCCCCCCCATCTCAGCCAGGTGAAGTATGCATCCCCCCCATCTCAGCCAGGTGAAGTATGCATCTCTTCCCCCCCCATCTCAGCCAGGTGAAGTATGCATCCCCCTCCCATCTCAGCCAAGTGAAGTATGCATCTCTCCCCCCATCTCAGCCAGGTGAAGTATGCATCCCCCCCCCCCCATCTCAGCCAGGTGAAGTATGCACCCCCCCCCATCTCAGCCAGGTGAAGTATGTATCCCTCCCCCCCATCTCAGCCAGGTGAAGTATGCATCCCTCCCATCTCAGCCAGGTGAAGTATGCATCTCCCCCCCCATCTCAGCCAGGTGAAGTATGCATCTCTCCCCCCATCTCAGCCAGGTGAAGTATGCATCTCCCCCCCATCTCAGCCAGGTGAAGTATGCACCCCCCCCCATCTCAGCCAGGTGAAGGATGCATCTCCCCCCCCCATCTCAGCCAGGTGAAGTATGCATCTCTCCCCCCCATCTCAGCCAGGTGAATTATGCATCCCCCCCATCTCAGCCATGTGAAGTATGCATCTCTCCCCCATCTCAGCCAGGTGAAGTATGCATCTCTCCCCCCATCTCAGCCAGGTGAAGTATGCATCTCCCCCCCATCTCAGCCAGGGGAAGTATGCATCTCTCCCCCATCTCAGCCAGGTGAAGTATGCATCTCTCCCCCCCATCTCAGCCAGGTGAAGTATGCATCTCTCCCCCCATCTCAGCCAGGTGAAGTATGCATCTCCCCCATCTCAGCCAGGTGAAGTATGCATCTCTTCCCCCCATCTCAGCCAGGTGAAGTATGCATCTCTCCCCCCCATCTCAGCCAGGTGAAGTATGCATCCCCCCCATCTCAGCCAGGTGAAGTATGCATCTCTCCCCCATCTCAGCCAGGTGAAGTATGCATCTCCCCCCCATCTCAGCCAGGTGAAATATGCATCTCTCCCCCATCTCAGCCAGGTGACGTATGCATCTCTCCCCCCCCATCTCAGCAAGGTGAAGTATGCATCTCTCCCCCCCCCCATCTCAGCCAGGTGAAGTATGCATCTCTCCCTCCCCCCATCTCAGCCAGGTGAGGTATGCATCCCCCCCCCCATCTCAGCCAGGTGAAGTATGCATCTCTCCCCCCATCTCAGCCAGGTGAAGTATGCATCTCTCCCTCCCCATCTCAGCCAGGTGAAGTATGCATCTCTCCCCCACCCCATCTCAGCCAGGTGAAGTATGCATTCCCCCCATCTCAGCCAGGTGAAGTATGCATCTCTCCCCATCTCAGCCAGGTGAAGTATGCATCTCTCCCCCCATCTCAGCCAGGTGAAGTATGCATCTCTCCCCTCCCCATCTCAGCCAGGTGAAGTATGCATCTCCCCCCCCCCATCTCAGCCAGGTGAAGTATGCATCTCCCCCCCCATCTCAGCCAGGTGAAGTATGCAACTCCCCCCCATCTCAGCCAGGTGAAGTATGCAACTCCCCCCCCCCATCTCAGCAAGGTGAAGTATGCATCTCCCCCCCCATCTCAGCCAGGTGAAGTATGCATCTCCCCCCCATCTCAGCCAGGTGAAGTATGCATCTCTCCCCCATCTCAGCCAGGTGAAGTATGCATCTCTCCCCTCCCCATCTCAGCCAGGTGAAGTATGTATCTCTCCCCCCATCTCAGCCAGGTGAAGTATGCATCTCCCCCCCATCTCAGCCAGGTGAAGTATGCATCTCCCCCCTATCTCAGCCAGGTGAAGTATGCATCTCCCCCCATCTCAGCCAGGTGAAGTATGCATCTCTTCCCCCCCCCATCTCAGCCAGGTGAAGTATGCATCCCCCTCCCATCTGGCCGATATCAGCCAGGTGAACTATGCATCCCCCCCATCTCAGCCAGGTGAAGTATGCATCTCTTCCCCCCCCATCTCAGCCAGGTGAAGTATGCATCCCCCTCCCATCTCAGCCAAGTGAAGTATGCATCTCTCCCCCCCATCTCAGCCAGGTGAAGTATGCATCTCCCCCCCCCCATCTCAGCCAGGTGAAGTATGCACCCCTCCCCCATCTCAGCCAGGTGAAGTATGCATCCCTCCCCCCCATCTCAGCCAGGTGAAGTATGCATCCCTCCCATCTCAGCCAGGTGAAGTATGCATCTCCCCCCCATCTCAGCCAGGTGAAGTATGCATCTCTCCCCCCATCTCAGCCAGGTGAAGTATGCATCTCCCCCCCATCTCAGCCAGGTGAAGTATGCACCCCCCCCCCCATCTCAGCCAGGTGAAGGATGCATCTCCCCCCACATCTCAGCCAGGTGAAGTATGCATCTCTCCCCCCCATCTCAGCCAGGTGAAGTATGCATCCCCCCCATCTCAGCCAGGTGAAGTATGCATCTCTCCCCCATCTCAGCCAGGTGAAGTATGCATCTCTCCCCCCATCTCAGCCAGGTGAAGTATGCATCTCCCCCCCATCTCAGCCAGGTGAAGTATGCATCTCTCCTCCATCTCAGCCAGGTGAAGTATGCATCTCTCCCCCCCCCATCTCAGCCAGGTGAAGTATGCATCTCTCCCCCATCTCAGCCAGGTGAAGTATGCATCTCCCCCATCTCAGCCAGGTGAAGTATGCATCTCTTCCCCCCATCTCAGCCAGGTGAAGTATGCATCTCTCCCCCCCATCTCAGCCAGGTGAAGTATGCATCCCCCCCATCTCAGCCAGGTGAAGTATGCATCTCTCCCCCATCTCAGCCAGGTGAAGTATGCATCTCCCCCCCATCTCAGCCAGGTGAAGTATGCATCTCTCCCCCATCTCAGCCAGGTGAAGTATGCATCTCTCCCCCCCATCTCAGCCAGGTGAAGTATGCATCTCTCCCCCCATCTCAGCCAGGTGAAGTATGCATCTCTCCCTCCCCCCATCTCAGCCAGGTGAGGTATGCATCTCCCCCCCATCTCAGCCAGGTGAAGTATGCATCTCTCCCCCCATCTCAGCCAGGTGAAGTATGCATCTCTCCCTCCCCATCTCAGCCAGGTGAAGTATGCATCTCTCCCCCCCATCTCAGCCAGGTGAAGTATGCATCTCCCCCCCCATCTCAGCCAGGTGAGGTATGGATCTCCCCCCCCCCCCATCTCAGCCAGGTGAAGTATGCATCTCTCCACCCCATCTCAGCCAGGTGAAGTATGCATCTCTCTCCCCCATCTCAGCCAGGTGAAGTATGCATCGCTCCCCCCATCTCAGCCAGGTGAAGTATGCATCTCTCCCCCCCCATCTCAGCCAGGTGAAGTATGCATCTCTCCGCCCCATCTC
This sequence comes from Ambystoma mexicanum, assembly GCF_040938575.1. Classification (NCBI taxonomy): domain Eukaryota; kingdom Metazoa; phylum Chordata; class Amphibia; order Caudata; family Ambystomatidae; genus Ambystoma; species Ambystoma mexicanum. The sequence continues at coordinate 26,964,896 of NC_090932.1, read as the reverse complement.
AGCCAGGTGAAGTATGCATCTCCCCCCCCCATCTCAGCCAGGTGAAGTATGCATCCCCCTCCCTGCATCTCAGCCAGGTGAGGTGTGCATCACCCCCCCCCCATCTCAGCCAGGTGAAGTATGCATCTCCCCCCATCTCAGCCAGGTGAAGTATGCATTCCCCTCCCCCCATCTCAGCCAGGTGAGGTATGCATCTCTCCCCCCCCATCTCAGTCAGTTGAAGTATGCATCTCTCCACTCCATCTCAGCCAGGTGAAGTATGCATCTCTCTACCCCATCTCAGCCAGGTGATGTATGCATCTCTCCCCCCCCCATCTCAGCCAGGTGAAGTATGCATCTCCCCCCATCTCAGCCAGGTGAAGTATGCATCCCCCCCCCCATCTCAGCCAGGTGAAGTATGCATCTCCCCACCATCTCAGCCAGGTGAAGTATGCATCTCTCCCCACATCTCAGCCAGGTGAAGTATGCATCTCCCCCCTCCATCTCAGCAAGGTGAAGTATGCATCCACTCCCCCATCTCAGCCAGGTGAAGTATGCATCTCTTCCCCCCCAACTCAGCCAGGTGAAGTATGCATCTCCCCCCCCCCCATCTCAGCCAGGTGAAGTATGCCCCCTCCCACCCCCCATCTCAGTCAGGTGAAGTATGCATCTCTCCCCCCATCTCAGCCAGGTGAAGTATGCATCTCCCCCCCATCTCAGCCAGGTGAAGTATTCATCCCCCCCATCTCAGCCAGGTGAAGTATGCATCCCCCCATCTCAGCCAGGTGAAGTATGCATCCTCCCATCTCAGCCAGGTGAAGTATGCACCCCCCATCTCAGCCAGGTGAAGTATGCATCTCTCCCCCCATCTCAGCCAGGTGAAGTATGCATCTCTCCCCCCAATCTCTGCCAGGTGAAGTATGCATCTCTTCCCCCCCCCCATCTCAGCCAGGTGAAGTATGCATCTCTCCCCCCATCTCAGCCAGGTGAAGTATGCATCACCCTCCCATCTCAGCCAAGTGAAGTATGCATCTCTCCCCCCCCATCTCAGCCAGGTGAAGTATGCATCTCCACCCCCCCATCTCAGCCAGGTGAAGTATGCATCTCCCCCCCACATCTCAGCCAGGTGAAGTATGCATCTCTCCCCCCCATCTCAGCCAGGTGAAGTATGCATCTCTCCCCCATCTCAGCCAGGTGAGGTATGCATCCCCCCCCCATCACAGCCAGGTAAGTATGCATCCCCCCCCATCTCAGCCAGGTGAAGTATGCATCTCCCCCCCATCTCAGCCAAGTGAGTATGCATCTCTCCCCCCATCTCAGCCAGGTGAAGTATGCACCCCCCCCCATCTCAGCCAGGTGAAGTATGCATCTCTCCCCCCCATCTCAGCCAGGTGAAGTATGGCATCTCCCCCCCCATCTCAGCCAGGTGAAGTATGCATCCCCCCCATCTCAGCCAGGTGAAGTATGCATCTCTCCCCCATCTCAGCCAGGTGAAGTATGCATGTCCCCCCCTCCCCCATCTCAGCCAGGTGAAGTATGCATACCCCCCATCTCAGCCAGGTGAAGTATGCATCTTTCCCCCCATCTCAGCCAGGTGAAGTATGCATCTCTCCCCCTCATCTCAGCAAGGTGAAGTATGCATCTCCCCCCCCCCATCTCAGCCAGGTGAAGTATGCATTCCCCCCATCTCAGCCGGGTGAAGTATGCATCTCTCCCCATCTCAGCCAGGTGAAGTATGCATCTCTCCCCCCATCTCAGCCAGGTGAAGTATGCATCTCCCCCCATCTCAGCCAGGTGAAGTATGCATCTCCCCCCATCTTAACCAGGTGAAGTATGCATCTCTCACCTCCCCATCTCTGCCAGGTGAAGTATGCATCTCTCCCCCCCATCTCAGCCAGGTGAAGTATGCACCCCCCCCATCTCAGCCAGGTGAAGTATGCATCTCCCCCCCCCATCTCAGCCAGGTGAAGTATGCATCTCTCCCCCCCATCTCAGCCAGGTGAAGTATGCATCCCCCCCATCTCAGCCAGGTGAAGTATGCATCTCTTCCCCCCCCCCATCTCAGCCAGGTGAAGTATGCATCCCCCTCCCATCTCAGCCAAGTGAAGTATGCATCTCTCCCCCCCATCTCAGCCAGGTGAAGTATGCATCCCCCCCCATCTCAGCCAGGTGAAGTATGCATCCCCCCCATCTCAGCCAGGTGAAGTATGCATCCCTCCCCCCCATCTCAGCCAGGTGAAGTATGCATCCCTCCCATCTCAGCCAGGTGAAGTATGCATCTCCCCCCCCCCCATCTCAGCCAGGTGAAGTATGCATCTCCCACCCATCTCAGCCAGGTGAAGTATGCATCTCCCCCCCCATCTCAGCCAGGTGAAGTATGCACCCCCCCATCTCAGCCAGGTGAAGGATGCATCTCCCCCCCCCCCATCTCAGCCAGGTGAAGTATGCATCTCTCCCCCCCATCTCAGCCAGGTGAAGTATGCATCCCCACCATCTCAGCCAGGTGAAGTATGCATCTCTCCCCAATCTCAGCCAGGTGAAGTATGCATCTCTCCCCCCATCTCAGCCAGGTGAAGTATGCATCTCCCCCCCATCTCAGCCAGGTGAAGTATGCATCTCTCCCCCATCTCAGCCAGGTGAAGTATGCATCTCCCCCATCTCAGCCAGGTGAAGTATGCATCTCTTCCCCCCATCTCAGCCAGGTGAAGTATGCATCTCTCCCCCCCATCTCAGCCAGGTGAAGTATGCATCCCCCCCATCTCAGCCAGGTGAAGTATGCATCTCTCCCCCATCTCAGCCAGGTGAAGTATGCATCTCTCCCCCCATCTCAGCCAGGTGAAGTATGCATCTCCCCCCCCCATCTCAGCCAGGTGAAGTATGCATCTCTCCCCCATCTCAGCCAGGTGAAGTATGCATCTCTCCCCCCCATCTCAGCCAGGTGAAGTATGCATCTCTCCCCCCATCTCAGCCAGGTGAAGTATGCATCTCTTCCCCCCATCTCAGCCAGGTGAAGTATGCATCTCTCCCTCCCCATCTCAGCCAGGTGAAGTATGCATCTCTCCCCCCCATCTCAGCCAGGTGAAGTATGCACCCCCCCACATCTAAGCCAGGTGAAGTATGCATCCCCCTCCCCCCATCTCAGCCAGGTGAGGTATGCATCTCCCCCCCATCTCAGCCAGGTGAAGTATGCATCTCTCCCCCACATCTCAGCCAGGTGAAGTATGCATCTCTCCCTCCCCATATCAGCCAGGTGAAGTATGCATCTCCCCCCCCATCTCAGCCAGGTGAAGTATGCTCCCCCCCCATCTCAGCCAAGTGAGGTATGCATCTCCCCCCCCCCATCTCAGCCAGGTGAAGTATGCATCTCTCCACCCCATCTCAGCCAGGTGAAGTATGCATCTCTCTCCCCCCATCTCAGCCAGGTGAAGTATGCATCTCTCCCCCCCCCATCTCAGCAAGGTGAAGTATGCATCTCTGCCCCCATCTCAGCCAGGTGAAGTATGCATCTCTCCCCCCCATCTCACCCAGGTGAAGTATGCATCCCCCCCCATCTCAGCCAGGTGAAGTATGCATCTCTCCCCATCTCAGCCAGGTGAAGTATGCATCTCTCCCCCCCATCTCAGCCAGGTGAAGTATGCATCTCCCCCCTCCCATCTCAGCCAGGTGAAGTATGCATCCCCCCACATCTCAGCCAGGTGAAGTATGCATCCCTCCCCCCATCTTAACCAGGTGAAGTATGCATCTCTCCCCTCCCCATCTCAGCCAGGTGAAGTATACATCTCTCCCCCCCCATCTCAGCCAGGTGAAGTATGCATCTCTCCCCCCCATCTCAGCCAGGTGAAGTATGCATCTCTCCCCCCCATCTCAGCCAGGTGAAGTATGCATCTCTCCCCACCTCAGCCAGGTGAAGTATGCATCTCTCCCCCCATCTCAGCCAGGTGAAGTATGCATCTCTCCCCTCCCCATCTCAGCCAGGTGAAGTATGCATCTCTCCCCCCCATCTCAGCCAGGTGAAGTATGCATCCCCCCCCCCATCTCAGCCAGGTGAAGTATGCATCTCCCCCCCATCTCAGCCAGGTGAAGTATGCATCCCCCCCCCATCTCAGCCAGGTGAAGTATGCATCTCCCCCCCATCTCAGCCAGGTGAAGTATGCATCTCCCCCCATCTCAGCCAGGTGAAGTATGCATCTCCCACCCCCCCCCCCATCTCAGCCAGGTGAAGTATGCACCTCTCCCCCATCTCAGCCAGGTGAAGTATGCATCTCCCCCCTCCCCATCTCAGCCAGGTGAAGTATGCATCTCCCCCCATCTCAGCCAGGTGAAGTATGCATCTCCCTCCCATCTCAGCCAGTCATAGTATGCATCTCCCCCCCCCATCTCAGCCAGGTGAAGTATGCATCCCCCCCATCTCAGCCAGGTGAAGTATGCATCTCTCCCCGCCCATCTCAGCCAGGTGAAGTATGCATCCCCCCCCCCATCTCACCCAGGTTAAGTGTGCATCTTTCCCCCCCATCTCAGCCAGGTGAAGTATGCATCTCTCCCCCCCATCTCAGCCAGGTGAAGTGTGCATCTCTCCCCCATCTGAGCCAGGTGAAGTGTGCATCTCTCCCCCCATCTCAGCCAGGTGAAGTATGCATCTCTCCCCCCCATCTCAGCCAGGTGAAGTGTGCATCTCCCCCCCCATCTCAGCCAGGTGAAGTATGCATCTCTCTCCCCCCCATCTTAGCCAGGGGAAGTATGCATCTCTCCCCCCTATCTCATCCAGGTGAAGTATGCATCTCTCCCTCCCCATCTCAGCCAGGTGAAGTATGCATCTCCCCCCCCATTCTCAGCCAGGTGAAGTATGCATCTCTCCACCCCATCTCAGCCAGGTGAAGTATGCAGCTCTCTCCCCCCATCTCAGCCAGGTGAAGTATGCATCTCTCCCCCCATCTCAGCCAGGTGAAGTATGCATCTCTCCCCCCCCCCATCTCAGCCAGGTGAAGTATGCATTCCCCTCCCCCCATCTCAGCCAGGTGAGGTATGCATCTCCCCCCATCTCAGCCAGGTGAAGTATGCATCTCTCCCCCCCATCTCAGCCAGGTGAAGTATGCATCTCTCCCTCCCCATCTCAGCCAGGTGAAGTATGCATCTCTCCCCCCCATCTCAGCCAGGTGAAGTATGCATCTCCCCCCCCCCATCTCAGTCAGGTGAGGTATGGACCCCCCCCATCTCAGCCAGGTGAAGTATGCATCTCTCCACCCCATCTCAGCCAGGTGAAGTATGCATCTCTCTCCCCCCATCTCAGCCAGGTGAAGTATGCATCTCTCCCCCCATCTCAGCCAGGTGAAGTATGCATCTCCCCCCCCCCCATCTCAGCCAGGTGAAGTATGCATCTCTCCACCCCATCTCAGCCAGGTGAAGTATGCATCTCCCACCCCCCATCTCAGCCAGCTGAAGTATGCATCCCCCTCAACGCATCTCAGCCAGGTGAGGTGTGCATCACTCCCCCCATCTCAGCCAGGTGAAGTATGCATCTCCCCCCATCTCAGCCAGGTGAAGTATGCATTCCCCTCCCCCCATCTCAGCCAGGTGAGGTATGCATCTCTCCCCCCCCCATCTCAGCCAGTTGAAGTATGCATCTCTCCACCCCATCTCAGCCGGGTGAAGTATGCATCTCTCGACCCCATCTCAGCCAGGTGATGTATGCATCTCTCCCCCCCATCTCAGCCAGGTGAAGTATGCATCTCCCCCCATCTCAGCCAGGTGAAGTATGCATCTCCCCCACCCCATCTCAGCCAGGTGAAGTATGCATCTCCCCACCATCTCAGCCAGGTGAAGTATGCATCTCTCCCCGCATCTCAGCCAGGTGAAGTATGCATCTCCCCCCTCCATCTCAGCAAGGTGAAGTATGCATCCACTCCCCCATCTCAGCCAGGTGAAGTATGCATCTCTTCCGCCCCATCTCAGCCAGGTGAAGTATGCATCTCTCCCCCCTTCTCAGCCAGGTGAAGTATGCCCCCTCCCACCCCCATCTCAGTCAGGTGAAGTATGCATCTCTCCCCCCATCTCAGCTAGGTGAAGTATGCATCTCCCCCCCATCTCAGCCAGGTGAAGTATTCACCCCCCCATCTCAGCCAGGTGAAGTATGCATCCCCCCATCTCAGCCAGGTGAAGTATGCATCCTCCCATCTCAGCCAGGTGAAGTATGCACCCCCCCATCTCAGCCAGGTGAAGTATGCATCTCTCCCCCCCATCTCAGCCAGGTGAAGTATGCATCTCTCCCCCCCATCTCAGCCAGGTTAAGTATGCATCTCCCCCCCCCCATCTCAGCCAGGTGAAGTATGCATCTCTCCCCCCATCTCAGCCAGGTGAAGTATGCATCTCTCCCCCATCTCAGCCAGGTGAAGTATGCATCTCCCCCCCCCCCATCACAGCCAGGTAAGTATGCATCTCCCCCCCATCTCAGCCAGGTGAAGTATGCATCTCCCCCCCATCTCAGCCAAGTGAGTATGCATCTCTCCCCCCATTTCAGCCAGGTGAAGTATGCATCCCCCCCCCATCTCAGCCAGGTGAAGTATGCATCTCTCCCCCCCATCTCAGCCAGGTGAAGTATGGCATCTCTCCCCCCCATCTCAGCCAGGTGAAGTATGCATCCCCCCCATCTCACCAGGTGAGGTATGCATCTCTCCCCCATCTCAGCCAGGTGAAGTATGCATGTCCCCCCCCATCTCAGCCAGGTGAAGTATGCATCCCCCCATCTCAGCCAGGTGAAGTATGCATCTCTCCCCCCCCCCATCTCAGCCAGGTGAAGTATGCATCCCCCTCCCATCTCAGCCAAGTGAAGTATGCATCTCTCCCCCCCATCTCAGCCAGGTGAAGTATGCATCTCCCCCCCCCATCTCAGCCAGTTGAAGTATGCATCCCCCCCCATCTCAGCCAGGTGAAGTATGCATCCCTCCCCCCCATCTCAGCCAGGTGAAGTATGCATCCCTCCCATCTCAGCCAGGTGAAGTATGCATGTCCACCCACCCCATCTCAGCCAGGTGAAGTATGCATCTCTCCCCCCATCTCAGCCAGGTGAAGTATGCATCTCTCCCCCCCATCTCAGCCAGGTGAAGTATGCATCCCCCCCATCTCAGCCAGGTGAAGTATGCATCTCTCCCCCCATCTCAGCCAGGTGAAGTATGCATCTCTCCCCCCCATCTCATCCATATGAAGTATGCATCTCTCCCCCCGCATCTCAGCCAGGTGAAGTATGAATCCCCCCCATCTCAGCCAGGTGAAGTATGCATCTCTCCCCATCTCAGCCAGGTGAAGTATGCATCTCTCCCACCTTTTCAGCCAGGTGAAGTATGCATCTTTTCCCTCCCCATCTCAGCCAGGTGAAGTATGCATCTCTCCCCCCCATCTCAGCCAGGTGAAGTATGCATCTCCCCCCCATCTCAGCCAGGTGAAGTATGAATCTCCCCCCCATCTTAGCCAGGTAAAGTATGCATCTCCCCCCCGCCCATCTCAGCCAGGTGAAGTATGCATCTCCCCCCATCTCAGCCAGGTGAAGTATGCATCTCCACCCCATCTCAGCCAGGTGAAGTATGCATCCCCCCCCATCGTAGCCAGGTGAAGTATGCCTCTCTCCTCATCTCAGCCAGGTGAAGTATGCATCTCCCCCCTGCCCATCTCAGCCAGGTGAAGTATGCATCCCTCCCATCTCAGCCAGGTGAAGTATGCATCTCTCCCTCATCTCAGCCAGGTGAAGTATGCATCTCTCCCCCCCATCTCAGCCAGGTGAAGAATGCATCTCTCCCCCCCATCTCAGCCAGGTGAAATATGCATCTCCCCCCCATCTCAGCCAGGTGAAGTATGCATCTCCCTCCCATCTCAGCCAGTCAAAGTATGCATCTCCCCCCCCATCTCAGCCAGGTGAAGTATGCATCCCCCCATCTCAGCCAGGTGAAGTATACATCTCTCCCTGCCCATCTCAGCCAGGTGAAGTATGCATCTCCCCCCCCCATCTCAGCCAGGTGAAGTGTGCATCTCTCCCCCCCATCTCAGCCAGGTGAAGTATGCATCTCTCCCCCCCCATCTCAGCCAGGTGAAGTGTGCATCTCTCCCCCCCATCTCAGCCAGGAGAAGTGTGCATCTCTCCCCCCATCTCATCCAGGTGAAGTATGCATCTCTCCCCCCATCTCAGCCAGGTGAAGTGTGCATCTCTCCCCCCCATCTCAGCCAGGTGAAGTATGCATCTCCCCCCGCCCCATCTCAGCCAGGTGAAGTATGCATCCCCCCATCTCAGCCAGGTGAAGCATGCATCTCTCCCCCCCATCTCAGCCAGGTGAAGTATGCATCCCCCCCCATCTCAGCCAGGTGAAGTATGCATCTCCCCCCCATCTCAGCCAGGTGAAGTATGCATCCCCCCCCCATCTCAGCCAGGTGAAGTATGCATCTCCCCCCCATCTCAGCCAGGTGAAGTATGCATCTCCCCCCATCTCAGCCAGGTGAAGTATGCATCTCCCACCCCCCCCATCTCAGCCAGGTGAAGTATGCACCTCTCCCCCATCTCAGCCAGGTGAAGTATGCATCTCCCCCCTCCCCATCTCAGCCAGGTGAAGTATGCATCTCCCCCCATCTCAGCCAGGTGAAGTATGCATCTCCCTCCCATCTCAGCCAGTCATAGTATGCATCTCTCCCTCATCTCAGCCAGGTGAAGTATGCATCTCTCCCCCCCATCTCAGCCAGGTGAAGAATGCATCTCTCCCCCCCATCTCAGCCAGGTGAAATATGCATCTCCCCCCCATCTCAGCCAGGTGAAGTATGCATCTCCCTCCCATCTCAGCCAGTCAAAGTATGCATCTCCCCCCCCATCTCAGCCAGGTGAAGTATGCATCCCCCCATCTCAGCCAGGTGAAGTATACATCTCTCCCTGCCCATCTCAGCCAGGTGAAGTATGCATCTCCCCCCCCCATCTCAGCCAGGTGAAGTGTGCATCTCTCCCCCCCATCTCAGCCAGGTGAAGTATGCATCTCTCCCCCCCCATCTCAGCCAGGTGAAGTATGCATCTCCCCCCCATCTCAGCCAGGTGAAGTATGAATCTCCCCCCCATCTTAGCCAGGTAAAGTATGCATCTCCCCCCCGCCCATCTCAGCCAGGTGAAGTATGCATCTCCCCCCATCTCAGCCAGGTGAAGTATGCATCTCCACCCCATCTCAGCCAGGTGAAGTATGCATCCCCCCCCATCGTAGCCAGGTGAAGTATGCCTCTCTCCTCATCTCAGCCAGGTGAAGTATGCATCTCCCCCCTGCCCATCTCAGCCAGGTGAAGTATGCATCCCTCCCATCTCAGCCAGGTGAAGTATGCATCTCTCCCTCATCTCAGCCAGGTGAAGTATGCATCTCTCCCCCCCATCTCAGCCAGGTGAAGAATGCATCTCTCCCCCCCATCTCAGCCAGGTGAAATATGCATCTCCCCCCCATCTCAGCCAGGTGAAGTATGCATCTCCCTCCCATCTCAGCCAGTCAAAGTATGCATCTCCCCCCCCATCTCAGCCAGGTGAAGTATGCATCCCCCCATCTCAGCCAGGTGAAGTATACATCTCTCCCTGCCCATCTCAGCCAGGTGAAGTATGCATCTCCCCCCCCATCTCAGCCAGGTGAAGTGTGCATCTCTCCCCCCCATCTCAGCCAGGTGAAGTATGCATCTCTCCCCCCCCATCTCAGCCAGGTGAAGTGTGCATCTCTCCCCCCCATCTCAGCCAGGAGAAGTGTGCATCTCTCCCCCCATCTCATCCAGGTGAAGTATGCATCTCTCCCCCCATCTCAGCCAGGTGAAGTGTGCATCTCTCCCCCCCATCTCAGCCAGGTGAAGTATGCATCTCCCCCCGCCCCATCTCAGCCAGGTGAAGTATGCATCCCCCCATCTCAGCCAGGTGAAGCATGCATCTCTCCCCCCCATCTCAGCCAGGTGAAGTATGCATCCCCCCCCCATCTCAGCCAGGTGAAGTATGCATCTCCCCCCCATCTCAGCCAGGTGAAGTATGCATCCCCCCCCCATCTCAGCCAGGTGAAGTATGCATCTCCCCCCCATCTCAGCCAGGTGAAGTATGCATCTCCCCCCATCTCAGCCAGGTGAAGTATGCATCTCCCACCCCCCCCATCTCAGCCAGGTGAAGTATGCACCTCTCCCCCATCTCAGCCAGGTGAAGTATGCATCTCCCCCCTCCCCATCTCAGCCAGGTGAAGTATGCATCCCCCCCCCATCTCAGCCAGGTGAAGTATGCATCTCTCCCCCCCATCTCAGCCAGGTGAAGTATGGCATCTCTCCCCCCCATCTCAGCCAGGTGAAGTATGCATCCCCCCCATCTCACCAGGTGAGGTATGCATCTCTCCCCCATCTCAGCCAGGTGAAGTATGCATGTCCCCCCCCATCTCAGCCAGGTGAAGTATGCATCCCCCCATCTCAGCCAGGTGAAGTATGCATCTCTCCCCCCCCCCATCTCAGCCAGGTGAAGTATGCATCCCCCTCCCATCTCAGCCAAGTGAAGTATGCATCTCTCCCCCCCATCTCAGCCAGGTGAAGTATGCATCTCCCCCCCCCATCTCAGCCAGTTGAAGTATGCATCCCCCCCCATCTCAGCCAGGTGAAGTATGCATCCCTCCCCCCCATCTCAGCCAGGTGAAGTATGCATCCCTCCCATCTCAGCCAGGTGAAGTATGCATGTCCACCCACCCCATCTCAGCCAGGTGAAGTATGCATCTCTCCCCCCATCTCAGCCAGGTGAAGTATGCATCTCTCCCCCCCATCTCAGCCAGGTGAAGTATGCATCCCCCCCATCTCAGCCAGGTGAAGTATGCATCTCTCCCCCCATCTCAGCCAGGTGAAGTATGCATCTCTCCCCCCCATCTCATCCATATGAAGTATGCATCTCTCCCCCCGCATCTCAGCCAGGTGAAGTATGAATCCCCCCCATCTCAGCCAGGTGAAGTATGCATCTCTCCCCATCTCAGCCAGGTGAAGTATGCATCTCTCCCACCTTTTCAGCCAGGTGAAGTATGCATCTTTTCCCTCCCCATCTCAGCCAGGTGAAGTATGCATCTCTCCCCCCCATCTCAGCCAGGTGAAGTATGCATCTCCCCCCCATCTCAGCCAGGTGAAGTATGAATCTCCCCCCCATCTTAGCCAGGTAAAGTATGCATCTCCCCCCCGCCCATCTCAGCCAGGTGAAGTATGCATCTCCCCCCATCTCAGCCAGGTGAAGTATGCATCTCCACCCCATCTCAGCCAGGTGAAGTATGCATCCCCCCCCATCGTAGCCAGGTGAAGTATGCCTCTCTCCTCATCTCAGCCAGGTGAAGTATGCATCTCCCCCCTGCCCATCTCAGCCAGGTGAAGTATGCATCCCTCCCATCTCAGCCAGGTGAAGTATGCATCTCTCCCTCATCTCAGCCAGGTGAAGTATGCATCTCTCCCCCCCATCTCAGCCAGGTGAAGAATGCATCTCTCCCCCCCATCTCAGCCAGGTGAAATATGCATCTCCCCCCCATCTCAGCCAGGTGAAGTATGCATCTCCCTCCCATCTCAGCCAGTCAAAGTATGCATCTCCCCCCCCATCTCAGCCAGGTGAAGTATGCATCCCCCCATCTCAGCCAGGTGAAGTATACATCTCTCCCTGCCCATCTCAGCCAGGTGAAGTATGCATCTCCCCCCCCCATCTCAGCCAGGTGAAGTGTGCATCTCTCCCCCCCATCTCAGCCAGGTGAAGTATGCATCTCTCCCCCCCCATCTCAGCCAGGTGAAGTGTGCATCTCTCCCCCCCATCTCAGCCAGGAGAAGTGTGCATCTCTCCCCCCATCTCATCCAGGTGAAGTATGCATCTCTCCCCCCATCTCAGCCAGGTGAAGTGTGCATCTCTCCCCCCCATCTCAGCCAGGTGAAGTATGCATCTCCCCCCGCCCCATCTCAGCCAGGTGAAGTATGCATCCCCCCATCTCAGCCAGGTGAAGCATGCATCTCTCCCCCCCATCTCAGCCAGGTGAAGTATGCATCCCCCCCCCATCTCAGCCAGGTGAAGTATGCATCTCCCCCCCATCTCAGCCAGGTGAAGTATGCATCCCCCCCCCATCTCAGCCAGGTGAAGTATGCATCTCCCCCCCATCTCAGCCAGGTGAAGTATGCATCTCCCCCCATCTCAGCCAGGTGAAGTATGCATCTCCCACCCCCCCCATCTCAGCCAGGTGAAGTATGCACCTCTCCCCCATCTCAGCCAGGTGAAGTATGCATCTCCCCCCTCCCCATCTCAGCCAGGTGAAGTATGCATCTCCCCCCATCTCAGCCAGGTGAAGTATGCATCTCCCTCCCATCTCAGCCAGTCATAGTATGCATCTCCCCCCCCCATCTCAGCCAGGTGAAGTATGCATCCCCCCCATCTCAGCCAGGTGAAGTATGCATCTCTCCCCGCCCATCTCAGCCAGGTGAAGTATGCATCCCCCCCCCCATCTCAGCCAGGTTAAGTGTGCATCTTTCCCCCCCATCTCAGCCAGGTGAAGTATGCATCTCTCCCCCCCATCTCAGCCAGGTGAAGTGTGCATCTCTCCCCCATCTCAGCCAGGTGAAGTGTGCATCTCTCCCCCCATCTCAGCCAGGTGAAGTATGCATCTCTCCCCCCCATCTCAGCCAGGTGAAGTGTGCATCTCCCCCCCCATCTCAGCTAGGTGAAGTATGCATCTCTCTCCCCCCCATCTTAGCCAGGGGAAGTATGCATCTCTCCCCCCTATCTCATCCAGGTGAAGTATGCATCTCTCCCTCCCCATCTCAGCCAGGTGAAGTATGCATCTCCCCCCCCATTCTCAGCCAGGTGAAGTATGCATCTCTCCACCCCATCTCAGCCAGGTGAAGTATGCAGCTCTCTCCCCCCATCTCAGCCAGGTGAAGTATGCATCTCTCCCCCCATCTCAGCCAGGTGAAGTATGCATCTCTCCCCCCCCCATCTCAGCCAGGTGAAGTATGCATTCCCCTCCCCCCATCTCAGCCAGGTGAGGTATGCATCTCCCCCCATCTCAGCCAGGTGAAGTATGCATCTCTCCCCCCCATCTCAGCCAGGTGAAGTATGCATCTCTCCCTCCCCATCTCAGCCAGGTGAAGTATGCATCTCTCCCCCCCATCTCAGCCAGGTGAAGTATGCATCTCCCCCCCCCCATCTCAGTCAGGTGAGGTATGGACCCCCCCCCATCTCAGCCAGGTGAAGTATGCATCTCTCCACCCCATCTCAGCCAGGTGAAGTATGCATCTCTCTCCCCCCATCTCAGCCAGGTGAAGTATGCATCTCTCCCCCCATCTCAGCCAGGTGAAGTATGCATCTCCCCCCCCCCATCTCAGCCAGGTGAAGTATGCATCTCTCCACCCCATCTCAGCCAGGTGAAGTATGCATCTCCCACCCCCCATCTCAGCCAGCTGAAGTATGCATCCCCCTCAACGCATCTCAGCCAGGTGAGGTGTGCATCACCCCCCCCATCTCAGCCAGGTGAAGTATGCATCTCCCCCCATCTCAGCCAGGTGAAGTATGCATTCCCCTCCCCCCATCTCAGCCAGGTGAGGTATGCATCTCTCCCCCCCCATCTCAGCCAGTTGAAGTATGCATCTCTCCACCCCATCTCAGCCGGGTGAAGTATGCATCTCTCGACCCCATCTCAGCCAGGTGATGTATGCATCTCTCCCCCCCATCTCAGCCAGGTGAAGTATGCATCTCCCCCCATCTCAGCCAGGTGAAGTATGCATCTCCCCCACCCCATCTCAGCCAGGTGAAGTATGCATCTCCCCACCATCTCAGCCAGGTGAAGTATGCATCTCTCCCCGCATCTCAGCCAGGTGAAGTATGCATCTCCCCCCTCCATCTCAGCAAGGTGAAGTATGCATCCACTCCCCCATCTCAGCCAGGTGAAGTATGCATCTCTTCCGCCCCATCTCAGCCAGGTGAAGTATGCATCTCTCCCCCCTTCTCAGCCAGGTGAAGTATGCCCCCTCCCACCCCCATCTCAGTCAGGTGAAGTATGCATCTCTCCCCCCATCTCAGCTAGGTGAAGTATGCATCTCCCCCCCATCTCAGCCAGGTGAAGTATTCACCCCCCCATCTCAGCCAGGTGAAGTATGCATCCCCCCATCTCAGCCAGGTGAAGTATGCATCCTCCCATCTCAGCCAGGTGAAGTATGCACCCCCCCATCTCAGCCAGGTGAAGTATGCATCTCTCCCCCCCATCTCAGCCAGGTGAAGTATGCATCTCTCCCCCCCATCTCAGCCAGGTTAAGTATGCATCTCCCCCCCCCCATCTCAGCCAGGTGAAGTATGCATCTCTCCCCCCATCTCAGCCAGGTGAAGTATGCATCCCTCCCCCATCTCAGCCAGGTGAAGTATGCATCTCCCCCCCCCCCATCACAGCCAGGTAAGTATGCATCTCCCCCCCCATCTCAGCCAGGTGAAGTATGCATCTCCCCCCCATCTCAGCCAAGTGAGTATGCATCTCTCCCCCCATCTCAGCCAGGTGAAGTATGCATCCCCCCCCATCTCAGCCAGGTGAAGTATGCATCTCTCCCCCCCATCTCAGCCAGGTGAAGTATGGCATCTCTCCCCCCCATCTCAGCCAGGTGAAGTATGCATCCCCCCCATCTCACCAGGTGAGGTATGCATCTCTCCCCCATCTCAGCCAGGTGAAGTATGCATGTCCCCCCCCATCTCAGCCAGGTGAAGTATGCATCCCCCCATCTCAGCCAGGTGAAGTATGCATCTCTTCCCCCCCCCCCATCTCAGCCAGGTGAAGTATGCATCCCCCTCCCATCTCAGCCAAGTGAAGTATGCATCTCTCCCCCCCATCTCAGCCAGGTGAAGTATGCATCTCCCCCCCCATCTCAGCCAGTTGAAGTATGCATCCCCCCCCATCTCAGCCAGGTGAAGTATGCATCCCTCCCCCCCATCTCAGCCAGGTGAAGTATGCATCCCTCCCATCTCAGCCAGGTGAAGTATGCATGTCCACCCACCCCATCTCAGCCAGGTGAAGTATGCATCTCTCCCCCCATCTCAGCCAGGTGAAGTATGCATCTCTCCCCCCCATCTCAGCCAGGTGAAGTATGCATCCCCCCCATCTCAGCCAGGTGAAGTATGCATCTCTCCCCCCATCTCAGCCAGGTGAAGTATGCATCTCTCCCCCCCATCTCATCCATATGAAGTATGCATCTCTCCCCCCGCATCTCAGCCAGGTGAAGTATGAATCCCCCCCATCTCAGCCAGGTGAAGTATGCATCTCTCCCCATCTCAGCCAGGTGAAGTATGCATCTCTCCCACCTTTTCAGCCAGGTGAAGTATGCATCTTTTCCCTCCCCATCTCAGCCAGGTGAAGTATGCATCTCTCCCCCCATCTCAGCCAGGTGAAGTATGCATCTCCCCCCCATCTCAGCCAGGTGAAGTATGAATCTCCCCCCCATCTTAGCCAGGTAAAGTATGCATCTCCCCCCCGCCCATCTCAGCCAGGTGAAGTATGCATCTCCCCCCCATCTCAGCCAGGTGAAGTATGCATCTCCACCCCATCTCAGCCAGGTGAAGTATGCATCCCCCCCCATCGTAGCCAGGTGAAGTATGCCTCTCTCCTCATCTCAGCCAGGTGAAGTATGCATCTCCCCCCTGCCCATCTCAGCCAGGTGAAGTATGCATCCCTCCCATCTCAGCCAGGTGAAGTATGCATCTCTCCCTCATCTCAGCCAGGTGAAGTATGCATCTCTCCCCCCCATCTCAGCCAGGTGAAGAATGCATCTCTCCCCCCCATCTCAGCCAGGTGAAATATGCATCTCCCCCCCATCTCAGCCAGGTGAAGTATGCATCTCCCTCCCATCTCAGCCAGTCAAAGTATGCATCTCCCCCCCCATCTCAGCCAGGTGAAGTATGCATCCCCCCATCTCAGCCAGGTGAAGTATACATCTCTCCCTGCCCATCTCAGCCAGGTGAAGTATGCATCTCCCCCCCCCATCTCAGCCAGGTGAAGTGTGCATCTCTCCCCCCCATCTCAGCCAGGTGAAGTATGCATCTCTCCCCCCCATCTCAGCCAGGTGAAGTGTGCATCTCTCCCCCCCATCTCAGCCAGGAGAAGTGTGCATCTCTCCCCCCATCTCATCCAGGTGAAGTATGCATCTCTCCCCCCATCTCAGCCAGGTGAAGTGTGCATCTCTCCCCCCCATCTCAGCCAGGTGAAGTATGCATCTCCCCCCGCCCCATCTCAGCCAGGTGAAGTATGCATCCCCCCATCTCAGCCAGGTGAAGCATGCATCTCTCCCCCCATCTCAGCCAGGTGAAGTATGCATCCCCCCCGCCATCTCAGCCAGGTGAAGTATGCATCTCCCCCCCCATCTCAGCCAGGTGAAGTATTCATCCCCCCCCCATCTCAGCCAGGTGAAGTATGCATCTCTCCCCCCCATCTCAGCCAGGTGAAGTATGCATCTCTACTCCCCCCCATCTCAGCCAGGTGAAGTATTCACCCCCCCCCCCATCTCAGCCAGGTGAAGTATGCATCTCTCCCCTCCGCATCTCAGCCAGGTGAAGTATGCATCTCTCCCCCCCATCTCAGCCAGGTGAAGTATGCATCCCCCCCATCTCAGCCAGGTGAAGTATGCATCTCTCCCCCCCATCTCAGCCAGGTGAAGTATGTACCCCCCCCATCTCAGCCAGGTGAAATATGCATCTCTCCGCCCCATCTAAGCCAGGTGAAGTATGCATCCCCCCCCATCTCAGCCAGTTGAAGGATTCATCTCTCTCCCCCCCATCTCAGCCAGGTGAAGTATGCATCTCCCCCCCCCATCTCAGCCAGGTGAAGTATGCATCCCCCTCCCCACATCTCAGCCAGGTGAGGTATGCATCTCCCTCCCCGCATCTCAGCCAGGTGAGGTGTGCATCTCTCGACCCCATCTCAGCCAGGTGAAGTATGCATCTCTACCCCCCATCTCAGCCAGGTGAAGTATGCATCTCCCACCCATCTCAGCCAGGTGAAGTATGCATCTCTCCCCCCATCTCAGCCAGGTGAAGTATGCATCTCTCCCCCCCATCTCAGCCAGGTGAAGTATGCATCTCCCCCCCATCTCAGCCAGGTGAAGTATGCATCTCTCCCCCCATCTCAACCAG
The DNA here is from genome assembly GCF_040938575.1 of Ambystoma mexicanum. Lineage (NCBI taxonomy): Eukaryota > Metazoa > Chordata > Amphibia > Caudata > Ambystomatidae > Ambystoma > Ambystoma mexicanum. The sequence continues at coordinate 26,947,786 of NC_090932.1, read as the reverse complement.
GTGAAGTATGCATCTCTCCCCCCTTCTCAGCCAGGTGAAGTATGCATATCCCCACCCCATCTCAGCCAGGTGAAGTATGCATCCCCCCCATCTCAGCCAGGTGAAGTATGCATCTCTCCCCCATCTCAGCCAGGGGAAGTATGCATATCCCCCCCATCTCAGCCAGGTGAAGTATGCATCTCCCCACCCCCATCTCAGCCAGGTGAAGTATGCACCCCCCCCCCATCTCAGCCAGGTGAAGTATGCATCTCTCCCCCATCTCAGCCAGGTGAAGTATGCATCTCTCCCCCCCCCATCTCAGCCAGGTGAAGTATGCATCTCCCCCCCCCATCTCAGCCAGGTGAGTATGCATCTCTTCACCCCCATCTCAGCCAGGTGAAGTATGCATCCCCCCCCCATCTCAGCCAGGTGAAGTATGCATCCCCCCATCTCAGCCAGGTGAAGTATGCATCTCCCCCCCATCTCAGCCAGGTGAAGTATGCATCCCCCCCCATCTCAGCCAGGTGAAGTATGCATATCCCCCCCCATCTCAGCCAGGTGAAGTATGCATCTCTCCCCGCCCATCTCAGCCAGGTGAAGTATGCACCCCCCCCCCCCCATCTCAGCCAGGTGAAGTATGCATCTCTCCCCATCTCAGCCAGGTGAAGTATGCATCTCTCCCCCCCCATCTCAGCCAGGTGAAGTATGCATCTCCCCCCCATCTCAGCCAGGTGAAGTATGCATCCCCCCCATCTCAGCCAGGTGAAGTATGCATCTCTCCCCCCCATCTCAGCCAGGTGAAGTATTCATCCCCCCCCATCTCAGCCAGGTGAAGTATGCATCTCTCCCCCCCAACTCAGCCAGGTGAAGTATGCATCTCTACTCCCCCCCATCTCAGCCAGGTGAAGTATGCATCTCTCCCCTCCCCATCTCAGCCAGGTGAAGTATGCATCTCTCCCCCCCCATCTCAGCCAGGTGAAGTATGTACCCCCCCATCTCAGCCAGGTGAAGTATGCATCTCTCCCCCCCATCTAAGCCAGGTGAAGTATGCATCCCCCCCCCATCTCAGCCAGGTGAAGGATTCATCTCTCTCCCCCCCATCTCAGCCAGGTGAAGTATGCATCTCCCCCCCCATCTCAGCCAGGTGAAGTATGCATCCCCCTCCCCACATCTCAGCCAGGTGAGGTATGCATCTCCCTACCCGCATCTCAGCCAGGTGAGGTGTGCATCTCTCGACCCCATCTCAGCCAGGTGAAGTATGCATCTCTACCCCCCATCTCAGCCAGGTGAAGTATGCATCTCCCACCCATCTCAGCCAGGTGAAGTATGCATCTCTCCCCCCATCTCAGCCAGGTGAAGTATGCATCTCTCCCCCCCATCTCAGCCAGGTGAAGTATGCATCTCCCCCCCATCTCAGCCAGGTGAAGTATGCATCTCTCCCCCATCTCAGCCAGGTGAAGTATGCATCTCTCCCCCCTTCTCAGCCAGGTGAAGTATGCATATCCCCACCCCATCTCAGCCAGGTGAAGTATGCATCCCCCCCATCTCAGCCAGGTGAAGTATGCATCTCTCCCCCATCTCAGCCAGGAGAAGTATGCATTTCCCCCCCATCTCAGCCAGGTGAAGTATGCATCTCCCCACCCCCCCATCTCAGCCAGGTGAAGTATGCACCCCCCCCATCTCAGCCAGGTGAAGTATACATCTCTCCCCCATCTCAGCCAGGTGAAGTATGCATCTCTCCCCCCCCATCTCAGCCAGGTGAAGTATGCATCTCCCCCCCCATCTCAGCCAGGTGAAGTATGCATCTCTTCACCCCCATCTCAGCCTGGTGAAGTATGCATCTCCCCCCCCATCTCAGCCAGGTCAAGTATGCATCCCCCCATCTCAGCCAGGTGAAGTATGCATCTCCCCCCCATCTCAGCCAGGTGAAGTATGCATACCCCCCCCCCCATCTCAGCCAGGTGAAGTATGCATACCCCCCCCCATCTCAGCCAGGTGAAGTATGCATCTCTCCCCGCCCATCTCAGTGAGGTGAAGTATGCATCCACCCCCCCCATCTCAGCCAGGTGAAGTATGCATCTCTCCCCATCTCAGCCAGGTGAAGTATGCATCTCTCCCCCCCCATCTCAGCCAGGTGAAGTATGCATCTCCCCCCATCTCAGCCAGGTGAAGTATGCATCCCCCCCATCTCAGCCAGGTGAAGTATGCATCTCTCCCCCATCTCAGCCAGGTGAAGTATGCATCTCTCTCCCCCCCATCTCAGCCAGGTGAAGTATGCATCTCCCCCCCATCTCAGCCAGGTGAAGTATGCATCTCTTCACCCCCATCTCAGCCAGGTGAAGTATGCATCTCCCCCCCATCTCAGCCAGGTGAAGTATGCATCCCCCATCTCAGCCAGGTGAAGTATGCATCTCCCCCCCATCTCAGCCAGGTGAAGTATGCATCCCCCCCCCATCTCAGACAGGTGAAGTATGCATCTCTCCCCCATCTCAGCCAGGTGAAGTATGCATCTCTCCCCCCCATCTCAGCCAGGTGAAGCATGCATCCCCCCCCATCTCAGCCAGGTGAAGTATGCATCTCTTCACCCCCATCTCAGCCAGGTGAAGTATGCATCTCCCCCCCATTTCAGCCAGGTGAAGTATGCATATCCCCCCCCCCATCTCAGCCAGGTGATGTAGCATCTCTACCCACCCCCCATCTCAGCCAGGTGAAGTATGCATATCCCCCCCCATCTCAGCCAGGTGAAGTATGCATCTCTCCCCCCCATCTCAGCCAGGTGAAGTATGCATCTCTCCCCCATCTCAGCCAGGTGAAGTATGCATCTCTCCCCCCATCTCAGCCGGTTGAAGTATGCATCTCTCCCCTCCCCATCTCAGCCAGGTGAAGTATGCATCTCTCCCCCCCATCTCAGCCAGATGAAGTATGCATCTCCCCCCCCATCTCAGCCAGGTGAAGTATGCATCTCCCCCCCATCTCAGCCAGGTGAAGTGTTCATCTCCCCCCCCCATCTCAGCCAGGTGAAGTATGCATCCCCCCCCATCTCAGCCAGGTGAAGTATGCATCTCCCCCCCCATCTCAGCCAGGTGAAGTATGCATCTCCCCCCCCATCTCAGCCAGGTGAAGTATGCATCTCTCCCCCATCTCAGCCAGGTGAAGTATGCATCCCTCCCATCTCAGCCAGGTGAAGTATGCATCTCTCCCTCATCTCAGCCAGGTGAAGTATGCATCTCCCCCCCCATCTCAGCCAGGTGAAGTATGCATCTCTCCCCCCCATCTCAGCCAGGTGCGGTATGCATCTCTCCCTCATCTCAGCCAGGTGAAGTATGCATCTCTCCCCCCCCATCTCAGCCAGGTGAAGTATGCATCTCTCCCTCATCTCAGCCAGGTGAATTATGCATCTCCCCCCCATCTCAGCCAGGTGAAGTATGCATCTCCCTCCCATCTCAGCCAGTCAAAGTATGCATCTCCCCCCACCATCTCAGCCAGCTGAAGTATGCATCCCCCCATCTCAGCCAGGTGAAGCATGCATCCCTCCCCCCATCTCAGCCAGGTGAAGTATGCATCCCCCCCCATCTCAGCCAGGTGAAGTATGCATCTCCCCCCTCCCCATCTCAGCCAGGTGACGTATGCATCCCTCCCATCTCAGCCAGGTGAAGTATGCATCCCCCCCATCTCAGCCAGGTGAAGTATGCACCCCCCCATCTCAGCCAGGTGAAGTATGTATCTCTCCCCCCCCCATCTCAGCCAGGTGAAGTATGCATCTCTCGCCCCCCCCATCTCAGCCAGGTGAAGTATGCATCTCTCCCCCCATCTCAGCCAGGTGAAGTATGCATCTCCCCCCCCCCCCATCTCAGCCAGGTGAAGTATGTATCTCCCCCCATCTCAGCCAGGTGAATTATGCATCTCTCCCCCCCCCATCTCAGCCAGGTGAAGTATGCATCCCCCTCCCATCTCAGCCAAGTGAAGTATGCATCTCTCCACCCCCCCATCTCAGCCAGGTGAAGTATGCATCTCCCCCCACATCTCTGCCAGGTGAAGTATGCATCTCTCCCCCCCCATCTCAGCCAGGTGAAGTATGCATCTCTCCCCCATCTCAGCCAGGTGAAGTATGCATCTCTCCCCCCATCACAGCCAGGTAAGTATGCATCTCCCCCCCATCTCAGCCAGGTGAAGTATGCATCTCCCCCCCCCATCTCAGCCAGATGAGTATGCATCTCTCCCCCCATCTCAGCCAGGTGAAGTATGCATCCCCCCCCCATCTCAGCCAGGTGAAGTATGCATCTCCCCCCCCCCCATCTCAGCCAGGTGAAGTATGGCATCTCTCCCCCCATCTCAGCCAGGTGAAGTATGCACCCCCCCCCCATCTCAGCCAGGTGAAGTATGCATCTCTCCCCCATCTCAGCCAGGTGAAGTATGCATGTCCCCCCCCATCTCAGCCAGGTGAAGTATGCACCCCCCCCCCCCATCTCAGCCAGGTGAAGTATGCATCTCTCCCCCCATCTCAGCCAGGTGAAGTATGCATCTCTGCCCCCATCTCAGCCAGGTGAAGTATGCATCTCTCCCCCCATCTCAGCCAGGTGAAGTATGCATCTCTCCCCCCCATCTCAGCCAGGTGAAGTATGCATCTCCCCCCATCTCAGCCAGGTGAATTATGCATCTCTCCCCCCCCATCTCAGCCAGGTGAAGTATGCATCCCCCTCCCATCTCAGCTAAGTGAAGTATGCATCTCTCCCCCCCCCATCTCAGCCAGGTGAAGTATGCATCTCCCCCCATCTCAGCCAGGTGAAGTATGCATCTCCCCCCACATCTCTGCCAGGTGAAGTATGCATCTCTCCCCCCCCATCTCAGCCAGGTGAAGTATGCATCTCTCCCCCATCTCAGCCAGGTGAAGTATGCATCTCTCCCCCCATCACAGCCAGGTAAGTATGCATCTCCCCCCATCTCAGCCAGGTGAAGTATGCATCCCCCCCCCATCTCAGCCAGATGAGTATGCATCTCTCCCCCCATCTCAGCCAGGTGAAGTATGCATCCCCCCCCCATCTCAGCCAGGTGAAGTATGCATCTCTCCCCCCCCATCTCAGCCAGGTGAAGTATGGCATCTCTCCCCCCATCTCAGCCAGGTGAAGTATGCATCCCCCCCATCTCAGCCAGGTGAAGTATGCATCTCTCCCCCATCTCAGCCAGGTGAAGTATGCATCTCTCCCTCATCTCAGCCAGGTGAAGTATGCATCTCTCCCCCCCATCTCAGCCAGGTGAAGTATGCATCTCTCCCCCCCCATCTCAGCCAGGTGAAGTATGCATCTCTCCCTCATCTCAGCCAGGTGAAGTATGCATCTCTCCCCCCCATCTCAGCCAGGTGAAGTATGCATCTCTCCCTCATCTCAGCCAGGTGAATTATGCATCTCCCCCCATCTGAGCCAGGTGAAGTATGCATCTCCCTCCCATCTCAGCCAGTCAAAGTATGCATCTCCCCCCCCCCATCTCAGCCAGGTGAAGTATGCATCTCCCTCCCATCTCAGCCAGTCAAAGTATGCATCTCCCCCCCCCCATCTCAGCCAGGTGAAGTATGCATCCCCCCATCTCAGCCAGGTGAAGCATGCATCTCTCCCCCCATCTCAGCCAGGTGAAGTATGCATCCCCCCCGCCATCTCAGCCAGGTGAAGTATGCATCCCCCCATCTCAGCCAGGTGAAGTATGCATCTCCCCCCCCCCATCTCAGCCAGGTGAAGTATGCATCTCCCTCCCATCTCAGCCAGTCAAAGTATGCATCTCCCCCCATATCTCAGCCAGGTGAAGTATGCATCCCCCCATCTCAGCCAGGTGAAGTATGCATCCCTCCCATCTCAGCCAGGTGAAGTATGCATCCCCCCATCTCAGCCAGGTGAAGTATGCACCCCCCCATCTCAGCCAGGTGAAGTATGTATCTCTCCCCCCCATCTCAGCCAGGTGAAGTATGCATCTCTCGCCCCCCCATCTCAGCCAGGTGAAGTATGCATCTCTCCCCCCCATCTCAGCCAGGTGAAGTATGCATCTCTCCCCCCATCTCAGCCAGGTGAAGTATGCATCTCCCCCCATCTCAGCCAGGTGAATTATGCATCTCTCCCCCCCCCCATCTCAGCCAGGTGAAGTATGCATCCCCCTCCCATCTCAGCCAAGTGAAGTATGCATCTCCCCCCCCCCATCTCAGCCAGGTGAAGTATGCATCTCCCCCCATCTCAGCCAGGTGAAGTATGCATCTCCCCCCACATTTCTGCCAGGTGAAGTATGCATCTCTCCCCCCCCATCTCAGCCAGGTGAAGTATGCATCTCTCCCCCATCTCAGCCAGGTGAAGTATGCATCTCTCCCCCCCCCATCACAGCCAGGTAAGTATGCATCTCCCCCCATCTCAGCCAGATGAAGTATGCATCTCCCCCCCATCTCAGCCAGATGAGTATGCATCTCTCCCCCCATCTCAGCCAGGTGAAGTATGCATCCCCCCCATCTCAGCCAGGTGAAGTATGCATCTCTCCCCCCCCCCCATCTCAGCCAGGTGAAGTATGGCATCTCTCCCCCCATCTCAGCCATGTGAAGTATGCACCCCCCCCCCATCTCAGCCAGGTGAAGTATGCATCTCCCCCCCCCCATCTCAGCCAGGTGAAGTATGGCATCTCTCCCCCCATCTCAGCCAGGTGAAGTATGCATCTCTCCCCCATCTCAGCCAGGTGAAGTATGCATGTCCCACCCCATCTCAGCCAGGTGAAGTATGCATCCCCCCCCATCTCAGCCAGGTGAAGTACGCATCTCTCCCCCCCATCTCAGCCAGGTGAAGTATGCATCTCTGCCCCCATCTCAGCCAGGTGAAGTATGCATCTCTCCCCCCATCTCAGCCAGGTGAAGTATGCATCCCCCCATCTCAGCCAGGTGAGTATGCATCTCTCCCCATCTCAGCCAGGTGAAGTATGCATCTCTCCCCTCCCCATCTCAGCCATATGAAGTATGCATCTCTCCCCCCCATCTCAGCCAGGTGAAGTATGCATCTCCCCCCCCATCTCAGCCAGGTGAAGTATGCATCCCCCCCCCGGTGAAGTATGCATCTCTCCCCCCATCTTAACCAGGTGAAGTATGCATCTCTCCCCTCCCCATCTCAGCCAGGTGAAGTATGCATCTCTCTGCCCCCATCTCAGCCAGGTGAAGTATGCATCCCCCCCCCATCTCAGCCAGGTGAAGTATGCATCTCCCCCCCATCTCAGCCAGGTGAAGTATGCATCTCTCCCCCCATCTCAGCCAGGTGAAGTATGCACCCCCCCCATCTCAGCCAGGTGAAGTATGCATCTCTCCCCCCCATCTCAGCCAGGTGAAGTATGCCTCCCCCTCCCATCTCAGCCAAGTGAAGTATGCATCTCTCCCCCCCCCATCTCAGCCAGGTGAAGTATGCATCTCCCCCCCATCTCAGCCAGGTGAAGTATGCATCCCACCCCATCTCAGCCAGGTGAAGTATGCATCTCCCCCCCATCTCAGCCAGGTGAAGTATGCATCCCTCCCATCTCAGCCAGGTGAAGTATGCATGTCCACCCCCCCATCTCAGCCAGGTGAAGTATGCATCTCTCCCCCCATCTCAGCCAGGTGAAGTATGCATCTCTCCCCCCCCCCATCTCAGCCAGGTGAAGTATGCATCCCCCTCCCCCATCTCAGCCAAGTGAAGTATGCATCTCTCCCCCCCCCCATCTCAGCCAGGTGAAGTATGCATCTCTCCCCCCCCATCTCAGCCAGGTGAAGTATGCATCTCTCCCCCCCATCTCAGCCAGGTGAAGTATGCACCCCCCCCATCTCAGCCAGGTGAAGTATGCATCTCTCCCCCCCATCTCAGCCGGTTGAAGTATGCATCTCTCCCCTCCCCATCTCAGCCAGGTGAAGTATGCATCTCTCCCCCCCATCTCAGCCAGGTGAAATATGCATCTCCCCCCCCATCTCAGCCAGGTGAAGTATGCATCTCCCCCCCATCTCAGCCAGGTGAAGTGTGCATCTCCCCCCCCCATCTCAGCCAGGTGAAGTATGCATCTCCCCCCATCTCAGCCAGGTGAAGTATGCATCTCCCCCCCCATCTCAGCCAGGTGAAGTATGCATCTCCCCCCCCCCATCTCAGCCAGGTGAAGTATGCATCTCTCCCCCATCTCAGCCAGGTGAAGTATGCATCTCCCCCCTCCCCATCCCAGCCAGGTGAAGTATGCATCCCTCCCATCTCAGCCAGGTGAAGTATGCATCTCTCCCTCATCTCAGCCAGGTGAAGTATGCATCTCTCCCCCCCATCTCAGCCAGGTGAAGTATGCATCTCCCCCCCCCCCATCTCAGCCAGGTGAAGTATGCATCTCTCCCTCATCTCAGCCAGGTGAAGTATGCATCTCTCCCCCCCATCTCAGCCAGGTGAAGTATGCATCTCTCCCTCATCTCAGCCAGGTGAATTATGCATCTCCCCCCCATCTCAGCCAGGTGAAGTATGCATCTCCCTCCCATCTCAGCCAGTCAAAGTATGCATCTCCCCCCCATCTCAGCCAGGTGAAGTATGCATCCCCCCATCTCAGCCAGGTGAAGCATGCATCTCTCCCCCCATCTCAGCCAGGTGAAGTATGCATCCCCCCCGCCATCTCAGCCAGGTGAAATATGCATCCACCCCATCTCAGCCAGGTGAAGTATGCATCTCCCCCCCCCATCTCAGCCAGGTGAAGTATGCATCTCTCCCCCCATCATAGCCAGGTGAAGTATGCATCTCCCCCCCCATCTCAGCCAGGTGACGTATGCACCCCCCCCCATCTCAGCCAGGTGAAGGATGCATCTCCCCCCCCATCTCAGCCAGGTGAAGTATGCATCTCTCCCCCCCATCTCAGCCAGGTGAAGTATGCATCCCCCCATCTCAGCCAGGTGAAGTATGCATCTCTCCCCCATCTCAGCCAGGTGAAGTATGCATCTCTCCCCCCATCTCAGCCAGGTGAAGTATGCATCTCCCCCCTTCTCAGCCAGGTGAAGTATGCATCTCTCCCCCATCTCAGCCAGGTGAAGTATGCATCTCTCCCCCCATCTCAGCCAGGTGAAGTATGCATCTCTCCCCCCATCTCAGCCAGGTGAAGTATGCATCTCCCCCATCTCAGCCAGGTGAAGTATGCATCTCTTCCCCCCATCTCAGCCAGGTGAAGTATGCATCTCTCCCTCCCCATCTCAGCCAGGTGAAGTATGCATCTCTCCCCCCCATCTCAGCCAGGTGAAGTATGCACCCCCCCATCTCAGCCAGGTGAAGTATGCATCTCCCCCCCCATCTCAGCCAGGTGAAGTATGCATCCCCCCCCCCATCTCAGCCAGGTGAGGTATGCATCTCCCCCCCCATCTCAGCCAGGTGAAGTATGCATCTCTCCCCCACATCTCAGCCAGGTGAAGTATGCATCTCTCCCTCCCCATATCAGCCAGGTGAAGTATGCATCTCTCCCCCCCCCATCTCAGCCAGGTGAAGTATGCATCCCCCCCATCTCAGCCAGGTGAGGTATGCATCCCCCCCCCATCTCAGCCAGGTGAAGTATGCATCTCTCCACCCCATCTCAGCCAGGTGAAGTATGCATCTCTCACCCCACCATCTCAGCCAGGTGAAGTATGCAACTCTCCCCCCCCCATCTCAGCAAGGTGAAGTATGCATCTCTGCCCCCATCTCAGCCAGGTGAAGTATGCATCTCTCCCCCCCATCTCAGCCAGGTGAAGTATGCATCCCCCCCATCTCAGCCAGGTGAAGTATGCATCTCTCCCCATCTCAGCCAGGTGAAATATGCATCTCTCCCCTCCCCATCTCAGCCAGGTGAAGTATGCATCTCTCCCCCCCATCTCAGCCAGGTGAAGTATGCATCTCCCCCCTCCCATCTCAGCCAGGTGAAGTATGCATCCCCCCCATCTCAGCCAGGTGAAGTATGCATCCCTCCCCCCATCTTAACCAGGTGAAGTATGCATCTCTCCCCTCCCCATCTCAGCCAGGTGAAGTATACATCTCTCCCCCCCATCTCAGCCAGGTGAAGTATGCATCTCTCCCCCCCCCCATCTCAGCCAGGTGAAGTATGCATCTCTCCCCCCCATCTCAGCCAGGTGAAGTATGCATCTCCCCCCATCTCAGCCAGGTGAAGTATGCATCTCTCCCCCCATCTCAGCCAGGTGAAGTATGCATCTCTCCCCTCCCCATCTCAGCCAGGTGAAGTATGCATCTCTCCCCCCCATCTCATCCAGGTGAAGTATGCATCCCCCCCCATCTCAGCCAGGTGAAGTATGCATCTCCCCCCCCATCTCAGCCAGGTGAAGTATGCATCTCCCCCCCCCATCTCAGCCAGGTGAATTATGCATCTCCCCCCCATATCAGCCAGGTGAAGTATGCATCTCCCTCCCATCTCAGCCAGTCATAGTATGCATCTCCCCCCCCATCTCAGCCAGGTGAAGTATGCATCCCCCCCATCTCAGCCAGGTGAAGTATGCATCTCTCCCCGTCCATCTCAGCCAGGTGAAGTATGCATCTCCCCCCCATCTCAGCCAGGTGAAGTGTGCATCTTTCCCCCCCCCCATCTCATCCAGGTAAAGTATGCATCTCTCCCCCCCCCATCTCAGCCAGGTGAAGTGTGCATCTCTCCCCCATCTCAGCCAGGTGAAGTGTGCATCTCTCCCCCCATCTCAGCCAGGTCAAGTATGCATCTCTCCCCCCCATCTCAGCCAGGTGAAGTGTGCATCTCCCCCCCATCTCAGCCAGGTGAAGTATGCATCTCTCCCTCCCCATCTCAGCCAGGTGAAGTATGCATCTCTCCCCCCCATCTCAGCCAGGTGAAGTATGCATCTCCCCCCCCCCATCTCAGCCAGGTGCGTATGGATCTCCCCCCCCCCATCTCAGCCAGGTGAAGTATGCATCTCTCCACCCCATCTCAGCCAGGTGAAGTATGCATCTCTCTCCCCCCCATCTTAGCCAGGGGAAGTATGCATCTCTCCCCCCTATCTCAGCCAGGTGAAGTATGCATCTCTCCCTCCCCATCTCAGCCAGGTGAAGTATGCATCTCCCCCCCCATCTCAGCCAGGTGAAGTATGCATCTCTCCACCCCATCTCAGCCAGGTGAAGTATGCATCTCTCCCCCCATCTCAGCCAGGTGAAGTATGCATCTCTCCCCCCCTCCCCCATCTCAGCCAGGTGAAGTATGCATCCCCCTCCCCCCATCTCAGCCAGGTGAGGTATGCATCTCCCCCCCATCTCAGCCAGGTGAAGTATGCATCTCTCCCCCCCATCTCAGCCAGGTGACGTATGCATCTCTCCCTCCCCATCTCAGCCAGGTGAAGTATGCATCTCTCCCCCCCATCTCAGCCAGGTGAAGTATGCATCTCCCCCCCCATCTCAGCCAGGTGAGGTATGGATCTCCCCGCCCCATCTCAGCCAGGTGAAGTATGCATCTCTCCACCCCATCTCAGCCAGGTGAAGTATGCATCTCTCTCCCCCCCATCTCAGCCAGGTGAAGTATGCATCTCTCCCCCCATCTCAGCCAGGTGAAGTATGCATCTCTCCCCCCCCCATCTCAGCCAGGTGAAGTATGCATCTCTCCACCCCATCTCAGCCAGGTGAAGTATGCATCTCCCCCCCCCCCCATCTCAGCCAGGTGAAGTATGCATCCCCCTCCCCGCATCTCAGCCAGGTGAGGTGTGCATCACCCCCCCCATCTCAGCCAGGTGAAGTATGCATCTCCCCCCATCTCAGCCAGGTGAAGTATGCATTCCCCTCCCCCCATCTCAGCCAGGTGAGGTATGCATCTCTCCCCCCCCATCTCAGCCAGTTGAAGCATGCATCTCTCCACCCCATCTCAGCCAGGTGAAGTATGCATCTCTCGACCCCATCTCAGCCAGGTGATGTATTCATCTCTCCCCCCCATCTCAGCTAGGTGAAGTATGCATCTCCTCCCATCTCAGCCAGGTGAAGTATGCATCCCCCGCCCCCATCTCAGCCAGGTGAAGTATGCATCTCCCCACCATCTCAGCCAGGTGAAGTATGCATCTCTCCCCGCCTCTCAGCCAGGTGAAGTATGCATCTCCCCCCTCCATCTCAGCAAGGTGAAGTATGCATCCACTCCCCCATCTCAGCCAGGTGAAGTATGCATCTCTTCCCCCCCATCTCAGCCAGGTGAAGTATGCATCTCTCCCCCCATCTCAGCCAGGTGAAGTATGCCCCTCCCACCCCCCATCTCAGTCAGGTGAAGTATGCATCTCTCCCCCCATCTCAGCCAGGTGAAGTATGCATCTCCCCCCATCTCAGCCAGGTGAAGTATTCATCCCCCCCATCTCAGCCAGGTGAAGTATGCATCCCCCCATCTCAGCCAGGTGAAGTATGCATCCTCCCATCTCAGCCAGGTGAAGTATGCACCCCCCCATCTCAGCCAAGTGAAGTACGCATCTCTGCCCCCCCATCTCAGCCAGGTGAAGTATGCATCTCCCCCCCCGCCATCTCAGCCAGGTGAAGTATGCATCTCTCCCCCATCTCAGCCAGGTGAAGTATGCATCCCCCCCCCCATCACAGCCAGGTAAGTATGCATCTCCCCCCCCATCTCAGCCAGGTGAAGTATGCATCTCCCCCCCATCTCAGCCAAGTGAGTATGCATCTCTCCCCCCATCTCAGCCAGGTGAAGTATGCATCCCCCCCATCTCAGCCAGGTGAAGTATGCATCTCTCCCCCCCATCTCAGCCAGGTGAAGTATGGCATCTCTCCCCCCCATCTCAGCCAGGTGAAGTATGCATCCCCCCCATCTCAGCCAGGTGAAGTATGCATCTCTCCCCCATCTCAGCCAGGTGAAGTATGCATTTCCCCCCCTCCCCCATCTCAGCCAGGTGAAGTATGCATACCCCCCCATCTCAGCCAGGTGAAGTATGCATCTTTCCCCCCATCTCAGCCAGGTGAAGTATGCATCTCTCCCCCTCATCTCAGCCAGGTGAAGTATGCATCTCCCCCCCCCCATCTCAGCCAGGTGAAGTATGCATTCCCCCCATCTCAGCCAGGTGAAGTATGCATCTCTCCCCATCTCAGCCAGGTGAAGTATGCATCTCTCCCCCCATCTCAGCCAGGTGAAGTATGCATCTCTCCCCTCCCCATCTCAGCCAGGTGAAGTATGCATCTCCCCCCCCATCTCAGCCAGGTGAAGTATGCATCTCCCCCCCCCCATCTCAGCCAGGTGAAGTATGCAACTCCCCCCCATCTCAGCCAGGTGAAGTATGCATCTCTCCCCCCATCTTAACCAGGTGAAGTATGCATCTCTCACCTCCCCATCTCAGCCAGGTGAAGTATGCATCTCTCCCCCCCATCTCAGCCAGGTGAAGTATGCATCTCCCCCCCCATCTCAGCCAGGTGAAGTATGCATCTCCCCCCCATCTCAGCCAGGTGAAGTATGCATCTCTCCCCCCCATCTCAGCCAGGTGAAGTATGCATCCCCCCCATCTCAGCCAGGTGAAGTATGCATCTCTCCCCCCCCCATCTCAGCCAGGTGAAGTATGCATCCCCCTCCCATCTCAGCCAAGTGAAGTATGCATCTCTCCCCCCCATCTCAGCCAGGTGAAGTATGCATCTCCCCCCCCCCCATCTCAGCCAGGTGAAGTATGCACCCCCCCCCCCATCTCAGCCAGGTGAAGTATGTATCCCTCCCCCCCATCTCAGCCAGGTGAAGTATGCATCCCTCCTATCTCAGCCAGGTGAAGTATGCATCTCCCCCCCCATCTCAGCCAGGTGAAGTATGCATCTCTCCCCCCATCTCAGCCAGGTGAAGTATGCATCTCCCCCCCATCTCAGCCAGGTGAAGTATGCACCCCCCCCCCATCTCAGCCAGGTGAAGGATGCATCTCCCCCCCCATCTCAGCCAGGTGAAGTATGCATCTCTCCCCCCCATCTCAGCCAGGTGAATTATGCATCCCCCCCATCTCAGCCATGTGAAGTATGCATCTCTCCCCCATCTCAGCCAGGTGAAGTATGCATCTCTCCCCCCATCTCAGCCAGGTGAAGTATGCATCTCCCCCCCATCTCAGCCAGGGGAAGTATGCATCTCTCCCCCATCTCAGCCAGGTGAAGTATGCATCTCTCCCCCCCATCTCAGCCAGGTGAAGTATGCATCTCTCCCCCCATCTCAGCCAGGTGAAGTATGCATCTCCCCCATCTCAGCCAGGTGAAGTATGCATCTCTTCCCCCCATCTCAGCCAGGTGAAGTATGCATCTCTCCCCCCCATCTCAGCCAGGTGAAGTATGCATCCCCCCCATCTCAGCCAGGTGAAGTATGCATCTCTCCCCCATCTCAGCCAGGTGAAGTATGCATCTCCCCCCCATCTCAGCCAGGTGAAATATGCATCTCTCCCCCATCTCAGCCAGGTGAAGTATGCATCTCTCCCCCCCCATCTCAGCAAGGTGAAGTATGCATCTCTCCCCCCCCCCCCATCTCAGCCAGGTGAAGTATGCATCTCTCCCTCCCCCCATCTCAGCCAGGTGAGGTATGCATCCCCCCCCTATCTCAGCCAGGTGAAGTATGCATCTCTCCCCCCATCTCAGCCAGGTGAAGTATGCATCTCTCCCTCCCCATCTCAGCCAGGTGAAGTATGCATCTCTCCCCCACCCCATCTCAGCCAGGTGAAGTATGCATTCCCCCCATCTCAGCCAGGTGAAGTATGCATCTCTCCCCATCTCAGCCAGGTGAAGTATGCATCTCTCCCCCCATCTCAGCCAGGTGAAGTATGCATCTCTCCCCTCCCCATCTCAGCCAGGTGAAGTATGCATCTCCCCCCCCCCATCTCAGCCAGGTGAAGTATGCATCCCCCCCCCCATCTCAGCCAGGTGAAGTATGCAACTCCCCCCCATCTCAGCCAGGTGAAGTATGCAACTCCCCCCCCCCATCTCAGCAAGGTGAAGTATGCATCTCCCCCCCCATCTCAGCCAGGTGAAGTATGCATCTCCCCCCCCATCTCAGCCAGGTGAAGTATGCATCTCTCCCCCATCTCAGCCAGGTGAAGTATGCATCTCTCCCCTCCCCATCTCAGCCAGGTGAAGTATGTATCTCTCCCCCCATCTCAGCCAGGTGAAGTATGCATCTCCCCCCCATCTCAGCCAGGTGAAGTATGCATCTCCCCCCTATCTCAGCCAGGTGAAGTATGCATCTCCCCCCATCTCAGCCAGGTGAAGTATGCATCTCTTCCCCCCCCCATCTCAGCCAGGTGAAGTATGCATCCCCCTCCCATCTGTCCGATATCAGCCAGGTGAACTATGCATCCCCCCCATCTCAGCCAGGTGAAGTATGCATCTCTTCCCCCCCCATCTCAGCCAGGTGAAGTATGCATCCCCCTCCCATCTCAGCCAAGTGAAGTATGCATCTCTCCCCCCCATCTCAGCCAGGTGAAGTATGCATCTCCCCCCCCCCCATCTCAGCCAGGTGAAGTATGCACCCCTCCCCCATCTCAGCCAGGTGAAGTATGCATCCCTCCCCCCCATCTCAGCCAGGTGAAGTATGCATCCCTCCCATCTCAGCCAGGTGAAGTATGCATCTCCCCCCCCATCTCAGCCAGGTGAAGTATGCATCTCTCCCCCCATCTCAGCCAGGTGAAGTATGCATCTCCCCCCCATCTCAGCCAGGTGAAGTATGCACCCCCCCCATCTCAGCCAGGTGAAGGATGCATCTCCCCCCACATCTCAGCCAGGTGAAGTATGCATCTCTCCCCCCCCATCTCAGCCAGGTGAAGTATGCATCCCCCCCATCTCAGCCAGGTGAAGTATGCATCTCTCCCCCATCTCAGCCAGGTGAAGTATGCATCTCTCCCCCCATCTCAGCCAGGTGAAGTATGCATCTCCCCCCCATCTCAGCCAGGTGAAGTATGCATCTCTCCTCCATCTCAGCCAGGTGAAGTATGCATCTCTCCCCCCCCATCTCAGCCAGGTGAAGTATGCATCTCTCCCCCATCTCAGCCAGGTGAAGTATGCATCTCCCCCATCTCAGCCAGGTGAAGTATGCATCTCTTCCCCCCATCTCAGCCAGGTGAAGTATGCATCTCTCCCCCCATCTCAGCCAGGTGAAGTATGCATCCCCCCCATCTCAGCCAGGTGAAGTATGCATCTCTCCCCCATCTCAGCCAGGTGAAGTATGCATCTCCCCCCCATCTCAGCCAGGTGAAGTATGCATCTCTCCCCCATCTCAGCCAGGTGAAGTATGCATCTCTCCCCCCCATCTCAGCCAGGTGAAGTATGCATCTCTCCCCCCATCTCAGCCAGGTGAAGTATGCATCTCTCCCTCCCCCCATCTCAGCCAGGTGAGGTATGCATCTCCCCCCCATCTCAGCCAGGTGAAGTATGCATCTCTCCCCCCCATCTCAGCCAGGTGAAGTTTGCATCTCTCCCTCCCCATCTCAGCCAGGTGAAGTATGCATCTCTCCCCCCCATCTCAGCCAGGTGAAGTATGCATCTCCCCCCCCATCTCAGCCAGGTGAGGTATGGATCTCCCCCCCCCCCATCTCAGCCAGGTGAAGTATGCATCTCTCCACCCCATCTCAGCCAGGTGAAGTATGCATCTCTCTCCCCCATCTCAGCCAGGTGAAGTATGCATCGCTCCCCCCATCTCAGCCAGGTGAAGTATGCATCTCTCCCCCCCCATCTCAGCCAGGTGAAGTATGCATCTCTCCACCCCATCTCAGCCAGGTGAAGTATGCATCTCCCCTCCCCATCTCAGCCAGGTGAAGTATGCATCCCCCTCCCTGCATCTCAGCCAGGTGAGGTGTGCATCACCCCCCCCATCTCAGCCAGGTGAAGTATGCATCTCCCCCCATCTCAGCCAGGTGAAGTATGCATTCCCCTCCCCCCATCTCAGCCAGGTGAGGTATGCATCTCTCCCCCCCATCTCAGCCAGTTGAAGTATGCATCTCTCCACTCCATCTCAGCCAGGTGAAGTATGCATCTCTCTACCCCATCTCAGCCAGGTGATGTATGCATCTCTCCCCCCCCCCATCTCAGCCAGGTGAAGTATGCATCTCCCCCCATCTCAGCCAGGTGAAGTATGCATCCCCCCGCCCCCATCTCAGCCAGGTGAAGTATGCATCTCCCCACCATCTCAGCCAGGTGAAGTATGCATCTCTCCCCGCATCTCAGCCAGGTGAAGTATGCATCTCCCCCCTCCATCTCAGCAAGGTGAAGTATGCATCCACTCCCCCATCTCAGCCAGGTGAAGTATGCATCTCTTCCCCCCCAACTCAGCCAGGTGAAGTATGCATCTCTCCCCCCCCATCTCAGCCAGGTGAAGTATGCCCCCTCCCACCCCCCATCTCAGTCAGGTGAAGTATGCATCTCTCCCCCCATCTCAGCCAGGTGAAGTATGCATCTCCCCCCCATCTCAGCCAGGTGAAGTATTCATCCCCCCCATCTCAGCCAGGTGAAGTATGCATCCCCCCATCTCAGCCAGGTGAAGTATGCATCCTCCCATCTCAGCCAGGTGAAGTATGCACCCCCCATCTCAGCCAGGTGAAGTATGCATCTCTCCCCCCATCTCAGCCAGGTGAAGTATGCATCTCTCCCCCCAATCTCTGCCAGGTGAAGTATGCATCTCTCCCCCCCCCCATCTCAGCCAGGTGAAGTATGCATCTCTCCCCCCATCTCAGCCAGGTGAAGTATGCATCACCCTCCCATCTCAGCCAAGTGAAGTATGCATCTCTCCCCCCCCATCTCAGCCAGGTGAAGTATGCATCTCCACCCCCCCATCTCAGCCAGGTGAAGTATGCATCTCCCCCCCACATCTCAGCCAGGTGAAGTATGCATCTCTCCCCCCCATCTCAGCCAGGTGAAGTATGCATCTCTCCCCCATCTCAGCCAGGTGAGGTATGCATCCCCCCCCCATCACAGCCAGGTAAGTATGCATCCCCCCCCCCCCATCTCAGCCAGGTGAAGTATGCATCTCCCCCCCATCTCAGCCAAGTGAGTATGCATCTCTCCCCCCATCTCAGCCAGGTGAAGTATGCACCCCCCCCCATCTCAGCCAGGTGAAGTATGCATCTCTCCCCCCAATCTCAGCCAGGTGAAGTATGGCATCTCCCCCCCCCATCTCAGCCAGGTGAAGTATGCATCCCCCCCATCTCAGCCAGGTGAAGTATGCATCTCTCCCCCATCTCAGCCAGGTGAAGTATGCATGTCCCCCCCTCCCCCATCTCAGCCAGGTGAAGTATGCATACCCCCCATCTCAGCCAGGTGAAGTATGCATCTTTCCCCCCATCTCAGCCAGGTGAAGTATGCATCTCTCCCCCTCATCTCAGCAAGGTGAAGTATGCATCTCCCCCCCCCCATCTCAGCCAGGTGAAGTATGCATTCCCCCCATCTCAGCCGGGTGAAGTATGCATCTCTCCCCATCTCAGCCAGGTGAAGTATGCATCTCTCCCCCCATCTCAGCCAGGTGAAGTATGCATCTCCCCCCATCTCAGCCAGGTGAAGTATGCATCTCCCCCCCATCTTAACCAGGTGAAGTATGCATCTCTCACCTCCCCATCTCTGCCAGGTGAAGTATGCATCTCTCCCCCCCATCTCAGCCAGGTGAAGTATGCACCCCCCCCATCTCAGCCAGGTGAAGTATGCATCTCCCCCCCCCATCTCAGCCAGGTGAAGTATGCATCTCTCCCCCCCATCTCAGCCAGGTGAAGTATGCATCCCCCCCATCTCAGCCAGGTGAAGTATGCATCTCTTCCCCCCCCCATCTCAGCCAGGTGAAGTATGCATCCCCCTCCCATCTCAGCCAAGTGAAGTATGCATCTCTCCCCCCCATCTCAGCCAGGTGAAGTATGCATCCCCCCCCATCTCAGCCAGGTGAAGTATGCATCCCCCCCATCTCAGCCAGGTGAAGTATGCATCCCTCCCCCCCATCTCAGCCAGGTGAAGTATGCATCCCTCCCATCTCAGCCAGGTGAAGTATGCATCTCCCCCCCCCCATCTCAGCCAGGTGAAGTATGCATCTCCCACCCATCTCAGCCAGGTGAAGTATGCATCTCCCCCCCCATCTCAGCCAGGTGAAGTATGCACCCCCCCATCTCAGCCAGGTGAAGGATGCATCTCCCCCCCCCCATCTCAGCCAGGTGAAGTATGCATCTCTCCCCCCCATCTCAGCCAGGTGAAGTATGCATCCCCACCATCTCAGCCAGGTGAAGTATGCATCTCTCCCCAATCTCAGCCAGGTGAAGTATGCATCTCTCCCCCCATCTCAGCCAGGTGAAGTATGCATCTCCCCCCCATCTCAGCCAGGTGAAGTATGCATCTCTCCCCCATCTCAGCCAGGTGAAGTATGCATCTCCCCCATCTCAGCCAGGTGAAGTATGCATCTCTTCCCCCCATCTCAGCCAGGTGAAGTATGCATCTCTCCCCCCCATCTCAGCCAGGTGAAGTATGCATCCCCCCCATCTCAGCCAGGTGAAGTATGCATCTCTCCCCCATCTCAGCCAGGTGAAGTATGCATCTCTCCCCCCATCTCAGCCAGGTGAAGTATGCATCTCCCCCCCCATCTCAGCCAGGTGAAGTATGCATCTCTCCCCCATCTCAGCCAGGTGAAGTATGCATCTCTCCCCCCCATCTCAGCCAGGTGAAGTATGCATCTCTCCCCCCATCTCAGCCAGGTGAAGTATGCATCTCCCCCATCTCAGCCAGGTGAAGTATGCATCTCTTCCCCCCATCTCAGCCAGGTGAAGTATGCATCTCTCCCTCCCCATCTCAGCCAGGTGAAGTATGCATCTCTCCCCCCCATCTCAGCCAGGTGAAGTATGCACCCCCCCACATCTAAGCCAGGTGAAGTATGCATCCCCCTCCCCCCATCTCAGCCAGGTGAGGTATGCATCTCCCCCCCATCTCAGCCAGGTGAAGTATGCATCTCTCCCCCACATCTCAGCCAGGTGAAGTATGCATCTCTCCCTCCCCATATCAGCCAGGTGAAGTATGCATCTCCCCCCCCATCTCAGCCAGGTGAAGTATGCACCCCCCCCATCTCAGCCAAGTGAGGTATGCATCTCCCCCCCCCCCATCTCAGCCAGGTGAAGTATGCATCTCTCCACCCCATCTCAGCCAGGTGAAGTATGCATCTCTCTCCCCCCATCTCAGCCAGGTGAAGTATGCATCTCTCCCCCCCCATCTCAGCAAGGTGAAGTATGCATCTCTGCCCCCATCTCAGCCAGGTGAAGTATGCATCTCTCCCCCCCATCTCACCCAGGTGAAGTATGCATCCCCCCCCATCTCAGCCAGGTGAAGTATGCATCTCTCCCCATCTCAGCCAGGTGAAGTATGCATCTCTCCCCTCCCCATCTCAGCCAGGTGAAGTATGCATCTCTCCCCCCCATCTCAGCCAGGTGAAGTATGCATCTCCCCCCTCCCATCTCAGCCAGGTGAAGTATGCATCCCCCCACATCTCAGCCAGGTGAAGTATGCATCCCTCCCCCCATCTTAACCAGGTGAAGTATGCATCTCTCCCCTCCCCATCTCAGCCAGGTGAAGTATACATCTCTCCCCCCCATCTCAGCCAGGTGAAGTATGCATCTCTCCCCCCCATCTCAGCCAGGTGAAGTATGCATCTCTCCCCCCCATCTCAGCCAGGTGAAGTATGCATCTCTCCCCACCTCAGCCAGGTGAAGTATGCATCTCTCCCCCCATCTCAGCCAGGTGAAGTATGCATCTCTCCCCTCCCCATCTCAGCCAGGTGAAGTATGCATCTCTCCCCCCCATCTCAGCCAGGTGAAGTATGCATCCCCCCCCCCATCTCAGCCAGGTGAAGTATGCATCTCCCCCCCATCTCAGCCAGGTGAAGTATGCATCCCCCCCCATCTCAGCCAGGTGAAGTATGCATCTCCCCCCCATCTCAGCCAGGTGAAGTATGCATCTCCCCCCATCTCAGCCAGGTGAAGTATGCATCTCCCACCCCCCCATCTCAGCCAGGTGAAGTATGCACCTCTCCCCCATCTCAGCCAGGTGAAGTATGCATCTCCCCCCTCCCCATCTCAGCCAGGTGAAGTATGCATCTCCCCCCATCTCAGCCAGGTGAAGTATGCATCTCCCTCCCATCTCAGCCAGTCATAGTATGCATCTCCCCCCCCCATCTCAGCCAGGTGAAGTATGCATCCCCCCCATCTCAGCCAGGTGAAGTATGCATCTCTCCCCGCCCATCTCAGCCAGGTGAAGTATGCATCCCCCCCCCCCATCTCAGCCAGGTTAAGTGTGCATCTTTCCCCCCCATCTCAGCCAGGTGAAGTATGCATCTCTCCCCCCCATCTCAGCCAGGTGAAGTGTGCATCTCTCCCCCATCTCAGCCAGGTGAAGTGTGCATCTCTCCCCCCATCTCAGCCAGGTGAAGTATGCATCTCTCCCCCCCATCTCAGCCAGGTGAAGTGTGCATCTCCCCCCCCATCTCAGCCAGGTGAAGTATGCATCTCTCTCCCCCCCATCTTAGCCAGGGGAAGTATGCATCTCTCCCCCTATCTCATCCAGGTGAAGTATGCATCTCTCCCTCCCCATCTCAGCCAGGTGAAGTATGCATCTCCCCCCCCATTCTCAGCCAGGTGAAGTATGCATCTCTCCACCCCATCTCAGCCAGGTGAAGTATGCAGCTCTCTCCCCCCATCTCAGCCAGGTGAAGTATGCATCTCTCCCCCCATCTCAGCCAGGTGAAGTATGCATCTCTCCCCCCCCCCATCTCAGCCAGGTGAAGTATGCATTCCCCTCCCCCCATCTCAGCCAGGTGAGGTATGCATCTCCCCCCATCTCAGCCAGGTGAAGTATGCATCTCTCCCCCCCATCTCAGCCAGGTGAAGTATGCATCTCTCCCTCCCCATCTCAGCCAGGTGAAGTATGCATCTCTCCCCCCCATCTCAGCCAGGTGAAGTATGCATCTCCCCCCCCCCATCTCAGTCAGGTGAGGTATGGACCCCCCCCATCTCAGCCAGGTGAAGTATGCATCTCTCCACCCCATCTCAGCCAGGTGAAGTATGCATCTCTCTCCCCCCATCTCAGCCAGGTGAAGTATGCATCTCTCCCCCCATCTCAGCCAGGTGAAGTATGCATCTCCCCCCCCCCATCTCAGCCAGGTGAAGTATGCATCTCTCCACCCCATCTCAGCCAGGTGAAGTATGCATCTCCCACCCCCCATCTCAGCCAGCTGAAGTATGCATCCCCCTCAACGCATCTCAGCCAGGTGAGGTGTGCATCACCCCCCCCATCTCAGCCAGGTGAAGTATGCATCTCCCCCCATCTCAGCCAGGTGAAGTATGCATTCCCCTCCCCCCATCTCAGCCAGGTGAGGTATGCATCTCTCCCCCCCCATCTCAGCCCGTTGAAGTATGCATCTCTCCACCCCATCTCAGCCGGGTGAAGTATGCATCTCTCGACCCCATCTCAGCCAGGTGATGTATGCATCTCTCCCCCCCATCTCAGCCAGGTGAAGTATGCATCTCCCCCCATCTCAGCCAGGTGAAGTATGCATCTCCCCCACCCCATCTCAGCCAGGTGAAGTATGCATCTCCCCACCATCTCAGCCAGGTGAAGTATGCATCTCTCCCCGCATCTCAGCCAGGTGAAGTATGCATCTCCCCCCTCCATCTCAGCAAGGTGAAGTATGCATCCACTCCCCCATCTCAGCCAGGTGAAGTATGCATCTCTTCCGCCCCATCTCAGCCAGGTGAAGTATGCATCTCTCCCCCCTTCTCAGCCAGGTGAAGTATGCCCCCTCCCACCCCCATCTCAGTCAGGTGAAGTATGCATCTCTCCCCCCATCTCAGCTAGGTGAAGTATGCATCTCCCCCCCATCTCAGCCAGGTGAAGTATTCACCCCCCCATCTCAGCCAGGTGAAGTATGCATCCCCCCATCTCAGCCAGGTGAAGTATGCATCCTCCCATCTCAGCCAGGTGAAGTATGCACCCCCCCATCTCAGCCAGGTGAAGTATGCATCTCTCCCCCCCATCTCAGCCAGGTGAAGTATGCATCTCTCCCCCCCCATCTCAGCCAGGTTAAGTATGCATCTCCCCCCCCCCCCCATCTCAGCCAGGTGAAGTATGCATCTCTCCCCCCATCTCAGCCAGGTGAAGTATGCATCTCTCCCCCATCTCAGCCAGGTGAAGTATGCATCTCCCCCCCCCCATCACAGCCAAGTAAGTATGCATCTCCCCCCCATCTCAGCCAGGTGAAGTATGCATCTCCCCCCCATCTCAGCCAAGTGAGTATGCATCTCTCCCCCCATCTCAGCCAGGTGAAGTATGCATCCCCCCCCCATCTCAGCCAGGTGAAGTATGCATCTCTCCCCCCCATCTCAGCCAGGTGAAGTATGGCATCTCTCCCCCCCATCTCAGCCAGGTGAAGTATGCATCCCCCCCATCTCACCAGGTGAGGTATGCATCTCTCCCCATCTCAGCCAGGTGAAGTATGCATGTCCCCCCCCATCTCAGCCAGGTGAAGTATGCATCCCCCCATCTCAGCCAGGTGAAGTATGCATCTCTTCCCCCCCCCCCCATCTCAGCCAGGTGAAGTATGCATCCCCCTCCCATCTCAGCCAAGTGAAGTATGCATCTCTCCCCCCCATCTCAGCCAGGTGAAGTATGCATCTCCCCCCCCATCTCAGCCAGTTGAAGTATGCATCCCCCCATCTCAGCCAGGTGAAGTATGCATCCCTCCCCCCCATCTCAGCCAGGTGAAGTATGCATCCCTCCCATCTCAGCCAGGTGAAGTATGCATCTCTCCCCCCATCTCAGCCAGGTGAAGTATGCATCTCTCCCCCATCTCAGCCAGGTGAAGTATGCATCTCCCCCCCCCCCATCACAGCCAGGTAAGTATGCATCTCCCCCCCATCTCAGCCAGGTGAAGTATGCATCTCCCCCCCATCTCAGCCAAGTGAGTATGCATCTCTCCCCCCATCTCAGCCAGGTGAAGTATGCATCCCCCCCCCCATCTCAGCCAGGTGAAGTATGCATCTCTCCCCCCCATCTCAGCCAGGTGAAGTATGGCATCTCTCCCCCCCATCTCAGCCAGGTGAAGTATGCATCCCCCCCATCTCACCAGGTGAGGTATGCATCTCTCCCCCATCTCAGCCAGGTGAAGTATGCATGTCCCCCCCCATCTCAGCCAGGTGAAGTATGCATCCCCCCATCTCAGCCAGGTGAAGTATGCATCTCTTCCCCCCCCCCATCTCAGCCAGGTGAAGTATGCATCCCCCTCCCATCTCAGCCAAGTGAAGTATGCATCTCTCCCCCCCATCTCAGCCAGGTGAAGTATGCATCTCCCCCCCATCTCAGCCAGTTGAAGTATGCATCCCCCCATCTCAGCCAGGTGAAGTATGCATCCCTCCCCCCCATCTCAGCCAGGTGAAGTATGCATCCCTCCCATCTCAGCCAGGTGAAGTATGCATGTCCACCCACCCCATCTCAGCCAGGTGAAGTATGCATCTCTCCCCCCATCTCAGCCAGGTGAAGTATGCATCTCTCCCCCCCATCTCAGCCAGGTGAAGTATGCATCCCCCCCATCTCAGCCAGGTGAAGTATGCATCTCTCCCCCCATCTCAGCCAGGTGAAGTATGCATCTCTCCCCCCCATCTCATCCATGTGAAGTATGCATCTCTCCCCCCGCATCTCAGCCAGGTGAAGTATGAATCCCCCCCATCTCAGCCAGGTGAAGTATGCATCTCTCCCCATCTCAGCCAGGTGAAGTATGCATCTCTCCCACCTTTTCAGCCAGGTGAAGTATGCATCTTTTCCCTCCCCATCTCAGCCAGGTGAAGTATGCATCTCTCCCCCCCATCTCAGCCAGGTGAAGTATGCATCTCCCCCCCATCTCAGCCAGGTGAAGTATGAATCTCCCCCCCATCTTAGCCAGGTAAAGTATGCATCTCCCCCCCGCCCATCTCAGCCAGGTGAAGTATGCATCTCCCCCCCATCTCAGCCAGGTGAAGTATGCATCTCCACCCCATCTCAGCCAGGTGAAGTATGCATCCCCCCCCATCGTAGCCAGGTGAAGTATGCCTCTCTCCTCATCTCAGCCAGGTGAAGTATGCATCTCCCCCCTGCCCATCTCAGCCAGGTGAAGTATGCATCCCTCCCATCTCAGCCAGGTGAAGTATGCATCTCTCCCTCATCTCAGCCAGGTGAAGTATGCATCTCTCCCCCCCATCTCAGCCAGGTGAAGAATGCATCTCTCCCCCCCATCTCAGCCAGGTGAAATATGCATCTCCCCCCCATCTCAGCCAGGTGAAGTATGCATCTCCCTCCCATCTCAGCCAGTCAAAGTATGCATCTCCCCCCCCATCTCAGCCAGGTGAAGTATGCATCCCCCCATCTCAGCCAGGTGAAGTATACATCTCTCCCTGCCCATCTCAGCCAGGTGAAGTATGCATCTCCCCCCCCCCCCCATCTCAGCCAGGTGAAGTGTGCATCTCTCCCCCCCATCTCAGCCAGGTGAAGTATGCATCTCTCCCCCCCATCTCAGCCAGGTGAAGTGTGCATCTCTCCCCCCCATCTCAGCCAGGAGAAGTGTGCATCTCTCCCCCCATCTCATCCAGGTGAAGTATGCATCTCTCCCCCCATCTCAGCCAGGTGAAGTGTGCATCTCTCCCCCCCATCTCAGCCAGTTGAAGTATGCATCTCCCCCCGCCCCATCTCAGCCAGGTGAAGTATGCATCCCCCCATCTCAGCCAGGTGAAGCATGCATCTCTCCCCCCATCTCAGCCAGGTGAAGTATGCATCCCCCCCGCCATCTCAGCCAGGTGAAGTATGCATCTCCCCCCCCATCTCAGCCAGGTGAAGTATTCATCCCCCCCCATCTCAGCCAGGTGAAGTATGCATCTCTCCCCCCCATCTCAGCCAGGTGAAGTATGCATCTCTACTCCCCCCCATCTCAGCCAGGTGAAGTATTCACCCCCCCCCATCTCAGCCAGGTGAAGTATGCATCTCTCCCCTCCGCATCTCAGCCAGGTGAAGTATGCATCTCTCCCCCCCATCTCAGCCAGGTGAAGTATGCATCCCCCCCATCTCAGCCAGGTGAAGTATGCATCTCTCCCCCCCATCTCAGCCAGGTGAAGTATGTACCCCCCCCCATCTCAGCCAGGTGAAATATGCATCTCTCCGCCCCATCTAAGCCAGGTGAAGTATGCATCCCCCCCCATCTCAGCCAGTTGAAGGATTCATCTCTCTCCCCCCCATCTCAGCCAGGTGAAGTATGCATCTCCCCCCCCCCATCTCAGCCAGGTGAAGTATGCATCCCCCTCCCCACATCTCAGCCAGGTGAGGTATGCATCTCCCTCCCCGCATCTCAGCCAGGTGAGGTGTGCATCTCTCGACCCCATCTCAGCCAGGTGAAGTATGCATCTCTACCCCCCATCTCAGCCAGGTGAAGTATGCATCTCCCACCCATCTCAGCCAGGTGAAGTATGCATCTCTCCCCCCATCTCAGCCAGGTGAAGTATGCATCTCTCCCCCCCATCTCAGCCAGGTGAAGTATGCATCTCCCCCCATCTCAGCCAGGTGAAGTATGCATCTCTCCCCCCATCTCAGCCAGGTGAAGTATGCATCTCTCCCCCCTTCTCAGCCAGGTGAAGTATGCATATCCCCACCCCATCTCAGCCAGGTGAAGTATGCATCCCCCCCATCTCAGCCAGGTGAAGTATGCATCTCTCCCCCATCTCAGCCAGGGGAAGTATGCATATCCCCCCCATCTCAGCCAGGTGAAGTATGCATCTCCCCACCCCATCTCAGCCAGGTGAAGTATGCACCCCCCCCCATCTCAGCCAGGTGAAGTATGCATCTCTCCCCCATCTCAGCCAGGTGAAGTATGCATCTCTCCCCCCCCCATCTCAGCCAGGTGAAGTATGCATCTCCCCCCCCCCATCTCAGCCAGGTGAGTATGCATCTCTTCACCCCCATCTCAGCCAGGTGAAGTATGCATCCCCCCCCCATCTCAGCCAGGTGAAGTATGCATCCCCCCATCTCAGCCAGGTGAAGTATGCATCTCCCCCCCATCTCAGCCAGGTGAAGTATGCATCCCCCCCCATCTCAGCCAGGTGAAGTATGCATATCCCCCCCCATCTCAGCCAGGTGAAGTATGCATCTCTCCCCGCCCATCTCAGCCAGGTGAAGTATGCATCCCCCCCCCCATCTCAGCCAGGTGAAGTATGCATCTCTCCCCATCTCAGCCAGGTGAAGTATGCATCTCTCCCCCCCCATCTCAGCCAGGTGAAGTATGCATCTCCCCCCCATCTCAGCCAGGTGAAGTATGCATCCCCCCCATCTCAGCCAGGTGAAGTATGCATCTCTCCCCCCCATCTCAGCCAGGTGAAGTATTCATCCCCCCCCATCTCAGCCAGGTGAAGTATGCATCTCTCCCCCCCAACTCAGCCAGGTGAAGTATGCATCTCTACTCCCCCCCATCTCAGCCAGGTGAAGTATGCATCTCTCCCCTCCCCATCTCAGCCAGGTGAAGTATGCATCTCTCCCCCCCATCTCAGCCAGGTGAAGTATGCATCCCCCCATCTCAGCCAGGTGAAGTATGCATCTCTCCCCCCCCATCTCAGCCAGGTGAAGTATGTACCCCCCCCATCTCAGCCAGGTGAAGTATGCATCTCTCCCCCCCATCTAAGCCAGGTGAAGTATGCATCCCCCCCCATCTCAGCCAGGTGAAGGATTCATCTCTCTCCCCCCCATCTCAGCCAGGTGAAGTATGCATCTCCCCCCCCATCTCAGCCAGGTGAAGTATGCATCCCCCTCCCCACATCTCAGCCAGGTGAGGTATGCATCTCCCTACCCGCATCTCAGCCAGGTGAGGTGTGCATCTCTCGACCCCATCTCAGCCAGGTGAAGTATGCATCTCTACCCCCCATCTCAGCCAGGTGAAGTATGCATCTCCCACCCATCTCAGCCAGGTGAAGTATGCATCTCTCCCCCCATCTCAGCCAGGTGAAGTATGCATCTCTCCCCCCCATCTCAGCCAGGTGAAGTATGCATCTCCCCCCATCTCAGCCAGGTGAAGTATGCATCTCTCCCCCATCTCAGCCAGGTGAAGTATGCATCTCTCCCCCCTTCTCAGCCAGGTGAAGTATGCATATCCCCACCCCATCTCAGCCAGGTGAAGTATGCATCCCCCCCATCTCAGCCAGGTGAAGTATGCATCTCTCCCCCATCTCAGCCAGGAGAAGTATGCATTTCCCCCCCATCTCAGCCAGGTGAAGTATGCATCTCCCCACCCCCCCATCTCAGCCAGGTGAAGTATGCACCCCCCCCATCTCAGCCAGGTGAAGTATACATCTCTCCCCCATCTCAGCCAGGTGAAGTATGCATCTCTCCCCCCCCCCATCTCAGCCAGGTGAAGTATGCATCTCCCCCCCCATCTCAGCCAGGTGAAGTATGCATCTCTTCACCCCCATCTCAGCCTGGTGAAGTATGCATCTCCCCCCCATCTCAGCCAGGTCAAGTATGCATCCCCCCATCTCAGCCAGGTGAAGTATGCATCTCCCCCCCATCTCAGCCAGGTGAAGTATGCATACCCCCCCCCCATCTCAGCCAGGTGAAGTATGCATACCCCCCCCCATCTCAGCCAGGTGAAGTATGCATCTCTCCCCGCCCATCTCAGTGAGGTGAAGTATGCATCCCCCCCCCCATCTCAGCCAGGTGAAGTATGCATCTCTCCCCATCTCAGCCAGGTGAAGTATGCATCTCTCCCCCCCATCTCAGCCAGGTGAAGTATGCATCTCCCCCCATCTCAGCCAGGTGAAGTATGCATCCCCCCCATCTCAGCCAGGTGAAGTATGCATCTCTCCCCCATCTCAGCCAGGTGAAGTATGCATCTCTCTCCCCCCCATCTCAGCCAGGTGAAGTATGCATCTCCCCCCCATCTCAGCCAGGTGAAGTATGCATCTCTTCACCCCCATCTCAGCCAGGTGAAGTATGCATCTCCCCCCCATCTCAGCCAGGTGAAGTATGCATCCCCCATCTCAGCCAGGTGAAGTATGCATCTCCCCCCCATCTCAGCCAGGTGAAGTATGCATCCCCCCCCCATCTCAGACAGGTGAAGTATGCATCTCTCCCCCATCTCAGCCAGGTGAAGTATGCATCTCTCCCCCCCATCTCAGCCAGGTGAAGCATGCATCCCCCCCCATCTCAGCCAGGTGAAGTATGCATCTCTTCACCCCCATCTCAGCCAGGTGAAGTATGCATCTCCCCCCCATTTCAGCCAGGTGAAGTATGCATATCCCCCCCCCCCCATCTCAGCCAGGTGATGTATGCATCTCTACCCACCCCCCATCTCAGCCAGGTGAAGTATGCATATCCCCCCCCATCTCAGCCAGGTGAAGTATGCATCTCTCCCCCCCATCTCAGCCAGGTGAAGTATGCATCCCCCCCATCTCAGCCAGGTGAAGTATGCATCTCCCCCCCATCTCAGCCAGGTGAAGTATGCATCCCCCCCCCCATCTCAGCCAGGTGAAGTATGAATCTCTCCCCCCCCATCTCAGCCAGGTGAAGTATGAATCTCCCCCCCCCCATCTCAGCCAGGTGAAGTATGCATCTTTCCCCCCCATCTCAGCCAGGTGAAGTATGCATCTCCCCCCATCTCAGCCAGGTGAAGTATGCATCTCCCCCCCATCTCAGCCAGGTGAAGTATGCATATCCCCCCTCATCTCAGCCAGGTGAAGTATGCATCTCCCCCCCCATCTCAGCCAGGTGAAGTATGCATCCCTCCCCCCATCTCAGCCAGGTGAAGTATGAATCCCCCCCATCTCAGCCAGGTGAAGTATGCATCTCCCCACCATCTCAGCCAGGTGAAGTATGCATCTCCCCCCCATCTCAGCCAGGTGAAGTATGCACCCCCCCATCTCAGCCAGGTGAAGTATGCATCTCTCCTCCCCATCTCAGCCAGGTGAAGTATGCATCTCCCTCCCCCATCTTAGCCAGGTGAAGTATGCATCTCCCCCCCCCATCTCAGCCAGGTGAAGAATGCATCCCCCCCATCTCAGCCAGGTGAAGTATGCATATCCCCCCATCTCAGCCAGGTGAAGTATGTATCTCTCCCCCATCTCAGCCAGGTGAAGTATGCATCTCTCCCCCATCTCAGCCAGGTGAAGTATGCATCCCTCCCCTTCCCATCTCAGCCAGGTGAAGTATGCATCTCCCCCCCCATCTCAGCCAGGTGAAGTATGCATATCCCCCCCCCCATCTCAGCCAGGTGAAGTATGCATATCCCCCCATCTCAGACAGGTGAAGTATGCATCTCCACCCCCCCCATCTCAGCCAGGTGAAGTATGCATCCCCCCCATCTCAGCCAGGTGAAGTATGCATCTCTCCCCCCCATCTCAGCCAGGTGAAGTATGCATCTCCCCCCCCCATCTCAGCCAGGTGAAGTATGCATCTCTCCCCCCATCTCAGGCAGGTGAAGTATGCATCCCCCCCCCATCTCAGCCAGGTGAAGTATGCATCTCTCCCCCCATCTCAGCCAGGTGAAGTATGCATCTCTCCCCCCCATCTCAGACAGGTGAAGTATGCATCTCCCCCCCATCTCAGCCAGGTGAAGTATGCATCCCCCCATCTCAGCCAGGTGAAGTATGCATCCCCCCCATCTCAGCCAGGTGAAGTATGCATCTCTCCCCACCCCCATCTCAGCCAGGTGAAGTATGCATCTCTCCCCCCATCTCAGCCAGGTGAAGTATGCATCTCCCCCCATCTCAGCCAGGTGAAGTATGCATCTCTCCCCACCCCCATCTCAGCCAGGTGAAGTATGCATCTCTCCCCACCCCCATCTCAGCCAGGTGAAGTATGCATCTCCCCCGCCCATCTCAGCCAGGTGAAGTATGCATCCCCCCCCCCCAATCTCAGCCAGGTGAAGTATGAATCTCTCCCCCCATCTCAGCCAGGTGAAGTATGCATCTCTCCCCCCATCTCAGCCAGGTGAAGTATGCATCTCCTCCCCATCTCAGCCAGGTGAAGTATGTATCTCCCCCCCATCTCAGCCAGGTGACATATGCATCTCCCCCCCATCTCAGCCAGGTGAAGTATGCATATCCCCCCCATCTCAGACAGGTGAAGTATGCATCTCTTCCCCCCCCCATCTCAGACAGGTGAAGTATGCAACCCTCCCCCCATCTCAGCCAGGTGAAGCATGCATCTCCCCCCACCTCAGCCAGGTGAAGTATGCATCTCCCCCCCCCATCTCAGCCAGGTGAAGTATGCATCTCCCCCCCCCCCATCTCAGCCAGGTGAAGTATGCATCCCCCCCATCTCAGCCAGGTGAAGTATGCATATCCCCCCCATCTCAGCCAGGTGAAGTATGTATCCCCCCCATCTCAGCCAGGTGAAGTATGCATATCCCCCCATCTCAGCCAGGTGAAGTATGCATCTCCCCCCCCCATCTCAGCCAGGTGAAGTATGCATCCCCCCCATCTCAGCCAGGTGAAGTATGCATCCCCCCCCATCTCAGCCAGGTGAAGTATGCATCTCTCCCCCCATCTCAGCCAGGTGAAGTATGCATCTCCCCCCCCATCTCAGACAGGTGAAGTATGCATCTCTCCCCCCCATCTTAGCCAGGTGAAGTATGCATCTCTCCCCCCCCATCTCAGCCAGGTGAAGTATGCATCTCACCCCCCATCTCAGCTAGGTGAAGTTTGCATATCCCCCCCCATCTCAGCCAGGTGAAGTACCCCCCCCCCATCTCAGCCAGGTGAAGTATGCATCTCTCCCCCCATCTCAGCCAGGTGAAGTATGCATCTCTCCCCACCCCCATCTCAGCTAGGTGAAGTATGCATCTCTCCCCCCATCTCAGCCAGGTGAAGTATGCATCTCTCCCCACCCCCATCTCAGCAAGGTGAAGTATGCATCTCTCCCCCCATCTCAGCCAGGTGAAGTATGCATCTCTCCCCCCATCTCAGCCAGGTGAAGTATGCATCCCCCCCCCATCCCAGCCAGGTAAAGTATGCATCTCCCCCCATGTCAGCCAGGTGAAGTATGCATCTCCCCCCCATCTCAGCCAGGTGAAGTATGCATCTCTCCCTCATCTCAGCCAGGTGAAGTATGCATCTCTCCCCCCCCCATCTCAGCCAGGTGAAGTATGCATCTCCCCCCCATCTCAGCCAGGTGAAGTATGCATCTCCCCCCCATCTCAGCCAGGTGAAGTATGCATCTCTCCCCCCATCTCAGCCAGGTGAAGTATGCATCTCCCCCCATCTCAGCCAGGTGAAGCATGCATCTCCCCCCGCCATCTAAGCCAGGTGAAGTATGCATCTCCCCCCCCCCATCTCAGCCAGGTGAAGTATGCATCTCTCCCCCCCATCTCAGCCAGATGACGTATGCATCTCCCCCCCATCTCAGCCAGGTGAAGTATGCATCTCCCCCCCATCTCAGCCAGGTGAAGTATGCATCTCCCCCCCATCTCAGCCAGGTGAAGTATGCACCCCCCCAATCTCAGCCAGGTGAAGTATGCATCTCTCCCCCCCATCTCAGCCAGGTGAAGTATGCATCTCTCCCCCCAATCTCAGCCAGGTGAAGTATGAAACTCTCAACCCCATCTCAGCCAGGTGAAGTATGCATCTCCCCCCCATCTCAGCCAGGTGAAGTATGCACCCCCCCATCTCAGCCAGGTGAAGAATGCATCTCTCCCCCCCATCTCAGCCAGGTGAAGTATGCATCTCTCCCCATCTCAGCCAGGTGAAGTATGCATCTCCCCTCCCCATCTCAGCCAGGTGAAGTATGCATCTCCCTCCCCCCCCCATCTCAGCCAGGTGAAGTATTCACCCCCCCATCTCAGCCAGGTGAAGTATGCACCCCCCATCTCAGCCCTGTGAAGTATGCATCTCTCCCCCATCTCAGCCAGGTGAAGTATGCATCTCTCCCCACCCCCATCTCAGCCAGGTGAAGTATGCATCTCTCCCCCCCATCTCAGCCATGTGAAGTATGCACCCCCCCCATATCAGCCAGGTGAAGTATGCATCTCCCCCCCATCTCAGCCATGTGAAGTATGCACCCCCCTCATCTCAGCCATGTGTAGTATGCATCTCCCCCCCATCTCAGCCAGGTGAAGTATGCATCTCCCCCCCATCTCAGCCAGGTGAAGTCTACACCCCCCCCCTCAGCCAGGTGAAATATGCATCTCTCCCCCACCATCTCAGCCAGGTGAAGTATGCATCTCCCCCCCACATCTCAGCCAGGTGAGGTATGCATCTCCCCACCCATCTCAGCCAGGTAAAGTATGCATCTCTCCCCCCCATCTCAGCCAGGTGAAGTATGCATCTCTCCCCCCATCTCAGCCAGGTGAAGTATTCACCCCCCCATCTCAGCCAGGTGAAGTATGCATTTCTCCCTCCATCTCAGCCAGGTAAAGTATGCATCTCTCCCCCCATCTCAGCCAGGTGAAGTATGCATCCCCCCCATCTCAGCCAGGTGAAGTATGCATATCCCCCCCATCTCAGCCAGGTGAAGTATGTATCCCCCCCATCTCAGCCAGGTGAAGTATGCATATCCCCCCATCTCAGCCAGGTGAAGTATGTATCTCTCCCCCCCATCTCAGCCAGGTGAAGTATGCATCTCCCCCCCCCATCTCAGCCAGGTGAAGTATGCATCCCCCCCATCTCAGCCAGGTGAAGTATGCATCCCCCCCCCCCAACTCAGCCAGGTGAAGTATGCATCTCTCCCCCCATCTCAGCCAGGTGAAGTATGCATCTCCCCCCCCCCCCATCTCAGACAGGTGAAGTATGCATCTCTCCCCCCCATCTTAGCCAGGTGAAGTATGCATCTCTCCCCCCCCCATCTCAGCCAGGTGAAGTATGCATCTCACCCCCCATCTCAGCCAGGTGAAGTTTGCATATCCCCCCCCCCATCTCAGCCAGGTGAAGTACCCCCCCCCCCCATCTCAGCCAGGTGAAGTATGCATCTCTCCCCCCATCTCAGCCAGGTGAAGTATGCATCTCTCCCCACCCCCATCTCAGCTAGGTGAAGTATGCATCTCTCCCCCCCATCTCAGCCAGGTGAAGTATGCATCTCTACCCACCCCCATCTCAGCAAGGTGAAGTATGCATCTCTCCCCCCATCTCAGCCAGGTGAAGTATGCATCTCTCCCCCCATCTCAGCCAGGTGAAGTATGCATCCCCCCCCCATCCCAGCCAGGTGAAGTATGCATCTCCCCCCATGTCAGCCAGGTGAAGTATGCATCTCCCCCCCATCTCAGCCAGGTGAAGTATGCATCTCTCCCCCATCTCAGCCAGGTGAAGTATGCATCTCTCCCCCCCCATCTCAGCCAGGTGAAGTATGCATCTCCCCCCCCATCTCAGCCAGGTGAAGTATGCATCTCCCCCCCATCTCAGCCAGGTGAAGTATGCATCTCTCCCCCCATCTCAGCCAGGTGAAGTATGCATCTCCCCCCATCTCAGCCAGGTGAAGCATGCATCTCCCCCCGCCATCTAAGCCAGGTGAAGTATGCATCTCCCCCCCCATCTCAGCCAGGTGAAGTATGCATCTCTCCCCCCCATCTCAGCCAGATGACGTATGCATCTCCCCCCCATCTCAGCCAGGTGAAGTATGCATCTCCCCCCCATCTCAGCCAGGTGAAGTATGCATCTCCCCCCCATCTCAGCCAGGTGAAGTATGCACCCCCCCAATCTCAGCCAGGTGAAGTATGCATCTCTCCCCCCCATCTCAGCCAGGTGAAGTATGCATCTCTCCCCCCAATCTCAGCCAGGTGAAGTATGAAACTCTCAACCCCATCTCAGCCAGGTGAAGTATGCATCGCCCCCCCATCTTAGCCAGGTGAAGTATGCACCCCCCCCCCATCTCAGCCAGGTGAAGAATGCATCTCTCCCCCCCATCTCAGCCAGGTGAAGTATGCATCTCTCCCCATCTCAGCCAGGTGAAGTATGCATCTCCCCTCCCCATCCCAGCCAGGTGAAGTATGCATCTCCCTCCCCCCCCATCTCAGCCAGGTGAAGTATTCACCCCCCCATCTCAGCCAGGTGAAGTATGCACCCCCCATCTCAGCCCTGTGAAGTATGCATCTCTCCCCCATCTCAGCCAGAAGTATGCATCTCTCCCCACCCCCATCTCAGCCAGGTGAAGTATGCATCTCTCCCCCCATCTCAGCCATGTGAAGTATGCACCCCCCATATCAGCCAGGTGAAGTATGCATCTCCCCCCCATCTCAGCCATGTGAAGTATGCACCCCCCTCATCTCAGCCATGTGTAGTATGCATCTCCCCCCCATCTCAGCCAGGTGAAGTATGCATCTCCCCCCCATCTCAGCCAGGTGAAGTCTACACCCCCCCCCCCTCAGCCAGGTGAAATATGCATCTCTCCCCCACCATCTCAGCCAGGTGAAGTATGCATCTCCCCCCCACATCTCAGCCAGGTGAGGTATGCATCTCCCCACCCATCTCAGCCAGGTAAAGTATGCATCTCTCCCCCCCATCTCAGCCAGGTGAAGTATGCATCTCTCCCCCCATCTCAGCCAGGTGAAGTATTCACCCCCCCATCTCAGCCAGGTGAAGTATGCATTTCTCCCTCCATCTCAGCCAGGTAAAGTATGCATCTCTCCCCCCATCTCAGCCAAGTGAAGTATGCATCTCTCCCCCCATCTCAGCCGGGTGAAGTATTCACCCCCCCCATCTCAGCCAGGTGAAGTATGCATTTCTCCCTCCATCTCAGCCAGGTGAAGTATGCATCTCTCCCCCCATCTCAGCCAGGTGAAGTATGCACCCCCCCATCTCAGCCAGGTGAAGTATGCATCTCTCCCCCCATCTCAGCCAGGTGAAGTATGCATCCCCCCCCCATGTCAGCCAGGTGAAGTATTCATCTCCCCCCCCCATCTCAGCCAGGTGAAGTATGCATCTCTCCCTCCATCTCAGCCAGGTCAAGTATGCATCCCCCCCCATCTCAGCCAGGTGAAGTATGCATCTCTCCCCCTCATCTCAGCCAGGTGAAGTATGCATCTCCCCCCCCATGTCAGCCAGGTGAAGTATGCATCTCCCCCCCACATCTCAGCCAGGTGAGGTATGCATCTCCCCCCCATCTCAGCCAGGTGAAGTCTACACCCCCCCCCTCAGCCAGGTGAAATATGCATCTCTCCCCCACCATCTCAGCCAGGTGAAGTATGCATCTCCCCCCCACATCTCAGCCAGGTGAGGTATGCATCTCCCCACCCATCTCAGCCAGGTAAAGTATGCATCTCTCCCCCCCCATCTCAGCCAGGTGAAGTATGCATCTCTCCCCCCATCTCAGCCAGGTGAAGTATTCACCCCCCCATCTCAGCCAGGTGAAGTATGCACCCCCCTCATCTCAGCCATGTGTAGTATGCATCTCCCCCCCATCTCAGCCAGGTGAAGTATGCATCTCCCCCCCATCTCAGCCAGGTGAAGTCTACACCCCCCCCCCTCAGCCAGGTGAAATATGCATCTCTCCCCCACCATCTCAGCCAGGTGAAGTATGCATCTCCCCCCCACATCTCAGCCAGGTGAGGTATGCATCTCCCCACCCATCTCAGCCAGGTAAAGTATGCATCTCTCCCCCCCCATCTCAGCCAGGTGAAGTATGCATCTCTCCCCCCATCTCAGCCAGGTGAAGTATTCACCCCCCCATCTCAGCCAGGTGAAGTATGCATTTCTCCCTCCATCTCAGCCAGGTAAAGTATGCATCTCTCCCCCCATCTCAGCCAGGTGAAGTATGCATCTCTCCCCCCATCTCAGCCGGGTGAAGTATTCACCCCCCCCCCCATCTCAGCCAGGTGAAGTATGCATTTCTCCCTCCATCTCAGCCAGGTGAAGTATGCATCTCTCCCCCCATCTCAGCCAGGTGAAGTATGCACCCCCCCATCTCAGCCAGGTGAAGTATGAATCTCTCCCCCCATCTCAGCCAGGTGAAGTATGCATCCCCCCCCCATGTCAGCCAGGTGAAGTATTCATCTCCCCCCCCCATCTCAGCCAGGTGAAGTATGCATCTCTCCCTCCATCTCAGCCAGGTCAAGTATGCATCCCCCCCCCATCTCAGCCAGGTGAAGTATGCATCTCTCCCCCTCATCTCAGCCAGGTGAAGTATGCATCTCCCCCCCCCCCATGTCAGCCAGGTGAAGTATTCATCTCTCCCCCCATCTCAGCCAGGTGAAGTATGCATCTCTCCCCCCATCTCAGCCAGGTGAAGTATGCATCCCCCCCCATCTCAGCCAGGTGAAGTATGCATCTCCTCCCCATCTCAGCTAGGTGATGTATGCATCTCACCCCCCCATCTCAGCCAGGTGAAGTATGCATCTCACCCCCATCTCAGCCAGGTGAAGTATGCATCTCCCCCCATGTCAGCCAGGTGAAGTATGCATCTCCCCCCCCCATCTCAGCCAGGTGAAGTATGTATCTCCCCCCCATCTCAGCCAGGTGAAGTATGCACCCCCCCCCATCTCAGCCAGGTGAAGTATGCATCTCCCCCCCATCTCAGCCAGGTGAAGTGTGCACCCCCCCATCTCAGCCAGGTGAAGTATGCACCTCTCCCCCCCATCTCAGCCAGGTGAAGTATGCATTTCTCCCTCCATCTCAGCCAGGTGAAATATTCACCCCCCCCCCATCTCAGCCAGGTGAAGTATGCATTTCTCCCTCCATCTCAGCCAGGTGAAGTATGCATCTCTCCCCCCATCTCAGCCAGGTGAAGTATGCACCCCCCCATCTCAGCCAGGTGAAGTATGCATCTCTCCCCCCCATCTCAGCCAGGTGAAGTATGCACCCCCCCCCATGTCAGCCAGGTGAAGTATTCATCTCCCCCCCCATCTCAGCCAGGTGAAGTATGCATCTCTCCCTCCATCTCAGCCAGGTGAAGTATGCATCTCCCCCCCCCCATCTCAGCCAGGTGAAGTATGCATCTCTCCCCCCCATCTCAGCCAGGTGAAGTATGCATCCCCCCCATGTCAGCCAGGTGAAGTATGCATCTCCCCCCCATCTCAGCCAGGTGAAGTATGCATCTCCCCCATGTCAGCCAGGTGAAGTATGCATCTCCCCCCATCTCAGCCAGGTGAAGTATGCATCTCCCCCCCATCTCAGCCAGGTGAAGTATGCATCTCCCCCCATCTCAGCCAGGTGAAGTATGCATCTACCCCCCATCTCAGCAAGGTGAATTATGCACCCCCCCCATCTCAGCCAGGTGAAGTATGCATCTCCCCCCCATCTCAGCCAGGTGTAGTATGCACCCCCCCATCTCAGCCAGGTGAAGTATGCATCTTTCCCCCCCATATCAGCCAGGTGAAGTATGCATCTCTCCCATCTCAGCCAGGTGAAGTATGCATATCCCCCATGTCAGCCAGGTGAAGTATGCATCTCTCCCCCCCCCCATCTCAGCCAGGTGAAGTATGCATCTCCCCCCCATCTCAGCCTGGTGAAGTATGCATCTCCCCCCATGTCAGCCAGGTGACGTATGCTTCTCCCCCCCATCTCAGCCAGGTGAAGTATGCATCTCCCCCCCCATATCAGCCAGGTGAAGTATGCATCTCTCCACCCCCATCTCAGCCAGGTGAAGTATGCATCTCTCCCCCCCATCTCAGCCAGGTGAAATATGTATCTCCCCCACCCCATCTCAGCCAGGTGAAGTATGCATCTCCCCCCCCATCCAACCAGGTGAAGTATGCATCTCTCCCCCCATCTCAGCCAGGTGAAGTATGCATCCCCCCCCCATCTCAGCCAGGTGAAGTATGCATCTCTTCCCCCCCATCTCAGCCAGGTGAAGTATGCATCTCCTCCCCATCTCAGCTAGGTGATGTATGCATCTCTCCCCCCCCATCTCAGCCAGGTGAAGTATGCATCTCCCCCCCATCTCAGCCAGGTGAAGTATGCACCTCCCCCCATGTCAGCCAGGTGAAGTATGCATCTCCCCCCCCCCATCTCAGCCAGGTGAAGTATGCATCTCCCCCCCCATCTCAGCCAGGTGAAGTATGCACCCCCCCCCATCTCAGCCAGGTGAAGTATGCATCTCCCCCCCATCTCAGCCAGGTGAAGTATGCACCCCCCCATCTCAGCCAGGTGAAGTATGCATCTCTCCCCCCATCTCAGCCAGGTGAAGTATGCATTTCTCCCTCCATCTCAGCCAGGTGAAATATTCACCCCCCCCCCCATCTCAGCCAGGTGAAGTATGCATTTCTCCCTCCATCTCAGCCAGGTGAAGTATGCATCTCTCCCCCCATCTCAGCCAGGTGAAGTATGCACCCCCCCCCCATCTCAGCCAGGTAAAGTATGCATCTCTCCCCCCCATCTCAGCCAGGTGAAGTATGCATCCCCCCCATGTCAGCCAGGTGAAGTATTCATCTCTCCCCCCCATCTCAGCCAGGTGAAGTATGCATCTCTCCCTCCATCTCAGCCAGGTGAAGTATGCATCTCCCTCCCCATCTCAGCCAGGTGAAGTATGCATCTCTCCCCCCCATCTCAGCCAGGTGAAGTATGCATCCCCCCCCATGTCAGCCAGGTGAAGTATTCATCTCTCCCCCCCATCTCAGCCAGGTGAAGTATGCATCTCTCCCCCCATCTCAGCCAGGTGAAGTATGCATCTTCCCCCCCATCTCAGCTAGGTGAAGTATGCATCTCCCCCCATGTCAGCCAGGTGAAGTATGCATCCCCCCCATCTCAGCCAGGTGAAGTATGCATCTCCCCCCCCATCTCAGCCAGGTGAAGTATGCATCTCCCCCCCATCTCAGCCAGGTGAAGTATGCATCTCCCCCCCATCTCAGCAAGGTGAATTATGCATCCCCCCCATCTCAGCCAGGTGAAGTATGCATCTACCCCCCATCTCAGCCAGGTGTAGTATGCACCCCCCCCATCTCAGCCAGGTGAAGTATGCATCTCTCCCCCCCCCTATCAGCCAGGTGAAGTATGCATCTCCCCCCCCCCCATCTCAGCCAGGTGAAGTATGCATCTCCCCCCATCTCAGCCAGGTGAAGTATGCATCTCCCCCCCATCTCAGCCAGGTGAAGTATGCATCTCCCCCCATGTCACCCAGGTGAAATATGCATCTCTCCCCCTCCCCCATCTCAGCCAGGTGAAGTTTGCATACCCCCCCATCTCAGCCAGATGAAGTATGCATCCCCCCCCATCTCAGCCAGGTGAAGTATGCATCTCCCCCCCATCTCAGCCAGGTGAAGTATGCACCCCCCCCCATCGTAGCCAGGTGAAGTATGCATCTCTCCCCATCTCAGCCAGGTGAAGTATGCATCTCCCCCCTCCCCATCTCAGCCAGGTGAAGTATGCATCCCTCCCATCTCAGCCAGGTGAAGTATGCATCTCCCCCCTCCCCCATGTCAGCCAGGTGAAGTATGCATCTCTCCCCCATCTCAGCCAGGTGAAGTATGCATCTCTCCCCCCCCATATCAGCCAGGTGAAGTATGCATCTCTCCCCCCCCATCTCAGCCAGGTGAAGTATGCATCTCCCCCCATCTCAGCCAGGTGAAGTATGCATCTCCCTCCCATCTCAGCCAGGTGAAGTATGCATATCCCCCCCATCTCAGCCAGGTGAAGTATGCATCTCTCCCCCCCATCTCAGCCAGGTGAAGTATGCATATCCCCCCTGTCAGCCAGGTGAAGTATGCATGTCTCCCCCCCCCATCTCAGCCAGGTGAAGTATGCATCTCCCCCCCATCTCAGCCTGGTGAAGTATGCATCTCCCCCCCATCTCAGCCTGGTGAAGTATGCATCTCCCCCCATGTCAGACAGGTGATGTATGCATCTCCCCCCCCATCTCAGCCAGGTGAAGTATGCATCTCCCCCCCCATATCAGCCAGGTGAAGTATGCATCTCTCCACCCCCATCTCAGCCAGGTGAAGTATGTGTCTCTCCCCCCCATCTCAGCCAGGTGAAATATGTATCTCCCCCCCCCCATCTCAGCCAGGTGAAGTATGCATCTCCCCCCCCCCCATCCAGCCAGGTGAAGTATGCATCTCTCCCCCCATCTCAGCCAGGTGAAGTATGCATCCCCCCCCCATCTCAGCCAGGTGAAGTATGCATCTCTTCCCCCCCATCTCAGCCAGGTAAAGTATGCATCTCTCCCCCCATCTCAGCCAGGTGAGGTATGCATCTCCTCCCTCCCCCATCTCAGCCAGATGAAGTATGCATTTCTCCCCCCCCCCCCATCTCAGCCAGGTGAAGTATGCATCTATACCCCAATCACCTACCCACATCACATTTCCATGGGCATAGCATGCGACTCACCGAGAAGCCAGGATCTCTGCCCTGCATGTCACTCCATGTAGCGTGGTATCGTGGAGTTCCGCAGGACCATTGATCCGAGGAATCAGGCACAACAATGTGTGATGATCTTGTTTGAGTCACATACCATTTGCACGTTGATTGAGTGGTATAGCTTACGGTTGCGGTATGCTACCTCCATGGCACGTGGGACCACCAATTCCACATGGGTGCAGTTGATGGCACCAATGCAACCAGGGATGCCGGCCAGTGAATGGAAACCTATTTTGGTGTTTGAGATCTCCTGGGCAGACCGTGGTAAGGAAATGTGGTCGTCTGTGTGCTTGAGGAGGGCATCAAGCACTTGGTTCAGCGTACGTGAGAATAATGGTTGTGAAATGCCATGCATGTGCCCCACTGTGTGCTGGTATGTGCCTGTGGCCAGGAAGTGGTCATGGACACTACCTTCAGTAGGGGGGGGGATGGCGGTGCGTGTTTCAATCAGGCTGACAATGTCTTCATGTATCATGTCCATAATGGTGGTGATGGTGTCCCGGTCCAAAGGGTACAGGGTGTGGATCTGCTCAGGGGTTAGGTTGAATGGACTGGCTCTGCTGTGTGGAATGGGGGCTGCCTGCGTGATGCCACTGGCTGCACTGGTGGGGCATGCTGGCCCTGCCTTGCCCTCCTTCTTCTCCTGCGTCTCCTCTGTGCTGCCTGTTGTTGTTGTTGTTGTTGTAGTAGTAGCACTTCCACTGCAATCAAGTCCTCCAGCCCCTGCATTGCTAGTAGTATTGGAATCATTGTGGAGTGTGACTGGGTGTGGGATGGGGTGGGGTGTGCTCCTTTTCTTCTGGCCCAGTCTGTATTGCCTCCACCTGTGCTGATTGTGTGCACCTGTGGCAGTTAGGAACATTGCACATGTCCGTTTACGGGTGGTCCGCGATGCCGGTATTTGCACCATGGCGGTAAGGTACTTTACGGCCTTCACTAGGGTGTTATTTGCATGTCCCCGTAACTCATAATATTCCCCTGTTTGCGCCATGACGGTATTTGCAGCATGTGTGGTCGCGTGCCTGCGCACTTGAC
The DNA here is from genome assembly GCF_040938575.1 of Ambystoma mexicanum. NCBI lineage: Eukaryota > Metazoa > Chordata > Amphibia > Caudata > Ambystomatidae > Ambystoma > Ambystoma mexicanum. The sequence goes on along the minus strand of NC_090932.1, from coordinate 26,905,581 downwards.
GCTTTTAGCGGCACCATTAATTACGGTGCCGCTAATAGCGCTTTAACAGGTCCTATCCGGCCTGAGTGGTAAGCGATGCCGGTAATCCTTTACCGGCATCGTTATTCACTTACTGCCCGGGTCGTAATGAGGGCCACTGCCTTTTAACGCTCCAGTGAGTAAATAGTCTGTCGGTCGAATTGTGGATTTTATGCTTTGATGATCCAGACGCAGTGTCTGCCATTATGAGCGAGTGATTGAAGTAATTAACTTACAAGGAACTGTTTCTTTTAAGTCCCACTGAGTGGCTATGTTTAAACGTTTTGCTTAGATGTCAAGAAACATTGCAGATATGACATAGCGGGGAGGAAGGGAATACAAGACTGGGGGCGGGAAACCGAACAGCTCCAGAAGGCTCGGACGCTGGCATGGTAGAGAGTGAATCAGGCAAACAAAATCATTTGTTGATGAACCAATGTGCGTTGGTCAAGTTCTTGGGCCTAGCACTGAGTTTCCTGTAGTTTCAGTCAGTCTTAGGCAACCACCAGAGGCAGGAAACGTGGCACGAGCAGCACCCAGTGTTTCTCAATTCCCTTGGAGAACACCACTGACTCACCACAGAAGTTCACAGAGACCCTCAGCTTCAGATTCAGTGGAATGGTGCCACATATACAACATTTGAGGGTAGGGTAGCTCAGGGGGAATGTGTTTGTCTTGGAAGCATAACAACACCGTGCATAACAGGTTTGAATCCTGATCTCGTGGTTAGAAACCAATTGATGGAATTAAGTGCATTATTAAAGAACATTAATAATTATATCAATTAAGCAAATATTTACTCATTCAGTTATACATGGGCCATATTCATTCATGACCATCACATCCCTGATTATAGCATGGATCCTACTTTAGAAACCTACAATATACAGAAAACAAGATAAAGAGAAAAACCTACAGTAACACAGCCCTGCTGAGAATTGGCTACTCGCCCACCACGTAGCTTAAAGTGGTTAAAACAAAGCCTCCTTCCTGATCCGACTGGGAAAAAGACCCTATAGAATTATAAATTAATCTATTGATAATTGCAGACTTGAACTTTGAAAGGCAGCCGCTTGGCAGCTGCCTCTGTCCTTGGCCAGGGAGCTGGGGTTATTTTCTCCTGAAGCTAAAGTCTTTTGAAGGAGGTTATTAACCGAACGGCTCTCCTCTCAGAGCCCAGCCACAGGGTGTAATGGCCATACTGGTTATCTGAGCTGTTTTCCTGCTTTTATGTCAAATGAAGGGAAACAAGAGGGAATTAATCGCACAAACGTGTCTGAATTGTTTTGGGATTTAGAGACCACATTTTTTCTTGTTGCACTTGAAAATAAAGCTATTTATCCTGCCCTTAGGATCAGCAGAAATTAACTACTTCATCCCTGTACAGAAGATGCTGAAAAGAGTTGCAATGATATTAGCTCCCTGTGCCAGGTCAAGCCTCTGAGACTTTGCCAGAATGCCACCTCATTAGGGTGAAATAGCCTCACCTTTTTGGATTTTTAGAAAAAAAAGATGCAAGCAATTCTGTTTCTGAGAGCCAGGTCTCCTAATAAAGAGGATCCTTTAACAATTTTTCCATGTCAAAATAATAGTGCACACATCTGCCTCTGCTGTGACCATCTCCTGATATCTCCAGCAACTGCCCTATAGTGGCAGCAGGGAAGGTTTAAACATCACATGTATATTCCTGACAGTAGCTGTAACACAATGTTCCAAGAGGCCAGGGCGGTTTTTTAATTGTCTGCATCTCAGATTCAAACATAATAATTGTGTGCCATTGTCAGCCTAGTGACACATTATACTGTGTATATATAAGGCATGTCTGATTATGACATGGTGGCTACTAGGATCACACAATTATACAGCTACAAGATTTTCATGTCATATTATTGATAGCTTGATGAACAGTGCTCTAGTCATGACAGGGATACTGTGTATTATTTGTGAGTCATGGGTTTCTCCACAACAACTATCTGGGATTCTATGCCAGGAAGCTCTTCTTTTGATCCAAGTGAGGAACACAACACCTTCCTTTAGGGCACAGGATGTACCCTGGAAAAGACTACTGAAAAGAAATTCCTGACATAACAAAGTCACCCTCACACCAAGTAGGAAGGCATGGGAAGGGCGTGGAGTTAGAGGAGCCCGAGGAGATGTTTAGGCCTGGAGAGAGGTTCCACCATATTGGATTCTGCTAGGGCTCCCCAACTTTCCTGACCCACCCCACTTCCTGCAGAAAAAGCCCTCTGGGTATGACATCATACGGCAAAGGAAACTTGTTACAAACGCCTGGATTGGACCGCTGGCAGGAGGCCTGCTATGGGTGAATCTGCCAGAGCATTTTGCATTGAAAAGGGGGGAAACTCTACCCTTAGTTGATGTTGATTCATCTTTCTACTTCATCATCCGAAGAATCCACCTATATCTCTGTTGGGGATCCAGTCTATTACAAAATCCTCGATAGTGGCGAAGACAGAAGATTCCAAGGAAGCGGTAAGCTTTTCTTCCAATCCACCTCACAAACAAATTTGGGGTAACACTGCTGTGGGCCAAGACCTATCTGCTGTCCCGTGAACTGGAATTGGAACCAGGATCCTGATAACTGGATGTGAAGCACCCCCGGTACATGCCAAACAATCTTCTTAGAGTGGAAGTGTGGATCAAATGACTCACTTTGTCCTTGACTGGGCCTCTCAGCATCTCAGAAGACCAGAAGGCAGCTTGATCTTGCTTGACTCACTGCAAGCCAAGACAGGACCTGTGGTGTTGTGTTTAGAAATCTAAGTGCTTCAAAAGTGCACAAGTTCTCTTTCAGCCATCCAGACACTGTCTCAACACATTGAAACCAATCGCCATGACTGAACTGAAACGCTGGCTGGACTCCATGGGAGCAATCAACTCAAACTCTGATTTGATCTTCTGGAAGCTATCAGCACACCTGTCTTGAATGCGGAGTCAATTCAACAGAACTCTTGTCTAGACGCATTCTTAACCACTGGAAGACATCGCCTCGACCTTTCTCGAACGCCAACTCAATGCACTGGGAGCCCATGACTCAAACCGATTTGACTCTCTCTTGCTATTGGGAAAGCACGACTCAACCATTGCAACACCAGTCCGACTGCAGTAAAGCACCTAGGAGCCTGGCTTGATTGTGCTGAGCTTTGAAGGCGAGAAAAGTATTTAAAGGGATCCTATCCTGCTGGTCTGACTTAAAGGACCTTAGTGACTTTTAAGACCTTTCTATCTTTTAAAGACACATTCTCCAACATGGGCATTGCTGCTGAAATATTTTGCCTGAGCACCCCTGCTTATCTTCACAGAGTGACATGCAGTCTCAAAGTCTGTCTTCTTTGTATTCTCTTTAAAGGAAAGGGTCTTTAGTCTTTTATTTAGTTGTGTGCATTGTTATTTATTATTAAAGTTTCTTCATTTAATGAACCTTGCTTGGATAGTCTTTAATTTTGCTACCACTGTACTATTATTGTTTGTGTTGCACCTGTATGAGCTCGGACCACTCCTGAAGAGTATAGCCTGCCCTCGTCTCACATGAACAAAAGAGGGGAAGGAGGTATACCCAACAGGCTGTGCCTGTTTCACCTTTATGATTGGGGTCACTGCTGGTTTAGTATTAGTGTGGGATGGAGTAGGCACTGTTGCCATTATTCGTCCTTGTACTGCTGCAGAGCAGTAGTAGTATCCTCACTATGACACATGCAGACCCAGATTGGCTCTGACACTGTAGGGCTTCATCGATAGCTCTACTTGCACAAACTATCGTTGGTTTGTGAATTAAAGTGTCATCACTGCCTGTTACTCCTATGCTCCTTCCCTGTCCTGCAGGTTATTTCCAGTCTATAGCATCATGCTACCGGGATGACATCACTGTGATGACATATGGCAAAATGGGCTGATTGGATGAGTGGGAGAGCGAGGAAATTGATGGGAAGTTGCAGGGAATTAGAAGTGTTCTTTGGCAAGGCACTAACGTATTTATGAAAGAAAACAAGCTCTCATTTAAGTCACCATAAACCTGAAATCAGACAATACCTTCCAGAGGTTCACAAGGAACATCAATATGTGACTCCATGAACTGAAGAGCTGGCTTAGAAACATCCATGTACATTGACCACAAAGCCTTGCCTCTGTCAATGACGCTTATTCTCTTATTTAAAATTTTATTTTGCATTTTTAAAGCGCTCACACAGCCTAAGGGCATTGAGGCGCTGTTACAGAATATGTCTTAGTTGCATATTTATAACGCGCTAAATACCCAGAGGTTAGTAACCGTGGACCTGGGTATCAAACCAGTGTTGCTTCGTGTCGTCTTGTTTCCAAGGCGAGCACGTTGCCTATGAGCTATCCTCCGGGACAAATTGTTTCTACCACAGTTATATCTTAGGCCGGGCTCTTCGGCCTACAACCATATTAAGCAATTACTTGATAACCACAAACTGCCAGCTGTGGCCCTGAGAAAGGTTACCTGACTTGTTCCACTTCTTTATGTTTGTTGCAATATGAATGAGTTTGTTAAAACAGAATTTCTGTAACCAATGGTCCCTTAGCAAAAACATCACCCACACTATGCAACACAACTGTCAGCTCCGATCTCTGATTCCTAAAAGTACCAAAGGCGACCACTAGGGCGCGTAACCTCATGCCATGCTTCCTATTCCTTGGTTATGTGTCACACCTTCAAATTGTCCCCAATCTCGGTTTTGTTTTTCCCAGGCACTATGAAGCGGCAACCCCAGCACCCCTGTGAGTTACAGCATTATAAGTTCACAAACTAAATACGAATACACAAATAAATGCACCCTCTGAAAAGAGAGCAGTTTACTCTATACCTTAGGAGAAGTTCTGGCTTGCATGTCTCAAAAGATCCTCCATCCCAGGCGCACGAGCCTTCCTGGGATTGTCATCTCCCACCAACCCGCCACTATTGAGCCTCAGCCCTATAGCCCATGACACTCCAGCCCCAACAAGCTTCCCTAGGAAATCATGCAGAAGGACTGACTGCACACCCTCACCCCAGACACAAGCACATCAGTGCTGGGCCACATCCATATCTACACTTCACAAGTGTTAAGGATCTAGTGATCTGCCAAGGCCATCCATCAATGTGTTACAAGAACTATCCTTAAGACAAGTATACTTGCATTGAAGCAAATTGTGCAAGACATTGCAAATGCAGAAGATCTGCAAATAAGAATCATAAAATGGGTGAGTGTCTCCTCCAGAGCGGCAGTGAGCAGGTGCAGCACGCGCACAAGCTTCCTTCATATGTGGAAGAGATCTGGAGTGGATAACAGCAATAGATGCCTCTTGCATACAAAGAGCAGGTGCAGTGCAGGATGCACCAGTGCAAGCTTCTCTCATACGCAGAACTGGTGCAGGAAAGGATGCACCAGTGCAAGCTTCTCTCATACACAGAACAGGTGCAGGAAAGGATGCACCAGTGCAAGCTTCTCTCATACACAGAGCAGGTGCAGTGCAGATGCACCAGTGCAAGCTTCTCTCATCCAAAGAACAGGTGCAGTGCAGGATGCACCAGTGCAAACTTCTCTCATACACAGAACAGGTGCAGGAAAGGATGCACCAGTGCAAGCTTCTCTCATACACAGAGCAGGTGCAGTGCAGATGCACCAGTGTAAGCTTCTCTCATACAAAGAACAGGTGCAGGAAAGGATGCACCAGTGCAAGTGTCTCTCATACATAGAACAGGTGCAGGAAAGGATGCACCAGTGCAAGCTTTTCTCATACACAGAGCAAATGCAGTGCAGATGCACCAGTGCAAGTTTCTCTCATACAGAGAACAGGTGCAGGAAAGGATGCACCAATGCAAGGTTCTCTCATACACAGAGCAGGTGCAGTGCAGATGCACCAGTGCAAGCTTCTCTCATACAAAGAACAAGTGCATGAAAGGATGCACCAGTGCAAGCTTCTCTCATACAAAGAACAAGTGCATGAAAGGATGCACCAGTGCAAGCTTCTCTCATACAAAGAACAGGTGCAGGAAAGGATGCACCAGGGCAAGCGTCTCTCATACACAGAGCAGGTGCAGTGCAGATGCACCAGTGCAAGCTTCTCTCATACAAAGAACAAGTGCATGAAAGGATGCACCAGTGCAAGCTTCTCTCATACAAAGAACAGGTGCAGGAAAGGATGCACCAGTGCAAGCATCTCTCATACACAGAACAGGTGCAGGAAAGGATGCACCAGTGCAAGCTTCTCTCATACACAGAGCAAGTGCAGTGCAGATGCACCAGTACAAGTTTCTCTCATACAGAGAACAGGTGCAGGAAAGGATGCACCAATGCAAGCTTCTCTCATACACAGAGCAGGTGCAGTGCAGATGCACCAGTGCAAGCTTCTCTCATACAAAGAACAGGTGCATAAAAGGGTGCACCTGTGCAAGCTTCTCTCATACACAGAACAATTGCAGGAAAGGATGCACCAATGCAAGCTTCTCTCATACACAGAGCAGGTGCAGTGCAGATGCACCAGTGCAAGCTTCTCTCATACAAAGAACAGGTGCATGAAAGGATGCACCAGTGCAAGCTTCTCTCATGCACAGAACAGGTGCAGGAAAGGATGCACCAGTGCAATCTTCTCTCATGCACACACTGCAGGTGCAGGAAAGGATGCACCTGTGCAAACTTCTCTCATACACAGAACAGGTGCAGGAAAGGATGCACCAGTGCAAACTTCTCTCATACACAGAACAGGTGCAGGAAAGGATGCACCAGTGCAAGCTTCTCTCATGCACACACTGCAGGTGCAGGAAAGGATGCACCAGTGCAAACTTCTCTCATGCACAGAACAGGTGCAGGAAAGGATGCACCAGTGCAAGCTTCTCTCATGCACACACTGCAGGTGCAGGAAAGGATGCACCAGTGCAAGCTTCTCTCATGCACACACTGCAGGTGCAGGAAAGGATGCACCAGTACAGGCTTCTCTCGTACACAGAACGGGTATAGGTAGGAAAGCAGATGTGGAAGCTTGTCGCATACACAGGTTGAATACATGCAGCAGCAGAACAAGCTTCTCTCATACACAGAACAGGTTCAAAGCAGGAATCAGACGTAGGGCCTCGTTATGAGTGTGCCGGTCCAGAAAGGAATGCCGGAAAAATACTGGTCATTTTGTCTTAGGCATTTTTTCTGGACCGGCACATTTCAAGTTTGCCGGTGGAGTCCTGCCGGGAGTTCAGGCCCTGCCAGTGAATAAGTGCCTGAATCACTGGCACCATTACTCACGTGCCAGCTATTCAGGCACTCCCATCCCATGGTGTCGTATGGGACTCAATGGAAGGGGGAGTTACCAGTGTCTCCGCCACCCTGTGATATACTGGTAATACCAGGATATCAGGTGGCGCAGATGTTAAGGCATGTTTGCCAGTATCTCACCAGAATTTCCAGCGGGATACCGACAAACCTATAATTAGTACCTTACATTTAGAAGCAAAACCATCATCAAAAAGCTCAGCTTGTGGCCAAACAAACCACCTCCCTGTTTCCCATCCACATCAACCCTGAGTCTCACACCAACATTACCCCCTTCCAATGTTCCCGAGTCACACCTATCGAAGTCACCAATATCACCACGCATCTTGAAGCATCTAAATGCAAAGGTGAACCCCTTCCCTGCCCACATTGTCAAACTGTGCACCAATACCCTTGCTCCCACCATGACCAACATCATCAATGCCTTCTTGAACTCAAATATCGTCGCTACCCATATCAAAGAGGCTTGGATCTCCCCCCTACTTAAGGAATCCACCCTTGATCCCACCCTTCCTACTAACTACAAACCCATCACCACCGTTCCATTCCTCCTAAAAATACTGGATCTAGCTGCATAAGCCCAAAACCAACCATTGCCCGAACCAAACCATCTACTAGGATCCCAACAATCAGACTGTTGTCCTTTACACAGCACCAAATCTGCACTCATTGACCTTAAAATTCAACTAGACAACATACACGACTCAGGCAATCGCACAATCATACTTCTCCTTGACCTCCCTGCGACATTTGATCTTGTTGATCATGACATGCTTTGTCAACACCTCACCACCAAATTCCACTTTTCCATTAATGGTGCTTTCTCCATTAAATTCTTCCTCTGTGACCGCACCCCAAATGTCCACATTGGTGACTCTGCTGCAGACCTTATCCCAGTCCCACTCAGTGTCCTTCAATACTCCTGCCTCTCACGTACTCTCTGCAACACCTATAGCAAGCTTCTCTTTCTATACCAAGCTTCTCTTCCTATACCAAGCTTCTCTTTCTATACCAAGCTTCTCTTTCTATACCAAGCTTCTCTTCCTATACCAAGCTTCTCTTTCTATACCAAGCTTCTCTTTCTATACCAAGCTTCTCTTCCTATACCAAGCTTCTCTTTCTATACCAAGCTTCTCTTTCTATACCAAGCTTCTCTTTCTATACCAAGCTTCTGATTCTCTTTCTATACCAAGCTTCTCTTTCTATACCAAGCTTCTCTTTCTATACCAAGCTTCTGATTCTCTTTCTATACCAAGCTTCTCTTTAACCACCTAGACAGTCCAGGTGTTCATACACCAACTTTGCAGATGACACCAAAACCCTACTACCCATCTCAGGTGACCACGCACAAGACACTGTTGCCATCAATCGTATCTTCAGCCCCATAAGGAACTTGATGTCTAATGACCACCTTTGACTCAACGGTGACAACACAGAGTGACTTATCGTATGCCCTCCTCATTGCCTTAAGAATCATGATCCCGCCTTTTCTTCCTTCAACATCGATGGAATCACCAATCCAGTCTCCAAACATGTAAACATTATTGGTGTCCATCTGGATGCTGATCTCAACATGACCAAACATGTGAACATCCTCTCATCACCTACAGCTCATAATACGAAGCTCATCCACCTCTGCAGGCTATTTATATCACCAGACAGCTGTATTACCCTCGCTAGAACCATCATTGGTAGTAACGTGAATTACTGTAATGCCCTTCTCTCAGGCTCCTCTGCAAAGAACCCCACGAAACTTCAACTTCTTCACAACAAATCCTCAAGAGCCACATCAGGCATTTCACAGTCCAGACATGATGTCCACTGAACCCCCATCAAAGTGTGCATTGTCCTTAAAAGCCTGTCTATCACGCACCGATGCATCTACATCACAGCACCCGCCTATCCACAAACTCTACTTCTCGCCCATTACAATCCTCATCCTCTCTTTCCCTCCTCACACCCAGATTCAAAGGCAAGCAAGCCTTATTATAGAAATGTCAGGAAACTCCTTACTGAAAACTTTGCTGTTCAACAAATATGACTGAAGAATCCCTCCGCCATCCATGACTTTGCTTATATTTCATAGGGCCTCATTACGACCCAGGCGGAGGACCATGGTGCTATTAGCACCATGGTCCATGCCGGTAACTTACCGACTCCACCATGGAGAAAGGGGGAATTACCACCCCATTACAAGGTTGGTGGGGCGGTAATTCCCCCTTCCTCCATGGCCCTTCCCCATTCCCATTTTTGCCCAATAGGGCTCAATGGGACTGGGGAAGGCGCTAAGTACAGTACCGCAAATTGCGGCACCGTAATTAGCACCAAGGTCCATTTGCGGGTCCCTACTTTAACGGCTGGTTAAACCAGCCATTGAGGTCGGGTCCCGCAAAGGGACCTCTTAATAAGGCGCTAATAGGTTAACGGCGTTGCAGCCTTTTACGGTGCCGTTAACCCATTAGCGCCTGGGTCGTAATGAGGCCCATTGGGCCTCATTACACGGAAGGCGGTGAGCCATGGCGCTATTAGCGCCATGGCTCATGCCGGTAAAATACCGGCACCGCCTTGGCGGAAAGGGGATTTACCGCCCCATTCCAAGGTTGGTGGGGCGGTAAATCCCCCTTCCGCCATTGCCCTTCCCCATTCCCATTTCTGCCCCATAGGGCTCTATGGGAATGGGGAAGGCGCTAATTACAGCACCTCAATTTTGCGGTGCCGTAATTAGCTCCGAGGTCCCTTAGCGGGTTGGTTTTTAACGCCTACAAAAAGCAGGCGTTAAAGCACCAACCCGCTAAGGGACCTCGTAGTAAGGCGGTAATGGTTAACGGCTATAAAAATAGGTGATCTTCCTCATTCTCAGGAATGAGATCAAATAGGGAGTGAAACGTCCATCCTGTGGAGTGACTGACAGTCCCATGATACAGGGCAGTGGTGGGTAGGTCAGTCAGGAGAGACCCTGGCAGACAGTGCAGGCATTCATTATAAAGAAGACAATGGACAGGCCTGGCCAGCAGTGGGGACAATGGAATGTCGCGGGCTCTGGCTGCCGGATAATGCCCGCATCACGTGTGAGAGAAAGGTACAGGTGACTATTGCCCTGCACGTCAGATCAGAAATCGCATGCACCAATCATGGGCTTGAACGGTGTTGCAAATACATTAAGAACAAAAGTGAAGAATAGTTTTGTTGCTATTAGTGTGTAGGGATATATGCAAAGTGTGAGTGGTCGTATATTAATCAGTAGAAAAATGAGACATGAAAAGATTTAAGATTATTAGCTATATATTGGGGGAAACTACAAAGGCTTGGAATGCCACAGTTAGGTACAAACACTCAGTACACATTAATGAATTCATTTTTTGCAACACGCTCAATACCAGAGACAAGTCTCTAAGCCTGGAACTGGGATTGGAGCCTGTGTTGCTCTCTCGTGTCATTGCTCCTGAGCTATCCTCCACGGGCAGATGTATTTTTGGAATACATTTATATATTTTTTATTGCACGTACAGTCAACAGGTAACCTTGCACATATATTAAATGTCACACAAATTATCTTCATATCAAAAACAACATATTGCATAAAAACCATACAATGTACAGATACTACTATTTCAATACACATATTGTAAGCACTTTCTAAAATACATTAATGTTGAAATGGTGCCAGAATGTCTCCCCTACACATGTCAGGGCAGCTAGTGAGAGGGGAGTTTCAAAACCATTTCAAATGTCTGTCCAAAATGCCCTTTGGTCATATAGTCTTCGATTCCTTAAGAAAAAAAGTGTAAACATGTATTTTCCTTATCAAAGGAGTCTCAGGGCAGCCTGCCATCAGATGTTCCAACCTCTCCAGTTGGTGTTTCCTTTTACATGGCCTGCATGATCTCTGCATCACTCCCGACCCCTTCATGCACCCTCCACTTCCATCGTTAAAGCCTAACTTGAAAATCGCGTTCCCCACTTTGAGCGAGGGGACCTTTTTATATAAAGTTCAGAGTCATAAAATGGTTATTCGCGTGACATTGACATGCTGGAAAGTGAGTAATACAGAGCAGTCGCTCGTGTATGACACCAGTCGAGCTGCCAGATGGCCCTTTTTATCTTAGGAGGGGGATCCTCACCAAATGTCGATATCCTATTAATCTGGCAAATCTGACAAACAAAGTACGTTTCTGTTTCTCAATAAAACATTTAAACTACAAAACATACATTTTACAGCAGGCTCCAAGAGTTTTTTCAGAATACCCCCCTATTTCCACCTCATAATTACCTCAGCCCAAACCAGGTCCACCGCCTGAGGAACGAGCCCACGTTTCGTACGTAGAGCGAGGTTTATTGTATAAAGTTTCCGGGGGAACAGTTGGATAGTCTCAATGAACTTCATCAATTGTTACATTTTTATACATTTTTGCAACAGTAAAAACACTCTGAGATATTTTATTACCACCCACTCCTCAATCATGATTGGACAAATCATTTACAAAGAACTTTCATCTTTTACAAATTCATTATTTCTCATTGGTCATTGACAATCTTTACAACCATCTTCAGATCATAGTCGAAGTCCGCCTTTGCAAGAGATTGGTCCACGGTTGTCTATTAACAGGGTTAATGTTCAACATCTTCCCGTCCTTAAAAAAAAATCATTTTGTTTAAAATCATCAAATAATTTTCTAAAACATATTCAAAGCAAACTTTAATAACATAACGTATCGAATAGCAATGCAGAACAATCAATCCAAAAAAGAACAGCCAGTATTTACGAAACAACAAAAAAAATACACATGACAAACATACACACACCCACCACACACGCAACACAACATAGCCCATCCCCAGACATAGTCTAACGTAAATCTATTCAAAGTTAATTCCTAAGCGTACAAATTATTGAAAGGTGTCCATTGCTTGAGGTCAAGTTCCTCCCGGTTCTTATTCAACAACACTATCATTTCATGGTTGGATCTGACCACCAATCAGTCCTTTATATGAGTTTCTTTCTAGTCTTTTAAACCTTTAATACCTGCTTCATCGCAACCACCAAAGCTCTATTAATCCACTTTAGTCTCCATACGCACTGTTTTCAGAATTTCTAAATGGTGAGGTGGAATCGCCCACCCATGTAGCTTTTTTCCAAAGAAAATGTCTATCTACGCTGCTGAAAGCCGATTTTAGGTCAACAAAGGAAATATAGAGTGTTTATTTTTCACTTCTCATGTTCTTGATCAGGAGTGACAATATGAACCCATTTAGCTGGGTTGCTAAAACACTCCTAAACCCAGCATATCCACTCTCCCCACAGATATGGCCAATGTATATGACCATCACACTTCAAATGAAACTTGAACTCAAAATGCAGCAGTGCTGCAGCACTCTCACTGTGACAAATTGGATTCTGCCTCACAGGAGTACAAGGGTGAGCGGGGACAAAATGGCTTGCTCATCCCTCACACTTCTACAAACCAAAACACAACAAAACCACCAAGTTAAAACCAGGACAGTTAAGAAATATACCTCATTTGAATTTTGCGGTACATTGTGCCGAGGGCCATCAAGCATTCTTCTGATATCTGTCACCTGCTTGAGGAACTGGACCTTGACATCCTCAGTCTCACTGAGACATGGTTCACGGCCAGCTCTGTCACTAGCTTTGACACACTCCTACCTGACGGTTACAAGATCCTCTCCGTGCCCAGACCCAACCGTGCAGGGGGGGGTGTAGCCCTTATCTTCCCTGAGTGGATTCCTGCCACTGTCACTCCTACGCAGACCTACTCCTCTTTTGAATGCCTTGTCTGCCGTCTCTCTCTCTCTCCTAGCCATTCCCTTACCGTGGCTACTATCTATCGGCCACCGTGTCAAATCTCCTCCTTCCTCTCTGAGTGGGCTGACCTCTCCTCCTCACTCCTGTCCTCAACCACTCAACTCCTCTTTCTTGGTGACTTAAACATCCACTTGGATGCCTCCTGTCCCCCCACGGGACTCTTTTGTGATCTCTGCGACTCTCTCTCACTCTCTATTCTCCCTTCTGGACCTACTCATTCTGCAGGGCACACTCTTGATGCTCTGACCTCTTCCGACCTTCCCCTCTCCGTCCCTCTCTCCACTCCTCTCTCCTGGAGTGATCACTTTCTCCAATCCTCCCACCTCACCCTCCCTACCCCATAGGCAAAGCCACCCTCATCACTGCCACCCACCTTCTCGGTCATCCGACCCATGAAGCGCGTGTCAGTTGAGGCTTTCGCTGCCACCTTCTCGCCCCCACCTCCCCTTTCGTCTGACTCCCACCCTGACACAGCCCTCTCCATGCTCCACTCTGCTATATCTGATACTCTTGATATCCTTGCCCCTGTCATGAGAATCCGCCTGAAGCCCAAAGCCAAATGTAACTCCTGGTATGACTCGGATCTCGTCACCCTTAAACGCAAGCGCATGGTGGCAGAGAGGAAATGGCGTGCCTCATGTTCATCCTCTGACAAACTGGCCTGCCGCCTGCTCCAAAGGCAATACCGTCTCTCCGTTCTCATCAAGAAGAGAGCCCTTATCCAAGCCCGCATCTCTGCGGCATCTAACAACTCGGCCAAACTCTTTAAAATCTGCAAGGAGCTTGCCAACCCTGCAGCAGTCTCTACCTCTCTTGTCCCCTCCCAGGCCCTCTGCACGGCACTGGCCTCTCACTTCATCTCTAAAATTCAGGACATCCTGTCCTCACTCTCCTCCTTTCACCTCCCTCCCTCCCTCTCTTCCCGGCTCTTCCTCTGGCCCTTCTGCAGCCACCCCTCCTCCCTCCTTCTCTGCCTTTCCCCTTTTTTCTGCTGACGAGGTTTCCAGACAAGTCCGATCTATGAAAGTCTCGTCTAAACAGGTTCACCCCTGTTCCTCCAAAACGATCAAGGACCACATTTATTCCCTGGCTCCAGCCCTGGCTGATTTTTGCAACCACTCCTTCGCCTCTGGAGTCTTCCCTTCCCCCCTTAAGCACTCCCTTGTGCACCCTCTTCTTAAGAAACCCTCTTCTGACCCCTCCTGCCCGGCTAACTATCGCCCAATTTCCATCACTCCCTTCCTGGGCAAGCTTCTGGAGAATTTGACCAACTCCCAGCTTAACCTCCATGCTGAATCTGTTGGAAGTCTTCATGACCATCAATCTGTTTTCAGAGCTGCCAGAAGCACGGAAACTGCTCTCCTGAACATCCGTGAGGACCTGCTCTTGAATCTCGACTCCAACACTCCGTGTGTTCTCATCCTGCTCGATCTCTCTTCTGCCTTTGACACTGTCAACCATGCCATCCTGCTCAACCGTCTCCGTGATAACCTGGGTATCACTGGTCAGGCTCTGGCATGGCTGACCACTTTCCTCTCCAATCGACCCTCCCAGGTCCAACTGGGGTCCTTCCTCTCTGGCATCTTTTTCTCCACCTGTGGTGTCCCCCAGGGATCAAATCTCTCCCCCTGGCTGTTCAACCAGTATCTGGCACTCCTTGCCCACCGCATCGCTGCTCTCTGCCCCAACTTTCAGTGCTATGCCGACGAAACCCAGCTCATTTTCAGGCTACCCTCGGCCTCCTCCTCTCCTTCTCTCATCTCTGACTGTCTGTCTGCTATCCAGGAATGGTGTGCCGCCAGTGACCTCTGCCTTAATGCCAGTAAGACTGAGATTCTACTCATCGGCACACCCACCCCCTCCTTCCCTGCAGCTCTCTGGCCGGCCTCTCTTGGCCCTCTTCCCGCTCCTACCTGCAAGGCAAAAAACCTCGGGGTTATCTTCGACTCTACACTCTCCTTCTCTCCTCATATATCTGACGTCTCTAAGAAGTCACACTACCAGCTGCACCTCCTCAGAGGTATTCTTCCCTTCCTCTCCTTCCCCCAGAAGCTCACTGTCTCCCGAGCCCTGGTTCTCTCTAAGCTGGACTACTGTAAAAGCCTCTATCTTAATCTGCCTGCCTCCACTCTCCGCCCTCTGCAACTCATCCAGAACAGAACTGCGAGACTTGTCCTTGGCCTCAAGCCCAGGGACCGTATCTCTCCAGGACTGAAATCTCTACACTGGCTCCCAGTGGCTGTGAGGATAAAGTTCAAAACCCTCTGCATTGTCCACAAGGCCTTCTGGGGCCTGGGGCCTAACTACCTTCAACTATCTCTTCCTAAATATCTTCCTTCCCGAGCCCTTCGCTCATCCGTCTCCAACTCCCTCAGGGTCAGCAGCTTCTCGAAGCAACGAGCTGGGGGTAGATCTCTCTCCGCGGCAGGGGCCTCCCTCTGGAAGAGCCTTCCTGCCTCCCTGAATCTTGAGGAGAACCATCTCCGGTTCCGGAAGCACCTCATAACCTTCCTCTTTGCTTCTGCTTTCTCTCCCCCTCTCCCCTGCTAATTCTTCGCTGAAACTGCACTGAATCTGCAACTGGGCCACTCTCACCGACCCCGGTCCTGGGCCCAGCCACTCTCCACTTGCACTGCCTCCCTGGCAACCCCTGCACTGCGGGACTGTCTCTGTATCCCTACAGCCCCCCCTTCCCAGCACTTGTCTGCACTTACCTTGCACTTGCCACCAGCTGGCCCCCTTACTTATTTATTTTATTTTATTCTACTTACCTTGTACTGCACTTCCCCCCCTCCCCTTCCCCTTGCACTTTCTCCCTTCCCCCTACCTCTGCACTTGCACGATCTGAATGACACCTGGCCTAGTAGGATCGTTGTCTGTCTTCCCCTTGTTCCCCCCTTCCTGCCTCGTCGCGCCTTGAAACACTTGTGTATAAGGGCATTACAAATGCCATATCATATCATATCAAGGTAAACTACTAGTGACTCAAACAACACAGTATCAGACTCCAACATAGAGGGGATGTCCAATCAAGGCTATATAAAAATATAAACACTTTAATAAAATACACCATCTGCAAATATAAGAAAAATAGATTACTGTACAAGATCCCCCCCCCAGAGGAACGACAGGGAAGATGCAAGAGGCTGCAGAAAGTAGCACTTCGAGTTTAGTTCAAGGAGTGGTAGATAAGGTACTACCAAAGAGATAGCAGGGTGTAGACGATCGTGACCTAACCAGTCTCTGGGGCCCGAGTGGACCGGGGGGCAGTTCGGTGTGACAGTACCTGAATTCGGTTCTTGATGGGCTGATGCATCAGACCAAGGTTCAACATTGATCTGAGCTGATCAGGCTCAGGTGACCATGTAGGATTGCTACACTCCTGGCACCAAGTGGGCATTGTGCAGGGTCGAATCAGGGTTCTCTGTGCAGTCAAACAGTGGTAGTTCAAGTGCTGCAGGTCAGAGTGGTCCCAAGAATGCTTCAACGGTGGCCCAGCTGAGTCAGGCTTTAGCCGCTGGCACAGGTCAGCGAGTGATGTTCCAGTGGGTTGAGTCAGTGGGTGGCAGTCGTGAAGTGGTAATCAAGGTGGCGTCTAGGTGCAAGCAATGAGTCAGTGGTTCTCGGACTAGCTAGGCAGAGCGGTGTGGTAACTGCCAGGTAGAATTGGCGAGTGACCATCCAGAGATTCAGTTTGGTTTCCAGCACTGAGCAGACTCTTCGGGCCTGGCAGTTGATGGCCTCTGCTAGGACATGATTCCATGTCCACCTGATGCTGTTGGAATGCAATTGTTCGACTGGGGACACAAACTCAGATGCCAGCACCAGCGCCTTCCCTTTAGTTCAGGATGCAGGGAATATGTGTGTGGTCCAGTGCAGGCGAACAGTGAGCTTCAGCTGGTCTGGTTCTCCGGGTTGTTGTGAAGCCTTTGCAAAAGGGCTCGAGGACAGGATACTGCACTTCAGGGTCTGCTCTTCTGGCACAGAAGATCCATTGCAGATTGGTTGGTCCTGGTCCACAGCACTGGTCACTCTCGATAGTCCCTGGTCCCTTACTGTGGGTAGGGGACAGATCTTCCTTCTGCCTGCAACTGTCCCAAAGAAAGTTCAGGTGAAAGTCCCCATAGCGTCTCTTCGGCCTTAACGGATCCTCAGGGAATTGAAGGTATTCTGTTGAAGGTATACAAGGACTAATCGGTCCTGCTTTAGGGGACCAATCCCTGCTCCTGGTGGCAGCAGACTTTGCCCTCATGATCTTGCATTCAAAGTGCTTTGCTCCAGGGGAAGCAAAGAAGACAGGAAAGGGAAAGAGAGACGGTGAGAAACAAAATGGTGAAAAGCTTCTTCCATTGTCCTGAGCACTCCTGCCTACCTTAATCTCATCCCTAAACTTCCTATTGACAAAATACCTATGGATATGCAACACCCTGGTGTGAGGCTCCTCCTCCTGAATGGGTGCATTCATTTGATACCTGGGCCCAGGGTCGCTGCCTGCTGTGTGGTGGCCTCCAGAGGAGGGGGTTACCGGCCATCAAAAAGAGAATCAAAGAGGGGCTGGGTCCTCTGGGTTTCTGTATTTCCAGGTGGCTGTATCGGCCTGTTTGACCTGAATACACATTCCTTTCCACAGCAGAGCTGACTCAGGATTTAGGATCGCTGTACTTTGGGTATAGGGGGCATATCTTAAATGTTGCCCCTGTGCTACAGTGTCATTGCTGTCACCGCATCTCTTGAGCAGGCTTCTTGTGACCTTTGCACCTCCTCTGTGCCATGAGCAGACCCGGTGCTGTGGGTCAGGCTACTGATGCAGCAAGGCACCAGTGCACTATGCTTTTGCATGGAGTTGGGACAAAGGGGGATCTGGTGGGCAGGTGACCCCCCTGCAGAGGAATCACTGGCATAGTCTTGGGTAATAAACATAAACAAGCCAGGGTTTGCATCCTTGACAGATGGCAAAACCTCACACTTACCTTGGCAGTTATCTAATTCCTTTTATTTGCCATAACCTCAGGCGATGCCACACAGTTAGCACGCTCCCCCTCTTACCAAACCCCAAAAAGAAAGTAGCTTGAGTCTAGGCCTGTACAAACTCCCCAGAAATGGAACTGTGGCAGCAGAAAAGTCTTTTAGTGAATGTTCACCTCTACGTCAAGAATGGGAAGGTTTTTGGCATCCACGAATCCCGGACAAACTTGCAGCAGGCTTCTGGGTCTTTTGCGATGACTCATCGTCCAATCAGGAGTGTTAGATCTTCTGACAAATAACGTGTTTGTTTGGTGGGCTGGCTTAGCCACTCTGAGCCCCCTCGGGTGATTCATCGAGTCCATTTGCATCTGTTCTGTCAAATGGAGCACACACATCTTTTAAAGGAAGTTCGTCCATTTGTATAAGGACAAACCTACTTCACGCTCCTTTGACGGTCTTGTGGGGCTGGGACGGAAGGTGTTGCACATGGCAGGCTCAAAGTTACAGAGCGGGTGATGGGATTTTTGAGCTTTGGGGCAGTTTTGTGTGAGGTTTGGAAGAGTTCTGTCAGTTTTTATTGGTCTTTTATGCAGTTTATTTCTGTTTAGTATGATTTTAAAGCCTGTTTTTTGCCTCTATTCCTTGGTGTTTGTTCACTCTGTGATTCTGTGTTGTGTTACATTCCCTGCATAAGAAAAGAAAATAAGTCCCCCTTTCTTCTTGTAGCTTTACACACTTTATGATCACTATGTAAGGCAGTGTTAAAAGATGGCCGACAGTTCAATACCCAAGTTAGTACAATACAGTTTGGCACCAGATCACGTGATAATGGCAACGCATTGCACGTGAGCGCTGAGCAGTTCATGTGATTTCACTTAGAAGATGAAGGACAGGTTTGGGACAGGAGGACACCCTTGAGCTGCTTTCCGTCCCGTTCCTGTCTTCTGCAAAATGGAACGAGGTACGAATTAGCCTAACTAGCTTGCACTCCTTGAGTTTTTGGGACAGTTCTTTCTCATGAACTAAGGCGCTTTTCTCCTGACACGCGTCCTTTGGCCTCTTGTAGGACCACGATAAGCAAAGGATGGCACCAATAATGGAAGGCCAGTGACCCGTCCCGATCGAGCAGCAATCGGTTAGCTTACTTACAATCAGGGGAGTTGCTAGGTCTGGAAAAGACCCAGGGCTAAGCTGATGTCGGAACTGTCAGGACTGGGGGCTAGCTAGTCTTTTGGTTGTAGCAACTGAGATTCTATCCGGGGCTACAACCAAAAGATCAGGGGCTATAGCCCCCTTAGCCCCTCTCTAGCAACGCCCCTGCTTACAATGTCAGCTGCTACAGCAGTTCCATCCATTTCATGTGGATACATTATAGTCCTTCAGCATGACTATTTCTTACTTGTTAGGATCACACCCACTTTTTGCTCGCGGTGCTAACACACCAGACACAATAATTGTTCCGGCTACATTAGATGTTCAACAGAACGTTTGGTTCCAATTTGATAAGCCCTTTTATTCCTTTAATCTACATCATTTAAATAGCGTTTTCACATTGGCAGATCAGCTGCAGTGGCAGCACTAGTTGAGACGTTTACCCCAACAACAACAGAGCCTCAACAATGCCAGTAGATACCCGTGAGATGCTTTGTCAAGTGTGAAGATCATTCCCTTTATACTTAGTTTCAGGGAGCATTAAATTGTGTTATTTCATCGTAGGAAGACAGAGAGAGTTTTTTTCACCCGATGAAGGGATGGTGCCTGCCCTTAAACCCCCGTTCTCCAAAGATCCTGAAACCTCAGCCAGCACCTTGGATACTATTATAAATCATGCAGTTAAGGCCATTGCTCCACTCGCCCATAAAGAAGCAAAGCACGTCAATGCCTGGTTCTCCCCCCAGTTCCTTGAGAAAAGGGCTTCTCACTCCGGATGTAAAACCAACCCTAACGATTCATCTAAACAAGCCTTCCAAATAATCTCCTGAGAATACACTTCTGCCATAATCAAAGCCAAAGCCACCTCCTTTAGCAAATGCTAAATCAGACACTAAAGAAACCTTTGCCATCTTCAGGGAGCTTGAATCCCCAACTCCCACCCCGCCCGCTGTCAGCAAAGATGAAGACTGGTGCAATAGTGTCCTATCCGCCTTGCTGGACAAGCTTAACTCCCTTCAAAGCAAAATCCTTGCCCACCAACAGGCCCTCAGCCACCAAATCTCTAACATCCAAAATTGCATCTCCCATGACCTCCCCTCGTTCACCTTTAAAGAAAAGAGTGAACAGGAAGTTGTTGCCCTCCTCAAATCCATCAAACCATCCAATTGTAAAGGGGATGCATGCCCAGCTAAAGTCATCAAAGAATGCTCCTCTACCCTTGCTCCCTTCCTCACTGCCTTTATCAATGCTTCCTTCTCCACAGGCCGTGCCCCAACCAGCCCCGAGGAAGCATGCGTACGCCCTCTCCTTAAAAAAACCCTTGCTAGACCCATCCATCCCTGGTAACTATAGACCAATAACCACCGTCCCGTTCCTCCTTAAAATCCTGGACAAAGCAGCCTATCTGCAGGTCCAGAAATTCCTCAAGGCTAATAACCTTCTTGGCCTACGCCAGTTAGGCTTCTGTCCTGGCCACGGCACCGAGGCCGTTCTATCAGACCTCAAAAATGAAATGGATGATCTCAGTCCTCCTTCTGCTCCTGGACTTGTAAGAGGCCTTCGACTTAGTGGACCACAAAACCCTTTGCCACGACCTCTCATCTGCCGCCAATTTCTCTCCCATGGCCGCAGCCTGGATTACCTCCTTTCTCCAGGACAGAGTCATGAAAGTCTTCTCTGACAAAGCCTGCGCTCATCCGAGCCTCATCAAATGCGGAGTCCCACAGGTCTACTGCGGTTACCAGACATTTGGTCGAAAAAAATTGGTCGACCAGACAAATGGTCGAACCAATTTGGTCGAAAACCAAATGGTCGAATTTTTTTTTTTTTTTATTTTCACCCCTTTTTTTTATTTTTTTGGGGGGGTCCCCCCCCCAACCCCCTTTTTTTCTCTAAAAACCCCTTTTTTTAAAAAACGAAAACCCAAAAAATAAATATATAAATAAAAAACAAAATTCGACCATTTGGTTTTCGACCAAATTGTGTCGACCAAATGTCATTCGACCAGTTTTCAGTCGACCAAATGACTGGACACCGGCTACTGCATATCCCCTACACTATACAACGTGTTCGCGAGGCCACTTTTCCACATCCTAGACGTGTTAGGCATCACCTATACCAATAATGCCGATGATACGCAGATCCGCATCGCCCTCTGACAGGAAAACCATCAATTCCATTTACTCCACGATCCAAACATGGATGGCAGAAAATTGGCTGTGCCATAACGGGGAAAAAACAGAATTACTGCTAATTGGATCCCCTGCTTCCCTAAAGAAGCTTGACCATCAGTGCTGCTCATTCAAGATCGACAACACTGCCATCCCTGTCTCAAAATCAGTAAAAACCTTGGGAGTTCACCTAGACTCGAACCTTTCAATGACTAGACAGGTGAACGCGATAGCTTCTGCTGCGGCTTACCACTCTAAACTAATGAACGCTGCGAGACCATCCTCTCTGAGTATAATTGCCTCACCATAGCAAGAGCAATCATCGTTTCCCAGCTTGATTATTGTAATGCCTTCCTAGTAAGCACCTCCTCAGAAAATATAAACTCCAAACCGTACAAAACAATGCCCTTAGGGAAGCCAACAGCATTTCCAAAAGGGAGCACATCTCAGCAGCCAGGAAGAAAGTGCACTGCCTCCCCATTAAAGAGCGGATCATCTTTAAAACACTTACCCTCAGACATAAATGCATCCACAACACGGCCCCCATCTACCTATCTCAGAGAATCTCCAAACCCTCCTCAGACAGACCCATCAGAACGGCATACACCAACCGGATCACCATTCCCAAGTCTCTCAGGGTTCGGGCAGGAGGCTCCAGTTTCACAGTCATGGCCGCGACACACTGGAACTCCCTACCTCCCCACCTCAGAAGCATTGACTCACTCCTAGCCTTCCGGGAAACTGTTTGTATAACGCGGCCTCTCTTAGGTGAGGACTCACTGTATAATTATGATACTTTATCTGTAAACACCTATGTCTCGCTATATTGTGCTGCTCAGTGCAGCCCAGAGCAATGAAATGTTCCTGCAACGGAGACGCTCTCATGCTACAGCGCCTGGAGGCCCAAGGGCTGTTAGTGCGCTTTACAAATATAAATAAATAAAATAAATAAATACATTCCCGAAATGTGCAGTGACTACAGGATCTCCAGCTCTGAACATAAAATCATTGTCAAAACAGTGGACAACTTTTATATATCTAAAATCGCTCATTTATGATGAATGTGTATGTGGTCTTCAAAGCAAAATGAAATCGAAACAGTATTGTATATGATTGTGAATCTACAATAAGTAGGGTCAAACCAACCCACTTCCTGCACCTTGATCAGCACTTGCACACCTTCCGAATAAGAATTTGTGAATTTACACATAAAAAACGTTCTGATTTCATTACATTTTCTTGAAGTGTCCATGTATCAATATTATGATTCAAAGTGCTAATTTTGAGAAATATTGTACTGGGGATTTTTTCCCACAAGCGTACCCGGGCATTTCCTTCATGTATTTCAAGGAGCATTATTCTCTTTTCCAAATGTGTGTTCCATTATAACATTTAAAAAAAATCAATGCAATATTTCCTACACCTATTAATTTCCCTTAAAAACAATAAATGTATAAGCATTCTGACACTTGCACAGTGCCCGCGTGTATTTGTCATGCACTGTTCCATGCAGAACGGTCATGGAGGTATTGGATTACTTCAGCATTGCAGTAGAGTAGGGTTTTACTTTTAGTAGTTGTTTTTAGGAGTAGAACTGTTCTGTCTCTTGTTCTCTTGGGGTTGTGCACTGGTTCTCTCTGCTTCTCTCGGGTCTACTTTTAAGTCAGACGTTTGGGTTCTCGAGTTGTGCACTGTTCTCAATATGGTAATTTATGTCACTTGTCAGGGTGTGACTGCGCTGATAGGAGGGGAAGGGGAGAAGGTTGACAGAGAGGGGCATGGGCTGCAATTCTCTTCTGTTCATTGGGGGAGGTAGATGCATTGGGGAAAGCCTTTTGAGGGGCGGAGGTGGCAGGACCATCTGAGGATTCCTTGGTGATGACAGTAGTAGGGGAAGAAGGGGCTCAAATGGATGTCCCCACAAAAGCACTGAGAACCAGGAGGGCATGTTCCTCATGTGGAAGGAGGGGGGCAGATGCGACAAGTACCCTGGCGGAAGAGTTTGCAATGTCTCCTGTCTGGGTTGGGGGTATTAAGGTTGAAGTGGCCTCTGTCCAGCATCCAGTATTCAGCAAGGTCAGGGAGCTGCTGAGGATGAGGGGGAGGTGAGGCAGGGCGGTGGCCAAAGGGAGGACCAGCCTCTAGAGGTGCTGCAGCAGATAGTGGACCTATCTCAGTGGGAGCAGGCAGCGGAAGAAGAAGGTGAGATGAGGGAGAATACTCCTGCCATGGTAGAGGGCGTGAGCCAAGCAACACGAGGAACTCTAGAAGTAGTAAATTCAACCCCCGTCCACAGCCCACAAGGTCCTGGGTGTGAATCAATTCTGCCTGCCTCCGGGGAAGACCATCCGATAGAGGTGCATCCGGTCTTCTGTATGATGAAGGGCTATGGGAAGAGGGTCACACAGGAGCAGAAGACAAGAAAATGAAGGGGCAAGAGTCATGCCCTTGGAATTACACCGATGAGGAAGCAGGTTGCTGTACCAAGCACATAAATAAATAGTCTCCTGCGAGGCGGTTATTCACCATGCAGGTGTAAACCCCCACATGCCAGTGTGGGAGCTTCATAGTAATGTATGAAGGGTGAGCTTACGGTCCTAACATTAGTCCTGTTTTTATTTCTGCAGGTATTCTCTTCTTCCTAGATCCCAGGGGACTTGGTACGGCCAGCCCGCAGGGGGAATGGGAGCGTGAATGAGGTGATTCTAGCCAAAATCCTGTCAAAGTCTCCCCGCCCTGGGGGACAGGTGGACAGGACCAAGTATTGCATATAGCAGCAGTGCAGCGCGGGCTGAGAAGAGAGAGAGAGTGGCATCTTGACTAACACGCAGGGTGTCCCGGCCCACTGTGCTGAAGAGGTGCACTGAGGGCAGCACCGGGGCTGCTGGCGCTCTCCCCTCTTCAGGGTCGAGGAAGCAAGCAGCTGTGTACGATTTGCAGCCAGCTCGGGGTGGTAGCACCCGTGTGAGTTCGAGCAGTCGAATAGGACAGTCGGTAGTGGACGTGAGTCTGCCCTCCCCCTCGCAGAGACAGGAGTTGGGAGTGGAACAGTATACAGAGTCGGCACTACAGAGTCGCCCATGGGAACAATACAAGCATTTTTTGTCTGGCCACTTTCAGCCTTGGCAGATTATGTCAATTTCTTGTCACCTGTTAAATGAAGAGAACGTCCGAGAGTGTAAGGGGGATATGAATTAGCTGGGTATTGTGAAACATCAGCCTGCGACAGGCTCTCGTTGGCAGAACTAGAGAAAGGGGGCATATTAGAGGGAGCCTGTAGGTTAGGGGCGCCTGTATAGGCCCCTCCACGTCTTTCTGCTGTACGTTGAAGTGAAATTAGGCTGGCAGCTCTTGTCAAGTAAGAGCTAGTTCCAGGCCCTCTGCCTGACCCAGCTCCTCATATGCCACCTCACTGTGCTCCCAAACCGGGAGTTACACACCTCAAGGGTGTTTCAGGGGGCATCCATTTAAGGGCCCATAATGGCCCGGACCCTATGGGGCTCTAATGAGGGATGTGTTCTCTCAGGACTCAGGGCTCTACTTGATGGGTGTCCGCCCCACATGAGGGGGAACAGATGTTCGTCGGCATATGATGGAAAGTGCTAAAACAAGTAAAGAAGGTTTAATGATCAACAGGCCGATTCATGGAATAATTAGCGCGGCGCAAGTGGCCAAAAACGTGCGATTCGCAGTGGAATAGCGAAAATCGCAGTGGAATAGCGAAAATCGCACGAAAAGCAGCGCACATCGATTCATGGAAGGCCGTGCGCGAGAAAACCATCGGACGTGCGATAAGAAAGTGCGCGGCGCACGTTGGCGCACAGGCCATCTAACGGCATGCGCCAGGTCACAGCGAAAATCGCACAGTCCACAGCGAAAATCGCACATAGCGCGGCGCACGCAACAAAAGTAGGCGGAACACGGGGCGTAACACTCGGAATGGGGAACAACTTGCCAAAATGTGGGCGTCACGGGGGAAGCACAGGGTAAAAGTGCGCAGAACGCCCACACGCTCGCCTACAACACGTATTCATGGAATAGAATAGGTCAAAAAAGCGCACGCTCAAACCAGCGCACAGGCACAAACACGACCGCCACAAGAAAGCAGGCGGTAGCGTCTCAGCGGCTGTAAGAAATGTGCGCCAAAAGGTGCGCCAACAAATAGCACCCATATACTGCCATGATGAATGTCCTATACTGTGGCCCTCCAGGACAAATGACGTGCAAAGGGGTACCCACAAACACGGACACGCTGAAAAAAAATACGTGTGCGCGGGAAGTCTCACACGCGATTTGGCCGTGTACGTGGATTTCAGGGGTGCGCGGGAAGATCCACACGCGATTACAGCAGGGTACGTGCATTTCAGGGGTGCGCGGGAATTTCCACACGCGAATAGCCTGGCCGCGTGTATTTCAGGGGTGCGCGGGAAGTCCCACACGCGATTACAGCAGGGTACGTGTATTTCAGGGGTGCGCGGAAAGTTCCACACGCGAATAGCCTGGCCGCGTGTATTTCAGGGGTGCGCGGGAAGTCCCACACGCGATTACAGCAGGGTACGTGTATTTCAGGGGTGCGCGGGAAGTTCCACACGCGAATAGCCCGGCCGCGTGTATTTCAGGGGTGCGCGGGAAGTCCCACACGCGATTACAGCAGGATACGTGTATTTCAGGGGTGCGCGGGAAGTTCCACACGCGAATAGCCTGGCCGCGTGTATTTCAGGGGTGCGCGGGAAGTTCCACACGCGAATAGCCTGGCCGCGTGTATTTCAGGGGTGCGCGGGAAGTCCCACACGCGATTACAGCAGGGTACGTGTATTTCAGGGGTGCGCGGGAAGTTCCACACGCGAATAGCCTGGCCGCGTGTATTTCAGGGGTGCGCGGGAAGTCCCACACGCGATTACAGCAGGGTACGTGTATTTCAGGGGTGCGCGGAAAGTTCCACACGCGAATAGCCTGGCCGCGTGTATTTCAGGGGTGCGCAGGAAGTCCCACACGCGATTACAGCAGGGTACGTGTATTTCAGGGGTGCGCAGGAAGTTCCACACGCGAATAGCCTGGCCGCGTGTATTTCAGGGGTGCGCGGGAAGTTCCACACGCGAATAGCCTGGACGCGTGTATTTCAGGGGTGCGCGGGAATTTCCACACGCGAATAGGCTGGGCGCGTGTATTACAGGGGTGCGCGGGAAGTCCCACACGCGATTACAGCAGGGTACGTGTATTTCAGGGGTGCGCGGGAATTTCCACACGCGAATAGCCTGGGCGCGTGTATTTCAGGGGTGCGCGGGAATTATCACACGCGATTTGGCTTGGTACGTGTATTACAGGGGTGCGCGCGAAGTTCCACACGCGAATAGCCTGGCCGCGTGTATTTCAGGGGTGCGCGGGAAGTCCCACACGCGATTACAGCAGGGTACATGTATTTCAGGGGTGCGCGGGAAGTTCCACACGCGAATAGCCTGGCCGCGTGTATTTCAGGGGTGCGCGGGAAGTTCCACACGCGAATAGGCTGGGCGCGTGTATTTCAGGGGTGCGCGGGAAGTTCCACACGCGAATAGCCTGGGCGCGTGTATTTCAGGGGTGCGCGGGAATTTCCACACGCGAATAGGCTGGGCGCGTGTATTACAGGGGTGCGCGGGAAGTCCCACACGCGATTACAGCAGGGTACGTGTATTTCAGGGGTGCGCAGGAATTTCCACACGCGAATAGCCTGTGCGCGTGTATTTCAGGGGTGCGCGGGAATTATCACACGCGATTTGGCTTGGTACGTGTATTACAGGGGTGCGTGCGAAGTTACACACGCGATTAGGCTGGTTGGGTCCTGTCACCCTCGACGGCCCCTGCAGGCAGCCCACAAAACAGGGGACTACCCTGCACACCTGCTCATGTCTCCCACCACCCCCACCCCCCCAGTCACCAGGGGTACCCTCCACCAGGCCCCCACTCATGTCTCCCACCACCCCCACCCCCCCAGTCACCAGTGGCACCCTCCACCAGGCCCCCAACCATGTCTCCCACCACCCCACCCCCCACCATCCAGGGGCACCCTCCACCAGGCCCCCAACCATGTCTCCCACCACCCCCACCCCCCACCATCCAGGGGCACCCTCCACCAGGCCCCCACTCATGTCTCCCACCACCCCCACCCCCCACCATCCAGGGGCACCCTCCACCAGGCCCCCACTCATGTCACCCACCACCCCCACCCCCCCGCCATCAGGGGCACCCTCCACCAGGCCCCCACTCATGTCACCCACCACCCCCACCCCCCAGCAGTGCAGGGGCAGCCTCCACCAGGCCCCCACCCATGCCTCCCACCACCCCCACCCCCCCGCCACCAGGGGCACCCTCCACCAGGCCCCCACTCATGTCACCCACCACCCCCACCCCCCCACCACCAGGGGCACCCTCCACCAGGCCCCCACTCATGTCACCCACCACCCCCACCCCCCCAGTCACCAGGGGCAGCCTCCACCAGGCCCCCACTCATGTCCCCTATCACCCCCACCCCCCCGCCACCAGGGGCACCCTCCACCAGGCCCCCACTCATGTCACCCACCACCCCCACCCCCCCAGTCACCAGGGGCACCCTCCACCAGGCCCCCAACCATGTCTCCCACCACCCCCACCCCCCACCATCCAGGGGCACCCTCCACCAGGCCCCCACTCATGTCTCCCACCACCCCCACCCCCCACCATCCAGGGGCACCCTCCACCAGGCCCCCACTCATGTCACCCACCACCCCCACCCCCCCGCCATCAGGGGCACCCTCCACCAGGCCCCCACTCATGTCACCCACCACCCCCACCCCCCCAGTCACCAGGGACACCCTCCACCAGGCCCCCACTCATGTCTCCCACCACCCCCACCCCCCAGCAGTGCAGGGGCAGCCTCCACCAGGCCCCCACTCATGTCTCCCACCACCCCCACCCCCCAGCACTGTGGTGAACCTGCCAGCAGGCCCCCACACATGTCCCCCTGGCCCCAGGTCCTGACGATACACAATCATGGCAGTAATGGCCAGCATACCCAGCACAAACACCCAGGCAAGGATTGCATCCACCCACATAGTGAATGCAATCACATGACACAACCCCAATGCCAAGTATGCAAAAGAACACATGTCCGTCACACACACATACACAATGGGTGCAAGTGAATGTCAAAACCCATATCATGACATGTAACAAACCAATGAGAAAATAACACAAGTGTAAGAAAATATAAAAAATGTATTAAATACCAAAAATAAGTGAACTTTTCAAACATACAACGATGTGGCTAAGTAAATAAATGGTCCATGTCCGAGAACAAAAGTGATAAACAAAAAAACAAAGGAATAAAAAATTAAAAAGAATTTGTCCAAAGCAATATCATGTCATAGGAAATTAATGAAAAACCATTACGTCATGGTGAAAACAATAAGAAATTAAAAAAATGTATCTCCCAAAAAAACAAACTATATACAGGAATGTTCCAGGGTCCATGAGCCCAACACCAAAAATGAAACCTACCACTAACTAATGAAAAATATATGTACAAAAAAGTGGCGATTGTCCGAGCGGTCCAAAATAATAAAAATAAATAAAGGAAACCTAGCACTAACTAACTAAATAACTATATACAAAGGCAGCGGGCAAGTCCTGCGGCTCACTTGGTGATGTTGCTGGCCAGGGCATCATCGAACTCCATGTCGATGTCCTGGAGGCGGGACTCTGTCCTGGCCCCGAGGTCTCGCAGGGACAACCCCATGTCCACCTCAAACTCCCTGCGAGCTTCCTCGAGGCACTCAGCCCGCCTCAATGCCCGACGCATGGAGAACTCCGCCCTGACCATGGCGAGCCGCTCCTCTTCCGCCCGCTGCCGCTCCGCACCTATCCGCTGGCCAAACTCCTCCCACACGGAACACACCACCATCCCAGGGTTGCCCTGCCCTCCGGCCGATGCCTGCCCCTCTGATCTTGATGGCCCCCAGCCATGATGCCTTCCACGTCGAGCCCGCTGCTGCCTCCGACGCCACTGCCTCTGCCAGCACGACGGCATCCAGGCTGATGGAAACCACCGACGCCGTCGTGCACGTGCCCTGCCCGATGATGCCGTCACATCTTCCATCTGCTGGGGTCCACTTGCTGTGTTGTCCACCCCTGCTGGACCTCCGACTCCCAACTGTGGCAGGGATGGGATCCCCACCGAGCTGGCTGCATTGGTCGGGGCAGGTCCACAGGGGGCCCTGGTGGCATCTGGGCCGGAAGACGGCAAGGAGAACGACCGGTGGATAGCCTGCACAGAGGAGGAGAGGGCCGTCAGATTGGCCAACACATGCAGGAAACCCCCGAACATGGCCGATCCCAATTGGGCCACGTCGGCACGGTGCACTTCGTGATGACGTGCGTGCTCCTCCCGGGAAGCACGCACGTCATCACGAATCACAGCCGTGCGCATCGCGACCCCAATCAGGACCTTCTCCACGCGGCCAGGGGTTACCACGTCCGCAGGTGGAGGGGAGTCAGGTGACATGGACATCCCCTCTACCTGTGGACGGGCCTGGGACGGGGCATCCCTGCTGGTGCATGGTGGTGCACTCACAGGGTCAGGGACAGTGACATGCACAGGCCCCTCCACGGTGACCTGTGCTGCCTCCTGCCCCTGGCCCTGGACTGCACCACTTGCACCAGCAGGGATGCTCCCACCAGGCCCCATGTGTGCACCAGTGTCGGCCTCCTCCTCCTCTGTGCAAACCACCAACCTGGATGGCTCCTCACCGTCTCCCGCCGTAGCAGGCCCCTGTGGGGGCTCACCCACCCCTTCCGCTGCAGCCGTGGGGGCATCCCCGCCGCCTTGCTCCACAGCGCCGTCTCCGCCCTCTTCTTCACTAGCCGCTGCGTAGAGGGAGACAAAGGACACAAGCATCAGGCTACTGTACAATTGTCCCCTAGACAGGAAGCAATAGCAGATGAGCACCACTGTCAAAGTACACTTCCATCATGTCCCTCCACAACACATGGGTCAGTCCAGGCAAAACACACACAGTAACAGGCACGGTGCATGCCATGGACATTTCCATGCATGTCCAATGGACTCTAGAAACATTCAATGATATGTAACTCACATGCATCATGGCTCATGCATATCACATGCACACACTTCACCTCAGTCACATCCATCTGGCCCCAAACACACCGAACACAGGCGAAACAAGGGTAAGTTGGGTGCATCACTGAATCTGTGCATTGTCACACACATGTGTCATGCATCCATGGCATGCACAAGTCACAGACACGCAGGTCAGGCACACAGACATGGCTACCATATATGTACCTGGCATCAGCACCCATCCTTCACCCCCATCCATGTCCAGGTACAGAGACTGGCATGCTCTCATGTCCAAAATCTGCATAGGGCTCCCCATGCCGCATTTCAACACATGCAACAACCATGTGGGTCACACATCACTGGTCGCACATGCATTACCATGATGTCCCTGCACACATACATGCATACATGGCCCATGGCACACATACAGGCAAGTATCATAGAACCAGCACACCGCAACATGCCCTGTCTCACACAGTAATGCTTGGACACATACCGCTCAACTCCAGACGGGCCTCCCTCTCAAGGACCTGGGCGTGGAGCGCTGGGCGTACGCGTTCCAGGACCCTCTTCTGGATGGAACTCATGCGGCCCCGGCCCCCCTCCATGAGGCGCCGGGCCTTCACAAGGGTCCTGGACCTCAAGTCCTCCCAGCGCTTCTTGATCTTCTGGACGTTGCGGGTTGCCACCCCCTCCGCGTTGATGGCAACCACACAGTCAGCCCAGATCCTCTCCCGTCCTTCCTTGCTGGCGCGGGACGATCCAAAGAGGGCATCATACTGCCCCAGGACATGCTCCACCAGGACACCAACTTCGGTGGCAGTGAAGCTGGTGCCCCTCTGCCCCTCTGGCCTGGGGTTGCCACTGGTGCCAGATGTGGAAGTGCCCGACATGGCAACCCCAGAGGCAGGTGTGGGTGGGCAACTGGGTCCTGGGGCTGGGCTGTGGAGCGATGTAATCCCAGTTGGGAGTCTTCAGTTCCAGCAGGGGTGGACACAGCAACTGGACCCCTGCAGATGGCTGATGTGCAGGCACCAAATGGCAGGGCACGGTGGCAGCAGGCAGGCAGGCAGGCAGGCAGGCAGGCAGCAGCAGATAGCACGTGGGAGGCTGCTCGGGGCACTGGGGGGCAGTAACTCAGCCTTCTGGGCAGGAGCGTGGTGTTCCGTGTGTTTTCGGGTGGCCAGCTTGATACGGAGTGATTTGGCACGTGAAAATCCTGCACGTCAGCGTGAAATCCGAGGAAAGGCCCTTAGCGCGTAAGCGCGTCAGCACGCATACGCGATTCTATTGGACCAGAGTCCCTCAGCGCGTAAGCGCGTCTGACGTGACCCGCACGGGCGTTCCCCACTCAGCACGTGATGACGGAACACACGTGGAAATACTGCACGTCAGAGTGTCATCGCGCGATTGGCCTATGTACGTGTATTTAATGGGTGCGCGGCCACTTACACACGCAAGTACGTCAGCGAACCTGTATCCCGTGGTGCGTGTGAATTTCCACACGCTATTGGACTGGGAACTGGATTCCAGGGGTGCGCGGGTCACACGCTGTATCCCGTGGTGCGTGTGAATTTCCACACGCTATTGGACTGGGAACTGGATTCCAGGGGTGCGCGGGTCACACGCTCGCCTAGAACACGCGCAAAGCATAAAATTGCGGACTTTAACAATAACAAGCTCAGACGCCAGGATGAACATACCGTTCCTAGCAGCAGTGGCAGTGGGCTACCAAAGGAGGAGGAGGAGGATAGTCAGGGCCAGAATATTCACACCCAGAACCAGCCTTTTCGGGATGCCTGATGACCAGGTGTATGGGAGGTACAGGTTTCCACCACACATCATACTGGACCTGGTGAGTGAGTGGGAGGATGACCTCACATCACCCACCCTGTGCTCCCAAGCACTCAGCCCCCTGGAGAAGGTCCTCAATGTACTGCACTTCTTAGCCACTGGATCATTTCAGCGGACAAGTGCCATAGTGGGTGGGGTGTCACAGGCCACCCAGTCACGCTGCCTACACCAGGTCTTGAACATCATGACTGCACGCCCATCAGTCCGCAGGCACATATACCTGCCCAGAACACCTGCAGAAAGGCATGCTGCCGCCCTGGATTTTTACGGAGTGGCACGATTCCCCAAAGTGCTAGGTGCCATCGACTGCACCCATGTGGCTCTACGTCCCCCCAGGGCATCAGAGCACATCTATAGGAACCGCAAGCACTGGCATTCCATCAACGTGCAGGTAGTATGTAATGCCAAGGGAATCATCACCTCAGTATATGCCAACTATCCCGGGTCCACCCACGACAGCTTCATTTACCGAATGTCCACCCTATGCCGGGACATAGATGCTGGACGGCATGGCGATACATGGCTGCTTGGTGAGTATGTATGCCACTGCACATGCATGCATGTTGGATACTGAGCAAGGTCACAACCCCACCAATGATACCAATCACCACCTCCACAGGGGACAGTGCCTACCCTCTCAGCCCCCACATGATGACGCCAATTCGGAACCCCACCACGCCACCCCAGGTAAGATATAACACAGCCCACATTACAACCAGGGGCATAGTGGAGCGCACATTCGGAGTGCTAAAGTCACGCTTTCGCTCCCTTGACCGTTCTGGCGGGCAGCTGTTATACGCTCCCCCAGTAGTGTGCAGGATCATAGTGGCAGCATGTGTCCTGCACAACGTTGCAACACGCCGGGGCCTGGCCGTGGACATGGTGGTGGCCCCACATCCCCAACCACATGCACAGCTGCTGCGCATGGGAGGGGAAAGGGCACGGGGGGAGGCAGCCCGTACACAGCTAGTGGCTAATTACTTCACATAGAAATCACACCCCTGTGGAGTGCACACTGCCCTGGCACATTCCATCTGACAATCAATGATGACTCAACCTGACACTGATCCTGAATGTCTGGAGAATGAACCGGGAATACCATGTCAGCCTGAGATTGTTCACCTGGAAGTGTCACAATGTGTGCATCCCTACCCAC
The DNA here is from genome assembly GCF_040938575.1 of Ambystoma mexicanum. Lineage (NCBI taxonomy): Eukaryota > Metazoa > Chordata > Amphibia > Caudata > Ambystomatidae > Ambystoma > Ambystoma mexicanum. Next base: position 26,872,064 of record NC_090932.1, on the reverse strand, counting down.
ACAGACACCACCAATGCAGTTTTGTGAAGTTACACATTGAAGCAGCTAAAATGAATACCCACTTGCAAAATGCAACAAGAGGACAGTGCCATGTCAGCCAACCCAACCCCAGCACCGCCACACGACACACCGTGCCATGTTATGCTAATTGCAGGTAAACAAAGTAATCCCCACAACATGACATCAGTCTCACTATGTACAGTGGCACTATTAGAAACCTGCAACACCTGAAATGCTCACAGCAATGCCGGACCAACAACATACTTGAGCACGTAGTACCATTAACATTACATCACAAATGTTACATATTAGTAGTCTCACCACCTGGAAATGCCTGCACTCCCACCACTACCAACTGTGCAGTGTTGTCGCCATGTAGAGTTGTAGGTGCACTGCTGCCAACATGGTCCCCATCTCCAGACTAGAGGTCCTTGTGTGGACATGAGGAAGGGACCTGCAAATTGGGAGGTAGACACAGAAGAAGAGTTACACATCAATGCAACATGCAGTGTACAACACAACAGCAATATGCACTATGAATGTATACACAGTATTGACTACAGACTGGCCACACAGCTCATGGGAGTCCAACGTCACTGTGTAATTCACTGTCACTTGGGCACACCCTTTGCAAGCCCACGGAAACGGGAAGCAGGAGGGGTGTGTGTGACTCAAACCCAAGCATCTGAACCAAATACATTACAAGCCTGCATGTGCCCAGCCACAATGCAGCGTATGCCCACAGGAACCACGGAAGCCAACAGATCGAAGCCAACAGATCGAAGCCAACAGATCGTCCCAAAAAAATTGGGAATAAAAGAAATCAAAATAAAAATAAAAATAAGAAACAATCAAAAATGGCCATTGATGGGCCCGGGGGGGTTGGGGAGGCCACCCAGGAGGTCCGAGGACAGGATGCACACCAGAACCCACCTGCGTGGATCCTGGGAAGATAAAACACCTCCATGGGCTCATGGCCCACACGGCTACCCTATTGTGGGAGTATCACTGCTGTCGCTATTACCACCCTGTGCAGCTGCATCCGGAGGTGGTTGCACTATGGGAGGCAGCCCACGCAAGGCCCTAGTCTGCTCCTCCATGGCTGCAAGCATGCGGGTGTGGTAGGTCTGGTTCTGGAGGATGAGTGTGCGGAGGTCCCCATGCAACAACTCACGGGATGCCCGGACCTCCGCCCTCGTTGCCTGCATCTCAGCTGAGAGCGTACGGGTGAGACGCTCCAGCTGCTGTTCTGTCCTTTGGTGTGTTGAAGCCTCAAGCTCAACAAGAGTCGTCCTGAGGTGTAGGAGCTCCTGCCTCAGGGCTTCCCTGTGGCCCTGGGACTCAATGGAGATGGCCTCCTGCAGAGTCGCCAGTGCCGCCCGCCTGTCCCTGTTGGACCCCAACATGTCCTCCCTGTGTGACTGGCAGATGGAGTCGGTTGCCTGCTCTAGTCGCTCCATCAGCCTTTCTGGGGGGACAATGGAAGTGGCCACCCTATCCATGGCCTGAGCCATCATCTCGGATGATGCAGCCTGTTGGGTAGCCATACCGTAAATGGATTGCTCCCATGCGGTATTGCCGGGTGGCGTACGGCCACCACGTCGGCGGGCACCACACCTGTCTGGGGCAAGGCAAACTGCGCCTTGCTGTGCCGGCACTGCCTGAGGCTGCAGGACTGCATTCCCCCTCTGATCTGCTGGCCCAGGAACAGGATCAGATGTCGCGGAGTGTGACCCTGCATCCGTAACCACCGAAGGCGTAGCTGCCAACACTGACATCCCCATGGAGGGTACTGACCCTGGTGCAGGTGGGTGAGACAGAACAGAATCCCTCCCTGGAACACTCACCTGCGACGGCACGTAGGTCTCATCCGAATCAACACCTGAGTACAGCTCGGGGGAGGTGCAGCCAGAGACACCCCTTGAGAGCACGACCTGCAGCACTTGTGGGTTCTCCCCCACCACCACACCACGTCCCTCAATGGTGGTTGGTCGGCCCTGGGACACCTCCTGGGTCTGCACCATCTCCACAACCCCAGCAGTATCAGGTGCGTCTTCCCCTGCAAAGACATGTAAACAAAGAAATGGAAACAGGCATTAGCACCATGGCACACATTGAGGGCTGAGAAGCAAGAGAACCAGTACTTGATTGACACATGTCCCACATGACTAAAACCCTCCCATGCATGCACCCTCACTGCGTATGAAGTGCAGGCAAATGGCACACACTGATGACACCAAGATGGAAGATGAACACATTTTCTGCATGCTGCCTGGCAGTGGCATCACACATTGGCCTGTGATTGGCAGGTGAAACACACATGCCATCACACAGATGGCATGTACCATTGCTATTGAGTGAAGATGGAGAGGAGGGCAGCACCTATTCATTCAGTCCAGTTCCCGCATGTAATAGCTTTTCTAATTCTAACAGGTCAGATTTTTCACCTGGAGCTGCCAGTCTGAAATGGTCAAATTGCACAGGGACATGTGTGTACAAATGATATCCAGGTAACAAAGTCACTCCACTTTACCATACCCATGTCAGACATGTGACTAGTGGACAGCGACATGCCTGGTGAAAGTGGTGGAATGCAAACAAACTGACTGAATGAACAGTGAAAAAGAAGCAAATATGTTGTGTCAAGGTGACACTTCAAGGGCAACTGGCGTGCAGTTGTGCTAGATGTCTACTGTTGGCAGAAGGGATACTGCTATGGCCAAATGCAGCTGCGCAGGAAGGATTGCATGAAGCACATGGCTGACCCATACGACTCAGGCGCACACACTCTCACCTGGCACCCCAACAGAAGCCCTCACACACACACCATGCACATGGATGACACACACATGCATGTGCACTCACCGGACAATGCCTCGTAATCAGCCAGATCTCCCACGCCTTGGATCTGTTCCTCCGTGACGTAGGTCCCAGCGACTGACTCATGTGGAGTGAGTTCCATGTCTACTACTGGAGACCCACCTCCAGTCACTAGAGTTGCAGCATGACTTGAAGCCAGCTTACTCTTTGCCCTGCGCTTTAGGTCATTCCAGCGCTTATAGCAATCATTGGCTGTGCACCTCACGATTCCAAGGGCACTTACGATGTCCGCAACGGTCTGCCAGTGTGCCTGGCGTTGTGCAGGTGTGGTCTTGGATCCTGCAACAATGACCATCTCGTTGTCATGTCCGGACACATACTCGACAAGTGCATTCAGTTCGTCATCCGTGAAGCTGGGCTTCCTGGACGGGCCGGACTGTGTAGCCGTGTCTGGGGCATCAGCCTGTGCCGGACGAGCACTCTTCCTCTTCCGCTTGGAAGGTGGTGGTGATCCTGAGTGTCCTGCGCCGCTCTGGACACTAGGGGCAGGAGCCCTGGTGGACTCTGTATCAGGAGTGTGGGATTGCACACTCAGCATGGGAGTTGGTGCAGGCATTGGCTCTAGTGTGATGGTGTCAGGGGGAATGTCAGCAGCATGGACTAGGACCGACACTGTCCTGGCTGGGTGTGTGAGGGCTGGGGTGGATGGAGCCGCAGCTGCCCCTGCAGCCTCTCCGCCCTGCCTCCTTGGTGCAGCAGATGACCTTGCTGCCCCAGATCCACGTGGCATGATGGCATCAACGTGCACCAGCGCACGTGTCGTAGCCCTGCTGACCTGGAAGTCAGCCATGGAGTCAGCCAGGTCTGGTGCCACAATGGGCTGGTCCAACAAGGGCTGAGCATGGATGGTGTCAGCCACTTCAGCCTCAACGGGAGGGGGGAGGGGGGGGAGGGGGGGGGTGGTGGGTGCCCTTGACTGGTCCTCCACACATGGGGGGACAGGCTCACCCTGCAAGTTACGACCACGTCCCCTACCGGATCCACCACGGCCACCACTTGTGGCTCTTCCACCTTTGCCACCCTTACGGAATCCTCGCCTCCCAGCCATGGCACTGATATTAATGTGCGTATGGGAGTGGCTGTAGACAATTGTCCTGGGCAATTGGGGGTCAAAGGGGTTGGGTACCAGATGGTAATTGTACCCTAGTGCTCTAGCACGGCTGATTGTAACCCCTGGGGAAAGATGACGGGTCACGCAACGCACAGGAGGCCCAAAAAAGGGAGATGACGTGCACGCAACCCCTCCTAGACCACGTGTGCAGAAAGAAAAACCTGCACTACGCTGTGGCACCCAGTAACACAAGAATGAACGTATGCGTGTCACACGCAGCCTAGAATGACCTCTGAAGGGGTAGGCTACACACGGGGCAAGCACAGAAGTTGGATACGTGCATGACTCACCGTCTGCCAGGTAAAAGAGCGTGAAAAATGAGCGCGTTTGGCTGGCTAAACCCCCGCCAAAAGAAGATGTGTACGCTGTCTGAGAAGACAGGACAACAGTAGAAGGGGACACTGTTTGAGGGAACAGGCCCAGGTAAACCAGTAAAAGAGAAAAAAGAGAAAAAGCTGTCAGAGGTAACAGAGAATACGAACTGGAAACGCCGTGAAGTAAATCGCGTGTGAAACGACAAGAAGTACAGAATTCACCCACTCGCTCTCCACGAAAAGCACGTACAAGGAAATGGTGTTCTACATGTACCTTATATACTGGCCCACACGTACAGCGTCACTTACGCGGCGTGTACGTTCACCAATCACACGCTTTGTCACTCCTGCGTGTAGATCCATTTTCACCAATCACATGCTTTGTCACTTCTGCGTGTAGATCCATTTTCACCAATCACACGCTTTGTCACTTCTGCGTGTAGATCCATTTTCACCAATCACACGCTTTGTCACTTCTGCGTGTAGATCCATTTTCACCAATCACACGCTTTGACACTGGGACGTGTCACGCAACAATTTCCTGCACGTGCAGGTGACTATAGGCGCGCATATGCTGTTGACGGGTTTACGCGCTAAGGGCCTTTGCTGACGTGTGGGATTTCACTCCCTATCAGGCTGTCCACGCGTTCACACACGAGAGACCACGCTCCTGGCCAGGAGGCCAAATTACTGCCCCCCAGAGCCCTGAGCACGCTCCCACCTGCTGCTGCCTGACTGCCTGCTGGCCACGTGCCCCACAGTGCTGGTGGGTGGGGGTGTTGGGAGACATGGGTGGGGGCCTGGTGGAGGGTGCCCCTGCACTGGTGGGGGTGGTGGGAGACATGGGTGGGGGCCTGGTGGAGGCTGCCCCTGCACTGCTGGGGGTTGGGGGTGGTGGGAGGCATGGGTGGGGGCCTGGTGGAGGCTGCCCCTGGTGGCGGGGGGGTGGGGGTGGTGGGAGACATGGGTGGGGGCCTGGTGGAGGCTGCCCCTGGTGGCGGGAGGGTGGGGGTGGTGGGAGACATGAGTGGGGGCCTGGTGGAGGCTGCCCCTGGTGGCGGGGGGGTGGGGGTGGTGGGAGGCATGGGTGGGGGCCTGGTGGAGGCTGCCCCTGGTGGCGGGAGGGTGGGGGTGGTGGGAGACATGAGTGGGGGCCTGGTGGAGGGTGCCCCTGGATGGTGGGGGCTGGGGGTGGTGGGAGACATGAGTGGGGGCCTGGTGGAGGCTGCCCCTGGTGGCGGGGGGGTGGGGGTGGTGGGAGACATGGGTGGGGGCCTGGTGGAGGGTGCCCCTGGTGGCGGGGGGTGGGGGTGGTGGGAGACATGGGTGGGGGCCTGGTGGAGGCTGCCCCTGCACTGCTGGGGGTTGGGGGTGGTGGGAGGCATGGGTGGGGGCCTGGTTGAGGCTGCCCCTGCACTGCTGGGGGGTGGGGGTGCAGGGGGACATGAGCAGGTGTGCAGGGTAGTCCCCTGTTTTGTAGGCTGCCTGCAGGGGCCGTGGAGGGTGTACAGGGAACACCTGTGAGGACCCACCCAGCCTAATCGCGTGTGACTTCCCACGCACCCCTGTAATACACGTACCCAGCCAAATCGCGTGTGATGATTCCCACGCACCCCTGTAATACACGTACCCAGCCAAATCACGTGTGATAATTCCTGCGCACCCCTGTAATACACGTACCTGGCCAAATCGCATCCCTGTAATACACGTACCGAGCCGAATCGCGTGTAAAACTTCCCGTGTACCCCTGTAATACACGTACACAGCCAAATCGCATGTGATAATCCCGCGTACCCCTGTGATACACGTGCCCTGGCTAATCGCGTGTGAAACTTCCCGCCTACCCCTGTAATACACGTACCCTGGGCAATCTCGTGTTCAACTTCCCGCGTACCCCTGTAATACACGTACCCTGGCTAATCGCATGTAAAACTTCCCGCATACCCCTGTAATACACGTACCCTGGCCAATCGCGTGTTAAACTTCCCGCGTACCCCTGTAATACACGTACCCTGGCTAATCGCGTGTTAAACTTCCCGCGTACCCCTGTAATACACGTACCCTGGCTAATCGCATGTTAAACTTCCCGCATACCCCTGTAATACACGTACCCTTGCCAATCGCGTGTTAAACTTCCCGCGTACCCCTGTAATACACGTACCCTGGCTAATCACGTGTATAACTTCACGCGTACCCCTGATATGCACGTTACCCGCTTTGCGTTCCTTGTTTGGCAGCCCTGTAAACTGGTCCAGGGTTAGCGCAACCCTTTGCGATGATTTAGCGATTTTGATGGCTTTTCCTTGCGCGAGGGCGTTCTTGGGGGCGTTACTGGCGCTGCTGCAGGGTCGCTGCGATACTCTGCGCCACGGCTGGTTTGGGAGCCTAAAATCCATGAATACGCTATGCGCGGAAATCGGTTTTAGCGCACGTGCCTGGCGCAGTCAATCGCACGCGGACACTCTGCGCCAGCCGCTTGCGACACTTTTCTGCGAAATTCTATGAATTACCCTGCAAATGTGACACACCTCGCTCGCAGATGCCTCTCATGAAGTAAAGAATGTTTAATGATCAAATGTGACAAACCTCGCTCGCAGATGCCTCTCATGAAATAAAGAATGTTTAATTATCAAATGTGACAAACCTCGCTCGCAGATGCCTCTCATGAAAGAGAGAATGTTTAATTATCAAATGTGACAAACCTCGCTCGCAGATGCCTCTCATGAAAGAGAGAATGTTTAATTATCAAATGTGACAAACCTCGCTCGCATATACCGCTCATGAAGTAAAGAATGTTTAATTATCAAATGTGACAAACCTCGCTCGCAGATGCCTCTCATGAAAGAGAGAATGTTTCATTGTCAAATGTGACAAACCTCGCTCGCAGATGCCTCTCATGAAATAAAGAATGTTTAATTATCAAATGTGACAAACCTCTCTCGCAGATGCCGCTCATGAAGTAAAGAATGTTTAATTATCAAATGTGACAAACCTCGCTCGCAGATGCCTCTCATGAAATAAAGAATGTTTAATTGTCAAATGTGACAAACCTCGCTCGCAGATGCCTCTCATGAAGAAAATAATGTTTAATTATCAAATGTGACAAACCTCGCTCGCAGATGCCTCTCATGAAAGAGAGAATGTTTCATTGTCAAATGTGACAAACCTCGCTCGCAGATGCCTCTCATGAAAAAGAGAATGTTTAATTGTCAAATGTGACAAACCTCGCTCGCAGATGCCTCTCATGAAATAAAGAATGTTTAATTATCAAATGTGACAAACCTCTCTCGCAGATGCCGCTCATGAAGTAAAGAATGTTTAATCATCAAATGTGACAAACCTCGCTCGCATATACCGCTCATGAAGTAAAGAATGTTTTATTATCAAATGTGACAAACCTCGCTCGCATATACCGCTCATGAAGTAAAGAATGTTTAATTATCAAATGTGACAAACCTCGCTCGCAGATGCCTCTCATGAAATAAATAATGTTTAATTATCAAATGTGACAAACCTCGCTCGCAGATGCCTCTCATGAAATAAAGAATGTTTAATTATCAAATGTGACAAACCTCGCTCGCATATACCGTTCATGAAGTAAAGAATGTTTAATTGTCAAATGTGACAAACCTCGCTCGCAGATGCCTCTCATGAAATAAAGAATGTTTAATTATCAAATGTGACAAACCTCGCTCGCATATACCGCTCATGAAGTAAAGAATGTTTAATTGTCAAATGTGACAAACCTCGCTCGCAGATGCCTCTCATGAAATAAAGAATGTTTAATTATCAAATGTGACAAACCTCGCTCGCAGATGCCTCTCATGAAATAAAGAATGTTTAATTATCAAATGTGACAAACCTCGCTCGCATATGCCGCTCATGAAGTAAAGAATGTTTAATTGTCAAATGTGACAAACCTCGCTCGCAGATGCCTCTCATGAAATAAAGAATGTTTAATTATCAAATGTACCAAACCTCGCTCGCAGATGCCTCTCATGAAGTAAAGAATGTTTAATTATCAAATGTGACAAACCTCGCTCGCATATACCGCTCATGAAGTAAATAATGTTTAATTATCAAATGTGACAAACCTCGCTCGCAGATGCCTCTCATGAAATAAATAATGTTTAATTATCAAATGTGACAAACCTCGCTCGCAGATGACTCTCATGAAATAAAGAATGTTTAATTATCAAATGTGACAAACCTCGCTCGCAGATGCCTCTCATGAAATAAAGAATGTTTAATTATCAAATGTGACAAACCTCGCTCGCAGATGCCTCTCATGAAATAAAGAATGTTTAATTATCAAATGTGACAAACCTCGCTCGCATATACCGCTCATGAAGTAAAGAATGTTTAATTATCAAATGTGACAAACCTCGCTCGCAGATGCCTCTCATGAAATAAAGAATGTTTAATTATCAAATGTGACAAACCTCGCTCGCAGATGCCTCTCATGAAATAAAGAATGTTTAATTATCAAATGTGACAAACCTCGCTCGCAGATGCCTCTCATGAAATAAAGAATGTTTAATTATCAAATGTGACAAACCTCGCTCGCAGATGCCTCTCATGAAGTAAAGAATGTTTAATTATCAAATGTGACAAACCTCGCTCACATATACCGCTCATGAAGTAAAGAATGTTTAATTATCAAATGTGACAAACCTCGCTCGCAGATGCCTCTCATGAAATAAAGAATGTTTGATTATCAAATGTGACAAACCTCGCTCGCATATACCGCTCATGAAGTAAAGAATGTTTAATTATCAAATGTGACAAACCTCGCTCGCAGATGCCTCTCATGAAGTAAAGAATGTTTAATTATCAAATGTGACAAACCTCGCTCGCATATACCGCTCATGAAGTAAAGAATGTTTAATTATCAAATGTGACAAACCTCGCTCGCAGATGCCTCTCATGAAATAAAGAATGTTTGATTATCAAATGTGACAAACCTCGCTCGCATATACCGCTCATGAAGTAAAGAATGTTTAATTATCAAATGTGACAAACCTCGCTCGCAGATGCCTCTCATGAAGTAAAGAATGTTTAATTATCAAATGTGACAAACCTCTCTCGCAGATGCCTCTCATGAAGTAAAGAATGTTTAATTATCAAATGTGACAAACCTCGCTCGCAGATGCCTCTCATGAAGTAAAGAATGTTTAATTATCAAATGTGACAAACCTCTCTCGCAGATGCCTCTCATGAAGTAAAGAATGTTTAATTATCAAATGTGACAAACCTCGCTCGCATATACCGCTCATGAAGTAAAGAATGTTTAATTATCAAATGTGACAAACCTCGCTCGCAGATGCCTCTCATGAAATAAAGAATGTTTGATTATCAAATGTGACAAACCTCGCTCGCATATACCGCTCATGAAGTAAAGAATGTTTAATTATCAAATGTGACAAACCTCGCTCGCAGATGCCTCTCATGAAGTAAAGAATGTTTAATTATCAAATGTGACAAACCTCTCTCGCAGATGCCTCTCATGAAGTAAAGAATGTTTAATTATCAAATGTGACAAACCTCGCTCGCAGATGCCTCTCATGAAGTAAATAATATTTAATTATCAAATGTGACAAACCTCGCTCGCAGATGACTCTCATGAAGTAAAGAATGTTTAATTATCAAATGTGACAAACCTCGCTCGCAGATGCCTCTCAGGAAGTAAATAATGTTTAATTATCAAATGTGACAAACCTTGCTCGCAGATGCCTCTCATGAAGTAAAGAATTGTTGATTTAGCAACTGTGAATAATCCTGCTAGCAAACACCCCCTCTCAGTAAATGAAAGTGTCATGTATTTATCAAATGTGAATAACCTCACTGGCTAAGGCTCCACCTTCCTGTGCAACAGTTGGTTGCTTACCAATTGTGAAGGATGAGACTCTGAGGTACTCCCACCAAAGGGAAACAGTTATGTTGTTATTGAAGGAGACTGTTCTAAGTCCTAAGGGTTTCCCTTGTAATATCTAGTTACTGGTTTATCCACATTGACTGGTCTTGCCTCAGAGCGACCACACTGGGGTTAAAGAGAGATAGAACTATTGGAAGAAATGATAGAATGAATTCTAAATGTCTGTGTATCAACTGAACTAGAAGACATTGTATATGCCAAATTACTAAGGCAAACTAATGAGCAGATATATTGGTCTATTACTGTTATATAAATAAGGATATTGCTCTATTCAAATCACCTTATTCTGTGTCTATTTAACCTGGTTCAATCAAAGGATGGCCAGCCACTAGGGCTGGTCTGCCCATAGGGAAAAGCCTAAAGCATCCCTCCTGGGTTCCCATCTGCAGATGTGTGCGGTAAGGTGTAGAATCCCTGGCTCAGGACTCCTACAGCTTGCTGCTCTTTTCCCTCACACCTATGGAGCACCACCTTATGCAGGCACCAGCACCCACTCCAGCAGTGGTGAGTCGGAAGGAGGGGGCCCTAGCAATTTCAATGGGCAAGATGCAACACAATGGGGACATCAGGCACACCTGCAGCCCTTTAGTCTGCCCAATCAGCGCCAGTGGCACAGGAAACGTTGACCAGTGATAGGCCACTGTTTCTGGTACCATCAACACATGTGGCTGCGGTGGTGCAACACTGGCACATGTTCCTCTGTATTACTTAATGAGGCATGCATGGTACTACAGTCTTTACTGCAGGAAGTTTATTATTGAGGGAGACAGGACTCTGTATTGTGAGGTGAGCAACCTGAGGAGCCATTTGGAGTTCCACAAACCCTCCCTCATGTCGGGTCTTGTGTGCGGGGAAGGAATGAAATCTCAATGTGGGAGCGACTGGTCTCACGGGGACACTCCCCACCCACAAGAGTGGTAGGCAGTCTTTGGAGAACATTTGCAAACATTCTTTGGGGAGTTGAGAACTGAAGTGGGTGGCTGTGCCCTGTAAGAAAGCCTGAGATCCTTAGTGGGTGGCTGTGGCCTGTAAGAAAGCCTGAGATCCTTAGTGGGTGGCTGTGGCCTGTAAGAAAGCCTGAGATCCTTAGTGGGTGGCTGTGGCCTGTAAGAAAGCCTGAGATCCTTAGTGGGTGGCTGTGGCCTGTAAGAAAGCCTGAGATCCTTAGTGGGTGGCTGTGGCCTGTAAGAAAGCCTGAGATGCTTAGTGGGTGGCTGTGGCCTGTAAGAAAGCCTGAGATCCTTAGTGGGTGGCTGTGGCCTGTAAGAAAGCCTGAGATGCTTAGTGGGAGGATGTGAGCTGTGACACAACATTGGCACCTTAGTGGGGGGATGTGAGCTGTGACACAACATTGGCACCTTAGTGGGGGGATGTGAGCTGTGACACAACATTGGCACCTTAGTGGGGGGATGTGAGCTGTGAAAGAAAATTGGCACCTTAGTGGGTAACTGCATCCTGTCAAAGAGCCTGAGAACCTTTTCTTTTATAATTTTAAATTGTTAAACATGCGGCAATGCTGCCTTCTTCTGCGGTTAGAGACAAAGCCCTGGCTAAACTAAAATTCCTCTTGGACTGAAATCTGGCATTTGACAGCTTAGCAATTCTACAGCAACAAGCAGAAGTGTCAATTGACAGAGGGATCCCTTCTGATAGATGTTGAATAGAGAGGCATAACGCATCTGTGAGGCTGATAGTGCGCGCTGTGTTCCTGTCCATGACAGTGGTGGAGCCAAGGAGGGCAGGGAGGCAGTGTCCTCCAATGGGCTTCCCCTCCACATCCTGGAGTGCCCTCTGCCGCCCCACTTTGTACTGTTGAAGTAGTCATTTTGCATGCATTGTAATGACTACTGGAGCCAAGCACAACCTTACCTCAAGGCAAGAGTGTTTCTTGCCAACCTTTTTCTGATCTCCAGGCGATAAGAAAGAGGTCACTAAACAACATGTGTGTTTCCTGTTTCCTGTGCAGGAAGCCCCAGAGGAGCAGTTCACTGTCATACCCATGAAGTGGGAATGGTGCATTTCTAAAAGATAAAGGGCCTGATTCACTGAAGTGTTTGAGAGGAAATGTGCTGCACGCCTGGCACACTCTGTCCTGGTATGATATTGTGCGGTAAAGGTCGTTCAGCTCCTTGTTGCATTAAACCACTTCTCCCACTCCATCGCCATCCTGGTCCTATCTGTAAGGTGAGTTATTTGGCTGCCTCTCTCTCTGCAGAAGTTAAAGGAAGGATGTGCCATGTCTCTAACGGTACGACGTCCTTTCATCGCAGGATGTTTTTTCACTGGGTTTTTTACTGCAAATTTTTTGCCGAAAAAACTCATCACATTTTTTGGGGGGGCTTAGAATAATGTAGAAATTGGGTGTGGGTGTATGGGAATATACAATAAATAATAAAAAAAATGTGATGAGATTTTTCGTAAAAAGATCTGCTGTCAAAAACCCTGCGAGAAAACATCCCGCGCGGAATTGACATGGAACCGTCTCTAGCCACCTGCACTGTGTGCCCTGGTTCGGATCCTGACTGTGCCACATGTCAGTCAGGATAGCCATGCACCCACTGCCAAGTTAGTGAATCCTAGTCTTGTGGGCACTGCAGGTGGGCATCATGAAGTCGCTTGGGCACAGATGGATTTACTTCTCTTTTGCCATTCATGATAACAGAGGGACATACCTACTGCTTGGCACCCCCCGCTGGTCAGTACCCAAGGCAGACACCTAGTTGTCCTGCTGTTTGCACTGGCCCTGCCACCTCCCCAAATGTCTGGTGTAAGCCAGGGAAGCTGCTACACAACGGTGCATAACAACAACCAACCCTAAATCCCACACTCTCATTGGGTCCCAGTAACTTACTCCCTCTCCCTTCTCTTGTTCCTACAGCTACTATGAATGTACTCCTATTTATGAAGCCTTCCCTAAATATCCTACGCCCTGGTCAGAGTAGCCTTTCCTCATGGTCACGGACCATTGCATGGGCACAGAGGATGGCTTGGAGATGGGCCATGCCCGAGACAAATTTTACACTGGGCATGGCCTCAGGCTTGGAAGAGCCCGGGGCATGGCTGACGGGACTACCCTGGGTAAAAGGGATGGCAGAGGTCAGCGGCCAAAGTCTCCAGCCTATGAAACACTAAACTAGAGCTGACTCTCCATGGAGAAAAGCACACGGGGGGCACCAGGATGTGCCAAGCGACCGCATGAACCCCTATATTCAAGGTTTCTTAATCTGTTGCTGATCTTGAGAGGTGTTTCTGGATTGCGGCAAGACGGAACTGGAGAAGGCTTCATGATTAGTTACTTAGTGGGCACGTTAGGGAAAGTTGACCACCCAGCTAGTTAGGAAATTAGAGAAGGGTGTCCATAGTAAGGGAAATGTTTATTTAATACCAAAACAATAATGGAGTTCCAAGAGTTCTCCAGAACTCGAATCTCAGCATGACTAAGGGAAGGGTCATCTCCTGAACTGTCTGAAGTGTAAATGTGCAGCCCCCCCCATGAGCTGAACTCTTGGATGAGTACCACCAGCTCTCAGCAATGGTACCCGGGTGTAGCCCGCTGTTGGGGAGCGCAGGTTGAGCTCCAACGTGGGAGGCAGAGTGCTTAGTAGTTTCCTGATTTATTCCAATTTCTTTCATACTGCAGATTTTCATGAGCTCCTTGAGAGTCAACATCTGGAGTTTGTTATTTTAGCGCATTTTCCTTTTCCACCGGCAGGGTTTCATGCACTTGTTATTTACTAGCAGGGAAAACGCCACCTGCTGGGGGGGCTGTGGGGCTTGTGGTGGCTGCTGTTTAATCAGGGACGTCATTTCCCCAAAATGCCAGGAGTAGCGGAAGTGAAATCACACGACCCTCGACCTCTGTTGACATGACAGAAAGTGATATAAATTGACCCCACCCCAAAGTGACATCACAGGAAGCGATGCAACATGACATTTCATCCCTTGACAAAATATATTTGCGATATCACTGTAATGTGATATACATTTCATACAAGAATGGATCACCACATGCATCGTTAAGATCAGTGTCTATGGGCCCATATTACCAAATTACTGTGAATGCAAGCAGACGTCCAAGGGCAAATGATAATGATGTGTTATTATATAGCACTTACGCTTAAGCGCTTCATATAGACCGAATACACATACAATATCACCCAACCTGTGTTGGTACTCATTTATCAACCTCAGAAGGATGAAAGACTGAGTTGGCTTTGCTGCGATTTGATCCTGCAACCTTCAGAACACACACACATCGCAGCAGCAAGCACTCAACCCAATGATCTATCTTACCAGCTATAGCTATGTTACCGGATATAGTGAAATTAGCAATTACATGTCTGATTGTTCTCAAAGTCACAAAGCAAATTACACTCTTTAGTGGATACCATTAAACTGGTAACCAGCTTACCCTCCTCACCAAATCTGTTGGTTGCCTCCATGACCATCAGTCTGGCTTCAGATCAGCCAGACGCACAAAAACTGCTCTCCTGAACACATGTGAAGATCTGCTCTCTAACTTTGACTCTAACTCTCCCTCTGTCCTCATTCTCCTTGACCTTTCCTCTGCTTTTTACACAGTGAACCACAACACTCTGTTCATTCGTCTCCGTGATACCCTGGGTATCCTCTTGGACCGACCTTCCCAGGGTCAACTTGGGTCCTTCCTCTCTACCACCACACTCTGCACATGTGGTGTTCCCCAAGGCTCTATCCTCTGTCTCAGGTTTTTCAATGTCTATCTGGCCCCCTTGGCCCTCCTGATCTCTACCTTTTCCTCTAACTTTCAGTGTTATGCGGATGACACGCAGCTCTCTTTCAGGCTCCCCACAGCCTCCTCCTCGCTCATCCATGACTGTCCATCCGCTATTCAGACATGGTGAACCTCTAATGACCTTTTCTTTAATGCCAGCAAGACAGAGATCCTTCTCATTGGGACTCCTGCTCCCGCTTTTTCCCTCTCGCTCTGGCCGGTCTCCCTTGACCTTATGCCCTCACCCTCTTCGGCTCCACTCTCTCCTTCTCTCCACACATCACGGACATTGCCAAAAAGCCCCATTTGCAACTGCACCTACTTAGAGGTATTCGTCCTTTTCTCACCTTCCCCTAGAAGCTCACTGTCTCCAGAGCCCTGGTTCTCTCTAGGCTGGATTACTGCAACAGCCTCTTTCTCAATCTACCTAACTCTACCCTTCACCCTCTTCAACTCATTCAGAACAGGACCGCAAGACTTATCCTTGGCCTGAAGCCCAGGGATTGCATCTCTCCGGCTCTGAACTAACTCCAGTAGCTCCCGGTGGCTGCAAGGATCAAGTTCTCAAGTTCAAGACCCACTGCATCATCCACAAGGCTTTCTGGGTCGGGGGCCCTTACTATTTCCAACACTCTCTTCCTAAGTATCTTCCTACTAGAGCCCTCCGCTCGTCTACTTCCAATTCTCTGCTCGTGAGTCGCTTCTCCAAGCAGAGACTGGGTGGTAGATCTCTCTCCCCTGCATGTGCCTCCCTCTGAAATTGCCTCCCTGGCGCTCTTCACCTTGAGCCAGATCACCTTAAGTTCCGGAAGCTCCTGAAGACCTTCCTTTTCTCCTCTTCCTTCTCTCTGCCTCTCCTCTGCTAACCTTTCCCCTCCACCTTCTCTCTGCCTCTTTTCTGCTAACCCCCACCCATCATTGTTTTGCTGACTGGCTTGTTGTTCCTCTGAGTCATACAGGATACCAGACCGCCCTCACCTCCAACCCTGCCCAGTCCCACTGCACTTGCCTGCTGGCCTACCTTGCACTGCCTGGGTGTTATAGCTTTGGAGGCTGAGCCCTCCTTGCACTTAACTCAGGGCCCTGATGCTCTGGGTGCACTTGTCCCCTTTCCTCTTCCCTGCACTTATTGTCTATGTACTTGCACATTCTAAATGATACTAGGCCTAGTAAGATCGTTTGTCTTGTTCTCCCTTGTTCCTCCCCCCTTTCCTGGTTGCTCCTTGAAACACTTGCACACAGGCACATTATAAATAACCAATCAATCAATCCATCAAAACTGAGATTTAACAGCAGGCCAGTTCATCTGCAGGTCTGGTGCAAAGTTGGACACATGTCAAGCCTTCATGGATCAACTTTTCAGGCTTCAGAGGTTGGCAAAATACATACCACTCGGAGGGTTCATAATTGTGTATTAAAGAATTTAGAGTAGTGCAGGGACATCAGTGTACTCACAGGGCATCCCTTACTCTGAGCACTTGTTACCTCATCCATGCAAACAAACATCCCGCCATGGAGATAGGAAAGATAGACACATTACAACAAAACATTGTGTGCTAGGGTCAAACATTTCTACACTGTACACAAGCTTTTAGGCACAAGGATGTTGTCAATTGACCGAGGACCTCAAGATGGAATGTCTTGAGATGATCGTAACAAGACAACATCAGAAAAAACATGCTATAACTGCCACTTGCGAAAAGCAAAATACATAGGGGGCCATTACGACCCTGGCATTAAGGGTTTAACGCCAGCGTCGTTAAAGGTGTCGGCGCCATTAAACCCTTAACGCCTGATTACGAGGTCCCTTTGCGGCTCCCGACCTTAACGGCCGGTCTGGACCAGCCGTTAAAGTAGGGACCCGCAAAGGGACGTCCGGGGTAATTACGGTACCGCAATTTACGGTACCGTAAATACCGCCTTCCCCAGTCCCATTGAGCCCTATGGGGCAAAAATAGGAATGGGGAAGGGCCAATGGTAAATGGGGAATTACCGCCCGCCAACCTTGGAATGGGGCGGTATTTCCCCCATTTACCATTGGCGGACTTGTTACAATACCGGCAGCAACCATGGTGCTAATAGCGCCATTGGTTACCGCTGGTGTTGTAATGAGGGCCATAGTCCCAAGTGGATGCATATTCTACTCTAAATGCTTTTTGGACGTTTTTGTCTGCATTGTGGATTTGAGGTGTTTAAGAACGGACTAAATCAGTGACTCACCCCCTAAAGTGTACCTGAAATAAACCCTTTATGAGTCTTGCAATTATTGTATAGAATTCCAGAAAGACAAATGATTTGTTATTTCTATTCTTTCTTATTTAGGGTCACTGCTCAGTGTTACACTTGTGGAACCCCCTGTTTTTTTTTTAAGAGGCCTGAACAAGAAAGCCAGCCACTCCAGAAACAAAAAGTCACATGGCGCTGGTCGCAGCCCAGGAGCTTACATTTAAAAAAAACAAAGTTGTATTTTTTGTAAAAAACTAAGGGGTAGCCAGGGAGACCACAGGGGTAACAATGGAGACCTCAGGGTCGCACGTGCGACCCCTGGTGACCCCCAAATGACATCCCTGTGTTTAATCAGGATAATCTAACCTGAAAGCAGTGTCTTCCTCAGGGTGCAAGTCCTCAGAGGTTCTGGTGTCCATGAGGACGTATTGTGCAGTGTGGCATCGGTACAGGTAGGTAGGTGGGGAAGAGGGTACAGCAAGTTAGCGGCGTTCTGGCCGGGGACTCACTGGAGCACACAGAGCTGCTGAGGCAGAGCACCCGGTAAGGCCACCCTCCAGCCAGTGGGAATAACTGAAGGCCTGAGCATGGGTCCTACTTATAGAAAATCAGATCCAGACCACGTATATGAAGGAACCTGGAGAAACATGTACACAATTAACCCCTCCTCCTTCTGTGCCCCAACACAAATCCTTATCCTCGCCATCAGGTGTGCACTGAGAATGTTAGCCATTGGGAATTGTGAATGAGTTCATGACCTCCTCAAACATTACAGTAGGGCCTTTATCCTCAGTGAGGAATGTATGTATGATCGAGTGTTCCCCCTTTCCATGCTTCCACCAAGAGTGTTTCCCCTTTCCCTGCTTCCACCAAGAGTGTTTCCCCTTTCCATGCTTCCACCAAGAGTGTTTCCCCTTTCCATGCTTCCACCAAGAGTGTTTCCCCTTTCCATGCTTCCACCCAGAGTGTTTCCCCTTTCCATGCTTCCACCAAGAGTGTTTCCCCTTTCCCTGCTTCCACCAAGAGTGTTTCCCCTTTCCCTGCTTCCACCAAGAGTGTTTCCCCTTTCCATGCTTCCACCAAGAGTGTTTCCCCTTTCCATGCTTCCACCAAGAGTGTTTCCCCTTTCCATGCTTCCACCAAGAGTGTTTCCCCTTTCCATGCTTCCACCAAGAGTGTTTCCCCTTTTCATGCTTCCACCAAGAGTGTTTCCATGATTTCTGGCCCTGTGGGTGCCTCGGGAAACTATGATCCCAAGATCATCCCTGCTGTGTTCACAGGCAAGGAACACCCCTCCTCGTGATAACATGGGAAGCAGGCCCCCTGCAAGCATCGTTATTCATGCGGCACCACCAAGATACCACGTGAATCCGAGCCTTAATGAAAGTAAGGGCGATGATGGAGCAGCGTGAAGGTGCCTCCCAGGACTCAGACACGAAGGAGAACAAAGTCATCGCCAAAGCGCAGCACCGGAAGCCAGGGTTCAGACGCTCAGACCGCAGCCCGCCTGCAGAGCCGCGCGGGTGGCCATCTTGCGCGGCCTCAGGGTTGCATAGAAACTGCCACTTAGGATGACTTTGCTCTCACAGTGCGAGGTTGCAAGGAGGCCAAATGGATTCTTCATTTTACTTTTAATCGCTGACACAAACTAACTTTTGCTGAATGCGGGGCCCTGATGGGGCGCATTGAAGGAAAGGTGTCCTTTGCCATTTCTCTGGCATTCGTGTAATTAACTTAAATGTGTTGCCTTTGAACATATAAATGCGCAGAAGACAGAAGGGCCGCTTAAAATGTGTCTTCCCCAAGAACTTTCTAAACCAAATGTTTGCATTGACATAGGGGTCTCGGAATCAGGGGCTGGGGTCCACGTGCAAATCAGGAGAACATGGATCATCAGTTACTTTTGTAGCTGTGTATTTTTGTGGGGGTTATACAGCCCGCCTCTAGCCAGGACGCAACAGAGCACTGCACTTGTCTTTGAGGGTAACATGGAAGTTAAGGGGCAGGTCTTTAATATGTGGCCTGTGTTTTTCCGGCCATGGGATGTGTTATGGGGTCGCAAGAAGCAAACGTGGCATCTAGGTACTGGCTGAAGAGTAAAGTCTTGAGTTCCTTCCTGAATTGCAAGGGTGTTTGCCCTCCCAAGATTGCCCCAGTGGGCAGGGGCATAGCTTCCTGCAATGTTCCCTGCCTGCCAGTTTTGGCTAAAGCCCAATGATGGCCTGAATCCTGGAGGAACTTGAACCATCTGAGCTGCAGAGTTTTGCAGCTAGGGTGTTAGGTGGGTAGTGGTGCTTGCCTTGTGGGTGTTGCAGGCAGTGCAGTTAGACAACCCGTTATGGTAGTACAGGTATGGATAAGGTATTAATGATCCGAGGTTGAAAATATGCAACATTTCGATGTGCACATGTATTTGGAATTGTTAAATTCAAATCAATACTTTTTTACAGTGGAACTGAGCAAGTGGGGGGATCCACCTGTAGCAGTGACTAGAGGAATGGGATCATATTAACAAGCTGAGCCTGAACATTAGAGCATGCATAAAGGAAAAACCAGCATGCCTACTTTCACTGCATACTAGCTCTGTAGGTCAATGCCCATCTGCTAAAGAATTTGCACAACCTTGTGCCACTGACAGTGATAAATCCTTCCACCCTCTCAAGATTTCTGTCATCAGAACAATTGTCTTGGCGAACAATGGGGCATTTCTCCATATGCAGAGGATGAATTTGCATGTTTGTTTCATCATGGGCTCAACATTAACCCACAGACATTGGTGCCCGGGCACAGACTCTTTGCAACCCAGGAATGGCAAGAATTCAGTGCGCCCCCAACAGGGATACGTAGCAAATGATATTGCCAATACCTCGGTTGATCCTACTTGCTATCGCGAGTTTCTGGACGTGTTCCATGACCCCAGGGGTCATGACCTTCCTCTTCCTGGGGAGGGTGCGTTCTCTGGTTCCTTTCAGTCAGATGTGTTCAGTGGAGAAGGCAACGTGAAGGGTATATTCCCAGAGGAAAGTGTGACCTTAATGTTACATCAAAGTCACTTCCTGGGGTTATGCTAATCATTGTAACCAATAGGATTTTAGATTAGCGCCTGTTTAAGATAATGTTCATGCAAGAACCGGATGAAGGCATACAGAGAAATTCAAGAACGGTAACCGGTTAATGGACAACCTGGTCTAGACTTAACAATTGTATCAAATATCCGATCCCCTAGACTAAAAAACGTAGGGCCTCATTATGGGCAATTACCGGGTAATTACAGCCCTGCCGGACCCGGTAATTGCCCATTTGAGGCACTGGAAAAAAGATGCTCCCCATTCCCATTCGGCCCCATGGGGAGGTCGGATGCACCGGCACTGCTTACAACGGTGCCGGTGCAACTGACATGCTGTGTTCGCGGGCGCTGCTCTGCCCGCCAGTTCCGACCTGGTGGGCAGCAAGGCACCGGTGAGTACAACTCATAGTTTGCTGGTCCGGGAACTATGGTACCGGCAAGCTTACCAGTACCGTAGTTCCTGGACTGGCAAACTTATAATGAGGCCCATAGTCTTTCTATTCATGTGAATATGATCAATCTTCTTGGATCGGCTTACGCACAATCTGACAATAGAGTGCAGGCAGGATAGTCTCCATATTGCAGACGTTCATTCCAATGCTTCAGTATTTCAACAGTGTACATTTACCAAGAAGACCGAAAGTGGATTTTAGTTTATTTATTGATTGTAAATTCAAATCTATGGTGGATAAAAAAAAGGCAAGGATTTTTTATTTAATAAGGGGGAGTTGGTGAGAATATGGCATGGGACGCCATTAAGGCACTAATGAGAGGATGGTCAAAACAGCATGTGGCAAGGAGGAAAAGAAGTGATAAGGAGCCATGCATGAATATGTGGAGCGTACAAGCGTATGAAGCGGATGAATGTGTGGTACGGATGAGTGTGTGGAACAGAGGAATGTGTGGAGGGGACAAATACATAGAGCGGATGAGTGTGAGGGACGGATGGACACGCAGAGCAGACGAATAGTATTGTCAAGCGGACGAGTAGTAGGCTGTGCCGATGAGTGTTGCGGACTGGACGAGTGTGTAGACTGGACCAGTGTGTAGACTAGTCGAGTGCATAGACCGGACGAGTGTGTAGACTGGACGAGCGCGTAGACTGGACGAGGGTGTAGTCTGGAGGAGAGTGTAGACTGGACGAGGGTGTAGACTGGACGAGTGTGTAGAATGGACGAGTGTGTGGACTCGACGAATGTGCGGACTGGACGAATGTGTGGAGCGGACGAATGCATGAAGCGCACAAATGTGTGAAGCGGACGAGTGTATGGGGAGCGGACGAATGTGTAGAACGGATGAGTATGTATGGAACAAATGAGTGTATACGGAGCGGATGAATATATGTGCTGCCGATGAGTCTGTGGAGAGGATAAATGTACGATGCAGATGAGTGTGTGGAGCGGATGATCGCGTGGGGCGGATTGATTTGTACAGCGGATGAGTATGCCGAACGGAGCATATGGAACACATGAAAGCATGCGTGAAGCACACTGGAGAATAAAGGATAGGCTTGAGCACGCAAAGTGAACCAGAGTACGTGAATATGTCGAGCAGACATGAATGTGTAGGACAATCTTGAACGCCTGAAACAAACAAATATACATAGAACGGACCTGTCTGCAGGAATTGCGTGATGTCCATAACAGGCTTTGGAATACAGGGAACACCTGAAGCATCATACATCATACCACACCCCACACTTACTCTCCCCTTTACTTCACCACTCAACTAGAACACAGAGATACTATGACACCATTCGGTATAACTGTTCTCATATCAACATCTACCGCTCACTCCCCATCACTCTAAGTAAACATTGCTGGTTTCACACCCCCCAGCCAGGCGTTCTCCTCAGGCCTAACGCAGCCACACTCGCCCTGGATAAAGCCGGCCAGAGTGAACACATACTCCTGATCTCTCAACCACCACACCTACCACTAAGAAGCAGCTACCACTTGAATTCCGCACCAGCTGCACACATACCTGGTGCGCACATGCACTTTTTGTACTCTCTCTACTCTCTCTACTGACCTGAACTTCGGTTCCCAAGGGCGTTCAACCTACCAGCGCCTTCAGACCATACCAATGGTATATAAGGCGCTATATAAATGCAAAATAACATAACATAACATAACATGGGGAAAGAGAGTAATTAAAATAGTGGGACCAGACAGACTAAGCAGGAAAGTAGGGTCTAATGACATTAAAGATGTTATTAGTTATAGAAAAGAAGAATGTGCTAAGATCTTATCCAAAGATGGTTGCATGCTTCAGGAATCAACTTACGGAAAGAGGTGTAAGGGTTGAGACGATCATGAACACATCTTGAAGCTCAAAGCCAGTGCCAATATCCCAGAAGCTATAGATCCACGTCTGTTAAAAAATCTAAATCCTAGAATATTAATGAGGTATTAAATAGTTTTAAAAAATTTAAAAAGCATGATATTATCACGATATTAATACAGAACAAACTCAAGATTAAGAATGATATGGCAGGGGGTGTGAGGGGCAGAGGGTGGAAGGGAATCTTGGGATTGTTGTTTGCTTCAGTGCCGTTATTACAAAATGCCAATAAAAAGTGTTTATAAAATAAAATGATTAAGAATGATATAAATGATGTGAATCTGTCTAAAGTAAGGGGAAAGAAATGATTATCATTGCTATTATTATTATTATTATTATTAATATTATTAATATTGTATTTATTGAGCGCAGACCTAGCTTTGGGAAGCAATGGAATGCTTTGCAATCATAGCGTGGGGGCGGGGGGGCATAGTGAGGGAAGTAGAGAGAAAGGATCTGGGAGCTAACACGGGAGAGTGGCCAATTGGCAGCATAGGGGGAAGACAATGGGGAGCAGATCACTGAGCGCCTGATTCTGAGATAGTGCTAAATATAGTGTGGAAAGCCAACATTCTCCCTTCCAGTTTCCAGCACCACCATTCAGAGGTGGGTGGAAATATGGGAGAGGAAATGTTGTGCTTTCCAGCAGCAAAAGCTGCTTAAATCTATCATTTTCTAAACGACTTTTCTATTTGAAGAACGTTTTCTTAAGATTTCATTAGACTAGAAAAGTGATGCTACAGTCTAAGAAATGCTTTTTTTTATTAAGGAAAAGGTGTGAAGCAGCGTTTAACGGCACCTCACTGGTGTCATATTTTAACTCCTCTTTTTGGCGTGCTAAAGCAGTGCTTTTGAAAGCAGAATCCCCTCGTAGTGCCAGCCCTGCATTTATCATGGTTGCTAGGGCTGTTGTCAAGCAATAAATCAGGCACATGCACAAGTCATGGCTTTGATGCCAGACTGCCACATTAGCACTTTATCAGAATATGGTGCTTTTAAAGTAAGAATTCATCCTTCATGGATGAACACTTCCCTGTTCTTCATGTACCCCCAAATCGGGCCCTGATTTGCAGGTAGGGTGGGGAGAGCAGGGTGTATGGACCTAGGTTTTAGCAGGATCCATTCCTTTAAGAGGAAGGTTTTGAGCTCTTTCCTGAACAGTAGAAGTGATGGGGCAAGTCTGATGTTGACGGGGAGGAGGTTCCAGAGTCTTGGAGCATAGACAGAGAAGGCCTGTCTTCTGCTTCTTTCCTTCCTGTCATAATTCAAGTCTGCACATTTCCTTATTTCTGGTAGAGGCCTCCAGCGATGCTGAGTTTCTCAGTGAGGTAGCTTGAGGACTTCAGGATGACAGCCTTATAGATGATGCAACATGATTTGGAGATGATACAGGCTTGCTGTGGGAGCCAGTGCAGTTCAATGATGGTCAGGGTGAGGTTATTGAATTTGCAGAGTTCTTTAATGAGTCTTGCTGCAGTATGCATGACACATTTCAGTTGTGCCAGGTTAGTCGCAAGAACACCTTCCAAACGGGCATTTCCACCATCCAGCTGGTAGAGGACCAAGGCTTGGACAGCAGATCTGAGGTTGTTTTCCAGGATGAATGGCTTGACTTTCCGCAAGAGAGAAAGTGGCTACCAGGTCGTTTGTGTCTTCCTTGCTAATTGCTATTGGAATATGAGGTGTGTGTCGGTGTTGAACCCAATGGACTGGGCACAGGGGGCCAGCTGCGGTGTGAATCCCTCAAGATTCATAGCAGCCTGGTCTGGATGTTACGGTGTTCTGTGTTCTTGGATAGCAGCAGGAATTCAGTCTTGGCCGGATTGGGCTTCAGGTAAGCACTGGAAATCCAGGGCTAGATCAATGCGAGGCAGGCCTTGAGCCTGTGGATGTCTTCGATGGAGGATTTCTTCAAGTAGATCTGCATTTCATCTGCGTATTAGTGAATGTGGATGTTGTGTGAAGAGAGGTGGGATCCGAGCGGTTCAATGTAAAGATTAAAGATCACGGGGGACAGGATGAATCCTTGCAGGACTCCACATACGATGGGTACACTTGCTGATGTGGAAGAACCCATTTGTATGAACTGTTGGTGGTTCGCAAGGAAGGATTTGAACCAGCTGAGGACAATCTTGCTGATCACCATGCGGCTATGTAGATTGATGTCACCATCTGACATCAATCTACATAGCCGTCTTGAGTGTCTCGTGGTCTAGTAAGTTAGATACAAAATGACAGTAGAGTAAATTAAACAAGTGATAATGACCCAAACGTGGGATTCCACAGGGACTGATTGTATACCGTAGCAACTAAAAAAATACATATAGCCTTGGTGGCTCAGATAATACAGTTAGTATGTAATACAATTTATTTTAGGGCCTGGCAATGCACTACCATCAAGGAATGTGGAAAATGCAACTCTGGTCCTAAAAGAATAGAAGGGCTAACTGTTAGGGTGTTTGTCCTCAGGCCTCTGGTGAGGGAGTATGAAGAGATCGATCCTGCAGGATAAAACAGGAGGTCCAACAAGCTCAACCAACCATCTATCAATGGGAACCACAGCAGAGCAGCAATGCTTTACTCTTGGGAGGGGGTGGGCTTGAAACTAGGTACAGTTAGGCCCAATTGATGGCACAAGGGAAGCACTATACACATAAACTGAAAATATATACACTTTATTACAGTATTACACATAGGATGTAAGCAGACCAATATATACCATAATGGAATACACCAAAGTAGCACTGCATATTGTAAAAGAGTAACACAGCTTAGGGAAGACCTTTTCCAATAGTAAAACCTGTGTCAGGGACAATACCTGGCAGCCTGGCAGAACACCCTACAGCTTTAGGTGCCGATGGAAGGAGGGGGAGGAGAAGGGAATCCTAGTCATAAGTAAATCACAATGCCACAAGTATTCCTGAGGTGACAGAGTCACATGACTAACCTTGGGGCCTGACAGTGGGGTAGTCAAAAGGGTCAGGGGCCACCCCGAGCTAATTGATGCTGGATCTGGAGGAGAATACAGGGGATCCCCAGGTCAATGCCACTGGGTCCACGATCTAAGGCAAGGGGCAGTCACAGGAGCACTTGTACACCCACAAATCCATTGATGACCATGGTAACGGGGTATGCACAAACCCCTTGAAGATACCTTTAATCATAATACTGATACCCATAGAGAGCTGTTCCAAACCCCTAGCAAGACCTAAACACTCAGTGTAGGAAAGTGAGGCCTTTCCTTCTATGGGAAGGGAGTTGCAACACTCTCAGATCACTGGAAAACATTTAGCTACGTTTCTTTCTTAGACATACCTGCCAAAGCGGTCACTTGGGAGACTGCAGGAGTCCTACTTTATACAGTGTTGCAAACAAAAGGAACATAATTAAACTCATGTGCATTCCCCATGTGAGATATACAGATTATTCTCATGCTATCACACGCGTAGCAGAAATTATAAAGCTACCATCTTCCTACAACAAAAGATTTTACTTAATATGGATCAGCTTGCCTTGCTTACCAAACAACTCCCTGATGTATAACTTATACCATGGGGTGACAGAGGGACCCAGCATAACACAGTAAATATCAGCAGCGCTGAAAGGGAAGCAGATAGTAATGGGATCAATACAAGAGAGTGGGAAACAAACAATGGGGTGGGAGGAGGGTGGAGTGGACTGTCAAGTGGCCAGTCTGCAGTCTTTGCTGGGGTAGGAGGAGGGTGGAGTGGACTGTCAAGTGGCCAGTCTGCAGTCTTTGCTGGGGTAGGAGGAGGGTGGAGTGGACTGTCAAGTGGCCAGTCTGCAGTCTTTGCTGGGGTGGGAGGAGGGAGGAGTGGACTGTCAAGTGGCCAGTCTGCAGTCTTTGCTGGGGTGGGAGGAGGGTGGAGTGGACTGTCAAGTGGCCAGTCTGCAGTCTTTGCTGGGGTAGGAGGAGGGTGGAGTGGACTGTCAAGTGGCCAGTCTGCAGTCTTTGCTGGGGTAGGAGGAGGGTGGAGTGGACTGTCAAGTGGCCAGTCTGCAGTCTTTGCTGGGGTAGGAGGAGGGTGGAGTGGACTGTCAAGTGGCCAGTCTGCAGTCTTTGCTGGGGTGGGAGGAGGGAGGAGTGGACTGTCAAGTGGCCAGTCTGCAGTCTTTGCTGGGGTGGGAGGAGGGTGGAGTGGACTGTCAAGTGGCCAGTCTGCAGTCTTTGCTGGGGTAGGAGGAGGGTGGAGTGGACTGTCAAGTGGCCAGTCTGCAGTCTTTGCTGGGGTAGGAGGAGGGTGGAGTGGACTGTCAAGTGGCCAGTCTGCAGTCTTTCTGGGGTAGGAGGAGGGTGGAGTGGACTGTCAAGTGGCCAGTCTGCAGTCTTTGCTGGGGTAGGAGGAGGGTGGAGTGGACTGTCAAGTGGCCAGTCTGCAGTCTTTCTGGGGTAGGAGGAGGGTGGAGTGGACTGTCAAGTGGCCAGTCTGCAGTCTTTGCTGGTCTCTCTTCGCTAGCTGTTGCTGTTTCGAGCTCCTCCTGTAATCACGTATATCTTTGGCTTCCCCCGTGAAGCGGGCCACAAAGTGGGCAGTCACGTGGTAATTCTACAGTCCGCCGATCGAGGCCCTGAGGTGTTCAGCATTTCTCCATGCTCCGGTGCCCTTGGTGAGTACAACTAAATGATTTGAGGGTTTATTTTCAAGGGTGCATAGGGTGCACTAAAGACTGTGGGGATGGTTTCCCTATGATCTTGGCACCACGTACCGGACCCTGTGCGGTGTTGGAACACGCTTCAATCTAATCACTGCTATCTTGAGACCGGGCCTTAGAAGCCAATCTGCCCAGGAGGACCAAGTCGAACTAACAGCTCCCACAATGCAACGGTAGAGTGAATATGCATGCGCTTTGGGAGACCTCCTTGCCGGGCAAACCTATCCAAATTACAAACCCTCAAGAGGATCGGATTGTGGCCACTCTAATACCGAACTTGAGAGGAAAATACCCTCACTCTTCGATGAGCATTGACCCAGTGAACCCGGTAAATGAGGAAGTCCTAATAACGGGAGCCAAACGTTCTAGGATTCCATTCTGTCTAAAGAAGGCACGTCTGGATCTCAACACCCCGAGGCCAAATACTAGTTGCTCACCAATTGCAGGACATAGAATTACAGACTACTACTTTGCTATATCAATAGCAATCAATACCGAGTTTACATTTGTTGCGCCAGTCAAAGGAATTGTAATGCTGGATCTTTCCATTGTGACGGAGCACAGTGCAGGATAAAAGATCTTACTGACCTTAGCATAATTGAATTTGCAGACTTGGCGTTGGAAAACAACTTGCACTCAGGTTCAGCTTCAGATTGTATTGCTGGTACTGTAATTCAACAAACATGCAATGCTTCACATCCGGGATCGCCAACCGAAATAACTAACATTATTGACAATTACTCAATCACTAATGATCCTGACGGGCATGCATGAATCGGGACAGTCATCAATTGAAGCAGCAGAACTCTCTTGGGATGTTACAATACACCACACATTACGAGAGGTTCATGAGAGAATGTGTTTGAATCGCTCCACCGTCTCTGCACTCAACATGGTTCTGAGCTCTTTCGTGGCTTTATTTGAAAACATATGGAACGAGTTGAAAGCCAACATTTCAATCCTTTCTGAGGTCAATGTTAAACTTGAAGCACTAGGATCTGGCAACAATCGATTCTAGACCACCTGACAAATAGTGTGGGGGTGGGAGGGGGTGTCGGGCCACTCAGGGAAAGTGCTCCGATTTCCCAAACCTCATCGTTATTGCTAATCACTCAGTGGAAATAGTTTCTGACCAGCCCCCAGTTACAGTGCCCATTCAGCATAATAAACCTAACGAAGACTTAATATCATCCCACCCCTTCGTACAAGCACAGAAGGGATCAATTGCCATAAATAAGGAAAGAGTTGCATATGATTGGACATGGGAATGAATCTTGCCTTCACACCCGACTAATCAGAATGAAGCTGTTGAGGTTGCAATTTTGCCATGTGATACCCGCACAACAAATAAATTGACCAAGGCAAAAATGTCCAAAATCGCCAGGAACAGAATTATGTGCAAGTACCTTGAGACGGTTCAAGGTCAAAAGATCGACAGTAAAAGGGTCGAGAGGTCAAAGGATCGACACCAAAGGATCAAATTTATTTTTATTTATTTTTTCACATTTTTTTTTTTGGGGGGCTCCCACCAACCCCCTTTTTTTGCTAAAAAACACTTTTGTCACAACAAAAAAAAAAAAGTGTGAAAAAAAATAATAATAATTCGATCCTTTGACCTGTCGACCCTTTGGTGTTGATCGTTTGACTAGACACCCCTTGAGACTTACCAGCAACAGAGAAACTCATAAGAAGTGTTTACCATCTGTCATGTCTCTGCTGATTGAAGAATGTAGAATGGAGCTGACAACAACACTTAAACCATCGACTGCAGAGGTTCCCGTTCAGAGTGCCTCTAGAGCACCCCAAATCGAACTTACCCCCCCTTTAAATGTGCTGGAACTTGGTACACTTTCTTTCAGGTGAAATATCGCTACAATGTGTGATCCGGCTGCCCACATTCACTCACAGTCAATTAATCTAACTGAGATTGTTAGAAGTTCACTGAATCAGGTTTTAATTCTAATTGAAGCTAAACAGGACGCCAGAATGTGCAGGATTATGAACGATACCATGAATCTGGATGGATCTCCATCCACTGTTAAACATGCTGCCCCTGGGGTTGCTGCCACCCAGCACAGTGTGATATTACCGCTAGAACACCTCCTTTATCTAATAACCAGGAGAACCTGCTGAGTAAACTCCTTCATCCAGATAACCATGAACCCTAGTCCTGGGGGCTACAAAAGCTCCAGACAATTCAATGACCTAGGTGAAAGCTCTTTGGGGAATCCATCATCTAATTTGTACCTGACAGTGATCTCAGGGGTGATGAAACGTTTGGGGAGATAACATATATCTAATTCACAACACTGGGGTGGTGGTAGTATGGATGGTTTGGAACAGGTGAAATGTAACCCGTATAGTATACTTCGACAAGCAAGAGAACACGACGACCAGATGGGCTCCACTCGTAGAAATCAGCTGGGAACTAGGAAAGAAACAACTAGATATGACAACACCTTAGTGAGATCAACTAAACACGAATAGAAACTGAAAGTAAGTAGCCTATTGGGCCCTGGCGTCCTGGGATGCCTAAACAGGAGTAATATTCTGTTGTGTTTGCCGAAATACCAGCCTTGGGATTATTAACCTCCACTGTCTTAGATCGCGTTGCTTTTCCCGATAGAAGCCACCCTGAAAGCACCATCCTATATTTTAAATCCTACTTAATGAAGAAGCTTGTATATTGTGGAAAGCAAAGATTGCAAGCTCTTGGTTTTGATGTCAGCTGTGTCAGTGTGCCGGAGGAAGGGGTCATTAGTCAAGATAGGGGACTCCGTATACTGGTACATCCAACACACCATGGCGTAAGAAAAGTTTGAAATTGTAAAGAACCTATTGAAGGCAATAATGTAGATTGGCCCTCACTCACATCAACCTTGTGGAGAAAAGCAGATCCATAGCTGGCAAATAGGTGACTCTCTTGAGAGGAGAGACCTTTGTCTGAGCATTAAATCATGGAACACTAGGGGGTGCCACAACCTCTTTAATAACCCTGACGCTATGTGTGTATTAAAAGAAACACATTGCATTCTGCTACAAGAGACTTGCTTGATTGAAATCCCTCTGCTGGATGGTTTCCAGGTGTTTAATCAAGCGGCCAGACCGAGCAGGGCGTAGAGCCTCAGGAGGGCTTTTAATTGCTTCTGATTAATCCTTTGGAATGACAGTTGCAATCTTTCCTGATCTCCCCTTTGGGGTTATGGTAATATCCATAACATCAGAAAACGTTCACTTTAAACCTCTACTGCTTAATGTGTAGTGGCATAAGGGGGTTGCCGATCTTAACTTTTTTTAACCGTTATTAGCGAGCTTGTGCAGTCATGGGCAACTTGTAACCCCAACGGGAGGGTCATTATAGCAGGACACTTTAATGCAAACGGCTCTTTAAAGGATTTGGGAAAAGATCTTCATGAAATGCCGTCTGATATGTTGCCCCATAACTTTAAATCCCAAGCGGGCAGGAGCTGGTGCCTGTCTTTGGAGGCGTTAGGCCTCTGTACACTAAACAGGATGGAAATGAAACCAATTTGCAAACATGGTACAAAGGCGGTAGTTCTCCGATTATAGATTGACTTAGTTGATTTTTTGTGTTAAATTGTTGTACTTCTTTTACTGCTAATAGAAATGACTGGAGTGATCATGATATTTTAAAAGCTGAATGTAATATTTTAATAACTACCAGGGAACATTTAAGAGCTACCACTGCAGGTAACGCCAGCTGATGGTCTGAGCCAAAT
Source organism: Ambystoma mexicanum (assembly GCF_040938575.1). Lineage (NCBI taxonomy): Eukaryota > Metazoa > Chordata > Amphibia > Caudata > Ambystomatidae > Ambystoma > Ambystoma mexicanum. Next base: position 26,841,021 of record NC_090932.1, on the reverse strand, counting down.
ATCGCGATTTTGAATTCAGAACTACATTCTATTATGCTATCCACTTCCTTAGAGTGGAAAATTGAGGTTTTCATTGTGAACCACTTTGATGATTTCATGTTGGAAATGGTTAATCGAGTAAGATCAAATTCCAGTTTTAGACCTATGAAATCTTGAAAAACTACACACATTTACAACGAAGAGCTCTAGTAAAATATAATATGCGGAAATTGATTAGGGAAATGAAGGCCCTAGCTATGGACTTTGAGACAAAATTAGTTTGTACTAAGAAAATAAAACAAAAATACAAGAATTACTGGAAGTCAAGAAGAGTTTATATGATACAGAGTGATGCCGAATGCATGCTCCGATTCCTGGTTAACTCCAAGGTGGAGGCGTTCTGGGCCCTGATTAATAACCAAGATTCCACCTTCACAATTTCCCAATTGAATGCGGTCTCTGAACATCAATGGATTAAGTTCTTTTTCGGATTTATAAGGAACCGTACCTAAGACTAATGGTAATGACTTGCCAGCTAGGACCATCGAATTTGATAAGACGTGTTCGCTTGATTTTGATACAGAAGATATCCAAAATGTATTGAAAAAATGTAAAACGTCTCGAGCACCTGGCCTGAGCAGCCTTACTAATAACACCTTTAAGGCAGATGTGTTCAACTGCGCAAATGTGCTATTCTTGCAATTTTGGAGCATCCTTAACATTGTAGTTTTGCCAGATTCGTGGAGTACTGCCCATATCGTACCAATATTTAAGAGAGACAGCAGGTCGTAGCCTAAAAACCATCAACCTATTGCTTTAATAGACGCTGACTGTAAAATCTTTGCATAACTGTTACTCACCCACTTGGAGAAATGGGCTGCAACTACACATAGGCTAAATAAACTACAGACCGTCTTTCGTAGAGGACTTTCTGCAAACAGCAATGGTCTAATTGTGAGATATTTCCAAGAAACAGCCTAGTCTGACTCAGTAAGCTGGCTGCCTGGGGATTGCCAAATGGTCTTTTGCATCTTGTAATGGGTCTCTATGAAAACTCTTGTATTCGGATCCGACTAAACAACGAAGGGGACTTGTCCAGTAGTATACGTTGCTATGTGGGTCTAAGACAGGGTTGTGTCTTGGCCCGATGGTTGTTTAATCAATACATGTCCGACGTGGCTGCCTCTCTTGCAGAAGAGGGTCTTGTTATACCTGGAGTTGGTGCATGGGAGGTGTCATGGATGGCCGATGCTGACAACATTTTGTTACTTGATAACTCACAGGGGGAATGCAGAGACTCCTCCATACTTTTTCTAAATATTCCAAAGATAATGGGTTACCAATTAACCCTACCAAAACTAGGATCTTGGCTATTTTGAAGGGGAAAAAAAAGAATTAGTCGATCTTGAAATGTGGAAAACACAGTGATCACGACAAGTTCTAGCTTCACTCACCTGGGCTTTCACTTTAGTGCACAAGCAGGCTTGAAGAACACTCATGAGATTTTGGTACAAAAAGCAATACTGCTCCAGAATCAGGGAATTAAAATAGTTCGAAAATGTGGGCGATTTTCCCTCGAACCAATACTTATATTCTTTGAGGGTAAAATGTTACCCAAACTCACATATGACCTTGAATTATATGATGACACTAGCGGAGTAATTCATGGAATCAAGCGCAGAAGTGGCGCACGTGGCTGGCACACAGAGGGAGCGTGCGCCAGCTTGTGCCAGCCGCGTGCGCCAAAACCCATTTTGACACACTGCATATTCATGGATTTAAACATCCATAACCAGCCGTGGTGCAGCGTGGTGCAGCGACCCTGCAGCAGCGTCAGTTACACCCCCAATCCCGCCCTTTGCACCAAAAACATCCACACAAATCCCCTTCATGACGCAAAGGTCAGTGGACCAGTATACAGCCCCCCAATAACGAAATTGTGCTAAAAACGCCACTCACCCCTCATGCGAGAACCCAATCGTGTGTAAAACTCCTCAGGCACCCCTCTGAATACACGTACCCCGTTCGTGCGAGCCCAATCATATGCAAAACTCCCTGTGCACCCCTCGGAATACGTACACCCTGCTCGCGCCAGCCCATTTGCATGTAAAACTCTCTGTGTACCCCTCGGAATACACGTACCCCCCTTGCACCAGCCAATCGCGTGTAAAACTCCCCGCGCACCCCTCGGAATATGCGTACCCCGCTTGTGCCAGCCCAATCGCATCTAAAACACCCCTCGGAATACACGTATCCCGCTCGCGCCCGCACAATCGTGTGTAAAACTCCCTGCGCACCCCTTGGAATACACATACCCCGGCCATGGGGAGGGTGGATGGGCTGACTGCGGGGCATGGGGAGGGTGGATGGGCTGCTGCGGGGCTTGGACAGGGTGGATGGGCTGCCTGCGGGGCATGGTCAGGGTGGATGGGCTGCCTGCGGGGCATGTGGAGGGTGGATGGGCTGCCTGCGGGGCATGGTCAGGGTGGATGGGCTGTCTGTGGGGCATGTCCAGGTTTGTAGGGGGCATCCCTGTGGTGTGGGCTGCCTGCAGGGGGTGCATGTGGCTCCTCACTACACGGGTGTGCGAATATGGGGGTATGCAAGAGCGCTTTTCATGCGATTCTGCTGGTGCAAGCGGGATAAGTGTATTACGGGGGTGCGCGAGGAGTTTCACATGCGATTGGTCTGGCGCGAGAGGGGTACGCGTATTCCGGGGGTGCACGAGGAGTTTTATACGCGATTGGTCTGGTGCGAGCGGGGTACACGTTTTCCAGGGATGTGCGATAAGTTTCACACGCGATTGGGCAGGCGCAAGCGGGGTACACGTATTCTGGCTTGCGCCTGCCCAATTGCATGTGAAACTCCTCGCGCATCCCCGGAATATGCATACCCCACTCGCGCCACCCCAATCACGAAAAAAAGGATGCGCATGCTCGGATGACTCGCAAATGCATCTCGTAAGCAGGCTATGCCACAACGGAGCCCCTCATCACCCGTGAGCATGCCAGCAGGCAGCCCACACAACAACGGAGCCCCCATCACCGGTGATCATGCCAGTAGGCATGTCTCCAATCATGTTCACCCCCAGTGACGGCAACCTGCCAGCAGGCCTGACTCATGTGCCCCCCAGACCACCCCCAGTGATGACAACCTTCCAGCAGGCCCGGACTCATGTCCCCCCCCCACACCACCCCCAGTAACGTCAAACGGCCAGCAGGCCCTGACTCATGTCCCCCCCACACCACCCCCAGTGATGGCAAGCTGCCAGCAGGCCCGACTTATGTCCCCCCACACCACCCCTAGTGACGACAACCTGCCAGCAGGCCCCGACTCATGTCCCACCACACCACCACCAGTGACGGCATCTGCAACTCATGTCCACCCAACCAACACATCGTCACTACATGCATGTAGCAAATGTCCACCCAACTCCCACCCCACGCTGCTCCCCCACAGTGCAACTCCACACCCATCCATTGTCCCCACTTCCCAGTACAGGCGTCATGACATGTCATGCACAGAAGCACACATGCATGCACCCAAAGACATGCCCAACATGGCCACACAGCAGCGACACATGACTGAGGCAATGACGACTGACACCTGCACCAAACTAATGAGAGCAGACAACACAAATATGTGAACTGATGAAAATGTATTAAAAAACAAAAATCTCCCAAATGAAAAACCACCATGACAAGGAAAAATAAATGAATGTGAACTAAACTGAAATGCAAATTTAAATAAAAAAATGTGACTAAAACAAAAGGAAAACCTCCCAGTGGTCCATATCCAGAAAACAAAATTCAGTATCCAAATGGTAAAAATAAAAAAAAACATTCCATTTTGGGTGTACAAAACATAAAATAATAAAGTCCACAGTTCTAGAACTATTTACCATGAAAGTTCTTAGGGTCCATGATCCCAAAAGCAAATGAAACCTTTTAAAAATCCTACAAAAATACCACTGTGTACAAAAAGTGGAGCAATGTCCATCGACTTCAAAATAAAAATAAAATGAAAGGAAACCTAAGCCTAATTCCGCCCCATGGAGTTCTCTGCCTTGACCATGGTGAGCCGTGCCCGCTCTGCCCGCCGTGCTCTGCATCCATTTGCTGGCCCATCCGCTGCCACATGGAAGACACACATAGTCCAGGGTTCTCCTGCCCTTCGGCCGATGACTGCCCCCGTGATGTTGTATGCCCCAAGTCCACACGCCTCCTACGTCGAGCCTGGTGCTTCTGCCTTGATGTCATCTGCCTGTGCCAACACGACTGGCTCCGGGATGCTGACGACCCCCGGGGCTGTCGTGGACGTGCTCTGCTGGAAGATGCCTGCACATTCTCCATTGCCAGGGATCCTGTTGCTTGGGTGACCACCTATGCAGAACCTCCAACTCTCGACTATGGCAGGGATGGGATCTCCACCAGCCTGGCCGCGGTGGATGAGGCAGGTCCACAGGGTGCCCTGGTGGCATCTGGGCTGGAAGACAGCATTAGGATGACTGGCGCATAGTGGGTGCAAAGGAGAAGAGGGTCGCAAGAGCGTCCAGCACATGGAGGAACCCTGCGACGAGCCGTCCTAGCCAGTTCAAGATGACACACAGCTGTTTGTGATGATGTGCGTTGTCCTTCCTCGAATCAGGCACATCATCACGAATCACGTGTGTGTGCATCGAGACACCGACTAGGATGGGCTCAACCCTGTCACGGATTCCCTCGTCCGCAGGTAGGGGAAGGTCAGTTGATGTGGACACATCCTCTACCTCTGGACGGGCCTGGAATGAGGCATCCCTGCTGGTGCAGAGATGCAGTTGCAGAATCAGGGACAGGATTACGCACAAGCACCTCTACGGCGACCTGTGCTGCCTTCTGCCCCTGTCCCTGGACTGCATCAATTGGACCAGTGGAATCACCCTCACCAGGCCCCACGTGTGGATCTAATGTAGCCTTGTCCTCCTCCTCACCCACCACCAACCTGGATGCCTCTGCACCGTCTTCCACATTGTCCTGTCCCTGTTGGTTCACACCTGCCCCTTCTGCTGTCGAGGAAACCACTACCAACCTTGGCCTCTTGGGCCACCCCTCGGCAGCTGCGGCTGTAGTTGCGGACGGGGCACCAGTCTCCTTGCTCCCGGAAGATGGCATAACCTGGGAGGGTGACTTGGCCTTGCGTCTCCGGCCGGTGGAGGCATCCCTGCTGCTCTGTACCACAGCACCATCTCCGCCCTCTCCTTCACTCGCCGCTGTGGAAAGGGAGACATTGAACACAAGCATCAGGTTACTGAACGTAAGTCTGCTACACACAAAGCAAATGCACATGAGCAACACTGTCGTATGTCATAGCCATCATCACCTTCCACAACACACGGGTCCTTGCAAACAACACACATGCACATACACCACCGCACAGACATGCTTCCGTCCGTGTCCAGCTCCCATCACAGTGCAATCATGGACACCTAGGCCACAACAGTCAATGCACGCATCGAGATGTGCATGTGTCATGCATCCATGGCGTTTCCCAGTCACACACTCACCACTCAGTAACACGCACATGTACACCATGCATGTCCATGAGGGTGGCATCAGCATCCATGATTCACACGAAAGACATGGCCAGGTACAGACACAGGCATGCAATCATGTGTTTGTCATCACATGCAGGTGCATATCATGCATAGCAAAACACACCATTGTCGTTGCACATGCTTGACCGGACTCACATGCTTCATTGTCATGTCCTTGCACACAGACATCCATACATGGGGCATGCCAGACATACGTCCAAGACGCATGCACCTGACACACCTCAACATGCACTACACTGGAGAAGAACACATGGACACTTACCACTAGACTCCGGATGGGTCTGCATCTCAAGGACCTGATGGTGAAGTGCTGGGTTAATGCGCTCCAGGACCCTCATCTGGATGTTGGTCAGCTGGTCCCGGTGTCCCACTTCTCCATGAGGATCAACGAGGCACCGGGCTTCCTGAGGGCCCTGGACCTGAAGTCTCCCAGTGCTTCAGGACACAGTCATAGTCATGGGATGCCACCCCCTCCGCGTTGATGGCAACCACAATTTCCTTCCAGATCCTCCTCCATCCATCCCTGTCGAGGCGCAAACTTGAGAAGAGGGCATCATAATTCCCTAGAACTCGATCCACCAGTATGCCAACTTCATTTTCAGTGAAGCTGGCAGCCCTCTGCCTCTCTGACTGGGGGTTGCCACTGGCCCCAGACGGTGTTGAGTGGGCTGTGGAGCGATGGTACACCAGTCGGGAGTCTTCTGGGTCAGCAGAGGTGGTCTCAGGTACAGGATCCCTGGCTGTGGCTTCTGTGCAGGCACCAAATAGCAGGGCACGTTAGCAGCAGGCAAGCTGGCAGCAGCAGGTGGCTCGTAGAAGGCTGCTTTGGGTTCTGGGGGGCATGAAAATGGCGTGCGTTCTTCTGTGTGTTCAGGAGCGTCTTCTTCTGTGTGTTGTTGCGTGGCCAGTTCAATGCAGAGAGATTTAACACGTGAAAAAACAGCACATCAGTGTGTAATTCGAGGAAAGGGCCTTAGCGCGTAAGCACGTAAGTGACGTGATGCGTGCAGGAGTTTCCTTCGGCATGGGTGCAGAGAGAATCTGCAGGTGTAAAAACAGCACGCCCGCGTGTGAATGCGTGTAATTCGAGGAAAGGGCCAAATCGCCTAAGTGACATGATGCGCGTGGGCGTTTACCTCGCATGGGTAAAAGGTGATCGCGGCCCAGCAGTTCGCTGTACATGCTTTTCGTGGAGACTGACGCGTGTGTTGCTACGTCTTGTTGTTTCATGCGTCATCACTTCACAGCGGATCGAGGACGTACCTCTTCTTTTGGTGGGGGTCTTACCTACGTGTGTTTTTCTTTCCCATGCTAGTCAGACGGTGAGTCATGCACGCTATTTTTCCCACTGCGGGGCCCACTGTGTATCTCATACCCATTTTTGAGGTCATAGTAGCCTGTCTGTCCCATGCGTATGCGTTTTTTGTGTCCCTGTGTGTGTCACGACCCGGCCAGGTTGGAAATTGCCTTGGCGATTATCCGAGCGCTATTCGGCAAGTAAAAGTCCCTGAGACTACAACTCCCACAACGCCTGCTATCATAGCCGCGTGAAGTACGCGTGACGTTGCGATGATTTCATTTGTTGGGAACGATATATAACTCCCATCTATCCGGAGATCGAGTGCTCCTAAACTGTTGTTAGTTGCGAGCTCCCGGACCCGTTTCTCGAATCCTTGACTAACCAGCGCCTGAATTAACTTATTGCCTTCGCCTTGTCCGTACCTGCTTCCCGACGCCAGCCTCCCTCGATTGTTCCCCTTGGATATTCTGAACCCGGCTTACTCATTCTCGACCTCCTAATTCTAAATCCTTAAACTTTGGTGACTCGATACCTCGAACATCTCCGTAAGGAAATTAGCGTGAAGTGAACGCTCACTTCCCATTTCAATTTTCCTTTTACTTCTGTTGCTTCGAACTATATTTTGGGACGCTTTGCTGTTTACCTTTTGGATTGCTTTGAACCTTTATTTGGGACGCTTTGCTGTTTACCTTTTGGATTGCTTTGAACCTTTATTTGGGACGCTTTGCTGTTTACCTTTTGGATTGCTTTGAAACTTTATTTGGGACGCTCTGCTGTTTATACTTTGGATTGCCTTGAACCTACTTGGGACGCTCTGCGGTCTTCGCCCTGGTGATCCTAAGATACTGGCAACTTCCACTCCTCCCTCCCTACAATTCGATACTAGTAGGTTACTGGTATATTATTTCTACGGTGCAGGTAAGAGTGGGGATTGGGGGTGGTGTTGGCTATTTGTGATCCAACACTACTTGGCTGCATTTTTCTGAACAACTGTTTTCTTTGTTTTGTTCTTTGTCCCTCTAGCTCTGACGATTCTGCTCCGGCCTTTTCGCTCAAGCCCCCAACCTGTCAGGTTTATTTATCCCTGAAGGCTGAGCTCTTGGGAGGGAAGTCTTGGGCGCATCTCCATAAAAGCCCAGGATTACTTGAGCAAAAGGAAATACTGCATACAACCAGAAAACAACCTCTGGGTTGTGACAGATTTAGGAGCCAAACATAACGCCTATTGGTTATGGAAGCCGCATCTGACCCGATGGCAGCTCTCATGCAGGCTTTTTCTGCCTTGCGTACCGATATGGCATCTGCCCATGCGACCTTACATCAACGCATGGATGTATTACAGAGCTTTGTGCAGCCATTACCCCATGATGAGGAATTCGGGGATGGCGCTGCAGCGGCACCTCCTCCTGTATTTCCCCCAACTCCAGCTCCGGTGGTTCTTCCTGGGCCATTTCCTTTGGCCCCACCCGAACGCTTTTTGGGGGATCCCAAGGCGTATCGGACTTTCGTGAATCAATGTCGCCTTCACTTTCTTTGTCGTCCTTTTGCGTTTCCAGATGCTACCACTAAGGCGGCCTTCGTTCTCTCCCATTTAGGCGGCACTGCCGCAGCATGGGCTAATCCTTTGTTGGAAGCTAATGATCCGGCTCTTTATGACTTTGATCGGCTAATTCAATCCACGAACAGCGTTTTTGATATGCGATACAAAGCACAAACCACGGATTTAGAATTTTTAGCTATAAATCAAGGCAAGACGGATCTGTTGACCTACCTGGCCCGTTTCAATCAGTTGGCGGCTGAAACCACTTGGCCAGAACAAAAGAAAGCGGCTGTTTTCTACAAAGGTTTGTCGGAGGACCTAAAGGACGCCTTGTCAGTGGTGCCCGCCCTTCCACCTGGTTTTCCTGAGTTACTCGACCTGGTTCTCCAAGTTGATGCTCGGATTCGGCAAAGACGGGGCGAACGTCGGTACCCTGATATTCGTACCTCTTCCCGGTCAGATAGCACTGCTACGATTCCTCAAGGCGAGGTTGAACCCATGCAAATTGGGGCCATCAGGGGTCCATTGTCTAAGGCTGAACGAGAGAAACGGGCACTGAATAACCTATGTTTCTATTGTGGCCAGTCAGGGCATTATATACGGCTATGTCCTAAAAGACCAACTAAACCGGCGGGAAACGCCAGGACTCGTCCATAAACCGGGCCTTTAGGATGAGTCAAACGTACCCGGGCTCGGATGCATGTTTTCCGTCTCCACATGTATATCTCACTATGTGCTTCAAGGCCCCTGGTGTCAATTCTTTTTCCAACCCGGTAATGATAGACTCAGGGGCTAGCGGGAATTATATGGATTCCAACCTGGCTAAACATTATGGGCTACCTATAATTTCCAAAATACGACCTGAAGACATACATGCTGTTGACGGTTCCCGTTTGGTATCCCGACAAGTCACGGAACAAACCACTGCACTACAAATGTCCACATTACAGGGTCATTCGGAATACATCACCTTTGACCTCATTACGGCCCCCCAGTTTGGTATGATTCTGGGTCTATCCTGGTTGCAAACCCATAACCCTGTAATCAATTGGGTTAAACAAACCGTACTGTTCTCTTCCTCTTTTTGCAGTCAGAAATGTCTAGGGACTCAAGAGGCAGCAGTCTTCTCCCCTTGCCTGGCCCTGGTGGCAAGTGTACCTTCCATCAGTGCTTTATCCTCTATCCCAGTCCCTGTACTTCCAGAGGAATACCGAGAGTACTCGGATGTCTTCGACAAAGGCTTATCAGAAAAACTGCCTCCACACCGAGACTATGACTGCCCCATTGACCTTATACCTGGGGCGGTCATCCCACATGGTCGTATCTACTCCCTTGCTCGAAAGGAAGAAGAACACTTGCGACATTACATAGACAAAGCATTACGCTTGGGACACATACGTCCATCCCGTTCACCAGCGGCCTCCCCGATATTCTTCGTACAAAAAAAAGAAGGAGATTTACGTCCATGTGTCGATTATCGTTCCCTTAATAACGTCACAATCAAGAACCAATATCCTCTACCGCTCATTACGGAGCTTCTTGATAAAATGACCTCCTCTACCATCTTCACCAAGTTGGACTTACGGGGAGCATACAATTTGGTGAGGATGCGTGAGGGGGATGAATGGAAAACAGCATTCAAAACTAAATTCGGGCTTTACGAATACTGTGTAATGCCCTTCGGGCTTTGCAACGCCCCAGCGACGTTCCAACACTTTGTCAACGACATTTTCAGGGACCTGTTGGACTGTTACGTCGTAATATATTTGGACGACATCCTGATATATTCAGAAACCTTGTCCCAACACATACACCATGTACGCTCTGTTCTCCTCCGTCTGAGAGAACACTCCCTCTTTGCAAAACTGGAGAAGTGTGTGTTTCATGCATCGTCTGTGGAGTTTTTGGGTTTTCAAATATCACAAAAGGGAGTGCTTATGTGCACCTCCAAGGTCCGGGCAGTACTGGATTGGCCTGTCCCGACTTCAGTAAAAGCCCTTCAATCATTCTTGGGCTTTTCCAACTTTTACAGACGTTTCATCGCCTCCTTTTCTGAAAAAGTTGCGCCACTAACTCGGTTGACCAGCCCGAACGTCCATTTCATTTGGGATGAACAGGCGCACTCTGCATTTCAGAAATTGAAGGAAGCCTTTACCACAGCTCCAGTCCTGCAGCACCCTAATCCGACCCTTCCATTTATAGTGGAAGCCGATGCCTCTGCAATTGCTGTGGGGGCTATCCTGTCGCAAATTTGTCCAGCCACCCACCGACTACATCCTGTGGCTTTCCATTCTCGGAAACTTACGCCAGCCGAACGTAATTATACGATCATGGAAAGAGAACTACTGGCGATTAAGGTAGCGTTTAATGAGTGGAGACATCATCTCTTAGGTGCTAAACATCCCATTACTGTATATACGGATCATCGGAATCTCCAGGCATTATCCCATATAAAATGCACCAATGCTAGGCAAATACGGTGGCATTTATTTTTTACCATGTTTAATTTCACAGTGACATATCGCCCCGGTCCACTACATGGAAAGGCGGATGCATTGTCGCGTATCGGTACAGATATGGTAACTACGAAACAGTCAACCCCTGTATTATCCTCAGGGACTGTGGTGTGTATTTGTTTGGTTTCTCCGTCCATCTTAGATGGATTAAGGACGTGGGCTAAGGATCATGCTCCTATTCTTAAGGAGCTGGGCGCTGAACTCATCACCGGTCTTCCATATGTTAATGGTTTGCTATACTTACCTGATAACCGTATTCGACGAAAAGCTCTTGAATGGTCCCATGATCTCCCGTTGGCAGCTCACCCTGGTCGGGCTAAAACTTATGATCTTCTCCACCGATGGTGCTGGTGGCCTGGTATGAAGAACGACACCGAACAATATGTCTCCAAGTGTGCAGTATGTACTCAGTGCAAGAGGCAACCGGGCAAGCCCGTCGGTCTTCTAATGAGTATGCCGTTACCCCCATATCCATGGCATACGGTTACCCTTGATTTCGTGGTGGAGCTCCCTTGTATCGGGGATATGTCCACCATTCTTGTGGTTGTCGATGTCTTTACCAAAATGCCACGATTTATACCGTGCTCGGGTATACCTACTGCTTCTATGTTAGCGACTCTGTTTTTTGACCATGTGGTACGATTTTTTGGGCTTCCTACGGTTCTAATTTCTGATCGGGGGTCTCAATTCACCTCACGCTTCTGGCGCTCCCTTACTTCATCTTTGGGTATCGATGCCCGCTTGTCTTCGGCCTACCATCCTCAAACGGATGGTCAGACTGAACGTACCAATGGTACTATGGAACAGTTTCTTCGCTGTCTGTGTCTGCAGCATCAGTCCAACTGGTTCTCGCTACTAGGTGCTGCAGAATTTGCCTATAACAATTCTATGCATTCCTCAATTGGTTGCTCTCCGTTTTATGCTTTATATGGTCTGCACCCAAGGACTCTCCCACCTGTCTTGCCCTCCTTAAAGCAGTTTCCCGCCGCTAATGCTGTAAAAGACTCCTTGCTTGCCATCCGTAAATCGGTGTTGTCCCATCTGCAAACGGCGCAACGTCGTACCAAAATGCAAGCTGACAAACGGCGCACACCCGCCCCTTCGTATTCTTGTGGGGAACGTGTAAGGCTCTCTACAAAACATCTGGCCATTAAAGGAAAAAGGAAACTATTGCCATGTTACCTAGGTCCTTATAGGATTCTACGGTGTCTTAACCCTGTCACCGTTTGCCTAGGGATTCCATCTCATTGGCGGGTACACCCGGTATTCCATGTTTCCTTGCTTCGCCCTTTTGTACCTGGCACGAGATTACCTACTGCCCCCACCCCAGTTAACGTCCATGGTGAAGACGAGTATGAGGTGCGTGCAATCTTGGACACTCGCCTATGTCGTGGGATTCGCTCCTACCTGATCGACTGGAAAGGGTATGGTCCAGAGGACAGGTCCTGGGAACCGGCCTCTAATCTAAACGCTCCCCGTTTACTACGTGCCTTTTGGTCACACCGCTTGCGTAGTCTCAGGAGAAAGCGTTCTTTGTGGGGGGGTACTGTCACGACCCGGCCAGGTTGGAAATTGCCTTGGCGATTATCCGAGCGCTATTCGGCAAGTAAAAGTCCCTGAGACTACAACTCCCACAACGCCTGCTATCATAGCCGCGTGAAGTACGCGTGACGTTGCGATGATTTCATTTGTTGGGAACGATATATAACTCCCATCTATCCGGAGATCGAGTGCTCCTAAACTGTTGTTAGTTGCGAGCTCCCGGACCCGTTTCTCGAATGCTTGACTAACCAGCGCCTGAATTAACTTATTGCCTTCCCCTTGTCCGTACCTGCTTCCCGACGCCAGCCTCCCTCGATTGTTCCCCTTGGATATTCTGAACCCGGCTTACTCATTCTCGACCTCCTAATTCTAAATCCTTAAACTTTGGTGACTCGATACCTCGAACATCTCCGTAAGGAAATTAGCGTGAAGTGAACGCTCACTTCCCATTTCAATTTTCCTTTTACTTCTGTTGCTTCGAACTATATTTTGGGACGCTTTGCTGTTTACCTTTTGGATTGCTTTGAACCTTTATTTGGGACGCTTTGCTGTTTACCTTTTGGATTGCTTTGAACCTTTATTTGGGACGCTCTGCTGTTTACCTTTTGGATTGCTTTGAACCTTTATTTGGGACACTCTGCTGTTTATACTTTGGATTGCCTTGAACCTACTTGGGACGCTCTGCGGTCTTCGCCCTGGTGATCCTAAGATACTGGCAACTTCCACTCCTCCCTCCCTACAATTCGATACTAGTAGGTTACTGGTATATTATTTCTACGGTGCAGGTAAGAGTGGGGATTGGGGGTGGTGTTGGCTGTTTGTGATCCAACACTACTTGGCTGCATTTTTATGAACAACTGTTTTCTTTGTTTTGTTCTTTGTCCCTCTAGCTCTGACGATTCTGCTCCGGCCTTTTCACTCAAGCCCCCAACCTGTCAGGTTTATTTATCCCTGAAGGCTGAGCTCTTGGGAGGGAAGTCTTGGGCGCATCTCCATAAAAGCCCAGGATTACTTGAGCAAAAGGAAATACTGCATACAACCAGAAAACAACCTCTGGGTTGTGACAGTGTGCCACCATGTACTGTGGGAGGTTAATTCCACACACATGGGCTACCGGGGGTTGCCTGTACGGTTTTATTGCAGATTTTGGGTGCCTGAGCGTTGCGTGACCCGTCATTTTCTCACAGGGGTCACATACAGCCTTGCAGAAGCAAAAGGGTGCTGTTTACATCACGTACCCCACCCCCTTCACCCCAATTGCCCAGGACAATCGTCATGTACACCTCCCATTGGCACTAGTACATCCGTGCCATGGTTGGGAGGCCACAAAAGGTGAGGGGTGCCTCAGTTGGGCGTCCTCCACATGGTGAGTGTGGTCAGGGACGTGGCCGGGGTGACTAGGGAGTAGGGGGAGTCCAGGGTGGCCAGGGTGTCCAGGGTGGCTGCACAGGGGGAAGGGCCAGGGGTGTGCAACTTCAGCATGATGTTCTGCCATGTGTTTTTTTGCAGTCATGCCACCACCCCCTGCGGCTCTGGGAGATGCAGCTCTTGCATCTGACATTGGCGCTCATGTGACCCAGCAGTCAGTTTCATCTACTGTCACGCTCCCAACGGTAGTGGTAGCTGCAGGTGCAGCTGTGGCGACCACCACCCAGGCTCAGGGTCAGCCAGCGCATGATGCCTTGGCACCTGAGGACTCCCAGGCTGAATTCCAGGTGGTCAGGAGGCACAAGCAATGTGCACGTAGGGATGCTCTGACCATGGAACATGTCCCTGGGGCAGTGTTGTCATCTGCTGCCCCAATCAGCCGGGTGTTGGCAACTGCATGGGCAGATGCAGCCAACTCCACCCTGGCTGTGAGTCTGCCAGCCAGGACTGTGTCGGTCACAGACCACGGCACCGCGGTTGTTGATGCGCTGGGTCCTCTCAAGAGCACCCAGCAGCCACTGATGCAAGTCAGGGCTTCCATTGCAGTTCCACCTGCCACTCCCTTGGTCCAGTCCACCAGCGCCACTGCCCCCACTGATCAGGATGGCATTTGCCAGTCAGGGTCCGTACCACTGCCCAAGAAGAGGAAGGTTGCTCCAGCGCAAGAGGCTGGAACCCCAGACATGGCTCCGGCGTCCTGCACATCGAGGAAGAAGCCTTTCAACAAGCAGGAACTAGACTTGCTTGTGGGCTACATGTCGGAACATGAACGCAGTATGCTAGTGGGCCCAAATTGCCATACTACGCATGCCCAGCGTTGGACACACTGGAAGCATGTTGCGGATGGTGTTAGTGCATTCGGATATGAGGTGCGCACAGCTCAGGACTGCAAAAAGCGTTGGGATGACCTCTGACGCTGTGCTAAGTCAAATCCTGCCTCCAATTATGCCATGACTCAGGTGACTGGCAGTGTACCACCACCTGAGGAGGAAGAACTCACTCTGCATGAGGAGATCGCTGCAGAGTTCACCCCGGCACAATTGATCGAAGGAGTGGGAGGGATGCAAGATTATGATGCCCCGTCCGGTGAGTGTTGTTGCGTGTTTGTCCAGCCCATGAGTTGTTTGCTTGTGTGATGTGATGTTCTTGACTGCCACTACATGCTATGTGTACATGGTTCTCATGTGCAAGTCATGCAATGCTTCACTAATCGGTGCCTGTTGTGATGCATGCTGCACATGTGAAGCAGACGGGGACTGTCCTCATCACCACACATGCACCCTACTCACATGCTAGTCACCCGGCTGCCCTTCTGGTCCATGTTCCAGCTCACTGACTTGTCTGCATGTAGCCTGTGGTGTCTTTCAACTCAGCACTCAGACTATGTCATCGCATGACTGATGTGCATGTGTGTTCAGCCTGCATGCGGGTACTCCACGCGGGCATGCATCCTTGCCCCTCCACTCCCCTGCACCTCAATTTCACCATGGCACTGGTGGATAACATGTTGAACTACTGCAATGGCCTGTTCCACGCTCCTGTGTACATGCACACTTCCCCATGCAAACCTGCCAGACCCATACAGTGGGGTACATCCTTTGTCCTTGATGCAGGGTGTCTCACTCGGACTGTGCAGATGGCAGATGCTCCCCGGGGACATGAGTGCCCATTCAGGCTCCATGTGCATTTCATGCCCGCCCCTATGTGTCCTTGGCAGGATGATCATTGTAGTACGTGTCTGTGATTACATACGTATCATTTGGTCATCCATTCCATGCTCACTCTGGCTCAGTCCTGCATCACGCACATGTTTAGGGTGTCATTGTCTGTGTGAGGCACAGGCCTCCCCCTGTTGCAGGCCCCCTGACTCTGTTCAACTGGTGTAGTGCCTTCTGCATGAATGGGTGTGCTACTGACGGTTCATCATGTGTCCTGCTTACTGTCCCATTCTCATCTGCTGTGGTGTCAGTTGACTGAGATGATGCAAATGACGCTAGCCAACACTGCCAATACACAGTTCTCTGGTCAAACTTTCATTGCCATGTAATGCCACCCTGCATTTATAATAAGGGGGGTTAACTGTAGCCATGCAACCCAGTGCATGCACATTGTACATGATGGCTGAACTTGCCCTTACGCTGCCGTCATGTTAAGTGATTGACATCAAAACGTACATGTTGATGTAGATTGTTGGTAACATACACATGTACTGCAGTGCACCCACCCCCTTCTGAGCCATGTTACACCGTTCAACATGCCTACTCACTGCTGCAATGTCAAAGTGACCTGGCATGTATGTTCCGATGTTCATCCCTTCACTGTTATGTAACGCACTAGCACAGGTGCATCCTGTGACACATGTACTCTGTATTGGGACACCCTAGCAGGTGTTTAGCAAAGTTGATTGGTCAATCTGCAGCCTATACTAACTGGTATAGCCCGCAGATTAATTATAGACCGCAAATTGGGTTGTAATTACTGTGGAGCTGCCTGCACGTGTGTATTTGTACACTTTCACATACATCAAAGCAAGCAGCGTTGAAGCTGCTTGCTTTGCTGTACAGGAAGATGTTCATATACACCATACGGGTGTGTATGAACACGGGTGTATTTGAACACTTTCACATACACATATGCAAGCAGCTTCAATGTTGTGTTGTGCAACATTGCAGCTACGTACTTAGGTGTGTGCGAAAGAGTTTATTTACACATGTGTTCTCAGCAGCATTTTTGTTCAATTACTAATATGTCGTTATTTTACGTGAATGCTGCTGAGATTTCAGCATTGCGCCCCTTATGTTAAACCGGCACAATCCTGAAGGTGCACTGTCGTGCACCACAAGTGTGCACAGGGCCACTTTGCAATACTGGTGGAGCCTGGCCGTGGTGATTTGACACACTGATTTATGTTTTTTGGCACATTCAATGCACAAAGTGCTGAATCAGGCCCTGAGGGGTGTTCTAGAAGCTTCATGGACCGGCAGCTCGGACCATACTAGGCGTGATGGTCCCTCATACCTCGTTGAAGGCCCTCGCTTTCCTCGGGACATTCACTATGTCTTCAGGGCCCATGACGCCCGGTATGGGCCAAGCTGCAGATCAATGAAGCTATATTGGTGATGATGATTTAGTGATGATGTCTACATGCATGTTCACTTGCAGCTGTGGCCATTTGGCTGTTCAAAGATGCTTATGCTATGTGCCATCTCTTTGTTGCCATCTGTCATTTCTGCTTGTGATATGTGACTGCCAGAGGTGGTGTGTGATGCAGGTGATATACTACATTCAGTACATGTGTAGGCTTCACAATTTACACGCATCCATTTTCACCTTCGGGGTGCCGTTGCATATCAATGCCACGGGATGCAGGCCGGAGTGGAGTTGTGTGTGACATGTCTACTTCATGTGTTGGCTGTCGATGTAGTGATGTCTATGTGTGTGTGGGTTATGTGCTGCTGACATGTGTGCTCATGTTTGTTTTGTTCACGTTACAGGTGATAACGCAATGGAGCCAGAGGATGGTGATGTCATTCCAGACACAGGTTTGCTTTTACATCAGCAACCCGGCACAGGTGGGGGTCGTGGGGTGGTAGTGGTGTCAGTTGACTGAGATGATGCAAATGACGCTAGCCAACACTGCCAATACACAGTTCTCTGGTCAAACTTTCATTGCCATGTAATGCCACCCTGCATTTATAATAAGGGGGGTTAACTGTAGCCATGCAACCCAGTGCATGCACATTGCACATGATGGCTGAACTTGCCCTTACGCTGCCGTCATGTTAAGTGATTGACATCAAAACGTACATGTTGATGTAGATTGTTGGTAACATACACATGTACTGCAGTGCACCCACCCCCTTCTGAGCCATGTTACACCGTTCAACATGCCTACTCACTGCTGCAATGTCAAAGTGACCTGGCATGTATGTTCCGATGTTCATCCCTTCACTGTTATGTAACGCACAAGCACAGGTGCATCCTGTGACACATGTACTCTGTATTGGGACACCCTAGCAGGTGTTTAGCAAAGTTGATTGGTCAATCTGCAGCCTATACTAACTGGTATAGCCCGCAGATTAATTATAGACCGCAAATTGGGTTGTAATTACTGTGGAGCTGCCTGCACGTGTGTATTTGTACACTTTCACATACATCAAAGCAAGCAGCGTTGAAGCTGCTTGCTTTGCTGTACAGGAAGATGTTCATATACACCATACGGGTGTGTATGAACACGGGTGTATTTGACCACTTTCACACACACATATGCAAGCAGCTTCAATGTTGTGTTGTGCAACATTGCAGCTACGTACTTAGGTGTGTGCGAAAGAGTTTATTTACACATGTGTTCTCAGCAGCATTTTTGTTCAATTACTAATATGTCGTTATTTTACATGAATGCTGCTGAGATTTCAGCATTGCGCCCCTTATGTTAAACCGGCACAATCCTGAAGGTGCACTGTCGTGCACCACAAGTGCGCACAGGGCCACTTTGCAATACTGGTGGAGCCTGGCCGTGGTGATTTGACACACTGATTTATGTTTTTTGGCACATTCAATGCACAAAGTGCTGAATCAGGCCCTGAGGGGTGTTCTAGAAGCTTCATGGACCGGCAGCTCGGACCATACTAGGCGTGATGGTCCCTCATACCTCGTTGAAGGCCCTCGCTTTCCTCGGGACATTCACTATGTCTTCAGGGCCCATGACGCCCGGTATGGGCCAAGCTGCAGATCAATGAAGCTATATTGGTGATGATGATTTAGTGATGATGTCTACATGCATGTTCACTTGCAGCTGTGGCCATTTGGCTGTTCAAAGATGCTTATGCTATGTGCCATCTCTTTGTTGCCATCTGTCATTTCTGCCTGTGATATGTGACTGCCAGAGGTGGTGTGTGATGCAGGTGATATACTACATTAAGTACATGTGTAGGCTTCACAATTTACACGCATCCATTTTCACCTTCGGGGTGCCGTTGCATATCAATGCCACGGGATGCAGGCCGGAATTTGAGTTGTGTGTGACATGTCTACTTCATGTGTTGGCTGTCGATGTAGTGATGTCTATGTGTGTGTGGGTTATGTGCTGCTGACATGTGTGCTCATGTTTGTTTTGTTCACGTTACAGGTGATAACGCAATGGAGCCAGAGGATGGTGATGTCATTCCAGACACAGGTTTGCTTTTACATCAGCAACCCGGCACAGGTGGGGGTCGTGGGGTGGTAGACCACGAGAACGCATTTGTGCTCCAGACTGTCGTGCCCAGGGCTGGCAATCAGTCCAGCTCTGATGAACACTCTGAGCACAATGTTGAGTTGGATGCACATCTTGATGATTTGTCGCCAGTGAGTGTTCCTGATGTGGATGATCTTCTGTCCGCAACACCTGCAATGAGGGGCCAGACAGTGTTGAAACGTCTGCCTGTGGTGGTTCTGGCTGCACGTTCACACTCCACAGCAGTTGCTGATGTGCCTGGGGCATCATGCTAACGGAGGGATGTAGTCCTGCAGCCGCGGGGTGGTGCAAATCCTGCAAGGACCACAGCTCCTTGGGTCCTGCAGGTCTAATATCTGGCAACGCGGTGGCCGTGCACCACTGGGGAATACTGAGTGGGAGCAATCCATGTATGCCAGTTCACAGCAACAGTGGGCAGCTATTGATAAAATCACTCAAGGCATGGAACGTGTGGCCCAATCCATGCTCCCAACTGATAGGCAGGTGGAGCTCCAGCAGCAGGCAGCACAGTCCACGTGTCACTCACTCAGGCTGGGCATGGCAGCCTCAAACAGGGCATGCCAGACTGAAATGGTGTCTCTGCCTGAAGCACTTGCTGCTCAGGCAGAGGTACACAGGGAGGCCCTGAGGGAAGAACACCAATCCCTCAGATCTACTCTGGGTGTGCTCAACATGACCCAGAGGAAGCGGTCAGAAGTAAGGTTGGAGCAGCTTGGAGAACACCTTTTCAGCTGAGCTACGTGCATGCCGGGAGGTGCTCCAGATGTCATGTGAGGCCATGCAGGCAGAACTCAGTGTTACATGTGCTACCTTGCAAGAAGAAACATGCGTATCACGTGAGGTGCTGCATGATGACCTATGCGCCATTGCCAAACAGGACCAGGCTTACCAGACCCGCATGTTTGCTGCCGTGGAGGGGCACGCTGCGGATAGGCGTGGTCAGGCAACTGTGCCACGTCCACCTTCTGATTTTCATTCAGTGGGAGAGTAGGACAACGACTTATCTTCCACACAGTTCGGGCCATGCAGGGTTGAGCCCATGGAGTTTTTTTTTTTATCTCAACATCATCGCATGTGGGTGTTGAGGTGCACCCTGTAATTCCCCCCTCCTGGGTGCCCCTCTGGGTCGTATGTGGCCATTTTTAAAAAAATAATAATATTGTTTGTCTATTGTGCATTCATGTGACAGTGTGGTGATTTGTGGCTTTTGAAATCATCCACTGTGTGTTCCAGCTGGGCTCATACATGCTTGTCTCGTGTATGTGTTTGTGGCTTGGGGTCCTGACACATGTGCCACTCCTGCTTCCCCTTTCCATGGGCTTGCAAGGATGGTTTGGTGTGACAGCAAATTACACAGGGGCATTTGACTTTCGTCATATCTGTGGCCAGTCTGCTGTACTACTTGTGTATACACCCCTAGTGGGGATTATGGATGTTTTCTCCACGGCATGTCTACAATCAATATTGGTTAGTACATTTTTGAACTGTGCTTTTATTGAAGTTGATTGTGATTTTTTTTATTCATTTCTTGCCTGTATACGTGCTTGATGCACTTCATGCTGTAGACGGTAGCCTGCACCCTTTAGCTGTCAAAGCAACACTGATGCTGGGAGGGTGCCAGGTGGTGACAATGTCAAGTTGGTACATGTTAAGTTCAGCACATGGAAATTGTGGCAAAGGTGGAAGCATTAGGAATGTGACCCAAGAACCATAACTCACGGTCCAGTCCTCACCTGAGATGGCCGCCTAAACTACTTCTACCCTCCGTTCCGTTTGGACGGCACGTTGTATCTGTTTTCCCTCTTGGACTTCACTGCTGCGTGATGGTGCAGTTTTCCTACTGGACTACAGCTCTTTTAATCATTTTTCACAGTCTGGTGCCTTTGGTCCCTGTTTTTCTTCCTGCTACTGTCCTTGTGGCAGATCTGTCCGCCCGTCTCTCGGGCAGTTATTTCTGTGTACTCTGCCTCGGTTAGCCTCGGTACACTTCTGTACCAAAGTATCTCTCTCTCTCGCTCTCTCTCTCGCTCCTCCTATCCTTCATCTATTACAGGGGTGCACAACTAGTTTTGCCAGAGGGCCAAATGTACCTTACAAGCTATCTACTCGGGGCCTGATTGTTTGTGTGGGGTAGCCGGGCGGGGCATGTGGTGAATTTACGACCCCCCCTCAGACATTTATAGTAAGTATGTGGGGGAACAAATGGGCATTTTGAGGTGTACTTCTTGTCTTTATTTCTATTTGTGCTTTCAATTCTGTAGTACACGTTATTAACAAGCCAGAAGAAAAACTGAATTGGCCCTGGGCTTCAACATGTTATCAATAGTGTGAGAACAAAATCATCCCGCACGCCCAGCAGCAATAACCTAACAGAACTGGCTGTCCTGCAGGTGAAAAAGAGATGTGCAGATGTGGCTGATAAGTGATCTGCCCACGTTGACTACATGACTCCACCCGCCACCACAAAACACCTCTGCTTTCAGAAGTACTGCCACAAAAGACTTCAATACCCACTATCAACATTGCTTTGTCACAGGGGCAGTAAATGAATGTTCTCTTTACAATACTTTTATTTGAAGCATCATACAAAGGTGGTGTGTACAGGCCATGGAAAGAAAATATTACCAATATAGTTTTTTTTTCTATACTGCTTATTACCATGCTTTATAGCACTAGTGTTGATAAAATTGTGTACTAAATTGGAGGGGTGTAAATATTTCCTCCAAATATGCCAGTGTGATGGAGCGTGGCAAGGGAGTCCAAACCAATCAAGAGGTGTTGGGGGTAGCAGGGGGTCTTCCCCCGCCACCACCCCGGGAATAATTTTAAAATGCAAGCACACACAATGACATACACCATTTAAATTAAAGTGCCTTCTGCCCTGGTCCTGATGTTTCCTCCCAGTGCTAAGGCTCCTGCGTAGCATAAAAAAGACGCAAAGAGCGCTTCCTGGTTCGTGCACATGAACCCAAGAGCCGGAGCGCTGATGACGAAGAGCCCATCTCCCTTTGTATGTAGTAGGAGGCGCAGTAGCCCCTCCCTCATACATACACACATGCAGTTCATCAGCCAGCATCCCCAATGGGCCATGCAAGGTTGGGGAAGCAAAATGCCCCTTTTTTTTACATGGCTCACTGGATAAAACCCAATGAGCTGCAAGACTTATCCTTGGCCTCAACCCCAGGGACCAAATCTCTCCAGCCCTAAAATGTCTCCACTGGCTCCTGGTTGCTGCAAGGATTAAATTCAAATTCCTCTGCATCATCCATAAGGCTTTCTGGGGCTGGGGACCACGGTATCTACAGTAGGCTCTCACCAAATACTCTCCCTCCAGATCTCTATGCTGCTCCAGTGCCAACTCTCTGCGTGTCAAGCGCTTCTCTAAACAGCAAGCTGGTGGCCGATCTCTTTCCTCGGCTGGCTCCCTACTCTGGAACAGCCTCTCCCTTCCTCTCTGTCTAGAACCGTGTGTTGGTGCAACCTTGCCCATTATGGAGAAGTGCCACTGGTGCACCGTCAAAGAATGTATGCACAGAGTCGGTGTGGATGGAGATGAAATACTGTTGACTTTGAAGTCATGGACATGAACTGCACTGTTGGTAATAGTGATTTTTGAATACATTAATGACTCATAGACAGGTGCTACGGAAGAAAGCTACCAGGGTAGCTCAGCAGGTTGAGTGACTGTTGCTAAGATGTTATATATTTAAAACTGGCTGCAAATCCTATGACTTTGCAATTCCTTATAAAAATAAGTGCTATAAAATATATGTGGCCAGGGGAAATGTTGGGCTGCTAGCTTGCTTATATTCAGGGTGAGGGTGGGGGAATTTTTGCTCACGCAGTGAAAATCAAAAATTGGCACCCATGAACCCACAGTTTAATTTCCTGATAACTGCTGTCAGTGGAAAAGAAGCATTTATTTGTGATTACGCAGCTTGACAAGCAGCTTTAGAAATGTATCCTGTGAAAAAACACAAAGGAAAGGACAAAAACAACAGGGTATTTGTGACAGACAAAAAAAAAGAAACACATTTCAAAGGACACAAATGAATGTAAATTCCAGAAGCATGTTTCAGTTTGGAAATGTCTTTTGTTGTTTTTTTTTACCAGTGTAAGTTGCACATTTGGTAAACTAAAGTGTGCCCACCGTGTACTGCTTTTATCAGTGATAGGCCCCACCCCAGTGATATTCATGGCCCATTGATTCCCATGGTGTCCCTTTCAGGCCAGATGAAAGAACACAGGCAGTGCAAATTGAGCCTGCTTGGCGTGAATGATGGCTGGACTAAGGAGCACCTTTAAGGCCCTTGCAAAGAGAACTTTGCCAGAGGTCTGGGAGGAGGGGAACAGGCCATCAATTAGAAAGGCAATTACCCCCCTCCTGGGACACCTCGCCTATGCCAGCAACATGTCAGGCTTCAAAGACTTTCATAATGAAGTGCGGCCAGCTTTGTTTTCTTTTGCTTGAAGTGGGCCGCACTTCATTATGAAAGTCCTGTTCTTCAGGGGGCCGCAAAGCACAATACTGCGGGCCGCATATGGCCCGCGGGCCGTATGTTGTGCACCCCAGATCTATTACATCCATACCTTTATGTTGACTTTGGCCTTTTACCAAAGCTATTCAACTGTTCTGGCTATTAACTTGCTGTCACGTGTTTCCAGAAATCTCGCATTCACTCTGCCTTTCCAGACTTGTGCTGTCTCTGCCTTTCTCCGTTCACACTATCAAGGATTGATTGGGTTTGAGCTTAACCATCCAGTTGTGCCAGGCTCCTTGGTTATTTTCTACTCAAGTTTCAGCTCTACCCATCAGTTGTGGCTTCCTAATTGATTATTGTCTACTGAAGTTCCTACCCATCCTGCTGAACCATTCTACAACTGTGCAACCTTGGAAGTTATTCTATCATTCAGCTTGGACATGTACTTGGCTTTATTCTACAACTTCAAGTCATCTACTGGAGACTCTTCCAGGGTTTTTTTCCACCTCGAAGCTTTTTCCCTGGTTTGGGGGTTTGGCTCCTTGGAGTTCTCTGCTATTTGGTATTTTTACTGGTCAAGTCAGCCTCTGAGGGAGCTAGACCCTATTTACACGAAAGGAAGAACGAGAAAACAAAGGGGGAGGGGGATCCTGAAGCCAGTTAGACTAGAAGTAAGAAGCCAACGGACCCCAGAGACAGTTCTTCTGAAGGTGAACGTGATGAGGAAATGAGGGAGGGGCTTTCGTTGTCAGACAGTACGCTTGGGCTACAGTGATTGGTCATTGCCTGACATTGTCAATTTGGGGTACTATATACATGATGTGTTCTGCTGGTCAATGAATGTTCCTGTGTTGGGTTTACTTTTCAGGTGTCAGGGGATTGGTGTGGTTTGACACACTGGGGTGTCCACATGGGCAATGTTCACATGTGATGTGTACAGGACACTGAGGGTCACTTCATTTCACATGCATGTATTGAGTGCATGTCCCTACTGACACACACGCTTACACAATGCACCACCACACATACAACCACCCATCCATGCCCACACGTGCACACAGATTGCCTTCTCTGCCATGCTGTGTCCCTGCAGCACATGATCACTTACAATTCTCAGATCATGTACATGCATCACTGGGTAATTTTAGTTGATTGTCCTTTTTTATATGATGCTCGAGGTGTATCCCCAACACAATGGCCACTCACTGTGCTGTGTGCTGAGAGGTGTGTTGCAGGGGACACACACATCACATGGTTCTGGGATTTGCGGATTTGGATTGCCCAATGTGGATGCCAACAGGCATTCTGTCTTTTGTTTCCATTTATCACGTGGCACTTCGTAACTAATTTGTCATGTGTTGTGCATTTGGTTTGCTCTTTTGCTTTTGCATGCCATGTCATGGTGTAGCCAACAAGGGTTGTACTGGAGGACCCCAATTAAGATATATTGAATCAACAACTGAATGAAGTGGAGGGCACCCCCATCCCCACTTAAACCTAAGCAGAGAAATGTGTATGGAATAATGTGGTGTTGTAATTATGTGACAATGGTATCCATAATGTTAGCATATACAAGTAGTCAAAAAGCATCATGTTTATAATGTCGAAAATGTCCTTATCATGATGTGGTAAGGTGGCAAGGCACAGAATGGACAATAAGATTTTCTGTATACAGGCAGATAATAGTGCTGCCTAATGCCTTTAATTAAAATGCATGTAATTGAAAATGTGGCTAAAATGAGAAGAAACTGAGTAGTGCTCAGATGAGGTAATTTTAAAGTTGAAACATTCCAGGGTAGCATGCAGTCAGAAACTTGACGAATGGGCAGAACCTAGACTCTTAATTAGGCCCTGTCTGGAACCTTATCTGAAGAATCCAGCTGCACCAATTATAATTGAGCAGAGCACCGAAGAAAAGTTAGACATGCATGCTAGAGCGTATTTCATTCTGAAGGTTTAGTTTAATTGAAAAATAATTGCCCAATGAGCTAATGTTTGACAATGAAGTTGCTCAAGAGTGTGCAGGAATGGTGGGGGCAGATTGCTCCCTCACATTTGGCTATAAAAATGAACTCTGTGTGATGCTGGGGGGTGGGGTTGAGGCTGGGAGCTCGACCACAGCACTAAGGCTGCTCTGTATCTGCAGTTGCATGAAATAAACCCCTATGAACTTAACAGTCTCTTTGCCAAATCTTTGAGTGGTCCTTATTGAACTGTGTTGGAGTATGTGAATCCTGCACCCCAACCTCCTCAAGGTGCAGCTATCTTGTCTTAAGGTATTCGAGTGCGAGCTCTGATTCTATGGGGCCGTCCGAGGTCACTCGGTCCTTGTTTACAGGGTAATGGGGGTTGGGAGGGTTTGGGTGACATACCAGTGATTTTCATGGCCTGTTTTGCAGGGGGGGTGGGATATGCACCTTGCATGTGTTCATTTTGGTCACACCGGATTGGTAATGTTTAAGTAGCTAGGGATGCACACAATGTAGCACTTCCGTGGAAACATTTTCAGGGTGGTAAGGTTGTGACAGTTGACTGTCTCTTTGTCATCATCGACATCACCTGGTATGTACCAGGCCTGTGTGCACTCTGCAGGGCTGGGAGTTTAGGTGAAAAATGTGGCCACAAGCTGGGTCCGGACTGCCTTGCCACATGCCCTTTCCCCTCCCATGAGCAGCGCCTGTGCGTCTGGTTGGGCATGTGGGGGCACCACCATGTCCAACGGTACACCCCGCCGTGTTGCAACATGACATGCCCACTAACCTAGCCTACTTGCGAGCCCAGTGCTTTTCGGAGGGTATTACTCTGCACTTTGTATCGCTGCTCACTGCTCATGGTTTATCTTTGTAACTATTTAGGCTATTTTATTTTATTTCTGGATATATTTGCACATTCTGTATATTCTGTATTCATGTAAGAAATGTACCTGGTGTATATTTTGTAACTATGTAAGCTTTGCATCCTCATACTTGCTGCGCCCTCTTACCTATGGGTTTGGTGCTTATTAGAAATGAACAAACAAACACACAAACAAACACATTTTGTAGGACACATGCTGCCACAATGCTCCTGCACACTACTCGGGGGCATATAGTAGCTGCCCGCCAGAGTGGTCAAGGGAGCGGAAGCGTGACTTGAGCACTCCGAATGTGCGCTCCACTATGGCCCTGGTTGCAATATGGGCTGTGTTGTATCTTACCTGGGGTGGTGCGGTGGGGTTCTGTATTGGCGTCATCATGTGAGTGCTCAGAGGGTAGGCACTGTCCCCTGGGGAGGTGATGATGGTTGTCATTAGTTGAGTTTGTGCATTTGTCTGTGTGTGACATGCATGCATGTGCACAGACATTTCTACTCACCAATGAGCCATGTGTTGCCATGCTTCCCAGCTTCCAGGTCCCGGCTCAGGGCGGCCATTCTATATATGAAACTGTCATGGGTAGACCAAGGATAGTTTGCATAGACAGAGATGATGATTCTATGGGCATCGCATGCAACCTGTATGTTGATGGAATGCTAGTGCTTGTGGTTGCGGTAGATGTTCTCAGTGGCCCAAGGTGGACGTAGGGCCACATGGGTGCAATCTATGGCACCAAGCAGTTTGGGGAAGTGTGCACCCTGTTAAAGTCCTGGACCACGGCCTGCCTTTCTGCGGGGGTTCTGGGGATGTATATGTGCCTGCGGACTGAGGGGCACGCATTCATTATTGCCAACATTTGGTGTAGTCAGCGTGACTGCGTGGGCTGTGATACACCCCCAACTATGGCAGTTGTCTGCTGGAATGACCCAGTGGCCAAAAAATACAGGACACTGAGCACCTACTCTAAGCAATCCTCTATCCTCATCCTCCTTGACCTCTCTGCTGCATTTGACACTGTCGATCACCCCTTACTTCTCAACACTCTTTCCTCCCTTGGAGTCAAAGGCTCTGTCCTTACCTGGTTCTCCTCTTACCTCTCCCACCGTTCTTTCACCGTTTCTTGGGGCGGACAAACCTCTACTACCTTCCCTCTTGAGCACAGCGTTCCCCAAGGCTCTGTTCTTGGACCCTTCTTATTCTCTCTTTACACCTCACTCCTTGCTCCTATCATCTCCTCCTTCGGAATTTCTCACCATTTCTATGCTGATGACACCCAACTGTTCCTCTCCTTCTCTTCCTTCCCCTTTGATCTACACCTCAATCTCTCTTCCTCTCTTACTGCCATTAAAAACTGGATGTCATCTCACTATCTCTCTCTTAACACTGATAAAACTGAAGTCTTATTATTTTCTTCTGACACACTTCTCCCTCTCCCCCTTCTTCTATTCTATTCCCCCTTCTAATCTTCCTATTTCCAACCATGCTCATAATCTTGGCATTCACTTTGACTCCTTCCTCTCCTTAACTCATCATATCTCTCTCACCTCTCGCGCATGTCGCTACCATCTTTTTTACATCTGTAAAATCCGTCCCTCTCTCACCTTTCATGCTACTAAACTCTTAATATCCTCCCTCATTTTTTCTCACCTCTTCTATTGTTCTTCTCTCTTTTTAGTTCTCTCCGCCTCCCATCTTGCCCCGCTCAAATCCCTCTACCACTCCGCCATCCACACCCTCTGTCTTCTCTCCCCTCACGACTCTATTTCCAATTCCCTTTCTCACTTAGTTTGGCTTCCTTCCCACTCCCAGCTTAAATTTCACTTCCTTTGTCTTGTCTTTAAATCTCTTCACGGCCTTGCTCCTCCTTACCTCTCCTCTCTTCTCTCATTCTACGCCCCCTTTCGCTCTCTTCTTTCTGCTGATCTTTTCTTACTCTCGGTCCCTCCACCCCCTTGTGCCTCCTCTCGTTTCCGCTCTTTTCAGCTCCTTGCCCCCTTACACTGGAACTCCTTACCTTTTACTATCCGCTCCACCCTCACCTATTCCTCCTTCCGCTCCTCTTTGAAATCACTCCTTCTTCATTCCCCTCCCTGACTTCCTTCCCCCTCTCACCCTTCTCCCCCTCCCTCTAGTACCCTTACCTTTGTTCTCTTTATCTTTCCCCTTCTCTTCTAAATTCTCCTTCCTCCTACTACTCACTCTACTCACTACTTTCTCTCCCTCTTCCCTCCTTCCACACCCCCTTCCTCTCCTTTCCCCTTTTCTCGTGCAAATTGTTCTATATGCCAATTTTCTGGTTTGATTCATTTTTACTGTTATTGCTTCTACTGTTCCATGTTTATGTACTCTTGTTGTTAACTGTAAAGCGCCTTGGATTAAGGTGCTATATAAAACAATAAATACAAATACCTTTTCCAGGGGGCTCAGTGCTTGGCAGCACAAGGTGGGTGATGTGAGGTCATCCTCCCACTCAGTGACCAGGTCTAGGATGATATGAGGTAAAAGCTAAACCTTCCATAGACCTTGTCATCAGGCATCCCAAAAAGGCTGGTCCAGGGCAATAAAATGCGGGGCCTGGCTATTCTCCTCCTCCTGCGGTGTCCCACGATCACTGCTGCGAGAAATGGGACATTCATCGTAGCTGTATATGCGTGTTTGTTGTTTGCACACACTTTTATACTGCGCGGTGCTGCTTCTGCCTTCCTTCGTGTGGTGGACGTGTTTATGCCTGTGCGTGTCTTTTGGTGTGTGCGGGTTTCCCCTATTCAATACCATGAATACGTGCTGTTCGCACGCGTGTGGGCATTCCATGTATTTCCCAGCCATACTTCTCCAGTTAGGCCCTCAATTTCAGGCATTGTTCCCCATTGATATGATATGATATGATATGGCATTTGTAACGCGCCTATACACAAGTGTTTCAAGGCATGTTCTGCCCCCTTTTTGTTGTGTGCGCTACACGTTGTGCGCTTTCGCTGTGTGCGTCATGCACGGCGTTAAGGATGTTGCAGTGACGTGTGCGCCACGCGCAGTTTCGGTGCAGATGCCAGGAAAAAACACGCTCACAGGTTTACATGAATCGCTTGCTGGATTTTTGTCGCTTGTGAGACCGATTTCGGCTCACAATTATTCCATGAATTGGGCCATATATATAAACTGTTGGATCTGATTGAGGCCTAGTTGTGGTGCAATGTATTGAAGATCCCCAATGTGATCCCCGTAGTAGCTCTTAGTTTTGAGTTAGGAATTTCCTCCCTAAGAGCACGTGTACATTGACGCTTGCTGCTTTTATTTTCTAAGTTGATTTCCCCAATCACTGATTCTTTATATGATGACATGCGATCAGCACTCAAGAGCGGCACAAGTTTTTCAAGGAACTCGCAGTTCTTAGTACGATTTGGTCAACAATTCGAAGCAAGAGGCGTGGCTAGCAGCCATCCGATGAGGACGTGAGCTCGCGCTGCTCCCGCACCACTGGCTCCATCCTGCGAAATCCTGACAAAATATATCTTCGTGCGAAATCCGAAATAACCCAGCGGTGGGAGAGACTCTCCTGCACCGAATCGCGGCGCTCCGACACAAATCGGTGTACGGATTCACCGTCCAGACCGTGTGGAAGCGACACGACCCGCACCAAGTGTTGAACTCAAAATGGCCGCCATGTCCGCGCACTAATTGTCGACCGAAGGCCGGGGCACGCAAATCCGGGCCGGGCGACGGTGACATGGACCTATTGGCCGTGGTCCGATACATCCAGCGATGTGGTAAGGAGAGGTGGAGCCGGAGCAGTAGGGGCTGGTGAACGGGCCTTTCCCCCCACGGGCGAGAGACCCCCGGTCGGAGCTGCGACTCCCGCCTGCGAAGACGGAACCTCAGAGCTGCTAAGAGCGGGGCTGCTCGTGGAAAGAGCCAGAGCGGCACAGACACAGTCGGTCGCAGTGCGTCAACACCGGCTGCCCCCCTACGTTTGGGATTAGACATCGGTAGATTGTACCAACACATTGCCGGACAGAGAATGGGCAAGGAGAAACCCAGGAAAACGTCCACCCAGAGCAGGATCGAGCAATACGCGGCGATGCCAGCACCCCGCTCACCAGAGAGAACGCCGCCGGTCACCCCGGACCCCATGGATAACATTTCCCTGAAAGATATCATGAGTGCCATCACCAGCTCCAGGACTTCGATGGAGAAAAAGATGGACAGCATCGGTGCAGATGTGTCCCTATTACGGCACGACCTCCAGAAGCTGACCGCCCGAACGGTTGAGGCGGAGGCCCGAATCTCTGAAACCGAGGATGGCCTACGTGGCGTCAACAGGCAAGTGACGAACATGTTAGCACGGATAAAGACCCTGGAGGCAAGGGTGGACGATAGCGAGGGCAGATCCCGACGTAACAATGTGCGCATAATCGGCCTGCCCGAAAAGGCCGAAGGGGATTGTATGGAGCTTTTCCTGGAGGACTGGCTGATGAACATTTATGACAGAGAGGCTTTCTCTAAATTTTTTTCTATTGAACGGGCCCATCGCATTCCGACTGGCAGAGTGATACCTGGGGCCCCACCACGCCCAGTGATTGCCAGGTTTCTGAATTACAGAGACAGAGATACGGTACTCCAGCTAGCAAGATCGAAGGGCATGGTCACATTTAACGGATCCAAAATAGCCTTTTTCCCCGATTTCACCAAAGAAGTCCAGAAAGCACGCCAATCATTCGACCCGCTTAAAAGACGCTTACAATCAGCAGGCGTCAAATATGGTCTGATCTTCCCGGCCCAGCTCAAAATATTCCACGGTGGCACGTCAGTGCACTTTACCGACCCCAGAGAGGCATGGAACTGGGCCGAGCGGCACATAGAAGGGGATTGGAATGCGGAGGAGAGAAGAAGAGGCAGACGCAACAGCCCTCGACCGGAGCGCCCACCGGAGCAAGGCCAACAACAGCACCAACAGCCTGCTAATCCGCCGCAGGGAAATATTTGAACTGGGGAACAACACGGGAACAACACGGAGCACGAAACTACGATACTGGGATTTGGACTATCGAGTAAACTTGTGCCCCCTCCCCGGGCAGGTCAACGCACGGATTGCAACCAGGCCAGTGGTCGGACGGCCGCCCACCCCACGGGCAAAGTCTAACACCGAGGAAGCCCACGACAGCACCACGGACAGTTGCGTAAGCTATATGGTGCAAAGGCCACTGACTGTGGCTTAGTTTAAAGTTTATTTGTTCTGGTTCAAACTTCGGGCGACAGATACTCCAAGTTGGGTGGGAGTATAGGGAGGGGGGATAGATAACACAACCGGGGCGGTAGATGCCCCCAAGGGAACAAATGTTTGAACAGATGGGAGGAAGAATCTACTCCCGTGTTTGGAGGCTTGTTTTCAGGTTCGTTTTAAATTTTATTCATGTATGGTCCGACAACAGTACACAACCACTTTCACGCGCTTGCGCCTCACAGCGAAACACCAGCGCGTGCATCCCCACGGAATCCCACACATTCTGCTTCACAACAACCCGCTCCCCAGCCAGATGACGCACGACAGATATGATACGAGAACATTGCGTTTTCTTACGTGGAATGTCAACGGGCTGGGTAGTGGGATTAAACGCAAACTTGTCACCCAAACATTAAACAGACACGCGCCGGATGTGGTGATGCTCACGGAAACCCATCTAGCGGGTTCCACATGCAACCTATTTAAACGAGGCCACTATCGTATTGCACTACACTCAGGTTTCACCACGGGCTCCAGGGGGGTCCTCATACTGATTCACAAAAGGCTGCCATTGACTCTATCCAGTGTGTCACAGGACAGGGGGGGCAGATTCGTGCACATGACAGGATCCCTATGGAATCGAACCATAACAATAATAGCCGTGTACGCACCACCCGCGCTGCTGCCAAGTCTCATAGAGGACATAACTCCCCGGATAGCACAGGACTCCTCAGACACACTAATCCTTGGTGGCGACTTCAACGAAGTCATGAACCTGGGCATGGATCGCACACACCTAAGGGGCAGGAATCCTGAACTACACACCAAGCTAGCCTCCTTCATATCAGCACTGGGCCTGAGAGACGTGTGGCGGGACCTTCACCCGGGGGAGCGGGAATACTCTTTTCATTCGGGCGCGCACGCTTCCCTCTCCCGGTTAGACTACTTTTTCGTGCCAACCACCGAGATACATAGGGTAACTAGTGCCGCGCTACTTCCACGCGGCATTTCTGACCACTCTCCCCTACTAATGGAATTATCAACATCACGACCCATTCCCCCACCCTCATGGCGCCTCAACAATTATTATCTAGGCTTCCCAGAGCTAGTTGAGCGAATACAAGAAACCACAACCAAATACTTCGAGCTGAACGCTGGGTCAGTAGACGACCCGAGCTTATTATGGGAAGCGTACAAGCCGGTCTTGCGGGGAGAGATCATCTCCTGGATAGCGGCGCAAAAAAAGGCCCACATGCAAAAATTACACGAAGCGGAAGATCAGGTGGAACGGGCAGAAAGTGCGCATCTGGCGCGAGACCTGCCCGAAACGAACCGAGCTTTAATCCTGGCCCAAAAAAAACTGCACAATGTAGCCTTAGACAATGCCAAACAGGCACACGCCACAATGCGAGCCAGATTATATGAGACAGGCGATAAGGCGGGTAAAATGTTGGCCTGGCTGGAACGTAGGGATGAAGGGCACAAACAGGTCAGGATGATCAAACCCGACAATTCAGAACCGCTGTGGACAGACCAGGCGATCGCAGAAGGCTTCGCTAAATACTACGCAGGGCTCTATGGGTCGCCGGAAGCCCCCATTGATCTCTCTGTGCTGAACGGGATCACCCTACCCAGCCTAACGGACACACAAAGAGGGCTGCTTGAGGCAGCCATTACCGAGGAAGAGCTTGGGGCGGCCATGTCTCAACTAAATCCTGGGAAAACTCCGGGACCAAACGGCTTCCCGGTAGAGACGTGGAAGGGGGTGGAACCGAGTGCGTTAATCCCGCATCTCTTGCATATGTACACTCACTCGAGGGAGCAAGGGCAGCTTCCCCTGGACCTA
This sequence comes from Ambystoma mexicanum, assembly GCF_040938575.1. Taxonomy (NCBI): domain Eukaryota; kingdom Metazoa; phylum Chordata; class Amphibia; order Caudata; family Ambystomatidae; genus Ambystoma; species Ambystoma mexicanum. The sequence goes on along the minus strand of NC_090932.1, from coordinate 26,807,488 downwards.
AGAAGGGCCACTATAGTGGTGATCCCCAAAGCAGATAAACCACCAGAGAGGTGTAGCTCATACAGGCCCATCTCATTACTTAATACCGAGACCAAAATCCTGGCGAAAGCATTGGCAATCCGCCTGCAGAAAGTTATCTCATCACTTATACACCCTGACCAATGTGGCTTTATGCCCCAGCGGTCAACGCGTATGAATATCCACCGACTGCACACTGCGATTGAAAAATCCCCCCTATTGCGGGACCCCCTAGCCCTGCTAGCAATAGATTTTGAAAAGGCTTTCGATTCGGTACACTGGCCAGCATTGTGGGAAATAATGCGCCGAATGGGCTTCGGTGACCAGTTCCTGGGATGGGTACAACTACTATACGAATCCCCTGAAGCTGTGACCAGAGTAAATGGTTGGTCTTCGCAACCGTTCAGACTGGGCAAGGGAACACGACAGGGGTGCCCCCTGTCTGCAATGCTCTTTGCGCTGGCCATAGAGCCACTGGCAATTCTATTACGTGAATCTCGACTATGGAAGGGCTTCCGGTGGACAGAAAATTGGGAGGATAGGGTCTCGCTGTATGTGGATGATCTGCTTTTGTATCTAGCGGACCCCATAGTCTCGTGCCCAGTGGTGATTGGTATATTGAAGGATTATGAATCCTTTAGTGGGTTGAAGGTGAACTGGTCGAAGTCCACACTATTCCCAATGAGAGAGGTGGACAGCGCTGAACTACGGGACTGCCCATTTCGCATAGAAGTTGACCAATTCCGCTATCTAGGGGTACAGATAACGACGAATCTGGCCGAGTATGTTGAGAAGAATCTCCACCCGGTCACTAATCGCCTTGCGGATGACGTCAAACACTGGAACGCCCTTCCACTGACCCTATTAGGGAGAGCAGCGTTATTCAAGATGTTGGCGTTACCTAGATTCCTGTATATACTCCAAAATGCCCCGCTACACATCCCCAGACAAGAGTTTCACAGAATTGACAGGATCCTTCGGAAACTCCTGTGGAATAACGGACACCCAAGACTGGCGCTCCACATCCTGCAGCGCTCCATCTGGGAGGGAGGCATAGGATTGCCGCGTATACAGACATACTATTGGGCGAGTCAAATGGCGGTGATAAACGACCTCCTACACGGCGATTCCTCGCTACCCCACATAAAATTCGATACTCTCGATGGGACCAGCACAACCCCATTAGAATCCCTATACCGGAAAACTAACAGCAGTAGTAACAAAACAATGGCTAATCACCGAACGCTAGTCTGGGAAGAGGCACACAAGCACATACACTGGGAGGGGAGAACCACACCAGTACAGCCACTGTGGGCGAACAAAAATATCCCGGAACTGGGCAAACTTCCAAAATGGCGGAACTGGGTGGCTGCGGGAATTTCCAAAGTAGGAGATGTGTTCCGGGAGGGGAGTCCGGTGACATTTGAGAGGTTAGTGGAGGATTTTAATCTGCCCGCCACAGACCGATATCGGCATGTGCAATTGTGTCATGCTTTACAACAGCATTTACCTGCACTACGAGATATGGCGGACTGCACCCCCATAGAAAGAAACCTGGTTCTGGAGAGCATAGATGTCAAAATTACCTCAGTAATGTACAATGTCCTCACCTCGTTTGCCACGCCGGAGCTTTCAAGCCTAAAGTCTAAGTGGGAGAGGGATGTGGGAGCGATATTGCCCGAAGATTGGATAACGATCCTAATGTACCCAAGAGATACGGCCATCTCGGCCAGGCTACGCCTGGTACAACTCAAAATCCTGCATAGAATATATTACCCGCGGGTAGCGTTATACAGATGGGGCAAGACCACAGACCCAAACTGCTTGCGATGCCTTCAAAACGAGGGCACCTTCTTTCACATCATATGGGATTGCCCACACATCACGACATACTGGCAGCACTGTTGTGACACACTCAGTAAGGTTTTGGGTCGAACTGTGCTCAGAGATCCAAAGCTGATGTTGTTGGGAGTGGAGGAAGAGGGTGAAATGTCTCGCTCCGATAGACTATTATTTGCAACCTCCACGGCACTGATTAAGCGCAACATTGCCAGGCTGTGGGGCTCGAGCGTTACCCCTGTGCACGCACAGTGGTTGGATGATGTGGAAGCATGCATTGCGATGGAGCGAAGGGTATATGCGGCCAGGGGATGTCCTAGGAAAGCGGGGAAAATCTGGGAAAAGTGGGAGAATGCAGTATGAAATTCTTTAGTAGGAACTAGGCCGACGGCCAGCATGTGATGGCAGAGCAAGAATGTGCATAACGCTGACAATGTGTCCTCAAGATGTTGTAAAACGGACCATACACTCTTTACTGTTTATGTTATTATTGATGGTCGGACCCTTCAGGGTCACTGTTTTTTCTTGTATGATGTAATAAAACCAATAAAAGTGTTTGATCAAAAAAAAAAACAATTCGAAGCAATTCTGCCTGAAATTTCTATGGACAAAAACATACTAATTGGAAACCCGACCACAGTCCAAAGGGCTTTGTTTGATTAAGATTGTGTTATTACGATGGAATTATTCCAATCCTACCCTTCGATGAGACATCTGTCTCACTGACATAAAAGACGGGAGAGGATGTCCATTCTGTTCTCAAAGTTTCCTAATCCCTTTTATAGACCAAGTAGTTTTTGGGGAAATTCCTATTGAATTGTACTGTATTGTCAGATTCTTTTTGGATGAGATATCTAAATACTGTAACTCCACTGTTGCTGATTTAATTCAAATGAATTGAACTTTACGTGAAACCAATGTGATTTTCTACTGACAACTGCTTTTGACTTTTGGACCTCAGTGTGGAGAGTCATGACTGCACTCATTGATGGGGGTACTGCCCTCCTTGCTGGGTTCCCTGCCGTACACCTGGCCCACCTCAAGGCGGTTCATCATGCTCCAGCATGCCTCATAGCAGGTCCGAAGGAATTTAACCACATCACCCCCATTTTGCAGGTCCTACACTGGTTATCACATGCAAGCCAGCCACCACCCGAGCACGTGCCTACCTTGCTGCCAGACATACCACCTCTGGCAGCATGCACCCCTCCAGGAGCCAGACCCCCACAAGGATTGAAGTAAACTTACATGTAGCAAGATGACCAGAAAACAACCCCCCTGCTGTAGGGCCCCAGTGCACTGGAATACTGCCCCCCGCTGAGTTCAGGACCGCTTGAACACTCCTGCAGTTCAGGAAAGAACTTACGATCCTGCTTTTTAGGGAATTCCTAGGTGTGATCTAGGATGCACTGTCTCCAGATTCTAACCACACTTGGATGTTCTTGCATGTAAGCATCGTCTTATCTCTAACACCTGTGCAGTGCTATAGCTCCTGCAACAGGTCTCTGGAATAAAAACACACATGGAAAGAACATCTCCAGATCGTTGCCTGGAATTTCCAGACACATGTTCAGTCTCTGGAAAGCAGATGGCAATCCTACAGGGCAAGTGGGAACCCGGATAACTCTGACCAAAAAAGATATGAGCGGGAGCAGACCTATGCAGGACCACCATGCAAGCTGCACGGATCACAGTGAGTGCGGTGATGGGACTGTGAAGCCACTGCAGCGGTGCAACTCACAATGAGGTGGGAAGATGGGATGCCAAACAGGCCAAGAGGGAGGAAGCAGAAGGGAAGCGGTGTGTGGGCAGTTCTGAGAACTTGTTTGCCTGAAGCTGCTGACACCCAAACACCCTTCTCTCGCTCAGCAACTGTGGCATTCGGTAAGGAACCACCGTGGCCATGGCTACCTACTGCACTCTGATTGGCCGGCAATTAGGGGGAGGGAGAAAAATCCTCATGGGTAACATGGACAGTCATAGGGGTATCAGGTGCTACCCCCGCCGGCCTCTAAATTATACATTTAAACATTCTAACTGCACGTGCAGCCATCTCCCTGCAGTAGGTGGCTAGCGTTTACTTTATCCAGAATGCACAGTATACACTTTAGAACTGGCCATTTTAGAGAAGATCCTTCGATCCCAGCCTCTATACTTTAGACTAACAGAAACTAGGGGACATGCAAGCATAGATCAGAAGCACAGAACACTGGCAGAGATGTGCTGCAAGAAACATAGTGCACTAAAGAAGTCTTGTTTTGCTTGAGTGATGCCCCCATCCCAGTGCTGCCCAGTGCAGAGCCACGTCTCGCCGTCAGTTTTCTATAAATTGAATGCGGCCGAAAGTGATAACACAGTGTTTGGGAAAGGGCTGTTGCCAATGCGGGCATTATAACATCAATGGGTGCAGTATTTGGAGGGCTCACAGATGCCATTTGGAAGAATTATTTGGCATCACATTATAGAATATCGAAAAGCAGCAGAGCCCGTAAATCAGTGCTAGACAAGGCGGACACTTTCCTCCTCCGGATCCAATGTTCTGATTCGAAATAAGAAGGGAAAAGTAGACACTTGTTCTCATCCCAAGTTGATCGGTGCATTTATAAATGATGCCAGGCACATACATTGCAAGGGAGCAGGAAGCAGGGGTGGGCGGCGGGGGTGTTTGAAGGGGAAGGAGATGTCTATGGATGGATAAACGCATGCATGCGTGCACTCAGAAAACGGAGGCCAGGAGGCATTTTCAAATAAGAGCGCACAGTTTAATTGCTAGGCAATGCCATGATCTCTGTGACATAATCTTGGAAAATGTCCTCAAATATACAAATAAGGGCATACTGTGTGACAGCTGGAATGCTGGAAAGAAATGTTGCATTACCTTGACCCCATACACTGTGAAGCCAGCAGAACATTGCAATGTGAAGAGGATTCTTAGAGTCTAATTTTGACATCAATTCATCCAAGGAGTACAGAGTTACCTAGCTGTATCTGTTCTATAAGATGTAGATCTTGCTGTCTCTCGCCCCCCCCCCCTTCTAGCCACTCTCCTCATGTCTTCCTCACTCAGTTTCCCCTTCCCTCTTTCCTGCAGGCATTCCAGGGAGTGGAGGGAAGGGGAATCTGAACAGGGCAGAGGGGCTGCCCCTAGAGCCCTGATGATGTTTAGGAATTGGTTTACTGAATGTGAGGTTTAGGAGCGTCCCTGACTAGTGTGAAGCAGGGTCGGGCTCGAACATGGGACATTCTCTACTTTGTAATGTCATAACTTATCCCTACCTGCCCACACCATAGATATCACTAGTCTCATAACATCCCATGACCTTGACTTTCTAGTGATTACAGAGATGTGGCTTCATGTGTCGGCAGTGCCTTCACTCTCTCTAGCCATCCCAGACGAGTACTCCATCATTCGACTTGATAGATAATACAATCAAGCCAAAGGTGGGGGTGTTGCCTTCATCTCTAAAACTCCACTAGGCCTCAGGCTCATACCTAATCAATCGCTCCCATCAGCAGGATTACTGTCCGTCAAGCTAAACATCTCTGCCTCCCAAACTATTACAATCCACCTCAAATACAGATCATCTGGGCCTGTATCCACCTCTGAAGAATACATTACTCTTCTCCTCACCAACAACCCTAAACCAGGATCACAAATTATCCTACTAGGGGATTTTAACCTTGGATTTAAGTATGTGAAGGATGTCAAGGCAATAGCTCTAGAATTAGGCATTAGGCATCGCATCTCTGAACCCACCCATAACAAAGGTAGGACAGTAGACTGTCTAGTCGACTTCAATAGCGACATTAACATCCTCACTAACACACCATGCGCATCTCATTTATGATAAACAAATGTAATCATAGTTACCACCATAATTTCGCACAATCCAAACATACGAGGAACAATCATAAAATAACAGTGGAGAAGCTGCTACCCTTGCTTCAGCCGATCACTAAAGCCACCATCACCAAACACTCAGACCCCACGGTCTTAGTGGACCTATTCAACCATACCTTACCCAAAGCCATTAATACAATCGCACCTTTAAAATTGCGCAAGGCCAAACCCTATGCACACTTAAACTCGTAGTTCACCCCACACCTCAGATTACTATGCAAGGCCAAAAGAAATGCAGAAACTCTCTGGAAGAGTCATCCAATAGCCACCACCAAAGATACATTTTGTAATCGCTTCCCTTAATTACTAAGAGGTGATTCTACAGACCAAAAAAGAAACCTACAATAACCACATCATCCAAGTGAAATCAAATACCAAAGAATGCTTCACTATACTTAAAGAGCTGGAATCCCCGACTCCACCACCGGACACCTGCATCAGGGACACCACCTGGTGAACTAGCCTTCAAAAAGCTACTGGACAAAATAGAATCCACATACTTAGTATCTCTGCTGTCACATCCCAACCCACCTCATCAGCCCCACTCCCTAAAATGTACAACTTATTTAACTTCTCTCCTCTTACGACCAAAGAGGTAGAGGACATAATCACAAAACTAAAACCATCAAAATGTCAGGGAGATATCTGCCCGGCTCCCATCATTAAAGAGGCAGCCAAGGATCTGTCTTCTTTCACTACATCCATCATCAACACTTCATTTGAAACAAGCATAGTACCCAACAACTTAAAAGACACATGGGTCCTCCCTCTACTAAAGAAACCGACTATAGACCCAAACATCCCCACCAATTATAGAGCAATCACCACAGTTCCATTTTTATTGAAAATTCTAGATAGAGCATCCCACCTGCAGATTCAAGAGCATTTAGAAAGAAATAACCTCCTTGGCCTCAGGCAATCCAGCTTCAGACTCAGACACAGTACGGAAACTGCCCTGATTGACCTTAAAACACAAATTAAAGAATTAAAAGACAAGGCAAACTTGCCCTCCTCCGATTATTAGATCTGTCGGCCGCATTTGACTTAGTAAATCACAAAGTCCTCTGTAAGCATCTAACCTGAGCGGCACACTTCTCTAATAAAGCCACTACGTGGATCCAGTTATTCCGAGATAACAGATCAATGAGAGTCTCTGCACCCTCATCTGCTGCCGAGCCTGCACCAGTCCCATGTGGGGTCCCACAAGGATTGTGCGTGTCTCCAACTTTATATAATGTGTTCACGAAGCCTCTATTCGATGACCTTGACTGTCTGGGTGTCACCTATACCAATTATGTGGATGACACCTACATACTCATCCCCATCACCAGACACTACGAAACGGACACTAAAGCACTCAATTACATCTACTTGATCATACAGACCTGGATGGCTTAGCACTGACTCTGTCTTAATGACGATAAGACAGAGTTACTCCTCCTAGGCTCCCAACCAGAACGGAAAATATTAAAAAAACAGTTTGACTCCTTCAATATAGACGGTAACACCATCAGGGTGTTCAAGGATGTGAAAACCCTTGGCATCCATATCGACTTCGCTCTAACCCTATCAAGACAAAACAATGTGATAGCCTCCTCCACGGCTTACACCTGTAAATTAATTACAGCCTGCAGACCGTCGTTCTCCACACCCAATTGCATCTCCATAGCCAGAGCTCTAGTACTGTCAAATCTAGACTACTGCAATGCTTTCTACCTAGGAACTAACCAACAGAACTTGAACAAGATGCAAGTTATACAAAACAACGCCATTAGGTCAGCGTTGAACATTCCGAGATCACAACACATCTCTGAATCTAGGCACAACCTCAATTGGTTATCGGTTATACAAAGGTTTGAATTAAAATCCCTGTCACTCTCACATAAGTGTATCACAAATCTAGCACCGAGATACCTAACCAATAACCTTTCACGCAACACTTCAGATCGCGCTACCAGATCTGCACAGGCACATTGCCTCAAAATCCCTACGTTCAAGCTACAGGAGGCAGGAGGTAGTAGCTTCCCCAGTGGAACACCCTACCTATATATACCTTTCAGAACAGAACCTTCCTACAACCTACTCAGGACAAATGCACAAATGTGGCTCTTCACACAAGATATTTAGATACTTCCTGTGTTAGGTCTGCTCACTAGCTTAACCCGCTGTATCTCACCAAAAATGCCTGTAACCGTGCAACGTCTGTACATGCAAAAACTGTACACTTGTAAATATGTCATTGTTTTATTGTATACCAGGTAACTTATGTATACGAAAGAAATGTGCCCAAATGCCTTCGGGCTTTGGAGCGCTACACAAATAAATAAAATACAAATTAAGTTTAGCAGTGATCACATGACCTGGAATGCTAATCCACCTCCGTGCGTTCAATAAAGTTTTGCCAATTGCAAGTCATGCCATTAAAGCATGTTTTCAAATCAAATGTTGTTGTGTAATGTGAACAATGCTTTTGAATACAAACAATACCCATACATGCAATAAATTGTGAATGCATAATAAATAACACATGATTGAATTCACTGAATTATAAAAGAGATCATTCGACGGCAACACATGTAGTTACCACTCGCCCTCATGTATGCATGGCACTAGGATAAATGGCTTTACTTTCAGTTGGAAGCTATCAAACATGGCCTTAGCCCTGGAGCTAGTCCACCAGTGAAATGTCCCCTTGCACAAATCTAGTGCTGACTTTGTTGCCAAGCGCTAACCAAAAAGTATGCGAACCAGAATGTGACTGTCCGAGAGCTGTCCTATTTTGACCTGACATCCGCCTTCAACATCGCTCTTCGGACCCCAGGCACTCTAGCTTCCTTCAGAAAAGGTTTCAGCCATTTGTTCCTTAGGGGTTAATAATGGGAACAGATTTGACTCCTGTGACCTATTCTTACGCATACAGGCAGGATCCCGCAAATGCAAGCCTTCCCTTTTCTCAGTCACAGATACCAGTGGTCGAAGTGTATGAAAAGAAGAAGTGGAACTATGTTCCCAGATGGCCCACCCCAGTCTTTATAACCCCCATTGCCACGCCCCTTCCCCACACAATACAAACCCCATACCAAACTCACGCCTTTCCTCCATTCCACCCTCACCACTGTGTAAAGGCTGAAAGAAACACAGAGAATGAAAATGCATACTTTAACTAACAAATCATAATCATCTTCTTGGTGAACTACCCTACAATCATCCCCCATACCTGTCCCAATATGGGCATATTCATCCGTCAAACAATCCCAACACGTCCCCCCACCATTTCTACAATCTTCCCGATGCTCTGCACAAGCATGCCAATTTGCTGGAGGACACAAGACAGCTTCAGTTTGAGTACCCATATGGGATGAAGCAGTGGTGCCCCTAGTCATGAACAGGGTTACGGTCATCGTGGCAGCAGCTGTTGGAGCTTGGGCAGAGCAACATTATAAGAGCATTTGGCAGGAACCGACAAGAATGAGAAAAAAGACAAAAATAGGCAACAAAACCTTCACAGCGAGGCTCAACCCAGAAGATACCCAAGAGAACAAGTAGTTGATCCAAGAATCTTTGGTGATCCCAGCCTCAGTCTCCATGCTCACTTTCAGTTTATACAAGGCAGCAATAGTTCACGTGAGGGTATCAGGGTATCATTTTCTGTGTCATTGGGTGGCACAAATGTGAAGGTACTCTCGATATTCTGGTATACTACGCCCTCCATTGCTGTAAGGAAGTTGAGCATATACCAGCTTTGCAGAGTCATAGGCCTGAGTGCCCTCTATTCTTCCCCAATGGCACTAAACGCAGACTCAGAGGTGTTCACAAAAAGCAAAAGTTCATATGTTGTCACATGGGGCCATTTGGCATTGGCAGCTGCTTGGATGCCAGGTGACAAAGAAGGTTTTGGTGTGGCTCAAATCGATCGGGAATGTCTGCTAAAGCCTGAGATGATGATGCTGAAAGGTAGTTCAATCATTTTCTATGTTGCAATAGTTCCCGATTTTTACCATCAAACATGGTCTTTGGTTTGTCTATACAAGATGATGAAAGTTACACAAGGGGCACAGGGCACAAAGGGGGAACAGGTGTACTTTCAGGCATTGGATGAGCCAAAATGAGGGGTTCTTCAGGGATTACGAGGATGGGCACGTGAAGAATATAGAAAATGCACACACCTCGCCAGGCTAGAGGTAGCTGCCTATATGCATTTTTTCCACAGGTCCCAAAACTATGTAGAAGCACAGCAGTACCTCCAGCCAGGTTTGCGATATGAAGAGTGCAGCTGCAGTTCCCATTTGTGCTAGCGGGCACCGTACCATTGCCGTTAAAACTCAGAGAGAAACGGGTTAGTGTATGTATCTTAAGCGTTTTTTCTGGCTCCTTGAGCCACGTCAGATATTGCAAGTGATTTCTCCATACTGTCCCACACTCTTGATGTATTCATGCCACCCCTTCTTCTGAGAAGCTCCTCATTGCTCCAGCTCTGCAACTCTTCACCCCTTGCTCACATCGATTTGTAGAAAAAATAGTCCCTTCCAACCGTTATTGGGCTCTTTGAACACACCTTATGTTTTTTGGCTCTTTACGCTTGGCAACAGAACAATTTTCGTTGATTGGTATGATTGATACTGAAATTGACTGCCCTTTAAACTGCCCTCAAACCCTGCACAGGGCATAGTGCACTAGGCATAGAGCATCTGCTACCCCTACCTCACTTGAGATAAACACCCTAGGAACGCCCGAAGCATGGGAATGAGAGAGCAGATGTAGCAATATCCTACGGATCTCTCTCTCCCCACCTTCCTCATATGGCTATACCATATTTTGTCCTCTGCAAAACCATGTGCATTCATTGTGGGATCTAGTTCATCATCCCAATTATCAAAAAGATAATTGTCAACATTTCTATTTCCTCTTAACATTTTCTCATCGGACTTCATAAAATTAGCCAATTTAAAAATGTCTGTATGTACACTGATTATCATCCTCAGACATGGGGCCTCATTACGACCCTGGCGGAGTGGGTTTACGCCAGCGTTATTCGCGGCGGACCCGTCCGCCCTACTACGAGTTTCCGTAGCGCCATGGAGCGTTTTCCGCCTGGTTTTTCCGGGCGGAGAAATCCATGGCGCTACGGGACCTTGTCGTTAATTACGCCACCGTATTTTGAGGTGGCGTAATTAACGCCTTCCCCACTCCCATTATACCCTATGGGGCAAAAATGGGAATGGGGAAGGGTAAAATGGGGGATGGGGATTTACCGCCCCGCCAAGGTCGGAATGGGGCGGAAAATCCGCCAACCCCCATGGCGCTATCGGCAGCTTTCCGCCGTGCTCCATGGTGCATTTTGCACCGCGATTTCCGCCAGGGTCGTAATGAGGGCCATGGTGTTTGCATCCCACTTTGTACTGAAATGAACAGTGAATCCTTAGGGTGTACTTAACTTTTATGCTTGCTCCTGTGCGGGTGTAGGGCTGCAGGTATCTCTGCAGGTATCACTAAGGTGTATACAATTCTTCTTGCCCATCATCTTCACAGCAGTTGGAGTTCTGAAAATCACTCATTGAGGGTCATGGAAATGCCTCTCATTCCAACGATGCACAAACGTGCAGGCACAGATCCGGTCCCCAAGTAAAAGCTGTGTCTTGCATTGATCATTGGCAGTTTTGCCGTTTTCTCCTTTTGTCTGTTGCTGAGAAGACACAACTTGTGACAATATAATGTTAACACTTTTCGTTAAAGCCCTAAGGTATGATATGATATATGATATGATATGACATTTATAATGCGCCTATACACGAGTGTTTCAAGGTGCAACGAGGCAAGGGAGGGGAAACAGAGGGAGGACAACGACAACAATCTTACTAGGCCTAGTGACATTGTGAATGTCAGGACAGAGGGGAGGGGAAAAGTGCCAGGGGGAGGGTATGTTCGGCAAGTGCCGGACATGGGATCCAAACAACAAGTAGTACGGCCGACAGGTGGCAAGTGCGCATGTTAAACTGCAGACAACAGGTGTCTAATAAGTGCAGGTAAGGAGACTGTAGGGTTGCAGATACAGACCACAAGTGCAGGGGTTGCCAGGAGGCATTGCAACTGGGAGGGCAGGGACCTGGGCCCAAATTCAGAGGGAAACCAGGTGACCAGTGCAGTATCAGACATGAGATCAGCAGGGGAGAGGAAGGGAGAAGGCAGAAGCAGAGAGAAAGGTCCTGAAGTGCTTCCGGAACCAGAGATGATTCTGCTCAAGTTCCAGAGAGGCAAGGAGGCTGTTCCAGAGGGTGGCAGCAGCTGAATAAAGAGATCTGCCCCCAGCTCGTTGCTTGGAGAAGAGACTGACCCTCAAGGATTTGAAGGTGAAGGAACAAAGAGCTCGAGCTTCCAAAGACAGAGTTGGAGATATTTTGGTCCTAGGCCACAGAAGGTCTTGTGTACAATGCAGAGGCTCTTTAACTTGATCCTTGCAGCCATTGGGAGCCTTTGGAGAAATATCAGAGCTGGAGAGATGTGATCCCTGGGCTTGAGGCCAAGGACAAGTCTTGCAGTCCTGTTCTGATGAGTTGTAAATGATGGAGAGTAGAAGGAGGTAGATTGCAGTACTCCAGCCTAGAGAGAACCAGAGCCTTGGAGACAGTGAGCTTCTGGGGGAAGGTGAGGAAAGGAAGAATACCTCTGAGGTGGTGCAGCTGGTAGTTTGAATTCTTAGAGACATCAGAGATGTGAGGAGAGAAGGAGAGTGTGGAGTCGAAGATTAACTCAAGGTTCTTAGCCTCATGGGTGGGATCAGGTAGAGGGCCAAGAGTGGCCAGCCAGAGAGTGACAGGAAAGAAAGGTGCATTTGTGCCGATGAGGAGGATGTCCGTCTTACTGGCATTAAGGCAGAGATCATTGATGGCACACCACTCCTGGATTGCAGACAGACAATCTGGGATGAGAGAGGGAGCAGAGGCGGCAGAGGGGAGCCTGAAAGCTACTCCCTAAACCACTCTCCTAGTACCGCTGTGGTCTTGTGTGAGTATGATGCCATGCATGTAGGTGAGATAGGTGTGAGTAATCTATGCCCTGTCATGATTTCATGGAGGCTCAAGTGGTGGTCTTTCCCTGGCTGGTTTATTAGGTAAAATAATGCCAGTGGGAGGCAACCATACTCTGGTTTATTGAATTCTGCATATAATTTGGCTAAACTGGCCTTAAGGACCACATTGAGCCTCCCCACGACCTTGTTGGCCTGCATGTGGGACATCAAGCACAACCTATGCTTTATTCCTAGCAACTAAGTAATTTCTGTGAACAAGTCATTAAAGAACTGGGTTCCATTGTCAGATTTTAATCCTCATAAATTCCCCATGTGGGAACACCTCTCTCACCAGAAATCTTGCTGATGATTTCAGGATGTAAATACACACCAACCTCCAGCCACTGTGAAAATGGACAAGTGACAACAGGTAGATTTCTGACATTACTCCGTCTCATAATCATGTCCACAAAATCAATCTGAAGCTCCCTGAATGGACCAGAGAGCCTGGGCCAAAATCCCCTCACCAACCTCATGTTATTTTTGGGATTACACTCCTTGCACACTACAAAATTCCCTACAAATCTACTTACCTGTTCTTGTAAATTATGGATAATCTAGTCCTCCTGCAGCTCTGCTGCGATTTGCTACGATTTCTATTATCTGGAGCACCGGGACTGCAGAGTACGGGTCTGGTAACTGTACCAGTTGGGACACAGTTTCCATTTTCTGGAAATAGTGAAAGGTAAATACACCACTTTCTATGTGCCCTTGAAGAACAGCATCATTCCTGAGAGCTATTGAATTAGTGTGGTTAGTGTGGGCAGCAAATTTAACTAAACCTATTTCCGCTGGCAAAGTGAATGCTTCAATTGACTTGGACAGCAGTGCAGCATGCTGGACAGGGGACCCGTCAGACCTCCTAAACCCTCTTCTTTGCCATCTTTATAACCCAGAATGGACGGAGGAGGTGACATATGCATAATCAGAATAAACAGTGACCACCATTCCCTTAGTCATTTCTAGGACCTCTATGAGTGCCTTCAGTTCCGCCGCTTATGCAGAGTAATGAGAAAGAAACTGTCTGTTCAATCTGAACCAGTACTCCCCTTCCACAACACACCTAACACCCCAACAGCTGCACCTGTATGTCTCTCAACTCTCTCCTGGTTGATGATTGAAGATCCATCAACAAGAAACACCTCACCCCCCTCCAGGGCATCCTCTTTCACATTCACTCTTACTTCTTCCTCCCCTTCATACGTGGCACAATCGTCACCAATATCCTCAGGCTGCACCTGGACTAGGCGACATATCATAGGATGAATCAATGCATTTGCCAAAATGACCTCATACCATTAAACTCTCTGAGACATTTCTAAAATTGCAAAAATGGCATGCTCCACATAACATGTCACTGGTCAACTCAAAGTAATGGTTGAAGAGTTTTGAATTTCAAAAGCCACCGCCTCTTAAGCTTGCTCGCACGGAAACTATCCCTACATCACTGGGTCTAGGAGTCCGCTGTAATACACTAATGGTTTCTGGACGAGCAACGCTTGCTGGGTCAGGACCACTGTCATTAGCTGCCTATGCAAATGTGAAAATAGATAACATGGCTTCTTGTAATTCAGGGTTTCCAAGACCAGAGCATTTCTGTTCGCAGCCTTGAGTTCTGGAAAGCAAGTTATCATTTCGTCAGACTACCCTATCAGACTTTTCACCTTCTGTGCTTCCTTGAGTCCTTGCAGTAAGGGCCAAACATAACTAGAGTAATTTAATATCCACAATCTACAACAGGTAAAGAGCCCCAAAACCTACTGCATCTGTTTCACTGTGACTCGCTGAGGCATATTCAGAACCGCGGTGGCTCTCTCAGGCATTACCTTCCTTCCTGCAGGCAATATTACTTGCCCCAAACATACTACCTCTGTCTGGCAGTACTGCAATTTTTCTTTGTCCACTTTGTACCCCTTCTCTCTGTGAGCAGGGAGGGGAATGTAATTGATTCTCCTTGACACACTGCTTCTCTTAAGTGCTACAGACTAACAAATCATCCACATACTGAATTATGATACAGGACACATGTAAATACCCCAAATCCATCTGAACGAGCCTGTTAAAAACACTCCGAGATTTTCAGTACCCCTAGGGAAACCTTGTGAGCTTGAATCTCTGACCACGACATGTAAACGCAATGAGGTACTGAGAATCGGGGTGTAAAGGAACAGAGAAATATTCAATTTTTAAACTAATTACCATGAAGTGGTTCGACCCAGTAGACATGACACAGAGAATGCTGGCAGAATTCGGTACCACTGCAATTCCACCTCAACAATATTATCGAGAGGCGCAAATCCTGGACCATCCTCCAACTGGACCCCTTCACTTTCTTCACTGGGTAGATAGCCATATTGCATGGGGACACAGAAGGTTGTATTATGCCTTGCTTCAACAGCGCCATAATGGTCTCATAAATCCCTTCATCTGCCTCCCTAGACATGGGGTACTGCTTAACCGGTGGTTATCCCGCAACAAGTTTCAATGTTATCCTCCGTGCTCCACCCTCCACAGAAACAACATAGGAGCGACACACAGAACTATGCGCCACACTCCGCCTTCTTAATCTGTGCCTGAGAGAACCACCCTGTTGTTCTTGATAACTACTGCCTATAAAACAATTGTAACAATGGTACCTGATGTTATTTCCTGTGGCACATCAGGCTGAAATGATAAATCAATTGCTACCTGCCAAGTCTGATTTCTGATACCCCATATCCAACACAACAAAACCATCACCCCATAAAGAAACAATGCTTTATGTACGGGAACCACCTAATCATGCTCTCGGTACAATAGGCCTCAGAGTGCGCTGATTCCCATACCGGATACAACCCTAGGGTTGAACATACTGTACCCTCCTCTGTAAAACCAATCGACATGTTGAGTCGACTAAGTAGATCTCTACTTAAGGGATTTGCCGGGGTATCTGTACAATACAATAAAGGGGCTGATAAATGTTGAGTGTCTACCTTTATATGAAGGAACTGATAGGATAGCCCAAGAGAATCCCTGTGTGTCCATCATTTTGCATGACAAGGAGAGCTCACCTTCCTTCATGCAAGATTTTGTAGCCCCTGTGTCGACCATAAAGGAGAACATTTGGTCACCTACCTACACACCTATCCAGGGATCCTCTTTTCGATTCATGGTAACAGACAGGACTGTACACATCAGAGACCTGTAGAGGAGGTGCCAAATGCCTCTACCGGAAGTCCTGTCCCATTTTGCCTATAGGTTGGAAGCTGGAAATTGCAACATGCACGACACCAATAATGGTCCCTAAACTGCAAAGAATCCTCGTAACAAAGTATCCATTGAGAAGTCCCTATATGATGTACCCATGGAGAAATGACAGTCTCTTAAAGGAGGTTCCAGAAGAAGTGTGAAGATGAATAAAAGACTGGTGACGTCACATGAAGCAGACATGATGCACCCAGAAGAGATGCTGAAAAAGAAAGTATTTAGACCTTATAGAATCTGATGACAAACTAAAGAGTCAAGTAACATTTCATGTGTGGGAATGAAGATTGCATATGCAAAGAGCACTGAAGAAAATGCAAATCGCTTTATAACTGTACAGAAGTAATCATAAGGCTGGCTATACGTAGTGAATAGACTGCATGCGGTGCCGCCAAAATATATATATATATATATATATATATATTCAGTGAAAAAACGTTGTTAAAGGGACGTTATGGTTCAAAGTAAAACCGAAAAACCCCTGAAATTCGGCAGTTATGGTAACATAAGCAACCATAACTCGCGCCACCGTGCACTGCTAACACTAACACCCAGGACATCAAAGATGACATCACAAATGTCATTGATGACATCACTGATGACATCACATGTGCATTTACTTTTTATAAAAACTCTGTACAAGGGATTCTTATAATGCTGACCAAAAACTGTCAAGGATCATTGGGATAAATATCATGAGCTAATTAGTGCATTAAGCAATGCATTGATATAAATAGCATTCTATTATGAAGTTCTATCCAGTATACTAAGCTACTCATGCAGAAACATAGGCAGTGTGTGCAGCATACATGATTAAGGTGCCATATTCATAATCTTGCCATGTTGAATACTGAAATGATAACTGCTTTCTTATTAGAGTTTTGCGTACTGTGAAACATGTAATAAGTAGATAACAAAATCCACTTAATACATAATTATTACAGACAAAACACAAAGAGACAACAACACATACAAATATGAGTATATATAGGGACAGTGAAGTAAACAAAAAAGCACAAGTAGTAGCAGAAAGAGTTCATAACCTAACTGATTGTCTTTATACAGAGAAACTATTGCTCTGTTTCAAAGCTGCTACTTACCATATGTATGTGTATCACATGATGTGACTGCACCCAAAGGAAAGGAGAGTGAGTATAATGTATACAAATATGAGCATATACAGGGAAGGTAGAGTAATAAAAATAAAACTATGAGAAAGTGCTGATAACCCTAATGATTATCTTCATGCACAGAAAGGATTGCTCTCTTTGAAGCCTGTGTTTTCCGCTATGTATATGTTTCATATGATGTGACTTGACCCTAAGTCTACAAATATAGTACCTTTTCAATTTTTACTTCCTGACTGTTACTGAAGAAAACTATGTGGCTTCGATATGTCAGTAAAGGATAAAAAGGGAGAGACAGCTATGTGATGTCATCAGTGATGTCATCAATGACATTTGTGATGTCATCTTTGATGTCCTGGGTGTTAGTGTTAGCAGTGCACGGTGGCGCAAGTTATGGTTGCTTATGTTACCATAACTGCCGAATTTCAGGGGTTTTTCGGTTTTACTTTGAACCATAACGTCCCTTTAACAAAGTTTTTTCACTGAATTTCATAGGTTTTTAGTAGCGCAACTTAACCATAACGTCCCTTCAACAAAGTTTTTTTACTGAATTTCATAGGTTTTTAGTAGCACAACTTAACCATAATATCCCTGACTTCTTATACATGTAACATAGAACATACTAACCCCCTCGTAGTGATTTTCATGTCCGCGGACTACCGCCATGTCCGCGAACATATCAAAAATCTGAGCGTGGTGAAGGTAAATTTAAATAGTGTGCCCCATTTCCCCTTTAAAGTTGGCTCTGAAAAGAGACGTTTTTTTTGTTTTTTTTACAGATGCTTGACAGACACCTGTTATTTTGTATTTTTTTTCTTGTTTTTTTTCTTACTTTACTCCTAAAATCTTCACATAACCTTCTCCAAAGCAACCCTTACATTCCAAAATAGAAAGGCATTTCCCGTAAAAGATAAAGAAATGCCATCTTCTTTAAAATTAACAGCATTACTGGCATTAATATTCTCATTATTACAAAAGAACATACCAGCTCTAAGCATGAAGGCACACATGCCTTGGTTGATGACACACCTAGCAATGTTTTGCTGAGGACAAAAAACTGAACTATTGTCCCATATTGCCCTAGGTGGTAATCCAGAAAAAATTACTTTCGCATTTGGAAGGATCTTCATTACGGCTTGAACCAAGCATTCCAAATCAGCCAACAAAGTAGGGGCACTGACGTTGCCCAAATGGAAAGCACCATAGTGCAAAACTACCACATGCAGACTGTTCATCGTGGCCATATCCTCACAAACTTGTACAATTCCCTGTACATTGCAATCAGGCACAGTGCTCCACACCACCTCCACTCCTTTTGCATCAAAGTTCTTTGCAACATGCCTGCATTGAGCGTACTGTTGTAAACCATGCACAAACCTATCTCCAAGCACCAACACCCTGACTTTCTCTACTTCTGCAATCTTCACCACACACAGTCTCTTTCAACACAAATCCACAACCTCGACATCTGATTGGCTAATCCGTACAGTCTTCTTTCCATGTTGGATTTCCTGGAAAAACCCAGATGTAGCACGCCCTGTCCACGAACATCCGCGGTGTCCGCGGACGGCGTCCACTTTACTCTCTGTGCCATTCCCTCATTGCATACAGCTAACCAATCACACAATACGAATAACGTACTCAGAACACCCCCATTTTGTGAATTTCCGAACATTTATCATTTCATTATTCAACATATTAACATTACAAATATTATACTTTCATCTTGTACTCTGCACACAATGCTATGTTTCTCCATTAGTAGCTCAGTATACTAGATAGAATCCCATAATACAATGCTATTTATATCAATGCATCGTTCAAAGCACTAATAACGGTATGATATTTATTGCAATATCCTTGGCACTTTTTTCACAACATTATAATAAAAATCCCTAGTACACAAATTCCATGAAAAGTACATACACATGTGATGTCATCAGTGATTTCATGAATGACATTTGCGATGTCATCTTTGATGTCCTGGGTGTTAGTCTTAGCAGTGCATGGTGGTGGCGCGAGTTATTTTTCATAGCTTACCATAACTTGTGATTTTCAGGGGTCTTTCGGCTGTACTTAGAACCATAACGTCCCTTAAACAAACTTTTTTTAATATCACGCAAACAATATACAAACATGGCGTGCAAAAACCAACTTCTCACAGATGGCTTTACACAGAATGTTGCAAAGTAAGAATTTATGCTCGTTCACAGTGAAGGTCAGCTGCTTCCATTTTTTTCTCGGGCCTCGGAGAGGCTCACGAAGCAAACTATAAGGTTGTATTGTGTTTTGACCTTGACAGACAGAGATTGTGATGAAAGACTTCTCTTGAAGGAGTGTTGCTAAAACGAAAGAGAAGATAAAGATGAAATTTCTGAAACGAAACCACTTTTATATATTATATCACTATGCGAAAGATCGTTCACACACGCAGAGTCGTATTTTGGGACTGCACCACTCGTAGACAATGGAAATTGCAATTGTACTGTAAGTAACCCTTTAGATTATTTTATACCAAATATAATTACAATAGCGTAGCATTAAAGACTGCTCAAGTTGAACTTGTTTGTTGAAAGTGGCATAATGTTTTCTACCGCGCACTATCACCGCCGAATTGATCCCCTGTCGTTTAGAGTGCTCTGAAAAAGGCAGACGACACAGGGTGGGTTAATAGAAATAATTTAACCGGTCTATAGGCGGTTAAGCGCTCTACTCGCTGTGCCCCTTCACTGTAGCCTGTCAAGTGGCACAGCGAGTACAACGCTCGCTTTGACATCCGTGCACAGCTTGCTAACGCAAGTTCGAATCCCGGCAAGGCCAAACTCAGCCTTTCATCCTTCCGTGGTCGATAAATGAGCACCACACACTGTGGTTAATAATAAGCACCGCTTAGATACCTCACGGTTCTTAGCGCTATATAAATGGGAAAATATTATTATTTTATTATTAACATACTCCGTTGCACTATCTTCGATAGCAAATAGTTTCACGCCCTAATAAATAAAATGATGATTTTTAATGAGGATCGGCTGGTGACACTAATTTATGTTTTTTAAAACAGGTATGTGGCTCCGTTTTGCCTATGTCATGATTTACAGACTCCAGCGGATGGGGTCTTCAACTGCCAGGTGCAGGTCCAAATACGCAACTTCATGACCCTCACCATTTTATGGGACAATCGCCAAGGACCAATATGCCCTTACGCAGTACTAGCGGCTACAAACAACATACCAACCAATAGGGTGGTCTAATGGCTCGTTGTTGGAGCAACCTTCCGATTATCAGAGCGGCCATTTACTGCTTTTATCATAAACCAACAGCCTATCTACCGCAAAGGAACAACGCGTGGCTCCAAATAAACTTTTCCTGATCGACAGCAGAGACAATAGCAAATCGCTGAATATTCACTAAACAATTCATGTGAAATAAATGTACTTTACCAAATGTACAATCCTGCTGTTTACTTTTAAACCACAGTTTCATATTCCGAATTGTGGCGCACTGAGTTGTAAGCTGATCTAACACCCTCTGTACCGCAAAGGAACATCGCATGCCACAACATGAACTTTTGCGGATCGACAACAAAGACAAATGCAAATTTCTGAATATTCTCTAAACATTTGATGTCAAATAAATGTACTTTACAAAATTTACAATCTTGCTGTTTGCTTTTAAATCGCTGTTTCATATTCCGAATTGTGGCGCGCTGTGTTGTGACATAATATGTGTTGTCTTCCGGGTTCTGTGTAAAGTCACTTAGGACTGCACAGAACTGGGCCCGTTTGATGACGCACCCTGTAACGTCACGGAGAGAGGCGGGGAATATGAATGCTTTGATAATATCAGGCTTAGGGGCGGGAGATATGATTTAGTGTCGCAAAAGCAAGTCAGCCAGGTCAATAGCGCCAGTCATAGGATTATCACATAATGTCGGCGCACACCAGCCGGATTTATCGTTTCTTTAGTGGACAAAAAGTCGGTTGACGCCCATAGGAAATTGTACTATTAGCGGACAAAAGGAGTGGTCTTAAAACACTTTCACCCTGACAACGAACAATACAAACAACGTTCTCAGAACACCCCCATTTTGTGTAATTGCAACCATTTCGGGACACCGCGAGTGCTCTTAGAACACATTCAACTAGACAGATTACAATACGGACAGCGTCCTGAGGACACCCCCAGTTTGTGTATTTACGAACAATTAAGTACACCGCGAGTGTTCATAGCTCATTTTTACCTTCCTTGCAAACAAAAATGACACATACTCCGTCCTCTAAACACCCCACCATTTAGTTTATTTACAAAATGTCAGAACAGCTGTGTTCTCCGCGGACAAATGGAACGCAACAAAAACGTCTAGCACATACAAAAACAAAACATTGAACCTATTTCATACTCCCCCACCCTCCCCAAACACTCTTACACACCAACACACGGCACTAAATACAATTTTTTTTCCACGTTTCACCGCGCTGTACGTGGTCGACGGCGAATACAAGATGGCGGGCGCCACAGAAAATCTGACGCGCTCCACGCCCCTTGCCGTCCAATCAGCGAACACGTCGCATGTCCACGGACATGACGCAAGGCCCTGGGCCAATCGGGGTGCTGTCCGCGAAGCGAACACAGATATCACTCATTTTTTTGCCTTACATTTTGGTAATTTTTTTAAAAAACTACTGGACGGATTTACACCAAATTTGCAAAAGCACGCTTTTGGGACCAGGCCGCCGCTCCTGCCGCAAATTTGGTGTAAATCCGTCCAGCGGTTCGGGCTGTAGCCGTGCGCAAAGTTTTTTCACATTCAGTCCAGAAGTTTTGAGACCTCCCTATAACTCCCCCCCCCCTGGACGAATCCTCACCAATCTTTGCAAAAATAATCAGAGTGGGCCATATACTTATTTTGCAAAGTTTGGTGAGGATTCGTCCAGGGGGAGCGAAGTTATAAGCCGCCCAAAAAGTGCTCTTCCTATGGAAACAGCAACTTAACCATAACTACACAGCCACTACCGTGGCTGTGTAATATATATATATATATATTTATATATATATACACATATATATATATATATATATATATATATATATATATATATATATATATATATATATATATATATATGTACAGGATCTGGATTTCCATTTCGTGTTTTAAGCAAACTAGCACCCCATGAACATATAGGCTGCAAGTGTGGCGCAGTATAAGAAAATAGCTGACCATGAGGGAAGATTCGAGAAGGCTTGTCTGGCCCGGTGTCAAGGGTTGAGGCAGCCAAGAAACTGGTTATCTATTTGAGAAGATACAAAGCACGTGAGAAGCGAGGCAAGCTCCTGTTGAGGTGTAATGGAAAAACACTAGAAGTGCCAGGTTTTATTCATTTAATAGTGTTAAATACAAAAGAAAGAGCTCAAACACGGTCTCCTGTCACATGGTCAAGATGAAAACAGACTTTGGGCAAGCTGCACCGATACTTGAAGATAAGGCCATGCTCACACTCCATTCTGTTCTCAGGCGCAGTGATACTTTGCAAGGCTGACTTAAGACAATTTGAATGGCAGACAGCAGGAGTGATGATGGATGATGGGCTAATTGGGTGGGGAGGTATGACCAAGCCAAAACATCCTGCACCTGGGTTACCAGCTGGCGTGCTGCTAGCGAGAGGAATATACCATAAGTGTGTCAACCAATCATAGAGGGTCACATAGAAAAGAGCCCTATAGTTTGAGACCCAATGAAACGTTGTGTATTTCATGACACAGAAGATGACTTGCACTCGGGGTGGGCATAGCTGTCTACCTGACCTTAAAGACCCACTCACAATCCTATCCCCCATAGAAGGTATACCTAGATGTTCCCCTTAAGCCTATCACAATCACAAGTAGGTTTTCTTATTTTGCCACATAGTATGATGTCAGTGATGACAAATTTCTTCAATATAAATGTAATTTTTTTATTAAATGCTTTGAAAACTCTTGAGAGAGATTTGATCAGACGTCGGTTGATGTCCGTTGTACTCCCTGTTTTAGATAATTGTAATTAAAACTGTTATGTTTGTGCCAACTTCCTGAGTCGGTCTTATTATTGGTGTAAGAGTTAGATCTGCATCCCCACCCATTCCATATAGCGCTACCTCGCTTAAAGGGCCTACGGGTTCAGAACCCTGTGGGCTGTCCTACTCCTGGTACATATTAGCAATGGGGAGAGAAAAAGGATTTCCTCCAAAAACACTTGCTCCACTGTAGTGTGTAACCATTCCTTGGGGTAAAGTATTCTTCTGTCATGTCTGCACTGATGCTTGTGGTGGCATGGTTACTGGGATCCCAAAGGTCTGTGCGGCTCCGGGCACTGGGCTCTATTCAACCCATGATTATTGTGATTGCACAGAGCATCGGGCATATGGCAGGGTCGGGGCTTGCAGCTGTTGAACTCCCAAGTTAAAGTACTGTAACCTCTAATAACAATCTTTTGACACGTCTCCCAACCTTCCACATGACCTAAACTGTACCTCATAGAATCCTCTACAATGATTTTCCATCAGCCAATTAAACCGAGGACCCATTCCTCTGAACCCGCCAAATGACCTGCTTCCTCGTAGAAATCCTCCCCTGCCCCTTGGAAGCCCTCTCATTGGCTTTGGACTGGGATCATACCCATTCATCCACCCCTGTGTCATAACCGGTGCACTCTGTCCCTGCTGTCCCTCCATAGAATGTGTAATTACTGCCTCTGCTAAACAAATCTTCACCCATTTCATTTGAACAAGCAAGGGCTCTGCTTTTTGTGCCTGCTCTATACTTTCTCTCTCTCTTTTTCTTGTCTTCTTTTGCAAAAATGTACTAAATGTGATTGAATCTCGGGCCAGCTCTTGGCCTCCATTCCTATCACCTTATCTAAATCATGCTGGACCTCCTTAGGGAGTCCTTTCTTTAGCATGTTATAAAACATTGCCATACTTTGATCCCACCCTTCTCCCTTCTCTGCAATCCACATCTGCTGAATTAACTGGATGTGTGCTGCAGGATCGTCCTCCAACCTCATTGCTTTCATTAATATCGATTTTATATCGAGCATATCTGGGTATATAACTCGCAGGCACCCCAAACCTGTGCCCTATAATTATTGAATGCTGCTCTGTCATGGTTATTCATGTCCAGCTGAACCCCCGGTTATTCTACTTGTTTCCAAAGTTTACCTGGCCGCTCCCCCATCAGAGCCTATTCATGTCTCGTATGGCCAATGTGACACAGGAGGTATGTTTCTCCAGTGCATAAATCCACATACCTACTCCTGCAGTGAGTGAAGGGAGTGCCTTCCTCAAGTTATTCCGGTCCATGTGTAACTACGGGACTTACTACTCCCTTCCTTATCCCTTCTGGAGTAACGGAAACTGAGTTTCACCTGATTTAACTGGACTTTTCCCATCTCTCCCCTGCTACTTGCTACGGCCATGTGAGTAGCCCAGTGTGTCCTATGATTCCATGGTGTATTACCTATTGTTGCTACTGGTGCGGGAGGCAGGGTGACTACACCGTGCTCTCCTTGATCTGCATCCCAATCATCTTCCTTTTCATCATCTACTCCAGCTATCACATCCCCTGAACTTTCTACAGGCACCGAAGCATACTCAACACTACCATGGACTCCGTCTCCTGGCCTCCCTTCTCCACCCCTCTACATGTGGCAGTATCTTTGTCCTCGATGTCCACCTCGACCCATCTGATAACTGATTTATCAGGCCGCACAAGAACCTTCTCATGCCTCCAACTTCCTTCTTCTACATCTTTTGTCTATCTTTCCACCTGTTCTCGCTCTTCATCTCTTTGCCGCGAAAGCAGCACTAGATCTTCCTGCGCTAGACTGAGTGCTTCTATCATTTTTTCCCACTCTTGAGTCCCTACCACTTCCCGTAACTTATCCTCTATCCTAGCAGAAAAAGACCTGACCTCCTCTTTCTCCCTTGTTCTTGTTCCTCCACTTGCGCTTCTAGCTGACAGTCTCAACCCCTCGTTATCTTCCACCCTCAATCTATCGACTAATCTAGCAGTCAGGGAGGTTATTCCCTTTCTGTTCTCCATTTGCAGGCTCCCCGCAGCCCTAACCATTGAAGGAGTTACCTTTCCACTTCCTTAAAGATCCCAATTTCTAGGAATCGCAGCTGAGTGAGGCGGTATGTGTGTCCGTCTCGTAGCCACTGGAGTAGATGCTGGGGAAAATGTAGGTATGAAATCAGGGTCTGTATACCCCTCCGCGGGCGATAAAGGATAGCACCCATTTGGGGGCAATGCAGACGGAATTTCCAGACCCTCCTTTTTCGGCCTCTCTTCCAGGCTTTTAACACTATATCCCGTCCCGCCTTTTTTTTTTACATTTGACAGAGTTCTGAGACATTGAGCCTCTTCTCTAATTTCAAACCCTTCTGCTTCGTAGTCAAGAAAGTATGTACATTCACCTTATCATAGGTTCCCTTGACATGCCAAGAATTGATAGTTTTTCCCTTACTTTATCGCAACAATTCTCTATGATACTTATACCTCCGCAACACGTGGAACAATTGATTCAACAGAGTCTCCATGCTCCAACCCAAGTATAATAGTTTCACAAAAACCCTCATACCGAGCTGAACCAACGGCACAAAAAAAGTTCACCCAAAAAACTCCCTTTTTACCCTTACAAATTCCTTAGTCTTTCTCCACACAACACTCACCATCCTCGTTATACCACAATTACCTCACTCATCTATATATTTCAATTCTAGTTTTCATTCATACTCAAAAGACAACATCTTATGAAAAAACACTCTGCTGGCCAATATCTCTGAGATATCCCCAAGACTCAAGCATCGGAGGGGCACAATGCTTTCCACTACAGCACCGCTGCTCTCGCTTCTCTCTCTTCTTTTACTAGTACTGCCGTTTCTACTACAAAGCCATCTTTCCCTGACTACAAGAAGGTTCCACTTCACTACTACAACTAACCAAGACAATCAAGGTGACAGCTCCGCCCACATAGTGGATACACCATATAGACTGCCAAGGGTATACTTCAGAAATGTATCAACGGTTGGATTTACCATAACATGCTACCCCACCTCTAGGTGAGGGCTCCAGCCAACCAGACAAGCAAACTAAGGGCTATCAAGACAACCCCTATGGTGAGCATGCTGGGTAGGTTACCACCTCATGCCTCTAAAATATCAAACTAGATAATAAAAAAAATATATTTACAAGGCAATTACAACACAGAACATTTCAATTGCTCCATCAAAACATCCACTTTTACAATCCTTGCAAGGTCGACTAATTCTGAATCCTGTATGCCAATTCCACCCTTACAAAAATCCCTTAATTCAAAATAAAACAATCCTCTTCTCCTCCTTGCTTTACCTCAGAAAGTACACTCACATGAACCAAAGCCCTTTGATTTCATGCTCCGTCAAGTCGCTCTGCACAGCTGGACCACGGTACCATGCCCCCAGGGAAATGAAAGACCTTTAATCAATATGCCATCCGCCAACCTCTCTTTTTCACTGTGCACAGTGGTGCCGACAGAAGACCCCTAACATCTCAGAAAGCCTGAGGGCCCAAACCAGGTCCACCACCTGAGGAATGAGTGCACGTTTTGTACGCAAAGCAAGGTTCATTGTACAAAGATCTATGGAGCAGTTGGATAGTCCCGTAGTACCAAACCAACTTAAGTTTAAACAAACTGCATCAATTGCTTTTTTTTATATATTTTAACAACAGTTAAACACTCCCAGATGATTTATTACCACCCACCCCACAAACATGATTGGACAAAACATTTACCAAGAAGTTCAATTTTTTCCAAATTCATTCTTTCTCATTGGTGATCGACCATCTTCAGATCATATTCAAAGTCTGTCTTTGCTGGGGATTGGGCCGACGTAGGTTGGGACATCATGGTACAACAATACATTGTCATATATCATAATTCATTAGTTAGTGACGACTAGCCTAATTTGTATAAAAACTGCCCTACAGCCTTTTACCTTAAGTGTGATTGGACATGGTCCACTCAGATATTTTAGCAATATGAGGAAGGGCTGAACAAACAGGTTTCTCTTTCCACTACCAATTGCGATCTCATCCACCCCTGGCTCCTCTTAAGGCATTCTAACTTATGCGACCACTACTCCAACACATACAACCTCTAGTTTCCCCATGTGAAAACAATTGAACACAGGACAACCTGGCCTCGGGCCCCATCATTGTTGCCGGCCCAAACAAATGGTCAATCCCCTCTACCTGACTTCAGTGCAATGGGCAAGAGTACATATGTTCCTTGTGGAACTGTTAAACCATAAACCTTTGTCTTTTTCACAGGCTGACCTACTGGCTGACTCATTCTTTCTCTGTGAACACCCCAAGCCTGAAAAAAATAAAATAATTCCCAGCTACCTAAAATCTGTCATGCAACTGCTAACTGCAAAGTCGAATCAACTCACAAAACCCCACTACATGCAGATTTATATAAACTCCTTATTAACTCCGTTTATATAATTTTCTGAGTGTATGCTTTATAAATATTATTCCTTCTATCCCGCTCGATCTCAGGACATGCTCGTCTCCTAATGGGCATTGAAACCCTCTCTGTCTCCCAGTTTCCACATGTTTCAGAACACCCCGTATGTAGATCGTGTTCATGTTGCATTTGTCGTTTAAACATTGTATCTTTCTATGCATGTGCAAATCTAATATGTATCAATTCTAGACAAACAGTAACACTTAAAGTAACTCATCCCATCCTTAATTAACTATGCTTGATACATATGGCATTGCAACATTGCGCCCAGTTCGCCACCACCGCCAAATATCAATGCGACGTGCACAACATGAACCCCTCGTAATTATGGGAACCCTTCCTGCCCATCCCAACAAAAGCTATCCCTTCTGTGTGAGACTGCAAGCAATCCCAGACATGTGTCAAGCTCATTGGCTATTGGCTCCGAGCTTAGGTCTCTGGACATGGCAAGCTCACGCCCCCCTGCATCATGTCACTGATGCACTGTGACTTCTCTCACCCAAACACACATCACCACCTGCAATAGAATACAGGTAAGTCCCACAATAGAATGTGGTCACATAATCAGTCTCCATGACTCTCCTGCTCCCCTGACAGTCTGTCACGGCACCCATCCTCTCATCTAATTTCTATGGGATGCTATTAGGGATATACCCACTCCCTACCGCCCTTTGTGCTGGCCAAAAATGCACCCACGCATTTTAGACATCCTTCAGCTCTTCTCACATCTCTGACTATGGTCTTCCAAAGGGCGTTCACCCCATAGCGCTTCAAGGCCATACCAATGACAGTAGGTGCTATACAAATGCTATTTAACATAACATGCAAGTGTCACTCTCCAGTCCTCATTACAGCGATGACTGGATGACTTCCAAATCAGTATGTTTGTTTTCGGGGTATCGTGGTCACCCTTTTGAGCTATTTTCTTTACCTGGGTGACCTATAGTCCAAGCCCTCATTCGCCTCCATCATGATTACCTGTGACTCCAATGATAGTATCCCAAACCTCGTTTCAGGATGGCTGAACCCTCCCACATTATGATATGTGTAGTAACAAGCTCCCAGGATGTTTGCAGGCCCAGAAAGTGTTTGAGTCTAGTACACACATTTGAAACATGGTGGTACTCTCGTTCAGGTTGGAATTGCCATTGCATTTCGGTGCTGGACTGCCCCTGGGCAGAACAAAGACTGATATGCAAATGGGTATTTCCCATCTGTGAAAGGCACAGTGAGTAAAAGCAGTGGCTGCGAACTCTCAAGTGGTTAATAACCACTGAACAGGTTATCAGGCCTTGTTCTGTCGAGAGAGGGGCGCCCGCTACCTTTGCAAACTAAATTTCAAGGAACCTGGGATTGGTAACCCTAGGTCTCCTGGGGGCAACCAGACGTGGTCTCCCTCTCACTGTGCTTAGCGAGGCATCAGCTTCACCTCACTGATGATCCCCAACAAGGGTGAAACACGTGTATGGGGTTGCTGGTGGTACTCTCGTTCAGGTTGGAATTGCCATTGCATTTCGGTGCTGGACTGCCCCTGGGCAGAACAAAGACTGATATGCAAATGGATATTTCCCATCTGTGAAAGGCACAGTGAGTAAAAGCAGTGGCTGCGAACTCTCAAGTGGTTAATAACCACTGAACAGGTTATCAGGCCTTGTTCTGTCGAGAGAGGGGCGCCCGCTACCTTTGCAAACTAAATTTCAAGGAACCTGGGATTGGTAACCCTAGGTCTCCTGGGGGCAACCAGTCGTGGTCTCCCTCTCACTGTGCTTAGAGAGGCATCAGCTTCACCTCACTGATGATCCCCAACAAGGGTGAAACACGTGTATGGGGTTGCTGGTGGTACTCTCGTTCAGGTTGGAATTGCCATTGCATTTCGGTGCTGGACTGCCCCTGGGCAGAACAAAGACTGATATGCAAATGGATATTTCCCATCTGTGAAAGGCACAGTGAGTAAAAGCAGTGGCTGCGAACTCTCAAGTGGTTAATAACCACTGAACAGGTTATCAGGCCTTGTTCTGTCGAGAGAGGGGCGCCCGCTACCTTTGCAAACTAAATTTCAAGGAACCTGGGATTGGTAACCCTAGGTCTCCTGGGGGCAACCAGACCTGGTCTCCCTCTCACTGTGCTTAGAGAGGCATCAGCTTCACCTCACTGATGATCCCCAACAAGGGTGAAACACGTGTATGGGGTTGCTGGTGGTACTCTCGTTCAGGTTGGAATTGCCATTGCATTTCGGTGCTGGACTGCCCCTGGGCAGAACAAAGACTGATATGCAAATGGATATTTCCCATCTGTGAAAGGCACAGTGAGTAAAAGCAGTGGCTGCGAACTCTCAAGTGGTTAATAACCACTGAACAGGTTATCAGGCCTTGTTCTGTCGAGAGAGGGGCGCCCGCTACCTTTGCAAACTAAATTTCAAGGAACCTGGGATTGGTAACCCTAGGTCTCCTGGGGGCAACCAGACGTGGTCTCCCTCTCACTGTGCTTAGAGAGGCATCAGCTTCACCTCACTGATGATCCCCAACAAGGGTGAAACACGTGTATGGGGTTGCTGGTGGTACTCTCGTTCAGGTTGGAATTGCCATTGCATTTCGGTGCTGGACTGCCCCTGGGCAGAACAAAGACTGATATGCAAATGGATATTTCCCATCTGTGAAAGGCACAGTGAGTAAAAGCAGTGGCTGCGAACTCTCAAGTGGTTAATAACCACTGAACAGGTTATCAGGCCTTGTTCTGTCGAGAGAGGGGCGCCCGCTACCTTTGCAAACTAAATTTCAAGGAACCTGGGATTGGTAACCCTAGGTCTCCTGGGGGCAACCAGACGTGGTCTCCCTCTCACTGTGCTTAGAGAGGCATCAGCTTCACCTCACTGATGATCCCCAACAAGGGTGAAACACGTGTATGGGGTTGCTGGTGGTACTCTCGTTCAGGTTGGAATTGCCATTGCATTTCGGTGCTGGACTGCCCCTGGGCAGAACAAAGACTGATATGCAAATGGATATTTCCCATCTGTGAAAGGCACAGTGAGTAAAAGCAGTGGCTGCGAACTCTCAAGTGGTTAATAACCACTGAACAGGTTATCAGGCCTTGTTCTGTCGAGAGAGGGGCGCCCGCTACCTTTGCAAACTAAATTTCAAGGAACCTGGGATTGGTAACCCTAGGTCTCCTGGGGGCAACCAGACGTGGTCTCCCTCTCACTGTGCTTAGAGAGGCATCAGCTTCACCTCACTGATGATCCCCAACAAGGGTGAAACACGTGTATGGGGTTGCTGGTGGTACTCTCGTTCAGGTTGGAATTGCCATTGCATTTCGGTGCTGGACTGCCCCTGGGCAGAACAAAGACTGATATGCAAATGGATATTTCCCATCTGTGAAAGGCACAGTGAGTAAAAGCAGTGGCTGCGAACTCTCAAGTGGTTAATAACCACTGAACAGGTTATCAGGCCTTGTTCTGTCGAGAGAGGGGCGCCCGCTACCTTTGCAAACTAAATTTCAAGGAACCTGGGATTGGTAACCCTAGGTCTCCTGGGGGCAACCAGACGTGGTCTCCCTCTCACTGTGCTTAGAGAGGCATCAGCTTCACCTCACTGATGATCCCCAACAAGGGTGAAACACGTGTATGGGGTTGCTGGTGGTACTCTCGTTCAGGTTGGAATTGCCATTGCATTTCGGTGCTGGACTGCCCCTGGGCAGAACAAAGACTGATATGCAAATGGATATTTCCCATCTGTGAAAGGCACAGTGAGTAAAAGCAGTGGCTGCGAACTCTCAAGTGGTTAATAACCACTGAACAGGTTATCAGGCCTTGTTCTGTCGAGAGAGGGGCGCCCGCTACCTTTGCAAACTAAATTTCAAGGAACCTGGGATTGGTAACCCTAGGTCTCCTGGGGGCAACCAGACGTGGTCTCCCTCTCACTGTGCTTAGAGAGGCATCAGCTTCACCTCACTGATGATCCCCAACAAGGGTGAAACACGTGTATGGGGTTGCTGGTGGTACTCTCGTTCAGGTTGGAATTGCCATTGCATTTCGGTGCTGGACTGCCCCTGGGCAGAACAAAGACTGATATGCAAATGGATATTTCCCATCTGTGAAAGGCACAGTGAGTAAAAGCAGTGGCTGCGAACTCTCAAGTGGTTAATAACCACTGAACAGGTTATCAGGCCTTGTTCTGTCGAGAGAGGGGCGCCCGCTACCTTTGCAAACTAAATTTCAAGGAACCTGGGATTGGTAACCCTAGGTCTCCTGGGGGCAACCAGACGTGGTCTCCCTCTCACTGTGCTTAGAGAGGCATCAGCTTCACCTCACTGATGATCCCCAACAAGGGTGAAACACGTGTATGGGGTTGCTGGTGGTACTCTCGTTCAGGTTGGAATTGCCATTGCATTTCGGTGCTGGACTGCCCCTGGGCAGGACAAAGACTGATATGCAAATGGAAATTTCCCATCTGTGAAAGGCACAGTGAGTAAAAGCAGTGGCTGCGAACTCTCAAGTGGTTAATAACCACTGAACAGGTTATCAGGCCTTGTTCTGTCGAGAGAGGGGCGCCCGCTACCTTTGCAAACTACATTTGAAACATTGTTGTCCATAAATATGAAGTTTGTCCCAACAAGCACAGAAGCCCATGTCTAGGGGTGAGTAGGTAACCACTAATCATGAGCCAATTCCCATCAAAGCCAGTAAGCCCATGGGAATGCCTCCATCCTCCATCAATGCCCCAGACATCAATGTGCCATGTGGTCTCCTCATCGGTGGGGTCAACCCCCCTCTAAGGCTGCATGCATTGACTCTATTACCTTGAGTATCTGCCCTTAACATGTCCAGGATTCCACGAAGCTGTGCTCTTTCCCGAAAGGATAGCCAACAGGCCCTGTGGTCTCTTTAAAATGACAAATTAAATGAAATCTTCGACATGACAAATTAAATGAAATCTTCCATCAGAATCACGAGATCTTCCAATACCTTATGCCTCACAGTACCCAGATTTACCTCTAAAAGAGCCGTAGGCTCGAGCTTCATTGTCCTCGCCTCCCAATTCTGGAACGCCCGGCCACTGAATATTAAGTCATCCAAATCCTTCCAGTCGTTCAGGAAACTTGCCATTGGGTGGCTTCCGACAAAAAGTCAACCTTGAAGTTAGACCTCAGCTATAAACTGTACATATTGCACATGTCTCATCTCTGTCATTATTGGTTGCTATTACCTCTACTGTCTGTATATTCTGTATATAACTGTTATTCAACTATTACTGCTTATTACCATGTACTGTGCCTTGTAACTTGTACTAAGCGCCCTTTTACTCCAGGGTCCGGAGTGCTATAGAAATAAAATAAACAAACAAACAAACAAACAAAGGTCGGCCATCAGCTGTCATCTGAGAAGTCCCAATCCATTTCCGACCCTCGGGGAAACAATCGGGTCAGAACAGTGCTTCGCCATTCCTCCTCACCACCAGGATGCAACAGAACAAGGTCGTCAGAAACAAGTGACGCGCCGCCACACCACACAACCAGCATATCGTTACCCAGGGGCACCTCAGGAAGAAGATCAGTAAACTCATCTCATGATGCACAGAAGTGATTACGCCTGCAACCTTCAATGTTTTCCCGTACCCTTGCCCAGATACCCTCCACTGAGCTGTCCTTCAACAGCTACCTACCCAGGTGGCGGGACGTACAAGGGGTATTTCCTGAAGTCTGGTATTCTATATGTAGACCAGAATTGGGGCACCTGCATTCACTCACACACATTGTCTTATGTTTGTGTTGAGCTTCTTGAAAATTCTCCAAAGGGTGGGCAGAGACATGATGGACAGTACATAGTTGACGTTGGGCACGCAGACCATGTTAAGGGTGTTAAATCATCCCCCAGAGCCAGCCGGACCGTTGACCGTCTGTCCTCAAGCGTTAGCAGCTCATCCAGTATTGATGAAGGGGGAGTCATTTTGGGAAAATACTGAAACATAATACTAGTCCCAACTACATGTGACAACAAAGCATCATTTCTAAATCGCACCCAAAACCGTGTTTTCGAACAAAATACATCACAATGCGACAATACTAGCTGTGAACCAGCAAAGATTTAAACTACTCGCATTTTTTAGTGTCCCAGTTAACTAAAAACATGAATTACTTAAAATACATTTTTGATCTTTAAGGAAACTAGCATTCAATTGAAACACTATACACTCATTAAGACAACAACACTTCAATATGCACTGCAGCAATAAGACCAAAGGAAGCAGTAGATGGATTGTATCTGGCAACAAGTCATCAAATCAGCAAAGGACTGAAATATCCACTGGCACAAAAGGCGACCAATGTCATCCGGGTCATTTCAATGGTCCGAGCAAATCCTTCTGGAATAGCACATAGCACGTGCAGGAACATGTTCCAGGGCACTCTACATGCAAATTCCCATGTTCTAGACTGACCAGGGTCACGATGATTATAACTGAGGACTTCTCCTGGTTTATCATTCAGCTCTGAGCGCTTAATCAGGCCGGGCACACACATTTACCTGCATTACAGCGTGAGATGAAGATCGAGTCTTCTTAAAAGACACACACAGCCCAATACTTCTGAAAACCTGCAAGGATCGGCTAAGGAAATGGTTTACCCATTTCATAAAGGTTTTTCCTTTTGTAATGCTGATTTTGTTGATGGCTTCAAGTAGGGGAAGCAAGTGCAGGAAGAGGTTGATAATATCCAGGTAACGACTGATGGAAGCCAAGATGTACTCTTCTGGGGAGAGTTTGTGCATCAGCACGTGGGTGTCCCAGATGATAATGCACAGAGCAGAAGCGCCCCCCTCCGTCCCGAACCACCACCCCCGCAGCAGCAAACACGATCTCCACTGTCTCATTGTAGAAGAACATCCTCAAAAAACGGGCTAAAATCCAAATCCACAAGGCAGCAAACGGTCCAACTCCAAACCATTGATTCCTCCATCTTCTTCCCTTTGACATGACTAACAGTAGCCATGGCCTGTGGCCCCTCACATTCCTGCCCTTGATGAAGACACTCTGGCTCCCCCAAACCAGCGTGGCCACCGTTGTCTCCGGACGTCTGATGAGGATCGTATTGAGCACTTTAGTCTCTGTGTTCGGTGTCTAATTGGCCTATGGCTTCTGTTGAGAGTATAACGGCCTGCTAACAACATGCAAGGAAGGACGATTTCAACAGAACTATTCCCCCTCCTGACTCCTCATCTTCCTTCCACATCACGTATCCTTAAAGGGCGCATCCACACAGTGTGTGGTTCCCGTAGATTACCTCCCCCACACATATCTCCTTACGTCCATCTCATATCTCTTGAATGAGTCTGCTGGGTCATCTCTCTCTCGTACATCCCGTACATCCGCTAGGTAAGTGCAATTGCGACAGCTCCACATGAACACATACTGTACCGGCTATAACGCAGTGACTTGGGTCGCGCTAGTTGAATGGGGCAGATAAGTTCAACGGCATGAAACAACACTGACTCGCCTGACTTTTTGGTGAATTAATTACAGTCTACCCACGTGTTTGCCAAACCGCAGTTACTAGCGGATTTTTGGATATTGAATGATTCAATCTTGAAGTTAAAGATAATGGGAAAGCTGATGGACTCTCCAAAAGTGTACCGGTGCTGGATCAAGCAGAGTCCAGAGAAAGCTTAAAGAGAGACACTAATATTCTATCACTTATCTACATATGCCCAGACTGCCGCTAAACTTTCTTTCTCCGCCACCGAATATGCACTCTTGGGATAAAAGCCGGCTGGCGTAGGCCACGATGAAACTTGCTGGTGCCTCGGCCCGTTCACATTGGGTTAGAATGGCCCCTAATACCACAGGACTGGTGTCAACCACAATTTGCGTATTCCAGGCCAGGGTAAAGTAGGCCAGATCCCTCTTGGCAGTGTCAAACGCCCTTTGACATTCCTGCGACTAGTAAAATGGTTCTTTCTTCCGCAATAGTTTCCATAGGGGCTCAGTGGTGATGGAATTTCTCGAGAGGTACCGGGTCCAGTACTCTGCCATTCCTAGAAATGACCTGTCTTCACCCACTTGCATCAGCTCCAGGAGTTCACTAATGGTGCACACTTTTTCCGGGTCAGGTTGCATTCTGTGTCGGGAGAATATGTGGCTGTAGAAACGCAGATTGTCCTGCTGATATTGTACTTCTCATGGTACAATGTGAATCCAGCCCCACTCAGAATGTCACACACAGCCTGGAGGGTCTGGGCATGTTCTTCCTGTGACGTGCCAAAACCAGGATATGGTCAAACTAGTTAAATGCTGACTTCGCTGGGATAAGCAGCTCCCTGATTGGTCTCCTGAAAGATTTCCGCAGTTAACGATATCCCAAAATTGAGGCGTTTGAAGTGGAATAACCGATCATGCATGGCAAATGTTGGGATTAACCTTGATTCTGGGTGTAGTTCCAGCTGGTGGTACCCATGGTTGAGGTCCAGTGTAGAGAATTTCATGGCATAGTTCTATTGAACAATCACGTCCTCGACTTTTGGTCCTGGATGTCTCTCCTTCCCTATAGGGGCAGACTGTGCGCAAGTGGCCCTCCCTGACACACTTCCAGCAGCATTGGCTAACAGCCAGGCACGTTCCAGAGTGTGGGAATGTCTGGCCACATCAGTAGTATAGTCTCTGAGGGCAGGACTCATCCGTGCCTGTGTACATCTGTCCCTCTGCAGCCCTCTCACTGCAGCCTGGTTGTGACTAGGTCATCTCTCTAGATTCCCAGATGCTGAGTACGCAACTATCTTCTCCTCCTTGTCATTCCTTTTCTTGGTTGTCTCCACGGAGGTCACCTGTACTTCGACCCTTTCGTGCACCCTTGCCATCTCGGTTACCTCATCAATGGTCAGCTGCTTCTTTAGGAGTTGTTTCCATAGTGTAGACTACACACACCCCTCGATGACACAAAGATGCTCTGCTTCATCATCAGAGAATTGTGAAAACTGGCAGTGGACCAGCTTCTGCCGGAGTCGGGTGATGAATTCTTCCACATCTTGTGTGGGGACTGCTGACATTGATTAAAAACAAATCTTTCATAGTCCCTGTTGGGCTGTATCTGCAGTTATTGGTTCAGACCTGCTACAAGTTCGTCATAGGTGGTCATTTGACCTGCCGGAATTGATGATGCCTTTTATTTCCATGCCTGTAAGATTCATGAAAATGTCCTTCAGGACAGGTGACTTCTTTTCTCCTGGGGCCATGATGAAGTCGTCAAAGTCCTCAACCCATTTGGTCCACCATTGTCCCTTGTCTTGTTGGGGTTGCAAGTTGAATGGGCATGGTTTCCTCAGAAACACAACTTTAGCGCCACCCTCCTGTGGTACCCCTTGGTCTTCAGCCTGGTCCACCACTGTGGCAGTTCACTGATCATCCACCGCTCCTATCAAATCCGATCTGCCTGTCTACCCAAAAGCCTTGTGATCAGCAGCTTGATGCAGGGCTTTGCCACCACATGGTGTAGCACCGAGCTGGTTTCGACTGGAGCCCTGCTGGGTGCATTCAGGCAGCGTTGGTGCAAGTTTGCCTTTTCTGTGTGTCATCACTGTGCAAGAATGAACCTGCTTTTGCACAGTACAGCAGGATTTAGTCGCAGAGTACCTCCAGTGGCTGCCTTTCAGGTTGTTTGGTTTAGCACTGGTGGCCACACAGTGGTGCACTCTTGCAGCATTTTAGTGTCGCCCTTCAGTATCTGGCAGTTCTCAGCAGACTCCCGGGCTTTCCGGGATAACCGG
Organism: Ambystoma mexicanum; assembly: GCF_040938575.1. Lineage (NCBI taxonomy): Eukaryota > Metazoa > Chordata > Amphibia > Caudata > Ambystomatidae > Ambystoma > Ambystoma mexicanum. The sequence continues at coordinate 26,770,000 of NC_090932.1, read as the reverse complement.
CATGCACACTACGGTGCGCGGAACAGTGGCAATCCTCACCAGGACTCAGCAGAGCCCCGGCCGCTGTATGACTCACAGGGCAGAAAGTTGCAGCCCCGCGGTCTCTGAAGAACACGCTGGAGTGAAACTTCGACAGGATGAGGCACAGTGCTGCTCTGTAGCCTTTGCAGGCAGTGGAAGATGTGCCAGAGGCGCAGGACATCGGGGGGATACCGAAGGAAGGACGGCTCACTACCGAGCCACACAGAAAGCCGCAGCAGACGTTGCAGCAAACGTTTACTGGCTGGTTTCCCTCGTCACCATTTGTTGAGAGTATAACACCCTGCTAACAGCATGCAAGGAAGGACACAGACACGTGCGTGTAGTTCAGCCTCTTTATTTCAACTGAACTTTTCCCCCTCCTGACTCCTCCTCGTCCTGTCACATGAGATACCCTTAAAGGGCACATCTACACAGTGTGCGGTTCCTGCACAACAACTTCCACATTCCAGTGGGGCGGTATGCTTCTTGAGGAAGATACTTATTTTTGCATGGCAGAGTGAGCCAAGCAGACCCCCCCTCTGGCCCCTCCCCCTATGAGGCAGACTCCTGCAGCATGGCAGGCAACAACAGATCAATCACCTTTTGGCTTACTGCACAAAAACCCAGACTCGCTTATAGTGGAAAAGGTCACTTTAATGTGAGAGGCCAAAGCTTACAAATAACCGCTTACCTGGCTCCCATGGCCTTACAGACTAACAATATGTTTTAAACAACCAATTAATAATTCAACACTTTAATTTTCCCCAACAAATAATGAATGAAACAATTCTCCCCTCCATAACTATCCCTTTGTCCCTACCGTCTACTTACCACTTCTGAGGCGTCCCGTTTTCTCCCCAGGGCCATGCCCCTCCAGGTTCAATACCTGTTCCCCCGGGGTAGCCCGTTTGTGCAAACAGCACCACCCCCATCCTTTCCCGCGCCATTCCCCATTGTGCTTCCCTCCCCCCACATCTAAAGGGGCCATGCCCCCGTCAACCACCACTTCAAAACCCATAAAAACTCCCCTCTACATCAAACTCTGCCAACCTATGACCTGCAGCCAGTCTGACCTGCCACATCAGCAACAGAAACTTTTCATCACAACATCCCCAATTAATGCCCCAACCTGTCACACAAAAACTACCCGACAATTAAGGACCTAAACAGAGAAAAAAAAACATGTGACACTATGAAAAGAGAGGTTAGCCCGAAAGAAACTACATTACAAGGAACCCCTGCCCCTTGAAAATAAACCCAGTCAACTGATATATAAACAAAAAAGGGGGTGGGAAGGCAGGGGCAAACTCACGTCCCAACCGTCGCCTGCTCCAGAACCTTCCCAGCGCCTATAAATACCCCCCGGTGGACGCTCTATGCACAGGCCAGCTTGCTGGCCTGTGCAGCGCCAAAAATCACCCCGGGGGGAAACGCTTTACTTACTACTTCTCAAGGTGTCCCGCTTTCTCCCCGGGGCCATGCCCCTCTAGGTTCAATACCTGTTCCCCCGGGGTAGCCCCTTTGTGCAAGCAGCACCACCCCCATCCTTTCCCACACCATTCCCCCATTGTGCTTCCCTCCCCCCACATCTAAAAGGGCCATGCCCCCGGCAACAGAAAAACCCTCCCCCGAGGTGTGCTTTCGGCCCCACCATCCTTTTCTATTTCCATCTCCTTACAATATCCCCCACCTGCAAGGTCAAATCCGCCAGATGATAACTATTCCCGAATACTGACAAATGGACAACAACCTCTCTGAAGATCATGAAGCCTTTATGAACTATTTCTTTGTGTTCCAAAACCTTCATCGCTGCAGAGGCACCACATTTTTCTATCTCTCTATTTATTCCCTTCCTTGCCCTATCTACTGCCCCCTCACTTCTCGCTCCCCTCCAAACTCTCTGCATCAACAACTTTGTCCAAACTACACTTGCTCGGGGCCACAATTCCTGGATCAATACCAAATCTCTTTTGTTTTCCTAAGAAGAGCCACGCCTGTATCTTTTACCAGGTCATTTTACCCTGCATAATTATCACCCCCTCTGGAGACCCATACCATTCCCTCAACCCCACCAACCTAGGCAGCAGCTGATCCCAGCAAAGCCCCCCTAAACTGGACCATCTTACCAATGCCACTTTGTAGCTGCAACCCAATTGCCTAACAAAGACCCTTTTCTCTACCTCCTTCCCCGCCCACTTAACAATAACTTGGCCCAAAAACCAAATCTGCAGCATCTCCCCCGACCTCCGCGCAGCATCTGAAAAAGAAATTACAATGTCACTTTCCATTCACGACCACCCCACCACATTCCTCCCTCCCCTAGACCCCTGATCATATTCCAAACAGCCCCTTTGCCCAAGCCCTAATATACCCTTTGTACATCCCAGACCTCCACCGTCCTAAAGTCTTCACATTATCACTGATAAGCCCAACCCGCTACCTTCAGGTTCCTTACCCATCCTAAATCAATGAGTTCCCTCCTCAACCTTTCCCCCCACTGCTACTAACACCTTCCTCCGGCAACCAATCCTCACCTAGCCATCTCCTTATTCCCTCTAAGGAAACACCCCGGGTCCTCTCCTACCTATCCCCCTATATTTCCCACCTTTAACACCCATCCTTTAAACAAATGAACCTACTCCCGCTTACACTCCCTTTCACCTCTATCCTATTACCCTACTGCTCACCCTTGCTCCCCACCTTCCCTCACTTTCCTACTATGGCCCCGTGTTGCCCGCCCTGCACTGGGGGCCCATGTGCACCCCCGTCCATGCAGGCCCTTTTCCATTACTCCTCTCCGGCACTGCACCAGGGGCCAACCTGTGCCCCCATCTATGCAGCCCACTCCATATAGCTTAATCTTCCAGCTCTTTGTGTCCATGTTTCCCACCTGCACCAGGGGCTCTACTGCACCCCCGTCCATGCAGGCCCTTTTGTTCATTACTCCTCTCCACCACTGCACCAGGGGCCAAACCTGTGCCCCTGTCCATGCATTCCAATCCATATAACTTACTCTTCCAGCACCTTGCTTCTGTTACCCCATTTTTCCCTCCTGCACCAGGGGTCCTAGTGCATCCCTATCCATGCAGTCCCATCTCACCATTTCCCCCTGCTGCACCAGGGACACTCCCGCACTTCCGTCCATGCAGTCACCTCCCTTCAATCCTCCCAGCTGCACCAAAGATCAAATGAGCCAAGTTCCTCCTGTGCTGTGCATGCTCAATTCCCACGCTAACATGCGCCCTGTCTCCTGCGAACCGGGGCTACTACTGCAAGCTTGAAGTTGCAATTTCCTCTTAACCTCCGTCATTCTCCGTATTTACTCTGTGCCGCTAATAACCCTCTCCCGTCCCCCTAAAGCTTGCTCACCTTATCGTGCGGCAAGCGTGAGGGCTTTGCCACCGTTTTCCGTGCCCTCCATACGACAGCCACCACCCCTTAACATTTTCACGGTTACATCCCCCCTTACGGCCTTCCCCCGCCCTACCTACATGTCTTCCTCCTCACCCCTCTCCTACCCCCTTGGGATCACCCCCAAAACCTCTCACCAAACTTTGTGCCCCCCCTCCTTTTCTGATAAACTGAGCCTGACCTACTGGCACCCCCCAGTTTAACTGGCATGTGGTATTTCCCCCCCACCTCCTTGCCCCGCTCCTCGCCCTGCCCACTGTCCCCTGCCTGAAAACAATAAGTAATTGGATGCGGACCCGCACACCTGCTGCCCTCGTGTTTAAATTTGCACATCATCCTCGTTCAGCCTTCTTTATTGAAAGCCCAACATGCTGCTGAGGGCTGATCCCTGCCTCTTACCCCCGCCCCTTAGGGGGTGGGGCGACCAAGAAAGGGCCGGTAAGGCACGGGTAAGCTGCTTGCCGCGTGTACCGCTGGAGCTGGCCTCGTCGGCGCCATCCATTGCAACCAGTGATCCATATCTATCTCCCCACAAACCGCCTGACTGTCCTCTGCCATCCTTGCTCTAAACTCCTCGTCATAACGCACCCACGCAAAACCCGCAAAACGTGTGAATGCCTTCCTAATCACATTGATTTATTTTAGCAGGGCCACGCATCGCTCCAGAAATTTCTCGCAATAGACACTGGCATAAATAATAAATGCCAACGTCCAATTTTCAATTGTCACTGGGACCCTTGGGCGCGAGGCCAGTTCTCTCTCCTCTTCCTTAGACCCCTCCTTTGCTCTCACTTCCCTATGAAGCAGCTTAAAAACGTCCACAAATTCCCCTGCCTGAATCTTACCTTAGTCGCTGTCATCAAGTGCGCACCCAAAGGTTTCGTAATGCCCATGTAAGGTAGTTTTTTCTCTTTACCCTTCACTTCAACCTCTTTTCCCTTTGAAACCTGTACCTCTAACGCCAATGGCTCAATCACCTTGTGCGTTTGTACCTCCACCAAGCAATTTCCCTTTTCAACCACCAATGCTCCAATAGCCTGTACCCCAATCTCCCTCCTTACCCCTTGCAAACCAGACAAACAATTATTCCCCCGACCTCGTGCCCCAACCCCCTTGCTCCTGTCTTTCACAATCCCACCTAAAACCCCTTCTCTCCTTCCCCCTCCTCCTTACTGCCCTATAACCATCATCGTCCCACTGCCCCTCATATTCCTCCATCCCATCTTCATCACCCCTGAAATAACATTGCTGTTGCGAGCACATGCTCAGGTTTAGCAAATCCTCTTCTTGTGAGCCCGGGGCGTCCACCCTGCCACTCCTTTGACGTCTTCTGGGTGGGGCCGCAGAAACCCCTTCCTGGTCCCCTTCTCTCAGGCGAGGGGTGCTCTCCTCCACCCTGTGGTCTTCGTCGCTAGGGGCCGTGCTGCGCCCTCTAGACTGTCCTCGCGGCGACCGAGGAGGGGCCGTTCCTAAACCCTCTCCATAATCATCTTCAAGAAAAGCGGGGGCTGTGCAGCGCCCTCCGCCCGACAACCTCCTAGCCGGGGGGGCCGTTTCGCGCCCCTCACTAACCTCACTAATTGCTGGGGACCTCTCTCTCCTTCTCCCACCTGCACTCTTCTGCAGGTATTTACCCCTTTTTTCCCTCTGTCCTGATGCCCCACTTTGCTCCCCATCACCCTGACCATCCCGGCCCCCCTGCACTGCCCCTTTTTGGACACTCCTGACATCCGCCACTTCCTCCTGTTCATTATGCAACCCATCCCTGTACACCCCCACAAATACACTTCCCCCCTGAATGCTCTCCTGTCGATCTCCCTCCTCCTCTTCCTGCCCCTGGACTCCCAGACCTCCCATCTACCAGCCGCAGGGATGCAAGCCACCACAGCTGCGAGTGCCCCATCTGCTGCTGCTCTACGCTGCAACCTACCCTCCCCTACAGTCCCTTCTCCCGTGACCTCCACCTCCGCCCCCTCCAGCTGGGCCTTGGAAGCCCTACTTATGACCTTCAATGCTTCCCTCAAAACCTTACCATCCACAAATCCCTTCTTATCGGCCCCTTGAACCACCATACTTCAAAAGCAGTGAGGCTGCGCAGTTGCGCAACACCCCGCTACCTAAATTGACCCCGAGCCTTTCCCCCCTTAAGGCGCTGGGAACCTGTGAAACCCGGTGCTAATGATACCTCCGACAATGGCCCCAAAATATAAAAACTTCAAAGAAGGAATGGAAACTGGTAGGCTGACAAATAACTTTTACCTCAGCCCTTATAATGTGTACATTTCTTTAAATATTGTTAAAAAGTACCTGGCCCACTGAAATAATGTATTAACTTCTTAACAACCTTTGTACATCTATGAAATATTTATTTAGAAAACCTGCTTGAAGCAACCACAGACGCAGTTAAGCGGGCAATATCCCCATTCCACTCCAACTGCAGGCCACAATGATTCATAGCTAAAGATAATACTCTTTCTGTAATTTTATATATGTCCCCAAAATCACAGAATGTGAATAACTTGAGAACAAATACACCTTACACTGAAAGATAGCAGCGCGGCCCCTTTAAGGAGAACGCACTGCCACCTCTGGCCTCACACGGCAACCGCGCTCAGCAGCGCCGGTAGCAAACGATGCACACAGGCCAAATGCTGCAACTAAACTGTAATGAACTTACCCGCCCTAATACTAAACTGTCCTAACCTTTCCTCACCTACAACTCTGCAACTACGCGGCCCACAGCAGGGAACGCTCGGGAGCAGGCGACTGGGTAAAACTCACGTCCCAACCGTCGCCTGCTCCAGAACCTTCCCAGCGCCTATAAATACCCCCCCCCCCGGTGGACACTCTATGCGCAGGCCAGCTCTCTGGCCTGTGCAGTGCCAAAAATCACCCTGGGGGGAAATGTTTCGCGTTCCCTCCGGGGCCCCCCTTTGCAACTAATGCTTTATAGAACTCGGCCAGTCGGCTGCCAAGCCCTGGAGTCTTCCCGTTATTTAGACTTCCAATATGATCTTGCGCCTCCTCTCTCCAAATGGGCACATCCAGCATTTCTGCATCCTCTCCATGCATAGAAGACCCCGCCCTTCCAAGTAGTCATATATTATTTCAGACCTGTATCACTTTTGATAGACGTCTTTGAACTCCTTATTGCTCGTCAGCAGAATTCTTGCAACACACCCTTAGCGCTCCTTTATTGACGTCATCATTCGGTCGATTTTCATGCAGTATCGTCTCTGTGTGAGGTGTCTGCCGTCTTTTTGCACTACTCACAATCAGTGGTCCAGTGCTTGAACAGGATATGTTCTGCTTTCTCACTGACACATGTGTTCAATTCAAACTTCAAATGTTCCAGTTGTGTCCTGGATTCATCAGACCCTGTTCATCTGACCGGGTCTTCTGCATGCCTAACATCCGCTTCTAGGTTTTTGAGTTCCTTCCTTCTCACTTCCCTCCTCAGACCTATCAGGCACATTGAATATCCCATACACAGCACTTAATGTGATAAATTCTTCTACCCCTGTCTCCGATTATTCTTTAAACTCGCCAGAATATATGACGTGTAAAGACACAAGTTGAAGGACAGAGTCAAGGAGTGACACATGGACAAGTCTGTACTCACAGGGGCGTGGTCAAGGGCCCACAATTTCCTCATCTGGTTGGTTGAGGATTTCTGAGTAACCCCAGCAGATGTCAAGAAGACATGTAGTCGTGGGAATGTGCCATGAGTGGGAGAATCACAGGTGTGTCTGTTGGCTGCTGACGCCTCCATGCATCATGAACCAGGGTTTTTTTCAGTGCTGCAGCTGCCCTGCTGTCACACAATACCTTATCCCTTCTTGCGGACCTGTCAAGGACAGGACCAAGGACCCACCCACTACTAGCCTGCCTGTGTCTCTGGGTGTGTTGTGGGAGTTTGTCGAGCACCAGCATGTCATCCTTGGTTGGTTCCAAAGTGTTACATCATCACCATAATATACGCAATCATTGGTGGAAAAGTGGACAGACACTGGCAATATTGTGACCCCCCTCTCCTTGATCTAGTGTCAGATGATGTACTCAGGAACCTCTGTACCCACCCCCTCAACAGTGTCTCATCATCCTTGGCCTGCAGGTGCGCCTCTTGCAGGTGTGCTATGCAGCATCCCAGGTTCCTGAGATGCGACTGCCCCTTCCTGCATTGTACAAAGCAATTCAGACCAGTAACATTCCAGTTCACAAACCTCAAGTCTTCTTTAGTTACTGTTGGGAGTCTGCGGTGACCCCCATTCGCGATGCCTGTAAGCCCACAAGCACCAACAGATTGACACAAACACGTCTGCTCTGCTCGGGCTTCCCGGCCGCACGGTCGCGGCAGGCAACGCCCCCTTTATTTATAATGCACGCGGCGGCGTGCAACGTCACGCCAAAGGGGCAGCACCACGCTCCTCCTTTTCCATGAGGACAAACAACAATATTTTACTAGTCTACACAATCACTCAATAACATTTCAACAGAACATTTCAACATAAATGTCAAATCCCCCACACAACCCTTTATTCACAGCCACCCTGGATCCCCATAAGTAACATTATAGGCCTACGGGTCACTCATGAAACATGTCCCGACACATAATCGCTGAGGTAAGCAGGTTTCCCTCGCCCAGGCCTCTGGGGGTACCTCCCACTTACCTCCGGCATGGGTAGTCCATCCGGTGGCCCTCCCTGGGTGTGGGTCGCAGGCATGGAGGGTTGGCCTCCCCCATCATCAGGCACTTCCATCCGGCCCGGTACGAGGGGAGGCTCAGTTCTGGGGTCCCCTAGCTTCTTAAAGAAGCTCACATTCCGGGTGATGGCCGACCACCCGTCCGAGGCCGTCACCATGGACCCCTTGACGGCCACCACATCAAGTGGCTCAGGTTCATAGGGGAGAGAGAGCTTTCCATGGGGGTGTCTGTTCCTGATAAGCACCTCATCTCCCGGCTCCAGTCGCTGCGGGCGGAGTCCTCTCCTGGCATTCTCCTGTTCAGTCCGTAGCCGGCGATCCATCGCCACCTGCCGATTGTCAATGACTCCGGGCTCCTACTCCCCCACCTCCAGCAGCAGCCCTCGGGGGCACCGTTTGAACAGGGCCTCAGCCGGCGCCAGTCCTGTGGACACGTGGGGGGTAAGGTGATACACACGCAAGAACTGGTAAAGGGCCCGCTACAGACACTGTCCCTGGCCCTGGGCTATCCTGAAGGTCTTATTTAGTGTCCTCATCAGTCTCTCGGCCTCTCCATTCGCCCGTGGCCAGAGTGCGGTGATCTTCCTGTGTTGTATCCCACACCCCTCCATCAGCTCCGAGAACTGCTCGCTTTGAAATGGCACCCTGTTGTCGGAGCACAGGGTGTGGGGGAATCCGTGGGCAGCGAACACTTTCTCGACGGCCACCACCACATATCGAGAGTACTCATCCACGATGACTAGGAAGTGGGTGCCCAGCATGGTGGATCCAAAGTCTGCATGTACCACTTCCCAGGGCCATGTGCCCCGGGGCATGGCCTCAATCTCCGGCTCTCTTTGCAGAGGGGACGCCGCCTGACACCAACACAGGCAGCAACAAAGTCGTTGACCTTCCGCTCCAACTCCGGGAACCACACCTTGAGGCGCAGCCGGGCCTTGGTCTTCGCAGCGCCTTGGTGTCCATGGTGGGCCAGAGTGATCACTTCCTTGATCTTAGATTGGGGCAGGACTATCCGGTCGCCTCTCAGCAGAAGACCAGAAGCGGAGAATGACAACTCCTCCTGCACCTTCCACAGTTGCTCCAGCCCTATGTTGGCATCTTGTGTGCGCCCGGCCAGGGACTCCAGCACCGTCTTCCATGAACCCTGTTGTATGCCGTGTTTCAAGATGTGGAAGCACTCATCACCCGCTGCCTCCAGATTTTTGAGTGGCATGGCATTGGGGGTAGCCACCACCACCACCATGCGAACGTGATTGTCCGCGTCCTCGGCACATGTGTCCTGTTCCTCCCCCCCAGTCACGCCTGCCTGCCTGGACAGATAGTACACTGCATTGTTCACCCCTGGCCAATATACGAGAGTAACCCCGTATTCCAGGAGGGCAAGCATCCATCGCTCTAACCTCGCCGGTGGTTTGGATGAGGACCCCCACCAGAATGGGAAGCAGGGGCTTGTGGTCCGTTACGACAGTCACTGGGCGGCCCAGAACATAGAGTCTGAAGTGCTGACAGCCCCAAAGCAATGCCAAAGCCTCAAGTTCGATTTGTGAGTACCGCTGTTCGGAGTCGGACATCGCTTTGCTGGCGTAAGCCACCGGGCGGACACCGCCATCCCGATTGACTTGTGTCAATACGGCCCCCAGGCCAAACGGGCTGGCATCCCCGATGATTTCTGAGGGCAGGGTGGGGTCGAAGAATGCCATGGTATCCTCGGACGCGAGTGCACTTTTGATATTGTCAAAGGCCGCCTTCTCGAGGGGGCCCCACTGCCAGGTGGTTTCCTTCTTTGTAAGGGCCCTCAGGGGCTCAGATCTTGAGGCCAGGTTCTGAATGAAACCTCCACATTAAGTCACCATGCCAAGAAAACTCCTCACATCAGACACCGACTCAGGCGGTTGGGCCTTCTTAATGTCCTGAACCTTTCTTGGATCTGGGGACACCCCTCCCGCCTTGAAGACGAAACCGAAGAATTCAATGGATGGGCGCAAGAATTCACATTTCTCCCTGTGGAGCGTGAGGCAGAGCGATTGTAGCCTTTCAAAAGTCCTTGCCAGCTTGCGCAGGTGATCCACCTCAGTTCTGGCAAACACTAGGGTATCATTGCTAATGTTTAAGACGCCCTCCAGGTCAGCAAGGGCGCCTCGGATGATGTTCTGAAACACCTCTGCCGCCGATGACACGCCAAAACTGAGTCTCTTATAGCAGTAGAGTCCGTGGTGGGTAGTGAACGTGGTTATATATCTCGACTCCGGGTGTAGGACGACCTGATGGTAGCCGGCCCGGAGGTCCAATTTGGAGAAAAACCGAGCACCCTGCACCTCCGCAATGATGTCGTTGATGGTTGGGGTAAGATGACTCTCCTGCTTGATGGCCTTGTTGGGTAGCCTCATGTCCACACATATGCGGACAGAGTCAGGCTGCTTAGGCTTTCTTGCCACAACAATTGGGGACACCCACAGAGTCGGACCCTCCACCTTCTCGATGATGTCTAACTTCACGAGATTGTCCAACTCTTTGTCCACCTCTTCCCGAAGATGAAAAGGCACCCTCCGATGTTTCAGGGCTATGGGCTGTACCGACTCGTCGATGTGAAGCCTCACCGGGTCACCAGTCATTTGTCCATTTCCATGGAACAGAGTGGAATATTTATCCAGGAGATCATTGATGTCTTCAAGATATACGCAATAGGCAAAGCTGACAATGCCGAGGGCCTCTGCTGCAGCGCAACTCAGGAGAGTGTTCGTGGTCACTGGCATGATGTTGAAGCAGGCTGTTATTTGCGAGCCATCATGTTCCACTTTCGCTACCAAGGCACTGTCCAGATAGGTTCCGAGCCCCCAAAAGCAAAGATGCGAGCCTTCGGGCTGACCAACCTGGCAGGTGTGTCCATAGCATCATAATGTCCACGGGCCATCACATTGACTGAGGCACCCGTGTCTACGCGTACTGTGACCGGTGACTTGTTAAACTCCACCACACACCTCGGCTGGCATCTGTTCTTTGATTTGAGGACCCACACTCGACACAAAGAAGATGTTCTCTTCCTCCTCCTCTTCCTCCTCTTCCGCTGGGACACCCTCTCCGCCCTGGTCGACCTGGGCCACATTTGGGGGGCGATTTTGACAAAGGAACCCGGACAAAACCGGGCCTCTGGGCACCATCACAGGCAAGGCTGCCTTACACACCCGGGAATAGTGATCCATGAGACCACACCGTCCGCAAGTTCTTCCAGCTGCAGGACAATCAGCAGGGTGGGGTAAGTCATACCCACACTTCTGGTAAACTCACCGGCTCTTCTGCCCCTGTCACGGAGGCCAGATCCAGGTCTTCTGACACCTCTGCCACCCCGCCACATAGCACATACCTCCTCAGTCTTCACCGGGCGTGAGCCAGCCTCCATCCTGGACGCCCGGGCTTCGGACACCGCATGGCAGCGTCCTAGCTTGAGAATGCGAGCGAGCATGATACCTGGCTCTCTCAACACCTGCCATCTCAGTTTACCAGATGAGCATTCCTGAATGAGCATAGTTTGGATCATGTCATCCGCATCACCCCATGCACATGCAATGGATAGGCGTTTGAGGCGGCCATAAAAGGTGTCTAACGTCTCCTCCTCCTTCTGCCGAGCCGACAACATCACGAACCTCTCATAGTCAGCATTGGCGAGGGGCAGAAAATGAGCCTGAAGAGCAGTGTTTGCAGCCATATAGGTGCCGTCAGCTGTGTGGAGTGATTCAAAAAGGTCCTGCACCGCAGGTGCAGCCGCATACAGCATGGTGGCAAGCTTGCTGTCATTGTCTGTTTCCATTGTTGCTCTAAAGTAGATATCTAGACGGTCCACCCACCTTTTCCATCTGGGCCCCAGGCTGGATGGTGGGCCTGAGACAACAAACCCTGGGATGGGCTGCAGGGCCACCAGGACCCGCATTTGCGCCATGGCTGGAGGGGGCTATTGCACAACTGGTTGCAACCCTGGTGGAGCTTGAGGTAACTGCGGGGCTTGAGGCTGCGCCTGAAGTTGTGGCTGCACTTGAGGTTGCTGTAGGTCGGCAGGCTGCCCACCGTCCTGGTCACCAGGCACATTCATGGGATAGAGTGCACAGGCACCCCCAGCGTGACTTTTGGGGGCCGCAACTCACTCCCACCACCACAGTTCAGTTCCCTCCTGGGAACGACTTGCCCCCAGTCCTGACACACACAGGCAACACAAGTCCAAACCTGGTGGTGATGAGGATGAAGATGATGAGTGGCAGAACTCCACACCTACAGGTATGATGATGAAGAGGACGATGAAGGTGGAAGTCCTCAGCTGCAGCAGCACTGTGATCAGGCACGGATATTCCAAAAATTGAGCTAGGGAGGTTTTGGGCTAAATATGCCTAGTCATCTCACCCCTTCACCTCGCCTTCACTCGACATAGGAGGTCCAGAAATAAAACAAAATCCAAAAACTGGGCATAGATGTGCAGGTATAACTGCCTGCAATCAGTTTTTCCAAAAATTGGGCCTGGATGCCTCTCAGAGACTGAACCAGAGCTCTGTGAGTCTCCACGGCCCGAAATTCAAGATGGCCGCCCGCCACGTGGTTTCTGCACGGCCTACGGCGTGAAATGAAAATCCTCAAAGATCTCCGTTTCAGGAAGAAAAATTGAAGCAACTTTCACCGCCGGACCCAGGCATTACACCGATCTTGTCGCCACTGTTGGGAGTCTGTGCTGAACCCCATTCGCAATGCCCGTAAGCCCCCAAGCACCAACAGACTGACATGGACACGTCTGCTCTGCTGGGGCTTCCCGGTCCTACTGTCGCAGCTGGGAATGCCCCCTTTATTTATAATGCACGCGGCGACATGCAACGTCACGCCGCCGCGTGCACGTCCCTTAATGGGGCAGCGCCAAAGTTACTGTTCATAGAGTCTCCAGCATTGACCCTATTCCAGCTTCCCATAGCAGAGGTCCAGAGGGGAAAGGACTAAGAAATTAGAGAAAAGGAGTACCATGCTTTACCATTGGGGCATTAGCCAGGTGAAATGTCTGTGACCGCTCGTAAGTGAACCACATCAATAGCTACAGCCTAGTTCCAACAGGCACAGAAAGCCCCAAAACTGTTATATACAGTTATGGCGAGACGCCACCATAAACCCAGCTCCGATTGGAATTTCATTAGAAGAACGTCATTCTGTGAAAGCGTGCACAAGAGTGATCACATTATTGGATGCAATGTTAGATAAACATGAATAGGAGATTCAGGGAAAAGAAAATTAAAAAGATTTAAGAGTTCCATAAAAGACCAAATACGTAGCTAATTCATTATCAAGCAGATTAGTAATCAGCGGGCACAGAATATATATCGAGCAAATCGAAGAAAGAAATGCAGAGAGGTAAAGCAAAACAAACACATGGCAAAAGACTGCCTACAACACTAATGGAAACACAAGGCAAATAACTGCCTGCCTGAAACAATAAAGGAAACACAAGGCACACAAATGCCTGACTGCAGCAATAATGGAAACACAAGGCACACAACTGCCTGCCTGCAACAATAATGGAGACACAAGGCAAACAACTGCCTGCCTGCAACAATAATGGAAACACAAAGCAAACAACTGCCTGCCTGCCACAATAATGGAAACACAAGGCAAATAACTACCTGCCTGCAACAATAATGGAAACACAAAGCACAGAACTGCCTGCCTGCAACATTAATGGAGACAAAAGGCACACAACTGCCTGCAACAATAATGGAGACACAAGGCACACAACTGCCTGGAACAATAATGGAAACACAAGGCACACAAATGCCTGCCTGCAACAATAATGGAAACACAAGGCAACCAACTTCCTTCCAACAATAATGCAAACAAAAGGCAAACAACTGTCTGCCTGCAACAATAATGGAAAGGCAAGGCAATCAACTGCCTGCCTGCAACACTAATGGAAACACACGGCACAAAACTGCCTGCCTGCAACACTAATGGAAGGACAAGGCAAACAACTGCCTGCAACACTAATGGTAAAACAAGGCAAACAACTGCCTGCAACAATAATGGAAACACAAGGAACTCAACTGCCTCCCTGCAACAATAATGAAACCACAAAGCAAACAACTGCCTGCAACAATAATGGAAACACAAGGCACACAACTGCCTGCCTGCAACAATAATGAAACCACAAAGCAAACAACTGCCTGCAACAATAATGGAAACACAAGGCACACAACTGCCTGCCTGCAACAATAATGGAAACACAAGGCACACAAGTGCCTGCAACAACAGAGGAACCACAAGGCACACAACTGCCTGAAACAACAATGGAAACACAATGTAGACAAATGCCTGCAACAATAATGCGAACACAACACAAACAACTGCCTACAACAATAATGGAAACATAAGCCAAAGAACTGCCTGCAATAATAACGGAAACACAAGTCACACAACTGCCTGCCTGCAATAATAATGGAAAAACAAGACACACAAGTGCCGGCCTGCAACAATAATGGAAACACAAGGCAAAAAACTGCTTGCCTGTAACAATAATGGAAACACAAGGCACACAACTGTCTGCAACAATAATGGAAACAAAAGGCAAACAATTGCCTGCCTGCAACAATAATGGAAACACAAGGCACACAACTGCCTGCCTGCAACAATAAACAATAATGGAAACACAAGGCAAACAACTGCCTGCAACAATAATGGAAACACAATGCACACAACTGCCTCTAACAATAATGGAAACACAAGGCAAACAACTGCCTGCAACAATAATGGAAACACGAGGCAATCAACTGCTTGCTTGCAACAATAATGGAAACACAAGGCACACAACTGCCTGCCTGCAACGATAATGGAAACACAAGGCACCCAACTGCCTGCCTGCAACAACAATGGAAACACAAGACAAACAACTTCCTTCCAACAATAATGGAAACAAAAGGCAAAAAAACCTGCTGCCTGCAACAATAATGGAAACACAAGGCACACAACTGCCTGTCACAATAATGGAAACAAAAGGCAAACAACTGCCTGCCTGCAACAATAATGGAAACACAATGCACACAACTGCCTGCAACAATAATGGAAAGACAAGGCAAACAACTGCCTGCAACAATAATGGAAACACAAGGCAATCAACTGCCTGTCTGCAACAATAATGGAAACACAAGGCACACAACTGCCTGTCTGCAACGATAATGGAAACACAAGGCACACAACTGCCTGCCTTCAACAACAATGGAAACACAAGACAAACAACTTCCTTCCAACAATAATGGAAACAAAAGGCAAACAACTGATTGCAACAATAATGGAAAAACAAGGCAATCAACTGCCTGCCTGCAACCCTAACGGAAACACAAGGCAAACAACTGCCTGCAACAATAATGGAAAAACAAGGCAAACAACTGCCTGCCTACAAAAATAATGGAAACATAAGGCAAAGACCTGCCTGCAACAATAACAGAAACAAAAGGTAACCAACTGCCTGCAACAATAATGGTAACACAAGGCAAATGACTGCTTGCCTGCAACAATAATGGAAACATTAGGCAAATAACTGCTTGCCTGCAACAATAATGCAAACACAAGGCAAACAACTGCCTGCAACAAAAATGGAAACAAAAGGTAAACAACTGCCTGCAACAATAATGGAAACATAAGGCAAACAACTGCCTGCAACAATAATGGAAACACGAGGCAAACAACTGCCTGCAACAATAAAGGAAACACAAGGCAAACAACTGCCTGCAATAATAACAGAAACACAAGGCACACAACTGCCTACAACAATAATGGAAACAAAAGGGAAAAAACTGCCTGCATGCAACTATAATGGAAACAGAATGCACACAACTGCCTGCAACAATAATGGAAAGACAAGGCTAACAACTGCCTGCAACAATAATGGAAACACAAGG
The DNA here is from genome assembly GCF_040938575.1 of Ambystoma mexicanum. NCBI lineage: Eukaryota > Metazoa > Chordata > Amphibia > Caudata > Ambystomatidae > Ambystoma > Ambystoma mexicanum. Next base: position 26,753,951 of record NC_090932.1, on the reverse strand, counting down.
CAATCAACTGCCTGTCTGCAACAATAATGGAAACACAAGGCACACAACTGCCTGCCTGCAACAATAATGGAAACACAAGGCACACAACTGCCTGTCTTCAACAACAATGGAAACACAAGACAAACAACTTCCTTCCAACAATAATGGAAACAAAAGGCAAACAACTGATTGCAACAATAATGGAAACACAAGGCAATCAACTGCCTGCCTGCAACACTAATGGAAACACAAGGCAAACAACTGCCTGCAACAATAATGGAAACACAAGGCAAACAACTGCCTGCCTACAAAAATAATGGAAACATAAGGCAAAGAACTGCCTGCAACAATAACAGAAACAAAAGGTAACCAACTGCCTGCAACAATAATGGTAACCCAAGGCAAATGACTGCTTGCCTGCAACAATAATGGAAACATTAGGCAAATAACTGCCTGCAACAATAATGGAAACATAAGGCAAACAACTGCCTGCAACAATAATGGAAACACGAGGCAAACAACTGCCTGCAACAATAATGGAAACACGAGGCAAACAACTGCATGCAACAATAAAGGAAACACAAGGCAAACAACTGCCTGCAATAATAACAGAAACACAAGGCAAACAACTGCCTACAACAATAATGGAATCAAAAGGCAAACAACTGGCTGCAACAATAATGGAAACACAATGCAAACAATTGCCTACAACAATACTGGAAACGCAAGGCAAACAACTGCCTACAACAATAATGAAATCAAAAGGCAAACAACTGTCTGCCTACAAAGATAATGGAAACATAAGGCAAACAACTGCCTGCCTGCAACAATAATGGAAACACAAGGCAAACAACTGCCTGTAACAATAATGGAAACAAAAGGCAAACTACTGCCTGCCTGCAAAAATAATGGAAACATAAGGAAAAGAGCTGCCTGCAACAATAATGGAAACAAAAGGTAAACAACTGCCTGCAACAATAATGGAAACATTAGGCAAACAACTGCTTACCTGCAACAATAATGGAAACAAAGGGCAAACAACTGCCTGCCTGCAACAATAATGGAAACACAAGGCAAACAGCTGCCTGTAACAATAATGGAAACAAAAGGCAAACTACTGCCTGCAACAATAATGGAAACACAAGGCAAACAACTGCCTGCAAAAATAATGGAAACATAAGGCAAACAACTGCTTGCAACAACAATGGAAACAAAAGTTAAACAACTGCCTGCAGCAATAATGGAAACACAAGGCAAACAACTTTCTACTGTAAAGACTAGAGCGGGGTGTCTGTACTCCTGCTCTCTATACTGGTAGAGGAGAGGCACAGAGGATCCCAGCCAAGATTCTCTATTACGGTAGCAATGGACGAGAATCAAGGTCTAGCTTCTCAGGAGCTGATGCAGGCTGGTTCTTAAGTACAGTGTAGTCCCCAAGCACCCAGTAAGGGATGTCCACACACTGTATTAGTGAAAACACAGTCTTTATATAATTAAGGTTCAAGGTTATATACACAATCACAATAAATCACTTTGTGCTCAGTTAATCTACAGTGGCAAATATATACAGTTCTAAGTGGTACCACAATTATTATCAGATTTAATTAAAGTGCATCAACCGTACTCTGGTCAAATGTCACACAAATCAATTAATAAAGGTAACCAACAATAGACATAAAAGTATAGGGTGTGTAGTAATACTGCGCAAATGACACTATGTTCTAATATACAAGTCTTAGAATTAGTTGTATCGCCGCAATATCTTTGAGTGTTCAAAAAACAGCCATCCAGATGTATGAATGGAGATTTATGGAGATTTATTGTGATCACAGCCAACATGTGTTTCATGCTAACTCTGATCATACAAAAACCATGAGTGAGGAAACAAATCCTTTGGATCTCAACATCTGCATTATACCAGCATTAAGGGATCTAACAATGGTGGGACAAGATGAAACTACAAATAATTCAATTTCTGAAGCTCAAGATGAATGGCAAATAGAACTACCAACCGAAATTAACACCAGTACGTCTGCTCCTATTAAAATGAGAAACAAGTCCAGATTTAATCCCTCAAACATTTTGTGCCCCACAATCGATTTGTTTGAGGATCTTGCTGTGGATGACCTTAGAAAATTCGTGGCCAGTTCCGGAACGGCCAAATCTAAATTTACTTTGACCAGACTACAATATACAGCCATGGAAAACTTACAAGCAGATAGATCTATTACAATAAGGTCATCAGACAAAGGTGGTAATGTTGTAGTCCTAAATACTAAGGACTACCAAAGGGAGGCAGAAAGACAACTGAGGGTCACCAGCAACTATGTCAAATTTCCCTGCGATCTGTATCCTCAGTATAAAGTGGAGTATGATGTCATGCTGGATAAATAGCCTGAATTGGGTCTTATTAACATCAAAGAGAAGCAATTTCTGACTACAGATCATCTAATGACTCCAATCATACATTTTACACCTAAAATCCATAAATCAATGTCCTGACCCCCAGGAAGACCTATAGTAGCATCAATTGATTCTTTATTAGAAAACACTTCGAAATATGTAGATACATTTTGTTCCCCTTTGTTGAACCTCTGCCTTCATACATACACCAAGGACACAACAGCCGTCCTGAATCAGATTGCACATATTCCCTGGCAACCAGAATTTCTCTTAATTACACTAGAAGTTGTCTCTTTATATACCTGTATTTCACAGTCACAAGGTATAGATGCGGTAAAAAGATTTTTGTCTATGAGATCTCTTAGCTATCGAGAACACTTGCGAATGCCTTTGGATATGTTGTCTTTCATTTTGACCCACAAACTCATTCATGTTCAACCAAACACACTACAACCAAATTTGCGGAACAGCAACGGGCACAGCTGTAGCCCCAACCTTTGCCAACTTAAACACGGGTGTGCGGGAGCAAGTATTATTCTCTAATGACAACCAGAAGAGACACATAGACAAAATAATCATGTGGCAAAGATATATAGATGACTTATTTATTATCTGGAACGGAACAGTAAATGACTGGATGAGTTTTTCTCACAGTTTAAATGAAAACCAACAGAATTTGAAATTTACAGAACAACATCTCCAATCAGAAATAGTCTATTTAGACATCAAGGTGAAAGTTATTGGGAGTACTATAACTACAGAACTGCATAGAAAAGACACGAGTACAAATACTATTTTACATGCAACCAGTGCTCATCCTCAGTGCCTTAAAAACAGCATCCCGTATGGTGAGTTTCTACAGATCAAAAGGAACTGTAGTGAGAATGAAATCTGGGAGACCAATGCCAAAAGAACTGCAGCTAGATTTTTAATGAGGGGATACAAGAACGGAGTTATAAGTAAACCATATGATCGTAGCTGTATCAAAACCTGGAAAATGATTCTGGCCAAAGAAAGCTCACGTGAAGAACAGACACAGGAAAAAGAGAATGAAGATCAGACAATCAGATTCATTACTACCTTTGCACTGGAGCCAAGGAAAATAAACAGATTTTGAACAAGTATTGGCACTTGTTGAGATGAGATCATGATATTAGTCAACATTTATCATCTCATGCTACAATAACTTACAGGAAGCCTCCGTCAATACAGACAAAATTGTCACCCAGAATGTTTCGGTCGCCCAAGATACATACCAGCAGAAATTGGCTAACAAAAAGCCCATCAGGTTTTTTCACATGTGCCAAGTGCAAAGCATGTCGCTATGGGATTAATACCAAGACATGTCTACATCCACAAACTAAAAAGGAAGTTGTGAATAAACAAGAGCTCAGATGTTCCACACAATTTGTTATTTATGTAATCACATGTGCATGTAATCTGTGGTATATTGGCAGCATGAAATTGGAAGCCAGGTTACGAATTTTATAGCATTTGCGTGCAATTAAAAATTGTGACATGTCACATCCCCTTGCAAAACATTTTGAGGACATTCATCAAAGTGACATTGGATCATTTAAATATTTTATCATTGACTCTGTGGGAGTAAATCCAAGAGGTGGGGACAGACTATGGAAACTGAGACAAGTAGAATCAAGATACATAGTAGATTTTAATACTAAGTTCCCGGGTGGTCACAATCGTGATGAAGAATTATATGTATTTTTGGGAAACTGAAAAATCAGTATTAGCAAAACAGTTATAATATGCTCCCGAAATATGAACCGAGCCAAGGTTGAGCAACCTGGAAACAAGCATTAAGCAATAAGCATGTGTGAGAATGTGAGGTTCTGAAGAGGTCGTGTCTCATCTTCCCCTTATCTTCTATCTTTTATCTTTGATCTTTTTCTCCTTTTCACTTTTTCCTTTTCCCTTTTTCCTTTTTGTGCATATCCTATTTCTCTTTTGCTCATTTTTGTATATCTTCTCAGTCTCTTTTTTTTAGTATATTCTACCTTAGATAGTGGGTTTTTCACATTTTTTAGAATCTTTTAAGGTTTCATATGTACATATATATTTTGTATAACACATGTAATTCTGCATTTTTTACACCATTTCTTTTGAATTTATTTTTTATCACTTGTAATTTGTAACTTGAGAGAATAACGTGTATTAGTAGACAAACCAGGTTACATTTTCTGGGTGACAATGCGCCACAACATATCAATAAGGAGGTTTACACAAGCACTTAGTATTGTGAAAAGATTTTATGTATTTTTAAAGGTGTGACTAGTTTACAAAGCACTATGCACTTTAAACTTTAGCCTTAGCACTTTAAAGATCTCCATCTCAGTATGTATATTTTTTTCAAAATCACAGTACAACTTTTTAACATCATAAGGCAAATAATCTATTTAGTGCTATATATATTTTCTAAAAAATACAGTGGCCCTCATTACGACCCTGGCGGAAATCGTGGCGCAATATGCACCATGGAGCACGGCGGAAAGCTGCCGATAGCGCCATGGGGGTTGGCGGATTTACCGCCCCATTCCGACCTTGGCGGGGCGGTAAATCCCCATTCCCCATTTTACCCTTCCCCATTCCCATTTTTGCCCCATAGGGTATAATGGGAGTGGGGAAGGCGTTAATTGCGCCACCGTAAAATACGGTGGCGTAATTAACAACAAGGTCCCGTAGCGCCATGGATTTCTCCGCCCGGAAAAACCAGGCGGAAAACGCTCCATGGCGCTACGGGAACTCGTAGTAGGGCGGACGGGTCCGCCGCGAATAACGCTGGCGTAAACCCACTCCGCCAGGGTCGTAATGAGGCCCAGTGTTTTGAACTCATTGGCACGCACAAGGGTAACTACCAGGAAGATGTTGGTAAACTTGTACATAGAAGCGCCCGCAAGGGTGACACACAGTCTCTGAGATCACTTGCCATTCATTCAATATTCAATAGTAGAAAAAGTACCGACAATTTAACCCAAAGGGGAGGATTTTATCATCAATTTTATGCGTCATTATTTGAGGCACACAGCCCTTTACTATCAAGTTTAACCCACTTATAAGAGTCTTATGTATATATTGCTATTTTCACATACTGGAAATTAATCTATTTAGATCTATTTAGATTAAATAATCATTGAATTAAAAGAGTCCCTATTGAGATGAACCTAGCACTATATAATTATTAATTTAGGCAGCTATATAATTATGCATATAATATGTTACCATCCAGTTTTACCCACTTGGGATAACTCAGTATTTCACACTTTATACAGAATATTCAAAATAAGGTTATGAGAAAAGAAACATAAATGCAATGCCACACATACATCGTGATAATAAGGTGGTACTTTGAAATTTGAATCCAGTAATTGCCATATCAAATATGTTTGTGCCACTATATATAGAGTTACACATGCTGTCAAATTTCTAATTTCATACAGAGGAGAATGGTGCAACACATAAATTACAATTTGGTGGGTTACAAATACAGAAATCATTACATGAATAGTGTTTTCTTTACGCTGCATCATCTCTTCTTTTAGTATTTTTAGTATGTTTAACATCTGATTTTATATTTTGTAAAAAGTGTTTCAATCTCCTGGTACAACATCTTTACTTGGTTTGTGACATTAACTATGTGATTTCTTGCATATGTAACAGGTTAACTATTTAACTGTTTGGATTGCGCACCTTACAATATGGCCGCATGTTTCTAACTGGGAGTATCCAAGCATTGCATTAGCAATCCGACGTCCCAAGCAGTGAAGATGGACCTCAAAACAAGTGACTTGTCTATAAAAATGCAGTCCTCTCTCTATCACTTCTATCACTTATACCAGACAAAGCCTGTGTAGGGTGAAATGCGTTGTTCCTTTTTGTGTGTAACTTTGCTTCTGCCTTCAATGTCCAATACCTTAAAATGAATAAAGGATTATCTATTTGCACAGCAGAAATGCCTCATATGTGGATTTGATAAGGATTGATGACGTTTTTCCATACAACTAATGCCGGAGTGCCGGCTGCTACGCTTCAGACTGGGATACAGTTGTTTTTGTTTTTGTTTTCATATATAAATATATATATATATATAAAATGCTTAGGGATGTTTCCATACTCAGTTGATGGAATTTGGAATTTATCAGTATTAGGCTGCCCTCTGCTGTCAAAATGCAAAGCGTACCTCTGTGTGCCTTTCCACTTCAACAACAGCTATTCAACAAATAGAATGAGAATGGTTCTACATGGCCACCTTCACCTTCAACTATCGCAAACATTCAGAATAATTTCAAGTTCCACCCCCACTTCTCTTCAGACATGGCACAGCGGTTCCAGTGTCAATGAACAGTTAATTGCAGGATCAACGGTTCAGCCTCTAAAGAGCGAAACTCTGTAGGACAAATACCCCCTCATGAGCAAAAACTGAAAGTAGGTGCTGTAATTATTCTACTATGCAATATTTTGCCATCACAGGGACTCTGCAATGAACCACTTTGAATGGGTGCTTTGAAACACAATTTACTTGATGTATAAGCACCTTACAAATGCGAAATAAATAATAAATAAATAAATAAATAAACACGGTTGAAAATTACAAAGACACATCATAGTGGCCTGTGTAATCGATGGGACTTAGATACTCGTCTCATACCGCGCATACCTCTCATTCCATCTGATACAATGATGCCTTCCAAATTGAAAAGAAGACGTTTTCTATCTGTTTAGCATTTTCAATGAACATTAACAAGTCACAGGGACCTATGCCCCAATCCGTGGTTATTCTGATATTTAAGAAGGGGTACAGAGATGACCTTATGAAATACCGACCAATATGAAATACTGACAGACATTGACCTTTAATGTATGCTAGGATGGCATATGTTACGCTGGGAACAGCTAGTATTTTGATAATTGGCCATGCCTCACATGTGTTGTGTTCTAGAGATGCTGGTGTAGACTTCCAATCACATTCATTGTGAAGCAGATCTCACCCACATAGTCCATCCCCTTCTCTTTTAGTGCCTGCGGAGGAGCCTGCACCCTGACACTCTCTTTTGAGATGGACTGAACATCCTACTGTGTTATGAAGCTGATTTTGAGGGCCATATCAAAGGCCCTGTTGTGGTGCATGCATCTACTGCTTCTCACCAGATTATTCCAGTGTGGCCCATCACCTTAATTTTTGGGTCTGTTGGTCTGCAGTTTCCATGTCTCTGACTCTCTCTCGAGACCCACCATAGCCAACATGCCGGTGGTTGTCTCCTCTAACAACCATACAACACATCTGTGTGAAGTCCCTCCTCCTATGAAAATGATGTTTCTGCTGCTGTTAGGTCTTGGCTCCAGAGTTGTCTCATTGTGGCATTCCACACCTTTAAGTAAACCAGCTTGAGGAACGTAGCCGCTGTATTGATATTCATTTTTCCTCAATCTGCACAGGGCGTGGGGAGTTGTTTTGCAAAACAAATGTGAGTTGGCGCATCTCCTCGTTCACGGCTTCCTCCACCTGTATTGAGAGCACTTTGTCGGAGGACATAGATTTCACTGCCATCAAGACGTAAAGCGTCCTGGGTGAAGGAGCTAATGGAAGGTGAGTTGTAGCGACTAGACACGGTAGTAGTAGACTTTGTTTAGGTGGTGCTCTCTGCAGGAGGGAGGCTCAGGCCGTAGATCAGGAAACAGGCATGCTTGTCAACCATCAGATGGTTTTGAGGGGCACAGTAAGTACAAAAGGGGATTTCAAACCATAGAATGAGGCAGCAGTCCAGGAAGTCATCTGTGCATGAGAAGAGGAAGTTTGCTATCCAGGCAGCTCTGGCATCAGGAGGGAACTGAACAGGAAGTTGACTGAGTGGCAACGAAACAGACAGACCTATGAGAGAAAGGCGGGGGAACGGGTGTGGCCCACAAGAACAGTCACTTTGGTCAAGGTCTCCAGGACAGGCAAAGCAAGCATGATTCTCCTGCTGGTGTCTGGTGTATTATGCTGTGCGCCCTCCGACAAAGTGTGGACATGAGCAGTTTTATCGCATGAACAAAACATGCATGTGATTTTAGGGTACACTTTGTGATGCAAGTGCATTTATTTATGACATTTGTATTGCATACCTAACTCGCAGGCAACTGGGCACATAGACTTAAGAATATGGTTACAGGTAATACATGCTTAAGCAGAATGGTTACATATGGTGAGTAGCTTTATTTGGTGCCAATTCAGTGCATGCATTAAAACCACATTTCACAAAAATATGTTTTTCCGAACAGCATGCTGTGTAAACACAAAATATTCAACTTGTGGCTGCTGCTTGATTTGACAACTTGTTTTTTCCCAGAGTGTTATGCTTGTGCTTATTGACAGAGTAGCCTCTGCACGTATTAAGGCCTCTCACTGCAGGTCACACCTGGGGACAGATTAAAGAAATGTTGCAAAGGTTTGCCCTGGTGGTGCAAAAATACATTACAAGAATAGGTTTTTGCCCTAGGGCAAACGTTGCCCTAGTGATAATGCCGGGCAAAATTCCACTTGCACTGGAGCAAAGTTTCTGTAATCTGGCCCCCTGACCTCTCCATCAGGTTAACTGTTTGATGGCCTCCCACCCCTGTGTGCCACCTCGCCAATCATTTAAAGGGGGCAACCAGCTTCACTTTGCTACCCTCATTTCTCACTCTGCTATCACTCTTCTAACATCTGTCGCCTTCTTGACCACCTGGACCTTGACGTCCTTGCTCTCACTGAGGCGTTGTTCAAGGCCAGCTCTGTCACTGCATTTGACACTCTTCTCCCTGAGGGCTACAAGATCCTGTCCAATCACAGGCCCTCCCAACCTGGTGGTGGTGTAGCTTTGATCGAGTGGGTTCCTCCCTCCATCATCCCCACTCAAACCTACTCATCCTTTGAAACCCTATTCTACAGTCTTTCTGTCTCCCCTACCTTCTCTCTTACTCTTGCTACCATCTACGGGCCCCCGGGGCTGACCTCCCTCTTCCTTTCAGAATGGGCCGACCTGTCTTCCTTTCTTCTTGCCTCCTCCTCCAAAACGATCTTCCTTGGAGACTTGGTACTCTTGTTCAGAAGAGACTTGCCAGGTATTTCAGTGCTGGACTGCCCTTGGGTAGGACAAAGTCTGATATGTAGTTGAAATTTCTCTTCTGTGAAAGGATGGTGAGCTAAAGGCTCTAACCTGGGATATAGGCCGGTAGTAGGGAAACTCCCAGAACCCCCTTGTTTTTGGAGACTTTAACAACCATCTCAACTCCCCTGATGTTGCTATTTTACCCTTTTGTGACCTCTGCGACTCTCTTTCCCAGACTAGCCTTCCCTCGGGCCGGAACAAGTCTGCTGGACACACCTGCAGGATGGTTCCTACTGCAGCCAGCCCCGCCCTCATGCTTGCAGTCCCTGAGGATTACACAATACTCAGAGCAGACAGAACAGAGGCCTGTGGTGGAGGCTTGCTATAATAGCCAAAACTAACCTGGCCATGAGACTAGCCCCCTCACCTGATTTCATTTCTTGCGAATCCTTGATCATCAAACTACCGATCTCTGGATCCAAAACTCTCACCATCAACTTATTATACAGACCCCCCTTCCCCATTGGGTTATTTGAGAAGGACCTGACCACCATCCTCTCTGACAACCTAAATAAATACTTCACAAGTCCTTCTGTTAGTTGATTTCAACCTGGGATTTAAAGACCCCAAAGACCAGCAAGCAGTGCTAATTGCTGTTGCTCTCACTGAACTAGGCTTTGGTCAAAGAGCGACTCTTCCCACCCACAACAAAGGAAGAACTCTCGATTGGGTTGCAAACTATAACTGTAGTGCCTCCATCACGTCCATCACCCCACAGTCATGGACGGACCACCACCTCCTAGCATTTTCCCTACAAGCCATAAAATTGCCCAACAAAAACAACCCATTGGCCTCCTCTATTCCCACCAGGAATTTTTAAAAAAATACAGCCGAGAAACTTGTACCTCTAATACTACCAACACTAAACTCCCTACCTGAGTCCACTGAGCCCTCCATCCTAGTCGAGGAATACAACAAAATAATGTCCGTAGCCCTAGACTCCATAGCCCCATTAAAACTTAGAAAGAGTAAACCCAAAATGCACCTGAATACCTGGTTCTCTTCCTACCTCAAATTACTGAGACTGGAAAAAAGAAAAATGAAGCTATATGCAGACAACTACCATCAGACGACAACAGGTCCAAACTTAGCAGCATTTCTTCCCACTACAAGAAGGAAATACTCCTAGCCAAACAAGACACTTATAATATGAGAATCTTGCAAGCCAACTCAAGCATGAAAGAACTATTCATAATCATTAAAGAACTTGAAACTCCTATCCCTGTGCCAGACATCTGTGTGAAGGACTAAAACAGGTGCACTAGCTTTCAAAAAGCCCTATCTAACAAAGCAGCAACCCTCCAGGATAAGATCGCCAAAGAAAAAGACAACCTTCACAACTCAATCCCACAACCAAGCCTGCCCATGCCCTCACACAAACCCACACACCGCTTCAGCTTCACCAAAGTGTCTATCTTAGAGATGGAAAAAGTCATCCTCACCCTTAAACCTTCTTACTGCCAAGTAGACCCATGCCCAGCCCAAAGTATTAAAGATGCAGCCAGAGACCTATCACCCCTCATCTCCAAGATCATTAACGCATCATTCTCCACTGGCACTATCCCCAGCAACCTCAAGGAGTCCTGGGTACTCCCACTACTCAAAAAACAATCACTAGACCCCTCTATACCCACAAACTATAGACCTATCACCACAGTTTCCTTCCTGCTTAAAATCTTAGACAGGTTAGCAGACCTCCAATTACAGAAGTATCTAGAACAAAACCATCTCCTCAGAGTCTATGAGTCAGGCTTCAGGCCCCAACACAGGACCAAAACTGCGCTGATAGACCTTAAGGCCCAAATCGATGCTCCTAGGGACAATGGAAAAACCGCCTTGTTGCTTTTACTTGACTTATCAGCTGCGTTCGATTTTGTAGACCACAAAGTCCTCTGTAACCATCTGGATTTGGCTGTGCACTTCTCACAAGAAGTAATAGGCTGGATACAATCCTTCCTGAATAATAGGGCCATGCGTGTCTTTTCACCATCAGCATCTGCCAACCCTATTCCTATCACCTGCGGGGTGCCACAGAGCTCATGTGTTTCACCTACCATGTATAACATATCCACTAAACCCCTTTTCGATGAACTGGCTGGTCTTGGTATCACCTACACTAACTATGCAGATGATACCCAGATCCTCATAACGTTGACGGGAGATTATGACAAGGATTTGTCCTTGGTGAATAGGGTTTACCTCATCATTCGAGCATGGATGGCCACTCATGGTCTATGCCTGAATGATGACAAAACTGATCTCATCATCCTCAGCACTATCCCCAATCTTAATAAACTTGGCCACAAATACACCAGCTCCAACATCCATGACAACCCCATCAAAGTTGCCAAAGAAGTTAAAACATTAGGTGTCTACTTAGACGCCACCCTTTCCTTCAACTCCATGGCCTCCGCTACTGCTTACACATGTAAGCTAATTAGAGTTGCCAAGCCCTTCCTCTCCACGTACAGTTGCCAGAGCCCTAATCCCATCGAAATTGGACTATTGTAATGCCCTATATCTGGGGGCCAACAAGTATATCACCAATAAAATACAGATTCTACAAAACAACACCCTTAGAGCAGCACTGGGTATAGCTAACAATGAGCTCATTTCAGAGACAAGAAGATTGAATAATTGGCTCACCACCAATGATAAAATATTGTTAAAAATGGCCTCACACATAAATGCCTAAACAACACCAGCCCACGCTATCTGATAGAAATATTTAAGAGACAATCACCCAACTGTCCAACAAGAATGGCCAACACTAATCTCCTGACGGTACCTAGGTTTAAACTGTCCAGACTGGAGGGTGTAGCTTCCCAGTTAAAGCCGCTCAGCTGTGGAACTCCCTACCCCCAGCCTTAAGAGAAGACCAAACATACCCTCGTTTCAGACACAATGGGGGTCATTACGAGTTTGGAGGTAGCCATGGTGATAATAGCACCATGTCTGCCTCCAAACCCGTGTCCGGGTCCGTGGTGTCAGAATGGGGACTTACTCTGGTAAAACCAGCCGCCCTTAGAGGGACCCGCTAAGGGACCTCGGAATTCAGCAGTAGGGGGTTAATGGCACCAGCATCCTTATCGGTGCTGTTAACCCCCTACCGCCGTACTCGTAATGACCCCCAATATCATCAACTTGATTAAAGAAAATGACCACTAAAACACAGGTCGGATCCCATAGGCTCCTCTCTATTATCCTACACTGTATATAATGTCACTTCTCCACACAACACTGCTTGTGTATTGTATATAATTGTTTGTATATAATTCCTAAATATTTTTGACCTCCTTACTGTTCTAAACTTGTTGACTTCTATCTTCATTGTATATACCTATTGACTTTATCCTTATTGTATATTCTTGCACAGCACTGTAACCAAGCTGAAAATATTCTTGTCGCTTTCTGCGCCCTGATACCCTCGGGTCTGGCGCGCATTATAAATATTAAAACAAACAAACAAACAAACAAACAACCCTTGTATGCTCTAATTTCATCAGACATTTCTCTCTCCCCAACCCTCTTACTACCCCTCTCTCCTTGTCTGGCCACTCTCTACTCTCTACCCACCTTGACCCCCCTCTCTCCCCTGACGATGCCTACATCCACAATGCCAGTCGACTGAAGCGTGTTAGTGACATGTGTTAGTTGCTGCATTTGCCACTTCCTTCACCCTCCTCCAGCCCCTTCTTTTAACTCTTCTTTTGACTCTGTTCTTGCTAACCTCCATCTCTCTATCTCCAACACCCTGGACATCCCTGCCCCTGTCATGAGGATCTGCATGAAGCCTGACTCCAAATGCAACATTTGGTATGATTCCGACCTGGCAGCTTTGAAAGGCAAGTGCAAAGCTGCAGGGCGGAAGTGGCAGGCATCCAGCTCATCCTCTGACAAACTGGCCTGCCGCCTGCTCCAAAGGCACTATTGTCTCACCATCTGCTCCAAAAAGAGGGCTCATGTCCAGACCCGCATCTCGGGAGCCACTAATAACACAGCTGAGCTTTTTCAAATCTGCAAGGAACTTGCCCATCCTAACGCAGTCTCCTCATCCTCTCCTCCCTCCCAGGCCCTCTGCACTGCACTGGCCTACCACTTCTCCACCAAAACTCTAGACATCCTGTCCTCTGCCTTTTGCTCCACTCCAACCCCACTTCTCTTGCCTCCCTTTGCCCCCACGATCCCCGATAATCTCTTCCTCTCCTATTGCAACAGGAGAGATCTCTAGAGCTGTCCTTTCTATGAAAGTCGACTCTAAACAGGTTCACCCCTACTCCTCCCGAACCATCAAGGACAACATAACCACCCTCGCCCCAAGCTTGGCTGACGTTTGCAACCATTCCTTTGCCTCAAGCACTCTCTTGTGCACCCATTCCTAAAAAAAGCCATCTGCAGACCCTTTCTGCCCAGCTAACTTTCCCCCTATCTCTATCACCCCTTTTTGGGGCAAACTCATGGAGAAGCTGGTCACCCCCCAACTGACCCTCCACCCCAAATTGGCTGTCTGCCTGCATGACCATCAGTCTGGTTTCAGGGCATCCAGAGGCATAGAACACCCGTGAAGACCTGCTCACTAACCTGGATTCTAACACACCTTTTGTTATGATCCTCTTCGATCTTTCTTCTACCTTTGACACAGTCAACCACTCCATCCTCATAAACCGTCTCCATGATACCCTAAGCATCAGAGACTGGGCAATGGCATGGCTGACCTGCTTCTTTTCAAACAGACCCTCCCAAGTGCAAATGGTTCCTTTTCTCTCCTCCATCTCACTCTCTACCTTTGGCATCCCTCAGGGCTCTATCCTATCACCATGGCTCTTCAACATCTACCTGGCCCCACTGGCCCACTTGATCGCCACCTTCTACCCTCATTTCCAGTATTATGCAGACAACACAGCTCTCCTTCAAGCTGACATCCTCTACCTCCTCCCCCTCCTCCCTCATACCTGACTGCCTGACTGCTATTCAGGCATGGCGCTCTGCCAAGGATCTCTGCCTTAATGCCAGTAAGATGGAGATCCTTCTCATTAGGACACCTGTTGCTTGCTCCCCCTCCCACTCTCTGGCCAGCCTCCTTGGGTCCCCTCCCTTCACTCACTTGTGAGGCAAAAAAAACCTTGGGATCATCATTAACTCCTATCTCTCGTCCATCCACACATCATGGACCTTGCCAAGAAGTCCAACTTTCAACTCCATCTCCTCAAGGGCAGTCTACCTTTCATCACCGTCCCCCAGAAGGTCAACACCTCTAGAGCCCTGGTTCTCTCTAGGCTTGACTACTGCAACAGTCTCTTCATCAATCACGTGTGTAGGAGTGCAATACAAATAAAATAAAATATCATATCATATCATATCAATCTGCCTCTTTCCTCCTTTCGACCTTTCAACTAATCCAAAATAGGGCTACAAGATTTATCCTAAAATTTCTCCAAATGCTCCCGGTGACCGCAAGGATCAAATTCAAGACCCTTTGCATCTACCACAATGCTGTCTGGGGCCTGGGACCTCTCTACATCCAGCTTTCCCTCTCTAAATATCTCCCTGCCAGAGTCCTGTGGTTCTCTGGCTCCAACTCTCTGCAGGACAAATGTTTCTATAAACAGAGAGTGGGAGGTAGATTCCTATCCTTGGCTGGTTCCTCCCTATGGAATGGCCTCCCTGTCCCCCCTCAGACTTGAGGTGGATCTTCTTAAACTCTGGAAAGTTTGCAAGACTTTCCTTTTCTCCTCTTCCTTCCCCCTCCCCCTCCCATGCTAACATTTCTCCCTCGCAACGACTGAGGCCAAGTTCCGTCAAAGTTATACAGGGGCCAGATCACCCCCCTACATGTCCACCCAGCATCCCTTGCCTGCACTGTCCTAACCTGGTCCATCCTGCCCTCCACACTTCCCCTCCCTGACACTTGCCTTCTTGGCTCCCCCAGCACTTGCCTTCTTGGCCCTGCAGCACTTGCCCTGCCACCTCCCTTTGGGAACCCCACTCATGCACTTCTACCTCTAGCCCCCCTGCACTTATCACCTTGATCTTGCAGTACACGGTAGGATTGTCACAAGGTCAATACAACGGTTTCTTGTATTTTCCTATGTTCCCCTCCCCCAATTTGTCTTGTGGCACCTGGGAACACTTGTGTAAAGGCACTATACAAATGTTCAATAAATAAATAAATAAATAAATGACCGTCCCCCTAATGCATTGCAAGAATATGTTAGCCACAGTATTGTGTGGGATCGTTGTATGAATAATAAATGCAAGCTGTAGCCTATGCTTATGACGGACAGAGAACTGTTACAGGTAATTTCACCTTTTTCAATTTGGAGTGAAGGCAGCACATGCCCCCCCCGCCCTAAATACAAACATATTGATGTACCTTGGCCCCCCTGAGATGCCAGAGGCATGCAGCCCCATAGCTCAATGCTTCTCCTTGCTGGGCTGCCAATTCTTGCCCACTGCTGATGCAATATCAGCAAAGCCCCTATGAGTCCACTAAATCCAACATACAACTGGCTGGTTCTGGGGAGCAGTGGCACTGCCCTCCTTTCCTGATGCTGGTGGACACTTGTGGTGGTGGAGCACTGCATTCCTTTCCTTACTCTTATATGTCTGCCTACCCCAGTGCTTTGAGTGGGCCGGGATAAGCCTGGAAACAGCCACGGCAGTCTTCAAAAAGTACTCCCAATCCAGACGTTTGTTGGACTCCATTAACTATCCCTAGAAGTGCCATCTCACCAGGCAGCCTTTTCACTCAACATAGCTGTGTGGTAAAAAGAAAGTGCTGACTGCGGCGGTCGGCACTTGTGATTCAGAAAAAAGAGAGGGTGGTGCACACAAAATATGACAGCAGTGTCCCCACCTCTCCTGTTTCTAAATCAGATGCACCGACCCACATGGGCAACCCTTTCACCACGTCACTTTGTTGTGAGAAAGGGCTGCCTGCGTGAGTTTGTGCCTATCATAAGGTTGCAAAAGGAGACGCAGGTAAATTACTATCATGGCTTCCGTGCACCCGCCTATATTATTATTATTACATTTGTACCGCACACTACTGACCGGTGGTTTAAGGGCGCAACATATAACTATATTTGTGCTTCTTAATCACAGGCTCCAACCCCCAGACGCAGCCTTTCACAGGGCTGCCTGACGTGGTCAGAACACGTCACTAAGAATCAAAAGGAGAGGCTGGCGCAGCAGCGATGTAAAGCAAATGTGCCCCTTTCACCGTCCTTGTTCGCAGTGCCCTTGTAGGCAAAGCAATTTCCATCCCTCCCACTGCTATACTTTGGCCACGCCCCCTTGTTACTGTCTTTTCAGCGGGTTGGGGAGCAATGCCTTTTGAGGTTGTGCTTGTGTGATGTCATGTCCAGAGTGATGCTGCCTGGGGCAGGAGAACACTCTCCCTGCTCTCACCTATGCATCCCCAGGGATGGATAGAGCCCCTTAGCAGGGGCAGAGGGGCTAGCACTGTGCAGGAGGGGTGTGGGTGCTGCACTGCTCTTGTTCCATGAGCCACCAAGTGAAAAGACAAGGGTATACGAGAATATTTTGCATATGATGCAAGTACCTGGTGGCAAAACCTGGCATATTGATGAGTACCTGGCATGTGTTGAAAAGGCCTGGTAACTGTGAAAACGGAGGAATGTAATGACAATTCTTGCCAAATGACGGCCGCACCTGGCATATGGTGGCAGGACCTAGTGTATACGCTGCCACTGCATATTATGATGGCATGTGATGTGAGTAAACATGCATAACATGGATTTACCTTTCCATGTGATGCAAACACCTGTTCAAGAGGAGAGGAATTTCGCTGACGGGCCCATAGGTCAGCACTCACCCTCTAGAACTTGTAAGACAAGATAGCTGCACCACGTGAGGACAGGGGGTGCAGGATTCACTTACTGCGACACGATCAATAACGAGGACTCAGTAGTTTGGCCAAGGGAAGTCTGTTTAATGATACATACATCAAACAGGGAAACAAATGGGAATCAGCTGTAGTGCGATCACCAGTCTCGCTCCGACTTCCACGAATCTCATTTGAACAACAGTTTTATAGGCACAAATCGTCATCACTGACGTCTAATTTCTATAAAAAATCATCATGCAATATAATTGGTTAGGAAAGGTAACTTAAATATAGGTGTTATATCTGTATATGATAATGGAGCATGTGGATTGGATAACTCCTATAGGGTGGGCGTCTACGCCCATCCCTCTATATCACACGTGATTGACGTCACTACAAGTACGACGTCTCATTGGCTACAGTGTCTATAGGACCCTATATTACATTGTCCATTGTGATTGGGCAAGTTACACCCCTAAACATAAATCTCCACTTTAATTAGCAGCATGCAAAATAGACACCCCTGTGCCTGGTGTCCCAAGTTTCACCCTGCCTCCCTCCCATCAATCAGTGTTTTAGGGCGACAAGTCAATTAGTTGGCTAAGGATGGCCTCAAAACTGTAGTCTCTTATCGGGAAAAGTTATGGCATCCTCGGTTCCCCGATGACATCAGGCGATGGTACTTCTTCGCGCCCGGCTGGTCACGTGTTAGTTCACCATGCATCTGCTTCAGTTTCCAGCTTTAGTGCATTTAATTCTGTATCGGCCTCGCCACCTGCATGGGCCCCCCTTATCTTGACCTTCATGAGGCAGGCTGGTATGCTCTGAAGTTGGAGTCTTGTGAGCTGACGCTCTCCTCCCCTTCTCTGGTTGACCTCGATTTCCTAGGCATGAGCCACTCTTTGTTGAGTTTCGATTCCGCTCCTTCTCTTGCCTTAGGCTGGGTTTCGAAACTTGGCCTAGCAGGCCTCTGGCTGCCTGGGTACCTTTTCTGCTTTTACAAAATGGAGTCGCACTTGTATAAAGTGCCTTATTGAGGTAGATATACGGTTGGCGCATGCCGCTCTTTCTTCTACTAAGCATTGCAAGCAATATCGATTTCTTAGCATCTTGCGTTTCAAGCCTATTTACACACGTTTAACAGTTCGGTTGCTTCCATCTTGTCTCGTAGCATCGTTTCCTTACGTTTTAACATTGTCTCTTCTCTGTGTCCATTACATTTATTTTCGTAATTACTCGCACTGGCGTGTTATCTTCGATAGCTGCTTTTGTTCATTCACGAGTCTGTTCAGGCCCTTGTGTCATTTCCAATGGCCTTCCATTAGGGCTCTTTGGGTCTCTTCATGGACTGTCTGTAGGTACTCCTCGTTTCGTATCAGCGGTTGGTATGGCTGTCTGATAGGGTACCGTGCTGCCCAGGGTTGTCTGGTTATGGGTGCTTCAACCGGTATGGATCTTCTGATGTATACTGGGCAGAGCCCCAGTGCCGCTCTTTGTAGGTTCATCTGCTCTTCATACGTCACATACCTTGGCGAGTACGCTCCTGGTACCTCGATATGAGGGGGAGGGGTGCAGGCCATGTCTGGGAGCTTCTCTACACACCTACCGTATAATGGACGTGTGGGCACTTAGTAGCAACATATACTGGCACGCCCCGACAGTGCTTGGGACTGTGATGGCATTGGGTAAAACATTGCTTGAGTAGCTTGCTATATAATGGCAGTACACACAATGTGTTTACTATAGAAATGGCAACACTATTGGCTTTGTCAATGCTTCTGTTAATCGGTAGAAAGTGCCGTGTTACTCCTTAAGCTGCGCGGCTGCTGCAGTCACTTATGAGAACGCAATGGTCTACTCGGAGACCTGCGAGAAGCCTCTGGAAGCCGAGCGCCAGCGTTGCCGGGGTGGCCAGACTTAATCACGCTAATGCAGGAATTGGAAAGCATTACAGGAAAGGGGGACCTTGGCGCGGAGACATATGGAGGGGTTGCAATGTGAGGGCGATGACGCAGGTGGAGAGTCTTCCAAGACACGTCCCATGAAAGATGCCGCTTCCCGCGTGGATCAGCGGAGCCCAGAGGGGGCGCTCCGAAGCAGGAACATTTAGGGGCAGCTGCGGCGCCGAATGAAGCATCAGACCGTCATTTCAAGCGCCTCCATCGGTTCCCTGAAGACGGAAGACATTTTAATCCGTGCAGCACTAAGGAACGCCACGGACCCTTTGGGGGGATGGCGCGTGGCCAGCTATTTCGATTGGCCTATAATTAAGGAGCTGGGATGAGCAGGTTGAGGGGTTTTGGTAATTTTGCATTTCATTGCGGGGAGCTGAATAGTGCAGATAGTAAAGGGGAGACGGGTTATTGGAAAAGGGGAAAAGGAGACAAGAGACTTCTCTAATTGGGTAATTCTGCAAACTGACTTATTGCCTCTCTTTCATGCACTCCCCGCGCCCCCACCAAACCCCAACTAAATCCATCATCAAGTTAGTTAAGCAGCCGGATAAAAGGGTGCTGTATTTTCAGAATGGAGACTTCTGTCTCTACTGCAGGAGAGGGATTGCTTCTAAATATAGACACATTTCCAGGGCTGCCCACAGAGCAAAGCAACTCCTGAGGGCACCTGTGGCTCCCGCAGCATGGGCAGCCACCATATTGGCCCTAAAAGCATGAAATATATTACACACTACAAGGGTAGAAACCCCCACGTGGCAGCATACACTATTTTACTGCCCCAGCCCCCAGGTACTTTCACAGCGTTCACAATGGAAGGGCCTCGGCTCAACTTCTGCAAAAACTGGACATGGCTTTTGTCCTATTGAGCTATGTTTCTTTTTCAGTGACATTCCGGTGGTTTGAGCTTTCCCCAAACTTGTTCACTCAAAGATATTCAGGATCTCGATTGATCTTGGAGAGAGAAGAATTTCAGCTATCAGTTCAAATGGAAGAATTGAAAGTGACATTAGAAGAAAGACGGGTTGAGACAAATTGGTCAGGAGTGATCACAGAATGAAATGACTTTTTAAATAATCGTAAAGAGATCTACAGGGAAATACTCTGATTACCGACTGGTGATCCACCATCTTAATCTACTAGGCAGCCCTCTCTCGGCACCCTCTGTCCGGCAGCTGCTTGGACAGGGGGTGGAGAGAGTGTAAGCAGGGCTGGCCGGTAGATTAAGAGAAGGAATCAGTGGACGGTCGATCCTTGTCCCTATCGCCTCTGCTTTTCCTCAATCCTTTGATCCAGGAGGCAGCTTGCCATAATGGGCAAAATAAAAATGACCAAAGGATAAATGAAAAGTCATCCCAACTCTCATTCTTGGAGTGGGAAGCCCATGACTTAGAAACAGACACTCTTGAGCATCAATGAATCTAAAAGAACATTTGTTAGCTCGCCAGTTGACCGGAATGCACTCGTGCACGCCCAGTCTCTGGTCAGAAAATCCTTGTGCATCATACTCAAAAAGGGCCACCCCTGTCAAAGACACTGACCCAATAGGATGCTGCAAGGGGAAATCCAAGGATGTTATGGAGAACAGTGGGATTCAGTGTCCCGGAGATTCATGGCGTATAATGGCAAAGTGGAGGCATCTCCACTTTAGTCCTCACGACCATCGCTATTGTTTTAGGACCTACAGAAGCAGAGGCAACGCTATGGCTGACACCACCCATCTCTGCCCAAGTATCACACACAAGCAAGAGCATTCATTGGATAGCAAACAATGCAGGTGTCTCTTGGATCAATTTGAGAATTTGAGCCACAGAAGAGAGGTTTTTAGATGAAAGGAGAGGAAGGTGGAACTCCAAAAGATAACTGGCAGGACCTCTGAACGAATGCCCGTGTGCTACCACCACAGGAGGAGAGGGTCTTCACCAAAAAGGAAACATTGACAAGAAAAGGAAAGGCTCCAGAACTCTTCAGATTGACTGAGAATATTTAGGTGAGTCTGGAGGGAAACCCAATATCACAAACCATCAAACATGCATGAGTGAACAGCTCATAATCCATGGGAGGTCCAAGATCAAACCAGAGATACCCAAGAGAAGAACACATGCCCAGGGAAATGTGCCAAATAACCTCTAGAGACCACCCTATAACTCCGATCCTTCCCAATTTGGAAAACAGTGAAGAAGGAGCTCACAGGAGTAGGAGAGCAAAGAATCAAGCACGAGCCGCCCCAAACAAAGAGCAGTGATTAAAGAGACCGGCCAAGCCCAATAGGCAGTTTGAAGGGCACTGCAACTAAAGACCTATTGAGTTAGACCAATCAGCACGGTCCCCATTTCACAATGCTTGAGGCTCAAACTCATAGGAAAGGATTATGGGGACATAATTGAGTGTTGCTACCAGGTGAATCCAGGAAAATACCAAGATATATAAAACAGCAATGTACTACAGAGTTCATAAATGTAATTTACAACATAAGAGAAACCAGATTGTAATTGAGATTAGGGCCTTGGGACAGCAATAGGATTGATTGATTGATTATTTATAATGCGCCTATAGACAATGTGTTTGGAGGTGCAACAAGACAAGATGGCGGGGAAGGGAGGGAAGCAGAAATGAAAAATAAATCCTACTACGCCTTGTGACATTTGGAACGTGCAAGTGCAATAAGAGAAGTGCAGGGGAGGGAGGAAGAGTTCTGGTCAGGGCGGAAGGGCCCATGAGAGAGCGAGTGCCCGGGGAGAACAGGTGGACAGAGCCAGGGGAAAGCATAGAGTGCAGGGTAAGGAAGGTCCTCAAGCTAAGCGTGAGGTAATGGGCTGGCATGGCTACCAGCTTGCAGGCCCAGCCGGGCAAGTTCGAAGGGAGGGACCCGGAAGGGCAGTGCAGGGGGGGCGATCCAGGGAGACCAAATGCAGGGGTAGACTGGAAAGGGGAGTGCTGGTGCCCAAAAGACTCTGAAGGACCAGTCAGCCGGTCAACAAGCAGACAGGGACATTGGCAGCAGAGGGGGAGAGGAAAGCAAGAAGAGAAAAGGAATGTTTTGAGAAGCTTCTGGAACTTTAGGAGATATGTTTCAAGTCTGAGAGGGGCAGGGAGGCTGTTCCAGCGGGAAGCACTTGCAGAGGAGAGATATCTACCGCCCACTCTCTGGTTGGAAAAGCATTAGATCTGCACAGAGTTAAAGATAGATGAAGAAGGGATCTAGCATGGCAGTATTTTGGGTGACAGAGTTGGATGAAGAGAAGTCCCAGGACCCAGAAAGCCTTGTTGATGATGCAGAGGTCTAGAAATTGATCCTCGCAGCAACCGGGAGCCAGTAGTGCTATTTTAGGGCTGGAAAGATGATCTAGTTTTATTTGATCAGACTCTATCCGGCATTAAGAGCATGCTAAATGAGTTGGCAGATTATGCCTCTCAGCTAGGGCTGATCATCAACCTTGTTAAGACCAAAATCATTGTGATAGCCCGTAAAGGCCCACGAAGACTGCTATAGTTACACAACTGGGGACCATTGCAGTGGTAGACTCTTATCCCTACCTGGGGTTGGAATTCAAAGCACCTACTAACTATGAAGAAATAATTATATGCAAAAAACGTAGAGTTAAGCTGATAACACTACAGGCATGTAAGTTCGGAAGGGGAACGGCAGGCTTTAGTATGGCAGGAATATTAAAACTTTATCAACAGTGTTTGTCCCTGCCATTCTTTATGGCCTGGAGGCACTGGCCATTCAAGATCTGAAGTGGCTAAACACATTGGAGGGCCACTATTGGCGTGTAGTGCTGGGGCTGGGTCCGTCCTGCTCAATGTAGTACCTATGCCTATAAATGGGCCTCATATCCCCGAGGGGCATGGCACTACGCGCAAGAGGAGTTTTATATTTCAAAGCGCGATCCTAGGCCGCTTGTAGACTACTGAGGCTGGCTGGGGATAATTATGAGGAAGAGAGATATCCTTGGGGCCCGTATTTTAAAGAACTAAATGAGGCCCTTTGCACAGAGATCGACTTGACATACGAGAATAAGATACACCTGCCTTACATCCACCAAAAAAGATTGTTTGAGGAAAAACTGAACAGGTGGGATTGGAGCACGAATGCCATCCATCTGGCCAAGTTGAGTGGGTATGAGGCAGTAGCGCACGTAACACATAAATATCGAAAACACCAGCCTTGTCCAGCGTCAGAGGTGAGATACTTTATACTGAGACTTAGGACTAATCAGCTCCCGGTCAAAGCCAACACTGGGGGACGTACGAAGATACCGATGGAGGCGAGAAACTGTCGGATATGCCATACTGCAGGAGTGCTGGAAACCACCAGACATGTTCTAACTCTTTGCCCTAAACCTGGCCCGTTGTACATGTGTGCTTTTGCAAAATGGGTCCATAAATATGAGAGCATAATGGAGGAAGATTTCTGGGTCAGCTGCTTAAACTCTGAGGCCCTGTGACTCCAATTGGCTCTTTTAAGGATATGGTCCCAAGTCAAGGGCCTTCTGCTGGTAGAATCAGGACCATAATATGGCGGCCCTCTTCTTCTTCTTTGCTCATTTTAATGGCTATACATTGCATTAAATATGCATATTCTTTAGATATATCGGGCCTCATTACGACCCGGGCGGTAAGGGATTACCGGTACCGGTAAGGGCACTGGTGCCAGTAATCCCTTACCGCCCAATTCTGAGGTCCCTTTTGCGGGTCCTCCCTTAACGGCTGGTTTTACCGGCAAAGGGACCTTGGAGGTAATTACAGTACCGGAATTTGCGGTACCGTAATTACCACCTTCCCCATTTCCATTGAGTACTATGGGGGCAAAAATGTGAATGGGGAAGGGCCAATGGTGAATGGAGAATTACCGCCCCGCCAACCTTGGAATGGGGCGGTAATAACACCATTCACCATAGCGGAATCGGTAAGGTACCGGCGTCAACGATGGCGCTAATGGCCCCATGGTTAACGCCTGGGTCGTAATGAGGCCCATCATTTACTTAGCAATGTGATATTGTAGAATTGCAATGGCATTGACCTAGACCTATTTTGCAATGCGCTACTTAATGACTCTGATTACTATGATGACCTGGCCCATTATTTATTTATTTTTGGTGTATTTTTTGTGTATGTTATGTATGAATTATTATGATATGGCTTATGTTTATGTTCATGTGTTAAGTTGTGTAAAATCCTAATAATTTGGATTAAATCACAATAAAGTATTTGTTATTAGCAGTGCACCATGCCTGAATAGCAGAGAGGCAGTAAGGAATGAGAGAGGAAGAGGAGGAGGTGGAGGAGGGAAGCATGAAGGAGAGCTACGTGTCATCCGCATAATAGTGGAAGTTAGGAGAGAAGGTGGAGATCCAGTGGTCAAGAGGAGCCAGATAGATGTTGAGCAGCCAAGGCAAGAGGATAGAGCCCTCAGCGACACCGCAGGCGGAGAGTGAGATGGTGGAGCGAAAAGTGCCCAGTTTAACTTGGGAAGGTCGATCCAAGAGGTAAGAGGTCAGCCAGTCCAGAGCAAGGTCTTTGATGCCAAGGGTATCACGGAGCTGATTTATCAGGGTAGCATGATTGACCGTATCAAAGGCAGAGGAAAGGTCAAGAAGGATGAGAATGGAAGGAGAGCTTGAGTCGAGATCAGGTCTTCACGAGTGTCTAGGAGAGCAGTTTCCATGCCCCTGCAAGCTCTGAATCCAGACTGGTGGTCGTGGAGACAAACAACAGATTCAGTGTCAGGGATAAACTGGGAGATGGCCAGGTTCACCAAGAATTTGCCCAGGAAGGGGGGAACAGAGATCGGGCAGTAGTTTGCCCGACAGGAAGGGTCGGCATGAGGCTTTTTGAGGAGAGGTTGCACAGGGAGTGCTTCAGGAGTGATGGAAAGGAACCAGGGGCAAAGGAATGATTGCAGAAATCAACCAAGGCTGGTGCAAGGGAGACATTGTTGTCCTTGATAGTTCTAGAGGAGCAGGGGAGCACCTGTTGGATGAGAACTTCACAGAGCAGACTTTTCTAGAAGCCTCATTAGGTGTTATTGTCAAAAAAGAGGGGAGTAGGAGGGGAGAGGAGAGTGGGGCCAAGGGAGGCCTGAGGGGGCGTGAAGGAGACGGGTGAGGAGTAGAGGAGAGTGAGGACAAGATGTCCGGAAATTTAGAGATGAAGTGAGAGGCCAGAGAGGTGCAGAGTGCCAGGGAAGGCAGAGGAGAAGTGAAGAATGCAGTAGGATTGGCGAGTTCCTTTCAGATTTTGAAAAAGTTCAGCCATGTTGTTAGTGGCCTGCAGAGATGCAGGCTTGGAAATAGGCATTCTTCTTTGAGCAGATGGAGAGTCTATATTGACTTTGTGGCAGGCCAGTTTGTCAGAGGATGTGCTGAAGGCCTGCCACTTCCACTCAGCAGCTCTGCGCTAGCCAGATTAGAGTCACACCAGGAGTTGCACTCGGAGGAAGGTTTCATGCAGATCCTCATGGCAGGGGCAAGGATGTCCAGAGTGTTGGAGATGGAGTGTTGAAGGTTAGTAAGGGCTGTGTCAGAGTCAGAGGCAGGAGTAGGAGGGGGAGTGAAGGTGGCAGCAAAGGTGGCAACTGACACTCGCTTCATACGTGTAATGATGGAGAAGGAGGCTGGCAGTGCGGGTGAGGGCTTAGTGGGGGGACTAAGGAGGTCCAGGTGAGAGAAAAGGAGAGCATGATCAGACCATCAGAGAGGAGTAATGAGAGGGTTGGAGATGGGGATGTCTAAAGAGATGAGAGCATCCAAGGTGTGTCTGGCTGAGTGCGTCAGACTAGAGGGAAGACTCAAGAGGGTAAGAGAATCACAAGTTATGCAAGAGCCCATAGGCCGTATCGGGGGAGGCTAGGTGAATATTGAAGTCTCAGCAAAAGTGACCCTTGAAGGAGGAGGCAAGGAGATCAGAGGTGAAGTGCATTGTCGAACCGGGCATCACCCATAGACTGTAGAAACCTTGTATGCACAATAGAAGAAACACACAAAGCGTTCTTCAAAGGTCAGATGATCCCTACCAGATGAGTGCTCTGCGGCTAAGAAACTGCTCAAGTTTGGAGTTTACATACTGCAAACAATCACTCCTGGACTATCAACCGTTTCAAATTAAACATAATTAAATTCCATTCCTGATTATAACCAAAAGATACACAAAAGCAGGAACCTGTCCTTTCAAATAAATGATCAGGGTGGAGATTGGGCAAGGGCAGGGAGAAAATAGCAGAGAACAGCAGAAAGAACTAAACCCCCTATCGAGAGACCCAGTCCTGAAGGAAATATCAATTGAATTGAGAACTTGATATTTAAACATTGGACAATAATGAACGGCCTCCAGTGAGACACTCCACCACACCAGGCCAGGAAAGTGTTGCCCTTATCACACCTCCTGGTCTGGAGCACACTTAGGTTTCCGGTCACCGTCTCCAGATGCTTTGACTCCTCCCTCGTTGCAGGATCCCATTTGGAGATCCTGAGTTCTACTTTAGACCCCATTGTGAGGCCATGGACCCATTCACTTTTCCCTCTGCTCCGGGACCCTCTGCAGTGTCAGGGTGTGCAGTTCTAGGATACCACACAGAAGTCTCCCATACTTGTTGGAGTTCTTCCGTTGTCTACAGGGAGGGGAGACATGTATGCTTCCTGTACCGCTCTGGACGCATTACAATGTCGCGGACATATTCTGTCACATCCCCACAACCTCCCCATGTCCATCTCTGGATGCTCCAGCAGCTGGTCACTTTTCCTTTCTCTCCAGTGCTTCACCTCTCTGCAGTCCTCATAGTAGGAGGAACCTCATGCCAGTTGCTAATGACCAACTGTGCATGAGTGACCTCTTAGATACGGCCCCTCCCTTCTTGAATACTTCAAAAGCACTAGTGATGAGTTTCAGAGAAAGAAAAAAACACTGAGTTCCCGTTCTGTGATGTAGGGCTGACTTAAAGAGCCCGCCTGTGTCCCATGCTTTCTGTCGTTCATGCCTATGTGTGCCTGCCTCTTGTCCATAAGAACCAGTCTTTGTTCTTTGTCATTCATGGTAGAACCTCCATAACCAAAGTGCTGCAGACAGATATTCTGTGCTCCTGGGATCCACTAGGACACCAGTGTTACTTAGCCACTATTGAGGTCCCCGGACATCAGGGTGTCTCCTTTGCAGATCCTCTGGACCACAGCCACTTTGCGTCCTCAACCAATGCAGCTGGCGTTGATGTGCCTTTCAGCAATCTCTTGCACCCCATGTCCCAGCGACAACCCCCACACTGTCAGAAAATACCACAAACCCTTGCATGATGTGTTAACAGTGACTGTTCGAAAGACACTGCATGGTGAATGCTATGCACCTGTGCTAATGTTACATCGCTAGGGCGCCAAGAACCTGACTAGGGCCATATTTCGAGTGAAATCTCATATTTGGTTTCTCTCCTGCATTCAGATGTTTGAAAATATCCTTTCTGGGAGGTCTTCTGAATCCCACCTGAAGCTCACCTAATCCACCCACTTTTAAGCAACACAATATGGTTGTTCTGTTTGGCTCCATCTATGTTTTGTGTGAAGGTAAGAAACAAACTGCGCAAAGTACCAGGTGTGCAGTAAAGGCATCAAGGAATTGGGAGGGGAGGGTGAACGCTGATGGGGGGCAGTTGGCCAGAAAAGGCATACATGCATTTTTGCTACAGCGATATTGCAGGCTCTAAATGAATGAAAAGCAAACGCAACAAGATCAGCAGTCGTCTTTCCTACACATAAGCTGATCAGTGAGCCTGACACATGTAAAACGAATGATGCATTCTGCAGACAACACCAGTTATAGTTTGCTCGCTGCAGACTCCCTGTATCACTGCTCCTGCTCCAAACTTCTCCTGGTAATAACTGCTGAACCCATATGCATGCACTAGTGTTGGCCGACCCCTTACCCTCACCCGGAATAATTTGGCTCACACATTTTGTCAAGTGTTGGCAATAAACGGCTGTAGGATTTTATTGTACAGATATGGTTATGGAGATAACAATAATCACATATCATCATAGTATCATACTTTTGGGCACCGGGCCCTGAGGTTACCCCCTCTGGCCCGTGCCGCCTTCTCTTGTCCCAAGACTTGTTGTGGACACCGTACAGTGCCCTGTACTTCTTTTCCTTGGTTCTTCTCCCTTCTTTTGTAGGGTGGGAGGGTTTTGTGGTAAAGAAGCAAAGAGTGGAAGACGCTGAGTGAACAGCGAACCTCCTGTTTGTTTGGGTCGCCGTTCAGGGTCCACAAACAGATTGTGTTTTCTCAGAGCATGGTGCTCTTATTTATAAGATAAGACCCAGGGGAGCCCGGGGTCTTTGATGTGTATAGTAGTGGGGGCTGTGTTCCAGCCCCCGGCCGGGTAGCCGACCGTCTGGCCCCTTGGGGGGGGGCAGGTCTTTGAACCTGAGCCCTGCCTGACTGTTGGTTTCCTTAGGTGCTTAGCACCTTGTTGCTTAGAGGAAGGGCGAGGTGATTGTTCACACCTCATCCTTCCACAATTATTGTGTAGCAGAGACTGTGTGTCTCTGCAGCTAAAGGGGGAGAGGAGCAGGCAAGGGGGGTGGGGCTGCCCCTCTCCTGGCCTGCTGATGGTAACAACAGTTACCCTGCCTCGCCTTGAGCAGCCCTGCGACATTGCCCATAACTGCTGAACCCATATGCATGCACTAGTGTTGGCCGACCTCTTACCCTCACCCGGAATAATTTGGCTCACACATTTTGTAAAGTGTTGGCAATAAAAGGCCGTAGGATTTTATTGTACAGATATGGTTATGGAGATAACAATAATCACATATCATCATAGTATCATACTTTTGGGCACCGGGTCCTGAGGTTACCCCCTCTGGCCCATGCCGCCACACACGGGCAGGTTGACGGATGACCGTGTTCCCCCAAAAGTATCTCCTAGTGACAACCCCTGGAGGCTAGAGTTGCTGAAATTTCTCGAAAGAAATGTTCCATGCCCTGGTTTGATAAATGAGTGCCGTCTTTGAGAAAAAGGTCCGGGTCTCCCAGTGTAATGGCCGGGTGCTTTATGAAGCTCAAACCTCTTGCCGTACAGAATTTCTCTAGCCCCCTGTTGAGTTTTCTTCTAGAGATGTCTACAGATTTGTAACAGTTGGCCCCTTTCCATTTCTTTCTGGGTAGGATGGCCGAGAAGTATATTTCTGTTTCCCTCCAGTTGTGTGAAATGCCCGCTAAGGAGGAGCACATTTCCTCGAATAAGTTTCTCCTTCCAGTGGTAACCAGATCATTGCCCCTAGGTGTATAATCTGAAATTCTGGTGGGTCTCTGTATGCGACCAGCTCTACTAGTGTTTTGTGGATGTCGGCCCACCATAGGCCTCTGTATCCCCACCATGAAGCAATGGTGTTTCTGAAGGGTGGCCCTTCTTTGGTTTCTTCTGCCCATCGGCCTGTCCTGAAGACGAAGGAGTGGCCGACTATCCATGCTGATCGGAGTGGGGTCCTCCCTTCGCCTGTTGTTTCTGCAGGGGGGAGAAAGAGGGAAGGGGGAGATGATGGCTATATCAGCTGTGGTCTGATGTATCTTTTTTAGCAATCTGACTTCCATCCCCCTATGTTTTTTAGTTGTTGAGGTGCTAGGCCTCCTTGCCATGCTGAGGTGGCCTAGCACCTCAGCATGGCAAGAGTGGCTGTCAAAACCCTTGGGGTCCCACCCTGCTTTGCTGATTGCCTTCATCAGCACCCCTTTAAATTGGTAGCGGCTTAGTGCCGAGGCGTCCTTGTGGATTAACCCCCCACATTGGGCCTTTGCGTGTAATAAAGGTTGGTGATACATACAGGACAGTTTGTTGTCTCATCAATACAACAAATGTTGATGGTTCTTTTGGCCCCAGTTTTTTGATTGTTGGATCTCTACGCCTCCTGTCTAACCCTGACCTCCATGACACCCAAGCCGTTAGTGGCCTTGGTGCTGGAGGCGATAAATTCTCCAACCCGGAATGCCCCTAAGTAGGCCAGAAAAAATGCTGTTTTGAATAATATGATCTCGTATGGATGCCAGCATATGGCTTCCAGCTGGTCTGCTATTTTTACCGGTTTGTTGAAATCAAGGGGGCGGTGGGTGTCTACCTGGGGGCCCTCTATTCTGCCCCATCCTTTCATTGCGTAGGAAATGAGGGTGTTCTGGGTGGGGTCTGAGTCACCCCGTATTTTTGAGAAATATGAAATTGCAACTAGGTGTCTTTTTGCCCAGTCTCTCTTAAAGCCCTGCTCATGCGCCCATTTTAAAAATATTTCTATGTCTTTAATTAATAAACTCTACATGGTTTAAACCTGTGCCTCTAAATACTGTTTGCAAGCACTTACTGTACTGTGCTGCAGTGGTGCTTGCCAGTGCTTTCTCTGCCATCTCTGTTAGGAACCCAGGGCCAGGGTTTGTGATTTTTGTGGCCAGTGAGATGTTGGCACCTGTTTTTAAGGTGCCTGATTCTTGTTGGGAATCCCAGCCTGGCCTCTCTGGCGCTGGCGTTGATGCCGTTATGTTGTTGGCACCCGTTTTTGAGGTGCCTGGTTCTTGTTGAGCATCTCAGCCTGGGCTCTCTGGCGCTGGCATTGATGCCGTTATTCTTGATTTCCCATTATTGCCCAGCATTCTGCTGGTATTGGCGTCATCTGTTCCTGGGCGTGTGGCGCTAGCTCCCGGAATATTGGCCACTGAAAGCGAGATAAAGCATCAGTAATGTTATTTTCCGCTCCTGAGATGTGTTTCGCTTTGACCATAATGTTTTATTGTAATGTGACTGCTGTGATGGCTCGTAAAACTTTCAGCACTAAAGAACATTTGGTAGATCTTCTGTTTATGGAGCCTACCACAGCCATGTTGTCGCACGAGACCAAGAGTTCCATGTTAGCTAGCTGCCTGCCCCAGATGTGTATGGTTAGCCAGATGGGAAATATTTCTAGGAGGGTGATGTTTTTTGTCCACCCTGCCGATTGCCATGAGTTGGGCTTGTGCCCTGCCACCCATTCAGAGTCTAGTATGGCTCCAAACCCCCTGCTCCCGGCTGCATCGGTAAAAGGACCCTTTTTGTCCATGTGTTCAATGGCATGCGCCAAAGTGAGGTCCCGTTGAAATCTTTAAGGAAATTCCCCCAAATTTCCTGATCTTGTTTCACCTCTGTGCCTAGCCGGATGTGCAGGTGGGGTTTGGTGTATGATTTGATTTTTAGTTCCAGACTTCTGGAAAATACACTCCCCTGAGGGATGATTCGGGTTGAGAAGTTGAGACTTCCTGCTAATGACTGTATATCTTTTACTGTCCCCTTGTCTTTTGTTGTCAGGCCTTGAATCTTCTCCAGGAGGTCTGCTATTTTTGTTTTTGGGATTCTGCATAAAACTTTTGCTGAGTCTATCTCAATGCCCAGAAAAATAATGTTGGTGGCTGGTTTGGTCGTTTTTTCTGTTGCCAGGGGGATGCCCCACTGTGAGGCCATTCCTTCTAACATTGCCAGAGTTTTGCTACATTCTTCAGATTTTGCTGGTCCCATTACCATGAAATCATCGAGGCAGTGTACTATTTTGGCCCCTGGTCTCTTTTTCTGAAAGGCCCATTGAAAAAAGGAGCTGAACTGCTCAAATAGGGCGCAGGATACTGCGCAACCCATGGGGAGGCTACATAAAATGTGTTTTTAAAAGTAAAACCTAGCCATTGTTGGGAATCTGGGTAAACTGGCAGTAATCTGAAGGCAGATTCGATGCCCAGTATGGTCATCAGGGTGTTCCTGCCATATTCCTGTATGAGTCTTACCACCTCCTGGAAGTGTGTGTAGGATACCGCAGATTCAGTGTGTGGAATGCCGTCATTTAGGGATTGGCCCTTAGGATAGGATAAGTGGTGAATTAGCCTCATTTTCCCGGGTTCATTTTTGAGGACCAGTCCTAGGGATGATATTATGTACTCCTTGAGAGGCATGTGTTCCCAAGGACCTGCAATCCTGCCTAGTAGTAATTCCTTCTTGATTTTGCTCTCCACCATTTGCGGGTTGTCCCTGGCTGAATTTAGGTTCTTTTGCACATTCTGGGACCCAGTGCCCTTCTAAGGGATGACAAAACCCTTGTTGAAACCTTGTCGGATTGCCTCGCTGGTTTTTCTGTCTGGGTAATTCATGAGTGCCTCTCTAAAATTGGTTGGATTGATGGGAGTGCTGCCAGGTGCTAACCATGGGGTTGGCGGGGTGGAGTTGGTGCGACTCTTTTGTATTTTTGGCTGGTAGTCTGGTGCAGTTGCTTGCTGCGTGGTCACCGTTGCAGTTTGTGCACATGTGTTTGTTCCAGCATTCTTTCCCCCATGTGCATTGTTTTTTCCCAAAGTTCCTACATAGGATGTTGGCTTTTGGAGATTGGTTTTTGTTCTGCCTGCGGGCATTAGACTTAGCCGCCCATGGCTGATTCTTCCAAAAGGGCAGTTCCCCTTTTTTGTGTTTTAAATTGTCAGAGAATCTGGGGCCCTGTCGGTTTTTGCTATTTTTGGGGGTTGTTGGTGCAGCCTCTTCCTCTGACAGAGGCACGGCATTTAACATGTATAAATCATTCTGGACCTCGTCCCATTCTATGGCTGGCCTCTCTGACATGCTTCTCCTGAATCTAATATCATATGCTAGCCAGGTCTTCCGTTTTTGAGCGATATTTACTTCTCTGGTTTTATCCACATATGCCCATAGTTTTCTGTCTTCATTGGGGAATTTTTCTTCGTATATGGTTGCCAACATGGCAAAGGCTTGCAGCCAGTTGTCCCAATTCTGTTCCACTTGGGCGTTTCTGGCTATGGCTTTCTCCTCTATCTTTTTGGGATCCCGAAAAGCATCTCCCCCTTTGCGTTGGGCTTATATAAGTGAAAATATTTCTATGAACTCTTTAGCCCATATGGCTTCTTTGATTGTAATGTCAATGTTCCATGCTAAGCACCTTTTGTATCTGTTCAGTATTTCTGTCAGAAAGGATTTGAGCTTTAGGTCTAATTGGGTACTGCTAATCATTACCATGTCTGGCGAGTTGTTGGTGCCTGCCCCTGCCTGTCCAAGTGTATTTGTATTGGGGATTGTCCATGCTTTTAAAGCACCTGATGTATCTGGAGCTGCCGTAGTTGGTGTAGGTGAAACTGTGAGGGCTGTTGTTGGTGTATTTGGCACCTGTGTTATTGGCATTGGTGGGGCTGTTGCTGTTGTAATTATTGCTGGGGGGTGAGTGATCACCATGATATCAGGTTCTAAAGGTGTGTTGGGGTTTGCTGGCCTAGTCTTGGATGTGGGAAGGGTTTGTTTGCCCCTGATTTCAAGCAATAATTGCTGCATTTCACTCATGTTCTTGCATAATTTATACAGTCTTTTGTTACCTTTTCCCATGCCTTCTGTTGACTTTCTTTTCTTTGCTGGTGCTGTGTCTTCCTCCTGACTGGGTAATATGGGTACCCCTTCTCTTGGTAGGCCATACATATTCTCTCTGACCCAGGCCCAGCCGTAATGTACAGCTGCTTCTATTGCTGCTATCAAATGAGGTGATTTAGGTTTCTGCGCAGGGGTTGGGAGTTCCTGTGTTTTTCGTTTGGGACCGATGTTTTTTTTGCCTGTTTGATTACAAAGGATAAATTATTCACTATGTGTGACCAGGAAATTTTCTTCAGCCCCTGTGCGTTTTGCCTTTCTGCCCTTCATGATTTCTGTCGGTTTAAACCCCCTGTTGACCTGTGCTGGCTTGTTTTTCCGAAATTCCTTGTTGTGTTATGAAAAATATGGGTGTCTGAGCACTGCTTATTATTGCTAGGTTTGTTTCTAAACCCTTAAAATGTGCCCCAACTTGCTGGCCCCGGGCAGTGAAAAATTGTGATCCTTTGTTATTGATTTGCCTTCCCCGGATTCAAAACTGCGTTAGCAGGCACCGTGCAGACGTGAAGATGAAACGCTCTGTTTGCTGTGCTATTGGGCCGGTTGGGTTTGGTATAAGAGCGCTGCTTATTATTGCCCAGAGTCCTTATAAGTTATGGCCTTGTATGCGAGGATTATAATGCCAGTACAAAGTGCGCCTGTTTTAAACGCCTGGTTAGTTTCGATTTTTTAATTGACAGGGAAGCGCGCATTCCGCGGCTGCCGGCGGATTTGCTTTTCACCGGCTGGCCGCGAGATGTTTACATAAGTGTCCACATTCTACCAATTAGACTTTCCCTTCCTTCGCGCCCCAGCATAGCGGCTCACCTTAAAACTGTGAAATTGACACGGCCGCCTACGCCGGGACGCTCTGTTTGTTTTTCTTCCACTCGTTTGGGCTGGCTGGAGTCCTCACCGCTCGTTTAGCTCCCTGGAGACTCTCTCACCAAGGTATTGCTGCTTGTTTGCAGGACTGGAAGTTCTTAAACAGTAACAATGTTCATAAGAGGAAAAAAGACGCTGCGTGTGCAGTGAACTTTAGAGTTTTGCTAAAGAAGCAAAGAGTGGAAGACGCTGAGTGAACAGCGAACCTCCTGTTTGTTTGGGTCCCCATTCAGGGTCCACAAACAGATTGTGTTTTCTCAGAGCATGCTGCTCTTATTTATAAGACCCAGGGGAGCCCTGGGTCTTTGATGCGTATAGTAGTGGGGGCTGTGTCCCAGCCCCCGGCTGGGTAGCTGACTGTCTGGCCCCCTGGGGGGGCATGTCTTTGAACCTGAGCCATGCCTGACTGTTGGTTTCCTTAGGTGCTTCGCACCTTGTTGCTTAGAGGAAGGGTGAGGTGATTGTTCACACCTCACCCTTCCACAGTTAATGTGTAGCAGAGACTGTGTGTCTCTGCAGCTAAAGGAGTAGAGGAGCAGGCAAGGGGGGTGGAGCTGCCCCTCTTCTGGCCTGCTGATGGTGACAACAGTTACCCTGCCTCTGGGCGGCCCTGCGGCATTGCCCAGAATTGCAGGCAAACTCACAGTACGGAAAAAAGAAAGTCAGTAGGAATTAATGAGATGCTTTCTGGTTTCCATTGAAAAGTAAACAGTCCATCTCAATTGGGTTTTACCCGATTGGTTTAGTTTAAACCTAAAACAGCTTAAAAGCCAGAATGCCCGGAGACATAAAGCTGAAATCCTCAAACACACAAAGGGGGAAAAAGCGGGGAAAGTTTTTGTAGCCAACTGGATCCTTTATTGTTTGTCTACAGTTAAAGTGAGGGTCAGTCTCATTCTAGGGGCAATCCCAGCTGGAACCATTTCTATATTCATGATAAGTCAGTGAGAGGACACTAACACCCTCCTACTCAAATGTACGTAGACAATGGATTTCTTCTTCACTAAATGCAAGATCAATCACTTGGGTAAAGATTGCACGTCTTAAAATGGAACGCACAAATAGTACAATTTCAGAACCAACGGTGTTATCTGCCAGTTGCCGAGCAGGGTGCGGGGCTGGGTGCACTGGGCATGGTCTTCAGAACTTTCAAATGGAGACCAAAGAGTGGGGATGGCACCGAGTCTCAAAACCTTAGATCCCTGTCCAGTACACCTGCACTGTTTATAAAGTTCTTGTCCAGAGCTCTTGCTACCCCAGATTAAATGGAAGCTCTCCAGACTTGCCCATAGCTGCCAGAACCCATACTCACACATACTGCCTCGCCTCCACAGTGCCCGCATTGAGGGGGGAGGTGAGCATTGTTCGTGCACTCAGTAAATGCTGCTGCATAGTCTCTTTCTTGGTCTAGAAGCCGAGCAGTTACCTCTTGACGTTTGATTGCTCCATTTAAATCTGTTGCAGGATCTGGGAGAGTGTCCAACTGCATCCTTCACTTTTCCTGCACTCCTTCTTCTCGACTTCCATCTGGTTCCTTCAGAGACCATGCATGCCAACATTTCCATTCCTTTTGGGAGACACTAGTCCAGTTCTGGATTTAACTTTGCATTCTGGGACATGTAGTCCTAGATTTGCAGTTAGGATATTCAGGACTACAACTTCCAGAATGCACATTTGAAACCAGGACTGGGCTAGTGTCTCCCAAATGTAATGTATAATGTTGGCATGCATGACAGTCCCTTCTTTTCTGAGGACCTGGAGCTGCATCACCTGTATTATCTGTTCAGAACTTCTCACAATAGGAGGTTTCACGCCCTAGTGAGCAGCCCCTTCACGGCTTGAGCTCATACCTGTAGGTTTCACGCACAGAAGAATAGGAGACCACTGACACTACCTCTGAAAAGATGCTGGGGGGCTCAACACTCCTCCAGGCATCCACTGGAGGCAAGCGGCCATCTTTGCTTCAGCTGCTATGGGAGCCTGACCTCGGCAAGGATATTGTTGAGGGCTGAACCTCAGGACACCCATTGAAGTTAGACACAGGTGGAGCTGGGATAATGTGCTACGCAGGGTTAAGAGCTGTCAAGCAAATGTTCTTTTCTGTTTGGCAGCACAACAACGTGTCTCCTGGGACGCGGGCATACTCTCCCACAACAATCTCCACACCATGGATTGCAATACTTCAATGACTCTTTGCACTCACAGCAGCTTACCACAGCGCCATGAGTCCACCAACTGCACAGGAGGGCTTCCGGGGAATAAGTCCTCTCCATCTGGGAAGGACAGACGCAGCATTTTACCATCGCACTCTCTTCCATAAGGTCTTGGCTGATTTCTATGTCCTCCGGGTCTTCCCAAGTTGTTCTTTCCATTATTCATTCCAACACACATTCCCAATCATGCTACTTACTGTTCTTAATGCTCCTAAAACAGGCCAAAGCATTCTATAGAGTTATATGATAACGGAAACTGGTCAATACGGATCCAAAACCCTTTCACCATCAAGCAGAACATCAACATCGTGGAGCTTTTTCCAAAGGGGGGAACGTGCTTCTGAAGAAGGTGTTGTGCCCTGAAACTCGTGTTGCACACATGGTGATTCCCGGATGATGTGCTTGCACGGGGACTGAGAGTGTCCCTATCCTGAGGAATGTCACATGGACGTTCCCCACACCAGTGGGGAGGGTGTCACTCTGCACACCCTTTAGTGTAAATATATCAAATGGCGTCCCTTACTAATAGCATGTCTACATTCACCAATCTACAGTCGATAGAAAGTGGGAACGGCTCTTCTTCATATTCCAACTGCAGTCCTAGATCCCTGCACCAATCAGGACTCGGCACCCGCATATGCCACATAGTGCCCCCCATGGCAGGCAGCGGCAGCGGCGACACCGTGCCCCACTTGACAATCAAGCCTAGGACATTGTCAAGGCAAGCCTAGCCCTACGCCCTTCATGCGCCTACTATGTTATGTTACTGGGGGCTATAGCCTGCTCGGCTGCCATCTGCATGGTCTCCAGAGGCTCTGGCAGGACTGAAAGAGGGGGGTGGCTTAATGGGGAGAAGGGCAGAAGGCAAGGTCACTTTGCAGCTGTCTTGATGCGTGATGTTTGGACGTGCCCAGGTACTGTGTGCAGATCTGTTTTTAGGTGCTTTGTGTTGAGGGCCTGCAGGTATTCCTGCCCAGATGGGGTTGTATTGTACCCAGGGTATTCGGGAGTGGGGGGTGGGTGGCTTGGCTGGGACAGTGGTATTTGAGATGGTTGCAGAGGTGTAGAGTGTTGTTGTTTGATGACTGTAGGGTGGGGCTTTGCAATGAGGATGTGTTAGCGCAAAGAGGAGTGCTAGTAGTACTTGGCAAGAAGGCTTGAAGGGAACCTCTATGCAGGTTTGGAACCTTTCAGGACTGTTTTCTTTATTTTGCTGAGGCCAGTGACAGCCCTCCACTACTATATGTTTGCATGGAAGTGTCACACGTTTACTATCTCATTCTTGGGGGTGGCTTGACTGTCTGCTGAACCCACACACCACCCCACAATACTAGTCTTGCTTTCTAAAGTATGCAGGTACATTTCAGCTTGTGTCTGAAGGTTTAAAATCTTGGACCACTTGCTCCCCTCTCCTTCTCTACAAGCCTGGGCAGTATATGGAGTTTATATTACATGATCCTCTCTCCTTCCACGCAGGCCTGGCCAGTATATAGAGTTGCTATTGCATGCTCCCCTCTCCTACTCCTCAGTCTTGGGCAGTATATGGAGTTTCTATTACATGCTCCTCTCTACTTCTCCACAGTCCCGGGCAGTATTTGGAGTTTCTATTTCATGCTCCCTTCTACTTCTCCACAGTCCCAGGCAGTATATGCAGTTTCTATTACAAGCTCCCCTCTTCTTCTCTACAGTCCTGGGCAGTATATGGAGTTGCTATTGCATGCTCCCCTCTCCTACTCCTCAGTCGTGGGCAGTATATGTAGTTTCTATTACAAGCTCCCCTCTCCTTCTTTACAGTCCTGGGCAGTATATGGAGTTTCTATTACATGCTCCCTTCTACCTCTCCACAATCCTGGGCAGTATATGGAGTTTCTATTGCATGTTCTTGTTTCCTTCTCCACAGCCCTGGCCAGTACACAGAGTTTCTATTGCATGCTCCCCTGTCCTCCCCCACTAATCTGGTCAGTATATGGAGTTTTTATTGCAAGCGCCTCACTCTTTCCATGCAGTCCTGGGCAGTATATGGAGTTTCTATTGCATGCTCCCCTCTCCTTCTCTACAGTCCTGGGCAGTATATGGAGTTGCTATTGC
The DNA here is from genome assembly GCF_040938575.1 of Ambystoma mexicanum. Taxonomy (NCBI): domain Eukaryota; kingdom Metazoa; phylum Chordata; class Amphibia; order Caudata; family Ambystomatidae; genus Ambystoma; species Ambystoma mexicanum. Next base: position 26,715,044 of record NC_090932.1, on the reverse strand, counting down.
ATGCTCCACTCTCCTACTCCTCAGTCTTGGCCAGTGTATGGAGTTTCTGTTTCATGCTCCCCTCTCCTTCTGCACAGTCCTGGCACTGAAGCAGGTTAAAAATTAAATGACCACAAGCAAACATTTACAGCATCATAAATACACTGGGCAGACACCCTATGTTGTGGCGACATAACCTGTGAACCCTCAGGGAAGAGGCCCCTTCCCCCCTGCAGCCCCCCAGAATGGCAAGTTATAAAAAGGAGCCTTCTCTGAACCTACACAAGGGATTATTCGGAGCCTGGCATTCAAGGCCTTTTACTACTCAGAACGGCCCTGCACCGAGACTCTCCCCAACAATAGACGGGTGACATCACGATTATAGATACCCAGCCCCCCAGAACGACACGGGAGATGCATAGCTACACAATACCATTGAAAACTATCAGAAAACAGACTTTTCATGGCGCAAAATAATACATTAAGATCATTGTAATAGATGACGTAGCATAAGTAGGCAGAGCCTACAATGCACCCGTAGGGGCATGTAGAAAGAACACACCTATCCTTAGCACTCAGGGGTACAGAACGCATGCATTATACTGCATGGAATAATGACACCAGAATACAAGAGGAGAGCAGGGAGGTCATTTGCGGGTTTCCAGGGGTCGCAATTGCGACCCCCGAGGTCTCCCTTGCTACCCCTGTGGTCTCCCTTGCTCCCCTAAAAAAGAAAATGACAAAAAATCGTTTCTTTCTTTTTTCTTTATTATATGAAAGCTCCTGGGTTGTGTCCAACGTCAAGTGGCTCTTTGTTTCTGAGGTGGATGTCTTTCTTGCTCAGGTCTCTAAAAAAAACAGGGGGTTCCACAAGTGTAACACTTTCAGCAGCGACCCTAAATAAGAAAGAATAGGAATGACAAATAGTTTGTCTTTCTGGAATTCCATACAATAATTGCTAGACTCATTAAAGGTTTATTTCAAGCCCACTTAAGGGTGTGAGACACTGATTTAGTCTTTTCTTAAAAACCTCAACTCAGCCTTTCCTCCTTCTGAGGTCACTAAATGAGTGCCAACACAGGTTGGGTGATATTGTATGTATATTTGCTCTACATAAAGCGCTTAAGCGTAAGTGCTATATAATAGCACATCATTATCATTTGGCCTTGGACGTCTGCTTGCATTCACAGTAATTTGGTAATATGGGCCTATAGACACTGATATTAACGATATATATGGTGATCCATTATTGTATCAAATGTATATCACATTATAGTGATATCGTAACCATTTCTTTTGTAGTGTACTTAGGAACAATGCTATGTGATGCCACTTCCTGTTTTGTCAAGGGGTGAAAGGTTGTGTTCCATTGCTTCCTGAGTTGTCACTTCAGCATGGAGTCAAATAACATCTCTTCCTTTGATGTCATCAGAGGTTAAGTGTTATGATGATATGATATGATTGTTTATTTATATAGCGCCTATACAAAATGTGTTTCAAAGCGCTTCAAGGCAAGGGAGGGAACAAGGGAAAATACAACCACATTCTTACAGGCCATGAACAGTAAGGATGTGAAATTAACTATCGTACTCGGCCTGACGACATTTCAGATAGTGCAAGAGCTAAAACATAGATAAGGAAGGGAGGGGGAGAGTGGGAAGGAAATGGAAACAGACAGGCGACTACCGTACTAGGTCTGACGACATTTCTGGTAGAGCCAGAGAAAAACAAAAGGTGAGGGAGAGGGGTGCAGAAAGGGAGGGGAGGAACAAAACAAGCAACAATCATACTAGGCCTGACGACATTTCAGATAGTGCTGGAGGGGTGGTGGGGAGGAAAACAAACATTAATGGGAGGGTGGAGGAAACAGACGAGGTTGCTATCATATTAGGTCCAGGGACAATTCTGATAGAGTAAGTGCATAGAAGAAAGTAAGTGGAGGAGATAGGAAAAGGGAGAAGGGAAAGGAGGAGAGAAAAGAGAGTAAACAGTCAAAAAAAGAGTGGAGAAGCAAGAGGGGAGAGTGAATACAATTGCAGAAGTCAGTAGTAAAACATAATGTTGCAAGCCAGGATACAAGATGAAGATGGGAACAGCATGATTCAGGTCCACCATGAGTACAAGATGCAAAGGACGTCCAGCATAAGAGTTGAGAAAGAGTGACGCACCGTGAATGAATGAAGTCCATAAAAATCAAATCCAGCATTGGCCACAAGACAGTGATGGTGAAGGAAGGCACCAGGTGGGCGGGGCTTGCTAAGTGGTGAAGAAGAGCAGCAGGCAGGAAGGTACCAGGTGGGCGGGGCTTAGGCCAGGTGACCTAGATCCAATTGCACCTGCTCCCCATCTGCAAAGGAAAAGAAGTTGGAGGGCTCCTTAAGTAGGGAAACAGAGAGGCAAGCAGGAAGGCACCAGGTGGGCGTGGCTTGCTAAGTGGTGAAAAAGAGCAGCAGGCAGGAAGGCACCAGGTGGGCGGGGCTTAGGCCATGTGACCTAGATCTACTTGCACCTGCTCCCCCATCTGCAAAGGAAAAGAAGCTGGAGGGCTCCTTAAGTAGGGAAACAGAGCGGCAAGCAGGAAGGCACCAGGTGGGCATGGCTTGCTAAGTGGTGAAAAAGAGCGGCAAGCAGGAAGGCACCAGGTGGGCAGGGCTTGCAGGGGTTGTGTGATGTCACTTCCGCTACCCCTGGCATTTTGGTGAAATGACACCCCTGGAGGAGAGTAAAGAATAAAACTGCTGCAGTATATTGTTAAGCGTGTGGGTACAGTTTCTGCCCCTTGGCACGCCTGCCCCACAGGGCACGACCTATAACTCTTCAGTCAGAGCTGCGGTAGGTCTGATTAGCCTCTGAGTTGTGGTGCCTGCTCCCAGTACATGCTGAGCAAACAGCCTCCGCTTTGTAAATGTTTAATAGCACAATTGATTGCTGGCAGAATCAAAATGGATGGGTTTAGGCCTCGGACTAGGGCATGGTCAATCTTCCCGTGCAGCTCCTGCCGTGTTCCAGCCCCAGCCCTGGGCTGCTGCAGCGGGTGCGTCTTCCATTACTTCACCAGCCCTCCCCGTGCTCTTGGAATTTAGTGCTAGCCATTAATTCAAAGAGAGCCCGAGCTTGGGCTGCTCGGGCATTCATGGCTATCCCTCCGCCCACACCGCAATGAAGCATCGCCCTTCCTCTGGGAAAGGATAAACAGGGGTGTAGGATACACACAAAATCTGGGGGGGACAGGGGACACCTTTGGGACTTCGCTACAGACACAGCATAACCCAATCCAAACCGCCAGAGCGCCGAGTGACAATCCTTAAAGCCCTTTAAATATATGTGTTCTTTGTTCTTAGATGTATTTTAAAAAAGAAAAACAAATAATGACTGTTTTAAAAACACACTCACACTTCCAATAAGTTGCAGATTTCTCATCAACAGCACAGTACTTAAAGCTCATTATAAACACATTTTCAGCAAAACAGTGTTAGAAATAAAGTATTTGTGGACTATTAAAACTAACCTTCAAACATTCGAGATCTTATAGCCGGGATTTTAACCAAACAAAGTATTACTCATCTTTTTGAAGCTCTCAAAAATGTAATTCTTGTAACGGTGATTTGATGTTTTGTAATTTTTTGCATCTTTGCATCCTTTAGAATCCAAAGCAAATTGCTTTGCTATTGCTTGCATTTCTACCAGATTCCTGATATCTTTATGTCTATTGCAGAGTAATATGATTTAGTCTTTTCTGAGATGTACTTGAACACAGTCAGGTTTTCAGTCGTAGCAAAACACTAAAGCTTTTCGCAGCCTGACAGGAAGAAGCTGGAACAGTTAAGAGGATGGGCAGTAGCTTCCACTGTGCAAAGAACGGTCTTTGTCTTGGAAGATTCCTTAGAACAATATCTACCAGTTTTGGGACTGAGAATACTTGTGGATGCTTGATAAGGTTGTCAATTGTGTAGAGAGGAGAACATATTTTATTTCTAGATATTTAACAATCATTTCGGAGCTTCTCCCTGAGTAGTGGAAGCGTGTAATGGAAGAGTTCAGAAGGGGGTCTAGGGGAGAGTGAAAGAAGGGAGTAGTGGACAGTAGGATAGTGGCTAACAAATTAGTGTGAGAGTAGTGGAAAAAAGATGATCAGGAAGTTGGAGCATTCAAGAGGGAGAGTGCAGTATAGATAATGTCCAAAAACGGATATATAGATCCAATTACTTATTTGACTATTACCATGCCTTTTGCTGCATTTTAAACTCCACTTAGAACAAGCACTGACAAAGCAAATAGTGTTAGCCTGACGTAAAAGTATTTTATTTGCATTGGTGTTAATCTCCAGGTACCCATGCTAATTACCAGCTATTTCCATCATAGGCCCAGAAGTACCACAATTTGTCAGGTATGGGCATGATGTGCTCTTGTACTCACACCATGCACCATATATTGCGCACGTATACCAAGTAACACAATCAAAAGCCCAAGTACTTACAATTACTCGTACCATCACCAGGTCTTGCCGTCAATACATCAGGTTCTCGCACAACTACCATCCAATGCCCAGGTACTCAATCGATTATCGAGGTTATGCAAAATTAGCATAGTGGAGCCAGTGTCCACGATGTCCAGTTAAGAGGCAAAGAGGCTCCTGGCTATATCATGCCCATTTAGAGTATCAGTGCAAGATTCGGGTTCACTCAAGTATGATGTTAATGCAAGGTTCCAGTATATTACTTAGCACAAAAAGGCCAGATACTAATATGCCAAGTTATCATTTGCAATGGCAGAATCAAATATGCCGAACTAGCACAGTGATGCCACATTACGTTATGTGTAGTTTCCACAGTAGAGCAAGACAGCATTATGAACACCAGCACAGTAAGCCCAGACTTCAGTATGCTTGGATAGCACTGCACTTACATATTCTCTAGGGGGCTGTATGTGTGTGGTGCAGTCAGATGTATGTGTGTGGTGCTGGGGGCAGTGGGAGTGTGCAGTGCAGTGCTCGGGCACTGTATGCACAATGCTGTGAAGTGTGTATATTGCTATGCTGCGGGCAGTGTGAAGTTCTGTTTTGGAATGTTGTGTGTGTGCAGTGTGGTGATGTGTATGTGCATGGTTGGGTGGGGGCCTGCAGTGCAGTTGGGTGGTGTGTATACACAGTGCTGCATTGGGTGTTTACTCAGTGCAGTTTGGTGTGGGTGTGCAGTGGTGTGTATGTGCAGTGCTGCATGGGGTATATATGCAGTGATGGGCAGTGCTGCCTATGCAGTTCTGGCATGTTTATTGGCAGAGCATAATTGGGCATATGCTGTCCTGCTTCATACTTATAATGAAAGCAGTTTTTTAATGTTGACCACATCTCAGAAGACATGTCCTTTTAATGTACCTAATTAATCGAAAAGAAATGCATTCAAGTGCTGTTTTCACACTTTTTAAAGAGGTTCAGCTTTGCCAACTTTCAGCCGAAATTAAAAACAAGCACTGGCAATGTCAACAATTTGGGCATTTGTGTAGGCATGGGAGAGGCACTTACCAGGCACTGCTGTAGTGGTATTAACTGGCCATTGATGGCAGCAGGTTCACAATTGTGTGATGACCTGGGCATCTAAAATCAGTGCTTGACAAATGCCAAATACTTATACAGAAGGCAGAATTGTTGGCTTTGCCAATGCTTGTTTTTCATAGGACTTCAATGAAGGACATGCATAGTGCTTATAAATCGAGTGGCTGAAGGCAGACTTGGTTACGTCATTTTTATTACACCAGTTGCATGTTTACAGCTTCAATTAAGTAATTAACTCTCAGAAGATTGCTTTGAAAAAAACATTGGCAGGCACTTAGGGGGCAATGTTTTTATGGTAAGTCTTGATTAAAGAAAGCTCAAAGAGTACCCATGAGGAGGTCGTTTCAGATGGGGAGTGGCCGGAACTGGGTGGAAATGGCCATAGAGATTGGCATGGCCATAGGCAGTGAATGGATGGGCAAATAACCTACAAACGTTGTGTCCCTCCTCATATGCAGTTTCTCCCTAGCTGTATTCTAATGCAATAGTTTTGGTTTATAGGTGGAGCAAGGATCGTTAGAAACATTTAATGGGTCTGATTTTAAAAACCCTTTTGACACACGTGAGATATGTTAGCGCATCTCCTCACTTTAGCCAAGAAAAGGAGAAGCCCAATTCACAAGGGTCATCTGAATGAGTGCAACCTAGATGCACTCATTCAGATGCCCTTCCCCCCTTTTGCGCATTTGAGCAAATAAGAGGGAGTTTCAGGGCATTTAAATGTCTTGAAATGAGGGTCATCCCCCTGTGCCTTTGGAAAAGGGAGCAGGGAGGAGGCGCAAGTCATGACAGGGTCCTTTCTCACTCTGTCATGATTATTTATTTTAGGTGCACAGCCCCTGGAACTCCTCGACAAAGGCACAGAGGATCTAGACAAACACCAAGAAACAACCAACCCCACCAAACTGGTACGCACAACACACACACCTCACCTCCACAGGACTGCCAGGAAAAGCATCCAGCAATGAGTTATCCACAGCACACATGCTACACTGCAGCCTGCTCAACATTCAATGGCAAAACACCAAATGGAAATGTTTGACCTCTTTAGCGAATGCGGCATGGACGCCCTCTTCCTCACAGAAACATGACTATCAGACAACTATAACGTATTCGCTCCTGAAGCCATACCCTGCAATTATAAACAAAGACAATCTAACAGAGAAGTCAGATGAGGAGGAGGAATTGCCGGGGCACTCAAAAACCAAATGAGCTCGAGATATTTACCTTCAACAGACATAGAAAACTACAAATCACTCCTAGTCAACCGCAAACTCAGCGAAAAATCCAACCTACCCTTTTCTAGAGACTGCCCACCTACAATCCTAACTTCGCCCTAAAATTCACTGATGCCATAGCCAGCCTAGCTGTAAATCATGACAACATCATCATTTGGGAGATTTCTACATTTGGCTTGAAAGAGAAAACTGAACTAAAACTAACTCCATCAGGGCACTCCTGGAAATTCTCCATCTCAAACAAATGGTGAACGGACCCACCCACAGAGCTGGACAGACCCTCTCCACTACCACCCCACTGGTACCAATCATCTGGAGGGACCATCACATGATCCCATTCACAGTTAGAACACCAACCCATATTATACCCACAAACATCAAGCAACTGATGACAAACAAAAGAAACTAGAAAAGGCTTCATCTAGAAACTCTAACCCAACTAATAAAAACCACCAAACCCGATTCCTCTCAATTACATGAAACAACACCAGACGCTGGTGAAAAGAACCTTCACACCTGGATCACAGATAGATTAGACATATTGGCACCTTTAAAAACATTCAAACCCACACCAAAAAAAGTAGTGGCTGTGCGGTTCAGAGAAGAAATTTGAAATCTCAAAATAAATTGCCCATAAACTAGAAAAGACATGAAACACTACAAGTAACTGGACAAATAAATGACCAAATACAAATGTATTCATACAGATCGGCAGTGTTCAAAGCCAAGAAAACACATTATGCCGCAAGAATCCAATCGGCAACAAACCCCCAAAAGGCAACCCAACCTCAGTCAGTAACAACACCCTACCCTCGCAAATGTTATGTGACAATATCGCAGACCACCTTAGAACAAAAATACGCTCTATCCAGCAAGCCATAGAGACATGCAGTAGGACAACTAACAAAACCCTCCCAGAAACCAGATTCCCAATAACCAGCGCAACATTCACCCAATTCAAACCAATTAGCGAGGAAATCTTCATCAACATACTGACAGAACCAATAGAGCCGGATCCCCAAGTGACCCATGCCCACCAGATATCTACAAACAACTATTCACCCCTAAAATACCAGCCATTTACATCCGACTACTAATTAACCTATCCCTGAGCACTGCAATACTACCAGAATCATCCAAAATCGGCCAATATTAAACCATTCTTAAAAATATGAGGCAGGAAAAACAGATGACCCCCAGAACTACAGACCTATATCAAGCCTACTCTATCCGGCGAAAATCTTGGAGAACCACTTGTACAAAGAACTGCTCAACCATGTGGAATCCAACAGACTACTTGACCAATCCCAGGTTGGTTTCAGACCCATGAGAGGAACTGAATCAGCACTCCTCGCCATATGGGACAACCTAAAGATGAATGCCGACAACAACATTTGCCCTCATACTTCTGGTCATGTGGGCTGCCTTTCATACAATTAAAAACACACTATTGTTCAAAAGACTGGAAGAAGCAGGCATTCAAAACAAAGCACTTCAATTGCTGAAATCTTTCCTCACCAACAGAACCTACCACCCCTCCGTTCACATCAAACACAAAACACTTCACCTGTGGCATATGACAAAGATCAAGCCTCTCTCCACTTTTTGTCAATATCTACATGCCCCCCCAATGAAGCTCATAGACACTCACGGACTGCCATCTTACTACTACGCTGACAACAACCAACTCATTTTCAAGATGACTACCAACAACGACCCTGACAATGCCCTCCCCACACAACAACAACCTAACACAGATATCTCTACTGTCTCTCGTGTATGGGAACTCAACCTGAATCATCAACCATGACAAAAAAGCTGGGGATACTCATGGAGAGGGGTCTCACCCTGGAACCACAGGTCAAAGCAATAGCAAACAAATAATTCTACTGTCTTCGACTAATAAGAGGGATCCTCCCTTACACCTTCTTCCCACACTGTACCTCGTTATTGTCTCATTAGTATTATCAAGAATAGACAATGCAAATAGCCTCTACCTAGGAATGCCTGAACACCTCACCAAAAAACTACAGCACATCCAAACCACAGCAGCAAGACTACTCCTGAGACTAAATAGAAGAGATCACCTCAGCCCTGAGAATTCTACATGCAAGACTACTCCTGAGACTAAATAGAAGAGATCACCTCCGCCCTGAGAATTCTACATGCAAGACTACTCCTGAGACTAAATAGAAGAGATCACCTCCGCCCTGAGAATTCTACATGCAAGACTACTCCTGAGACTAAATAGAAGAGATCACCTCCGCCCTGAGAATTCTACATGCAAGACTACACCTGAGACTAAATAGAAGATATCACCTCAGCCCTGAGAATTCTACATGCAAGACTACTCCTGAGACTAAATAGAAGAGACCACCTCAGCCCTGAGAATTCTACATGCAAGACCACTCCTGAGACTAAATAGAAGAGACCACCTCAGCCCTGAGAATTCTACATTCAAGACTACCCTGAGACTAAATAGAAGAGACCACCTCAGCCCTGAGAATTCTACATGCAATACTACTCCTGAGACTAAATAGAAGAGATCACCTCAGCCCTGAGAATTCTACATGCAAGACTACTCCTGAGACTAAATAGAAGAGACCCCCTCAGCCCTGAGAATTCTACATGCAAGACTACTCCTGAGACTAAATAGAAGAGACCACCTCAGCCCTGAGAATTCTACATGCAAGACTACTCCTGAGACTAAATAGAAGAGAACACCTCAGCCCTGAGAATTCTACATGCAAGACTACGCCTGGGACTTAATAGAAGAGATCACCTCAGCCCAGAGAATTCTACATGCAAGACTACTCCTGAGACTAAATAGAAGAGATCACCTCAGCCCTGAGAATTCTACATGCAAGACCACTCCTGAGACTAAATAGAAGAGATCACCTCAGCCCTGAGAATTCTACATGCAAGACCACTCCTGAGACTAAATAGAAGAGATCCCTTCAGCCCTGAGAATTCTACATGCAAGACTACTCCTGAGACTAAATAGAAGAGATCTGCCCTGAGAATTCTACATGGGCTACCAGTCAAGAAACAAATCAACTTCAAATCCCTCTGCATTGCCAATAGATCACTACACAGACAAAGAGCCAAATTTCCCCAAGCATAAATCGCCCAATACCAACCCAGAAAATCCTTAAGTTATAGTACCAACCTCCAAATAGAAACAAGACACTATGAAAACACTAAACTCAGAGAAACTGCTTTCTCCATTCTCTTAGTCAAACTATGGAACTCGATCCCGAAGGAAATGAAGAAGACAGAAGACCACCTAATCTTCCGGAAATGGTATAAAATGTGGTCATTCAATGTGCCAGGATAAAAACAGATCAACAATAACTATACAATGATCACACTCATGGGCAGGCCATTTCAATGCCACACAATGTCCAAACCATGGGCAGGATCCTACACCCCCATACAATGCCGAAACCACACCCACAAAGGCATTGAAACTCTAGCCCTGAGGCACAGAACCGCGCAGACCCCTACAACTGAACACTGCAATTTTCGGACCGATGTTTCAATAAACACGCACACAGATTTGCATAATGGATCAAGAGGACCCTGGAAACCCAATAACCCCTTGACAACACCCAGCCCCTCTAGGAAATGACCCACCCCAGTGACAGCTAACAGTCCCCTACACAATAAGTTCTACCATACTTATCTATTTCCTTCATTGTAGTCTCGTCCCACCAATCCAATTCTAACCTCACGCCAATGCAAAGGTGATTGCCCTACAAAAAGAAAACAATAGCATAGCTGCATAGTATCCAGAGACCACCCAACACCCTACTAACCACGTCCTCTTCTCTACCACCCTGTGTCACCACACACTTACCACCCATGCCCAAATGGCTAGTGAACCATCCTGCTAAACACCCAAAACCTCACATCGCTCTCAAACCAACTCACATACCCCAACAACACGAACACTGGACACGCCCATCCAGAAAGAAAAAGCATGTAGTATACAAAACAAAGCACACCCAGGAAGCACACATGCACAGGCTCCAGTAATTCCTGGTTCTACATGCATCAACCCACCCCACTTTACCATATAGATCCATGAGAGTGCCTGGAGACCATGGATATGGCAGTGGTGCACAGAATAAATCAACTCAACATAACACACGATTTCCACCCCCCAAAACAGGAATGGAAATGCTTTTTTTTCTCTGAGCATTTCACAGAGACTGGCCATTTAATGGTCCTTCTTGGTGAAATGCATGTGCAGCAATGACGTGGTTGCTGGAAGCCTGTCATACATTAGTGTCCGGAGAGCACTCCGATACTAATGTATGCAAGGGGGGGTCAACAGAAATGCTCAGGTCACTTTTCAAATAAGTTGATCTGAGCAATTCTGAAAGCAGCAAAAATGAAATGAGTGCATTGGCTGCGCTCCTTTCATTTCTGCTGCTTTTTGATAATCTGGCCCAATGTCTGGCTACACCATCCCATGAGCAAATAATGATTCAATATTTCTCCTAGCTGGAGAAGGAAACTTCAATGGATGAATTCTCTGCTAAACTCTGTTTATTAGAAGGTGACATTTTGCATAGTAATATTATATTACAAATGCTTTAATACATTACACAGTCACATATGTGTTATGTGTATACAAATACTTGTTTTTAACTCTGCACTATACAAGGCAAATGTTATTTTGTGGACTTAACACTAACATCTTTTCACTGCCTTCAAAAAGATGTTCTGCAGGTTAGCATGTATGGTTGGGATTTTCCATGCAGCCTCTTGCATAAAAGTGGGAGGGGTTGTGATAGCTATGCATCCACTCACCCCCTACTCTACTGATAGATAGGGCCTCATTGCGAGGCTGGCAGTAGCTGTGCCTGTAATACAGGCACGGCTGCTGTCAGTATTTTATTTTTTCCGGCACCCAGAAATGGGCAATTGCCGGGTCATTACGGCCTTGCCGGACCCGGTATTTGGCCATTCCTGGGCACCGGGAAAAAATCCTCCCCATTCCCACGTCAGACCTTGTGGGCATAAACGCCCCTGCAAGCACAACTCGTAGTTTTCCAGTCCAGGATCTACAGTACCGGCAAGTTTACCGGTACCGTAGTTCCCAGACTGGCAAACTTATAATGAGGCCCAATGACCTTACTGAGTCTTCATTGGAAGGTAAGCAGTGACTGTATATATTTCAAGCATTTGGAATGATAAAGCCTGCACATTTTTTTTAAAAAAAGCTCTGCGCTATAATTGGAAAAATAAATAGCCCTTCTTTCCCTTGCTCCAAATTGTGGGGGAATAAATCATATTGTATCCCCCCCTGGCTACAATTGTGGGGGGGATTTATCCCCCTGTCCCCTCCATTTTCTGCGCCCATGAGGATAAGTCTGAAAGGTTCAGGGATCGCGGCGAGGACCTGTCCAAGTGCAAGAGGCAGGGGGCATCCCTCTGCTGTGACGCCCAGCTCGCTGCTGCACAAGACAGATCCTGTCACATGTCCCACCTCAGGGAGCTGTGCATTTATTTAAGTGTAACCATTAACGTGACAGCAGCAGCAAACCTATAGTGGCAGAGGACAAAGCCCACCCTGGCGATATTAATGGACCCTCCATGGTCAAGTTAAAGGCTCCACTTTTTAGCTGCTTCACAGCTTCAATGATTAGCAACTTTCTGATACTAGTCTTTGAATTGGGGTGAAAGAAGCATTTAATGGGACAAAGGAAGTTGAAATAGCAATTTGGGGTCGGAGGAGCGGGGTAACAGCCCAATGGGTTTAAATACCAGCTTCATAAAAAATACAAAAACACCTTCCAGTCCCCAAGGTTTTGGAGGCTGGTTCCAGCCCTGTACACAGGGACCAACAGTAAATGAAAAATATTTTATTGTGGCATTACAATATGTAAGTGCCAAAGTCACGTTGTTAAAAGGACATAGAGAATTTGTGTCAATTTATTATAGAATTCAGGCATGCAGCGCAAACTGTGATTCACTCCTAATTAAATTCTCACCCACAGCTTCCTGCTCATCTACAGGCCACCCAACAAGTGTGTACGAGACCTCAACATATGTTTTGATGCCCCTGACAACCCCATAACATGACCACTCTTAGATAATCTGGAAGCCCTCAACCTGACCCAGCAGGTAACAAGTGCCACCCATAGAGCTGGACATACTCCTGACTCTATCTTCAGTTCGGCTGATCTCATGTCCGCAATCCCCCCTCGACCGCTCATATGGACAGACCACACAGCCACCCTCATCTCTCTCCTGCTATCATCCCTTCCTCTATGAAGGACTAACACCGGATCATCAACCCTTGTCACACTTTGGAAATAATCCCAGACCTGGCCGACTCCCTGCTCTCCTCCCAGCCAAAGTAGGACCACCGCTCACCAACCACTTCAACTCATGGCTCGCCAATGCTCTCTGATCCCTCAACCCCTCAAGATCTGCCCTTATGCCTCCAGACAAAGTCCTCTGCCCAGGAGATTCCCTCCACTCCTCAAATCTCTGAAAACATGGAACCACTCCCTGGAATGTAAATGGTGGACCAACCCAACCTCCCAAAACAAAACAGCCTACGCAGATCAATAACACATCTACAAAGATGAAATCCGTAAGGCCCAAAAATCCTTCTACAGGAACAGAATCTGCAATGCTTGTAATAATAGCAAGGAGCTTCACAAGCTTATCATGGAATTCAGCCATCCACCTGGATCCCCGAATGATCCATGCCCCCCTCCCTCCTCAAATAAATCTTCACATCAGCCTGTTCAGGCCACATAGTTAGATCCATTTTTTAATTCTCCCTCACCTCTGGCAACTTCCAAGCAGCGTTCAAAACATCCCACGTCAAACCGCTCCTAAAAAAACCTTCACTTCTCCCCCACCAGCCCGCAAGCTACAGACCAATCTCTAACAGCTGCTTCCTAGCCAAACTCACTGCACAGGCTACTCCCAGCTCAGTAATTTCACATAAACCGACCACCTCTTTGAACCGGTCCAGTCTGGTTTCAGACCCTTTCACAGATCTGAATCATCCATAGACTCCATATGGGATGACCTCAAGAACATTAAGACACAGAGGTCTGTTCCGCACTCATACTACTTGACCTCTCAGTGGCCTTTGATAGCATTAACCACAGCATCCACATTGATAGGCTTCACTCCTTTGCCATTAGGAACACAGTACTAAGGTGGGTATCCTCATTCCTTGCAAATAGACACAAAATCACCTTCCACCCACCTTTCACTTCCTCCGCTTGAACCGTCAATAACGGCGTCCCCCAAGGCACCTGCCTATCAACTCTGCTCTTAAACCTCTACATGAGCCCTCTCCCCACATTCATCTGCTTACACAACCTCTCCTGCTACGCCGAAGACACACAAATCATCCTCAGAATCCTTTAGACCACCTTCACTTCCCTCTGGGATTTCGCATCTTGCCGCACTGGCATTGGCTGGTGGATGACGGTCAACCACCTCCTGCTCAATCCAGGCAAAACAGATCTGTGGAAAGACAACCCTCTTCTTGCAACCTACTCCAAGGCCTCCCTCCCAAGGCCTCCCTCCCGCTGCATCCACCACAGTCAAAAGTGTGGGCTGCACAATGGACACGGACCTAACTTTATTACACCACATTCACTCTGTGTCCAAATCCTACTACTTACACATTTTACATTTACATTTTACATTTATTTATTTGTAAAGCGCAGTCAAAAGGCACAGAGGTATACGCGTGCTACGAGATGGTATTACAAGGAGCCAAACACACAACTATACGTAGGACATCAGCCCAGAATGACTGAACGCTAGTGGTAGATATTATCTAAATAAGCAGGTCATTGTTTTCTTTTTGATCTCGTTAGGGGTTTTTATATCTCTCGAATCAGGTGGAATGGCGTTCCATGCTCAGGGGGCTGCTATAAAGAAAGCCCCTCTACTAACTGATGTGAGCATCAACATCGGCAGCACCTGCAGGTTCATGTTATTTGATCTGAGGATGTCGATGTAGGTTTCCGGGCTGTCATGTATACCTCTACAAACCCAGACACCACTTCCCTTACTTCTCCTAACCCCACAGAGTGACGGCAATCATGTCCACTGTCCTCTCCCGACTGGACTACACCAACACTCTCTACCTGGATGCTCCTTTCTACCAACTCAAACAACTCCAAAGATTCCAGAACTCCCTAGCCAGCCTGCTCTTCACCATCTGCTGCAGAGACCACATCACTCCCACCCTCCACTGGTTCTCTATCGAATGACGGTTCACTTTCAAAGTCATGTGCATCACTCACTGAGCCCTACACAAGACAGGCCCTAAGTTCCTGCAACAGAAAATCATCCAATACCACCCCAATAGAAACCTGTGATCAGGCACTACTATCCTACTGTGATCCCCCCCATTAAATCTACCAGAATTGTAGGCACCACTTTCCCCATCCAAGCCCCCAGCATCTGGAACTCTAGTCCGCTTAACATCCAACGCATAAAGGACCACCTGGTCTTCCGGATTCCCCTCAAGACATGGCTATTCCCCTCGGCACCATGACCAACCCAGTCTCACTTTTGAGCTAACCACTTAATCCCAGGAGGACCATATCTGGAAAAAAACATGCAATCACCAAAGAATGGTAAGAATCCTTGCAATAGCATTTGGTTGAACTATGAGGGTAGACAATGTATTGCATCTAGATACATTTCAAAGCATCCTATGTTTGGCATTTGGATGAATTTTGAGGGTAGTCAAGATATTGCAATCGGATAAGTTTGAGGGGAGCCAATATGTGGCACTAAAACAACTTATAGGGTGGCCACAGTATTTGCATCGGGTGAATCTCTGAGGGTAAGCAATTCCAAACTTTCCCAAAAGTATTCTACATAACCAATGGCCAGAATCCAGCAGCATTCTGATTCCAATCCCTCCTTAATTCCAGCTGCAACTATGCAACCAGTAAACCAGCCAGGACACTGGGGTGTGTATCACATTCCCTACTTATGGAAACTAGCCAAAGGCACAGCTACCCACTGATACCATGCACTACTCCATGACACTGCACAGCAGGTCTGCCATTAGAATGCAGCTACACCCGATGACAACATTCGGTCTGGCATGCACATGATGCTTCTCCTACCCTCCCTTACTCTCCAGACCACATCTCAACACCCATCCACTACTTGCACTACCCTAAGACATATTGCAAAACATCTCTATCTTTAGAACACAGCTATCCCCCACAATAGAATTCAGTCTAGTTGCACACATATGTCTTTCCTGTTCTCACATGCTCTCCAGACTACCTGCCAGCACACTCCACTACATGTACCACTCTAAAACACAATACACAGCACCTCTGTCATTAGAATGCAGCTATCCCCATGATACAATTCGGTCTAGCTGCACACATAATGCTTTCCTGCTCTCACATACTCGCCATATTACCTCTTAGCACCCTCCCACTGCATGTTCTACTCTAAGACACACTACACAACACATCTGCCACTAGAATGCAGCTATGCCCCACGATACAATTCGGTCTAGCTGCACACATATCATCTCTCCTGCTCTTACATACTGTCCAGACTACCCCTCGGCACGCATCCTCATGCCTGCTTGACATGGGTGACCAGCAGGGAATTGGCCACCCCTACATATCTTTGTATTGGCTTTATGCACACACGCATTCGATAACTCCCTGACAAGTTTCCCAAACCTGGATTTCCACCCCCCAAGGGCATTCAACCTACAGCACGTTGATCCACACCAATGGTGAAAGGCGCTATACACATGACAATTACATTACATATTATTTATTTTAGATAGTCACAATTATTTCAAAATCTATGGCATTTCACATATTTTTGGCAATAGTCTGGTGTGCAGAATGTATTGCAATGGACTGTACCTGCTGATTTAGCTCTCTCTCCTGATCACTCTCTTTCTCTCTCGTTTTTATCTTATCCTCCTCTCCCACTCAGTGTGCTTTAGCAGCATTACTTGCAGTAGGGTAAATTGTTTTTTGAAGTTATGTCATCCTTGCTAGAAAAATGTGACATCACACACTAGGCATATACTTGCCTATTTTGAGTTGGTATTACGTTCGTATCCAACACTGGTGGGGAGAACTTGCCGCATTCCAAATTTTCTTGGTAATACTGACAACAAAAATATCGTTAGAAGATTGATCATAATAATCACTGAAGAGTTTTTGAAGTTGCCTGAGTACAGTGAAGAAAACACAAATGCCCCTATCACCCGACGCAGCACATAGACTGGTCAGTGTGGTGTCCTTTCATTTAATTTAAGACTACCCGCATCTCGTTGGAAGACACACGGATGTGGTTTCATTTCTTAGGGTCCCAAGAAATACTAAACATTTAAATGTGATCCTGGCAGGTATCATAATCCAGGTAGCAATCTATTTTGAGAGAGATCACAGAGCTGTGTAGAAACTTTCCTCCGAGGGACAGATCGAGGAAGTGATGAAACCTAAAATTTTGTTCATGCTGACAGGGAAGCTTCCATGTCATCTGGTCTGAAGCAGATTCAAGGTATCGATTGGGAACCGGTCAATGAAGCAGAATTTACAGCAGCTCGCAGAAATCTTCTTTCTTCATGATAAAGGAACATTTGCACCGCGACTGGTGGAGAAATTGGTTTATCGAGGACGAATGCTGCAGAAGACAACACGTTTCCAGAAGCAATCTAAAAATGCAGTGTCATTAAAGAAGTATTTTTCCTTCCTTGGCATCGTATGATTGAGATGGGCAATCAGAGCAGCAATTCTGTGCAGCCCCAAGAGGACAGACGTTCAAATTGCCCTAGAAGCAGATGCTGCAAGATTACCTGCCAATGAATTGTTTACACATGTACTCATACTAATATTTCTTTCACTGACAGTTAGAACTACTTTCTTTATAGGAGCACATCATGCAAAGGTTCCTATATATGTGTCTGAGCAGAAGGAAAAGGTAAACGTGGCAACTACAAAGCAACCCAGGCCATTCATAGTCATTCCCGTCCCTATAAAAAATTGACAAATACCTGAGATTGAAATGGATGTTGTTAGTAATACATCACACACAGCACTTGTTTCAAACACTACTTTTGAACGCCAGAGACAGGGACGGTGAAACAAGCAAAATAAGGGATTGACAAAGGTTGGTCTCACACAGATAATGCATGCAGACACACCTGGTCCAGTGACAAGAAGCCCAAGCACAAGTCCCACAAGACAATCACGTGCAGAGGTGATAGCAGAATCTATATGGCCGTTCTTAGCCATTGCCAGAAATAGACAGATGGATAAAGAAACACTTGCTGAACTTTCTTCTACGCAGGGAACCCGGATGGATGTTCCTGCAAATCGACCAGCCAGAAGACGTTATACCGACGCATTTAGAGATGTGGTTATAGAAAACTACATGAAGACTTTGAGAATTAAAAGAAGCACCCAAGAAGATAATTATGAACTGAATGATTACCTAAACAGCACAGCACACTTGGGAAACAACATATGGTACCAACACATGAAATAAGTTGGAAGAAGGACGTCAGATGAAGAATGCTTCGTATGTGCACTTTTGCCATCCAGCATGGGGAAGTCAAAGATCTTCATAGCAATTGAAATTGATGTCCAGACAGCTCATTGCCTTTCACACATAGCACTTTGCAAAACAAGAGTTCAATTTATGG
This sequence comes from Ambystoma mexicanum, assembly GCF_040938575.1. Lineage (NCBI taxonomy): Eukaryota > Metazoa > Chordata > Amphibia > Caudata > Ambystomatidae > Ambystoma > Ambystoma mexicanum. The sequence continues at coordinate 26,696,584 of NC_090932.1, read as the reverse complement.
GAAGTGATGCTTCTCTTAAATGGGCAACTGAAAAGACAGATCCAGATGAAGATGACTACATACAAGATATAAAGACAAGAAACAGAGCCCATACGAGGAATCATGTGATCAGATATGAGAAGCCAGGAGTGAAAGGAGCTGGCATTAGATGGGAAGTGAACAAAAAACTTGATGTCAAAGGAATATCTGCAGAAGAAACTCGAAGATGGAAGAACAGAGGACAAATGCAAATTTGGGGAACAGTACTGTCACCAGATGGATGAGAAAAAGGAGGGGTAATATGCAGAGCATGGGTAGTTATTGGCTGTTATCAACTTACTATTGACATAGTGCAGAATGGATGCAAGCCAAGTTTTGCTTCAGGAACAATGGAACAAGAAAAATGGGGGAAAATCAGAACTGTTGACGAATATTCGATGCACCAGGAATGGTGCATGGAACAGCAGTAATCAAGGGTCACTATTGGGCTTGTAGATCAAAAGCATATATCAGACTACCTAAAGATTGGGGAGGAATTTGCACAATAGTGAATGTCCATGTTCCTGCATTGGTGATTCCTAAAGGTGACCTTAACATTGACAGTTTTCCAAAAGCAGATGATCATCTAAGAAAAAGGAGATCTGTGGAACTGATAAGTCGAACAAAGAGAAAGAACTATTTCTCTGCTAAATCAATAGAAGCCTTTGATGCCATCCCGTATGAACACAGGCTGTTCAGCCAGACCTCATAAGTGTTCATGATGATATTTATGCCAAGAATCTTGGTCGGAGCAAATACCAAGTGGTTGCAAATCACCAGATGGGAATTTCTGCAGACAATTAACACAACTATAAAAGGATAGAATGCAATTGCAGAAGAACTGAGAGCTGTAATACTAATGGCTCTCCAGAACAGATACGTCCTGGATGTGATTTCAGCCATGGATGGAGGTGTTTGTGCCAAAATTGGAGAATCATGTTGCAAATGTATCCCTACTCACGACGATGAAAATTGAACTTTGACAGAAGCCATAAACATGCTGATGAAACTCCATGACCAGATGATAGAAAAAGTAGATGGATGATATTGCTGATGACAGCTGGTTTGGACATCTTTTCTCATGTATTCCACAATGGATGGCAGATATGTTCAAATTTCTTGGAGCGTTGCTATTATTAGTGATGCTTGGATTCTGTGTGATCAAGATAATAATCTCGCAGTGCAAGAAGACAGCAAAGAAAGCCATAGGGATGAAGATCATTGTTGAACCAGGATGGAAGCCTAAAGACTTGACTGATGAAGAAATCAGAGACTTTGTGAAGTTGAGCATCCATGCACCCGAGGGAACAAAATTCCTGTATCCAAAGAACCACAGAAAATATGTGGGAAGATGGATATACTGCAGTCCAAGTGGACAGTGCATGCTCATGTGAGGTCAGCTGGATGCCTGAAGGGAGTCATAAAAATATGGGTCTCTAAGAGGCACTTCTTCAGATCAGGATGTCTAGGAATAGAAGATGATGTGAGAGTGGTCCATAAATCACCCAGAGAGGGGAGTGTAGAGGAGGAGCCAAGTACCCCCATTCCACCTGCCCCACCTGCATTACCTGAGAAGTATGAACCAAAGTATGTGACATATACTACACCAATAAGAAAGCAGGAAGAAGAGCAACAACTCTGTGCAGTACCCATAAGAATACCTATACCTAAAAGAATATGGGAAGTGAGGTACCCATTGAGGAAACCATACCTACATCCAAGACAATATGATGGCCATTTGAATGTGATTCCTGATGAAACAAAGAAACTGAATGACCAGGATGAATGGTGACGTCATACGAGACTGAATCGACTCCATATAGAAGATAACCAGACCAGAGAGGCAGACTATTTATGAATAAAGAAGTACCAAGGATAAGTGACATCTTGGGATCAAGATAAAGAGATATATGCCATAAGTTTGATGAAAATACTAAGTTTAAATGTGTACCGATGCAATCAAATGCAAGCGGCAAAGCAATCATGAAGCTAGCCAAATGCTTATAGTAAATAGATTGCGGCAAGCACCAACATATACATATATACCTCATAGATACATATGGATTGAATAAAGAATGAAGGTTCCACTACGTATATAGCAGTCTTGAACAAACGAGGAAGGCCTCAAATTCAATGTCGCAGTTACAAAAGCAATTGAATTAAACAGAAAATATTTCAGCTAAGGAGTTGCAGGAGCCATGAGAGCCAATGTCTTATCAGAACTAGAATTGGCTGACATTGGATACAATTAACGTGAAAGAACAGAAGCTCCTGTTCAAGAAGTTCAAGTGAAAACAAAAGACGTCTAAGGACTATTGAGGAATAAAATCATATACAAGAAAAGGCTCAAATCGTGTCAGTCACGTGATGGAAGAAGGTTGGACGCATCAGGAGATCACACCTACGCACGGAAGCCAGACAGTACCCATACTCCTCAAAAAATCTCAGAGAACAGTACAGACCCAAGGACAACTTGAAACACTAATTGACACTGAACCATTAAGGTGTTGATGGAGTGTACTTTTAATTGGTCGGAAGCTGGTGTCATGACAAGCTCACGTGCACCTGGTTGTTTAGTCTGCATGGTGCTCACGTAGGTGGAAAGTTATTGACGGGGTTAGAAGCCAACCAATTGTAGAAGACCACGTAGTTGGGGTCCTATATTTTGTGTAGCCAATGAGACATCGTACATTTAGTGATGTTCATAGTGGCCATTTTGAAGGGAGGGCTTAGTTGCCCCACCTGATGTTAAATATCCAATTATTTATCTCTGTTACTCTACACAGATATAACACCTATGCTTAGTTATTCACTTAGACCCAATCCCACTTCCCGATAGGTTTTAGAAGTTTGCCACGTAGGATGACATTGGTAAAGACACAGGTCAGCACGTCAGCTATGACCAATTTAGGGTTTAAGAACCCAGCTTTTTAATGAAATGATTGAGAGTTGAGTATCGAGTGATTGCTGATGTTCGTTGTACTCCCTGTTTTAGTTCCTTGCATTAAAACAGACACACTTTTTGCCAAGCTATTTGTGTCGTCTGAATTATTGATGTTTGATTAAAATCTGCATCCCCATCCATCTCCAGGGTATTGCTACTCATCTTAAAGGGCTGGAAGTCCCAAGTTCACTTATATTGTATTCTACAGTGGAGACAAAGAGGTATGTTTATTTCACATGAAGGTCTAACTCTCTAAATGAATATATGTAGACATTTCTCTGTCTGCTTGGTCAGGAGCCTGGGTCAGCTTTGACAACTCAAAGATGCATAACGTTTATACATCTTAAGGATTTGCAACAAGTGATATCTTCCCTGGGGACAGGGTATGAGATGTATTATTCAATTGACAGATAGGCCAGTGGTGGATGAATGTATAGCAGGGGACTTATATCTGCCAATTGGGAAATTGCGGTATATACAGTGAGGCTAGAAAATTCAATAAATATATATTTTAAGTGCTCCACATGAGTATGTTCCGCTCCAAAGACAGTGTTTTAAAAGGTATTACTTGCAATGGCTTCTCAGAAACTCTCGCAAAAAGCTATGAGAATAAGGATCACTCTACTCCTGTGGCTTCTAATCTTAAGAGGCAAAAACAAAAGTCACTCTCCTCCTCCTGTGCACATTTTATTGGAGGCTAACATGAACGCCATTTTATCAGAAATAAGAGCACTTAAGCCTTTTATGGAAGTTAGAAACAATATCTTCAATAACTAGACAAGAGATGGTCTAACTTTGAAGCAATAATAGAAGAAGCAGAAAGGCGGTTTGGACATGTGGACGATGTCAAACATCGAGTTCTATGTTTAGAAATATCCATACTGGTACTCCAAAAGCAAAATTAAAATTTAGAACATAGAAACCACTGAAAGTACCTACGATTATTTGGTCTTCTGCAGGATGTTGAAGGAGAAGATGCAGCTCAATCTTTTGAAAAAAAAAAATCCGATGACTCGCAAACTTCATTCTTCTATTACTTTAAATATCCAAAGGGCACATAGCTATGGCCCTCAAACAATGATGCTTTTACTCCCGGAATACACACAGCCTCAGCTGATCATTAAGAAACCAGAGGAAATGAAGCACCTAATATGGAACGGCCACAGAGTTTTCATTTCACAGAATGTATCAAAGGCAACTGAAAAACGGGGAAAGAACTGCTGGCGTATCGTCCCGCGCTAAAACAAAGGAATGCCACCCTTGGGTTGCTACATCCTTGCACCTCCACAGCTAGATTTAAAGGCAAAACCTCTTAATTGGATGAACCTCTGAACCTCAAAGCCTTTATAAGAATATGCCGGATAGAAGAGATGGCTACATCGAACCAAACCCCTTCCATCGCATGAGCGGTATCAAGTACGACCACTCAAACTAACATTGGCGGTAACAGTTCTTTATTCCGTGAAGATGAAACGGGTGGCTGCTTTTCTGCCCTCTGTTGGGGTGTGCCCAGCTTCAACACACAATCCTTGGGTGCGTACTTGGTTAAAGATACTTTCAAGATGTTATATTGGTTGCTTATTCTATGCTATGAGTGGTGCTTCCGCTTTTATTATAAAGATACATCTAGAGGAATACTTGTACCGTGGCATCAAGTACTGCAATTTCTCTCCCTTTTTCCCCTGATCTTTCCTCTTGTGTAATTTCTGTTGTGTCTAAAGTGTGACAATGTCATTGGCTGTTGGTGTAGCTGGAATGTGCTCTATATCTGATATATATTTTGATTGGATGAACATAATCAGATGTATGTCTAATGCTAAAAGTAATCGTCACACACGATCAGCACGATGACATTCAAGGGCATCACCTGGAAGGTCAAAGGTCTAAACAATCCTGTAAAGGGGCACAAGGTTCTTGCATATTTGAACGATTTCAAGTGTTTGAGGCATGTATACAGGAAACACATTTGTCGCTACAGGAACCAATGGAATTGAAAACCTTTTGGGCGGGGGACGTTATTGCGCGCCAAGCTGTAGGAAAGCGGAATGGTGTTGCAATATTGATCAGAAAAGGAAAGAACCACAACATTTTGCATGAAGATTCTGATGCTGGAGAAAGATGGGCCTTCGTCAAATTACAAATTAACGCTCACATTTTTTCCATTGTTACTATTTATGGTCCCACAAATCCGGATTCCATGATTTGGGTTGATATGATTTTATTTTAATGCAGTTTGATTTACCTAACCTGGCTGTATGTGGAGATTTTAACAAATGTTATTGATCCATTTTTAGACTGAAGAACAACCTGTCCATTTATATTATGGTAAATTATGTTATGTTGATTTATAGTGTGCCCAGATACCACCCAAGGACAGTCTCCAGGCGCTCACATGGCTCTGCAAGAAAGGGGACGGGATTGGTTAGTGAGGGAAGATCGACAGGATAGGTCCAGAACCAGGAGAAACTGGCCTCTGTGTGTGTTGGCTTACCGATGGTAGGCTGCATGCACGGGCTTGTTGTATCTATACAGGTAAAGGCGAATGCCTGGGATGTTTCTATGTGGCAGAACTTGAAGGGAAGGATATATAGAAGCCCCACCATGATTGGCACCTGTTCCTGATGATAGAAATGACAGGTGACCACGTGGCAGCCAGTAGGGAAAGGAGGGATAAGGAAGAGGTTGTGGATGCGTAGGGGGGAAGTAGGGAAACCAGAAAAGGGTTAGGGGAACGAAATGGGATAGTTAAAGGGATGTTAGGGAAAAACACACCTTGATACTCTTGCATTCTCACCTAGTGACCTGACATCACCTAATAGCAACCAAACCTGCCTGGAGAATTGAATACTGCCTTCTGAAGTCAGTACACACCCATTCCTCAGAGCCCCTTGTACCGAACATTAGAGACCAAAGCATTAGACATCTAACACCCCCTTAATGAGAGTTGAGGCAGCCAAATGGACATGGCAACATAATGAAACAAAACAGCAGGGAGCTTCTCCCCTCATGATTGACAAAACTCATGACTGGATCGAGAAGGACTTGTGATTGACAAAGACTCATGGCCTGTTAGGCAAAATGTAACATGAAAGGTACACAACACTGAACATGAAGCATGAGGTTAGCAACAGGAAAACATTCCATTCCGCTGCTCAGCAGTCTAGACAGCGTGTTACTCTCACATGACCGTGTTTTACTTCCCACGGTTGCTTCCTGCAGTTCAGAACCCTATAGAATCCCCACGACCCTGTCCGTTCACCAATTTGTGTGGAAATAACTTTTCTTGGGAGCCAACTTAGAAGAATAATGGGTGCACATGCTCTCAACAAGACCTCATATTGAAATTAACACATGAATGCAATGCAAACTTAACTGAAGTCCGGGTGCCTCGTGAGAAAATCCGTACGCTGTAGGATTCGCTGTAGTTCACCGGAGCTGGTGTGATCACTGCCATGTAGCCCGGATCCGTCACACAGCTTCCCTGGTTCCTGCCACCGTTCACCAGCTGATGTCTCGTTCCTCACACCGCGTCCGCCTGTGCCGATATCATCAATAATCTGCACCTGCCACTGCCGGAACAGCGGTTTTAAGCTAGCAAGCCTGTGTGCCGTGTGTGGATCCACGCAACCGCCAGAGATCGCTGGGAGTTGTATATCGCACTAGCCCTATCCTTTTTCCTGACACTATGTGACTATTTGCTATGTTGCAGTTGTGTATGTGTGTTTTATGTGTAGATTGGCAGGTGTTTAAGGTTGTGCGCACAGGCTTTTGTGTCCTTACGGGTAAGGTCCAGTGTCTGTGTTTGTTTGTTGTGTGTGTTATTTTATTTAAGTATTTATGTTAATTCTTATTACACACCACATGCCCGTGGCCCTCAGGCTTGCTTGTTGCTTGTGTTGGGTTTGTGTTAGGGTATAGGTTGGCTAGCCCAGTGGGCATTTTTAGTGTCTGGGTAGTGCGTTTGAAGAGGTAGATGTGGGTGGTTAGTGCGTTGGCTATGTGATAAATTCTTCTATGTGGCTAATCTGCACAATCCCATCTCTTATGATAAAATGACTAATAATCATTTCTCTATCTTAGTCTGACACATGGTTAATCTTCTCAGTTCTATCTAAGTGGGACCCATGGCTAATCTTCACAATTCTCTGAGTGTGATGCATGGTTAATCCTCACAGTTCTATGTAAGAGTCACACATGGTTAATCCTCATAATTCTATCTAACTTTGACGCATGACTAAACTTCCTAATTCAAAGTGTGATGCATGCATAATCTTCACAAATCACTCTAAGTGTGATGCATGGCTAAACATATTAAAAACTTCACCATTATATCTAAAAAGGATGCTTGGCTAAAAAATCACAATTCTATGTAAGTGTGACACCTGACGAAACATCACAACTCTATCCAAGTGTGATGCATGGCTAAACTTTAAAATTCTATCACAACATCCCGCATGGCTAAACTTTATATTGCCCTTTAAGTGAGATGCATGGTTAATCTTCACTATTCTTTCAAAGGTGGATGCCTGACTAAACTGCACAATTACATCGAAGTGTGATGCATGCAAAACCTTCACAATTCTAAGTGTGACCCCGGCTAAACTTCACAATTCTATCTAAGTGTGACGCATGGCTAAATCTCACAATTCTGTCTATGTGTGATGCATAGCTAAGCCTCATAATTCTTTCTAAGTGTGATGCATGGCTAAACCTCACAATTCTAAGTGTGATGCATGGTTAAACTTCACAATTCTAAGTGTGACGCATGGCTGACATTTACAATTCTAAGTGTGACACATGGCTAAACTTCACAATTCTATCACAATTTAAAAGTGACAAAACACATAAAGATCTTCTTCTCTGTTTATTGGAAGTGGGCTTGGTACATTCCTGGAGACTTGTTCATCCTACTGATGTTGACATAATATTTAACTCTATCTCTCATAATACAAGGTCCCGTGTTGACTATATTTACATTTGAAATCCCTATCTGGTACAGTGGTAAACTCTAGTATTGAAAGCCCAGCAATATCAGATCATACCCCAGTAATCACGAATCTAGAGTTGAACAATTTGGTTAAAGGCTCCAACAAATGGAAATTGAATAACTCTTCACTGGAAGATCATATATTTGAAGAATCATTTCTCAAATGTCATCAATTCTTCTTTGAAATCAATACAGATTCTGACACCTCACTGGTTAATGATTGGGATACTTACAAACTTACAAGGTAGCCTTACAATGTCATATCATATAATTTGTGGCCAAAATAGCTGAAGAAACATTTAGATAATGTATTTAACCAATTGCACTGCCGATGATAGCTTGTTTAGAGAATGTTTATCTTTACATTTTACTAATAATAAAATGCTTTCAGAACAAGATGGTGGAATGTTAGTGAAATGTAAATATAAACATCTATCAAACTTCCAACAAAGCAAATAAGGCACAAGCATCAGATCTAAAAATCAGAAAGGGAAGTTCTAAGATATCACCTATCAAAAATGGACTCAGCAGTGGTAGTATCTGAGAAAGCTATCTTAGATGCCCTGACTATGTTTTACAATAACCTATACGGACTCACATATTGATTGCAGAACTCCCTTTGTTAGTTCAAATGAAATCCTCACTTGAATGATGATCTAAGTCCATTAGAAAATCCTATAAAGCTGGTTGACATTTTCAAGTCATACAAGATTTAAACAAGCATAACACACCTGGCCCATATGGCTTTTCTATAGATTTCTTTGAACATTTTCTGTTCACTTTATAAACATAGTTTTCTGAGATGGGTAGAACATCTGGCATGTTTTCCAAAGTCCTTCTGATTTTCTTTCTTCAAAAAGTATAATGAATTACTTAAAAATGACAAGCCAAAATCACTGATTAACATGTATTGTAAAATGTACACAGATATTTTGGCCAATACAATTGAACTATTCACACATAAGCTGATCAAACCAGATCATGTTGGGTTTGTCAAGGCAAGAAATACATCTGCGAGACTGTTTATGACTACCCTTCATATTATTAATAAAAAGAAACAATTAACTGCTAGTTATATGACAATTTCCTTGGATGCTGAGAAAGCATTTGATCGTGTTGAGTGGGAGTATCTTTTTGAAACACTTAGATGGCATGGGGAATGGTTTTGTGTCCCTGGTTCAACTTTTATATTCTGACCCCAAGACCTCAATGTTTATGAATGGTCCTTTCTCCCCTTGCTTTCTGTCGCAAAGAGGTGCCTGAACGGGTCCTTCTTTATCTCCAATTCTTTTTGTTATATCCCTTGAACCTTAGTTGGAACTTATTCAAATGAACGGGGATATTCTGGGTATTAGATGTGGCAAATTTGAAACTAAGTGTGCAGCTTATGCGGATGACATCCTGGTCTTGTTGAAGAATCCAAGAGAAACTCTCGCCAACTTAATGGATACTATTAAAACATGTTCTCAGTTCTATGGGCATACATTAAATAAGGGCAAATCAGAAATGCATCCACTTAATTCTCTATGTCTCAAAAATGATTTTGCTAATTCTGGTTTGAAGTGGTGTCCTGTCTACATTAAATATTTAGGAATCTTCATTGCTTCCTCAAATGCACCTATAATTTAATTGAATACACAAACCCTTTAACAAGATTGTGTGAATCAGTTGCTTTGTGGTCCCAATTATGTTTGACGTTGTGGGGTAGACTGGGATCCATTAACATTATGTACATGCCAGTGTTTCTGTATTATCTACAAATGCTTCATATTCCTTTACCAGCATCTATTTTCAAATCTATCAACACAATCGTTCTATATTTTTTGGTGGGTGACAAGAAAAAAAAAAGAGAATCTCTTGCAGTTATTCAAAAAATGGATAGATGGATGAGGAGTTAGATTTGCTGATTTCAAGTCTTGCCATAAGGCATTCATACTGAAGCAAGCCCAAAACTGGTTTCTCCCTAATGAATATGACAATATACCTAGATGGGTGCCAGTTGAAAAAGACCTAGTTTCACACTTTGATATTAAATATATAACATATATTTGTAGCTGCACTAAATCTACATTTTCCAAACCCATTTATTTGACAATTTCCTATTTAAGAGAATTCCACTTCTATCAAATAGATAAACCATCAAAACCTATATCACTATTTTTATGGTGTAATGAAAACATAACCATAAATGGTAGACCAGCACTAAGGAAATGTTGTTTAAATAGGGGGGTAAGACACCTTAATCAAATTATAGATGGATCTAATATTCTTACCTCTGAGGAATTTAACATTACATTTTCTATTTCTGGCGTTACATCTAATCATTATTTTAGTCTAATGAATGCATATTTGGATTGCTTGAATAGACAGACTTGTTATGGACCCAACTAGACTTTGCTACATGAAGTCCCTTTGTGAATTTAAATCATCTAAGTGCTGTGCAATATTGAAGAAGGGATGACATCCAAACTATAAATGGCCATCAGAATTACAGTGGAAGACTGATTGTGAAGCATAGTTTAATGATGTGTCATGGTCTATTATTTGGTCTAAGATTAAGTTGATTTCCACTTTGGCAAATTTAACACAAACACTTATTTTGTGCCTAGAGCCTTTCTAACTCTGTTAAAATTATTTAGAGACAAATTCTCTAACAATGATTCATGTTGGTCATGTTATTTGGAAATTGGCTACTTTAAGCGCATGATCTATGAATGCTCTCTTTTAAACAAATGTTTGCATCAGGTATGGAATTTTCTTCAACTGAGATTTAAAACCTCTATCCAGTTAAGTTTTTCCAATATCTTATTAGTTAGTCTGGTGTTTAATTAGATGGAAATTAAACCACCATATGTTTTTTTTAATGTATTCATTCTAATCGCAACATGTTTGATAACATCTAGTTGGAAGGACTTCCAAAAGATTACTTTAAAATGTTGGTGGGACAACATATGTAGCACTCATAGAATGGAGAAATGTATTGCAAATACACCTGCCTCTCTTTCAAATATAAAGGAATTGTTTTTCTTGATTGACTATTTAGACTAATACATAATGAACTCAAATGATAACAGGATTTTGTATCAAACTATCAATTTCTATTAATATAATTACAGTTTAGGTCATTAATATAATTTGAATGTTAATGGATATAGCATATGTATGACATTATTATATCTGTATATGTTTCACCCTTTCCTTCTGTTTCTTCCCCCCTCTTTTTATTTTTGCTGTTATTTTTTGTTTCCATGTTCTGAGTACTTTTTAGTTTTACATTGGATTAGATTCTTCCAAGCATCCTTTAATACGTTTCATGATTAGATATTTAAAAGGTTGTAGTAGTAACTCATAAACAGGTTTGAATTGCTGAAATATATAAGATGTTTATAAACTGTAATTCTCTAATGTTATACTTACGTCTACAATTTGCTACTATGGAAATCATTGCTTGAACATACTGTTTTACTTGACCTGTTCCTATATAATATGTATAACAGTCAGATTTATTACAAGTGGATAGGCAAAGTGTCAGCTTTCAATTTTGTTTTGAACTCCTTGGTCAATGTTTTTGAACTCCTGAAAGAGGAAGTCCATGTTCATTCGGGAATCCTTTTGGAATTGACAAGGGAGGTATCCGGTTGTGATTACTACTTGGTGGGCCTAAGATCAGTCATCAATGGAAATGTAGCTGAAACTTTAAAAGAACTAAAAATGGGAATGCAACAGCAGGACACTGGTCCCTCTAAGCTGCAAGAGTCTTGTGCCTTGATGAATCATCCTGTTGACTCACTGAATAGCAATATTGTCCTCTTGAGGGAGAATCCATCTTTATCTGGCAACGACAAGTAAAGTACTGATTCTGTGGTTGTGCCTGATCAATGTCTAGATGATACTCCACTATCCGACTCCATATTGGAGAAGTGTATGTGGCTAACTCAGTCATGGAATGGTCCTCAAGTGGAGATCGTTGGGCCTGTGGTCTCTTACCTGACCATCGACAATGTAACTATTGTGTCTGAATCCAAGAAGTGTAAGAACAAATAAAAAAAAGGAAAAGGCGCACAAAAAAACAACCCCCTGGGAATTGTCAGGATAACTAAGAGATACAATTTCAACTTACGATAAAACATCAGGAGGCCCGGAAGATCCCGAATGTTATAAAATTTAAGTTCATGAGGACCATTAAACATCCCCTGAAGGAAGGCTGCAAAGCCAAAAATAAGGAATTGGGAGCTTCAACGAGCCCTGTAGATGTGCATCTTGAAGAAGTGCCTTGATTGGCATCCAAGGGTTCTGGCTTGGATTGCTGCACTCAATGCTCACAAAACATCTTGTCATCCCAACACCGAACTAAAGGAAGATCAATTTCTTAATGTGGGGTTGCAGATGGACATCATTCAAACCATTATGAAATTGGAACCTATATTTTATTGTTGGAAGAAAGTAACTCATTTTCAAGAAGTGTTGTGTTCAGTGAACCAATCCCTGGCCAAAAAAATAAAATAAAACAATTCTGCTAATGTCTGGGAGGAGGGATGCATTGTAAATAAAAACTTGAAGGTTGCTGGGGTCCCTCAGGGAGTCCATTCTGTCTGTCCTATGGAATGGTATTCTCATGCACATGTAACATCTGGAAGTAACGATTCTGAGGTAGTTTCCTCTGCCCTCTTCTCCTTTTGCAATTCCGAGGGTGTGGATGAGATGTATTACAAGGGGGAAAGAATTAAAATCTTTAAAACACAGTGCAATTTTGTCCATCTTTAAGGAAGTAGCTGATGTGTATTTCCTTTCCTCGTGGGATATAGCACATGTGTGTTTCCCTATTGGCAAATGTGCTTATGTAGTTGAAATGGGATTTAAGACTCGGGTGGGAGCTAATGCTATTCTGGCTGTGGGTTGTAATCTATTGGCTCAGGGTTACGAGGTTTCAAGCAAACCCCTACGTGTTTTTGGGCAAGAAGTTCACAGTATAAACTTGCATAGTGGGAGAGGTAATTCTGTCTAGATGTCAACAGTAACTGTACTTAAAAAAGCAGAGGGTGTTATAGGGGTCGTCGGGAGATCTTCAGGCCATTACTAAGTCTAAAGTGTGGAGTCTTCTGTGCAACATTCTAACACAAATCTTTGAAAATTGGGGGCAGCTGAGGACTCCTTTTAGTATGAACTGACTTTAAAATGTGACTTTAAAATCATTGGCTGGGTTACAAGGAGCTCCAGCTCTTTTAAACATGTGGTGAACAGGCAGGAAATCTATGGAAAGTTTGATTCAGTGATGTTCCAGGAGACCTGGTTAACCATCCCATTTAAGATGGACATGTTTTCAGTCACTGAACAACTCGCAACCAATGTGGGTAAGGTCGATTGGAGGGCATTTGATTGCAGTGAGAAATGCCTTCATAGCTGACATTGAAGGAGTTGACTGTGAAGCTCGGGGCATCTTAGCTTTAACGTTTGATCTTAGGGGTGGAGCTGCCTTGAAGCCTACAATGGCTCTATATATTGGAATCCCTCAAGCACCCTTTTGTCAATGTTCCTGTCCGCTCTTTCCAATCTGTTACTAATTAACACTTTATATGACCCTGTGGGTATAATCCTAATGGGTGATCTGAACTTCCAATTTATCCATTCTTGTAGAGGGGCTTCTTCCAAATCAAAGAGCCTTCAGTAACTGGGAGCCAATGGTACTCATTTTTATCAGAGTGGTAGTAGATGATGGCAAATAGGAATATAGAGGGAGTTTTCCCTCAGGAGTGGTCTTCAGGGTTTAACAATCGACTATCTGTTTTGACCAGAGAGTGGTTTGATTATTGTTCAAATTTGTATATTAGAGTGTTGGATGTGAATGATCACAACATGTTGATTGGATCTTTTGTACTACCTGATTTAAATCTAACAAAATGTCAAATTGAGCTTATCTATGTGAATAATTGTAGGAACAGAGCTGTGAGGTTGGGGGGGCATTGAATATTAAATCGTTCTCTTCATGCCTCCGTTTTTCATCTTCTCAGTCTGAGCTGAGATCTCTCAATCTCTCTGCAACCCTTTGAGTTTTGAGTATTTTCTTTGGAATTAAAGGGATCCGAGCATAGCAGCAGTAACATCGAAGACTAATCAGTCTCATACCGTTGATGATGCAACATGGCTGTGGACAAAAGAGTTGAGACAAGCAATAAGTGATCTGCAGAGTCCTTTGGTGATTCACTCTGAAAAGTTGAAACAAACTACCTTCAAAAGAATGGGGAGTTGATGTTGAAGGCAGTGAGCAGTTTAAACTCCTGATCCTTTTGGTCAATTGTTAATCATCGGCAGGCTCCCCAGAGCTGTATGCAGATTATAGGGGTGACAGAATCCTCTTGGAAACATTTTTGGGGACATTATATGGGAACCCTTCTGACCCAGAGTTTGATCAGCCGGTGAATACTCCTTGGCAAGTAAATCTATCCAAGCATTAATTAGTTGATCTGATCATAAAGTCCTCTTCTTTCAGGGTGCCCAGCCCTAATTGTTTGACAAATCAGATTGTTAAATTGGATGTTAAACTATGGGCGAGACTGCTCTTGATATTGTTCAGAGAGACTTTAAAGGAAAAACCTTTACCAGATTGCTGGCATTTGGCAATTGTAATTCTAATTTATAAGAAGGGCGACCGGGTGGATCCTTTCAATTACTGCCCAATCACCCTCCTGGATGCCACTGCGGTTTTGAGGGATTTGGAGTCCTGGGCTGAAAAAATGAATAGTCTATCTAGGCATCAGGTTGTATTCCGAAGAGGTTTGCCTACTTCTTTAAATGGCATAGTTATGAGTATAGTGACAGTCTGATCATTCAGTAGGGTGGACCGACTTTGTTTTGCTCATGGGCATATCATGCTTGATGTTCTGGATAGAGTCCGCCTTTGGTCTAAATTTCTGAAATGGGGATTCCATCAGAATTGCTGTCAATTATTGTAAACGTACATGATCGCTTGCAAATGTTGGTCGAATTGGATATGCTGGGCAACCTGTCTGCTCCTTTTGTGATTGATAGAGACATGAGATTTGGATGTATACTGGCTCACTGTCTCTTTAACCTCTACCTTGCAAATAAGGCAGAGTCATTAGATCAGACAGCGCTGGCTTGCCCTAGGATAGGGGCAAAAAGATTGAACTGGATAGCCTATGCCGATGACATAGTGCTTCTCGATTATGCTCCTATGTGCCGCAGTGACTGCTGGGTCCCTTGGATGATTATGCAGTCCAAAATGGTTTACAGATAAACCCAGGAAAGTTAAACATTGTTAAGTTTAAGAGTCCATTGCAGAAATCGATTCCTTACAAACGGGTTATGAATGAATTTTATATTCCAGTAGCGAATTAAGTCCTATACTTAGGCTTCAAATTGCCATCTTTTCCAGCATTTTCCGATGTAATTCTTGACCTGGAAGTTAAAGTAATTCATCTTTCCTCACAGATGAAGAAGTTAGTACATACATAGTGTAGGTTTTCCATTCTGCCTTTGGTTACATTTTATAAGGGCAAGGTTATCCCGACTTTAGTAGATGGCTTGGATGCTAATCCTCTAGTTTGGCTGATAGATTGGTCTTGTTTGGAAGGAAGATTGTGGAAGAGTGAATTAAATCTGCCACATAGCTTGCCCATTGCGAGTTTAAGATACGGGATGGGGTAGCAATCGATCCGAGCCTATATGGACTGGAGGGTCATTTCCCTATATTGTTGGTACCACAGGGGAAATCTTTGTATGAAGATATTGATCCAATGATGTGTGCAGCAAGTAATCTGTTTTTGGTAGAATTTAGGAGAGTGGTGCAGAAAATTCTTCAAATGTGTGACCGCTCTGAGGAGGATCTAATCCTTAATCCAAATAATCGTTGAAAAAATGGGATTGTATGCACACAATATCTGTTGTGCCTGACTTGATGCTAGCAAAACCACTGTCGGAATATGGTAAGCCAGGAGGGTTGCGACCAGCTTATTTAAGATGTTTTCCAAGCTCTAGAGGGCGTTCCAAGTTTTTTAAGGTTCTGTCTCAATCTCCTGCCAATGGATTAGCTTTATGGATCTCTATGAAAATAACCACTGTCCGCTATGTTTGTATCAAAGAATTCAAACTCTTAGAGATGTAATGCTTAAATGCACAGGCACCTGGGATCTGAGAGTTAAAGATCTGTCATGCTTTGTGCACAGGACACTTGGCTGTCTTCAGCTTATTTTTGTGAGAGGTTAATATCAGGACACGAAACTCGTTTGGTAATTGAAGTTTGGAAAGTTCTGAGGGAACTTGATCTTATTTTAAAATAATGTATGGAACAATGTGTGATTAATTTGCTTTTTCTGATTTTAATCATGGATGAGATTTTTCGTTAATGTTTCGATTTTGTATGTATATGTGAAAAGTTGTTTTTTGTATAAACTATAGCACATTACATTTAAAAAAAATACAAGTGGGCATACGCTTAGATTAATGAAATCTATGTTTTTATTTGAATCTGAACAAAAATCAATACATTAAACAACGAAAAGGGAGACATGTCATTGATTTTCACAATGTTTACCTTTCTTTCTTCCTTTATGTTTATTTCAACAGATAAGTCATAAAAGCCATACATCACAGACAAAAACGAAAAACAAATAAAATACAGTTACGTATAGTCCATTATCTAAGTAGAGCAATATATAGATAAAGTGCAGCATTCTAATATTTGTGCAGATTTATACACAACTTGTGCAAAAAAGAACATAAGTTTTGAAGAACTGAGTTAGTAGGAGGCTCTCAATTTGCTGGTAATTTCTTTCATTTCTTTTATGATTCGTTTCAATATGTATACCTTTTATGGAATGTTATACGAAATGTGTGAACTGATTGCATGGTTTATAAACATAATGGTTGGTATTATTTTGTTTTACTTTTTGAAAAAACGTTTTGTTATTAATGAATTTCTAGTTTTATTCTTCTCTTTTATAATGTTTATATGTTAAGTGTATAAGGTTTTAATTAACCAATGTGCACTATATATAAATAAAACAAATACGAAATAACAGTTCCCGATGTTAAAAATGTTGCATATCAAATCAGTCAAATCAGTCAACAGTATTCTTCAACAGTGTTTGGCATAAAAAGGCCTTAGAATACAAGGTATCCTTAAATGGAATCACAGTAGAAAAGGGCGGAAGCAGTGGGTGATAACCTACTGTCCCTGACTTTCAAATCTACTTGCTTTCTACGGGTTCACCTGCTAAAAGAAAGTGAAAATACCACAAAGAATCTGGGCTTTTCAATTTCGTAGAAGCATTATTTGCCAAGTGGATGTGCTTTTCATCAGTCCATTCATCAACCCACTTCCAGTTTCTAAAAACTGAAACTGCTGAAGTCATTCCACGAGTCTTGTTGGGGGTTAGAGTCAGGTGTGTCTGGAGTTTAGATGAGACTAGTCGAGGGGTTTGTCACAAGACAAGATGATGTGAGACTTGTCAGGACATAAGATGAGATGTGATGTGTCCCTGGATGTTCTGGGGCATGAAGTGAGACTTGTTGAGAGAAGTGTTTAGAGATGAGGCTTGTCAGGAGATGTGATTCTCCTCAGCTTTCGACCAGGTTATCGGAGACGGCTGTGGGTGAAGTTGGCATCCAAAGGAATAGACAAAAACTTCTTGGCGTCATCAGGGAACTATACACCAGAACCTCAGTACAAATAAAATTTGGTTTCCATGGTCAACTTACACAGAAAATCCAAATTATGAGAGGTGTCCAACAGGGCTGCCTACTTGCCCTAGTTCTCTTCTGCATATATGTAAATGATATGCCCAAATGTGTCAAAGAAGCTGCAAGAGACATCCCTTGCATCAAAGGGAGGCATGTGTCTATGCCTCTTCATGAGGATGATTCCCTTCTACTTGTCAGGACACTAACACCCTTAGAACCCAATGACATGCTCTATAATCTTATTGCTCCCTTAACCATCTAGTCCTGAACAAATCCAAGTCTAGAGTTATGGTCCTCATAACTCAGCCCATTATTACCTTGCTTGGTCACACAAAAGTACAATTCATTTTTGAGCGACTGTTTATTACTGCATTAGCACAGTATTATCACAGAAGAGTCTGATTTTTCCCAGAAATAATAATGATGAACATTGAGAGTTTTGGTAAGCGTTTGTGTTGAGTTTATGGACAGAGCCAGGAGTGCACAGCTCTACAAGACATGGAAGTTGCAGCCAGAGCCTTTGTGTTGACATTTTTTGCATTATGTTGTCTCTATCTCTTTACTCTCTTTGTGTTGCAAAAGGATCTACTATCTCACACACACAGTGAAGCATATATTAACACAACCCCCGATTCATGTTATCACTGAAGCTACATCTGAGCAGGTCACTGGTGCTACCCGAGAAGTAAAAAGTCTCATGAGAAGCACAGACATGGATTGTGGGCATGTGAATGCCTATTTAGCTGATTCAGCCCACATGTCTAATAACGTGTGGTATCAGCATATGATCAAAGGCGGGAGAGAAGCCACGCAGGAGAGCTGCTATGTGTGCTCTCTCATCCCCTATGACATGAGTGCTTCCAGAACATTCATAGCCACAGAAGTTCCAGCAGCTAGAGCACAATGCCTTATGTACTTGCTGCTCTGCACCACAAGGGGCAGATTTCAAGGAAAATGGGCCACACCGCAATGGATATCACAGAAGTCGTTCCTGTATGAAGACAGCTATATCAACACTCAAGCAGTGATAGGTGACTACTGGAGCCCAGACAAGACATTCAAATACATTTTTGATGGCCCAAACAGAGTAGAAGCAAGGGTTGTGACACAAAGGGAATTGCAATGTCTTACGACAGGGAGGAAAGAGACAGGAGGGCTGTCGGGATGTAGGGAGAGGCCTGAACTGCTGGTGAACAGAAAAGTGTTCACAGCAGAAGGATGGATGGAAGGGATGGTGGGGTGCAAAGCACAGGCACTCCTGATGGTTCCAGTAGAAGTAGTACAAAAGGAAAATGATGACTGTCTTAAGGAATGGGCTGCAAGAGCAAAGAGAATGAAGCAAACCCTATGACACATATATTGCTCGAGGATGCTTCCATGTGTTTCCAGAATGATGGTCCAGTGAAAGTTGGAATGTACAAAGGATGCACACGAACATCAAAGACACAGGACATGAGGGCCAGTACCGTAGTAATAATGGACCACTGTTGGGCCTCTGGTTCCAAGGCGTACATGCAACTATCACCAAACTGGGGAGGGATATCCTCACTAGTGCAGCTGAATACACCAGCATTAGTGGTGCCTCAAAAGAAGATACAAGTAGATTGGTTCCCCAAAATGAATACACACCAGACAGAAGAAGACAAACTCCATGGTGCTGACAAGAGTAAAGAGAGGAAACTACATATCAACAAAGATGGAAGAAACACTGGATCCGATTCCACCACAGCACAGACCGTTCAGCAGGACTGAAATGTTTTTTGAGTCAGTTGTTCGAGGAGTTTAGGCCAACTCAAAAGTCAAGTGGCTCCAAATCACCAGGTGGGAACTGTTGCAGACAATAAATTCAGCCATCAAGAGGTTCAACGCCATCAATGAAGAACTGAGAGATGTCAGACTGATGACCCTACAGAACAGATACATTGCTTATCTCCTCATAGCCATGGAAGGAGGCATGTGCAGAAAGATCAGGCCATCTTGCTGCACATACGTGCCCTTCCACGATGGTGAGAATGGGACACTCACATAAGCACTAATGCAATTATGAGACCTATATGTCAAGATGGAGGAGGTAACTAGCCGAGTGGGAGAAGTTGAACATTGGCTGACATATATCTTTCCCTGGATACCACCATCAATGGCTAATGGACTGAAGGTATACATAGCTGCCTTAGTGATATTAATGCTAGCATTCTGTGTCATTAGAATAGCTGCATCACAGTGCAAAAAGACAACAGAGAAGACAATAGGGATGAAAATATTATTGAAAGTAGAAACAAAAGCAGATGGAAAGACACACACTTTCGACATGTTACAGTCACACCTGAAGCAATGTCCTCTCTTTCCTCCAGACACAAGGGTCTCATTTTCCCCAGATCCACACAACTACATGGGAAGATGGGTATGGTGCAAGCCCGATGGAGACTACTGCTATATGACCTGGAGTTTAGATGAACAAGCGAAGCACGCAGTTCACTGGGGCGGAGTGGCGAAAGTACAGATCCCAAAGCCGCACATGAACAGGGAGAACTGCCAAGGAAGGGTGGTAATCTGTCAACCAGCGGGTGGATTACAGAGGGAGACCTAAACATTGCCCTCATTGTACCTATGCCACTCTCATCTTGGCGGCAGGGAAATGAAAGGTGTACATCTTTCCTGGTCCCCTCATCTCCATTGTCAATGTACTGCAGGTGTGAGAAATGCTATTCACTCAGACAGCCCTTTAGACCATATCCTAATGACGCCACTGAAGATATAAGTTTGCAGTCAATGGAGCAGGTAGACTGATTGCGACCATGCAGAAGCAGATGATGTCAGGACGGAAACTATGACATAGATGAGTCAGACATGAAGCACATATACATCCCTGCATGAAGCTACACAGACACTTAGATTAAATTGCTTGCAGGCACGAAGAACAGGCTTATGACCCACTTAGAGGATGCACACACTCTTGCTATGCGGTAACCGCAAGTTGCACAGGAATACATTTGAACGGCTTGCTGATGCTAAATGCAACTGACATGGGCGGCCATGCAAATGTATTTATTTTTCTTTTATTTATTGTGCATTTTTAATCATCAAGTAAATTGTGTTTCAAAGCGAGATGGAAGCCATGATTACATTGAAGGGAATGGAAGTTGCTAAAAGGACTAGAGAATACGGAGGCAGGCTTCCAGCGCAGCCACTGTGCATATTCTTGCGATGGAGGCCAAGGGGGGAAAAGTTTCATACTAGCAGATGAGATAGGACACCTGCGTGTGTAAAAGCTGAAACTCTTCATAAAACAAGCAGGAGAAATCAAGTGTGTCCTCTCTGCACATGTGATCTGAACCTGGGAGACATAGCCTTTACTTGTGAGCCAGGCTGAGGCAGGTGTTCCCATTCAAGTGAAGGGAGGATGATACAAAAGTAATACCAGGTTCAAATCCTAATGTTCTGTCTCAAGGCCTTGAGGATCAGAGATGGCAACTTCTTGGGAACATGCAGCACATTAAGGACCGTTCTCACCACCTTGAATAGTTGCACTTGGGCTGGTAACTTTCAAAAACTCCAGAGACCCTCTTTGACCAATCCCTATTCACCTTCCATGCTAAACTCACACTTTGTTTAATCCCCCAATCGCAGTACAATAACCTGAAATATTTGTAGCTGCAACATTTGGGAAGTGGTCGCAGGAGGAGCCACCAGATATGTTTTACCCAATCCCCTACATTTTGTATATGTTGTCTACCTCACTAACCAATCCCATTCAACTCTAGATTTTTCATAATGTATCATTATTTTGTGACGTCACTGTGCCTCAAAAACTCCTGAACGAGCCTGCAAACGATGAGAACGTTTTGGGGAATGCTGTGCATTGCGTGATCCTGGTACGAGAGCTCTCAAAAGAAACATTAAACTTTTGGTACATTTTTGGACTCTTCTGTTTTTTGAGTGTCGGACATTTCCTTGGCCCAGTTCCTCTTGCTGTAATCAGGGAGATAAAAAAATCCCTCAACTTAATTCAAGACTTGGGAGAAGTAATGAGATGAGTTGAGACTTGTTGGGAGCAGTGTAAGGAGATGAAATGACACCTGTTGGAGAAGTGTCAGGAGCAGATATGACGACTTGTTGGGGGGCTGCCAAGAGTGAGATGACATGAGAGTTGCCAGAGAGTGTGATGAGTTGAGACTTGCCATGAGATGAGATGAGATCACAAACGTGTAGGTCTGCTATTTATTGCCCTAGCCTGGTGGCTCTTGTGCACGGGAGGGACCATTCCATGGCTGTTCCCAAAGCTGCAAAGAAATTGAACGTTAGGCAACTCTGCAAACAAAAGTGTTAAACAATCAAACCAGAGATGGGATGTGCTGTGAGTACTTGGATAAAATAACTGACAGTACATGGGTGGAGATGTTTACCCTTTCAGGTGATTATATAAAAAAATAAACTAACAAAGGCCTATCTTATACCATGTCTGTCCATCCTCAAACCTACCCTCCTTCTGGCTGCCACACTTGTTAAAGGGCTTAGATGATAACCTGCCCTGGCCCCACCGTGACCTCTTCCCTGGGATCCCAACATTAAAGGGGTTAGCACGTTCTTTAACAGTCCACATGCACCCTTCTTTTAACCTAATGTTGGCAGCGTCAGATTGCTCTTGTAATTGTTTGATGTTCTTTGTCCATATTACAGGCATTCTCTGCAAACAAGCATTGCTTTGGGGCACAGTACCTCATGTCCTTTCTGTCAGGTTCTTCTGCCATTTGACCATATGTGGCCCAGACCTACATTCAGTCGCGGTTGGCTCCCATGGGCAGAGGTCTCACCTCTCATGGGAAAGGGCACTGGGTTGCCCTGGCCTTTTGGGTTCGTCTGTGGCAATGCCCAGTCAATTTACCTCATCTGTGGTGTTGCTGTTGTTAAAGCTTCACGGCTATACATGCCCGTTTCCTCAGTGCAATTTTAATTGTAATGCAGCCCACGTGCACTCTTCCTTGAGCAGGATTCGTTCCTCACGGGTGAACCCCAAAAACCGAGTCCCTCACTAGTGTCCACCCAGGCTCTGCCTGGCTGGGTGGGGACTCTGGCTGACACATTGCTCTCCTCTGGCACTCCAAGCAATGGCGGGTGTGACAGCATCAATCTCGAGGCAACCACCACAGGTAGGGCGACACCTTTCCGTTGCCACGAGCACTGTCTGGCCCGAGGGTGGGCAGATGCCTCCCAGGCTATCTGGTCCATGCAGGCTGCCCTGCCAATGCTACTGGGGCCAGCCGGTTCTGCATCTCTTCATAGTCCACACTGTCTGGTCCTGGGGCGGACTCACTTTTCCCCACCGGTCATCGCCATTTTTACCCGGGCTGCACTGTGTACACGGAACAGGGTTTTGTACTTCTCCGGCCTGCCTGGACTAGCCGTCAGCTTGGCCATATGGTTCCCAGGCTGTGCTGTCTGGTCCTGGGCTGCCCCATTCATGCGACTCTCGGATAGGTGGCCATCTTCACCCTGATCATTGTCCCTGGGCGCAACCAAACTTGCTCCTTCTTCTGTTCCCGCCCAGTATTGCCCCAGGATGAGCACACTCACTGCTCAATCACTACTTGTTCATTGCTGTGGCGTTTCCAGACTCTTTTAACTGGGGTGGCCCAAGTGGGGCACTGACTTATGCTGGGGTGGCATGAAGTACGAGCACAAACACAAATAATTATCATAGTTTAGGATAATGGGGTGGCACCTGGGGTGGCCAATCAGATTCCAGGGGTAGCACGTGCCACCCCAGGCCACTCCCTAGACACACCACTTGCTCCCGGGCTGCCTGGCTCGAGCAACAAGCGTTTGGTTTTAATTCGGCCCTCTCTGTCTGAATACGGTCTGAGTACCAGGCAGGCCGCCAGCTTTCCAGGCCATGTAGATCTGCCAGGTCTGCACTTCATACTGCACTGCTTCTAGGAGACGCGGCATGGCTAAATGACTTCTAGGGGCCGCGAGAGACCATGACCCCCCAGGGAAAATCTGACCAGTCTCATGTCTCTCCTTTCTCTCCAGCCATTCCCCTGATGATTGTTTTCAACGTCCTTATGCTTCTGGAGTGGAATCCTCATGGCAGGTAATACCACACTCCCCGGCAGGGGTGGCTTCACCATTGTCTCCAGTCTAAAGAGTCAAGGTGCTCCCCTAGCCCCCACGTACAGTCAGGTATGTTGTGACAAATCAACTTCCGGGGACACCAGTGGTCCAGGGATGAATATCGGTTTCTAAACGATCAATAAGCCCCACACCTCTAGTACACCAGAAGGGATAGAAACAGATTAGAAACACAAGCAAATTATAAAACTCCTTGTCCAATTTTGGTAACGTGGACGGAATGGCAGGTTTATCTCTGAAAGGTTGTGGATCGTTGTTTAGTTGAAACATGGCGAACATACAATTATTACCAAATATTAAAAGGGACTGTTCAGTTAAGATTGTACCAAACATATCTACTTTATTAATATCACAGCAGACCATTCAAGCAACACTACGAAATACAACTCATTCTGTAAAGGAATGCAAAGGACAGACAGTTTCAAAGAAGGAAAAAGGATGCACTCTAGATACAGACAGGAGGGTGGTCAGTAAAGTAAATAATGGCAACAGTTTCAGGATAATTGGTTTCAGCGAAAAGGGATCAATTTGTGGTAAAATGACACTAGGGGCCTTTGGAGGAGGACCAGGGGGACAGAACCACAATGTACCTTGTGCTGTAAGAGTTCTTGGTGCCCAACAGGATCATGTCAGTTTCAGGATGTTTTGCAGTTTCTGTGACAGAGTACAAGACAGGAGACAGCTGCAGATATTAGGAGGCAACCAGTTTGCGAAGCAAGGCTTGACGGACGTCTGCAGGCTTGCATACACGGCGGCTCAGGGTCAGGAATCATTGTCTCAGTGCTTGTCGGTGGTTCTGAAGCACTGGTCGAGGCATCTCGGAGGTCTTTAAGCAACTGCAGAATTGCAGTCAGTTGCAGCTCCAGGGACTTGACTGCCTTGAAAATGTCCTTAAAGGCAGATGTCGTCGACGCTCATTGAGGCACTTCGCTTAGCTTCTTCACTGGGCTTGTGTCGACCGTTAAGGCGGATGGCCCAAAGCTGAGGAGACTGTTGCAGGCATCTGCCTTGTCCTTGGTTTAGGGCTCAGAGACTCTCTGGCATTTCCCACCTAGCAAGATGGCTGCAAAGCCTAGAAGGGCGCACTATATGCTGGGTGGGTACCGTTTCTGGAGCTGCTCGAGGATTCTCTGGATTCGGTATTTTTCTCTGTTGCCTGGGAGATCTTTAGGAGAGGGATCTTGCTTCCCTCTTGGAATTACTGGGCTTCCTTCACTGGCGGAAGATGTAAGGCAGACTCTACCTTCAGTCAGGGTCCAATGATGCTTTCCTGTTTCTGCTTTCGGTGAAGCCTTCAAATGATTTGCCAAAAGAGGGATTCTGTCCTCTTTTAAAGCCAAATGGGCCACAGTGATTGGTGTAGACCACGCCTACCTTAATGAACCAAACCTGGGGTCCTTACCAACAATCTCCTGTAAGCGTGAGGTCATAACCAGAGTGCTTTGCAACACAAAGGGTAAAGTGGTAAAACATATGAACTAAGTCCCACCCATCTTCCTGTCTGTTGTGGAAGAAAGAGTGTCTCTCTGTGGTTCCTGATTAAAGCGGCAGGTCTCCCTTGAAGCTGTGGCGAAACCAGACTCTCTGGCTCCTGCTAAGCACAATCTTATACCTTATGAATGGGTTACCCACACAGGGAGAACTACTGTACATAGACAGTCCCAGACATGAAAGCTCACTGTCAATTTATACTGAGGGCGGGAGCTGGCTTCAGGTTGACACAGTTGCATATGAAAGGTTGTTGGGGTTTCTTGTCTCCTTTGTTAACCTCTGCAGCCAGGCCCTTTGTGGGCCTATTTGAAGTATATTCTATTTGTATGTTAACCACTGCCACCAGCTGCAGAGCCCAACAAAAGTACAGGGTGGATCCATGGAGCCTTTGTTAGGTAATCATGCTGGCCATGGCATGTGGAAGGTGTAGGCCTCCCCTTTTGGAGATGCATTGTGTACCCGGCCTGTCATATCCCAACTAAATATGACAAGGAGGACTGCGCCTGTATGCTGTGTCCACCCAGAGTACACAGGTATATGTGTCTGTTGTGCGGTGAGCATAGGAACATGTGTGAAGATGAGCCCCACGCATTTTCCAGAGGTTGATCTACCATCATTCAATTTCATTTAAAATTTCAACAAAAACATGTGAGAGCACACCCACTGTGCGGATGGTCGAATTCCTCACATAGGTACAGTAGAAAATGCATTTACTAATGAAAAATCTTTAACAAACATTTGATTGTGTGTGCATCTTTATTTATATCTCCAATCTCCTATATAGTCAGGCTGATATGGGCCGGGGTTATATAAGACTTGCCGGCATGAGTTGAGACTTGTCACAGCAAGTGGTGGCAGATGAGATGAGACATTTCGGGGTAAGCGCTATGGTGAAAGTGCTTCACAGCTGCAATGATACTCAGAGGTATGTGCAGTGTAAGGGCAAATACACAGCTGGGGATTTGCAGAGTGTACAGTTTGTCGGGAGGCATGGAAATAGCCAGAAAAGATGGACTTGGTATTGTTTATCTATGGTCCATATCGATGTGTATTTCCATCTTTTTAAATCTGCAGACATCTTGTGCAAATAATGGTCATAAGGTTTTGTAACATAGCTTTTCAGGGAAGAGTTACAGATGAAGGAACTCTGCAGATATCGCAGTGAAGCTGGCCTCCTGGCGCTTTTTTGTGGCTTGGGTTAGGATGTCATTTGGCTTTGTGTTAATTCTTGAGGTCTTCTGATTATTAGGACAGGAGGCGTTGTGGCTCCGCTTCACTGACCCCATTACTGCCGAGAGCTCATTTCTGATTCACATCACCCCCTTCTCTGATTGCCAAACCTTTCAAATGAACACAGATTCCATAATCCTTGTGACCCCACTAACATCCCTGCCCGCATTAATGCCACAGGCAGTACTTATTAACGGTAAACATGAAATGAAGGTAGAAGTGAAGTCATAATTGGCCTCCGTGTGATCCCATGATCACAAGCAATCAGATGGCACGAATGCTTTGCTTAAGAGGTTTAATGAAACACAGTAGGAAGTATTGCAAGTGCCAGCTGCACCATGAACCCCTCGAACCACTGATGGAGAAACCGCTGCTTCCGGCAGACGATGGCTGAAGTGGAGCTAGGAGGAGCTTGCTGGTATTCAGTATAAAGCAGGAACCTTGAGCACAGTGAACCCCTGAAATATCATGATGCATTTTTCCTGAAATATCAGTGAAGTGCCCACCCCGGTAGTCTCCCCTTCAGCATATCATAACACCTGCTCTTTTAGACAGTTGGGATGGTAGCAGAGAAAATGTGCAGTGAAGCAAGTGCAACAAATGCCCTACCGCAAAAAACATATTGGTTCAGTGGGTTTTTGCACTAGCATAGTGCTAGAATTTGAGCCAGATGTTGCTGTGTATGGAAAAACGTCTTGCTGGATCTCAGATCCGGAAAAGTCCATTTGAATCAATTTGTAGCCTTCCATTGGTGGAATGATTTATTTTCTTCTAAACACTGCTGGAGCAGGATTCAAAACAAGGTCGCTAGGATCAAGGTTGAGACACTGAGATACGCCACTTCAGATCAGGTTGCCTGTGAAATCACTTACTATGTTGGTACCCTACAGGAAATGATTAAATGCGGCTTTTAGGTTTAAAAGGTATGCAGCTTTCATACTCTACCAGCAACATTATAGCACATGCTGCTCTCCTTGCTTATTTACTAGGTTTCCATGATGCATTTTCCACAAGGTAAATGTTTGTGTGAGGGATGGTGAGAACAAACACCCCTCCACATGAGGGGTTTAATCAGATGCCCCAAACCAACAGAACTGAAGGGCCCACTGGAAAAATGACCTCCCAGCCTTCAAGAACCATCACACTGAAAATGGGCTTATTTAGGCAGGCTATATAGGTATATTTCTGCAGTTGAAATCCAGAGAAAGCTGAAGAAAGAACTGCCACCCATCAAAAGGTGGTGCACTATGACAACTCAGACTCTCGTTTGAGCCTAACAATGAACCACAGATAATTGAAAATATATTTTATTAATGAGTGAAATAAACTGACTGTACTTTCGACTGTCCTATTTACAAACCAATGTTGTGTGAAAAGAAATAAGAAATCCACTGATGCAAAAGCAAAGTGAACCCTGATCCATGAAATGCACAGTATTTAAAGAATAAAGGCTGATGTTAGGAAATGTAATATGTGAGTTCATTCAGCCAAGGATAATCTGTGGGTCACTGGCAGAATTTGCAAATGCCTTCCCCATTGCAAGCCTGTTGGCCCTGGATCTGAAGAGGGAATGCCTTTGAAGCTATTGCATCCCATACATTTTTACAATTGCAATAAAGTGTGGCCTGCCCTTAAGGGTGTTCAAAGCAAGAAAACTTCCCCTGTGGCCAGAACTGTTGTCTTTGAAAGTGAATTTCTTTACAAGAAATATGGTCTAGCCAGTACATGACTGGAATGTGGGGAGGGGCTGTTTAATTAAGGGAAGCTGAACTCTGAAAACAATCACAAGTAAATAGAAGGTTTGCAGATCGAAATTGTGGTGAAGATGTCCCATGAGTTTAAAAGGACTATTATAACTGATGCATTTTTCCCAGCAACCACAAGTCACACGGCATTCATTTATATATAATTTTAAAGATAATTTTCAGGTGATTTTGTTGAAATAAAATTCATCCAGCTGCGACTTAGGCAATTGTAATGGCAAGCTTAAATGCGTTCCTGGCTGCTCTGAAAAGGTCCTGAATGTAAGAGTTAGCGGAATGGTGGAGGGCACAATTAAGTATTTGGGGAGTGAATTGCATGTTCATAACTATTATGCTTTTTGTATAAACAGCTGAAAATTACCACACGCCCATGCAACATGGTGCATACCCAAATGTTATTCTATAGAATTGCCCATTATTAACTGAAGCAGGATATATATACATTATGGCAGTTACTAGTAATTTACAAAATCTTGCCATATAGCTACTTTCTGGGCAACGTTGACATAAGAAAAACATGGGGAATTTCAAATGGGAGTTGCAATAATTCTGTTCTAGTCTCCTGAACCAATCCTTAGACAGGGGATGGTTGGGGGTTGGAGAGGAATGTGAACGACCAATCAAAGGCATGGGAATTCTTGCAGGGCACTGCCCAATAATAAAATATTGATGGTGTCATCACTGGTACATAAAGTGGATGCACTATGATAGAAGGGGGGAGCTGCTAAAAGCCGCAAGGAAACACCAAAGGAGATTTGTTGAAATTGCATCCAGGTAAAGCTTCAAAGAGGGTTGGAGCTGTCTATTGCTGCGGAGGCCTAAAGGCTGACTGAGCTCTACGGTGAAGAGCTGGGGTCCATGCTTGAGAGTGTTGTGACCATACCCCTGCCCTGTCCTCAAAGAGGGTCCTGAAATACAGCTGGTTTTCCATATTTTAAACAAAGGTTTTCAATGTAAGTAGAATTGAGCCATTTGAAACCAAAAGGTGGGGGGAATCTGCTTGCCTTAATCATTTCCCTTTATAGTGGGTGGAGGGTTAGAGCAAAACTGTGTAGATCCTTAGCTTATGTGTCTGAATATAATTTAATTAATTCCCATTTAGCAAAATTCTCCGAGGTGATTTTTTGTTAACATTCGAAATGAACAAATTTCAGCCCCAGTGTACGCTAAAAACAATAGTCTGTAATTTAACTGGGTAATCATACTTGTCTTATTGAGCCCGACTTCTATATGGAAGAGGGGTGTCCTTGTCCCTAAACTAGACAAATCCCTTAACTGACAACTGCCCCAACAAAAGCCTTTAAGAGGAGGGGGGTCTGAAAATCAAAGATTCCTAAATCAATTGACATTTGGTGTGAAAGTTGGATATGGCACAAAGCATTAGAGGCATTTTATTTGGCCCAGAATGCCCAAGAAATTCTGAGTCAAACGATTCAGCTCACAGCCTATCTATACTTCCACTTGCGGTTAGTGGAAGAGCGAGTGCAGAAGAGTGAGGCTTGTGCACGGAGTCAGACTGAGATTATAAATGAGGCACAGAATTAACTTAAACAGTTTAAAGATCAAGCACAGCAGAGCCATATGTATGAGTTAAAACCAGAAAGCCTCATGGAACAACTCAATAATGAGTTAAAAACCGAGCAGCAAGAGAGTGAAGAGCGTGAAACACAGTTCTCTGCGCTGCATGATGCACATAAAGGGTGTGTGGAAAATGTGAGCACAGTGTAACATAAGGTCAATGGTCAGACTATTTATAATAGAGGGCTCATAGAGGACATGATGGCCTTTCAATTGCAAATAAAGGAATTGAAAAATGAAAGCAGTCAGTTAATTATAAAAGCGGTTGATTTCCAAAATGATGTTGATCAGATATATCAGAAGGTAAATACTTTAAAACAACAGAACATTCAACTGAAAAAAGATTTGTTGAACCAGGGGAACAGTGGCCTTACACAGGAGGTGCATCAGATGAAAATGGTATCAGACAAGAATCAGTCAGGTTCTCAGGAACTGACTGTAACTAGGCAAGAAAATGTAGAACTCATTGAGCGTGTGAGGCAAGTGGAAGCTGACCTGTTCCAGGCAGCACAGTGTAGAAATGTGCAAGAGAAAGCGATTGGTTTTTTGAAAGCAAACTGCTTTGAATATGCGTACCCAATTCAGGCAGCACAAAATAAAAATTAGTCCATTTGGAATTAAATCAGGGAATTGAAAGATCAATTAATGGCCCAGAGTAAAGTGCTTGAGGCAAATCAGGCCCTGGCGTTCGAGTTAAAAGGTCAGCTCTCTGAACACTATCAGGAAATAAGGACAGGTATGAGAGTTTGACAAATTAAATTGAAAAATACAAACAGACTTTGAGGCCCCCTGACAATCAGGGTATGGGAAAGAGCCCTCTGATCCAGGGGTGATGCCCTCCCCATCAGGAACCTCATGGCAGTTAACCACAACTTCCTATGGGCCAAATGCGACTGATCTACAAAGCACAAGGAAACACGAGCCACCTAGACTTACCCAGGCATAGCCAAACTGATCCCAAATGCCAGTCCTCACCTGAGATTGATGAGTACTCATCTCTACCACACAGAAGGGAAGGTGGCTGGACCAGTGCGTCCTGGGAAGTCAGGAATAACCCTGTGAGTACTTCAGACCATGAAATCTCCCTTAATGTGAAAATGATGGAGTTGGACATAAAAGACATGAGATTGCAGAGAGACCACCTCGCTCCCTTCACTGCAGAAGACCATTCAAAGCTTCAGCCCAGGAGAGACATATTACAAACCTCCTTACATTCAGGGAAAGGGGTGGATTTCCCCACACTTCCTGAAAGGGGGGGACTAAACTGTTGAGTCAGTCTGAGGAAGAGACTGAGTATTATCCTGTGCCAAAAGGTGACTACGGGGGAAATGACCCTGAGAATTCACATCAGAAAATCAAGAGAAGTTCAGACTGCATGGTTCTGGGAGGTATTCAGAGCACATAGAAGATAGGGAATGGAGTTCCCAATAGCAGTTTTGAGTCAGAAGGTGAATGGACTCAGGTGCAGAGAAAAAGGAAGATGGGGAAACAAAGAAAGGGTTTTGTCAAAGACCCAATTAGACAGATCAAGGCCTTAAAGAGCTTCATGATCCCATACCATAAAAGCACTAAGCATTTGGTGTGGGAAAATCTAGAATTGTATGAACAAATCATTTCCTCATTTGGAATTAGAAATTATGTAAATTGTATGAAGTTTGTGAAATGAGTGTTCTCTTCTGAGTACTCTAGTTTCTTTTCGGAACTGGAAGACCAGAATAATTATAAATTGTCCAACTACAAGGCAGCCATTTTGAAACCTTTTTCCACACATAGGAACCCACAAGAGGCCCATGAGGCTGCATATAATTTGCAATGTAGGGAGGATCAGGCGCCTAGGGAGTTTGTGCAGGAGTTAAAGTGGGCATTTGCTCAAAATTCCTGGCGGGTGAACACCAATATTAGGGAGTTCATAACTACATGTTTCCATGTACTCCCCAAATGCATAATGACTCAGTTGGTGCATGATTTTCTCGAGCACTGGACCCTGGATTGGGCGATTGAACAGGCCACCCAGATCAATGAGGTCGAGAAGCCTACTGAGAGTAAAAACTAATCCAAAGCTCCCAAACCATCTAACACCCCTGCTGCAAAGGTGGCAGAGTATAAACTAGACCTCCTATGGATTTGGAGATGGGGGGCCTAAAAGTACTACTGCTGCCAGCAAGAACAATAAAAGGCAGAGGAGACCCTCCGACCCAGCCCAATGGAAGGGTAGTCAGGCAAGAGCCCAGAACAATGATCGCTCAGACCCTGCCACCTATGTAAGCCCTAGGTTCAATGGTTACCAAGCCAATCCTGGGAAATGTATACACTCTCCTTGCCCAGGGGGGACCCAACCAGTTAAGTACTGCACCAGGAAACTTCCCTCCAAACTTCTCTCAGGAGAGAAGTATCACTCCACCTCCCAATCTGATTTTTTTCCCCAGATACCTCCGAACCAGAACTTCCAAAATAATCTTCCTCTGTCTCCCCAATTCCAGGACAATAGATCCCTGAACCAAGAGAAGGGAGATTTAGGATGGAAATTATGGGGGAAATTTCCAGTATCCATGCTACTCCGGGAAAAGGGATAGTTAACCTTTTCAGGAGAAGCAAAGGTATGACTCAAGACCTCCCTACACCACAGAAAAGGTCTTGTAGCTGGAGAGACAGCTCCAGCAACTGACTGATGAACTGGGGCACATCCAACCCTCAACCAAAGAATGGCCTCCAGGTAAAGGGGGACAGCAAAGAATTGGGGGAGAAAGAGGATTCCCCCAATCCGCCCATTGCCAGTTATAAGATTTTCTTTACCGATTCCTGAATTCCAACACAAACAATTGCCTAAGATCAAATGGTATTGGATTTCAATATTAAGAAACTGACCACCAGGCTGGCAAATAACTCACACTTTCTTTGTACCCTGGAGGAGAAAGAAGGACAATGCTATGCAACGGTCAAGGTGTAAGGTCAGTGTGAATTACCAGCTCTGTTGGACACTGGATCCCAAGCTACGCTCTTGTCCAAAAAGGCCTTTGACCAACTCGATTCAAGATGGGGAGGGCCACTAAATTCCTCTCACACGACTTCCCGGATAACTCCAAAATTCTGATGGGAATGGCATTTCCATCAACGATTAAAACATCCAGTGATAGTCGTGACTCCAGAGGGCACATCTTCTTTACTCGGAAATTATATCCTGAGGAGGTTATCAACTGTGATCAGCTGTGTAAAAAAGGTCTTCTGGACCCAGACTAACCGAACTATAAAATTAAAAATGAGTACCAATTAGGTAAGCATGAACAGTAGCTGCCATTAATTGATCAACGTTTTGAGAAAATAGAATTCCATTTCAAGAACAAGCAAGTCCCAGACATCACTGTCATCTGTGTGGGAGAACAAACTGGTGATGGGAACACTTCTCCGTTCTTGAAAATCAATGTTCCTCACTGTTTTAAGTAGCAATCTACCCTGGAAGGAAACACCCCAAATGTTACACCAGTCCAAAATCAGAAGAAACCTTGTGTCCATGAAACCAGACAAGGAGGAACCAGCTCAAAGTCTGACGGACATTCAGAAAACGGGTGAACAGTTGTTTTTCCCATCCAGTTAAATGAGGGGGAGGAGCCAGTGCTCACCAGAGTATGCCTGAATAATGAAAGGAGCTTCATCAGCGAAGAAGTATTCAGGAAACTCCCAAAAGATCAGCCCATTCCCACATTTAAATTGATTGACAAATAGAAAGTAGGCCTGGAAACCCCAAATTCCAAACATCTCCTGCCTAGTAAGTGTATGCAAAATATTTCCATTGGCAACAAAAGCATGTAACATAATTGTTGGGTCGTGAGAGATGTCCCTTCCGCCTTTTATCAATCAATTTGGACCTAATTAATAATAAAGCCTGGTGACGATTGGAGGGGTAAACCCCTGGGCTTTGACAACACCGAAAAAGCATTTTGGTCAGCTCAATTGCTGCCTTATGTGATTGAGGTTCAAGTGTAAGAGGAGGTAACCATCCCAAAACAGGTGCAACAATTTACCATTCCCCTCAAAATTAAGCGAGGACAGTACCTTAAACATCAAGATGCCTATATAAATTTAAATTGCCATCCCCAACAACAAGGTTTGTATTTAAATTCCACACCTCTAGTAGACCTAGAACACAACATGGTTTGAAAATTGGTGGATAACAGCAAATGTCAAGTTATCACTTTGGATGCAGACACCTTTATTGGAATGGTGTTTGATGCACAACATTATTCTATTGATTTAGGTAATTAAATCATGGGACCAAAATACCAAACTACTGATTCGACATCAGTGACAGTATTCTTCCAGAAGCGATTTTTACTGGGCATGGGGGGATTTATTGGGTAACTCTTCCTGCCCCTACAGGGTGGAAGAGGTGACCTGTGACATCAGCATAGAGGAGCTAGTGTTCAGAGTCAAGGACCACTACCTTGAATCCCTGGAACCTCCTGTTCAGGTCAACACCATCAAAAGAGATCTCTCCACCCAACCGGAGGATACTGTTGACATTTCAAAGTCCAAGGTCTTTCCAGGTTTCAAACAGATGGCCGAGGAAAGGCTGAATCTTTCTGGTGCCTGTGAGACCGAGGAGCACAGACAAAAGCTGAAACAGGTCTTCCTGGAATTCAAAGATATATTTTCAGTGGACTGATGCGATTGTGGACACACATCCATTCATTCAACCACCATACTGACGGACCACGAGATGGCTCCAGTATTTGTCAAAACAATACCAGTTATCTCTTGCGTCCATGGAGTCACTCACAGATTATTGAGAGCTTAAAAACCTGTGGGATAATTCATCTGATCCACAGTATCTTCAACAACCCCGTACTTGGGATACTCAAACAAAACAGTAACTGGAGACTATTTGCCGACCTGAAGGAGTTGAACAAACGGGTCCATGTGTCAGGATGGACACTTTACTACATCGATCAAGGGCTGGCACAGATGCAAGGGTCAAAGATGGACACCACTATTGACCTGACCAATGGATACTGGACAGTTCCTGTGAGAAGGGAAGACCGGTACAAGCTTGCCTTTACCTTCGGGGGTGGGAGGCAGCAGTAACCGTGGACCTGAACCCCCATTGGATACATAAACTCATATGTGCTCTTCCTCTTGTGAACCATTGGGTGCATGCAATGATGTGTGTCACCACAGGCAGGAGATGAAACAGCTGGCCATGTCTGGATGTAGAATGGCTTAGTGGCTAGCCCATGGAGGGTGTGCAGAGGGATTCTGTCTTCAAGGTGTTATGATGCTGCCAGCAGGTGCAGTTCAGGGAATAGGCATGGCGTTTAGGACATGCGTCATGGGTAGCAGTATGTCTGCAGTGTCTGTGGTGGGTACGAAGCTAGGGTGAGGTGCAGTGGCATTAATCTTTGTGCATAGAGGCAGTGAATAGTTCTTCCTCAGGTTTTTGCTTCAAAGTCTAATATATTTTCCCAGAGGTGGCACCTATCAGCCCCTCCTGCATTTTGCTCAGCTACTTTACCTAGTCAATGAGAACCCAGTGCCCCTTTTACGCACTTTAAGAGATGTGTACTGATCCCTAGAGCACTCAAATGGCACTTCTGGCTGCCAAATCCATTGATATGATATGATATGATATGATATGGCATTTATAATGTGCCTACACACAAGTGTTTCAATGTGCGGCGAGGCATGGGAGGGGGAACAGAGGGAAGACAGACACTGATCCTACTAGGCCGGGCGTAATTTAGATCATGCAAGTGCATGAGAAGGGGGAAGGGGGAAGGGGGAAAGTGCGGGGGGTAAGGGGGAGGGGACAGTGCAGTACATGGGATAAAGGAATAAACAAACGATAAGTAAAAGTATGGCTAGCTGCTGGCAAGTGCATGGGTACGTGCGGGCATCAGGTGTCAAGTGCTGGTAGTGGGACTGTAGGGATACAGAAAACAGTCCCCAAGTGCGGGGGTTGCCAGGAAGACAGTGCAGGTGTGCGAGTGGCGGGGGAGGGGACCTGGGCCCGAGATCAGAGGGTGGTCAGGTAACCAGTGCATTGTAAATCTGCTTCATCTGTGAGTGTTCGGGCAGGGGTTGATCTGCAGTGTTGGGTTCTTTTTGGAGCCCCTAAAAGTACCCATCACACCCTGGAATCACTCTCATGTATTCTGGTGGTACCACCATCTACAGACTCATAAACTGCCTCTTCAACAGAATTCCATTTGTTGGCGCGATATTCAGTAGCCTTTGAATTCCGCCGCTCAATAGTGGTATCTAGAAACTTGCAGACTACTGCCTTCACCATGATGTTCACGGTTACTAGTTACACCTCTGCAGTGGCACTTGATGGTGCGGTGTTACAGAAAATAAAGCAGAGTATGCTCATGTAATGGGCAGAGTATAACACATTGTATAGTACTCAGAGTAAGTGAGGTGTAGAATAGGGTTTGAGTATCAGGGTAAAATGGGAAGAGGCGTACATTAAATAAATAACTAAGTACATTGAACTTAGCTATCACGCTTCATGCCAGGGACCAGCCTCTAGGTGCAGGACTGTGTTTTGAGCCTATGATGCTCTGTGTTGTCTTACCCCCTGAGCTATCCAACCAGCCGGTAATTTACTTCCGCAGATGAAGGGGATCTTGTTTTTTTTTTCTCAGGGGCAATGCAATGTTTTTCACCTCTGGGGAGCAGGCACTTTCTCCTCTCGCTTCCTTTATTAGAAGGCCCGTCATGGCCCCACCAGTGTCAGCTGTTTTCTTGCCCTTCTCCACTTTAAGTAGAATCTATGTTCCTCCATGCCTAGCTCGCTGCATCCCAAAAAAGGAGCCTTTGCAAATACCACCTGCAGAGATCTTTTGATCTCTCCCTATATGCATCATGACTAGACAGAAGATCCACAGAGGCTTCTGAAGAAGAGGAATTACCTCGAAACGCGTCAAGCCATTTAAAGTGGAATTTTCACCAATTTTTGATTATGTTGACATTGTATTGTTGTTTTGTAATTTCTCCTGCCTTCACTACATATTTATGTATGAATAAATAGGTGTTCGCTTTACTTTTGGACACCTAAAAACCAAAACAATTGTTCTTCTGTTTGAATTTATAAACACTGTTGAATCAAGTTTTAAAGAGTGTTCAACACGAATATTGCAAACTATATCCTAAAGAATCTACGTCCTTGCTGCTAGCCTTAGAGAGTGCAGGGGACGGGAGGACTCCAATCTTGGGTCCTCTTCCTATATTCTCTCTACAGACATACATAATACATAACAGTCTCTACATGGCTCTACATGGCATTCCAGGCCTTATTCTGTAAGCAAATGTAAATGCATACAAAGTGGCAGAATAATGTGGATAGTCTAATGTTACTACCTGTACTAATAAGAATGTATAATGGATAACTAAACATGATGCAATGATTCCTAAATGGGTAACGATGGGTAACAATGAGTAATGATTCTCTAACAATAGGTAATGATGGGTAATGTTGGGTAATGATCCATAACAAAGACTAATGATTCTACAATGATAACAAATCAGGCCTCGCTATTCTATCAGGTTCAACAATCTCTCCTATTATCATTACATAATCATGACTAACGATTTGTCATAACATGACACAGCAATGTGGCATGCTAAAACCAGGCAAAAATGCAAAGGGTAAAAACATTCTATTTCAAAATGCAAAAAAACCTTAAAATGCAAGCATTTCACGCTATCTGTGGAAAGCTAAAAATTCAAATGCATAGCTGCAACTGTGTCACAATTCAGAATAGCATATTCAAATTTCTATTAGCAAAAAGTCGTCAAAAGTCAAAAGTGTGAAAGTGTCTGCAAGCAGAAAACAAAAGTGCAATGCACAAAATCAATGCATGTGTACTGTGGATTCGGGTGTTTTCATTTTCAATGTGTCAAGCACAAAAATAACAATGTAACTTTCACAGGTGTCAAAGCTCATTTCAGATGTCAGTAGCCAAACAGGCCAAGTCAATTCATTACAGACCAATGCATACATATCAGTGTATACATCCAGTGTATTGGTCATGCAGGCCAATTCATTTACATTCCAGTCCAGGTTATTTCCAGGTTCTCACTGCATGTCAGTCTGTGATCAAATCAGTTGTATTCCAACAGAATGTATGTGTGTCCTCACATCTGCGCAAACCTCCAAGTCAGTACAAATCCAGTTCTAATGCTTACGTTTCAGCCAAGGAATGTCAACAAAGCGTGTCAACGAAGCGAGTGTTCACAAATGGGTCACAAATGTGTCACAACGAGCATATGCATGTGTTCAGCAAAGCTTTTCAATGTTTGTCACAAAGTTCTCCACAGCAACACACGTTAGCAGAGATTTTTCACAGAGCTCCAAAAAGGCAGGAGCCAGCATCAATTGTGTCGGTACCATATGCCCCTCGCTTGTCCCCATGGGGTGATCACATTGGTCCTTCACTTTTCAATGGTAGCACCGGGAAAGCCGCGTGTCAGAACTTTCAATTTGATGCAGATTGACACAGCTCATATGCTTCCTTTTCCCAAGGCCTCCATTCCCACTCCAAATTGGGAACAAAGGCGAAAACAAAGCACTGATGCACAATGCATTCACGTGGCACTCATTCAGAGTGTTTGCAAAACAATGCAGATGGCAACTCTTCAGTGGCAATTACATGCACAGTGGCCCTTGGTATAGGCCAAATTCGAGCTTCAACTTCTCTCCTTCCATGCCAGGTCATGCTGTTGCCATGCCAGTGGTCCAGTTCATGTCATGCCAGTCCCTGCTCTTTCAATGAGGGACCAGCCAACGTTGAATGCAAGTGCAAATTTCAAAGCACCATGGTGTCAATGCTCTCTCTCTTTCACTCAAGAGAGAAAGCTTCACTACTTTTCAAATGTAGACGAGGAATTCAAATGCTTTCAGAGTGCGTCTTCCTGTTAATTCCTGCATTTCTCTCTTTCATCTCAGGCCCAAACCTGTGTCTGGTGCTGGTTCTGGTTCACAAGGTAAGGCATTCCAAATGGAGTCTCTTCTTGCTGCAGATTACAAAACAGCTCACAAACAAAATGCTCCTTTAGCTTAAGAGCTTTCACTGCTCTTTCTCTCTCTCTCTTGGCACAGAATGCTGCAAGGTGTCGGTTTAAAGTCAGTCACGATCTTCACTTTCCATGAGAATAGATGTCATGCCAGGAAATTCGGGTAGCAAGCAGGTTTTGGGGTACATTCTCAGAGCACAGCCATAGGCAAAGCCACACCCTAAGGCCTCAAACCGGTCGGTCAGCATTCTCCAGAAGTGCTGCTGAAAAGTGTAGCAAAAGTCAGATGGTGTCACATCACAAGGTGACAAAAGCCAGTCTCTTTTTGGTACTGCTTCAAAACAGCCATGCAAAGTCACATAGTTTCATCAAGGTCTGGTCAAGCTGGTCTGGTCAGTCCATCATTCTGGTCATGCTGCTTTCAGTCGTCATGCTGCTGTCAATCATGGTCTGGTCAATTCATGCGAAGCAATCTGGTCAGTCAACAATGCGATCTCAGTCTGGTCAAGATGTCTTCTCCAGATTTCATGCAAAGAAAACAAAAGTGCAAGTATCAGTCTTCAAATCAGTTTCAGATGTATTCAAAGCCAAAATAACAGCATGTTCTCTCTGCGCACATCTGCACATAGCTAGTTCTAAACTCCCCATGTCTCTCAAAAGACATCAATGCTAGTTTCTCTCAGTGTCTCAGTTCTAGTGTCATCTGTCTATCAGTGCATCTGTCTAACCATGCCTGTCTCTCCATGCTGCTTAATGCATGACTCGTGCCCCCATATCTGCCCTTCTCAAAACAAAACAGAACAGCCCATTTCACGTACTCCAAAAATTGCAACTTCAAAAATTGCACATTCAAATGCTGCCCCACTGCATTCCTCTCATTCAATTGCACTCTATGTCCTACATTGTTTTCTGTGTCATTTCCATGTGTTCTAGCCACACATTCCCCTTTCAACATTAAGTAGTCACAACGCTGAATCACTCCATGTTGAAAAAACAAATTGATTTCATTCAAATGAACACTGCTTTCCACATGTGCAATATCATTCAGATTCAAACAACATTCCTTCTCTTCAATGCTTACTCCTGCTTCAAATAAACAGCCTGCTAATACCACGCAATGTTTCTGTCTAACGTCAACAATCCTTCTCTCCATGCACTCATTCAAACTCAAAACATTCCAGGAATCCTTTATCTCAAAACATCCAATTTTAGCACTATTCACTCTATTCATGTTCTCCTTCAATGCAATCCGAGTTTCAAT
Source organism: Ambystoma mexicanum (assembly GCF_040938575.1). Taxonomy (NCBI): domain Eukaryota; kingdom Metazoa; phylum Chordata; class Amphibia; order Caudata; family Ambystomatidae; genus Ambystoma; species Ambystoma mexicanum. Next base: position 26,656,475 of record NC_090932.1, on the reverse strand, counting down.
GTCATTAGACAGAAAAATAAATGTTCACTCGATAACATAGGCAAAATACTGTTGTTATCATTCCTGCCAACAATGTCATTACAAATGCCATTTCTATTCAAATCAAAGATTTTCACATAACTGCCTCCATGCACATAACTGTTTTCATGCAAAGGTGTCTCCAATAATACAGTTTCACAATGCAAATCTTCATAGGCAATCCCTCTATGCACTCTCTTCATGTCCTCTATTTCATGGCAAACCCCTCGTTCAATTGGTTCAATTTGTTGCTCTGTTGTTGCTGCAATCTCTTCATTTATTGCTGCCCTATCAGTGGAACAAACTGCTTTCTGGGTCACACTATGTATGTTATTATTCTGAGGTAACTCTTTCTCCCCACGAACAATATTCATTTCTCTAGGAACTTTGTTCCCGCCCATCACTGCTGTTGACAAAAATTTCAATGGGTCTTCTTTCACAGCTGCTGCTGGGATATTTTCACAGTCTATAATTACATGTCTGAGATGATATATTATTGCCTGCAAATCACTAATATATGGACTCATGTCTGTCATTTCTGTTCCTGCTACTTCACTCTTCACTTTCAATATGATTGGTGCCGGCGAACCTAGTTCCCAGACATCAAGCATATTTCTAAGCCGATTTCTTATTGCTTTCAAATCACTAAAAAATTAGCTAATTCTGCAGTTTTAATTATTCACCCTCGGGATTTCTCTCCAAACAAATCTCACAACACTCAAGTGAGTTTCAAAAACAAGTTCCAAGACTTCTCTAAACATGCAGATACCGTTGTTGACTTGCCAAAATGTGAATCCAAAACAAAGGTCAGATTTCCCCCCAAAAAAGTGTCAGTCTCCCTGTCTCCTCGGCCTCCCAGTCTTCAAGTCTCCGCAGAGTTCCAAACAAACGAAATACCACAAGCGTCTTCAAGAAAAAACTGTTTCTCTCGCTCGGCTAAATAAATGTACATTCATTTGTCCCAAAAAATTGCCAGTCATGAAATACTGCTCTGGATCAATTCCAAATTCTATTCCCGATTCAAAGTCAGTCATACAATTGCATCCCCCTTCCTACGGTGAACAACATTGTGGACGAAGCATGCTCTAATTCATAACATCCCGAAGACAGACAAAGCATAAAACATAAAAATATCTATTCCCACGAACTAACAAAAAACACAGCTGCACACGATGTTCAAACTTCGACTGCTGCAAAATCAATAAGTGGATCAACAAAGCCAGCTTCAAAACTTTGCAGACTAAACCCTCTGTTCCATGTTATCAGTCAGCATTAGTGAAGTCCTGCGTGACGGGCACCATTTTGTTATTCTTAAAACAAATCCTACCATGGTCTAGCCCAGCTTGGGCGACTATGCACCAGTCTTAGACAACCCTAGACAATCTCCTAGGGGGGTGTGGATCACTATGCCCCCCTGATTTTGTATCTCAGGGCCTTTGTGCACTGTGTTACTTCTAGATTACTTCTACCAACACAATAACATAAGACACAAAGAAAACACATGAATCAATTCAATTATAACAATAGAATACATGTATTCATGCACAGCAAGGCATGATGCAAACAATAATGTAATGCAAATATCGAATTTGCACCTTTATACTTTTGGTGCAAATCTACCATGCAGTGTAATAACTATAAGCCTTACAGGCTTCTAATGCAAGCCTGTGATTACCTGGATCTATCGTGTCTAATGCAATATACATATGGCAAGTGCCAGCATTCAGCATTCCTCTACATTCCACACCATACTTCACTCTCTCTCTCTAAGACAATCCCTGTCTGATTTTCCCTTCTCCAAACCCAAAGCTCTTTGTGTGAGTCTGTTCTAATTCCCCCAGGCACACATGTCTTTTTCAGCAATACTCCCCTTTCCCCAGCTCTGTGTTTCTCCTCTCCCGCTAACTTCTGCAATCTGTCAGTCAGTGTCAGGGCCAGGCCCATCTCTCAAAATATGGTCCCTCGAACTGCCTCAAGCCTCTGCCAAGCTCATCGATCACTGCCAAGCGGGTCTGCCAAGGCTGCATCAATCCCCCACCAAATGCCTCTCGATCTCATGCCAACCAGATGTCCCTCTCTCATTGAACTCGAACGCCATCTACATCTAAAAACTCCAATCTCTTCACCTTTAGTCATAATGTCCAATGACGTATACAAATCCCTATGGTTACATTCATTCTCTAAGCTAAAATGCCTCTTTCTATTCTGTCAGCGTTTCTAAATATGAGCAATGCCTGAAAGTCTGTGTTTGCATGTACTTTCACTCCGTGTTATGGTCGTGTTCTTTGTCAATGTGACATTGGTTATCATATTTACTAGCATGGCCTTCTTCTGTGTGCCTGCAATATACCATGTTACCATCTATTCCTCCATTCACTGTCATGAAATCCCTCTCTCCTCCTGCATGCAAAGCTCTCCCTGCATGTGGGCTGCCTGGCCCCCACCTTTTCTCTCTCTGTGAACAACAGCCCAAGGCTGATTAGGCCTCCTTCTCTGTGTCTCCATTAAGGCAAAGGCGACCTCTTATCAACCAAACTGTTTACGAATTCCTTCTTCACAATGTACCATAACAACTTTGCACAGAACCAAGCGGCACTTCTGTGTGTCTCCATTCAGTGGAATGGCTTTATAACGCCATAGTCCTCATGCTTTCTAGCGTTTACTCTTTCTCTCGCAAACCCAAGTGCTATCTATATGCTCAAAGCATATTCTAAGTGCACACTCATACGTGTCTCTCTACATACATACATAATACATAACAGTCTCTACATGGCTCTCAAATGCATACAACGTGGCAGAATAATGTGGACAGTCTAATGTTACTACATGTTCTAATAAGAATGTCTGATGGATAACTAAACATGATGCAATGATTCCTAAATGGGAACAATGAGTAATGATTCCCTAACAATAAGTAATGATGGGTTATGGTGGGTAATGATTCCATAACAAAGAGTAATGATTCCACAATGATAACAAATCAGGCCTCTTCTCCATTCTATCAGGTTCTACAGCTCACCTTCGGTTTTTGTGCGTTGAACTCTCCGTCCTGCATCTCTGTGCAGGGGCGCATGGTTAGTGCAGGCGTTCTGTGGACCTAGTCGCTTCACTGGTCCGTGTGCCCTTATGTCGGGTCCAGACCGGCTGTGACTTCGACTCTGCTTGCTGTCTTCCAGGTGAGTTATAATGTCTTTTCCATCTTTATTCTGTCTCTTTCTTTCCCTCCGTTTTCTCTGACTTCTCGGCACCTTGCTCCACTACGCAGTTCCCTAACAATGTCTCTTTTTGTTTTCACTGGGATGGTTGCGATCTCGGAGTTGCCGCGCCGATGGCGAAGACCACGGTGAGTTATTTATGCACGGAGTGCTTTCCTGTTTATTGGTGTTAATTGCTAACCTGTGTTCTCTTCCCTTCTTTGTGCAGTTTGTGGTGATGTTCCGGAGTGATGTGTGATCGAAGCGCTGCTTGCCCACGTAAGTGCTTTGTTAATGCTGAGCTTGTTCCTTCTCCCTTGCAGGTTGCGGTGAAACCCAGAGATGGGCGAGGTAAGAGAAGCGCAGGGTGCTCCCAGGACTCGCTGCTTGCCCAGGTAAGAATTATTATTAATGCTGTCCTTGTTTCTTTACCTTTGCAGGTTGCGGCAAACTCCGGAGATGGGCGAGGTAAGCGAAGCGCAGGATGGATTCAAGACTGGTTACTTCACAGGTAAGTCTTCTTGCTCGCTAATGCTGTTCTTGTTCTTCCAGGTTATTAATGGAATCCAAATCTAGGGCTTCAGGATCGGGCCCCCGGAGAAGCAGATGAGCAGAAGCTGGACATGGTGAGCGTTACACTGCAGGAGTGCAGAATAACGCGAAGTGTGTTCTGCTGTTTGGGTGTGGTTTAAATAGCCCAGGTAAAGTAGTTACAGGCCACGTAGTTCCAGGCCCAGCCACACCCAAAACACTAGACCGCATGGCTTGGTTCTAAAGAACTGAGCTGTGTAATAGGCCTCCATGTTGGATTAAGGTCCAACACTGGTACTGCTTTATTCCTGATAAAGAGCCTGGCACCAAAGGCTCCAGGACTGACTCCATGTATGTTTCTGATGGAGTTTTATGGCCCTTGAGGCCAGTGTGAAGGGCTTTAGCCCCACTGCTGCCAGGGGGCTGTTATACCTGAGGGGGTCAGGGGCATGGATCGTGACAGCGCCAAGGACGAGTATGCTCGTCCTTTTTGCATATACTTGCATAATAGCCTGGCAGTTAATTACACATTGAGGAAGCACGCGCACAAATATCTTTGGGCTTGGCATGCTATAAAAGCAACATAAATGAATATAATTAAACATTGAGAACTTTATTCTAAGGAACCAGCAGGTAGGAATTGGCACAGCCTTTACAGAGTTGAAAACAGAGCCACGGAAACCTATTCGCCCCACCCCCCTTTGATGGCTCTTTTCACATCTCAGACATTACTGTGGGAGAGTGAGGGGGGCGCAGAAGAAAGAAGTACAGTGCACCGGGTGGTCACGGAAGACTTCTGTAAGCAACCACAGTACTAACAAGAGCATGTTCCCCAATGCAAAAAGTGATACAGCATGCTAACGTGGCATTGGTAACAAGAATTTGATTCCAATAAGAGAGGCACAGAAATATCTGTGGACTGTAGAAGAAGCCTGTGTCAGGACATCCATTGCTTCCCCACTAAAATAAGATCATTAGTGGGGAGGATTGGCCCCACGGTTCCTGTGGCTGCTTCCCTCCGAGGCAAGCAGTCCAACCTCTACTCCTCCAGCCTTCTGGCAATGACCTTTAACCACGTGCCTAACTTAACAAGAAGGCAACACCACACATTTCGGAAGTGTGAGTCTGACCTTTAATGCTCCGTACGGGGTAGGTGATTAGCCACAAAATGACCTACACAGCTGGTAGCACTAGGACAAGATCAGAGAGGGTGCCAGCCGGGTGGCTGTGATTATGGAAGGATGTTGCTTTTAGGTCAGTGTGTGGGAGGGGGGTGTTGATAAGTAATGGACAAACTATTATAACATTACTAATCTTGACGGCTTTGTAGGTTTGCCCAAAGAAATGCCATGGTTTTGATTTATTCAAATCCTTTGGTTCATCACTCTTTGGTTGTTCATGAGTCATCATAGGTGGGATGGATATGGCCAGACTTGGGTGCTGAATTTAGAGATGAAAGACTCAGATCACTAAATATGCCAAAATGCGGCCAAACCATGCCTTGGGATGCTTGTGGTCTCGTGAAGCAGGGATGTTAAATGAAAGTTAGAGTCAGGCTGCCCCTTTGGGATGGGGCCGCCCCTGATGAGCATATGGCTTTATTCTTTCTGGAATGGCAGAGTGGCTGAACAGGGGATGGTTTGGAGAATTGCCCAGAGCAAGGCCAGTGGTTATGATCGATCCACAGGGGCATGCATGGAACTTCACGCTTACACTGGCAAGCAACTCGGGCATGTTGAGAACAAGAAGGCTGCATCTTGCTCTCATAGCCTTCACGCAGCCATCATGGGACTGGTTGACCTTTGAAAAAGATGGGGATGGACAAACAGGCTGTGGTGTAGGGAGTGGCCCATGCCCCCTGCGAAAGGTAAGCATGCCGGTGTAAGGATGATACAGGTGTAAAATGGTTTCTCAATTCATCATTCTTAACAGAGGAACATTTTTATATCACACTGAAGTCCCATCTCCCAACATATGCACCATGTTAATTGTGAACAGTCATAGCATCATATGTAATAGAAACCATTGTGCATTTTACCGAAACACACTGCAACGCCCTCTACATAGGTGCCAACAAATCTACAATCCAAAGAATTCAAATCCTTCAAAACAATGCCCTGCAAGCAGCTCTTGGTGTGTCCAAAAGATCGCACATCTCCAAGATCAGGCGGAAAAAAACAACTGGCTGTCCACCCAAAATAAAATCCACTTAAAAGTAGCCTCCCTGGTTCACAAATCCCTGAACAATGCAGCACTGAGCTATCTCACAAGCAAATTCCAAAAGAGATGCTCCTCCCGACGAACAAGGACTGCCACTGCCAACAGCCTCATCATTCCAAGATTCAGATTAACTAAATCTGGGGGCAGCAGCTTCCAGGTCCGAGCAGCCCAATTATGGAACTCACTGCCTCACCCTTTATGCGTGGAGCTGCCCTTTCTGAAATTTAGACACAATTACATCAACCATCTGAAGTCTGCCTAGGACTAGTCCACTTTCTGCTCCATTACTCACGAGACCTCCTACGTTCTGACTATGGGCACACCGCACTTTCCCCTGTCAGTACCCGTATATAGTACCTGAATATATGCCGCCCCTTTTAATCTATCTATAATCTGCTAACAGGCATAAAGTTAACAGACTGTATATATATTTGCTTGTAAATATGTTGATCTGCATGTAATCTGTAACATTATAATGTAAGCTTTGCATATCCTGTACTCCTGCGCCCGGCTACCTTTGGGTCTGGTGCGCATTATAAGTGAATAAAACAAACAAACAAACAAACTCACAAAAAGTGGGTCCTCCCATCCTAGCCTACATGCTTCAAGCACAGCACAGTAAACACAGAGCTGAAGACTGAGAGAGTCTTTTGAGCGACAGCTTGTTTGTTTGTTTGTTTGTTTATTGTTTTTGTATGGCGCACCAAAACCCGAAGGTAACTGGCCGCAAGCAGTACAAGGACACTTTAGTCTTGGTGATACATAGTGTTACAGTGCAGGTCAAGATATATACAGTTACATTACAGGAAGCAATCTAGGTGTAATTCAGCTGCTGGCTTGTGAGGTGGTGGATGCTCGCTTAATGGGTTGTTTAGTGCTGAGTTGTGGGGTGAGTGTCGTTGGTTCTAATCCATTTCTGTATGTTGCGTCTGAAACTAGGGTACGTTTGATGAGCCCGGAGTGATTAGGGGAGTGAGTTCCATGTTTGTGCTGCCATAACTGGGAAACTTCTACCGCCAGATTTGGCTAGATTGAAGCGTGGTATGCTAAGGTGGCATGCGTTGGAAGACCTAGTCAGGCAGTTGGTGGTTTGTTTGGCTATCCGGTCAGACAGGTACCGAGGTGCTGCATTGTTGAGGCATTTCTGGGTCAATGAGGTAGTTTTTAGCAGAATTCTGTCTTTGCTTGATAACCAGTGGTTCTGTCTTCTAATCCCTGATATGTGATCTTTGTTTGGGATGTTTAGAGCCGTTCTTAAGGCGTTATTTTGTAACGTTTGAATTGTCTTTAGGATATACTTGTTGGCCCCCAAGTAGAGGGCGTTACAATAGTCCAGTCTTGAGAGTATGAGGGCATTAGCGAGGGTCATGCAACTGGTAGGGGATAGGTAGGGTCGGCAGGCCCTGATTAGTTTGCATGTGTATGCTGATGGGGACGCTAGGGAGTTGACCTGTTTACTCATGGTTAGGGTGGAGTCGAGATAAAATCCAAGCGTTTTCACTTCTTTTACAACCTTGATGGAGTTACCATCAATATTGAAGGAGGAGTATTCAATGTTGAGTTTTTTCAGGATGGCCGGAGCTGCCATGGATAAGGATTCAAGCCGGGCTTGGTGTCGTCTTCCACCAATAGCAATGTGTCTGTGTGAGGTTATTTCACGCCGGCAGCACCACCGGCAGGTGAAATGACGCAATCTCCATTATAATGTCATGTTTTCCAGCACTTTCCCACTGTTCCCAGAAGCACGCCTGGCAGTCAGAAGCGCTAGAAATATTTGAGCCCAGGTGTGTGACTATGACCTCCTCTTCACAGGGAGGAGGTTCGGGTGGGGGTGAGGGTGAATGATTTACGAGCGCCATTAACTAACACGCATTTCCATTCTCAGGGAGAGGAACTGGCTCCAGAAATGCAAATTTAGTCTTTGACCTTTCCAAATGACGTCACCCACCGGTAAGCGCCGGGGCGAGTGGGCTGGACCATGGCGGGAATGGATGCGACTGCTGAGCGCCAGGAGAGGCTTGGCATCACATCACTGCACTGTAAGAACTCCTGGCATCAGAGACGGGGACGCTGGAGCTGTACCAGCAGGCCTGTGCCAGGGACGGAGAGATGGGGCAGAGTCAGTCGCACGTCAAACCGGTGTTTCTGAAAAACCGGCGGGGCTAGGCCAGCGTCTATTACAGGCGGAACTGCTGCCAATGGGGCAACCAGTAGCTCAAGAGAAGAGTCGGTGTAGTGCCGGCCTGGTGCAGTCAGTCACATGCCACGCTGGGGCTCCTGAAAGTGTGTTACCCCAGGAGAGGGTGAGCTTCATGTCAGTGGAGGCTGGCTGGGGCTGAGAGAGTCACACTCATTTCCAAATGCACACACACACATACTAACCTTTCGGACAATGTTCGTATACCTCGGACTTCGGTCCAACCGGTCGCAGGGTGTTCACCCAAAAGCACTCTGAGTCCATACCAGTGGGATACAGGAGCACTACAAATGGCAAACCACTACTGCTACACAACGACACCTACTTTGTCACTAATTGGACCCAATTTGAAAGCAAATCCGAATTGTTTGCAGTAAAGCAAAGACTTTTCATAGACTGCGTTTTCTATTTCTGTTCAGGCCATTTATAAAGTTTTTAAGGTTACTGCTTTTTGAAAAGTGTTTCCTTACTAAGTGAAACAGTGACACAAACTTGAAAACAAATTGACTGCGTGATTTATCAGACCATGATCAGACAGAGGAGGCCAGTGCCACTAGCAGAACCAGGAACCGAACACCCCACATACCAACCTAGGCCAGTGCCACAAGCAGAACCTGGAACCAAACACACCACATACCAACCTAGGCCAGTGGCACAAACAGAACCTGGAACCAAACACCCCACATAACAACCTAGGCCAGTACCACAAGCAGAACCAGGAACCGAACACCCCACATACCAACCTAGGCCAGTGCCACAAGCAGAACCTGGAACCAAACACCCCACATACCAACCTAGGCCAGTGGCACAAACATAACCTGGAACCAAACACCCCACATAACAACCTAGGCCAGTACCACAAGCAGAACCTGGACCCAAGCACCCACATAACAACCCGAAGCTGTGACGCAGGCAGAGCATAGACCCAAGCACCCCACGTAACAGCCTAGGCCAGTGTCAAAAGCAGAACCTGGACAGAAGCACCCCTTATAACAACCAGGTCCAGTGCCACAAGCATAATCTGGACCCAAGCACCCCACATAACAACCTATGCCAGTGCCAAAAGCAGGACCTGTACCCAAGCACCCCTAATAACCTGGGCCAGTGCCACAAGCAGAACCTGGACCGAAGCACCAAACATAACAACCTAAGCCAGTGCCACAAGCAGTACCTGGATCCACGCACCCCTTATAACAACCAGGGCCAGTGCCACAAGCAAAACCTGGAACCAAGCACACCAAAAACCAACCTAAGCCAGTGCCACAAGTAGGATCTGTACCTAAGCACCCCACAGTACCTGGGCCAGTGCCACAAGCAGAACCTGGACCCAAGCACCCGACATAACCTGAGCCAGTGCCACAAGCAGAACCTGGACCCTAGCACCCCATATAACAAACTAGGTCAGTGCCACAAGCAGAACCTGGACCCAAGCACCCGACATAACCTGAGCCGTGCCACAAGCAGAACCTGGACCCTAGCACCCCATATAACAAACTAGGCCAGTGCCACATGCAGAACCTGGACCCAAGCACCCCACATAACCTGGGCCAGTGCCACACGCTGAGCCTGGACCCAAGCACCCACGTAACAACCTAGGCCAGTGGCACACGTAGAACCTGGACCCAAGCATCCCACATAACAAGCAGGGCCAGTGCCACGAGCAGAACCAGGATGCAAGCACCCCACATAGCAACCTAGGCCAGTGCCACAAGCAGGACTTGTACCCAGGCACCCCACATAGCCTGAGCCAGTGCCAAAAGCAGAAACTGGACCCATGCACCCCACATAACAACCTAGGCCAGTGCCACAAGCAGAATCTGGAACCAAGGACCCCACATAACAACCTAGGTCGGAGCCACAAGCAGAAACTGGATCCAAGCCCCCCATATAACAAACTAGGCAAGTGCCACAAGCAGGCCCAGGACCCAAGCACCCCACATAACCTGGGCCAGTGCTACAAGCAGAACCTGGACCCACGCACCAGACATAACAACCTAGCCCAGAGCCACATGCAAAACCTGGACCCAAGCACCCTATATAACAACCTAGGCCAGTCCCACATGCAGAACCTGGACCCAAGCACCCCAAATAACCTGGGACAGTCCGACAATCAGAACCTAGACCCAAGCACCCCACATAACAACCCAGGCCAGTGACACATTCAGTGCTTGGACCCAATCACCCCACATAACAACCTAGGCCAGTGCCACTAGCAGAAACTGGACATAATCACCCCGAATAACAACCTAGGCCAGTGCCACAAGCAGGACCTGTACCCAAGTAACCCACATAACCTGGGAACGTGCCATAAGCAAAAGCTGGACCCAAGCACCCCACATAATAACCCAGGCCATTGCCACAAGCAGAACCTAGACCCAAGCACCCAACATAGACTGGGCCAGTGCCAAAAGAAGAGCCTGGACCCATGCACCCCACAGAGACAGATTTAATTTATCTTCTGCGTAGCGGCTCTGCATCTCGGACTCTTCTATTTGTTACTCGTTGTCGGTGTCTTGTAGTGCCCTCACGCCTTCGGGTTCATGGCCGCGCTATATAAATATATTAAAGTAAAGTAAAGCAGCATAGGCCAGTGCCGCAAGCAAAAATTGGAGCCAAACACCCCACATAACAACTTAGGCCAGTGCCGCAAGCAAAACCCGGACCCAAGCACTGCATATACCAACCTAGGCCAGTGCCACAAGCATACCTGGACCCAAACACCCCACATAACAACCTAGGCCAGTGCCACAAGCAAACCTGGACCCAAACACCCCACATAACAACTTAGGCCAGTGCCGCAAGCAAAACCCGGACCCAAGCACTGCACATACCAACCTAGGCCAGTGCCACAAGCATACCTGGACCCAAACACCCCACATAACAACCTAGGCCAGTGCCACAAGCATACCTGGAACCAATCACCCGACATAACCTGGGCCAGTGCCACTGTAAGAATGCATCTATAAATAAAGGGGTTCCTGATTATAATCCCTGGTCTCTCAGGCTAGATACTCCAAATAACCACAACTATGGACCAATAGGATAGAGTATGACAGAACGTATGCATCTATCTTTTTACATATACCAATAAATGCCTCAGTTTAAATTAAACATTTCGTTTTATTATTACAATCATAAAAAAGATTAATCATAAATTATATAAAGTGCCTTCACAATAAAAGTCAATTTCTTGAAATTCGACTCACATGCTTTCATTCCTATCACATATTAATTCTTACTCTCTCTTACAATAATTCACTTCATACCTATATCGTGACCAACTTGGTCACCATACACAATATTCAATGTTAACACAGTTAGATTCCCTCTGCCTGTTGTCAGGTGATTTAATCTGTATGCAGTTATTTACACAGATATAATCATCGACATATGTTTCGGTTGTCTATGAGGACTTAAAAAATTGTGTCCACTTGGTAATGCAACCTTCATCAGGACCAAACCAGGAAGTTCAATGGTTCCCATTTGACAATGTAGGGTGAGCCACACCACCTAAAAAAAAACAATAAAAACCTATTAAAATTCTGTCATATTGTCATCCCCTCTTACTAATATACCACTCTTAATGTGAGCACACATGATTCTCAAAAGTAATCATATTATCAACACTTTTCAGTGTTTCTTAATTACGCGGAAAGTGCCAATACCATGGATAAATCCTCATCACACCTGTGTGTGTATTCCACTGATTATGGACCCACCCACAATAATGCAATGTACATGACCCCATTAAATCAGGTCTTTAAGTTATAATTTCAATAATTCCGTATTAGACAGGGAAAACTCCCTATTTTCATCACATACTCACTTATGTAGTTCCACAGGGCGCTTGACATTGCCTTCTGGTGAGAAAACGTATCCTTAATGATGAAAAGGGTTCCTACTGTTAAGATGTTATTGCCAAGTTCAACACAAGTACCACCTGTTAGATAGCTTGTCTGTACCGTCTTCACCACTCCTATATCACTGTAAAATCACCTTTAAATATCTATCCAGTACGGGTCCTATAAAGCTTAAAGGCTCTGTATGTTTTTTCATCCCCTTATATGAGTCACCATCATGGGTACATTCCATTACTTACATCAGTTTGTTTCTTCACGGTCATTCTTTGTAATCTCCCTTCTTTAGTTTCACAGTCAGGCTCAAATCAATTTTTGGCTTGTTACTTCAATGTTGCCATGCCGACATAAAGCCCCTTTAACAACAGAGCATGAACCTCTATTAATTTTCCTTAAGGCAAGATTTCCAAAACCTGCCTCGGTTACATTAAACTGTAATTCCACAATAAGTATAGGCTTCCGTTTATTACCACATTCAAATCAAATGCTTCCGTTTTTTCGAGTCTTCGCTAGCCCTCGGGGAGATTTGACCTTCCTCTCTATCTACAGCGATATCTGAATTAACCCGAATTCAGATGTGTAAGCTTTAGCATCACTGAAGAAAGTACTTCTCCTGAGGACATACAAATGCAGAACTGCCCGGATTTACAAGACTAGATTTTTTTTTTTTTTACAGATCAATGTATTGCCAACTGTTTTTCCTCATTCAATTTGCAACAAGTAACTTAACTTGAAAGCCAACATTCTTAAAGTTAGGACTAAATCTGAATATGCATGTTTGTGGTCACAAATGACAGAAAATCATTTACATTATAAAGATTCAAACATGAATTTCTGTAGATCAGTGCAAACCTGTCAATTACAACCTACATATTTATTTGGCCAGCAAGTCTGGACTCAATTGCCAGTGTGTCAAGATCGGATAGCATCTCCTCTGTCATTGTTGTGCACCGATAAGGCTTCATTAACTATAGCGCAGAAAAGCTTCTTTCACATGAAGCGCTACTCACTGGCAAAACACAAGCAATTTTACACAGTCGGTACAGTTCAAAGAATGGAACAGCATAAGGCTCCAGAAAGTTTGTGAACTCCAGAATTGTGTTCACCTTAATGAAATCAGCTGCATTTTTCTTGCCAAGTTTACCAGTGCCTGCTTAGTTCTGTTTGCAAGTTATCTAGGTTACAGGAGTAGATTATGGCTATTGGTGACAATTTCTTAAAAGTGAGAAAATAATCAGATCTGGGATTTAGAGCCCATATACCTTCCATGACCAGCAAAGAATTCTCTGAAAAGCATGGATTTTTGTTCAGAGATTATTTGGTCAAGAAGTACACAAACAAAATGTTTAGTGAAATTGTGTTTTGTGCGCAGTCTTGGTGACTGCCCAGCAGTTTCTATTATGGCACTATTTCTTACATGGAATGGCAGTCGACAATCACGCTTTTTGCACGGCGGTTCAGCCTCATCATTTGTAGGTGCTGCTATACCACACTTACTTCTCACGTGGACTGCTTCATCCCAGACATTTTCGATAGCTGCATCCAAGTCTTGATTATGCACTTCCTCAGGTCCTTGTATGACTCTGCTTACAAGGATGACAGCTGAGGCTGTAACAAATTTGATAGAGTCTGGGATCTTTTAATATGTTTTCAAAACTGAAGCTGGAGTCAATGGACTGGGGAATGCCATTTGCCTCTATTGCGCTCTCTTTATGCCTCCCTTCTGCCAACACATTGAGGGTTTCCAGAGAGTCTCAAGGGTTGGGAGGACAGCTATACACACAGAATATTGGCATGTCCACCTTGCATCACTTACGTGTTTTAACTGTATGATGTGTTTTGACATTTCTGTTTGAACAATTACAAACACAGAGCGAATGACAGATGTACTGCAAAACACATAATGCACTAATTGCACAAGAAACTAAGTGGTTGCATGTACGTTTTTAACCATGTCAACAATGCCTAAATTAAGGCAGTGATTCATACAATGAACATAAAGTGCGGAGGGCACCTATTTTTTAACCTGTGCTTGCACAGCATTACGCCGACCACTCATCACTGAGGCCCCATCGTACCGTTTCCAACACATTCATTTTTAATCAACACCCCATGATGATAGGGCATTAAGTATATAACATGTTAAAGATTCTGCATCAAGGCTATGTGATTTGTAGAATTTCAGGGATCTTTCATGGACAGAGTTTTCTTGCAAGTATTTCAAAACAACAGACAGCTGTTCGGCTTTGCTGAGATCTTTAGTCTCATCAGCACGAGTAGAAAATGGGCTTTCTTTATGGCTTTCAGCAATGCCCTCTCTAACGATAGCAGCCATAATTGATTGAAGCTCATTTTGAATGGACAGATGTAAATAGCATTCATTTTTGGACCCATTAAGTTTCTTTTATACAATACTGTCTCTATCATCAAGTAAAGGCAATATTTCTTTCACGTTTCTGTGATTGATGTCGTCAGAGTTGCAAGGATGCACCCTTCCGCTAATTTTAGTTTTGCCAGTTAACAGTAAAACCTGAGTAATTGTTTTAATGTGATGGCAACCTTTCATGATTGATGTATCGTCTCTTATGTTTCTTTTGGGATCCTCCGATCTCAGATAGCATTCCTTGTGGGAAGCAGTCTCCTCATGATGCAATATTCCTTTATCATTTTGCAATGCATTGTTCCCGTTGGTGAAGCGTACACTGATAAAAGTTACTTTGTTAAGTTCCCATGAAAGCATTTGGACCTTGAATAAATTGGCATGGAAAACAGTATGCTGCCGCCTGGGGCATGGAGTGTTCTAGCCGTGTGTATTCCTGAAACTGATGCGAATAGAATGATCTAAGGCATGATCCCAGTATTGTCTGGGGATATGTTTTAAGGACAGGTTGTCTAGGCCCTTTACTAGTACACCGACTGATATCACTGGATCCTGGTGGTGTCTTTCCATTGGCAGCACCAAGAGCCATTTCTTCACTCTCTGGCTGATCAAAGTCACTGCAAAGTTCTCCACAAGCAGTGTATTGGTTCGTGGGTGGAGGTATTACGCTTGAACTATGAATCTGTGATGAGGAGGGTTCAGCACCTTCTGCGAAAGCATCAATACTCGTAGGGTTACCATACTCCACATCGTCCCCCTCAAAGACTTGATCCTCATCCACAGAAGACACATCTATCTGCCCTCTTTCTTGCTCCTGCACTTGCACAGCATTGTCTGTTTGACGCTTCACAGTCGCAGGCGGATAATAGGACTGGATATCCATTTCCGAGGGGGCTGTCTCACTATCAAGCAGAATCAATAGAGATATGTTTTATTTGTTCAAGGCAGCCAGCATGTGTGGCTCACTCACTGGTAAGCACATTTTAAAGCAGGGATGACGACCTCCCACATTTCTTTTCGTTCCCCCTCTTTAATGTATATCCATGTTTTGCTCTATGGCTTATTTTCTCAGAATACAAGCAGTCAGTGAAGACAAATTAACTGCACTTCGTGCTAAAGAAATATTGATTTAGACATCTGAAATAGCTACTCAGGACACTTGAGAACCAATTTTGCAACAATTGTTTTGAAATAAAAGTCCTATTATCTCATTTGAAAACACATCACAGACTATTTTGTGTAAACATATGCCCATCTGTTCAGTTTCATGGACAGGCATTTTTCTTATCCACTATGTTCATGTTAATGCCGCTGATAGGCCTACTCACAAACACCTGTCAGCCTCCGACTATGCCACTGTGCCTAAACCATTTTTAAATATTTTAGAAGATTACGAAGACATTTTGCAAATTAAATAAAAGTTTGTCCCTACATTTATTTTGCTGTCACAGCCTGCAATCTGAGTATTCTTTCAGCACATGGGGGGTTGGGGGCGTCTCAGGACCAGTAATACCTGAAAGTCGGTTCTACGCTGCAGTTAGGATAATGGGACCCAAATCCAGCAGGTCTGCTGTAAACAGAAAGATATGTGTTATTTATGCACCAAATCCCTAAAACATTAACTCAGAGCCCCGATACCAAGCCCAATATAAAATATATGCTTTCCTGCTCAGTCTACCATTCAGGCCCATTGGCTCCTTTCACTCAAATTGGTCACAGGTTTTGCTTTTTAAGCATATAATGTGATAACAGACATAATTTGCTACCAATTTTACTATTCCTCAAATTAAAGTAGGGTAAGGGTGAATAATGCCACAGATGGCCCTACAACCAACATGTATTTGTTTGGCATTTCACAATGAGCCACTGTACACAACATTGTTTACTAAAAACAAAAAACACAAGTAGCAAATAGGCTGTAGAGCAAGATGGAAAAAAAGTGAACAATGCACAAGACTGAGATGATGCCCTCATAGGGCAAGCCGTGTTAGCTGCAACATTTCAACACAATGCAGGTCTCCTAAGGTGGATGCCATTTTCAGTAACTGGTTATTTAGATCAGTCATTATGTTGTGAATTCCTATGCTTGATAAAATGGCTTACAAATGTATTTTGCCAAGAAGCACAAGGACACCTTGATTCTATATGGCTACCAAGCTTACAGAAACATTCTACAATGTTGCAGAGGACCTCCATTTTGTCACCAAATTCTTGTTTGGTACAAAGTAAAACAAGCCCAATAAGTATTTTAATTACATGTTCAGCCAAGGTATGCCTAGGATCCTGCCTAACCCCCACTCCAACAACACAAGCCCCATCCCTGACACCCCCTAACTCCTCCATCACAAGACCCAGGGCCCATACCCATCACTCTACGTGACCCCATACCTGGCAACCTGCTTCCACACCAGCAGAGCCTAGGCCCCAACCCTAGAATCCTGCTCCTCATAACTAGAGCACAAGTCCCATAGCTGGCATTCTGCCTCCCAACCACGAAAGCCCAGACACCATAGCTAGCATCCTGCCTCCCCACCACCAAAGCCCAGACACCATAGCTGGCATCGTGCCTCCCCACCACCAAAGCCCAGGCACCATAGCTAGCATCCTGCTTCCCCACCACCAAAGCCCAGGCACCATAGCTGGCATCCTGCATCCCCACCACCAAAGCCCAGGCACTATAGCTGGCATCCTGCCTCCCCACCAGCAAAGCCCAGACACCATAGCTGGCATCCTGCTTCCCCACTATCAAAGCCCAGGCACCGTATCTAGCATCCTGCCTCCCCACCACCAAGGGCGAGGCACCCTGGCTGGCATCCTGCTTCACCACCACCAAAGCCCAGGCACCGTAGCTGGCATCCTGCCTCCCCACCACCAAAGCCCAGGCACCGTAGCTGGCATGCTGCCTCCCCACCACCAAAGCCCAGGCACCCTAGCTGGCATCCTGCCTCCCCACTACCAAAGCCCAGGCACCCAGTTGGCATCCTACCTCCCCACCACCAAAGCCCAGGCACCATAACTGGCATCCTGCTTCCCCACCACCAAATCCCAGGCACCATAGCTGGCATCCTGCCTCCCCACCACCAGAGCCCAGGCACCCTGGCTGGCATCCTGCCTCCCCACCACCAAAAGCCAGACACCATAGCTGGCATCCTGTGTCCCCACCACCAAAGCCCAGGCACCATAGCTGGCATCCGGCTTCCCCACTACCAGAGCCCAGGCACCGTAGCTGGCATCCTGCTTGCTCACTACCAAAGCCCAGGCACCATAGCCGGCATCCTGCCTACCCACCACCAAAGCCCAGACACCATAGCTGGCATCCTGCCTCCCCAACACCAAAGCCCTGACACCATACCTGGCATCCTGCTTCCCCACCACCAAAGCCCAGGCACCCTGGCTGCCATCCTACTTCCCCACCACCAAAGCCCAGGCACCATAGCTAGCATCCTGCCTCCCCACCACCAAAGCCCGGGCACCATAGCTGGCATCCTGCCTCTCCACCACCAAAGCCCAAACACCATAGCTGGCATCCTGCCTCCCCACCACCAAAGCCCAGGTACCATAGCTGGAATCCTGCTTCCCCACCACCAAAGCCCAGGCACCCTAGCTGGCATCCTGCCTCCCCACTACCAAAGCCCAGGCACCATAGCCGGCATCCTGCCTCCCCACCACCAAAGCCCAGGTACCATAGCTGGAATCCTGATTCCCCACCACCAAAGCTCAGGCACCCTAGCTGGCATCCTGCCTCCCCACTACCAAAGCCCAGGCACCCTAGCTGGCATTCTGCTTCCCCAATACCAAAGCCCAGGCACCATAGCTGGCACCCTGCCTCCTGACTACAAAAGCCCAGACACCATAGCTGGCATCCTGCCTCCCCACCACCAAAGCCCAGACACAAGGGGCGTTGCTAGGGGGGGACTAAGGGGGCTATAGCCCCTGATCTTTTGGTTGTAGCCCCGGATAGAATCTCCGGAGCTACAGCCAAAAGACTAGCTAGCCCCCAGTCCCAACAGTTCCGATATCAGCTTAGCCCCGGTCTTTTCCAGACTTAGCAACTCCCCTGCCAGACACCATAGCTGGCATCCTGCTTCCCCACTACCAAAGCCCAGGCACCCTAGCTGGCATCCTGCCTCCCCACCACAAAAGCCCAGACACCATAGCTAGCATCCTGCCTCCCCACCACCAAAGCCCAGGCACCATAGCTGGCATCCTGCCTACCGACCACCAAAGGCCAGGCACCATAGCTGGCATCCTGCCTTCCCACCACCAGAGCCCAGACAATATAGCTGGCATCCTGCTTCCCCACCACCAAAGGCCAGGCATCATAGCTGGCATCCTGCCTCCCCACCACCAAAGCCCAGACAACATAGCTGGCATCCTGCTTCCCCACCACCAAAGCCCAGGCACCACAGCTGGCATCCTGCTTCCTCACTACCAGAGCCCATGCACCATAGCTGGAATCCTGCCTCCCCACCACCAGAGCCCAGGCACCATAGCTGACATCCTGCTTCCTCACTTCCAGAGCCCTTGCACCATAGCTGGAATCCTGCCTCCCCACCACCAGAGCCCAGGCACCATAGCTGGCATCCTGCCTCCCCACCACCAAAGCCCAGGCACCATAGCTGGCATCCTGCCTCCCCACCACCAGAGCCCAGGCACCATAGCTGGCATCGTGCCTCCCCACCACCAAAGCCCAGGCACCCTAGCTGGCATCCTGCTTCCCCACTACCAAAGGCCAGGCACCATAGCTGGCATCCTGCATCCCCACCACCAAAGCCCAGGCACCATAGCTGGCATCCTGCCTCCCCACCAGCAAAGCCCAGACACCATAGCTGGCATCCTGCTTCCCCACTATCAAAGCCCAGGCACCGTATCTAGCATCCTGCCTCCCCACCACCAAGGGCGAGGCACCCTGGCTGGCACCCTGCTTCACCACCACCAAAGCCCAGGCACCGTAGCTGGCATCCTGCCTCCCCACCACCAAAGCCCAGGCACCGTAGCTGGCATGCTGCCTCCCCACCACCAAAGCCCAGGCACCCTAGCTGGCATCCTGCCTCCCCACTACCAAAGCCCAGGCACCCAGTTGGCATCCTACCTCCCCACCACCAAAGCCCAGGCACCATAACTGGCATCCTGCTTCCCCACCACCAAATCCCAGGCACCATAGCTGGCATCCTGCCTCCCCACCACCAGAGCCCAGGCACCCTGGCTGGCATCCTGCCTCCCCACCACCAAAAGCCAGACACCATAGCTGGCATCCTGCGTCCCCACCACCAAAGCCCAGGCACCATAGCTGGCATCCGGCTTCCCCACTACCAGAGCCCAGGCACCGTAGCTGGCATCCTGCTTGCTCACTACCAAAGCCCAGGCACCATAGCCGGCATCCTGCCTACCCACCACCAAAGCCCAGACACCATAGCTGGCATCCTGCCTCCCCAACACCAAAGCCCTGACACCATACCTGGCATCCTGCTTCCCCACCACCAAAGCCCAGGCACCCTGGCTGCCATCCTACTTCCCCACCACCAAAGCCCAGGCACCATAGCTAGCATCCTGCCTCCCCACCACCAAAGCCCAGGCACCATAGCTGGCATCCTGCCTCTCCACCACCAAAGCCCAAACACCATAGCTGGCATCCTGCCTCCCCACCACCAAAGCCCAGGTACCATAGCTGGAATCCTGCTTCCCCACCACCAAAGCCCAGGCACCCTAGCTGGCATCCTGCCTCCCCACTACCAAAGCCCAGGCACCATAGCCGGCATCCTGCCTCCCCACCACCAAAGCCCAGGTACCATAGCTGGAATCCTGATTCCCCACCACCAAAGCTCAGGCACCCTAGCTGGCATCCTGCCTCCCCACTACCAAAGCCCAGGCACCCTAGCTGGCATTCTGCTTCCCCAATACCAAAGCCCAGGCACCATAGCTGGCACCCTGCCTCCTGACTACAAAAGCCCAGACACCATAGCTGGCATCCTGCCTCCCCACCACCAAAGCCCAGACACAAGGGGCGTTGCTAGGGGGGGACTAAGGGGGCTATAGCCCCTGATCTTTTGGTTGTAGCCCCGGATAGAATCTCCGGAGCTACAGCCAAAAGACTAGCTAGCCCCCAGTCCCAACAGTTCCGACATCAGCTTAGCCCCGGTCTTTTCCAGACTTAGCAACTCCCCTGCCAGACACCATAGCTGGCATCCTGCTTCCCCACTACCAAAGCCCAGGCACCCTAGCTGGCATCCTGCCTCCCCACCACAAAAGCCCAGACACCATAGCTAGCATCCTGCCTCCCCACCACCAAAGCCCAGGCACCATAGCTGGCATCCTGCCTACCGACCACCAAAGGCCAGGCACCATAGCTGGCATCCTGCCTTCCCACCACCAGAGCCCAGACAATATAGCTGGCATCCTGCTTCCCCACCACCAAAGGCCAGGCATCATAGCTGGCATCCTGCCTCCCCACCACCAAAGCCCAGACAACATAGCTGGCATCCTGCTTCCCCACTACCAAAGCCCAGGCACCATAGCCGGCATCCTGCCTCCCCACCACCAAAGCCCAGGTACCATAGCTGGAATCCTGATTCCCCACCACCAAAGCTCAGGCACCCTAGCTGGCATCCTGCCTCCCCACTACCAAAGCCCAGGCACCCTAGCTGGCATTCTGCTTCCCCAATACCAAAGCCCAGGCACCATAGCTGGCACCCTGCCTCCTGACTACAAAAGCCCAGACACCATAGCTGGCATCCTGCCTCCCCACCACCAAAGCCCAGACACAAGGGGCGTTGCTAGGGGGGGACTAAGGGGGCTATAGCCCCTGATCTTTTGGTTGTAGCCCCGGATAGAATCTCCGGAGCTACAGCCAAAAGACTAGCTAGCCCCCAGTCCCAACAGTTCCGACATCAGCTTAGCCCCGGTCTTTTCCAGACTTAGCAACTCCCCTGCCAGACACCATAGCTGGCATCCTGCTTCCCCACTACCAAAGCCCAGGCACCCTAGCTGGCATCCTGCCTCCCCACCACAAAAGCCCAGACACCATAGCTAGCATCCTGCCTCCCCACCACCAAAGCCCAGGCACCATAGCTGGCATCCTGCCTACCGACCACCAAAGGCCAGGCACCATAGCTGGCATCCTGCCTTCCCACCACCAGAGCCCAGACAATATAGCTGGCATCCTGCTTCCCCACCACCAAAGGCCAGGCATCATAGCTGGCATCCTGCCTCCCCACCACCAAAGCCCAGACAACATAGCTGGCATCCTGCTTCCCCACCACCAAAGCCCAGGCACCACAGCTGGCATCCTGCTTCCTCACTACCAGAGCCCATGCACCATAGCTGGAATCCTGCCTCCCCACCACCAGAGCCCAGGCACCATAGCTGACATCCTGCTTCCTCACTTCCAGAGCCCTTGCACCATAGCTGGAATCCTGCCTCCCCACCACCAGAGCCCAGGCACCATAGCTGGCATCCTGCCTCCCCACCACCAAAGCCCAGGCACCATAGCTGGCATCCTGCCTCCCCACCACCAGAGCCCAGGCACCATAGCTGGCATCCTGCCTCCCCACCACCAGAGCACAGGCACCCTAGCTGGCATCCTGCTTCCCCACTACCAAAGGCCAGGCACCCTAGCTGGCATTCTGCCTCCCCACCACCAAAGCCCAGACACCATAGCTGGCATCTTGCTTCCCCACCACCAAATCCCAGGCACCATAGCTGGCATGCTGCCTCCCCACCACCAAAGCCCAGGCACCCTAGCTGGCATCCTGCTTCCCCACTACCAAAGCCCAGGCACCCTCTCTGGCATCCTGCTTCCCCACTACCAGAGCCCAGGCACCATAGCTGGCATCCTGCCTCCCCACCACCAAAGCCCAGGTACCATAGCTGGCATCCTGCTTCCCCACCGAGCCCAGGCACCATAGCTGGCATCCTGCTTCCCCACCACAAAAGCCCAGACGCCATAGCTGGCATCCTGCTTTCCCACCACCAAATCCCAGGCGCCATAGCTGGCATCCTGCCTCCCCACCACCAAAGCCCAGGCGCCATAGCTGGCATCCTGCCTCCCCACCACCAAAGCCCAGGCACCATAGCTGGCATCCTGCCTCCCCACCACCAAAGGCCAGGCACCATAGCTGGCATCCTGCCTCCCCATCACCAAAGCCCAGGCACCATAGCTGGCATCCTGCTTCCCCACCACCAAAGGCCAGGCACCCTAGCTGGCATCCTGCCTCCCCACCACCAAAGCCCAGGCACCCTAGCTGGCATCCTGCCTCCCCACCACCAAAACCCAGGCACCATAGCTGGCATCCTGCCTCCCCAAAACCAACGCCCAGACAACATAGCTGGCATCCTGCCTCCCCGCAACCAAAGCACAGGCACCATAGCTGGCATCCTGCTTCCCCACTACCAAAGGCCAGGCACCCTAGCTGGCATCCTGCCTCCCCACCACCAAATCCCAGGCACCATACCTGCCATCCTGATTCCCCACTACCAAAGGCCAGGCACCATAGCTGGCATCCTGCCTCCTGACTACAAAAGCCCAGGCACCATAGCTGGCATCCTGCTTCCCCACTACCAAAGCCCAGGCACCATAGCTGGCATGCTGCCTCCTGACTACCAAACCCAGGCACCCTAGCTGTCAACCTGCCTCCCCACCACCAAAGCCCAGGCACTCTAGCTGGCATCCTGCCTCCCCACCACCAAAGCCCAGGCACCATAGCTGGCATCCTGCCTCCCCACCACCAAAGCCCAGACACCATAGCTGGCATCCTGCCTCCCCACCACCAAAGCACAGGCACCATAGCTGGCATCCTGCTTCCCCACCACCAAAGCCCAGTGTTAGGCGGAAACCTGTGCAGTTCCCTCTGGGACCACTGCAAAAGATTTAGGACTACTGGTGTTTGGCAGTGAACTCACTTGGTAGCAGTCTGTACCACACAGAGTCACTTGGTAGCTGTGGCTGAGCAGTCAGACTTCCCTCAAGAAGATTTAGAGAGTATGTGGAGTATACAAAATAGGGCAATCTACACAGTAGAACAAGCAAACACGGAACAAGGCTTCGGTGTAAAGATATAAAGGTATTTATTTATAGTTCCGACATCAGCTTAGCCCCGGGTCTTTTCCAGACTTAGCAACTCCCCTGCCAGACACCATAGCTGGCATCCTGCTTCCCCACTACCAAAGCCCAGGCACCCTAGCTGTCATCCTGCCTCCCCACCACAAAAGCCCAGACACCATAGCTAGCATCCTGCCTCCCCACCACCAAAGCCCAGGCACCATAGCTGGCATCCTGCCTACCCACCACCAAAGGCCAGGCACCATAGCTGGCATCCTGCCTTCCCACCACCAGAGCCCAGACAATATAGCTGGCATCCTGCTTCCCCACCACCAAAGGCCAGGCATCATAGCTGGCATCCTGCCTCCCCACCACCAAAGCCCAGACAACATAGCTGGCATCCTGCTTCCCCACCACCAAAGCCCAGGCACCACAGCTGGCATCCTGCTTCCTCACTACCAGAGCCCATGCACCATAGCTGGAATCCTGCCTCCCCACCACCAGAGCCCAGGCACCATAGCTGACATCCTGCTTCCTCACTACCAGAGCCCTTGCACCATAGCTGGAATCCTGCCTCCCCACCACCAGAGCCCAGGCACCATAGCTGGCATCCTGCCTCCCCACCACCAGAGCCCAGGCACCATAGCTGGCATCCTGCCTCCCCACCACCAGAGCCCAGGCACCATAGCTGGCATCCTGCCTCCCCACCACCAGAGCCCAGGCACCCTAGCTGGCATCCTGCTTCCCCACTACCAAAGGCCAGGCACCCTAGCTGGCATTCTGCCTCCCCACCACCAAAGCCCAGACACCATAGCTGGCATCTTGCTTCCCCACCACCAAATCCCAGGCACCATAGCTGGCATGCTGCCTCCCCACCACCAAAACCCAGGTACCATAGCTGGCATCCTGCCTCCCCACCACCAAAGCCCAGGCACCCTAGCTGGCATCCTGCTTCCCCACTACCAAAGCCCAGGCACCCTCTCTGGCATCCTGCTTCCCCACTACCAGAGCCCAGGCACCATAGCTGGCATCCTGCCTCCCCACCACCAAAACCCAGGCACCATAGCTGGCATCCTGCTTTCCCACCGAGCCCAGGCACCATAGCTGGCATCCTGCTTCCCCACCACAAAAGCCCAGACGCCATAGCTGGCATCCTGCTTTCCCACCACCAAATCCCAGGCGCCATAGCTGGCATCCTGCCTCCCCACCACCAAAGCCCAGGCGCCATAGCTGGCATCCTGCCTCCCCACCACCAAAGCCCAGGCACCATAGCAGGCATCCTGCCTCCCCACCACCAAAGCCCAGACACCATAGCTGGCATCCTGCCTCCCCACCACCAAAGGCCAGGCACCATAGCTGGCATCCTGCCTCCCCATCACCAAAGCCCAGGCACCATAGCTGGCATCCTGCTTCCCCACCACCAAAGGCCAGGCACCATAGCTGGCATCCTGCTTCCCCACCACCAAAGCCCAGGCACCCTAGCTGGCATCCTGCCTCCCCACCACCAAAGCCCAGGCACCATAGCTGGCAGGCACCCTAGCTGGCATGCTGCCTCCCCACCACCAAAACCCAGGCACCATAGCTGGCATCCTGCCTCCCCACCACCAACGCCCAGACAACATAGCTGGCATCCTGCCTCCCCGCAACCAAAGCCCAGGCATCATAGCTGGCATCCTGCTTCCCCACTACCAAAGGCCAGGCACCCTAGCTGGCATCCTGCCTCCCCACCACCAAATCCCAGGCACCATACCTGGCATCCTGCTTCCCCACTACCAAAGGCCAGGCACCATAGCTGGCATCCTGCCTCCTGACTACAAAATCCCAGGCACCATAGCTGGCATCCTGCTTCCCCACTACCAAAGCCAGGGTACCATAGCTGGCATGCTGCCTCCTGACTACCAAACCCAGGCACCCTAGCTGTCAACCTGCTTCCCCACTACCAGAGCCCAGGCACCATAGCTGGCATCCTGCCTCCCCACCAACAAAGCCCAGGCACCCTGGCTGGCATCTTGCCTCCCCACCACCAACGCCCAGACAACATAGCTGGCATCCTGCCTCCCCGCAACCAAAGCCCAGGCATCATAGCTGGCATCCTGCTTCCCCACTACCAAAGGCCAGGCACCCTAGCTGGCATCCTGCCTCCCCACCACCAAATCCCAGGCACCATACCTGGCATCCTGCTTCCCCACTACCAAAGGCCAGGCACCATAGCTGGCATCCTGCCTCCTGACTACAAAAGCCCAGGCACCATAGCTGGCATCCTGCTTCCCCACTACCAAAGCCAGGGTACCATAGCTGGCATGCTGCCTCCTGACTACCAAACCCAGGCACCCTAGCTGTCAACCTGCTTCCCCACTACCAGAGCCCAGGCACCATAGCTGGCATCCTGCCTCCCCACCAACAAAGCCCAGGCACCCTGGCTGGCATCTTGCCTCCCCACCACCAAAGCCCAGGCACCCTAGCTGGCATCCTGCCTCCCCACCACCAAAGCCCAGGAACCATAGCTGGCATCCTGCCTCCCCACCACCAAAGCCCAGACACCATAGCTGGCATCCTGCTTCCCCACCACCAAAACCCAGGCACCATAGCTGGCATCCTGCCTCCCCAAAACCAACGCCCAGAAAACATAGCTGGCATCCTGCCTCCCCGCAACCAAAGCACAGGCACCATAGCTGGGATCCTGCTTACCCACTAATAAAGGCCAGGCACCCTAGCTGGCATCCTGCCTCCCCACCACCAAATCCCAGGCACCATACCTGGCATCCTGATTCCCCACTACCAAAGGCCAGGCACCATAGCCGGCATCTTGCCTCCTGACTACAAAAGCCCAGGCACCATATCTGGCATCCTGCTTCCCCACTACCAAAGCCCAGGCACCATAGCTGGCATGCTGCCTCCTGACTACCAAACCCAGGCACCCTAGCTGTCAACCTGCCTCCCCACCACCAAAGCCCAGGCACTCTAGCTGGCATCCTGCCTCCCCACCACCAAAGCCCAGGCACCATAGCTCGCATCCTGCCTCCCCACCACCAAAGCCCAGTGTTAGGCGGAAACCTGTGCAGTTCCCTCTGGGACCACTGCAAAAGATTTAGGACTACTGGTGTTTGGCAGTGAACTCACTTGGTAGCAGTCTGTACCACACAGAGTCACTTGGTAGCTGTGGCTGAGCAGTCAGACTTCCCTCAAGAAGATTTAGAGAGTATGTGGAGTATACAAAATAGGGCAATCTACACAGTAGAACAAGCAAACACGGAACAAGGCTTCGGTGTAAAGATATAATGGTATTTATTTATAGTTCCGACATCAGCTTAGCCCCGGGTCTTTTCCAGACTTAGCAACTCCCCTGCCAGACACCATAGCTGGCATCCTGCTTCCCCACTACCAAAGCCCAGGCACCCTAGCTGTCATCCTGCCTCCCCACCACAAAAGCCCAGACACCATAGCTAGCATCCTGCCTCCCCACCACCAAAGCCCAGGCACCATAGCTGGCATCCTGCCTACCCACCACCAAAGGCCAGGCACCATAGCTGGCATCCTGCCTTCCCACCACCAGAGCCCAGACAATATAGCTGGCATCCTGCTTCCCCACCACCAAAGGCCAGGCATCATAGCTGGCATCCTGCATCCCCACCACCAAAGCCCAGACAACATAGCTGGCATCCTGCTTCCCCACCACCAAAGCCCAGGCACCACAGCTGGCATCCTGCTTCCTCACTACCAGAGCCCATGCACCATAGCTGGAATCCTGCCTCCTCACCACCAGAGCCCAGGCACCATAGCTGACATCCTGCTTCCTCACTACCAGAGCCCTTGCACCATAGCTGGAATCCTGCCTCCCCACCACCAGAGCCCAGGCACCATAGCTGGCATCCTGCCTCCCCACCACCAAAGCCCAGGCACCATAGCTGGCATCCTGCTTCCCCACCACCAAAGGCCAGGCACCATAGCTGGCATCCTGCTTCCCCACCACCAAAGCCCAGGCACCCTAGCTGGCATCCTGCCTCCACACCACCAAAGCCCAGGCACCCTAGCTGGCATCCTGCCTCCCCACCACCAAAACCCAGGCACCATAGCTGGCATCCTGCCTCCCCAAAACCAACGCCCAGAAAACATAGCTGGCATCCTGCCTCCCCGCAACCAAAGCACAGGCACCATAGCTGGGATCCTGCTTACCCACTAATAAAGGCCAGGCACCCTAGCTGGCATCCTGCCTCCCCACCACCAAATCCCAGGCACCATACCTGGCATCCTGATTCCCCACTACCAAAGGCCAGGCACCATAGCTGGCATCTTGCCTCCTGACTACAAAAGCCCAGGCACCATATCTGGCATCCTGCTTCCCCACTACCAAAGCCCAGGCACCATAGCTGGCATGCTGCCTCCTGACTACCAAACCCAGGCACCCTAGCTGTCAACCTGCCTCCCCACCACCAAAGCCCAGGCACTCTAGCTGGCATCCTGCCTCCCCACCACCAAAGCCCAGGCACCATAGCTCGCATCCTGCCTCCCCACCACCAAAGCCCAGACACCATAGCTGGCATCCTGCCTCCCCACCACCAAAGCCCAGGCACCATAGCTGGCATCCTGCTTCCCCACCACCAAAGCCCAGTGTTAGGCGGAAACCTGTGCAGTTCCCTCTGGGACCACTGCAAAAGATTTAGGACTACTGGTGTTTGGCAGTGAACTCACTTGGTAGCAGTCTGTACCACACAGAGTCACTTGGTAGCTGTGGCTGAGCAGTCAGACTTCCCTCAAGAAGATTTAGAGAGTATGTGGAGTATACAAAATAGGGCAATCTACACAGTAGAACAAGCAAACACGGAACAAGGCTTCGGTGTAAAGATATAATGGTATTTATTTATAGTTCCGACATCAGCTTAGCCCCGGGTCTTTTCCAGACTTAGCAACTCCCCTGCCAGACACCATAGCTGGCATCCTGCTTCCCCACTACCAAAGCCCAGGCACCCTAGCTGTCATCCTGCCTCCCCACCACAAAAGCCCAGACACCATAGCTAGCATCCTGCCTCCCCACCACCAAAGCCCAGGCACCATAGCTGGCATCCTGCCTACCCACCACCAAAGGCCAGGCACCATAGCTGGCATCCTGCCTTCCCACCACCAGAGCCCAGACAATATAGCTGGCATCCTGCTTCCCCACCACCAAAGGCCAGGCATCATAGCTGGCATCCTGCATCCCCACCACCAAAGCCCAGACAACATAGCTGGCATCCTGCTTCCCCACCACCAAAGCCCAGGCACCACAGCTGGCATCCTGCTTCCTCACTACCAGAGCCCATGCACCATAGCTGGAATCCTGCCTCCTCACCACCAGAGCCCAGGCACCATAGCTGACATCCTGCTTCCTCACTACCAGAGCCCTTGCACCATAGCTGGAATCCTGCCTCCCCACCACCAGAGCCCAGGCACCATAGCTGGCATCCTGCCTCCCCACCACCAGAGCCCAGGCACCATAGCTGGCATCCTGCCTCCCCACCACCAGAGCCCAGGCACCCTAGCTGGCATCCTGCTTCCCCACTACCAAAGGCCAGGCACCCTAGCTGGCATCTTGCTTCCCCACCACCAAATCCCAGGCACCATAGCTGGCATGCTGCCTCCCCACCACCAAAACCCAGGTACCATAGCTGGCATCCTGCCTCCCCACCACCAAAGCCCAGGCACCCTAGCTGGCATCCTGCTTCCCCACTACCAAAGCCCAGGCACCCTCTCTGGCATCCTGCTTCCCCACTACCAGAGCCCAGGCACCATAGCTGGCATCCTGCCTCCCCACCACCAAAGCCCAGGCACCATAGCTGGCATCCTGCTTCCCCACCGAGCCCAGGCACCATAGCTGGCATCCTGCTTCCCCACCACAAAAGCCCAGACGCCATAGCTGGCATCCTGCTTTCCCACCACCAAATCCCAGGCGCCATAGCTGGCATCCTGCCTCCCCACCACCAAAGCCCAGGCGCCATAACTGGCATCCTGCCTCCCCACCACCAAAGCCCAGGCACCATAGCTGGCATCCTGCCTCCCCACCACCAAAGCCCAGGCACCATAGCTGGCATCCTGCCTCCCCACCACCAAAGGCCAGGCACCATAGCTGGCATCCTGCCTCCCCATCACCAAAGCCCAGGCACCATAGCTGGCATCCTGCTTCCCCACCACCAAAGGCCAGGCACCATAGCTGGCATCCTGCTTCCCCACCACCAAAGCCCAGGCACCCTAGCTGGCATCCTGCCTCCCCACCACCAAAGCCCAGGCACCATAGCTGGCAGGCACCCTAGCTGGCATGCTGCCTCCCCACCACCAAAACCCAGGCACCATAGCTGGCATCCTGCCTCCCCACCACCAACGCCCAGACAACATAGCTAGCATCCTCCCTCCCCGCAACCAAAGCCCAGGCACCATAGCTGGCATCCTGCTTCCCCACTACCAAATCCCAGGCACCATACCTGGCATCCTGCTTCCCCACTACCAAAGGCCAGGCACCATAGCTGGCATCCTGCCTCCTGACTACAAAAGCCCAGGCACCATAGCTGGCATCCTGCTTCCCCACTACCAAAGCCCAGGTACCATAGCTGGCATGCTGCCTCCTGACTACCAAACCCAGGCACCCTAGCTGTCAACCTGCTTCCCCACTACCAGAGCCCAGGCACCATAGCTGGCATCCTGCCTCCCCACCAACAAAGCCCAGGCACCCTGGCTGGCATCTTGCCTCCCCACCACCAAAGCCCAGGCACCCTAGCTGGCATCCTGCCTCCCCACCACCAAAGCCCAGGAACCATAGCTGGCATCCTGCCTCCCCACCACCAAAGCCCAGACACCATAGCTGGCATCCTGCCTCCCCACCACCAAAGCCCAGGCACCATAGCTGGCATCCTGCTTCCCTACCACCAAAGCCCAGTGTTAGGCAGAAACCTGTGCAGTTCCCTCTGGGACCACTGCAAAAGATTTAGGACTACAGGTGTTTGGCAGTGAACTCACTTGGTAGCAGTCTGTACCACACAGAGTCACTTGGTAGCTGTGGCTGAGCAGTCAGACTTCCCTCAAGAAGATTTAGAGAGTATGTGGAGAATACAAAATAGGGCAATCTACACAGTAGAACAAGCAAACACGGAACAAGGCTTCGGCGTAAAGATATAAAGGTATTTATTTATAACAACACATCTAAGAAAAACACTCTGGCACTAATACGGCAAACAACTCCAATCACAATTACTTATACGAAGGAAAAGATCAATCCCCCTAACAATAGTTCGACAAGTCTAGGTTCACCGGCATCACTTATTTGCAGACAGAGATGTATGCTTTAACCTAGATGGTACTCTAGTATTCGTTAGGACGGGAGAGAAAAATAAGGCAGCTTATGAAGTCAACTCGGTACCAATACTTTACGGACAAATGCAAGGCAAGTAAGGCAGGGTCTACTGCAGATCACAAAGTTCAGAGGCCAGGCCCACTCGGAGAGAGGCAAGGTGATATGTTCCAAAAAGTGTCTCAGTGGAAATGCGCTTCGAGTCTTTATCGCAAATTGTTATGGAAAGGTTGGACCAGTTCAGAACAGAAAGTTAAAGAACGCTTGGAGGCGACCCAATGGAAAGGCGAGGATTCAGAAACCCACTCTATCCGGCAGAAAGGGAAGCCAGGCGGGTACGGTACCTTGTTTGTGGAGAGACAGCTCCGGCGGGGGCAGTTGTTCCTGGTGGTGGATGCACGTCGGGTTTTTGCCAAGAGAAGAGATGATCTCGTCGTCGAAGAAAAGTGAAGTCCGGTGCACCACCAGGGAAGAGACCGGCCGCGGAGTGCTCCGTCACAAGGCACCACCTTTTGGTCGCGGTACAGGGGTAGTGGCTATCCGGTTGCCGAGGTGCTCTGCACGGGCAATTCGACCACTGTGTCCTGGGCGAAGAAAAAGAAAAGGTGACTGGTTGTTCCCACCAGCCAGGGGAAGAGACTCTCCGGCAGGGAGATCTCCTCTGTCGTCGGGAAGTGGTGAGTCGGTTCAGCAGGGCTCCACCGGAGGTGTCGTCGTTGAAGGTCGGCTCAGCTTTTACCCTCGTCGGATTCTTAGGTCCTGTGGTGACTTCTGAAGATCCAGTCCCAAAAGCCCTGCGTTTATGCAGAAAACCCCCATTAATTCAGCCTAGCTGTCACTCAAAACACGCTAAGTGGTGTGCGAGGAGGCTCACCACTTGGGCCAATCACACCAGAGAGCGACCGGAGTTGGCAAGGCAACTCGGTCCAGGGTGCCTAAACCCCCTCCCACACCCCTGTGGTAACCCAGACAGAATGGCACCACTTTAGAGGTTCTCTGCACCAAAGCCCGCCAAAAGTGGAACAAAGGCTCAACCTTTGGTTTAGGAGTCACAGAGACGAACACAGACGCCATTTAAAAAACCGAGTTCTGGCAGAAAATACCATCCGATAGACTTATTTAAGATAAGTAGACCGGCAATGTTAGAGATTAACAAGAAAAAGTATCAATCTCCAACAATGGGAAGAATCCCATAGGGTTATATTCGGGGTCGAATATAACAAGTAGTTTCCACTGCCACCAGCCAAAACTCGATGAGGGGGGACGGGACAGTGCTCCCTCGAATAACAGACCCAGGGGTAATCGAATTACCCCTACTAGTACGTCCACAATAGGATGGTTTGTACTAGTTCTGTTAGTAAATTTAGGTCTAGTAAAGCCAATGGTGACTTTACATGCCCGGGGAGACAGTAGTCAGTCCCCGAGTATGGAGTCTATGATGGAGGTCCGCTAGGACGCCCCAGTGCTACGGCACGGAGGGTGCGTTGTAACACACATAGTAAAACATATGAGACCCTATGGAGTAAAAGACCCCATAGCCCATAGAACACATAGACATTCAAAGGAATTACACACATTCATGTCCAAGAGTGGGAGAAAAAGAGTCTCACTCTTGGCAGGATGGAAAAAACAAACTCCAGAAATCCAGCAAAGCTGCTGGGGGACTCACTAGGTTAGGACATTCAGCCTAAACAGAGAATTCTCCCTAACACTCGCCCCCACCAGACTAAGGGACAGGAGGATTTAATCCACTCCTGGATGAATCTCATACCTCTAGTCGATGACATACATCCTAGAGAGACCATCAGCATTTTGGTGGTGACACCCTGACCTGTGCTCAATGGTGAAATCAAACCCTTGCAGGCAGATCGACCATCTCAATAGTTTTGGGTTTTCCCCTTTCATTTGCATTAACCATCTCAAGGGTTGGTGGTAAGTCTGAATGACAAAAGTAGAACCATACAAGTACGGCCTAAACTTCTTCAGAGCCCACACGATAGCAAAGCACTCTCGAATGTTGCCCACCTTGTTTCAGGATCCTTCAGCTTGCGGCTGATGAAGTAAACGGGGTGCTCCCTACCTTTCCCATCCAGTTGACTGAGTACGGCACCTATTCCTACATTTGAAACATCTGTCTGCACAATGAAGTGTTGGCGGTAATCAGGAGCTCTGAGTACTGGGGCTTGGCAAAGAGCCTTTTTCAGGTTTTCAAAAGCCTGATTGCACTCCTCGTTCCATCTAATCTTCTTAGGAAATTTGGGCAAGGAGATGACATTCAGTGGAGAAGCTATGGTCGCATAGTTCTCTATGAAATTCCTGTAATACCCAGTGAGGCCTAGGAAGGCTCTCACTTGGGTTTGAGTAGTAGGTGTTGTCCAATTTTGCACAGCTTCGATCTTACTGAGCAAAGGCCTTATTTCTCCACCTCCTACCTCATGTCCAAGATAGACTACCTTACTCTGTCCAATTTGGCATTTACTCGCCTTTATGGTCAGATTGGCTCGCCCAAGAGCCTGCAAAACATCTCTCAGGTGGCTTACATGTTCTTCCCAGGAATTGCTGAACACTGCTATGTCATCCAAGTATGCCATGCAGAAGTCCTCCATCCAATTCAGAACCTGGTTTACCATCTGTTGAAACGTAGCAGGTGCATTCTTTAATCCGAAAGGCATTACCTTAAACTGGTATAAGCCAACGGGGGTACAAAATGCAGTTTTCTCCTTGGCATGGTCGGTCAGGGCTATTTGCCAATAGCCTGACGTCAAGTCAAATGTGCTGAGGAACTTGGCGGCGCCAAGTTTATCCACCAACTCATCTGTTCTTGGCAAAGGGTGGGCATCAGTCTTGGTGACTGCATTAAGAGCTCTATAATCCACGCAGAATCTAAGCTCTTTAGATCCGGCCTTTGGTACTAACACAACTGGGCTAGACCATGGACTAGTAGAGGGCTCTATTACCCCGAGATCAAGCATCTTGCTGACCTCACCTTTGATGTGGGTTCGTACGTGTTCTGACATTCGGTATCCTCTGCTTTTGACTGGCAGACAGTCACCAGTGAGTATGTCATGCTGGCCCCAAGGGGTCAAGCCTGGTGAAAGCGAGAACAGAGAGGCAAACTGATTCAACATAGATTTGCACTCTTCTTGCTGCTCGGGTGTCAGATTGGAGGAGAGTTTCACTCCTTCAATTTTTTCATCTAAAGGTAAGCCTCTGAGGAGATCCGGAAGAGCTTCACTCTCTTCTTCTTCCTCGGATGATGCTAGAAGCAACGCTCCTACATCAGGTCGGGAGACATACTCTTTGAGTCGGTTGGTGTGAAAGACTGTCGGAGCCTCCTTGGGATTGCCCAAGTCCACCAGATAGTTGACCTCTCCAAGTTTACCCACCACTCTGAAGGGTCCCATCCATTTGTCTTGCAAGGCCCTCTGCCTTGTTGGGATCATAACGAGAACGAGCTGGTCTTGAGCAAACTCAACCATGTTAGCCTTTTGATCGTGCCAGTGCTTGACCAATGCTTGTCCAGCTTTCAAGTTATCGCTTGCTTCCGTCATCATGTGCGACATTCTCCTCCGGAGACCTATCACGTAGTCAGTCACTCTGACTGGCTTGGGGGAAGGAGCACTCTCCAACCCCTCCTTCATCAGGGCCAATGGACCTCTGACGGGATGACCATAGAGAAGTTCGAAGGGAGAATAACCTACTCCCTCCTGAGGGACTTTCTATAAGCAAAGAGAAGGCATGGCAGTAGGAGGTCCCACTTACCTTTAAGGGGTTCCTCTAAAGCACCTATCATGCTCTTCATGGTTCGGTTGAACCGTTCTACCAACCCATTGGTTTGGGGGTGGTAAGCCGTTGAGAACTTGTAAGTAACTCCACAGGTTTTCCACATGGCTTTCATGTAGTGGGACATAAAGTTTGACCCCCTGTCAGAGATTACTTCCTTAGGAAACCCGACCCTAGTAAAAATACCAAGGAGGGCCTTAGCCACAGCCGGGGCTGTAACAGTCCTCATAGGAATTGCCTCAGGATACCTAGTAGCATGGTCTACTACAACAAGTATAAACCGGTTGCCTGAGGAGGTTGGAGGATCAAGGGGACCAACAATGTCAATCCCTACTCTCTCAAATGGGACTCCCACAACTGGGAGAGGTACTAACGGTGCACCATTCTTAGAGCCAACCTTACCAGAGGTCTGGCAGGTGTGGCAGCTCCTGCAGTGTTTTTCTACTTCGGCCCCCATCTTTGGCCAATAGAAGTAGAGAGAGAGCCTTTCCTTAGTCTTCTTGAAACTCAAGTGACCAGCCAAAGCAATCTCGTGGGCTAACTGCAAGAACTGTGGTCTGTTCTCTTGGGGTACTACAAGCCGCTTGTAGTCTCCAGGTACAGACTCGGTCGGTTCACTGTAGAAGAGGCCATCTTCCCAGTGCAACCTGTATTTCCCAGGCTCTTGCCCTTCAGCCTGAGCTTCTGCCTGGTGGCGAAGACCTTCCAGAGTTGGACATTATCTCTGTCCCTTACTGAAGTCTGCCCTGCTGGGTCCACCTTCTGCCAGTAACGACTGCAGCTCAGGATGGTCAACAGGATCCAGATCTCCAATCAGTTCCTGGCCTTCCATTAGCTCTTCCTCAGAGTCTAATTCTACCACACAGGGTTGTACCTCCCTCTCAGCCTCAGCTGGGGATGGAGTTACGGGTGTAACTTTGGACAACCGCGGGGAAGTCCTTGTTGGCCGCACTGAAATGCTGGCTGATGGTTTCAGGGTAGAAGTCTTAGGTTTCCCTTTCGCTTCTGATTTCTTCGAGACAGCTGCCGATAATTCCAGTGGGGCAGGAGTGATCTCTTTCTTCATCATCTCCTGGAAAGTACCGCGCATGGTCATCTCTCTTGCGGGTCTGGTTAGCTCCTGGAACCGTTTACTAGGAGGTCTGGGAGTATGCGATACAACTCCGAGAGTTTTCAAATCGTTACCCAACAGTACGCGTCCTGGTACCTCACTCTGTATGCTGACAGGTATCTTCACAGTCATGTTGTTACACTGGATGAGAACACAGGCCCTCCAGCTAACTTGGTGAGGCGTTTGGGTGCCTTAGCAACATCCTCAGCCTGAAAAAATGATTTATCCACCACAGTTATGCTGGCCCCAGTGTCCCTAATGGCAGGAGTCTCCTGACCATTCACCTGGACACTGTCCTTATAATACTCTTTAGTATTATCGGGGATAGAATTATAGACATCTAAATTCTGTTGTTCCCACAACCCCAGAGATACTAAAGAAACGCTGGCTGAGACTCCAATGGGTTCGTCAGCTAGCAATAGAAAGTTTCCACTTGCCATTTGGACTTCCTCCTCTGGAGCGAAGGCTAAGGAGACAAGCAGGACCCCTGAAGGTTTACCCTTACATCTGGGATCTCCTTTCACGTGGTCAGTCGAGCCACAAACAAAGCATTTCCCGAATGCTTTCTGGAATGGTGGCTTGTTCTGGCCTCCTTCTGGTTTGACACCAGAAGGCACACTATTCTGCTGTGGTCTTCCTTGTGGCTTACCCTTCTGGTTTTGTTTGGGGCCCTCTTTAGAATTTGAGTTATTCGAATTCTCTTTTGAGTCTTTTTTAGGCTGTTTTCCCTCATCCTTTTTCTGAGTTGCCCCAGAATCCTTTTAAGTAGCCCTGTTGGCAACCCACAAGTCAGCAGCCTTAGCCAGTTTCTGGGAATCCAATTCCTTCGAATCAGCCAAGTGCTGTCTGAGCTCAGGAAAACAGGCATCATAAATCGACTCCAACATAAAAAGATTCTTCATACCCTCATAAGTGTTCACTTTGTAACCCTTAATCCATCCCTCTAAGTTTTTCAACCCTTCACTCACCCAGGTAGCCCAAGGGGTACCATCATGCTTTTTGAGGGTTCTAAACCTCTTAAGATACTGGGAAGGGGTCTTCCCGAACCTAGCTACCAAAGCTAGTTTCACACTTTCATAATCCGTCTTATCCGCCTCCCCCAACTCCATTACCACATCAGTCGCAACAGGGGGTAGCCTAGAGAACAACGAGGGAAGTAAATCATTCACGGTGATGTCCTGGAGCCCATGATTGTACTCAAACAGTTTTAACCAATCCAACACATCCAATCTCGGTTCATACATACCCACTAATTCCTTCGGCATCCGGGGTCTTTTGGGACTGGAGCTCCTAGAGGAACCAGAGGAGAGAGAAGCATTTTCCATAGACAACTTTTTCATCTCTAACGCGTGATTAAGTTCTATTTCCCTGAGCCTCAACTCAGCTTGCTTCTTCTCAGCCTGGGCATTCATCCGTCTGAACTCGAGCTCTTGGTTTCTTTCAGATTGAGCCAAGAACCGCTTGTATTCTAATTCGAGCTTCATTTTTTCAAGTTCAAAATAAGCAGGGTTACATGTGGGACCTGGTATGGGCCCCGTAGGTACAGCTGGTGAGGCAGGTAGAGGAGCAGGGGAGACAGTTTTGTTAGCCTCTCCTTCCTCTTCAGCCTCTTCATCACTATCACCCGAATTATGATTTAGATCAACACCATCACTGTTATCTACATTTGCTGGATAAGTTGGTTCCTCTGAACCGGTACCCAGTCTTTGGTTTTCCAGCAATCTCGCTATCAGTTCACACTTCTTGCCTCTTACAGAAAGATTCTCTTGCCTACAGAGAGCTTGTAAATTCTCAGTATTTTCACCCGACAAGGACTCTTGACTGTAAGTTTTCATCGTAGACATGTTTTTAAAAGTTGCTTTTTAGTGCGAAGCTTTGTGGTTATCCTAAAGTGTCGAAAAGCACTCTAAACTGTATACTCGATACAAATCCCACCGCTGTACACCAGTGTTAGGCGGAAACCTGTGCAGTTCCCTCTGGGACCACTGCAAAAGATTTAGGACTACAGGTGTTTGGCAGTGAACTCACTTGGTAGCAGTCTGTACCACACAGAGTCACTTGGTAGCTGTGGCTGAGCAGTCAGACTTCCCTCAAGAAGAGTTAGAGAGTATGTGGAGTATACAAAATAGGGCAATCTACACAGTAGAACAAGCAAACACGGAACAAAGCTTCGGTGTAAAGATATAAAGGTATTTATTTATAACAACACATCTAAGAAAAACACTCTGGCACTAATACGACAAACAACTCCAATCACAATTACTTATACGAAGGAAAAGATCAATCCCCCTAACAATAATTCGACAAGTCTAGGTTCCCCGGCATCACTTATTTGCAGACAGAGGTGTATGCTTTAACCTAGATGGTACTCTAGTATTCGTTAGGACGGGAGAGAAAAATAAGGCAGGTTATGAAATCAACTCGGTACCAATACTATACGGACAAATGCAAGGCAAGTAAGGCAGGGTCTATCTACTGCAGATCACAAAGTTCAGAGGCCAGGCCCACTCGGAGAGAGGCAAGGCGATATGTTCCAAAAAGTGTCTCAGTGGAAATGCGCTTCGAGTCTTTATCGCAAATTGTTATGGAAAGGTTGGACCAGTTCAGAACAGAAAGTTAAAGAACGCTTGGAGGCGACCCAATGGAAAGGCGAGGATTCAGACACCTCACTCTATCCGGCAGAAAAGGAAGCCAGGCGGGTACGGTACCTTATTTGTGGAGAGACAGCTCCGGCGGGGCAGTTGTTCCTGGTGGTGGATGCACGTCGGGTTTTTGCCAAGAGAAGAGATGATCTCGTCGTCGAAGAAAAGTGAAGTCCGGTGCACCACCAGGGAAGAGACCGGCAGCGGAGTGCTCCGTCACAAGGCACCACCTTTTGGTCGCGGTACAGGGGTAGTGGCTATCCGGTTGCCGAGGTGCTCTGCACGGGCAATTCGACCACTGTGTCCTGGGCGAAGAAAAAGCAAAGGTGACTGGTTGTTCCCACCAGCCTGGGGAAGAAACTCTCCGGCAGGGAGATCTACTCTGTTGTCGGGAAGTAGTGAGTCGGTTCAGCAGGGCTCCACCGGAGGTGTCGTCGTTGCAGGTCGGCTCAGCTTTTACCCTCGTCGGATTCTTAGGTCCTGTGGCGACTTCTGAAGATCCAGTCCCAAAAGCCCTGCTTTTATGCAGAAAACCCCCATTCATTCAGCCTAGTTGTCACTCAAAAAACGCTAAGTGGTGAGCAGGGAGACTCACCACTTGGACCAATCACACCAGAGTGCAACCGGAGTTGGCAAGGCAACTCGGTCCAGGGTGCCTAAACCCCCTCCCACAATCCTGTGGTAACCCAGACAGAATGGCACCACTTTGGAGGGTCTCTGTACCGAAGCCCGCCAAAAGTGGGACAAAGGCTCAACCTTTGGTTTAGGAGTCACAGAGACGAACACAGACGCCATTTTAAAAACCGAGTTCTGGCAGAAAATACCATCCGATAGACTTATTTAAGATAAGTAGACCGGTGGTATGTTAGAGATTAACGAGAAAAAGTATCAATCTCCAACAATGGGAAGAATCCCATAGGGTTATATTCGGGGTAGAATATAACAAGTAGTTTCCACTGCCACCAGCCAAAACTCGACGAGGGGGGACGGGACAGTGCCCCCTCGAATAACAGACCCAGGGGTAATCGAATTACCCCTACTAGTACGTCCGCAATAGGATGGTTTGTACTAGTTCTGTTAGTAAATTTAGGTCTAGTAAAGCCAATGGTGACATTACATGCCCGGGGAGACAGTAGTCAGTCCCCGAGTATGGAGTCTATGATGGAGGTCCGCTAGGATGCCCCAGTGCTACGGCACGGAGGGTGCGTTGCAACACACATAGTAAAACATATGAGACCCTATGGAGTAAAAGACCCCATAGCCCATAGAACAAATTGACATTCAAAGGAATTACACACATTCATGTCCAAGAGTGGGAGAAAAAGCGTCTCACTCTTGGCAGGATGGAAAAAACAAACTCCAGAAATCCAGCAAAGCTGCTGGGGGACTCACTAGGTTAGGAAATGCAGCCTAAACAGACAATTCTCCCTAACACCCAGACACCATAGCTGGTATCCTGCTTCCCCACTACCAGAGCCCAGGCACCATAGCTGGCATCCTGCCTCCACACCACCAAAGCCCAGACACCATAGCTGGCATCCTGTCTCCCCACCACCAAAGCCCAGCCACCATAGCTGGCATCCTGCCTCCCCACCACCAAAGCCCAGGCACCCTAGCTGGCATCCTGCCTCCCCACCACCAAAGCCCAGACAACATAGCTGGCATCCTGCCTCCCCGCAACCAAAGCCCAGGCACCATCACTGGCATCCTGCTTCCCCACTACCAAAGGCCAGGCACCCTAGCTGGCATCCTGCCTTCCCACCACCAGAGCCCAGACAATATAGCTGGCAT
Organism: Ambystoma mexicanum; assembly: GCF_040938575.1. Lineage (NCBI taxonomy): Eukaryota > Metazoa > Chordata > Amphibia > Caudata > Ambystomatidae > Ambystoma > Ambystoma mexicanum. The sequence continues at coordinate 26,616,399 of NC_090932.1, read as the reverse complement.
CCTGCTTCCCCACCACCAAAGCCCAGACACCATAGCTGGCATCCTGCTTCCCCACCACCAAAGCCCAGACACCATAGCTGGCATCCTGCCTCCCCACCACCAGAGCCCAGGCACCATAGCTGGCATCCTGCCTCCCCACCACCAGAGCCCAGGCACCATAGCTGGCATCCTGCTTCCCCACTACCAAATGCCAGGCACCCTAGCTGGCATCCTGCCTCCCCACCACCAAAGCCCAGACACCCTAGCTGGCATCCTGCCTCCCCACCACCAAAGCCCAGGCACCCTAGCTGGCATCTTGCCTCCCCACCACCAAATCCCAGGCACCATAGCTGGCATCCTGCCTCCCCACCACCAAAGCCCAGGCACCATAGATGGCATCCTGCCTCCCCACCACCAAAGGCCAGGCACCCTAGCTGGCATCCTGCTTCCCCACTACCAAAGCCCAGGCACTCTATCTGGCATCCTGTTTCCCCACTACCAGAGCCCAGGCACCATAGCTGGCATCCTGCCTCCCCACCACCAAAGCCCAGGCACCATAGCTGACATCCTGCTTCCCCACCGAGCCCAGGCACCATAGCTGGCATCCTGCTTCCCCACCACCAAAGCCCAGGCACCATAGCTGGCATCCTGTTTCCCCACCACCAAAGGCCAGGCACCCTAGCTGGCATCCTGCCTCCCCACCACCAAAGCCCAGGCACCATAGCTGGCATCCTGCCTCCCCACCACCAAAGCCCAGGCACCATAGCTGGCATCCTGCTTCCCCACCACCAAAGCCCAGGCACCATAGCTGGCATCCTGCCTCCCCACCACCAGAGCCCAGGCACCCTAGCTGGCATCCTGCTTCCCCACTACCAAATGCCAGGCACCCTAGCTGGCATCCTGCCTCCCCACCACCAAAGCCCAGACACCCTAGCTGGCATCCTGCCTCCCCACCACCAAAGCCCAGGCACCCTAGCTGGCATCTTGCCTCCCCACCACCAAATCCCAGGCACCATAGCTGGCATCCTGCCTCCCCACCACCAAAGCCCAGGCACCATAGATGGCATCCTGCCTCCCCACCACCAAAGTCCAGGCACCCTAGCTGGCATCCTGCTTCCCCACTACCAAAGCCCAGGCACTCTATCTGGCATCCTGCTTCCCCACTACCAGAGCCCAGGCACCATAGCTGGCATCCTGCCTCCCCACCACCAAAGCCCAGGCACCATAGCTGACATCCTGCTTCCCCACCGAGCCCAGGCACCATAGCTGGCATCCTGCTTCCCCACCACCAAAGCCCAGGCACCATAGCTGGCATCTTGTTTCCCCACCACCAAAGGCCAGGCACCCTAGCTGGCATCCTGCTTCCCCACCACCAAAGCCCAGACACCATAGCTGGCATCGTGCCTCCCCACCACCAAAGCCCAGGCACCATAGCTGGCATCCTGCCTCCCCACCACCAAAGCCCAGGCACCATAGCTGGCATCCTGCTTCCCCACCACCAAATCCCAGGAACCATAGCTGGCATCCTGCCTCCCCACCACCAAAGCCGAGGCACCATAGCTGGCATCCTGCTTCCCCACCACCAAAGCCCAGGCACCATAGCTGGCATCCTGCCTCCCCACCACCAAAGTCCAGGCACTATAGCTGGCATCCTGCCTCCCCACCACCAAAGCCCAGGCACCATAGCTGGCATCCTGCCTCCCCACCACCAAAGCCCAGGCACCATAGCTGGCATCCTGCCTCCCCACCACCAACGCCCAGGCCCCATAGTTGGCATCCTGCTTCCCAACCACCAAAGGCCAGGCACCATAGCTGGCATCCTGCTTCCCCACCACCAAAGCCCAGGCACCTTAGATGGCATCCTGCTTCCCCACCACCAAAGCACAGGCACCATAGCTGGCATCCTGCCTCCCCACCACCAAAGCCCAGGCACCATAGCTGGCATCCTGCTTCCCCACCACCAAATCCCAGGCACCATAGCTGACATCCTGCCTCCCCACCAGCAAAGCCCAGGCACCCTAGCTGGCATCCTGCTTCGCCACCACCAAAGCCCAGGGACCCTAGCTAGAATCCTGCTTCCCCACCACCAAAGCCCAGGCACCCTAGCTGGCATCCTGCTTCCCCACCACCAAAGTCCAGGCACCATAGCTGGCATCCTGCCTCCCCACCACCAAAGCCCAGGCACCCTAGCTAGCATCCTGCTTCCCCACCACCAAATCCCAGACACCATAGCTGGCATCCTGCCTCCCCACCACCAAAGCCCAGACACCATAGCTGGCATCCTGCCTCCCCACCACCAAAGCCCAGGCAACCTAGCTGGCATCCTGCTTCCTCACCACAAGAGCCCAGGCACCATAGCTGGCACCCTGCATCCCCACTACCAAATCCCAGGCACCATAGCTGGCATCCTCCTTCCCCACTACCAAATCCCAGACACCATAGGTGGCATCCTGCTTCCCCACCACCATATCACAGGCATCATAGCTGCCATCCTGCTCCCCACCACCGAATCCCAGACACCATAGCTGGCATCCTGCTTTCCCACGACCGAAGGCCAGACACCATAGCTGGCATCCTGCTTCCCCCACACCAAAGCCCAGGCACCATAGCCGGCATCCTGCCTCCCCACCACCAAAGCCCAGGTACTATAGCCGGCATCCTGCTTCCCCACCACCAAAGCCCAGGCACCATAGCCGGCATCCTGCCTCCCCACCACCAAAGCCCAGGCTCCCTAAACGGCATCCTGCTTCCCCACCACCAAAGCCCAGACACCATAGCTGGCATCCTGCCTCCCCACCACCAAAGCCCAGGGACCATAGCTGGCATCCTGCTTCCCCACCACCAAAGCCCAGGCACAATAGCTGGCATCCTGCTTCCCCACTACCAAATCCCAGGCACCATAGCTGGCATCCTGCTTCCCCACCACCAAAGCCCAGGCACCACAGCTGGCATTCTGCCTCCCCACCACCAAAGCCCAGGCACCCTGGCTGGCATCCTGCCTCCCCACCACCAGAGCCCAGGCACCTTAGCTAGCATCCTGCTTCCCCACTACCAAATTCCAGACACCATAGCTGGCATCCTGCCTCCCCACCACCAAAGCCCAGACACCATAGCTGGCATCCTGCCTCCCCACCACCAAAGCCCAGGCACCCTAGCTGGCATCCTGCTTCCTCACCACCAGAGCCCAGGCACCATAGCTGGCACCCTGCCTCCCCACTACCAAATCCCAGGCACCATAGCTGGCATCCTGCTTCCGCACTACCAAATCCCAGGCACCATAGCTGGCATCCTGCTTCCCCACTACCAAAGCCCAGGCACCATAGCTGGCATCCTGCTTCCCCACCACCAAGCCCAGACACCATAGCTGACATCCTGCCTCCACACCACCAAAGCCCAGGCACCCTAGCTGGCATCCTGCTTCCCCACCACCAAAGCCCAGGCACCCTAGCTGGCATCCTGCTTCGCCACTTCCAAATCCCAGGCACCATAGCTGGCATCCTGCTTCCTCACCACCAGAGCCCAGGCACCATAGATGCCATCCTGCCTCCCCACCACCAAAGCCCAGGCACCATAGCTGGCATCCTGCTTCCCCACCACCAAAGCCCAGACACTATAGCTGACATCCTGCCTCCCCACCAGCAAAGCCCAGGCACCCTAGCTGGCATCCTGCTTCGCCACCACTAAAGCCCAGGGACCCTAGCTAGAATCCTGCTTCCCCACCACCAAAGCCCAGGCACCCTATCTGGCATCCTGCTTCCCCACTACCAGAGCCCAGGCACCATAGCTGGCATCCAGCCTCCCCACCACCAAAGCCCAGGCACCATAGCTGACATCCTGCTTCCCCACCGAGCCCAGGCACCATAGCTGGCATCCTGCCTCCACACCACCAAAGCCCAGACACCATAGCTGGCATCCTGTCTCCCCACCACCAAAGCCCAGCCACCATAGCTGGCATCCTGCCTCCCCACCACCAAAGCCCAGGCACCCTAGCTGGCATCCTGCCTCCCCACCACCAAAGCCCAGACAACATAGCTGGCATCCTGCCTCCCCGCAACCAAAGCCCAGGCACCATCACTGGCATCCTGCTTCCCCACTACCAAAGGCCAGGCACCCTAGCTGGCATCCTGCCTTCCCACCACCAGAGCCCAGACAATATAGCTGGCATCCTGCTTCCCCACCACCAAAGCCCAGACACCATAGCTGGCATCCTGCTTCCCCACCACCAAAGCCCAGACACCATAGCGGGCATCCTGCCTCCCCACCACCAGAGCCCAGGCACCATAGCTGGCATCCTGCCTCCCCACCACCAGAGCCCAGGCACCATAGCTGGCATCCTGCTTCCCCACTACCAAATGCCAGGCACCCTAGCTGGCATCCTGCCTCCCCACCACCAAAGCCCAGACACCCTAGCTGGCATCCTGCCTCCCCACCACCAAAGCCCAGGCACCCTAGCTGGCATCTTGCCTCCCCACCACCAAATCCCAGGCACCATAGCTGGCATCCTGCCTCCCCACCACCAAAGCCCAGGCACCATAGATGGCATCCTGCCTCCCCACCACCAAAGCCCAGGCACCCTAGCTGGCATCCTGCTTCCCCACTACCAAAGCCCAGGCACTCTATCTGGCATCCTGTTTCCCCACTACCAGAGCCCAGGCACCATAGCTGGCATCCTGCCTCCCCACCACCAAAGCCCAGGCACCATAGCTGACATCCTGCTTCCCCACCGAGCCCAGGCACCATAGCTGGCATCCTGCTTCCCCACCACCAAAGCCCAGGCACCATAGCTGGCATCCTGTTTCCCCACCACCAAAGGCCAGGCACCCTAGCTGGCATCCTGCCTCCCCACCACCAAAGCCCAGGCACCCTAGCTGGCATCCTGCCTCCCCACCACCAAAGCCCAGGCACCATAGCTGGCATCCTGCTTCCCCAACACCAAAGCCCAGGCACCATAGCTGGCATCCTGCCTCCCCACCACCAGAGCCCAGGCACCCTAGCTGGCATCCTGCTTCCCCACTACCAAATGCCAGGCACCCTAGCTGGCATCCTGCCTCCCCACCACCAAAGCCCAGACACCCTAGCTGGCATCCTGCCTCCCCACCACCAAAGCCCAGGCACCCTAGCTGGCATCTTGCCTCCCCACCACCAAATCCCAGGCACCATAGCTGGCATCCTGCCTCCCCACCACCAAAGCCCAGGCACCATAGATGGCATCCTGCCTCCCCACCACCAAAGTCCAGGCACCCTAGCTGGCATCCTGCTTCCCCACTACCAAAGCCCAGGCACTCTATCTGGCATCCTGCTTCCCCACTACCAGAGCCCAGGCACCATAGCTGGCATCCTGCCTCCCCACCACCAAAGCCCAGGCACCATAGCTGACATCCTGCTTCCCCACCGAGCCCAGGCACCATAGCTGGCATCCTGCCTCCCCACCACCAGAGCCCAGGCACCCTAGCTGGCATCCTGCTTCCCCACTACCAAATGCCAGGCACCCTAGCTGGCATCCTGCCTCCCCACCACCAAAGCCCAGACACCCTAGCTGGCATCCTGCCTCCCCACCACCAAAGCCCAGGCACCCTAGCTGGCATCTTGCCTCCCCACCACCAAATCCCAGGCACCATAGCTGGCATCCTGCCTCCCCACCACCAAAGCCCAGGCACCATAGATGGCATCCTGCCTCCCCACCACAAAAGTCCAGGCACCCTAGCTGGCATCCTGCTTCCCCACTACCAAAGCCCAGGCACTCTATCTGGCATCCTGCTTCCCCACTACCAGAGCCCAGGCACCATAGCTGGCATCCTGCCTCCCCACCACCAAAGCCCAGGCACCATAGCTGACATCCTGCTTCCCCACCGAGCCCAGGCACCATAGCTGGCATCCTGCTTCCCCACCACCAAAGCCCAGGCACCATAGCTGGCATCTTGTTTCCCCACCACCAAAGGCCAGGCACCCTAGCTGGCATCCTGCTTCCCCACCACCAAAGCCCAGACACCATAGCTGGCATCATGCCTCCCCACCACCAAAGCCCAGGCACCATAGCTGGCATCCTGCCTCCCCACCACCAAAGCCCAGGCACCATAGCTGGCATCCTGCCTCCCCACCACCAAAGCCCAGGCACCATAGCTGGCATCCTGCTTCCCCACCACCAAATCCCAGGAACCATAGCTGGCATCCTGCCTCCCCACCACCAAAGCCGAGGCACCATAGCTGGCATCCTGCTTCCCCACCACCAAAGCCCAGGCACCATAGCTGGCATCCTGCCTCCCCACCACCAAAGTCCAGGCACTATAGCTGGCATCCTGCCTCCCCACCACCAAAGCCCAGGCACCATAGCTGGCATCCTGCCTCCCCACCACCAAAGCCCAGGCACCATAGCTGGCATCCTGCCTCCCCACCACCAACGCCCAGGCCCCATAGTTGGCATCCTGCTTCCCAACCACCAAAGGCCAGGCACCATAGCTGGCATCCTGCTTCCCCACCACCAAAGCCCAGGCACCTTAGATGGCATCCTGCTTCCCCACCACCAAAGCACAGGCACCATAGCTGGCATCCTGCCTCCCCACCACCAAAGCCCAGGCACCATAGCTGGCATCCTGCTTCCCCACCACCAAATCCCAGGCACCATAGCTGACATCCTGCCTCCCCACCAGCAAAGCCCAGGCACCCTAGCTGGCATCCTGCTTCGCCACCACCAAAGCCCAGGGACCCTAGCTAGAATCCTGCTTCCCCACCACCAAAGCCCAGGCACCCTAGCTGGCATCCTGCTTCCCCACCACCAAAGTCCAGGCACCAAAGCTGGCATCCTGCCTCCCCACCACCAAAGTCCAGGCACCCTAGCTAGCATCCTGCTTCCCCACCACCAAATCCCAGACACCATAGCTGGCATCCTGCCTCCCCACCACCAAAGCCCAGACACCATAGCTGGCATCCTGCCTCCCCACCACCAAAGCCCAGGCAACCTAGCTGGCATCCTGCTTCCTCACCACAAGAGCCCAGGCACCATAGCTGGCACCCTGCATCCCCACTACCAAATCCCAGGCACCATAGCTGGCATCCTCCTTCCCCACTACCAAATCCCAGACACCATAGGTGGCATCCTGCTTCCCCACCACCATATCACAGGCATCATAGCTGCCATCCTGCTCCCCACCACCGAATCCCAGACACCATAGCTGGCATCCTGCTTTCCCACGACCGAAGGCCAGACACCATAGCTGGCATCCTGCTTCCCCCACACCAAAGCCCAGGCACCATAGCCGGCATCCTGCCTCCCCACCACCAAAGCCCAGGTACCATAGCCGGCATCCTGCTTCCCCACCACCAAAGCCCAGGCACCATAGCCGGCATCCTGCCTCCCCATCACCAAAGCCCAGGCTCCCTAAACGGCATCCTGCTTCCCCACCACCAAAGCCCAGACACCATAGCTGGCATCCTGCCTCCCCACCACCAAAGCCCAGGGACCATAGCTGGCATCCTGCTTCCCCACCACCAAAGCCCAGGCACAATAGCTGGCATCCTGCTTCCCCACTACCAAATCCCAGGCACCATAGCTGGCATCCTGCTTCCCCACCACCAAAGCCCAGGCACCACAGCTGGCATCCTGCCTCCCCACCACCAAAGCCCAGGCACCCTGGCTGGCATCCTGCCTCCCCACCACCAGAGCCCAGGCACCTTAGCTAGCATCCTGCTTCCCCACTACCAAATTCCAGACACCATAGCTGGCATCCTGTCTCCCCACCACCAAAGCCCAGACACCATAGCTGGCATCCTGCCTCCCCACCACCAAAGCCCAGGCACCCTAGCTGGCATCCTGCTTCCTCACCACCAGAGCCCAGGCACCATAGCTGGCACCCTGCCTCCCCACTACCAAATCCCAGGCACCATAGCTGGCATCCTGCTTCCGCACTACCAAATCCCAGGCACCATAGCTGGCATCCTGCTTCCCCACTACCAAAGCCCAGGCACCATAGCTGGCATCCTGCTTCCCCACCACCAAGCCCAGACACCATAGCTGACATCCTGCCTCCACACCACCAAAGCCCAGGCACCCTAGCTGGCATCCTGCTTCCCCACCACCAAAGCCCAGGCACCCTAGCTGGCATCCTGCTTCGCCACTTCCAAATCCCAGGCACCATAGCTGGCATCCTGCTTCCTCACCACCAGAGCCCAGGCACCATAGATGCCATCCTGCCTCCCCACCACCAAAGCCCAGGCACCATAGCTGGCATCCTGCTTCCCCACCACCAAAGCCCAGACACTATAGCTGACATCCTGCCTCCCCACCAGCAAAGCCAAGGCACCCTAGCTGGCATCCTGCTTCGCCACCACTAAAGCCCAGGGACCCTAGCTAGAATCCTGCTTCCCCACCACCAAAGCCCAGGAACCCTATCTGGCATCCTGCTTCCCCACTACCAGAGCCCAGGCACCATAGCTGGCATCCAGCCTCCGCACCACCAAAGCCCAGGCACCATAGCTGACATCCTGCTTCCCCACCGAGCCCAGGCACCATAGCTGGCATCCTGCTTCCCCACCACCAAAGCCCAGGCACCATAGCTGGCATCTTGTTTCCCCACCACCAAAGGCCAGGCACCCTAGCTGGCATCCTGCCTCCCCACCACCAAAGCCCAGACACCATAGCTGGCATCGTGCCTCCCCACCACCAAAGCCCAGGCACCATAGCTGGCATCCTGCCTCCCCACCACCAAAGCCCAGGCACCATAGCTGGCATCCTGCCTCCCCACCACCAAAGCCCAGGCACCATAGCTGGCACCCTGCCTCCCCACTACCAAATCCCAGGCACCATAGCTGGCATCCTGCTTCCGCACTACCAAATCCCAGGCACCATAGCTGGCATCCTGCTTCCCCACTACCAAAGCCCAGGCACCATAGCTGGCATCCTGCTTCCCCACCACCAAGCCCAGACACCATAGCTGACATCCTGCCTCCACACCACCAAAGCCCAGGCACCCTAGCTGGCATCCTGCTTCCCCACCACCAAAGCCCAGGCACCCTAGCTGGCATCCTGCTTCGCCACTTCCAAATCCCAGACACCATAGCTGGCATCCTGCTTCCTCACCACCAGAGCCCAGGCACCATAGATGCCATCCTGCCTCCCCACCACCAAAGCCCAGGCACCATAGCTGGCATCCTGCTTCCCCACCACCAAAGCCCAGACACTATAGCTGACATCCTGCCTCCCCACCAGCAAAGCCAAGGCACCCTAGCTGGCATCCTGCTTCGCCACCACTAAAGCCCAGGGACCCTAGCTAGAATCCTGCTTCCCCACCACCAAAGCCCAGGAACCCTATCTGGCATCCTGCTTCCCCACTACCAGAGCCCAGGCACCATAGCTGGCATCCAGCCTCCGCACCACCAAAGCCCAGGCACCATAGCTGACATCCTGCTTCCCCACCGAGCCCAGGCACCATAGCTGGCATCCTGCTTCCCCACCACCAAAGCCCAGGCACCATAGCTGGCATCTTGTTTCCCCACCACCAAAGGCCAGGCACCCTAGCTGGCATCCTGCCTCCCCACCACCAAAGCCCAGACACCATAGCTGGCATCGTGCCTCCCCACCACCAAAGCCCAGGCACCATAGCTGGCATCCTGCCTCCCCACCACCAAAGCCCAGGCACCATAGCTGGCATCCTGCCTCCCCACCACCAAAGCCCAGGCACCATAGCTGGCATCCTGCTTCCCCACCACCAAATCCCAGGAACCATAGCTGGCATCCTGCCTCCCCACCACCAAAGCCGAGGCACCATAGCTGGCATCCTGCTTCCCCACCACCAAATCCCAGGCACCATAGCTGGCATCCTGCCTCCCCACCACCAAAGTCCAGGCACTATAGCTGGCATCCTGCCTCCCCACCACCAAAGCCCAGGCACCATAGCTGGCATCCTGCCTCCCCACCACCAAAGCCCAGGCACCATAGCTGGCATCCTGCCTCCCCACCACCAAAGCCCAGGCAACCTAGCTGGCATCCTGCTTCCTCACCACAAGAGCCCAGGCACCATAGCTGGCACCCTGCATCCCCACTACTAAATCCCAGGCACCATAGCTGGCATCCTCCTTCCCCACTACCAAATCCCAGACACCATAGGTGGCATCCTGCTTCCCCACCACCATATCACAGGCATCATAGCTGCCATCCTGCTCCCCACCACCGAATCCCAGACACCATAGCTGGCATCCTGCATTCCCACGACCGAAGGCCAGACACCATAGCTGGCATCCTGCTTCCGCCACACCAAAGCCCAGGCACCATAGCCGGCATCCTGCCTCCCCACCACCAAAGCCCAGGTACCATAGCCGGCATCCTGCTTCCCCACCACCAAAGCCCAGGCACCATAGCCGGCATCCTGCCTCCCCACCACCAAAGCCCAGGCTCCCTAAACGGCATCCTGCTTCCCCACCACCAAAGCCCAGACACCATAGCTGGCATCCTGCCTCCCCACCACCAAAGCCCAGGGACCATAGCTGGCATCCTGCTTCCCCACCACCAAAGCCCAGGCACAATAGCTGGCATCCTGCTTCCCCACTACCAAATCCCAGGCACCATAGCTGGCATCCTGCTTCCCCACCACCAAAGCCCAGGCACCACAGCTGGCATCCTGCCTCCCCACCACCAAAGCCCAGGCACCCTGGCTGGCATCCTGCCTCCCCACCACCAGAGCCCAGGCACCTTAGCTAGCATCCTGCTTCCCCACTACCAAATTCCAGACACCATAGCTGGCATCCTGCCTCCCCACCACCAAAGCCCAGACACCATAGCTGGCATCCTGCCTCCCCACCACCAAAGCCCAGGCACCCTAGCTGGCATCCTGCTTCCTCACCACCAGAGCCCAGGCACCATAGCTGGCACCCTGCCTCCCCACTACCAAATCCCAGGCACCATAGCTGGCATCCTGCTTCCGCACTACCAAATCCCAGGCACCATAGCTGGCATCATGCTTCCCCACTACCAAAGCCCAGGCACCATAGCTGGCATCCTGCTTCCCCACCACCAAGCCCAGACACCATAGCTGACATCCTGCCTCCACACCACCAAAGCCCAGGCACCCTAGCTGGCATCCTGCTTCCCCACCACCAAAGCCCAGGCACCCTAGCTGGCATCCTGCTTCGCCACTTCCAAATCCCAGGCACCATAGCTGGCATCCTGCTTCCTCACCACCAGAGCCCAGGCACCATAGATGCCATCCTGCCTCCCCACCACCAAAGCCCAGGCACCATAGCTGGCATCCTGCTTCCCCACCACCAAAGCCCAGACACTATAGCTGACATCCTGCCTCCCCACCAGCAAAGCCCAGGCACCCTAGCTGGCATCCTGCTTCGCCACCACTAAAGCCCAGGGACCCTAGCTAGAATCCTGCTTCCCCACCACCAAAGCCCAGGCACCCTATCTGGCATCCTGCTTCCCCACTACCAGAGCCCAGGCACCATAGCTGGCATCCAGCCTCCCCACCACCAAAGCCCAGGCACCATAGCTGACATCCTGCTTCCCCACCGAGCCCAGGCACCATAGCTGGCATCCTGCTTCCCCACCACCAAAGCCCAGGCACCATAGCTGGCATCTTGTTTCCCCACCACCAAAGGCCAGGCACCCTAGCTGGCATCCTGCCTCCCCACCACCAAAGCCCAGACACCATAGCTGGCATCGTGCCTCCCCACCACCAAAGCCCAGGCACCATAGCTGGCATCCTGCCTCCCCACCACCAAAGCCCAGGCACCATAGCTGGCATCCTGCCTCCCCACCACCAAAGCCCAGGCACCATAGCTGGCATCCTGCTTCCCCACCACCAAATCCCAGGAACCATAGCTGGCATCCTGCCTCCCCACCACCAAAGCCGAGGCACCATAGCTGGCATCCTGCTTCCCCACCACCAAATCCCAGGCACCATAGCTGGCATCCTGCCTCCCCACCACCAAAGTCCAGGCACTATAGCTGGCATCCTGCCTCCCCACCACCAAAGCCCAGGCACCATAGCTGGCATCCTGCCTCCCCACCACCAAAGCCCAGGCACCATAGCTGGCATCCTGCCTCCCCACCACCAACGCCCAGGCCCCATAGTTGGCATCCTGCTTCCCAACCACCAAAGGCCAGGCACCATAGCTGGCATCCTGCTTCCCCACCACCAAAACCCAGGCACCTTAGATGGCATCCTGCTTCCCCACCACCAAAGCACAGGCACCATAGCTGGCATCCTGCCTCCCCACCACCAAAGCCCAGACACCATAGCTAGCATCCTGCCTCCCCACCACCAAAGCCCAGGCACCATAGCAGGCATCCTGCTTCCCCACCACCAAATCCCAGGCACCATAGCTGACATCCTGCCTCCCCACCAGCAAAGCCCAGGCACCCTATCTGGCATCCTGCTTCGCCACCACCAAAGCCCAGGGACCCTAGCTAGAATCCTGCTTCCCCACCACCAAAGCCCAGGCACCCTAGCTGGCATCCTGCTTCCCCACCACCAAAGCCCAGGCACCATAGCTGGCATCCTGCCTCCCCACCACCAAAGCCCAGGCACCCTAGCTAGCATCCTGCTTCCCCACCACCAAATCCCAGACACCATAGCTGGCACCCTGCCTCCCCACCACCAAAGCCCAGACACCATAGCTGGCATCCTGCCTCCCCACCATCAAAGCCCAGGCAACCTAGCGGGCATCCTGCTTCCTCACCACAAGAGCCCAGGCACCATAGCTGGCACCCTGCATCCCCACTACCAAATCCCAGGCACCATAGCTGGCATCCTGCTTCCCCACTACCAAATCCCAGACACCATAGGTGGCATCCTGCTTCCCCACCACCATATCACAGGCATCATAGCTGCCATCCTGCTTCCCCACCACCGAATCCCAGACACCATAGCTGGCATCCTGCTTCCCCACCACCGAAGCCCAGACACCATAGCTGGCATCCTGCTTCCCCCACACCAAAGCCCAGGCACCATAGCCGGCATCCTGCCTCCCCACCACCAAAGCCCAGGTACCATAGCCGGCATCCTGCTTCCCCACCACCAAAGCCCAGGCACCATAGCTGGCATCCTGCCTCCCCACCACCAAAGCCCAGGCTCCCTAAACGGCATCCTGCTTCCCCACCACCAAAGCCCAGACACCATAGCTGGCATCCTGCCTCCCCACCACCAAAGCCCAGGGACCATAGCTGGCATCCTGCTTCCCCACCACCAAAGCCCAGGCACAATAGCTGGCATCCTGCTTCCCCACTACCAAATCGCAGGCACCATAGCTGGCATCCTGCTTTCCCACCACCAAAGCCCAGGCACCACAGCTGGCATCCTGCCTCACCACCACCAAAGCCCAGACACCCTGGCTGGCATCCTGCCTCCCCACCACCAGAGCCCAGGCACCTTAGCTAGCATCCTGCTTCCCCACTACCAAATTCCAGACACCATAGCTGGCATCCTGCCTCCCCACCACCAAAGCCCAGACACCATAGCTGGCATCCTGCCTCCCCACCACCAGAGCCCAGGCACCATAGCTGGCACCCTGCCTCCCCACTACCAAATCCCAGGCACCATAGCTGGCATCCTGCTTCCCCACTACCAAATCCCAGGCACCATAGCTGGCATCCTGCTTCCCCACTACCAAAGCCCAGGCACCATAGCTGGCATCCTGCTTCCCCACCACCAAGCCCAGACACCATAGCTGACATCCTGCCTCCACACCACCAAAGCCCAGGCACCCTAGCTGGCATCCTGCTTCCTCACCACCAGAGCCCAGGCACCATAGCTGGCATCCTGCTTCCCCACCACCAAAGCCCAGGCACCCTAGCTGGTATCCTGCTTCCCCACTTCCAAATCCCAGGCACCATAGCTGGCATCCTGCTTCCTCACCACCAGAGCCCAGGCACCATAGATGCCATCCTGCCTCCCCACCACCAAAGCCCAGGCACCATAGCTGGCATCCTGCTTCCCCACCACCAAAGCCCAGACACTATAGCTGACATCCTGCCTCCCCACCAGCAAAGCCCAGGCACCCTAGCTGGCATCCTGCTTCGCCACCACTAAAGCCCAGGGACCCTAGCTAGAATCCTGCTTCCCCACCACCAAAGCCCAGGCACCCTAGCTGGCATCCTGCTTCCCCACCACCAAAGCCCATTCACCATAGCTGGCATCCTGCCTCCCCACCACCAAAGCCCAGGCACCCTAGCTAGCATCCTGCTTCCCCACCACCAAAGCCTAGGGACCCTAGCTAGAATCCTGCTTCCCCACCACCAAAGCCCAGGCACCATAGCTGGCATCCTGCCTCCACACCACCAAAGCCCAGGCACCCTAGCTGACATCCTGCTTCCTCACCACCAGAGCCCAGGCACCATAGCTGGCATCCTGCTTCCCCACCGCCAAAGCCCAGGCACCCTAGCTGGCATCCTGCTTTCCCACTACCAAATCCCAGGCACCATAGCTGGCATCCTGCTTCCTCACCACCAGAGCCCAGGCACCATAGATGCCATCCTGCCTCCCCACCACCAAGGCCCAGGAACCATAGCTGGCATCCTGCTTCCCCACCACCAAAGCCCAGGCACCCTAGCTGGCATCCTGCTTCCCCACTACCAAATCCCAGGCACCATAGCTGGCATCCTGCTTCCTCACCACCAGAGTCCAGGCACCATAGATGCCATCCTGCCTCCCCATACCAAAGCCCAGGCACCATAGCTGGCATCCTGCTTCCCCACCACCAAAGCCCAGACACTTTAGCTGACATCCTGCCTCCCCACCAGCAAAGCCCAGGTACCCTAGCTGGCATCCTGCTTCGCCACCACCAAAGCCCAGGGACCCTAGCTAGAATCCTGATTCCCCACCACCGAAGCCCAGGCACCCTAGCTGGCATCCTGCTTCCCCACCACCAAAGCCCAGGCACCATAGCTGGCATCCTGCCTCCACACCACCAAAGCCCAGGCACCCTAGCTAGCATCCTGCTTCCCCACCACCAAGCCCAGACACCTTAGCTGACATCCTGCCTCCACACCACCAAAGCGCAGGCACCCTAGCTGGCATCCTGCTTCCTCACCACCAGAGCCCAGGCACCATAGCTGGCATCCTGCTTCCCCACCACCAAAGCCCAGGCACCCTAGCTGGCATCCTGCTTCCCCACTTCCAAATCCCAGGCACCATAGCTGGCATCCTGCTTCCTCACCACCAGAGCCCAGGCACCATAGATGCCATCCTGCCTCCCCACCACCAAAGCCCAGGCACCATAGCTGGCATCCTGCTTCCCCACCACCAAAGCCCAGACACTATAGCTGACATCCTGCCTCCCCACCAGCAAAGCCCAGGCACCCTAGCTGGCATCCTGCTTCGCCACCACTAAAGCCCAGGGACCCTAGCTAGAATCCTGCTTCCCCACCACCAAAGCCCAGGCACCCTAGCTGGCATCCTGCTTCCCCACCACCAAAGCCCAGGCACCATAGCTGGCATCCTGCCTCCCCACCACCAAAGCCCAGGCACCCTAGCTAGCATCCTGCTTCCCCACCACCAAAGCCTAGGGACCCTAGCTAGAATCCTGCTTCCCCACCGCCAAAGCCCAGGCACCCTAGCTGGCATCCTGCTTCCCCACTACCAAATCCCAGGCACCATAGCTGGCATCCTGCTTCCTCACCACCAGAGCCCAGGCACCATAGATGCCATCCTGCCTCCCCACCACCAAAGCCCAGGAACCATAGCTGGCATCCTGCTTCCCCACCACCAAAGCCCAGGCACCCTAGCTGGCATCCTGCTTCCCCACTACCAAATCCCAGGCACCATAGCTGGCATCCTGCTTCCTCACCACCAGAGTCCAGGCACCATAGATGCCATCCTGACTCCCCATACCAAAGCCCAGGCACCATAGCTGGCATCCTGCTTCCCCACCACCAAAGCCCAGACACCTTAGCTGACATCCTGCCTCCCCACCAGCAAAGCCCAGGTACCCTAGCTGGCATCCTGCTTCGCCACCACCAAAGCCCAGGGACCCTAGCTAGAATCCTGCTTCCCACCACCAAAGCCCAGGCACCCTAGCTGGCATCCTGCTTCCCCACCACCAAAGCCCAGGCACCATAGCTGGCATCCTGCCTCCCCACCACCAAAGCCCAGGCACCCTAGCTAGCATCCTGCTTCCCCACCACCAAGCCCAGACACCATAGCTGACATCCTGCCTCCACACCACCAAAGCCCAGGCACCCTAGCTGGCATCCTGCTTCCTCACCACCAGAGCCAAGGCACCATAGCTGGCATCCTGCTTCCCCACCACCAAAGCCCAGGCACCCTAGCTGGCATCCTGCTTCCCCACTTCCAAATCCCAGGCACCATAGCTGGCATCCTGCTTCCTCACCACCAGAGCCCAGGCACCATAGATGCCATCCTGCCTCCCCACCACCAAAGCCCAGGCACCATAGCTGGCATCCTTCTTCCCCACCACCAAAGCCCAGACACTATAGCTGACATCCTGCCTCCCCACCAGCAAAGCCCAGGCACCCTAGCTGGCATCCTGCTTCGCCACCACTAAAGCCCAGGGACCCTAGCTAGAATCCTGCTTCCCCACCACCAAAGCCCAGTCACCCTAGCTGGCATCCTGCTTCCCCACCACCAAAGCCCAGGCACCATAGCTGGCATCCTGCCTCCCCACCACCAAAGCCCAGGCACCCTAGCTAGCATCCTGCTTCCCCACCACCAAAGCCTAGGGACCCTAGCTAGAATCCTGCTTCCCCACCACCAAAGCCCAGGCACCATAGCTGGCATCCTGCCTCCACACCACCAAAGCCCAGGCACCCTAGCTGGCATCCTGCTTCCTCACCACCAGAGCCCAGGCACCATAGCTGGCATCCTGCTTCCCCACCGCCAAAGCCCAGGCACCCTAGCTGGCATCCTGCTTCCCCTCTACCAAATCCCAGGCACCATAGCTGGCATCCTGCCTCCCCACCAGCAAAGCCCAGGTACCCTAGCTGGCATCCTGCTTCGCCACCACCAAAGCCCAGGGACCCTAGCTAGAATCCTGCTTCCCCACCACCAAAGCCCAGGCACCCTAGCTGGCATCCTGCTTCCCCACCACCAAAGCCCAGGCACCATAGCTGGCATCCTGCCTCCCCACCACCAAAGCCCAGGCACCCTAGCTAGCATCCTGCTTCCCCACCACCAAAGCCTAGGGACCCTAGCTAGAATCCTGCTTCCCCACCGCCAAAGCCCAGGCACCCTAGCTGGCATCCTGCTTCCCCACTACCAAATCCCAGGCACCATAGCTGGCATCCTGCTTCCTCACCACCAGAGCCCAGGCACCATAGATGCCATCCTGCCTCCCCACCACCAAAGCCCAGGAACCATAGCTGGCATCCTGCTTCCCCACCACCAAAGCCCAGGCACCCTAGCTGGCATCCTGCTTCCCCACTACCAAATCCCAGGCACCATAGCTGGCATCCTGCTTCCTCACCACCAGAGTCCAGGCACCATAGATGCCATCCTGACTCCCCATACCAAAGCCCAGGCACCATAGCTGGCATCCTGCTTCCCCACCACCAAAGCCCAGACACCTTAGCTGACAACCTGCCTCCCCACCAGCAAAGCCCAGGTACCCTAGCTGGCATCCTGCTTCGCCACCACCAAAGCCCAGGGACCCTAGCTAGAATCCTGCTTCCCCACCACCAAAGCCCAGGCACCCTAGCTGGCATCCTGCTTCCCCACCACCAAAGCCCAGGCACCATAGCTGGCATCCTGCCTCCCCACCACCAAAGCCCAGGCACCCTAGCTAGCATCCTGCTTCCCCACCACCAAGCCCAGACACCATAGCTGACATCCTGCCTCCACACCACCAAAGCCCAGGCACCCTAGCTGGCATCCTGCTTCCTCACCACCAGAGCCAAGGCACCATAGCTGGCATCCTGCTTCCCCACCACCAAAGCCCAGGCACCCTAGCTGGCATCCTGCTTCCCCACTTCCAAATCCCAGGCACCATAGCTGGCATCCTGCTTCCTCACCACCAGAGCCCAGGCACCATAGATGCCATCCTGCCTCCCCACCACCAAAGCCCAGGCACCATAGCTGGCATCCTTCTTCCCCACCACCAAAGCCCAGACACTATAGCTGACATCCTGCCTCCCCACCAGCAAAGCCCAGGCACCCTAGCTGGCATCCTGCTTCGCCACCACTAAAGCCCAGGGACCCTAGCTAGAATCCTGCTTCCCCACCACCAAAGCCCAGGCACCCTAGCTGGCATCCTGCTTCCCCACCACCAAAGCCCAGGCACCATAGCTGGCATCCTGCCTCCCCACCACCAAAGCCCAGGCACCCTAGCTAGCATCCTGCTTCCCCACCACCAAAGCCTAGGGACCCTAGCTAGAATCCTGCTTCCCCACCACCAAAGCCCAGGCACCATAGCTGGCATCCTGCCTCCACACCACCAAAGCCCAGGCACCCTAGCTGGCATCCTGCTTCCTCACCACCAGAGCCCAGGCACCATAGCTGGCATCCTGCTTCCCCACCCCCAAAGCCCAGGCACCCTAGCTGGCATCCTGCTTCCCCACTACCAAATCCCAGGCACCATAGCTGGCATCCTGCTTCCTCACCACCAGAGCCCAGGCACCATAGATGCCATCCTGCCTCCCCACCACCAAAGCCCAGGAACCATAGCTGGCATCCTGCTTCCCCACCACCAAAGCCCAGGCACCCTAGCTGGCATCCTGCTTCCCCACTACCAAATCCCAGGCACCATAGCTGGCATCCTGCTTCCTCACCACCAGAGTCCAGGCACCATAGATGCCATCCTGCCTCCCCATACCAAAGCCCAGGCACCATAGCTGGCATCCTGCTTCCCCACCACCAAAACCCAGACACCTTAGCTGACATCCTGCCTCCCCACCAGCAAAGCCCAGGTACCCTAGCTGGCATCCTGCTTCGCCACCACCAAAGCCCAGGGACCCTAGCTAGAATCCTGCTTCCCCACCAGCAAAGCCCAGGCACCCTAGCTGGCATCCTGCTTCCCCACCACCAAAGCCCAGGCACCATAGCTGGCATGCTGCCTCCCCACCACCAAAGCCCAGGCACCCTAGCTAGCATCCTGCTTCCCCACTACCAAATCCCAGACACCATAGGTGGCATCCTGCTTCCCCACCACCATATCACAGGCATCATAGCTGCCATCCTGCTTCCCCACCACCGAATCCCAGACACCATAGCTGGCATCCTGCTTCCCCACCACCGAAGCCCAGACACCATAGCTGGCATCCTGCTTCCCCCACACCAAAGCCCAGGCACCATAACCGGCATCCTGCCTCCCCACCACCAAAGCCCAGTTACCATAGCCGGCATCCTGCTTCCCCACCACCAAAGCCCAGGCACCATAGCCGGCATTCTGCCTCCCCACCACCAAAGCCCAGGCTCCCTAAACGGCATCCTGCTTCCCCACCACCAAAGCCCAGACACCATAGCTGGCATCCTGCCTCCCCACCACCAAAGCCCAGGGACCAAAGCTGGCATCCTGCTTCCCCACCACCAAAGCCCAGGCACAATAGCTGGCATCCTGCTTCCCCACTACCAAATCCCAGGCACCATAGCTGGCATCCTGCTTCCCCACCACCAAAGCCCAGGCACCACAGCTGGCATCCTGCCTCCCCACCACCAAAGCCCAGGCACCCTGGCTGGCATCCTGCCTCCCCACCACCAGACCCCAGGCACCTTGGCTAGCATCCTGCTTCCCCACTACCAAATTCCAGACACCATAGCTGGCATCCTGCCTCCCCACCACCAAAGCCCAGACACCATAGCTGGCATCCTGCCTCCCCACCACCAAAGCCCAGGCACCCTAGCTGGCATCCTGCTTCCTCACCACCAGAGCCCAGGCACCATAGCTGGCACCCTGCCTCCCCACTACCAAATCCCAGGCACCATAGCTGGCATCCTGCTTCCCCACCACCAAAGCCCAGGCACCATAGCTGGCATCCTGCCTCCCCACCACCAAAGCCCAGGCACCCTAGCTAGCATCCTGCTTCCCCACTACCAAATCCCAGACACCATAGGTGGCATCCTGCTTCCCCACCACCATATCACAGGCATCATAGCTGCCATCCTGCTTCCCCACCACCGAATCCCAGACACCATAGCTGGCATCCTGCTTCCCCACCACCGAAGCCAAGACACCATAGCTGGCATCCTGCTTCCCCCACACCAAAGCCCAGGCACCATAACCGGCATCCTGCCTCCCCACCACCAAAGCCCAGGTACCATAGCCGGCATCCTACTTCCCCACCACCAAAGCCCAGGCACCATAGCCGGCATCCTGCCTCCCCACCACCAAAGCCCAGGCTCCCTAAACGGCATCCTGCTTCCCCACCACCAAAGCCCAGACACCATAGCTGGCATCCTGCCTCCCCACCACCAAAGCCCCGGGACCAAAGCTGGCATCCTGCTTCCCCACCACCAAAGCCCAGGCACAATAGCTGGCATCCTGCTTCCCCACTACCAAATCCCAGGCACCATAGTTGGCATCCTGCTTCCCCACCACCAAAGCCCAGGCACCACAGCTGGCATCCTGCCTCCCCACCACCAAAGCCCAGGCACCCTGGCTGGCATCCTGCCTCCCCACCACCAGACCCCAGGCACCTTAGCTAGCATCCTGCTTCCCCACTACCAAATTCCAGACACCATAGCTGGCATCCTGCCTCCCCACCACCAAAGCCCAGACACCATAGCTGGCATCCTGCCTCCCCACCACCAAAGCCCAGGCACCCTAGCTGGCATCCTGCTTCCTCACCATCAGAGCCCAGGCACCATAGCTGGCACCCTGCCTCCCCACTACCAAATCCCAGGCACCATAGCTGGCATCCTGCTTCCCCACTACCAAATCCCAGGCACCATAGCTGGCATCCTGCTTCCCCACTACCAAAGCCCAGGCACCATAGCTGGCATCCTGCTTCCCCACCACCAAGCCCAGACACCATAGCTGACATCCTGCCTCCACACCACCAAAGCCCAGGCACCCTAGCTGGCATCCTGCTTCCTCACCACAAGAGCCCAGGCACCATAGCTGGCATCCTGCTTCCCCACCACCAAAGCCCAGGCACCCTAGCTGGCATCCTGCTTCCCCACTTCCAGATCCCAGGCACCATAGTTGGCATCCTGCTTCCTCACCACCAGAGCCCAGGCACCATAGATGCCATCCTGCCTCCCCACCACCAAAGCCCAGGCACCATAGCTGGCATCCTGCTTCCCCACCACCAAAGCCCAGACACTATAGCTGACATCCTGCCTCCCCACCAGCAAAGCCCAGGCACCCTAGCTGGCATCCTGCTTCGCCACCACTAAAGCCCAGGGACCCTAGCTAGAATCCTGTTTCCCCACCACCAAAGCCCAGGCACCCTATCTGGCATCCTGCTTCCCCACTACCAGAGCCCAGGCACCATAGCTGGCATCCTGCCTCCCCACCACCAAAGCCCAGGCACCATAGCTGACATCCTGCTTCCCCACCGAGCCCAGGCACCATAGCTGGCATCTTGCTTCCCCACCACCAAAGCCCAGGCACCATAGCTGGCATCTTGTTTCCCCACCACCAAAGGCCAGGCACCCTAGCTGGCATCCTGCTTCCCCACCACCAAAGCCCAGACACCATAGCTGGCATCGTGCCTCCCCACCACCAAAGCCCAGGCACCATAGCTGGCATCCTGCCTCCCCACCACCAAAGCCCAGGCACCATAGCTGGCATCCTGCTTCCCCACCACCAAATCCCAGGAACCATAGCTGGCATCCTGCCTCCCCACCACCAAAGCCGAGGCACCATAGCTGGCATCCTGCTTCCCCACCACCAAATCCCAGGCACCATAGCTGGCATCCTGCCTCCCCACCACCAAAGTCCAGGAACTATAGCTGGCATCCTGCCTCCCCACCACCAAAGCCCAGGCACCATAGCTGGCATCCTGCCTCCCCACCACCAAAGCCCAGGCACCATAGCTGGCATCCTGCCTCCCCACCACCAACGCCCAGGCCCCATAGTTGGCATCCTGCTTCCCAACCACCAAAGGCCAGGCACCATAGCTGGCATCCTGCTTCCCCACCACCAAAACCCAGGCACCTTAGATGGCATCCTGCTTCCCCACCACCAAAGCACAGGCACCATAGCTGGCATCCTGCCTCCCCACCACCAAAGCCCAGACACCATAGCTGGCATCCTGCCTCCCCACCACCAAAGCCCAGGCACCATAGCTGGCATCCTGCTTCCCCACCACCAAATCCCAGGCACCATAGCTGACATCCTGCCTCCCCACCAGCAAAGCCCAGGCACCCTAGCTGGCATCCTGCTTCCCCACCACCAAAGCCCAGGGACCCTAGCTAGAATCCTGCTTCCCCACCACCAAAGCCCAGGCACCCTAGCTGGCATCCTGCTTCCCCACCACCAAAGCCCAGGCACCATAGCTGGCATCCTGCCTCCTCACCACCAAAGCCCAGGCACCCTAGCTAGCATCCTGCTTCCCCACCACCAAATCCCAGACACCATAGCTAGCATCCTGCCTCCCCACCACCAAAGCCCAGACACCATAGCTGGCATCCTGCCTCCCCACCACCAAAGCCCAGGCAACCTAGCTGGCATCCTGCTTCCTCACCACAAGAGCCCAGGCACCATAGCTGGCACCCTGCATCCCCACTACCAAATCCCAGGCACCATAGCTGGCATCCTGCTTCCCCACTACCAAATCCCAGACACCATAGGTGGCATCCTGCTTCCCCACCACCATATCACAGGCATCATAGCTGCCATCCTGCTTCCCCACCACCGAATCCCAGACACCATAGCTGGCATCCTGCTTCCCCACCACCGAAGCCCAGACACCATAGCTGGCATCCTGCTTCCCCCACACCAAAGCCCAGGCACCATAGCCGGCATCCTGCCTCCCCACCACCAAAGCCCAGGTACCATAGCCGGCATCCTGCTTCCCCACCACCAAAGCCCAGGCACCATAGCCGGCATCCTGCCTCCCCACCACCAAAGCCCAGGCTCCCTAAACGGCATCCTGCTTCCCCACCACCAAAGCCCAGACACCATAGCTGGCATCCTGCCTCCCCACCACCAAAGCCCAGGGACCATAGCTGGCATCCTGCTTCCCCAACACCAAAGCCCAGGCACAATAGCTGGCATCCTGCTTCCCCACTACTAAATCCCAGGCACCATAGCTGGCATCCTGCTTTCCCACCACCAAAGCCCAGGCACCACAGCTGGCATCCTGCCTCCCCACCACCAAAGCCCAGACACCATAGCTGGCATCCTGCCTCCCCACCACCAAAGCCCAGGCACCCTAGCTGGCATCCTGCTTCCTCACCACCAGAGCCCAGGCACCATAGCTGGCACCCTGCCTCCCCACTACCAAATCCCAGGCACCATAGCTGGCATCCTGCTTCCCCACTACCAAATCCCAGGCACCATAGCTGGCATCCTGCTTCCCCACCACCAAAGCCCAGGCACCATAGCTGGCATCCTGCTTCCCCACCACCAAGCCCAGACACCATAGCTGACATCCTGCCTCCACACCACCAAAGCCCAGGCACCCTAGCTGGCATCCTGCTTCCTCACCACCAGAGCCCAGGCACCATAGCTGGCATCCTGCTTCCCCACCACCAAAGCCCAGGCACCCTAGCTGGCATCCTGCTTCCCCACTTCCAAATCCCAGGCACCATAGCTGGCATCCTGCTTCCTCACCACCAGAACCCAGGCACCATAGATGCCATCCTGCCTCCCCACCACCAAAGCCCAGGCACCATAGCTGACATCCTGCTTCCCCACCACCAAAGCCCAGACACTATAGCTGACATCCTGCCTCCCCACCAGCAAAGCCCAGGCACCCTAGCTGGCATCCTGCTTCGCCACCACTAAAGCCCAGGGACCCTAGCTAGAATCCTGCTTCCCCACCACCAAAGCCCAGGCACCCTAGCTGGCATCCTGCTTCCCCACCACCAAAGCCCATTCACCATAGCTGGCATCCTGCCTCCCCACCACCAAAGCCCAGGCACCCTAGCTAGCATCCTGCTTCCCCACCACCAAAGCCTAGGGACCCTAGCTAGAATCCTGCTTCCCCACCACCAAAGCCCAGGCACCATAGCTGGCATCCTGCCTCCACACCACCAAAGCCCAGGCACCCTAGCTGGCATCCTGCTTCCTCACCACCAGAGCCCAGGCACCATAGCTGGCATCCTGCTTCCCCACCGCCAAAGCCCAGGCACCCTAGCTGGCATCCTGCTTCCCCACTACCAAATCCCAGGCACCATAGCTGGCATCCTGCTTCCTCACCACCAGAGCCCAGGCACCATAGATGCCATCCTGCCTCCCTACCACCAAAGCCCAGGAACCATAGCTGGCATCCTGCTTCCCCACCACCAAGGCCCAGGCACCCTAGCTGGCATCCTGCTTCCCCACTACCAAATCCCAGGCACCATAGCTGGCATCCTGCTTCCTCACCACCAGAGTCCAGGCACCATAGATGCCATCCTGCCTCCCCATACCAAAGCCCAGGCACCATAGCTGGCATCCTGCTTCCCCACCACCAAAGCCCAGACACCTTAGCTGACATCCTGCCTCCCCACCAGCAAAGCCCAGGTACCCTAGCTGGCATCCTGCTTCGCCACGACCAAAGCCCAGGGACCCTAGCTAGAATCCTGCTTCCCCACCACCAAAGCCCAGGCACCCTAGCTGGCATCCTGCTTCCCCACCACCAAAGCCCAGGCACCATAGCTGGCATCCTGCCTCCCCACCACCAAAGCCCAGGCACCCTAGCTGGCATCCTGCTTCCCCACCACCAAGCCCAGACACCATAGCTGACATCCTGCCTCCACACCACCAAAGCCCAGGCACCCTAGCTGGCATCCTGCTTCCTCACCACCAGAGCCCAGGCACCATAGCTGGCATCCTGCTTCCCCACCACCAAAGCCCAGGCACCCTAGCTGGCATCCTGCTTCCCCACTTCCAAATCCCAGGCACCATAGCTGGCATCCTGCTTCCTCGCCACCAGAGCCCAGGCACCATAGATGCCATCCTGCCTCCCCACCACCAAAGCCCAGGCACCATAGCTGGCATCCTGCTTCCCCACCACCAAAGCCCAGACACTATAGCTGATATCCTGTCTCCCCACCAGCAAAGCCCAGGCACCCTAGCTGGCATCCTGCTTCGCCACCACTAAAGCCCAGGGACCCTAGTTAGAATCCTGCTTCCCCACCACCAAAGCCCAGGCACCCTAGCTGGCATCCTGCTTCCCCACCACCAAAGCCCAGGCACCATAGCTGGCATCCTGCCTCCCCACCACCAAAGCCCAGGCACCCTAGCTAGCATCCTGCTTCCCCACCACCAAAGCCTAGGGACCCTAGCTAGAATCCTGCTTCCCCACCACCAAAGCCCAGGCACCATAGCTGGCATCCTGCCTCCACACCACCAAAGCCCAGGCACCCTAGCTGGCATCCTGCTTCCTCACCACCAGAGCCCAGGCACCATAGCTGGCATCCTGCTTCCCCACCGCCAAAGCCCAGGCACCCTAGCTGGCATCCTGCTTCCCCACTACCAAATCCCAGGCACCATAGCTGGCATCCTGCTTCCTCACCACCAGAGCCCAGGCACCATAGATGCCATCCTGCCTCCCCACCACCAAAGCCCAGGAACCATAGCTGGCATCCTGCTTCCCCACCACCAAAGCCCAGGCACCCTAGCTGGCATCCTGCTTCCCCACTACCAAATCCCAGGCACCATAGCTGGCATCCTGCTTCCTCACCACCAGAGTCCAGGCACCATAGATGCCATCCTGCCTCCCCATACCAAAGCCCAGGCACCATAGCTGGCATCCTGCTTCCCCACCACCAAAGCCCAGACACCTTAGCTGACATCCTGCCTCCCGACCAGCAAAGCCCAGGTACCCTAGCTGGCATCCTGCTTCGCCACCACCAAAGCCCAGGGACCCTAGCTAGAATCCTGCTTCCCCACCACCAAAGCCCAGGCACCCTAGCTGGCATCCTGCTTCCCCACCACCAAAGCCCAGGCACCATAGCTGGCATCCTGCCTCCCCACCACCAAAGCCCAGGCACCCTAGCTAGCATCCTGCTTCCCCACTACCAAATCCCAGACACCATAGGTGGCATCCTGCTTCCCCACCACCATATCACAGGCATCATAGCTGCCATCCTGCTTCCCCACCACCGAATCCCAGACACCATAGCTGGCATCCTGCTTCCCCACCACCGAAGCCCAGACATCATAGCTGGCATCCTGCTTCCCCCACACCAAAGCCCAGGCACCATAACCGGCATCCTGCCTCCGACCACCAAAGCCCAGGTACCATAGCCGGCATCCTGCTTCCCCACCACCAAAGCCCAGGCACCATAGCCGGCATCCTGCCTCCCCACCACCAAAGCCCAGGCTCCCTAAACGGCATCCTGCTTCCCCACCACCAAATCCCAGACACCATAGCTGGCATCCTGCTTCCCCACCACCATATCACAGGCACCATAGCTGCCATCCTGCTTCCCCACCACCAAATCCCAGACACCATAGCTGGCATCCTGCTTCCCCACCACCAAAGCCCAGACACCATAGCTGGTATCCTGCATCTCCACCATCAAAGCCCAGGCACCATAGCTGGCATCCTGCCTCCCCACCACCAAATCCCAGACACCATAGGTGGCATCCTGCTTCCCACCACCATATCACAGGCACGATAGCTGCCATCCTGCTTCCCCACCACCGAATCCCAGACACCATAGCTGGCATCCTGCTTCCCCACCACCGAAGCCCAGACACCATAGCTGGTATGCTGCATCTCCACCACCAAAGCCCAGGCACCATAGCTGGCATCCTGCCTCCCCACCACCAAAGCCCAGGCACCATAGCTGGCATCCTGCCTCCCCACTACCAAAATCCCAGGCATCATAGCTGGCATCCTGCCTCCCCACCACCAAAGCCTAGGCACCATAGCTGGCATCCTGCCTCCCCACCACCAAAGCCCAGGCACCATAGCTGGCATCCTGCCTCCCCACCAAAGCCCAGGCACCATAGCCGGCATCTTGCTTCCCCACCACCAAAGCCCAGGCACCATAGCCGGCATCCTGCCTCCCCGCCACCAAAGCCCAGGCACCATAGCCGGCATCCTGCTTCCCCACCACCAAAGCCCAGGCACCCTAGCCGGCATCCTGCTTCCCCAACACCAAAGCCCAGACACCCTAGCCGGCATCCTGCTTCCCCACCACCAAAGCCCTGAATCCCTAGCCGGCATCCTGCTTCCCCACTACCAAAGCCCAGGCACCATAGGCAGCATCCTGCCTCGCCACCAACAAAGCCCAGGCACCATAGCTGGCATCCTGCCTCCCCACGACCAAAGCCCAGGCACCATAGCTGGCATCCTGCCTCCCCCCCACCAATGCCTAGGTACCATAGCTGGCATCCTGCCTCCCCACCAACAAAGCCCAGGCACCATAGCTGGCATCCTGATCCCCCCCCTCCAAATCCCAGGCACCATAGCCGGCATCCTGCTTCCCCACCACCAAAGCCCAGGCACCATAGCCGGCATCCTGCCTCCCCACTACCAAATCCCAGGCACCATAGCCGGCATCCTGCTTCCTCACCACCAAAGCCCGGGCACCATAGCTGCCATCCTGCTTCCCCACCACCAAAGCCCAGACACCATAGCTAGCATCCTGCCTCCCCACCACCAAAGCCCAGGCACCATAGCTGTCATCCTGCTTCCCCACCACCAAAGCCCAGGCACCATAGCTGACATCCTGCCTCCCCACCAACAAAGCCCAGGCACCATAGCTGGCATCCTGCTTCCCCCCCTCCAAATCCCAGGCACCATAGCCGGCATCCTGCCTCCCCACCACCAAAGCCCAGGCACCCTAGCCGGCATCCTGCTTCCCCACTACCAAATCCCAGGCACCATAGCCGGCATCCTGCTTCCTCACCACCAAAGCCCGGGCACCATAGCTGCCATCCTGCTTCCCCACCACCAAAGCCCAGACACCAGAGCTAGCATCCTGCTTCCCCACCACCAAAGCCCAGGCACCATAGCTGGCATCCTGCTTCCCCACCACCAAAGCCCAGGCACCATAGCTGACATCCTGCCTCCCCACCAGCAAAGCCCAGGCACCCTAGCTAGCATCCTGCCTCCCCACCACCAAAGCCCAGGCACCATAGCTGGCATCCTGCTTCCCCACCACCAAAGCCCAGGCACCATAGCTGACATCCTGCCTCCCCACCAGCAAAGCCCAGGCACCCTAGCTGGCATCCTGCTTCCCCACCATCAAAGCCCAGGCACCCGAGCTGGCATCCTGCTTCCCCACCACCAAATCCCAGACACCATAGCTGGCATCCTGCTTCCCCACCACAAAAGCCCAGACACCATAGCTGGCATCCTGCTTCCCCACCACCAAAGCCCAGACACCATAGCTGGTATCCTGCATCTCCACCACCAAAGCCCAGGCACCATAGCTGGCATCCTGCCTCCCCACCACCAAATCCCAGACACCATAGGTGGCATCCTGCTTCCCCATCACCATATCACAGGCACCATAGCTGCCATCCTGCTTCCCCACCACCGAATCCCAGACACCATAGCTGGCATCCTGCTTCCCCACCACCGAAGCCCGACACCATAGCTGGTAACCTGCATTTCCACCACCAAAGCCCAGGCACCATAGCTGGCATCCTGCCTCCCCACCACCAAAGCCCAGGCACCATAGCTGGCATCCTGCCTCCCCACCACCAAAGCCCAGGCACCATAGCTGGCATCCTGCCTCCCCCCCACCAAAGCTCAGGAACCATAGCTGGTATCCTGCCTCCCCACCAACAAAGCCCAGGCACCATAGCTGGCATCCTGCTTCCCCACCACCAAATCCCAGGCACCATAGCCGGCATCCTGCTTCCCCACCACCAAAGTCCAGGCACCATAGCCGGCATCCTGGCTCCCCACCCCCAAAGCCCAGATACCCTAGCCGGCATCCTGCTTCCCCACCACCAAAGCCCAGACACCCTAGCCGGCATCCTGCTTCCCCACCACCAAAGCCCAGACACCCTAGCCGGCATCCTGCTTCCCCACCACCAAAGCACAGGCACCCTAGCCGGCAACCTGCTTCCCCACCCCCAAAGCCCAGGCACCATAGCCGGCATCCTGCTTCCCCACCCCCAAAGCCCAGGCACCATAGCCGGCATCCTGCTTCCCCACCACCAAAGCCCAGGCACCATAGCCGGCATCCTGCCTCCCCCCCACCAAAGCCCAGGCACCATAGCCGGCATCCTGCCTCCCCACCAACAAAGCCCAGGCAGCATAGCCGGCATCCTGCCTCCCCACCACCAAAGCCCAGGCACCATAGACGGCATCCTGCTTCCCCACCACCAAAGCCCAGGCACCATAGCCGGCATCCTGCCTCCCCACCACCAAAGCCCAGGAACCCTAGCCGGCATACTGCTTCCCCACCACCAAAGCCCAGACACCCTAGCCGGCATCCTGCTTCCCCACCCCCAAAGCCCAGGCACCATAGCTGGCATCCTGCCTCCCCACCAACAAAGCCCAGGCACCATAGCTGGTATCCTGCTTCCCCACCACCAAAGCCCAGGCACCATAGCCGGCATCCTGCCTCCCCACCACCAAAGCCCAGGCTCCCTAAACGGCATCCTGCTTCCCCACCACCAAAGCCCAGACACCATAGCTGGCATCCTGCCTCCCCACCACCAAAGCCCAGGGACCATAGCTGGCATCCTGCTTCCCCAACACCAAAGCCCAGGCACAATAGCTGGCATCCTGCTTCCCCACTACTAAATCCCAGGCACCATAGCTGGCATCCTGCTTTCCCACCACCAAAGCCCAGGCACCACAGCTGGCATCCTGCCTCCCCACCACCAAAGCCCAGACACCATAGCTGGCATCCTGCCTCCCCACCACCAAAGCCCAGGCACCCTAGCTGGCATCCTGCTTCCTCACCACCAGAGCCCAGGCACCATAGCTGGCACCCTGCCTCCCCACTACCAAATCCCAGGCACCATAGCTGGCATCCTGCTTCCCCACTACCAAATCCCAGGCACCATAGCTGGCATCCTGCTTCCCCACCACCAAAGCCCAGGCACCATAGCTGGCATCCTGCTTCCCCACCACCAAGCCCAGACACCATAGATGACATCCTGCCTCCACACCACCAAAGCCCAGGCACCCTAGCTGGCATCCTGCTTCCTCACCACCAGAGCCCAGGCACCATAGCTGGCATCCTGCTTCCCCACCACCAAAGCCCAGGCACCCTAGCTGGCATCCTGCTTCCCCACTTCCAAATCCCAGGCACCATAGCTGGCATCCTGCTTCCTCACCACCAGAACCCAGGCACCATAGATGCCATCCTGCCTCCCCACCACCAAAGCCCAGGCACCATAGCTGACATCCTGCTTCCCCACCACCAAAGCCCAGACACTATAGCTGACATCCTGCCTCCCCACCAGCAAAGCCCAGGCACCCTAGCTGGCATCCTGCTTCGCCACCACTAAAGCCCAGGGACCCTAGCTAGAATCCTGCTTCCCCACCACCAAAGCCCAGGCACCCTAGCTGGCATCCTGCTTCCCCACCACCAAAGCCCATTCACCATAGCTGGCATCCTGCCTCCCCACCACCAAAGTCCAGGCACCCTAGCTAGCATCCTGCTTCCCCACCACCAAAGCCTAGGGACCCTAGCTAGAATCCTGCTTCCCCACCACCAAAGCCCAGGCACCATAGCTGGCATCCTGCCTCCACACCACCAAAGCCCAGGCACCCTAGCTGGCATCCTGCTTCCTCACCACCAGAGCCCAGGCACCATAGCTGGCATCCTGCTTCCCCACCGCCAAAGCCCAGGCACCCTAGCTGGCATCCTGCTTCCCCACTACCAAATCCCAGGCACCATAGCTGGCATCCTGCTTCCTCACCACCAGAGCCCAGGCACCATAGATGCCATCCTGCCTCCCCACCACCAAAGCCCAGGAACCATAGCTGGCATCCTGCTTCCCCACCACCAAAGCCCAGGCACCCTAGCTGGCATCCTGCTTCCCCACTACCAAATCCCAGGCACCATAGCTGGCATCCTGCTTCCTCACCACCAGAGTCCAGGCACCATAGATGCCATCCTGCCTCCCCATACCAAAGCCCAGGCACCATAGCTGGCATCCTGCTTCCCCACCACCAAAGCCCAGACACCTTAGCTGACATCCTGCCTCCCCACCAGCAAAGCCCAGGTACCCTAACTGGCATCCTGCTTCGCCACCACCAAAGCCCAGGGACCCTAGCTAGAATCCTGCTTCCCCACCACCAAATCCCAGGCACCCTAGCTGGCATCCTGCTTCCCCACCACCAAAGCCCAGGCACCATAGCTGGCATCCTGCCTCCCCACCACCAAAGCCCAGGCACCCTAGCTGGCATCCTGCTTCCCCACCACCAAGCCCAGACACCATAGCTGACATCCTGCCTCCACACCACCAAAGCCCAGGCACCCTAGCTGGCATCCTGCTTCCTCACCACCAGAGCCCAGGCACCATAGCTGGCATCCTGCTTCCCCACCACCAAAGCCCAGGCACCCTAGCTGGCATCCTGCTTCCCCACTTCCAAATCCCAGGCACCATAGCTGGCATCCTGCTTCCTCGCCACCAGAGCCCAGGCACCATAGATGCCATCCTGCCTCCCCACCACCAAAGCCCAGGCACCATAGCTGGCATCCTGCTTCCCCACCACCAAAGCCCAGACACTATAGCTGATATCCTGTCTCCCCACCAGCAAAGCCCAGGCACCCTAGCTGGCATCCTGCTTCGCCACCACTAAAGCCCAGGGACCCTAGCTAGAATCCTGCTTCCCCACCACCAAAGCCCAGGCACCCTAGCTGGCATCCTGCTTCCCCACCACCAAAGCCCAGGCACCATAGCTGGCATCCTGCCTCCCCACCACCAAAGCCCAGGCACCCTAGCTAGCATCCTGCTTCCCCACCACCAAAGCCTAGGGACCCTAGCTAGAATCCTGCTTCCCCACCACCAAAGCCCAGGCACCATAGCTGGCATCCTGCCTCCACACCACCAAAGCCCAGGCACCCTAGCTGGCATCCTGCTTCCTCACCACCAGAGCCCAGGCACCATAGCTGGCATCCTGCTTCCCCACCGCCAAAGCCCAGGCACCCTAGCTGGCATCCTGCTTCCCCACTACCAAATCCCAGGCACCATAGCTGGCATCCTGCTTCCTCACCACCAGAGCCCAGGCACCATAGCTGGCATCCTGCCTCCACACCACCAAAGCCCAGGCACCCTAGCTGGCATCCTGCTTCCTCACCACCAGAGCCCAGGCACCATAGCTGGCATCCTGCTTCCCCACCGCCAAAGCCCAGGCACCCTAGCTGGCATCCTGCTTCCCCACTACCAAATCCCAGGCACCATAGCTGGCATCCTGCTTCCTCACCACCAGAGCCCAGGCACCATAGATGCCATCCTGCCTCCCCACCACCAAAGCCCAGGAACCATAGCTGGCATCCTGCTTCCCCACCACCAAAGCCCAGGCACCCTAGCTGGCATCCTGCTTCCTCACCACCAGAGCCCAGGCACCATAGCTGGCATCCTGCTTCCCCACCGCCAAAGCCCAGGCACCCTAGCTGGCATCCTGCTTCCCCACTACCAAATCCCAGGCACCATAGCTGGCATCCTGCTTCCTCACCACCAGAGCCCAGGCACCATAGATGCC
Source organism: Ambystoma mexicanum (assembly GCF_040938575.1). Lineage (NCBI taxonomy): Eukaryota > Metazoa > Chordata > Amphibia > Caudata > Ambystomatidae > Ambystoma > Ambystoma mexicanum. Next base: position 26,583,752 of record NC_090932.1, on the reverse strand, counting down.
ATCCTGCCTCCCCACCACCAAATCCCAGGCACCATAGCTGGCATCCTGCTTCCTCACCACCAGAGTCCAGGCACCATAGATGCCATCCTGCCTCCCCATACCAAAGCCCAGGCACCATAGCTGGCATCCTGCTTCCCCACCACCAAAGCCCAGACACCTTAGCTGACATCCTGCCTCCCCACCAGCAAAGCCCAGGTACCCTAACTGGCATCCTGCTTCGCCACCACCAAAGCCCAGGGACCCTAGCTAGAATCCTGCTTCCCCACCACCAAATCCCAGGCACCCTAGCTGGCATCCTGCTTCCCCACCACCAAAGCCCAGGCACCATAGCTGGCATCCTGCCTCCCCACCACCAAAGCCCAGGCACCCTAGCTGGCATCCTGCTTCCCCACCACCAAGCCCAGACACCATAGCTGACATCCTGCCTCCACACCACCAAAGCCCAGGCACCCTAGCTGGCATCCTGCTTCCTCACCACCAGAGCCCAGGCACCATAGCTGGCATCCTGCTTCCCCACCACCAAAGCCCAGGCACCCTAGCTGGCATCCTGCTTCCCCACTTCCAAATCCCAGGCACCATAGCTGGCATCCTGCTTCCTCGCCACCAGAGCCCAGGCACCATAGATGCCATCCTGCCTCCCCACCACCAAAGCCCAGGCACCATAGCTGGCATCCTGCTTCCCCACCACCAAAGCCCAGACACTATAGCTGATATCCTGTCTCCCCACCAGCAAAGCCCAGGCACCCTAGCTGGCATCCTGCTTCGCCACCACTAAAGCCCAGGGACCCTAGCTAGAATCCTGCTTCCCCACCACCAAAGCCCAGGCACCCTAGCTGGCATCCTGCTTCCCCACCACCAAAGCCCAGGCACCATAGCTGGCATCCTGCCTCCCCACCACCAAAGCCCAGGCACCCTAGCTAGCATCCTGCTTCCCCACCACCAAAGCCTAGGGACCCTAGCTAGAATCCTGCTTCCCCACCACCAAAGCCCAGGCACCATAGCTGGCATCCTGCCTCCACACCACCAAAGCCCAGGCACCCTAGCTGGCATCCTGCTTCCTCACCACCAGAGCCCAGGCACCATAGCTGGCATCCTGCTTCCCCACCGCCAAAGCCCAGGCACCCTAGCTGGCATCCTGCTTCCCCACTACCAAATCCCAGGCACCATAGCTGGCATCCTGCTTCCTCACCACCAGAGCCCAGGCACCATAGATGCCATCCTGCCTCCCCACCACCAAAGCCCAGGAACCATAGCTGGCATCCTGCTTCCCCACCACCAAAGCCCAGGCACCCTAGCTGGCATCCTGCTTCCCCACTACCAAATCCCAGGCACCATAGCTGGCATCCTGCTTCCTCACCACCAGAGTCCAGGCACCATAGATGCCATCCTGCCTCCCCATACCAAAGCCCAGGCACCATAGCTGGCATCCTGCTTCCCCACCACCAAAGCCCAGACACCTTAGCTGACATCCTGCCTCCCGACCAGCAAAGCCCAGGTACCCTAGCTGGCATCCTGCTTCGCCACCACCAAAGCCCAGGGACCCTAGCTAGAATCCTGCTTCCCCACCACCAAAGCCCAGGCACCCTAGCTGGCATCCTGCTTCCCCACCACCAAAGCCCAGGCACCCTAGCTAGCATCCTGCTTCCCCACTACCAAATCCCAGACACCATAGGTGGCATCCTGCTTCCCCACCACCATATCACAGGCATCATAGCTGCCATCCTGCTTCCCCACCACCGAATCCCAGACACCATAGCTGGCATCCTGCCTCCCCACCACCAAAGCCCAGGCACCCTAGCTAGCATCCTGCTTCCCCACTACCAAATCCCAGACACCATAGGTGGCATCCTGCTTCCCCACCACCATATCACAGGCATCATAGCTGCCATCCTGCTTCCCCACCACCGAATCCCAGACACCATAGCTGGCATCCTGCTTCCCCACCACCGAAGCCCAGACATCATAGCTGGCATCCTGCTTCCCCCACACCAAAGCCCAGGCACCATAACCGGCATCCTGCCTCCGACCACCAAAGCCCAGGTACCATAGCCGGCATCCTGCTTCCCCACCACCAAAGCCCAGGCACCATAGCCGGCATCCTGCCTCCCCACCACCAAAGCCCAGGCTCCCTAAACGGCATCCTGCTTCCCCACCACCAAATCCCAGACACCATAGCTGGCATCCTGCTTCCCCACCACCATATCACAGGCACCATAGCTGCCATCCTGCTTCCCCACCACCAAATCCCAGACACCATAGCTGGCATCCTGCTTCCCCACCACCAAAGCCCAGACACCATAGCTGGTATCCTGCATCTCCACCATCAAAGCCCAGGCACCATAGCTGGCATCCTGCCTCCCCACCACCAAATCCCAGACACCATATGTGGCATCCTGCTTCCCACCACCATATCACAGGCACGATAGCTGCCATCCTGCTTCCCCACCACCGAATCCCAGACACCATAGCTGGCATCCTGCTTCCCCACCACCGAAGCCCAGACACCATAGCTGGTATGCTGCATCTCCACCACCAAAGCCCAGGCACCATAGCTGGCATCCTGCCTCCCCACCACCAAAGCCCAGGCACCATAGCTGGCATCCTGCCTCCCCACTACCAAAATCCCAGGCATCATAGCTGGCATCCTGCCTCCCCACCACCAAAGCCTAGGCACCATAGCTGGCATCCTGCCTCCCCACCACCAAAGCCCAGGCACCATAGCTGGCATCCTGCCTCCCCACCAAAGCCCAGGCACTATAGCCGGCATCTTGCTTCCCCACCACCAAAGCCCAGGCACCATAGCCGGCATCCTGCCTCCCCGCCACCAAAGCCCAGGCACCATAGCCGGCATCCTGCTTCCCCACCACCAAAGCCCAGGCACCCTAGCCGGCATCCTGCTTCCCCAACACCAAAGCCCAGACACCCTAGCCGGCATCCTGCTTCCCCACCACCAAAGCCCTGAATCCCTAGCCGGCATCCTGCTTCCCCACTACCAAAGCCCAGGCACCATAGGCAGCATCCTGCCTCGCCACCAACAAAGCCCAGGCACCATAGCTGGCATCCTGCCTCCCCACGACCAAAGCCCAGGCACCATAGCTGGCATCCTGCCTCCCCCCACCAATGCCTAGGTACCATAGCTGGCATCCTGCCTCCCCACCAACAAAGCCCAGGCACCATAGCTGGCATCCTGATTCCCCCCCTCCAAATCCCAGGCACCATAGCCGGCATCCTGCCTCCCCACCACCAAAGCCCAGGCACCATAGCCGGCATCCTGCCTCCCCACTACCAAATCCCAGGCACCATAGCCGGCATCCTGCTTCCTCACCACCAAAGCCCGGGCACCATAGCTGCCATCCTGCTTCCCCACCACCAAAGCCCAGACACCATAGCTAGCATCCTGCCTCCCCACCACCAAAGCCCAGGCACCATAGCTGTCATCCTGCTTCCCCACCACCAAAGCCCAGGCACCATAGCTGACATCCTGCCTCCCCACCAACAAAGCCCAGGCACCATAGCTGGCATCCTGCTTCCCCCCCTCCAAATCCCAGGCACCATAGCCGGCATCCTGCCTCCCCACCACCAAAGCCCAGGCACCCTAGCCGGCATCCTGCTTCCCCACTACCAAATCCCAGGCACCATAGCCGGCATCCTGCTTCCTCACCACCAAAGCCCGGGCACCATAGCTGCCATCCTGCTTCCCCACCACCAAAGCCCAGACACCAGAGCTAGCATCCTGCTTCCCCACCACCAAAGCCCAGGCACCATAGCTGGCATCCTGCTTCCCCACCACCAAAGCCCAGGCACCATAGCTGACATCCTGCCTCCCCACCAGCAAAGCCCAGGCACCCTAGCTAGCATCCTGCCTCCCCACCACCAAAGCCCAGGCACCATAGCTGGCATCCTGCTTCCCCACCACCAAAGCCCAGGCACCATAGCTGACATCCTGCCTCCCCACCAGCAAAGCCCAGGCACCCTAGCTGGCATCCTGCTTCCCCACCATCAAAGCCCAGGCACCCGAGCTGGCATCCTGCTTCCCCACCACCAAATCCCAGACACCATAGCTGGCATCCTGCTTCCCCACCACAAAAGCCCAGACACCATAGCTGGCATCCTGCTTCCCCACCACCAAAGCCCAGACACCATAGCTGGTATCCTGCATCTCCACCACCAAAGCCCAGGCACCATAGCTGGCATCCTGCCTCCCCACCACCAAATCCCAGACACCATAGGTGGCATCCTGCTTCCCCATCACCATATCACAGGCACCATAGCTGCCATCCTGCTTCCCCACCACCGAATCCCAGACACCATAGCTGGCATCCTGCTTCCCCACCACCGAAGCCCGGACACCATAGCTGGTAACCTGCATTTCCACCACCAAAGCCCAGGCACCATAGCTGGCATCCTGCCTCCCCACCACCAAAGCCCAGGCACCATAGCTGGCATCCTGCCTCCCCACCACCAAAGCCCAGGCACCATAGCTGGCATCCTGCCTCCCCCCCACCAAAGCTCAGGAACCATAGCTGGTATCCTGCCTCCCCACCAACAAAGCCCAGGCACCATAGCTGGCATCCTGCTTCCCCACCACCAAATCCCAGGCACCATAGCCGGCATCCTGCTTCCCCACCACCAAAGTCCAGGCACCATAGCCGGCATCCTGTCTCCCCACCACCAAAGCCCAGACACCCTAGCCGGCATCCTGCTTCCCCACCACCAAAGCCCAGACACCCTAGCCGGCATCCTGCTTCCCCACCACCAAAGCCCAGACACCCTAGCCGGCATCCTGCTTCCCCACCACCAAAGCACAGGCACCCTAGCCGGCAACCTGCTTCCCCACCCCCAAAGCCCAGGCACCATAGCCGGCATCCTGCTTCCCCACCCCCAAAGCCCAGGCACCATAGCCGGCATCCTGCTTCCCCACCACCAAAGCCCAGGCACCATAGCCGGCATCCTGCCTCCCCCCCACCAAAGCCCAGGCACCATAGCCGGCATCCTGCCTCCCCACCAACAAAGCCCAGGCAGCATAGCCGGCATCCTGCCTCCCCACCACCAAAGCCCAGGCACCATAGCCGGCATCCTGCTTCCCCACCACCAAAGCCCAGGCACCATAGCCGGCATCCTGCCTCCCCACCACCAAAGCCCAGGAACCCTAGCCGGCATCCTGCTTCCCCACCACCAAAGCCCAGACACCCTAGCCGGCATCCTGCTTCCCCACCCCCAAAGCCCAGGCACCATAGCTGGCATCCTGCCTCCCCACCAACAAAGCCCAGGCACCATAGCTGGTATCCTGCTTCCCCACCACCAAAGCCCAGGCACCATAGCCGGCATCCTGCCTCCCCACCACCAAAGCCCAGGCACCATAGCCGGCATCCTGCCTCCCCACCACCAAAGCCCAGGCACCCTAGCGGGCATCCTGCTTCCCCACCACCAAAGCCCAGGCACCCTAGCCGGCATCCTGCTTCCCCACCACCAAAGCCCAGGCACCCTAGCCGGCATCCTGCTTCCCCACCACCAAAGCCCAGGCACGGCATCCTGCTTCCCAACCACCAAATCCCAGGCACCATAGCTGGCATCCAGCTTCCCGACCACCAAAGCCCAGGCACCATAGCTGGCATCCTGCCTCCCCACCACCAGAGCCCAGGCACCCTCGCTGGCATCCTGCTTCCCCACTACCAAATCCCAGACACCGTAGCTGGCATCCTGCCTCCCCACCACCAAAGCCCAGACACCATAGCTGGCATCCTGCATCCCCACCACCAAAGCCCAGGCACCCTAGCTGGCATCCTGCTTCCTCACCACCAGAGCCCAGGCACTATAGCTGTCATCCTGCCTCCCCATTACCAAATCCAAGGCACCTTAGCTGGCATCCTGCTTCCCCACCACCAAATCCCATGCACCATAGCTGGCATCCTGCTTCCCCACCACCAAAGCCCAGGCACCATAGCTGGCATCCTGCTTCCCCACCACCAAAGCCCAGGCACCATATCTGGCATCCTGCCTCACCACCACCAAAGCCCAGGCACCCTTGCTGGCATCCTGCTTCCCCACCACCAGAGCCCAGGCACCATATCTGGCATCCTGCCTCCCCACCACCAAAGCCCAGGCACCCTAGCTGGAATCCTGCTTCCTCACCACCAGAGCCCAGGCACCATAGCTGGCATCCTGCTTCCCTACCACCAAAGCCCAGGCACCATAGCTGGCATCCTGCTTCCCCACCACCAAAGCCCAGGCACCCTAGCTGGCATCCTGCCTCCCTACCACCAAAGCCCAGGCACCATAGCCGGCATCCTGCCTCCCCACCACCAAAGCCCAGGCACCATAGCCGGCATCCTGCCTCCCCCCCACCAAAGCCCAGGCACCATAGCCGGCATCCTGCCTCCCCACCAACAAAGCCCAGGCACCATAGCCGGCATCCTGCCTCCCCACCACCAAAGCCCAGGCACCATAGCCGGCATCCTGCTTCCCCACCACCAAAGCCCAGGCACCATAGTAGGCATCCTGCTTCCCCACCACCAAAGCCCAGGCACCCTAGCTGGCATCCTGCTTCCCCACCACCAAAGCCCAGAGACCCTAGCCGGCATCCTGCTTCCCCACCACCAAAGCCCAGACACCCTAGCCGGCATCCTGCTTCCCCACCACCAAAGCCCAGGCACCATCGCCGGCATCCTGCTTCCCCATTACCAAAGCCCAGGCACCATAGCCGGCATCCTGCCTCCCCACCAACAAAGCCCAGGCACCATAGCCGGCATCCTGCCTCCCCACCACCAAAGCCCAGACACCATAGCTGGCATCCTGCCTCCCCACCACCAAAGCCCAGGCACCCTAGCCGGCATCCTGCTTCCCCACCACCAAAGCCCTGGCACCCTAGCCAGCATCCTGCTTCCCCACCACCAAAGCCCAGACACCCTAGCTGGCATCCTGCTTCCCCACCCCCAAAGCCCAGGCACCATAGCTGGCATCCTGCCTCCCCACCAACAAAGCCCAGGCAACATAGCTGGCATCCTGCTTCCCCACCACCAAAGCCCAGGCACCATAGCCGGCATCTTGCCTCCCCTTCACCAAAGCCCAGGCACCATAGCCGGCATCCTGCCTCCCCACCACCAAAGCCCAGGCACCCTAGCCGGCATCCTGCTTCCCCACCACCAAAGCCCAGGCACCCTAGCCAGCATCCTGCTTCCCCACCACCAAAGCCCAGACACCCTAGCCGGCATCCTGCTTCCCCACCACCAAAGCCCAGACACCATAGCCGGCATCCTGCTTCCCTACCCCCAAAGCCCAGGCACCATAGCCGGCATCCTGATTCCCCACCACCAAAGCCCAGGCACGATAGCTGGCATCCTGCTTCCCCACCACCAAAGCCCAGGCCCGGCATCCTGCTTCCCCACCACCAAATCCCAGACACCGTAGCTGGCATCTTGCCTCCCCGCCACCAAAGCCCAGACACCATAGCTGGCATCCTGCCTCCCCACCACCAAATCCCAGGCACCCTAGCTGGCATCCTGCCTCCCCACCACCAGAGCCCAGGCACTATAGTGGCATCCTGCCTCCCCACTACCAAATCCAAGGCACCCTAGCTGGCATCCTGCTTCCCCACCACCAAATCCCAGGCACCATAGCTGGCATCCTGCTTCCCCACCACCAAAGCCCAGGCACCATAGCTGGCATCCTGCTTCCCCACCACCAAAGCCCAGGCACCATATCTGGCATCCTGCCTCCCCACCACCAAAGCCCAGGCACCCTAGCTGGCATCCTGCTTCCCCACCACCAGAGCCCATGCACCATATCTGGCATTCTGCCTCCCCACCACCAAAGCCCAGGCACCCTAGCTAGCATCCTGCTTCCTCACCACCAAAGCCCAGGCACCCTAGCTGGCATCCTGCTTCCCCACCACCAGAGCCCATGCACCATATCTGGCATCCTGCCTCCTCACCACCAAAGCCCAGGCACCCTAGCTGGCATACTGCTTCCTCACCACCAGAGCCCAGGCACCATAGCTGGCATCCTGCTTCCCCACCACCAAAGCCCAGGCACCCTAGCTGGCATCCTGCTTCCCCACTACCAAATCCCAGACACCATAGCTGGCATCCTGCCTCCCCACCACCAAAGCCCAGGCACCCTAGCTGGCATCCTGCTTCCCCACCACCAAATCCCAGGCACCCGAGCTGGCATCCTGCCTCCCCACCACCAAAGCCCAGGCACCATAGCTGGCATCCTGCTTCCCCACTAACAAATCCCAGACACCATAGCTGGCATCCTGCCTCCACACCACCAAAGCCCAGGCACCCTAGCTGGCATCCTGCTTCCCCACCACCAAAGCCCAGGCACCCTAGCTGGCATCCTGCCTCCCCACCACCAGAGCCCATGCACCATATCTGGCATCCTGCCTCCCCACCACCAAAGCCCAGGCACCCTAGCTGGCATCTTGCTTCCCCACCACCAGAGCCCATGCACCATATCTGGCATCCTGCCTCCCCACCACCAAAGCCCAGGCACCATAGCTGGCATCCTGCTCTCTCACCACCAGAACCCAGGCACCATAGCTGGCATCCTGCTTCCCCACCACCAAAGCCCAGACACCCTAGCTGGCATCCTGCTTCCCCACCACCAAAGCCCAGGCACCATAGCTGGCATCCTGCTTCCCCACCCCCAAAGCCCAGGCACCATAGCTGGCATCCTGCCTCCCCACCAACAAAGCCCAGGCACCCTAGCTGGCATCCTGCCTCTCCACCACCAAAGCCCAGGCACCATAGCTGGCATCCTGCTTCCCCACCACCAAAGCCCACGCACCATAGCTGGCATCCTGCTTCCCCACCACCAAAGCCCAGGCACCCTAGTTGGCATCCTGCCTCCCCACCACCAAAGCCCAGGCACCATAGCTGGCATCCTGCTTCCCCACCACCAAAGCGCAGACACCATAGCTGGCATCCTGCCTCCCCACCACCAGAGCCAGACACCATAGCTGGCATCCTGCCTCCCCACCACCAAAGCCCAGGCACCCTAGCTGGCATCTTGCTTCCCCACCACCAGAGCCCAGGCACCATAGCTGGCATCCTGCTTCCCGACCACCAAAGCCCAGGCACCCTAGCTGGCATCCGGCTTCCTCACCACCAGAGCCCAGGCACCATAGCTTGCATCCTGCCTCCCCACCACCAAAGCCCAGGCACCATAGCTGGCATCCTGCTTCCCCACCACCAAAGCCCAGGCACCATAGCTAGCATCCTGCTTCCCCACCACCAAAGCCCAGGCACCCTAGCTGGCATCCTGCCTCCCTACCACCAAAGCCCAGGCACCATAGCTGGCATCCTGTTTCCCCACCACCAAAGCCCAGACACCATAGATGGCATCCTGCCTCCCCACCACCAAAGCCCAGACACCATAGCTGGCATCCTGCCTCCCCACCACCAAAGGCCAGACACCATAGCTGGCACCTTGCTTCCCCACCACCAAATCCCAGGCACCCTGGCTGGCATCCTGCTTCCCCACCACCAAATCCCAGACACCGTAGCTGGCATCTTGCCTCCCCGCCACCAAAGCCCAGACACCATAGCTGGCATCCTGCCTCCCCACCACCAAATTCCAGGCACCCTAGCTGGCATCCTGCCTCCCCACCACCAGAGCCCAGGCACTATAGCTGGCATCCTGCCTCCCCACTACCAAATCCAAGGCTCCCTAGCTGGCATCCTGCTTCCCCACCACCAAATCCCAGGCACCATAGCTGGCATCCTGCTTCCCCACCACCAAAGCCCAGGCACCATAGCTGGCATCCTGCTTCCCCACCACCAAAGCCCAGGCACCATATCTGGCATTCTGCCTCGCCACCACCAAAGCCCAGGCACCCTAGCTGGCATCCTGCTTCCCCACCACCAGAGCCCATGCACCATATCTGGCATCCTGCCTCCCCACCACCAAAGCCCAGGCACCCTAGCTGGCATCCTGCTTCCTCACCACCAAAGCCCAGGCACCCTAGCTGGCATCCTGCTTCCCCACCACCAGAGCCCATGCACCATATCTGGCATCCTGCCTCCTCACCACCAAAGCCCAGGCACCCTAGCTGGCATACTGCTTCCTCACCACCAGAGCCCAGGCACCATAGCTGGCATCCTGCTTCTCCACCACCAAAGCCCAGGCACCCTAGCTGGCATCCTGCTTCCCCACTACCAAATCCCAGGCACCCTAGCTGGCATCCTGCTTCCCCACCACCAAATCCCAGGCACCCGAGCTGGCATCCTGCCTCCCCACCACCAAAGCCCAGGCACCATAGCTGGCATCCTGCTTCCCCACTACCAAATCCCAGACACCATAGCTGGCATCCTGCCTCCCCACCACCAAAGCCCAGGCACCCTAGCTGGCATCCTGCTTCCCCACCACCAAAGCCCAGGCACCCTAGCTGGCATCCTGCCTCCCCACCACCAGAGCCCATGCACCATATCTGGCATCCTGCCTCCCCACCACCAAAGCCCAGGCACCCTAGCTGGCATCTTGCTTCCCCACCACCAGAGCCCATGCACCATATCTGGCATCCTGCCTCCCCACCACCAAAGCCCAGGCACCATAGCTGGCATCCTGCTCTCTCACCACCAGAACCCAGGCACCATAGCTGGCATCCTGCTTCCCCACCACCAAAGCCCAGACACCCTAGCTGGCATCCTGCTTCCCCACCACCAAAGCCCAGGCACCATAGCTGGCATCCTGCTTCCCCACCCCCAAAGCCCAGGCACCATAGCTGGCATCCTGCCTCCCCACCAACAAAGCCCAGGCACCCTAGCTGGCATCCTGCCTCTCCACCACCAAAGCCCAGGCACCATAGCTGGCATCCTGCTTCCCCACCACCAAAGCCCACGCACCATAGCTGGCATCCTGCTTCCCCACCACCAAAGCCCAGGCACCCTAGCTGGCATCCTGCCTCCCCACCACCAAAGCCCAGGCACCATAGCTGGCATCCTGCTTCCCCACCACCAAAGCGCAGACACCATAGCTGGCATCCTGCCTCCCCACCACCAGAGCCCAGACACCATAGCTGGCATCCTGCCTCCCCACCACCAAAGCCCAGGCACCCTAGCTGGCATCTTGCTTCCCCACCACCAGAGCCCAGGCACCATAGCTGGCATCCTGCTTCCCGACCACCAAAGCCCAGGCACCCTAGCTGGCATCCGGCTTCCTCACCACCAGAGCCCAGGCACCATAGCTTGCATCCTGCCTCCCCACCACCAAAGCCCAGGCACCACAGCTGGCATCCTGCTTCCCCACCACCAACGCCCAGGCACCATAGCTAGCATCCTGCTTCCCCACCACCAAAGCCCAGGCACCCTAGCTGGCATCCTGCCTCCCTACCACCAAAGCCCAGGCACCATAGCTGGCATCCTGTTTCCCCACCACCAAAGCCCAGACACCATAGCTGGCATCCTGCCTCCCCACCACCAAAGCCCAGACACCATAGCTGGCATCCTGCCTCACCACCACCAAAGGCCAGACACCATAGCTGGCACCTTGCTTCCCCACCACCAAATCCCAGGCACCCTGGCTGGCATCCTGCTTCCCCACCACCAAATCCCAGACACCGTAGCTGGCATCTTGCCTCCCCGCCACCAAAGCCCAGACACCATAGCTGGCATCCTGCCTCCCCACCACCAAATCCCAGGCACCCTAGCTGGCATCCTGCCTCCCCACCACCAGAGCCCAGGCACTATAGCTGGCATCCTGCCTCCCCACTACCAAATCCAAGGCTCCCTAGCTGGCATCCTGCTTCCCCACCACCAAATCCCAGGCACCATAGCTGGCATCCTGCTTCCCCACCACCAAAGCCCAGGCACCATAGCTGGCATCCTGCTTCCCCACCACCAAAGCCCAGGCACCATATCTGGCATCCTGCCTCGCCACCACCAAAGCCCAGGCACCCTAGCTGGCATCCTGCTTCCCCACCACCAGAGCCCATGCACCATATCTGGCATCCTGCCTCCCCACCACCAAAGCCCAGGCACCCTAGCTGGCATCCTGCTTCCTCACCACCAAAGCCCAGGCACCCTAGCTGGCATCCTGCTTCCCCACCACCAGAGCCCAGGCACCATATCTGGCATCCTGCCTCCCCACCACCAAAGCCCAGACACCCTAGCTGGCATCCTGCTTCCTCACCACCAGAGCCCAGGCACCATAGCTGGCATACTGCTTCCCCACCATCAAAGCCCAGGCACCCTAGCTGGCATCCTGCTTTCCCACTACCAAATCCCAGACACCATAGCTGGCATCCTGCCTCCCCACCACCAAAGCCCAGGCACCCTAGCTGGCATCCTGCTTCCCCACCACCAAATCCCAGGCACCCGAGCTGGCATTCTGCCTCCCCACCACCAAAGCCCAGGCACCATAGCTGGCATCCTGCTTTCCCACTACCAAATCCCAGACACCATAGCTGGCATCCTGCCTCCCCACCACCAAAGCCCAGGCACCCTAGCTGGCATCCTGCTTCCCCACCACCAAAGCCCAGGCACCCTAGCTGGCATCCTGCCTCCCCACCACCAGAGCCCATGCACCATATCTGGCATCCTGCCTCCCCACCACCAAAGCCCAGGCACCCTAGCTGGCATCTTGCTTCCCCACCACCAGAGCCCATGCACCATATCTGGCATCCTGCCTCCCCACCACCAAAGCCCAGGCACCATAGCTGGCATCCTGCTCTCTCACCACCAGAACCCAGGCACCATAGCTGGCATCCTGCTTCCCCACCACCAAAGCCCAGACACCCTAGCTGGCATCCTGCTTCCCCACCACCAAAGCCCAGGCACCATAGCTGGCATCCTGCTTCCCCACCCCCAAAGCCCAGGCACCATAGCTGGCATCCTGCCTCCCCACCAACAAAGCCCAGGCACCCTAGCTGGCATCCTGCCTCTCCACCACCAAAGCCCAGGCACCATAGCTGGCATCCTGCTTCCCCACCACCAAAACCCACGCACCATAGCTGGCATCCTGCTTCCCCACCACCAAAGCCCAGGCACCCTAGCTGGCATCCTGCCTCCCCACCACCAAAGCCCAGGCACCATAGCTGGCATCCTGCTTCCCCACCACCAAAGCGCAGACACCATAGCTGGCATCCTGCCTCCCCACCACCAGAGCCCAGACACCATAGCTGGCATCCTGCCTCCCCACCACCAAAGCCCAGGCACCCTAGCTGGCATCTTGCTTCCCCACCACCAGAGCCCAGGCACCATAGCTGGCATCCTGCTTCCCGACCACCAAAGCCCAGGCACCCTAGCTGGCATCCGGCTTCCTCACCACCAGAGCCCAGGCACCATAGCTTGCATCCTGCCTCCCCACCACCAAAGCCCAGGCACCATAGCTGGCATCCTGCTTCCCCACCACCAAAGCCCAGGCACCATAGCTAGCATCCTGCTTCCCCACCACCAAAGCCCAGGCACCCTAGCTGGCATCCTGCCTCCCTACCACCAAAGCCCAGGCACCATAGCTGGCATCCTGTTTCCCCACCACCAAAGCCCAGACACCATAGCTGGCATCCTGCCTCCCCACCACCAAAGCCCAGACACCATAGCTGGCATCCTGCCTCACCACCACCAAAGGCCAGACACCATAGCTGGCACCTTGCTTCCCCACCACCAAATCCCAGGCACCCTGGCTGGCATCCTGCTTCCCCACCACCAAATCCCAGACACCGTAGCTGGCATCTTGCCTCCCCGCCACCAAAGCCCAGACACCATAGCTGGCATCCTGCCTCCCCACCACCAAATCCCAGGCACCCTAGCTGGCATCCTGCCTCCCCACCACCAGAGCCCAGGCACTATAGCTGGCACCCTGCCTCCCCACTACCAAATCCAAGGCTCCCTAGCTGGCATCCTGCTTCCCCACCACCAAATACCAGGCACCATAGCTGGCATCCTGCTTCCCCACCACCAAAGCCCAGGCACCATAGCTGGCATCCTGCTTCCCCACCACCAAAGCCCAGGCACCATATCTGGCATCCTGCCTCGCCACCACCAAAGCCCAGGCACCCTAGCTGGCATCCTGCTTCCCCACCACCAGAGCCCATGCACCATATCTGGCATCCTGCCTCCCCACCACCAAAGCCCAGGCACCCTAGCTGGCATCCTGCTTCCTCACCACCAAGCCCAGGCACCCTAGCTGGCATCCTGCTTCCCCACCACCAGAGCCCATGCACCATATCTGGCATCCTGCCTCCTCACCACCAAAGCCCAGGCACCCTAGCTGGCATACTGCTTCCTCACCACCAGAGCCCAGGCACCATAGCTGGCATCCTGCTTCCCCACCACCAAAGCCCAGGCACCCTAGCTGGCATCCTGCTTCCCCACTACCAAATCCCAGACACCATAGCTGGCATCCTGCCTCCCCACCACCAAAGCCCAGGCACCCTAGCTGGCATCCTGCTTCCCCACCACCAAATCCCAGGCACCCGAGCTGGCATCCTGCCTCCCCACCACCAAAGCCCAGGCACCATAGCTGGCATCCTGCTTCCCCACTACCAAATCCCAGACACCATAGCTGGCATCCTGCCTCCCCACCACCAAAGCCCAGGCACCCTAGCTGGCATCCTGCTTCCCCACCACCAAAGCCCAGGCACCCTAGCTGGCATCCTGCCTCCCCACCACCAGAGCCCATGCACCATATCTGGCATCCTGCCTCCCCACCACCAAAGCCCAGGCACCCTAGCTGGCATCTTGCTTCCCCACCACCAGAGCCCATGCACCATATCTGGCATCCTGCCTCCCCACCACCAAAGCCCAGGCATTATAGCTGGCATCCTGCTCTCTCACCACCAGAACCCAGGCACCATAGCTGGCATCCTGCTTCCCCACCACCAAAGCCCAGACACCCTAGCTGGCATCCTGCTTCCCCACCACCAAAGCCCAGGCACCATAGCTGGCATCCTGCTTCCCCACCCCCAAAGCCCAGGCACCATAGCTGGCATCCTGCCTCCCCACCAACAAAGCCCAGGCACCCTAGCTGGCATCCTGCCTCTCCACCACCAAAGCCCAGGCACCATAGCTGGCATCCTGCTTCCCCACCACCAAAGCCCACGCACCATAGCTGGCATCCTGCTTCCCCACCACCAAAGCCCAGGCACCCTAGCTGGCATCCTGCCTCCCCACCACCAAAGCCCAGGCACCATAGCTGGCATCCTGCTTCCCCACCACCAAAGCGCAGACACCATAGCTGGCATCCTGCCTCCCCACCACCAGAGCCCAGACACCATAGCTGGCATCCTGCCTCCCCACCACCAAAGCCCAGGCACCCTAGCTGGCATCTTGCTTCCCCACCACCAGAGCCCAGGCACCATAGCTGGCATCCTGCTTCCCGACCACCAAAGCCCAGGCACCCTAGCTGGCATCCGGCTTCCTCACCACCAGAGCCCAGGCACCATAGCTTGCATCCTGCCTCCCCACCACCAAAGCCCAGGCACCATAGCTGGCATCCTGCTTCCCCACCACCAAAGCCCAGGCACCATAGCTAGCATCCTGCTTCCCCACCACCAAAGCCCAGGCACCCTAGCTGGCATCCTGCCTCCCTACCACCAAAGCCCAGGCACCATAGCTGGCATCCTGTTTCCCCACCACCAAAGCCCAGACACCATAGCTGGCATCCTGCCTCCCCACCACCAAAGCCCAGACACCATAGCTGGCATCCTGCCTCACCACCACCAAAGGCCAGACACCATAGCTGGCACCTTGCTTCCCCACCACCAAATACCAGGCACCCTGGCTGGCATCCTGCTTCCCCACCACCAAATCCCAGACACCGTAGCTGGCATCTTGCCTCCCCGCCACCAAAGCCCAGACACCATAGCTGGCATCCTGCCTCCCCACCACCAAATCCCAGGCACCCTAGCTGGCATCCTGCCTCCCCACCACCAGAGCCCAGGCACTATAGCTGGCATCCTGCCTCCCCACTACCAAATCCAAGGCTCCCTAGCTGGCATCCTGCTTCCCCACCACCAAATCCCAGGCACCATAGCTGGCATCCTGCTTCCCCACCACCAAAGCCCAGGCACCATAGCTGGCATCCTGCTTCCCCACCACCAAAGCCCAGGCACCATATCTGGCATCCTGCCTCGCCACCACCAAAGCACAGGCACCCTAGCTGGCATCCTGCTTCCCCACCACCAGAGCCCATGCACCATATCTGGCATACTGCCTCCCCACCACCAAAGCCCAGGCACCCTAGCTGGCATCCTGCTTCCTCACCACCAAAGCCCAGGCACCCTAGCTGGCATCCTGCTTCCCCACCACCAGAGCCCAGGCACCATATCTGGCATCCTGCCTCCCCACCACCAAAGCCCAGACACCCTAGCTGGCATCCTGCTTCCTCACCACCAGAGCCCAGGCACCATAGCTGGCATACTGCTTCCCCACCATCAAAGCCCAGGCACCCTAGCTGGCATCCTGCTTCCCCACTACCAAATCCCAGACACCATAGCTGGCATCCTGCCTCCCCACCACCAAAGCCCAGGCACCATAGCTGGCATCCTGCCTTCCCACCACCAAAGCCCAGACACCATAGCTGGCATCCTGCCTCCCCACCACCAAAGCCCAGGCACCCTAGCTGGCATCTTGCTTCCCCACCACTAGAGCCCATGCACCATAGCTGCCATCCTGCCTCCCCACCACAAAAGCCCAGGCACCATAGATGGCATCCTGCTTCCTCACCACCAGAGCCCAGGCACCATAGCTGGCATCCTGCTTCCCCACCACCAAAGCCCAGACACCCTAGCTGGCATCCTGCTTCCCCACCACCAAAGCCCAGGCACCATAGCTGGCATCCTGCTTCCCCACCCCCAAAGCCCAGGCACCATAGCTGGCATCCTGCCTCCCCACCAACAAAGCCCAGGCACCCTAGCTGGCATCCTGCCTCCCCACCACCAAAGCCCAGGCACCATAGCTGGCATCCTGCTTCCCCACCACCAAAGCCCACGCACCATAGCTGGCATCCTGCTTCCCCACCACCAAAGCCCAGGCACCCTAGCTGGCATCCTGCCTCCCGACCACCAAAGCCCACGCACCATAGCTGGCATCCTGCTTCCCCACCACCAAAGCGCAGACACCATAGCTGGCATCCTGCCTCCCCACCACCAGAGCCCAGGCACCATAGCTGGCATCCTGCCTCCCCACCACCAAAGCCCAGGCACCCTAGCTGGCATCTTGCCTCCCCACCACCAGAGCCCATGCACCATATCTGGCATCCTGCCTCCCCACCACCAAAGCCCAGGCACCCTAGCTGGCATCCTGCTTCCTCACCATCAGAGCCCAGGCACCATAGCTGGCATCCTGCTTCCCGACCACCAAAGCCCAGGCACCCTAGCTGGCATCTGGCTTCCTCACCACCAGAGCCCAGGCACCATAGCTGGCATCCTGCTTCCCCACCACTAAAGCCCAGGCACCCTAGCTGGCATCCTGCTTCCCCACTACCAAATCCCAGGCACCATAGCTTGCATCCTGCCTCCCCACCACCAAAGCCCAGGCACCATAGCTGGCATCCTGCTTCCCCACCACCAAAGCCCAGGCACCATAGCTGGCATCCTGCTTCCCCACCACCAAAGCCCAGGCACGCTAGCTGGCATCCTGCCTCCCTACCACCAAAGCCCAGGCACCATAGCTGGCATGCTGTTTCCCCACCACCAAAGCCCAGACACCATAGCTGGCATCCTGCCTCCCCACCACC
The DNA here is from genome assembly GCF_040938575.1 of Ambystoma mexicanum. Lineage (NCBI taxonomy): Eukaryota > Metazoa > Chordata > Amphibia > Caudata > Ambystomatidae > Ambystoma > Ambystoma mexicanum. Next base: position 26,566,076 of record NC_090932.1, on the reverse strand, counting down.
AAAGCCCAGACACCATAGCTGGCATCCTGTTTCCCCACCACCAAAGGCCAGACACCATAGCTGGCATCCTGCCTCGCCACCACCAAAGCCCAGACACCATAGCTGGCATCCTGCCTCACCACCACCAAAGGCCAGACACCATAGCTGGCACCTTGCTTCCCCACCACCAAATCCCAGACACCCTAGCTGGCATCCTGCTTCCCCACTACCAAAGGCCAGACACCATAGCTGGCATCCTGCTTCCCCACCACCAAAGCCCAGGCACCCTAGCTGGCATCCTGCTTCCCCACTACCAAAACCCAGACACCATAGCTGGCATCCTGCTTCCCCACCACCAAATCCCAGGCACCCTAGCTGGCATCCTGCTTCCCTACTACCAAAGCCCAGACACCATAGCTGGCATCCTGCTTCCCCAGTACCAAATCCCAGGCACCCTAGCTGGCATCCTGCTTCCCCACCACCAAAGCGCAGACACCATAGCTGGCATCCTGCCTCCCCACCACCAGAGCCCAGACACCATAGCTGGCATCCTGCCTCCCCACCACCAAAGCCCAGGCACCCTAGCTGGCATCTTGCTTCCCCACCACCAGAGCCCAGGCACCATAGCTGGCATCCTGCTTCCCGACCACCAAAGCCCAGGCACCCTAGCTGGCATCCTGCTTCCTCACCACCAGAGACCAGGCACCATAGCTGGCATCCTGCTTCCCCACCACTAAAGCCCAGGCACCCTAGCTGGCATCCTGCTTCCCCACTACCAAATCCCAGGCACCATAGCTTGCATCCTGCCTCCCCACCACCAAAGCCCAGGCACCATAGCTGGCATCCTGCTTCCCCACCACCAAAGCCCAGGCACCATAGCTAGCATCCTGCTTCCCCACCACCAAAGCCCAGGCACCCTAGCTGGCATCCTGCCTCCCTACCACCAAAGCCCAGGCACCATAGCTGGCATCCTGCTTCCCCACCACCAAAGCCCAGACACCATAGCTGGCATCCTGCCTCCCCACCACCAAAGCCCAGACACCATAGCTGGCATCCTGCCTCACCACCACCAAAGGCCAGACACCATAGCTGGCACCTTGCTTCCCCACCACCAAATCCCAGACACCCTAGCTGGCATCCTGCTTCCCCACTACCAAAACCCAGACACCATAGCTGGCATCCTGCTTCCCCACTACCAAAACCCAGACACCATAGCTGGCATCCTGCTTCCCCACTACCAAAGCCCAGACACTATAGCTGGCATCCTGCCTCTCCACTACCAAATCCCAGGCACCCTAGCTGGCATCCTGCTTCCCCACTACCAAAGCCCAGACACTATAGCTGGCATCCTTCTTCCACACTACCAAAGGCCCGGCACCCTAGCTGGCATCCTGCCTCCCCACCAACAAAGCCCAGGCACCCTAGCTGGCATCCTGCTTCCTCACTACCAAATCCCAGGCACCCTAGCTGGCATCCTGCCTCCCCATCACCAAAGCCCAGGCACCATAGCTGGCATCCTGCCTCCCCACCACCAGAGCCCAGGCACCCTAGCTGGCATCCTGCTTCCTCACCACCAGAGCCCAGGCACCATAGCTGGCATCCTGCTTCCCCACCACTAAAGCCCAGGCACCCTAGCTGGCATCCTGCTTCCCCACTACCAAATCCCAGGCACCATAGCTTGCATCCTGCCTCCCCACCACCAAAGCCCAGGCACCATAGCTGGCATCCTGCTTCTCCACCACCAAAGCCCAGGCACCATAGCTAGCATCCTGCTTCTCCACCACAAAAGCCCAGGCACCCTAGCTGGCATCCTGCCTCCCTACCACCAAAGCCCAGGCACCATAGCTGGCATCCTGCTTCCCCACCACCAAAGCCCAGACACCATAGCTGGCATCCTGCCTCCCCACCACCAAAGCCCAGACACCATAGCTGGCATCCTGCCTCACCACCACCAAAGGCCAGACACCATAGCTGGCACCTTGCTTCCCCACCACCAAATCGCAGACACCATAGCTGGCATCCTGCCTCCCCACCACCAAAGCCCAGGCAACCTAGCTGGCATCCTGCTTCCCCACTACCAAAACCCAGACACCATAGCTGGCATCCTGCTTCCCCACTACCAAAACCCAGACACCATTGCTGGCATCCTGCTTCCCCACCACCAAAGCCCAGGCACCATATCTGGCATCCTGCTTCCCCACTACCAAATCCCAGGCACCCTAGCTGGCATCCTGCTTCCACACTACCAAAGGCCCGGCACCCTAGCTGGCATCCTGCCTCCCCACCAACAAAGCTCATGCCCCACATGTGGCAGTTATAGCGTAAACCTAGCTGAAGAGCAACAGAATGGGTTTCAACGGGAGGGGGCCAGAAATGGGCTTGGCATTTTAAACACTCAATCCTGCTCCCACTACCAGATCCTAGGTCCCATAACGGGCACCCTGCCTCCCCACCAGCAGATCTGACGTTGCATACATGGTACCCTCCCTCCCCATCAGCAAAGGTCAGGCTTCTTACCTGGCTCCTGCCTCCCACCCCCAAACAGACATCCCCATACGACCCAGCACCCTCCCCTTTTCCTCCACCCCTCTCCTTCTCAGAAAAAGCCACTTACCTTACCTCACTGGTCCTACTCCTCGAGGTGTTACTGTATGGTGTGAGTGTCTGGAACCTGGAACCACTGGTGAGGCCTCTGGACTGGAGCAGATACTGATCTAGGTCTGTGCATGGCGGCTTCACCGTCTTTAGGTGGTCATGGAGTGGACTTATGGTCCATTACACCTGACCAAGCACAGTGGCCGAAGTGTGGAAAAAATAGTAGAACGATGTTCCCTCTGCCCTGCCTGCTTTTCTGCAACCCCCTACTCACAATCTCCATACCAGGGACGTCATTTGGGGGTCGCCAGAGGTCGCAACTGCGACCTCTGAGGTCTCCCTTGCGACCTCTGTGGTCTCACTTGCGACCTCTGTGGTCTCACTTGCGACCTCTGTAAAAAAAAAAAAAAAAAAAATCGTATTTTTTTTTTTCTTCTGTTTTTTGTAATGCAAAGTCCTGGAGTGGCTGGCTCTCATGTACAGGCCCTTTAAAAAAAAATAAGAAAAATAAGAACAGGAGTGCCACAAGTTTAACACTTTCAGCACTGACCCTAAATAAGAAAGAATAGGAAACCAAATAATGTGTCTTTCTGGAATTCTGTACAATAATTGCTAGACTCATTAAAGGTTTATTTCAGGCACACTTCAGGGGGTGAGTCACTGATTTAGTCTGTTCTTAAACGCCTCAACTCAGCCTTTCATCCTTCTGAGGTCGATAAATGAGTACCAAGACAGGTTGGGTGATATTGGGTGTATATTTTTTCTATATAAAGCGCTGAAGCGTAAGTGCTATATAATAACACATCATTATCATTTGGTCATGGACGTCTGCTTGTATTCACAGTAATTTGGTAATATGGGCCTATACACACAGATCTTAACGCTACATATGGCGATCCATTCTTGCATGAAATGTACATCACATTATAGTGATATCGGAACCATATTTTTCGTAGTGTACAATGCTGTGATGTCACTTCCTGTTTTGGCAACGGGTGAAAGGTCGTGTTCCATCGCTTCCCGCGATATCTCTTCGGGGTGGGGTCAAATGACATCACTTCCTGTGATGTCATCAGGGGTCAAGGGTCGTGTGATGTCACTTCCGCTACCCCTGGCCTTTTGGTGAACTGACGTCCCTGCTCCATACCTGGGTTCCTCCTTTCATGTACTCCACTGTACTATCACGACTGACAAAACACAATGAAAGAAAATGCTTTTAAATGACCACCGTTATTGTGCTTTGTTCCCCACATCATGCAGCTTTAGGCACCCCCCCCCCTTTCAATCAACGACTATTGTCACCTCTTAAGGGACATGCCCTTCAGTATAGCCACCTCTCCCCGCCCCGCACCTATTACCTGCAAAGACCACTGCACCAGCAGTCATTCACACTCAGATCACTGATGAGCTGGGCCTTTTGACTGCTTGGCACGGCCGCCCGAGGCATGGGCAGTCTGTGTGGTGGCCCAAGGCCGCTCTGGCAGGGTATGCTGGGGCACGGGCACTGCCTTGACTATACCAAGTATTATTGTTTTAAGGATGGTCTGTGCTGTTTCTAGCTTGCTTTTCTGTTTGAACAAGTGAGTCTACAATGTCACATCCAGGGCTCCTGACTCTCCAAAGAGCAGACACTTCTGGGGGCTATGGGGAGCCTTTAATGACTGCTCATCGCTTTCTTCTTTCTGGCACAGGATTTAAAGTGGGATCGAGATACAAGTGATGGCCCATATAAAAGAAAATTATTTTGGACAAGGCGTTCTTAACGTTTATGTGTTAAGAAATGCAAGGGGGCATTTGTATTCAAAAATCACCCCTAAAGCTCCAGTTAAGTGTTTCAGTCTATGCCCTTCTCTAGGCCAGTTAAAATATATCACAGAAAGCTGTTTTCAACTAACTAACTAATTTCACATTTTAACACACCTGCATTTGGCAAACATTGAAACACAAACAGGTAACCTGTTCACACATTACCTGTAAAAATGTACTTTTAAATCTTAAAAGTACATTTTTTAAAACACAAATTCCCTACCCTTCAAGATGGGTGGGGGGAGAGGGGTAATGACACAATTGTACACTTTTTGCCTAATATATTTCTGTATGGAATGACCTTACTATGTGTACTTTTCAAGTCATCTTTATGAAAAAGAGTATTGTTGAAAGCTAAACTCAGGAATGTTGAGGAGTGTAATTGATTTGAGAGCAAGTGAGTCATGAATATTTCTGCAGGATGTGGCCAGAGAGGTTGCAATCCTGGAGACTGCAGAGGTTTTTTTCCCTGGTTGTGTCCATGTGCTGTTTTTCAGGGCACAAGTAGAGGGTGCATGCGGGTGGAGAGCATCTGCCTCGCTTTTGCAGAGGCCGTTAAGCTGGCTTAAGTGTTTGGCTACCAGGATGTCACCCGTGTTGTCATGCTCCCGGTACTGACACTTACACACAAAACACAAGACCACATAAAAGTGCCATCAAAGGACTTTTCTCCTTTTGGGATTTTGCTTTCCAGGGAATATTTCACTATAGATTGTTTGTTTTCAAAGGTGGGCACCATTTATACTTTGCCAGTGAAGTTATTGGAAAATCTCTTTTCTCAGGTTATTTTTCCGGTGTGTATTAATGTTTTTGAAAGGCCATTGCTCTTTAGTTTTGTGCACTTTCTTCTAAGAGAAAGGGTGAATTGAACTAAATTTGTATCTTTCAATTTAAGATATGTTGACTTACTGTGCAGATTAATCCTGGGTGCCAGGTGTTGATTTTCGCTACAGGGAAGAAGTTCCCACAGACAGTGAAGCGAGGGAGCCGTACTCATCCCCAGGCCGAAACACCACATTTTACAGCACATTTTTCAGGAGGAATAGAAAGAAAAAAAAGATCACTTACAGGAAGGTAAAAACGCAGCACATCTCAGCAACAGTCACCTAACCTGCTGAGTTGCCTTTGCATAATTTTGCTAGAGGATCCCCTGCTTGCTTCCCCCTGCTATTCCTGTGCCCACCAAACAACTCATGCCTGCTCACCCATCCCATCAAAGGTAAGGGGATTACATTAATGAGGCTTCCTTCTCATTTTTAAAGTGTACAGCACTTGATAATGTTGCAAGATGCGTGCCAGCAAGCCTGACCCAGAAGAAGAAGGAGACAGTGTTATAGAGGAGCATGGCACTCAATCAGGATCTATTTTTGTTTTTGGACGTTCTATGCAAATACTTTGCAGACCCTCCACAGGGACGAAATGCCACTCCTGCCCTGTTGTTCAAGGAGAACCGGTGCAGCTGCCGCTATATACTCAGCTTCTATGTGTATACTATTGAGCACCCCTACTTTTGTTTTTGGACTTGGGCTTTGATAATTGTGATAACGTTTGAAGACCTGCAAGGTTGCTTAAGTTCAGGGCCTCAAGACCTTCTCAGGATCTCCCAGGAGGGTCTGTCGCACCATAAGGCAATCCTGCCACCTGTCTGATCTGCCTCAGGCCCCATCCCTGCCCTGACATGAATGGTTTTAAAACCCAGCTTCATCACTTAAACGAAGCGTGCGCACTCGCAGGCAAATCCTTTCTCTCACTATGCCATAGCTGCCAAAATTAGTAGTCTTTACAAGGTATTCAGCTCACAGTGTCTGCTACTTCAATAAGCCCATCTCCTGAACTTGCCATGTAGGAATATATTAACAATGACACATCATCTACTGGATGTGACAGATGCCACAGTGTGTGTGTCTCCTACTCATGGCACTGTGCATTTAATGTACCTTCCCATGATACCTTTGCATAAAGAGACTCATTCAGTGACATCATTTTCTGCAATATCACAGGTGTCATTATTTATGCAAATAAAGGGACAGCCCATGCATATTTTCCAGCCCAGGGCCCCACAAATCCTAGGGCTGGACCCGCTGCTGCTTGGGAATGGATTTATATCTAGTGGAATAAAGCACACAAATCAAGCACTTGTGATATAGCACTTCCTGATATCGGTCGGGCTCTGGTTCTAATCCCCAGTAGGGGAGAAGCCTACCAAAATAAAAGATTGAAAAAGTTGCAGTCCTTGTCTCATAAAGTAAGGGGTATATCTACCATTTAGTTCTTGCAGCTCACTACAGTAAACTGCCACAAAAAGCAAGACGGGCCTGTAGTGTTGATGTCACTCCCACCCCACATTGCAATGCATTGCTTTACTTCCGGGCAGAGCAGGCCGGAAGTCGTCACGACGTTTGACTGTCAGCTGCCGCCAGGAAGAACATTGCACAATAATAATAATAATTTGGCATTTATATAGCGCTACGAACCCTCAGGTATCTGAGCGCTGCTTATTGTTACCCACGGTGTGTGGTGCTCATTTATCGACCTCGGAAGGATGAAAGGCTGAGTTTGGCCCTGCCGGGATTCGAACCTGCGTTAGCAGGCTCTGCACGGGTGTCAAAGCGAGCGCTCTACTCGCTGTGCCACTTGACCGGCTATCACAATGCATTGTTGGGCCGGGCTGCTGCCGTCCAACAGAGTGGGCTTTCCACTTCTCCTGCTGGGCTGTTGGACTGCTCTGCGCTCGATGGCAACCGGGAGCAGATCTTCGTCTTGACCTCACCAAGCCGTTTGGTGCTCATGTTGAGCTTGGCGCACTGTTAATTGAAAGCATCAAAGTCCTGAGATGGGCTTGTATTCCTTCAATTAATGGTGCACCTCATTTTCCTTAATTTGTATGGATTTCCGCCACCCCTTTCCTGTCGGCCATACAGATACTCCAGAATTTGCACCAAAATGGATCTTCATGCAGGAAATATCTATGGAGCCCCCGGTTCTTTTGCACCAGCGTGAAGCAGCTGGACCCCACACAGGACCATTGCAAACGCTGCCTGCCAGGCCTCAATGGCAGGCAGCGTTTACTCAATTTGCATTGCGGAGTGCTAAAGACGGTGTGCATACGTGTATAATTGCAGTGTAGACCTGTGTACGTTTAAACGGAAAAGTATCATGTGCCTGCGTCTTTTTTCGGGAACTTGGAATATGAGCCCCTTTGAGTTATTTAATACCATGCTGAATGAGTACACAAACGAGTTAGCCCCCTGAAAATCCTAAAATCAAACCCTAAATAGCTACACCAAAAATGTTATATGCCAGAATTTCATACCATACCAGCGAGTGGTCCAGCAACAGACTTCCCGAACATAAGAGAAGTTTGCAAGATCTCGGGAAGCTCTACAAAATGTGGATTGCAAAACATGTTTCTAAAGAAATTGAAGCTGCAGTGAATTCCGAGAAATCTCTCAAACACTCAAGTTATTGGAAAATAAAACACAGCCCGGTACCCATTAACAGTTTTGTCCAATAATGTCAGAATTTAGCTTTCCCAGATCAAAACATTAGATAAACTATGCTCTCGATTTATTATTTCAAAATGTTTTTATTGTCATTTTTAAACTCACATTAATCAGCAATTATCATTTGACAATACTCAATGTTTTACGTTTCCTATATTACAAATAACAGTAACTTAAACAAAAGAAAAACCAACATTAACTGTCTTCACATATATTCCTCGAGTACAGTTGGACGGTCCTCTGCAGAGGTTTGGGGCATCATGTGCAGTTTTTCGCCACAAGTGCTGTCAGGCGGTTGACCATTCCATTTTGTCCAACATATTGGGCTATTGTAGTAGTACTGCTCAAAACACGTTTTCAAGGGGGTTTATCATCAGAGGGGTGGAACATGTCCCACAGTAGTGCTTTCCAGGCCTCAAACGACAAACTCACCCCCTCTTCTGCCCCAGAGACTACCTCACCCCATACCCTAGTCTGCACAACCACCCATGGCTCAAATTCCCTGAGGCACAGCTTGCATTGGGGCCCCCCTGTGGACTTCCATGCCATCGCTATAGCTCTCTTAGCTAGGCTGCATGCCATGTACATACATTTTACAAAATGTTTGAATTTGCTCAATCTAGGATAGGCCCCCAGGAGGCATTCTTTTAGGGATCAATCGTACATGGTTATACCGGCGCTCTTGCGGGCTTGCTCGATCTTGGCCCAAAAACACTGCACTTTCATACATACCCAAAACATGTGCAACATACCCGCCTCCCCCGTGCCACACCAAGGGTACTTTGGTTGAGCCTGCTTGCTGAATCCCGCCACCCTCTGAGGGGTCATATAAGTACGGTACAGGACATTTAGCTGAATCAGCCTAAATCTGGGATTCCTAGAGACCTCCTTGGGGTGCGCTAACACTCTTTACATTACTTTTCAGTAAAACTCATTCCAGAGTCTGTATCCCATCTCTCCTTAAGTGTTGCACTTCGGGGGTTGGGCTTGTTGACATATAGCTTGGAAACTGGTTTCCACCTGTTGCACAGGCTGTACATAACCACCAGCAATGAGTTTACTGCCGGCTCCTCTGGCCATTTCTCCCATCTCCCTTTGGCTAAATGTTTGGCTCTCCCATACCACAGAAACTGCCCTTCTGTTAAGCCTTCCTTCACATGTAGCGAATCAAATTCTCGGAAGACCCCTTCTTCATACAGGTCCTGAAAGGGGCCCCTAGGGGTCCCTCACGTCAATGGAAACAAGGCAAGTCACCACACACGATAGATACGCCAGACACGAGGTTGGATTCCCAAAGCTAGGGTTTATTGCAAAGCAAATAGTCTCAGTTGGCCAACTCGGTCATACAATCAGCTGTGACATGTTTAACACCCCCCTTTTTGGGTTTCTTTGAACTCGGTTTGATGATGGACACTTTCAACGAATATGACACCTTCAAATATCTATTCTAGTAACAATATGCAACTTTGCAAGTGCGGAGACATTTTTCCTTGTTGAACAGAACACAGTGCTTCTGTTCTTGGAAGCGAGCTACATACGGGGGAAGAGTCACATTCCAGACCTTGCTATCTATGAGGTGCTATTATTCGTGTCCTGGGAGCCGACACGCTCTACAGGGCTCGGTAAAGGGGGGCCGTAAGAAGAGCATAATTCAAGCCTTTAGCTGCTTTAATCTAACATATTCTACCATATAACGAGACTGGCTGGCAGCTGTGAAATGATTAAATGATTAAATGCCCTGCAGCTCTGCTTCAAGGCTACATTCGGGAGGGAGCCGGGCATTTCTTCCCGGCGCTGCCTACGTTGTGTTTCAACAAACTCTTATTAGCCTCGCGGCACTGCGGCCTTATCCTTTCACGTTCAGACAACAATATTAACAGTCGAGCAGTGTAAGCAGAAAATGTGCTGCGAAGCAATTTGAACAGAAAGCAATGAGCAATTGTTAGATGTATTTCTATCGTTTCGTGCATGAGACAGTTGGCCCACGGCCACCAAAATACGTTTGCCGTCAATCATGAGAGGTGTCCATTTTTCTAGACTGACAAACCCTCCTTTGGCCGTATGCCAAACGTCTCTTTCATTTATTGTATCCTCCTCTGATGACGATAAGTCTGAAGCACTTATGTCTGAGTTTTTCATGCTACTATAAGCATCAACATCTTCATTAATATTTATAGCCATTAATTATTTCACTGTTTTCATTTCATTTGTGTCTCTGTCATCCCGGCCATAAGATTGTTTTCTTTTTGTTATCATATGCATCCATTCGTACATCCCTCATTACCTCAGTGCAAACTAACGGTAGGCAGTGTATGCAACAACAGCACATTATGAATATTCCAAACACCACTACTAATATCGAGATAAACTTCCATCCCCAAGAACGCAGTATTCCCCAAAACCAGGACTCTATTCCCCAGCCCCCTTCTTCAGTAGGGAGTTTGGAGCTTAGGACATGCATTTTCTTTACTGCTTCAAATATCGCAGGGGAATAGTCATCTTCAAATACACAGCATGCTGATCCCACAATCTTGCAAATTTCCCCACGATCAACCAGAATCACATCGAGAGCCATTCTATTTTGCAGCATCAGTAACCTGATTCCTTTTTCTTCCAACGTCATGTTAAATAGTATATCTGTCGTTGTGTTTATGGTATCTTTTAGTATTCTGGACAGCTGCCTTATGTTATAGGAGTTCACTATCTGGGACAAGAATGGAATGAATGATTTTGCTCCGTCAGTCGCTATCAAAACACCTTCGCTACTCCTTTTGGTTCTAAATCTGGATAGTCTGGCCATGTCTGCTGTTTCTAAGAGGAACACTCCCGGGAACAGTAGACCTAGGTAACATGTACCTCCCCAGTTTCTGGGCAACCAAGGATATGCTTTCTCTCCACATATAAAATAGACTGGATCTCCCACATATACTGGTTCCATTTCCCATTTTAATACCACTGTATTCATGCATCCAGTAAATGTTCCTACTGAATAGGAGCCTTTCTTTTTTAGACAAAAAGGGACAGTTCTCGGATTATAATTCACCGTGTAAGAATGGGGAACTGCATCTTTGTTCCCGTCTGTTCTTACACGAAACGTCATCACAGATGTTTTAACTGGTGGGGACAATCTATCTTGTCTCTTTTGTCGTGTTATTTTTCGCGTACTTGTTCTCGTAGGTTCTGGGGTCATCACTTGTGCTTTATGGAATATGGAACAACCCACAGGCCTCATAATTATTTCCTCAAACTCATTCATGTTTGTTCTGTCTAATTGACCCGTACTACTCTTATTCCACTTTCCATAGAACATTGCACTTAAAGATGCACTGCATGCAGAACTTAATGGTAATGGCTGTACATACCACCCTATTCCTTTCCCTGCATGCTGCGGTAAATAGGCGCATACCCAACAATTAGTTTTCTTTAGAATTGCATGAGTCATATTCATAATGAGTAACAGCGTCTTGTTCCCATACCCTTCTCTGTGTCTTTCTTCCATTGGGGACAAGGTATAAGTAATCACCTGAACCAGGCTTTCAGTAGTGGATATATTAACTATTGGTAAAAACATTCCCAATGGGTGTATAGATTCCACATACCATAACACCAACGTTGTCGTTATTGGTGCTACCACACTCATGAAGCACATTATTATCGTCAAAGCCAGCATACAATTTATTTTCCCATGTGTTTTCCCTAAGTTTACAGTCTTTATAACTAACTCATTCTCAGCCGTGGTGAAGGAGGAGGCTGAAACCGGTCTCGACATTTTTCTCACCGTCCTTCTTCTTCCTGACAACGTTCGTCGTGGCTATCTCTCTTCGTTGTACTTGTCCGGATGTCAATAAGTTCAAATGAAGTGTCAACAGTTTAGTTTGCCAGCCTTTTGCAGTCTGGTTTGCTTATTCGTTCTAGGCAAGATCACTTATCCTCTCTCATACTGCTCAGAGGACTTCTAAATAGTTCTCTATTGCCTTAGTACCATGTGCGCCCAGCTTGTCCGCTCTGGTTCCGGACACATGTACTTTTTATGATCGCACCGAGAAGCCGCAAGTCTTGAATTGTCCGATTTGCACAATTCTCACGCTTCTCTCCTCTACACCTTTAGTTCCTTCTCCGTCCATGAGCGGAACCAGAGGTTAGCATAAACACCAAAGAACTGTGGATCACTTTGTCTTTCGAGGCTGTAAATCATATCACCTCACTCCTGGTATTGTGTGATCCGTGAACAGTGCCGGTGCACTTCCAGATCCAGGCTCAAAGTCAGCCTGTGGCGCTACTGCATGTGCTGGTGTGTGCCGTGCCAGTGATGCAGATTCGGTCTTTGGCGTGCTGGCAAGTGCTGGTGGGCGCCAAAGGGGTACACGTTTAGTGTCTGCCGGTATTTGCAATGCAGATTTTGTGTCAGCCAACAGTGATGTAGATTCTGCTGGGCAACGTTGGGGCACTCTTTGCCCTTCCCCCTTTTTGGTAATCGTTTCAGGCTTCGTTTCGAGTTTGACTTCTCGCTCGGACACATTTGGTGGCAGCTTACTGGCAACAGTTTCTTTCGTTTCTGGGACCGCTGTCTCTTTCCGGTCGTCTGGGTCAGGCAAGTCTTTCAGTGGAGATGGGATCTTTTTGGCATGGGTGGCATGGATCCACGACTTCCGTCCATTCACCCGTATCGCTATCTGCGTTGCCAAGAGTACTTGATAGGGGCCGCACCACCTGGGTGCTAACGATGATTTTCTTTCAAAATTTTTAAGCAGCACCCAGTCGCCTGGTTCCAGCGCGTGCCCGGACTGGTGTATCTCACTGGTAGAGCCTCCTGCACCTGCTGATGAATCAAACGCAATTTCTGCATTAAAAGGCCACAATAAGTACTAAGCACAGGATGTTCTACCTCGCTAAGTCGTTTTGGTTGAGGTGCGCACCGAACATTTGCCGGCCTCCCCATTACGATTTTGTACGGGGAGAGCCCAGTTCCAGCCTGTACAGACGTACGCATGCATAATAGCGCTATTGGTAATGCATCCACCCAACTTAACTTGCTTCCTGCACATATCTTGCTTATTTTTGACTTGAGGATCCCATTGTGCCTCTCCACAAGACTGGCCGAACTCGGATGTCTTGAACTATGAAATCTCTTATCAATCTGAAGACCTGCACATATCTGTAATATCACTGCGCCCACAAAATGTGGACCATTATCTGACCATAGGACACGGGGCAAGCCAAAACGGGAAAAATATTCTTTAAGCATTACTTTTGCCATGCTCATTGCTGTGCAGTCTTTTAAGGGATATGCCTCCACCCACTTGCTGAATGCACAGATCACCACTAAGACATATTTCAAGTTTTGGCATCTCTCCATCTCTATGAAATCAAAATGGATTACCTCAAAAGGCATAGAGGACGGGCCAAAACTGCCTATTGGAGTCACTGTTCCCTTACCTACATTGTGTCGTAAACACGTGATACAGTTCTGCACCAACCTCTCTGCATTTTATTTTATGTTTGCATTCTGCCATACCGTAGATAGGTGCTGTATTATTTTTTTCGCACAGATGTGAGTAGGGCTGTGAGCCATTGTGACCATTGCAGTCACATAAGAATTTGGCAACATCCAGTTTTTAGTTCCCTTGTCCACCCAACAACCCTCCAGATCTAAATCAGCAGAGCCCTCTGCCCACCCTTGTATTTCATCGGCCGTGGCTTCGGCCTGCATTTCTTTGACAGTGGCAATTCCATCTTCTATCATACAGGGTACTTCGTCGGTCTGGACTGTCATCATCTTAGTATTTGAATCAGTGGCAGTTTGTTTCGCAATTCTGTCTGCAAACGCGTGTCCCTCTCCTACTTTGCATGTTACCTTTTTATGTGCCTCGCATTTCGCTATTGCTAGGCGTTTTGGAAATGTGAGTGCAGACAGCAATCGTACAATCAAAGGGCCATGTTGAATTCTGGCACCATGTGATGTCAAGAAACCTCGCTCAGCCCAGAGTCGACCAAAGTTATGAACCACCCCAAAAGCATACTGGCTATCAGTATATATATTCACGTTTAAATTCTCAGAAATCTCGCAGGCTCTGGTCAATGCTATTATCTCTGCGGCTTGTGCCGAGTTGTAGGGGATTCTTTTGCTTTCTACAACGCTCTCTAGGGTAGTGATAGCGTAGGCGGCAGTTGTCGTGCCATCAGGTAATTTGAAACAAGAGCCGTCACAAAATAACTCTCCATCTGGCTCTTTCTGTGGGGTTTCACTTAAATCAACTCTCCCCTTGGTTTCTTCCTCAGTGACCATTAAGCAATCGTGGGGGGGTGATTCATTCTTCCCAATTTCTGATATGGTTAATGGCATTAATTCTGCAGGATTCAAAGCGCTACACCTCATAATTTGGATATGGGGCGCAAACAAGATAATCTTATATCTTGTCAATCTAGCAGAGGTGAGATGTTGCGTCTGTGTCCTATTTAATAGAATGTCTATGGCATGTGGCACCATCAAAATTAAAGTATGCCCCGATACCATCCCTTCCGTTTGTTTCACCGCCGCAGCAGCCGCCGCAACAGATCGCAAACATTGTGGTAGTGCGCGCGCTACAGGGTCCAGCGTGGAAGAGAAATAGCCGCACGGCCTATTTCTTCCACCTTGTTCCTGTGTCAAAACCGCCAATGCACATCCTTCACTTTCACACACAAACAGTCTAAAAACCTTTTCATAATTTGGTGTGCCCAAAACTGGAGCAGAACATAATGCAGTTTTCAATTGATCAAACGCTCTCTGACATTCCTCATCCCACTGTAAAGGCATACCCGCATCCTTTCTAGTCAAATTCACCATCGGTTTCACAATGAACACAAAATTACTGATCCATTGTCGGCAATATGAAGCCATGCCTATTATGGCTCTGACTCCTTTCTGTGTCTTTGGAATAGGCATACAAGAAATACTTTCTATGCGTTCTGGCGTTAGCCTTCTCCCCTCTTTCAAAAGTAGGTAGCCCAAATAAGCTACCTCCTTTCGATTATATTGAAACTTCTTCAAACTAGCTTTATGGCCATGTGCCGCTAGGTGTGACAGTAGTAATAAAGTGCTTTCTTTACAAATCTCCTCTGTGTCAGCAGCTAACAACAGATCATCTATGTATTGCAAGAGTACGCAACACACTGGTAATTCTAGCATGTCTAGCTGCTCTTTCAATGCTCTACTGTAAATACTCTGACTTTCCGTGTATCCTTGCGGAATCCGCGTAAATGTAAATGATCGTCCTCCTAATGTGAACGCAAACAAATATCTGCTGTCCTTGTCCACCGGAATGCTAAAGAATGCATTTTTTAGATCAACTACACTAAATTATTCTGCTGGGACAGGTATCATTGTCAATATTGTAGTGACATCTGGGACTAAAGGTAATTGTGGATCTACTACTTTGTTTAGCGCGCGCAAATCAATTATGAAACGATATGGTACTTCATTGCCTCCTTTTTTATAAACTGGAAGAATCGGGCTGTTGCATGTACTGCTTGTAATTTCTTCAATCACATTTCTTCAATCACTCCTAATTTCACCAAATCTGTAACAATACTCTTCAATCCTTTCTCACCTTCAGCCAAAATTCTGTATTGGGGAATTCGCGGTGGTGTAACACCCTCTTTCTAAATGATCTTTACTGGCTCTATTTTCAAGCATCCTATATCGTTGTCATGCATTGCCCATATACAGGTTGGCACTTTACTTAGCTCTCCTGGTAAAGTTTCAGACATGAATTCTGACACTGGTGCATCCTGTGGCCAAATCGTCAAGAACACCCCGTCTGCCGTGCAATGTATAACTGCACCTAACTTTTTCAACAAATTTAATCCCAACAGGTTCTCCCCATAATTTTCTGTTAAAAGGAAAGGACAATGTTCAGTGAATGGTCCTATGGTAACTGGGACTGGTTGGGACACTGGGTTTATGACTGGTGTTCCTACGAACCCTACGGAAACATTCTTTTGCCCTGACAGTGGTATATCCGGAACCAAGTGATGGTCTATTGAACACTTTTGCGCTCCTGTATCTACAAGGAAGCGGTGCTCCTCATTCCCGACTCTCATTTCTACGTAGGGTCCTCTCTGATTCACGGGAATAGACACTGGTTCCGGCCCCTGCCCTGGGCTGTCCTATTGGGGAAAAACACGTCATACGATGTGTAATCACTACTATTACCGTAATACGTATTTGGCTGTGTATTGAAAACGTTCCCACTCTTCCCTCTATTTCCCGCACTCTGGTTTCCATACTGTTGGTTTTACTGACCCTGACTCTGGTTAGGAGCACTTTGGTTTTGGGCTTGGTTTTGATGACCTCCATTATTGTGGTGCTGCTGCATACTATTCCTATTTGGTCCATTCGCTCCTTGGTGCCCTCTGTGCTGTCTTCTCTGACCAGACCATTTCTATTCTGCAGATGTGGACATTGCGCTCGCCAGTGTCCTTCCTCCTTACAGTACACACACTGATCTGGTCCCAATGGCCCCCCATGCTTATTCAAATTACTCCTTCCTTGTGCATTCCCTCTCCCTCTATTATGTCCTGCTACTTGCTGCAGTAGCACCCGTGTCTTCAGTATGCATGCTTTCAAGTCTTCCCCCACCTGTTTTAACAACAATAATTCGTCCACCAACGCCTTCTGCCCCAGCGATGGTAACTGCTGCCGTTGATTATGTGACCCCTGCATTCCCTTCCTATCTCTCCCGATATCCTTACCCCTGTACCCAGGTGCAATAAACATTTCAGCATAATCATTATCTAATTCATTTTTAAGTTCAAAAAGTCCATATAAATGTTCTCTCACTTCTTCATCTCTCTCTCTCTACAGCGTGCTAATGCATTCAAATCTAACAATCGCTGCGGTGGTAATTTCCCAATTAACTGTTTCTATCTCTCCACCAAATATTCACCTATACATTCCAACACTACCTGTCTTTCGTTGCTTCTTCGGAAGTCATACATCGAAGCCAATGCTGCCGTCCCATCATTCCCGTCTATATACATTTCTGCCTGTTGCGGCAATTCCACCTTCCTTTCTTTGCTGATCGCACTGCGAGTTACCCTCGTGCATCTACTTTGTTCAGTCCCGCCTCTCGCCCCTGTGGTTTCAATTTCAACCCCGGGAGGGACGGATGATTCCGAGTCTGAATCTAAGGCGGGAGGTGCGGATGGGACAACAGAAGCGGGGAGTGTCTGCTGTGGGCCTGGTTGGCTAATAGGAAGTGTTACGTGCGCGGTCTGTGGCTGTGGGAGGGCTTGAGCTATGGGAGGGAGAGTTTGAGCTTCGGGCGGGGTTCGGGCAATAGTTACTGACGTGTTTGGCCTCGCTTCTGATCTTGGGCCTTGTTTTGAATGGATCAATATGTTTTCTATCACTTCATCTGCTATGTGCAATTCTCGTTGTGGGTATATTTTTTCTATATTCAACTGGTCACGTCTACCTGACCTCCTTAGACTCTCAGTCCACTCCTCCTCCTCTTTTTCTTCCGCTACTTCACCTCTCGATGTATGCCTGCACGCATGCTTCGCTCTACTTCTAAATCGGAGCATTGCTTCCCTTCTCCAGTCCTTAACGATAGCAAATGCTGCAGGACGCGCTTTCTTTCTTATCAACACCTTTTCCAGGTTATCTATTCTCGCTATCTCAAACTACCATGTATCGGCCACTGATGGTCTTGTTGCTTTCTGGTTTGCCTATGCCAAGTCTCACAGAATATTATTGCTCCCACTCCATACTTCACATACATCTCATATGCCGGCGTTCCCCCAGGTGGTGCAATTTGGCCATCTTCCAAACATTTTCTACCACAGCGGAAAAACCCCACTAGGGTGGACAATACCCCAGGCATGTTTCAACCTTCCCCCTGGTTAATCAACCTTACCCAGGGCATTTGATTTTGCAAAGTGAACTCCCAACCAATATCAGGATTACTTTGAATCGGGGAATGGCTCACCTGATAAATCGATTTGTCCTTCAGGACACAAGTCGTCTGTATATTGACGCAACCAATGATGTTGTGTCTGTGTTTCTTGGCTTCCGCCTCGTTTCGGGACCCTCGCCTCCTTGTTCTCTAGCCGGGTACGTCGATCAGGGATCAGAGGTGTGCAGATCTCCATAGGAATCTCTCAATACTTTTACAAGGCGCCCCGAACACCTCTTGATCCCAGCTCTATCGTCCCGTCCTCGCCGTTCTCCGCCTTTACTCAATTACAACGTATACGATGGAACAAGTGGGGGAGGGTCTCTATTCAGGCGCCATCTTGAAAGGGGCCCCTAGGGGTCCCTCACCTCTATGGAAACAAGGCAAGTCACCACACACGATAGATACGCCAGACACGAGGTTGTATTCCCAAAGCTAGGGTTTATTGCAAAGCAAACAGTCTCAGTTGGCCAACTCGGTCTCATGCCCCGCGACGTGTATGTCTAGACCTCGAGGGACGCAAGAGAGTGAATTACGTACATCAGTTACATATATACAAAATGTATATCATACAATCAGCTGTGACATGTTTAACACCCCCCTTTATTGGGATTCTTTGAACTTGGTTTGATGATGGACACTTTTGACAAATATTACACCTTCAAATATCTATTCTAGTAACAATATGCAACTTTGCAAGTGCGGAGACATCTTTTCCTTGTTGAACAGAAAGCAGTGCTTCTGTTCTTGGAAGCGAGCTACATACGGGGGAAGAGTCACATTCCAGACCTTGCTTTCTATGAGGTGCTATTCGTGTCCTGGGAGCCGACACGCTCTACAGGGCTCGGTAAAGGGGGCTGTAAGAAGAGCATAATTCAAGCCTTTAGCTGCTTTATTCTAACATATTCTACCATATAACAAGACTAGCTGGCAGCTGTGAAATGATTAAATGCCCTGCGGCTCTGCTTCAAGGCTACATTCGGGAGGGAGCCGGGCATTCCATGTGTTTCAACAAACTCTTATTAGCCTCGCGGCCCTGCAGCCTTGTCCTTTCACGTTCAGACAACAATATTAACAGTCGAGCAGTGTAAGCAGAAAATGTGCTGCGAAGCAATTTGAACAGAAAGCAATGAGCAATTGTTAGAAAACAAAATGGCGATCCTTGTTACATCAAAATGGCCGTTCATTGGTAAACTCGGAAACCTGTATTTCTATTGTTTCGTGCATGAGACGGTTGGCCCACGGCCACCAAAATACGTTTGCCGTCAATCATGAGAGGTGTCCATTTTTCTAGACTGACAGTCCCCCCATGTGTATACACCCCATCTCTCCCAGTTCCTTGTGGTCGCTAGGTCCATGCTCCCCCTGCCT
Organism: Ambystoma mexicanum; assembly: GCF_040938575.1. Classification (NCBI taxonomy): domain Eukaryota; kingdom Metazoa; phylum Chordata; class Amphibia; order Caudata; family Ambystomatidae; genus Ambystoma; species Ambystoma mexicanum. The sequence goes on along the minus strand of NC_090932.1, from coordinate 26,546,884 downwards.
ACATCAGCAACAATTGGGACTTCAGGTGAGTAGGGGTGTTCAAGGCGGAGCAAATAAACTGTGCTCTAGCACCTTGAAGCGTCTCTTCTGCTAGACGGGATTACCAATAAAGATCTTAGACCAAATAATGGGACAGTCTCAAAGAATATGACAAAGTACTACTTTTTTCTCAATTTAATAAAGCAGGGCAAAAATGGCAGACATCGGACTGATGCTTGCACATTCACAAACAAAAATTATTTCACAGAGATCTTATACCACTATACACCTCATCTATGACATCATCCTTCGTGGCAAACTGTAAAACCTATTGACTTGAGGGATTGGTTATGATATGATATGAACTGATATGATAGTTTATTTATATCACACTCATACACAAGTGTTTCAGGGTGCGACAAGGCAAGGGAGGGGAACAAGGGAGAACAAAACAACTATCTTACTAGGCCCAGTGACATTGAGAACGTGCAAGTGCATGGGAGAGTGAAGGGGGAAAGTGCAAGGGGCAGGATAGGAATGGAAAGTGCTGAACACATGATAAAATAACAACAGATAGTGCAAGAATTAAGCTCAGACAGCGGGTGTCTGATAAGTGCAGGTAAGGGGACTGTAGGTTTGCAGATACAGACCCAAGTGTAAGGGTTGCCAGGAGGCAGATGGGTGGGCATGGATCTGGGCCCAAATACAGAGGGTAGCCAGGAGCACAGTCCAAAAACATGCAGGGATCAGCAGGGGAGAGTTAGAGAGAAAGCAGAAGCAAAGAGGAAGTTCTTGAGGTGCTTCCAGAACCAAAGATGGTTCTCCTTGAGTTTCAGAGAGGCAGGGAGGCTGTTCCAGAGGGAGGCCCCAGCCGAAGAAAGAGATCTACCACCAACTAATTGCTTGGAGAAACGAATGACCCTAAGGGGAGTTGGAGGTAGAGGAGTGAAGAGCTTGAGTAGGAAGATATTTCCGGAGGGAGAGTTGAAAATATTGCAGACCGAGGTTAGGGAAACATATCTAGTTATAGAATACATATGGGTTAGTACACCATTTGCTGTCTCTTATCTGTAAGACACACCATGATTTACCTCTAAATACATATAATACTGACTATAGCAGACAAAAAGGCAGCATAATGGGCTATACAACATTGCATTGCATGTTGCCCCATAGACCCAGTGATTAGTTGGCATCCCAACTCAACCTTGGACTTTCGGCTCAGCTAGAAGCACGTAAGTGAAAAAAAAACAAGGTGCTTGAGCCACGTCAGATTACTCCCCACTTTCATAATGAGTCCCTCATCTTTCATCAGACCGGCCATGAGCCAAGGTTTTCCATCTGTAGCTGATCTTGTAGCCTACTCTTTGTTCTGGGACATTCATGGGAGTACGTGAACGTCACTATCTTCACCCGTAGCTTAATGAATAGCCCTTGTTTTCGACTTCTTTATCACGTGTGAAGAGACCACAAATGTGTCAATTTCGACCTCTTATTTAGTGCTATTTGATTCAATCATACTTTGCTCTTTTTGGCCTTTAGAGACTTTATGCACTTTTAATTGTCCAATACTTGGCTCGTTCGAATGTTGTCTTCTTCTTTAATCTTAGAGAAATAGGTCTCATGTCCCCGACTTATCCGCCTGCCTCCCTTTGTGCTTTGCAGCTATTACTTAAAAATAGCATCCTTGACCCCAAGCCAACGTAGACTTCTCTTTGTTTTGCACACAAGGCTGGTTTCCAGCTCCTCCTGACTCTGTACCCCTGGTCTGTCTCTGAGGCTGCTGAATTGAGTCTTGACACGAGCCAACATCCATCCTCCTATTATGGGCATCCTTGCCACGTTATATTCCCTTTTATAGCAAGCTCCTATATGTCTCATCTACCTTGTGTTGCTGCATATTTATAGTTACTGATCAGCAAGTTACTTTGTCTCCTTAGTATATAATCACTTTATCATTTTGTACATGTTTCTCTTGTTGTTTCAATTACTTCGTCACTCTTAAGTATTTTCATACCGTTTCAGTATGTCTTCACACATCTTCTTCATGACATCACTCTGCCCTTGTCAGATTTCACTCAGCACTCCATAATGTCCAATGGTGCGTGCCGACATCCGTCCACTTGATATCCTTCGACTCTCTCAGTGCGAGGATACATTTGCTATGGTTGTCTGAGAGGATATTGTCTCTCGTACACTCGATGCAGTATAGGCATAACACATAGGGTCCCATATAGGGCCCTTCTCCTGCTGTTCCAGTATGACTGTGGTGAGGGGGCGGGAGTTAGGGAAATCACGTTCACCTGCTCCTCTACAAAACCACCCTCTTACTAAACCAGGCATGTGTTTTTTTCATTTTCACTGTCACGGATATTAAAGCTTTTGGTATCCTGTCCAGGAAATCCCTGCCCAGCATCCATCGGATGAACTAGATATAGAATTTGCTCCCCTTTGTCACATTGTTACACATTTCTCTTTGACTCAGGGTTTTGGTGTTTGGAGCCTAAAAATAAAACTTGAATCCACTTCCGAAAAAAGGGGATATTAGCCCAGAAAATTATAGATTGGTCGACAATACTCAATTTTATATTTACTCTCTGAAGATGGTATAGTAAATCATGGCATGGTACAGCAGGGCACGACAATGATTGACATGGCATGGCATGTTATGGTATGGCATGGTATGGAATGGAATCTTATGATATGGTACAGCATGTTATGTGATGGATGGTATAGTGTGGTGTGGTATGGTATGGCAGGGCATGGCATGGATTGATACCGCATGGCATGGTATGGTACGCATGGCATGCATGGCATGGTATGGTATGGCATGGTATTTAATGGCATAGCATGGGATGGTATGGAATGATAGGGATGGGATGGTGTGGAATGGTATGGGATGGTATTGTATTTATAGTATGGTATGGCATGGATTGACATTGCATGATGGTATGGTAGGAAAAAGCATGGAATACCATGCTATTGTAGGTGTGGCATGGATTGGTATAGCATGGTTTGGTATGGTATATTAGGGCATGACATGGGCTGGAAGGGCATGACAAGTCAGGGTATTGCATGATATGGCATGGTATAACATGGAATGGAATGGGATGGTATGCTGTGGTATGGCAGTATATGGTATGTTATGGCCGGGCATGAATTGACATAGCATGGCATGGCATGGGATAGTATGGTATTGTATGGTATGGTATGGCAGAGCATGGCACAGATTGACACAGCATGGCATGGTATTTTATGGAATGACATGGTATGGCAGGGCATGGCATCGATTGTCAAAGCATGCCATGGTATATATGACATGGCATGTGATGGTATGGTATGGTAGGGCATGGCACAGATTGACACAGCATGGAATGGTATTTTATGGAATGACATGGTATGGCAGGGCATGGCATGGATTGTCAAAGCATGCCATGGTATATTTGACATGGCATGTGATGGTATGGTATGGTAGGGCATGGCATTGATTGACACTGCATGGCGTGGTATAGTATGGAATGACATGGTATGGCAGGGCATGCCATGAATTGACACAGCATGGCATGGTATGGTATGTATGACATGGCATGGGGTGTATAGTATGGTAAGGGATGGTATGGGATGGTGTGGTATGGTATTGCAGGGCATATCAAGGTATGGTACAGTATGGTATGGAATGGTATATTGTTATGGTATGGTATGGCAGCACATGGCATAGATTGAAATGACATATCATGTCATGGTATCTGGTATCATATAGCACGACATGGTATGGCAGGGCATGGCATGTGTTCACACGGCATGGTATAGAATAGTATTGCATGGTATGGTAGGGCATGGAATGGATTTACATGGCATGGCATGATATGATATGATATGGCATTTATAACACGCTTATACACAAGTGTTTCAAGGCGTGATGAGGCAATGGAGGCGGACAGAGGGAGGACAGAGACAATGATCTTACTAGGCCAAGTGACATTGAGGTCGTGCAAGTGCAGCGGAGAGGGGAGGAGAAAAGTGTAAGGGGAGGGGGGAAGTGCTGAACATTGGATCAAACAATAACAAGAAGTGCGGCCAACGGGTGGCAGGTGTAGGGGTAAGTGCCGACAGCAGGTGTCCAAAGTGCAAGTAGGGGGACTGTAGGGTTACAGATACAGAACGAAGTTCAAGGGTTGCCGGGAGGCAGTGCGGGTGTGCAACTGGGTGGGCAGGGACCTGGGCCCGAGAGCAGAGGGTAGCCAGGTGACCAGTGTAGTTTCAGACAGGAAATCAGCAGGGGAGAGGAGGAGAGAAGGCAGAAGCAAAGAGGAAGGTCTTGAGGTGCTTCCAGAACCGGAGATGGTTCTCCACAAGTTTCAGAGAGGCTTTTCCAGAGTGAGGCACCAGCCGAAGAAAGAGATCTACCACCAACTTGTTGCTTGGAGAAGTGACTGACCCAAAGGGAGTTGGAGGTGGAGGAGCAAAGAGCTTGAGTAGGAAGGTATTTACGAAGAGAGAGTTGGAGTTACATAGGTCCCAGAAGGCCTTGTGGACAATGCATAGGGTTTTTAACTTAATCCTTGCAGCCACTGGGAGCCAGTGCAAAGATTTCGGTCCTGGAGAGTTACGATCCCTGGGCTTGAGGCCAAGGACAAGTCTGCAGTCCTGTTCTGTATGAGTTGCAGAGGGCGGAGAGTAGAAGCAGGCAGGTTTAGAAAGAGGCTGTTGCAGTAGTCCAGCCTAGAGAGACCAGAGCTCTGGAGACAGTGAGCTTCTAGGGGAAGGAGAGGAAAGGAAGAATACTTCTGAGAAGGTGCAGTTGGTAGTTTGACTTCTTAGAGACAGCATGGTATGGTATGGATTAGTATTGCAAGGCATGGTAGGGCATGGCATGGATTGACAGGGCATGGCATGCTATGGTATGGAATCGTATTGCATGGCATGGTAGGGCATGGTATGGATTGACACGTTATGGCATGCTATGGTATGGAATATTATTCCATGGTATGGCATGGCATGGCATGGATTGACAGGGCATGGCATGCTATGCTATGGAATATTATTGCATGTTATGGTAAGGCATGGCATGGATTGACACGGCATGGCATGCTATGGTATGGATTATTATTGCATGTTATGGTAAGGCATGGCATGGATTGACAGGGCATGGCATGCTATGGTATGGAATATTATTGCATGTCATGGTAAGGCATGACATGGATTGACACAGCATGGCATGGTGTGGTATGGAATATTATTTATGGTATGGTAAGGCATGGCATGGATTGACAGGGCATGGCTTGCTATGCTATGGAATATTATTGCATGTTATGGTAAGGCATGGCATGGATTGACACGGCATGGCATGCTATGGTATGGAATATTATTGCATGTCATGGTAAGGCATGGCATGGATTGACAAAGCATGGCATGGTATGGTATGGAATATTATTGCATGGTATGGTAAGGCATGGCATGGATTGACAGGGCATGGCTTGCTATGCTATGGAATATTATTGCATGTTATGGTAAGGCATGGCATGGATTGACACGGCATGGCATGCTATGGTATGGAATATTACTGCATGTTATGGTAAGGCATGGCATGGATTGACAGGGCATGGCATGCTATGGTATGGAATATTATTGCATGTCATGGTAAGGCATGGCATGGATTGACACGGCATGGCATGGTATGGTATGGAATATGATTGCATGTTATGGTAAGGCATGGCATGGATTGACAGGGCATGGCATGCTATGGTATGGAATATTATTGCATGTCATGGTAAGGCATGGCATGGATTGACACAGCATGGCATGGTATGGTATGGAATATTATTGCATGGCATGGTAAGGCATGGCATGGATTGACACGGCATGGCATGCTATGGTATGGAATATTATTGCATGTCATGGTAAGGCATGGCATGGATTGACACAGCATGGCATGGCATGGTATGGTGTGGTATTTATTCATGGCTCTAGGCGGAAGATGCATAGGATGAACATATTACCAAGATGAAATCCGAAAATAATAAAAAGAAAAGTCTGAACAAACTCTGAAAGATTTTTAAGGAACTTAAAAAGACCCCACGGTGAAGAAAAACAATAGTTACGAATAGTCTTGCTGGATAAAGGATCAAACAGTCGGGGCTTCCGATGGTATACCGTGACACTTGAACAATCCAATCCTACTCAAGGGGATCCGGATCAGAAAACATTCGTGGCTGAGGGGCGAGCAAGCAGGGACGTCATTGAGGGGTCACCAGGGGTCGCCACTGCCACCCCTGAAGTCTCGCTTGCTACCCCTGTGGTCTCCATTGCTACCCCTAAAAATAAATTATTTTAAAAAAGGTTTTCTTTTTTTTTATTGAGGCTCCTGGGCTGTGGTCAGAAGCATGTGGCTCTTTGTTTCTGGAGTGGCTGGTTTTCTGGTAGCTATAGTCGGTAAGATAGCACAGTGGGTAGAGCACTCCCTGCTGCAATGTGTGTGTGATCTGCAGGTTGCAGGTTATACTCCTGGCAAGATCAACTCAGCCTTTCTTTCTGCTGAGGTTGATAAATGAGTACCACCACAGGTTGGGTGATATTGTATGTACATTTGTTCTGTATGAAGCACTTAAGCCGAAGTGCTATATAATAACACATAATTATCGTTTGGCCTTGGACGTCTGCTGGCATTCACAGTAATTTGGTAATATGGGCCTCTACACACTGATATTAATGATACATACGGTGATCCATTTTTGAACGCAATGTATATATATCACTTTACATATTTTTCATAGTGTACTTAGAAACAATGCTATGTGATGCCACTTCCTGTTTTGTCAAGGGGTGAAAGGTCGTGTTCCATCGCTTCCCGTGATTTCATTTCGGGGTGGGTTCAGATGATATCACGTCCTGTGATGTCATCAGAGGTCAAAGGTGGTGAGATGTCACTTCTGCTACCCCAGGCATTTTGGTGAAATGACGTCCCTGCAAGCAAGGTTTGATGGAACACTGTGGTATTCTGGACCACCAGCCATGTGAAACAATGTAGAATATTCAAAGTAACTGTGGGGGGCCGGTGGACAAATCTGAAGCAAAAGAAATGGGGCGGTGGGGGGTGGCTCTCCTGTATTGCAGTGCTACCCCACCAAATTAATACCACATTCTAACGGGGTGGCAATAACTTAGTGGGGTGCAGCAGGAGGCTGGGAATTCACTCTTGTCAAGTTAGGCTCTGAAAGATGGGAAACTACCCCAAAGAAAGAGTTATGGAGGGGGGATCAGGATGCTATAATCAATAGAGTCCATCTCCCAAAAGCATTTAGTCGGTACCGGCTGTATTTGCCGCTACGGTTTCCAGCTCGTTTCTAGGCCTCTTCGCCTCCGCTCTCAGTAAGGGCTTTAGACTATAGCTGCGGTGCACCCTGTGACCCCAATACCCATACCACCCACAGGCGGCTGGCATCAGAGAACCAGGAGATGCCGGCACACACATTTCCATCCATCTGCATTCCTGCAGGTTTACCCTGAGGTCAGCCCTGCTTCAGCTCTGCCCCGCCAGCCACCAACACATCTCTCTTCAATAGTCCTGATGTTATGGGCACTGTCACCCAACTCAGCATCTCTTCACATCTCGCAGTGCCGCTTGCCTGCCCCCCCATCTACCAGAAAATAGTGAAACATCAACTACAGGCTAGCATAGAGTTTAATTTTTTGGGGGGAGGCTGTCTTGTTTTACACCAGGACGAGGTACAGAGACTGCACATTTGGATGTTTCAGAGAAGTTGTTACATCGCGCCCTTTATTTATTTATTTTATTTATAACATTTGTGTAGCGCCCAAACCGGGAGATATCACAGCATTTATGACACGAACAGATGTAAAGAAAAAAAGCAAACATGCCCTTCTTCTCCACATGCCTGATTTAGCTATGGCATTTGACACGCGTGACCAGCGTGGTAGGGTGTCCTGTAAGAGGATTCAATTCAACACTACAGCTAAGTCAATGCCTAGTCTGGGATACTGAATGGAAACCCTTATTGATATATCTTTACGTCCAGTTCATGCGTTCTGGATGACTAACCCCTATATAACACCCCTCTCTTGGAATCCCCCTGACCCCACTGAGCCAAGAAGTAGTTCTGTTTTGCCAGTTTAAAGGGTTTATTTGATAATTTAAACAATAGATATATATATCACACTTTATAATAAATTAATAATTGAATATCACACTTAATCTGAGCAGTAATCAATAATGGATAGTCCGGCACTAGCACACTTCTTTATAATCAATGATGAGTGGTTATAGGATGGATAAGATAGCAACAATACTTTTATGGTTTCAAATGGATGCAGGGTGGAATGAAATTGCAGTACAGAAATACTCAATATGATTTCAACAAAACAATGTAATCACTTTTCTCTGGCAATCCACTCCCCCCTTTATGCAATGCAAGGAAATGGAAGGAAAGCACACATTTCTCAGAAATGCAAATGTAATTCAGTTCACCCCAGCAAGCTTAGACTACAGAAGTTTGAAACACAGGCCCAAAATGCTTTTATATGTGCTGGCAATGAAGTGAAAAATATGCTAAAATGCTTTTATATGTGCTGGCAATGAAGTGAAAAATATGCTAAAATGCTTTTAATTCCCTCTAGAGGTTCAGGGTGAGTGGTATATAGTTAATATTAGTCCAGGCTCACTCTAGCAATGATTCAGGGATGGTTCTTAAGAGGCAAACGAATTTTTAGAAAGGAAAGCAAGGAAGCTGCTGTTTTCACACGTGGCTGGATTTTTAACCAAATCGCAAATCGCGGTAAAATTCGCGAGTGCGAGAATCGTGATTACGGAGAAAGTATAAGGAGTAGGAAGTCGGTTCTAGGCTTATTGGAAAGGTAATATTCTAATCTTTCAGAGGAAAGTTAAACCAAGTTCCTAGCCCAAACGGTTCCAGAGATACGGACGATTAAATAAAGGTAGTTTTCCGGATTTGAAATTTTAAAAGTTCAAAGCGACAGGTTACAGCTTGCAGATAGAAAATGACAGGTGACAGCTTTGCAAATGACAGGTGACAGTTAGGAGGCAGTTCTGGTTAGATTAAAATAGATTGAATTATATTATTTTAACTAAGAGATTGGTTCTGCACAGTTCTGCTAGGTACTCACAATATATTTTTGAATTAGGCCTCGCCACGGATCTGGTCAGGTTTTGGACTGGACTCCGGTCTGGTCTGGGTCTCTTCACAGTGATATGGGTCAGCTCTCTGGTTCTGCTAACAGCGGTCTGGGTCACTCTGGATCTCTGCTGGTCTAGCCTCTCTGGATTCTGGATACTGCTCTGCTTTCTAGGTACTGCTACAGGTTCTGGAGATTGATGGATTTGAAGTCTGGATCTCTGGATGTTGTATGGTCCGGCAGCATGCTCCGCAGCAAATGGAATTGAATGTCTCTATCTGTCCTGACTGTCTGCTTTTATGTGTTTTGAAAGTGGGTGTGTGTGCAGCATCACTAGCCAGCACCTCTTTCAACTTGTCATTGGCCCAATTCTCCCCTCTCCCATGATTGGGGAAGGAACTGTGAGTCAGAGTGATGCTGTAGGTTTTATGGGTCAGAGGATCCTCCCCTGGTCAGTTTGCCCACAAATCTATATTTGATTCAAAATGCACATTTCTCAAATACATAGTGGTTTGTCATTGCATGTACATATTACCTATTACATGAGGTAGTCTCTGTCCCAAATCTGCTCTTCCTAGGAGCTTGGGTTCAAAAATGGCAACATATTTCACTTTTTAGTCGGGTTACCAATATTGGATTTTTCCCCGCATTTACACAGATGTGCCCATGGTGTGTGGGCATTAGGTGGTGGAGTGTCAGATTTTTAACATACATACATTTAGAGTAATATCCTCTTTTCCGCTAAAACCCCCCTGAACATACCACCGGGTCCTACCACGTCTTCAAATGTGCACAGAAAAATCACAAGAATAATGATATCACTTATAAAATGTTCACAACTCCGCTCTATGAATGATCCATCTTTTTAGATTTATGTTCTGGCCCCAAAGGGGTGTGGTTTCCCCCAGCACAAGGTTGAATTTCTGGTTTTTCCAGTTCTGCCAAGCCAGCTTGCTCTCACAGGCAGTGCTCCTCCCCTTTCCTTCCAGGAGGAAGCCACTTTTATGACCCCCATAATAAAACATTTGCCTGAGTCAGGACAGGGCTTTGTTCAATTTCCTGCAGAGCCCAGGTAAATCAATCAGAGAAGTGTCATATCCCTTTTGGTGGGAACAGCAAAAGGCAGCTAGGCCTGGGAACACAGCTTTTGTGCAAGTCTCAACTCCTGTCGGGGGTAGCTGGTGGGCAGAATTCAGTTTCATTAAGCCAGGTTTCAGATAAAATGCCACTTTTTGTTCCCCAGTTTAAGTTAAGAAAATTTTTACATATGCAGCTAGAATGCTGATTCTAAGTTCAAAACTATGACATTTTAACAGTGACAAACTATGTGGCAGTCACAAGTCTGTCCCTCAGTTTATTTACACATTTCGATTTTTGGTAATTTTAAATCCAGTTTCAGTTTAAGCCGCTGCAGACCTGCAGAGCTCAGCCAGTCTTGTTATAAACCTTCAAATCACTTCAGAATATAACTTTACATTGTATCCACCTCTTAGTAAGTCTTTCTTTGGCCTGCTTTGGGTTCATTTATTCAGTTTTACACAAATGTCTGGTGTTGTTTTAAAACGCCGGCTTTCTGATAGTGGTGAGTACTGGTAATGCAACCATTTTTGGGATTTAAGAAATGAATTCCCCACAGTTCTAGGTTGCTTTTGGCAATCAGCATTACCATTCCCGATGGTTTCAGGCTACTGTGTGGGTAGTCCAATGGTGGTTTTAGGCAGTGCCCTTCTGTGCCCATAACATCGGCAAAAATTGGTGGCAGCCTATTCTTCATGCATTTCCCTGGGCATTTTCTGGGAAGCTCTGGCCATCATGATGTTTTCAATGCCAGTACTGCACAGTTTTTGTGGTAGGGCTCGGATGCATGGGTAAAAACATCCCACAAGCCCCCCTCTTGCGATGGCCATTCTGTTTCACTGATGGAACTCGCAAGATCTGGGCTGTTTCCTCATCTTCTTCCAATAGATGGCACAGTTCAGCATCTTTTTCTCCATCTTATTTATTTATTTATTTATTTATTTTATTTATTTATTTACATTTATAAAGCGCTCACACAGCCCGCAGGTATCGAGGCGCTGTTACAGGAATTGTTTGTTTTTCTTAGTTGCGTAATTGTGTTTTTTTGTCTTAGTTACGTATTTATAACGCGCTTAAACACCCGGAGGTTTCTAAGCGCGGACCCGGGGATCGAACCTGTTGCTGCTTCGTGTCGTCTTGCTTCCAAGACGCGCACGCTGCCGCTGAGCTATCCTCCCGGTCGGATCGATCGGTTCTCCTCGCCGGTCCTGATGGGAAGATTGGGCGGTACCCCGGGCCCCTTGCGTCTCTGCTCCCGGTCTCTGGATCGTCCTCCCTGGCCAGTCTCAAGGTTTTGTTTCTCCTAGGACGACAAAGGAAGAGCGGCAATACCTATTCATAGACATTTTTCCCCCACCATTGATATAGTGGGGTGGCATATAAATTTATAGTCAAAACATATGAACATGCACATTTCTTTTTGCATTCAAAAACGAAAACACCCACATTGAGAAACTCAGAATTTGATAGGCGATATATAGGATATTTTAAGTTAGAACTGAATTAATCTGAGACAGTACCCTCTAGGATTCCAGAGGATTCCTCCAGTTGTTGCAGAGTGTGCCTGGGATGGCAACACTTCAACTGGTTAATGTGGACCCACTTGTCTTCCCCCTCTGCCAAACCGCCTTTGGGGATGCGGATCTTGTAGGCCACAGGGGAGATCTTGTCTATAATCTCAAAGGGTCCCTTCCATGTAGGCAAAAATTTCCTCTGTTTGGCCTGGTTCCTTTGGAAATTGTATAAATAGACCCGGTCCCCCACCTGATATTCCTTCCTGGAAGTTTTCAGGTCATAGTGGGTCTTCATACTCTCAGCTGATCTTTCTAGATTCTGCTGAGCATAGGCAAAAGCATGTTGAAGGTGTTTCCTTAAATTCTCCACATACTCATGAGTTGTGGAGGCATTTATCAACGTCTGCTCTTGGGTCCTGTAGAGCAAATGCTGAGGAAGCACCATCTGGCGTCCAGTCATCAACTCAAATGGTGACATTTTGGTTGCAGATGAAGGGGTAGATCTGATGGCCATTAGGACCAGAGGTAATCGGATATCCCAACTTGGCCCAGAATCTGCCACAAACTTCTTTAATATGCTCACAATGGTTCGGTTGTATCTCTCTACTGCCCCAGAAGAAGCTGGCCGGTAAGCAATATGCAACTTCCTTTTGACCCCCAGTATCTCCCACATCTTTGTCATTACTTCACTGGTGAAGTGGCTACCTCTGTCTGACTCAATCCTTTGAGGTAGACCAAAACGGGAAAAGATGTGGTTAATCATCAAGGCAGCTGCCGTTTCTGCCTTGCAGTTTGGGGCTGGGAGACATTCCACCCACTTGGTAAACAAGCATGTAACGGTCAACATGTACTTGTTTCCTCTAGTCGAGCGAATCACAGGGCCTACAAAGTCGATTTGCAAATCTGACCATGGCAGTGTCATCCCCCTCTTTTGGAGAGGTGCACGGTGCGTGAGGGATGATGGCTGAAATTGTGCACACACAAGACACCCCTTCAAGTATTGGTCAAGGTCCTGCACCATGTGTGGCCAGTATGCAACCTCTCTTAAGATTTCCAGTGTTGTGTGAAACCCCCTATGACCGGCGGTGGCCGCATCATGGGCGTGACTTAACATCAGGCTTCGGAATGAGGTAGGAACCACCCACTGATCGTGGCCAGCTTTGGATTTCCTTACCAGCAAACCGTCTTGGATTCGGAACATTTTTGGACATTTCATCAACACTCTTAGGTCCTCTTTCCCGATGTAATCAGTATCCGTCAAGGGAAAGTTCTCAGGGTCCTCAAGGTGTTGGTAAAACTTACCAATAATTGGATCCCCCTTCTGAGCTGTAATCAAATCAGCATCAGGGGTCTCCTTACTCCATTGTGCAATTGAAAGATCATTGTGAGCATTTGTCTGGGACTTAGTGATAGCAGTGACCTGGATTTCCCCCAACAGGGACTCAATCTCAATTAGATCCCCTTGGATGGCCCCGGTTTTGGCCAGCTGATCAGCTAAGTCATTTCCAGTTTTGTCTGGTCCCTCTACTTTGCAATGACCCTTGATCTTTTTCCAATAGATGGTCATCTCATTCGAGGTGACCAGATCATCAATGTTTTGGATCAACTTCCCATGTTTCAAGGGTTTGTTGTTAGCACATAACATGCCTATGGTTTTCCAATTAACCAGGTGCTCCACGAACCCGTTCCGTACATAATCCGAATCTGTGATTATGACCAGTTCGTGGAGTTGATGCTGGACAGCAGTGAGGATGGCCTGATGCACAGCCATCAATTCTGCCACCTGACTACTTCGGGGACCAATTTTGTATCCAGCGGAGGGTTCTGGGGACTCATTCACCCATGCATTCCCTACGCCGGCCACCAGTTCTTTCTCCCCGTTGTTGTCAACATGGTAAGAGCATCCATTCACATACACAGTGGGCATTCCCTCACACTTGTCCTCTTCAAAGGCTTTGTGTGGGGAATTAAGGTATGCCTCAGTGTAGTCCTTGATCTTTAGACTTTCGTCCTCGAGACAGTTTTCTCTGGCACCATCATGCAAGTCAGCCAGACCTTGCGCGAGGGGACTCTTCTTGTTTTGGCCATATCTGACCTCCACAGGAAAGCCTTGCATTGACAGAATCCAGGAAGTAATTCGGGAATTACTCACATTCCCGGCTCGGATTCTGTCACTTTGGAGATATTGCAGAGGCTGGTGTGGAGTCTCCACTATGATGTGTTCCCCATGGATAAACGGGCGGTAATTGTTCAATGCCCACACCGTTGCCAGGAGTGCCTTCTCACAATCGTTGAATTTTTCCTCCACAGAGGATAAAGCTTTGCTCGCATAGGAGATTACTTTATTGACCTTGTCATGCTTTTGGTATAATACCGCCGTCAAGCACGTATTAGAGAACCCCGTCTCCAGGAAGAACTCCTTGTTTCTGACAGGGTAAGCTAGGCAAGGCGCTTGTGAGAGGCTTCTCTTGAGTTGTTTTACCACCTCGGCTTGTTCTGGACCCCATTCCCACTTGACCCCCCCCCTTCAGGAGATGAATCAGGGGTCTGGTGATCTCTGCGTAGCCCTCAATGAACTTTCTGCTGTAATTAGTCAGTCCAAGGAGGCTCCTTAGTTCCCGCAGAGTTGCGGGGTCTTTCAGTTTCTGAAGTGCTTCCACTTTCTTTTCCTGGGGACAGAGACCCTGAGGAGTAATCTCATGCCCCAAGAAATTAACACGGGTTCTACACCACTGTGGGCTTTCTGGAAGGAAAGTTTTGCTCCGGCGGCCCTCAACTACATCAGAACATAACGGATCTCCGCTATGTGTTCCTCAACAGATGAACTTTTGATGAGGACATCATCTACATAAGCCAGGTTACCCCTTGCACCCAGGTCGGGCATGGCCTTGTGTAGGAAAATGTTGAATTCATTGCCGGAGTTGAGGTATCCGAAGGGAGTCCGGGTCCATGTGTACTGCTGGCCCCCAAAGGTAAAAGCCAGCTTCTATTGATCCTCCCTACTGACAGGCACGGTCCAGTATCCATTGGTCAGGTCTATTGCTGTGAATACCTGTGACCCCTGGATCTGGGCCAGCCCTTGGTCAATGTAGGGCAGAGGCCATCGGGAAGTATGGACCCGTTTGTTGAGCTCCCTAAGGTCAGCGCAGAGTCTCCAATGGCCGTTTGGCTTTAATATTCCCAGCACCGGATTATTGAAGGTGCTGTGAACTGGACGGATTATTCCCCGGGACTCAAGGTTCTTAATTATTTCAGTAAGGGACCCCATTGATGCGAGAGGCAAACGATATTGCTTCACAAACACTGGAGTCATGCCAGGGTCCGTGGGGATTGTTGTTGTGTGGATGTCGGTGCGGCCACAGTCATATGAGTCTACCGCAAAGAGATCTTGGAAATCCAAGAAAACTTGTTTCAACTTTTGCTTTTGTTCCAGAGTCAGACAGGCATCAGCTAGGTTGACTCTCTCTTCCACCATCTGCCTGAAGCCTGGAAAGACTTCTGGTTTGGCTATCTCAGCGGCCTCCTCCAGCTGGGTGGAGAAGTCCCTGGTCAGAGTGCTGATTTGGACTGGAGGCCTCAGGTGGGAAAGGCATCCCTCATGGACCTGGAAAATCACCTCATCCCTCCTGAAGTCACAAGTCACATCTTCCTTACCATAGGGGCAGGAAGTGTACACCAGGAAGATCCCCCCATGCCGGGTAAAAATCCTGTCTGGTGTTGTATTGTCCTCACTGTCACTGTCAAAACAGTCCTTGGGGATTGGTCCTAACAGTTCATTACCTGAATCAATGGAAAAATGTCAGTCATCAACCGCCATTCCAATAATGGTTCCTGCGGCTAGAGTAATACTCTTTAAGTCGCTGTTATCCACCTCTATTAGAATGGTTTCATGTTCTATGTTGACTAATGGAGTTGGGTTTAACCCCAACCCTTGCTGTTGGAGAGAAGCGTTTAGATGTATGTAAGCATCAGGGTTTTTCAAATGTTGTCCTCTTTTAGCTTTCACTTCCAGGGAGAATTGTCGGGTCCTTTCTGGGATGGTGACTTCCTCTTTGATCTGAATTTCAACTGCATAAGGTAGCAATTGAGCTGACCTAAATGCTTTTTCTGGATCATCAAAGCCCATGGGATTATCCGCTAATCAGGACCAAGCTTTGAAGTTTATTAGGTCCAAACTAATGGCAAAGCGATTGAGAATGTCACTGCCTAAGTAAAAAGCGGCAGTGACGTCTCGCACGACCCAACAATTGTGGACTATGCTCTTGTTGCCAATGGAGATTTTGAGCATACACCTGCATGGCAGGAGCTGTTTGGAATTAGGTGCTTCCAGGTCCATTTCCCATTTGTCTATCAGTTTGAATGTGGGAATGGCTGGATCTTTTGGGAGTTGGCGGAACATGACTTCGCTGATGAAGCTCTTACCGTTGTTCACACACACTCGAGCGAGAACAGAGTCCTTCCCATCATTTAACTGAACAGGGATGAACAACTGCTCTCCAATTTGCTGAATATCAGCCAGGCTCTGAGCTGATTTCACATCTTTCTGGACTATAGGAGTGGGAGTTTCTGATTGTGGATTAGTAAAGAATTTTAAAGTGTTTCCTTCCAGCGTGGAGTACCACTTTAGACTGGAAGGAAGGTTGATTTTCAGAAATAGAGAGGACCCCCCATCACCAGTCTGTTGTCCTACTGCTATTACTGTCACGTCTGGAATTTCGTTGTTCTGGAAGTGAAATTCTACTTGGTCAGATTTTTGTTCAACCATGTGGCAGGTGCCGTTTAAACTAACATGGTTGACACTCTGTTTTAATTTTATTGGTCGGCTAGTTGGGTCCAGAGGACCTTGTTTACGCAATCTATTAGGGGTGACAACCTTCTCAGGAGGTCATTCCCTAGTAAACAAGGGGTGCCCTCTGGAGTCACAACTATGACCGGGTGTTTCAACTTGTGTCGCCCAATTTTAATGTCCAAATCTGCCGTCCCCTTGACGGGAATTTCCTTCCCGTCAAAGTTCTGGAGTTGTCCAGGAAGTGAGGTGAGAGGAATTTGGTAATTCCCTCCCCTTCCTGCATTCAGTTCATCAAAGGCCCTTCTGGACAGAAGGGTAGCTTGAGATCCCGTGTCCACCAGTGCTGAAATCGAACCCTGCCCCTGTACTTGTACCGGGGCATAATATCTTCCCTCCTTCTCCTCAAGGGGGCACAGATAATGCACATTTCTGGACAACTGTTGGGCTAACTTTCTGGTTTTGGACATTGCAAGAGAAGAAATTTGGGCAGAATTCCATGGAGAGCCTTGGGAATCTGAAAGAAAAAGTTGGCAACTGGAGATCAGAGCCATTGTGGGTTCCCCTGGTTCCGGTTCTGGGCCGCCCCCCCCCTTTTTGGAGGCAGTCACCAGGATGGGTTTGAACCAGGGGATTTCGGTATTGTGGGTTCTGGGAAGAGATGATGGGCGGCGGTAGCTCAGTCTCCATATCTCCCCAGTCTGAATTGACATCCCTTGGGGCCCATTTTTCTTTGGGAGGAGTTCCCCCATCTCTGAAGGAGAAGATCCTTTTCCCAGGATCTTCTGAGGATCCCTCTCCCTCAAATTGGAAGACCTGTACTTCCTCCACAAAGTGGGTCTGTTTGGGTCCTTTGTTTCTCCTACACCCCCTCTGCTCCTTGGGAGGCAGGCTTTCAGGGCCGGAGATTTTGTTTCCGGTTCCTGGTTTTCCAGGGGCTGTTTACAAGTTGGGAAGGAAGCTTCCTCCAAGGCTTTACACCCCCCTTCCCCTTGTGCCTCCTCCCTGGGAACCGGTGTGTTATCGGGGTGCGGCCCCCGTCATTGCTCTGGAGCACCAGGCCCAGAGTTTGGTGCATTCTGTGCCGGCATGCCCATCTGAGGGTTCTGCTGAGCCCTTAGCACGCGACCCAGCTCCTGTGCCATGTTCTGAACCTGGCGCTCTAACTGGGAAACCCGCTCAGGCTGATACGGGGCCCTGATTTCTCCCCTGGGCTGATCCCGGGAAGGGTAGCTATCCCTTCTCTGGTAATATCCCGGATTGGGAAGACTTGGGTACCCCTCCACCCTTGGCCTCCCCTCTCCCGGATTCGGTTGTCTGGGCTCAGGGAATTGGGGAAAGAAGGATGGATGATTTTGGGGCTGGAAATTGGGTGGATACCTGGGGAAAAAGTTCTGCCCAGGATTTGGAGAATTTCTGCCCTCCTGGGGGAAGTTAGGAGGGAAGTTCCCCGGGTCAGGTGCTTGGCTGGATCCTCCCCCCTTGGGCTGGAGGAGTCCACACATAACCCAGGATTGGTCGGTTTCCCTTGTAGCGGGGACTTACATAGTCAGGGGAGCGGGGGACCCCATTTGTGGGACTACCTCCTCGACTCCCTGTCTGTGACTGGCCCGAGGGCCTTCTGGGCTGTGAATTATTAGGTGCAGGTAGGTTTTTAGGCCCCCCCATCTCCAAATCCAAAACGGGGGTGACCTTTACCTCTGCCACCTTGGCAGCAGCAGGGGTGCTGTTGGTTTTGGGGTTTTTGGGCTGGTTTTTGTTTTCCACCGGTTTCTGCACCTCGTAGATGCGGGTGGCTTGTTCAATGACCCAGTCTAAAGATCTTTTCTCATGAAAATCTCTCACGAGCTGGGTCATTATATATTTGGGCAAGGCATGGAAAAATGTATTGACAAATTCTCTGCTGTCTGTGCGCACCCTTCTGGTGGTCTGCGCAAAGGCACGTTTCAGTTCTTGCATGAATTCTTGTGGGGCCTGATCCTCCCCACATTGCAAATTGTAGGCTGCCTTGCGAGCCTCTTGAGGATTTCTGTGAACAGAAAAATGTTTCAAGATGGCCGCCTTATAGGTGGACCATCTTAAATGATTTTGGTCCTCCAGCCCCGCAAAGAAACTGGAATATTCTGGGGAGAATGTCCATTTGACATTTGCTCATAGAGCTCCAAGTGTTCCCATACGGAATACTTGGCGTTCTTATGATAAGGCGTGATAACACTCCTTATTGCCTTTATTTGCTTCAATGGGTCCTTAAGCAAGGCCCTTTTTGCCTTATTGGCCTTTTTGGTTCGGGTAACCCTGGTCCATTCATCCTCTGACTCAGAGGCACTGCTCCCAGAGGTTCCTGTCTGCTCTTCCAGGTTTTCCCGGATTCTGCGAGCCTGGGAGTGGCTGGCAGAATGTGGGGACCTGGTCTCCTGTGTCCTGCACCGTTCAGAGGAGTCTTCAGATTCCTCCTTGCTGCCAGGATTTGATGGGTACCTCCCCCACTGACCTAACTGGGCAGAAGTTTTCAGGATGCCCTTAATGGGCCTATTCTCCTGGGGTTCCCCACTAAATTGCACTGTGCTTGGGTGCCCATACCCGGATGCCCACCCATCCATTCCTGGAAGGTACTGGCCTATGAGCCCCATGCTTCTGGCTGGATAGTAATCTGCCATCCCTGTGGCCCGGTGCTCATGTGCGCCAGGGGACATGGGGGTGGCAAGTTCCAGGGACTGAGAGAGATAAAGGCCTCTGGTACTAGAGCTACTGAGGTTATGCTCAGGAGTTTCCCTTTCCCAGTGAACCTGGTCTCTATCCGCCCCTGCTCCCTGTTGCAATGCAAGAGCCTGCGCCTTCAGTTCCTCAGTTAAGGCCTTACTAGACTCTATCAGTCTCTCCTGCATCGCTACCTGTTGTTGGAGCCTATCATTGTGCTGGCAGAGAGCCTCATTCTCTCTCTGCGTTTCCTGATTGGTCCTGGAGCACTGGGCCAGTCTTTGCTGCAGGAGGGTTACCTCCTGTGTCCCCTCCCTACTGGCCTGATCCTGTCTTGCCAGAGCCTCCTCCATCCTCCTGGTGTGCTCTAGCAAGTCCTGGTGTTCTTTTTGGAGGTCACCCAGTCCCTGGTAGGCCAGGTGATTTTCTTCCATTTTTCTTCTTAAGTGGCAGACTTCCTGGCCTAAGGTGTCCCTTTCCTGACCAAGAGCTTGAATTTGTGACGCCAGGTCGTCCTTTTGCCTTTGGAAGGCACCAGCTTTCTGGCGCTCCTGTTCAAACTCTGCCTGGGTATCCAGGTCTTTCAGGATCAGTTTATTGCTCTCCTCTTTCTCTCTGTCTAGTTGGATTTGCAGGGTGGCTACCTGCTCTGTACATGCCCTGTTGAAATTGATCTGTTGCTCCAGCTTTTTCTGGCTCTGCAGTAGGGAGTCCAAACTGTCTTGGCGTTCCTTCTGCAAAGCCAGATTTCTGGTATCCTGGTCTGTCTTTTCCTGTTGCAGTATATCCATGTCCTCTTTTATTTTAATGATATACTGCCTACTATCATTTTCTGACTCCTGGCTCCCCTGCAGCCTCTGCTCAGAAGAGACCAGGTCAGATTGGACCTTCTCTAATGCCATCTGTCGCTTATTCGCCAGATCTTGGCTTTCAGTACATTTATCCTGCATGTCTCCCATATATAGGTACAGGTATGCCGCTATCCTAACCATCTTGTCTTGTTCATCCTTAGCTTTAGGAGCCATGTAGAGTTCACTCAGGGCCACATGTTAGGGACCCTGATCTCTCCATGTATCTGACCCTGTTTCAGTGACCTGTTGCGTGATGGCCTGCAACCAGACCATGCGGTCCTGGTGAGTCCACTCACCTCTCACAAATAACTTATGTAAGAAGTGCTCTCTGGCTATTTTCATGTCTACTAAGGTCGTCATTCTAGAGATTGGTCTCTGTCCTGACTTACAGAAATTAGTGTTTTATTTTTGCAAAACAGACCTTTTTCTTAGAGCGTTCCTTTGAGGAGTGCTTTACAGCGTAACACAGCGTGGTGATCCGACCGGATATGTGTATCTCATCAGCTGGCACACTGTATTAATCTGCACAAATGGTAAATCTAACCCAGAATATCCCGGCTCGAGCCCCCACTTTGTAAGAGGATTCAATTCAACACTACAGCTAAGTCAATGCCTAGTCTGGGATACTGAATGGAAACCCTTATTGAAATATCTTTACGTCCAGTTCATGCTTTATGGATGACTACCCCTATATAACACCCCTCTCTTGGAATCCCCCTGACCCCACTGAGCCAAGAAGTAGTTCTGTTTTGGAAGTTTAAAGGGTTTATTTGATAATTTAAACAATAGATATATATATATCACACTTTATAATAAATTAATAATTGAATATCACACTTAATCTGAGCAGTAATCAATAATGGATAGTCTGGCACTAGCACACTTCTTTATAATCAATGATGAGTGGTTATAGGATGGATAAGATAGCAACAATACTTTTATGGTTTCAAATGGATGCAAGGTGGAATGAAAATGCAGTACAGAAAAAAAACTTGATAGGATTTCAGCAAAAGACAATGTAATCACTTTTCTCTGGCAATTCATTCCCCCCCCTTTATGCAATGCAAGGAAATTGAAGGAAAGCACACAGTTCTCAGAAATGCAATCAAATGTAATTCAGTTCACCCCAGCAAGCTTAGACTACAGGTATGAGTTTGAAATACAGGCAAAAGTGCTTTGATATGTGCTGGCAATGAAGTGAGGAATATGCTGAAAATGGTTTTAATTCCCTTTAGGAGGTTCAGGGTGAGTGGTATCTAGTTAATATTAGTCCAGGCTCACTCTAGCAATGATTCAGGGATGGTTCTTAGAGGCAAACGAAATTTAGTAGTTCAGGCAAAAGCAGCTATCTTTTTACAAGTAAAGAAATCGGGCCAAATCGCAAATCGCGGCAAAATTCGCGGGTGCGAGAATCGTGATTATGGAGAAAGTATAAGGAGTAGGAAGTCGGTTCTAGGCTTGTTGGAAAGGTAATATTCTAATCTTTCAGAGGAAAGTTAAACCAAGTTCCTAGCCCAAACGGTTCCAGAGATACGGACGATTAAATAAAGGTAGTTTTCCGGATTTGAAATTTTAAAAGTTCAAAGCGACAGGTTACAGCTTGCAGATAGAAAATGACAGGTGACAGCTTTGCAAATGACAGGTGACATTTAGGAGGCAGTTCTGGTTAGATTAAAATAGATTGAATTATATTATTTTAACTAAGAGATTGGTTCTGCACAGTTCTGCTAGGTACTCACAATATATTTTTGAATTAGGCCTCGCCACGGATCTGGTCAGGTTTTGGACTGGACTCCGGTCTGGTCTGGGTCTCTTCACAGTGATCTGGGTCAGCTCTCTGGTTCTGCTAACAGCGGTCTGGGTCACTCTGGATCTCTGCTGGTCTAGCCTCTCTGGATTCTGGATACTGCTCTGCTTTCTAGGTACTGCTACAGGTTCTGGAAATTGATGGATTTGAAGTCTGGATCTCTGGATGTTGTATGGTCTGGCAGCATGCTCCGCAGCAAATGGAATTGAATGTCTCTATCTGTCCTGACTGTCTGCTTTTATGTGTTTTGAAAGTGGGTGTGTGTGCAGCATCACTAGCCAGCCCCTCTTTCAACTTGTCATTGGCCCAATTCTCCCCTCTCCCATGATTGGGGAAGGAACTGTGAGTCAGAGTGATGCTGTAGGTTTTATGGGTCAGAGGATCCTCCCCTGGCCAGTTTGCCCACAAATCTATATTTGATTCAAAATGCACATTTCTCAAATACATAGTGGTTTGTCATTGCATGTACATATTACCTATCACATGAGGTAGCCTCTGTCCCAAATCTGCTTTTCCTAGGAGCTTGGGTTCAAAAATGGCAACATATTTCACTTTTTAGTCGGGTTACCAATATTGGATTTTTCCCCGCATGTACACAGATGTGCCCATGGTGTGTGGGCATTAGGTGGTGGAGTGTCAGATTTTTAACATACATACATTTAGAGTAATATCCTCTTTTCCGCTAAAACCCCCCTGAACATACCACCGGGTCCTACCACGTCTTCAAATGTGCACAGAAAAATCACAAGAATAATGATATCACATATAAAATTTTCACAACTCCGCTCTATGAATGATCCATCTTTTTAGAGTTATGTTCTGGCCCCAAAGGGGTGTGGTTTCCCCCCAGCACAAGGTTGCATTTCTGGTTTTTCCAGTTCTGCTAAGCCAGCTTGCTCTCACAGGCAGTGCTCCTCCCCTTTCCTTCCAGGAGGAAGCCACTTTTACGACCCCCATAATAAAACATTTGCCTGAGTCAGGACAGGGCTTTGTTCAATTTCCTGCAGAGCCCAGGTAATTTAATCAGAGAAGTGTCATATCCCTTTTGGTGGGAACAGCAAAAGGCAGCTAGGCCTGGGAACAAAGCTGTTGTGCAAGTCTCAACTCCTGTCGGGGGTAGCTGGTGGGCAGAATTCAGTTTCATTAAGCCAGGTTTCAGATAAAATGTCACTTTTTGTTCCCCAGTTTAAGTCAAGACAATTTTTACATATGCAGCTAGAATGCTGATTCTAAGTTCAAAACTATGACATTTTAACAGTGACAAAATATATGCCAGTCACAAGTCTGTCCCTCAGTTTATTTACACATTTCGATTTTTGGTAATTTTAAATCCAGTTTCAGTTTAAGCCGCTGCAGACCTGCAGAGCTCAGCCAGTCTTGTTATAAACCTTCAAGTCACTTCAGAATATAACTTTACATTGTATCCACCTCTTAGTAAGTCTTTCTTTGGCCTGCTTTGGGTTCATTTATTCAGTTTTACACAAATGTCTGGTGTTGTTTTAAAACGCCGGCTTTCTGATAGTGGTGAGTACTGGCAATGCAACCATTTTTGGGATTTAAGAAATGAATTCCCCACAGTTCTAGGTTGCTTTTGGCAATCAGCATTGCCATTCCCGATGTTTTCAGGCTACTGTGTGGGTAGTCCAATGGTGGTTTTAGGCAGTGCCCTTCTGTGCCCATAACATCGGCAAAAATGGGTGGCAGCCTATTCTTCATGCATTTCCCTGGGCATTTTCTGGGAAGCTCTGGCCATCATGATGTTTTCAATGCCAGTACTGCACAGTTTTTGTGGTAGGGCTCGGATGCATGGGTAAAAACATCCCACAGTCCGAAAACGGGGTGAGGCAGTTTACATCATTGCATGCTAATTACCTGAACAGTGTTAGTTATTCAGTCCTAACAACGGAACCAGCCAGGTGCAGTGTGCTTCTCCGGATTATCTGCACTTTTATTCAACATCTACACTTGGCCATTTCACGGGCGGGGTATCACATCCATGCAAACGATGCTGAGGTTTTTTGTATACATTGGCAGTAACTCAGCCCAACAGTTTATTACTTTCAGTGAGAATTTCAGGTTGATAAAAAGAGGGATGCAGCAAAATGGCCTGAGCTTCATTAGTAATAACAAGGAATTTCTTATTGTTTACACTGATGCTAAAGTTGAGACAATCCTATGAATGCGATTCCCTGGGAATGTCTGTGGGTACGAGAACTGGCAAGTGCCCAGCCCCATATGCACAGATATGCTTACCCTTAGACCCAGACCCTCCTCTTCTAAACTTTCTCTAATATTCCCAAACCTAACAACCTTCTCCCTAAATGGAAAAGAAAACATTCCCTCCAGAAGCGAGCATCAGCTCAGCTCCAGGACCCCGACGTAGAGAAAGTGGTTACAGCTATTCTACCAGTACATCCAATACCCGAGCTGTTCAAAGGAGCACATATGGTTCTTGGTTCCAAACACTTTAATGTTAGGGTGAGTGTTGTTAAAAACGAAAGAAGCATCAAGCCCAGGGTACATTATGCACTTAGTGGTTCAACCACTTTTTCACAGTTAGACATATTTGTCAAACGTAACATTGGTGGTCATTCCTATGTTTAACTCCTATCCAATCTTGTCAACAAAAAAAACTCTTCCTCCTTTAGACAATACTAAATATTTATAAAATAAAACCTCAAAAATATATATTCTCATTAGTACAATACGTACTGAGTTTTGAATCACACAAATACATAAAAACTGAAACGTGTAGCCCCCCCTTATGATCCCAAAAAGTAGTCGAGAATCACATATGGTATAGAAATAGACTAAGGGATGACTCATTTTAGCCGTACCAGAATATTTTTTTTTAAATATTTTGTCCGATATTTGTGTCCTCTTTTAAATTAAATTTCAATTGATTATTTATATTCTCCTATATTAGATTTCCCTTCATACTATGCCCATGGCTTCTGAAGAAGTTCCATGAGCGACAGCAGGGACCGAAACATGTCAGACAGTTACAGAATTCCTCCAGGGAGTAACCGAGTGCATGTCTCGGTATTAGAATATGATAGAGAGAACTCTGATATATGAAGTATTCAAGTTGTACCTGAAGAAGGATTTGCAACAAATGGCACTGATTTTTGATTAAGGCTTTACAAGATTAGGCACTTGCCATACGAGAAAAGGATGTGTTATCATGCACTCCTCTGATACCCTCAGTACTTATAATTGACTGTAATGTTTAGTACTGTTCGCAATGTTACTTATTGTTCAAATATTTAAAGTAATTGTTTTGTTTTCAGTTGTTCATATATTTGTGCCACTGAGTTGATAATAAATATATTTGTAATATATATTTACTTTATTGTGATACAATCCTAAATTAGGATTTTACATAAACATCATAATCATAATACACTCAATTCAAATAAAATGATAAAACAGTAAGACAGTAAGGCAATAAAACAATAGAACAATAGAGCACTAATGAGACAAACATACTGCATTCCATAGCTTTTCGATGCCATCAACAGCATATTATTATAGAGTACCAAGCCCAAAGCAAGCCCCAGATATAATACTCATACCTACCAAGTTGGAAATATACAATAGTAATAATAATCATTAGCTCAGGAGCGTGTTTCCGAAAGTATATAGGAAACCATCTTCATGCTATCAAGTGCCAAAAGCAAAGCAGGTAGACCTCTCAGGCTTTTTATTTAATCCAGGAGTAAGGTTTTACCATGGGCCCATACCATATAGAGGGCAAGCTGGATTCAGAATGTAAACATGAGTCCCAGAAAGGTTCCCTAGTTATTGCCTCATAGTTATAGACCCATTTCCCAAATGAGCACATATGTAGAGACCCTAATGTGGGGCATAGAGTCAGGACGTGCCTAGAAGATTCCAGCACTCCTACAGCCTGACAAATTCAGCAACACCTAGCCTCCAGAGGCACCCCCAAACGAGGGCCAGTAATAGCCAAAACCGGTAGATGATTTATCTAACGCCTTAATATAAACGGCCTCTCCTCACGTGTGGGACACAGCAGCAAGTAAGGAATCTATGGATGACATGAGACAGCCTCATATCCACTCAATTTGGACAGGTCGATAAAGTTCATACCCCAATCCCATCTCTTCAGTTTTTGTTCAAACGATTTTTTCAGGTGGATGAAAGGCATGTGTTTCTTGGTGATATAAAACCAATCAATCTCCACAAAAAGGGATTCATTCAGTTGTTTAAAATTAAGCCCCCTTGGGTGCCTCTCTGTCTCGTAGTTGCACCCAGCCAGTCCAAGCAATTTGCGGGAGGGCGTAGAACATGCCTTTAGGTAAAAAATGCCTCTTGCATGCAATGCCATGCCTCTCAAAGAGATGAGGTCCCTCTCTAGTGGCAAAAACTGTACCGAGCAAAATGGACCTAGTCCCAGTACAGTGCGCCAATAGTGGCCCTCCAAGATGTTCAACCATTTTAAGTCAGTGCCTCCAGACCATAAAGAATGGAAGGGACAAAGCACTGTTGGTATAAACTTAAAATGCTTGCAATACTAAAACATGCCATCCCCCGCGCAAATTGACAGGCCTGTAAGGTGAGGAGTTCCTCTCACCATTTTTTGTGGCGAATTATGGCATCATAGTTGGGCAAGGCTTCCGAAATGCAGTCCCAGATATGGGTAGGTTTCTGTGACAGCAATCATGCCCAGATCTGTATCAATGCCCGAACGTCTAGGGCCCTTTCTAGCAATAACCACTATCTTTGTCTTGTCAAGGTTAATTGTTAGACCTAGCTGAGATGCATAAACTGACTACTCGTTTAGCATGATCTTAATGCCGGATAGAGTACGATGAAATAGAATTAGATTGTCGGCATAAAGCATGCCAATGATAGGGATGTCACCCAACTTTGGGGGCAATTTGACTTTAGCGACATGCCTGGTAGGAGGTCTGCAATATAAAGGTTATAGAGCATGGGTGCAGCTACACAACCCTGCTTTACCCCGATGTTTATATGTATCGCAGCAGACACTTCTCCGTCGTCATTAAGACAAACCTGGATAGAATTGTTACTATGGAGAGCAATTAATACGTGCAGTATCCAGGCTGGCCAGTTCATGGCTCTGAGTTTTGTCCAGAAGATGTCCCGCACCACTTGGTCAAAGGCACTGCAGAAGTCTCTGAAAGCAATGTACAGAGTGGCCTCCTTACTGCTAACGGTGTTATTGATGAGCTGATCGAGCACCCGTATGCTATGGGTGGTGCTCGCCCCAGGTCTGAAGCCCGTCTCTGCTAATTTAGGATCTGTTTTTCCGAGACCCAGACTTCTAGTCCCTCTTTTCACGTTTCGCGATCAACACTGACTTTCTCCAGGATGATAGCACCTGGCAGGCTCTGCAGACTCGGGAATATGGGGTGAGCAGTACCTGGGCCCAATTATTGGGGTCCTTTTTGAATACAGAGTTAGCCAAGCCATTTGGTCCCGGTGCATTACAAGCCTTTAAATTCAAAACGGACTGTTTTACAATTGTGTGGCTAAGGGGGAGCCGACACATTTTTACCCCCACAGGTATTCTATTGCTGATTGCACTTGCCTTATAAAATGCGTCACAGATGAATTCAACCCATTGTTCATAGTACATTATTTGTGTAATTCAAAACTGAACAATTCTATGAGGGCTGTATGTAGGAGAATATACATTGTTGCACTGTATCAAGTGGGGAGAGGTTTTCGTGGCTGGGTTTGACCAATATACGGTCAAAACATCCAGGTACCCTTTCACAGGCTCAATAAACCTCAATCTCGTGCTCCTAAAACTCTGTTATTTTATGCGAAGCAGTCAGAATCCCGCAATGATGCAATATAACTTCTTCACCTTTTCTGACAGGGATATTTCAAAAGAGTACAATAGAATGGTTCTATGATGTCTATATTATAATGATAATTACCTATAGGTTCTTCTCATGACTGCTATACATAGGGAAAGTGCCCATTGCAAATGAACATTTTACAAGTTCAGAAAGAGACGGTTTACAGTGTTACTTACATTAAATCATTTCTCTTCTTTCTTAGGCTTTTTTGCCAGGAATACATATCATTTTGTCCACCAAAATGTCCTTTCTTCCAGGAAAGGGTCCTGCTCAGATTAACAGCAATGATCTCTTTATTCTGTCACGACCAAGACAATATTTAACTTTTCTTTCCACCCACTGATAAGTTGGTATTGCTGCTTAAATGCACTAATTTCTTACAATATTTACAAACCTTAATAACTAAGAACAATATAAAGTAAAAAAATACAATTAAATACCATGTAGCCTGGCTTGCAAGGAGTGTCAGAACCTCAGCAGCCCCCTCACCTTGCTCCCTACGGACAATGCTCCCTCACTGTGATAGTCAGTGCTTTAAGTGGGGTAAGAAATTGAGGGGGGGGGGCTCGTTTGGGGGCGTGGCTTCCATTGTGGGCGTGGCCTAAAACGTGCACAAATCATTGTAAGGTGCGCAAACAAATATATAAATGTATGTGAGCATTTATATATTTGTATGCCTACTACTATGGTTTGTGTACCTTTCAAGCCTTATAAACATACCAATGTTACGTATTTCTATGTTTATAAAAAGGTGGCTTGAAAAGTGCACAAACCATAGTAATTTACGCACACTTGTGTGCTTACCTTACCATGGTTTGTGCACGTTTCAAGCGGTCTTTTATAAACGTGGAAATATTTCTACGTTTATAAAAGATGGCTTGAAACGTATACAATTCAAGGCATCTTTTATAAATCATTGCTGATGGAGAAAGGCGCCTCGGGCTCTGTGATCTCTGCTCAGAGCAGATAGATCACTGAGCCCGAGGCGCCTTTCACCCTCTGCAAACCCACGGGCTCCGTGATCTAATCTGCATATTAGATCACGGAGCCCTCGGGGGTCAGTGACCTGGGGAGGGAAAACAAAGGGACAGTAACTTCCCTGATGACCCCTCAGATGAGGGGTCATCAGGGAAGTTACAGTGACTGACAGAAGTGCCAGCCAGCCTCAGCCAAGCTGTGCCTGGCTGGCACTTCTGTCAGCTCCCCTGAAATTAAACTGGCGGGCGCATTTCCCGTCGCGGCTGCGGCGGGATAATGCATCCCCCCAATGTTGTGTGGGATGGGGGGCCCCGGCAGGGCCCCGGCTCAGTCCCACTTTTTGAAGACTGCCAGGGCCCGGCCCCGGAAGGCCCCGCCCCACTTTAAGCACTGGTGATAGTGATATTTCTGCCAGAAACACAATGGGGGTTATTATGACCCTGCCGGTCTGGTAATAACGGTGATGGTAGGCTTACCAGCACCGTTATTACTGGACCGGCAGAGTACAAGTTTGCGGGCCAGATGCCCTCCCGCCCGCCCGCCAGGTTTGACCTGGGGGGCGGAACGGCACCCGCTCGCAGACTTTGATGGTAGCACTGGCACCCTTATGAACGGTGCAGGTGCTACCGTCATCCCCATTCACATTGAGGCCTATGGGACTCAAATGGGAATGGGGAATGCCATTTTTCCAGTGCCTGACTTCCCAGAACGCTGGGGTCGGACAACCCTGGTACTTCCGGGAAGCCAGGCGCCGGAAAAATCATGAGTCCAGTTTTACCGGCCGGCACGGCTACTACCGGACTCGTAATGAGGCCCAATGAATGACAACGTGACAATGTATGGTTTCAAATATCAAGCTGGCCGCACATTATGGGATGCCTGTGGCATTGCTTCGCTCATGCTACCTTTAAACCATAATAAAACACACACATCTTCAAGATAGCTGTGTTTTTCCTCTGATCGCGCTGCTGTCGGCAAAGGTTGGGGAGGCCCCGGCAGACGTGCACCTGACAACCCAACTTACACATAGAGACAGGGGTGGAGAAAGAGGCCTGGAGAGAGACATTGGGGTCCAATGAGCCGGGCACAGCTATGATATGATAGTTTATTTAATACCCAGAGGTTTCTAAGCGCGGACCCAGGGATCAAACCTGTGTCACCCAGTGTCGTCTTACTTC
This sequence comes from Ambystoma mexicanum, assembly GCF_040938575.1. Lineage (NCBI taxonomy): Eukaryota > Metazoa > Chordata > Amphibia > Caudata > Ambystomatidae > Ambystoma > Ambystoma mexicanum. The sequence goes on along the minus strand of NC_090932.1, from coordinate 26,517,012 downwards.
CAAGGCGGGCACATTGCCCCTCAGCTATCCTCCGAGACTAGTACATATCTGTACCAATTTATAAGGACGGACTTTTCATTATGGCCTGTCTGTCCGTTTATTTGATGGTGTCACCAGTGTAGTGCTCCCCCACCCCTCTCCTCCACCTCCATGAAAGGTCTTAATAAATAACGAGGGCCTTCGCGCGACGCAGGCGCCTTTATGGGGTCACTGCGCGGTTATTGATGGATCGCCAAAGTCTTCTCTGTTCATTATTATCAGCAAATTGTTTTGCCCCCCGCCACGCGCGCAATGCGCACCCGCTCTCCTGATTAGCCCATGTCCTCATGTGACGCATGGCCGGCTGCGCCAGGATGACTAATGCCATTCTCTGTCTCGCAAAGGGAATGGGATGGGCAGGATTGGCTAGCAAAGCGTGGGCCCGCGAGCTGCTGCCCTGGGAAGGTCCCGAGGAAGAAGGAGGACCTCACGTCAGCACTGAGCAATGCGTGGTGATGTATGGTCAGTGCCCCCCCCCCCTCCCCCCCGACCCCGCCTTTTCCAGTCCACGTTTCGCTTTAATTCAATTGCCCACCCTTCCCTCGGGGCCTCTCTTTATGTCTCGCATCGACTACAGATATTTTTTAGCGCGCCGTTCATCTCCTGGGAATCTGCATAAATCGATAGAACCCATCACTCTGGATATCAGAGCGAATGCAGCAGGGTTCTAAATGGGATGGGTCTTTTGGCCAATAGCTGACACGAGCGGGGTGTAAGGGGTGGCCGGTGTGCGGAAAGGAAGGCTGGTATATGCCACAGTCCTGGTGTAGGCAAGTGAAATGCAAGGCGTTAGGCACTCACAGAGCTCTTCTCCCCTGCCTTCCGTCTCCGTGCCAATAATGTCCAGAGGGGTAACACCATACCATTCAAATCAAGGGTTGTGTCACCGCCCCTTGTGTATAGTCCACAACTGGTCACCAGAAGCACAGGAGCCGGGCCATTAATACACACACGCGCCCAGCAGATAAGACCGCTGGAGGTTGGCAAAGTCAATGGGACTTTTAAGAAATCTTACGTTTGGCACTAGTACCCCGTGGAGAGATCTAGAGGGACCCCACCGTGTCGACAGACATTTCTCAGGGGTGCTGATGTTGCGGTGTCCCTTTGCAGGCTGCACACATGTGCAGGCCCCACGGTGAGAAGTTCCTGGAGCAGTGCTGGGCCTTGGCAGAGCTGTACACCCACGGATGATGCCAGCAAGCTTTGTGAAGGGGGCAGCCAGGGATGCACTGTTGCCGACTGTGCCCGCCTCCTTCCCCTCTCCCAGGTGTCAGTACCCAGTGAGTGTGAGGTGGCGACATTTAGACAACCTCCTCAACAGCTTACAGTGTCCATCTCTCAGGGATGGCGAGGCTGTAGCGTGGTCTGTAATCAGACCCTGCACCAGGTGCTGCTGGTGTTCCAGGATTTGCACTCCACATAGCCACAAGTACAACACACAAACCTTCACCTTCCGGTGTTGTGTGGAAAGCTCTGGCGGTGGACCACCCTGAGGGAACAAGCCAGAACACAATCACCCTAGAAGTATCACATGCTATGATAGGTTATTTATAACACGCTTAATACTCAGAGGTTTCTCAGCGCGGCCCCAGGGATCGAACCCGCGTTGTTCCGTGTCCTCTTGCAGATGGTTGTGAGGCTCACACCGGTCCATCGAGGGGTAGATCACTTTCTTGTGCACCAAGAGAGCCATCCCCTTCATGAGGTCATGCCGACAGTGGAGGTGGCGCTTTCCTTACGCCACCGGTGGTCTTGCAGACGGTGGCCAGGTGCATAGAAAGGACTCCTATGCACAGGTGGGGGGTGAGGGGGGGGCGTGGGAGGTACTCTGCCCATGCCGGGCCCATGAATTCATCCAAAAGGACTCACAGCTTCATAGAATAACTCAATAGCCAATGCAGAAAATCACAGCTTAAAAGTTGCAAATGTGGGCGAAGCGACGGCCAAAAAGTGCCCTCTCTTAAAAGAGGAAGATGCAGCTCTCAGTTTCTATTGGCATCTCTACCCACATTCATCCCCATGTTCACCCCCATCACGTTCACCCCCATTTCCATCTACCTTTGACCTTATAGAAAAATCAGCAATACATAAAGCCAGATCAATGCCCCCCTCCAGATCTGCACTGCGCTATCAGCCCAGGAGGCGACTATCCTACCTTTCATACTCCTCTGGAAAGCTGTGAGTAGATCCACATAATGGGGACCTACTAACACTTCTATCTCTGCCAATCCTACCTATCTGGGAATATATCGAGCAGAACTACCGAGCAAGGGCCTACTAGCACTTCTATCTCTGCCAATCCTACCTATCTGGGAATGTATCTAGCAGAACTACTGAGCAAGGGCCTTCTAATACTTCTATCTCTGCTAATCCTTCCTATCTGGGAATGTATCTAGCAGAACTACCGAGCAAGGGCCTACTAGCACTTCTATCTCTGCCAATCCTACCTATCTGGGAATGTATCTAGCAGAACTACTGAGCAAGGGCCTTCTAGTACTTCTATCTCTGCTAATCCTTCCTATCTGGGAATGTATCTAGCAGAACTACCGAGCAAGGGCCTTCTAGAACAGATATTGAAACAACATGATTTGGGGCAGATCTGGCTGTCATCATCCCACAGACAACGCTAATAAGCAATTGCAGACCCAACAGGACACAGGGAGGAGCTAGCCTATAACCGGACCCATAGGGAGCTTCCATCCCCTCGGCAGGCACTGGAGGCGCATCAGGAATAGAGCCTCCCTTGAACATATTATTTGAACCCCTTGGAACCTGAAACTGTGGAATCTTTCTTTCTCTTAACCCAAATCCTGTTGCTATATATATTGTTTATTTGAACTATAGTCCCTCTCTTCATCCATGTCTCTTGCACAATGTATACCTCCCGACAGATTTATGAGGCTGGCATCAATCTGCGCTGCGCTGCCAGGCATATGGACACACTTTGAAAAAATGGGGGCAAATTGTAGTTTTTTGTTCCTTTTCTCTCATCTACATTCTGCAAATGCTTCATGCCATCCAGCGTCGCATATCAGAGGATCATGGGCTCTTGTCGTCTTGAAGATTTAAGACATCCCATCTTGGTTGCCAGTGTAGAGGAGGTCTCAAGTACGGCCCACACTACAACCGTCCATTTTGAAGTACCAGGAACGTTCACGCCGAAATATGTGACGCATGATGAGCAAATAAACCAGCAGAGAGCTGTAGTGGGGCTCTGTCCAGTCCCAATCAGAAGAACAGCACCTATTGAAGTACCGACCGGAACGAAAACATGGACTGTGAGGTAACCATTGAAAAAAACCATATCAACAAATGAAACAAAATGAAGATCGTCTGAGTAGAGTCCCTGAAGAAGCCAAAAAGATCTTAATGGAAGACGAATGGTGATGTCACAAGAACCCGGACTGACTCACATATAGAAGATATGACGACCTAAGAATGACTTAAAGAGACGAAACACAATGGACAAGGGACATCATGAACCTAAGATGAAAAGACAATGTCAAATGTAAGCAGCTTATGCTATGAGCATGACGAAGATATTCAACCAGTTTATGGGTGTACATATGGTTGGAACCACAAGAAAGCTAAGAAAATCGTGCAGCTTGCTATGCTTAGTAGTAAGATAGATTGGGGCAAGCACCACCTATTCATATATACCTCAAAAGAAGCACGTTATATAAGTATACTTCTACTATGCACAAGAAGCAGAATCAACCAATGGTTAATAAAGGCCACACAAGGAGAGCTTCATATTTAACATATCAAGAATAAAAGGCCGAAACGAAACTCACCAGAGGCAAATCGTGCCAAAAAAGTCAAGGTTGTATCAGCTAAAAGAGATGAACAGTAGCTACAATTAATGAAGCAAGCAACAGAATATCCTGCTCAGAAACGTCAAGTTAAGAAACCAAAGGCAGGTGGTGGGCAAAACGAAAATCAAATACACGGATTACACGGAGAAGAAGGTGATTTCACGGTGTCTGAATCACGTGACCAGCCGAGCGAGAAGAAGTGAGATTTTCACACCTACGCATGGCAGTGGGCCATGCAAAGATATCAGAACTTTTCCAGACAGGAGATGCAGTCTCGAGGCCAACCACAGTGAAATAATTGACACATGGCCACTAAAGTGATGATTGATTATAACAATAAAAGGAGTAAGGCCGGGGGAGCTGGTGGGCACCCTGCACCTGGCCAACCGTTCTGCATGCTACTAGACAAAGTGGAAAAGTATGAGTGGGGTTGGTGCCAACCCAATCATAATGGACCAAGTAATCTAGGGTCCTATAATTAGTAGAACCAATGGGACTTCATACTTTTAGTGATGTATACAGTAGCCATTTTGAAGGAAGGGCTTAGATGCCCCACCTGTCAGTGTTTACCCAATCCCCTTATTCTGTTGCCATGTACAGATATTGTACCTATATTAAAGTTACCTTCCTGGAACCAATAGAATTGCATGCCAACTTTTAAGCGTTAAACGTCACTGATGACACGTTTTTAGTATAAATGTTGTGTTTCTTATGAAATTCGTTGGAGTTGTGAAGCAAGAGGGAAATTCACGCATCCACTGATATTCATGAAACTCCCAGTTTTTTGTACTTGTCATTAAACGGGCTCCCTTTGCCAAACCGTTGAGTTTTCATTATTGATTTGATGCTTGAGTATTAATCTGCATCACCATCCATCTCACCGGTGTTGCTATTCCATCTTAAAGTACTATTGGGCAAACCCCAGCTCTATGAGCCAGTTGGGGGTCCTGGTGCACACCATGTGTTAAAAGAAGCTTTAACTCCCTTCAGTCAGCCATCCTCAGAAACACATATATATCATGCAAGATAGAGAGACAAAGAACAGATGGTTGGAAGTATTTATTTAATCAACTGTTCACAAACTGAAAAACAAGTCTCACTGCATTTTTGCATCCGTTGTGGTTTTATAAGATGGCAACAATTGCACAATAATTTCATGCTAATATGAACCTTATATTTTGATTGGCCAATTTACTTAAATGTCAAATACATTTCTTGTTTTTCATTGGACATAAACGCATGCTGAAACACCTGATTATTTCTTGTCACAATGACTCTGATTATTCTGTTTTCTGTCAATACTGCATATGTTTCGCAGCTTTCAGAACTGGTTTAAGAGCAGTTTGGATGATGCATTGCTCCAGACAGGACAAAGATTAGGTGTCTGTTTTTCCATTGGCTAATTTCTCACTCCTTATCTTTTTCTAACTTTTTGTCAGTTTCATTTGCAAACAGCACTGTAAAAAACGGTATATTCCTACCATTTAAAACTGCTTACATCACTGCACCTTGGCGTCTGTACCTTAGTTTGAGATGCTGGTTACTTTGTTGAGCTCTTCATAGCTCTGTATTTTATGTGCTTTCAACACTTGCTTTGAGGCTTATTTTCTGTTTAATACATGCCATGGTATCCATGCAGAAAATAAATGGCTGCCTTCTGCTCATCTATATTCTATATCAGAAATCTGTATCATGTGTAACGTATGTTTTGCAAAATGTAAGCATTTCTTTATGTTTTGTATTTTCCCAAATAAATGTGTACAGTGTCACCTACTCTTACCATCTTAAATGTACCTATTTTCGAATGTATCTGCCTAGAATAGCTTCCTCAATGGACAATATTTCTAACTTTTACAACTTTTAGACAGGATGGCTGGGTTTGGGCCCTGAATAAAATAGTCAGCTGTTTGTCGCCAGAGAAAGAGAGAGTCTAATCCTCTTCAAGTGCATTCCTACAGGCGCATAGGCAGTCAACAGCAACACAGGGGCCATATTCAAATTCAGCTGGACCCTGCAGTCTGCAGACATCATGTCAAATCCATCCAGTAGAAGGGGGTCAGAGTACCACCACACTGCAGAAAAGGAACAGGAGGTGGGGCACAAAACAACCCCCACAACATACTGTGTTTGTGTCCAGGAGAACAGAGATGGGGAACATCCAAGCTCCCCATCTGTACCAGCAGCCAGGCAATGCCCCAGTGCACACAAAAGGGGGGCAGAGGGGGCTTGTGGTACGTACACCTGGAAAAACTTACAGAGAAGTAGTTGCCAGATCCAAGGAAGGGTGTTATATCTGGCACCATCTTGGATCGCCTCAGGAGCCGGCGATGCAATTGGAGCAACTCAATCCCAGCGTCATCGATTCTAAAAGGCATGCCCACTGCGCCTGAGGACTCCAGAGCCCTGCAGCGCAGTCCCCTGCAAGAACTGACAGGTGTGGGGCAGCTGCTCTTTCACCCGCAATCCCACAGAGCTTACATCAAGCATGTCTGGCTCTCTGCCTGTCTTGGCCAAGCCCCTTACACTGCATATTCTAAATGCATTTCTCTGGCTCAGTTTGTAAATAAATTGCTGTTTATAAATAAGACATTCTCTCACTCAGTATATAAAACATTCAATAAGTGTGTAACTCTCCCCCATTCTCGGCTGGAAAAAGTATGGGGATAAATGGCACATTCCTGGCTGTTTTGCATAAAATCAAGCAGTATTTTTGACATATCTTCTTGTATTTAACATATCTCGGTATAAATGATGTAAGCATGCAACCATTTTGAGCATCCAGTATGGATTGGACTTGGTCTTCATTTGTCACAAAAAAACAGTAAAATGTCTGACACATATAAATCATATCTTCCAGTTCAGACAAGTCTTTCCTTTAGGTGTGAGGCTTGCACTGAGCAGAACACCTCATCTTATTTTGTTCATAACAATGTCCCTTGTGACAGTTAGGTCGGGGGAGCAGCTTGTTCCTTTGGTCACTTTTAGGGGACCCTGCGGGCCCTGCAGCACGGGGGCTGTGGGAGTCCCTGCTAAAGCCAGTGGCTGACTCTAAGGCCAGGTGGCTGAGTGGCTCAGGGAGTTCCAAGCAGGTGCTGGGAAGGCTTCTTTGAACAAGAAAGATGTAAGGGTACTTTTGACCTTGTTCTGGTTGAGTTTGTTCTAACCAACGTGTTCAGGTCGCCCCATAGACGGGGGATGAAGGTGGTGAAGATTCTACCCCGTGTCATTTCCCATGCACTTGGGGGGAGGGGGGCTTATATTGAAAAATAGTGTGGTGCTTGATGGTTTTTTATCTTATCCTTATCCTGAAGAAATATATTAGGTTCCTCCATGATTACTGTCACGTTTAGATTATTTCCTTGAAATAAATGCTATCATGAACCACTTCACATTATTTTTCCTTCTTCAACATGGGCTGCACACGGCAATTTGGAGTGTGTCACGGGGTGCAGTTTACATCCACCCTTTGCAGTTTAGCACCACTGGAGACAGCAGCCGTAGCTTGGCCCCCTCCAGTCCCCCCCAAACCCCACCCCCACACAGTGTATATAATCCTGGCCCTGGATCACGCACAGCTGTGCCATCCCTACTGTGACAAGACCACACAGACCAAGAAGAATAGGAACCCACGACTACACACTCAACCCGAGAAGATGGAGTAATGAGGCTCAAGCCTCGGTATACAAAAATCACCGCTGATGGATAAAAATCTATCAGCAACTAGAAGAACAAGCGCACGCACAGCTGTGTTCCGCTCCCTGACACTGAGAGATGGCACACTCCACTTCCTGAAATTACCGCACGCCACCCACCACGCGCTCCACGCCCCTGCTGCGAGAGGTCTGCCATGGGGCTGGCGCCAAACTCCCGAAATCTAATCAGCCTGTAAAATGGCTTTTTAATACCTGTGATCTGTCTGCGTGACCAGAGCTCTGCTGTTATTGCAGAGGCGCCTCTGAGTGATAACACAACCTAAGGGGGGAATATAGTCTTATGCAGTGGTAATAGTGCTGCATTTCTGCTTCTTTCTTTTTATTCTGGCTCTCATCATTTTGCTTTTTCTATTTTAAAAGTAGAACTGCACATAGCAGAAAAAAACAACACAAAGCAGCACTGGCTGCGCAGCTCCCAGATGAGAAGGGGCATTTCTGACAACTAACAGTGTCTCAGAGTACCATGTGGTGACTCTGTGGGTGTGCGTGTCACTATATGAGTAAACATGCTGTGTTTGGAGTAACATACACCCGTGCAGCAGATTCCACCTTGTATATGTGTGTTGTTTCATCGGTACAGTCATCTATAGGATTCTACCACCATCTAGTGGTGCACAGACATCCTAAGTCTTTTATATACATCGATAGATGATTAATTACGCATGTACAGTTCTCAGATGATCCGCGTGTGCTTGCGGACTATGCTGTTATGGCCTGTCAGGCAAGATACTGACAGCTTCACATACATATTATTACTGTGTGTTTACATCCTTTATGATGTGTGTACTACGTCACGTGGTATAGAGATATGGCACCGCATGGTTTGGATTCTGACACTTATATTTCGTCACAAAATAAAAAGAGTCTAATGACACAAGTCAGTGACTACAGAAATAGACCTTTGTAATGTGAGGGCTCAATAAGGGGAAAATAAGCTTGGGGACTATATGTGGCTAATAATTTTATTTATTAAAGTCAAAGATATATACGATACAGGAGGGAGCAAGTGCCATGCAGTCTCTGCAGCTCACTGGCTGTTGTCGTTCAATCCGCATTCCAACTTCTCTCTGATGTAATCGGAATCTATGGCTCGCCCTCACACGCAGAGGGAAATAAGAGAAGGATTAATCCAATGTTGCTTTTCTACTAGCAGGAGCCATATGCTACACATCTTCCTTCCTTTATAATGTCCGATACAAAGAAACAACAAAACTGCAAACAAAAGAAAACAAGAAAAATACTTGAGTACACAAATAGTCCAGTATGAGAATTCACACATAGTCGTCCATATGTCTTGGCTTGCGGTAAACTCTTCCCCATCTGGACTTGCAAGACGTGTTTCTGATGGGAACTGGCAAGGAAAAAACTTGGGATTTGTTAGGACAGACTCTTTGCACACTCCCCACTCTCGATACTTCACTCCGACAACTGCCACTCTTGTTAACATCACTCCCGCGTGTACAAACATTCTCACTCCTACTGTTATTACCACCGGCATTCTTGTCCTGCGATTTCACCACCCATACTCTCACAACATTCCAAATCCTTCCATCCTCCGTTTTGACAGCATGTTTAAATGCTTCCACCACTCTGACTGGCCTAGACCATTTACACAGGCCTTGTCTAAGAGCAGGAGGAAGATTGATTCTGACCATATTCCCCACAACAATTCCTTTGTCATATCTATTCACAGGTCATCTCTTATCATAAGCAAACTTGTTTTTCAATTTAACCTCTCTAATCTTGTCACACACTTCTCCAAAATCCTTCACCACTATATTCCCTTTATTGTCCAACCATGATGGTGCCAATTTTGTGTTTGCCTTCCCCCCTCTGCTTAACTCAAAAGGGGAAAGACCTGTGGCTGGAATGTGGGGTAAAACGGTGAGCTATAATTCTCTCCGTTACAGCTTCCTCCCAATTCATCCCATTGGACCATGCCCACCTAATGGTCTCTTTCAAAACCTTGTTAAAACGTTCTACTGTCCCATTAGTGGATGATATATAGCACTCTTTTTGTGCACTATAGAATACTTACAGCAGACATCTACCATCTCCTTAGATCTGAATTGCGTACCATTGTCAGTCATGATGCTCCCTGGAAACCCCTCTCTCGCACAGATGTCTGACAACAATTCAACCCTGTTCTCCCTGTGATACTTGGTGCAATTAATACTTCTACCCACCTACCCCCCTAGTCACCTAGTCTAGAGATCAATCACAACTAAGCAAAACTTTTGTACTCCATTACTATTCACAGGGCCTAACACATCCATGCCCAAATCTCTCAACGCTTTTCTCAGTATTTCAGTAACCACCATAGGCTGTTTCACACCCACACAATTTTTCACACCACTATTGCAAAGGATACAATCACGAATGTAACGTTCTATCTGTAAATCACATCCAGGCCACCAGAAGTCATTTCTTATCCTCTGTTTTGTTTTTACTATTCCCTGGTGGCCTTCATGACCACGTTCAATCACTCTTTGACATTATCCTGAAGGCGGAATCATTTTATCTCCTCACATGACAACATCCTTGTGTACATGTAATTCATCTGCAATGGACCAATAATCCATGAGGCCTGCTTCTTCAAATTTTGCCTTTCTCCATGGAATTTGACTGTTAATTTGTTCTTTCAAACATTTCAGTATTTTGTCTTCTTTTTCAGCATCGCTCCATTCTTTCCGTGAGATGGATGCTGCCTCTATATTCAAAACAATTTCAGTATCATCATCCTCCTCTACTACTTCTGAAATATTGGTGAGGCGTGACAGACGGGTCAGCAGAGACGTTCTTAACTCCAGGTACATAACGTACAGTGCAATTGTATTCTTGTAGAAGCATCACCCACCTCCTGATCCGATTGGATACCTTGTGCAACCCTTTATGATATGATATGATATGGCATTTGTAACGCGCCTATACACAAGTGTTTCAAGGCGCGACGAGGCGGGGGGGGAACAAGGGGAAGACAGACAACGATCCTACTAGGCCAGGTGTCATTCAGACCGCGCAAGTGCAGGGGTAGGGGGAAGGGAAAAAGTGCAAGGGGAAGGGGGAGGGTGGGAGTGCAGTACAAATAAGTAGAATAGAAATAAAATAATAAATAAATAGGGCCAGCTGGTGGCAAGTGCAAGGTAAGTTCAGACAAGTGCTGGGGGGGGCTGTAGGGATACAGAGACAGTCCCGCAGTGCAGGGGTTACCAGGGAGGCAGTGCAAGTGAAGAGTGACTGGGCCCAGGACCGAGGTCGGTTAAAGTGGCCCAGTTGCAGAATCAGTGCAGTTTAGGTGAAGAATTTAGCAGGGGAGAGGGAGAGAGAAAGCAGAAGTGAAGAGGAAGGTTTTGAGGTGCTTCCGGAACCGGAGATGGTTTTCCTCAAGTTTCAGGGAGACATGATAACATGGACCAGAGGCTTGTGATCTCTACGAAACTCTACTTCACCACCCCAGATGAAGTTCCTAAACTTTTCTGCCGCCCACTTTATTGCTTGTGCCTCTTTCACAATGGCGGCATATGATTTTTCAGCCCCCTTGAGCAACCGTGAGGCAAATGCAATTAACACTTCTCAGCCTTCATTTTCTTGTGTAATAACAACTCCCAAGCCTATGTTGCTTGCATCAGTAGTAATGATAGTTTTCTTATCACATCTGAAATGTTTTAATGCAGGAGTTCTGTCTATTGCAGATTTTATATATTCAAAATCTTCCTCACACTCATTGTTCCAATCAAATGTTTTCCTTTTGAGCAATTCTCACATAGGGACAGTGTGTACAGCAAAATCTCGAACAAGTTTGGAATAGTATTCTGCCATTCCGATGAATGTGCACACTTCCTCTTTATTGTATGGTCTTGCATTCTTTTTATCGTGTCCGCTAACTGTGCTTTGGGCGATATGCCATCAGCAGAGATCTTGTGCCCTAAATATTCAATTTCCGAACAATTGATTTTGCACTTGTCCTTGCTCAAGGTCATTCCGGCATCATATAACTTTGTGCACACGTACTTTAATCTTTCATCATGTGTCTTTTGATTGTCAGCATATATCAGGATGTCGTCTTGAAAACATAATACTCCAGGCACTCTTTCAAACATCTTATGCATTATTTTCTGGAACACTGATGCGGCTGAAACTAATCCAAACGGCATCCTCTTGAATTGATATAAACCAATATACAGTACAGGAGGGAGTATGATTGTAATGTGGGGGCTCAATAAGGGGAAAATAACCTCGGGATTATATGTGGCTAATAATTATATTTATTAAAGTTAAATATATATACGGTACAGGAGGGAGCAAGTGCCGTGCGGTCTCCGCAGCTCACTGGCTGTTGTCGTTCAATCCGCATTCCAACTTCTCTCTGATGTAATCGGAATCTATGGCTCGCCCTCACATGCAGAGGGAAATAAGATAAGGCTTAATCCAATGTTGCTTTTCTACTAACAGGAGCCATATGCTACAACCTTCCACCAAATATGCTCAGTGCTTTATGGGACATGTAGTAAGTTGTCTCCTTTAAAATCTGATGAAAATAGTGGTAATTATGCGCAGTGTAATGGGGTTTATGATTAACTATGTAAAGCAGAACAAAGAGGTTGCTAAAGAGAGTGCATGCAAGAGCCTTTGTAGGGAGCACAGTGGCCCCCATCAGAGAAACAGAAGAGTAGTGGTGCGAGGATGTAGACTCCCAAAAGAGATAACATGCAAGAGACATTTTAGTAGAACCAAGATCTCCTTCTGAGGCACAGAAGAGTGGTGGTGCTAGGAGTAAGAATGTATACTCCTAAAAGAGAGTTCATGCAAGAGCCTTTGTAGGGAGCATGGTGGCCTCCACCAGAGACACAGAAGAGCTGTGGAGCGAGGAGTAAGGATGACGACTCCTAAAAGAGAGTGAATGCAAAGAGACATTTTAGGAGAACCAAGGACTCCATCAGAAGCACAGAAGAGTGGTGGTCTGAGGAGTAAGGATCTAGACTCCTAAAAGAGAGTGCATGCAAGAGTCTTTTTGTAGGAAAACCATGACCTCCATCAGAGGCACAGAAGAGTGGTGGTGCGAGGAGTAAAGATGTAAACTCCTAAAAGAGATTTCCTGCAAGAGACATTTCAGGAGGATGAAGACCTCCATCAGAGGTATGGAAGAGTGGTGGTGCGAGGAGCAAGGATGTACACTCCTAAAAGAGAGTGCATGCAAGAATCTTTGTTGGGAGCACAATGGCTTCCATCGGAGATACACAAGAGTGGTGCTGCGTGTCGTAAGGATGCAGACTCCTAAAAGATAGTTCAGAGACTCTCATGCCAGAGAGGAATACAAATAAAGAGCAAACAGATCAAGGATTAGTTTGGTGTATTTATAAGTGGTGTTGCAGTTACCACCACCACCACCACCTTGTTATAGTCGGACACCACTGCCGATGGAGATAGGTGGGATTGGAGAGGTGGAGGTGAGGGAACAGTGGAGTCATATCCCCGTGACTTCACTACTTGCCTAGACTTGAGTATGTTCCCCCCTGCGAGGTCTAATTATACCTTTAACCATAAAAAAAACACAGTACCAGTATGCCCTTCCTTCAAGATATGCGTGTGTGTTTCTCTACTTGCACTGTCAGCAATGGCGGGGTTGCTCTAGGAAACAATGAGCAAACAATCTATTAAGGGTGCCAAGGGTTGGGGAGGACTGGATGTAGGAGGTCTGCAGAAATCTTTACTCCCTGGAAACCCGATAAGAACTGCACATTCCAGTTACTGCTGTAAGTGGCTGTCCATCTCCCCAAATAACAGGATGACATAATGGTAAACCTTCTCGGTGCAAAAACGCTTTAATAACACAAGTTGCAGTTGGCCAAGCAAGATTTCAAATTCTGATTTGCTTGATTGGTATTCCAAGTTATGGATTGGCTGCCAGATTTATGACATTATATGTCTGATCTTGCCACCCCACAGAACTCAATTGCAGTCCTACGTTTGTGTTTGCAGCCACTCTCAAATTGAAGTCCTACCTTTGTCTTGGTGGCCTGTCCAAGATTTTGAAAATCTGTTCACCCTACAAACATAGCCAGCCCCTCCTCTTAGTCCCTTTCCAAATGTCATGAAGACTAGAAGTCTAGCTTGACCACACCACAAATGATTACTAAAACATTGCAAGGTTCTTCCGACAGCTACAATCCTGCTCCCTCGCTCAGCCCCTCCTTCCCGCGCATCGTAGGACGCCTTTATGGACAGGGGGAGGGAGAGCTCAGCGAGGCTCTCTTACAAAAGCATAGAGAGAGGAGGGGCCGAGATAAGGAAAGAGAGTCCGAGGGGGAGAGAGAGACAAGGGAGTGAATAAGAGAGTGTGCGGGAGCATCATGTGCTGGGGAGGGGACAGTTTCTCAGTATCCGTTGCCTGCTCCGGGTCTATCACTCTGCATCTCATTTAAAACCAAGTATCAATTATTTAATAAGTGGAGATTTACATTATTAACACTCTATCAGATAATCACTTGAAAGCTCCAGGGCATAGTTACATTAGTAGCCATGGAAGTTGCAAAATGTCCAGGATTCAGATACCAGCATAAGTGCCCTCACTAGACAATGCCTGGCAAGCTTTCTAGAGGCAAGGAGTGCCCCGTCCCCAGTGGAAAAGGCATTCATCTCCCCCAGACTCTGTTCATGTATATGAACTCATACCTCAGAATGCAGCTATGCCACTTAATGGGGTCATCCCTTTCTGTGTCGTTTGGCTGCACAATAGCCCCTGAAAACACGTTCACTGAACCATTAAACCTGCAGAGAGCCAGTGAACTTTGTAGGGTACAATACAAAGAAAACATCTAAAAATAGATGAAACCCCCGTGGGTGCGTTGTCCAATGAGGGTGTGGGGTGTTGGGGTGTTTTTATCTTAATGAATAGGTGCACCTTCATTTTCACTATTTCTGACCCTTTATTTTGGTCCTACTTTCTTCATCGTCATCATCAAATGTATTAATATCAATGAAGTAGACATACAAAAAACACACATTTAAAACAAAAACATCCATGAACTCACTGGCAGAAATTAGTGAAACACCAGAAAGGGGTGCGTTGCCCTCATCATAAAGCACCCACCTGTATCATTTAGTACTGCATGCTCTGCCCTCATACGCCTACCAACTGCAGTTACATGTGAAGAACATGGGTCTTATTAATGTCTTCCTCATGTGAACATACTTAGTACACACCATTAGTGTCAACCCCCACCATATACGCAATGCATCAGTTCCATTGGCCATCATTTGTTACGCCCCCCCACCCCCAGCTTCTAGGTTTTATACATGCTATTAATCTATTCAAGCATGACGCTGTGAAAAGTTATCAAAGCAAAGGATATGTCTTGTCACCTAAATAATGATCTTCTGCAAAGGGATTTTGAAGAAGAGCACACATATTACACGTGTTCACTTTAGAGGTTCTCTCCCACTGCCACTTACTTCATGCCGTAATGTGGTTTGAAAATCCACCGAACCACTCCACCTCGTTGTCAGGGGGTGAAAGGGGAGCCATCATTGACCGCCAGTTTCTCACAAGAATTTAACCCTTGATAGTTGCTTCTATCCTCGTGATCCCTGATCTCAGCCAGAATGTTTAAGATGCTTGGGTCAACTCAGTAGCCCACCCACTTCCTATATGCCAGGCACAGATCTTAATGTTTGTCCCTGTCCCAACTGGGTGAAGGCCCTAGTTTTCAAGCACATGTCTGAGCACCGCAACACGGAACATAAACATGTATTTTGCAGCATGTCTAAGTCATTCACATATGTTGCTTTAGTTTAGTAGATCTTGCCTGCAAACTTTGTTCTTAGACCAACACTCTTCTGCTGGTAAGCAGGGAGATTACAGTGTGCATCGCGCTGTTGTGCAACTTTTTCCAGCTTGCTCCCGAAATGTAAAAACAATTTATTCTGGTCTGGTCAACTGTGTGCTGGCGGAAGATCGCGCATAGTGCATTCTATGTTCCGAGTTCTTCCCAATTGCTGGGACAACATCTTTACTCATGTGGGCATGCTTTGCTCCACACTCATCTGGGCCCTTCCAAGATGGCCATATTATGTTCTTCATCAATGAGTGAACTGCCTGGTCTGGCCCATTCCCCCTCCCATTGGTTGCCTTGGCCTTGATAGGCCAATCACAGCAACCGGGAGGCAGGAGCCGGGCTAGACCAAACAAGGCCAACAACAAAGGCCCTGTCTACCCCTGTCCACCATGGTACACCACAATGCTGCCCCGTAACTGTCTTTCTGCCCCTCACCCACTCCCATGCCCCTGTGACAGTCTCTGTGCCCCCCACCCACTACCATGCACCCTGTGACTGTCTTTGTGCCCCCATGACATCTGCCTCCTCCCACCTCCATGCCCCCTTTGATTGTTTGTTGTGCACCCCACTCACCCCATCCACCCCTTTCCCCCACTTTTTTGACCTTCCCCTCCTCCTCATCCCTTTTTACCCTCCCTACCTACCCTATTCCCTCCTCCCCTCCTCCCCACCCCTTCCCTCCCCTGTTAAACTCTGACACTACCTCAATTCGGCATACCTTCACCATCCTTTCCCCTCACTCTCTGGCCGGCCTCCCTTGGCCCTTCTCCTACCCCCACCTGCGGGGCTAAGAACCTCGGGGTCATCTATGACTCCACCCTTTCCTTCTCCGCCCACATCTCTGAGGTCTCTAAAAAGTCAAATTTCTGACTGCACCTCCTCAGAGGTAATCTGCCTTTCCTCTCCTTCCCTCAGAAGCTAATGGTATCCAAAGCTCTGGTTCTCTCTAGCTTGGACTATTGTAACAGCCTTTTTCTAAATCTACCTGCCTCTATTCTCCGCCCTCTGCAACTAATCCAGAACAGGACTGCAAGACTTGTCCTTGGCCTCAAGCCCTGGGATCGTATCTCTCCAGCTCTGAAATCTCTCCACTGGCTCCCAGTGGATGCAAGGATTACATTCAAAACCCTCTGCATTGTCCACAAGGCTTTCTCGGGCCTGGGTCCAAAATACCTTCAGCTATCCCTCCGCAAATACCTCCCCTCTCGAGCTCTTCGCTCATCTACCTCCAACTCCCTTAGGGTCAGTCGTTTTTCTAAGAAGCAAGCTGGGGGTAGATCTCTGTCTTCGGCTGGGGCCTCCCCCTGGAACAGCCTCCCTGCCACTCTAAAACTTGAGGAGAACCATCTCCGGTTCCGGAAGCACCTCAAGACCTTCCTCTTTTCTTCTGCCTTCGCTCCACCTCTTCTCTGCTGATCTGTTCTCTCTTGGCACCGTGTACCTGGCCACCCTCTGTCCTTTGGGCCCAGGTACCTGCTCATCCTGCCACCCTCCTGCTCTGCCTCCAGGTCACCCCTTGCACTGGGGTCTGTATCTGTACCCATACAGCCCCCCCTTTTTCTTCCTGCACTTATCAGACCTACCCTGTCTGCTGCCTTAAACCTAGCACTTGCAAATTTCTGGCTGCATTACCACTGTTTGTTTCCTTTATTATTTATGTATTGTTATTTATCTGTTTCTCCTCTGCTTCGCACTTTCCACTTCTCCCCCTTCCATGCACTTTTCCCCTCCCCCCTCTCCCATGCACTTGCGCGTTCTCAATGTCACTGGGCCTAGTGAGATCGCTGTTTTGTTCGCCCCTGTTCCCCTACCTTGCCTTGTCGCGCTCTGAAACACTTGTGTACGAGTGCGATAGAAATAAAATATCAATCAATCAATTGCCGTCAGGCATAGTAATCGTGGCCGCCTGTCTTTCGCAGCCACCTTGCCCTCTCCTCCTCCCCCTTATTTTATGTAAATTAGCACTTACTCTTATCATTTGTCCCGTGACCTATGATAGCAGCGTATCTGTCTACCCCCTTCCCTCCTTGTCTTCTCCTCACACTCCCCCGCTGCACTATTCTGAATCATCGTCTGACCTAGTATGATAGTCGCTTGTTTTGTTCCTCTCCTCCATCTCTCCAGACCCCTCTGCCCCCCCTCTTGTTATATTGAATCACGACATCAATTGTCATCTGGCATAGTAATGTTACTGCTCGTTTTGTCTAATGTTTCCATTCCCCTCTCCTCATAAATTGTTCCTTGCACTTGCACTATCTGAAATGTCGCCAGACTGACCATGATAGTTATGTTTCACATTCTGAATTGTTTCAAGGACTTGTAAGAATGTAATTGTATTCTCCCCTGTTCCCTCCCTCCTTGAAGCGCTTTGAAACACATTGTGTATAGGCACTATACAAATAGACAAATAAACAATCAAACATTCCAATACCTACTTCTCAGAAGTACTAAGTACTAAGTATCCCAGGCATACCCCAAGGATTCATAACTAATGCCAAGCCCCCTCGGGTGAACCATGAAACCCATTTTACAGAGGTTACTCCAAAGCATCTCTTTATACTCCAAATATAATGCAGGCCTCAGGTCTAATCAAATAAATCATCTCCCAATATTTGACAAGGCCAAAGAGTGATCGATTATTCAGAGCCCAGCTCGAATACCTGCCGGGGGTCAGGGGGTGATAACTTTCTTTTCAGCCCATTCCTGCACCCTCAATGCAGGATATCTTGTAAAGGTTGTCCCTAAACAGTATGAAACACAGACATCATCTTTATTTAAAATCATGCCCTATACTAGTCCAGGAAAGTGGTAAGGCGTCCATTTAATAATCACATTAATAATGTTTATAAGCACAGGAGACCACCAGTGAATAATGCGTGTGGGGGCTGTGGACACCGTTTTCTTTACCACCAACAAAAGAAGCCACGCAGCAAACTCTGCCCAGAGAAGTCCGCCAACACAGAAGAGGAGAGCGCAGGAGCAAGTCCGCCAACATGGATGAGAATATGCTGGAGGGTCAAGCAGGTCCCCTCAACAGAGAAGAGGAGAGCACAGGAGGAGTGAGCAGGTCCGCCATCTTGGATGAGAATATGCTGGAGGGTCAAGCAGGTCACCAAAAAAGAAGAGGCGGGCACAGGAGGAGCAAGCAGGTCCGCCAACATGGAAGAAGAGGGTGCAGGAGGGGCAAGCAGGACTACCACCATGGAAGAAGAGGGTGCAGGAGGTGCAAGCAGGACCGCCACCATGAAAGAAGAGGGTGCAGTTGGTGCAAGCAGGACCGCCACCATGGAAGAAGAGGGTGCATGGAAGAAGAGGGTGCAGGAGGTGCAAGCATGACTCCCACCATGGAAGAAGAGGGTGCAGGAGGTGCACGCACGACCGCCACCATGGAGGAAGAGGGTGCAGGAGGTGCAAGCAGGACCGCCACCATGGAAGAAGAGGGTGCAGGAGGGGCAAGCAGGACCGTCACCATGGAAGAAGAGGGTGCAGCAGGGGCAAGCAGGACCGCCACCATGGAAGAAGCGGGTGCAGGAGGGGCAAGCAGGACCGCCACCATGGAAGAAGAGAGTGCAGTTGGTGCAAGCAGGACCGCCACCATGGAAGAAGAGGGTGCAGGAGGTGCAAGCAGGACCGCCACCATGGAGGAAGAGGGTGCAGGAGGTGCAAGTAGGACCGCCACCATGGAAGAAGAGGGTGCAGGAGGGGCAAGCAGGACTGCCACCATTGAAGAAGAGGGTGCAGGAGGTGCAAGCAGGACCGCCACCATGGAAGAAGAGGGTGCAGGAGGGGCAAGCAGGACCGCCAACATGGAAGAAGAGAGTGCAGGAGGTGCAAGCAGGACTGCCACCATAATAGAGGAGGGTGCAGGAGGGGCAAGCCGGCCACCATGGTAGAAGAGGGTGCAGGAGGTGCAAGCAGGACCGCCACAATGGAAGAAGAGGGTGCAGGAGGGGCAAGCAGGACCGCCACCATGGAAGAAGAGGGTGCAGGAGGTGCAAGCAGGACTGCCACCATGGAAGAAGAGGGTGCAGGAGGTGCAAGCAGGACCGCCACCATGGAAGAAGAGGGTGCAGGAGGGGCAAGCAGGACCGCCACCATGGAAGAAGAGGGTGCAGGAGGTGCAAGCAGGACTGCCGCCATGGAAGAAGAGGGTGCAGGTGGTGCAAGAAGGACCGCCACCATGGAAGAAGAGGGTGCAGGAGGGGCAAGCAGGACCGCCACCATGATAGAGGAGGGTGCAGGAAGGGCAAGCAGGACAGCCACCATGGAAGCAGAGGTTGCAGGAGGGGCAAGCAGGACCACCACCATGGACGACGAGGGTGCATAAGGGGCAAGCAGGACCACCACCATGGAAGAAGAGGGTGCAGGAGGGGCAAGCAGGACCGCCAACATGGAAGAAGAGAGTGCAGGAGGTGCAAGCAGGACTGCCACCATAATAGAGGAGGGTGCAGGAGGGGCAAGCCGGCCACCATGGTAGAAGAGGGTGCAGGAGGTGCAAGCAGGACCGCCACAATGGAAGAAGAGGGTGCAGGAGGGGCAAGCAGGACCGCCACCATGGAAGAAGAGGGTGCAGGAGGTGCAAGCAGGACTGCCACCATGGAAGAAGAGGGTGCAGGAGGTGCAAGCAGGACCGCCACCATGGAAGAAGAGGGTGCAGGAGGGGCAAGCAGGACCGCCACCATGGAAGAAGAGGGTGCAGGAGGTGCAAGCAGGACTGCCGCCATGGAAGAAGAGGGTGCAGGTGGTGCAAGAAGGACCGCCACCATGGAAGAAGAGGGTGCAGGAGGTGCAAGCAGGACTGCCACCATGGAAGAAGAGGGTGCAGGAGGGGCAAGCAGGACCGCCACCATGATAGAGGAGGGTGAAGGATGGGCAAGCAGGACCGCCACCATGGAAGCAGAGGGTGCAGGAGGGGCAAGCAGGTCCACCAAGAGGAACGAGCAGGTAAGCAGTTCAAGTGTGCGAGGGCCTGTGGGACTGCCATCATGATTAAGAAAATGGTTGAAGTTGTGGCAGAGGGCAGGCGTGAGATGTAGCATTGTGCATGCAGGTTGACAAATGAGGTGGCCTTTGGCTCATATTAATTCAATTTAAGATGCTTCTGAGGTTGCAGCTTGAGATATCTGATACACACACACGTGCAAACCTCATCCTCACAAATACACTAGTCTAAAGCCCACGCATATAGTCACACTCCCCCACAGACATTCACACACACACAGACTAACATGCCTACCCCACATACAAACACTCTCTCCCCTCTCTCTCCCTCTGTCTATCTCTCTATTTCTCTTTCTCAAGCACACACACACACACACACACACACACACACACACACACACACACACACACACACACACACACACACACACACACACACACACACACACACACACACACACACACACACACACACACACACACACACACACACACACACACACACACACACACACACACACACACACACACACACACACACACACACACACACACACACACACACACACACACATACATATTCCCAGAGATAGCAAATGCATTTACACAGCAACAACCTACCACGTCTGCCTCGAATGTGGGGATATTTGCATGCTTTCTAATCACATTCCAAGAAACCACTTTAGAACAAAGCCCAGGCTTTAGCGAAATAAAAGGCACATGGAAGTGTAAAACACCCATAATACTCTTCATGCAGGCTATTATCTATGCCACTGGTTTAGATGTTTGCTTTCATATTTGAAATATGTATTGAAAAACTCATTACATGAGGTAATATATGTCATGTTTAATATATTCCATGTATATTCTAGCTGCTGTTGGAATGTTATGTGGGGTAGTTCAGACATGGTTAATGAGGTTCTGGCCTTTAGCTGCTATTATGTGTTGAGAGTTGGGTACAACACTGCCTGAAACAAGGTTTGTGCTACTACTGGCTGACAGATTATGATTGAATTGACTGTTTGATGGGCCCTTTTTGCTAATTGTATACAATTAGCCTGTATTACTTATAATGCCTGAAAACTGTTTCTTTTAAAACTACCTTTTGGACCATTAGTGATGATATTGCCCTCAAGAACGTTTGCATTAATACTGACTGACCAGGTGGGGGAAGATGGCGGCCTCCAGCTCTGAGGAGGCTTGGCGGCAGTTTTATCATGCGGTAAAACCCCTGTACTGAGCCCCCTGATTGGCTGGGCGGAAGCCACACTCCGTTCGCCGGGTACTAATCCATTTTAATTATGGGGCTTGTAATTTTTTCTTTCCCATTTTAAATGTAGGAAATCTACCAGCCCCAGCATTGAAAGAATAAAGCAGGAGTGCGTAGGGAAAACTTGAGAGCTCTGGAGTGGGGGTTGTGTGGTAGGGTGACCAGATTTAAAAAGTAAAAAACCGGGACAGGGCAACTAACATAAAAGTAGGACTAACTCTTGAAAGTGGCACTGTCAAGGCACTAAACTTATGTAGCGTTTGGAGGAGAGGCGGTTTCAGTGTTACTGTTAAAATAAACACATTTTATAATCAATTTCTAACAAACGAACACTATCTTAATTTGTAAAATGCAGCATTTCTTCTTTGCGAGCTATGCCTGCCAGCTATGAAGACACACTACCAAAAACCGGGACCACTGCAGTTTCCAATGGGAACATAATCTTGAGAAAGGGGGACAGAGCAGCAAAAACCGGGACAGTCCCGGAAAAACCGGGACGTCTGGTCACCCTATTGTGTGGGCCTATCCTTCCACAATTGTGACAACTAAGCTCGAATATCGATGCTTAAAAGAATCTGCCTTTACATGACCCCCACACTTGTTTTCTTAGAAAGTTTTTAAGATCTGACATTTGAATTGGCAGTCTCCTTGTTTTTGATTCTGCCTGCTTTTGATGTCCTAGTGTACTATTTTTTCGAAAATGCTGGGAAGATGAATTCAAGGTTTTGTACAATGAGTGCACCTTTGCGTTGACACACAGATTTGCTTTCAGATTCCAAGTTCAGAAGATATCATACAGAGTGGCCAGCAGTGCATCTGCACCCCCTGTATCCTTGCCAGGGTCAGCACTCTGAAGGGTTCCCTGACTGCCTTTCAATAGTTCTGCTCCATCGGTGAGTGAGGCCGGATCAATGGAGCGTCGAGCAGTCAAGCCACGCTCCCGCTTTGCATAGAGAATCTGACATCTTATTATCGGGATCGGCAAGGTGCCCTCTTGCCTGTGATTGAGGAGGTTATTATTGGAATGAAACCAGGGCACTTCCCCACGCTTTGCTGGTTATACTACACTGTTGACCTGGGGTCTCTCTGCACGCGGGGACCTGATGGGAAGCAGGGAAGCTGTGCTGCCAACTCAATGTGTGGCGGAGGCCTGGCGCACCACCGTGGGTTGGCCCTGCTGCCAGGGTTCCCACAGTCCTCTTTAGCAGGCCTGACACTTGATTAATGCCTGTGCTGTAGGTTGACAAGCCTGCTTCACACATGCATCCATCATCCCTGGTCCATTTCCTCGGCTTCAAGGCTTCGGCAAATGGATGCATCTCGTTATAAGTTTTGTGGGTGACAAAAAAGTTCCCAATCCTGCAACTTAGCTAACCTTCTTGCTTAAAGTCTTTAGTATTAGTAGTCCTGACATGGATGTCTGGGTGCCTTCCTTTAAGTATTATGATTGTTCATACTACTCAATAGATTTGTTTTACATATTCTTTTACATCTTAAATTTGTTTGTGTTTTTTTTATACACATGAAAGCAGGTGAGTGAGGAAGGAAGGAGATCCTCCTGGGCCCTTCTTCAAATGCACTTTGCATTTTTTAAAGTCCCCAGCCCTGTTTGGCACATGAATCAGCCCAGATCCCTTCCCCGCTCCCACTTCCTAGTTTCCTCTCCCTTCCACCTCCCAGCCCGCTCCCGGCCCCTGATTGGCCGATTAGTTGGTCTTAACCGACCTCCGCAGAGCAGCCCTCTGCCCGTGCAGCCCCAGCGGCTAAGGGCCCAAGCCAAAGGACAGCTCCAACAGCGGCGGCTCCAGCTTGTGTCTGCAGGTGTCAGCAGGGGAAGCCAGTGGCAAGCCGTCAACCAGCAGCAACCAACAAAGTAAGTGTGACATGGGTTGGGAGAAGAGCAATCACTCCACTCTAGAAAGCCCTGCCACTCTACATTACCCTACCTTAGAATATAGCTTGCCAGGAAAATGACACCTGCACCACTCTTTTAGGAAACACTCAACACTAGCAACTACCCATTATAAATGTACTCTCAAATATAGGTATATCAAACCAACTGTGTCTGCTGTAAAACTCAACCTACTGTATTATATTCTGAAACCTGCTGCATTATGAAACCTAGGCCTTTCTCCCGCTATACAGTACTCTCAAATCTATGCATAGCCTCCATCTTTATATATGGTTAACATACCATTAACCATTAGCCTGTGTTGCATCCAGACAGAATTGTAAATGCTGCCTTGTGTTACATCTAGACAGATTTCTGAATGTTAGCAAGTGCCAAACTTAGAACTGTGATCATTAACCTTCATCACATCAAGACAAAATTGTGAATGTTAGCGAGTGCCACACGTGGATAGAATTGTGAATGCTGGCAAGTGCAGCTCATAGCTAGAACTGCGAATATTAGCCTGCATTGCATTCACTCTGCATGACTCTCAAATCAAGGGGTAGCCTCCACCTTTGTCTATTGTATGGTGAATCGTAATGTCTTGTGAGGCCATGGCCCCTCTTGCACTTTACGGGAGTCTTGGGTCTGGGTTTGGCCTCCATCTCTGTCTACTACATGGTGAAGCGTAATGTATTATCAAACCCAGGCCACGCCTCCACCTTACAGGACTCTCATATCTAGGTGTAGCATCCATGTCTGTCTTTATATGTTGAAACCCACTTATTCTGAAACCTAGGACATTCCTCCACTATATGGGACTCTCAGATCTAGGCAAAGCCTCCATCTTTGTCAACTGTATGGTGAAATGTAATGTATTGTGAAACCTGGGCCTCTCCACCACTTTGCTGGACACTCAAAACTAGGTGTGGCCTACATCCATGCCTAGTGTATGGTGAAACGTAGGGTATTGGGAGGCCTGGGCCTCCCCCCATAATAAAGGATTCTCAAATCTAGGCATTCAGCCAAAGTGCGAAGGTCAGCTGCAAGACGTATAACCAACTAACCAAAAAGCTCAACATTTCTGCATACTTAACTCATACAAAAACCCACACAACCACGTCTTGCACAGCAAGCCGCACATACTCCACCACATTGCAACAAAAAACAAACAACACATAAGCTGTACCAACAGCACGCAAGGACTGACATCGATCCGATACTCACACCAAAGCTCAGTGCACAGTGTAAACCGAACTGAAGCCGTCAACAGCACACCACTTCTCTAATTCTCCTACTCCCTCTTCACCCGACTAACCTAACGCGCACACCTTCTCGTTTGCAGATCCGCCTGAGCCCTGGGGACCAATTCCATTGGTGACGGTGCGCGGTACAAATACCTTTAACATTCTACATATCTGTTTATATTGTAAAATCTGTAGAGGGGTAACCTTTCAAATAATATAGGCCACTAGTTGAAAGATTTTAAAAATCGAAATGAGTGGTTATTGGTTTTGAGAATAGATGAGTCAAAACTAATGTCATGGGATGTGAAGGGAGGGCAAATGTGGGATTAGAGAAGGGACACACAGTTTGTGGGCGTGGTTTATTTACCCACCTTTTGACTGTCCATGGCCATGTAGCCCCTAAAGCCATTACCCCCCACGACCTGCCCGGCCAAAACACCTCCACATCATTTCTTTTTGAACCTAGCTCTCTGCTGTCTGAGCAGCCTTTAGAAAGGTAATGGCATAATTGCAGCAATACACCAGCAAGAACAGCCCCTTATATAATACAACTGTCTTAACCCAGTCTGCCTTTGGCACATGATTTGTAAGAAGTGAGGCCTTGCATCCGTTCTTTAAAAGAACGTCTTTTTCAAGACAGGCATTGGCAAAGCCAACAGCTTTTTTTTTTTTAGCTCTGTATAGCTGACAGGCATTGTCCACGCACTGCTTTAATATGCAAGTCCATTTACCAGCTGCTGCCGTTTAATTTCGAGGTGGCACCATTATGCCACTGCATGGAAAAATAACGGATCCCATGTGTACACACAAGCCCAAACTGTTTTTTAACACTACGCAGTCGCCAAACATGAAACAGTTACACGCCCTCCCTCGTGACCAGCTCTTTGTGAATAGTGAGGAGATGCTTGCCTAAAATGACTTTCTTTCCGTTCGTCCTCCTCGGAAGGATGAAAGGCTGAGCTGTGACCTGTGAGCTGCAGAGGTCAGCAGCTGGTGTGTACGTCTCCGGATGGGCATGCAAGAGTATCGGCTCGGGCTACAAAGCAACCGCCCACCACCTTGACCTCCACTGCCAGCTTCTGGGATCCTGGCATCAGCTGAGGGCGCCAGGACACAATACTTGCACTTGGGACCTCAAGGACAAGGCTCGCCAGGACGATGCTGCACACAACCCAGCCAGAACCCTTTTGAAAGGTTTCACTCCTCAGTAGCAATGCGTCGTATAGCGGGATTCTACTATGCTGGGTATGGCGTGTCAAGGCAACCTGTATTCTAACATACTCCTAGGGCAAGGCCACTGTGTTTTGATAAGCTCAGTGATGTGTACGGGTTAGGTGTGTGTGTGTGTGTTTGGATAGGTGTCAGACATGTATGTTTGAAACGGCGTGCATGTGTTTTAGATCATGTCTAGACGTGCATGTGTGTAACCATTCAGCTAGTCATTTATTGGCCAATAGCGAGACTGTTGGGGTTCTATCAGCAGGTGTAGGACGGAGTCGATTTTCTTCAATCTGTTGGGCAAATCGCAACCCCATCTTGGTGTGCAGGCTGTTGGCACTGCCCTTTCTTCAGTAGGCTGGTGAGAGGGTAGAAAGGTGCGTTATGCCACATCCTTTTATATAGTGGCAGACAGTGACGTACACCGCTCTTCTATATTACACCACTAGAAAAAACACGAAGGCTGGAAAGTAAGATGGCTTCCTGCTACTAGAAGCCTAACTGCATGTCACCAGGCGCTGCGTGCCCTGCTGTCTGCTCGGAAAGGATGCCATAGCTAGGTCCCAGTTCACCGCTTGAGTAGAGTTCCTGGGGGAGCTTCATGGAATGGGCTCTTACTCTGTTGCGGGAGGGTCCCGGCAGTGACTTCCTCCCACATGGCACTGTTATACCCGAGTCTGACTCGGCTCCCATCGGGCAGGTCACTGGCCCATAGGGAACTCTGGAGATTTCCCGGTAGGCCTCTGCACCCTGGGTGGACTGGCCTATAGGGAACTCTGGAGATTTACCGGTGGGCCTCTGCACCCTGGGCAGGGCTGGACTGGCCTATAGGGAACTCTGGAGATTTCCCGGTGGGCCTCTGCACCCTGGGCCTCTTTTGTGTGGTATTTCCACATTTTCTCATACGAAAAGCATTGGACTTGCTAAAAATGTGTCATATGGGACCACTTTGAAAATTATTTCCAGGGCCCCAATAATTATTTCCAGGGCCTCTTTTAGTTCCCAGTCCGGGCGTTTGAGCTCGTGGTGGGGTCTTCTTCCAGAAAAAGGCTGTCATCTTCCTCAAAGAGCAGCTCTTCATGTGGGGCGATGGTTACACTTGTGAGGGGTAACAGGACACCTCTATTTTCACAAATATAATGCAGAGGTTTAGACTGAACATTTCTAACTAGGGGAGGGGGGGTGGCTAGAAGAACTGAGTGTGAACATTGACTTATTCTCAGGAAGAGGATGTACAGGACAATTTGGCTGAGCTCTTTTAGTGAGTGACTCTGTAGAGAAACGTTTGAGTTCCGTCCCAGAATCAGGCATATTGGGTCTAATAGTAATGTAAGCCACAAAGCATTGGAAAGAGTTTACCCAGCCCTGAGTCTTGGCATATACATCTGGATAGGCACATCACAGAGAAAACTACATTTTCCTATTTGCGAAAAATAGCTGTGCCCACAGCAGGGCTCTCAGACGAACAATACACACTGTGATGTTATTCTAAACAACACTGAGGACCATAGGATGGAACAGCGGTGTCTTAATCATAAACACTGTCAATTACTCTGGGTAGACTTGAGACCATTCTTTTTCAGTCTTCTGAGCCACTTCAGAATAGAAAAAAAGCATATGCAAATCAGGATTGGCCCCACCCTCAAAAGGGGCAATGCAACCGAAACTGCTAGGCCACACCCCTCCCGCTCCAGATCACGTGCAACCCCGGGCATGTGTTGGCCTCGTTGGGCATCATTAGTGTAGTGTAGATTGGGATGCAAGGCAGAAGAAATGGGATCGAGCAGCTCAGACTGGACATTCTTTCTGTCTACGGGGTCATAATGTAATTCTCAACACCACTGGCCTTGCATTCACCATCAAGTGCCAACAGCCAGGTCTCTGGTAGCACCAAGGTGTAACGTTATCAAGCAGATCTAACCCATGAACTCTGAAGCCCATGCATTGACTAGGAAATATGCCAACACACTTTACCCAGCCTCAAACTGTGTCCCATCTCGACCCTGCTTCTCATCGATCATCCTCTTACTTCTCATCTCTGAGAGCATCTTATCTCTGTAAACCATTTATGCGCCTCCTGCACACATCTCCCCATCAATCCCAAACTCACTGTCTTCTGTGGTCAGACCACCTGGTCTTAATTCAGGCCTGGTTTTGTGGTTAATTATTTCATTTTGTCTTGCTAATTGCTCTGTGTGTTTCCCAAGCCCTCTCCCCTTCCCTGACACCAGCTCCCTTCCTCCAACCCTCCTGCCGGATTCCGATCCCTCCCTCCTCCACTGTTCGGCCAGCCCTGTGTGATCTACAGTGAGGGCCTAACCCTGCTGTTCATGGCCTGCACACCACATTGTTCTTTAGCTCTGCAAAATGAGTGTGTGTTCCTACCCCCACCCTCTTTCTTCCGGGTTACCGCCTCCCTACCACCCCTCAACTCAGTGATTGGACCTACAGCCCTTTTCAGTTAGAGCACCAGGGCAGCCCTTCTGCTCGGTAGCCCTGTCGGCTAAGGACCCTGAGACAAAGGGCAGCTCCTGCATAAGCAGCTTCAAATGGTGTCTGCGGGTGTCAGCAGGGGAAGCAGACAGCTTTCCCTATTGTGTCAAGTGTACTCTGGGATCCCACTCAAGTTCAGGCAAAAATCACCAAATCATTGTTATACGCTAGCAAGGGAAGATGATAAGTTCCCAACTTTGGAGATACATTGTGTGTGGAATGTAGTTCTTGATCCAAGTACACTAAGTATAAGAATGCAGCATTGTTTTAAGCACATTCAATTGAGATGTAGTCTGTAAAATGTCCATACATATCCAATATCACCTTTGCTTTAGTATTAGTAAAGAGAAATAACATTTATTTATTGCAACATGCCCTTGTCTATCTCCCAATATTATAATTGCTGCCATAGCCGCACCCTAATCATGGTACTGTACTCAGCCAGGAGCTGTAAAAGACTGCATGTAACAATCTCTTGCCTTTCAATTCCTATTCCAACTTTAGAGCTCTGAGCAGGGGATATTAACATTTGTTCCACATCAACACAAAGATCCAATTGGATAATGTAGCAGGATTTAAAATGTCTGCAAAGATTTTACCGGTCCTATTTTCCTTCTTATGAATAGGAATGAGCAGTGCGTCTACCCATCTTTCTGGATGGCAAATTGTCTTGCTGATTTTTTCAAAGAATAGCTGTAGGGTAGTGGTCCATTCAAAAATGGTAATTTTAATACAAGATGTGCTAGACCGTTGGATTGTTTTAATCTATCTATCTTTTGTGTTTTATTTTTAAAAGTGAATTTACCATTACAATGTCAAAAATGGCCACACTCACTCTAGTTCACCACATAATCCTTGATGGAACTTCACCGTTCCCCCACATTTTAGGCACACAGCACTGTGCCTCATTCTGTCAGTATTTCAAGATAAACAAACGTCCTCCAGATCCATGATCCCGGTAGCATCCGAATTGTCAGGGATGGGCAACAGAGCATTTCCAGGATGCTGGATCTAACTCCCAACCAGGAGAGCCAAACAGTCCCACCAAATTTGGTAGAAATACTCGATTTCATCACACCCCCTCGAGCAGAGGTCTAGCCTGCTTGGGTTTTGTTGTTGCATTAATATTAGCAACCGGTGCCACTTGTTTGTAAGTTTATATTAGGCATTGAAAGCTTGAAGGGATATTGACTGCTTCCAAAGTTCCGTACATGACGTTACCCATTCCTGTTGTGACTGTAATTGGAACTCAATGCTGTTTCTCTAAAGCAAACTAATGCGGAAAAACTGTGAACTGTGCTTTTCTTTGAAGCATGAGGCAGGTGATGGCTCAGTGAAGGGAGAATCAAAAACCAGTGGAGATTGTTTCAAGTATAAGTGAGAGAATCACCAGAAAACGGGATATTTTTATTTATGATTTCCGCCTTTGAGTCCCTACCACAACAAGGGTGCACCTGAGGGATGCAGATAATCACCTGCGCACCTAAGATCTAACACAACACATGGGAATCTTGGCACATACTAAACCATTTCACAATAGTACATTTAACCCCAAAGAATGGGCTTTTGTCAGTGTCCTGTGAAAACTGGAGATGTAGAAAGCACTAGTTTAAATGGAACGTTATCTCTAAAAGTGCAAAGAGGCCAGACTGTGTCACAAATGTAATCCTGTTAACCAGAGAATATGGACTCTGTTACAGACATTTTTAAAATAAGTCCAGTAGTAGTATGCTGTCAAGTGTTCTGAATGGCGCCCACTTGCAGTTTCCCTATTGCACATCAACTGAAGAAAATGTATCTCCTTTCATTCAGTCTTTGTAATGTAAAGTTTTATTATTTTAACAACTGTCTGATCATTGCACAAAGCTTACATTAATATAATGGGTGTTATACGAACAACAGGCGATCACCTAAAGTTCAGAAAATTGCTAAAAACATGGCTCTATAGCTCACTGAGCGAAACAGGAAACATAATCGAATGGAAACTGCCAACACATCACATTAGAAACACCAAAAACAACCAAAAACACGACTACCCAACATACTAAGGCATTCTACTGCTAATCATCATAGAATAATATAAACTTGACAGATGGACATGACAATTGCACAAAAGGACACAATGGACACTCCAATAACCCTAAACATAACTCTTCAATACTCACCCTCAAACACCGAACAAAACACACTCATACCTCTACTGAAGCAAAAACTTAAAACCACCACAAACTGCACACACTCTTCAACACCCAACAGGAAATTAAAGCAATTATAAACAAACCACCCAATTTTCATTCACACTAGCAACTAAAAACGAACCAGCACTCCGTGACCAGATTTTTTAACTGTAGCTACTGACAGCACATCAAAGCTCTCTTGCCCTTTTCCCTCACAATCGTACTAACTAAGCCATCCCAGCCCCCCTTCCTTTTCAGGTCCGCTACGGCGCCAGGAGACCATGCCAATGGCAGCGGTATACATCACAGTAACATAATGTAACAACGTAACATTTCACATTCTTTCCTTATCTATTTCTATAGGGCTTGTCAGCACACAAATATTGGCCAATTTTTCTTTAATGTGTTTGTGTCATGTAGTAGCTTTTATGGGGCTTGTTTCCAGAATACATGTGTTCATGCCAACGTCCCGAATCTCCCCTTCACATAACTTCTAACATCTGTATCCAAAAGACACCAATATATTACACAGCCACACTAGTGGCTGTGTAGTTATGGTTAAGTTGCTAATCCCATAGGAAGAGCACTTTTTGGGCAGCTTATAACTTCGCTCCCCCTGGACGAATCCTCACCAAACTTTGCAAAAGTATGTGGCCCGCTCTGAATTTTTTTGCAAAGTTTGGTGAGGATTGGTCCAGGGGGGGAAACTTATAGGGGGGTCCCAACATTTCTTTTTTTTCCATAGACTGAATGGGGGAAAAACTTTGCGCATGCCTACAGCTCAAACCGCTAGTGCAGCGGCTTGGTCCCGAAAGTGTGCTTTTGTAAATTTGGTGAAAATCCGTCCAGTATTTTTTTTTTTTAAATGATCAAAAAATAGGTCTAAAAAAATGTGTGATATCTATGTCTGCTCCACGGACACACTTCCCTGTTCGCTCCGCGGGCAAGATAACGATTGGCTAATTGGTCGCGTCATGTCCGTGGACATGTGATGCGTTTGCTCATTGGATGGTGAAGAGCGTAAAGTGCGTCAGATTGTTCTGATGCGCCCGCCATCTTGGATCCGTGTTTTGGTGTCTGCAGACATCGCCGCAAAAACATATTAAAAAACACAACATTGCACTTGTTAAACTTATCAAATACTGTCTTTGGAGGTGAGGGTTGATGAGGATGGGATGGGATATGGTAGCAAGAAGCAAATAAGTGGTGTTTTTTTGTCCCGAAAGTCATACGGTACATTTGGAGGTGTTCCACAATATAATGTGCGTAAAGTACACGCGAAGGACTAATGTGTCTGTGTTAAAATGTGTTTAAAATAATAATGGAGTCAGACTGCCGCCCCCTAGAGTCTGGCATCTGAGGCAGCCACCTGCAGTGTTTGATGGAAACAGCGGCCCTGCACGTGTATGAGAATACGAGTTCTCATGTGTGCATTGAGCCATGTTGTTGCAAAGTGAGAATGTATTTAGATTCTGAGTGAAGGCCATCAGCTTTGATTTTTTGGTTGCGAGCTAAAGAAGCCGACGCATGGGACACAAAGTATAAGGTTCAACAGTTTTTTGACCTTGAGAGAAAGGGACTATTCCGTAAAGAATGCAGTCAGAGGAGGTTTGTAATAATGAACATTTAATTAAGTTATGCATTCCAAAAGTATGTAAGGAACATGTAAATTCAGTTCATGAAGAATCTTTGGTCCGAGCGCAGTGAGTGTTACGGTCTGATTTACGCCAAAAAAATGTAAATGGTGAATATAATGTAAGTTTGATTTTGACGACTGTATACCTGAATGAGCATTAACTTATTATTATCTGAAGATTAATTTTGGGTTATATTCTATTCGTTTGTTCTGTGTTTCTTATTGCAATGTAACGCAAGTACTATCTTTCTGTGTGGTTGTCTTTTTTATGTGGTTATGGGGAGTGCAGGATCTAGGTGCATGTAGACTATCACTAGGTTCACCCAGGTTCAATGCTAATATTTAATTAAAATGTCATGTATGACCATATCGAATTGTGTATCAGTTTCCACATTGTTTTTGTCTTTGTTGAGATTGTTTGATGTGTGTGCTAATCATTAGTTTAAACTCTATGCCGAATTAAAAAGTCAATAGATATATTGTAATAAAGTTCAGGTATTGATACACATTTTCTGTTATGTTTTCCAAATAGCTACATCCTGCCTTTCTGCGATTGCCATAGATTCCATGTGCCAACTGACGGCTTCTTAAATCGGCAGGTTCACGTAGTTGTCAATGGCTGGATCACAGTGACAGTTTTTTGGGACGATCGCCCAGGGCCAATGTGCCCGTACGCTGCACTAGTGATTAGTACTAACATAACATCCTTTATGGTGATATATAAGCCCAAGTTGATGCAGAAGCCCTGGAATTCACTGTGCGACCCAAGCAGTTCCTTTATCGAAAACGAACACTTTGTGTACGGAAAAAGAACAACGTGTGCCTCACGATTAACATTTTGGATCACGAGTGAAGAACCAAATTTGCAATTTGATTGAATATGGGAATAGTCGGATGTTCTCAGAGAGTTTATTGTGAAATAAAAGTACTTTACAAATTGTACAGTGTTATTGTTTTCTTTTAAAGAATGGTTTAATATTCCGAATTGTGACGTGCTGTGTTGTTAGTCGATGTGTGTTGATTTTCGGGTTCTGCGTCACGTCGCGTAGGTGATTATGGGCGCGTTTGGCTACTACGCTGAAGAGGAACGTCACCGAGAAAGGTGTAGAATATCACTAGGTTTGGTGATGTGAGGGTCAGGGGCGGGGCATATGATTTAGTGACGTCAGGGCAGTTTACCTTAGGCAGAAGCAGCAATGGATAAGAATAGCACAAGATGGACGCGGCCTGCAGCCAGATGTCATATGTTTTTAAAAGAGGAAAAGTGAGGTAAGGTGAATTGGAAATGTTTGCGATAGATCAACGTATGTATAAAAATACATGGTGGAACCCTCGGGACAATAATATTTTCTGAGCATTGCACTTGTGAAACTTATGAAATAATGTTTGGGGAGGTGAGGGGTGATGATGATGAGTGGAATATTTCTGATGTTATTTCGAATGAGTTTATAAAGTTTGGTGGGATTTTGTGCAGAGCTTATATGACGATCGTATGTGCATTCATTTGACAGTTTTGAAAAATAAAACGTGGGTGGATTTCCAGCAAATTTGCGTAAGGCTCATTGGCAAGGATCGAAAAGCATGGTTTTGCAAATGTGGCAGTGTTTTCTTATTTGCAAATGTGGCAGTGTTTTCTTATTTGTCATAATGTAGTTAAAAAAAATAGCAGTATAGCTTTAGTGACTAAGGGGTAGGCTGTAGCCATGGGCAGAATGTCGGGGTAATGTTATAAGGTCATGATCCGGACAAAGTGGCTGCTGGCCATGACCAGAAGGGACAAAACATAGGATTAAAGTGGCCATGTCCACCTGGCACTGGCTTTGTGGTAAAGTTAATCGAAATTAGGATAGATTTGAAAGGGAAGAAAAATATGCTTGTGGTAATATCGTCACAGGGTTTTCTTTTTGCCTTTTGCAGGCTGCCATGGAAAGCAAAGAGGGGTCCTGTATGGAACCCCCACCTTCCATTTCCATGGTGGCCATCTTGGAAAAGGATTTTCCTTCCTAAACCGGGACGCTAAAGGCCTCCCGGTGTAGGACGAAAAATCCTCTTTTTTAGTAGCACAGGTTAACGCTTGGGAACCTAGGCTGCTAATGGCCTTCATCCCCCATTTCAGGGGCTGGTATGGGGGGTAATGGTCCAGAGACCTTGTTATCCACCCACGCTTCGCTTGGGCTGATAACTTGGACTGCTGGACCAGTATCCACCGTTCCAGTCCATGGAACGGAGGATGAACGTCGCAATATTCCCATTAGCATAACACAAAATGTAAATGGAAATGTTGGAAAATCTTATTGAGTCAATGTACTTTACTGAGAAATATAAAGTAGATGGAGTCTATGCGTTTTTTTTGTGAAAGGTGGTTCCTAACGGAACATTTATTTTGTTTTTGGATGGATTTATTTTGGCAGGAGAGCTAAGAACGAAAGGTGGGGAGGGAACTAACATGGAGGGGCAGGTGGACAGGGGAAAATGGACAGGGGAAAATGTTGCGCGTGTTTTATTTCTAAGGTAGGGGGCAGTGTTTCTCATGCTCCTTGATTACAGCAGTGGTGGTTTCTCTTGGTGAGGAGGGATGGCCTTAGCTGATGCCATTTTAAGATAAATAGCAGTTTTGCTAATAGTATGTACTGTGTACTAGATTGTTAATGGATGAGTATGAATAGCTGTTGGAGCTGTGCAAGGGAAATGTTAAAGTTGAAAGTTCCTAGATCAGTAGAAAATGTAGTTCCAAACTGTCCACAAAGCTTTTCCGGAAGGTCTGCAATGAAGTCAGATGTTCATAGACATTATGGTTGCGCTAATAAAAACCTATGAAATTTGTAATGACGAAAAGGAGCCTTGTAAGTTGGAAGTAACTTTAATCTTCAACCTGAACAGCCGTGTCTTTGCTGCTCTCTCCCCGTCTTTCACCCCCGTTCCTCCAACCGCCAACGACTCGGCACGAGCATGGAATTCCCAGGAGAATTCCACGCTCGTGAAGAGAGCACAAACCGGCCGAGCCATTACAACACTTCTCCCGCCGTCACACACACACACACACACACACACACAGGAAAAGAGTGCGAACATGCCCCAAACACCACACCTAGGAACTGGGAAGAAAAGCAAGGGGAACACAGAGAAAGGGAACACAGGGAAAGAAGATTGCCTACAGAAAGGAGGAGAAGATTGGCCTAAGGAAGACATAAATAAAAATCCTCAATCATCGGCAAACTCTAGGACAAAGTCCTTATACTTAGCTGGCACTTTCTTCACTCTCCTTGGGCAGATACTTGTGTCATTGCTAGTCTCCCCAGAAGAAGTAGGCTCAGTAGGCCCCACTTCCCTTGGGAACAGGACAGAACCCTCAGAGCTAGCTTGGGAAACTTTATCAATTCCCCCACCCCGAGGCGCAACACCCACACACTCCGGGGAAGGGACCATCATACTCTCACCCACCCCTGCACCCCCCGGTGCTGGCGCTACCACAGAATCCTCAAAGCTAGCTTGGGAAACTTCATCAATTCCCCCACCCAGAGGCGCAACACCCTCACATTCCGGGGAAGAGACCACCATACTCTCACCGACTCCTGCACCCCCCGGTGCTGGTGCTACCACCCTACTATTGGCCCCCATGGACCCCGGAACGGGCGCAATATAACCAGCCGCATCATCACCAGACCTAGCCGTTCCCTCGCCACATCCAACCGTACCATCACCACTACTGTCATTCGCGGAACCACACGATTCCTCACAAGGAGCAGCTGTCCAATTCCCATCAAAACTCCTATCCTGACCCCCCGCGTAGGAGGCATCTTCTTTCCGCCAGATGCCGCCAGGCTTTTCCACGGGAACCACACGTCTCAAACTCCATCTGGTACCGTCCTGTAACCTTACATAGCCACGAACAACCTTGGTCACCACACATGGCTGCATGAACTTGCTAAAACCCTTGGCCACGAACCTGGGATTCTTCACGACTACATGGTCACCCACTTTCACACGCAAGGGCCTCCTCCGTTTAAGTTGACTTTGCCAAAACATAGCCTGCTTGGCGCGCACTCTATTGAGAACTTCTTGCATGTTCACACGAGTTTGAACACCACCCCCCAAGGCAGCGACCCTCAGCTTGGACCCAGGCTTCCTCCCCCTCATTAGCTCAAACGGAGACAAACCCGTAAGGAACGAAGGGGTAAGCCTATATGCCTTGAGTGCTTCGGACACCACACTGCACCACGGCAACCCATTAGCGATCGCCAACTGAACCGCTCCTTTCACGAACCGATTCATGCGCTCCACTAACCCATTGGCCTCTGGGTTGTACAAAGCCACTTTGTGGTGACGAATCCCTAACTTAGAGAAAAATTCTTGCATGGCACTTGATACAAACTGGGGACCATTGTCGGTGACAACTCCCGCAGGTACACCCTCCCTGTCAAACAGTGATGCCAAAAAATCAATTACTTTTTCCGTAGTCGCGGAAGACAAAGCCGTGGCCTCCACCCACCTGGAGGTGTAGTCAACTAATACCACAAAAAATCTCAACCCACCTCCCAAGGCGTCTATGGGCCCCATGATATCCACCGCTACCTTGCACCGCACATCTTGGGGCACCTCCACGGGGTGGATTGGCTGCGCTAAGGTCGTCTTACTTTTATCACTGACGGAACAGGCTGCACAGTCTTTAACAACCCTTTCAACTTCCTCATCCATCTTGGGCCACCAATACCCCTCTCCGAGCCTCCTTTTCGTCATAGATCTTCCGATGTGTCCCTCATGCGCTAACTCCACAAGCCTAGCCTTTAGAGACTCTGGCGGAACTAACCTAGAACCTCTAGCGATGCCCCATGGACCATCCGACAACTCCGACCACACTTGACCAAATGACTTACTCAAATCTTCCTTGCCCGCACCAGTCGTGAGAGCTGACTTAATGCTGTTCAAAACGGGATCCCGACCACACTCAATATCCCACTCCTGTTCACTGATTGCAGGAAACATCTTGGCCACCAACGTGCACTCGTCCCTTTGCTACATTCTGGACCGGATCCCCAACATACGAATCTTGGCGTGGGAAACGAGAGAGACAGTCCGCCACTGCATTTTTCTCACCAGGCACATACTCGACCTTGAAATTATACTCCCCCATGTCAGCCATCCAACGCATCACTCTGGAAGATGCTTGGGACAATCCTTTGGTTGTTAAAACGTGCACTAGCGGTTTGTGATCGGTGCGCAAAGTGTATTCCACACCCCATAAAAACGTCCTAAAGTGCTTCGATGCCCAGACCGCAGCCAAGGCCTCCCTTTCTATCACGGCGTATCTGCGCTCTGTCTCGCTGAGTACCCTGGAGGCAAAGGCAACAGGGCGGTAAGCCCCATCAAGCCACTGCTCAAGTACGGCACCCACACCGTATTCACTCGCGTCTACGGTCAAAACCGTCCTCCTAGAGGGACAAAAGGAAACTAAAGAAGGAGCTTGATCGACTAGAGCCTTCAAATGTTCAAACTCGCGCTGGCACAACTCAGACCAGTCAAAACTAACACCCTTTTTGAGTAACGCCCTCATGGCAACAGTCTTGTCAGAGTACGTGGGAATGAACCTGCTGTAATATTCGGCCAACCCTAAGAATGATCTCAGCTGGTCCTTACTGGCGGGAGGCGACACCTCACACAACACCTTCACCAAATCAGCCTTGGGATGTATCCCCTTAGCATTTAAGGTGTGTCCTAGATAAGTGACGCTCCCCACTCCAATCTTACATTTACTCATTTTGACTGTCAAACCACTCTTCTCCAATATGCCAAGAACTTGCAAGAGCCTCTCATCATGCTCCCTGCGCGACCTGCCCCACACCAAAATATCGTCCTGAAAATACTCTACGCCTCCCACACCGGAGAACAGCTTTTGCATCACTCGCTGGAAAACAGCAGAGGCGGAGGCTAAACCAAAAGGCATTCGCCGGAAACGAAAGGCCCCAAACGGGGTGATGAATGAGGTGAGGGGGCGCGATTCGACGTGAAGGTCCACCTGGTGATAGGCAGAGGATAGATCAAGAGTGGAAAAATGAGACGCTCCCCCCACAAGAGAGAGCATTTCGTTGATGTTAGGCAAGGGATGTCTGTCGATCCAGATATTGCAATTCAAATCCCTGAGATCGACACACATCCTCATGCCTCCATCAGATTTGCGCGCCAATACGATAGGAGCCAGCCACTCTGAGGATTCCACCTCTTCAATCACACCAGCCTCCAAGAGCTTGTCCAGTTCTGCCTTGAGTGACTCCCGTGCGACAATGGGCACCCGTCTGACCTTATGCACCACCGGGGTAGCACCCCTCTTCAAAACTATTTTATGGGAAAAACCACGCAACTTGCCCAAAACGGAGGAGAACACCGAGGGAAATTTGGCCTGGAGAACATCAGCCGTCAATAGACTAGCATCCTTCCACTCATCCCCACCTTCCTTGCTCACACACAAAACTGGGACCGCCTTACCCGGGCGAACCTCGATATCAAGAGCTGCCTGTTCATCCCAACCAATAACAGGACCACCCTTGTGTGCCACATAAAGTTTGCCTCTAGTCTTTCGCCTGTGGAACTCTATGTCAACCCAGTCATAACCAAACACTTTAATGGGGACACGCCCATAAGCACAAGGGTTAATGTCAGGTGGAATCAAGTCGGACACCTTTTTCTGAAACTTAGCCTTGTACAGCTCGGGAGAGACCATGGTATAAGGAGAGCCAGTGTCAACTAATACACTAAGGGGAACCCCATTCACACTGAGGGTAGCCCACGCGCTCTTCTTGGTGGGTCCCACACTCAATAGCGCCCCCTCCTTGGCGCGAACACCCGGGACCTGCGAAGGACTGACATATCCAACAACAGTTACATCCTCATCGGCCCCGTCGGGGTCCACCATGCGCACACTCTCCCTCTGCGGACCACCCCTGCACATGCGGGCGTAATGCCCCCTCCCCTTGCACTTCCTGCACACAACCACAGAAGCAGGACACTCCTTGGACCCTGCAACATGTCCTCGCCAGCCACACTTCTTGCAAAGGTCTTTGGCGCTAAAAGTTCCTCTTTGGTCCTTGTCCCTGGCACGGGTACCCTCTGCCTTGCGTGGCTGAACCATGTGTACCACATCGACTTTTTCAGTCATTTCCTTGACGCTCTTTCTGGATTCCTCCAGGGCGCGGGCTATCTCAATCACTTTATCCAAAGGAGGGTCCTTTTCCGTCCATAACCTCTCCCTAACCTTGGAATCACTTGTCCTCATCATGATCTGGTCGCGAATGTACTCCTCTATAAGGCCCGTGAACTTGCAGGTCGATATAAGGGTGCGCAGGGCCGTCACGTAGGAGTCAATGCTTTCACCAGGACCTTGCGCCCTCGAGAAAAAGTGATACCTCTCCAACACTATGTTGGCTCTCTTGCCGAAACGGGCCTCCAGCTTCTTGAGAGCAGTTTCATAAGCCAACACCACCGCCTGGCCCCCCTCCCCATCGCCATCGCCAGTGGGCAACGCCAACACGTTATGGCCTGGAAGATGTCTGAAGATCCTTAGGCCCTCCGTGCCGAGACAGTTAAGTAGGGCCGCCTCCTTATCGTCGTCTGACAGCCTGGAACCCCTGAGGCTCTAAGGTACACTTTGAAAGTGTCCACCCAAAGCTCCCATGCAATGGGAGGCTCACCAGGGTTGGGTAAAAAGGCGGGGAGAGGACGGGCATTGCTATGCTGCATGACTGAACAATGCTGTAGAAGAGGCAATCTTGCAAACGAGGAACTAGTAGAAACCTCACCGGGGAACAGCACAGTCGGCAGGACAGATGCGGGCCCAAGGACACTTGAACAGGGTTAAAGGCAAATTCAGCAGAAACAGCAAAAGAAAAAAAAAACGTCTGCGGTTAGAACGTGGAGAGTTAGTTCGGAAAGGGCCCGTTGGCACTCCTGGGACCTTAGGGGTTAACTGTGTGTGGAGAAAAGTCAAATCCGCCCCTTTCCAGCCGCCGGGGGTATTTTTCTCCTCCTCTAGGGGCGGGATGGTAAAATCGCCTGACGCGGGACACAGTCACGCTGGGAAACCTCCAGGAGAAGCGGCGAGGAGGGGGAACCCACCCGGGCCGATCCCCACCAGAGCGTGCGCGGCCTCACCTGCGAGGAAAGCTGGAAGCGATTAATGCCGCGCTCAACCCAGCCCGGGAGCGCGGCGACAGCAACAACAGTGGAGGCTGGTGTGAGCCGCGCTCGACCACTTCCGGGAGCGCGGCACGGGAGGCACCAGCGTCAAGCACAGAAGACCGTCTGCTGAGGAGAGTGCGACCAGGCTGTTGGGCTGAAGGAGAGCCTCAGGGACAACAGGATACACGGCTTCGTCAGGCGCGTGGGTATCAGGTTGAAGCTCGTCGCCAGTGTAATGACGAGAAGGAGCCTTGTAAGTTGGAAGTAACTTTAATCTTCAACCTGAACAGCCGTGTCTTTGCCGCTCTCTCCCCGTCTTTCACCCCCGTTCCTCCAACCGCCAACGACTCGGCACGAGCATGGAATTCCCAGGAGAATTCCACGCTCGTGAAGAGAGCACAAACCGGCCGAGCCATTACAACAAAATTCAGTAAAAAAAGGTTGTTAAAGGGTTGTTATGATTAAGTTGCGCTACTAAAAACCTATAAAATTCAGTGAAAAAACTTTGTTAAAGGGACGTTATGGTTCCAAGTAAAACAGAAAAACCCCTGAAATTCGCCAGTTATGGTAAGCTAAGCACCCATAACTCGTGCCACCACCCTGCACTGCTAAGACTAACACCCAGGACATCAAAGATGACATCACAAATGTTATTGATGACATCACATATAATTCTCTTCTTCTCAGGTTATAGAGGGCTGTACATTGTAATTCCAAGTCACATAATTCTGGCGTATGGAGAGCAACGTCATCCACCATCTTCTAATGCACTGTCACCAATCCTCTGAGAACGAAAAGTGGCAGGTGCTAGAGTAGGGTACTTTGTCGCAAGTGACCCATCCTCTTCATGTTGCCTGAATCTGCTGTTATGTTCAAATCATCTAAATTGGTTTCTTTTTCTAAAGCTCATCAGCTTTCTCGCCCTCAAGGTAAAATTCATATGAGGTCTTCCCACCACTGGGGTAGTGGTTTCACCGTCAATGGCTTTCCAAACTCCAAGAAAGTGATAACAGAGAGGAAGGTCCTCCTTTTCCGCTAGCAGCACCACTCTCTCTCAAGCTTAGTTTATTTACGGCGACAGTATTGGGATCGTCATTTCTTCTTGTAGCAGATCTTGGCCTTCTCTTCTCTTTGGTTATTTGTATTTGGAATATTTTGTTGCTGTCCACTCTAACCTGGTGATTCAGTTTTGACAGTGTTTTGGAAGCTCTAGATTTCCCTGTTGGGATCTCATCATGTGATCAATGCTCTCTGTCAGTTGTTTGACTTGTCGCTCCAAATGAGAAATCTTTTCTCCAGCCTCTTGACTGCAGGGGCCTTTAGGTATATCTCTGTTCCTTGTCTCTTCCAGGGGATTCATTCTGGTAATTGGGGTAACTGTTGTTCTGTTTATTGCTTGGCCTCCATTCCCCCTGGTTTTTGGATTAATTATCCTGGGACTGTAGGAGGAGGAGGAAGGTGCTCGTCTTGAAAGTTGCTTCTTGGAGGAGATGATTGATACATTCTAATTCAGAAATCCCTGAGGACCTAATCCTGGGCTGTAAGGATCTCTCTCTCTGATGGAGACTATGTCTACAGAACAGGCTAGGCCTAGGACCTAAGTACCTGGGTCTTTCATAAGTCTCCTGTTTCCTGAAATCAGTATTTTACTTGCCAGATGGAGCACTGATCAGTTGGCTTTGATTAGAGAGGTTTCCCGTATCTGTTTTAATAGCAGAGGGGGTAGGTCTTTGGGAGCTTCTAAGGGCAATGGAGGATTACCCTTCATCTCAGCTTCCTTAATGGCGACTGGTGCAGGCTCCTGTTGGCTTCTGTACCTCATAGATCCTTGTAGCCGGAGTGATTATACACTCTGAAGATCGTGATGGTAGCACAATAAACCCGGCAGGATCTCAAGTTGTCCCATGCAAGAAGAGAAGCAATCAACTGATATTGGCTTTTTGGGTCAAAAACAGATTGTCTTTTGATATGTCCAGTTCTGCATCCATGAGCTGTACGGGAATGCAAAGGTCAATGTGCTGACAATGACAGGTCTTACGGAACATATTTAAAGCACTCTCTTTCAGGACACTTTTATGAAATAAGTGTGTCAAGGACATAGCTGTGTGAGAAATGTGGGCGGTGGTTTGGGTACATTACTAGCTTTTGAATTTCTACATGGATCAGATATGTTGCATGCACATGACTGTTGTGTGGCGGGCTGGAAAAAACATGACTACGCATCGGATTTATTTAGGGCAAATGTAGCTACCAAGAAATGAAGCGCTGAAAAAACATGGGGAGAAAAGAGACTGGACAGCGCAGAGACAGGTTCACATGCTTGCAGATCTGCAGAGATTGTTGTGAAATGTGTATATATATGTTAGAATTCTGGGGTGGCCATTTCAGCCTTTCATTCTTATATAGTCAACACAACAAGTACCATTTGCACCCTTTTTTTAACAAAATGAAAAATAATGTGGATGGGTATGTCAGATACCATTGCACAGCTCCGCCAAACACAAGCAATGGAAATCAAGAGGGTTCACTGCATGATGCAGTGTTATGTTATGTTATGTTATGTTATGTTATGTTATGCAATGGATCCCGAGGTGCACCCAGGATCCTCCTCAGATACAGCATGCATTGCGGACATGCTAGCAGTCAGACTGGTTCTAACAGATCACAGTCCTCCACAAAAAGAGGCTCTACTTTTATAACAGTAACTTCTCTTATGTCAAGTGCAACGAAGATAACCTATGCAAGCTCAAAAGTGCCCAAACCAGAAGAATACAATTAAATGCATACATCTCCCTTAGTTCAAGGAACCACTAACGCAGGTCCGTATGTGTACACGGCAAGCTCATTGTGTGGTGAAATCCTGGATAGCACACTGGGCTCACAGGAGGTTTTGCTGTTGATGGATTATACTGTAAGTGGCCAGAGGGGTGCATCACAGTACATATTTTTACTAG
Organism: Ambystoma mexicanum; assembly: GCF_040938575.1. Taxonomy (NCBI): domain Eukaryota; kingdom Metazoa; phylum Chordata; class Amphibia; order Caudata; family Ambystomatidae; genus Ambystoma; species Ambystoma mexicanum. Next base: position 26,473,614 of record NC_090932.1, on the reverse strand, counting down.
GTGTTACATAGTTGGGATCAGGGTGAATGGTACTTCAGTGCAATTCTTACTACTCTAGTAGACATTCCATCACAAGTTACTACTTAAGGATTGTGGGCCATCTCCAGGCAGACAGCATTGAGTAGGCTGTTGGTCATGTGATCAGGCCCTGCCACTCAGTTGCTCTTCCCCCAAAGGCGTACTTATCGCCGGTGTCCTCAACAAAGGACAGGCAAAGACAAAAAATTCACCTGTTTGTTCCGTTCGGGCCTGATAAGGCCCAGGGCCTGGCCTGCTAAACTGCATTTCACCTACAAAATAATTGCTGCTACTGCTACTCACCAAAACACATCACAATGTGTCTCCTCCCTCCACTGCCAATCCACACTCACACTAGAGTTCCAATGGCCACGTGCCCTTGTAGCCCCAGAAAGCTACCCTATGGAACCTCATCAATATTGCCCTAGCCCACATCCAACAGCCAGAGATCGCATGCTCATGTTGATCTATGCTCACGCTGATGAGACTGATGACCTCATCTCGAACAACCTTGATGCCCTGTTCATCACTGAAACATGGGTTACCCCATCCTCCCCACATGTTTTTGACAACCTCCTACCCCAAGGCTCCTGCATCCAGTATGCCCACCGGCCAGGAAGGGCAGGGGGCGAAGTGGCAATCATCCACAGGAGCTATTGGCCATGCACCATCATCCCCTCCCCCAGAGCAAGCTCATTTGAATCACTTGCCGGCCAGTTTCCTCTACCACACAAGGAATCCATCCATCTCCTCCCACCTCTTCTACAGACCTCCTCACAGGAGTGACTCTTTTATTGCATTCTTCTCCAACATACTCTCCTCTGCCAAGTTAGCACATTCTAGTAATGTCTTTCTTGGTGATTTTAACATCCCTGAGTCACAGGCTGACAAGCACACTTAAAGCGTGCTTTTCGCATTGACCGCTTGCATGCACCCTAAGCCAATTGTGCTCGCCCCCATGCACAATAAAGCTAACACCCTACCCTTAGTATTCACATCATTCCCCGGCATTACCTGTGCAGTCCCTATCCTGGAAACACATTCTGCTGTATAGGCACCATACAAACGCTCAATAAATCAATAAAAGAATTAAGAAAAATCCCACTTGACTGGTATGACTGCGCCTCCATCCCATTATTAGCCACCCACTCGACTATTGCTCATGAAAGGTAAGGGCTATACTCCCTCCCAATCAACGCCGCTCATTAAAAACCTTCCAGGTAATTGAGCTGTCCTCCTGGAATTATTCGGCATCTCTGCTATGAAACTGGTGGACACTCATGCTCCCTTAAAATCAAGTTTGGCTTAGACCAAACCATCCGCCTCATGGTACACCCCCAAGCTAGCCCCATACAAACACTTAATCAGAGCCCCAGAGAAAGGGTGGAACTAAAACCATAACTCTGGAGACCTCACAAACCTCAAATCGCTCAGTGAAAACCGTAGGATTCTGATTACTGAGGCCAAAGCTGCTTAATACTCCACCACCATTGCAGCAGCCTCCAACAGGAGCAAAGCCTTCTTTGAAGAAGTAAATCATTGCACCAAACCCTTACCCAACACTGAGGTACCAGAAACTCAGTAAAAATGTGATAGAATCAACATATTTTGTATTGAAAAAATAGAAAAAATCAGAGGTACCACCAAATGTACCTCTCACAGCAGTAGCATCCCCTGCACCCCACATACACACTCCCCTCTGGACCAAATTCTCTCCTCTCTTTCATCTGGGTCTCCTAATAATGATTGCCTCCCTTAAACCTAATTCTTACACTGACGATATAATTCCAGCCTCCGTCATTAAATATTTGACAGGCCTGGTGCTTAATGCTCTTCTCAGCATCACCAATGCCTCCCTCGCAGAAGGATAATTCCTGGACACCCTCAAGACTGGTCTCATACGACTTCTTTTGAAAAGATCAACCCTAGATCCAGGCAACCTGGCCTACTACAGGCCCATTACAACCCTCTTGTTTATTGTCAAAATTTTGGATAAAGTAGTTGCTACACAACTGCTTGTCAGAATTGAACAACTCCACCTCCTAAATTACTATCATACAGGGTTCCGCCCCAAAGTGTAGCATTGAGACAGCCACCATCCAGGTGGTGGATGATGCCCTCCAAATCATAGATAAGTATGACTCATGCCTCCTTGTCCTGGTTGACCTCTCGGCTGCATTCAACACCATCAACCACCGCACCCGTCTCTCCCTCCTTGCTGACAGGATGGGATTCTCTGGCACTGTCTTGAATTGGTTAACCTTTCACCTCTCAAGCAGACACCGGGGCTGTTCAAATTAACTTGTTGCGTTTTGACCAACTCCCGGTCTCCTGCAGAGTCCCCCAAAGCTCCATCCTCTCACCATTCCTTTTTTCCACTTTAACATTTACGTGGAGCCTTTGGGCACTCTCCTCAAAGATCCCAATATAGCATCCACCAATACGTGGATGATACTCAGTTGTACATGAAATTAAATAGCATGCAGGACATCATTCGTCTCTGTGATTACCTAGCCATCATTCCAGTCATTGATGTCGACTGTGTACCTGAAACCAAACCCATCCAAGAATGAACGTGTCCTCATCGGCCTGCCCGCTAAAAAACAACTTGTCCAATAATGGCTCAATGATATGCGCCTAGAAGGATTTGATCCACAACTCTCAGACTCAGCAAAATCCTTAGGCTTCACAATTGAGAGCAGCCTGTCCTTTCAGAAACTCATAGCCAAGAAGGCCCAAATGGCCTGGCTCAGAATCTCTACCCTTTGAAAAATCAAACCCTTCATCTCACCACAGGACTTCCAGACCATAGTGCAGTCCCTTCTCGCACATCAATGGGGAAACATTCTCCTGAGAGGGCTCCCATATGCTCACTTGGGTCCCCTAAATACAGTCCATCACTCTGCAGCATGTCCTATTACAGGAGCATGGAAATTTGACCAAATGTCTCCCATCCTATGCGAACTACATTGGCTTCCACTCCAAGCAAGGATACTGTTCAAGACTGCATGTATCATCTACAAAGCAGTTATGAGTAGCACACCAGCGTATCTGGGAGCTGAGCTCCACCTATCCGGTGGCACACGCTCCTCATACAGCAAATTGTCCAACCGACTTGAATCCTCAAAGAGTGGAGCCGCAAAAACCCTTCTCTGTCATGCACCCATCCTCTGGAATTTGATCCCGGTGTCGGCTCACAATGCCCGCACAATTCTCCAATTTCACCAATCTCTCAAAACTCTTTCATCATTACCTGACCAAGGACTAATTCCAATGGATGCATATACCGATGCACAGACCTTAAAGTACTGCACTACTGTTAAAAGACAGCAGCCCCAATTCTGACTACCCACACAGTGCACAGCGCTCCTCTGCTCTCGAGCTAGGTCCCCAATGTTGGATACCCACACTCTGCACAGCGCTCCTCTGCTCTCGAGCTAGGTCCCCAATGCTGGATACCCACACTCTGCACAGCGCTCCTCTGCTCTCGAGCTAGGTCCCCAATGCTGGATACCCACACTCTGCACAGCGCTCCTCTGGTCCCCAATGCTGGATACCCACACTCTGTACAGTGCTCCTCTGCTCTCGAGCTAGGTCCATGCTTTAAACAATAAGAAAGAAAAAAGAAAAAGAACAAGATGGTGCATCACTTTAGAAGGAAGGGCTAATAAACGGCAGCCAACTGCAGGGTGGTGTTAGTGGGAGACTACAGGTTCTCACAACCGGGGTCGTCCCATTTGAGGTTTTGTGTGGATGGAGATGGTTGGAGATCCAGCACTAGGTATGTCAGGCCTGGCAGCCGGAATCAATAGGGTTGTGTTTTTGTATTTAATTATTATTTATATAGTGCCTAACGCCCAAGTGAATGGGCGTTAGGCACTATATATAAGCACGTTACATGGGATTGAACGGTACACAAATGTGAAACTCTGTCAAAATCAAGGTCCAGCAAAGGCGAGGACAAAAGATTAGAGTCTGGATTTCAATTGGGAGAGACTGGTAAAGACCGAAGAGACAGAGGCCGGGAACAAGAAAGAAGGGGAACGAAGAGGGACACACTGGGGGCGATGAACAGTTCAGAGAAAGAGAGATCGTGAGCGAAACACCCGTCTAGGAGAATAGAAAGAAACAAGTGATGAGAGGCAAGGAGGAGCTGGTTCATGAAGGCATTTAAACACAAGACCTAGGAAATTAAAAAGAAGGCGAGCATCGAAAGACAAATGCTACTGAAGGTAGTAGAGGGCAGTGGAGATGGGGTCCCTGGGAGAAAGAAATACAAAAGGGTACGAATGGTCGAAGAATAGATAGAGCAAAGTGGCGCAAGAACATATGCTGGGAGACCCCAGACTAGACAAGAGCAAAGACCAGAGAAGATCAGGAGTATAGAGGGATGAAAAAGAAGAAACAGGCCAACCCTCTGAATATATTGAAAAGCTGCAAGCGGCAGGAGCGAGAGGTAGAGGAGAGGTGGGAGCAGAAAGACAGTGAGGGATTGAAATGAACACCTAGATTTTGAGCAGCGGTGGAAAGGGAGAGGGAAGTGGGGCAAAGGAAATGGGGGGAGTAGGAAGGGGGAGGAACAGTAGAAGCATCGATGGAAAGGATCTCAGTTTTGGAAAGAAGATGGTTGAGGATTCCAGGAGTATTTTACTAATGATACAACTGTATAAGAAATCATGAGTGAGGCAATTGAAGTGTAAGGAAGCTACCTTACAGAGTGATTAAAGGACACCATGCATTTTCTCACTCCATGGGGCTGGGGTTTGGGGTAATTTTTAGAAATTCAGAATGTTGTTGGATGTTTAGCACTTGAAATATGAACCCTGTTTTTTTGTGTACTGTGCCACACAGTGGCCGGCGGTTTGATGCTGCTTGCGTCTGGTTTAAAGAGAGACAGAGTAATGTGAAGTTATATCTGAGCACAGAAATAAGAAATGCGGATAAAGTGGTGTCCCTCACACCGGCATCCTAATGCACCGTCATCTGTTCTGGGTGTCGAGAGATTGCTAGAAAGAGGGGAACTGTGGGCATCATGGAGTGGTGCTTTGGGTGAATGTTTTGAGTGGATGATGACTGTATAATTCTGGCTGTAAGCTAGCCGGCTGATGAGTGGAGCATGGGCACACATGAGTTACGAAGGTTGGGCACTTGATCCTAAAAGCATAAGTTACTGTAGAAGGCAGAGAAGAATTAAACGGGGTTGGTTTGGGCCAGCAGGTGGCAAGTTCCTTTAATCACACTTCAGAGCGTGTACAGCTTGCTAGCCATATGTTTGCTATGGGGTGTGTGCGACTGAAATAGAAGAGGAAGGAAACCCCACAAGCGGCACCAAAGGAAGGAAAGAGCCTCGAAGGACATGAATCCACCAATGAGGCCAGGATATGAGCGCACCATAAACAGTTGATCAACATAGCATGAAGCAGTGGGGAAACTGCTAAATGACAGGAGCTGAAGAAGATACCTTAGACAGCATGGAATATGGTATATTTTGCACCCCCAAAAAAGTGGGCATCCAAGTGCAGCTGTGTTTCAATGGCCTTAACCTGGAATGGTCTAGAAGATGTGAGTTTATGGCCCCTGGAACGTGCATCTGTTACTGGATGGGGAGTACAAGAGAATAATTCTGAGTCCAAATAACCGGACAAACTCAAGAAGATGGCAAGTTACTGTTTTATTAACAATTAACTAAAACAGGGGCGGTACAATGAACATCAACGGATGTATGCTCAGTCTCTCAATGATGTCCACAAAAAATTCAATTGATATACTTCATTATGCATCAGAGTGACATCATACTATGAGCCAATAGTGACAAACCTATCAAGGGTCAGGATTGGTTATGGGAGATGAAGGGGGAAAATGGGATGATCCCTTCCCCTGATTCTCATCCAGACCATGGCCTAGGACGTCACGACCGAAGCACCCACCGCAAGAGGAATTCTACTCACCACTGCCACCCCATACGTCAAGATACACTGTGGCCACGCCCCACACAGCCAGGGAAGCTGCCCGTCAATCAAACCATGTGCTGGAACCTCAGATGGAGCCGATATGGACCGTATGGATCAACTTGATTAGACAGCAACCACAAATACCGCCATTGTTAGAGATGCCATGACGACATAGCCAGCGGACAAGAGCACACGTGCCACCAAGCACATGGTCATGCACACACCAATCCACACGAAGAACATACTTAGTGCTGTGACGTAGAGGACCACTTACACTCACACGTGCATCGTTGTTATTTTTCACATAGGCCAGCTACAACACCGCAGAAACGCAAGATGCCAGACGAGCTTGTATACATGCTTGCTGACGTTTCCTTGCCACTAAAACCATGAAGATGTAACCCTGTATATGGAATAATGCATATGAATGTCTGTCGTCCCTCTTGACCCCATATTATGGACGATGTACCGCCACCCATAAGCCAGGCTGAGGAAGGCCGCAAAACCAGAGTATCCAACCGGAGCAGCTCAGACAAAGCTGCAAGGTGCTGATCGCGCAGAACAAGACCCGACAAGAGCTCACAGCCAAGGCTGCAATGTTGCAATCTACATGCCGCTCTCCCGGTGCCAAGGTTACACCTACCACTGCTAAACGCTCCCCGAGCTGAAATAGAAATATAATGCAAATAATTCTGCTCCAGCCACGGTCCAGCAACATGTGACCAGACCGACCTGATCCGATGCCAAGCTCCAGGGACCAGAGAAGCGCTGGGGTCTCACGTCTGGGACACAGACTGCAACAATGAAGTGACAAATTGGACACCGACAGCGATGGGCGAGACATGCACACCAGCCAATAGTCAGACCTGTCCACTGTCTGCCACTGACACATAACACGGATGGCAGTAAGGATTTACCGGTACCGGTAAAATACCTGTACCGGTAAATCCTTACCGCCTTACTACGAGGTCCCTTTGCGAGTTGGGGGATTTAACGCCTGCTTTTTGCAGGCGTTAAAATCCAACCCGCAAAGGGACCTCGGAGCTAATTACGGCACCGCAAAATTGCGGTGCCGTAATTAGCGCCTTCCCCATTCCCATAGAGCCCTATGGGGCAGAAATGGGAATGGGGAAGGGCAATCTTGGAAGAGGGATTTACCGCCCCTCCAACCTTGGAATTGGGTGGTAAATCCTCTTTCCACCAAGGCGGTGCCGGTATTTTACCGGCATGAGCCATGGCGCTAATAGCGCCAGGGCTCACCGCCTACCGTGTAATGAGGCCCATAGTCATACTTTGTTGCCAGCACCAGGTACACTGCGAGCTGGGAACAACGATGGTCCCAGGCTTGGGAGCTCGTGAGTCAACTAATCAGAATACGAGGGGCACACCACTGACGCCATTATAGTTTAGCCAATCACTAATCGTCCCCTTGTAACAATTCACTTGTAGCAATTATTAGGGACGGCCCAAGCGTACCACTTGACCCTCTCTCCACCACTAACTATCTTTCCTATATGCGTCTATACTAACCCCACCATTCGGGGAGCCTATCAGAGGTAGCGTTAGGTTTGGGGGCTAGTTCTCCCAGGTGACGTATGTAACCGCTTCATACAGCTAGAAAAAGGGCCTGCGAGCCCACCAAGAGCGAGTGGTCTCTCAGATGCCTATGACCTGTGAGCACGACCCTGCATGTTTTTATGTAATAAACAGCATTAACTTCTTTCTCTTGTGTGTGCCTCATACTCTGTTGGGACGCGGGAGGAGTTGGGGCCTCACCAAACCCGGAGGGCCGCGGATGGCCCTGCCGGCCCCCGGGAGATTACCCCGACAAGTTGGAGGCACTGCTGAGATCTGCTGAGACTGAGAGAGATCACAGCGAGGCCACTTGCATCAAGGTGGTCCGGCAACGCGGCCCCCTCTGCCGCCTTTGGAGGACTACAGGACTATCGCGGAACTGCGAGACGACCGGACAGCGCAATCCGGAGATTGGCCATCAGGAACCGAATTGAGAAGTATCTAGCCCACGGTTGGCGAGTGTCCAGATATGGCCCAGACGAGGGGAGGCGGCGAGCTGATTGGGAGGGGTGCCCGCGGTCGGGTGGCACCGCAGGCGAGAACTCAATGTGAGTATGGCACACACAACCAGCAATACAATGTTCTGTGGGAGGTGGGAGGAACTGTAAACAGGGTGGCGGGTGGCTCTTACGGGGTGTTAAGAAAAGATGTTGGCCATCGAGTGGCGGTTGGTGTGTAAGGTGTAGCGGGGTCTGTCACAAGGGCTGTCCCCTCTATTGTTACAGAGCAGGCAGCGTGGGGCTTCAAGCACCCGTGTGTGACTGGCGGATCGCGCTGATTGGTCGAGATTGCAGACACCTGTATAAGGGGGTGTGGCATTCCTATGAGTTGGCGTTGTAGATCAATGAATAGACGGAGATTCCTATTGATTGAGTGTTTTAGCTCTGTGAATAGATGACGTATTCCCGCAGGAGGTAGCTAGATTGTTTCTCAGTGCGGAAGATAATTGGCTGGTTAAGCCCCCCTAGAGATGGGCCGTATCACACGCGAGGCGACGCAGTGTGCGCAGTGCAATTATAATAATGAAGAAATTGACGGATACTCCACTCCAGGTGTGGTGGGAAGACAGCTGTGTGGATAACGGGGAACAAGTTTGTCAAATATGGCGCGCATTCATCCTTTGTTGTAATTGTACATGCCGGAAATTCTTTGTAGTAGTTGGTGACGTCACCCATAGGGCTTGCATAGGATACAGCGGTCTTCTTCCTCCAAGAGTGATCGGGGACGGGGGCAGGGATATGCGGTAAGGGAAGGGTGAAGGGGGAGAGGCAGCCGCACATGGAGAACGCCAGCCGTGCACAACAACAGAGGTGGTAGGGGGATTAGAAGAGCGTACACTGTGCAGACAGTGAGGATAGAGGAGAAGGAAGAGGAGTTAGAAGTACGTTGCAGGTGCACAAAGTAGCGGCGGCACAGGAAAGGCGGGGCAGCTAAGAAGCACGCCGCACGGGGCACGCAGCCGCAGGGGGCTGGTGTGCCACAAGTGGAAGGGGGCCCCAGCACCAGAAGGAAAAGCATAAAAGAAGGTAACACTGCTGTAGGAATAACGAGGGCGGTGACGCCCAGCACAAAAGTATTGTAATAAAAATGTTTTCCTTGCAGCGGAATATCGGAAGACCCCAGTTTACGGGGCCAGGTAACGGTGGTGCTGAGAAAGTAAAGTTTTAAAGATGTCTGCGTATTATGGGATAGAGGCAGGGTATAGGGCCAGCACTTTAACAACACCACTCCAATATATCTACGCAACACTAACACCGCACAGAGATAAAATAGTAAAGTACAGCATCGAATGGACATAAGGGTCAGATAACAAAATAAGCATACCATGGCCACCCAACAGCAGTTTTGAAATGACCACACAACATTCACTACTAGCGTATTTACATAACACATACAAGGGGAAGAAGTTGGTGAGCCACCTAGAAGTTTTGGACCTCTGGAAAATGTTCCAGGGGTATACACCAGGGGTACAAGGGATATTTACAATGCAGGGAGTAAAGGAGGAAAAGGTGAGTGGAGAGGGTGGGTGCAGCGTTCCTGGGAAAACACCCAGTACTGAGGAGAGTGAGGAAGAATCAGAAGGATTGTTCGCGGTCGCAGAGGTCAAGAAGGAAGTTGAGGAAGTGACACCAATAAATAAAGAAATAAAGAAAGAAACAGAGGGGCTGTATCCGATGAGAGAGTTGAGGGAAGCAACACGACCACAACTAACAGCAGCTGAGGGATATTCCAACCCTGCAACCAGCCCACCAGCCAACGTGCCAGCAGACAGTTACAAAAAGGGGGTAGGTGTGAGTAGTGCAGCGGATATGAAATGAACACAGGTAAGCACCCGAGGAGAAAAAAGGGTGCACCTAGACTTAGCGAGTATAGGACCAGACGAATGGATAGCAGCAGAGGTGCTACTGAAGCTTCGAGGGACATTAACTGGGGAGGAAGAAGAGGCGTTAAAGAAGGCAAGTAAAGAAGAGACAGAATACACACAGAGGGGGTGCGAGGTAAGTAGAGAGGAGGAAGGGAGAATGACACAGGAGGAAGAAGAGATGTTAGAGGTAAGATTAGCGGAATTGAGGGAAGCACGGAGCGCGCTGATGAAACAGTTCGAGCAGGAAGAGCGGGAAAGGAGGGAGAGGAGGAAGGGAAGCAAGGGGGACAAGGTAGGGTTAAAACACCGAGAGGAAGAACAGAGGAAATGAGAAGAGGACCGGATAAGAACGATCGCAGAAAGGGTGGCACACATGGAGCAGCGTGAGGGTAGGAGAAAAGAAGAGGAGTGAGAAGAAAATGACAGAGAAATGGGACTGTGGAGGAAGAAGATCATATCAGAAAGCGCACACAAATATGAGGAGGGGAAGGTTATAGAAAGTATACTGGCAAGGGAAGGCGTAATGTGGGGCAACAAAGATGAAGATGAGAAGATACTAGAACAGGTAAGTGACGCAATAATGAATGAGCTTTGCAGAGTACGAACGGAAGTAAGTGGTGAATCGGGCAGGCAAAACAATACAGCGCAAGGAGAGATGAGCAAGGAACGCAGGGCCAAGACATACATGTGTAGCAATAAGGAAGTAGCAACAACACCCCAGGAGGGGGGCACGGAGAAGAAAGGTGAGTACACAGACATAGACTTAGGGACAGTTACAGTGGCAGGAAGACACCCAGGGCCAGGATTGGCATTTTCAGATGAATTCTGCAGTGAGGAAGAGGAGGGATCGTGTGGAGGACGAAGTGATGGAAGCAGGAAGGGGTTAAGCAAATTATACATAACACGCACAGACTGCGGGCCATCGTGGGAATGTGAGATGCTGGAAGCAGAAAACACAGGGAAGGAAAAGAAAGGCAACCAAAAGGAAGGACACCACGGCCACTGATGCCTCAAGCACAGCACACGCCATATGTTAACAGACTCAGAGGCCTGCCAGGATGCAGAATGGAAAAACAAGCTGATACACACAGGGATGGACAAGTGGGTCAACAGAGAAGGAACAAGAACATAGGAGGTGATACAGTAACACAACACATTACTGATTTTATTGAAGAACTTTCTGACATGGAAGAGGACAGCGAATACACCCACATATCCCCACACAGACCAACACCAGGGGGAGTGAAGGTGTACTCTCTAATGCCATTACTAGAGAGAGGTGGAGCAAGGCCACAATATGTTCCATGGAAACACGCAGACAAGGAAAACATAATATGCAGATTGGGGGCGGGGGTCAGGAAATGGATATATGAAATGGAAAAACAAACTGCAGGGCAAAAACTAGCAGTGGGCGATGTAAAGTGGTTGCTAATTTCAATACTGGGTAATGCGGCAGATGACATTTGGAAGAGGGCAGGATTCCCAGGAGTAACTAATAAGTTGTTATTGTTATTGTTATTTTGCATTAATGTAGCGCCTTATATACCATTGGTATGGTCTGAAGGTCCTTGTAGGTTGAACGCCCTTGGGAACCGAAGTTCGGATCAGTAGAGAGAGTAGAGAGAGTCAAAAGGTGCGTGTGAGCTCGTGCAGAATCGGTGTAATAGCTGCTTTTAGCGGTAGGTGTGGTGGTTGAGAGATCAGGAGAATGTGTTCATTCTGGCAGGATTTGCCCAGACCGGAAGTGGCTGCGTTAGGCCTGAGAAGAACGCCTGGCTAGGGGGTGTGTGACCAGCAGTGATTACTTAGAATGATGTGGAGAGAGCGGCGGATGTTGGTATGAGAACAGTTATACCGAATGGTGTCATAGCATCTCTGTGTTTTAGTAGAGTGGTGATGTAAGGCAAGAGTAAGCGTGGAGTGTGATATGATGGGTTATATGCTCTTTCAAACCTTCTCTGCATTCCAAACCATACTATATATGTCATGCAATTCTATGTGCTCCAGTCCGTTCCATGCACTCCTACCACTCCATGCATTACGGCCTGCTCCATACTCTCCGGTCCACTCCACACACTCATGCAATCCGGCTTGCCTCGCGCGTTCTAGTCCGCTCCGTGCGCTCCAGTCCATCATGTGTACTCCAGCCAGCCACACGCATGCAGTTTTGACTTCCCGACACGTGCTCTCTTGTCTGCCCCAAGCATGCACTCTTGTCTGCCTCACGCATGCATTCCTGTCAGTCCCACGCAAGCAGACCTGCCTGAACCACGCATGCATTCCTGTCTGCTCCACGCATGTGCATGCACTCATCCCCTCTACGCACTCATCCCCTCCATGCACTCATCCCCTCTACGCATTCACCCCTTCTACGCACTCACCCCTCTACGCACTCACCCCCTCTACACACTCACCCCCTCAATGCACTCACCCCCTCTATGCACTCATCCCCTCTACGCACTCATCCTCTCTAGGCACTCGTCCCCTCTAGGCACTCAACCCCTCTATGCACTCATCCCCCCTACGCGCTCATCCCTTCTACGCGCTCATCCTTCTATGCACTCATCCCTTCTACGCACTCATCCCTCTACTCACTCATCCCTTCTATGCGCTCCTCCCCTCTACGCGCTCATCCCCTCTAAGCACTCCTCTGCTCTCCGCACTCATCTGCTTTAAGCACTCGTGTTTTCCACGCATTCCACAGCAATATGCTGATCTATATATTCATCTCTACACTCATCTGTTCTATACCGTCATCTGTTCTGTACACTCATTCTCTCTGTACACTTATCCACTCATCCACTCTATCCACTCATCCGCTCTATCCACTTATCCGCTCTATCCACTCATCCGCTCTATCCGCTTGTCTGCTCTATCCACTCATCCAGTCATCTGCTCTATCCACTCATCCGCTCTATCTACACATCCGCTCTATCCACTCAATCGCTCTATCTACTCATCCGTTTTATCCTCTCATCCACTCTAGACTCATCCTCTCTATCTACTCATATGCTCTATCTGCTCATCCGCTCTATATACTCATCCGCTCTATACACTCATCCGTTCTATCCACTCATCCGTTCTATCCACTCGTCCGTTCTATCCACTCACCCGCTTTATACAATCATCTGCTCTATCCAATCATCCACTCTATACACTCATCCACTCTATTCATTCATCCGCTCTATACACTCATCCGCTCTATACACTCATCCGCTCTGTATATTCGCCAGGTCTGTACATTTATCTGCTCAAGCGATCTACACACTCTCGGCACTTCCATATTCATCTGTTATCTACACTTATGTGCTCGGTATACTCGTCAGCTCCACAAAATTATCCCATTTACGCTCATCTGTTGTGGACATTCATCTGTTTTATGCACTCCTTTGTTCTACTCGCTTCTCTGTATTTACGCACCCATCCGCGCATCACGCTCACCCGTTTTACACAGCCAGCGGCTCTACACACTCATCCACTCAAAATGGTAATCCATTCCATACACTCATCCGATCTACATATTCGTTCGATTTCCACACTCATTTGAACTATATAGGTATTTGATCTTCTACTCATGTATTCTTCCACTCAGCGCATTCATTTGTTCCACCTGTTTCATCCATTTTAACTACTTCATCCACGCCATTCATTTTCTTTCACTCTGCATGCATTCTGTCCATTTTAGGACTTTAAATCACTTTACTGTTTCCGTATGAATTACTCTTATTAGCCATTTCACTGCTCTGATCTACTTTATTAGTTTAATTCTGTTTGGCCTTCTAGTTTATATTAGGGGTTGTTAGCTGTCAGTTTCTCGCATCAGGTGGTTTGATGGATTGGTCACATTGAGTTGCTGTTGGTCTGTTTGGGTAAGTTTGGTACAGGTTGGTTTCAGGGGAAGAGCCAGGTTTTCAGCAGTTTGCGGAACGATGTTAAATCCTCAGTTAGGCGGATGTGGGGTGGGAGTGAGTTCCATAGCGTGGGGGCCAAGACTGAGAATGATGATTCGCCTAACCTGATTGAGTTTGTCTTTGGTGTGACTAGGAGGCCGGCTGAGCTTGATCTCAGGGTGCGTGGGGGGTGGTAGGGTTTTAACTTGTCTTGAAGGTATCGAGGTCCAGTTTTATGTAGTTCTCGATGGGAGATGCACAAGGTTTTGAAAGTCACCCTTCGGGCTACTGGGAGCCAGTGCAACGTCCTAAGGGCTGGGGAGATGTGTCTCTTGGGCCGAGCCCAAGAAGCAATTTGTCTGCTGCGTTTTGTGCCCTTTGGAGTTTATTCAGTTGGTACGCGTGGATTCCGAGGTATAGGGGGTTTGCGTAGTCCCGTCTTGATATAACGATCGATTGGACCGCGGAGAGTCTGTTGGGAAAGGTGAGTTATCGAAAGATGCGCCTAAGGGTTTTAAGGTGGTAGTGGCAGGACTTTGAGATGTTGTTGACTTGGCGCGAGAGTGTTAGCTCAGAGTCAAGGGTGCATCCAAGATTTTTCACTGAGTTGGAGGGGGTCGGTGAGTTGCCCATGTTGGATGGCCAGGGTAGTGGGTGTGGAAGAAGTTCGGGGTTGCCACATACCATGATTTCCGTTTTGGAGGGGTTTAACAGGAGGTGGTTTTGGGTCATCCAGAGTTCTATGTCAAGGAGGCAGGAGGCCAGGTTGGGTCAGGAGTTGGGTTTTGAGTTCAGGAGTTTTAGTATTAGTTGAGTGTCGTCGGCGTAGTTGTATCACAGGATGTTGTGCGAATGAATTATTGGTGGGAGGGTGATCAAGTAGAGATTGAACAGGAGGGCGGATAGGCATGCTCCTTGAGCGACTCCTGTGTCAACTGGTCGGGCTTGGGAGGTATAGGTGGAGAGTATCGTTATTTGGTATCGATCTTTGAGGAATGAAGCTATCCATTTTAGAGCGGTTCCACAAATTCCTAGGGAGTGGAGGCAGTCTAGGAGGATTGAGTGATTGATTGTGTCGAAGGCAGCGGATAGGTCAAGAAGGATTAGTGCCGCGCATCCCGCAGAGTCTGCCGTCATTTTAAGGTCATCCCAGATTGAGGTTAGGGTGGTTTCAGTTCCGTGACAGGCTCTGAAACCTGATGGAGCGGGGTCAAGGAGATTGTTAGCTTCGACAAAGGCATTTAGTTGGGAGTAGGCGGTTCGGTCAATGAGTTTGGCAAGGAATCTGGTGTTTGGGGCGGTAGTTTTTGGGCTTGAGAGGGTCGAGCGAAGGTTTTTTAATCAGAGGTTTGACATGAACCATTCTGAATGCGTCGGGAAAGATACCAGAGGAAAGGGAGGCATTTATAATGGATCTTGCGTGTTCATCTGCGCAGGTGGAAGCGAACATTTCTTTGAGGGTTGTGGCTGGGCAAGGGTCCAGTGGCGAGCCAGATGGTTTGCGGGAAGATAGAAGTTTGAGGAATTGCTCTGGTGATATTGGACTAAAGGATTCGATCGTTGGTTGCGTAGTGGTCGCAGCTGGTGGGCCGGTCGGTATGGGGAGGGCATTGCTTGGTGGATGTAAGAGTGGATGTAAGAGATGCCAGTTTGGTGGCTAGCGTATTTGTTCTTTCGAGAGCTGTGGTGAAAAAGTGTAGGGAAAGTGAGTCGTACAGTGATTGTGAGGGAGTCGGGATGGTCGTGTTGCAAGCCGGATTGGTGAATTCGGAGATGATTTTGTGGAGTTCTTTGCTTGGGTTTTTGCAGTTTAGGATTCGGGAGTTGTAGTGGGATTTTTTTGCTTTCCGGATTTCGGCCTTGTACTGATAAAGGTGTGGGGCCAAGGTGGCCCTTTTCTCCTGGGTTTTGTCTTTCTACCATTTGCGTTCTAGGTATTTATATAGTTGTTTAGTGATCTTCAACTCAGGAGTGAACCATCTGGGGAAGAGGCCACGGCGGGATGATGGTTTGCAAGGGGGTGTGAGCTGCATCAGAGATGCGTTGAGCCATGAGTCAAAGGCGCCAGGGGTTTGTTGAGTTGGCAGGTAGGAGGTGGAGACTGGAGGAGTGCGTCGGCTTGGTCCGGGACCATTATTTATTTTTTCCAGCATTTGCGTAGGTTCAGAGGTTCAAATTCGAGTACGGGAGGGAAGGGGGTCGGGTGAGTGAATGACGAACGAGAGATTGTAGTGATCGGACCAGAGGATAGGGGTGGAGGGCTTTAAATGAATCAGGGTGTTGGAGCTAAAGATGGCATCGAGAGTGTGTCCTTTATAGTGAGTCGGGCCGTTTATGGGGGGTTGGAGGTTAATTGCGTCCAAACCGTCAACCAGAGAGTGTGTCATAGGGTTGCTGGGGATGTCGAGCCATATGTTGAAGTGTCCAAGAAGGGTGAGGTTGGGATGGTTTAGTTGAAGGGTGGCAATAGAGTCACAAAGGTTGTTTGCGAATTGTCTGTCGTAGCCAGGGGGCCTGTAGATTATTAGGAAGCTGTGTGAGAGTGACGGGGAGAGGGATAGTCTAACGAGGAGAGATTCGCAGCAAGGAATGGAAGGTTGGTTGTCGATGATTGAGGCGTGGAAGAGAGACTTGAAGACGAATGCTACTCCCCCTCCTCTGGAGGGATGGTTCAGTGGGATGAGGGAGTAGTCAAGGGGGAAGGCTTCATTAGCGATTGGGGCAAAATCGTCAGAGAACCAGGTTTCGGTGATAAAAACCAGGTCTGGTTTGTCAGAGGCGAGGAGGTCAAAGATGCAGTGTCTGTTTTTCCGCTACGGATCTGGCATTAAATAAGATGCAGTTCACATTGGCCGGCAAGGTTGGTTTCGGAGCTGGGGCCGAAGGGGGTGGTGGCGGAGAGAGTGGAGACTGGGGAAGGAGAGGGGTAGGGGGGGAGCTGCTAGATGGGAATAGTAGGTGAGCAGAAAAATTGGCGGCCATTCGGGCGGGATTGGGTACCTGCATGTGTTAGGGTGATCGGGTTGGGTTTGGGGGATTTGAAGGTGGGATGTGGGCGGTTAGGAGTTTCAGTTGCAGTTGGTGAGAAATCGAGGGAGAGGGGTTTTAGGAAGGGTGAAGCCACGGGGAAGGAGGTGATTGCGGGAATGAGGTGGTGGGTCGAGACAGGGGAGGTGAGGAGTGGTGAGAGATTGAGGGGGACCAGGTATGTTTCCTCTTTAGTTTCATTGTAGCGATTTGAGTGAGAGAGAGGGTAGGGGGGTCAGAGGGAGAGAGGGATGCAGCTTCGGTTCTTGCTAGGGCTAAGTGTGCAGTTTTTAGGGAGCGGAAAGGGTGCGGTTGGGGGGAAGGAGGCGGGGGTTTGTGTGCAAGGCGGGGTGTTGATGAGTTCAGGGCGGGGTATGCCTGTTATGTTAGTGGGAGGAGCGGGCATGGTTAACATTGGCTGGTCGGTGTTGGGGTTCGGGGGAGGTGTGGTCTTAGGGTGGTTGGTTCGCCATCGT
This sequence comes from Ambystoma mexicanum, assembly GCF_040938575.1. Taxonomy (NCBI): domain Eukaryota; kingdom Metazoa; phylum Chordata; class Amphibia; order Caudata; family Ambystomatidae; genus Ambystoma; species Ambystoma mexicanum. Next base: position 26,456,312 of record NC_090932.1, on the reverse strand, counting down.
GCCCCTCTGGCTTGGTGTTTGGAGAGGCAAATGGTAGGGAATGCGAAGGGGGGTGGGATGATTTGGGCAGGGGGGCGGGACGGAAGGCAGATCAGGGAGTGGGGGTGGTCCACAGTGGTCGTTTCCGACAAACTCTGGTGGAGTGGGTGTACTCATGCTTCGTATAAGCTTTTAGGTCAATTTTATGAGGGCTTTCTAATTGTAGTTCTCAATTCAGACACGCTTTAAGGCACACTTCTGAGTTCAATTTGCACTGGGATGATATCAGACTATGAGGTGCACTTCCAGGTTCAACTGTACACAGAGGTGATATTGGGCAATTAGGTACACCTCTAGGTTCAACTGTACACAGAGATGATTTTTGGTTATTAGGTACTATTAGGTACCCTTCTAAATTCAACTGAACGCAGAGATGGTATTCAATTTTATATAGAGGGGATAATAGACTATTAGGCGCAGTTCTAAATTCAACTGTACACTGGGATGATATTAGGTCTACCACTAGATTTAATTTAGTATAGAGATGTTATTAGGTCTATCTCCAGAGTCAATTTTGTGTAGCAGGGATATTAGACTATAAGGCACACCTCTCTCAATGCGACTTTATACAGGGAGGGTATTAGGCATGATTCTAAAATCAACTTTGTACAGAGAGGTTATTAGGGAGATTAGTCAATTCAACCAGGCACGGCATTAGACTAATAGGATGTTGGGCCCACTTCCAATTCGGTTTTTACAGAGGGGCAATTGGGACACTTCTCGATTCACAGAGGTTATTGGGCACACTTCTAAGTTCGGCTTCCAATGGACTTCTAAATTCAACTTTCACAGAGAGTCTATTGGGTGCATTTTAAATTCAACTTTTACAGTGAGGCTATTGGGCGCACTTCTACTTCAATTTCTAAATCCACTTCTGAATTCGACTTTCACGTAAAGTCAATTGGTCACACTTCTAAATTCGGCTTTCAGAGAGAGGCTATTGGGCACACTTCCAAATTCAACTTTGTACAGAGGTGCTAAAGGGTACACTTCCAAACTCAACTTTCGACAGAGAGGCCGTTGGTCACACTTCTAAATTCAGCTTTCAATGAGCGGCTATTGGGCACACTTCTAAATCCAACTTTCACCTAAAAGCTATCTGGCGTACTTCTAAGTTCAAACTTTCACAGAGAGTCTATTGGGTACACTTCTAAATTCACAGAGGGGCTATTGGGCACACTTTTAAGTTCAACTTTGACAGAGAGTCTATTGGGCACACTTCTATATTCACAGAGGGGCTATTGCGCACACTTCTAAGTTCAACTTTGACGGAGAGTCTATTGGGCACACTTCTAGATTCACAGTGGGGCTATTGGGCTCACTTCTGAGTTCACCTTTCACGGAGGGCAATTGGGACACTTCTAGATTCACAGAGAGGTTATTGGGCACACTTCTAATTCAACTTCTAAATGCACTTCTAAATTCCACTTTCACAGAGGGGCTATTGGGCATACTTCTAATTCAACTTCTAAATGTATTTATAAATCTAACTTTCACTAAAAAGTTATTGGGCACACTTCTAAATTCAGCTTTGTACCGAGGTGTTACAGGGCACACTTTTAAATTCAGCTTCTAATGCACTTTTAAATTCAACTTTGCACAGAGAGTCTATTGGATACACTTTAAATCAACTTTTACAGAGAGTCTATTGAGCGCACTTCTAAATTCAACTTTCACAGAGGGCCAATTGAGACACTTATATATTCACTGAAAGGTTATTGGGTACACTTCTAATTCAACTTCTAAATGCACTTCTAAATCCAACTTTCACCTAAAAGCTACTGGGCGTACTTCTAAGTTCAAACTTACACAGAGAGTCTATTGGGTACACTTCTAAATTCACAGAGGGGCAATTGGGCACACTTTTAAGTTCAGCTTTGACAGAGAGTCTATTGGGCACACTCGTATAATCACAGAGTGGCTATTGGGCATACTTCTAAGTTCAACTTTCACAGAGAGTCTATTGGGCACAGTTCTAAGTTCAACTTTCACAGAGAGACTATTGAGCACACTTCTAAGTTCAACTTTCACAGAAGGTCTATTGGGCACACTTCTAAGTTCAACTTTCACAGAGGGTCTATTGGGCACACTTCTAAGTTCAACTTTCACAGCGGGTCTATTGGGCACACTTCTATATTCACTGAGGGGCTGTTGGCGCACTTCTAAGTTCAACTTTCAAAGAGGGTCTATTGGGCACACTTCTATATTCACTGAGGGGCTGTTGGCGCACTTCTAAGTTCAACTTTCACAGAGAGTCTATTGGGCACAGTTCTAAGTTCAACTTTCACAGAGTCCATTGGGCACACTTCTAAGTTCAACTTTCACAGAGGGCCAATTGAGACACTTATATATTCACAGAAAGGTTATTGGGCACACTTCTAGGTGCTGTCATGATTCCCGCTCCCGGGGAGCCGGTTCAAGCCCAGCGTCTGTAACGCTCACCTGATTCCCGCAGAGGCGCCGGTCTTGACTGGGTGAATGCCGTATCTTCAAAGGTGATGTGTAACACACGGTTGGCTCTTTGGGCTGGACCTCTGTGCACTGTATGTCTGACTCGAAGAGTAAGATGTCTGCAGATAGAAAATATGGGATTAATGAACTGGGGTTATTGGGTGCCTCTCTCCTCTTCCCTTTCTCTTCTCCTGTAGAACCCCAAAGGTTAACGCCCTCACCTTAGGTAAGTGAACGCTGAGCTCTCCATCTGCCTCGGGGCAGGGTGCTGTAACCAGTTTCTTCACTGGATAAGGGTGCAGGCCTCTTGACCTCAGAGGACTGCTGTCCGTCGTTAACTGCACGAACGGTAAGTTCTGGGCACTTCAAATGTCTTAAAAGTCTTTTGTAATGATATCTCTTGTTTTGCAGGGTTCCGGCGATGGCGGATGGCGGGCTGATGAGAGTTGAGGATCGAACCCGCGTGAGGAATAGAAGCGCCTGGAAGCACGTAAGTAAGCGCTTGTAGCCTGCTTCACGATGCGCACTAACTGTCACTTTTATCTTGCAGGTACAAGTTCGGAGCTTTAGAGAAGCTGAAGGGTGCTGGAATACCCACTGGATTCGGCGTGGGAAGGAGTAATGGCACGTGAGTAATAAAGTTGCCCAATGTCTTTAAACGCACCTTCTTTTGTCTTTTAGATGCGGGATGCAGCGCCAAAGGCCTCCGGAGCGTGCGAAGAGCTGGTAAGCTTTTGTCTTTCAGATGCCGGAATGCAGTGCGAAGACCTCCGGAGCATGCGAAGAGTAGGTAAGCCTTTGTCTTTCAGATGCCGGAATGCAGCGCGAGGCGTTGGTGACAGCCGATGGACCAGGTAAGAGATGCGCTGCCACTGAAGACCCTAGTGCTAACCTGTTCTTTCTTTGTCTTTACAGGTGCTGCTGAAGACTGGATTCCAGGATGGTACGCCTTTGTTCCCTTAGGCCCAGGATCAGAAGCAGAAGACACGATGAGCGTTCTGCTGCAGAGAATGCAGAATAACGCAAAGCAAGATTCATCCATCGGGTGTGGTTTAAATAGCCTCCTGTAGTGCTTAGGTGTCTCCTTCCACAGCCACGCCTAGGTAAGAAAAGAGTTCCTGCTTTCCAGAAGAGTTCCAGTGTTCTGAACCTAGGGAGTGGCTCCTGCCCCACCCAACAGGAAAAGTAGTCCCAAACAGAAGAGGATCAGGGGTTCAACTGGCAGGTAAGTAAGCAGCATGGTCTGCTGCAGGTAAGTCTACCCAAGCATTATGAGCCCGGCGCTTCCAGCGCTGGGACTGGGCATCTTTATGAGCCTGGTGCCACTGGCGCCAGGACAGGGTCCAAAAGGTCCCAATTGGGACTGGCTGGCACTCGGAACCGGGGTTATGGCTCTGCTTCCAAGGGAGTCGGGCAAGTCCTGATCTTTTGGAAGCAGAGATCATGACAGCACCCCCCCTCAAGGCCCCTCCCGAACCGGGCTTCTCGGGGGTTTGGGCTTGTTAGGAAATGTTCGATGAAATCTTTTGATTAGACGAGGCGCGTGGACATATTCTGCAGGTTCCCAGGATCTTTCTTGGGGACCGTAGCCTTTCCAGTCAATCAGGTAAAATAGTTTAGATTTGAAGATCTTGGAATCCAGGATGCTTTTGACTTCAAACTCGAGTTCTCCACCAACTAGAATAGGTTTTGGAGATGTAGTTAGTCGGGTTTGAGGTTGCACGGGTTTTAATAGAGAAACGTGGAAGACCGAATGTATCTTCATGTGAGGGGGCAAGTCCAACTTGACCGCTACTGGATTTACTATGGTAGTGATGGAATAGGGACCAAGGTATCTTGGGTTGAATGTGCGTGGTCCTTTTAGAGGTAGATATTTGGTGGATAACCAGACTTGATCTCCTACTTGATATTGGGGGGCTTCCTTCCGATGTTGGTCTGCTCCTTTCTTGTATTGTTCTTTAGCCCTTTGAAGGTGAGAAACGGCTTCCTTAAAGGCTTGGGTGATTGTAGAATGCAGGTGGTCTACTGCTGGTGTTCCAAGATCTTGGAGTGGATCCAACTCCGAGGTTCGAGGGTGACTACCGTATAAAAGAAAAAACGGGGTCTTCCCAGTTCCCAAGTGGACAGAGTTATTGTAGGCATATTCGGCTATCCAAAGGATATCTTTCCAAGTTTTTTCAGTTTGTTGTAGCATGCAGCGCAAATACTGTTCCAGAGTTTGATTGGTCCTCTCGGTTTGTCCGTCGGTTTGAGGGTGGTGGCTGGTCGAAAGTCTCACATGAATTTGAGCCGACCGACAGCAACTTCGCCAAAAATGAGAAATAAATTGACTACCTCGATCCAAAATTAGAACTGAAGGGAAACCGTGCAGTCGGACGATGTTTTCGAGAAATTCTCGGGCCAGAGTTGCTGCTGTTGGTAAGCCTTTGAGTGGAATGAAATGCGCCATCTTGGAGAATAGGTCCACGATTACTAGGATCGTATTGTATCCGGAGCATGGAGGTAGATCGGTGATGAAGTCCATAGAAAGCGTATGCCAAGGGCGAGGCGGGATGTCAATAGGGCGTAAGAGGCCAGCTGGTTTTTCCTTTTGACTCTTGTTTTGGGCGCATACTCCACAGGACATTATGAAGTCTCTGATATCTTTTTTCCAAGACGGCCACCAGAAGTAGCGCTTGATCTTTTCCGAGGTCTTGGTCATACCGGGATGTCCTTCCATTAAAGAATCGTGATAACAAGAGATTACCTTTTTCTGTAAATCTGTGCTGGGCAGGTATAACCGTTCTTGGAAATATAATAGGTTGTCCTTCACCGTAAAGTCCTTTCCCTGCAGATGCCAATTCTGTATGTCTGCTGGAGTTACCAGTAGCCTGGCTTTATCCTTAACTTCCTCTATGGATTGTGTGGCGATTACACCTAGAATTCTTTGTTCGGGAATGATAGGTACAGGTTTAGGATTGATCAAATGTTCTTCCACTCCCATCCGAGAAAGGGCATCAGCTTTACCGTTTTTTGTACCAGGTCGATAGGTAATTATGAAGTCAAACTCGGCAAAGAATAGTGCCCAACGGAGTTGCCTAGAGGATTGAGCTTTTGCGGTTTTCAAATATTGCAGGTTTCGGTGATCTGTAATCACAGTAACGGTGTGTCGGGCCCCCAGAAGATAATGCCGCCAAGCCTTAAAGGCAGACTTGATAGCTAGAAGTTACTTATCAGTAATAGTGTAATTGATTTCAGGAGGCGAGAATTTGCGGGACCAAAATGCCACGGGATGCAACTGATTAGTTACTGGGTCCTTTTGTGATAGAACTGCCCCCATGGCAAGGCTCGAAGCATCAGTTTCAACGATGTAGGGGAGTTCTGGGCGAGGATGTTTTAAGATCGGTGCAGAGATAAATCTAGTCTTCAAATTCTGGAAAGCCTTTTCCGCCTCGGTAGACCATTCAAAACGTTTGTTTTTCTTTAACAAGGCGGTGATGGGCTGGACTATTCGAGAGAATTCGGGGATAAACCTGCGGTAAAAGTTAGCGAAGCCTAACATGCTTTGAACACCTTTTACGGAGGATGGCGATGGCCATTTGAGAATTGCATCGACCTTCTTTGAATCCATACGCACTCCGCTAGGTGATAATATGAATCCCAAGAATTCAACTTCAGTCACGTTGAAAACACATTTTTCCAACTTAGCGAAAAGTTTGAGTTGACGCAATCTCTCGAGGACCATTTTCACGTGTTTCCGATGTTCAGTTTCCGATGAAGAATAAACGAGGATGTCGTCAATGTAAACAACAACACACACATCTATGAGCTCTCTGAGGACATCGTTCATAAAATATTGAAAGGTGGCCGGGGCATTGCAAAGTCCGAAGGGCATGACCTGATATTCAAATAGCCCATACTTGGTGTGGAAGGCCGTCGCCCATTCATCGCCCTCTTTTACTCGTACCAAGTGGTAGGCTCCTCTAAGATCCAGCTTTGTATATATGCATGCTTTTCTGACTTGGTCCAGGAGTTCAGGGATCAAAGGTAACGGATATCTATTCTTAACGGTGATCTGGTTCAGGGCGCGATAATCTATACAAGTTCTAAGGTCGCCTTCTTTTTTTGGAACGAAGAACAAAGCTGAGGAAGCAGGGGACTTGGAAGGACGAATAAACCCATTCGCTAGGTATTGATCCAGGTATTGTCGGAGGTGAAGATTCTCAGGCTCGGTGAGGGCATAAATTCTACTACAAGGAGGAGTAGATCCAGGTATCAGGTCTATCTGGCAGTCATAAGACCTATGAGGAGGTAGAGAGTTAGCCTGATCCTTCCGGAAAACATCTTGGAATTCTAGGTATTCAGGAGGTAACTGGGGAGCCTCCGAGGAAATTGCTGCCAGTGCAACACCAGGTCGAGGGTGACAAGTAGAGACACATTCTGGAAACTGAACCGTTCTTGCTCGCCAATCAATCTGAGGATTGTGCTTCTCTAACCAAGGAATTCCTAGAATAATCTGGAACTGAGGGGCCTTGATCACATCGAACACGATCTTCTCATGGTGTCCATCTTGACTTACTAGCGTCACTTCTTGGGTGGTATGCGTTACTGGTCCGGAGGCTATCTCCGTACCATCCACCGTAGTAATGACGTCCTTTAGAGCCTTTGGACAAAGAGTCAGATTCATCCTCAAAACCATTTCATGATCCACATAATTGCCGATGGCACCGCTGTCGACGTAAGCTTCAATCGCATGTAATCGATCCGGATGTTCAGGGCTAATGAGGACCATAGGTATCATGAAATGCGAGGTCACGGAACTGGTTTTAACGCTCGGCAAGAGGACCTCTATTCTTGTCGGGCGAGGTCGTTTCCCTGCTCAGAGTTTGTGACCCTGGTAACTGCAGCTCCTACTGCCTTCTTGGCTGGTTTCACCGGACAGTCTCGAAGAAAGTGCCCCGAGTTTCCGCAATAGAGGCATAATTGCAGTTGTTTTCTCCTTTCCCGCTCCTTTTCTGTTAGTGGTCCTTTCAGGCCCCCTATTTGGATGGGTTCCCCGGAGTCTACTCCTTTGGTAGGAGTTGGTGGTTTGGAAAATACTCGAGCATCAAACTTGGAACGATCGGCCTTCCTGTTCTGCAGTCTGTGGTCAATTTGAACGACTAAGTCAATATAGTCCGAACAGTCTTGCGGGGGATTAACTACTTGGGCTAACACATCTTTGAGCTCTCCACGTAGACCTCTATAAAACAGCGTAATCCTTTTGTCCTCAGGCCATCGAGTTTCCACTATCAGTCTGTTGAAAGACGCAATATAAGCCAAAAGGTCTTGATTACCCTGTCGCAATGAAAGGAGCTCATTGTCCAAGGCCTGCCCCTGTGAATGTCTTGCAAACAGTTTTTCCATACTGAGCTGAAAAGCTTGAAAATCATGGAGAACCGGATCATCTTGATTAACTAGAGGGATCGACCAGTCTGCCGCATTGCCACTAAGGTACGAAAGCACGAAAGCTACCTTAGCTTGATCAGTTGGAAAGGCTGCTGGCCGGCATAAGAAGTGCAACCGGCACTGATTAATAAATACTGCAAACCTCTTTGGGTCACCAGAAAATCGTTCGGGCGGAGCCAGAGGTACATTCCCAGGTAGGTTGATCTGCACTGGGTTCTTAGAGGATGTTGAAGGAAGATTTGCCCCTGATGCGGGTAACGGAGTTTGTCCGGCTTGTGACTGTAGCAATTGTCTAGCGAGATTGTCTGTTCGCTCCTTGGAAATAATCAGTTCCCTTCTTAGAGCATTCGTTTCCTGACGGGCTGCATGCACTTCTGCTCTTAGTTCCCCAAGTAACTGGGCTAGCTGGTCGGTATCCGAGGTTTCCATAGCGCCTGGGTGGGAGTTTTGCGGTAGGCTTTGCGTTCTGTAACGCTCACCTGATTCCCGCAGAGGCGCCGGTCTTGACTGGGTGAATGCCGTATCTTCAAAGGTGATGTGTAACACACGGTTGGCTCTTTGGGCTGGACCTCTGTGCACTGTATGTCTGACTCGAAGAGTAAGATGTCTGCAGATAGAAAATATGGGATTAATGAACTGGGGTTATTGGGTGCCTCTCTCCTCTTCCCTTTCTCTTCTCCTGTAGAACCCCAAAGGTTAACGCCCTCACCTTAGGTAAGTGAACGCCGAGCTCTCCATCTGCCTCGGGGCAGGGTGCCGTAACCAGTTTCTTCACTGGATAAGGGTGCAGGCCTCTTGACCTCAGAGGACTGCTGTCCGTCGTTAACTGCACGAACGGTAAGTTCTGGGCACTTCAAATGTCTTAAAAGTCTTTTGTAATGATATCTCTTGTTTTGCAGGGTTCCGGCGATGGCGGATGGCGGGCTGATGAGAGTTGAGGATCGAACCCGCGTGAGGAATAGAAGCGCCTGGAAGCACGTAAGTAAGCGCTTGTAGCCTGCTTCACGATGCGCACTAACTGTCCCTTTTATCTTGCAGGTACAAGTTCGGAGCTTTAGAGAAGCTGAAGGGTGCTGGAATACCCACTGGATTCCGCGTGGGAAGGAGTAATGGCACGTGAGTAATAAAGTTGCCCAATGTCTTTAAACGCACCTTCTTTTGTCTTTCAGATGCGGGATGCAGCGCCGAAGGCCTCCGGAGCGTGCGAAGAGCTGGTAAGCTTTTGTCTTTCAGATGCCGGAATGCAGTGCGAAGACCTCCGGAGCATGCGAAGAGTAGGTAAGCCTTTGTCTTTCAGATGCCGGAATGCAGCGCGAGGCGTTGGTGACAGCCGATGGACCAGGTAAGAGATGCGCTGCCCCTGAAGACCGTAGTGCTAACCTGTTCTTTCTTTGTCTTTACAGGTGCTGCTGAAGACTGGATTCCAGGATGGTAAGCCTTTGTTCCCTTAGGCCCAGGATCAGAAGCAGAAGACACGATGAGCGTTCTGCTGCAGAGAATGCAGAATAACGCAAAGCAAGATTCATCCATCGGGTGTGGTTTAAATAGCCTCCTGTAGTGCTTAGGTGTCTCCTTCCACAGCCACGCCTAGGTAAGAAAAGAGTTCCTGCTTTCCAGAAGAGTTCCAGTGTTCTGAACCTAGGGAGTGGCTCCTGCCCCACCCAACAGGAAAAGTAGTCCCAAATAGAAGAGGATCAGGGGTTCAACTGGCAGGTAAGTAAGCAGCATGGTCTGCTGCAGGTAAGTCCATCCAAGCATTATGAGCCCGGCGCTTCCAGCGCTGGGACTGGGCATCTTTTTGTGAGCCTGGTGCCACTGGCGCCAGGACAGGGTCCAAAAGGTCCCAATTGGGACTGGCTGGCACTCAGAACCGGGGTTATGGCTCTGCTTCCAAGGGAGTCGGGCAAGTCCTGATCTTTTGGAAGCAGAGATCATGACAGCGTCCCCGAAAGCGGACATCCAGTCCCCAAGGAAGGACCCAGCAACCCCATATAGGGGCCCTTTGGACAGGCTCATAAAAGACATCAGTCCTGGCGCCATAGGCGCCAGGCTCATTATGGAAGTGCTTGGGTGCACTAACCTGATGCAGACCATGCTGCAGGATCCCGGTCTCCTTGATGCCTGAAAGGAACTACTTTACCTGTGGGACTAATTTACCATCCGGGCGTGGTCGGGGAAGGATACATACCTGATTGGAGGAAGGATACATACCTGGAACTTCTTCCAAGGCTATTTAAACCCCACCCGAACAGCCACACGTGCTTCGCGTTGTTCTGCATCTAGCAGCTGGATGCTCACTGTGTCTGCTCCTGCATCCTGACTTCTGCCACGCCTGCCAGCATCCTGGATCACCTGCAAAGGAAGAGAAGAAGAGAACAGAAGAAGGAAAGGTCCTTACCTGCTAAATCCGCATCCTGGAGACATCTCGCCGACAATCCTGAAAAGGAAGACTTTAATTTAAAAGCTCATCGCGTCGATCACTGCAGCACCGCATTCCACTCACCTTTACAGGGCGCCTCCATGTTCAGCAGCGATCATCCGGATTCGCAGTCAGGCCTCAGCGCCTAGGGAGAAAAAGACCAGAACAAAAGGTGAGAGAGAGAAGGGAATAAGGAAAGCTAAATCTCCATGTTAAGACTTACCTGTTGATTCATTCCCTCTTCATTTCGGGTCCGCGCCGCATCCTGGCATTTCCGGACCCCGGCCGCTAAGGGGAAAAAGAGACATCAGCGTTAATGAGCGAATGAAAAGACATTACCAAAAAACGCTCATTAAAGACTTACCTGATTTCTACAAGGATTTCACCTCTCATCTCGGGTCGGTGCCTGCTCCCCGGCATTCCGTACCCCGGCCCCTATGGGGAAAAAGACACTAGCATTAGTACATTAATGCATGGACACAAGGGGAACCTCAAATCAAAAAACTTAACTGGAAGCCAAGCATTTTTGGTTCTCACCAATCCGAAAATCCAGTGAAGTAACTGGATACCAACGCGCCCCTGCATCAGAAGCAGGATGGAGAGCTCGTCCTTCCAGACCCTAAGGTGAGACGCTACGAGGAATCACAGAAGGGTTTCGAGGAGGGTGAGAGGGGAAAGTGGGAGGCTGATTGCATTACCCCGCAGACAGTTAATCCCCTATTTTCGCCTACAGAAGGATACTTCTGTGAGCCAGACAAGCCAGATTTTCGGGCCCGGTCCAGTCCGTCTTCCGAACCCTGCGCATCACCTTAGAAGAGGTCACAGCAGTGCGAACCAGGCCAGCGCCTCCGTGGGAGTCAGGTGAGCGTTACAGAACGTGAAGCCTTCCTACAAATTCCCACCCAGGCGCTATGGAAAGTTCTGAGACTGATCAGTTGGCCCAATTACTGGGGGAATTACGGGCCGAAGTACATGCCGCTCGTCAAGAGACTAATGCCCTCAGGAGGGAATTAATAATATCAAAGGAAAGAATTGATGACCTGGCCAGACAGCTTTTGCAAGGTCAAGCTGGGCAAACTCCTCTACCCGGTTCCGGAGGGAACCCCGCTCCTGTGGTTTCCAGTAACCCTGTGCAGATTAATCTACCTGGAAACATGCCGCTGGACCCACCCGAACGCTTTGCTGGGGACCCCAAACGATTCGCCGTATTCATGAATCAGTGACGTTTGCACTTCCTATGCAGACCTGGGGCCTTCCCTAATGATCAGACCAAGGTAGCCTTTGTATTGTCATACCTCAGCGGCTGCGCTGCCGATTGGTCAGTTCCACTGGTTACTCAAGATGACCCGATTCTCTGTGATTTTCAAAGGTTTCAAGCAAGCATGGAAAGGTTATTTGCTCGACACTCTCAGGGGCAGGCTCTGGATGACGAACTTCTATCCCTGCGACAGGGCAATCAGGACCTCCTATATTGCAACCTTCAATAGACTAATTGTGGAAACGGGATGGCCAGAGGATAAAAGAGTCACGTTGTTTTATCGAGGCCTACGCAGAGAATTTAAAGATGTCTTAGCCCAAGTTGTAAATCCGCCCCAAGAATGCACAGAGTATATAGACTTAGTGGTCCAATTGGATCACAGACTTCAAAACAGAAAAGCAGATCGGTCCAGGTTTGAGACCCGGGTGTTGGTCAAGACCCATGCTAATCCCAAGGGAGTTGATGTCTCTGAGCCTGTGCAAATTGGAGGGGTTAAAGGACCCTTAACTCAAAAGGAACGTGAAAGGAGGCAGTAGTTAAAATTATGTCTTTATTGTGGGAATTCTGGACACTTTCTACGAGATTGCCCGGCAAAACCGCCCCGAAAGTCGGTAGGAGCCGCTGATAAAAACCATGAAGACTCTGTTTCGGGAAACGACTCCGCCCGACAAGTGTAGGGGTCCGCTTGCCGAGCTTGAAAACTAACTCTCAGACCTCGCATTTCATTGTGCCAATGGTTCTCGTAGATCCAGAACAGCCTAAGCGTTTGCTTGCAATAAAGGCATACATCGATAGGGGGCTATTGGAAACTGTGGATTGTGAATTGGTCTCTAGGATTAACCTCCCTCTCCGTCCTAAAACCAGCAAAGATGTCATCACCACAGTCGATGGAACTGAAATTGCCTCTGGACCGGTAACACATTCCACTACTGAGGTGACTCTTATTGGTCCCGACGGCCATCGGGAGGGTGTTGTGTTTGATGTAATCAAGGCTCCACAGTTTCAGGTTATTCTTGGAATCCCTTGGTTAGAGACACATAATCCTCGAATTGATTGGTGAGCTAAGAGAATAACCTTCCCGGATTGTACACAAACCTGCTACCCAGAAAACCTGAAGATTAATCTAGCATCTGTAACCTCTGTCTCCATGCAACTACCTCCGGAATACCAAGACTTTCAGGAAGTCTTCCCAAAGGAACAGGCCAACATGTTACCTCCTCACAGATCGTACGATTGCCAAATCGATCTGGTGCCCGGTGCACAACCCCCTTGTAGCAGGATTTATGCCCTTACCGAACCTGAGAATCTGCATTTGAGACAATATTTGGATCAATACCTAGCTAATGGTTTTATTCACCCGTCAAAGTCCCCGGCATCCTCGGCTTTGTTCTTTGTGCCCAAAAAAGAAGGCGACCTTAGAACTTGTATCGATTACCGCGCATTGAACCAGATAACGGTTAAAAACCGTTATCCTCTGCCTCTTATCCCTGAACTCCTTGACCAGGTGAAGGACGCTTGCATATACACCAAGTTAGATCTCCGGGGGGCTTATCATCTGGTACGAGTTAAAGAAGGCGACGAATGGAAAACTGCCTTCCGTACTAAATACGGATTATTCGAGTACCAGGTGATGCCTTTTGGATTGTGTAACGCGCCAGCTGCCTTCCAATACTTCATGAATGATGTCGTTCGGGAACTCATCGATGTTTGTGTTGTCGTATATATCGATGACATTCTGGTGTACTCCTCTTCGGAATCTGATCACAGAAAACACGACAGGGCAGTACTTGAAAAACTGCGCCAACACAAACTATTTGCTAAATTGGAGAAATGTGTTTTCCATACCACAGTAGTCGAGTTTCTAGGTTTCATCCTGACACCCAAAGGAGTCCGAATGGACTCAAGAAAAGTGGATGCCATCCTCAAATGGCCATCACCTAGCTCTGTAAAAGGGGTTCAAAGCATGCTCGGCTTTGCCAATTTCTATCGCAGGTTTATCCCGGATTTTCACGCGTGGTACAACCCATTACTGCACTCTTGAGGAAAAATAAACGTTTTGAATGGTCTGATGAAGCCGAGCAGGCCTTTCAGGATTTAAAAGCTAAGTTTACCTCCGCACCTATATTAAAACACCCGCGTCCAGATCTCCCTTATGTCGTCGAGACTGACGCATCCAGTCTAGCCATGGGAGCTGTCCTGTCCCAAAGAGATCCCGAAACCAACCAACTGCATCCCGTAGCATTTTGGTCCAGAAAATTCTCGGCACCCGAGGTTAATTATGCAATCACGGACAAAGAACTGTTAGCCATTAAGTCCGCTTTTAAAGCCTGGCTGCATTATCTGCTTGGCGCTCGACATACCATCACAGTGATCACTGATCACCGGAATTTACAGTATTTGAAAACCGCCAAGGCTCAGTCATCACGGCAGCTCCGATGGGCTTTGTTTTTCGCTGAATTTGATTTCGTGATTACCTATCGACCTGGCTGCAAGAATGGCAAAGCAGACGCCTTATCCCGAATTGGAATGGGAGAATCTGATACAAACTCAGAACCAGTACCAATAATTCCCGAACAGAGGATTCTAGGCATGACTTCGTTACAGACGCTTGAAGCCATTCAAGCAAGAGTGAAACAACTCCTGGACCCTACAACCTTACAGGATTGGATACAAAAGGGATCAGACTTTACCATAGATAATGGTTTAGCTTATTTCCAAGGACGCTTATTCCTGCCACATAAGGAATTACACAAACTAGTTATTTCTGGTTATCATGATGCATTAATATAGGGACACCCCGGTATTGCCAAGACAGAGGAAAAGGTGAAACGACAATTTTGGTGGCCCTCTTGGCGAAAAGATGTTAAATCTTTTGTGATGTCCTGTGGTGTTTGCGCCCAAAATAAAAGTCAAAAGAAAAGACCAGCCGGTCTCCTTCAACCTCTAGGCATACCGCCAGCACCCTGGCACACCCTATCAATGGATTTTATTACGGACCTGCCTCCTTGTTCGGGGTACAATAGTATTCTGGTAATTGTGGATTTGTTTTCCAAAATGCCCACTTTATTCCTTTGAAAGGTTTACCTTCAGCTTCTGTCCTAGCCAAAGAATTCCTCGAAAATATTGTTCGGCTACATGGATTCCCATCTATACTAATCTCTGACTGGGGAAGCCAATTCATTTCCCACTTCTGGCGCAAATGTTGTCAAATGGCGCAGATCGACGTAAGATTATCGACCAGTCACCACCCTCAGACCGATGGTCAGAACGAGAGGACAAATCAGACCCTTGAGCAATACTTACGGTGTATGTTACAGCAATCTGAAAGCAACTGGAAAGACATCCTTTGGATAGCCGAATACGCATATAATAATTCGGTACACTCTGGAACTGGCCACAGTCCTTTTTATACTTTGTTTGGGCATCACCCTCGAACCTCAAACCTTGACTCACCTCAGAACCTCGGAATGCCTGCAGTAGAACATCTGCAGTCTACAATTACCCAAGCCTTCAAAGAGGCAACTGCGCATTTACAACAAGCCAAGAGAAAATACAAGGAGAATGCTGATCTACATTGGAGTGAAGCACCTCCGTATCAGATTGGGGATCAAGTGTGGTTAGCTACCAGACATTTACCACTCAAAGGGCCTCGAACTTTTAACCCAAAATATCTGGGACCTTATTCTATTACGGCAATAATTAACCCAGTGGCTGTTAAACTTGATTTACCAGCTAGTATGCAAATTCACCCTGTTTTTCATGTGTCACTTCTGAAACCAGTGTTACCCGGAACCCGACTACTCAAACCTCCAGAACCTATTCTAATAGATGGGGAGCCCGAATTCGAAGTGAAGAACATTTTAGACTCAAAAATGTTTAGGTCAAAACTGTTCTACCTAATTGATTGGAAGGGGTACGGACCTCAGGAGAGGTTGTGGGAACCCAGCGACCATGTGCATGCACCTCGATTAGTCAGGAAATTCCACCGACTCTTCCCAGACAAACCAAAACCCCCGGAGGGAACAACCTTGGGAGGGGCCTTGGGGGGAGTGCTGTCATGATGCCCGCTCCCGGGGAGCCGGTTCAAGCCCTGTGTCCCCGAAAGCGGACATCCAGTCCCCAAGGAAGGACCCAGCAACCCCATATAGGGGCCCTTTGGACAGTGTCCTGGTGCCTATGGCGCCAGGCTCATAAAAGACATCAGTCCTGGCGCCATAGGCGCCAGGCTCATTATGGAAGTGCTTGGGTGCATTTACCTGATGCAGACCATGCTGCAGGATCCCGGCCTCCTTGAGGCCTGAAAGGAACTACTTTACCTGTGGGACTAATTTACCATCCGGGCATGGTGGGGGAAGGATACATACCTGATTGGAGGAAGGATACATACCTGGAACTTCTTCCAAGGCTATTTTAACCCCACCCGAACAGCCACACGTGCTTCGCGTTGTTCTGCATCTAGCAGCTGGACGCTCACCGTGTCTGCTCCTGCATCCTGACTTCTGCCACGCCTGCCAGCATCCTGGATCACCTGCAAAGGAAGAGAAGAAGAGAACGGAAGAAGGAAAAGTCCTTACCTGCTAAATCCGCATCCCGGAGACATCTCGCCGACAATCCTGAAAAGGAAGACTTTTATTTAAAAGCTCATCGCATCGATCGCTGCAGCGCCGCATTCCACTCACCTTTACAGGGCGCCTCCATGTTCAGCAGCGATCATCCGGATTCGCAATCACGCCCCAGCGCCTAGGGAGAAAAAGACCAGAACAAAAGGTGAGAGAGAGAAGGGAATAAGGAAAGCTAAATCTCCATGTTAAGACTTACCTGTTGATTAATTCCCTCTTCATTTCGGGTCCGCGCCGCATCCTGGCATTTCCGGACCCTGGCCCCTAAGGGGAAAAAGAGACATCAGCGTTAATGAGCGAATGAAAAGACATTACCAAAAATCGCTCATTAAAGACTTACCTGATTTCTACAAGGATTTCACCTCTCATCTCGGGTCGGTGCCTGCTCCCCGGCATTCCGTACCCCGGCCCCTATGGGAAAAAGACACTAGCATTAGTACATTAATGCATGGACACAAGGGGAACCTCTTATCAAAAAACTTACCTGGAAGCCAAGCAAGTTTGGTTCTCACCAATCCGAAAATCCAGTGAAGTAACTGGATACCAACGCACCCCTGCATCAGAAGCAGGATGGAGAGCTCGTCCTTCCAGACCCTAAGGTGAGACACTACGAGGAATCACAGAAGGGTTTCGAGAAGGGTGAGAGGGGAAAGTGGGAGGCTGATTGCATTACCCCGCAGACAGTTAATCCCCTATTTTCGCCTACAGAAGGATACTTCTGTGAGCCAGACAAGCCAGATTTGGGGGCCCGGTCCAGTCCGTCTTCCGAACCCTGCGCATCACCTTAGAAGAGGTCACAGCAGCAGGAACCAGGCCAGCGCCTCCGTGGGAGTCAGGTGAGCGTTACAGATCAACTTTCACAGAGAGTCTATTGGGCACATTTCTATATTCACAGAGTGGCTATTGGACACACTTCTAAGTTCAACTTTCACAGAGGGTCTATTGGGCGTACTTCTAAGTTCATCTTTCACAGAGAGTCTATTGAACACACTTCCAAGTTCAACTTTAACAGAGGGCCAATTGAGACACTTATATAACCACAGAAAGGTTATTGGGCACACTTCCAAGTTCAACTTTCACAGAGAGTCTATTGGGCACAGTTCTAAGTTCAACTTTCACAGAGAGTCTATTGAGCACACTTCTAAGTTCAACTTTCACAGAGGGCCAATTGAGACACTTATATATTCACAGAAAGGTTTTTGGGCGCACTTCTAAGTTCAACTTTCACAAATCAACTTTGTACAGTGAGGCTATTAAGGACAATCCTAAGTTAAGTGGTAGGGTAGTATGGCGTGAAGTAGTTGCCTCAGACCCCGCCCTTGCCACACTTACTTATTGTTGTCTTCTTGCTTCTCCTGCGGATACCTGCAGATACCATCTGGATTCGTCTCTACAGGAGTCGTCCTTTGCCTCAGGTCTTTAGCCGATGGGCTGCTGGGCAGGGGGCTGCCCTGGGGGAGCTGGTAATGGGGGGGAGTTTACTGGTTGGACCAATCAGAGCTGGATGGGCGGGTCGGGAGGTGGGTCAGGAGGCGGGAGGGAGTGAAATCAGGAAGAGGGAGCGGGGTGGGAACGGGAATAGAGGCACGCAACGAGGGGGCTTGGGGGCCTGGTTGGAGATTGGAAAAAGGGTTGGAGGGCCTTTAGAAGCACAAACACACTCACCAGCAGTTTGTGGCCAAGAGGGGCACAGAGCAGCTACGATGCTGCTAGGCCTGCAAACACAGTCCTGGTGGATCAATCAGAGCTGGATGGGCGGGTTGGGAGGTGGGAGGGAGTGAAATCAGGAAGAGGGAGCGGGGTGGGAACGGGGATGGAGGCACGCAACGAGAGGGCTTGGGGGCCTGGTTGGAGACTGCAAAAACGGTCGGAGGGCCTTTCGAGGCACAAACACACTCACCGCCAGTTCGTGGCCAAGAGGGGCACAGAGCAGCTACGACGCTGCTAGGCCTGCAAACACAGTCCTGGTAGACCAATCAGAGCTGAGTGGGCGGGTCGGGAGGCGGGAGGGAGTGAAATCAGGAAGAGGGAGTGGGGTTTGAATGGGGATGGATGCACGCAACGAGCTCCATCAGGACACAGGGGCAACTAGGTCCTGCATTAGGGAAGGAAAGTTTAACTCGCAGGTGAAGCTATACACACTCAAGGATTCTCTGGGGCTCGAGGACTGGTTCCTTTCACTGATAACATCTCCTTATCTGTTGGAGACCACGACCTGTCTCTACCACTGCAATACTCAAAGCAATCGCCAGTAAACATACTAGGGAGAGACATCATGAGCAGGTTGAACATGACTATATCCTTTACTGAAAAGGTAATAGTGTGCTCCACAGCAGGCATCAACATGCTCACAGCAGGACACATACTTCAGGCTTACTGCGGCAAAACAGTAGCAAGGGCACAGCCGGTGGATGGGGACCTCTTCCAATATGGTACGGACATGGTACTACCATGCTTAACGGGAATTGAGGGCAAGGTGTGAAGGAGACCAGCAGGTTACCTTTTCAGACCTGAAACACCAACCAGTGAAGGAGAAGGGGCTATAATATCAGTGGACATAGAAAGCATTGTGGCAACCACAGACTACATTGCAGTCCACGCCCAGGATGGGGAAGGGAAATGGAGAGCAGTAATAGCACTGGCAGAAGGATGCAGGCTAACATAGGTGTCAGATGAGGAGCTGTTTTCAGATGGAGCAGGAGATGGGGAGATGGTGTTCCAGATGAACGTTTATATTTGGCTGAGAGTGACATACAAAGAGGTAGCACAAAAATGGCAATGGCACTAGAAGCACCTACCACTACCCAGGTACCCTTCTACGAGGAAGATCCAGCTGCAGTACCTGCCTCTCTATGGACCACTAGTCCATATGACATAGGCTGTATGAAGAGCATTGGAGGAGTAAAAATAAAGCTAAAGAAAGGTGCAATGCTGCCCAGGGTGAACCAGTACCCACTATCCAAAGAAGTTGATGAAGGGATCTATGAAACAATAACTGCCCTAGTGGATAGAGGAATATTGGTATCATCAGAATCTCTGTGCAATACTGCAGTGTATCCGGTGTGCAAGGCAAAAGGAGGGTCATGGCATTTTATACAAGATTTGAGGCCCCTCAACAATATTGTAGAGGCAGAATACCCCATAGCAGCTAACCCAGCCACTATACTGTGCGGGATACCAGCAGAGGCGTCACGTTTCACTGTGATCGATCTCAAGAACACCTTCTTCTCAATACCTCTACACCCTGATTCACAAGACTTAACGAGCTTCACATACCGTAACACAAAGTGGAAACACACTAGACTACCCCAAGGGTACTGCGAGTCACCGTCCATCTTTAACAGAGTAATACAAATGGATTTAGGAAACATAGAGATGGAGAGTACGGTGCTGCAATATGTAGATGACATCATCATTGTCATACACTTGTGTATAGGTGCGTTATAAATGCCATATCATATCATATCATACTGCAGTGATGAAAGCAGTACTGACACAAAAAACAAGCATGGGACATAAGCCAGTGGCATTTTACAGTGGCCATTTGGATCCTGTAATGATGGGTCATTTCCTGTGTGAACAGAGCCTAACCGCAGCACCATTTGCAGTAGAAAAATCCTCCTCAATAACAATGGGATGCCCCACAACACTGTACGTGGAGCACACTCTCTTTGCAATACTGACCAAGCCAAAATCAAAATGACCACACAAAGAGCTACAGGTTACGAGATTATACTGTCCAGACCGGACTAAGAGATAGGGTGGTAAGGCAAACGTGGGAGCAGTTTTTCACCTGGGCATTGAATGATTATTTGATAAGCAGGGCTTAAATAAAAATACTAACAATAATAACGCATATTTTGAGAGATTTTCATACAATAATAACACATATTTTGAGAGATTTTCATGCTGGCACCTATACCATCTAAAGTAAAGGAGCTGCAGGACCGCAGCAAAGGTAACAGAGATATGCCGGTGGTATTAGCAACTGTAATAAAAATGATAGGGATATTCTTTACCACTGGTTTGATTACTGCCGCTGTCTTGCAGGCATACTATGCTTTTTACGTGATGGCATCTCCCTCTTCTAACATCTCCCCTACCATGGCTGCAACAAGCACAGTGTCAGGAGGTACAAGTAGTACAAGGCCCAAAATAAAGAGGTATAAACGTAGTGTCTCTATTGATGCACATGGGGTCGACATGTACATTACAGAATCCACACACGTCTCTAACAACATGTGGTATAAGCACATGTCCAAAATTGGTAAGGATATGACTAAGGACAACTGGTATGTGTGCTCATTGATCCCATACGCCATGAGCACCTCAAGAACGTTTGTGGTTACTGAAGTGCCTGCGACAACTGCTGAATGCTTGTTGTATCAAGCATTGTTCCAAACACGTGGGCGATTCCAAGGGAAAATAGCAAAACTAAGATGGAAATCAAGATCAACGTACCCCTCTGAAGATAACTTCATTAAAACACTACCAATGTATGACGAATCGTGGCAACTGACTAAAGGGCTCAAGTACATAACAGAGGGACCCAACAAAGGAGAGACAGAAGAAGTTACACTAAATTACCTACCATGCGAGTGGTGCGTAAAAGAAGTTGCTGTAGAACCAGGGTGCTGGGAAAGGCCATTGATATTAATATTTGGTCGGTATACACTAAAGATGGATGGGTGGACCGAGTTGTGGGGAGCAAAATATTGACTTTGGCAAAGTCTCCGGTGATGACGGTGCAAATAGAAAATGACAAATGCTACAAGGAATGGACAAAGAGTGCAGCACTGGTGACATGGTTAGATAAAGAGGAGGAACCTATAACAATACTTCCACTCACTGCGCCCACACTGTGTTACCAGCATGATGGAGAATTTGACATTGGAGTAAATGAAGGTTGCAAGAGAACAATAAAGATTCCTGAGGGGGGTGCAGGAACTGCAATTCTGATGGATCACTTTTGGGCCTGTAGATCGAAGGCATACAACAGCTTTCCACCGTTGTGGAATGGAGTGTTCACCATGGTACACATCAACGTACCAACAGTGGTACTACCACAGAAACACGTTAACATGGAGAGCTTCCCTAAGATGGATGAAGGAAATAAAAGGAAGAAAAGGTCACTGAAGATGGGAGGAGGAAAGCAACTGAACTACACTGCCCATATATCAAGAGTAAAAAGACAAGGAGAACCACTGACAGCGAACTACCTGTGGGGAAAGTCAGAAACTGCCCTAAGCAACATCCCACCACCACATAGACTATTTAGCAGAGCGGCTATGTTCTTTTCATCCATCAAACACCCATGGGTACAGGCATATGCAAATGTGAAGTGGCTTCAGATCACTAGATGGGATCTAATGGTGACAATAAATTCAACGGTTAACGGATTGAACGCAATAAAGGAAGAACTAAGAGCGATAAGGAAGGTGGCCCAACAGAACAGATATGTGCTGGACCTCCTAACAGCAAAGCGCAAAAAGTGGAAGCTCGTGTTGCACGTATGGCAAGTACGAGGAGACAAGAGAGTGGATAACTTTGTGGTCGACAAGTCGACCAGAGGGTGGACTGAAGAGGGAAAATGGGATGATCCCTTCCCCCGATTCTCATCCAGACCATGGCCTAGGACGTCATGACCCAAGCACCAACCGCGAGAGGAATTCGACCCACCCACTGCCACCCCATACATCAAGATCCACTGTGGCCAAGCCCCACACAGCAGGGAAGCTGCCCGTCAATAAAAGCACGTGCTGGAACCTCTTGTTGCCTTTCCTGACAAGGAGCTGGAGCTCCCCATCCACTTGCAGGAGCAGTGGCATGCCTGGAGGCATGATCGACTCCAAGATAGGCCCCCTGCCATACCCTGCCGCAACGTTGATGCCCACAGCGTAACTCTGCCGACCGAGCATCATTTTCACGAAGCCTTGATAATATTGGCTCAATTGACACCCATCTCTGTATGGGGCTCTGTTTCATCAGCTGCGCATTACTTCGCTACTATTGGAATCCCCACCATTGTGAGACACGAGGTTCCAGCCACTTCCAAATGGCTGCCCGCCATCTACTCACCTACTTCCTTGTGTTCAAACACAGAGTAACCTGCATCCAACTCTGATTGGCTGCCCGCCTGCATTTTAATCCAATTGCAAGCCGGCAGGCTCAAGCCGGCCCACCTCCAAAGGCACACTTCCTAAGGCACCATATCCTGTCGTGAGCCTGTCAGGAGCTGTCGAGCCTAGGGCCACCACCCTTGCTCCCTCTGTGACGGTCACCTGCAGCCGACACTGTTTGACTGGGTAAGCGTGCTGCCATCTAACTTTACAGCCTCTCCCATGCCGCTCCTAACATGAAACTGTATCACTGCTTGTTTCACTGACCCCAAGTTCCACTTTGTTTGAATCAACATGGCTCTTCTAGTCAACGTGCAAACTCCTACCCCACCCACTTACTGCTACGGCCTACAAACTTTCTAACCCACCCATGGTCGCAACTACAACTCATTAGCATTGTGCATATGCCGTACATAGGGAGACAAATGTTGTGCTGCATTTAAACACGCCACCTGCATTTAAGGTACGATCTAGACCTGCACTCCTGGTTAGGGCGATACTTGATTCTGCGCATTCTGATCCCTACTCATGGTGTTATTTAGACCCCTGACACACCAGGTCTTTATGTATCACTGATCATTTGATACCTCTCCATTGTGCATCTCAATCCTACACCCTTTCTACAATACTGTGCTTATATGCCACACTGTGTTTAGAGTCCTGCTGCATTGAGCCTAAATGCATGCTTTATCAGGCCACTTTGCATCACTGCTTTATGTTTCCTTTCCATGGGGTTATCCAGACTCATGCATCCTGGATATAGCCACCATAGTAGGTATATATCCCCATCTGTGTACTCCTTGGCCAATGTAGAATCTGCCTATTGGTGTGCACCTAGCCAAAGTTGAATCTGCCTATTGGTGTGCACCTAGCCAAGGTTGAATCTGCCTATTGGTGTGCACCTAGCCAAGGTTGAATCTGCCTATTGGTGTGCACCTAGCCAAGGTTGAATCTGCCTATTGGTGTGCACCTAGCCAAGGTTGAATCTGCCTATTTGTGTGCACCTAGCCAAGGTTGAATCTGCCTATTGGTGTGCACCTAGCCAAAGTTGAATCTGCCTATTGGTGTGCATCTTAAGCCCTTGTCGAACCTGCCTACCCTAGTCCTATACCCTAGATCACACCTTAGCCAAGACCATGCTCACCTGGTTCACACTCACCATGTTCCCTTTCTGTGTCATGCAAGATAGTGTACCTTGCAGCGGTAATAACTACATAGCTTTCAGCAAAGGCCTAGCCAAACTTGGATGCCTGAGACACTCCCCCATCCCCTGCCCCACACCCTTCCTGCCCACCAGGTCACCCTTCCCATCTAGCTACCTCCATATCCACAACACCAAAGACAGTGACCGCCCAGTTAACACCCTAACCAACATTATCTCTTATAGAACTCTGCGTCACCATAGACCAAGCGTTCCATGTTTGACAGAAGACGCCAATATTAGTTTTAAGCCCAACCTCACCAAACCTAGTACTAAGCCCTTCACAACCAAGCCACCGGGAAACACACTCACAGTCAACCCTAACCTCACAGCCCGGAACAATAGACTAGGCACCAGACTCCCCCTTATGATTAGTAAGCTTTTTGCCAAACCCCACACTAAGACTAATAAAAATTATACAGCCTCTAACAAGCCTAAATCACTCTCCCTAAAAGGAGCACTACTAAATGTCAGGTCCCTTGTTGCCCATCCTACAGAAATCGCTGACATCATCCTGACTAACAATCTTGACTTCCTCGCCATAACAGAAACTTGGCTACATGAGGCAGCAGGACCTTATTTAACCTTAGCTATTCCTGACAAATATTCCATCCTCAGAGCCGACAGACCCAATGCTCGGGGGGAGGTGTAGCTATCATCTTTAAATCCTCTTTAGACCTTTGATCAATCACTTCCCCTCCACTAAAATCATGCGAGCATCTTACAATCAAGTTGCAAACCTCTCCCAATAGCACAATCTCCATTCACCTAATATATAGACCCCCAGGCCCTCCTGGAGTCTTTGAGGAAGACAGCACCTCTCTAATAGCTTAGAACTCTAAGCCATCAGCACAAATTATCATCCTCAGAGATTTTAACCTTGGGTACAATGATCACAATAACTCTCCAGCCTCCTCCTTAGCTAACGCTCTAGCTGAGCATGGGGTCACACAACTTAGCTCACAACCTACTCATCAGAAAGGTAGAATCATCGACTTGGTAGCTGCTCTCAATTGCAATATGACTTGCAAAGCCCCCTAACCTCTTGCATGGACTGACCACCATCTCATCCCATTAGATATTAATATCAACAACCTAGATCCAAAAAACTACCCTACTGCACCAGCCTGTCCAACCAGGAATAAGCATAATATCACTGCTGAAGCCCTAATACCTTTGGTCCTTCCTACTCTCAACGCACCTCCGGCCAATGCCGACCTCAACCTATTGGTCAACACCTACAATGATTCCATGGCCAATGCCATTGATACCATCCCCCCATTGAAATTGCGCAAAGGAAAACCTAGAGCTCATTTGACCTCCTGGTGCACCCCTGAACTCAACCTATTGAGAAAAAAGAAAGTTACGCTAGAAATACTCTGGAAAGCGGCACCATCTGCTGAAAACAAAACCAATCTTACGAATATCTCCTCCTTATATAAAAATGAGATAATTCACACCAAGAAAGAAGCCTACAACATTAGGATAAATCAGGCAGGATCCTGCACCAGAGAACTTCTCAATATTCTAAAGGAATTAGAAAATCCAAATCCACCTACAAATACGTGCACGAAAGACAAGCCCTGGTGCACTAGTATTCAGAACGCCCTTGCCAACAAAATCACAGGGCTCCAAACCAAAATAGAGTGTAAACGAAAACCACTCACCAGTAGTAAGTCTACCAGCCCAAGTACACCACCGCCCACTGACACTAATTTAGACTTTACATTCAAAAAGGATACTATATTAGAAGTACAAAAAATTACAGCCTATCTAAAACCATCCAACTGCAAAAGAGACAGCTGCCCTGCCCAGATTATAAAAGACGCAGCCAGAGATCTATCCCCCTTCATCACCAAACTAATAAACATGTCTTTCTCCACTAATTCAGTCCCTAGTAACTTGAAACAATCATGGGTTCTCCCACTTCTAAAAAAACAATCACTGGACCCGGCCATACCCACCAATTACAGACTCATCACCACGGTCCCATTCTTGCTAAAAATCCTTGACAGAGTAGCCTACCTGCAAATTCAGGACTACTTAGAGACAAACCAACTGTTAGGAATACGTCAATCTGGCTTTAGACCTCAACACAGAACAGAATCTGCCCTTGTTGACCTCAAAAGTCAGATTGATGAAATCAAAGATAAAGATAACGCCGTCATCCTACTCCTTTTAGACCTGTCAGCAGCCTTCGACTTGGTCGATCACAAAATACTCTGCAACCACCTATCTTCCGCTGCTCACTTCACCTCCTCTGCTGTCATGTGGATACAATCCTTCCTGGCTAATAGAACCATGAGGGTCTTCTCACCAGTAGCGGCAGCTGACCCTATCCCTGTTACATGTGGTGTCCCACAAGGCTCTTGCGTTTCGCCCTCTTTGTACAATTATTTACAAAGCCACTCTTTGACAAACTGGACCATCTGGGTATGACCTACACCAATTATGCAGATGACACCCAGATAGATACTCCTTACCCTTTCAGGTAACTCCAATGCTGACGTCATCCGGATTAACAAAATCTTTACCATCATTCAGACATGGATGGCCACACACGGCCTCTGCCTGAATGATGAGAACACTGAACTTCTCCTTGTCTGCTCACCCAATAACCTATTGAAACTTAGCCCCAATTACAATAGCATCATCATCAATGGTAACACTATTCCCATTGTTAAAAGTGGGAAAACCCTTGGCTTTTATTTTGATGCCAACACTAACCTTTCCAAACAAATCAACATGACTGCCTCAGCCACTGCCTACACTGGTAAACTGATCAGGGCCTGCAGACCTTTCTTGTCCTCTAATAGCTGCCTCACATTGGCCAGGGCTCTTATACAGTCCAAACTGGTCTACTGTAACAGTCTTTACCTAGGCGCAATCCAATCCATAATTAATAAACTACAGGTACTCCAAAATAATGCGCTACAAGCAGCATTAAACATCCCCAGGTGAGAGCACATCTCTACCACCAGAATATTGTGTAAATGGCTCTCCATACAACAAAAAGTCGACCTAAAAACCATCTGTCTCACATACAAAGCCTTAAACCATCTAGCCCCTCCTCAGCTCACCAACAAATGTACCTTGAAATCTGCTGCCAGAATTACTAGATCCTCTAACACATTATGCCTAATGGTGCCCAGATTTACTTTAAAAAGAGCTGGCGGATCCAGTTTCTCAGTCCTTGCCTCCCAACTTTGGAACACCTTACCACTCAACATCAAATCTATTGAGTCCTTTCAGTCATTTAGGAAACAGGTCATTAGATGGTTACTGAATAAAAACTAGCATTTACCATCTTCTCTCTACTATGTCTGATGATACAGCCTATACCACAATTGTGCTTTTTACTTACAAACTGTATAAATGTATAACTGTAAACTGTGTATAATGTACTATGTAACCGTGTACCGAAGCGCCCTTTAACCTCTGGGTCCGGAGCGCTATAGAAATAAATAAAACTAACCAACAAACCTCAGCTGGAGCCGACATCGACCGTATGGATCAACTCGATTAGACAACAACCACAAATACCACCATTTTTAGAGATGCCATGACGACATAGCCATCGGACAAGAACTCACGTGCCACCAAGCACATGGTCATACACACACCAATCCGCACGAAGAACATACTCAGTGCTGTGATGTAGAGGACCGCTTACACTCACACATGCATCGTTGTTATTTTTCACATAGGCGAGCTACAGCACTGCGGAAACGCAGGATGCCACAAGAGCTCGTGTAAATGCTTGCCAGCGCTTCCTTGCCACTAAAACCATGAAGATGTAACCCTGTATATGGACTAAATCATATGAATGACTGTCGTCCCTCGTGACCCCATATTATGGACAATGTACTGCCACCCATAGGCCAGGCCGAGGTAGGCCACAAAACCAGAGTATCCAGGCCGGAGCAGCTCAGACAAAGCTGCAAGGTGCTGATCGCACAGAATAAGACCCGAGAAGAGCCCACAGCCAAGGCCGCTATGTTGCAATCTACATGCCGCGCTCCCCGCGCCAAGGTTACACCTGCCACTGCTAAACGCTCCCCGAGCTGAAATAGAAATATAATGCACATAATTCTGCTCCAGCCACGGTCCCACAACACGTGACCAAACCAACCTGATACGATGCCAAGCTTCAGGGACCAGAGAAGCGCTGGGGTCTCACGTCTGGGACGCACACTGCAACACATGAAGTGACAAATTGGACAACGACAGCGATGGGAGAGACATGCACACAAGCCAATGGTCAGACTTGCCCATTGTCTGCCACTGACACATAGTCATACTTTGTTGCCAGCACCAGGTACACCGCGAGCTGGGAACAACGATGGTCCTAGGCTTGGGGGCTCGCGAGTGAACCAATCAGAATACGAGGGGCACACCACTGACACCATTATAGTTTAGCCAATAACTAATCGTCCCCTTGTAACAATTCACTTGTAGCAATTATTTGGGACGGCCCAAGCGTACCACTTAATCCTCTCTCCACCACTAACTATCTTTCCTATATGCATCTATACTAACCCCACCACTCGGGGAGCCTATCCGAGGTAGCGTTAGGTTTGGGGGCTAGTTCTCCCAGGTGATGTATGTAACCGCGTCATACAGCTAGAAAAAGGGCCTGTGAGCCCACCAAGAGCGAGAGGTCTCTCAGATGCCTATGACCTGTGAGCACGACCCTGCATGTTTTTATGTAATAAACAGCAGTAACTTCTTGCTCTTGTGTGTGCCTCATACTCTGTTGGGACGCAGGAGGAGTTGGTGCCTCCCCAAACCCGGAGGTCCATGGACGGCTCAGCCGGCCCCCGGGAGATTACCTCAACAGAGACATCTAGATATACAATCATAAAGGAGCTAGGATTGTTATTGGCTGTTCAATATCAAGTGGAAAACCTATGCCTACCTCTTTATACGTATCATTTTAAGACAAATCTGTCACATCATGTTTCATTGCTATCTCAAACTATAAAGTTCTTCGTTATATGACTAAAACAATTGGTTGGCACGCTTGTGCCATTTCTGGAACATTCTGGCAATTAGCAGCACATAAGCTAAAACCCAGGTGCAGGGAGTTAGGACATGAAGCTACCACACCACCCAATTAGCCCAACATCTCTCATCACGCATGCCTTCTGCCATGAAATACTTGGCCTTGTAGAGTATTCTCATCCTGGGAATGCAGTGCAGTGAGGGCACTTGCTATCATATCTGGAACCCCAAGTTCAAACTCTATTTTCATCCTTGACTCACGTGACAGAGACCACGATTTGGTTCATTCTGCATCTTTTAAATGCCTTAAATGATTTTAAACTGGGAATCCTTCATGTTCTTTATTGATCCTTAACGTGGGACGATTCATCCTCTGCACACTCGTTCTTCTTCAGAGTAGATAGCTGACCACGATTTCTAGGATCTTGACTTCAGGCCAGAAAGCCTCTCCGCGCAGCTCCACAAGCCTGCTATTCTGCTGCGACACAGTTTTCTATTTGCCCTTCATGGTTTTTGGCTTATTTATTTCATGCTAGCAATGTCTAGTTTCTGTACAATGGCGGCTCCGCCTGCATTCTATTCACTACTCATAGCTAGCCTATACCATGACTTGATCTAACTTGCGTTTCAGTGTCTGTACATTCGTCATGCTCCTGATTTTTGCAGAACTTTTTATCATGTAATCTTCTTCTTTTAGACTTTAAGGTTCATGTGATTCCTTACTTTGTCTTTTCTGCTCTAGGATCCATACATCATCTTCATTCAGTATATCAGGACATACGTGCACAGTTTCTTGTTATGTCATCAGTCTGTCTTCTTTGTTCCTTCTCATATTTCTTCATGGATCTCGTCCTGCAGGCCATCATCATCATCTCGTGGGTACATTCAATACAGTTGTCTCAATGGATATCTCCTTCCAAATACTTGCTGCATATTGGTACGATAGCTGGTGTCAGATAAGGCACGGTCTTGTGTCTTCAATACAAAGGAGGTAGGGGGCCAGGATCTCCTGCAGATGTATCCAGCTGTTCTTCTACAGATACCTGTTGTGTGTGTTCTCCCTGCCTCCCTTCCCCTCTCAGACTCGCGCCAGACCACCTGAAGTTCCAGAAGCAGCTCAAGACCCTCTTTTTCTCCTCTACCTTCTCTCTATCTCTCCCCTGCTAACCTTCCTGTTTGATCGACAGATTGGCTGCTTGGTACCCTCAGAGTCTCACTGGGTGCCAGGCTCTTCTACGACCAGTCCTCCTTGCACTGCCGCTTGGCCTACTGCACACTTGGGGGCTGTAATCTATAACCTCTACAGCCCCCCTGCTGACTTGCACTTACCCAGAGCCACGCTGCCCTGGCTGCACTTACCCAGAGCCTTACTGGCCCTGACCGCACTTCCCCATACCCTCTCCCTTGCACTTTCCACACTCCCTTCCCCTTGCAACTCTCGTTGACACACTTGCACAATCTGAATGTCACAAGGTCGAGTGATATAATTTGTCTTGTCGTCCTTCTTTCTCCCCTCCCTTGTGTTGTGGAGCCTAGAAACTCTTGTGTAAAGGTGCACTATTAATGCAATATCATTATCTAATTACCTCCCAAAAACTAGACCTATAAGCTATCACAGAAACATGGCTCCATCAGGCCTCAGGCCCTGCACTATCCCTAGTTTAGTTTAGTTTACTTTATTTAGCTCTCCCTGAAGGATTCACAATCCTCAGACAGGACAGATGCAAGGGGTGGAGGTGTAGCTCTGATTTACAGAGACTCCCTACAAATCAGGCCTATAGATAGTCAGATGGGCGGGAATTGCAAGCACCTATCAGTGAAGCTCACATCATCCCCCTCAGAGAGCACCACCATCCGCACCATCTACCAACCCCCAGCCCCAACATCTGCATTTGAGGAAGACCTCATGCACATGATAGGCAACAACATTAAGCCTACATCAAGAATCATACTCTTGGGGGATGTTAGTCTAGGCCTCAATGACTCCGCAGCCACCACTGCTACATCAGTTGCTAACACCCTAACAAACCTGATATTCGAACACTGCATCTCTGACCGTACCCACAGAAAAGGAAGAACTCTGGACTGGATACTCAACCTGAAACAGGCAGCTAACCATCACTGCCAACACACCGAATCTGTTGTCTGACCACCATACTCTTTGCCTCACCTTCCCGCAGCGGAAACAACTACCCCACCCATAGCCACGCCCCCCACCTTAGCCCGCAGCGCTCAGAAAACATCCAATGAATCCATCTCCCCCTCCTTGCCCCAAACCGCCCAGATCACCTTACCTCCAAAGACCCTAACAGCCCATTAGACATCTACACCAGTACCTTAGACAAAGCCTCTCTACTCCCAAGGAAAGCCAAACCAGCCGGTCACTCCAATGCTTGGTTCACCTCAGACCTCCAGGCCTGTGTTCCAAAACAAAAAAATACAGGTGGAAGCCATCTGGAGGAAAGCACCTCAGACATCTGAAGACATGTATTCAACATGATTGCTAAAGAATATTAACAGGCCATCATCTCTGCAAAAGCTGAAACACGCAACACCAGAATTTCCAATGCCAACTCCAATTCTCAAGAGATCTTTACAATCCTCAGAGAATTTGAATCGCCCTCGCCTACCCCTTCCACCATCGCCAAAGATCAGACCTGGTGCACCAATATCCGGAATGCCATGTGCTTGAAAATAAGCACCCGACAACAGAAAATTGAAAAGAAAAAAGCCTCAGCCAAATCACTCCCTCTACTAAACTAGCATAGTCACCCAAATTCCATTTCCGAGAAATCTCGGAAATGGAAATGGCCAACATTCTCAAACACCTAAAACCTTCTAAATGCAAAGATGGCATCTGCCCAGCCAACATCATTAAGGACTGCACAGAATCTCTAGTCCCCTTCATTACCAAATTCATCATCACCTCATTCACCGCCAGCCTGGTCCCAGCTGGCCTCAAAGAATCATGGGTCCTCCCCTTATTGAAGAAACCCTCGCTCCACCCATCCAGCCCAAACCACTACTGCCCCATCACCACAGCACCTTTTTGCCAAAGATCCTGGATAGGGTAGCAAACACCCAAATACAGTCCTATCTAGAAAATAAACACATTTTAGGGATGAGCCAATCTGGATTCCGCCCGGCCTACGGCATGGAATCAGCGTTCCTTGACTGAAAAACCAGTTAGACACCTTTAGAGAAGAAGGCAAACCAGCACTCCTCCTCCAAATTGACCTGTCGGTCGCCCTCGACCTGGTGAATCACAAAACCCTCTGTCACCACCTCACAGCCACACCAAACTTCTTGCAGCAAACTAGATCCTGTATAGTCTCCTTCCTGGAAGACAGAACCACGAGAGTGTTTTCAGATGACACAAGAGCACATCCAACACCCACACCCTGTGGCGTTCCACAAGGCTCATGCATCTCACCATCCCTCTACAACATTTTTACTAAGCCCCTCTTCGACCTCCTGGATGATATTGGCATATCCTACACTCACTATGCTGATGATACTCAAATCCTCCTCCTACTGCCAGGTAATTATGCTGCAGACGCCCTTACCCTCAAGACAGAGATCCCACTCATGGATTCTCCAACCCTGCTGAAGAAACCGGACCCGCAGTTTGTCTCTTTCACCATAGACAGTCAAAACCTTCTGCCTCCACTTAGATGTGTCCCTCGCACTCACTGAACAAGTGAATGTGATTGCCTCCCCAGCTGCATACACAGCTAAACGTATGAATGCAACAGGGCAATTCCTGACACCATCCAACGGTCGAACTATCGCCCGAGCAATTACTAGAACCAGATTGGATTATTGCAATGCCCTCTTTGCAGGCAGCTCCAATAAGTACTTAAGCAAAGTGCAGATAATGCAGTATAAAGCGCTACGGGCTTCACTCAATATCCCAAAAAGAGACCATATTTCAGGTGTAAGAAAAAAAGTTGAATGGCTCAGCATTTGCCAATGGATTATCTACAACATTCTCACTATCACCCAGAAATGCTTATCCAGCACTGTCCCCCAATACCTGTCGCAGAAGATCGTGAGAGCCAAATCCACCATACCTGTAAGGTCCTTCCACACGCATCGATTATATCTCCCAAAAACTAAAAGAGCAAGAGGAGGAGGCTACAGTTTCCCGACAGTATTAACGAGCCACTGGAACTCTCTCCCATTCGCCTTAAGAGCGGAAACGTCTCTCTGGCCCTTCCGAAAGGCATTAAAAACCTGGCTATTAACCTAACATTTCCTCCTGCCTGTCTTGCAGAGCCTGGTGATACGACGGAAGGCAACTTTCACTTGGACATTGTTTCTTGACTCTTTGTCAAAGGACTTTGTGTTGTGTGTGTAACTGATTTCAGAACAGCAGCTTGATGCCCATGTGTTTAGGCACTTTACAAATTAAAAGGAATTAAATTATCATTCTGACTCATAAGAGAGTTCTTAAAGGAAGTCCACCCGGGATTAACAGACATTGGGCCTCGTTACGAGGCTTGCACTCCCGTAATGAAGGGGGCCGGTACAGGACCAGCCCCCTTCATTACGGGAGCGCGGATTACGAGGTTCCCTTTGCGGGACCCGAATCAGACGTCTGGTAAAACCAGACATGTTTTCTGGGTCCCGCGAGGAGAAGAGGGAGGTAACAACGGGACACATGTAATATGCCCGTTGTTACCTCCCTCCCCATTCCCATTGAGCCCTATGGGGGCTCAAATGGGAATGGGGAATGGTTCCTGCAAGGAGGAATTACCAGGTCCTCCTATGTCGGAATGACCCGGTATTCCTCATTGCAGGAACCCTCATTCCAAGGTTTGTGGTAGTCATGGCGCTATTAGAGCCATGACTACCACCAATAACGGGACCGTGTCTGGTCCCGTTCAATGGGGACTTACCGGTCCAGTCCGACCTTGGTGGGACCGGTAAATCCCCATTGTAAAAGCCAATCCCCAAAGGTGCCAATAACGGTACCGCAAATTGCAGTACCGTAATTGCCCCTGATTTTCCTTAACGGGTCCCGTCCATAACGCCGGGTAAAACCAGGCGTTAAGGAAGGGACCCGCTAAGGGAACTCAGAATAGGGCGCAAAGGGATTACCGGCACCGGTGTCCTTACCGGTGCCCGGTATCACTTTGCGCCCACCTCGTAATGAGGCCCATGGAGTCTGGTTTGGAGGCAGCCATGGCGCTAATAGCTCCATGGCTACCTCCAAACTCGTAATGAGGCCCTGTAGAGAAGAAAGCAGTGCTTAACTGCATTATCATGTGTAAGCATAATCATCAAAATACCTCTCAGAGGCTTCTGAGCTGATGCTTGTCCTCTGAACTCCATTTTACCTGGAAGTGGCAGGACATTGTGAAGTCAAAATCATGGCCTGTGAGGCTTTGTGCCAGATGTTGATAAGGAACGCACACAGGGCCTGGTGTGATGGCGTCGTTAAACCAGGTAGTATTGTGCAAATGCTGCTTGTTTTTTACTGCCTGCCAAATTATACAAGTACTGGCTGATTGCAAGTTAGGGTCCTGCCATGTAAAACCTGCCAGGGGCGGAGACAAACATTTTAGACAGACCACGGAAATGTTTCCCTTGGAAAAGGGATGCTTGAGGAATAACACCTTTGCTCTGGGAGCTTATCTCACCCCTTTCAATGGAGGGCAGAGATGAGTCACGAATTAACCTTCTCCTATTTACAAAAAAATTACAGTACTGGTAAGATCCAACACTATACATGAACTCATCACCAGACCCAAGGAGAGGGTGGGAAGGCTTACAATTAATTGGCTTTATCAAGGCTTGAATTTTGAGTTTATAATCTTTACAACAATGTCTATTGTTCAACGTTGCTGTCTTTGACACAGTGGGCCTCATTACACGGAAAGCGGTAAGGGTTAACGGTCACCTCTAATGGTACCGGTGACCGTTAACCCTTACCGCCTTACTACGAGGTCCCTTTACGGGTTAGTTCTTTAACGCCTGCTTTGTAGCAGGCGTTAAAAACCAACCCGCAAAGGGACCAGGGTGCTAATTACGGTACCGCAATTTGCGGTACCGTAATTAGCACCTTCCCCATTCCCATTATGCCCTATGGGGCAAAAATGGGAATGGGGAAGGGCAATGGGGGAAGGAGGAATTACCGCCCCGCCAACCTTGGAATAGGGCGGTAATTCCTCTTTCCTCCAAGGCGGTGACGGTATTTTACCGGCATGGACCAAGGTGCTAATAGCACCTTGGTCCACCGCCTACCGTGTAATGAGGCCCAGTGTCTACTACTTTCTACTTGAACCCTTTCTTGGTAAGTACAACATGTGAATAACACTTTATTTTTATTTTATTTTGTATATTTGTATGAGCGCACAAACCCACAGGAATCTAGGGGCAGGTTGGGATAGGAGAAAGGGATGGTAATTGTTAGTAGCTTAACTGAAGAGAAGCATCTTGAGGTGTTTTTCGGAATACGTGGTAGGAAGGGTCATTCTGCAAGTGAACAGGGAGTTGTGAAGCTTGCGCCACCTGCTCTTATCCTGTTGAAGCGAGGTGTGATTAGCCGGTGTTTGTAGGCGAGTCTGGTAGGTCTGGATGAAAAATGTTTTTGATGGTGTTCAGGAGTTATTGTGATGCCTCGTTGGAGATACATTTGTATGTGGTGAGAGCATCTTGCATTTGATTTGGTCTTTGACAGAGAGTCTATGGGCTGACTTTCTGGCCTCCGAAATGTGGTCCCGTCTTCCGATGTCTTGTGCTGCTCGCAGAGCATTGTGTTGGATAATTTGGAGTTTGTGCAGGTTTTTCTCTGATGGTCCACAGAGGAGTGAATTACAGTAGTCCAGCTTGGACTCTATAAGTGTTCAGGCAATTTTGATGCGATTCTGGGGGCAGAGGAAAGGTTTGCTGGCGTTAATGAATGTGGTCGTGTAGCCTGAGGAGGAGGCAATGTGGTGCATGATGGTGAGGGAGGAGTCTAGGTAAACACCAAGCGTTTTTGACCGATGATACTACAGGTATCTTGTGTTCATCTATCCTGACTTATTTTACACAGTCATAATGAGTCAGCATTGGTAAAAATGCATTTGTGATAATTCCATCTGATTTATGTCAGATGGGAACTTAAATAGCTGTCTGTGGGGCAAGTCGGTTGCATACCTCTCGCCTCTCTCGAGTCGGGTGTCACACAGGCAGTGCAAAGCACCGCAGGACACCCAGAAGCAGCCTCATGAAAGAATTAGCATGAAACAAGGACCCACTGCATCCCCCAGAGGAACTTAAAGAGGGCCCTGCCGCACCTTACAACCAATATATGCAGCCCCATGAGGCCTATCTCGAATAAACAATGAAGTAACCCTACGATATGTATAAATCAATCTACTCAAAGTCCAACCCTAACAATCCACCCGATGTTTACCAATGCTGACTCATTGTGAATGTATACCATAAGTATTTTTCACATGTACTTGACAGGGATGGGTTCAAGTAGAAAGTAGTAGGCACACTGGGTCAAAGACAGCAACGTTGTAAATCAGCCACTGTTGTAAAGATTACGAACTCGAAATTCAAGCCTTGATGAAGCCAATTAATTGGCGAAACATTGGTGCACGTGCGCACAAGATTAGTATTGGCTTTGCACAGCAATTGTGTGCAACTTATGAAGAAAGTCGCAGAAGTCACATAATGGAATGTCTGTTTCCATGGCATATGGTGCAGTCAGTCGGAGGATAGTGCAAGAGTAACATGCATAGCTAGTGGGGGGGGCAATGCCTTGCAGCCCGGGCTCGATCCGCCCTTCGCATCTCCCCACCTGATCTATAAATTGAGTACCACAAGTGGGTAATAGTGGCGACTCTGATTATTAATGCACTCAGATGCTGGGGGAATCTCCCAATCATTATTATTAATTATGACTTCATTTCTATGATAAAGACTATGAAAATGTACGAAGCGCTTTGTGGTTGCTTGGTTTTGTAAGAATGCACCCCACAGGGTTGCTATTTCTAAGAAAGCAGAAGAATGCAGTTAGCTATAGGACGTGTTGAAAAAAACATAAACTTATATGCCGGAAGTCCATTACCTTTCATGGATTCTTAGCTTACACTGAAAATATTAAATATTTATTTAGGTCACTGCACTTTAAACATGCATTGCAGCGAGTTCTCAGGGGAAGCAGGATGAGTTTTGCTTTTCTAGTGCACATGCTGCGAAGAGAAGGAGAGGTCATGCATTTCCTTGAGGCGTTGTTGTTGTTGAACATAAATAAGTGACATTATCCTTAATATTGCAGTAGACTATAGGACTTGTGTATCCATTTATTCTGATCGGTTAAAACAAAGTTCTGCTAAAGCCTATTTCTAATAGACCATATTCAGGGCAATCCACCAGGTTGCTTACATTACGTTGCATTGCCATGTCATTATCGGTGTAGTCCAGGTGTGCATCTTCTCCCACCCCTGCAATACAGCGGCAGGGCAGGCATAGTAATGCGAAGGGGCAGAGACTGTGGAACCCTGCCAGCTTGGGTGGGTTGTGCGAGATCGGGGATACCCTACCTTGAGAGTGGTGCATATGTTTAATAATGCATTCTTTAATCTTTTATAACACCTTAATTCTGGAAACACATCTCTAAGCGCTGGACCAGGAATCAAACCTGTGTTGCTCTGCATTGTCTTGCTTCCAAGACAAACCCGATGCCCCTGAGCCATCCTCCTGATTGGTACTCAGCCAGTCGCCCTCCAGAGGCTGAACAATTGAGAACCGCTAGTAGTTGACAATGGTGCCACAGATTAATACAGCGCTTAGAAGGGCCGTATATGTGGTGTATTCAAAGTGACCCTGATCACGTGAGCGAGGGGAGACCGAGGCCACGTGACAGGGCAGAAATAAAGGCAGCTTGGGCCCAGAAGGGCTAAGCAAGTTAGCCTCAATATGCGTGAGATGTGTTTTCTTGTGTTCCCGGCTGTATGTGTGAGAGTCAGTGCGGGCGAATGCAATCCGACCTCCCTGAACACACCAGAGGTCGGATACACTAACATCACGGCGAGGAGCTGTTTAGAGGCCACGTGTGCCCCACCAATAAATAAATAAATAAATACCGAACGACGAGCCTGATCACGCACGGCTACCAGAAAGCTAAGAATACAGATTATAACGGCCACAAAGCGAGACGAATATCAGAGCGCCAGGAGTTACACACTATTGCAGGAAAGGCAGCTGACAGGCTGAGAGAAAAGCGAACCTAAACAACCAGCCACTGCCACAGAAATACAGCAACTGCCACAGTGACCAGGTGGAGAGTCCACGGGATGCAGGAAGAGCACTGATTGCTGATCCAGAGACACAGTTTGCAAAGAAAAACAAAAAAAAACAAATGCGCGCAAGGAGAACGACAGGTCTACGCCAGCATGTCCAGCCCCCAAGCTAGCCCAACTAGAACAGGCAGCAGCAGGGTACATCCAAGGGACAACACGTTGAGACTGGATGGTCATGACACCATGCAGACAACTTTCATGAGACCTTTCGACCCATGCAACAGTGGGGCGGCCCTCAGATGGGGAATATGGCTCCAACAATTTGAACTGAACCTACAGGCCAGGGACATCATCAAAGGGAGAAGGAAACGCACCCTATTACTGCTGAATATTGGCGCCTTTGCGCTATGTCTGTTCAACACGCTTCCAAACAGAGAGACCGCAGACAAGTATAACACATCAAAAGCGGAGCCAAACAACAAGTTTAGGCCTGAATTGAACCCAGACGATGAGCGATTCCAATTTTGCATGACCCGTCCGACAGAAAAGGAAACCATCGATGACTTCCAGCAACGACTTAGAGAGTTAGCGATAGGATGCTCATTTTCAAACTAAGATTTTGCTGTCCGTCTACAGATCATCAATGGTCTGTTGTCAGACAAACTACGCAGGGCGGTGTTTTCTGAGAGAAACATCCCTGTGGACCGCATCCTAGCCATGGGGAGACTTGGGGGGCACACAGATGACCAGGTGGCGGTCATGGAAGCAGCAGTGCAAGGACTACCCATTGACAACACGCAAAAGGAAGAAGAAGAAGCGGCGGTCCGAGGTCGACAAGAGGAGAGACGACCACCAACCCATGACCAGGACGGCCGTTGAGACAGGGTGACATATGCAAATGGTGTGGAGGACCCTAGTACAGGGGCAAACTGTGCCCAGCTTTAGGAGTGACCTTTCGGAATTGTAAGAGGCTGAATCAATTTGCAGCCATATGTCTGAACCCCACACCTCAGAGGGATCCGGGACAGAAAGACACCTTGAGCCGACAATAAAGGGGAAGGGGAAAGGCAAGATCGGTCGCCACCATGCAGAGATCGCCCAGCAGTGGCGACACAGAAGAATCCTCAGATGAATAAACATCCCCAAATGGACGTGAAAGGTGAAAAAAAAAAGAACAAAGGATGAGTGCATCGAGTCCACATGATTTCCGCCATAAAACCGAGGAAGAATAATCAAAAAGGGAAGAAACCTAGATTGAACCCAAGGCGGTGCGGCTCCGCCGAGTCCCATTTCACATGACGGAGGCTGTCGTGAAAGAGTTGGAGAAACTAGAGAAGCAAGGGATAATAGAGAAAACATCTTGCCCAACACCATGGGTATCCCCCATGGTTGTCGCCCAAAAATCACGGCAACCCAACGCAGTGAGGATATGCATTGACCTGCAGCTACCAAATGTAGCCATTGGTCGAGAGCGCCATGTCACCTCTACAATCGATGAGCTGATTGTGGACCTAACAGGAGTGAAAGATTCCAGCAAACTTGACCTACGCTCCGGCTATCATCAACTAGGTCTCGCCCGAGAATCCATATATATAACAACATTTTCATTACATCTGGTACTACGAAGATACAAAAGACTAAACTTTGGAATATCCTCTGTGGTGGAGGTCTTTCAGAACGAAATCAGGAGAGTCCTCAATGGCCTCACCGGAGACACCAATATCAGCGACGACATCCCAGTGTATGGAACCATGACAGAAGAACACCACGAGCGGCTAGCCACAGTTCTACAGCACCTAGAGGAGTCTGGCCACACGTTACATGCAGAGAAATGTGAATTTAACAAACGCAAACTGAATCTTTTTGGATATGTGTTCAACTCAGACAGTGTATCACCCGACCCGGCCAAGGTTTCCAATATCAAAGGAGCAAATGACCCCACATCAGCATCGGAAGTAAGAAGCTTCATGGGTATGACCACTTACTGTGACTGTGCCAGGTTCATCCCCGACCTGGCCACCATTGCAGCACCACTGAGAGAACTTACCAAGAAATAGAAACAATGGAATGGACGGAACAGCACCAACACGCTTTCCAATGCATCAAAGACTCGTTATCAAGCACCACCAAGATGCCATTCTTTGATACTGCCCGCACCACAAAACTGCTGGTGGATGCCAGCCCATGGGGTTAGTAGTTGTGCTCACCCAAGTGGACAGAGAAGGCACTGTGTATCCAGTTGCTTTTGCCAGTCCAGCATTAACAAAAACCAAACAGAACTATGCCCACATAGGAAAGGGGGTACTGGTGATACTGGGGCTGCCATCACTTCCGGGTATATCTTCTAGGACAACCAGCAAACGTATTCATGGACCATAAACCATTGATACCTATTTTCAAGGGATTGCCCCGCCCCCCCCCCCCCCTGGCGTGGCTGGAAAAGTGGATGCTCCAACTGCAGCTGTTCAACATTGACATATCCTACAGAGCCGGGGTGGACAACTCGGCCGACTACCTGTCTCGCAACCCCCGACCACCATCAAAAAAGAAGAAGAACATGCCGTTGAGACAAAGGAACATGTTTGCCACATGATAGCCTGTGCATGTCCACAGGCACTAATACTGGAGGAAATAGCAGAAGAAACATTGACCGATGGCTTCCTGCAACGCACAATACACACAGTCAGGCGATTAGAGAAATTATCTATCCGCAGTGGTACACCGCGGCAGCCCAGGAGAAGCTACAAGCACTATTCGGAATCCGGCACAAACTAACAGTATCAGAAGAAGGCATCATACTGAAAGGACACTAAATATTCCTAACAGAAACTTTGGAAGAGAGAGCACTAAAGTTAGCCCACAG
Organism: Ambystoma mexicanum; assembly: GCF_040938575.1. Classification (NCBI taxonomy): domain Eukaryota; kingdom Metazoa; phylum Chordata; class Amphibia; order Caudata; family Ambystomatidae; genus Ambystoma; species Ambystoma mexicanum. Next base: position 26,415,670 of record NC_090932.1, on the reverse strand, counting down.
ACGACATCAAGGCATTGTGAAGACATAGGCCTATCTGAAGTCCAGAATGTGGATGCCAAGGATGCAGAACCACATAACTGAGCTGGTAGAAACCTGTGCCGCATACCAGTCATCAAGGAGACTAGCAGCCCCTCAACCCATAACAAGCGCACCCAGGAGCCAAACAAGGTGGGAGTCGGTGAGTGTGGATTTTTGCACCATCGCAGGGGAAGGGTACCTATTCGTTCTAATTGACGAATTCAGCAGATATCCAGAGGTGGAGCATGTCAAGTCCACGGATACCATGTCAGTCATAACTGCCCTCGAGAAAGATTTTGCCATACATGGAATACCAAGAAGAGTAAAACGTAACAATGGGTCACCGTTCACCAGTCACAAGCTCAAGCAATTTCTCACCAACCTAAACGTCAAACACCGTGAGATCACCCCATGCAGGCCGCAAGGCAAATGGTGATGCAGATCGATTCATGGGATCCCTAAACAAAATCATAAGAATCACAAAGGACCACCATCAACCCTGGCTGCCGGTAGTGCATCGATTCCTCCAAACACACAGATACACTCCACACACTTCGACAGGAGTAAGCCTAGCGGCACTAATGTTTGGGATGCCTATAGAAGCTGAACTTCGCAACACTCAAGCTGAGCAAAGCCCGAACAGACATACCGCTCATTGAGGAGAGACGGGAAAGGCGAAACGAGAAGGAGAGTCAAGCCTGCCACGCGCAACACAGAGAACTACAGACGGGCGACACTGCACTAGTGAAAACCATAGTACCCTCGAAAAAGATGACACTGACATACGAATCGTGCCCATGGACTGTACAGGTTTCCAATCACAGCATGGTAACTGCCACCCGAAGACAAGAAGAGGTGATCTAGAACGTATCCCATTTCCGCAAGGTGCCAAAAAAACTGTGGAGAGAACAACCAAAACCCTGAAACTTCAAGTTAGGATCCCCCAGTGGACCCTGAGCTGCAACCAAGGACAAGCGACAATGCATCCCAGCAAGCATACAGGGTGGCACCACTCGACCACACAGAAGATCCAGTCGCAGGCCTCATTGCGACAGATCTACCAGAGAGAGCACACACAAGATACCGACTCCGGGAGAAATCGCAACCACCGACCCGGCTACAAGGATACGTACTACAAGGGATCTACCACTGGGGCCCCAAGATGAGAGAAGTCCAAGGGGTGGAGGAGAAGCAGAAGAGAACCAGTAAGAGACAATAAGAATGGAGTGTTTCAAATATTCCAAGTTTGAGAGGAATGTGGTGTATTCAAGGTGGCCCTGATCACGTGAGCGAGGGGAGACCCACACCACATGACAGGGTGGAAATAAAGGCAGCTTTTCCCTGGAAGGGCTTGCTGAGTAAGCCTCAATATGAGCGAGACATGTTTTCTTGTGTTCACAGATGTTTGTGTGAGACTGCGGGAGAATGCAATCCAACCTCCCTGATCACACCTGAGGTTGGATAAACTAACATAATATCACAGTATACATCACAACGTTAGTACTTTTTCATGGTTGGAGCAGGGACCAGGTGGTGTGGACAAAACAAAAGGCAGTGGGGTCTCAACTATGCTTCTGACTCTCGAAACCATTGTGAGATGTACTGTGAGTGCAGCAGTTTGAGCATTTCAAAATACTCCAAAACACAACTGCTAAAAAATGTGTTTTTTACTTTAGTTCACTATTGTGACATGAGGTGCGGCTAGCCCATCTTAAGGAGGAGAACCACCTTAAAGGGAAAAGGAGGAAGGCGAGGAGAAGGGGGAGGAAGGGAGGAAGAGGAGGGGCTAGTAGAGCCTGGGGACACTTGTCTGTAGAGGGCAATAATGAAGGTTAGAATCTCCCTGTTCTCTGTGTACTTGTGTGTGTGTGTGGGCAGGGCCCTGGCACGCAGGACTCCACTGAAGGAGGCCACCCAACTGTACCAATTGGCGATAAGACACAAACGACGCCATGCAACAGGCAGGCGAAATCTACCAACATTGGGACGTGGAGGTGGACTAGAAGGAGAGTAGCAAGCCCTCGCGAAGAACGGGGCCTGGAGGTGGACCAGAGGGGGAGCAGCAAGCCCTCACGAAGAACGGGGCCAGAAGGTGGAAGGAAGGGGGAGCAGCAAGCCATCACAAAGAACGGGGCCTGGAGGTGGAAGGAAGGGGGAGCAGCAAGCCATCACAAAGAACAGGGCCTGGAGGTGGACCAGGAGGGGAGCAGCAAGCCCTCACGGCAGGAAAGACCGGACCAGGAAGAAAGCGGGAGGTGCAGGCCTGCTCGTCATCTGATGTGCAAGTACCACAAGGATTGAGGTGTGTCTCACCCACCAGTCCAACAACCAGAGGGAGGGGGACACCAGCCACGAGACCATGGGAGCTCCAACAAACAGAGGGAGGAGGAGACCAGCCACCAAACCACGGGAGCTGATAAGCGTGAGCAGCGGCACCGGCCACAAGTCACTATAGCGCTAAGGAGGTCTGCTGAGGTGGCGAGGGGGACAGGCGCACGACACCAACAGTCAAGTGCGTAAAATGCCCAGCACAAGAAGGGGTACGCCAGTACACTCAAAGCCCATGAGCCACCCGTAAGGAGACCCGCTGCACACCAGCCCTTCATCAGCACAGTGAGAGTGAGCAAAGTCAGAGAGGAAGGAGAGAACGCGCACAGGCGGAAGCCACATGCACTCCACTACTCTGCATCATCAGAGAGGCCATGTATGACGCGAGGTAAAGAATAAAAAATTTAAAAAAAATACCCACCAAACCACTGGGGAAGTGACCCCCACAGACAACATAGGGGCAATTATCAAACCAGATCCTCCTAGTAGACCAACAAGGGGCACAACCTCATGCGAAACATGCGCACAACACGAACAAATAAGGAGCGTGCCCACCAAGGGAGAGACTGCCCAAGGAGGGAGCCACAGGAGAGATTGCCGAAGGAGTGGGCCACAGGAGAGACTGCCCAAGGTGGGGGCCACAGGAGCAACTGCCCAAGCAGAGGGCCACAGAGAAGACTGCCGAAAGAATGGGACATAGCTGAGAATGCCCAAGGAGAGGGTCTGAAGAGGTACCACACATAGGAGGACGCAGGAGCCCTGCCACAGGTGACAATAGAGATGTCCCATGCTGGGAGACGGCACCACAGCAAGCCCAAGGGCAGTACCAGGACCACTGGAGGTGAGCGTAATGCAGGGTGAGGTGGGCCCACAGGAAGCAGTAGGAAAAGGAGAGCCGCCGCGGAAGACAAGTGACTCTTGCGGGAGATCTAGGGAAATAGGAGACCAACCCAGTCAGGAGAAGCAGACCGAGGCCACCAGGAAGTCACGTCAGAGTGAGTAAAGCCCAACGGAGTGCATCAGTGGCCCCAGCGAAGCAGCGCCCAGCACTAGCCAGCAAGCAAAGGAGGTGATGAGCACTCACACAGCTGACAGCAAGCCACGCCCACCAAGGGGAACCAACCACGAGGCTAAAAATACAGTAACAGCAACCAACACAAGCAGCAGGCACACCACACCACCAGGGTGCATCATACCACAAAGGTGGCTTAACGAACAAAGAGAGACACCACTAGGGAACCAGGGCATAGACCATGAACGACAGCTAGCAGGACACAACCATGCCTGCCCAGAAAGTCAACTGTAGACTGGGCATGAGGCAGCCACCCACAGAGACCCCCACGATCAAGCCATCAAGACCAACAAGACAAGGTATTTTAAGGAAGCCCACCCCCACCAACAAAGCAGTACAAACAAGAGCACCCACAAATGCAACAAGCCAGAGAGAGCACAGACAACGACGCCACATGGAAGAAAAGAGAGTGGGGTCAAGACTTCGCACTGGCACACCCCGAGACACGGAATAACCAGCTACCAATTAAACATGCCCAGTCGAGTGAGAAGACAAATGGGGAACCACACCTAAATCCAGATCCACCACCACCTGAATCGACAAGGTCCAAGAGAAGAATGGAAGCCCGCCAGAATAAACGTGGGAGTCAAGAGAAGCACATCACCATACACCACCGCGTGCCCAAGTCAAAGGGGGAAGAAGGCCTGGACAACAAGTGTCCCATATACACCATCGGGAGAAGGCTCGACTGGAGAAGCGGCACTCCTAAATTTGACTGTGACCAAGACTACCCCTCTGGAGTGCAAATAACGATGCTGTGTAGGGAAAGCGACAACAAGACTATCACACAGGGAACAGAGCACCCCACACAGGAGCGGAACACATCATGATTGCAGATTCTCAAAAGACGCCCACTGCCAGGGATAACACTCTACCCACTAAGGACATGCAACCACGACAGAACATGGGACTGGTGTGCAGGCAGCACACTTGAACGCAGGAGGCCCCCAAAGGACCGTAGGCGGATGGGAAGGGGCACCCATCGCTCGAAATAACAGATGAAACACGGACAGTTGGCTGCCGGCAAAGTACAGGCAAACACTAGGTCCTCCCAGCAGGACACTGGACCACAGCACCCTCCGTAGCCAGCACAGCCGCTGCCGTTGATCAGTGGTCCCCCAAGCAGGAGAAAGAAGCAAGAGCAGGCCCCAGTTACCAAGAAGACCACGTCAGCACAGGCAGGAGTCATCAACAGCCACCATGGCGATAGAGGGCTGCCAGAGGCCTCGTCCACATGACCAGCCAAGCAGCACGCCTCAGACCTGTACCAGCACAAGTCCGGCTGCACAGGCTACCTCACCTTCTACCGCCATGATTCCAGGGGCAAAAGGGCAGCCCCTGACACCCCAATATACTACTACGATGAAAACCCGGATAGTGAATACGACCAGAACACAGGGCAACTCTAAGTCACAAGCCTCCAGTACAGCTACAACCCGCCAACAGAAGAGCATGTGTACTGGGGGGGGGTCAAACATACCTCCCAGCTCCAAAAGAATTGCCCACAACCGCAGCACCAGAAGGGGCGCTGCCGCCGGTGCAAAGGACAAGGAAAACGGGAAAGAGAAACACAATAGCAGGGATGCTCAGGAGGTTGCCAAAGACAGGGGGCACAGGGCTAAGAGTTGAAAGGAGCAGAAAGAAGACTTGAAGAACGACTCTCTGACATCGCCCCCTCGACCCCCCCTCCCCAAGGACGGAGAGAGAAGGAGTTCGGCAACAACAAAAGCCAGTGACGGCTGGGTCGAAAGAAAGGGTGCCCAGGTCGAAAGGCCGCTGATAATTCCAGAGAGGACAATGCTCATGGGAAAGACCAAGGCGAGGACCCCGACGCCTCCTGGACGCAAGAGAAGAAAGATCGGCCCCTAGAAAGATGATAAGCAAGGGGGGGGGGTGTTATGACATGAGGTGCAGCCAGCCCACCCTAAGAAGAAGAGACATTTTAAGGGAAAAGGAGCGAGGCGAGGAGAAGGGGGAGGAAGGGAGGAAGAGGAGGGGCTAGGAGAGCCCGGGGACACTTGTCTGTAGAGGGCAATAAAGAAGGCTGGAATCTCCCTGCTCTCCGTCTACTCGTGTGTGTGTGTGGGCAAGGCCCTGGCGCAGGCCATGACATTTTGTTATTAGCTATGAAAGTGAAGAATAGCACATCAACATTTGAATAGCTAACACTACTGGGCTTATTTCCATCGTCCCAAATGTGCCAAGTTCCCACATTTGCATTGACGCAAAGTATTCCGATTGCACTGACAGCAACATGTTTTAAATGCAGTGATAGAAGTGTACCAGAAAAGTAGTGGAACTGTGACTCCAGCAGGGGACACAGTAAGAAGGACGATACCAGCCTGCAACACATGTTTTCAAGCGTTGCAGCTATGCTGGTCAACAGCCAATTGAGCTGAAACAATTTCAGTTCAGCTGTAACTGATATCCGGTTTTAAAATGGAGAAGTGTGCTTTAACTTCACAAAGAACAGTTCTGGAATGGTGAAAATGAGTGCAAAAAGTAGTGGCGCTGTTAACAGTCAAAAATACAAGTAGTGGAACAACACCCACGACTGTTCCCGCTCGCTTCGACCACTGTTTAAAATGCATTTGTCATTTAGAAGGTGGTATTTCTTGCCAATTCTCTTCATGGGTAAACATCAGTGCACACATGTATGTGAATGGAGTAGTTCACACAAGTGCAGCTGTGCTGAGAACTGTGGTGCATAAACACTTGTGCTAAGTTCATTACATGCACAAGTACATTCCACGCAGAAGAAGACACGCAACAACATATATGGTACATTTAGCAGGAAGCAAACCCTGCATACGCACCTTTGCAGAGGTGTATTCACACTTTGTGCACACCACGTGCGCAAGTCTGAGATCAGCCTGGTCACTCCCGATCTCAGTCTTTCTTGGGGATTGTCTCTGTTGCTGGGAGTTTTGTCTTTCTGTTTTTAGGATGCCCACTGGGAGCTGCAGTTTTATTGAGGTGGGGGTGGCATGTCTTATGGGTTATGTGTAGTGCACATGCCCACCATGCTGCAATGGAATGGGTGGGCTTGCCCTTTCTAAGTTAGCGTGGCCATGCGAGAGAGGGTGGTTAAAAGACAATGGAGACGAGAACTGTTGTGCTATGCACCCCAAAGCAGCCCCTTCATTGCTGGGTGATGTGTGTTGCCACGAGACAGATCTGCCTGCGAGCATGGGGTGGGGGGAGCTACACGTATGGGAGACTGTGTATCCCAGGCTGGGAACAGTGGCACGAAACAATGCTAAGTGAGAGCAAGTCCAATCTGAAACCTGGGTATCATTTAATGCTTTGAGTGCTTTCACAAACCTTAGGAAACAGTTAACAGTTAACTGTTAGCTGTAATCTGTAAACTGTAAACTCCTAACTCCGATCTAAAAATGCCCAACGCCAAAATCCAATCACCAAACTTCAGTCTCCAAACTGTGAACTTTACTACACTACACTATACTATAAATTACCATACTCTACTACACCGTGCTTCTATGATGTACCATGCACTCTAAACTGTACAATATAGAGTACATTATAATTTACTATATTATACTGTACCATACAATACACACTCATAACTTTGATACATACTATAGTCTAGCCTATACTATAATACATAATACTATATTATAATTTACTAACCACGAACTGTAAAAAAATACAATATTTTTAGGCAATAAGCCATGCGGTAATGCCCCTCCCCCTGCGAGGGGCTTATTGCTATTACTACCCTGGTCAGTAAGACTTGGGTGCTAAAAGCAATATTCTTAATTTGCGAAATGCATTGACGTTTCACAACTGAAAAATTAAAAAAGAAAATAAATGCCTGCCAAGGAAAGTGACATTAAGTCTGTTCTCCCCTTCCATGGATGTCATTTAAAAAAAGTAAACAAAGCAAATGGCCACCATGGAAAGGGAGAAGGGACTACACGTAGTCACTTGTTCATTTCCACGGCAGCGTGTCGCAGATCGGGAACGGATGCGCTGGGGAAAAAGAGTTCTCAGCGCGTCCGCTCCCGAGAAGGATCCGAAAGGAGATGGTAAGTGGAGGGGAGGGTGGAAAATGTGTGTATTAGGAGGGGGAGGGGAACATTTACCTTGTTCCCTGGTGCGGAAGATGGCAGCCTCCAGCCCTGAGGAGACTCAGAGCAGCAAGATTATCATGTGGTAATGCCCCCATTACAAGCCTCCTCATTGACTGGGAGGCTGCCACACCCCTGCTGCGTACTAATATAAACTATACTACACTACCCTTTAACCCTTTGAAGACTCCGTTCTCTGAACTTTACTATATGCTATAAGCAATCCTAATGTATACTATGCTTTAATGTAGTATGCTATGGGTGTAGTAAACACTATGGTATGTTTATATACGTGTTTCCTTTCTCAGGTGGAACGCCAGGACCTTCCAGCGGCACTGGGATGTCCATGTGGCTGCGGAAGTTTGCATATGTGCAGAATTTGTACCAGAAGAGACAGTACCCTACAGTGACCCCAATCCTAGAGAAGTAGAAGGGGAAAGAGAAGCCCAGCTTCTACCACTAACCTGCCATGCCTTCCACCACCACTACACCTCTCAGGCACACACGGTTACAAACGTGGAAAAAAACTAAAGGGGACATTTATTTATTTATTTATTTATTTATTTATTTCGACATGTTTGCAACTCCCACAGCGTTTTGTGCTACAGCAGATAGAATACATGATAGGAGAAACGAAGAAAGGCATGACATGACGGCAGTTGGTACTCGTATTTGTCAAAGAGCCAGGTCTTGATTAGTTTCTTGCAGGTGGTGATATTTTTCGGATGTGTAGGGAGTTCCAGAGCATGGGGGCTGTGACGCAGAAACTAACCTAGCCAGACCGTTTGCTCTTAAAGTGTGGGGTGGACAGTTGCCTGCTGGTGCTTGACCTGAGAGCACATACTGGAACAGCTTTGGTGATGCCACTATTAATATTATGGTAGGTTGGGCTTCTTGGTGGATGCACTGGTGTGCGATAGAGGGGGAGCAAGTGGTATTCTCATTTTATAGCAGAGATGTGGTCAGAGCATTTTAATCCAAGCGTGGAACAAAATTTGACCATGTTGGCAGAGGTTGTGTCCATGAATAGGGCATTGCAATAATCCAATTTGAAGAAAATCAAAGCGCAAGCCAGAGGGAGGCAGTTGCTTGGGGAGAGGCATTGCCTACTTAGTGAGATGAGTCTTGCGGTGTAGGTGGTCGAGGAGGCTAGGGCATTGATCTGCCTTGTCATTGCTAGGTCTGGTCCGTGGTGTCCTGCCCGTGTTACTATGTGATTGAGGATGGGGATGTTAGACCCATTGATGCAGATGGAGGAGAAGGGGGTGTCCAGGTGTTTGAGTCGGTGAGGTGAGCCAATGATGAGGAGCTGGTTTTTTCTTCATTTATACATAGGTTGTGAGTGGCCATCCAATTATAGATGCATTGATAGTGAAAGTGTCTCTGGCGTCCTGTGATAGGAATGAGAGTTTGGGTGTCGTCAGAGAAGTTGGTGTAACTGAACTTCCTGCCATCAAGTAGGTCTAAAAGGGGGTTTTGTATATGTGTTATAGAGTGTTGACGAGAGGCACAACCCTTGCGGGACACCCCGGGGAGCAGGGATGGAGACAGCTGCAGATTCCCCGATGAATACCCACGTGGTACGATTGCTCAGAAAGGATTTGATCCAGGTACAGACTTGGGGAGCGAAGTGGAAGTGCTGATTGAGGTGGATAGATAGTGTGTCGTGATCAACTAGATCGAATGAAGCAAGAGGGTTCTAGTAGCAACAGGATTGCTAAATTGCCAGAGTCTCGAATGGGATGCATTTGGATTTTTTCATCCAGCAAGGCTGTTTACGTGCTGTCTTTGGAGTGAAAGCCGGATTGACTATTGCCAAGAAGGTGGTATTGCCCAAGGAAGTACTGCACTTGGCTATATGCTAGACGGTTCAAGATTTTAAGAAGGAATAGGACTGATGTGATGGGTCTGCAGGGGTGGCAGAATCTAGAACGTTTTGTTTTTAGCAGGGGTGGTATCTAAGCAGTTTTGATGTTGGTGGGCACCACACCTGATGTGTAGGAGGCACTGGCAAACTCTGTGACTATGGGGGAAAGCATGGAGGTGCAGAGCTTGACTGTGTGGGCCGGGCACGGGTCTCCTTTGCAATTGGTTGGTTCCAGTGTTTTTTTTTTCAAATGTATTTTTTATTGAAATCTCGATGAACATAGATCAGCATCAACATCAGCATAACCTTCTTCGTAGAGGCATCAAAACTTAATTTTTCATTTTCTTTTAAAGCAACTTTTCCCCCCAACAAAAGTGTGAAATAATAAGGTCAATAAATAATATGAAATGTAATGAAATAATAATTTGGGTTTCACCCTAAGTTAACAGGGCAATCCAGACGTGGACCCCTTGCTCACTGTTCTTAGAGAGGCAACAGTTTCACCTCACTGATGATGCCCAACAAGGCTGAAACACGTGTATGGGGTTACTGATGGTACTCTTGTTCAGAGGAGAATTGCCTAGCATTTCGGCGCTGGACTGCCCCTGGGCAAGACAAAGGCTGATATGCGGGGAAATTTCTTCTCTGTGAAAAGGACAGTGAGCTAAAGACTTGGTAGAGTCTCTCCCAGGGGTTATTCACCCAAGAACAGGTCATTGGGCTGTGTTCGTGCTGGTAGAGAGATTCCCAGACCTCCCTTTGTTTGCATGAAATAATAATGGTTGGTTCCTTTCAGTGTCTCTTCAGCATACATTTCTTTCAACATACCCTTCTCTCCTCTATGTTTCCTCGATGTTTCCAGTTTGCTCAGTACTTTAGTTTTGTAATAGATGTTTCAGAGTCTGTGGTCTAAAAAACATGTGTTTTTTGTTCTGTACAAACTTGAAAAATGGGGCCCAGATTCGGGAGAATCATGCCTTGTTTTCAGTTATTTGTGTGGTCATTTTTTCCATAGCTGCAATTTCCCAAATCTTAACCCACCAATATGATAAGATCGGCCCCTCTTTTGTTTTCCAGAAGCGGGCTCGATTCAATATGGGCGCCAATAACAGCTGTGTTATTAGTTCCTTCCTGTGTCCTGATGCCGGGAATAAGCCATCCTCAGGCACCTCTCCTAGCAATAAGATACGAGAACACATGGGGAGTGAGGCTCCAGTGATATCTTTTATCTTTGACTTGATTTCTTGCCAATAAGTCTGTATCATAGGACATTGCCACCACATATGTATAATGTCCCCTAGCTGACTACATCCATGCCAACAGCGATCTGAGTAGTCTGCTGATATCGCGTGTAATCTCTGCGGGGTCATGTACCATCTGTAGCACAGTTTGATGGCACATTCCGTAAACACAGTGAATCTAGAGCTTTTGGAGGTTCAGGTCCATATTTTCTGCAATGAGTCTGCTGGTATCTCTGCCCCTATATCTTTCTCCCATCGCGTTATGGAAGGGAGTTTGTCATCAATATGGGCCTTCTCCAACAGGCGATAGCAATGGGATATTTTCTGAGTACCTTGTCCCTCTGAGAGCTGGAGCTCAATTCCTATAGGGAGTTGTGTGCCTGCCTGTGTCACTCGGGTGGTAGGAAACCCAGTGTCTAATTTGGAAGTACCTAAAGCATTCTGTTTCAGCCAGAGTACATTTTTCTTTGCATTTTATAAATGTGAGGAGAAGACCATCCTTGTAAAGATCCCTAAGTCTTAACGTCCCTAGCGATTCCCATCGGATAAATATCTCCTTTGTCATGCTTGGGGAGAATTCCGGGTTCTGTAATACCAGTGACAATGTTCCCAGTCCCTTATTAATCCACAGTTGTGCACAAGCCTTATCCCAGAGCCAGAGGGTAGTTTGAGTGGGTTCTAGCAAGCCAACCCTGGCAGTTTTCAATGTGAACGGCCTGTTTGCAAAGGGAACATGGCTGCAATCTTGCTCTATCATTGTCCATGTTGCTCCCTTGTCCATCAGCTCCCATTCTAACATTGGCGCAATCTGGGCTGCGCGATAATACCTCTGTATTGACGGGACCCCCATTCCTCCCATCCCTTTTGATCTAAGGAGCGGGTGATGGGAAATTCTGGGTGGTTGTTTTTTCCAGATGAATTGGCTCACTGCTTTCTATAAGTCCAATAACTCTTTCTCTGGGATAATAATTGGTAGAGGCTGAAAGATAAATAAGATTCTAGGAAGGACTGTCATTTTAATTGCAGTGACTCTTTCCAGCCATGAAATTTCCTGGGTTTCCCAACTTATCAGGGTGGCTTTTGTTTCTTTCTATAATTGTGGGATGTTATCCCCCATGAGGGTTTTGTACGATTTGGTGATGTGCACTCAGAGATGTGCGAATTCGTCGTCCACCCACTCAAAAGAGAAGGTTGATTGCATCGCTGATAGGACTTCAGGCGATACTCCAATTGCCATCTCCACTGTTTTCTGGTGGTTAATGCAAAATCCTGAGACCGTATAGAATCTTTATCCAGCAGAGGTGGGATTGACTGTACGGGTTTTTGACGAAAGCAAATTACATCGGCAGCGTAGAGCACCACTTTATGTGTTCTGCCATCATATGTCGTGCCTAATATGAGAGGGCATTTCCAGAACACTTGTGCAAGGGTTCCATGGCAAATAAGATTAGGGGGGACAGCAGGCACCCCTGCCTCATTCCCCTGCCCAGAGGGATTGGGGCTGTCTTGGTGTCATTAGCCTTGATTATGGTGGATGGTATTTGAAAGTTAGCCAGTATTAGTTTGCTAATGACTGGCCCAAACCCATATGCTGGGAAAATAGGTCTGAGAAAGTCTGACGACATTCTGTCAAATGCCCAGTGGGCATCGAGGGAGAGGAGCGATAATCCCCCCTGGAGTATCAGAGCCAGTGCTATTAGGTCTATTACTCTTCTAATGTTGTCATGGGCCCCTCTATTTTTAATGAACTCTGTTTGGTTTTCATTGATTATATCAGGGAGGACCTCGCTCAATCGTGTGGCCAGGATCTTACTGTAGAGTTTGGTGTCAGTGTTCAAAAGGGATCCAGGGCGATAAGAGGGGCAGTTCTTGGCATCTTTCCCAGGTTTCAAAAGCAGTGTGGTTGTGTATTCCACCATTGATTTGGTTATTTTCCCTGATTTGGAGAAAGAGTTGAATAGAGTAGTGAGTTGTAGGAGTAAAGGCCCCACAAAGGCTTTATAGAATCTATTAGTGAACTCATCCGGCCCAGGAGCCTTTTCCCACTGGAATGGAATGTATGGCTTGGGTGTCTTCCTGGAACAAGGCACAGAAATCAAGCCAGCGGATATAAACAAGTCCACTATAAACAACACAATCCCACCAGTATTCGGGGCGGTCCCTCAATCAACCCCTCAGATCACAACACGTAATACATAGACAAGTTTTTTTTGAAAAATGTATTTATTTTTCTTTATTTAATTAGAAACATTAAAATGATTATTAAATAGATCAGAGCTCATATAAGAGTAAGTATAAATATAGGACATACAGTTATACAACATAAATAAAGTGCAAAATGTGAAGAAAAATGCTAATATCACAATAGAGCTGCTGGGAACTTGCTGCCCAATTACAAGCTGGGTAATAATCACCAACTACTAAGGTGACAGGCGAAATAAACCACAAATACGTAAAACAGTATCGTGAGCATGGCGCCTTAAACCAGGTAGTTTCGATGGAAAACACATCTAGCTGGATTACAGATGAGGTCCATCTTCGTCAGGACGTAGCATTTCCGTATAAACATTCATGAAGATTCATCTGTGTCTTGAAATTACCATGATCTCAGCCCCTTTGGGGGTGGGCCCAGAACCCTGACAAAAAAGTCCAGGAAATAGCGATCCGGCCACACCAAAACAAATCACAATTGAATTAGATCATTGATCAAGCCCAGATCTGTCAATCAAGAACCATCAACAGATGATTCCTTAATGTGTAGAACGACCTCAACTACATGTACAGAATCGGATGTCCGAAGGTTCCCCAGAAGCGTGAATCTCCAAATGTCATTAAAGGATAGGCGAAGTCTGAGTCCTCTGGAGGCGGTGCCACTGCCGCTCTTGCATCCCCTGTCGTCATGGAAATGGGTGTCTTCCTGGGTCATTATAGGATTCTCCAATGTTTCCCTCATTGCCTCAGAGATTAGGGGAAGACATGTCTGGCCTATGAGTTTTGGGTAATGTTCCCTTAATGTGGGGTGGAGGATTTACTAATGAAATCTTCCATAATCTTCAATTTCAATGTCCCTGCTTCTGGGACCTCCATCTTCCCATCTTCAGTCCTCAAAGCCCCAATGTAATTACGGGTTGCCACTTCCTAAGTTTCGCAGCCAATAATTGATTTGCCTTGTTGGCCCAGGTGTAATAATATTGCTTTGTTCTGAGTAATGATTGAGCCGCCTTCCCCATCATGTGAGTTTCCAGGGCTTGTCTAGCTATCCTGAGGTCTTGTAGTGTACGCCTACCTCCTTTCTTTGCGTGTGCCTTCTCTTTCTCTTGTACTACCGTCTCTAACTCTCTCTGTCATAAGTGTTGATTCCTATCCCAGGCTATTGTTTGCAATATAACTCCTCTAATTACTTCCTTCCCCGCGTCCCATACATTGCGTATGTCCATGCCCTCTGTCATATTTTCTTGAAAGTAATGGGTTATAGCCCCTTCTATTGAAACCCTAACTGCCATGTCCGTTAAGATCACCTCGTTGAATCTCCAAGGGGGTTTCTATTGTGGAGTGCCATGGCATAGGTCTATCTCTAGGTTTACCAGGGAGTGGTCTGTGAGTGCTTTTGGTAGAATTTCTCTTTCCTTAACCAACGGGATAAGGGTGGAGGAGACCAAGAACATGTCTAGCCTTGAGAAACCCGCATGTACCGCAAAGATAAAGGTGTATCTCATCTCCCCTGGGTGGATAAGCACCATGTCTCTATCAGTGATAATTCTCTCAGCAGTGTTTTCATGGTGTAATAATTGTTTCTGTCATTTGTAGTGGGGGCCAATGTTTTATCATGTGCAATTCTGCCAACATGGTTATAGCATCCGTCAGAGTTCCGTTCTCACCGTCATGAGATAGTATGAATGTACACAGGAAGGCCTGACCTTGGCACAAACACCTCCTTCCATTGCTCTAATCATGTCAAGTACATACCTTTTCTGGAGGGTCATTAACCTTATGTCCCTCAACTCTTCCTTTACGGCATTAAATCCTTTTATAGTGGCATGGATTGTCTGTAACAGCTCCCAACTGGTAATCTGCAGCCATTTGGTGTTCACTACTGTTTGGAGTCCAGGCATAAATATAGATGTCATTATTATAGCCGTCATGCTGAACAACTTGTCTTCATTAGCCTTCATTGACTAGTTCTCTCTTTTCATCCGCCAGAATGAAAGTGACCTTTTTATCTTGATATGATCATTTTTTTATATAGTGCCTATACACAATGTGTTTCAAAGCGCTTAATGGCAAGGGAGGGAACAATGCGAAATACAATGACATTCTTACAGGACATGAACAACAAGAATGTGAAATTAACTATCGTACTCGGCCTGATGACATTTCTGGTAAAGCCGGAATATAACGAGAGGAGTGGGTGAGGGAGTGAGGGGTAGGAGAAAGGAGGGAGAGGAACAAAACAAGTGACTATCGTACTAGAGCTGACGGGAGGGCGGAGGAAACAAACAATTGTTTCTATTGTACTAGGTGCAAGGACAAGTCTGTTAGAGTAAGTTCAAAGAAAAAAGTAAGGGAGGGAGGAGAAAGGGAGAAGGGTGAGGAGGAGAGAATACAGAATAAAACAGTGAAACAGAGATGAGAAGCAGCCGGGAGACCGAAATACTGTTGCAGAGGTCAATAAAAAACAAAATGTTGCTGGGACCAAAAAATGTAAGCAGGGATTAAAGAAGAGAATGGACACAGCATGAATCAGGGCCAACCTGAGTATGAGGTCCAGGGAGGTCCAGCATGAGAGTCGAGAAGGTGAAGCACCAGAGTCAAAGTGTCCATAAAGTCAAATCCAAGCATAGGCAACAGGTTGGAGATGGTGAAACAATAGTGAGTCAAGACAAATCCTGCAGTGAATAGGTAAGGGGGGTGGAGGAAGATGGGAAGAGAAGGGAGGGGGGAGAGGGAAGCCGGAAAGAAGAGAGCTGGAAAGCATGGGGGAAGGGGGAAAGGGAATAGGGGGGAAAGGGGGCAGGGGCACAACGACATCACAGGGGGACCAGGGAGGGGGGCACAGAGAGACATCACGGGGGACCAGAGGAGGGTGGGGAGCACAGAGAGACATCATGGGGGACAGAGAGAGACATCACAGGGGAATAGAGGGGGGCACAGAGAGAAATCGCAGGGGACCAGACGGGGGTGGGGGCACAGAGAATCCTCATGGGGGACCAGAGTGGCATGGGGGCACAGAGAGACATCATGGGGGACCAGAGGGGGGTGGGAGGCACAGAGATTCATCACAGGGTACCAGTGGGGGGTGGGGGTCACATAGAGACATCACGGGGACCAGAGCGGGGTGGAGGGCACAGAGATACATCACGGGGGACAAGAGGGGGCGGGGGGCACAGAGAAACATCACAGGGGACCAGAAGGGGGTACAGAGATACATTACAGGGGACCAGAGGGGTATGGGGGCACAGAGAGATATAATGGGGGACACGAGCAGGGTGGGGGGGGGGCAGAGAGAAATCAATGGGGACCAGAGGAGGGTGGGGGGGCACAGAGAGACATCACGGGGACCAGAGGGGGGGTCAGGGGTACAGAGAGGCAGGCAGCATTACGGCAGTGGACAGGGAGCAGACAGGGGCCTTACATACACGCCTTTTAGGTGGGCCGGCATTCGCCTGCCGGCTCGCCTGACTGGCCCAGAAGAGTCTGGATTGAACCAATTGCAATGCGCAGGCAAGGGGCACGGCAAACAGACACTGAGGACAAAAGGCAAGCGCCCATGCTAGAAGGGCTTGCTTGGGGGGCATAGAGTTATGGACTCATGCACCAAATGCCACAAAACATAATGCAAACATCTCTGTAGAACGTAGGAGCAGTCAAAATTGAAATATCATCATTTTGGGGACACGATCGTGGCGGGAATGCAGATAATGTGGAGCACCACGTGCGCATTGAGTGCTGGCCCATAATTAGCCCTCAGGGCTTACCTTTCATCTGGATGCAAGGGAGGAGCTGTCCAAGGCCTCCAGACCTTGGAGTGGAGCTCATCCGCAGACAAGAGAAGGGAGAAGTGAACATCCACATGGTCCAACTTGGTATGAACATCCACATGGTCAAACTTAAAGAGTAAGGACTCTAAAAGTGACGTGTGAATCCTGGATTCCACTTTAGGACCTTCTTATAAATTCACAAGGGCTCTCAACACCTGATTGATTTCATGTTAAGGGCCACCCAATCACGACCCTGCACCCTCTGACATTTTATTGTCAACTTGCCTTAACAAGGCTGAGTCTCCTAGGAGGAACAGGAGCTGGTGTGGACTCATACGATGTTATTGAGGAATCCGAGCCATTCAGTGAGACCTCTTAATGTCTGATGTCTCCTCATGCAACCCTTGCTCCAACCCCAATTGTTCTTCGTTCAAATCCAGAACACTTAAAAGGGATTCTTCTGAAATAATGGAACTTTCAACAGCAGCGGAATGTTGGTCCATGACCCTTTCCGTGGACACCTCACCCACTTTTCCTGATGGTGGAATTTGCTAAGAATGAGCTTGCGTTGACATCGGATAAACCCCTTAAGTGCCAAGGACGAGTATGCTTGTCCTTTTTGCATAGACTTGCACACCGCTTGCGCTCTGTGCTCTACAAGTGTATTAGAGCTCTCGGGTCCTCTGTTGGCCACTCCTCCTCCGCTCGGGTATGCACTGAAGACAGATTCCAACATCATCACGAGCTACTAGGCATCTCCGACAAACTGCTTTTGCACACACTGCACACCACTATTTCATTGATATATAAAACAATACATATAAAGCATTGCAAATGTTGTACTCTTACAGCACAAGGTTAGCACAATCATACAACCAGATAGACAAACTCCAAATTAGATGCCAAATCAGTAGTTCATAAGACCGCTGGTCTACTAAATGTGGTTAGGAAATGAAAGAAACTGAGAACACCTGATGCATTTCATCATATCACACTCGATAGCCAAGATAGTACACCTCTCTAATGGAACAAGTGTACAACCACAGCCTGCTCCAGCCGGTGTATAAGCAGACGTCTTCAGCATAACTAACACGCTCCACCTTCAGCCTGTCAAGGAGTAACCTTTAATGTCAACCGAAAAGCACATGACAACCAATAGTCCATAAGTCCTACCCTGTAATCAGATCCATTTCCCAGGTGCCATGCAGTGCTACCGGGAAGGGGCAGCTTGCTGAGAGATTGTGATCAGTGTGTGGGCACGATCACTGTCTCTGTGTTGACATTTGCTGGCAGTGGGTCCTGCATGCTGGCACCATGCACGGCATTGACCCTCAGACCTGCAATCTTCTCGGATTGTCCCTGCTCTGCTTTTGCAGAGTGTGTTCAGGCAGAAACACCATGACTGGGTCTTGGCATTTGCCAAATGGATGCCTCAAGTTAGCAGGAAATCGCGGTCCATCTGCTCTTGGCTTGGGGTTCTCTTCACCGTTCGCCATGTCAGTGCGTGCTGGAGGTCTGCATGTCTTGGAGGATTGTCCAGGTCAGTAAAGTCAGCTTCTTTCTTTCTGCCACTCGGCCCACTATTGGTATATGCAGGTGGCCAGAGTGGAAGGAAGAGTAGTGATTCTTCTTTGCTCTCTCTCACTTGATCTCCTGCAGAATCTTCATCACTAGGACTCTGCTAGTCTGGGCTATCAGGAGGGCACAACATAAAGGGGTTCTCTTGAACCTGGACCCTTTCCATCCAGAAAGAGGTGCCGCCTTGAGCTGCTCTGCAAACCTCTGGGGTCAATAGAGGTGGCACAGTGGAATCGACACCACTATTTCATATTGAGAAGGGACTGAGGACTTTTTGAGGACGTGAATGCAACAATATCCCACTGGAGGGCCAGATGTTCCAAATTCTAGTGCTATCATGCATTGCCAGGAGCAATATGGGGCCCCATTTTGCATTGCCAGTTGCAAGGTGAAGACCGATGGCCGGTGCTGTGGCGTGGAATAATGGCACACTGATGCATTCTGGCACTTCATTGACAAATTCTGTTGGCGTCTGTTGAAATCCACTCTTTTGAATATGTATGACGGCTCATAGTTCATTGAATTGTCAACCCTATTGGGACTTGCGTGGCGCTTTCACGGCTGCCAATTTTCTTGGTGGATCCATACCTCCAGGTCCAACGGTCACTGTCTGAGCTCTTCTTTTTGGGTGAGTAATTACAGTGTCCATGAGCCTGGATGAACTTACTCAAAAGTCCATTGAAAATGTGCAGGCAACAACAGCCAATGTTGTGTTTCGCGTTAATTTCCGCAGCACATTTCTGTGGGTTCCCATCGCCAAGCGGGCACCTACTAGAGCTTCTCTAGAACTCCTTCCAGCCTTTAACTGGTGCTAGAAATAGAAAGTGTTTAACATGGTCCACTGGCCTGCATTATCCTGCCCATCCCCCATGGGGCAGTGGGGCACGTTATAAGGCCATGTGAGGCCGAGCAGGAGTATACCATCCTGCAGTGCCTTCATACTTACCCCAAGATCCTCAAATTCCCAGGGAAAATCTCTGGTAAAGTTCTTAAAGTATACAGGACTAAAATAACACCCTAATTCTGGATGATTCAATGAATCACTGAACATGTTCACAGGGCACTAGTCTACTGGATCTATCCTCAGAAAGTCCTTGTTGTGGTTGTTTCCTTCAAGCCGCTCCCTTCCTACCCTCAGGCAGCCTACACTGGGGGCACTTGCTATAACCCAGTGCAGCACACAAAGGGTCCCTTGGTCCTGCGCCCACACCCACCAGTGAGGCAAAAAATCTGGGGGTCATCTTCGACTCCACTCTGTCCTTCTCCTCACACATCTCAAACATATCCAAACAATCTCCATACCAGCTGCACCACCTCTGAGGTATCTTATCTTTTCTCACTTTCTCCCAGAGACTCACTGTCTCCAGAGCTCTGGTTCTCTCGAGACTCGACTACTCTCTTTCTCAATCTCCTTACTTCTACACTCCGACCTTTACAACTCATCCAGAACAGGACTGCAAGACTTATCCTTGGCCTCAAGCCCAGAGACCGCATCTCGGTCCGGCACTGAAATCCCTCCACTGGCTCCCAGTGGCTGCAAGGATCAAGTAAAAGACCCTCTGCATTGTTCACAAGGTTTTCTGGGGTCCACACTACTTACAACACACTGTTCCAAAATACACTCCCTCTAGAGCAATCTTCTCATCCTCCTCCAACTCTCTGAGAGTGAGCTGTTTTTCCAAACAGAGACTTGGGGGAAAATCCTTATCCTCTGCAGGGGCCACCCTCTGGAACAGTCTCCCTGCTTCTCTCCTTCTCGGGCCAGATCTAGGTAAATTCCGGAATATCCTCAAGACCTTCCTCTTCTCCTCTGCCTTCTTTCTACCTCTCCCTTGCTAGCCTCCGTCCCCTACCTGCTACCTCCTCCTTCTGCTCAGCTAGCTGACTGTTTTCCCGGATCACCTCAGAACCCTAAAGGTCCCAGGCACCCGAACCAGTCCCTGCAATTGCCTCCGGGCCCCTGCACTACTTGCTGCACTATGCACTTCTCCAAAGAGATAACCCTCTGCACTAAACCCGGCCCTCCTGGAATATGCACACATATCCCTCCCCGTCCATCACACTTCCTATCTGCGCACTTACACAAACTGAATGCACATAGCACAGTAGGTGCGTTCTTTGTCTGCCCCTTTGTCTTCCCTTGTCCCCCACTAGCATTGTGCACATGAAACACTTGTGTTAGTGGCCCATTATAAAATTCCCAACCAAATCAACCATTCCCCTTCCCGTCCCCTGATCCACTCCCCTTATGTCAATGTCTACTTGTGTTCATTCTTGCAAGAAATGTTCTCTAGTATGGCTGTTGAGTTGTTGCGTGCCTCCACCTCCCTCACCCTTCCCGCGTACCCGCACTGCTTGTCCCGCACTTGCATTATTGTCAGTTTGTTTTGCATGTACCCCCCCCCCTGCTTTCCCCACTAACTGTTAACGCACTTGAACTAGCAGAAATGTCCTCTGGCCTAGTATGCTTATTGTTATTGTATATCATTCAGAATTCTCCAAGGCTTATGAATGATTGCATCCCATGTTCCCCTCACGTCTTGGAGCGCTTTGAAGCACTAGTTTTGTGTCTAAGCGCTTTATAAATATTCAATACCAATACTCCTCGCCACATCATCCAACATTGAGCCTCAACTTCAGCTATCAAATCTGCTCCCCACGTATGCAGCTGTGTTACCATCTTATAAGGGAGAGTTCCATTGGGAAATAGGGGCCCGGAAGCAAATCCTCTCCATGGGGGCCGCAGTCATAAGTGCCAGCTAGGGAAGTGGGTACTCCCCGCTTCTTCCTCTGTGATTTCACGCCATGAAAAGTGGATAACTGGCAAACAGGTGGCCCACATTTTACCCTACAGCAATTTCTCAATTCCCACCCAAGACATGTCTCTGGCCACAGGGATAATTAGAGAGTAGGGTTCACCGCTGCTGGTCACCAGATGCTTCGTAGGTTGGCAGCCATTTTATATGCGGCTCAGCTGCGTCACCGAAGCAGATACTTAAGGTAGCGTATTCTTAATTAACCTTCGTACCAACATCAGTTTACCCTGATACTGATACCCGCTTCTCCAAAATTCAACAGTCAATTTAGCTTCATATCATACTGGGCCACAGTGCTTGTTCCAGGTAACAGGCAAGCAGCCCCCTTCACTCACAAGTATACTCCACCTTACCCAAGGAGGACTTTATAACCAAGCACCATGAAGGTCTTAACAAAGACCCCAGAGTGAAAGCTGGGATGTTCCGCCTCCTGCCTCCAATCAATGTATGACCTCTAATAGGGGGGCCCTGTAGGACGGTATCGGGGCTAAACCAGGGATTAAAAAGTGGATTTTCATCGAGGGAGCTGAAGGCTATGACTATCCTTATATGCAACCGTTTATACATCTCCAGCATCTGTTCTGTCATTAAAACTAAGCGGCATTGTCATGCGTGAAATTACGCCCAAATCCTCTCACTTATCCCAGAGGGGAAGGATTTATCACACACGATAAAAGAACAGAACATATTCAAAACAATGAACCTGGGTTTTTTTTGAAACTGCGGAAAGGACAGAAGTACAGAGCAGCTGTTGGAAAAAAAAAACTTCAGTGGGACTGAAGTTGTTCAACATAATTTGTACAAATGTGCACTATAGCAAGATGGCTGGCACATATCTCTGTAGGCACACACTGCTCTTGTTGAATTGTTCAATAAGTAGGACCTAAAAATCCAATTTGGGGAAAGTGCACATTCGACATTAGACATGAAAGGTCTTTGAAAAAATCAACCTGTCAGGCCAGGCTTAGGAAATATTTGTCTCTACTACAGGAGTGGGCAGGATTTTGCCGTGACGAGTCCATGGTGGACTTCCGGGTCTTGCACGATGAGTCATGAGCCGCAGATATCAGGCCAAAGCACGTGTTCATTTGCCCGGTTCATCCTGGCAGTCAGAGCCCTAGAATCTCCTGTAGGATTTTATTCAGCAGGTGGTGGACCTACCCGCAGAGGAGGAGGAGCAGGTGGAGGAGGGCGTGGTAGAAGAGACTCTTCCCTGGTGGAGTCCCAGGGAGTGGCCACCTCAACCCCCTCTACACAGCCCACAGGTTCCTGGGTTGAGAAGACTGTTTTGCCATGCCAGCAGGAGAGGCTGTTGGGGGGGTGGTGGGCTGGAGCCTGAGGGCACCTGCATGGTGGAAGGCTATGAGAAGAAGGTGAAGTGGGACAAGGAAAGGGGAATGGGCTACAATCTAGGGATGAAAGACATGAGGGTCCACCTGTGCTAGGGGCACACATTACTGTACCAGTCACATAAGACCTCTTTCTCCAGTGGCCACCACAGACCCACAAACTGTAGTGAGGATGAGAGTGGGGTAAGGGTCCTAGCACGTCATAGGGCCTCGATGCAGCACAGCAGTGAGAACGGGCACACCATGTCCAAACTCCTACACCTGTCCAGCTGGCCCACATTTGCTAGTGCCCTGGGCAGCTGTGTCCAGTGGCAGGCCCCTGCTTCTGGTGGCAGTCTAACAACTAGTTGTGGGAAGTGCACCACTGGCAGTGCTGGGCTTTGGGCAGGACCCACTAGGCTGCATAATGAGGCATGGACGGACCACCTGCTTCATGGTGGGACGTCTGGTAGCCGGGGTGCCCTGGACCATGTAGTAGTGATAAGCATCCTGGGGAGGCATGTGGCGATCACCCATTCTCCCGTCCTGTAGCCTGTGATGCTGGGGAAGAATGAGACAGTCATGGGGAGGAACTGCCCTCCCAATGAGACTCCCTGTACATGCAAGTGACAGTGGTCTGTGAGACAGCTGAATGACCTTAGGAGACACTATGTGGAAGAACCTTAGTACATGTCTGTTCCCTGCAAACACACCTGAACACTTTAGAGGGTTGCTGCATCCTGTAAAAGAGCCCAACAGCCCTTCTGGATGGATGCAAGCTCTTGTAGAACATGAGAATGTTTCATAAGTGGGGTGACCCTCAGGCAATACTTGGAAACATTACTTGACATATAGTCAATGGCATGTATAAGCAACTGGTCAGGGCCTCTCAGCTACAGTCACTACTACAGCTATATGTGTCCCAATAACACAGGAGAGATTGCAGAAGGAGGGGGGCACAGGAGCTGGTGTTAGTTCTGTTGAGATATCATCGTGCCCGCTGAAGTTGGCAAAATGTGGGCTGATGGGTGTTCATCCCTATGACTATGTTCTGTCTCCACATTTCCCGTGTCTCCGCATTGTGATGCTTGCTATGTCTCCCCCTCCAGCAAGACATGAGGATGAAAAGCCCCACTTATTCCTGTGCAGAAATGGCTGCTAAGAGCCCGGCAGCTGGAGCCAGGTATGACTGAGTGTAGTGGGGGCCTTGTGAAGCCTCAGGGACATTACTACCAGGCATGTCCATCATAACTAAGAAGCTCCACCTTCATCCTTTCAAAGTGCAACCTTTAAGGTCAACCTAAAAGTACCTCACGAAAAATAGTCCATTTGTCCTTCACTCTAATCAGATGCATTTCTCAGGTGTCACTCAGTACATCCATCATGAAATGCGATCTGGCGGGGGCGGCTTGCTGAGAGACTGTGCTCAGTGTGTGGGCACGATCACTGCGCCTGTGTTGACATTCGCTGGCACTGGGTCCTGCATACTGGCACCATGCACTGCATTGACCCTCAGACCTGCAATCTTCTCAGATTGACCCCGCTGTGCTTTTGCAGAGTTCGTTCAGGCAGAAACACCATGACTGGGTCTTGGCCTTTGCCAAATGGATGCCTCAAGTCAGCAGGAGATCGCAGTCCATCTGCTCTTGGCCTGGGTTTCTCTTGACCCTTAGGCATGCCAGTGCTTGCTGGAGGTCTGCATGTCTTGGAGGCTTGGACTTAGGGTTGTCCAGGTCAGCAAGTCAGCAGGAGATCGCGGTCCATCTGCTCTTGGCCTGGTGTTCTCTTGACCCTTAGGCATGCCAGTGCTTGCTGGAGGTCTGCATGTCTTGGAGGCTTGGACCTAGGGTTGTCCAGGTCAGCAAGTCAGCAGGAGATCGCGGTGCATCTGCTCTTGGCCTGGGTTTCTCTTGACCTTTAGGCATGTCAGTGCTTGCTGGAGGTCTGCATGTCTTGGAGGCTTGGACCTAGGGTTGTCCAGGTCAGCAAGTCAGCAGGAGATCGCGGTGCATCTGCTCTTGGCCTGGGTTTCTCTTGACCCTTAGGCATGTCAGTGCTTGCTGGAGGTCTGCATGTCTTGGAGGCTTGGACCTAGGGTTGTCCAGGTCAGCAAGTCAGCAGGAGATTGCGGTGCATCTGCTCTTGGCCTGGGTTTCTCTTGACCCTTAGGCATGTCAGTGCTTGCTGGAGGTCTGCATGTCTTGGAGGCTTGGACCTAGGGTTGTCCAGGTCAGCAAGTCAGCAGGAGATCGCGGTCCATCTGCTCTTGGCCTGGGTTTCTCTTGACCCTTAGGCATGTCAGTGCTTGCTGGAGGTCTGCATGTCTTGGAGGCTTGGACATAGGGTTGTCCAGGTCAGCAAGTCAGCAGGAGATCGCGGTCCATCTGCTCTTGGCCTGGGTTTCTCTTGACCCTTATGCATGTCAGTGCTTGCTGGAGGTCTGCATGTCTTGGAGGCTTGGACCTAGGGTTGTCCAGGTCAGCAAGTCAGCAGGAGATCGCGGTCCATCTGCTCTTGGCCTGGGTTTCTCTTGACCCTTAGGCATGTCAGTGCTTGCTGGAGGTTTGCATGTCTTGGAGGCTTGGACCTAGGGGTGTCCAGGTCAGCAAGTCAGCAGGAGATCGCGGTCCATCTGCTCTTGGCCTTGGTTTCTCTTGACCCTTAGGCATGTCAGTGCTTGCTGGAGGTCTGCATGTCTTGGAGGCTTGTACCTAGGGTTGTCCAGGTCAGCAAGTCAGCAGAAGATGCGGTGCATCTGCCCTTGGCCTGGGTTTCTCTTGACCCTTAGGCATGTCAGTGCTTCCTGGAGGTCTGCATGTCTTGGAGGCTTGGACTTAGGGATTCCAGGTCAGTGATTCAGCTTCTTACTTTTTGCCACTCGGGCCTCAAATTGCTATATGCAGGTGGCTAGAGTGGAAGGAAGACTTGTGTTTCCCTCTATCTTCTTCGCTCTCTCTCACTTGAGTTCCTCCAGAGTCTTCATTCATTCCTTTATCCTTAATTGTATTTTTAAATGGGAAGTCATCATGCCTGAGTCACGTGAAGCCGATTTCCCAGGATAAAAAGGGTTTATAGTCATAATACCGAACTTATAAATCTCGAAAAAAAAAATCTCGAAAAAAAAGGCCGAAAAAAAAATATCGAATGTTTTTTTATGACTTTTTTTTTCGAAATGGGGGGGTTCCCCCCCAACCCCCCTTTTTTTCTATTTTTTTTTATTTTAACCCTCTTTTTTACTTACCTGACCCAAAAAATACATATATATATAAAAAAAAAAGCGATATTTGTTTTTCTGCCTTTTTTTCCGAGATTTTTGTTATTCGAGATTTTTTTTTCGGCCTTTTGTCCGACCACCGATAAAAAGAGTATTAGCACCCACGGTGATTGCGTGTGTTCAGCAAGGTGTCCGCATCAGGATTCCCTATTAAAAAATACAAATAAAGATGGCTCAAAGGAAATATTAAAGTGAGGCAATCCCATTTCTGTTTCTATTGTCATGTGGTGGGTGGGCCTGACTCGGCTTAAGTTGTTAGAGCAGTGGGCAGTAGATAAGTAGTAGGAGTAATACACTTTATTTGAATACCACTACCCATAAAAGTACAAAATACAGATATAAAACACAGTCGCATAAAAATCCATATATTAAAACATTAAAATTCAACCGACCCCTTCAATTTGAACGATAATTTAAAAACACTGAAACTCTGCCCACCTACTTGAAGAGAAGGTGTACTTCACTTTATAAAAAGGCTTTTTTATCTTGTATGATCTTCAAGCGCATTTTCGAAGCCCTACTTACGAAGCTCGACAGGGCCCAGGCTGTCAGAGGGGCTTCTGCTTCCAACAGAAAGTGAAGCGCAGGACCGTACTGAATAAAATGTTTCCCTCTAAAACCAGGGACCAGCAACCACCTTCTTAGCTCAGCGTCATTGGGGCAAATAAACAGGAAGTGTGCCTGATCCTCCAAACCCGCACCACATACAGGACAGCAGGAATACCCGATCCTGTTCTCATTGCTATTATTTCACCCAAGGGTAGACAAAACAGACCCTGGTGATGTGGCTTCTTTGTGATTTCTTGTGGGACCAAACCAAATAGTCTTTTATTTAATGTGTTGATTATAACATACAGTGTCTATTTGATGGTTTTACTGTCTCTAAAATGTCTATTTTGCCATACATCCATGCTGTCACTCTATCCCATTTCAGGACAGATAAGTAGCAGGTGAGGTGGGGTTGCTGCCGATTCCAAGGGGGGTGGGGGACAAGTAGAGAGGGGAAATGCAGGCCCAGGGAAACTGGCCCAACGAGAACATGGCAGATCCGCAGACGAAGCATAGGTGGCCAGGATGAACGTGGTTGGTTACTGGCAATGTATGCATGCAGTCCTGCCCATGTGATTGGCTGGCTCCTCTGCCAGGGGTGCTAATTCTAAACGTACTCTATTCTCTGCTGGGGGGGTCTTCTTGCAAAGGTCCAATGGGCAGGTTTGAGGCGCACTGGTTCAATGTTGGAAATATTGCAGACAAATATTTCATGATTTTAATTGTGGTGATGTTAGACCATGCCATGCCGTTATGCGTCGTCATCATATATGCAGCAGGGTGTCTATTTGCTAAAACAGCCGCCTGAATAAAATGCGACAGAATGCGGATTTACCGCACGTCTGCCATATTTAGCATGAGGTCAAGAATACACTGCAAGATCATTGAATCTGCAATCGACACAAGGTCTGTTTTTTAGGCAAATATTTAATTTAAAAAATGATGACCGAAAGAATGAGGTTAAATAACCAATACTAACGTTACCTGATCTACAATCTACACTATTCATGGATTTAGGAGAGTCGATTGGGTTTCAAGTTAAAAGAAAAAGGTTGAACAGAGTGAGAAGTTTCGACCATACTTACAAAAAAACGTAGTAAGGCCCTTGCTCCCATAAGGTCAATATTTCCCATGTGCATTCAAGTGATACGAAAGTCCTACCCAAGCAAGACTGGTCATCTGATGATGACAGACAGCAACGTGGCTGCTATGAGGATGACATGTCCATAAGTCCCAGTTCTGCTGCTCGAAGATACTGCATTCATTTAGTTACTTCTGGACATGAAGGGCCTGATCAATGGGATTATTAATGCGGTGCAAAGGACTCTGCACCGCCAACAAACATCTTGACTCACAGAGTGGTGCAAAGTGTATTTCTGCAGTGCAAAGTGACTTTGCCCAAGTGCAAAGTCAGTGCAAAGTCCCACAATTCTTAGTGTGCTGTGCATACTTCACATAGATGACAGCATGCGACCATGCCCCACCCCACAATACACATAGTGCATGGCCTTCTGTAACGAGCGCCAGGGGACCACTGCGGTGATGATAGTGCGTGGTACCAATGTCCTTTAACATTAACCCTTTAAACACCAATGCGCCCATACCAATAAGCTGCCACTCTCAGACCGATATTTGAGCCAAACACCTAAAGAATCAATGGTACGATACCTCTCTTGCCTTTTAGGAGCAGGTGAACTGAGCGGATATGTTATGGTGAGTCGAGATTTCCTGCTCTGCTCCATAGTAGTCGTAGTAAAATGCAGAGCACAACCTTGCTACTCCAGCAGAGACATGCACTCGGTTTATGGTTTGGCCTCATCAGGCACCTTTTAGCACAACCAGATGCACACTAAGATTTGCAGAAACATCACCAAAACTTCAATATTACCTGCCTAGAGTGCACACCCGGATCATGTGAAACACATCAGCTCCTTTGGGAGAATGGTCCATGCCCAAAGGAAGTGCAGTGAAGAACACGCTGTTCTTAACCAGACTTCAGACACATTAGTCAGATTCAAAGAATGAGGATCTAACCACAAGACGCTTTATTCAGCCCTCCAGTGGGTAAAACAAACTCGTGCACATCATTTTCTCACACAAAGGTTACCTTCCCAGAACAATGCAAGACCAATACGTTTCATCGCCACTGGATCATTCAGCAATATTTGGAAATTATGGTATCACTACAAAATAGCACAGCCCACAGGTAGAAAACATTGAAATGTAGACGAATAAATAGATGGGGGTGTTGGGGTATTTATTAAAGAGGGGTATGCTTGGGGAGTTCAGGGGGTACCCCCTGCATTTCATTTAGATCAAATTCATTGTTTTAAGTTCGAGATTTTCTACCTTGCAGTAAAAAAGTCGATATTTTCACCCCAGACCGAAATTACTACGACAGGACAAGGATCTAACGAGCCCATCGTACACAAACCTTTAAGTGTCTTCGCCAGATCTCCCAACCTTTGGTTGATGATGTGTTCCATCGTTTCGAAGCCAATGATCACCCAAATAACAAGCATGAAACCAATCTAATGGATTCTGCAAATGTGCTCAATGTAACATGCGTCATTTGGCATTGCACTGCACATTGGAATTATAAATATTTCAATTCTGTTACCAGTCCTTGTAAACAATTCAGTACTGCTGAGGTCATGTTCCCTTTCTAAAGAATTGGGTACCACCTTTACTTCACTCAGAAAACCTCTTTTATTTCAGACATTTAATTTTCGCGTTTAATGAATCTGCATCTTTACATCGTCAAGGTGGTTTGGGGGGTTAGCTGTACTGCAATCAGACCATGACCTCATTACGAGCCCGGCGCTGGCTGTGCTGGTAAAACCACCGGACCCGTAGGGATTTACCGGCTCGGACTTGCCAGAATTACCGAGGCATTACAGCCCCAGTGATCCGGTAATTCCAGAGCCGGCATTCTGTAAATCCCCATTCCCCTGGAGTCCCATGGGGATGAGGAAGTGGAAACACCGGCACCATGTGGTAATGGTGCCGGAGTTTCTGCGTCCATCTGCTGCCGGTGGCGTTTCACCCGCCAGGTCTGACCTGGCGGGTGTAACACCACACATCCACAGAACACATAGTTAGCCGGTCCAGAAAACGGTGCCGGTACGGTTTTACCAGCACCGTTATATCCGGACCGGCAAACTTGTAATGAGGCCCCATGGCTGCCGGTGAGGCATAAACACAATGCCTCTAAGCCAGGAAAGCAGCCCATGTGTACTATCAGCCATAGAAACAAGCGCCTTCGCTCGCGCTTTCTGGTCGGCTGGCGCATGGCCATCTCCCCTAACCTTGCACACAGAAATGCGCGCCTAGGAGCAAGGATCATGCCACTCCATGCCTTGCACTCACCCCCGGACAACCCTCTGTGCATTACCTGGCTGACCGCATTGTGCCCATGTAGCAATACTTTCCGGCCTCCTTCGACTCTGCCCTCGTCAGCCGGAACACGCACTTTGCCCAAAACCAAAGGCCAGCTATCTGACCCGCTGCGCTTGGTGCATGCTATCTGTTCCAATATGCTACAGCCTCCTGCTATCACGGCACCCCGCACTGCAGCACCGCCACACCAGAGTGGTAATATTCAGGCTCCAGTTCTGCCTGCACAGACCTCCTCAACTCCCATCCGCTCGGCCCAATGCCACGCAACCTCCAGCTGCAGCCCCACAAGCCTGGTTGAGCACCCACCCACCGCCCACCTTAACACTATGATTTTGCTACTAGAACCGCCCCTTCACAATCTATCCGCACAACTATACCTACTGTAGCCCCTCATCAATTGCCATATATCTTCTGTATTGACACTAGCATTTTACCTATGTCTGCAGCCCACCTATCACTGCTACCCTATGATATAACCTGCAATGTACCTGTGCCTGTTGCCCACCCAAAACAGATGCCTAGTCTTGCAATGTACCTGTGCCTGTTGCCCACCCAACACTGAT
Organism: Ambystoma mexicanum; assembly: GCF_040938575.1. Taxonomy (NCBI): domain Eukaryota; kingdom Metazoa; phylum Chordata; class Amphibia; order Caudata; family Ambystomatidae; genus Ambystoma; species Ambystoma mexicanum. The sequence goes on along the minus strand of NC_090932.1, from coordinate 26,385,568 downwards.
GCCTAGTGACACCAGTCATGTCATCAGCAATGCATCCCTGCCAGCCGCTGACTCCCTCTCCGGGCCGGTAATGTCATTATAGCCCCGGCTCCCGGTGATAGCCAGGCCTTCCACCACCTGCTCAACATGCCTCCTCCCTTGGCCACCCCTTCCCCAGTAATGGACATCCCACTTAAATGTGCTCTGGACAATTCATGCTCCATTCCAGCACATTCCTTGGATGTGCACGACCTTATCATCAAGGAAAATCTTGACTTACTCTTTCTATGTGAGGCATGGCTTAAAGAATCCTCTGGGCCCTCCCTATCCCTTGCCATCCACTGCGGCTACACCATATTTAGGCAAGGCCGGGCGGATCAAAGTGGTGGCAGAGTAGCTGTCATTGCTAAGGACACGCTTACCATCAGACGGATTAACAGGGAATTGTGTAAGAACTCCGACTACCTCCTACTTAAACTAAAGCTCACCCCCAAATGCACTATTGCGTTCTATGTTGTCTACCACCCGCCAGGCCCTACCACGGACTTCCACGACTCCCTCATCCACGCACTTTCAGATAACCTCAAAAACTCTTCGAAAACCATGCTCTTGGTTGACCTTAATCTAGGTTTCAATGACCTTAAAGATGCCAACGCCTCCACCCTACAAAAAGCCTTATCCGCCCTAGGGTTTACCCAAGTCATCTCGCAGCCTACCCACTCTAAAGGTTGCACGCTCGATTGGGTGTCCCACCACAATTGCTCACTCCTGGTCTCTGACATCTCACCCATCAATTGGTCCGACCAATACTGCATTAAATTTGACCTCATGGTTCTACGTTATTTCGTCGACCACTTTTTCATCGTGGGACTTTTCATCGCCGACCCTTTCATCGCCAACCTTTTTATTATTTTTTTTTATTTTATTTATGGGGATGGCTGCGTCCCCCAAGCCCCTCCCCTTACTTAAATAATCATACCCCAACCCGCACAAACACCCCCCCCTAAAAAAAAAAGAAAAAAAAATGTTGGCGATGAAAGGGTCGCCGATGAAATGTCCCACGTTGAAAAATACTTCGACGAAATGCGTGTATACAGACCTCATCACTTAAAATCTGCTTAAAATTCTGGACAAAGCAGCTTACCTGCAAGTCCAAAAATTCATCGAAGATAACCACCTCCTTGGTCTCCGGAAGTCCGGCTTCCGGCCACGGCATGGCATGGAAACAGCTCTGCTTGACCTAAAAAATCAAATGGACGACCTCAGAGATGCAGGCATCTGCAGGCATCTGCTCCTTCTTCTCCTGGACCTCTCCGCTTCCTTTGATCTGGTGGATCACAAGATCCTATGCCATCACCTCTCCACCGCAGCTAATTTCTCCCCGAGGGCCTGTGCATGGATAACTTCCTTCTTACAGGAAAGAGTGATGCACAAGATGCAGTAAAATAAATTAAGATGTTAGTTCTCAATAATAGAGTGGTGGTCCAAACAATTTGTGACTTATTCAGATTGTGGTTGTTATGATCTGTTGCAATTTAGGGACTATAAGAAGGGATAGTTGGCCTATCTTTTTCCTTTGTTTCCTTTGATATACAAGTCTCCCATTTGATAGTGTCACCCCCCCCCATATCAAAAAACCTGGGAGTACCCAATTGTAAGCATCATCCAAAGTCATTAAGACACTGGGCGTTTACAATGAACCTGACCTATCCATGAATAAACAGGTTAATGCAATAGCCTCCACTTCAGCGTACCATTCCAAACTCCTCAATGCATCCAGACCTTTCCTATCCCAACTGAATTGCCTCACCGTTGCAAGAACGAAAATTGGGTCAAGGCTGAACTACTGCAATGCCCTTTTTGTTGTCACCTCCCAAAAGAATCTGGCCAAACTTCAACTAGCACAAAATAATGCTTTGACGGCTGCAACTGTCATCTCAGGACGGGACCACATCTCTAAGGTCTGGAGGAAGGTCCACTGGCTCCCCATCAAGGAAAGAATTACCTTCAAGACACTATCCTTAACGCACAAATGTCTTCACGGTGTTGCTCCTCCATACCTAGCTCAAAGTGTTGCCCTCCACTCCCCAGCCAGACCCTCCAGAGCTGCCGATACTAACAGAATCACTGTACCCCTTACCCGCAGAGTGCGTGCGGATGGTACCAGCTTCCCAAACCTGGCTGCCAGTTATTGGAACTCCCTCCCCCCTCACATAAGGATGATTGACCCCCATGCAACCTTCAGGAAAGCCATCAGAAGTAGGCTCTTTGTGTGACAATTTTCTTGTTCCATTTGTTGCTTCATTATTTTGCCTGAAACTGTCCTAAATAACTGTAACCAAGTAATCTGTACTAAGTATTTCTGTGTTAGGCCGCATTCATGTAACCTTGAATCTAGCCTGCTTACGTCTCCTCATAGTGCCTCAAAGCCCGTGGGCTGTAGTGCGCTCTACAAATACAAAGAAAAATGTTCTGTTTCATTCTCTGTACACAACCCATTGCCCACTGCAGACTTAGTGATATTTAATGTCATGTGCAATGTCATTGATGATGCAATTTGTAATGTCACGTGTGAGGTCATGATTCACACATTCTGTGGGTGCAGCTAATCATAACTGGCGAATATCAGAATGTTTTAGATTTTGTGTTGTACCCATAACATATTTTAAGTTGTGTTATACTGTGCACCGCTACTATTAGCATGGTCTCCAGATGCTCACGTGGTTCTCTAAGAAAGTGGGTTGGGTAGATTAGTGAGGAAAGAGTAAGTAGGATAGAGGATGTGCTTTTCGGTTGGTGCTTGTAGAGCTAGGAGGAACTGGCGTCTTGTGTGAATCTGCTTTCTATGTGTGTTTGGATTGTGTGCACTGGGGTTATTGTGTCCGGAAGGGCACGTTCAGTAGGATAGATGTTTGTTTGTGAAAGTTAGTTTCCTGGTAGGTGTCTGGGATGTGACTTTTCGTGACATTAGATTGATCTGTTGGATCGTGTGAGGTGAGTGTGGGGTATGCTGGAGCTGAGTCAGGAGCGAGAGGGTTAGTAGTTTGTGCGATTTGCTAGTTTTAATGGTGGATTCCAGAATTTGTACTGTCATTGAATTATCTTGGGTCCCCATTTGTCTCACTGGTAGGGCCCATTCTATGTTAATCACTGTGAGTTGAATAGCTACATTTTTAGTCATTTTCTGAAAGTGAGGTTGTCTTCTGTCATTCTAATCTCCTTAAAGATTGTGTTCCGTAGGTTGGAGATTAGACGTAAGAATTCAGTTCTTCTGAATTTCCTTTTTTTGTACTGTTTCATTTCAATTTGGAGGTCGTCACTTGATTTTAGGTGTCTTCCTGGTTGGTAGGGGTTGATCTTGGCCTGAAGGAATATGGCTCCTTGTCAATGCAGTGATTTGGGGGAGATGCAGAGGGCTTTGAAGTTAATGCATGTTTTTACTGGGAGTCAGTGTAGGCTTCTCAGTGCTGGTGTGATGTGACCTCTTCTGTTTAGCCTCAAGAGTATCCTTGCTGCAGTGTTTTGGATTCATTGGAGTTTTTTAGTAAGACATTCAACATGTTTGCACATTCGATTCTTGATAATACTAGGGAGATGATTGTGAGTGTTTTGTGTGGGATGGAGAGATAAAAAGTATCCCTCTGAGTAGTCTCAGGATGTAGAAGCATTTCTTTGCTATAGCGTTGACTTGTGGTTTCAGTGATAGTCTGTTGTCCATGAGAATTCCCATTTTTCTTACCACTGCGGATGCATCCGGTTGGGTTTCCATACCAGGCGGACAGTCTAGTTGTGTGCCTGTAGCGGTGTCCTCTGAGGGTGAGATCATTATTTCTATTTTGGTCAGGTTTAGTTTGAGCTTGTTGGATGTCATCCAGCTGTTTATGTAGGTGAGGCATTTGTTGAGGGTCTTATTTCAATCTTGGGTTGTGGCTATCTTGACTATGAGTGGAGCATCATCTGTGGAGTTGTAGGTGGTCAGTCTGTGGTTTCAAATGATTTTCATTAAGGAGGGCATATAGGTGTTTAAGAGGAGTGGGCCGAGGCTGGAGCCTTGTGGCACACATCAGAAGATGTTTTCGTCTTAGAGATAAAAGGTAGTTGGTGGGTTCTTTCGGGTTTGGTTGGTGAGGAAAGATTTTAGCCATTTTACATCACACTCCTCTAGTCTCTTGATTAGTATTGTGTGCCTGATTGTGTTGAACACAGCTATGGCCAGTAGTAGGAGGACAGATTGTGTGCTGTTGTCTGCATTTTTTTGTAGGTTGTGCCACATGGATTATAGTGCTGATTCGGTTCCCCTCATTGGTCTGAAGCCAACTTGTGAGTGGTCGAGTATTCAGTTCATTTCTATGTAGTTGAGTAGGGTTTTGTATATGTGGTTCTGCAGGGATCTACGTGATCCAACCACAGCTGATTTTCTCGTGGCCGAAAAGTGTGCATGTGAAATGTTCGAACCACAAAATGTTTGTACATTTCCCATGCGGATACTGTCGAAATAGAAAGTATATTGTGCCTCCAATTGTAATAAATATATTTAATATTGGCTTACACCAAGCTGCTCAAAAGTCGCTTGCGAGAGAAATCTGTGTTGCAAGGTCCTGACCTTAAATCTATGTAGGCCGCCCTTTTAGGTCAAACCGCTATTTTAGGATTTGTTGTGTAAAAGTCACCCTGTGAGCTAAAATGGTGGACGATGTCATTTCAAAATACAACATAGCCGTCTTGAGCGCTGTACATAGCTAATGTGTAATTTGCCTGCAGGCCACTTGTTGAGGTCATGAACTGAGACCTCGTCCTTCGCTGACCTATGTGTAAAGGGATTACTCGTGCAATGAAAACGAATCCATGAGCATATGTCGAGACAATATATTCGAATACTGAACAAAGAACATCTGTTTTATTACATTGTATTAATGTTTAAGAGGGCCTGCATGGAAATCTTTAGAATACACAGTTATTGCATATGCTTGTTGTTACATGTATTAAAAGCAAACCAGTTATATGCGGTTATTTGAGACTTGGCACAAACCCTAGATCGGTGATATATTAAAAGGAATATTAACCCGAAGTGGGGCTGGGCATTGCGCCCACAAAATGTATAAAAAGCAAATGCATTCTAATGTAGAGCGTCTCTCACTGAACACACTAAACCACATTGGAGTTTGTTGTGTTGTACTGAGGGCCGATAGCTATCTGACTTTGCACTGTTTTTGTAATTGAATTCAGTATAGAATAAAGTACTTTGTATGTTCCTTTGTAACCCGTGTTCGGTGTATTTCCTTTTGGGGTGCTTAGCCTCAATATTCTTTTTCTGTTTTCACAGTTGGCACCCGAATAGGGACCCTCGAGATTGATGCCGGATTGTTGAAGTTTGACACACGCTATCTGACCGGGATCGGACGGTGTGACAAAAAGAAAGGGGCCCCTGGATGAGACGCGACACCTCAGCAGCGCTGCACGACCCGATCCCTGGATGATTAGCTTGTGGTCTGAGACGGCATCTTGACGAGGGTCCACTTATCGAGGCGGGCAGATTTGCCGAAATCACTATACACGAGGTAAGATTAGTTAGGTAAGATTCTTAGAAGTACGGATCGGTCCTCCTTAGGTTTGGTCAGGTGAGTCGTGAGCCGATTCGTAATTCAACCCTGACAATTCGAATTTTGGTGCATTGTATCTGCAGACACAATTATTGACCAGATAACACCAAGAATTTGAGATATGCCTGAAAATTGTCTACCTGCTTTAGGGCATTATTCCGCAGTGATGGACAATTGTTGAAATGTAGCCGTCCCGCACCACAGGAGGGGTCGCCGGTATGTACCATGTACTGTAAGTACGGCATTGGAAGTATGTATTTAATGATATTTGGCACAGACAAACCAGACATGGCTCCGAACTTCAGTGGCCAATCAATGGTAATTTTGAGATCCCTCGCATTGAATATTTGGAGTCAGTCTTGTTAAAGAAAAAGGCTAGACCTGCGGCATTTGATGTTTTGCAGAATTGGAAAAAAGAAGCGTTGAAACAACTTAAAGGTAGAGAGAAACATTCACGTCGCCACAAAATGAACGCTGAAAAAGCATTGTTATATGACCAAAACAAACAGTCTGAGGCAACTAAAAATATGGATAGGGCTTTCTCACTTGGAATTCAGAAAATCTATCCTTCTAAAGATCTTCATGTTTCTGATGAGTTTATTGACAAAATATTAAATGAACGAAGGACTGGTGCCTCTGCGCCACCTCCGTATGTTCCTCTTCCCGCTGCTGTACCTCTGCCTGCTGTTATTACTGTTCTTCCTGATCAACCTGTTGCTCCTATTCCTCCAGTATTTGTCCCTCCACCTGCTCCTCTGCCTCTTTTTATCGCACCAGTTATAGTACCTCCATCGAATTTGCCTGCTCCATCTCTTCCAAGTGGTCCTGAGCCGCTTGTAATTGATTGAGGTGCAGGGTCAAAGGTTGTCACTCGCAGTACTGTACCACCGGAGAAGAAACGTGAGTTAATTTAATGGGATAAGCATTGTATAGAGAAGGATGATCAAGCTAGTGTTTTTTCCACACTTTATAATAGGGATAATTTTCCTGAGAAAAATGTTTTTATTGAAGGTTTAGGGATTCAGTTATGTGTAATGTGTGGAAGATTAAATAATGTGGATGTTCTGCAAGGGTTAAGGGATCTGAATAATCTAGCACTTTCCAGAGACACTGTGGTGATGGTAAATGAGCATGTCGAGAGGTTATTTGGGTATAGAAAGGAATTAGAAAAGTTACAGAATGAGGATGATGAAGAGGAGAATATGTATGTACAGAAACGGTTCCTTCCATGTCGTAAACCGATACCGGAGGAAATGCAAATTTGTAAGAAAGATGCAATTAGATGGATTTCAGACATATCAATAACTCCAGTTGAGGTATATGACACATATAGTCAGTATACGCCAGAAATGCAGAGGAAAGTGATACAGGTAATGGTAGAGTACCTGCAGGATGAGTGTGTAAAAAGGAAGATTAGTTGTCCCAGAGAGATATTGAGCATTTATAAGAGAGCTTTTTCACTTGACACTTCTTCGACTGCTTTAGCGCTCGACTTGGGTATGTTGCTTTGTAAGCTTTCGGAGTTGCCTACATCTCAGTTGCCTATGAGAGAGGTTCCTCCGACATTTGTCCCGAAGGTTGAGGTTGCGGCCGATGCTGCACAGGGTATTCTCGCTGTGAACATTTCCGCACATTATGTATCACAGTTTGTTCATGTCCCGTTTTCACGGCAGGAAGTGAACACCATTAGGCAGTCTATTCCTGACATTAGGAAAAATCCAACAGGGTTCTATAAAGAGATGGAATCTGTTTTGCAATCCTCAGTGTTCACCTTAGGTGACATTGATTTGTTGTTTCCCGTACTCCTGCCCGTAGATTTATGGAAACAAGTAAGAACTATTGACGATGTACCCGGGTTGGGAGATACATGGGTGAATATAACTAGACTCGATGGGGAAAGACCAGCTGGCGAAAGACCACAACAGGTGATATTAACTTTGCCTGATAGAATCATTGCAAAATTGAAAACCATAATTCCTGAAAAAATAATTATTTGGGACAAGCTCACGGCCTGTGTCCAAGGAAAGTCTGAAGGTGCTACCGAGTTCTTTAATCGGTTCGAACAGGTATTCTCAGATTTCAGTGGACAAGACACAGAGTCTGGGAAAAGATTATTTGTGGACACATTTATAGTAGGGCTTTGAAAGAGCAACTTGATACCCTTGAATTGCCCTTTACCTGTACTTTGCTTCAGTACGTTGACGATTTGCTTCTAGCTGCTGACTCTGAGAGTGCCTGTAAGGAGGGCACTGTGTTATTGCTTATCCATCTAGCTAAGATTGGTCACAAAGCTTTGCTTAAAAAATTTCAATATTGTTGTCAGGAGGTGCCTATCTAGGCTATCTCCTGTCAAAGGAGGGAAGAAGATTGACACCTGAAAGAATAAAACACATTTCTGGCATGTCTGTCCCAAATACACAGAAGGAAGTTAGGGCCTTGATAGGTATGGCTTCTTACTGTAGGTTGTGGATCCCGAATTTCTCACAAGTGATCAAACAGATGGTGGCTTTGACAAAGAAGGGCATTTCTTCGCCATTGCCATGGAACGCGGTACACCAGCAGTCGTTTGACTTGCTTTAGACTGCATTATGCTCTGCACCAGTTTTGGGCACACCAAACTATGAAAAGGCCATTGTGTTGTTTGTAAATGAATGTGATGGATGTGCTTTGGCTGTATTGAACATGCAGGGAAGAATAGGCTGTGCGGTTACTATTCTTCCGCCCTTGATCCTGTCGCATGCGCTTTGCCAAGATGTTTGCATGCTGTCGCTGCTGCTGCCATGTCTGTAAAACAGAGTGAGGGAATGGTCCTAGGCCATGATCTAACCCTGATGGTGCCTCACTCTGTAGATGTTCTATTGAACTGAACTCAAACGCAACACCTCACTTCTGCACAGTTGACAAAATATCAATTGATCTTGTTTGCTCCTCACATTCAAATTAAGAGGTGTTGTGTCCTTAATCCGTCTGAACTCTGACCTTTTCCGCAAGATACTACTTGCGGCGATGAAGAGTCACATGATTGTTTGTATACGACCGAACAAGAAACAAAGGGCAGAATTGATTTGAAAGATACTCCTTTGGATAATCCGCAAAGAGAGCTGTTTTGTGACGGCTCCTGCTTTAAACTTCCGGATGGTACATCCACAGCCGCTTATGCAATCACTACATTGAGCACGGTTGTGGAAACTAAGAGAATTATACATAATTCTGTGCAGGCCGCAGAGATTATAGCATTGACCCGAGCTTGTGAACTTTCCGAAGGGCTTGCAGTAAATATATATATACTGATAGTCAGTATGCCTTTGGGGTGGTTCACAACTTTGGGAGACTTTGGTCAGAAAGAAGGTTCCTAACTTCGCATAGCACCAAGATTCAACATGGCTCCCTAATAGTGCAACTACTCTCAGCGCTTACGCTCACTACTCAGTTAGCAGTTATGAAATGTGCAGCACATCGAAAGATTGTGGATGATATTGGAAAAGGGAATGCTTTCGCTGATCAGATAGCTAGACAAACTGCCACAGATCTTTTCACGGAAATGTATGCTGCAAGGGAGACTGTAGATGCCTATGTAATGGATGAAGGTGTTGCGTCTGTACGGGATAGCCAAGCTGATGCCACGATGGAAGAGTCTAAGAGGTGAACTTGATGATGATGGGTGTTTGGTGGACATGGTCGAAGGAAAATGGCTGTTACCTGATGCCTAAGTCATGATGATGGTTGTAATGGCACACGGCCCTACCCATGTTTGTGCCCAGCAGGTTACGAAAATGTTAGAAAAGTTTTGGGCAAATGACAAGATTTCAAAAATTGCCCAGCACTACTTCCAGAACTGTATGATTTGCCTACAACACAATGTGGGAAAGGGGACATCAACTCCAAGGGGAGGTTTTGGCTCACCTTCTGTCCCCTTCAAAGTTATTCCCTTTGATTTCATTGAAATGGAACGATGCAACAAGTATGTCCTAGTGCTCATTTGTGCCTTTAGTAAAAGGGTTGAGGCTTTCCCTGTTAAAGATGCTACATCCATGACCACTGCGAAAACCATGTTAAAGGAGCACTTCCCCCAGTTTGGTTTGTCGAGAGTTATCTGGTCGGACAATGGTCCACATTTTGTCGCCGCTGTAATCCTACAGATATGTACAGCGTTACGAATTGACAAACGGTTCCATTCGGCCAGACATCCTCAGAGCGCCGGACTAGTAGAAAGACACAACGGTATCATCAAGAACAAGCTCGCTAAAACGTGTGCCGGCACCAAACTAAAATGGCCGGACGCCTTACCGATCGTGTTACTAGCCATGTGTACAACCCCTCAAACTAAGGCTGGGCCCTCTCCATTTGAGGTGGTAATGGGGAGACTTGCCAATATCTGGAATCTTCCAAAATGCCGAAATGTAAAGAATGTTGAAAATGTACTACTTTCAGATTATTGTAGCCAATTGACTAAAAACCTGTATTTGATTTACCACCAGATACGAGAATCTTTACCTGTGCGATACGAGGGCCCGGGCCACGGCATATGACCTGGGAGCTGGGTGCTCATCAAATCATTTTAGCGCACCTCCTTCCTCGCGGCTCGCTGGCGTGGGCCATTCCAAATCCTGTTGGTCACCCAGACGGCGGTGCGGGTAGCTGGACGAAAGAACTGGATCCACGTATCACACATCAAGAAACTTCCTCGCCCTGTGCCACACGCTACAGAAGAAACAGAACCCCTCGCTGATACTGCAACCAATGATCCCAAAGCAGTAAGTAGCACTGAGAGTGTGTCAGAGAATATCTCTGAGCCTAGGAGGCTTGGGGAAGCTGCCATTTTGTCTCCACACTCTCTGCAAATTTTGCACCAGGAAACGGCTGTTTCAAACTCAGCCTCTTCACTTGCCTCCGACACGTTGCTTCCAGCAGGAAGTGACGACATATTGTTTGGGGATCAATCAGTACCAGGAAAAGTACGATACAACTTGCGACCACGTAGATAGACAAACGGCACGGTATGGATGTGCATTCGGAGAAGGAAAAGAGTCATCGAGGGCTTGCTTCTGCCCAAATTTGAGAAAGGGGATTCTGTTGGCTAGGGTTGTGGAAAGACTAAGAAATCGCGCAACTGGGGGGTCGCCAGCAACGAACATTGGGGTTTCCATCCGAAGACTACAATGCCTGCTACCGCCGCCGCTCGTATTGGACTTGTAAATAATGGGGTGACCAACTGGGACAATGGACAAAATGCCTGGGCCCCGAAAACGTATTGCTGTATTCTTGTAATGATATTAGGGTTTTTTATAGTCGCTGCCCTAGGATTATGGTACCTAGAGGAAACTAATTCTTTAGAACTTTTGTTGCCTTCTGAAAGTGCACCCATTGTTCCTACTCCCTTTGTACATTTGCATACTTTATCCCCTCGGGATTCCCTCCCAGCACAGACAAGGGTACCATAATAACACTCTCCTACTTATCATGAATGCTACACATGCCATTTTTAATAAAACCAATTGCTGGGTCTGCTCACATTTACCACAACACAGGCATAAGGGGCTAGATTGGTATATACATCCCTTACCGTTGACAACTGCCTGCTATGCTTCTCTTAGAGCACTGTTCTTTGGCCGATGGAATGATAGCATCCCAGGGAACTTTTGATGGCACCAATTTGAATAGTTTTGAGAAACGTGTTTTGACTCCCCTGGGATGCTCGCTTTTTGCGAATAGGAGTAAACCGAATGTTGCTTCTATTAGGCCTTCTGCTAAACTGTCTTGTCCTTTCCAATCCTTGATTTCTTTTAAAATGGCTCCGATAGGCAATAAGGATGCCATGCCTCCTTCTTACACTGCTAACCATAGCCCCAATTCAGTTTCCTTTTGCATACAGAGGAATGGAACTCAGTCAATGGGAAAATGTTTAGGTTGTGCCAACGTTGCAAATTTGACTGGAGAAAACAGACCTTTGTATGTAGGCGAACCTGTTTACTTTGTCTGCGGTAATGTAGCATTCCCATGGTTGCCCAGGGATTGGCTGGGAAACTGTTATTTAGGGATCCTGTTACCTGGGGTGTTTATAGCTAGTAAAAAAGAAGTTTCGAAGGCTCATCCATGGCGGGATGAGAATGGTGATAGCTCGGCACAAGTATTGGGAGACATAGCAAAATCAGTTGTGCCATTTTGAGGGCAGATAGCGAATTCAGAAGATATTAGAAAACTAGCGAGAGTACTGGAGAGAACCATCAACCAGACCACGGACATTCTCTACAATATGACGTTAGAACAAAAAGCGATAAGAATAGTAGCACTACAAAATAGAATGGCATTAGATGTCATTCTAGCTGAGTGTGGTGGAGTATGCAAATTAGTGGGGTCTGCTTGCTGTGTTTTCGTTCCAGATTCCTCCCCAACTATCTTCGAGGCAATACAAAATCTGCACGTCCTTAGTTCCGAAGTGCATGTTCCCAAGGGAAACTGGGATCTAAGCGCTTTGTTCTGGGACTTCTTGCGGTCTTGGGGTTGGAAGGTGCTTTCGGTCTTATTAATTATTTTGGGAATTCTGTTGTTTCTTTGTTGTTGTATTCAGTGTCTGCCTGGTATGTGTTCGATACTAGGGTGATGTTGCGCACAAGCGATAGGTTCGATAAGACATAAATTATATGCCCCAAATAAGACTGCCAAAGAATACGTATTGAAGGATATTTTAGCAAAAGACATAATCTCAATAGATATTTCTGATAGTGATTCAGGGTGCATGGACAATGATGCATGGAGTTATTTGCAAGGAGATCCAAAGTAGTTTTTAGCACTTGGCATAGGCCAAAAGGAGGGTTTGTCGAAATAGAAAGTATATTGTGCCTCCTATTGTAATAAATATATTTAATATTGGCCTACGCCAAGATGCTCGAAAGTCGCTTGCGAGAGAAATCTGTGTTGCAAGGTCCTGACCTTAAATCTATGTAGGCCGCCGTTTTAGGTCAAACCGCCATTTTAGGATTCGTTGTGTAAAAGTCACCCTGTGAGCTAAAATGGTGGACGATGTCATTTCAAAATACAACATGGCCGTCTTGACCACTGTACATAGCTAATGTGTAATTTGCCTTCAGGCCACTTGTTGAGGTCATGAACTGAGACCTCGTCCTTCGTTGACCTATGTGTAAAGGGATTACTCGTGCAATGAAAACTAATCCATGGACATATGTCGAGACAATATATATTCGAATACTGAACAAAGAACATCTGTCTTATTACATTGTATTAATGTTTAAGAAGGCCTGCATGGAAAACCTTAGAATACACAGCTATTGCATACGCTTGTTGTTACATGTATTAAAAACAAACCAGTTATGCGGTTATTTGAGTTTTGGCACAAACCCTAGATCGGTTATATATTAAAAGAAATATCAACCCGAAGTGGGGCTGGGCATCGCGCCCACAAAATGTATAAAAAGCAAATGCATTCTAATGTACAGCTCTCTCACTGAACACACTGAACCACGCTGGAGTTTGTTGTGTTCTACTGAGGGCCGATAGCTATCTGACTTTGCACTGTTTTTCTAATTGAATTCAGTATAGAATAAAGTACTTTGTATGTTCCTTTGTAACCCGTGTTTGGTGTATTTCCTTTTGGGGTGCTTAGCCTCGATATTCTTTTTCTGTTTTCACAGTACATGTTTAAAACCCCTACATACCCACACACCCATCGACACCCACAACACACCCACGACACCCCCCCACCCACACCCCAACATACTCTACTTACCTTTTCTTCACGCTGTGATCGGGAACTGGAGTCGCAGGATACTTTTCTTTTTTTCTTTTTTTTTTAGGCGGCTGCAGGGGTTTCCCCCACAAACCCCGCTTACTATACTTAAAAGTATAGTGAACGGGGTGTTGCGGGGGACACCCCCAATGCACCCATTTAAAAAACATATTAGAATGTCGGGTGTGCAGCGGGGGTGTCCCCTCCAACCTACGCTCCCTATACTGTATAGTATGGTGAGCGAGGTGTTGCGGGGGACAGCCCCACAGCCCTGCAGTCTTTTTTTTTTTAACTTACCTTCAATGCATGCTAGAACCAAAGGTTCAAACTTTTGGTGTTTGAACCTTTGATGGTAGCATTTTTTGGACTTTTTGTAAGGTCGGACCTTTTTTTTCGGTCCGATCGTACAATTCCATTCTGCAGTCGTTTTCCTGGGTAGGATAGGTTAAATATAGGTCTGTAGTTACTGGGGTCTTCTGCACTTCCCATTTAGTTTTTTAGGAGTAGCTTGATTTATGCTGTTTTGAAAGATTGTGGAGTGTAATCAAAGGCCCCAAACGAATGGAACTGAAGGGCCATGTGAAAAAGGCCCACCTGTCATTACCAAAGAACACGCAACATTTTAATTCACAAAAGAAGAAGAAATTCAAAGGTCCCTTTCACATGAAAAACAGGATTTTTAAACACTGAAACAAAAATGGCTTTGCCCGTGTGTTTGCAAGCTAAAGCAAGTCATGAGAAAATGTTTTCCCTGCCAACATAGAGATGTTAGGGAAAAGACATGGTGTGTGTGTTAAGAAAAATTAAGGTAGATTATGCTTCACATGCAAAATACTGGCAAAACATTTGAAAAGCAAAGACTGCTTGGTTGCCATGAAAAGTTCCTGTTGTCCCGAGGCAGACTATGCACGTGTCTCTCTGCAAGGCAAATCCAGTGAAGGCTAAAACAAAAATGTGATCCAAATGCAGGTTGGAAAAGCACTGTCATGATGCCCGCTCCCGGGGAGCCGGTTCAAGCCCTGCGTCCCCGAAAGCGGACATCCAGTCCCCAAGGACCCAGCAACCCCTTATAGGGGCCCTTTGGACAGTGTCCTGGCGCCTATGGCGCCAGGCTCATAAAAGACATCAGTCCTGGAGCCATAGGCGCCAGGCTCATTATGGAAGTGCTTGGGTGCACTTACCTGATGCAGACCATGCTGCAGGATCCCGGCCTCCTTGAGGCCTGAAAGGAACTACTTTACCTGTGGGACTAATTCATCATTCAAGCGTGGTCGGGGAAGGATACATACCTGATTGGAGGAAGGATACATACCTGGAACTTCTTCCAAGGCTATTTAAACCCCACCCGAACAGCCACACGTGCTTCGCGTTGTTCTGCATCTAGCAGCTGGACGCTCACCTTGTCTGCTCCTGCATCCTGACTTCTGCCACGCCTGCCAGCATCCTGGATCACCTGCAAAGGAAGAGAAGAAGAGAACAGAAGAAGGAAAAGTCCTTACCTGCTAAATCCGCATCCCGGAGACATCTCGCCGACAATCCTGAAAAGGAAGACTTTTATTTAAAAGCTCATCGCGTCGATCGCTGCAGCGCCGCATTTCACTCACCTTTACAGGGAGCCTCCATGTTCAGCAGCGATCATCCGGATTCGCAGTCACGCCCCAGCGCCTAGGGAGAAAAAGACCAGAACAAAAGGTGAGAGAGAGAAGGGAATAAGGAAAGCTAACTCTCCATGTTAAGACTTACCTGTTGATTCATTCCCTCTTAATTTCGGGTCCGCGCTGCATCCTGGCATTTCCGGACCCCGGCCCCCAAGGGGAAAAAAAAACATCAGCGTTAATGAGCGAATGAAAAGACATTACCAAAAAACGCTCATTAAAGACTTACCTGATTTCTACAAGGATTTCACCTCTCATCTCGGGTCGGTGCCTGTTCCCCGGCATTCCGTACCCCGGCCCCTATAGGGAAAAAGACACTAGCAATAGTACATTAATGCATGGACACAAGGGGAACCTCTTATCAAAAAACTTACCGGGAAGCCAAGCAAGTTTGGTTCTCACCAATCCGAAAATCCAGTGAAGTAACTGGATACCAACGCGCCCCTGCATTAGAAGCAGGATGGAGAGCTCGTCCTTCCAGACCCTAAGGTGAGACGCTACGAGGAATCACAGAAGGGTTTCGAGGAGGGTGAGAGGGGAAAGTGGGAGGCTGATTGCATTACCCCGCAGACAGTTAATCCCCTATTTTCGCCTACAGAAGGATACTTCTGCGTACCAGACAAGCCAGATTTGGGGGGCCCGGTCCAGTCCGTCTTCCGAACCCTGCGCATCACCTTAGAAGAGGTCACAGCAGTGCGAACCAGGCCAGCGCCTCCGTGGGAGTCAGGTGAGCGTTACAGAACGCGAAGCCTTCCTACAAATTCCCACCCAGGTGCTATGGAAAGTTCTGAGACTGATCAGTTGGCCCAATTACTGGGGGAATTACGGGCCGAAGTACATGCCGCTCGTCAAGAGACTAATGCCCTCAGGAGGGAATTAATAATATCAAAGGAAAGAACTGATGACCTGGCCAGACAGCTTTTGCAAGGTCAAGCTGGGCAAACTCCTCTACCCGGTTCCGGAGGGAACCCCGCTCCTGTGGTTTCCAGTAACCCTGTGCAGATTAATCTACCTGGAAACATGCCGCTGGCCCCACCCGAATGCTTTGCTGGGGACCCCAAACAATTCGCCGTATTCATGAATCAGTGTCGTTTACACTTCCTATACAGACCTGGGGCCTTCCCTAATGATCAGACCAAGGTAGCCTTTGTATTGTCATATCTCAGCGGCTGCGCTGCCGATTGGTCAGGTCCACTGGTTACTCAAGATGACCCGATTCTCCGTGATTTTTAAAGGTTTCAAGCAAGCATGGAAAGGTTATTTGCTCGACACTCTCAGGGGCAGGCTCTGGATGACGAAATTCTATCCCTGCGACAGGGCAATCAGGACCTCCTATCCTATATTGCAACCTTTAATAGACTAATTGTGGAAACGGGATCGCCAGAGGATAAAAGAGTCACGTTGTTTTATCGAGGCCTACGCAGAGAACTTAAAGATGTCTTGGCCCAAGTTGTAAATCCGCCCCAAGAATGCACAGAGTATATAGACTTAGTGGTCCAATTGGATCACAGACTTCAAAACAGAAAAGCAGATCGGTCCAGGTTTGAGACCCGGGTGTTGGTCAAGGCCCATGCTAATCCCAAGGGAGTTGATGTCTCTGAGCCTATGCAAATTGGAGGGGTTAAAGGACCCTTAACTCAAAAGGAACGTGAAAGGAGGAGGCAGTTAAAATTATGTCTTTATTGTGGGAATTCTGGACACTTTCTACGAGATTGCCCGGCAAAACCGCCCCGAAAGGCGGTAGGAGCCGCTGATAAAAACCATGAAGACTCTGTTTCGGGAAACGAATCCGCCCAACAAGTGTAGGGGTCCGCTTGCCGAGCTTGAAAACTAACTCTCAGACCTTGCATTTCATTGTGCCAATGGTTCTCGTAGATCCAGAACAGCCTAAGCGGTTGCATGTAATAAAGGCATACTTCGATAGTGGGGCTATTGGAAACTATGTGGATCGTGAATTGGTCTCTAGGATTAACCTCCCTCTCTGTCCTAAAACCAGCAAAGATGTCATCACCACAGTCGATGGAACTGAAATTGCCTCTGGACCGGTAACACATTCCACTACTGAGGTGACTCTTATTGGTCCCGACGGCCATCGGGAGGGTGTTGTGTTTGATGTAATCAAGGCTCCACAGTTTCAGGTTATTCTTGGAATCCCTTGGTTAGAGACACATAATCCTCGAATTGATTGGCGAGCTAAGAGAATAACCTTCCCGGATTGTACACAAACCTGCTACCCAGAAAACCTGAAGATTAATCTAGCAGCTGTAACCTCTGCCTCCATGCAACTACCTCCGGAATACCAAGACTTTCAGGACGTCTTCCAAAAGGAACAGGCCAACACGTTAACCCCTCACAGATCGTACGATTGCCAAATCGATCTGGTGCCCGGTGCACAACCCCCTTGTAGCAGGATTTATGCCCTTACCGAACCTGAGAATCTGCATTTGAGACAATATTTGGATCAATACCAAGCTAATGGTTTTATTTGCCCATCAAAGTCCCCGGCATCCTCGGCTTTGTTCTTCGTGCCCAAAAAAGAAGGCGACCTTAGAACTTGTATCGATTACCATGCATTGAACCAGATAACGGTTAAAAACCGTTATGCTCTGCCTCTGATCCCTGAACTCCTTGACCAGGTGAAGGACGCTTGCATATACACCAAGTTAGATCTCAGGGGGGGTTATCATCTGGTACGAGTTAAAGAAGGCGACAAATGGAAAACTGCCTTCCGTACTAAATACGGATTATTCGAGTACCAGGTGATGCCTTTCGGATTGTGTAACGCGCCGGCTGCCTTCCAATACTTCATGAATGATGTCCTTCGGGAACTCATCGATGTTTGTGTTGTCGTATATATCAATGACATTCTGGTGTACTCCTCTTCGGAATCTGATCACAGAAAACACGTCAGGGCAGTACTTGAAAAACTGCACCAACACAAACTATTTGCTAAATTGGAGAAATGTGTTTTCCATACGACAGAAGTCGAGTTTCTAGGTTTCATCCTGACACCCAAAGGAGTCCGAATGGACTCAAGAAAAGTGGATGCCATCCTCAAATGGCCATCACCTAGCTCTGTAAAAGGGGTTCAAAGCATGCTCAGCTTTGCCAATTTCTATCGCATGTTTACCCCGGAATTATCACGCATGGTACAACCCATTACTGCACTCTTGAGGAAAAATTAACGTTTTGAATGGTCTGAAGAAGCCAAGCAGGCCTTTCAGGATTTAAAAGCTAAGTTTACCTCCGCACCTATATTGAAACACCCGCGTCCAGATCTCCCCTATGTCGTCGAGACTGACGCATCCAGCCTAGCCATGGGAGCTGTCCTGTCCCAAAGAGATCCCGAAACCAACCAACTGCATCCCGTAGCATTTTGGTCCAGAAAATTCTCGGCACCCGAGGTTAATTATGCAATCACGGACAAAGAACTGTTAGCCATTAAGTCCGCTTTTAAAGCCTGGCGGCATTATCTGCTTGGCGCTCGACATACCATCACAGTGATCACTGATCACCCGAATTTACAGTATTTGAAAACCGCCAAGGCTCAGTCATTACGGCAGCTCCGATGGGCTTTGTTTTTCGCTGAATTTGATTTCGTGATTACCTATCGACCTGGCTGCAAGAATGGCAAAGCAGACGCCTTATCCCGAATTGGAATGGGAGAATCTGATACAAACTCAGAATCAGTACCAATAATTCCCGAACAGAGGATTCTAGGCATGACTTCGTTACAGACGCTTGAAGACATTCAAGCCAGAGTGAAACAACTCCTGGACCCTACAACCTTACAGGATTGGATACAAAAGGGATCAGACTTTACCATAGATAATGGTTTACCTTATTTCCAAGGATGCTTATTCCTGCCATATAAGGAATTACACGAACTAGTTATTTCCGGTTATCATGATGCATTATTAGAGGGACACCCCGGTATTGCCAAGACAGAGGAAAAGGTGAAACGACAATTTTGGTGGCCCTCTTGGCGAAAAGATGTTAAATCTTTTGTGATGTCCTGTGGTGTTTGCGCCCAAAATAAAAGTCAAAAGAAAAGACCAGCCGGTCTCCTTCAACCTCTAGACATACCGCCAGCACCCTGGCACACCCTATCAATGGATTTTATTACGGACCTGCCTCCTTGTTCGGGGTACAATACTATTCTGGTAATTGTGGATTTGTTTTCCAAAATGGCCCACTTTATTCCTTTGAAAGGTTTACCTTCAGCTTGTGTCCTAGCCAAAGAATTCCTCGAAAATATTGTTCGACTACATGGATTCCCATCTATACTAATCTCTGACCGGGGAAGCCAATACATTTCCCACTTCTGGCGCAAATGTTGTCAAATGGCGCAGATCGACGTAAGATTATCGACCAGTCACCACCCTCAGACCGATGGTCAGACCGAGAGGACAAATCAGACCCTTGAGCAATACTTACGGTGTATGTTACAGCAATCTGAAAGCAACTGGAAAGACATTCTTTGCATAGCCGAATACGCATGTAATAATTCGGTACACTCTGGAACTGGCCACAGTCCTTTTTATACTTTGTTTGGGCATCACCCCCAAGCCTGAAACCTTGAATCAACTCAGAACCTCGGAATGCCTGCAGTAGAACATCTGCATTCTACAATTACCCAAGCCTTCAAAGAGGCAACTACGGATTTACAACAAGCCAAGAGAAAATACAAGGAGAATGCTGATCTACATCGGAGTGAAGCACCTCCGTATCAGATTGGGGATCAAGTGTGGTTAGCTACCAAACATTTACCACTCAAAGGGCCTCGAACTTTTAACCCAAAATATCTGGGACCTTATTCTACTACGGCAATAATTAACCCAGTGGCTGTTAAACTTGATTTACCAGCTAGTATGCAAAGTCACCCTGTTTTTTATGTGTCACTTCTGAAACCAGTGGTACCCGGAACCCGACTACTCAAACCTCCAGAACCTATTCTAATAGATGGGGAGCCCGAATTCGAAGTGAAGAACATTTTAGACTCAAAAATGTTTAGGTCAAAACTGTTCTACCTAATTGATTGGAAGGGGTACGGACCTCAGGAGAGGTCGTGGGAACCCAGCGACCATGTGCATGCACCTCGATTAGTCAGGAAATTCCACCGACTCTTCCCAGACAAACCAAAACCCCCGGAGGGAACAACCTTGGGAGGGGCCTTGGGGGGAGTGCTGTCATGATGCCCGCTCCCGGGGAGCCGGTTCAAGCCCTGCGTCCCCGAAAGCGGACATCCAGTCCCCAAGGAAGGACCCAGCAACCCCTTATAGGGGCCCTTTGGACAGTGTTCTGGCGCCTATGGCGCCAGGCTCATAGAAAGACATCAGTCCTGGCGCCATAGGCGCCAGGCTCATTATGGAAGTGCTTGGGTGCACTTACCTGATGCAGACCATGCTGCAGGATCCCGGCCTCCTTGAGGCCTGAAAGGAACTACTTTACCCGTTGGACTAATTTACCATCCGGGCGTGGTCGGGGAAGGATACATACCTGATTGGAGGAAGGATACATACCTGGAACTTCTTCCAAGGCTATTTAAACCCCACCCGAACAGCCACAGGTGCTTCGCGCTGTTCTGCATCTAGCAGCTGGACGCTCACCATGTCTGCTCCTGCATCCTGACTTCTGCCACACCTGCCAGCATCCTGGATCACCTGCAAAGGAAGAGAAGAAGAGAACAGAAGAAGGAAAAGTCCTTATCTGCTAAATCCGCATCCCGGAGACATCTCGCCGACAATCCTGAAAAGGAAGACTTTTATTTAAAAGCTCATTGCGTCGATAGCTACAGCGCCGCATTCCACTCACCTTTACAGGGCGCCTCCATGTTCAGCAGCGATCATCTGGATTCGCAGTCACGCCCCAGCGGCTAGGGAGAAAAAGACCAGAACAAAAGGTGAGAGAGAGAAGGGAATAAGGAAAGCTAAATCTCCATGTTAAGACTTACCTGTTGATTCATTCCCTCTTCATTTCGGGTCCGCGCCGCATCCTGGCATTTCCGGACCCCGGCCCCTAAGGGGAAAAAAAGACATCAGCGTTAATGAGCGAATGAAAAGACATTACCAAAAAACGCTCATTAAAGACTTACATGATTTCTACAAGGATTTCACCTCTCATCTCGGGTCGGTGCCTGTTCCCTGGCATTCCGTACCCTGGCCTCTATGGGGAAAAAGACACTAGCATTAGTACATTAATGCATGGACACAAGGGGAACCTCTTATCAAAAAACTTACCTGGAAGCCAAGCAAGTTTGGTTCTCACCAATCCGAAAATCCAGTGAAGTAACTGGATACCAACACGCCCCTGCATTAGAAGCAGGATGGAGAGCTCGTCCTTCCAGACCCTAAGGTGAGACGCTACGAGGAATCACAGAAGGGTTTCGAGGAGGGTGAGAGGGGAAAGTGGGAGGCTGATTGCATTACCCCACAGACAGTTAATCCCCTATTTTCGCCTACAGAAGGATACTTCTGTGAGCCAGACTAGCCAGATTTGGGGGGCCCGGTCCAGTCCGTCTTCCGAACCCTACACATCACCTTAGAAGAGGTCACAGCAGCGCGAACCAGGCCAGCGCCTCCGTGGGAGTCAGGTGAGCGTTACAAGCACCTCACATTACAATAAATGCAGCATATGTCTTCTCCAGACCCCTAAACCAATCCTTAGAGATGGACTTGAGCTGGGAGGAGAGAGAGGAGTAACAGTTCAACCCTATTTGCAAGAACTCGTGCAGCGTACTCCCGAAGATTGTAAACTTGATGGTGTCATCGCTGCTTTATAATGTGGAATGCACTATGAGGAAGGGACAGAGCTGCTGAAACCTACCATCTAACAGTCACAACAAATGACCAAAGGAGATTCCTGAGATTGCATCTGGGTGGAGCTGTCTATTTCTGGGAAAGCCTAAAAGCTGACTGGTTCTTATGGTGGAGTGCTGGTGGCCCCTCCTTGTGAGTGGAGTGGCCAGACCCCTGCCTTGTCCTCCAAAAGGGATCTGAAATGCAGCTGGCTTTCCTGAACTTTAAACAGAGGCTTTCTATGTCATTTTCCAGACCCTCTGCATTGTCCACAGGGCTGTCTGGGGCCTGGGTCCAAAATACCTTCATCTCTCCCTCTGTAAGTACATTCCCACTGGAGCTCTTGGCTCCTCCACCTCCAACTCCCTCAGGGTCAGTCGCTTCTCCAAGCAATGAGTTGGGGGTAGATCTCTTTCCTCTGCTGGGGTCTGCCTCTGGAACAACATCCCTGCCACTCTGAAACTTGAAGAGAACCATCTCAGGTTACGGAAGCACCTTAAGGCCTTCCTCTTTGCTTCTGCCTTTGTTCTTCCCGTCCCCTGCTGATCTGTCTGTTTCGGCTCTGTGCACCTGGCTACCCTCTGATTTTGGGCCCAGGTCCCAGCACACCCAGCCGCACACCCACACTGCCTCCTCGCAACCCTTCCACTCGGTTCTGTATCTGTAACCCTACAGTCCCCTTACCTGCACTTATCAGACACCCCTTGTCTGCGCTTGAAACCTTGCACTTGCCACCCTGCTGGCTGTACTACTATTTGTTGTTGTTTTAATCCCTTGCTCAGCACTTTCCACCTCTCCCCTCTCCCTTGCACTTTTCCCCCTTCCTTCTTGTCTGCACTTGCACATTCTTAATGTCAATGGAACCAGTAAGGTCATTGTTATGTCCTCCCTTTTTCCCCTCCTTTGCCTCGTCGTGCTCTGAAACACGTGTGTATGAGCGCGATACAAATAAAATATCATATCTTATCATATATCAGAAGTAGAACTGAGCCCTGGGAAAATAAAAGGTGGCGGAGTCTGCTTGCCATAAATCATTTCCATTTATAGTGGGAGGGGGCAAAACTGTGTAGATCCTTAGCCTAATTAACTACAAATATAAATGTAATGAATTCCCATTGGCAGAACACCACTGGGTGATTTGTGGTAAAATTCAATATTAACAAAGCTCATTTCCGGTGTGCGCTGAAAACTATAGACTGTAATTTAATTTGATGATTCTATTTGTCCTGTTGAGCCCAAATTCTTTAGGAAGAAGGGTGTCTTTGTCCTTAAACTAAAACAAAATCCCTAAACTGCCAGCTTCCCCAACACAGGCTTTTAAGTGGAGAGGGGGGTCTGAAATCCAAAATTCTCAATTCATCCCAATTTGTACTGTCCAATTTCCCCAACACAGACCTTTCAGTGAGGGGTTTCTGAAAACAAACCGCTAAATCACAATTACGACCCTGGCGGAATTCGGAAAACGATGGCGGAAATGCAATACCGCCATCGAATAGCGCTCGGTGCGACTATGACCCGTCACCGCAAAGTACGAAGCCACTAGCGACACCGCAGTGAACGCCAACGCCAACTGCACCAAGCACGCGCGCGCGCGCCATGCCAAACCGTAAACACCACCATGGCGCAAGGGTACGCCAATTCCGACCCTAGCGGACATGTACCTAACGCATCAAGCATGGCGGAATGTACCATTCCGCCATGGTGAGAAGTACGGCATCGCGAATCAACCGTAAACGGCCCCACTGAGTGCCTGTACACCGCTCCCTGCCCACAAAGTACAACTCCCGGTAGGTGCAATGAAGCCACAATGCAACCAGTGAAATGTACAAGTCACCCATGCATGCCAACGAACAAAAAAACACAACAGGGGCCAATGGGAGCTGCAGGGCACAGATGGCACGAATACAGAAGCCATCCCAATGGACATGACCACAGTCCCCCACCAAGAAACGCACGCAAACACAGGCACCTGTGACCAGCAATATTCCGAAAATCACATCATTACACCAGTCCACCTGGCTGACCGGCATCTGTCACACAAAACCCAATCCCCTGCCCCTGAGCATGACAACATTCAAACAGTCATATTGGCAGCCCCCATCCCTGACCTCACGGGCTTCGTAGGCAAACGCGGCCAGTACAGTACCACGCAACTAAACTCCGAAGCTGGAACCCAATGCAGATCTCCTCACAATACATCGCTCCCCAAATAGGCATATGCCACATCACTTGCAAAGAAGAACGCTACACGGGCCAAATCAGAATAGAAATTTAATGCACAACAAAATCACCAAGCCCATACAGCCATCAGGCCATGAACTCCAAAACACATTTCACCATTGTGGGCTGCATCCGCAAGAAATGACCAGCCACTACTTGTGTGACGCCCTGTTCCATCCTGGTACACAGAGCCACATTCACGTACGAAAAGGCAACATGGAAGCGCACAGAACCGCAGGGCCGGCCCAATGGGGAGGCACTAGTCCAGCTGAAAGGCCGAAATGTTGCTCCGAGCCACCAGTACTGCGTAAGGGCATGTGGCCCATTGGCGATCGTCCCATAAGATCGTAATGCTGCTCCACTGATTAACACGAAGCAGCAGGTGTCGGGAGTAAAACCCATCTGCAGGAGTGGCATACAGATGGCAGTGGCAAAAGGGGAGGAGATACCTGTCAACCAAAAGAAAAGAAAAAGAACAGAATGGCCATCAGAACTACATTCCAACAACTCACTTCAATGATCACACTAAATCCACAGCCATATGCATGCTAGCCCACTCCAAAGGTCCATCACCACCCAAAAACCACTTGCGACTCATAACTATCCATATCGAGGTGTAAACACCATCACAAACGAGTGTACCTGTGCATGCGTCTGTCAAAACAGAATCCATCAGATGGGATTGGTAACGTGCATGGACACAAGTGTCTGAGGGCGCGTCGAGACAGGGAGGGCTCAACAAGGCCAGATAGACGATGGTCCCACTATGGCAGCCCTGCATCACATAGCGTAGGGGAGGCGGATAGATCCCAAGAAGCCCTGTACATGGCAAACTCTGTATCAAATCACCTGCCCATGCATCCATTCATCATTCCCTCATCCCGGGATTAAAACGCCTGAATATTTACTCACATAACATTAGAAATATCCATTGAGTCTGTGCGTTATGCAGCCTGCAAAATCCACAGTGCCCCAGCCCGTAATTCCAGTGTAGTGAAGTAACATGTATTTGGGAACGTCCGGCCTCATCGCCCACGTCGCTATTGCGCATCCCATACTATTCATATCAATCATTGCATCCTCGCCATGGCCCCTGTCCCAAGGACATTGAACAATAGTACGTTATATTAGCAGTCAGACCTGTGGGCATTTCCTCGCCGCCAGCTGAAAACCGAAAGCGCCGCCCTTCGAATTCCTCATTTGCAACATCACGTCGAAGAGGCATCTGTGGCCGTTTGAAATCACTAATTAATCCATCGAGTGCGGCTGTGTGTGAAAATGGCAACTGCCTTCACCCACAAATGGGACGCCCCGCCCGTCGTTGCAACTCGGTACAGTGATGCATGAGGGCCCACCGTTACTCGAGTACTACGTTCCACTGACCCTTCACAAGTCTGTTCGCGACTGCACAGATAGTATGTGAAACAATGGGACCACAGCAGAATGAACATATCAACCAATGTTACACGGCCATCGGGTACAAATACATGATTGCAATAGCAAGATGCCATTCCCCGAATTGCAGCGTTGTGCGCGGGACGTGCTCGGCCAAAGGGGAGAGCAGTTTGCACAGGTGGAATGAATCTCCACAGGTGGAGGCCATACAGCATGATAACACATAAATTGCACAGCCAGTCTCCTCCCACAACCACACCGAAATGCTACCGGCAGGACTCGCGATGTTGGCCCTGGGGGACATGATAGCACTGCAAGTACTCCAACTCCAAGAAGAAGACGAACACCAACTACAACCGGCCGCACGGAGGAGACGCAGGAGGAGGAGGAGGGCAAGGCAGGGCCAGCAAGGGCCGCCAGCACAGCCACTACCACCACGCAGGCAGCCCGCAATCCCACGCCTCCGAGCACATCCGTTCAACCTCACTGATGAGCAGATCCACACCCTCTACCGTCTGGACCGGGACACCATAGCCGCCATTGTGCACATGACACAGGCTGACCTTGTCAGCATGATAGATAGCCCAACCGCCATCCCACCCCTACTGAAGGTGGTGTCTGTACTACACTTCCTGGCCACAGGCACCTACCAGCACACAGTCGGACAGTTGCATGGCATTTCTCAGCCACTGTTCTCACGGACACTATTGCAAGTGCTCGATGCCCTCCTGCAGCACGCAGACGACTACATCTCCCTACCACGTTCGGAGCAGGAAATTACCAACACAAAAGTGGGATTCCATGCACTTGCCGGCATACCGGGTTGCATTGGTGCCATCGACTGCACCCATGTGGAATTGGTCGTCCCACATGCCATGGAGGCCCAGTACCGCAACCGAAAACAATTTCATTCTCTGAATGTACAAATGGTGTGTGACTCCAACAGGATCATTACACATTGTTGTGCCCGATTCCCTGGATCAACCCATGATTCTATGGTCTTGAGGAACTCTACAATACCACGCTACATGGAGCGACACGCAGGGAACAGATCCTGGCTACTCGGTGAGTCTCATTACATGCATGATAATGTGGGGTATGTGATTCGGCAATGACCTGGCAGGAAGGGGGGGGTGTGCGTACGTAGCAATGGCATTCCACATCATACGCTTATCGTCCACATACAGGTGATGCTGGATATCCACTGAAGAGATGGCTCCTCACACCAGTCCGGAACCCACGGGACCAGCATGACGAGGACTACAACCATGCCCACTCACGTACCCGTGTAGTCATTGAACAGGCATTTGGCCTACTAAAGGGTCGTTTCCGCTGCCTCAGCAGGTCTGGCGGGGCACTCCTGTACCGCCATGAGAAGGTTGCAAAGATGGTGATGGCATGTGTCATGCTCCACAACATGTGCGTACGTAGAAATGTGCCCATGCCCCCTGACGCAGAACTGCAAGCACCTGATGATGGTCATGAT
Organism: Ambystoma mexicanum; assembly: GCF_040938575.1. Taxonomy (NCBI): domain Eukaryota; kingdom Metazoa; phylum Chordata; class Amphibia; order Caudata; family Ambystomatidae; genus Ambystoma; species Ambystoma mexicanum. The sequence continues at coordinate 26,358,692 of NC_090932.1, read as the reverse complement.
GAGGGTGGGGATGTGGCAGCACCTCAAGGAGTCTGCGAGGCACCGGAGGGCCGTGACATTCGTCAGCATCTCATTGATGTATGCTTCTAGCACTCACGCCTGGTGGCTGATACATGGACACGGGACTCGTGGCACTGTGTGTGTCTGGGACATGCACAATATGGACTGTACGCCTATGATGGCCTAGTACACAAAGATCAATGTCCACACATCTCATTGGTTGATCGTGCACTGTTTATGGCATATGTGATATCATGTAGTACACCCTATCGACCCGCCAACCAAGTGAGCCCAACACACCCCCTCCACCCTCCTACCTCCCCCCCGAACACCAGTGTCCAAAGATGCTCATTGTCAGTGGGCTGTCGCTATTGCAAGCCCCCTCTGCGGGTGTCAGGGGCACCCCTGCCTGTGGAGCGCAGGTTCCTCCCAGATCTACGTTGGGGGCTGCCCTGGACGGAACTTGCAACGGATGATGTCTCTGCCTGCTCACGTCCATGCATGTCCCTAAGGGTTTGCGAGAGCTCAGTGAGCACACGGCGCACTGCGGCAAGTTCGGCACATACGTCTTTGGACGTCGCATGCAGTTCCCCCCTCAGGCTCTCGGTGCTTCTCTCCATTTGGACTCTCAGGCTCTCGGTGCTACTCTCCATTTGTGCCCTTAGTGTCTCTGTACCTCTCTCCATTTCTGCCCTAAGTGTCTCAGTTGATGTTTCTATGTCTGCCTTAGTGCCCCCACATTCATCGGCATGGTCCTTGAGGAGCGTGGCCAGTTGCTGCTGTTGCACGATTAACTGGTCGAGGGACTGTTGCCTCTGCTGGGCCATGGCCATTTGCGGGGGTGTCACAGAGGGGCTGTTGTCCTCATGTTGCCTTGCGACAGGGCTTGTGGGGGATGGCCAGTCGTCGTCTTGTGGGTGCCCCTGCGTGGTATCCTCATGTTGTACGGGATGGGACAGACAGGGGGATTGGGATAGGTCATGGATGGATCTGACTTCGACATCCCCGTCTTCTGTGTCGGAGCATGCTGCCATCAATGGGGTGTCACCTATGGTGCTGCTGCCACCAGAGGCAGTGCCTTCTGTGGCATCCGTTGGGGGGACCTGTGGTGGTGGTGTTGTGGGCATGCTGGCTGCTGGGGTGCCTGTTGATGTTCCCTCCTCTGTGCTGCCACCTGATTTGTGCTGCTGCCGTGTCTTGATGCGTGCAGCTGAGGTGGAGGGTCTTTGGCCGTTAGTCCTGGCCCTCTTTGCAGGTGTGCTGGTAGGGGTGTCCTGATGCTCGTCGTTTGGATCGGACCCTGTGGTGGAGTAAAGGAGGGCGAGGGTTATTAATGGGTCTGTGGGTATTGGAATGGCATTGTATCACATGCATTGGGGTGGTACCTGAGGGTGATTTGGGTCGGGGCCTTGGAGGTGCTTTCATTTGTGTGTGGGGTGAGGGTGCAGTTGTTTGGCAGCCTGCAGTTAGGGTGTGCCTGCTGCACGTGTAGTGCGTGTTTTTGGGGTTTTTAATTATTTATGTATTTATTGTGGGTTTTAACGTGCGCTATCAGGCCGATGTGTGTGGACGTTCTCCTGGACATGTGTTTCTGTTGCACTATGTGGACACATGGTACTTCACATGGATGGACTTTGTGGGTTTGGCATTGTTTTATTTGGCCCACCTACCTGAATCTTCGGATGTCTGCACTCCTTTCTCCATCCCTCCGACTCCCTCTATGCTCTCCATTCCGATGGTGGAGGCACAGATTTCTTCCCAGGGGGTCAACTTGATGGGTGATTCAGGACCTCCCCCGGTGGCTGTGGCAATGTTGCGGTTGGCAGAGAGTATGCTGCGGACGCGTATCCGCAGGTCGTCCCATCGCTTTCGGCATTGCTGTGGGTTGCGGGGTGCGGTCCCCACCGCACTTACCCGCTGTGCCACCAGAGCCCATATGGCCTTCTTGTTTGCAAGTGCCGTCCTGGTCATTTGCGTGGAGAAGACGACGGCAGCATTCTCCTGGAGGGTCTCTGTTAGCACGGTGAGTTCCTCACGGGAGAAGTGGACCTGCCGCTTGCGGTCGCACGCTTTCTTCGCTACTTTTCCCATTTTTCTTGGTTTCGCTAGGGTGGATGTCGGGTTGGGGTGTGTCTCAGGGTAGTGTTTTTAGTGGTTGTGTGGTTTTAGTGGTTTTATAGGTGTACGGCGGGATGTTTCCCGTTCCGGGCCGATGTTTTAACTTCCGTTTCCGTATATTTCCGGTCACCATACTTTCCGGTAGGCGCACACTGCGGTGTCCGCTGTGATGGGTGGCGGTATTGCACCTAGGGCGCCGTACAGCGGCGGTGTGGGCCGTTTTGGGGTCATTTCCGCCATCGCGGACTTTGCACTTCCGCCATGCCGTGGTGCTCGTGCCCGATGGGTCGGAATTGGCCGCACTTTGCTCCTTCGTGCAATGGCGGAAACGCTATTTACGCTGTGGCGGTCCGGTCAGTCACTTTCCGCCAGGGTCGTAATGAGGGCCACTGTGTTTATTTTAAACCAAATGTGTGGGAGAAGTCATACTTGCCATGGGCATGTCTACCAATCTCTAAACCCAACTGCTAGCCTTTTAAGTGCACAGGAAAAATGGAAATTGCACAGCAATACATATGTAGATTGCTTGTGCTTATTGTCCAGTTTAATTATTTCCTGAATTGAAATTGAGATAAAGTACTGTGATTTGTATTTTCCCCGAATTAATTTGTGTGATTTATTTGTGTAACAAGAAGTTGATTGTGAGCCACAAAGAAGGCTGCAGGTGTAGTTTGGTATGATTTCTTTTACGACTAATTTAAATTAATACAAATATATTTCCTGGTTCTTGCCTCACTGTGGGCACAGGGGGGAGATTTGCATGACTCTGTATGAGTCTTCAGTCAGGCCAGTGCTAAAAAAAACATAAGTGTGTTGCAGGGCTCCTTGACTGGGGGTGGGAACAAACTCCCTTTTTTAAGGGTGGTCTCAATATAAGGCAACATGACATATTTATTTATTTATTTCTTGTTAGGCACATATACAATAATAAAATACTGTTTCAAAGCGCCCGCAGGGAGGGAGCGAGGGTGGGAAATACATTACAATAATAATATTTAAGAGCAGAGGGGGGAAGGGATTAACCTAATATGCCTTGTGAGCATTCAGAATGTGCAAGTGCAGAAAGGAAGAGGGAAGAGGGGGTTAGTACTGGGGAGTCTGAGCTTCTGGGTGAGCTATAGAAAAAGTGCTAGAAATGTTGAGCGCTACACAGCCTGGGCCGCTGGCTGGGAGGTGTAAGTGCGGGCCTCTAGAGCAGAGTGTGTAAAATGCACGTGCTGTGGATTGACAGGTGCTGGGAAGAATTGGTCTGGGAGGTCAAGGCCCGAGGATGCATAAGGACCAATGACACAGATTCAGCAACTGAGGGATTAGCAGAGGAGAGAAGGAGGGAAGGAGGAGAAGAGGAAAGTCTTAAGGAGCTTCTGGAATTTGAGGAGATCCTGCTAAAGGCACAGGGAGAGGGGAAGGCTATTCCAAAGGAGAGAGCCCACAGAGGAAAGTGAGCAACACCCTGCCCTCTGTTTAGCAAAACGCTTTACACACAAAGAGTTGTTTGCGGAGGAATTAACTGGTCTGGAGGGAGAGTATTTAGTGAAATAAAGTTGACAATAGTGTGGTCCCCTGGCCCAGACAGTCTTTTTTGGATGATGCAGAGGGATTTGAATTTAATCTATGCAGCCACTGGGAGCCAGTGAATATTTTTTAGTTCAGGAGAGATGAGGTCCCTGGGTTTAAGGCCAAGGATAAGTCACGCTGTCCTATTCTGAATAAGCAGGAGGGGTTGCAGAGTAGAAGAAGGAAGATTCAGGTGGAGGCTGTTCCAGTAGTCAAGTCTAGAGAGAACCAGGGCTTGAGTCACATTGAGCCTCTGAGGTAAAGTGAGAATAGGTCAAATTCCTTTGAGAAGGAAAAGCTGATAGTTGGACTTCTTGGCAATGTCCTGAGTGTGTGGCGGAGGAAGAAGAGAGAGGAGACGACGATGACTCCAAGGTTTCTGGCTACAGTTGAAGGTGTAGGGGGGGAGCCCAAAGAGAAAGGCCAGAGTGAGGGGAAGATGGAGGGAGCAGGGGTACCAATGGGAAGGATCTCACTTTTACAGGCATGGAGGCAGAGATCATTGGAGGCACAACAGGACTGGATGGCAGATAAGCAGTCAGGGATGATCGAGGGTGCAAGAGGGTCAGCAGGGTGACTGAAGAAGAGCTATGTTTCATCTGCGTAACACTGGAAGTTGGAGGAGAAAGAGGAGAGCAAGGTAGTTGTTAAACAGCCAGGGAGAGAGTAAAGAGCCCTGGGGTACACCACAGGTGGATATGGACGTAGGAGAGGAGAAGGGGCCCAGGACACCTTGCGAAGAGTGGTTAGTGAGGAAAGGGGACAGCCAATCCAGTGCCCATTCCGAGATACCAAGTGTACCGTGGAGCCTTTGTATGAGGATGGAATTGTTAACTGTGTGAAATGCAGAGGAGAGATTGAGAAGTATAAGGACAGCTGGGCAGCTGGAGTACAGTGATGCAAGCTGTTCTTCACAGGTGTTCAGAGGAGCAGTTTCCCTGCCTCTGGATGCTCGGAATCCAGATTGATGGTTGTGGAGAACACCAACAAGTTCAGTGTGAGAGTTGAGTTGGGGAAAGGACAACTTCTCAACCAGCTTCTCCAGGAAGGGGATGATGGAGATATCTCCAGCGATAGCTGGCAGGGCAGGTAGGGTCAGAGGATGTTTTTTTCAGGAGTGGGCATACAAGGGAGTGCTTTTGGGGAGGGGAAAGATCCAGTTTAACAGAGTGATTGCAGAAATCAGCGAGAGCAGGGGCAAGAGAGCCAATGTTCTCCTTGATGGTCCTGGATGAGCAAAAGGAGACCTGTTTAGAAGATACCTTCATGGAGCGGACAGCTCTGGTAACTTCTTCAAGTGTGACAGGAGAGATGGAGGACAAGGAGGAAGGAGGAGGGAGGGGTAGAGTGTGGTGGGGGAGTGGGAAGGGTTGTGAGGGAGTGTAGGAAGGGTGGTCAGAATGTCCTGGGTTCTGGTGGCAAAGTGTGAGGCCAGTGCATTGCAGACGTCCTGGGAGAGAGAAGGGGAGGAGGAAACTGCACAGTGGTTAGCTAGTTCCCTGCAGATTTCGAAAACGTTTAGCCGAGTAATTGGATGTGCCGGGGACCCGTCCCAGAATGTGGGCTCTTTTCTTTGCATGGATGGCATGTCTGTATTGACTTTGAAGCAGGCGGCAGGCAAGTCTGTCGGAGGATGAGCCTGAGGTTAGCCACTTCCATTCTGTTGCCCTGCACTTTCGTTTCAGTGCTGCAAGTTTGATGTCGTACCAAGTGTTATGCTTTGAGGAAGGTTTCAGACGGATCATCATGACTGGCGCAAGAATGTCAAGAGTGTTGGTGATAGAAAGATGGAGGTTGCTGAGGGTAGAGTCAGAGGTAGAATCAGAGGTGATGGCTTTGGGGGGGTGATGGTGGAGGCAAGGGTAGTCATAGTCACTCGTTTCATTGGTCGGATGTTAGTGAACGAGGTTAGAGGGACTTTTGGGGGGTCAGTCAGGGGATCAAGGGGATCCAGATGGGAGGAGAGGAGAGAGTGGTATGACCAGGAGAGAGGGGTGACTAATGGGGGAAAGAGAGAGGTCAGAGTGTATGAGGGCTTCGAGAGTGTGTCCAGCTGTGTGGGTTGGCTCAGAAGGGAGAATGGCGAGGGATAGCAAGGTGCAGAGGTCAGTGAATAGAGTGGATGCAGAGTCAGGGGAGTCCAGTTGAATGTTGAGATCACCCAGGAGGAGAAGGTTAGAGGTGAAAGAAAGTGAAGAAGAGCAGAGGTCAGTCCATTCAGAGAGGAAAGGGGAGGTGGTTCATGGAGGCCGGTAGATGGTAGCAATGGTCAGGGTGGAGGTGGGAGAGGTGACCAACTTAAAAACCATGGTTTCAACAGAAGAATAGGTCTGGGTAGGTAGGATGGAGGCAGGCACCCATTCAGGGAAGATTAATGCAATCCCCCCGGCAGTGAGGTCGTGGCTTGTAGATGATCTTGAAGCCATCAGGGAAGAGGGAGTCAAAGGCAGTGACTGAGCTGACATTAAACCAAGTCTTGGTAAGAGCCAGAATGTCGAGGTCAATGTCTTAAAGAAGGAGACAGATGTCAGAGGAGTGTTTGTTGGCTGAGTGGGCATTAAGAGCTGCCAGGTGGAGGTGGTCAGCACTCTGAATATGGGGTACAGGGGCATGGTACACCATTCAGAGGAGGGAGAGAGAAAGTAGAGGGGGAGATACAGGCAAAGAAAGAAGGTTAATGAGAGAAGGCAGGATGCGGTCAAAGAGAAAGAGGTTGGGTTGTGGACCCTGAACCAGAATGGTGTCAGTGGGATAGATATTAACAAAGCAACATGAGGATGCGAAACCCACCAAGAGGACTTCCCACTTGGTGCCACTGTTAATAGAGGAGTCTGTAGAAGGAGAGAGATTGGAGATGAGATGAGGGGTCCAAAGATCAGGAGAGGGGACAGAGAAAAGGATATCAGTGAATGCCTCTCTAGAGGAAGCACTGACATAGGTGTCTGCAATGGGAAGTCCAGGGTTTGCATCAAGGATGTCTTTTTTGTGTTTTTTCCTGCTGGACTTGGAGAGGGATGGGGATAGGTGATAGTGTAGCAGTTAGAGAATATAGGAGAGATGGAGAGATCCATAGGAAGGCAGAGGTTTAGCCAAGGAATGAGGGAGGAGTGGCAGAACCGCACAGTTCTGACTAAACTCACTGGGGGGCCTAGTAGATTGAGTTAGAGAGAATAAGTGAAACCCAGAAGCAATAGAATTACATTGGATAAGTGGTACAGAGATGTATAGACCATACACACCTAAAATTGATTTTAAATTGATTTTGGTGCTATTCCTGTATTTAGGGAGCAGTTCCACAGTAGCCAGAAATAAGACACTGCAGTGCTGTGGGTTAGAATTTCTTTGTAAATGCCGAGGGGGCATGGACTGCCTGGGGATCTGGGGGTGAGGTTGGTTCCTTTATTAGTGTGGAGAAAAAGTCTTTATCAAATCCGTCGAGTGTTGCTGCAGTCGGTGGGTCGCAAGTTGTCGATGGTTCAGTGGTTGTATTCCTGTTTACACTTGCACAGCATGCTTCAATGGTCCATTAGATTGTTACTATTTCTGCTCTTAGGTAGTGGGTGATACGGTCACATAGTGCTTGTGATGGGATGATGCCTTTGTTGCGTGATGCAGGGTTTCTGATTCCTTTGATGATTATGAAAAGATCTTTTTGTGGGTTTGTTGCTGCTTGGATTCTCATAGCATTTTTTTTTTGCTTTGAGGACTGTTGATTTGTATATTCTGAGTAGTCTTTATTTTGTCAGACTTATTGTAATGGTTTCTGCATATGTTTTCCAGTTTGCAGTGTGGTTTTTTGAGTTCGCTCACCTCTTCAGTGAACCACCTGGCTGGCATTTTTCTTTTTGCAGTGGCTTTGACAGGTTTTGCTGGTACTAGTTGGTCTAGGGCCTCGTTGATCAAGGTGTCAAGCTGTTTTCCACTGAGTCAGGAGTCATTCTGTTCAGCTCGGCGATGTTTGGCTGAGACGATTCCAGCAGTTCTGATAAGGCATCCAGGTTAAGACTCTTCCAGTTTTTTTTCGTTGTAGCAGGCAACATTGCATTTCCGGGCAGTATTGCAGGTCAGGCTCTTGAGGGAGAATGGTATCAGGTGGTGGACACTCCATATCATTGGTACCGGTGGGAGGCTGGTAGAGAGTCCGTCCCTGCAGACGGTTGCACATAAGGTGTGTCTGGCATTGTGGGAGGATCCGTTCAGCAGTGTTTCCAGGAGACTGTACAGTGAGTTAGCTCTGGTTTTGTTCTCCCTTTTAAACCCGATGTGGAACTCTCCCAGGACGATTAGGTTATCAGGATATCCTGTCAGCTCCTAATGTTTTTGATTTACATAGGTTGATATATAATGCTGTTTACACAACCATATTTCCCTTGATGGAAGTTAGTTCAGTGAACACACACACCGACACACATACCCACACATATATTTATTTGATTTATTCATTGTGTGTTTGTAAAACACAAGTATCACCAAAAGTGCATATTCTGAAAGAAGAGTCTCCCAAAAAAAGTATCTGGCATTATTTTTCCTGGTTATTTATACATTTCAAGGGTTCAAGCCTAAATGAATCCTGAATGCATGCCTTCTGCTGTATTCAGAGGTCGAAGTGGGCGGGACCTAAAGGGTATGACGTTCCCAAAATTTACCGGGCAATCCTTCATCATCCCCTTACTTAAAAAAAGGTGTTTTGTTTTAAACGCCATAGCTACTGGAGACTCGAATCTGACCGCTTCTGATATGGAGCCAGTGCAACATCACACTGAGCTATCTCGTTATTCCTTTCGATACACTGCTTGGGATGTTAAAACCCACTCCAGGCAGCCAAAAAGCACCGCGTTATAGCAATCTGGGTAGGGACGACTGGAGGCTCGGCCTTGTTTGCAGGCAATGAGAGGTGTGTGTCTAGCTGGGCGTGTCCTTTAAGAGGTGTGAATGGTGATTGGTGAAGGGGAGGCTGCATAAAGGTTCATGCTGAAGGTCACAATGACACAATAATGGCGGTCAATTAAATGCCTTTTCTTTGGTGCTTTCTGCAGCCTTACTAGAACTATTTATAGCACGATGTTGCAGGGAGGAGTGGAGGAAAGGAAGGACCCAGGTATGGAGTTTATAAGGGGGGGGGTGATGGTGAGTATGGGGGAGTGGGCAGAAAAAGGGGCAGGGAAGAGGGAACAAACCCTCGACCACTGGCTGCATTGCAGTAATCTCTCTCCTGAATCAGATGTGATAGAAAAGCGCATCAGGTTAAACGAGGAAGAAAGCATGTCTGGGTCTGGGCAGCAGCGTCAAGTCGTCTCTCCTTTTGACACCACCTGGGCCTAAGCTTCCTTGAAAAGAAGCCATTGTGCCAGGAAATGGCTTTCCTCACAGGTCGTGGCCTGTGGCAATGAGGCGCTGGCAGTGCCCTTGAGCTGGGGGCTAATGTAGCCCAGGTCTGCGCCGCTGCGACTCTGTGATTGGTGGCTGTCAGCCACATCCTTCCCGCTTGAAGGTGTCCCGCGCAGCTGGAGCCACAGCCGCTCCTCAAACTTTGCAAGGACAACATTGTGGCTTTTGTGATGTAAAGAGTGAACGATATAAGGGCTTAGCCCGTGCACATCACAACATGTGTCGGCAGTGCAAAGTCACTTTTCAGCAGTGCAAGTCACTTCGAACCGTGCAAAAAATTCCATGAATCAGGCCCTTAATGTGCGGAGGCGGTGAACTGGCCTGTAAGCGTAAAAGGATGTTAATATAGGACTTTGATATTATGCATTTGCTCAAGCGCAAGCGCATTTTGTAAATGTTCAATCACAGTAGCACATACGCACATGCGCAGTTTGCATGTGATGATCCGCTTTGGCACCAGCGCAGATACAGCACAATTGTATTTACACTAGCGCACACGTGAATGTGCAAATGTAAGAAGTGTTTGTGCATGTGCATATTGTGCATAAGACCTCGCTTGAATGTGGTTGCACAGAGATACACCGCCCAGCTCCTGAGGAGGAGGCGGGTGTCTAGGTTCTGTTTGGGATGGCACTTGTGATGGCATCCGTCTACGGTCTTCTTGTTAACATGCACCTTGCCCGTGGAACGCTCTATCGCTGGATCTACCACCCGCACGTAAGGCCACAAACTTTAGAAGTGTGCTGGAGCTTTTGCCCTTTCCATACAGGCGCTGTGCTTTCTTTGTGTCTCCTTCCCACGAGCACTCCACTGCACTGAAGATCACTGCACCACTGCAAGCCCTTTATATATAACCGTCCACATTTCCCTATATATAAAGCAGAAAATCTGTTTGTTTGTTCCTTATACAATTCCACACCATTCCACCAATCTGCACTAAATTGTGCATAGTTACCTGGCAGGACCCTCCGGACATTAGAGGCTACATAACATTTGGACACTTCAACCCAATTTCAGGCCCTTCACACGGTGATACGGTTGCCTGTAATCAACGAAACATCAATGTGGTCATAGAATGACCGGACATAATTCATGCGAATCATCGCTATGCGAGGAACACAATTTAAAGATCTGTGTAGGATCTTCAAAACCACATTTCAAGGCCCTAGGATGCACTGTTCCTGAGATGTTTGCACGTCAACGCACCACGCCAGAGTGAGGTGACAGGTGTGGAGAGCGCACAGAAGGTCCCAGTATTCTGCAGCACGCCGACTCTTGCCTCCCCTCCACATCTGCTCCGGGGCTATGTCAGCCACCCACACACACACCCATTCTCAGTGCAGTTTAGTTCAGAGTGCAAAGCACATCAAGCGATAAGCGACCCGGAACTGCAACCTACAGGATCATTGATTTTCAATAATTGATGAGAGTGCCATTATGTCTGTCTAGAGCAGTGGTCTTCAAACTTTTTTGGCCTGGGCCCCCCCTGAGCAAAGTATGGGCAGGCCGGGCCCCCCCAAAAGTGCCAGATGGACAGTATGTAGAAATTGCTATGAACTTTTGCGCGCCGTCACCGTACCCTACTCCCAGTACAGTCCCTGGGCTCTCCCCACCCTACTCCCACCACTATCCCAGTTCTGCCGCCCATCCTGCTCCCACCACAGTCCCATAACACAATCATACACACATCCATACACATTTAAATAAAAAATAAATCGCCATAAACGTACCTTCTGCAGGGGCCTGCGCGTGGTTGCTAAAATGCCCCGCTCTAGGTTGCTCTGCCCGTATGTGTGAGGAGGCGCAGGAGCACCCCCTCGCACATACATAGATACATGCAGTGCCCCAGCCAGCATTTCCAATGAGCTATGCAAGGCTGGCGAAGCAAAACACCCCAGCGTTGCATGGCTCAGTGATCATGTGCGGCTGGGGAAATGAACTGTCACAGAGTTTCCCTTTGACAGTTCAGCCAGCCCAGGAGCACTCCCTCAGCTGGATAAAGCAGCTGAGGGAGTGCTCAGTGTTTCACTGGGCTGGCTCTTCGGCTCCTCCATAATGGGTGAGGTGGCCAGTGGGTGGACGCCCCCTCACCCATTATGGATGAGCCGGAAGGCTTGGACTGGCCTATAGGGCAATAGGGTGATGACTGTACCGAAAATGCAAAATGCTAGTGTAGGCCAGTAAAAATGGGCCACTTTTTTGGCCAATGTGGGCCAGTTTGATGAGTTACTTCACTATGCAGCTAGTAGTTTTGACCATTGTTGCTGAATAAATATTCTTTAAATATCACCATTTGTTTACATTTGAACAAAAAACAACCCCTTGGGTACTATTCAAACAGTCTGTGACTAAAGGACTGAATATCCATCTGCAACTGCTGGCCATTTTTTCATTGGTGCCTAAGACCGTTTTATGGGCCAGTCTGACCATGTGAGCTGGCCCTTCCCATTTCCTCCAATCTTAAAAAAAAAAAATATATATATATATAAATATTTTACATTTCATGCTGGGCTCTGGCACCCCCCCTGGGATGCGGTCGCGCCCCCCTGGGGGGGCGCGCCCCACAGTTTGAAGACCTCTGGTCTAGAGTATGGGTACTTTTTGTTAGTATATATATATAAAAGTCTGTGGGAATGGTTGCATAAACTCCTTTAAATAGCTGGAGGCAGCTCTCCAACTCTCTGCCTTTGATGTCACTCTGTGAACAGTTGTCATACAATACATGACTAGCAACAGAGGAACCAGGGCTTTAAGTGCGCTGGGCTAGCCAGGGCTCAGTTACAGCAATCCCCAAATATTGCTCTTGAGACAATGTGCCTTCCCTGCAACAACGTAAATGAAAAGAGGAGTGGCAATGCTGATCTTTGCCAGAAGATGTAATTTTCGGCCATGCTTAGAATCGCTATATTAGTTAAAGACATCTGGTATTGGGTTATTTCAAACATGGAAGGGAAATTATCAAAGAATACATTGATTCTTTGCAAAACATTATTTTAAATCATTGTCATTCAAAATATTTTAATTATTACATTTTTTCAGAAGACCTATGTGATTGCATGGTGCACGGCCCTATTTTGATTTGATGTTCTCGTTTACAGTTGAATATATGTATTTGGTCAGTCCTTTTACTACAAATGAATTACATTTGAATAAATTTGAATACATATTTGAAAGTAGAATTTAATCCCTTTCATTGCACATATAAAAACGCAATTGGGCCTGTTAGGCCACTGCTTTGAGTACATGGGCCCGCCTCTTTTACAGAGGAATGAGCTCATTGGGTTATGAAGCCGCCCAGAACCTTGTTAGGCGCCTGTGATGAATATTGCATTTCTCATTCCACTTAAAGCACAGCACCGAGTGGAACACACGCCCCCCACCAAGCACCAGGGAGACACTACACCCAGGCAATAAATTATCCATAAAGCAAAGTTGGTATACGCTGGTTCCGCACCAAGTTCCTGCACCCTATAGCCAGCTGTGTAACTTAGCCCAGCAAAGTCATGTACCAAACACAAGCCCAGCAATGCCATGCACCACATCAGAACAACAGTAAAACCATGCACCACATTACAACCACAGTGTTAACATGCACCACATCACAACCATAGAAATGCCAAGGACCATATCACAACCACAGCAATGCCATGAACCACATCACAACCAAAGCAACACAACCCCAGCAAAACCATGCACCACATCACAGCCACAGCAATGCCATGCACCACACCACAAACACAGCAACACCATGCACCACATCACAGCCACAGCAATGCCATGCACTACACCACAAACACAGCAACACCATGCTGAAAGTTACCATCAGAATATGCATTTGTATTTTGGGGGCAATGTCATTGGCAATTGCACCATTGAGTACTAGTTTTACAGTAGTGCCTCGAAGCATTGCTTTGCGAAAACAGTAGCATGCAAGTACATTAGCCCCGCGCACACAAAGCACAAAGTCCCTGAAGGTAGCCCCTCGATTATGATTTGACACTTTAGCCCCCCTGCCCCCGAAGTTACTGTCTTATTGTGCTGCTGTGTTCATCACTGTTCATCCAAAGTGTGAGGCCCTGGCAGCTCTAGGGCTTCTGAGGGATTAATGGATGGACTCGGGTCACTTTGGATTTCCAAGTAAGGAATGGATGGGAGAGGGGCTGGAGATGAGAACGACGGTGGCCCTCATTAGAAGAGGGACACGGTTCTGTGCTGAATCACTGTTCCCATCGCAGGAGATCCAACCATGTCTTCTGCTTAGGCCTTCATGGATGGCAGCGCAGCCTCAGGAATGACTGTATGTGCTACAAGGAAATGTGTGCATGCAGTAATGTAAAACCAGAAGAGCATGGGGAAATACCATTAAGACATGCATGAGCATGTCACAGGAAATGGCGCAGCAGCCGTCAACGGTGCCCAGGAGACTCGGGAAGCGATGGACGCGGCAGCCAAAGCATAATTCTCCACCGTGGAACTTTGGATCGAATCCCAGGAAACAAACCAAGCCCCAGAAGAGCTCCTGGGAGACTGTCTCCACCGCCCCCGCCCGTACTATCGACGAGGTGAAGAAGCAGTGGAAAGTTAAATACGTATATGGTTGGCCAGACTCTTGCTGACAACCATAAGGAGTCTGTGATCATTGGACGAGGGACAGTTCCACTCATCCTATAGCCATGGGAGTCAGCTGTCCTGCAAACAGCGGTCATCGAGGTGAATGGGATCCAGGAGACGGGGGCTGAATTACATGCAGCCGCTAGTGAATGCATTGCAAATATATGACCCCCTCATCCAGCACAGAAAATAAACATAAACGTGTGGGCTCCTGGCGGCATGCCATGTGAACAGCCACATGGCATATAACAGTCGTGCCTAAGCTTACAGCACCTCTGCAAGCCAGCACTGTGGCACACATTCACCCTTAGCATTCTGGGCCATGAATTGTTTTATAAACATAATAGTAGGTAGGCCTACAACTCCCAGAATCCCCAATGAAGTGCCGTTCAGAAGCCTCCACGTATGGCAAGGCCAGTCTCCATACACTCCAACAACGTGCCCTCTATTAATTTGTCGCATGTGCTGGACCAAAAGTCCGAACTGGTAAAACATTACAACATGTGAGGGGTTATATTCCCTTAATGACTCCATTGAGGTATCATTATTCCACATCCTTCTACTTTGCAGGCTTCACATGATCACCATGCCAACAAGGTTATTAACTTTGCTACCCGGGCTCTCTTTGAACTCCCTCACTTCACAGCAGCTTCCTCCTACCAACACCAGGCGGGATGAGTGACGATACAAAGCAGGTTCACACATCTGTCCATGGGAAGGCACCACTGTATCTCTCCTCCTCTATCCACCTCTACAAGCCTTCTCGTAATCTCCGCTCTGCCTCCTCGATTACCCTCGTGGCTCCTCCCCCTCCCTGTGCTTCCTCTCACTTCTGCTCTTTCTCTATTCTTGCTCCACTTGCATGGAATTCTCCTCCCCCAGAAATTCGAACTCACTCCACACGGATTTGGTCAAAACCAAACTAAAAGCCTACCTCATTGGCTCCAAGTTACCTTCTTAACCTACCTCTCATCTTTTTCCCTCGCCTCCTCCGTTTGCCTCACATCCTCTACCTCCACTCTAGCGTTTCACCCACCATGGTCACATCCCGAGCACAGCTGGTCGTAGCGCCTACCTGCACGTAAAAATGTTGATTGCCTTCAATCTATGTAGGTCCACGTGTGTAGTGTCCCCGGTGACTGTTCCATTTACTCTCCTCCACAGCCTGATGAGATTTTCTCATAAACTCACCTCATGGTACGAAGCTCACTGCATGTTAGGCACACACTTCTATTTTTCAAAGAATAAAGTGACACCTCTACCGACATGTGAAAATACATCTCAACAGTACATATGGCTTTGTTATTCATCAAATGAATGCTTATAAGTCAACCCACAACTGACAGTAGGACTTACACGCCTCCCACACCAAACACATTTGGTAAAGCACCCCCCGCCCTCCTCTTGCCTCATCAAGCCCCCCCCCCCATCCAGAGTTCCACGGGCCTGGGCTATAACACATATTCATGTTCATGGCCTTCATGGTCCAAAGCAAAATGATGTGAGAGGCTGACACCCACTGGGTGTGGCCATTCTCCCAGATGAGAAGCTTACACCCGCTGGGTGAGACAATGCTCCTAGGTGAGAGGCTCACACCCACTGGGCAGGATAATGCTCCCAGATGAGAGGCTCACACCCACTGGGCGAGACAATGCTCCCAGGTGAGAGGCTCACACCCACTGGCCGAGAAAATGCTCCCAGGTCAGAGGGTCACACACACCCACTGGGAGAGACCATGCTCCCAGGTGAGAGGCTCACACCCATTGGGGAGACAATGCTCCTAGGTGAAAGGCTCACACCCACTGGGTGAAACCATGCTCCCAGATGAGAAGCTCACACCCACTGGGCGAGACAATGCTCCCAGGTGAGAGGCTCACACCCCCTGGGTGAGACAGTGCTCCCAGGTTAGAGGCTCACACCCACTGGGCGAGACAATGTTCCTAGGTGAGAGGCTCACACCCACTGGGTGACAATGTTCCTAGGTGAGAGGTTCACACCCACTGGGTGAGACAATGCTCCCAGGAGACAGGCTTACACCCACTGGGCGAGATAATGTTCCCAGGTGAGAGGCTCACACCCAATGGGAGAGATCATGTTCCTAGATTAAAGGCTCACACCCGCTGAGTGAGACCATGCTTCCATGTGAGAGGCGCACAACCACTGGGTGAGGCCATGTTCCTAGGTGAAAGGCTCAGACCCGCTGAGTGGGACCATGCTTCCATGTGAGAGGCTCACACCCACTGGGTATCACCATGTTCCTAGGTGAAAGGCTCACACTTGCTGAGTGAGATCATGCTCTAGTAGAGAGGCTCACACCCACTGGGTGAGGCCATGCTCCTAGGGGAGAAACTCACACCCACTGGGTGAGACCATGCTCCTAGGTAGGAAGCTCACATGCAATGGGTGAGACCATGTTCCTATGTGAAAGGCTCACATCCGCTGAGTGAGACCATGCCTCCATGTGAGAGGCTCACACCCACTGGGTGAGACCATGTTCCTAGGTGAAAGGCTCACACCCGCTGAGTGACAAGATACTTGCATATGAGAGGCTCACACCCACTGGATGAGACCATGCTCCTAGGTGAGAGGCTCACACCCACTTGGCGAGACAATGCTCCCAGGTGAGAGGCTCACACCCACTGGGTGAGACCATGCTCCCAGGTGAGAGGCTCACAACCAATGGGT
Organism: Ambystoma mexicanum; assembly: GCF_040938575.1. Classification (NCBI taxonomy): domain Eukaryota; kingdom Metazoa; phylum Chordata; class Amphibia; order Caudata; family Ambystomatidae; genus Ambystoma; species Ambystoma mexicanum. The sequence goes on along the minus strand of NC_090932.1, from coordinate 26,342,333 downwards.
GAGACCATGCTCCCAGGAAACAATGTGGGATGCAGGGTAAAGGAAATGTATGGTACCTCAGTGGTGAGAAAGTAACTGAGGAAAGCTCCATCACATACCTGGGTGTGCGTCTGAATACCAGCAGCAGAGACGCTCCAAGAGAGATCGGCCCAAGAAGCAAAGCAAAAACTCTGGCTGCACCAGGAAGGCTTCTTTTCAACAAGTATTGTGTTTTCTCATTGATGCCCTAGGTCTCTTTTTACAGTATGAAGGTATTACCAGTTCTGACCGACGGAGCAGAAACATCATTCTCACTTCCAGCTGAGACTTGGCCAAAACTTGAAGGGCAGTTTTGGAAGAGGGTCTTGGCACTACCAAACAACACTCCCCACCAAGCAATCAAGATGGAACTCGGCCTAGCATCAATGTACACAATAGTGGCATGGAAATCCCTTTCCTTGTACCGAAAATGTATATCACACAAACACTCGGGTGGCTTTTCGATATTAAAGAAAGTGATAGAGGGAAATTCAGAAAGAACTCTGGATGAATGGAGGAGTCTCTGTCAGGCAATACTGTCAGACCTGGGAGAATCAGACAACAGCTTGATTGCGAACCCCAATAGGACCAAATGGAAACTAAATACGCCGGAATTGATCAATACTCAGTCCTACAGAATGTATGGTAGACCTTTACAGGAGGCAAGGGGATTAAACACGCTACCAAAATACTTGCTGAAGTTCCCTAATCATTATTTCAGAGCCCAGTTCATACGCTTTCATCTAAATCTGTTTCCAACAAAATACATTACGAAACCTAGAGCAAGGACCAGCGGATTCGATATGTCGTGCAGACTCTGCCGGATAACAGAATCGAAGGAAACCTTGAACCATCTGATACTGTTCTGGCCAGCTGTAAGAGATGTAAAAACTATCCTCCTGGCGGAAGACATCAATATACACGATTTAATGATGGCGGAAGTCTGGTGGATGGTGTTCACCACAGAGAAAACTGATCTCTGTAACCCTGGCATTAGTCATGTTTGTAAAACCTATGTTTAGTATGATTGAAGACAGAAAATGAACTCTGTTAAGACATAAACCGGACAAGGGTTACCACAATGGACTCCAGATCTTGGTGAACTTGATTCTAGTGGATCTGGAGTAGGGGACAATGCTGGAAATGTTCATGAATACCCTTTTAAAAGGTTTTCTTCTTCTTTAAGGTTTGTTTGGCACTCAGGTAAAAGTTTTCCTTCTCCTGTAAAACCAAAATACTTAATAAATAAATAAATAATATTCAAATATCGCCTTTATTATTATCACAAAAAACAGTTCTAGCAACACTATTCAATACAACCCACCCTGTAAAGGCATGCAGAGTGTAAATGAGGACCTAGCGACCTCTGACGGGCCCATGGGATCAGAGCTTGCCCTCGAATACCTTAAGACAAAGTAGCTGCACCTCGAGGAGGTTGGGGTGCAGGATTCACATACTCCAACACAATTCAATAAAGACCACTCAAATGGATCAGCACAGAGACTGTTAAGTTCATAAAAATGTATTCCATTTCCCTGCTGACACAGCGCAGCACTATCTGCTATGGACAAGTTCCCTGCCTCAAAAGAGAACCCCCTTCCCAGCATTACACAGACACATTTATAGCAAAATGGGAGGGAGCAAAATGCCCCTACCTCTCCCTGCACAGTCTTAAGCAACTACATCGTTACATTAGCTCATTGTCCAATTAATTTTAATTGGACTAAACCCTTCAAAATGAAATACGCTCTAACATGCATTCCTAACTCTGCTTCGGTGCTCTGTTCAATTATAATTTGTGCAGCTGGATTATTTCAGATAAGGGTTTCGACCAGGCCTGATTTAATCTGGTTTCTGTCCATTAGTCAAGTTTCTGAAGGCATGATGTCCTTGAACATTTCAACTTTAAAATGAGCTCATCATTACACACTTGGAGCACTCCTCAGTCCCTTCTTGTTCAAGCCACATTTTGGTTAGATGCATTTTCATTAAAGGCATTTTTAGCCTGAATGATTTTCTGTCCGTGTATAGAATATCTCATTGTCCATTCTGTGCTTTACCGCCATATTACATCATGGTAATGCCAACTTCGACATGATTAACACAATGCCCTTAGAATACTAGTACATTGCAACATTATAAAAAACCTTTTTTTTTGCATAATTGCACACCACATAAGTCCCTTTGAATCTCTCTGGTTAGGCTTAAGTGGGGTGGGGTCTCCCCTTCATTCAGCTGTTGATTCAATATATATATATAGGTTGGGACCTCCATTACAAGAGGACAGACAGTTTCAAAGAAGGAAAAGGGATGCACTCTGGATAATGACAGGAGGGTGGTTGGTATAATAAATAATCGCAACAGTTCAAGGATACTTGGCTTCAGCACAAAGGGAGCAATGGGTTTTATAATGTCTCTAGGGGCCTTCAGAGAAGGACCAGGGGGGCAAACTCAAAATGCACCTTGTGCTTGTAGGTGTTCTTGGTTCTCAAGAGGGTCCAGTCGGTTTCAGAGTGCTTTGCAGCTCTGGTGACAGAGTTCAAGATGGGAGACAGCTGCAGGTTTCAGGCGGGAAACAGTTCAGCGAGTAAAGCTGGATGGATGCCTGCAGGCTGGCCTACACAATGGCTCAGGGTCAGGAATCATTGTCTCAGTGCTGGGCGGCGGTTCTAAAGCACTGATCGAGGTGTCTGGGAAGTCCTTTGTGTGGCTATGGTGTAACAATGGTCCGTGTTGACGTCTCTTGCAGCTCGAGGGACTCAACTGGCTCAAAAATGTCTTTAAGGCGGACGCCGGTAGATGCTCATTAATGCACATCTCTTAGCTTCTTTGCTGGGATTGTGTCATCCTTTAAGGTGGACGGCCCAAAGCTGGAGAAGTATGTTACAGCAGCTGCCTTATCCTTGGTGTAGGGTTCAGAGACTAACTAGCACTTCCCACCTAGGAAGCTTGCTGCAGAGCTTAGCAGGGCACGCTGTGTGCTCGATGGGTACCGGTTCTAGAGCTGCCGGAGGGTCCTCTGGATTAAGTATCTCCCTCTTTTCCCTGAGAGATGTTAAGGGAAGGGAACTTGCTTCCCTCTGTCATGTCACATGGGAGACCGGAGTCTGCCGCTCCCTTTTCCTCCTGGCGAGTCTACCCGCGCGTTCGCGTCTGGGAACTCGCCAGGGGAGGTGCGTTGGGTGTTGGGCCCGGCGGCCTACGGCGCATGCGCGGGAGACCTCTGTCGCGGTTCCGCGCATGCGCCGTGGACTGGGCTCGCCTCCTTGGAAGGGCTTGCCTTCCAGGCCTCGTTGTGGGTTCGCCGGTGCCCGGAGACGAAGCGGCTTGCGTTCCAAGCCTCTCGGGCGCCGGCGACCCATAAAAGAGGCCACGAATCGATGCACGCCGCGTCTCAACGCGGTTTGCTTCGCTTTGCTTTGGTTGTTCCTGTGCTCCTGTACTTACCTGGGTCCAGTCCTGGGCCAGCCTTCCACCTTCCTGAGACCTGCCCTGAGCCTGCCTGTTTACCCTTACCTGGGTCCTGCCCTGGGCCTGTCTGGTTACCCTTACTTGGGTCCTGCCCTAGCCTGTCTGCTTACCCTACCAGGGTCCTGCCCTGAGCCTGCCTGTTTACCCCTACCTGGGCCCTGTCCTGGGCCAGCCAACTACTTACCAAGGACCTGCCCTGAGCCTGCCTGTTTACCCTTACCTGGGTCCTGCCTTGGGCCTGTCTGTTTACCCTTACTTGGGTCCTGCCCTGGCCTGTCTGCTTACCCTACCAGGGACCTGCCCTGAGCCTGCCAGTTTACCCCTACCTGGGCCCTGTCCTGGGCCAGCCAACTACTTACCTAGGACCTGCCCTGGGCCTGCCAGCTACCCTTACCTGGGTCCTGTCTTGGGCCTGCCTGCTCACTCCTGCCATAATCCCGTCCAGAACCTGTCCATCACTTACCTGGGCCCTGCCAAGCAACTCTTCCAGGTCAACTCTGGGTCCGCCTACTCGGCACCTTTTAGGGCCTGACTGCTAGTTATATCTGGTCTCCCTCATTCCTGTCTGCCTGCTCCTGTCGGACCACCAGCATCTGCCAAGATCATTTCTTTCTGCGGTATTGACCTGTCTTGCCGCGTCGGACATTTTGACTACAACTGCAGTTCTTGAGCCTCCGGAGTATTGTCATCGGACTTCATCTTGCCAGCAATCTTCACCTAAACTTTGGCCTCTCCAGTCTGTGCTTGCACAGTCCCACTGTCACTGTTATCAGAAGAGTGCCTTCGTGACATTGGGAGTCGGTCCATCCTCCACCCATTTCTAATCGTGGGTGGTGGAGAGGCTGGTTCTTCGTGCCACTTGTTCATCTTTTCACGAGCTCCAGACTGGCGACCTCTGCGAGATCGACCTCCAAGACATCAGGTACGCGGCCCTCTCGGGCTTCCCAACTTGACAGATTGAGACGTCTGCCTTCTGACCTGGAGATGGATGATACGCAAGACTTGCGGAATGAGTTACTAGCTCTCAGGGCCGAGATGACCGCCCTGCGCCAGGAGAATCAGACGTTACGCCAGATGATAACCCAAGGAGCGCCTAGTACCTCTCAGGTGGAGGGAACTTTGGCTCAAACTACACCTATCAAGTTTGATGGAGACCCGAGACGGGTGGCTGAATTTTGTAATCACTGTCGGATACATTTCCTTTTCAGATCTACTTACTTCAACAATGATAGGGCCAAGATCGGGTATATCCTGGGAAATCTAACTGGAAATGCGTTAGCCTGGGCAACTCCGTTTGTAGTTACAAACAGTCCCATTTTGAACGATTTTGCTGCTTTTGAAAAGGCATTCCTTGAGGTGTTCCAGACACCTAATTTGGCCTCCGCTGCACAGAATCAACTGATGGATTACAAGCAGGGAAGCGCTGACATTATAGCTTACATCAGCCGCTTCCGACTTTTGGCTACCGACTCCCAATGGCCAGAAATTACGCAGAAGACTCTGTTCTGCCGAGGCCTCAGAGAGGAGTACAAGGACGAGTTACTCCATATCCCCGAACCAGAGAGCCTCCAACAGTTGATTGATCAGGTGCTCCGTATTGACCAGAGATTAGCCGAACGAAAGGCTGAGAGACGTCGGCTTGAAAGAAACGGTCCCAGGACGTCCAGTTTACCCGCAGGTTCGTTCGGTCCTACTGAATCTGGATCGGAGCCAATGCAACTGGGAGCCATAAGAGGTCCATTGTCTGAGGAAGAGAAGAAACGGAGGAGGTCTTTACGTTTATGTCTTTACTGAGGAGCAGCCGGGCATTATCTCGGTACGTGCCCATTGCGCCCGCAGAAGAAGAAGTCGGGAAACTAGGAGACCTGTCGTGTACTGGAAGGGCAACGACAGGTCTCAATCCATCTTCAGTCCCTTCAGTTGTTTGTTCGATTCGTCTTCCCATGCAACCAGCAGTGTTACAGACCTTGAAGATCCAGATTAAGTTGCCTGACAAGAATTTGGAAGTATTAGGCCTGTTGGACAGTGGGGCTTCCGGCAACTACATTGACGAGACATTCGCCTCCAGACACAAGATACCATTAATTTCCAGACACATTCCTTTAACCGTGGAGTTCATTGATGGAACTCCCTTGTCTTCCGGGCCCGTTTGTCAGTTCACAGTAGGTCTAGTCCTCCAGATTGCGGACCATAGTGAAGAACTCGCCTTGGACGTAATAAAGTCCCCATCCTACAAGGTGGTCTTGGGGTTACCTTGGCTGCAATATCATAACCCGGTGATAGATTGGAGAACTCAGACTTTAACCTTTTCATCCACTGTTTGCGCTCAGAAATGCAAACTACCAGCTCCTACCCTGGCCGTTTCAACCTCCCTGGAAACATACGGCAGAGGGGTCAGTCTATGTTCCACGTCTCTGATTCCACAGGAATACATCGACTACGAACAGGTATTCTCTGAGCCTGCCGATATACCTCTTCCTCAACATCGTTCCTTTGACTGTTCCATCGAATTGCTGCCGGACTGTGTCATCCCCCATGGGAAATTGTATGCCCTAACACGAGACGAAAAGCAGGTGCTTCTTGAGTACTTGTCGGAGAGTCTACAAAAAGGATACATAGTGCCGTCTAAATCGCCCGCAGGATTCCCCATGTTTATTGTAAAGAAGAAGGAAGGCACTTTGAGACCCTGTATTGATTATCGGCAACTGAACGATATGACAGCAAAAGATCGTTATCCATTACCTCTGATCCGCAGCATCCTTGAATCCTTGCATACTGCTCGGGTCTTTTCCAAACTGGACTTACGCGGAGCTTACCACCTGGTACGTATCAAGAGCGGGGACGAGTGGAAGACAGCCTTCAAGACACCATTCGGGCATTTTGAGTATCGAGTCATGCCTTTTTTGCCTATGCAATGCCCCTGCTGTTTTTCAACGATTTATGGACAACATCTTCGGCGATCTACTTGGCTTATCCGTCTGGGTGTATTTGGATGACATCCTGGTTTTTTCCAAATCCTTTGACGAGCACGTAGAACATGTTCGTGAGGTCCTCCGTCGGTTGTCCATTAATAATCTATTCGCCAAGGTGGAGAAATGCAGCTTTCACCAATCCAGCATCGAGTTTTTGGGGTTTGTGATTAATCAGGAAGGAATTGGGATGGATCCCAAGAAAGTGCAAGCCATACAAGAATGGAAACCTCCTTATGATATCAAGTCCCTTCAACGCTTTCTGGGATTCGCTAATTTCTACAGGCGCTTCATCCCTCAATTTTCTCAGATCTCTGCGCCCCTCACCAGGCTAACCAGCTGCAAAATCGCTTTCTCGTGGGATTCCGAGGCTTCTCGGGCTTTCGACATCCTGAAGTCAACCTTTATGGCAGCCCCGATTCTGCGCCATCCACAGGAGGAGCTACCCTACATTGTGGAGGCCGACGCTTCCAGCTTCGCAGTCCGTGCTGTCCTCCTACAGAAAGACCCGACTACGTTGGTTGAACATCCAGTGGCCTATTTTTCTCGCACACTGAATCCCAGCGAAAGAAATTATGCGGTGATCGAAAAGGAACTGTTGGCTATTAAGACCGCATTTGAGGAATGGAGACATTTCCTTCTCGGAGCTCGCTTTTCCGTGGAAGTATGGACAGATCATCGCAATCTGCAATACCTTTGCTCCTTGCAATGTCGAACTCCTCGTCAGGCCAGGTGGGCCTTCTTCTTTTCTCCATTTGAATTTCATGTTACTTACATCCCGGGAACCTCCAATTTGAAAGCAGATGCACTTTCTAGATCCCTAGGGAATGTGGAAGAGGCGTCCTGCCCAGCTCAGCCACTGATTTCCCCTCAACATTTCTTGCTGACTTTGTCTCCTCACCTTGAATCCATCGTGGACGCCACTCGAACTGATCCCGAAAGAGCGACTCTTCTCAGTCGTCGTTTTGTGTCTGAACAAGATGGGCTTTTGTTTTTTCGAAAAAGGCTGTATATTCCTAAGGGAGCTATTCGGAATGGCATTTTGCATGGATTCCACGATTCGCCTATAGGAGGACATCGTGGGATAAGAGCCACACGGGAGTTGATATCCCGACAGTTTTGGTGGCCTGGTTGGGCTACCGAAGTCCAGAAGTATATCGAAGCTTGTCCAATTTGTGCCCAGTGCAAAATACCTAGAAAACGTCCGTTGGGATTGCTGGTACCTACTGAAATAGCACCTTACCCATGGCATACCATCGCCACCGACTTCATTGTGGAGCTACCTCCTTCAGATGGGTTTACTTGCATAATGGTGGTAGTGGACAGTTTCACTAAGCTAGCCCATTTCATCCCATTTCAGAAGATCCCTAGAGCAACCCAGATGGCTTCAGCGTTCCTGCATGAAATCTACCGGTTACATGGTCTACCTGAGAAGATCATTTCAGATCGAGGGACCCAGTTCCTCTCTTTATTCTGGAGCAAGGTGTGTGGTCATCTGGGAATTCATAGGGCTCTAAGCTCGGGCTATCACCCACAGACCAATGGGCTCACCGAAAGGACCAATCAAACTTTGGAAGAGTACCTCCGCTGTTTTGCTATTGCTACTCAGTCCAACTGGAAAGCTGGTTTGGATCTTGCAGAAGTGTCTTACAACAATACAATTCACGCTTCCATTGGAGTCAGTCCGTTCTTCTGCTCTACTGGTCTACATCCTCGATTGATGCCTTTTCATCCGGTTCCTTCCAGTACAGTCCCATCTGCTGAGGGCTATGTCACTCTCATTCAGAAACAACAGGAACTAGCACGCAAGATCCTGAGAGAAACCAAAGATCGGATGAAGATACAGGCAGACAGGAAGAGGAGTGTAGAACCAGATTTTCAGGAGGGTGACAGGGTGTGGCTATCCTCTAAGAACCTGCCGCTTCACAACCTGCCCGTCAAACTGGCTCCCCGATTTTTTGGGCCCTTCGTTATTACCAAGCGGCTGTCCTCTGTAGCCTTCCGTCTCCGATTACCCCCTTCTTGGCATATACACCCCGTTTTCCATGTGTCCTTGTTGAAACCCTACGTGGTCGATACCTACGGCCGCGCTTGTCCTCGCCCGGCCTCTGTCCTGGTGCAAGGCGTTCCAGAGTTCGAGGTTCACGAGATTTGTGATGCCCGTTATCGCAGGGGGGTACTCCACTATTTAGTTGATTGGAAAGGGTACCCGGCCTGTGATCGTACCTGGGAACCGCACCAGCACGTGCATGCCCCCCGTCTGGTACGTGAATTCTATAGACGGTTTCCTTGGAAACCTGGGGCCCCGGGTCTTCCTGGGAGGGGGCATAGTGTCATGTCACATGGGAGACCGGAGTCTGCCGCTCCCTTTTCCTCCTGGCGAGTCTACCCGCGCGTTCGCGTCTGGGGACTCGCCAGGGGAGGTGCATTGGGTGTTGGGCCCGGCGGCCTACGGCGCATGCGCGGGAGACCTCTGTCGCGGTTCCGCGCATGCGCCGTGGACTGGGCTCGCCTCCTTGGAAGGGCTTGCCTTCCAGGCCTCGTTGTGGGTTCGCCGGTGCCCGGAGACGAAGCGGCTTGCGTTCCAAGCCTCTCGGGCGCCGGCGACCCATAAAAGAGGCCACGAATCGATGCACGCCGCGTCTCAATGCGGTTTGCTTCGCTTCGCTTTGGTTGTTCCTGTGCTCCTGTACTTACCTGGGTCCAGTCCTGGGCCAGCCTTCCACCTTCCTGAGACCTGCCCTGAGCCTGCCTGTTTACCCTTACCTGGGTCCTGCCCTGGGCCTGTCTGGTTACCCTTACTTGGGTCCTGCCCTGGCCTGTCTGCTTACCCTACCAGGGACCTGCCCTGAGCCTGCCAGTTTACCCCTACCTGGGCCCTGTCCTGGGCCAGCCAACTACTTACCTAGGACCTGCCCTGGGCCTGCCAGCTACCCTTACCTGGGTCCTGTCTTGGGCCTGCCTGCTCACTCCTGCCATAATCCCGTCCAGAACCTGTCCATCACTTACCTGGGCCCTGCCAAGCAACTCTTCCAGGTCAACTCTGGGTCCGCCTACTCGGCACCTTTTAGGGCCTGACTGCTAGTTATATCTGGTCTCCCTCATTCCTGTCTGCCTGCTCCTGTCGACCCCCAGCATCTGCCAAGATCATTTCTTTCTGCGGTATTGACCTGTCTTGCCGCGTCGGACATTTTGACTACAACTGCAGTTCTTGAGCCTCCGGAGTATTGTCATCGGACTTCATCTTGCCAGCAATCTTCACCTAAACTTTGGCCTCTCCAGTCTGTGCTTGCACAGTCCCACTGTCACTGTTATCAGAAGAGTGCCTTCGTGACATTGGGAGTCGGTCCATCCTCCACCCATTTCTAATCGTGGGTGGTGGAGAGGCTGGTTCTTCGTGCCACTTGTTCATCTTTTCACGAGCTCCAGACTGGCGACCTCTGCGAGATCGACCTCCAAGACATCAGGTACGCGGCCCTCTCGGGCTTCCCAACTTGACACCCTCTTGGAGGTCCTGGCTTTCCTTCATTGGCAGTAGATGTAAGGCAGACTGTTCCTTCAGCCAGGGTCCAATGATGAGTTCTTCCTTCTGCTTCTGGTGATGCCTTCAGATTATCTGCCAAAAGAGAGGATCTGTCCTCTTTAAAATCCAAATGGACCACAGAGGTTGGTGTAGACTAAGCCAACCTTAATGAACCAATCCTGGGTCCCCAACAACAATCTCCTGTATGTGTGACGTCATAACCAGAGTGCTTTTCAATAGAAAAGCTAAAGAGGGGAAAACATGTAACACTAAGTCCTAACAATCTTCATGTTTGGTGTGGATGAAAGGCTCCCTCTGGTTAATGGAGCTCTCTGTGGTTCCTGATTAAAGCAGCAGGACTCCCTTGAAGCTACAGTGAAACCAAACCAAACTTTCTGGCTCCGTCATACCACATACTCGTACCTTATGAAAGGGGTCCCCCGTGGGGATGACTACTGTAAACGCACATTCCCAGCCATGATATTTCACTGTCAATCCATACTGAGGGCAGGAGCTGGCATCAAGTTGACAGAGTTGCATTTGAAAGGTTGTTGGTGTTTCCTGTCCCGTTTGCTAGCCTCTGTAGCCAGGTCCCATGTGGGCCTTCTTAAATTACTTTCTGATTAGTATGCAAATTGCTGCCACCAGCTACACAGCCAAACAAAAGGACAGGGATGATACTTGGAGCCTTTATTAGTTAATTAGGCTTGCCATGGCAGGGGGAAGGTTTGCCCTTGCCCCTTCTGGAGATGCATTGTGTACTCCTTCTGTCATAATCCAACTAAATATGACAGAGGGAACTGCACCTGTAGGCTGTGTCCACCCAGAATACAAAGGTCTATGTGTATGTCATGTGGTGAGCATAGGAAATATGTGCAGAATATTTATTTATGTATTTATTGTTTGCTTGTTAGGCGCTTATACAATAAGAAATACTGTTTCAAATCGCCCACAGGGAAAGGGGGGGAGCAGGAGTGACAAATACATTAAAATACACAAGAAGGAGAGGGCAGGGGTATAAGTGCTGGAGAGTCTGAGCTCATGCGTGAACCACAGGTGAAGTGCTTGGGATGTTGAGTGCTACACGGCCTGGAGCTGCGAGGGGTGTAAGTGCAAGCATCCATTGCCGAGGTGTAAGTGCAGGTGCAAAAGATAGACAGGAGGTGGCCGATTGGGTGAGGTCGGTCAGGGCCCTGAGGATTGTTGGGGTGATTATCCCGGGGTCGGCTGGGCCGTCTGCGGACCTCCGAGCTGGGAGGCCCCAACTCCTCCCGTGTTCCCCAAAAATGAGTATGAGACACACTCAAGAAGCAAGGTGGTTCTGCTGTTTATTAAAAAACGGCAGGGATGGGTCTAGGATCGGACGCGTCCGTCCAGACTCTCAAAATTCGTGGGGCTCGCAGGCCCTTTTTGCCTCAGTATGACGCGCTATTTGCGTCACCTGGGAAAGTTAGCAAAAAACCTATCGCCACTCTGGATTGGTTCCTCGAGTGGTAGAGTTAGTATAGCATAGATATAGAGAACAGTATTAGTGGTTGAGGGTGAGTCAGGTGGTATACTTGGGTTGTCCCTTCTATTAGATACTTGAAAATTGTTACCCGAAGACCCCTAATGATTGGCTAATGTTAGTGGCGTCTGTGATGAGTGCCCTCATGTTCTGATTGGTCCTCCCGCGAGCCCCCCAGTCTGGGACCATCGTCGTTCCCAGCTCGCGGTGTACCTGTCACTAGCAAAAATGTGTAACTATGTGTTTGTGCAGACAATGTGCGGATTTGCTCATAGGCTTGAGAGCAGACCATTCCCATCGCTGTGGGTGTCCATTGGGTCATTTTCATTGTTGCAGCCTGTGTCCCAGATGTGGGACCCAGGCGACTTCTCCCTCGTGGGTCTGGCATCTTGTCAGGTTGGCTTGGTCACGTGAGGAGAGACCGTGGCTGGGGCAGAATTCTGCACATTTAAAGTTGTATTTTGCTTCTGCGTGCTTGGCTTCGCTTACAGGTGTGACCTTGGCGCCGGCTGGTAGCATACAAGTTTCAAAATCACTCCCTTGGCTGTGAGCTCTCGCTGGGCTCGTTCTGCGTGATCAGCACTTGTACTCTTGCTCATTCAGTGTTCATGGCAGCTCTTGCTTGCGGCCTACTTGGGCCTGGTTCATAGGTGGGGATGTGTAATGCACGGCACCTGTGTTGCGGTGCGACATGGCTTCATAGGCAGTATTATGTCTTCGTTATATTTTCACCACGATGCAAGGGTTGGGAGAAGCGTCAGCAAGCGTGTACGCGAGTGCTTTGTGCGTCTTGCGTTTCTGCATTACGGAAAACCTATGTGAAAAAATAATAAAGATGCACGTCAGTGGGTGTATCCGTCACCTACGTCATAGCACTGATTATATTCTTCGTGTGGGTTGGTGTGTGAGTGTCCATTTGTACATGGTGGCACGTGTGTTCTTGGCAGTTGGCTATGTCGTCATGGCATCTCTAACGATGTTTGTGCTTGTTGTTGACATCTTAGTCGAGTTCATCCATGCCGCAGGTGTCAGCTTGAGTAGGGCAGGCTGGTGGGCAGGCTGGTGGACATATCCGTATGTTCTTGAACCAGGGTATGCGGTCGTCTGGTAGCTAGGCGAATTCATCTCGTGGTGGGTGTCTAGGCCGCGATCCTCGGGGCCATGGTCGCGAGGAAATTGGGGGGAGCTTTTTCTCCCATTCTCCCACTTCAGGATGCATAATGGCCCAGGACACCAATCGCAGCAAACTGTGGGACTAGCAGGGGAGAGAGGAAGGGAAAGAGGAGGTAAAGAGGAGAGTTTTAAAGAGCCTCCAGAATTTAAGAAGATCCTGCTCAAGGCGAATAGGGAGGGGGAGGCTGTTCCATAGGAGGGAGCCCGCTGTGCAAAGAGAATGACCACCTGCCCTATGATTAGCAAAACACTTTACATACAGAGAGTTGGAGCCAGAGGAGCATAGTGGTCTAGAGGGAGAGTATTTTGTAAGGTTTATAGTGATAATTTTGAAAAACAAAAGTTTCGAAAACAAAGTTTTGAGAAAAAAAGCTGTGACAAGCTATATTTAACATGCAAAGTGCATTTCTTTTGAAACCAATCCGTCGACAATAGTCATGGACTGGTTTCAATTGAAATGCACTTTTACATGTTAAAAGTAGCATTTCAATGCTTTTTTTTTGTAACTTTTAAACGTTACATGGAGCTATCCAGTCCTGTAATTTCAGCACTGGACAGCTCCATGTAACGTTTCAAGGTTTTAGTGTATACTGGGGGGGGGGTTCCTCCCCCAGTCCCCCAAACCCCACGCCACCCTCCCACCCCAACCCTAACCCAAGCCCCAACCCTAACCCTAACTCATGTCGATAGCAATTTCGACTTTTTTTCAAAGAAATTGTCATTCAAAAGAATGGCACTTCAACAAAAAAAATGAAAGTTTGCCATTCGAAACTTTTACGTTCGTTAAAATTACAGGATACCATTTTGTAAGATAACATTGAAGATATTGTGGTCCCCGGGCCCAGACCACCTAGTGGATGATGCAGAGGGATTTGAATTTAATCTGTGAAGCATCAGGGAGCCAGTGAGGACTTTTTAGTGCAGTAGAGATGCGGTGACTGGGCTTAAGGCCAAGGATAATTCTTGCTGCCCTATTCTGGATTAGTTGGAGGGGTCGCAGAGTGGAAGATGGTAGATTCAGGAGGAGGCTATTGCAATAGTCTAGCCTAGACAGAACCAGGGCTTGGGTCACATTGAGCCTCTGGGGGAAAGTGAGAAAGGGGAGAATTATTTTGAGAAGGAAGAGCTGAAAAGTTGGACTTCTTGGCAATGTCCTGAGTGTGAGGGAGGAAGGAGAGAGAGGAGTCGAAGATGACTCCAAGGTTTTTGGCTTCAGAAGAGGGCACATGTGGAGAGCCCAAAGAGGAAGGCCAGAGTGAAGGGTAGAAGGAGGGAGCAGGGGTCCCAGTGGGAAGGATCTCAGTTTTACAGGCATTGAGGCAGAGATCGTTGGAGGTGCACCAGGACTGGATGGCAGATAGGCAGTCAGGGATGATGGAGGGTGCAAGAGGGCCAGCAGGGAGTTTGAAAAAGAGCTGTGTGTCATCTGCGTAACACTGTACTTTGGAGGAGATGGAGGAGATGAGGCATGCAAGCAGCGCTAGGTAGATGTTAAAGAGCCAAGGGAAGGGGGTGGAGCCCTGGGGGACACCACAGGTGGAGTAGGAAGTAGGAAAGGAGAAGGTGCCCAGGATGACTTGGGAAGAACGATCAGTCAGGAAGGTTGTCAGTCAGTCCAGTGCCCATTCTGAAATACCAAGGGTATCTTGGAGCCTTTGTATAAGTATGGAATGGTGGACTGTGTCAGAGGCAGAGGAAAGACCGAGAAAGATAAGAAAAGCTTTGAATTTGGAGTCCAGAGATGCAAGCTGTTCTTCACACGTTTCCAGAAGAGCAGTATCCATTCCTCTGGATGCTGGGAATCCAGAATGATGGTCATGCAGAGCACCAACAAGTTCAGTGTGTGTGAGTTGAGTTGGGGCAAAACCAATTTCTCCAGCAGTTTCCCCAGGAAGGGGGTGATGGAGATAGGGCGGTAGTTGTGATAGCAGAAATCAGCAAGAGCAGGGACAAGAGAGACAATATTAATCCTTGATTGTCCTGGATGAGCAGGGGAAACCTGCTTAGAAGGGACCTTCATGGGGCTGACAACTCTGGTAATTTTCTCAGGTGTGACGGAGGGGAAGGAGAATGGAGGAGGCATGGGGTGGAGGTGAGGGGTGTGGCATGGGTTATGAGGGAGAGTAGCAAGGGTGGTAAGGATGTCCTGGGTTTTAGAGGCAAAGTGTGAGGCCAGTGCATTGCAGTGGGCCTTGGAGGGAGAAGGGGAGGAGGATGCTGAGGAGGGGTTGGCTAGTTCCCTGCTGATCTTGAAAGTTAAGCTGTGTTATTGGATGCACCGGAAACCCATCCCTGAATGTGGGCTCCTTTCTTGCCACAGATGGAGTGTCTGTATTGCCTTTGGAACAGGCAGCAGGGCAGTTTGTCACAGGATGAGCCTGAGGTTTGCCACTTCTGTTCTGCTGCCCTGCACTTCCGTTTCAGGGCCGCAAGTTCAGAGTCATACCAGGTGTTGCGCTTAGAGGCAGGTTTCAGACAGATCCTCATGACTGGTGCAAGAATGTCAAGAGTATTGGTGATGGAAAGATGGAGGTTGCTGAGGGCAGAGTCGGCGGTAGAGTCAGAGGTGGGAGGTGAGGGGGTATGAAGGTGGAAGCGAAGGCAGCTGCTGACACTCGATTCATCAGGCAGATGTTAGCGAATGAGGTTGGTGAGACTTTCGGGGTCGGTCAGGGGTTCAAGGGCACTCTACTCAGGTGGGAGGAGAGGAGAGAATGATCAGACAAGTAGAGAGGGGTAACTAGTGGGGGGGGAGGTGAGAGAGTATCAAAGCATCCAGAGTGTGTCCAGCTGAGTGCGTTGGCCCAGAAGGGAGAATGAGGAGGGAAAGGAGGTGCAGAGGTCAGTGAATAGAGTGGATGCAGATCCTGGGGAGTCCAGTCGGATGTTGAATTCACGCAGTAGGAGTAGGTTGGTTGTGGAGGAGAGTAAGGAAGAGCAAAAGTCAGCAAAAGTCAGCCCATTCAGAGAGGAACAGTATGGTGGTGTCTGGAGGCAGGTATAGTCAGGGTGGAGGTGGGAGAGATTACCAACTTGCAGTAGAGCTGGGTAGGTAAGATAGAAGCAGGAACCCACTTAGGGAAGATTAAGACAATGCCCCGCCCACCAGTGCAGTGAGGTCAAGGCTTGCAGATGACCTTGAAGCCATCAGGGAGGAGGGAGTCAAAGGCAGTGGCTGAGCTGGCATTGAACGAAGTCTCAGGAAGAGCAAGAATTTCGAGGTCAATGTCTTCAAGCAGAAGACAGATGCCAGCGGAATGTTTGTTGGCTGAGCAGGCGTTAAGAGTTGCCAGGTGGAGGATGTCTTTGCCTTTGAAGGTTTTCTGAGGTGGTGTACAGGGGCATGGTACATTAGTCAGAGGAGGGGGAGAGAGAGTAGAAGGCGGAGATGCAGCAGAGGGAAGAAAGTTAATGAGAGAAGGCCGGATCCGGTCAAAGAGAAAGAGGTTGGGTTGTGGACCCTGGACCAGGATTGTTCCAATGAGATAGACATTAATGAAACAACGTGAAGATGAGAAGCCGGCCAAGCCGACTTCACACTTGGTGCCACCATTAATGGTAGAGCATGTGGAAGGAGAGCGAGTAGAGATGAGATGGAGGTCCATAGATTAGCCCCACACTTTTTTCATGGGTTGATCTACCATCATTCAATTTCATGTCAAGTTTCAAAAAAGCCCAGGCAAGCGAACACCCACCGCACAGAGCTTCAAATTCTTCACGCATACTTCCATAAACACACAGACAGGTCTATGGACATGCAAGAAAAATAGCACTGATTGCCAACCAGGAGGGCCCTGTTTAGGGTTATGTAGGGACTATGCGTGACTGTTCAGCAATGCCATTGGGAACAATATCAATATTTGTATTATGCTGCTTGGGAGAGGACACCCCTGCCACCCACATAGGTAAGTGATGCTGCTTGGGAGAGGACACCCCTGCCACCCACATAGGTAAGTGATGCTGCTTGGGAGAGGACACCCTTGCCACCCACACAGGTAAGTGATGCTGCTTGGGAGAGGACACCCCTGCCACCCACACAGGTAAGTGATGCTGCTTGGGAGAGGACACCCCTGCCACCCACACAGGTAAGTGATGCTGCTTGGGAGAGGACACCCCTGCCACCCACACAGGTAAGTGATGCTGCTTGGGAGAGGACACCCCTGCCACCCACACAGGTAAGTGATGCTGCTTGGGAGAGGACACCCCTGCCACCCACACAGGTAAGTGATGCTGCTTGGGAGAGGACACCCCTGCCACCCACACAGGTAGGTGATGCTGCTTGGGAGAGGACACCCCTGCCACCCACACAGGTAAGTGATGCTGCTTGGGAGAGGACACCCCTGCCACCCACACAGGTAAGTGATGCTGCTTGGGAGAGGACACCCCTGCCACCCACACAGGTAAGTGATGCTGCTTGGGAGAGGACACCCCTGCCACCCACACAGGTAGTAAGTGATGCTGCTTGGGAGAGGACACCCCTGCCACCCACATAGGTAAGTGATGCTGCTTGGGAGAGGACACCCCTGCCACCCACATAGGTAATAGGTAAGTGACGCTGCTTGGGAGAGGATACCCCTGCTACCCGCATAGGTAAGTGACGGTGCTTGGGAGTGGACACCCCTGCCCCCCACATAGGTAAGTGACGGTGCTTGGGAGAGGACACCCCTGCCCTCCGCATAGGTAAGTGACGCTGCTTGGGAGGGGACACCCCTGCCCCCCGCATGCTTGGGAGAGGACACCCCTGCCACCCACATAGGTAAGTGATGCTGCTTGGGAGAGGACACCCCTGCCACCCGCATAGGCAAGTGACGCTGCCTGGGAGGGGACACCCCTGCCACCCACACAGGCAAGTGACGCTGCTTGGGAGGGGACACCCCTGCCACCCACACAGGCAAGTGACGCTGCTTGGGAGGGGACACCCCTGCCACCCACACAGGCAAGTGACCTGGTAACGCTGCTTGGGAGAGGACACCCCTGCCACCCACATAGGTAACGCTGCTTGGGAGAGGACACCCCTGCCACCCACATAGGTAAGTGAAAGCTGTTCAGAGGCACAACTCTAGCCCCAAACCCACCCCACTTCCATCGCGCCCCAGCCGCTCCCTCTGAACGTTTTTGAATCCAGCAGTACTTTGGATTCTGCCACTTTCTCAAATCTAGCTGCACTCTTGAATTGATGACAGATTTGAACCTAGGTGTATTGGGACCCAGCCAGGACACACAGGTATGTATCGCACTCCATTTCAAAGGAAGAGAGCACACGCACGGCCACCCATGCCAATACATCTGCTTTCATAAACTACTTGAAGGCAAATCGAGCAGCACCTCTGCCATTAGAATGCAGCTATGTCCCACAACAACATTTTGCTCTAGATGGACACATGTTGAACTGAGTTTTAGCGCACAGCAATGCCAATGGCACTACAGAGAGGTGCTGTGACATTGAGCGCCACTGTGGCGTCTGAGGTCCACCAGGCCATGGCAATTTCCCTGCAGGAGGGCAGCATGGTACCCTGAGATAGCTATCCACTGTGCAGGGCTTTTTTTGTGTGGGTGCCCTTCATGTAGTGTTCCCCTTTTTCTTTGCGCCCTGGTGGAAAGGTAACCCATGAAATTGCCATTTCCCATCTGAGAGTCTGATTCTCACCTGGGTGCAGTCAGCGTTTGCAAGAGCACCCTTCACTGCGCCTGTTTGTGACGCTCAGGTACCACGCTTCTTCTGAAGTGTCCTGGGCGTCCGCGCAGTGCATGACACAAGAAGTGTCATAGACTGTGAAATCCACCATATTTGGACTTTACCGGCAGTCTAGTTGTCGGCAGCATTTTTTTTAAGTAGCATGACAATCACAATTTAACGAAAGTGCTGTGGAGTAACCACACACTTAAGGACTGCTGTGAGAATGAGCTCTCTCCAGTCCCCTCTACCCTTCCAATCACTCCCCTGGCATGCAAGTATTAAACCTGCATTACATTTTCAATTGCCTAAAAATGAATGCTTCTGAATGCAGGTGCTAACGGTTTAATGCTTTATGTTAGTAATTGCAGGGCCTTTCTTAACAGCGAAGCCCAGGCCCGTTAAACGTGTGTCCTGTTCTGTCCCGCCACGACTCTGTAGGTCAGCCGAGTCAACATAGGCCAAAATGTGGGGGGGAGATCTGCTCACTGTGAGAGTAAAAATGGTGGTTGTGATGGGGGGCTGGTCATTGTTGTGTGGGGGTCTAGTTGTGGGCAACGTGAGCGTCGTGACTGTGTCATGACGCTCGCGTGCCCAGTTAATAAAAGGGGCTCTGCTTGCGCTGCGAGGGCAGAGCAGCAGAGCCCCAGGAAGTGGCAACTCGTGTCTGTGCTTCTTGTATGTGTGAGCCTGCCACGTGGTCGTGGCCTTGTGTGTGCGGCGCGGCCCGAGTGCCATCGGAGCCGTGACCGCTGGGGACCTGGGGGTGCCACTCCCTCATGTTGGATCCTGCGCCCGGTGACACCGGGCGCTGCAGGGTGCTTCCCTGCCTGAAGGCACGCCGGCTGTCTGCCGACGTGCACACCGCCGTCGGGTGATCCCGACGGCATCAGAATGCTGCCCCGGAGACCGGAGGCAGCCCCCCCAACACTGGCGACGAGGAAGTCGCGCCCGCCAGCTGGAGCGTGCGGCGGGCGGAGTCGTGGACCCGTGCGCGCGGCCGCAGTCGGCGGCCGTGTAAGGACGCCCAGAGCGGCCCTTCAGCCGGAAGGAGGCGGGGCCTGGAGCTCTGACCCGCGGCGACGGCACGGAGCGGGGAGACCAGCCGCTGAACACCTGGGCTGCCACGGGTGAAAACTTTAGTCTCAAAAAAAAAAAAAAAAAAGTGAGGTTTCCTTTCCTCGCAGGGAGGAAAAGGGGACGTGGCCTGGAGTGCTCGCCCTCGGATCGTGGGAAGGGCCTCATCAACGGCCTGTGTTTCCCCGAGCACTGACGGGGAGGAGCGAAGGAGGCGTGGCCCACGGGTGAGCCCCACGATCGAAAGGGGGCGGGGGCCCGGTCCCTGTCTCGTGTGCGGAGCCGGTAGGAAGGCTCCCCATGCCCGGGCCTCAGCGGTGAACAGCCTGCTCGAAGAAAAGGGGACAATAACCCCTCCACAGGCTGCATTTGTGCCATGCCCGAGGGTAGCGGCTCCACCCCGAGTGCTTGTGCGCCTTCTAGGGTGCCAGAAGAGGAAGGCCCTTAAACAAGGGTTTAGTCACCGGGAAACGGGCAGTGCCCCCACAGGCCAAACCGGTGTCAAGCCCTGGGGTTGCGGCTCCACCTGGAGTGCTCGTGCGCCCCTGGGCAGGGAGGACGCCAGGCACCCATCGACAGCTACCTGAGTCTGGCAACGGCAAGTGCACACCAACACTGGTGACTGGCGGATGACGTCCTCACCTGCCAACAGCATGTGGGACGATGAAGGGTTATGTAGGGGTCAGTTGGCACCAATACCCCATTTTGAAGTCCTCGGGGCGCCGGCAAGCCTGGGGGCCCGGTGGGTGGCCTGAGTGGAGAACCTGGAGTTGTACTTCGAGGCAATGGAGATCAAAGACGCCGCCAAATGCCCGACACTCCTGTACTCTGCCGGGCTGGCTGTCCAGAGACTGTTCAAGACACTAAAGCCCCAAAATCAATCGTACGGTGCAGCCGTCGCAGCCCTGAACGAATACTTGATTACTACTGCAAGCTCGATTATTGTAACAGTCTAATGATCGGTACCTCCCAGGCCAACATCAAAACCTTGCAGATCATACAAAACAACGCAGCACGCGCAGTAATGGGCCTTAAGCGCAATATGCACGTCTCTGACGCCAGGCGTAGCCTTCATTGGCTCCCTGTGAAACAGCGCTTACACCACAAAGGCCTTACTACTGTGTTTAAATGCCTTCATGGCCAAGCTCCATCCTATCTCGCTACCAGGATCAAAAAGAAACCTGTCACCCGTTTCTTGCGCTCAAGTAGCAACACCGTCTTGGTTCAGCCCCCATCTATCCTGAAAAGATTTGGGGATATTAGCTTTGGCTCTTGGGCTCCAGCTCTCTGGAATGCTCTCCCTAAATACCTCTCTAATAGTGAGTCTCTGCCTATCTTCAAAAAGAAATTGAAGACCTTCCTGTTTGATAAAGGATAGGTCCTCTTCTGTCCTCTTAGCGTAGCTCTCTCGGTACTTGACATCAGTTCTCCGCTATCTTCTTCCTCATTCTGCTGGTCTTTATGAGGTTTAGATTTCACCCGTTTTCATGTCTTTTCGTTCTCTTTGTCTGATATTGTTTTCTGTTGTTTCTGTCCCTTTCCTCTTCTTGTGAGCGCCCTGAGGCCTATGGGTTGGTGGCGCAATACAAAAATATAGATAGATAGATAGATAGATAGATAGATAGATAGATAGATAGATAGATAGATAGATAGATAGATAGATAGATAGATAGATAGATAGATAGATAGATACTTCAGACCCATGGTCAACAGGGACTATGAGAGGTTCAGGATGAGGTGTGCGAAACAGGAGGAAGGGGAAAGCCTTGATGCATTCCACGGGAAGCTGCGCGGCATTGCACTGGGCTGTGACTTGGGGAACTTCGAGGAGGATGAGATCCGGGCGCAAATCATCTATGGCTGCAGCTCCACCAAACTGCGCAAGCAGGTTCTGAGGACCCAGCGCTGACCCTAAATCGAATACTGGAGCTTGGCCGGGCCTAGAAACTGGCGGAGGTGCGGGCCTCGGTCATGGACTCCTCCAGAAACCAGCTAAAGATGGAGGGCCCCATGCAGCGATTGAAGGTTGAGGAGGTGTCGGCTGTCAGCAGGTGGCCAGGAGGAAGAGTGATGAGGAGGGGATACTGGCCGAAGAGAGACCCCAATGCCACAATATGTCAACAGTGTGGGTGGGATCTGCCTCACCCGCAGGACTGCCCGGCGATGGGACAAATCTGTGGAAGGTGCGGGAAAGGAGACCACTTCGCACGAGTGTGTCTCGCTCCAGCCCCAGCCGGCATGATGGGGGCGTCAGGGGGGAGTGAGGTGAAGGGGAGAAAGACCCCCAAAGTGGCAGCGGTCCAGGTGGTGGAGAGTCCCCGAGAAGTACCGTATGAGGTGGGGGAGGAGTATGAAGAGAATGTATTCTTATTGTCCTGCAGCGGCGCCGAGGGCCAGTTCGCTCCCGGAATCTTCTGAGTGGGAGGACCCCGTCATGAGGCCCCATGGTGTGGGGACTGGAGCACACCTGTTTTGTCTTGCAGTGTCAAAAGAAATATGTTTGGGCTGGAGTAGCTGTTAGATGGTGCGCGGACTGGAATGCACCAAATGTTTGTGGTGGGGTGTCGTTGGTTTTTGTTTGTTTATAATAAAGGAGGGATGTTGTGTGGGGGTCTAGTTGTTGTGGGCAACGTTAGCGTCGTGACTGTGTCATGACGCTCGCGTGCCCAGTTAATAAAAGGGGCTCTGCTTGCGCTGCGAGGGCAGAGCAGCAGAGCCCCAGGAAGTGGCAACTCGTGTCTGTGCTTCTTGTATGTGTGGGCCTGCCAAGTGGTCGTGGCCTTGTGTGTGCGGCGTGGCCCGAGTGCCATCGGAGCCGTGACCGCTGGGGACCTGGGGGTGCCACCCCCTCAAGTTGGATCCTGCGCCCGGTGACACCGGGTGCTGCAGGGTGCTTCCCTGCCTGAAGGCACGCCGGCTGTCCGCCGACGTGCACACCGCCGTCGGGTGATCCCGACGGCATCAGAGGGCTGCCCCGGAGACCGGAGGCAGCCCCCCCAACAGTCATGGACATCGCACCAGCCCCCTGGGTTGCTATGGGGCACCAGCAGAACGGCGGCCCAGTGCCTCAAGGGATTGCCGGAGGGGGTGGGGGGGACACCCGGTCTTGGAGGGGCAGGGCAAGCCTTACCCGCACATGCCGACCCTGGCTGCCTTGCTGACAGGGGGGCCCCATTCCATCTTGGAGTCTGCAGCCGTTCTCCCGCACGTGCCTGCAGGGGCTCCTTGTATGAGCATGGCACAGTCATGGCCCATCTTAAAAGGGCAATACACACTTGTGCCTACCTTGCTCTGCACCGGTGCAGGGCCATCTGGCTTCCACAGCACGACACTTTGGCCAGTACCATGCTCTTATCCGGTATCATTCCTCCAGCATGGCAAGACTGCACACCGCGGACCTCCACCACAGGAGGTGCCCTATTTCTACGATCATTTTACAGTGTTGCTAACGTGGAGGAGCGCCACCAGAATAACCCTGCTAAATTACGCTTTCCCAAATTGATAGTTGCTAGGGTGATTTCCAGCCAGCCCGAACACCCGGTGCACAGGATCCGAAAGTGGTGCTTTGAGTGCTCCATCGGAAAAATCCCACAACATGAGAATAGGTGTTAATCATCGAAAGTGTAAAACGACTTTTTCAGTCATGATCAACTCGCGCAGAATCAGGCCCTCTGAGCAAGTGATACCCGCTGAAAAGTCCGCACCCCAAAGCACCCCACACCCTGCGGCTGCGTGGCAAATCACGAATTTCCATACAGTGGAGGGATGGCGTCCCGCCAACACCGGGCGCTGGAGCGCTGCGGCCATCTGCCACTCCAGCCGCTGGAGAGAACATCCAGTAAGAGGAGGAGGCCGAGTATAAAAGGCCTTTTAGGTTCTACACAGAAATGTATCTGAACAAGATTGGGCAGGGAATGGCGCTGGAGGTTGGCACTGATGGCTTGTGGGTAAGGTCTGCTCTGCTGGGCTGGCATCAGCTCCACGGTGCCGTAGCTTCAGAGGGCACCTGCTCTCAACAGCATCATGCAAGCCACTCTCTCTCATCCTCCACAGTAGCTGGGGGGATTATTGCAGCGCGTGCTGTTTAGTGCCTATTAGCAGCGCGAGAAGGGCGGCGCTCACGCTGTTAGTCCGCGCCTGGAACACGCGCTGTGATGTTCTCATTCTCCGGCGAGTTTCCCTTGGCATGCGGGTGAAACCGGAAAATGCCAGGCTGCCAAGAATGGGTTCATGCATCAGGTGGCATCCCGCTTACCAACCCAAACGCACCACCTCGCCAGTCTCTTACTGAATCCGTTGGCTCGCTCCTACGTCCCACTCGTATTCCCAGGGCAGCCAGTACATTAGTGTTAATGCCCGTTAGGCTGGCAGACTTGTAGCATGCCTAGAAAATGTTATGATCTTGCAGGAAAATGAGGCGTGCAACCCACGCACCCCCAAATCACCACCAGTCCTCCTTTGTGACAGCAGCTGCCTGGCTGAACAGCCCCAAGATCAAGCACCAGAACGTTTGGCACTTACTCCAACATGTAATGCACATGTGACGTGCCACATAGCTCCGTGAAGCACCCTGCTTCTCCTCCAGGCAACTTATAAATCCTGCGTAGTAATGGGCCTCATTAGGAGTGTGGCGGTAAACTGGTAGGGTATCACCAGAATCATTTAGCATTATAACCACTCAGACCTGCAGCATTAACCCAGGATTAGGAGTGGCTGCATGGTGGTGTACATCCTCATTTTCAAGTCCTGAGGAATCCCAGGTGATTTCTGGAAGATTTAACGTGAGCGGTAATTCCATGCGGTAAATTGGCAGATTTTTTGCTCTTAAAGTGAAAGGTTTACCACCAACAGCATGCTTGAGGTAAATCCGGCAGGTCACGGACTAGCTCTGAATGCAGGGCTACGGTAAAAGCATCCGTAATTCAAATAAAGTCAAGAAAGAGGAGGTACTGATATTAGCGACACTTTTTCACCACAGAGCTGAACTCAAAATGAGGGTCAACTTGTGGAAGTTGGAAATACTGTAATGGGATTTTGCCCCATTTTACCCCCCCACGCTAAGAGCAACAGGTGAGGCACCATCTCATTTCAGAAGGTCCCCTCATAAATGACGTACAATTATAGCACCAGCTTCAGTATGCTTAGTAGAATATAGTGCCTGGAAGGCGGTATGCAAATAGATTCCGAGCCGGGTGCATATCAAGAAGTGCACCTACCAGCTGTTCTATTAGTCAAATTAAACATTTCAGTTTAAAAATAATAATAATATACACATGATTAAGCTGCAGAAGCCTCACATAGACAGTTATTCATTAGACAGTATCATCGCACAGTCAATGGTAACAAGCGCTTGGAACTCCGCCATCTTGAAAGAAAAAAAGGACCAGGATCACTATCCAGCCAACCCCGAGTCAAGAATTTGTTGCAGAGACCGCCCTGAAGACTAGAAAGAACTAATTCCAAATACAAGCTGAGCAGGATAACTATCCAGCCAACCCCATCTTAAGAGACTGTTATGAAGAGAAGAAGCGAGAACATCTCCAGACAAACTATAAAGAATCACACTAAAGGAGACAACAAACCGTGGATCAAGTTGATGATAAGAGCACGAGATGGGGACTTAACACAAATCCCTTTAGATTGAACTGTGGAAGTAGTTATCAGACGTTGGGGTCCAAGACACAGCATCAATGCAATGCTCTGCCTTCTGTCCTAACATGAGAAGTGGAACAGGTCCATAGGTACACAAATGTGCAGTGATTTAGTGTGAACACATATGGAATGACACAACAAGGGAATAATACCCAGTGGAAACATTCAGTACAATACAACTCAGATGATGATGCATATATGAACCTTCATGATGATGACACGTGTGACACATGCATTTCTATGAAATCACAGAAGCATATATAGTATAGGAACTCATTGCATGATACATAAGACACATCTGTGCACAACTTTGGAGGGTAACAATAAGGTCTTTTGCCTTGAGGAAGCCCACAAACAGGGCGAAACATGTGCACGTGTGAATGTTGGCACTTTTGGCACGGTTTGAATGACATGGGATATATGTACCTTCTAAACATCACTTTGTGAATGAGATATGCTATAAGCACTTTGTGAACAGACACACATGGTCTAATGATTGATTGATTATTATATATCCATGAATAAGGGCATACTACCCAACCACTTATGTTACGATCTATTAGGTTACGCTTAAGTTTAGGTAGAAAGAGTAGTAGAGTGATACATGCATAAGGCCAGTACAAACTGCAGTGCTTTAAACAGCAATAACAGTGCTGAACACAGCAAAAGTGTACTCAAAGCGCTTTAGTGCTCAAATGGGCTCCTAGAGGCCCATATTACCATTGTAGTGAAAGGCAGCTACATAGCAAGGGAGCTTTAGTAGTAATGTCACAGACACAAAGGCCCTGATCCTGATTCATTGAATTATTTCCATTTAGAACTGGGATTTCCGTGCCATTGTGCCCTCAAATCCCCATTTATCAACCAGGGATTTGCAGGTAGAATGGCACGGAAATCCCTGTTTCACACGCAAATAATTCCATGAATCAGGGACATAGTGAGAAGTGTGTTTCAGTTAACATTCCTTCATTCCTTTATGTAACCATATAACATAGCAACAATGCTAAGCAGCTTGATCATAACATACACGCATACACACATACATGCTTACATATGTAATGCAGTTTGAATAGTCCAGTATATTCATACCTATGCAATCGTATAGGTATAGCGACTGGGCAGTGGAGCCGAATCCCCTCCATTTTCTATTTTAGCAGAACAGACAGCAACTCGCTTGGAAGCTAAGAAAAGCATCTTGTGACATTGAAGCCTTGAGGCAGGACATTCAGGACGTGCTAGATAAATCCTCTCAATGCCGTTACTGATAAATATGCAAAGAGGTGACGCTGATCACTTGGCAGAGTGCCTAGGGGTGGTAAACCCAATATTGTTTACCTTTACCCTAAGGAGAAGAGGAGGCACATCCTACCCAGATGCCAGAAGCTGAGGGATTTGTCTAACAATGACAACATTCATGGTAAGGCGGATTCCAAGTGAGAAATCGTATCGTATGCTGGCCCGTAGACCAGGGCGGCTGCCAATGTCATGCCAGGAGTCACAGAGGGTGGGCTCTGAGCCTCACCTTAAAGTCATGTTTAATTTATGCTCTGAAATGCATTGGGTTTTTGCTTGACTGAATAATGGTAACAGAAGTAGGGTTGAGTACCGTGTACAATATTGCTTCATTGAACTGAGCATATTGGTTTATTTTAGAAGTGTTGTACCTTACCTTGGAAAAGGCGTTTTGTGTTTAGAACATGTATTGAGCCCCATGTGTGATGTCAAGTTGATATAGTTAAAGAGTGGTGATTATAAGGACTTTGAAAATGACATATACATGTGTTTGAACATTCTGTTCATTTAGATAGAAGAGCTCAGGATTTGTGATTGTAAATAAAATGCTTATTTTATGTACAACGTTGGTCTTCCTCACTCTGGTAATATACTGGCACAGTAGATATTGTGAGAATAGCTTATCAATAGCACTTTAATTTTTTATTTATTTATATTGCGCCGATAACCCGCAGGCATCAGGGTGCACAAGAACATGGCGGTACGAACAGAAAAGACAGGACAAGAGAGGGAGAAAAAAAAGGAAAAACCGAGGGATCGTGTTCAGCCGCTTTAGTTGAAAGGCAGAATTTTTAGTGATTTACGGAAGAACATCAGGTTTACTTCCTGTCTTAATTCTACAGGCAGAAAGTTCCAGAAAGCAGACGCCATGATAGGAAAGAATCTGCCTCGACCGTTTGTTTGTTTGTTTGAATCTTGGGAATCAAACAAGGGACAAGTTACCTGAGCATAAGGTTTGTTTGGGTTCCTATATAGCAAGTCAGGTTTTCAAGTAAGTTGAAGCTTTCCTGTAGAAGCATCCATGGACCGGCATAGCAGTCTTAAATTGGATACGGGCTGCAACAGAGGGCCAGTGCATAGCTTGTCTGCTGGAGGAGATGTGATCTCTCAGAGGGATGCCTTTTTTGATGCGTATAACATTATTTTGCAGAACTTGAAGTTTATGGAGGCATCCTTTGTTTGCACTAATCAAGAGGACATTACACTAGTCTAATCTAAACAATATGATAGCATGCACTATCGTTCTGCAGTTTGCTCCAAAGATGAACGTTTTTATGTTTAGTAATCTGAGGTATTATTGGCAATTTATGGCAATCTGGTTCACGTGTGCTTCAGCACTGACGGAGGATTATAGGTAGGTGCCTAAGGATTTAACTGTCCCTAGTGCGGGGATGTTAGTGTCCTTAATGTAAAAACTAGAGTAACTGGCATCCAGTTTATCCCCAGGGCCTATGTTGATCCAAAGATCAAGAGCTCTGTCTTGCCGCCATTAAGACACATCCAATTGGTTGTCATCCAGTGTTCAATCATGTTGTATAAATGTAAGAGGTTGGCTGTGTCTGTGTCATACTCTCTACGGATCTCAAGTTTTAGATGAGTATCTTTAGTGTAATTTGCAAAGAAAACCCAATTTTTCTTGAGGAGATCAGAGTGGTCTGATGTAAATGTTGAACAGTGTGGGAGATAGACAGGCTCCCTGGGGCACACCAAAGAGAACTGGAGGGGGTTCAGAGGTGTTGCCGCCGAGCACACGGTGGACTTATGGTGGGATAAGAATGACTGAACCCAATTGACTGTTTCTTGTGAGCAATTTCCTAGATCTGTAAGATTGTTAAGGAGGCATTTGTGATCTAAAAGATCAAACACTGCATATAGATCCAGCAGGACTAGCAGTCCTGTTTTTCCCTTGTCCAGGATCTCGAGCATGTGGGTCTGGAGTTCAAGCAGAGCCATCTCAGTACTATGCTGCAACCTGAAACCTGACTGCCCGGTGTGGAGTGTGAGAGTAGCATCTAAGTAAGCTAGAAGTTCTAAGGTGGTCATTTTATCTACAATCTTCAGCAAGAAGTTGGAATTGGTGATGGGCCTGAGATTCTTAGTGTCTTTTGGGTCCAGACCCACTTTCTTCACAAGGGGGGCGACAGTGACTTCCTTAATGATGTCTGGGACATGATTGTGGTGGAAAGACGGCTTCAGGAATCTGGCGAGAAAAGGTAAGAAGATTCCTTTGCTGTACAGAATAACCTTGGCAGGCATAGTGTTCCCAAACATGTGGTTTGGTGAATCATGGCTAGAGTTTTGCTCATGTCCAATATTGTGATGGGTTTAACGTTGAACTTTAAATGTTGTTGTTTAGGTGGCAATTTATTAGTAGAGTTTGGTAAGTTAGGTGCAGAAGGAACTAGCCCATAGAGTGTGTTAGCAACCAAATCTTTATTGATCTTGTCCCAGGCCATGGTAATTTTATCAGCAAAGGCTTGCTAAACCTTAGTGCAGTCTTAGCTAGCCAGGACGATGGATAGTGCTTGCACATTAGGTATTTCAAGTCATTTTTAAATTTCAAAGAGCTTTTTGGAATTGTTATTTGCCCCATTAATTTGCTCATTGAAATAATATATTTTTTTTGTCTCAAGTATAGCTAGTCTATAGGAGTGTTCTAGTTTCTTCCAGGTTTCTTTATTTATATGAGTGGGGTATTTTAGATATTTATGCTCAGCAAGTCTCTTTTATATTTCCTGCGTTGTGAGCTCAGATGTGTACCGCTTGTTGTACTTGCTGTTTTCTCCGACTGGTTTCTTTTTTAATGGTGCTATCAGGTCCAGCATGCGTGTCATGGTGGAATGTATGTGGACACCAGTATATCTGGGGGGTTGAGGCTGGACGTGGAAGTCATGATTTCATTAAGGCGCTTCTGTAGGTCTACGGTTTGCATATTTTTATAGTTGTGACCAGTGACAGTTTTTAGAGCATTTGTTTGTTTCTCTGCGATATCTTGGAGTCAAAATGGTCAGAACAAATACATGGATTGGTATTTTTGATGTATACATCCATATTTCTGGAAACTACCCAATCTAGAATGATAATTATAATTGTTATTTTATAACGCACTTAATACCGGAGACAAGTTTATAAGCATGGGCCTGGGATTCGAACCTGTGTTGCCATGCATTGTTGTTGTTGTTGACATAATAATCAATATTGTTGAGGAATTGTTCTATTGAGATTGCACCTTTGTCAGTGGTATTGTTGCACCACTGATTAAGATCTCCCAGAAACAAGGTGGCATCATTAGGTCCATTCAGTGATCTCAATAGTTGTATGATATCCTCGTGAAATTTGGCATAGCTTCAGGAGGGCAATATAGCTGCACAATATTGACACAAGTGCAATGTGTTGGATTGAATTTCAAGTGAAGAATTTCACAATGGTTACAATGACTAGGGGATTCAATGAACTGGATTTAAAGAACTGGAATGTTTCTTAGCAAGGATGCCTACTCCCCCCCATGGCCCTATACCCGGTTTTTACAGGAGATGGTACATCCCCAGGGGTGGCCAGATCCATCATATGGCTGCTGGAGTCCGTAAACCAGGTCAAAAACGTGTATCCTCTCTCAAACATTTGTCTACATAATTGTGTGGCCTCTTCACTTAAATGTGTAACCTCTCTTAGATTTATATCCTCAGTTTGTATGCCCTCTGATGTTTATATCCTCTTGTGTTCATACTTGTATATCCTTTCATATTAGATTAGCATTCTCTCTTAGATTCATATCCTCAGTTTGTAGCCCCTCTTATGTTTATATCCTCTTGTGTTTCTAGTGTTATATGCTCTCATAGTAGATTAGCATTTGTCCCTTAGATTTATATCCTCAGTTTGTATCCCCTCTTATGTTTATATTCTCTTGTGTTTCTAGTGTTATATCCTCTCATATTAGATTAGCATTCCGCTTAGATTTATATCCTCAGTTTGTATTCCCTCTTATGTTTATATCCTCTTGTGTTTCTAGTGTTATATCTTTTCATATTAGATTAGCATTCTCTCTTAGATTTATAATCTCAGTTTGTATCCCCTCTTATGTTTATATCCTGTTGTATCCATAGTTTTATATCCTTTCATATTAGATTAGCATTATCTCTTAGATTTATATTCTCAGTTTGTATCCCCTCTTATGTTTATATCCTGTTGTATCCATAGTGTTATATCCTTTCATGTTATATTAGCATACTCTCTTAGATTCATATCCTCAGTTTGTATCCCCTCTTATGTTTATATCCTCTTGTGTTTCTAGTGTTAGGAGGTCATATGGTGTACTTGTCCAAGGGTTCATATTTAGATTTCTTGAAGACAAGTGTCCTTACCAAAAGTCACATTTGGGGAAATATTAAGTCGCTGTAAATCATGTGTTTGTTTTCACACTGGAATCACAGTGTGAAGGCAGTGTAATCAGTTAAGATCACAACATGTATGAATGAGGATTGAGGAGAATGATTGAGTACTGATGAGGAGTAAGGAGAAGTAATGAGGAGCAGTAAGAATAGTGGCATGAGGAGAACAATGGATGAATGGGGAGGAATGAAGAGGAGAAGTGAGAACAGAGGTGTGAGACGGGAAGAGGAGCAATGATGTTACGTAGCAATGGCAATAACCGATATTTGAGAAGGAAACAGGAGTGAGCATGAGATATGAGGAGGGAGGAGAAGAGATTTATGAGGAATAAGAAGGTGACTGATGACGGAAGAGGAGCGAGGAAGAGGAATGGGGATTGAAAAGTGAGAAATAAGGCATGCAATATGACAAAGACGACTGAAGCCTGAGGATGAGAATTGAGATGGAAGACTGATGACAGAGGTAAGGAGTAATGAGTGAAGAGGATCAGTGCTCATTTTGGGAACAAGGTTTGTACAATTAGAGATAGCATGCAGGCAAAGGTCAGCTATATCACACTCTCACTTTGGATTTTCCAGACCTTTCCCAATGATTCCATCGATCTACATTTAATGTGGGCTAGGGCACACACTGGGGTGACCACACATTTAAAAAAGAAAACATAAAACTCATTGAATTTGTATCAACCAAAAGTGCACCAACCACGTGTACATTTAAAAACAAAAGTGTTTTAAAACACATAGAATTATTGGAAGTGTTTTGTAATGTCATTGATTGTGTTATCTTGTTTCAAATGGTGTCTGTTTGCATTATGTCCTTTCAATTAACCAGTAGGATGTTTCAAAGTGTGTGTTTGTTCCACAGGTCAGCTTTTGTTTACTCCATAATGTATTCACTGTGATGAAGTGACTTTGTGGTCATTGTTACCTGAACATGGGAGTGGTATCCTAGATTTCGGGAAGCAAGGGCGGATACATAAAAACATTTCCCTGGGCCAAGTCACCAAGGGCATTTGAAAACATCAGACAAGGATTACATCTTCCAGATTTCTCCACTCTCTCAGAGTGAAAACCCATAGCGGATCCCATCCAGGGATTCAATAATAATTTCAAAAGCAGGAAAAATAAGGGGAAACTAAGGGGAAACCATAAGCCACAGAATGAACCTTGACACCCTGAAGATGGCAGATATGAGAGATCTGCACTCCTGTCCCCATTAGTACCCAGCGTGAAAGAGAGAAGTGTGGCTCTCCCCAGTACAAATACCAGGTACACAAAATGGACTCAGTACCTTCCCCCAGCTAGAGCGAGACCTGAAGACGGGGAAGCTCAGGCTTCCCCAGTGCAACAATCAGGTACAGAACATGGACTCAGCACCTTCCCCCTGTTAGATTGAGACCTTAATAGAGAGAAGCACAGTTTCCTCAGTGCCACGACCAGGTACACAAAATGGACTCAGTACCTTCCCCTGTTACATTCGTTCATCCTGCTCCCCCCGATACTAGTGTTCATCTTGCTCCCTCACACCATTTCAAGCATTCCAGGCACTCGGCACTTGGCACTCGGAACACAAATAATACACAAAGCAAGAAGTTTGGGTGTAAAAGCGCTGTAATGTTAACACACACACCAGGCTCTGGAGGGCTGCATCGACTCTGCCCCATCCCAGGCCTGGCTCATACTTATGTACAATGCGAAGCTACATATTAATCTCCTCCCATTAGCCGTACATATTCATAACAACAGGTCATTTCGCCGAAGAGAGGGAATTAAGTACATTTCAGATTATCTTTGCAAAACAGGCTCTTATCGACCTTGGAACTTCAGCCAGCAGCTTCAGAACTGTGCTGTGTACATTCTAGAAGAGAGGGCTGTTAATGCCCATCTGCGAGGCCTGGGTGGAAGGCATTCCACAGCTAGCTTGGCTGGTTGTGATCTGGTGGTTCTCTGCAACATCTGCTTTCATGGCTGTTAGATGTTTAGGCAAGTCCTTATGCCACATCATTCGGTCAGTCTTCCTGCTTCAGATGTGATGTATCTCAAACCAAAAGAAAGTGCAGAATCAGAAATATGCCAGGTAACACCCCTGCTAGAGCGACACCTGGAAAGAGTGCAAAACCAGATGTTGTTTCACTACCCACACCCCAGGGATCCCTTGCTCATGTGGGTAGGGTAAAGCCATTGCCTTACGATCCAGGCCATGGTGCGGTAGGATCACCTGGGTGAGGGGTCCTCAGGGAGGGACAACTAATGCCGAGATGCCGTATCTCCCCCTTTTCAATGCCCCTACCCAATCCTATTTTAAGGGATATTCCAACTTCCCAGATTCCCCCCTTTGCTACAAAAACACTGAGCCAAGGAAGAGGAGGTCTACGGCTGAAAGGATTACCATCCTTGCAATACATTGGACATATCCCTCTAACAAGATCAGGCAGAGTCAGGCACTTGACATGAATCACAAACACCTAATACCTATTAACTCTGACCACATGGTTAAAAGGTGGAACACTGAGACACACTTTGAGCAAGGCGGTGCATGCGAAGGAGCAGTCCCTCCAGGGCTATGGCGAACCAGGTGAAGGAAAGCGACAAACCGAGGGGTTAATACAAAAGGGCAGGAAGCCAGAGAACCCACCCTGGCAAGAGATTGTTATTTCCAAAAGGCTGTGAGGATTGTGCATGACAGCCCAGCTGGAAGGGAGAACGAGTCTTCAGAGTGCTACAAGGTTACCAACCACCCTAACAGGTGAACGACAGAGTTGGGGAGGTGCATGAGCAGCTGTGGTAACAACCTTGACTACTACATCAAAGGCGCAAAAAACAGAAAGCATATTAACATGACCAGTGGGTGGAAGGAAGCAAAGAAAGCCTGGTCTGTGTTTGATTGAAATGCTTGTGACAGTATCCCAGGGATGAAGGTCACGCGACCGCTGATAAACTGTGAGAGAAAGTGAATCCGTTGTTAAGAACTGTGAATACAAAATATAAAGTAGCAGAGTGGTCCGGCGAAGGGAGATTGTGCAATCGAAGGTCTCTGTGAAATGTTTTAAAGCTGTAGATGCAGCGGGAAGTGAGAGATGAGCATTAATAGAAAAGCTTGCAAACTGTTGAACGTTGTTTTGTTGTATTTGACAAGGGAACGAAAGGAGGGTCTGAGCCCAACTGAGGGAGACCTGTGTTGAAAGCAAGAGAAGGTTCCAAACCCAACCGAGGGAGACACATGTGTGAAAGTAAAGGGAGGGTCCGGACCCGACTGCGGGAGACCCGTTGGAAAAGCAAGTCATACGAAACAAGTGCGCTTTCCAAAAAGACATTGAAACTGAAGGAAAATGAGTAAAGTGGAAGTAAAAAAAGAAAGCAAGGTTGAAGTGGTCATGTGGAGGTGAGAACGAAAATTCTCCCAGTTTTGAAAGTCTTCGACAGCAGAAACTAAATACGAAAGGAGGTTTGATTCCGACTGAGGTTAATCTATAGTGTAGAGTGTGAAGAAAGCTGGGGAAGGGAACCCCACCAAGGAGAAAAGGTTTGAGCCTGATTGAATGGAACCTAGAGTGAGCTGTGATGAAATACTGTACTTTGAAACTATTTTGCTGAAACTGTCTAGATGCTTGAAGAATGACGTGGACTTGGGTGAGAGAAACCCAAGAGGTTAAACCCTTTACCTTGTGGCTCAGACTTGAAGGGCCAAGAATGCTCTCTTTGGCAGAGCCTGCCGACTGTGTTCACACGCCAAAGTGTGTTTATCCATCATCATCATCATTTAACCCTGTGCTGTACAGCACAGGGACAAGAATTAATACTAATTTATATTGCCATTCTGACATTTCTTTTCATCACTGATTTTTCCTTTTGTCGATACATATCCCTATATCACATTAAAGTGTATTAGAGTGAGGGCAGGCATTAGGTTTGTGTTAGTATAGGCATTCATTGTTCGACTAAGACAAACTAGGACTGTTTATTTATTATGTGATGGTCAAGATTACTCCCATCTTATTTATAGCGCCAAGCAGGAGTTTTTCCAAACCCCTTGAATTTAACAATACAGGTTTTGAAACTTGCAACTCTTGTGTCAGTGTCTACTTGTGCTACCATACCTCCCTTACAAGAGAGAGAAGCACAGCCTCCACAGTGCAACAACCAGGTACACAAAGTAAACTCAGTACCTTCCCCCTGCTTGATTGAGACCTGGAGAGAAGGCAGCACAGACTTTGTCAGTGCAACAACCAGGTACACAAAATTGACTCATTACCTTTGCTCTGCTAGAGCGAGACCTGAAGAGAGAGAAGCACAGCCTCAGAAGTGCAACAACCAGGTACACACAATTGACTCATTACCTTTGCTCTGCTAGAGCGAGACCTGAAAAGAGAGAAGCACAGCCTCACCAGTGCAACAACCAGGTACACAAAATGTACTCATTACCTTTGCCCTGCTAGATCGAGACCTGAAGAGATAGAAGCACAGACTCACCAGTGCAATAATCAGGTATACAGAATGGACTCAGTACCTTCCCCCTGCAGAGCGAGATCTGTAGAGAGGGAAGAACAGCACTCCCGGGTGCAACAACCAGGTACACAAAATGGACTCAGTACCTTCCCCCTGCTAGAGAGCGACCTGGAGAGAGGGAAGCACAGCCTCCACACTGCAACAACCAGGTACATAAAATGGACTCAGTACCTTCCCCCTGCTATAGCGAGACATGAAGAGAGAGAAGCGCAGCCTCCCCAGTGCAACATCCAGGTACAAAAAATGAACTTAGTACCTTCCCCCTGCAAGAGCAAGACCTGTAGAGAGGGAAGCACAGCACTCCTGGGTGCAACAACCAGGTACACAAAATGCACTCAGTACCTTCCCCCTGTTAGAGTGAGACCTGAAGAGAGGGAAGGAAGTTCACACTTCCCCTTCATGTTCCATCCCTTGGAGAGGGAGTCTCCTTCATCCAATCACTCCATTGAACTCAATGGAACCTACTTAACACAGAATGCAGGAGAAATATTTTCCAGTCTCCTCCGCTAATGGAATTCACAGAGAACACTGTGACCTACTGTATATAGGGGGCCACTAAATCGCACTCCAGAAGGAGGTACTCCTATAGCAAGAAGTAGAGAGACAGGATAAGAACTGCATTGTAACAGCCATTTTTTCCATAAAGGAAAGAGATCCAAAATGGCCAACCTATTTGAAGATTTCCTTCTTGGGCTCAGTATGACAAAGTTGGCCTATGAGCATGCTCAGACGGAGCAGGTGACCCTCTCAGCCTTTCAGAGAGAAGCTATTCAGTGCAAGCGCCATATAAGAGTCAGCTCCCAAGACAGCAGCGACAGGCAGTTTGGTTGAGCAGAGTGTGTGAGTTGTGAAATTGGGAAGCTGGATAACTGGTGAGCAGGACTCAAGTACTGTCGAGAGGAGGAGATGAAAATTAGAGGAGTGAGAAGGAGAAAGCCCATAAGACCTAGAAAAAGAAGCATGGACTGTGGAGTTAATGAGGGAACTATCAGAGAAGGGAGGACAGGCAGCCCATAAAACCTGTGGAGTAGAGAATGAGTGAAGGAGAAAACATGGCCTAGAATACGGGAGAACCAGTGCTTTAAGTGGGCCGGGCCCCAGCAGTTTCCCAAAAGTGGGGTGATCCGGGGCCCTGCCAGGGCATTCCGGGCCCACCACAACATTGGCAGGACACATTATCCTGCCGCAGCCGCAACAGGATGATGCGTCTGCCATTACAGGCAAGCTGACGGGAGTGCCAGCCAGCTACAGCGACGCTCTGGCTGCCTGGCACGTCTGTCAGTCACTGTAAATTCCTCAAGTGACCCCTCGCGCAAGGGGTCACCAGAGGAAGTTACAGACCCTTTGTTTCCCCGCTCCCTCCACAGGTCGCAGAGGCGTCTTCAACCCTCGCGAACCTGGGGATTCATTGACATATTTCGAGGATTATAAAAAATGGCTTGAAAAGTGCACAATTCATGCAATGTTTTATAAAGCTTTGCCGATGGACAAAGACGCCTCAGGCTTTGTCCGTCGTCAAAGCTTAAGAAAAGATGGATTGAATTGAGAACTTTTCAAGCCATCTTTTATAAACCTCAAAGTGTTTAAAAAAGATGGCTTGAAAAGTCCGCAAACCATAAGGTACGCACACAAATATATAAATCTTATATATTTGTGTGTCCACCTTACTATGGTTTGTGTACTTTTCAAGCCATCTTGAAGTACACAAACCATAGTAAGGCACGCAAAGAAATATATAAATGTAAGCATTTATATACTTATGTTTGTACCTTACTATTGGTTTGTGTACTTTTTTTAGGCTAGGCTCATCTCACAAGCCACGCCCCCAAATGAGCCCCCCCCCCAAACCCTCCTCGAGTTCTTACCAAACTTAAAGCACTGGGCAGAACTCCCGATAATAGAGAAAGGTTGCAAGAACAAGACATTCCAGAGATGGAACGAAGGTGAAGGTGAAGGAGGAGATTCCAAGAGAAGAAAAAAGGAAACAGTCCCAGAGAGAATGGACAAAGGGGGCTGTCCGTGAACAGGCAGAGACTATAGCTCGGGGTAAAACCACAGAAGTAAATGTTAAGGTACTGGCCAAGAAGAAGGCTGGGGCTGGGCTGATAGACGACAGGAGCCCTGAACAAGAATGAAGGGGTGAGAGAAAGGATAGAATCAATGACTGAAGAGGATGTGCAGAGAGACCAGGCTAAAGCTTGTTCCCAAACAGTGGTACAGTGACGAAAGGCTGAAGATCTGGGCAAAGATACAGTACTGAGCAGAGAGGCTGCAGCTCTGACCCACGACCAGGCACAGGGAGAAGAGGCTGAGGCTCTGACTCACGACCAGGCACACAGGGAAGAGGCCGAAGCTCCGACCCATGACCAGTCACAGGGGGACGGACCCGAAACTCTGACTCACAACCAGGCACAGGGGGAAGAGGCTGAAGCACTGAACACGACCAGGCACAGGGGGAAGAAGCCGAAGCTCTGACCCACGACCAGGCACAGGGGGAAGAAGCCGAAGCTCTGACCCACGACCAGGCACAGGGGAAAGAAGCCGAAGCTCTGACCCACGACCAGGCACAGGGGGAAGAGGCCAAAGATCTGACCCATGATCAGGCACAGGGGGAAGAGGCTGAAGATCCGACCCACAACCAGGCACAGGGGGAAGAAGCCGAAGCTCTGACCCACAACCAGGCACAGGGAGAAGAGGCTGAAGCTCTGACCCACGACCAGGTACACGGGGAAGAAGCCGAAGCTCTGACCCATGACCAGGGACAGGGGGAAGAGGCTGAAGCACTGACCCACGACCGGGCACAGGGGGAAGAAGCTGAAGCTCTGACCCACGACTAGGCACAGGGGGAAGAAGACAAAGCTCTGACCCATAACCAGGCCCAGGGGGAAGAAGCTGAAGGTCTGACTCACGACCAGGCATGGGGGGAAGAAGCCAAAGCTCTGACCCACGACCAGGCACAGGGGGAAGAGGCTGAAGCTCTGACCCACGATCAGGCACACGTGGAAGAGCTTGAAGGTCTGACCGACGACCAGGCACAGGCGGAAGAGGCCGAAGCTCTGACCCACAACCAGGCACAGGGGGAAGAGGCTGAAGATCCGACCCACAACCAGGCACAGGGGTAAGAGGCTGAAGCACTGACCCACAACCAGGCACAGGGGGAAGAAGCCGAAGCTCTGACCCACGACCAGGCACAGGGGGAAGAAGCTGAAGCTCAGACCCACGACCAGGCACAGGTGGAAGAGGCCGAAGCTCCGACCCACAACCAGGCACAGGGGAAAGAAGCCGAAGCTCTGACCCACGACCAGGCACAGGGGGAAGAGGCCGAAGCTCTGACCCACAACCAGGCACAGGGGAAAGAAGCCGAAGCTCTGACCCACGACTAGGCACAGGGGGAAGAAGCCAAAGCTCTGACCCACAACCAGGCAGGGGGAAGAGGCTGAAGGTCTGACTCACGACCAGGCACAGGGGGAAGAGGCCGAAGCTCTGACCCACAACCAGGCACAGGGGGGAAGAAGCCGAAGCTCCGACCCACGGCCAGGCACAGAGGGAAGAGGCCGAAGCTCTGACCCACGACCAGGCAAAGGGGGAAGAAGCCGAAGCTCTGACCCACGACCAGGCACAGGGAGAAGAAGCTGACGTCCTGGGCAAGAAGAAGCACTGCATAGAAAAGCTAAAGCTCAAGCAAAGTATAGGCAGGCCAGGAGATGACTCGGGCCTCCACCAGGGAACAAGCAGGGGAAGAGGATGTATCAAGGACAGAGGTAGAGAAAATGAAAAGTCTGAGACCCTGAGAAAGGAGAGGACAGAGAAAGAAAGGATGAGGGCCTGGCCAAGAAAAAGGAGAGAAAGCAAGAGGAAGAGGCACCTGGAGTCATGCACGGAACATAGATCAGACCTTTCTGATGACTATTGTATTGTGTGGGTGAGACTTTGAACCCATACCATCTAGAGTTTATTGTAAAACGTTTGTAATAACTTGTTAAAATACCCACAAACAGATGCATAGCTCAAACGTGGCCTTCATTTGGAGAAATAACAAAACAAAAAATGCCAAAACGAGTGAATCACTTCTTTCTTATATTCAAATGTATGTTTTATCAGACAAAATAGAATGGATCCTTTCAATGAGATGCAGAGCTTCAAATCACTCTGTTTTCTTTCAGGAAACACTTAGCTTTGCCTAGTGGGTAAAGGCTAGCCCTAGGTGACGGTGGTGTGCTGCATATCTAAAGGGAAAGCAAAGATTCACAAACAATCCTAGAATGGATCTAGTTGTGGTATCATTCTCTTTTTCAAAAGGTGTTCTTATCAGAAGAAGATCATTTGTGCTTGCAAAAAAGGACCATCTACCCCTTCTGGACCCCTCAGCAGATGTGAAAGGAAATGCATGCAGGTGGGGACTTTCTAACTCACTTTGTTCTACTCCCATCTAAACACATATCTCATATTAAAAAAGGGTATTTATTCTGTGTTTTTAATGTAGGGTATCACACCAAATAAATTATATATCTAATTCTTGGTCAACGACCAGTTTCTTCAAACAAAACATTCTATTGCATTCTTCATGACCCCCGTTGTCTTTTTCTAATATTGCACCCTATTTTCCACTTTTGGACATGATTATCTTTCTTAATTATAAGTGTTCTGTGTCAGGGGGGGGGGTGTTCCATTACATTTGAGTTTTCATAATATCCACCTGCATTATAGTGGATGTTCATGTCCACTAAAACATTCTGTAGTTGTGTGCCTCCTGCCACATGTTATTTCCTTATCTGAAGAATCCAGAATGGATTGTACACCAACATTTTAGATGCAAGACTTACCACATTCTGCAATGCCCCTCAATGCCCCTCAAGAATATTTCCCAAGCTGTATGATTTTGAGTTGAGAGGGCCTGTCTCAGTGTGCGTTTCAGTCCATCCTGTGAAGTGTAGAGCTGAGGGCATCTTTGTATATGGCGTGTGTTCATTGTCATCTAAAGGCAATCTTTGGCATATGAGGGGCCTACCTGGACATTTGATATGAATCACTGGCCATATGATGGTAATACCAGGCATATGAGTGAAGGGAAGAACAGGGCATTTTAATTCATAGAGGCATTAGGTGGAATGCAATGTCCTCCTCATATAGTCTGTGAGTACTTCACCATATACATCAACATCCTACATATAAAATTAGTTTAATGTTATGGCACTATCTGAGTTCGTGATAACATTGTGATAAGGCCAGGCCAATAATAGAAGATTAGATACATTTATCTATTTTCTTATGGACGAGGGTATAACGTGTGTCATACAAACTATTCTGAGAGACCAGCTGCATTAGTTTGGCCCCATAAAATAGAGCATATATACTCTCCAATGGTGTTAAGCATTAAACTAACTTGGCAGACCCTCAGCAACCAGATAAGGACTAGATATTGATGCGTGGAAATGTTCTTGGCAGGAGTTGAGCACTGTCTTAGTTGTGTCCAGCCAAGTCTAAAATACGCATATCAGTTTTGTGCGTCAGAGAAAATTGTGGATGCCAGATGTGCTAATGTGGACTTGTTGTACTCGTGAGATAAGTTATCCAATGAAACTGAAGGAATGTATTCTCTCTGACTAAATTGGCCTATCATAGTATACCATTTTACAAGGTACTAATATGCATAGCAAGTATTGTGTAATCTTAGAAAGCTATAAAAATGGGTTGGAGGCAAAAATGCCTTTGAGTGTGTCTTGTCATTAAAGACATGTTGAGACTCCCAGACGTCTGATTTTTCATGTCTCTACCTGAAGGATGAGAATGTATGGAAGCATGATGGAATGGGATGCAGGAACCCCTGTTTTGTATAAAAGAGTGAGCAGACTGTGAATCAACCAGACCGTGTCCTGATGGGAGGTATACATGGGTGTGCAGACTGTGAAGCAACCAGATAGTTTCATGATAGGCAGTATACATGAGTGAGCAGACCGTGAAGCAACCAGACAGTGTCTGTTTTGTTGCTTTGATGTCAGTAATATTGTAGACCGCACCAATAATACTGGAGACTGTTTACAGCTACACCATACTCTTTCAATTACCTAGCAATAACTGATCTTACATTCCAAAGAACATCCCAAACATTCCCACATTCCATTCCATGACTCTTGACATTCCAAATTCCACTAAGCATTCACAATACAACAATTCCCCCTTACTTATCATTTGACTTATTCTTAATGTGAAATACTAAGTTATTAACTAAATACTTTACC
This sequence comes from Ambystoma mexicanum, assembly GCF_040938575.1. NCBI lineage: Eukaryota > Metazoa > Chordata > Amphibia > Caudata > Ambystomatidae > Ambystoma > Ambystoma mexicanum. Next base: position 26,300,843 of record NC_090932.1, on the reverse strand, counting down.
AACTATGTACATATAACATATTACATTGTTGTTTTTTGTACTCACAGGTTAGCAGAATCATCTACATTTGCTCGATTAGTCTATCTGGCTTACGCACTTTTCAATGCGGACGACTTCTCATCTGTATTGTTCCAGAACCACATTCTCCGAATTCTCCACCATACCCTGATCCATCAGAACATGACATGCCTGTCACAGATCCTTAACCACCACCATGACTACCACCCATAACATCCGTAAGTCCAGACACTTCTCCATTGTTCTGAATATCCCCTGAGTTCACAGAGATATCGTCCCACATTGAGTTGCCAATCATTTCACATCCCTTTCTCCTACCCTCACTGTCCTCAGGGTCCTCCTCTTGAAACATTTTCCTAAAGTACGATGCATTCCTTGTTATTTCATTAGTGTCTTTGTCCACAGCAGTGATCATGAGTCCCTTCAATTTCTTCAATTTCCACATGACTGGTTTGTATCTTGAATCTAACTTGGACCACAGTCTTTGCCTTACCAATACATGTTCTCCTACCCTAATTGTATTGTCCTTTGCTCTCCTTTTGTAATCAGTCCACTCTTTAATTTTCATTCTTCTTATTTCATCCTGATTCCTTATCTCGTCATCTTCTTCAAGTGTGTAGCCACTAAACTGCACGATACGAGTTCGAGGTCTATATCGGATCCTCAGCTCAGACGGCGAATATCCTGTCATCTCACGCGGAGCGGAGTATTCCTGTAACTTCTAAGCATTTGTGAGACTGCCTGAGTCATTGACTTCTCCTCCACTACAGCTCTTTGTCTCGTCTTTTTGAGATTAAGCATGAATTTCTCAATTATTCCATTAGCTTGGGGCCATTATGGAGTAATCTTCTGGTGTTTAAACCCCAAATATGCTGCAAATCTCTCAAACTGATGTCCTTGAAACAGAGGCCCATTATCCGTCTTCACTGTTTTGGGAATTCCCCACTCACTGAATATCTCATTTAAAACTCCCACCACATGATGGAAAGCCGTTGATATTACATGCTTTACTAGAGGGAATCGCAAATATTCATCTTATATCACTAACACATATCCCCCTTCTTCCAAGGGCTCACAAAAATCCATGGATACTCTATTCCAAGGTGCATCTGGAAAAGGAACAATCTGAAGCGGACAAGCATTGCTATCCGATGCGGATACCTGACATGGAAAGCACATCTTTACAACATCTTCAACCAATATATCCATCCAGGGGAACCACACTTGATTTCTCAGAATTTTCTTCATATTAGTTATTCCTCTATGGTCCTCATGTGCAACATCACCAATTCCTTCCTTAGACTTTTAGATGCCACCAATCTATTTCCCCTCAGAAGCATTCCATCAACTGTTGATGATAACTCTCCACTGATTCTTGCCATCCGCTGGAGCTCTTTTATATCCGCTCCTCTTGTCGCTTCTTGTTCCTTCAAGCCCTTTTTCCACTGACCAGGTGCAGTCAAATGTATGGCTGTTTGAATATCAGATCACTCTTGCTTTTTTCAGCAAAAATATCTCTCGATATTGTTGGTGGCAGGGATTTAGTAGATACGTATGAGACATAATGTTCTGCCTCCATCTGCATTTTATCATCATTCTCTTTTGTAGGATGTCGAGATAAATAATCAGCCAGGTTTGCATCTTTTCCAGGTTTGTGCACTATGACATAGTCGTATTCCTGTAGGCGTATTCCCCATCTTTCAATTCGAGGGGGCATCTTAACTCTCAGATTTCCAAATAGTGATATTAGTGCCTGATGATCAGTGATAAGCGTGAATGGGCTTCCAATTATGAAATGATGGAACTTTTCACAGGCCCATACAGGGTCTAAACTCTCTCTTTCTGCCTGTGAATATGCTTGTTCAATTCTGTTCAATGCCCGACTAGCGTACATTATAATATGTCTTTCATCCTCTTTTCCTAGTTCAATTTGTGCCAGAATTGCACCTAGTCACACAGGGCTAGCATCTACAGTGACTTCCGTTTCCCAGTCTGGGTTGAAGTAGGCTAACTGTCGACCATTTGCAAGTTCCCTCTTTATTGCCTCAAAACTGTTTCTACACTTTTCATTCCATATGAACACTGTCTATTTTTTCAGCAGTTGTCGTAGAGGATCTGTTAGTGTAGCAAACTCAGGCACATAACGAGCACAATAGCCCGTCATTCCTAAGAACGATCTTACTTCAGTCACATCCTTTGGCGGTTCCAACTCAAGAATGGCATTTACTTTGGTCGAATCAGCTCTTATTCCTTTTTCAGAGAATACATGTCCAAAGAATCGCAGACTTTGTTTATTTATATCACATTTGGATTTGTTCAGAGTTAAGCCACTATTTTGTAAAGCCATGCACACTTCCTCTAATGCTTCATCATATTGTTTTTGAGTAGAGCCATAAACCAGTATGTCCTCGCTGTAATTAAATGCATTTTCTATGGGTGCAATGACCTTCCTGATTGCCTCTTGAAATATTTCAGCGGCTGATGATATTTCAAAACTGAGCCTTTTATACCTGTATAAACCTTTGTGCATTGTAAATGTGGTTATATATCTGTACTCAGGATCAATTTCTAGCTGGTGATATCCTTGATTCAAGTCAAGCTTAGTGAATCTCGTTGCCCGATTTAATCTAATGATCATATCCTCAATACTAGGTCCAGGATGTCTCTCTCTTTGTATCTCCACATTGGAGATTCTCATGTCCACACACAAACAAATGCGTCCATCAGCCTTTGGAACTATAACTAACGGTGATGGGGTTGGGCCACTCTCCACCTTTTCGATTATATCATTCTCAATTAACTGCTTCAGCTCTTTAGACACTTTTTCTTGAATGTGAAATCCTATTCTCCTTGGATACTGGGGAACTGGCTGAACTTGTGAATCAATGTGAAGATGTATTGCATCCCCTACTAACTTCCCTACACTTTTAAACAAGTTGGGAAATTTCTTCTTGAGTGTTTCCATTTTCATTGTGCTTTCTGTTATGGTTTGTATATCTAGCCTTTGAGGAGGCATACCCCTTATCATCTCCGATTTGTTGCAGTTCACATTGATAATTTTTAAACTTGTCGCAGTTTTGCAGCTAATCAGGCATCTTCCTTCTACGGGACTGTGTATAACAAACATTTCAACTGGCATACGAATGTCTTTGTGTATTAGATTGCATGTGAATTTTCCTTTTACAATTAACGGCCTTATGGCTCCCCATTGAAATATGTTTGCCTTTGTTGGTCGTAATGGGTAAAATTGTGCTATCTTTTCATATATCTTGCTGATCATTACATTTACTGTAGCACCAGTGTCCACTAAAAATGGTATATCTTGATCTCCCAGACTTACAGTGACTTTTATGGCTTTGTTTCCATCTGATACATCATATATTAATCTCACATATTCTTTGTTATAGATGTCGTAATCCAGATATTCATTGTTTGTATTTTTTTGTTTTCTCAATCGTAAGGATCATTATTGATTTCATTTGTATATTCTTGGTCATTGCTTGCCTGTGGTACGAACATTTGTTCACTTTCCACTTGTCTGATTTCATTATCTTCTAGAGTATCCATGCTTCTTACAAATCCTGGTCGATATTCTGGTTGATTTGGACTTGGTCTTCCACTGTTGTCAATTCTTTCTGTGTTTGCTCTTGTACTAAATTGTCATTGGTTCTCATACCTTCGAGGCATAATTGTTTGGACACTTGATTTTTGCATTGGTGTCCAGGTCAATTTTTCTCTGCACATATTCTGGAAATTATTTTCCTGTCCACATCGCAAACACATGTGACCTAATGCTGGACACTGACCCCTATGTGGGAATTCGAAACCACATATGTAGCATTGTCTTTCTGCACCCACCCTACGACCATTGTTCAATATGAATAATTGGGACTTCTTCTCTGCCATTGCATATTTTGTCTCTGATTTATAATAGCAATGGTATCCAGCCCCTTGGGATTTTCTATATTGGCTGCCTTAACCTGTCAGGTGTATTGACCCACGTTTGAGTCATTAAGCTGCAACATTTGGTGCTGTGGGCTTAGAAAATCCAAGATGGCCAAAAAGCCCACATGTGCGCCAGAATCCAGGAGAACCGCGCAGTTTGTGCGCACACCTAAATGGTCGCCTAACCTTCCACCCACCAGTGCGAGCATGATGGGCCAGGGGTGCCATGAGTGGAATGTGTGACAAAGGAAAAACAGCAGTGCCTGTTAGCTTAAAAAGCCCTTTGAAATCACCTTGGTTTCTCTGAATGAAAACTCAAAATGCCTATTTCAAACATTGCAGGATATTCAAAAATCTCACTGAACACCAGCAGACATTTGGCAGAATGAAGTTTTGTGTGCATACAAAATCTGGAAAGAAAAAGAGCCCAAAACAATGTTCATAACAAAACTGGCTGAGCTGTGGAGGTCAGCAGCTTAAGTTAAACTTAACTGAAAACCACTAAAATCGAAATGTTTAAATTAAATAAGGGACCTACTTTTGAGTGTCACATAGTTTGTAACTGTTGAAATGTCATAGTTTTGAACTTAGAATCAGCATTCTAGCTGCATGTGTAGAAATTGTCAGTTAGATTTGAATGTAGAAAACTGGGAACAAAAAGTGACATTTAGCTGAAACCTGGCTTAATGAAACTGGATTCTGCCTGACAACTACCCCCGACAGGAGTTGAAACTGGATCAACAGCTGTGTTCCCAGGCCTGGCTGCATTCTGCTGCCCCCACAAAAAGGAGGTGACACCTCTCTGAATTACCTGGGGACTGCAGGAAACTGAACAATGGACTCAGGCAAATGTTATATTGGGGGGGCCGTAAAGTGGCTTCCTCTTGGGAGAAGTGGGAGGAGAAGTGCCTGTGAGAGCCAGCTGAGCTTGGGGGAAGTGGATAAACCAGTTATTCCACCCTGTGATGTGGGAAGCCACACCCCTTTTTTAACAGGGCATCATTTTAAAAAGATGGATAATTCATAGTACAGACTTGTCAGAATTATATAAGTAATATCATTATTCTTGTGATTTTTCTGTGCACGTTTTAAGAGGTGTTAGGACCCTGTGATGTATGCTGGGGGGTTGCTAGCGGAAAATAAGGTCTTACTCCAAATGTCTGCATGTTAAAAATCTGACACTTCATCAATTAATGTCCATACTCCTGGCGCACATGTGTGTAATTTTTGGTAAATGTCCGATATTGGTAAACCAGTCAAAAGGCGCAAAATGTTGTCATTTTTGAATGCAAGCCCCCAGGAAGATCAGAGGCGGACAAGCATGGACCATAAGGAATATATAATGTGTACATGTAATTTCAACAAATTGTTTATCTGGGAAATATGTATTTGAATCAAATATAGATTTGTGGGCAAATTGACCAGGGGTGGATCCTCTGACCCGTAAACATACCTCATCATGATGACAATCCATTTCCTTCCCCCAATCATGGGAGAGGGGAGAATTGGGCCAGTGCCAAGTAGAGAGGGGCAGGCTCAGTTATGCCACGCACACACCCACTTCCAAAACACATAAAAAGAGACTGCTGGGACAGGTAGAGAGATTCAATTCCATTTTCTGCGGGACGCTCTGCCAGGAGACTCCAGACTTCACATCCATCAATCTTCAAAGACCAGAAATTTACTTCAGAACTTAAAGCAAGGGCCTAAACCCACAAACTGAGAACTCTTCTCAGCAGGCCTCAGCATCCTTAAAACCTAACCAAACTATTCCACAGCCGGGCGAGCTGTCTGAATTCTTTGCCAAAAACGTTTGCCAGTACCCAGAAAGCAGTGTTACATCCAGAATCCACTTGATCAGGACCGGAAAGCAGAGCAGTATCCAGAACCAGAGGCCGCTGTATCCAGAGAGGCTAGACCAGCAGAGCAGAGCTGACCCAGATGCTGTGAGCAGAACTGCCCGAAGTCCAGCCCAGTTGACCAGATCCGTGACGAGGCCCATTCATTTCAAAATTAGGAGTGAGTATCCGCCAGAACTGTGCAGAACCCAATCTCTTAGTTAAAATAATCTAATCCAAACTATTTGAACCTAATTAGAACAGCCTCCTAGAAATCGTGTCATCTGTCATTTTTAAAGCTGCACAACTGTCACCTGTCAATTCTGCAGCTGCAAGCTGTCACCTGTCATTTTGAGTTTTACTTTAAATCAGAAAATCTACCTTTATTAAATTGTCCGTTTCTCTTGAACCGTTTGGGCTAGGAACGAAATTTAACTTTAATTTTAAAGCTGGGATTCTAGGCGTTCCAACAAACCTAGAACCGACTTCCTTATACTTTTGCCGTAATCGCGATTTACGCACTCGCAAAATTTACCACGATTTGCGATTTGGCCTGATTTCGTCATCTGTAAAAAGATAACCGCTTTTTGCCTGAACTTCTAAAATTTGTTTGCAACCTATTAACCATCCATGAACCATTGTTAGGGCTGAACTGATTTAAAGTGTCTACCACTCACCCTGAACCTCCTATAGGGAATTAAAAGTATTTTTAGCACATTTCTCACTTCATTGTCATCACATTCAAAGCATTTTGGGCCTGTGTTTCAAACACTCTACCTGTTTCCTCTAAGCTTGCTGGGGGGGGACTGAATTTCGTATTGTATTTGATTGCATTCCTGAGAACTGTGTGCTCCTCTTTCCATCTCCTTCCATTTCTTACGTTGCATAGGGGGGGAGTGAATTGTCAAGGAAAAGTGATTACATTGTCTTTTGTTGAAACCATATCAAGTTATTTCTGTACTGCATTTCATTCATCATTGCGTTTCCTTGAACCATATAAAGCATTCTTTCCCACCTTATTCTTCTGTTCCTATTCATAAGTTACCTCTTGCTGATTACTGCTCATATTAACAAGTGTAATATCCATTATCAATTTATTTATAGAAGTGTGATATATATATATTGTTATATTTCTCAAATAAACCTTTTAAATTTGCAAAACAGACCTACTTCTTGGCTCAGTAGGGTCAGGGGGATTCTAAGAGAGGGGTGTTATATAAGGGTTGTCATCCAGAGTACATGAACTGGACCTAAAAATATATCAATAAGGGTTTCCCTCAGCATCCCAGACTAGGCATTGACTTAGCTGTAGTGTTGAAGTGAAGCCGCTAAACAAAGTGGGGGCTCGTAGCCGGAGATTCTGGGTTAGATCTATCACTTGTGCAGATTAATACAGTGTGCTAACTGACAGGAGACATACATCCAGTCGGATCACCACGCTGTGTTACGCTGTAAAGCACTCCTCAAAGGAACGCTCTAAGGAGAAGGTCTGTTTTGCAAAATAAAATACAAACTTCTGTAAGTCAGGAAGGAACTCAAATTCCAGAATGACGACACTGGTAGACATCAAAATAGCCAGAGAGCACTTCTTACATAAGCTATTTGTGAGAGGTGAGTGGACTCATCAGGACCAAATGGTCTGGTTGCAGGCAATCACGCAACAGGTCACTGAAACAGGGTCAAATACATGGAGAGATCAGGGTCCATTACATGTGGCCCTGAGTGAATTAAATATGGCCCCTAAAGCCAAAGATGAACACAATAAGATTGTTAGGATAGGGGCATATTTGTATCTATATTTGGGAGCCATGCAGGACAAGTGTGCTGAAGGCCAAGATCTGGCAAATAGGCAACAGATGGCGTTAGAGAAGGCCCAATCTGATCTGGACTCTTCTGAGCAGAGGCTGCTCAGGAGCCAGGAGTCAGAAAAGGATAGCAGACAGTACATCACTAAAATAATGGAGGATATGGATGTGCTGCAACAGGAAAAGGCTGACCAGGATACCAGATTTCTGGCCTTGCAGAAGGAGTACCAAGAAGGTTTGGACTCCCTACTGCAGAGCCAGAAAAAGCTGGAGCAACAGTTAGACTTCAATAGGGCATGTGCTGAGCAGGTAGTCACCCTGCAAAGCCACCTAGATAGGGAGAAGGCAGAGAGCAATAAACTGATTTTGAAAGACCTGGATACCCAGGCAGAGTTTGACCAGGAGCGCCAGAAAGCTGGTGCCTTCCAAAGGCAAAGGGACCACCTGGCGGCACAGATGCAGGCTCTTAGTCAGGAAAGGGATACCTTAGGCCAGGAAGTCTGCCACTTAAAAAGGAAAATGGAAGAAAATCACCTGGCCCTCCAAGGACTGGGTGACCTCCAAAAAGAACACCAGAACTTGTTAGAGCACACCAGGAGGGTGGAGGATGCTCTGGCAAGAAAGGAGGAGGCCAATAGGGACACAGCTCAGGAGGTAACCCTCCTGCAGCAAAGACTGGCCCAGTACTCCAGGACCAATCAGGAGGCACAGAGAGAGAATGAGGCTCTCTGTCAGCACAATGATAGGCTCCAGCAACAGGTAGCCATGCAGGAGAGACTGATAGAGTCTAGTAAGGCCTTAACTGAGGAACTGAAAGCGCAGGCTCTTGCATTGCAACAGGGAGCAGGGGCGGATAGAGATGAGGTTCGCTGGGAAAGAGGAACTCCTGAGCATAACCTCAGGAGCCCAGAGGCCTTCATCTCTCCCAGTCCCTGGACTCTGCCACCCCCATGTACCCTCGCGCACATGAGCCCAGGGCCACAGGAATGGCAGAAGCTAGAAGTATGGGGCTCATAGGCCAGTACCTCCCAGGAATGGATGGGCGGGCATCTGGGTATGGGCACCCAAGCACAGTGCAATTTAGTGGGGAACCCCAGGAGAGTAGGCCCATTAAGGGGATCCTGAAAACCTCTGCCCAGTTAGGTCAGCCGGGGGGGTACCCATCAAATCCTGGCAGCAAGGAGGGATCTGAAGACTCCTCTGAGCATTACAGGTCACAGGAGACCAGGTCCCCACATTCTGCCAGCCATTCCCAGGCTCGCAGAATCCGGGAAAACCTGGAAGATCAGACGGGCACCTCTGGGAGCAATGCTTCTGAGTCAGAGGATGAATGGACCAGGGTTACCCGAACCAAAAAGGCCAATAAGGCAAAAAGGGCCTTGCTTAAGGACCCATTGAAACAAATAAAGGCAATAAGGAGTGTCATCACGCCTTATCATAAGAACGCCAAGTATTCTGTTTGGGAACACTTGGAGCTCTATGAGCAAATGATGGAGACTTTCCATTTGAAGGACAGCAGTAGCTGCATCCAGTGCGTCAAATGGACCTTCTCACCAGAATACTCCAGTTTCTTTGCAGGGCTGGAGGATCAAAACCATTCAAGGTGGTCCACATACAGGGCGGCCATCTTGAAACATTTTTCTGTGCACAGAAATCCTCAAGAGGCTCGCAAGGCAGCCTACAATTTGCAATGTGGGGAGGATCAGGCCCCACAAGAGTTTGTGCAAGAATTAAAGCGTGCTTTTGCGCAGACCGCCAGAAGGGTGCGCACGGATAGCAGAGAATTTATCAATAGGTTTTTCCATGCCTTACACAAATACATAATGACCCAGCTCGTGAGAGATTTTCATGAGAAAAGATCTTTAGACTGGGTCATTGAACAGGCTACCCGGATCTAAGAGGTGCAGAAGCCCATCGAAAATAAAAATAATGCGCAGAAAAACCCCAAAACCAACAGCACCCCTGCCGCTGCCAAGGTGGCAGAGGTAAAGGTCACCCCCGTTTTGGATTTGGAGATGGGGGGGCCTAAAAACCTACCTGCACCTAATAATTCACAGCCCAGAAGGCCCTCGGGCCAGTCACAGACAGGGAGTCGAGGAGGTAGTCCCACAAATGGGGTCCCTCGCTCCCCTGATTATGTAAGTCCCCGCTACAAGGGAAACCGACCCATCCTGGGTTATGTGTGGACTCCTCCAGCCCACGGGGGGGGGATCCAGCCAAGCACCTGACCCAGGGAATTTCCCTCCTAACGTCCCCCAGGAGGGCAGAAATTCACCAAATCCTGGGCAGAACTTTTTCCCCAGGTATCCTCCCAATTTCCAGCCCTAAAATCATCCATCCTTCTTTCCCCAATTCCCTGAGTCCAGACAACCTAATCCGGGAGAGGGGAGGCCAAGGGTGGAGGGGTACCCGAATCTTCCCAACCCAGGTTATTACCAGAGAAGGGATAGCTCCCCTTCCCAGGATCAGGCCAGGGGAGAAAATAGAGCCCCGTATCAGCCTGAACGGGTTTCACAACTTGAGCGCCAGGGCCAAAATATGGCACGAGATCTGGGTCACATACTAAGCAAAAACAAAGAGGTGATGGCTGGAAGGTTTAGAATTAATCTTAACCACTGGCAATGCTCTGGGCAACCCTCCAGACCACCGTTCTTCGCCTGCCAAGCCATTACAGAAGGGATAGACCATATGCAAATCAGGCTTGGCCCCACCCCAAAAGGGGCAGTCCAGCCCGAACTGCTAGGCCACATCCCTTCTGCACGAGACACAAGCATCCCCAAACATGTTTCGCCCTTGTTGGGGCTCATTAGTGAGGAATAGCTTGTGTCTCTAGGCCCAGCAGGCACGGGACCCACGTCTGGGCATACCCGTCCCACTCGGGGTGACATAGCAAAAACAAAGAGGTGATGGCTGGAAGGTTTAGAATTAATCTTAACCACTGGCAATGCTCTGGGCAACCCTCCAGACCACCGTTCTTCGCCTGCCAAGCCATTACAGAAGGGAAAGACCATATGCAAATCAGGCTTGGCCCCACCCCAAAAGGGGCAGTCCAGCCTGAACTGCTAGGCCACATCCCTTCTGCACGAAACCACAAGCATCCCCAAACATGTTTCGCCCTTGTTGGGGCTCATCAGTGAGGAGTAGCTTGGGTCTCTAGGCCCAGCAGGCACGGGACCCACGTCTGGGCATACCCGTCCCACTCGGGGTGACATAGCAAAAACAAAGAGGTGATGGCTGGAAGGTTTAGAATTAATCTTAACCACTGGCAATGCTCTGGGCAACCCTCCAGACCACCGTTCTTCGCCTGCCAAGCCATTACAGAAGGGAAAGACCATATGCAAATCAGGCTTGGCCCCACCCCAAAAGGGGCAGTCCAGCCCGAACTGCTAGGCCACATCCCTTCTGCACGAGACCACAAGCATCCCCAAACATGTTTCGCCCTTGTTGGGGCTCATCAGTGAGGAGTAGCTTGGGTCTCTAGGCCCAGCAGGCACGGGACCCACGTCTGGGCATACCCGTCCCACTCGGGGTGACATAGCAAAAACAAAGAGGTGATGGCTGGAAGGTTTAGAATTAATCTTAACCACTGGCAATGCTCTGGGCAACCCTCCAGGCTCAACAGAACCCTCAGATGAGCATGCCACCGCAGAATGCCCCAAACTCTGGACCTGGTGCTCCAGAACAATTACGGAGGCAGCACCCCGATAACCCACCGGTTCCCAGCGAGGAGGCACAAGGGGAAGGGGGTGTAAAGCCTTGGAGGAAGCTTCCATCCCAACTTGTAAACAGCCCCTGGAAAACCAGGAACCGGAAACAAAATCTCCTGCCCCTGAAAGCCTGCCTCCCAAGGAGCAGAGGGGGGATAGGAGAAACAAAGGACCCAAACAGACCACTTTGTGGAGGAGGTACAGGTCTTACAATTTGAGGGAGAGGGATCCTCAGAAGATCCTGGGAAAAGGATATTCTCCTTCAGAGATGGTGGAACTCCTCCCAAGGAAAAATGGGTCCCAAGGGATGCCAATTCAGACTGGGGAGATGTGGAGACCGAGCTACCGCCACCCATCATCTCATCCCAGAACCGACAATACCAAAATCCCATGGGTCAAACCCATCCTGATGACTGCCTCCAAAAAGGGGGGGGGCGGCCCAGAACCCAAAACCATTTCCAGTTGCAAACTTTTTCTTTCAGATTCCCCAGGCTCTCCACAGAATTCTGCCCAAATTTCTTCGCTAGCAATGTCCAAAACCAGAAAGTTAGCCTACCAGTTGTCCAAAAATGTGCATTATCTGTGCCCCCTTGAGGAGAAGGAGGGAAGATATTATGCCCCGGTACAAGTACAGGGGTAGGGTACAATTTCGGCACTGGTGGACACTGGATCACAAGCTACCCTTCTGTCCAAAAGGGCCTTTGATTAACTAAATGCAGGAATGGGGAGAATTACCGTATTCCTCTCACCCCTCTTCCTGGACAACTGCAGAACTTTGACGGGAAGGAAATTCCCGTCGAGGGGACGGCAGATTTGGACATTAAAATTGGGCGACACAAGGTGAAACACCCGGTCATAGTAGTGACTCCAGAGGGCACCCCTTGTTTACTAGGGAATGACCTCCTGAGAAGGTTGTCACCCCTAATAGATTGTGTAAACAAGGTCCTCTGGACCCAGACTAGCCGATCAATAAAATTAAAACAGAGTGTCAACCATGTTAGTTTAAATGGCACCTGCCACATGGTTGAACAAAAATCTGACCAGGTAGAATTTCACTTCCAGAACAACCAAATTCCAGACGTGACTGTAATAGCAGTAGGACAACAGACTGGTGAGGGGGGGGTCCTCTCTATTTCAGAAAATCAACCTTCCTTCCAGTTTAAGGTGGTATTCCACACTGGAAGGAAATACTCTGAAATTATTTACCAATCGACAATCAGACACTCCCACTCCTATAGTCCAGAAAGATGTGAAATTAGCTCAGAGCCTGGCTGATATTCAGCAAATTGGAGAGCAGTTGTTCATCCCTGTTAAGTTAAATGATGGGAAGGACTCTGTTCTCGCCCGAGTGTGTGTGAACAACGGTAAGAGCTTCATCAGCGAAGCCATGTTCCGCCAATTCCCAAAAGATCCAGCCATTCCCACATTCAAACTGATAGACAAATGGGAAATGGACCTGGAAGCACCCAATTCGAAACATCTCCTGCCAAGCAGGTGCATGCTGAAATCTCCATTGGCAACAAGAGCATAGTCCATAATGGTTGGGTCGTGTGAGACGTCACTGCCGCCTTTTACTTAGGCAGTGACATTCTCAATCGCTTCGCCATTAGTTTGGACCTAATAAACTTCAAAGCTTGGTCCCGATTAGCGGATTATCCCATGGGCTTTGATGATTCAGAAAAAGCATTTTGGTCAGCTCAATTGCTACCTTATGCAGTTGAAATTCAGATTAAAGAGGAAGTCACCATCCCAGAAAGGACCCGACAATTCTCCCTGGAAGTGAAAGTTAAAAGAGGACAAAAATTGAAAAACCCTGATGCTTATATACATCTAAATGCTTCTCTCCAACAGCAAGGGTTGGGGGTAAACCCAACTCCATTAGTCAACATAGAACATGACACCATTCCAATAGAGGTGGTTAACAGCGACTTAAAGAGTATTATTCTAGCCACAGGCACCATTATTGGAATGGCGGTTGATGACCGACATTTCTCCATTGATTTAGGAAATTAACTGTTAGGACCAATCCCCACGGACTGTTTTGACAGTGACAGTGAGGACAATACAACACCAGACAGAATTTTCACCCGGCATAGGGGGAACTTCCTGGTGTACACTTCTTGCCCTTATGGTAAGGAAGATGTGACTTGTGACGTCAGGAGGGATGAGGTGATTTTCCAGGTCCATGAGGGCTGCCTTTCCCACCTGAAGCCTCCAGTCCAAATCAGCACTCTGACCAGGGACTTCTCCACCCAGCTGGAGGAGGCCGCTGAAATAGCCAAACCAGAAGTCTTTCCAGGCTTCAGGCAGATGGTGGAAGAGAGAGTCAACCTAGCTGATGCCTGTGTGACTCTAGAACAGAAGCAAAAGTTGAAACAAGTTTTCTTGGATTTCCAAGATCTCTTTGCGGTAGACTCATATGACTGTGGTCGCACCGACATCCACACAACAACAATTCCCACGGACCCTGGAATGACTCCAGTGTTTGTGAAGCAATATCGCTTGCCTCTCACATCCATGGAGTCCCTTACTGAAATAATTAAGAACCTTGAGCCCCGGGGAATAATCCGTCCAGTACACAGCACCTTCAATAATCCGGTGCTGGGAATATTGAAGCCAAACGGCCAGTGGAGACTCTGCGCCGACCTTAGGGAGCTCAACAAACGGGTCCATACTTCCCGATGGCCTCTGCCCTACATTGACCAAGGGCTGGCCCAGATTCAGGGGTCACAGGTATTCACAGCAATAGACCTGACCAATGGACACTGGACCGTGCCTGTCAGTAGGGAGGACCAATACAAACTGGCTTTTACCTTTGGGGGCCAGCAGTACACATGGACCCGGACTCCCTTCGGATACCTCAACTCCGGCAATGAATTCAACATTTTCTTACATAAGGCCATGCCCGACCTGGGTGCGAGGGGAAACCTGGCTTATGTAGATGATGTCCTCATCAAAAGTTCATCTGTGGAAGAACACATAGCGGAGATCCGTTATGTTCTGAAACAGTTGAGGGCCGCCGGAGCAAAACTTTCCTTCCAGAAAGCACAGCGGTGTAGAACTCGTGTTAATTTCTTGGGGCATGAGATTACTCCTCAGGGTCTCTGTCCCCAAGAAAAGAAAGTGGAAGCACTTCAGAAGTTGAAAGACCCCACAACTCTGCGGGAACTAAGGAGCCTCCTTGGACTGACTAATTACAGCAGAACATTCATTGAAGGCTACGCAGAGATCACTAGACCCCTGATTCATCTCTTGAAGGAGGAGGTCAAGTGGGAATGGGGTCCATAACAATCTGAGGCAGTAAGACAACTCAAAAGAAGCCTCTCACAAGCGCCTTGCCTAGCCTACCCTGTCAGAAACAAGGAGTTCTTCCTGGAGACAGGGTTCCCTAATACGTGCTTGACGGCAGTATTATACCAAAAGCATGACAAGGTCAATAAAGTAATCTCCTATGCGAGCAAAATTTTATCCTCTGTGGAGGAAAAATTCAACGATTGTGAGAAGGCACTCCTGGCAACGGTGTGGGCATTGAAGAATTACCGCCCGTTTATCCAGGGGGAGCACATCATAGTGGAGACTCCACACCAGCCTCTGCAATATCTCCAAAGTGACAGAATCCGGGCCGGAAATGTGAGTAATTCCTGAATTACTTCCTGGATTCTGTCAATGCAAGGCTTTCCTGTGGAGGTCAGATATGGCCGAAACAAGAAGAATCCCCTCGCGCAAGGTCTGGCTGACTTGCATGATTGTGCCAGAGAAAACTGTCTCGAGGATGAAAGTCTAAAAATCAAGGACAACATGGAGGCATACCTTAATTCCCCACACAACGTCTTTGAAGAAGACAAGTGTGAGGGAATTCCCACTGTCTATGTGGATGGATGCTCGTACCATGTTGACAACAACGGGGAGAAAGAACTGGTGGCCGGCGTAGGGAATGCATGGGTGAATGAGTCCCCAGAACCCTCCGCTGGATACAAAATTGGTCCCCGAAGTAGTCAGGTGGCAGAGTTGATGGCTGTGCATCAGGCCATCCTCACTGCTGTCCAACATCAACTCCATGAACTGGTCATAATCACAGATTCGGATTATGTACGGAACGGGTTCGTGGAGCACCTGGTTAATTGGACAACCAGAGGCATGTTATGTGCTAATAACAAACCCTTGAAACATGGGAAGTTAATCCAAAACATTGATGATCTGGTCACCTCGAATGGGATGACCATCTACTGGAAAAAGATCAAGGGTCATTCCAAAGTAGAGGGATCAGACAAAACTGGAAATGGCTTAGCTGATCAGCTGGCCAAAACCGGGGCCATCCAAGGGGATCTAATAGAAATAGAGTCCCTGTTGGGGGAAATCCAGGTCACTGCTATCACTAGGTCCCAGACAAATGCTCACAATGATCTTTCAACTGCACAATGGAGTAAGGAGACCCCTGATGCTGATTTGATTACGGCTCAAAAGGGGGATCCAATAATTGGTAAGTTTTACCAACACATTGAGGACCCTGAGAACTTTCCCCTGACGGATACCGATTACATTGGGAAAGAGGACCTAAGGGTGTTGATGAAATGTCCAAAAATGTTTCGAATCCAAGACGGTTTGTTGGTAAGGAAATTCCAAGCTGGCCATGATCAGTGGGTGGTTCCTACCTCATTCCGAAGCCTGATGTTAAGTCACCCCCATGATGCGGCCACCGCCGGTCATAGGGGGTTTCACACAACACTGGAAATCTTAAGAGAGGTTGCATACTGGCCACACATGGGGCAGGACCTCGACCAATACTTGAAGGGGTGTCTTGTGTGTGCACAATTTCAGTCATCATCCCTCACGCACCGTGCACCTCTCCAAAAGAGGGGGATGACACTGCCATGGTCAGATTTACAAATCGACTTTGTAGGCCCTGTAATTCGCTCATCTAGAGGAAACAAGTACATGTTGACCGTTACATGCTTGTTTACCAAGTGGGTGGAATGTCTCCCGGCCCCAAACTACAAGGCAGAAACAGCAGCTGCCCTGATGATTAACCACATCTTTTCCTGTTTTGGTCTACCTCAAAGGATTGAGTCAGACAGAGGTAGCCACTTCACCAGTGAAGTAATGACAAAGATGTGGGAGATACTGGGGGTTAAAAGGAAGCTACACATTGCTTACAGGCCAGCTTCTTCTGGAGCAGTAGAGAGATACAACCGAACCATTGTGAGCATATTAAAAAAGTTTGTGGCAGATTCTGGGCCAAGTTGGGATATCCGACTACCTCTGGTCCTAATGGCCATCAGATCTACCCCTTTATCTGCAACCAAAATGTCACCATTTGAGTTGATGACTGGGCGCAAGATGGTGCTTCCCCAGCATTTGCTCTACAGGACTCAAGAGCAGACACTAATAAATGCCCCCACAACGCATGAGTATGTGGAGAATTTAAGGAAACACCTTCAACATGCTTTTGCCTATGCTCAGCAGAATCTAGAAAGATCAGCCGAGAGCATGAAGACCCACTATGATTTAAAAACTACCCGAAAGGAATATAAGGTGGGTGATCGGGTCTATCTATACAATTTCCAAAGGAACCAGGCCAAACAGCGAAAATTCTTGCATACATGGAAGGGACCATTTGAAATTATAGACAAGATCTCCCCTGTTGCCTATAAGATCTGCATCCCCAAAGGCAGTTTGGCAGAGTGGGAGGATAAGTGGGTCCATATAAATCAGCTAAAGTGTTGCCATCCCAGGCACACTCTGCAACAACTGGAGGAGTCCTCTGCAATACCAGAGGGGACCACTCCAGAGTAATTCAATTCCAACCCTAAAATATCCCACATATAGTCTCTAAAATATTATGATTTGGAAAAAAAAATGTCTTATAATTGTATCTTGTTTTTTGTTAAAATAAAAACGCAAATGTTTTGACTATAAAATGCATATGCCACCCCACTATATCAATGGTGGGGAAGAAATGTCTACGAATAGGTATTGCCGCTTTCCTTTGTCGTCCTAGGAGAAAGAAAACCTGGAGACTGGCCAAGGAGGACGATCCGGAGACCGGGGGCAATGATCCGAGGGGCCCGGGGTACCGCCTAAGATTCCCGTCAGGACTGGCGAGGAGAACCGATTGATCCAACCGGATGGAGGAAAAGATGCTGAACTGTGCCATTTGCGGAATTGGAAGAAGATGATGCGGACATACCAGTGCGTGGGTCAAAACATTCTTCGCACCCGACTCCCCCTCGACTCAAATTCAAAGTGCAGTCAGGTGGGGGGGCTTTGTCAGGTGTATTGACCCACGTTTGAGTCATTAAGCTGCAACATTTGGTGCTGTGGGCTTAGAAAATCCAAGATGGCCAAAAAGCCCACATGTGCGCCAGAATCCAGGAGAACCGCGCAGTTTGTGCGCACACCAAAATGGTCGCCTAACCTTCCACCCACCAGTGCGAGCGTGATGGGCCAGGGGTGCCATGAGTGGAATGTGTGCCAAAGGAAAAACAGCAGTGCCTGTTAGCTTAAAAAGCCCTTTGAAATCACCTTGGTTTCTCTGAATGCAAGCTCAAAATGCCTATTTCAAACATTGCAGGATATTCAAAAATCTCACTGAACACCAGCAGACATTTGGCAGAATTAAGTTTTGTGTGCATACAAAAAAAGAGCCCAAAACAATGTTCATAACAAAACTGGCTGAGCTGTGGAGGTCAGCAGCTTAAGTTAAACTGAACTGAAAACCACTAAAATCGAAATGTTTAAATTAAATGAGGGACCTACTTTTGAGTGTCACATAGTTTGTAACTGTTGAAATGTCATAGTTTTGAACTTAGAATCAGCATTCTAGCTGCATGTGTAAAAATTGTCAGTTTGATTTTGATGTAGAAAACTGGGAACAAAAAGTGACATTTAGCTGAAACCTGGCTTAATAAAACTGGATTCTGCCTGACAACTACCCCCGACAGGAGTTGAAACTGGATCAACAGCTGTGTTCCCAGGCCTGGCTGCATTCTGCTGCCCCCACAAAAAGGAGGTGACACCTCTCTGATTGAATTACCTGGGGACTGCAGGAAACTGAACAATGGACTCAGGCAAATGTTATATTGGGGGGGCCGTAAAGTGGCTTCCTCTTGGGAGAAGTGGGAGGAGAAGTGCCTGTGAGAGCCAGCTGGGCTTGGGGGAAGTGGATAAACCAGTTATTCCACCCTGTGATGTGGGAAGCCACACCCCTTTTTGACCAGGGCATAATTTTAAAAAGATGGATAATTCATAGTACGGACTTGTCAGAATTATATAAGTAATATCATTATTCTTGTGATTTTTCTGTGCACGTTTTAAGAGGTGTTAGGACCCTGTGGTGTATGCTGGGGGGTTGCTAGCGGAAAATAGGGTCTTACTCCAAATGTCTGCATGTTAAAAATCTGACACTTCATCAATTAATGTCCATACTCCTTGCGCACATGTGTGTAATTTTTGGTAAATGTCCGATATTGGTAAACCACTCAAAAAGCGCAAAATGTTGTCATTTTTGAATGCAAGCCCCCAGGAAGATCAGAGGCGGACAAGCATGGACCATAAGGAATATATAATGTGTACCTGTAATTTCAACAAATTGTGTATCTGGGAAATATGTATTTGAATCAAATATAGATTTGTGGGCAAATTGACCAGAGGAGGATCCTCTGACCCATAAACATACCTCATCATGATGACAATCCATTTCCTTCCCCCAATCATGGGAGAGGGCAGAATTGGGCCAATGACAAGTAGAGAGGGGCAGGCTCAGTTATGCCATGCACACACCCACTTCCAAAACACATAAAAAGAGACTGCTGGGACAGGTAGAGAGATTCAATTCCATTTTCTGCGGGACGCTCTGCCGGGAGACTCCAGACGTCACATCCATCAATCTTCAAAGACCAGAAATTTACTTCAGAACTTAAAGCAAGGGCCTAAACCCACAAACTGAGAACTCTTCTCAGCAGGCCTCAGCATCCTTAAAACCTAAACAAACTATTCCACAGCCGGGCGAGCTGTCTGAATTCTTTGCCAAGAACGTTTGCCAGTACCCAGAAAGCAGTGTTACATCCAGAATCCACTTGATCCGGACCGGAAAGCAGAGCAGTATCCAGAACCAGAGGCCGCTGTATCCAGAGAGGCTAGACCAGCAGAGCAGAGCTGACCCAGATGCTGTGAGCAGAACCGCCCGAAGTCCAGCCCAGTTGACCAGATCCGTGACGAGGCCCATTCATTTCAAAATTAGGAGTGAGTATCCGCCAGAACTGTGCAGAACCCAATCTCTTAGTTAAAATAATCTAATCCAAACTATTTGAACCTAATTAGAACAGCCTCCTAGAAATCGTGTCATCTGTCATTTTTAAAGCTGCACAACTGTCACCTGTCAATTATGCAGCTGCAAGCTGTCACCTGTCATTTTGAGTTTTACTTTAAATCCGAAAATCTACCTTTATTAAATTGTCCGTATCTCTTGAACCGTTTGGGCTAGGAACGAAATTTAACTTTAATTTTAAAGCTGGGATTCTAGGCTTTCCAACGAACCTAGAACCGACTTCCTTATACTTTTGCCGTAATCGCGATGTACGCACTCGCAAAATTTACCGCGATTTGCGATTTGGCCTGATTTCGTCATCTATAAAAAGATAGCCGCTTTTTGCCTGAACTGCTCAAATTCGTTTGCAACCTAATAACCATCCCTGAACCATTGGTAGGGCTGACCTGAACTGATTTAAAGTGTCTACCACTCACCCTGAACCTCCTATAGGGAATTAAAAGCATTTTTAGCACATTTCCCACTTCATTGTCATCACATTCAAAGCATTTTGGGCCTGTGTTTCAAACTTCTACCTGTTTCCTCTAAGCTTGCTGGGGGGGAACTGAATTTCGTATTGTATTTGATTGCATTCCTGAGAACTGTTGCTGATTACTGCTCATATTCACAAGTTTAATATCCATTATCAATTTATTTATAGAAGTGTGATATATATATATTGTTATATTTCTCAAATAAACCTTTTAAATTCGCAAAACAGACCTACTTCTTGGCTCAGTGGGGTCAGGAGGATTCTAAGAGAGGGGTGTTATATAAGGGTTGTCATCCAGAGTACATGAACTGGACCTAAACATATATCAATAAGCATCCCAGACTAGGCATTGACTTAGCTGTAGTGTTGAAGTGAAGCCGCTTAACAAGCCAGCTCAAGTACTTCTTTTAAAGGAAGAGACTTTTTCAACAGATGTTTTCTAAACTGTGATGATAAACATCCTTCGATGATTCGTAATCTAATTGCCTCATCAAGGCAATAGCCGGTCAAGTGGCACAGTGAGTAGAGCGCTCGCTTTGACATCCGCGCAGAGCCTGCTAACGCAGGTTCGAATCCCGGCGGGGCCAAACTCAGCCTTTCATCCTTCCGAGGTCAATAAATGAGCACCACACACCATGGGTAATAATAAGCAGCGCTCAGGGTTCGTAGCGCTATATAAAAAATGCCAAATTGCTAAATAAAAAAGCATTGAAATGTGAGAAATCAAAATATGTCGCTTTCCGTTGTAAACATAATGCAAATTGCGCAATAGTTTCACTTGGACTTTGAGTGCACTGATTGAATATATAGCGCTCTTAATCCCTATTTGGTTGTACAACAATTCTTGTATTTATTGCAGATATCAGCAGTAGGTAGGTAGATTTTTCCTCCGGTGGTATTGTTTTAATAATACTTTTCATTTCTCTGCCTACTAAATTTGTGAAGATGTCCATTTTATTAACTGCATCCTGAATTCCTACTGCCCTCAAAAATTCTTCGAATTCATCAAGCCACTCTTGCCAGGTTTATCCTTGATCCTCCTGTGGCTCCAGATTAAATGGAGTGGGTTTCCACAAGTAATTGAGTGGATCTGTTAATACGGCTGAGTTTATTGTTGTGGCCTGTGAGGAGGCACCTGTATCGCCACTTGCATTGTCAGATGACATGTCTTTGCTTCCTTGTACACTGTTTGTAGCGTGTTGTGCAATAATATAATACTTGTTGAGTTTTCCTTTTTTTTTTTTTGCTTATAAGTTCACCTCATACATGTATATGTGTCCCTTTAATTATTCTTATGAGTTATGTTTACTAAACTCATGATTTGGGCTATGCGTTATAATGCATTTTTACATATTATGCTCTGTTTCATTATATGTGGGTATTTTCTCTGCCTCCGTACGATTGCCAGCCTCTGGTTGTTATGGCAATGCTGCTTAATAATGTAGCCCCTCAAAATGGCAGCACGTTTCCGGCACGTCTTTAGGTGCCCTTTTCTAATGCTTCCCTCTCGACCGGCAGGCTTGCTGAAGTTTTCACGCGTGCGCACTGCCTCGCGTACCACTCCTGTGTCGTTGGATCAATATTTAAATAGCGCACTGCTTATTGTTCTAAGCGCTTTAATGCTGCCTCCCACGCATGTTCCTTATTGTGATATTTGCTAGCGCGACTGCTAATTAATTGTCCTACCATATATGTTTGTCTTCCTGCTTCGTTTCTCCAGCTCAGCTTCTTATTTCAGTTGTTTACATTTGCTTTTCCCTGCTCGTCATGCCTCAGCTCTGTCTGCCGTGCATGCGTTGCATGTCACCTCTTGTTTATCCTCATCGCCAATTGTTTTGTTGCTTTAATGTCAGTAATATTGTAGACCACACCAATAATACTGGAGACCGTTTACAGCTACACCATACTCTTTTAATTACCTAGCAATAACTGAACCTCCCAAACATTCCCACATTCCATTCCATGACTCTTGACATTCCATATTCCACTAAGCATTCACAATACAACAGTGTCCTGACAGGAGGTATACATGAGTGAGCAGACTGTGAAGCAACCAGGCAGTGTCCTGACAGGAGGTATGCATGAGTGAGCAGACTGTGAAGCAACCAGACAGTGTCCTGACAGGAGGTATACATGAGTGAGCAGACTGTGAAGCAACCAGACAGTGTCCTGACAGGAGGTATACATGAGTGAGCAGACTGTGAAGCAACCGACTGTTTCCTGACAGGAGGTATACATGAGTGAGCAGACTGTGAAGCAACCAGACAGTGTCCTGACAGGAGGTATACATGAGTGAGCAGACTGTGAAGCAACCAGACAGTGTCCTGACAGGAGGTTTGCATGAGTGAGCAGACTGTGAAGCAACCAGACAGTGTCCTGACAGGAGGTATGCATGAGTGAGCAGACTGTGAAACACATAGACTACTCAGAGTGGGATCAATGATGGAGAGGGGTTTGTTGCAGCTAAAGAGTGTGGGTAAGTAGAAGCAACAGGAATTGACAGTACAGAAAGAAGATGCCCGGGACAGTCCAAGCTAAAGCCTATTAAGAGGATAGTTAAATAGTGGAACACTGCATGCTGGATCTTAAAGAAAATGGTGTTGACCGTATTGAGAAAGTCCTTAAAAGAAGAAAAGTGATTGAAAGTAAAGCTGCTGAACCTAATGAACCACAAAAGGCTGAGAGGAGAAACATTGCGACCTGGAACTCAACGTCAAAGTTCCTGACTACACTGGACAGACTGACAGGAGAAACATTGCAACTTGGCTCTTCAAGTAAAAGTTCCTGACTACAATGGACAGACTGAAAGGAGAAACATTGCATCCTGGAACTTGAAGTCAAAGTTCCTGACTATACTGGATACACTGAGAGGAGAAATATTGTAACCTGGAACTCAAAGTCAAAGTTCTTGACTACATTGAACAAACAGAGAGGAGAAACATTGCACGCTGGAGCTCGAAGTGAAAGTTCCTAATTACACTGGACAGACTGAGAGGAGAAACACTGCAACCTGGAACTCGAAGTCAAAGTTCTTGCCGATACTGGACAGACCAAGAGGAGAAGCATTGCAACCTGGAACTCAAAGTCAGAGTTCCTAACTACACTGGGCAGACTGAGAGGAGAAACACTGCAACCTGGAACTCGAAGTCAGAGGGGGTCATTACAACCTGGGCGCAAAGGGATACTAGGCACCGGTAATGACACTGGTGCCGGTAATCCCTTTGTGCCCTATTCCGAGGTCCCTTTGCAGGTCCCTCGCTTAACACCTGGTAAAACTAGGCATTATGGACGGGACCCGCAAAGGGATACCGGGGTCAATAACGGTACAGCAATTGCGGTGCCGTTATTGACGCCTTCCCCCTTCCCATTGAGCCCTATGGGGGCTCGAATGGGAAATGGCTTTTCAAATGGGGACTTATCGGTCTGGCAAAGGTCGGAATAGACCGGTAAGTCCCCATACCACCAAGTCGGTGGCGGTACGAGTATTGGTGCTAGTCATGGCGCTAATAGCGCCATGACTAGCACCAACCTCAGAATGAGGGCCAGAGTTCCTAACTACACTGGGCAGAGTTAGCGGAGAAACACTGCAACCTGGAAATCGAAGTCAAGGTTCATGATTACACTGGATAGACCAAGAGGAGAAACATTGAACTCTGGAACTCAACGTCAAAGCTTCAGACTATACTGGACCAACTCAGAGGAGAAACTTTGCAACCTGGAACTCAAAGTCAAAGTACCTGACTACAATGGATACACTGAGAGGAGTAACAGTGCATCCTGGAAGTTGTAATCAAGGTTACTTGCTACCCTGGATAGATTGAGAGGGGAATATTGCAACCTGGAGCTCACATCAAAGTTTTTGACTACACTGGACAGATTAGGAGGAGAAACATCATATCCTGGAATTTGAAATCAAGATTCCTGACAAAACTGGATAGACAGAGAGGGGAATAGAATATTGCAACCTCAAACTCGTAATCAATGTTCCTGAATACACTGGACAGACTGAGAAGAGAAACATAGCATCCTGGAAGTCGAAATCAATGTTCATAGCTACACTGGATAGAAAGACTGAAAGGAAAAACAATGGAAAAACTAAGATATGGAGGTAAGCAGCAGACTGAAATAGAGTTCACGGCCACCTGAAAAACCTCACCATAATACATGTTTGGAGTCTATTTCAGTGTCTAGACTTTGTATATAAGAAACGGGCATACCAGAGGGTTGGTTGTTTCGTCCTGTGTTCTGCCATCTAAGTGCAAAACCAGGGATATAGCCATGATGTGGTGTCATGCCTTTTCTCCAACACCAATACTCCCGTCCATACAACATGCCGACCACACTTTAGTCATCGGAGGACACGTTTGGTTAAAGCTCAAAATATTCAAACGTCTGAATCACCAAATATGTTGGTGATGGTTACCAAATTAAATTGGTACCAGAGGGACCGGCGTTGCTGGTGAGACTGCCATCACCCACAAGGCTCTAAATAATAATACACTTACCAGATAAAACACACCCTGAGCTCTTCAGGGGTGAGCCAGACCCGGGTAGGGCCCTGGCACGTGGTTATAAACTCTCGCTGATCGGTAGTGTAATTAGAAAAAGAGAGGTTGCTTGTGTTGGCCAGCTGAAAAGATTAAAACAAGGCCCATGGTCTGCATGTTTCTAATGTGCATTAGGGGCGGTTTTAATAAAACAAAAATAAAACATGCCCCCTACCTGTAGGCTATTGTCCATACCTAATTCCAGGGTTGGATTGGCCATGCCTGGGCTGGTTTGGAAGAAAATAAAATTAAAAAAAAAAGAAAAATCTTTTTTTTTTCTTTTCAAAAAGCCTTTCATCCTTCTCAGGTCATGGTACATGAGTACAAACACAGGTTGGGTGGTATTGTATGCATATTTGTTCTATAAAAAAAAGTGCTATACAATAACATTATCATTTGGCCTTGGACGTCTGCTTGCATTCACAGTAATTTAGTGTATTTAGGAACAATGCTATTTGATGTCACTTCCTGTTTTGTCAAGGGGTGAAAGGTCGTGTTTCATCGCTTCCTGGGATGTCACTTTGGGGTGGGGTCAAATGACATCACTTCTGTGAAGGGTCGTGAGGCGAGGGGTGGGCCACTTTTTTTGGGTGACTGGGCCTATTGCTTGTCCCAGTCCGACCCTGCCTAATTCATGGTATTGGGGCCTATTTAAAAAAAAAAAAAAAAACATCACACCCTGCGCTGGAAACAGTTAGGGTTTTTGTACTGCGGGTCCTGGAGGGCAGTGACTAAAATTGCATATGCCCCCCGTTCTCCTTATTTTTAAGGAGAGTTAGGGGGGGGGGCTGCATGCGAGAATATTCATGGGGCACTCTTTAGGGAATTCGGCTGCATATGGAATCATGCTCCTTGATCTTCAATTAAACACACACCTCCAAATGTGTCCGCTCTGCACCAGTGCACGGAGCTGCACACTGCACAGCACTCCCAGGACGTGCATTTCCATCCTGTCTCTTTCCTGGGGAAGAGTGGAGTAATTTTCTTAGATCATTTCAAATGTCAGCGGTTCATGACACAGCGAGGCTTTGTGTTCTTGCATGTGACACTCATTACAGCGCTCAGAATATGCTGTCAGAATAATTACAGGCCACACTCATCAGGCGCCCCATCACTGGCGGATCAAGGGCCGTTTCCCGGCACCAGTGATGACGCACGCCTTCATGGCGCTGCAGGGAGGGCGCGTGCATGACCGTAGAACACATCATCCAATTTGAATCCTAATAAGTACTCTCACAGGAGGCACTATGCCGCATTCATGTAAAGGTTTTAATACTGTGATATACAGAAAATGGACCTCAGTGGTGAGGTTGGAAAGATAGCACAAACCGATTATTTCAATACAAAAGAAATGTATTACAAAGTACAACAAAATACTAAAACACTTCGAAAATGAAGGTAAATCACATATTTGCCATCCAGTTCATTCCAGCATTCATACACATACTAGCAATCATACAACCAATGCCAACTTAAACAGTACTTAAGGTCAACTCTTGCGTAGAACCCTTTTTATACAACCACAAGGTATTCTACTTGTTCACACCCATGCCACCCAACAGTGTGTATTCCTGCACAATAGCAACCCAAGCTTATTGACATGGTCTACATATGTTTCAGTCGGCAAATAGGGCTTTCAAATTCAGCCTGACCTATTTCCGACATTCTTCAGGACGTTGGTGAGGCATGAGTCTTGCCTCACCCTTATACACAATCCCGTGGATGTCTTCCAGCATTTACTCTACGAAAAACCGATAACAAAGTCTAATTACAATCCAACCTCTTTTCATTCTAACTAGGCATATTTGAATAATGCATATACATCTTTCGTGAGTATATAAATTCGCACTCACCTCCAATCTCAACTAATAGGCGTGGTGCAAACTCAGGACCTAATCCTCAGAGATACAAGTTCAGAGAAGCCTGCAAGTAAACCAAGGGCTCATTTCCTCTAAAAACAGAGTCTATCTAGATGTCAAAAAAGATGACACTTACTTCTAGCAGTTCACCGAAGGATGGCAATAGTCTTGAAAGTCCACCTCCTGGGTTGGCTCTTTTGTCAAATCTCCCAATCGTAAATTAGTTATTTATTTATTTAACAAGTACAGAGCGCGCCAAACCCGTGGGTATCTGGGCGCTGGAAAAACAGGTAGTGCAGGAAAGTCAACAATATAATATATAAACCACAGGGATGCCCTTATGTGCAAACGTGGGGTGGGGCAAAATTATACACAATATTCAAACAGAAAAATATCACTCATGCCATCATTTTCAAAGATTTTCAAAAGAAAAGAAAAAATGCGCTAAAAGAGTCACATAGAAACCAAAGAGGGCAGTCTATAGAGTGCAAGTTAAATTTAATATAAAGTAGAAAAAAAGGGGTGTTGTTTTTTTTGTAATACTTTGAAATTACACATCTTTTTTTAAACATAAATCTGATAACAGTATTAAGAAAAGAGAAAAAACATAAGACTAAACAATTACAGTATATACATGAATCATAAAATAACAGAAATCAACCATCCTTGTAAAACAATTGAAATGGTTTTAGCCAAATTGATTAGATAGGTCTGCAGGAGACACATTGCTACTGCAGAAAAAAAACTACCAGGGTGTATAAAAAATTGCCCTGGTAGGTTAGTAATGAATATCAAGCATAATTGATTTAGTATGCATGATTATTGTTATCTGCCTACGTGTAAGAGTATTCAGAACACAATTCACAATGCTGATCCTAGACAAAAAAGGAACCATGCATAAAAACACGTTTCGGCGGGCCAGTATTCGTGGCATCTGTGGTAGAGCCTTCCTCAGGGCAGGTGTAGTACGTCACCCTACAGAGGGCAGAAAATAGAACAATGTTGAACTAGAAACACACTCTGCTAGGTGTGTTCCCAGGTTAGAAAATATGAATCGTGCTGCTGATCCAAATTAGGGTCCATGGAGTACTCACCCTGTATGGGTATCAGGGACAAGAGGGGTCTATGGTGCCTTTCCAGAAAAAAACGTGGGATCTCCAAACTATTCAGGCTGACATCGGTTATAATGAATCACCAAAGAGTCATGGACTGGACTCTGACTCACTGGGGAGCACAGTTCACCAGGAAGCAGGGATGAAGGACACAGAGAAAAGAAGAGGGAGGGGAAAAATAGAGAAAACTGTTGAAAAATAGAATTTTTACTGACATATGGTAGAAAAAACCACCATCTTGGACTGGTATAAGTCAAACAGAATGCAAGCTATCATGCGAGTGGTGGGGACAGAATGGTGAGGTGATTGCAGAATCGCCAAATGAAGGTGGTAGTTCTCAAAAATTGAGTTCTGGGGGTTCAGCTGGTCGGAAAATCTCATTGGTTCACTCAGCAGTTGGACGTAGTCTATGTACAGGGCTGTGAATAGAGGAATACCAGAAAACTGGGTCACTTCCTGAGGAGGAAGCTTGTCTGTTACTGGTGCACAACCAGGAGAAGCAAGGCGGGCATTCACCTATTAAAGCATATATTCCAGGCATGCGTGTTCGAGCTGAAAAAACGGCTGTCATGTTTGGACCTGGGCCAACAGGTGTTTGCTTTAACGTGTTGGTTCTTACAGCATACCGGGAGCTGTATGGGAAAATCATAGCAGGCCTCATGCTAGTGTTTAAAATGAGCCGAGCGCTTGAGAAAAAGAAAGAGGGGGATGGGAGTGGGGGGAAGAGGGAGCAGGGAGAAAGAGGGGAACAGAGTCAGGGGTGAGGAAATACTGGGAAATCATACAGTAGAACTACTGTCCAGAGGTATACCCGAGTGGTCTATGTGTAATGTGTTCAATGCTCAATAGTCAAAGTATGACCATATATTTCTACAGGGCAGAGGCAAGGGCGATGAGGCACCGCCCCTTCCTGGAGGAGGAATCTCATAGGGTGTCTCTTAAGACAAAGCTTGGCCATAAGTTTGAGTTTCAAGGGACCCGAAATAGGGCCAGCAGGTAGCATCCCCTGTATGTGTCACACAAAAAGTGACAACTTTCGGGGGCAAGCATAGGCGGGCTAGATAGGTCGTGTAAATTCTTCATTAAGACCATTTTGGAAAGAATCAAGCCTATGTATCCATCTAAAACATAAGTTCGGCATATATTATATTGAACATATTTACAGACATAGGATAATTTACAGAAGCATAGAATGAGTAAGTATAATAATCCGTGATATTTACATATACAATCTTATTCACATAAGTAGTGTAATGATGAAGTAGAGTAGAAATATTTTCAAGGCATATTGTATAGTGAATATACTGTAGGCATAGAGGCAACAAAGGCTACACATTTGAGGTGAAGAACCAGGCCTTAATTTTTCTACGAAATGAGGTGTGGGAAGGGTCGGCTCTGATGTCTAGATGTAAGGCATTCCAGCCTTTGGCTGCCACACCTGGGTAGCTGCGTCCCCCCGCCTTGGTTCTTTTGAAGTTAGGAACAGAGAGAAGGAATGCTGACATGGAGCATGTGGGCTTGATGGTTTGGGTTGGAGTGAGCAGATTAGTAAAATATTTAGGAGAAATATTAATGAGGCATTTGTGGGCAATTGCCAAGGTTTTGAATTTGATTCCGTCCTGAACTGGTAGCCAACGTACTTTGCATCTGATTTCAGAGATATGTTCTGTTCTTGGTATGTTTAGTGCTGCCCATAAGGCATTGTTTTGAGTGACCTGTAGTTTTTTGATGCTCTTGGTTGCTGTGCCCACCAAATAGTCACGTTTTGACAGAATGAGGGCTCTAGATATGGTTAGGCAACTGTCTGCTGATAAGTAGGGTCTGCAAGCGTTGATGAGTTTGGCAGTGTATGCTGCTGTTGAGATTATGGAATTAACTTGCCTCGAGAAGATTAAGGAGCAGTCTAAATACCCGACCAATGTTTTAGCTTCTTTAGAGACGGTAATGGTGTTTCCATCAGTTATGAAGTGTTTGTATTTGGATTCAAGTTTCTTGAGGTGAGTTTGGGTGCCGACTAAGAGTAGCTCCGTTTTGTCATAATTTAGACAAAGTTCATTTTGGGCCATCCATGATTGGATCAGCTGGTAAATGTCATTGAGGGTGGAAAAGTCTGTGTCGTAGTCTCCGGTTAGGTGGATGAGAATTTGTGTGTCGTCCGCATAGTTTGTATAGGACACTCCACGTTCATCAAGGCGGTCGAATAGCAGCTTAGTGAATATGTTGTAAAGTGTTGGGGACACGCAAGATCCTTGAGGTACCCCGCAAGGAATGGGGGCAGGGCCGGCATTAGCTACGTTTGAAAAAACTCTCATAGTACACTCAGGGAGGAATGATTTTATCCAGGCGATGGGATTAGGTGAGAAGTGTGCAGTGCTGTCCAGGTGGTGACATCGTATTTTGTGATTTACTAAGTCAAATGCTGCAGAAAGGTCTAGGAGAAGTAGTAAGGCTCATTTTCCATTGTCAATTATGGTGTCCATTTGGTTTTTTGGGTCAAGGAGTGCTGTTTCCGTGCCGTATCTTGGTCGGAAGCCTGATTGGCGTAAGCCCAAGAGGTTGTTAGTTTCCAGGTGTTCCTGTATCTGGAGGTAGGCAGGGCAGTCAAGGATTTTCAGGAGGAAAGGGACCGTCGCAATGGGATGGTAATTAGTAGGGATGCTGGGGTCAAGGGATGTTTTTTTTTTAGAAGTGGGAGGGCCCACGTTTCTTTCAAATTCTTGAGGACTGTACCTTGTGAGAAGGAGTTATTGTTGAGAGAGGTGATGAATGGGGCAAGTTCTGTAACACAGTCTTTGATGATTGGGGCAGGGCATATGTCGTCTTGACATCTTGACGGTTTTAAACTGGAGATGATTTTAATGACTTTGGTTGTGGAGACTGGACTGAATTCGAATGGGGGATGTGGGGGGTAAAGGGTTTCTAATGGTTGGTGGATCTGGGTTTATGACTGGCAATGTTACCTTGTCTTCTTTGTTGGCAATTTTGTTTTGGAGCATTGTTATTTTATCCAGGAGTGCATGCTGTATGTACGTACACCAAGTTTCGAAGTTTCGTCTGCTGACAGGTGTCAGATGGGCTGGTGGGAGACTGAAGTTCTCTCAGAATGGTGAATAGTTCCTTGTTGCCCGATTTGGCATTTGCTATGCGCTCATTGTAACTTGTGTTTTTAGCTAGCAGAATAGCTTGTTTGTATTTTTTAGCGGAGATGATGAATAGATCCCTGTTGTTTCTTGATGGAGAGGCTTTCCAGAGTGATTCGGCGGCACGTTTATTAGATCTAAAATTCCTAAGGTCAGGTGTGAACCAGGAGTTCAGATGGGATGTCTGTTTTGGTTTGCGGTGTTTGAGTGGGGCGATTTTGTCTATGGCTAGTGGTGTTGTAGAGATCAACCATGGCTGATGGGTTGGCCTGTGGGTAAGTACCTTCAGTGATGGGGCCTAGTAGTGGGAGCAGGTTAGTGCGTTTGATGTTACGTTTGTTTGTTGCACTGGTAGCTGGGTACACAGTTTTGAGTTGAGTTTGTCTAGGATAGTAAATGTGATAAAGTTACGGTCTGACCATGGGCAGGGGGAGTTGGCTGTAATGCTGGTTGATACATTAAGGTCCGCAAGCCAGTCTAAGGTGAAACCTTTGTCATGGGTAGCTTGTTCAATGCGTTGAGCGAGTCCAAGAGCCGCCATTGTGTTTTGAATAGTCGTGGCATTGGGATCTAGGCTGTCATAGAGGCCAAGGTTGAAATTGCCTAGGATGACGATTTGAGTGGATGGATTTGTGTTTATTAGAGGAGTAGAGTTATATCATTGTCAAATGTTTGTAGTGGGCCTGGTGGTTGGTATATGATGCGCATGGTGGTGGTTTCAGTGTAGGGTAAGATAGTTTGATTGAGAGAAGTTCTCCAGAGGGGAAAGTTTGGTCTGGTTCTTCTCTGACGGAGAGGTCAGATTTAGCAGTCAAGGCAACTCCACCTCCTTTGGCGGTGGTTCTATCTTGACTGTAAATTATGAATCCTTCTGGTATGGCTAACGAAAGTGCAGGTCCTGCTGTGGAGTGCAGCCAAGTTTCTGTGACCGCTAGGAGGTTAAGTTAGTTCATAGTTATGAGGTCGGATATGTCAAAGGTGTGTGCTAGAAGTGATCTAGCGTTGATGAGACCACCCTTGATGGTGGTTTCAATGATGGTGGTGGTAGTCTGAGTGTATTTTGGGGTGTTGTAAGATAGGGAGAGGGAAGTGTGGCTCAGTACATCATTAGGCTCATTGGGATTGCTAGATGTTGGAGTGATGTTATGGGTGGGTATCGATTTAGGCATGGATGCCTTAGTGAGTTGTTGGTCCCATCTGCTAGGTCTGGGTAGCACATTTGCTTGAGCAGGGTCAATAAGCAGGCAGTCATGCTTGGTAGTGTTAGGCAGCAGGTGTAATTTGGAGGGCTGGATGGAGCGTAAGGTAGAGTATGGGTGATGGGCTGTTGATCACATTTAGCATGTTTGGGAAACCTAGTTGTATCGAGGGGTATAGGCATATTCAATTCAGGGCTAGGCAAAAGCAAATCTGGGTTTGGCATAATCAATTTATGGCTAGGTGTGATGAGTTCAGGGCTAGGTGTAATCCATTCTGGGCTAGGCATAATCAATACTGGACTAGGCACAATCAATTCCGGTCTAGGCATAATCAATTCTAGGCTAGGCATAATCAGTTCAGGGCTAGGCAGAAGCCGTTCAGGGCTAGGCATAAGCAATTCTGGGCTAGGCATAATCAATGTTGGGCCTGGCATAATCAATTCTGGGCTAGGCATAATCAATT
Source organism: Ambystoma mexicanum (assembly GCF_040938575.1). Taxonomy (NCBI): domain Eukaryota; kingdom Metazoa; phylum Chordata; class Amphibia; order Caudata; family Ambystomatidae; genus Ambystoma; species Ambystoma mexicanum. The sequence goes on along the minus strand of NC_090932.1, from coordinate 26,268,412 downwards.
CTGGGCTAGGCATAAACCATTCTGGGCTAGGCATGATCAATTCTGGGCTCAGCATAGTGAGTTCAGGGCTAGACATAGTTAGTTCAGGGCTAAGCATAGTCATTTCTGGTCTAGGCATAATCAATTCTGGGCTAGGCAAAATCCATTCTGGGCTAGGCATGATCAATTCTGGGCTAGGCATAATCAATTCTGGGCTCGGCATAGTGAGTTCACGGCTAGACATAGATAGTTCAGGGCTAGGCAAAGTGAGTTCAGGGCTAGGCATAATCAATTCTGTGCTAGGCAAAATCAATTCTGGGCTAGGCATACTCCACAATTCTGGGCTAGGCATAATCCATTCTGGGCTAGGCATAATCAATTCTGGGCCAGGCGTAATCATTTCTGGGCTAGGCATAATCAATTCTGGGCTAGGCATAGTAAATTCAGGGCTACGTAAAATCAATTCTGGGCTAGGAATAATCAATTCTGGGCTAGGCATAATCAATTCTGGGCTTGGCTTAGTGAGTTCAGGGCTAGACGTCATTAGTTCAGGGCAAGGCATAATCAATTCTAGGCTAGGCATAATCAATTCTTGGCTCGGCATAGTGAGTTCAGGGCTAGATGTAGTTAGTTCAGGGCTAAGCATAATCAATATCAATTCTGGACTATGCATAATAAATTCTGGGCTAAGCAAAATCAATTCTGGGCTAGGCATAATCAATTCTGGGCTGGGCATAAACCATTCTGGGCTAGGCATGTTCAATTCTGGGCTCAGCATAGTGAGTTCAGGGCTAGACATAGTTAGTTCAGGGCTAAGCATAATCATTTCTGGTTTAGGCATAATCAATTCTGGGCTAGGCAAAATCAATTCTGGGCTAGGCATGATCAATTCTGGGCTAGGCATAATCAATTCTGGGCTCGGCATAGTGAGTTCACAGCTAGACATAGATAGTTCAGGGCTAGGCATAATCAATTCTGTGCTAGGCAAAATCAATTCTGGGCTAAATCATTTCTGGGCTAGGCATAATCAATTCTGGGCTAGGCATAGTAAATTCAGGGCTACGTAAAATCAATTCTGGGCTAGGAATAATCAATTCTGGGCTAGGCATAATCAATTCTGGGCTTGGCTTAGTGAGTTCAGGGCTAGATGTAGTTAGTTCAGGGCTAAGCATAATCAATTCTGGACTATGCATAATCAATTCTGGGCTAAGCAAAATCAATTCTGGGCTAGCCATAATCAATTCTGGACTAGTCATAAACCATTCTGGGCTAGGCATAAACCATTCTGGGCTCGGCATAGTGAGTACAGGGCTAGACATAGATAGTTCAGAGCTAGGCATAGATAGTTCAGGGCTAGGCATAATCAATTCTGGGCTAGGCATAATCAATTCTGGGCTAGGCATAATCAATTCAGGCCTAGGCATAGTGAGTTCAGGGCTAGGCATAATCAATTCTGGGCTAGGCATAATCAATCTTGGGCTATGCATAATCAATTCTTGGATTAAGCCGCTATATAAATACAATAAATACAAATACAAATTCAGGGCAAGGAATAATCAATTCTGGGCTAGGCATTATCAATTCTGGGCTCAGCATAGTGAGTTCAGGGCTAGACATAGTTAGTTCAGGGCTAGGCATAGTGAGTTCAGGGCTAGGCATACTGAATTCTGGGATAGGCTTATCAATTCTGGGCTTGGCATAGTGAGTTCAGGGCTATGCATAATCAATTCTGGGCTAGGCATAATCAATTCTGGGCTCGGCATAGTGAGTTCAAGGCTTGACATAGTTATTTCAGGGCTAGGCATAGTGAGCTCAGGGCTAGGCAGAGTCAATTCTGCGCTTGGTATAATCAATTTCGGGCTAGACATAATCAATTCAGGGCTAGGAATAATCAATTCTGGTCTAAGCATAATCAATTCTTTTTTTTAATTTTATTTTTTATTTAACCTGCATTAGCCAGAGCCAATTCTGACTTTTTACACCGAAAACTTAACAAGTATAAATACAACAACAATGTCCTTAAACAATTCAGAAAGTGATAAAAGGTAAAATAAATCCCATGGTTTATAGTGAAAATGTTGAAAACAAAAATGTTGAAAAAAAGAATGTTGAAAAAAAAAATTGAATGTTTTTTTTTTTAATGGGGGCATTCCCCCCAGCCCCCTGTTTATTTTTATTAGCTAAACCCAAAAAAACATACAAATAAAAAAATCTCATTCGATTATTTTGTCGACATTTTTTTTTTTCAACATTTTTGTTTTCGACTTTTTGCAGTCAACATTATAACTGCACACCAAATACTACCATATCTACCAAAATTAGACATAAATATAATTCAAATACAAAGAAAACCTTTCATTTTTTACAGTGCATCTTGATACATAGACAAGGCTTTCTATCGATAGATAGCTCACCAGACTTGTTAGTAAGTTTCAGGACCCTCAGAATATTAACCACTTCTGTGGTGAGAAAGACTTCATTACCTGTAACTAGTCTTTCCCAGAACATGAGAGATATCCAAAAGTCAATGTTATGGACAAATCTGCTCAATCGAAGGGCCCTTAACGCCCAGGTGCCCGGGCAGTCCAGTGAATCGAGTGCCTGGCACCCAGCTCACAACCCTGGCAGAGATTCAATGGGTAGGTTTCCCTATCCCTCACATGTAGCATTTCTAAAGTTGGCAGGATATTCAGCCTAAGTCTGAGGAAGTCATGGGGACAGAATTTGGGAGCTTGAGAGTTCTCTTCTACAGCTTAGATTCTGGTTTATTCCAATCGAGGAGAAGACTCTGGGCACAGCATTCCATACCAAATAGTAGGGAAGGCACCACTTTCCCTACATAATATTGAACAAGAGGGACAATGGAGAACCTGCCAAATTTATTATAAATTTTACACATCTGTGACCCCGAATTCACGATATTACTATATAGACTAAAAGCCATTTTAGTTGGACATGATCAGATCTTAGAGCCCAGATACATCACCTTCTTTGATATTGGTATAACTTGGTTATCTAGCTGCCAAGTAAAGTTCTTGACCTTTTTCTGTGGCTTTTTGAAGATTACAATGCTAGATTTTAAGGGATTAATCCTTAGTTGGTTTACTTTCGCTTATTCTTTTCATAATCACTTCTGGGCTCAGCATAGTGAGTTCAGGGCTAGACATAGTTAGTTCAGGTTTAGGCATAATCAATTCTGGGCTAGGCATAATCAATTCTGGGATCGTCATAGTGATCTCAGGTCTAGACATATTTAGTTCAGGGCTAGGCATAATCAATTCTGGGCAGGGCATAATCAATTCTGGGCTACGCATAATCAATTCTGGGCTAGGAATAATCAATTCTGGGCAGGGCATAATCAATTCTGGGCTCGGCATAGTGATTTCAGGGCTAGGCATAGTAAGACACCATGCTTGGAGTGCTAGTCAAGATCAATCCATCGCTAGGTGCCGTTCTATTGGGTATAGGCATAGTCAGATCCAGAATGGAAGTCTTGGAATGCATAGGGCAAGTTGTGGACAAGTCAGCGGGTTTGGATGCAACGTTATTTCTGTTGAGTAGAATATTTGAATGTGTCAAAATGGTAATTCCTTGGTCATGCTCGGAGGACCTTGGGCACGTCAATGTTTCCAAATGAGCGCCAGTAGTAGAATGAAGTGCATGGTTTCTTGGAATGGTGCGTGCGTTTGAAACAAAGAGGAAAGAGTTAATGAACATTTCAGGGTGAGGAGGCGTTGACTCGGAGAGCGGTACCGCCGCTCTGAATTGTGGGTAGTATCCAACGCTGCTGATGGGTTGTTAGGGCATTGCATATACACTGGGAAGTGGTTGGGTGGTGAAATTGCTTGCTGTGGAGTTGTCTAAACATTGAGGGTACAGACAGTGTTGCTGTTGCTCCATTCAGATGTGGGCTCATGAGCAAGCTTTGGGGCAGCAGGAGCGCTCGCGAGGAGGCACGCAAGGTGCCAAGTGACTGGGAGATTGGCTGAGGGTGATCGTGGAATGCGTTAACAGCAGACTGCACACTTGGACTGTTATTCAGGTGAGTCGCAAGGCTGGTAATTGATGTGAAACTTGCTATGGGCGAGGTCTTTTTAAGGCGACTTTGATAGTCGGCCGATCTTGGTGTCGGCTGCGGGTAGCACTGAGCAATTGTGCTTGTCTTGGAATAGTAATCTGATTATTTTGTTGTGGGGTTGGCGCAACGATCGTGCGCAGAAGGGGGCAATGAATCCTTGGCTACCAGTGGAGTTCATGGCAGCATGTAGCTGTTTAGATGTCGTGGGTAGTGTGCAGAGCGTGGGTGAATCTTTCGTGAGTGGATATCAGCGATATCAGCAGTGTGGACTGCTGTTAGCATTTTGCATCGACCTATGAGTCTGGCATCTCGAGTATAGGGGTATGATTCTGGTGGCGACGGCCTGGCAGTAATCCAGCATAGGTGCACAGTGCGCTGGTATGCAATGGGTGTAGGCAAACAATCTTTAGGATAGCATTTGTTGGGCCTTACCTCATGTACATTGCTGGGTAATGCATTTGGATGGGCAGGAACAGGTTTTGGTAGAGGGTCGAGGCCTTCCTTGGCCTGACAGAGCCAGACAGGAAGCAGCCATGTGAATGGGCCTTTGGAGGGGGCCGGCTTCGCCTGCCGGCTTGCCTCCATTGGTCGACTTGTAGGATGCAAGGGCCAATCACACAGGATGATGAAGTCAGGTAGTCTATAAGTATGCAGTCGGCTTTCCTGCCACTCCACTGCCCGTCCACTAAGAATTGCTCAGACTCACTGCCTTACTATCCCTAGGTTTAAGCTCCAAAAAGCGGGAGGCACTAACTTCCCTGTCCTAGCCTCCAAACTTTGGAACACCCTCCCCGCTGCCATCAGAGCTGAAGACTCCTTCAACACCTTCAAGAATAAATCCAAATCTTGGCTCTTTGACCAGCAATAGTTGTGCTAGACATCTGTCCTACTTACCTAGCCCGCCTGTTCCCCTGCACGATTTCCGGTCTGCTACCTTCTCAACTACCTCAGGGATACTTCCTCTGCGGAGCCTAGGGACACTGTACCATGTGTGATATATGTAATTATTAAGATTGTTATTATGCTGTATTGGTATACTTTTATTGTAATCTTTCTGCCTGTATGTTCTCTTCTTGCAACCCTGTACAAATTGCGCCCTGATGCCCCCGGGCCTGATGGTCTGCGCGTTATAAATAAACAAATACAAATACAAATACAAATGAGGTAAGACTCATGCCTCACCAATGTCCTGAAGAAGGTCGGAACTAGGTCAGGCTGAATTTGAAAGCCCTATTTGCCGACTGAAACATATGTAGACCATGTCAATAAGCTTGGGTTGCTATTGTACAGAAATACACACTGTTGGGTGACATGGGTGTGAACAAGTAGAATACTTTGTGGTTTTATAAAAAGGGTTCTATGCAAGTGTTGACCTTAAGTACTGTTTAAGTTGACATTGGTTGTGTGATTGCTAGTATGTGTATGAATGCTGGAATGAAATGGATGTCAAATATGTTATTTACCTTCATTTTCAAATTGTTTTAGTATTTTATTGTACTTTGTAATACATTTATTTTTGTATTGAAATGATCTGTTATTGGTATCTTTCCAACCTCACCACCAAGGTCAATTTTTTGAATATCACCATATTGCTTACCTGGAGGACCTTCGGTAGTACAGGTACCCCTATCATTTATAAAGGTTTCAATACTGGCATATCCAAGCGCGCTCACAAGTAGGAAGAACAGGCACACTTGGTGTACCTGAAATTCACCAAAGTGAAACTGCATGCATGCCTGTACGCATGGTGTTGTACAGCGGTGGAAATGGAAAATAATTGATGGCGGATCCCACAAGGGCCAGGGTGGGGGCAGAGTTTTGGGGGCGCTGCCCGAGGAGGTGGGGTTTCGGGGGGCAGAGCTGGCAGTTGACCTCTGATCAAAGGGCATGTCCAAAATAGTTTAAAACAGAGCTATTTCTTTCATGCTGCTTCTTTTCCAAACTGTATATCAATTCCACTTTGAAACACTTCCTTGGCACTGGTGATGAGTGACTTCTCTATGGGGATAATAGTTTTGAACAGTGTTGCTGAGTAAATATTCTTTCAAATGCAGAATTTGCAACCAATTTATTTATTTTATTAAACTCCCCTTTGGGTACTATTCAAACAGGGTGATTTCTGTTTACCATAAGCAATGTTTTCCTTTACTTGAACCACACACGGCATAGCTCCTGCAGTTCTCCTCTGAAAGCAGTTGGGTGGCTGCATCATGTGTGATAGTTTCAATGTTAATAGGTTTATTTATTTATTCATTCAATGTTTGTCGGATACCTGTATATTTATTTCTGCAATGTTTGTCGGATACATGTATCCGACAAACATTGCATGAATAAATAAATAATCTGGCTCCATGTATCCGTCAAACATTGCATAAAATAAACTGGGTTGTGGCTGCGGACCGGGTCGTGGCTGAGGACGGTAACTTTCTCTTGTGACCCCTTGCACAGGGTAGCCAGAGGACGATACAGTTTGCACGCTGGGGCTTTTTTTTCTTCCCCCCAGTGCCGACTATGGCCGTATCCTGAGATCCGACTACACATCTGGTGTCGGTCTCAGATCCGGCTACACATCTGGTGTTGGTCTCAGATCCGGCTACACATCTGGTGTCAGTCTCAGATCCGGCTACACATCTGGTGTCGGTCTCGGATCAGGCCCAATTGCCAGCGCGGGTGTTGTGGAAAAAAGGGGAGTGGTGGGCACAGCCAGATGGCGTTACTTGCACACATATTTCTGAGTCCCGGGGTGCTCTGCCTATGTGGCTATTCTCCAGTGTCTGGCCTGCCGTAGGCTACATGATGCAGGGCGGTTTAGCGTGGTTCCCAGAAGGTGACAGGCAGAGGTCAAAGTGGGAGGGAACTAAAGGGTACGACGTTCCCTTACTTTCCGGGACAATCCATCATCGTTCCCTTACTTTTTCCGATCGAGAATACCGTTCCAGGACGGCAACTTAAAAAAAAAATAGTTGTTGTTTTAAACCTGGGGACCCAAACCTCCCCGCTTCCAATATCAAGCCAGTGTAACATCAGACAGAGCTATTTTACAGATGCTGGTTGTTGGAGTTATTCCTTTCGATACACAAGTTGGGATGAAAAACCCATTCCCAGGCAGCCAAAAAGTATCACATTACAGCGATCTGCGTAGGAATGGCTGTAGGCTCGGCCTTGCTTGCAGGCAATGAGAGGGGTGTGTCTAGCTGGGCGTGTTATTTAAAAGGTGTGAATGGTGATTGGTGTAGGAAGGGGAGGCTGCATAAAGGTTCATGCTGAGGTTGACAATGACACAATAATGGCGGTCATTTAAATGCCTTTTCTTTCGTGTTTTCTGCAGCCTTACTAGAACTATTGTATAGCACGATGTTGCAGGGAGGAGTGGAGGAAAGGAAGGACCCAGGTTTTGGGTTTGAATGTTTGGGGGTGTGGGGGTTGACGGTAAAATGAAATGAAATGATATTTTATTTATATCGTGCTCGTACACAAGTGTTTCAGAGCGTGACCAGGCAAAACGGGAGGAGAACAGGGAGAGAAAAAAAAACAGAACAAAAAAGAAGAAAAAAACAGCGATCTTACTAGGCCCAGTGACATTTAAGAAAGCGCAAGAGCATGGGAAAGGAAAATGGGGGAAAAGTGCAAGAAAGGGGGTGGGGGAGTGGAAAGTGCGAAGCAGATGAGAGAAAACATAAATAAATATTAATTAGAATAAATAATAAATAAGGGCTTTAAACCATGGTAGTGCAGCCAGCAAGTGGCAGGTGAAAGTTAGTCAGAGAGGTATATCTGATAAGTGCAGAAGAAACGTGGGAGGGGGACTGTATGGGTACAGATACAGAACCCTAGTGCAGATGGTGTCCTGGAGGCAGTGCAGGAGGGTGGCAGGGTGAGCAGAATACCTGGGCCCTAAAGAAGAGAGGGTGGCCAGGTGCACAATGCCATGAGAAGAAACAGATCAACAGGGGAGAAGGAAGGCAAAGGCAGAGGCAAAGAGGAAGGTCTTGAGAAGTTTCCGGAACCAAAGATGTTTTTCCTCAAGTTTCAAGGTGGCCGGGAGGCTGTTCCAAAGGGAGGCACCAGCCGAAGACAGGGATCTACCCCCAGCTCGTTCTTTTGCAAAATTACTAACCCTGAGGGAGTCAGAAGTAGAGGAGCGAAGGGCTCGAGAGGGGAGGTAATTACGGAGGGATAGCTGAAGGTATTTTGGACCCAGGCCCCAGAAAGCCTTGTGGATAATGCAGAGGGGAGTGGTAAAAAAGGGGGTGGCACACAGGAAACATCATTCAACTACTTTATTTTCTGCAACTCGACCACTGGTGACAGTCATGTATAGCATTGGTGAGGCCAGCCAATAGCTTGGGAGGGCATAAACTATCCTAAATTGAGGAAGTTGATGGCATAAGGCAGCTCTCTATGCAAAGCTAAGCCTGGGGCACCAATGGGAAAGGGTTGTTACAGCAAAAGCCTGTCAAATGTCTCACATGTGAGAACAGTGTGTTTAAGTTTACACTTTCATTGAAGGGCAGCAACAATAGACAAGCAGTGGCAGTGCACAGACATCTGTACCACCTGCCCATATATCCCATGAGGAAGCCAAAGACTCCGGTGCTCTGCTCGGCCACAGGTGATTGGCATCTCTAAGAAACTAAATATCGTCTGAATTGGGGTGAAAGATTCATCTAATGAGCCAAAGGAAAGCATCATTGATAACTCAGCTACTGACCATAGAGGACGGGGGCAGGGGGTGGACAGCAACATGGGTAAATGCATTTACTGCTGCTCTCTATGTGTAACCATCAGGCAACACTTCCAGTTCCTGGTGAGATACCGAGACAGCTTGGCTTGCTTCTCTGGGACCTGTAGCCCCTTACATCACCTCGGGGAGGCACGCTTTTTGATTCCCACCATTAATCCACACTGACCTGGACTCGCCCATGCTTCACTTTTCCTCATCTATCCTCAGGACAGTTGGGAGCAGAGTGCAGCTTACGTATGATGCTTACAGAGGCCAGAGTGCAGTAATGGCACACTTTACAGTGGGCATGCAGGCACCTGGAGTGGTGTTGGGTGATCTCTCAGACCCCACACTTCATCAGCTTTTTAAAACTGCCCTCCAGGCCCCAACCCCAACATGTTGAGGTTGCCTCAACTCCTGAGTGCTTACTTTCTCCTTTTGGTCAATGTTAACCCTTCAAATAGGGCAGCAGATATATAATATATTAGAAGGCCTGCAGTAACCGCCCTGTAATAATGGTTACTTTACGCAACCCATAGAAAGAGCCCTTTTCGGGCGGCTTATAACTTGGCCCCCACTGGACGAATCCTCACAAATCTTTGCAAAATAAGTATATGGTGCCGTCAGATTGATCCTGCAAAGTTTGGTGAGGTTTCATCTGGGGGGGGGGGGCAAAGTTTTAGAGGGTTCCAAAATGTGTGAGTTTTGCAACACACGCAATGGAAATAAAGTTTCGGTCATGCCTACAGCCCAAACCGGTGGATGGATTTTCTCAAATTTGCAGCAGGTCCCGAAAGCATGCTTTTGTAAATTTGGCGTAAAACCATCCACTAGTTTGTTTAAAAGGACCAAAAAGTAGTTACAAACATTAGTGATATCTGGGTTTGGTCCGCGGACATCGGATACACCCACTGATTGTTTGGTGAAAAGCATGGGGTGTGTCATATTTTTGGGAAACGCTCGCCATGTTGGACTCACAGACAGCACCCGTTGTCTGCAAAAATAGCAGTAAAAACATGTTACAAAACACAACATTGCACTTGTCAAACTAATAAAACTATGCCTGGGGAGTTGAGGGGTGATGGGATATGGCCCTAAAAAGCCAAAAATTGGCGTGTTTCTTCTCCGATGTGCACGAACAGTCTGGGACAGTACTGTGATGTTCGGTGGCATCTATGCTTATTTGTACATTACAGGGATGGCTTATAACTTTGGCTCCACACACTGAAACTGAATGAAATTTTGGAATTTAATTCTAGCCCTCATATCGAAATGTTTTGTCAAGAGGCTATAAACTTAGAGGGGGGTCCCAAAATATTGCAAAGGCTTATAAATATGGTGCAATTTGACATATCTAGATATAAATGTTTTAGGAAAACTTGGTGGGAGTTTGCCAAGAGGGGGCAAAATTAGAGGGGGGGTCTCAACATTTTTAGATGGCTTATAACTATGTTGTCATTTGATGAATGTGGACAAAGGTTTTCAGAAAGATTATTGACCTAACATAGAATTTTTGTGCAAAGTCTGAATGAATGTTGTCAAGTGGGGGCTAAGTTATATCACTATTTTATGTACATACATTTTGACACTTTTGAAAAAATAAAACATGGGAGGATTTTGAGCAAACCCATGTAAGGAGCATTGGCAAGGACCTGAAAGTGTGGTTTTGCAAATGTGTCCATGTTTTATTTTTTGACAAGTATCATAATGTATAGGTACAAAAAATAGTGATATACCTTTGGTGACTGAGTAGCCATGGGCAGTGGCCAGATAGTTCGGGTCATGGCATGACCACGAGGGACCAGCAATGGATTTGGAGACTGGCCATGGTGGCAAACCATGAGCACTGGCCATTGGTTACATTATTTGGGTATAGTCGACACTGAGCTAGGATGCAGGGTAGGTGTAATGAATAATAGGGGTGGTTTGGCTTGGCTGGGGTCATGGTGGAGCCTTATGCCGTAGGCATTTGAATTATGATTTCCATCCCCAGCATGCGCTGTTGATAACAACAGACATAAGTATGTGTTGCACATGATATGTTTCTTAAAGGATGTTTATAGTTCTTTCATATATGTGAACAGAGGAATTATTAATAACTTATATACAGTGATGTGACACCATGAAACATTTCACTTACAAAAATCTATTAAATTGACAGAACAAACTTTGTTAACAGCATGTTAAGGTTAAAATGCATCCCACCCTTGAGACTCCTCTGCTCCAGTAGTTACCCAGTTGTGTCTCACCTTGGAATACCTTGGTATTTCCCCCCTGGGTTCTCATGACTATCTGCCCATCCGTACTGCCCCATGTTGCTAAAAATATGTTTCTTAAAGGAGCTTTATAATTCTCTCATATATGTGAAAAGAGGAATTATTAATAACTCATATACAGTGATGTAACACCAGAAATCAATTACATTGACAGAAAAAAGTTTTTTAAGGGGATGTTATGGTTAAGATGCATCCCACCCTTGAGACTCCTCTGCTCCAGTAGTTACCCAGTGGCGTCCTACTTTTGCATATTTTGGCATTTCCCTCCTGGGTTCTCATGATCACTTTCTCATCCGTACTGCCCCTTCTGTTTATGCACTTCTCTCACTGCATAATGCATATGTGCATTTATAGGAGAAATGTGTGCATTATTTTTTGGATACGCAAGGGAAATGTAGTTGGAAAAGATTTCTAAAAGATTGTTATGTGGCAGTTGGTGTGTGGAAGCTTAATTTGGTCATACGGTTCTCTCCTTACCTTCTGCAGGCCGCCATGGAAAGGGAAGAGGAGGTCTGTACGGAGCCCCGCCTTTCCTTTCTATGGTGGCCATCTTGGAATAGGATTTTCTTCCTACAGTGGGACCCCGAGCACATCCCGCTGTAGCAAGGGTTTTTAGCACCCTGGGTTACCGCTTTGGCAACCCGGGGTTCTAATGGCCTTCATCCCCCATTGCAGGGGATAACTGGAGCCCACATTATCTGCCCTTGGTTCGCTTGTGCCAATAACTTGGGCTTCCGGGCCATTATCCCCCGTTCCAGTGCCTGGAACGGGGGATGAAGGCCCCATTATTCCCATTAGCACAACACAAAATGCTAATGAAAGCGTTGAACAATCTTATTGAGTCTATGTACTATACTGGATAATGTAAGTAGATGGAGTTTATAAGATCTTTTTTTTTTAGTTCTATTTTTTAACTGTGAAAGGTGGCTCCTAAAGGAACATTTCTTGGTTGTTTTTTGATTTTTCTTTTCCAGGAAAGTTTAGAACCTAAGGTAGGGAGGGAAATGAGGAAAGAGGCACCAAGCACTAATATGTAGGGGCAAGTGGACAGGGGAAAATATTGCCTGTGTGTCACATTTAAGGTAGTGGCAGTGTTTCTCATGGTTACAGCTTCAAAAGCATTTCGATATTGCTCACCCCTGCAGAGTGATGTGTTGCATTTCACTTTGGTAGCTTTAGCCTTTGATACATTCCCAACAGTGGTAAAGAACTGCCACACCCATGATTCTCTCTGGGTGCTAGAGGTAGGCACTTTCTCTACTTCATGTTCCTGGTCCTCTTCATTGTCTTTGGAAGTACTGCGCTTTTTTGGTTGTGTAGGTCCTCCAACTGACGGTGGTGGCTCTTGGGGAGGAGGGAGGGCAATAGCTGATGCCATTTTAAAATAAATAGCAGTTTTCCTAATATTCTTCCAAGTATGTGCTCTGTACTGGGTTATTAATGGATAATGACTAAGAATTGGTGTAGGAGCTGTGCAAGGGTAAATTCTGAGCTTGAAAGTTGCTAGATAAGCAGAAAGTGCAGTTCCTAACTGTCTGCGAAGCACAGACCTGATCGTGAAGTGCGAATGTGTTCGAGGACACATCATCATGCCGTCATCATGCCGCACGTATGTGCCTGGTCATGTGAGACTGTCTGGAAATTCTGCGATGATGTCAGACATTTGTGGATGTCGACAAATGCAAAAACTGTGGAAAAAGTTGCAAAAAGTATATAGAAGTGTTAAAAATGATGCTAACGGTGGGGAATGGCATAGTTGTAAGGTAAAACTTTCTAAATTGGACCAAATTGTTGCTATATTGGGGTAGGCATGATATTAGTAAGTTGTAGGAAATTAGCATTTCCTAGTAAAAAGCCATGAAATTCGCTGATAAATCTTTGTTAAAGCCAAGTTATGGTCACAAGTAAATAGAAAAACCTCAGAAATTCGCCAGTTATGGTACCCACTGTGCACTGCTAAGAGTAACACCCAGGACATCAAAGATGACATCACAAATGTCATTGATGACATCACTGATGACATGACATATAAAGTTAATTTGAATGAAAAGTCCCTGTAAGGGGTTGTGTTTATAATATTGATAATTTTTTTGCTAAGTCGCTTGGGAAGTCGCTGTTTGCTGGAACCCAAGGCTGGAATCGAACATTCAGAGAGAAGAATTCACTATTATCCTGCGTCGGCAAGAGGCAATATCGCCAAATCCCAGAATGCCCTTCAAAATAGACAAGCGCGCACGTTTTCGTGTGTGCTTTTGAGCTAAGTCACTTGGGAAGACGCTGTTTGGCTGTTCGGCGGCTCGGGGGTAAAGGAGTTGAGGAGTTTGGCATACTGCCTTACGTTGTACTCGAAAGGCGACAACTGCACATGTTGCTGTTATCATAGTCGATAACGCCGAGGTGTAGAGGAAAGTTGTTTTGAGTCTATTAGCTTCTACATCTCCTGATGCTGGCTTAGAGAGAATATGCTGCATGTGTCCCAGGCGAGTGTTCGTGGAGGATGGTAAGTGCATATTCATGACTGCATTGCCGTCTCAAATTGTTCCAAGCACCCAAGCATACCTGCGTCTGTCACATCTGTATGATTGTACTAATGCATTCATCTGTTAATGGGTTGAAAGCTGCAGCACACTGCTTCTGCGGTTCTTTAGTTAAATCCACCATATTACCAGTCTCGGGCCGATTCGCTCCCTCACACAGCGAGAAAAAACAGTAAAGTTGCCTAAAGGGGTGCATACGGGAGCGCACTCTGGTTTCTGATTGTAGCTGTTTGTGAGTGGTGCCTTGTAACCACGGCTGCATATTGGACATTGGCTAACGGTCATTGCTCAGGTGTACTGGGGTAATTGGAGGTATCTTCTATATTGTGAAGGTCATATTGTTTGATAGGGCCAAACAAATACAATAGAGTATCTGCAGAGGCGGTGTCTGAGTAAGGGTGACCTTCAAGTAGATATGTCTCCCAAAGAAAGACTTCAGGAGTACAGTGTGAACAGCTCACTGAGTATTTTCCCAAAAAGGTACTCTCGAGTGGACTGTTAAAGAATATGGTTGTTGATTTGACAAATGAATTAGGATGTGTGAATTCTAAGCTAATAGATGATGTTATGTTTGGTACAACAATGCCACGGCAAAGTGCGCAGAGTGGACAGTATGAGACTTAAGATGGTATGATTAGCACTAGTAGCAATGTTATTGTGAATAGTAGCTCAGGAGTAGTCCTGAGCAGGCAGACATTATTGGAAAAGGGCTGTGTAGCCACCACACCACAGGGTGTAGATAGGGTGAAGTCTTTACCCGTAGTAGAAGAAAGTAAACACTGTGTTGCAGAAATGGTACACAATGATGTAGCGAGTCTTATCCAGCCGGCAATAGGCAATCTTGACATGCCTAATAGTGATCTAGAGAAGCAAGATTTTGAATATTTAGGCAACATTATGGAATTGCCATCCACTGAGGTGACATCTACTCCAGGAACATGAATGGCAATGTCCTCTGGTTCAGGTGGGCACTCCATTGTTATGGTCTCTACTTTGGTGCCTGTTGGTAAGGGTAATGACTCTAATGACTTTGATGCTCAGAGTGCTTTGAGGTGGGAAAAGGCTGTTTATGGTTTTGTGGGAAACTGCACAAACACTGAGGGAGGTGACTATAAGGTTATCTCTGAGCCCAGTGAAAGTGTCAATGAATGCGTTAATGAGAACAGTATGACTTCTGATGACTTGTTTAATGCTTTTGAGAATCTGATGAGAAGATTAGTAGCTAAATGTGAGAGCTTGGAGCAAAAATGGATATTCAAACTTTATTCCTGCACAGACATCTTAATCTTGATCGTAAGATAGTCAGCCTCATTACGACTATTGCAGAATGGGTTAACAGGTGCTGCTCATGGTGGCGGTGCTGTTAAACCCATTCCGCAATATTACGAGGTTCCCTCGCGGGACCCGATGTGGATGTCTGGTTTTACCAGACGTCCAGAGCGGGTCCCGCGAGGGGACCAGGGAGCTAACAACAGGCTGGTCGTAATCGGCCCATTGTTAGCTCCCGCACCCATTCCCATTGAGCCCTATGGGGGCTCCAATGGCAATGGGGAAGGTCCGGGCCCGGGTTCTCTGAGGGAGGAATTACTGGGCCCTCCAAACTCGGAATGGCCCCGTAATTCCCCATTTAGGGAACCCAGACCCGATTTTGGAGGCAGCCCTGGCGCCAATAGCGCCATGGCTACCTCCAAAGTCGTAATGAGGCCCAGTATGTAATCGTGGTACGTGTACATCTCTCAGTGGATCTGCAGTGCCGATTGTATTGGATCCAGACACTGAGATAGAGTGAGATCCCGCTTCTATGAAAGTCCCTGATACAAGTAATACGTCTGTTGTACAAAAAGTAAAAGCAAGGAAGAATCTCAAGTCAAGCAAGCATTCATGTATAGTAACAAAATGAAATGGCGAAAATACAGGAAACATGCAAATATGCCGGTGATGGCTATAGATGCTCCGCACCAAGAAGTGGCACAGGCCACGTTGGAGCCCAAAATAGATATGTCTAGGCCTAATAGTCTTGATACGGCAGTCCCGGTGGTACCTCAGGACACCAGATCTTTGCCAAATGCAGATGGTGCCTGCGTGTTGTTGCCTGGCTCATCCTTGGGGCCTGGAATATTGGGTGGGCATGTGGCCCCCGCTAAGACACAAAGTACTCTGAGCAACTTATGGCATATTCAATATACCTCCACCGTACCCACTGCTGTAGGTAAACGTACTGATGCAAATGGATAATGCTTTGCAGGTAAACACATTACAAATGCATCAAGTTTGTCATGAGGCTAACCAGCCGCCCTTGAATAGAGCTACTGTGTTGTGCATTCTGCATTCAATAGTTCCACTTATAACTATTAGATTTCGGGATATAAAGATCATTAATCAGGTGGAACTGGCTGCAGAAGTACATCTCAAATGTGTGGCTCTTTTCCGACACTACTTTCATGTATGCAATGAAGTATGAAGTTGATCTGTTAAGACTGAGTTATACATGCAAAGGGGTGTCAATACGGTCTATAAAACTACGTCCTCAGTCGGCACAAAACATGTGCACAGATTACTAACCCAAGAACTATACAACTAGCACTTGCCGCAGCCGTTTGTGAAGATGGTAACACTACTGAACTGACGGGTAGCGTGACAGTGAATCGGGCTAACGGGAACATGAGTAAGGCCCATGGAGCTGTCACCCAAGAGATAACTAATAATGGCAGTGGCTCCCTTTGGTCTTTAATTCCCATTTTATGACTGGGCTTCGATGATGTTGATGAAGTCGACCTGTTATACCCTGGAACACCAGGGGACATGCCCATTTATTGGATGCTGAGGGTCTTGTATCTATTTTAGATCATTTATTATTTGTAGCCCTGCAAGAGACATGGTGCCTCATCACGAGTTGGGTTGTAGCCCTTAAATGCGGTGGTATCGGTATTACCACCACATTTAAGGGCTGGTCCTATCGCGAGTTGGGTGCTAAATTGGCTGTTTTACCTGCAGCTTTTTTCTGGAGCTGAAAATCCCTGTTTTCGGCTGTATTACAGCCAGCTGTATTAGCCTGCCGTATTAGCACTGAAAATTCCCCATTGGATCCAATGGACCCAATCAGGAATGGGGATTTACTGTTAAGGCCCAACCCGTGATCCAGTGGTAATACCACTCACTGACCAGACGGTGCTAGGGCTATTACAGTCGGCGGTATTACAGCCGGGAATACTCGTGATGAGGTCCATGGTGCTCTAATTCTATCCAATTCGATGGGCTTAGCACAGTACAGCAAGTAGCAGTAAAAGGTCCAAAAGGGGGACCCAAGGGAGGGCTAATCAGATCAGTGAGATCCCCATGCGCTGCAACTATGTTAGGAGAATCAAAAGTAAATGTACTGACTGCTCTAGTAACCTATCGAAAGATAGTGATACTACTGCTAAATGTCCATGATCCGCCCAATATGTCCACCACTAAAGCAAATACAAGTGTGGTCGATAATATTCTTCAATTGGATGGGCATAACTATCCTGTGTGGATCGCCAGTGATTTTCATGCAAACATTGGAACAGTAATGATAGAAGGTGGGTGCATTAACACGCACATGTCTTTGCCGGTTACATCCTGTGAAACTAATAGACAAGGCAAGTCATGGACATTTTGTTACAGCACAATTTCATCAAGCTTAATGGGAGTACTGCGAGTGACTCAAAAATGGCATAAACGAGAGTTGATGGACGATCTGCCTCCACTCTCGATTATGTTTTTGTTAATGCCAAAGGCCTCGTGTATTTAGTTGACATGGGCATTGTTAGTAGAGATAAGAGTGATCATTTTCCTTTATGCACTCTCTTGGCACTACCAAAAGTTAGTAACAATTCTCCCACTTACCATCAGAACGGTCAATTGTTTATGAATGGGGGTCAGACTCAGATCCAGTGGTTAACACAATAAAACCTACGTTTATATCAGATGGATAGCTTGCTGAAAATAACATTGCCAATCAAATAATCCCAAAGTTTTGGGAGATGGTGGCCCTTATTAGCAACCATGTTCAACAGCGAAGGACCTAAATATCTACCCTTGAAAGATCAAATAAGGCTATGAATAATAGATGTCATAGCGATAAGTCCATTAGCCAAGCTAAAAAGCTCATAGTGAAATTGCAGTTTCAGCATCTTACACCCAAGTGGGAATAGCCCCAGAGCGTGTCTCTGCCAATGTACAATCCATTAAGAATGCTTATAGACGTTGGCTTCCCCACTATCAGTTCAGCTGTGAAATCAAGCTGTGGCTACAAATCACCCAACTTGTTCAGTCACGCAATTATGGGAAGTGATCCGTAGTTAAAAAAAAGAGACCTTTTGATAAATTGTATATCAGAAAAAGTATGGTCCACACACAATGCATCTACTTTGGGTTGCAAAGGCATTCCTATTACCGATGAATAGTTGGTCCTGTAAGGCTTCTGTTCTAGATATAATGGATATCATTGAACATTTGAACACTTCCCGTGCTGCAGGCCCTGACGGCGTGTGTAATCATTTACTAAAATTAGCTCCTGAACTATGGGCCACCACCCTTCACATGCTCTTTGCTGAATCGGTGTGATTGGTATTATACCTAAGACATGGAAGGTTAGTCATATTCTCACTGTCTACACAAAGGGTGCATGGGATGAACCTGTCAATTTTAGAATGTTAGCTATGCTGGAAATCCCGGCGAAGATATTTGCTTGTGTTCTGTTACTTGAACTGAATGATTGGATAAGTTCTAATGGCATACTACCAGCAAATGAAATTGGTTTTGGGCAAAGGTCTAGTACTACGCACAATCTCCTTGTATTGACTTTTGCCATTGATTACGCCTGGAAAAGGAGAGAGTCAAATGTATATTGTTCCTTCATAGACTTTTCAGCCGCTTTCGACTTGGTCCTCAGGAATTGTTTATGGCAGAAGTTAAGCGCATGGAACATGCCTTTGGGTCTATTAAAAATGTTAATGCTCTTGTACACTGATAAATCTGTATGAATTAGACTGGACGCAAAAGGGAAATTGTCGGCTGTAATACCAAAGAGTTGTGGTGTTAAGCAGGGTTTCATAGTCGCTGCAACCCTGTTTAATTTGTATTTGGCAGACCTGCAGCAGGTCTTCATGATTCCTGCAGCCTGCCCGGTAAAGGTGGGTATTTCCTTTGCGAGGTGGTTAGCTTATGCCAACAACTTGTTACTGTTGGACGATACCCCCACTGGCTTACCGAAGTTGCTGGACGCACTGGCTGTTTACTCTATGCTAAATGGGCTCACAATAAACATTAGTAAAAGTAAAGTTATGATTTTCCCAGTAGAAAAAAAATCACACAAAAAATAAAAATCGTGTGGAAAATGGATAAGAGCCACTTGAACAAGTCCATACTTATAAATACTTGGGTGTCATAATAGACAACAAGCTAAGATGGGACAGGCAATGGCATTCGATTAAAGAAAGACGCCTAATATAAGCCAATGCGATCAGCGCTTTTATTGGGAGGAATAATGGCTATTCTGTCTATGCTGTCCTAATGTTGTACACATCAAAAAATCAAGCAATGTTCTTGTACGCTATTGAAATCGAAGGGGCACAGGTACTTAGCTTGTGTGAGGAAGTTTGCGGTATTGTTGCTTCGCAAGCTCATGCAGCTTCCCATAAACACATCTGTTTAATATTTGTATCTTGAATTTGTGATTAAGTGCTTTGAGTCAGAATGTATTAGTTGAATTGTTTAGTGCTATGAAAACCGAATGAGATTGGATAATGCAACAATTGTAGTATCACATGTGCATGCCTTTGAGAGAATAGATAATGGTGCAGCAATGGGTACGTTGGGCAAGATTACATTTATGTATGTTAAAGGGCCGTAGGTTTTGTCCAATCCTCAGAGTATAATGTTCATCATCAGTTTAAGGGTTGGCTTAACAAGAGGCTGGCAACAGCCGGTTATGAACGCCATATTGTGGAATTAGCCAAAAAGTCTCACAGTGGCCCTTACTGTCAATACAGGATGGAATGTGAAGCTAGCTCCAAAAATATGATGGCCTACCCTAGCCCTAAAACTTTCCGATATTATTTAATGATGAAATTCAACAATTGGGAAGCTCTGGAAATAAAGTCCGGGCAGATGGGACTGAGCAGATCTATGCATATGTGTCACCTATGTGGCTGTGAGGTCATCGAGTCCCTAGAACACTTGATCTTATGCTGTGATAGCTTATTACAATTGCGGTTGAGGTATTTGAAATCTTATGATAATGCGTTGGACACAAGTGATCTTTAAATTTGTGGCATAATTATATGAAAGGTGATGACTGCAATCATATCCATTTTATGGTGTTATTTTACTTACAAATTGTTGACATTTTAAAATGTTTTTAGTAATTGGCAATTTGCATTAGAAAATGTTGTGATTATCATGTTTTTAATGTTAATGATTTTAATGGATTATGTTTGTGATTGTATTGTATTTTATGGTGTATATACACAGCTGACAGGCTAAAAGTATATTAATAAATACTAAATACTGAATAATATTGGTAAGAAGATGTCAGGGGTGATCGGGTGACCTATCATGAACTACTTAATCTATTAAAGAATGTACTCATCTAAACAAAACATTATATTGGAGTTTTGTTGTTAATACAGGAAACTAATCATACATAAACATAGGCAATGGCTGCAGTATGCACCATAGAAGTACAATATGTTTAATATTTTCATTTTGAATAGTAAAATATTTAATGTTACATCATCAGAGTTTTGAGTAATGTTAAACATGTCAAAAATAGCGAACAATTCAAGACTTACTACAAACTTGTATAAGTATATACATATGAAGACCCGAAATGCATAAAACTTAGAGACACATACAGGGAAACTATAAAGTAAGGGAGACATAGACAGCATCATCATTAAATGTTAATGGCATTACAGTTTATCTTCATGTATACAAATTAATTGTGTGTTTGAGGCCTGCTCATTTCCCCATGTACGTGCACCATGAGCTGAGACCAAACCCTGAGGAAAGTACTTTAAGAACATATGACAAGGTTAATGTCTAGATATATAGCACCTTTTAAACTTTGGAAATTGTCATTGTCAGTAAAAACAAAACACTTGCCTAATCATGTCAGTAAACAAAAACAAGTAGCCCAGATATGTGATGTCATCAGTGATGTCTTCAATGACATTTGTGATATCATCTTTGATGTCCTTGGTGTTCGTTTTAGCAATGCATGGTGGTGGTGTGAGTTATGGTTGCTTAGCTTACCATAACTGGCAAATTTCTGAGTTTTTTTTTGTTTTACTTGTAACCATAACGTCCCTTTAAAAAAGTGTTTTCATTGACTTTCATAGGTTTTTATCAGTGCACTTAACCATAACGTCCCTTTAATAACATTTTTTCAGTAAATTTCATAGGTTTTTATTAGGGCAACTTAACCATAACGTCCCTGTAACAATGTTTTTGGAGTGAATATATGCATATGATTACCAGTTCCTTGGGATATACAATGTCCTCACATATCTATCTTCAAGGAACATAAAACACAACACTTGACTGATCCTTAAAAACAGTGGTTGGGTTTATCGGATTATTTCCAGAGTCAAATCACAAAACCATTACAACGAAGCAAAGCTCCAAAAGCAAAAAGACCACCAGGCATTCCACCCCTGCCAGGGCTTCGTCAGGCTTTTATTCTATAGTGATTCACAAAGTGTTCCATTGTAACCTTCTCATGTCCAACGTGCATGTTGCATTTTGCCAAACATAGAAAAGGGACTGACACATAGCATTGGTAACTGGCACAAACATGAGTGCTATTTTCGCATGGTGTTCCAAGTATATATTTCCTATTCACATGATATAAACCAGCTATTGATCCCAAAGTGTATCACAGTTTACAACATGCACATTGTCCATCATTAATATGTATTACCACACTATGTGTTATTGTACACTATTTAGAAAATATTTTTTTTCCTACAATGTGGGTTACAACTCCTGTAATATGAGGTGAAGCCTTATACAACACTTATAGAATTTTCTAAAAAAATCAAACAACTATTGGCAGCAGCCAACCCCCAAACCCATATATTGTCTTTCTTTAAAGGCATTACAGCTCATGTAGAATTGGCTGCCTCGACTCAAGTACAAAGGGCTGATGCATGAGTGCAAATTACATGATCTGCAGAAGTGTGGAAATAATCACCCTAGCGGCTGGCGCTTAAACATCCTCCAGAGCATACATGTATATATGCACAAGTGTGCAAAATAGCAAAAACAGAAGCTCATAATCTGAAATTTAGTAAAGTGCATCTATGCAGAAAATCTAAATCTGATACTTATCATATGTTAAGGTATGTATATATAAACAGGTAAAGCCACTATCACTGGCCTACCACATATATATAAGAGAGATTTGTTGATATGTGTATGTGTCTGTTCACAATGTTCAGCCTACTTACCAACATGCTACAAACCTGAAATTTGGCATGTTGGTAGGTTCCGTGGTGTAGACAATATAACAAGTATAACATTTACATTTTTCTAATTTAGTTTTTTAAGTGTTTTTTTAAAGTGGTCTGCAATGCTTGGATAAGTGTTTGTGCCTGTTAGTAATGTTCAGCATACTTCCCAACATGCTAAAATCCTGAAATGTGGCACGTGGATAGGTTCCATGGTGTAGACAATGTAAAAGTATAAAATATAAATACACATTTGTCTAATTTATTGTTGGGGTAAATCTGTGGATATGTGTGTGTCTGTTTGAATTGTTCAGCATACTTCCCAACAAGATACAAACCTGAAATGCATCTATTTCAGAATGATTTCTCCCCTCTTGGAAATCTGCCATTTTGGTTCCTGATTTCAAAAAAGGAGGTAGACAAAATCCAGCATGTCATCGGCCAATATCTCTTTTGGAATCAGCATTAAAAAAAATCAGGAAAATGGTACTGAGTAAAATTATGTAGTGGCCGGATTAGAATGGGATTCTGTTAGAAACCCAAATGTGTTTCCGCGAGTACCAGTCCCTAAATTTATATCTAGCAGTTGTTAAATCACTATCTGGAAAAAAAGAAAAAAACACTTTATGCAGCCTTTATAGATATGAAAACAGCATTTGATGATGTTCATCAGGGGACATTGCTGTTTATCCTATACCAGATGGGAATGCCAGTGGATGTATTTACTCTGCTATTTTATATCCATGAAAAGAACTTTGCATCAGTCTGTATGGATAGAAATGGTGATATCATATTGTCGTTCAAAATAGCCCATGGGGTGCATCAGGGCTGCGTTGTGGCACCTATTCTTTTTTTATCTTTACACTAATGGTCTGACATGTCTGCCTCAGAATCACAAGAAGGATTTTCCAAAAATGAATCGCAAGGGTATCCAAGTCTTATCACAAACAGTTGAGTGTGGAATTTTAGCAAGGACCCCAAAATCATTCTAAAAGCTAATTAATAAAAGTTTGGCAGTTATGAATAATTTGGATTTAGGTGTTAATGTTACAAAGTCTGCTACTTTATGCTTTACCCAAAATTCATATATGAAAGGGAAGGCCTTCTAGGTAAATACCATTCCTATACCTGTGTTCAAGCATTAATCCTAATCGTCAAAGTCATGTGATTAAACAGGGTTCTAAGTTCATACAGGATATAGGTGCAGTTTTAAAATTTGCCACTGGCTCGAAAACTCAACAAATTGAGCTAATGCTATGAGTTTACAAAAGCGAAGTTCAACTCCACGGGATTATATGGCGGCGGGATTTATTACCACAGAAACCCAATGAAATTACTGTTTAAAAAGATTGTTGTAAAAGAGTTCGGAGCACTTCCTTAATTGGCTTCTAATTACACCGTTCACAGAGAGCTGAATTTATCTGGTTTCAAAGATACGTTATGTAGCACACTGAGTACAGAAACCTTTGTGTGACGCATAAGCAAATTGCGCCAAAAAATGCTCAATGCAACGTGCACAACTATATCCACTGATTTACAGCTTGGCCTCTACGCATGCGTGCCCCGTGCCCACGCACCCTGTGCAAGGCTAGAGACAGTGGCAAGTGCAAAGACCAAGAAGGGGGTGGAATATGCAAACGTCCTCATTAAAGTAGAGAAATTAGGCATAACATGGATGTGGGGGGGAGACACCATCCAAATGTACAACCATCCCCCATGAAGTGCAAACAAACTCGTATTTACAGATTCACTTGTGCATCTGTGCAAACTAAAAAGGATATACATTTTACCACCACCCGTGACCAGGCACCATCCAATCCCAGATTAAAATCATAGAGAAACGTTGCCACCATGGCCGTTCCTGCATTGCTCGCATACCTACTGCTTCATGGAAGGAGGAGGAGGGCCAGAATCTACAATACACGCCTAATGATATTCGGCATGCCTGATGAGGAAGTATATGGAACATACCACTTACACCCACATGTCACCCTTAAATTGGTCAGAGAGTGGGGGAATGTCCTGGTGTACCCAACCATATGATCACAGCCAATACCACGCTTGGTGAAAGTCCTAACTGCCCTTCCCTTCCTGGGGACTGGCACATTCCAATGGACAACAGCCATTGTCAGGGGTATTTCACAATCACACTGCCTCAAACAGGTCCTAAGCTGCATCATAGCATGTGTGCACAGCCACATAGACATGCCATGCAAAGTGCAGGCAAGGCAAAGAGTGGCACAATAATTCTATGCAATTACCCACTTTCCATGGCTACTTGGGGCAATTGATTGCACACATGTTGCACTGCAACCCCCACGAGCCAAAGAACATATATATCAGAACCAAATAAATTGGCATTCGCCGAACGTGCAGACCATCTGTGAAGCAAAGGATCACATCATGCATGTGAATGCAATCTATTCTGGCTGCACCCACAACAGCCACATACTATGCAATTCCGCCGTCCACCAGGCACTAGCATTGGGAGAATTCGGCAACAAGTGGCTCATTGGTGATAAGCAGCAAACACAAACACAAAAACGCACTGAAGGGGGTTGCATCCAATACAAACCACCATATCATCACATGCCATGAAAAAATTGATTGTCATTTACATGAGACAGTGCATACCCCATTCCTTTTGACGCATATCCGAAATCCCACCAAACCAGCGGAGGCCCACTACAGTACAACACAAATTGAGACCATAGGCATAATTGAGCAGACATTTGGAGTGTTGCAATCATTGTTCCGCTGCCTGGGCCATTCAGGTGGAGTACTGTTGTATGCACCAGCGGTTTCATGTAAAATCATATTTTCATGTTGCATCTTGCATAATACAGTCACACGTCGCAGCATACCAATAGAGGTGCGTAAGAGGTTGTGACTGCAGCCACAGGCAGTAAGTACCCTTACCATAAGCAGGCCAAGGGGTCAGGGGCCAGCACATACACAAGCAGCTCGTCCAGACTTGGTCACATGAATAACATCCAGTGTGAAAGACACACCAAACCCACATCCCTGATGGCCCCTGATGATATGATATGATAATGATATGATATGTCATTTATAACGGACCTGTACACAAGTGTTTCTAGGCCTGACAAGACAAAGTGGGGGAAGGCAGAGGAAGGACAAGACAAACTATCTCACTAGGCCTTGTGTCATTCAGATTGTGCAAGTGGGACAGTGCAAAAAGTGCAGGGGGAAGGGAGAGTGGGGAAGCGCCAGGGAGAGGGAGGGGAGAGGGAAGGGGAAGTGCAATTAGAGCAGCAATGCTCTGAGTGAGTGCAGCCAGGACACCGCAGCTCTGGGTAAGTGCAAGGTGGCAGGGAGCTGTAGTGGTTACAGTTACAGCCCCAAAGTGTGCCGTACTCCGGAGGCAGTGCAGGAGAGACTGATCATGGAGAAGCCTGGTACCCAGTGAGACTCTGGGGGTAGCCAAGCAAACAGTTGGTGCAACAGGCAGGTAGGTCAGCAGGGAAGAGAGAGAGAAAGAATGCAGAGGAGAAATATATGGCCTTGAGCAGCCTTCAGAACTTCAGGTGGTCCGGATCAGGTTTGAAAGGGGCAGGGAGACCATTCCAGAGGAAGGTTCCTTCAGAGTATTGATATCTACCCCCCACTCTCTGCCTGGAGAAGCAACTGACCCTCAGAGAGTTGGAGGTAGCTGAGCAAAGGGCTCGAGAAGGAAGTTATTTTGGAAGAGAGAGTTAGATGTAGTGCAGGCTCCTGCCCCAGAAAGCCTCGTGGATGATGCAGAGGGTCTCGAACTTGATCCTTACAGCCACCGGGATCCAGTGGAGATATTTCAGGGCTGGAGAGATGTGGTCCCTGGGCTTGAGGCCAAGGATAAGTCTTGCAGTCCTGTTCTGGATTAGTTGCAGAGAGTGGAGGGTAGAAGAAGGCAGAATGAGAAAGAGGCTGTTGCTGTGGTCCAGCCTAGAGAGAACCAGGGCTCGGGAAACAGTGAGTTTCTGTAGGAAAGTAAGAAAAGGAAGAACACCTCTGAGGAGGTGCAGCTGGAAATGGGCCTTCTTGGCAAGGTCTGTGATGTGAGGAGAGAAGGAGAGAGTTGAATCGAAGATGACACCAAGGTTTTTTTACCTCAGAGGAAGGCAAAGGAAGAGGGCACAAAGAGGGCGGACAGAGTGAGAGATTGAAATCGAGAGCAGGGGTCCCAATGAGAAGGATCTCTGTTTTACTGACATTAAGGGAGAGATTGTTGGAGGTGCACCACTCCTGAATCGTGGATACACAGTCAGGAATGAGTGAAAGAGGAGAAGAGGCTGAGGGGAGCCTGAAGGGGAGCTCCATGCCATCTGCATAACACTGAAAGTTAGAGGAGAAGGTAGAGATCAGGAGGGCCAAAGAGGTCCGGTAGAGATTGAATAGCCAGGGTGAGAGGATGGAGCACTGGGGAACACCTCATGTTGAAAGAGAGGTGGTGGAGAGAAAGGATCGAAGTTGGATCTGGGAGGGTCGGTCCAGAAGGAAGAAGGCCAACCACTCAAGGACCTGATCAGTGATGCCCAGGTTCTCATGGAGTTGATTGATCAGGATGGCATGATTGACCGTGTCAAAAGCAGAGGAAAAGTCAAGGAGGATGAGAACAGAAGGAAGGCTGGAATCAAGATTAGAGAGATCTTCATGTTTGTTCATTAGAGCAGTGTCCATGCCTCTGGCTGCTCTGAAGCCAGACTGATGGTCACAGAGACAACCAACAGATTCAGTGTGGAAAGTAAGATCTTGTGATTCTTAGGTGTGTTACCAATGACGATGATTAAGCAATTTGACACACTAGGGGTGCTGTACCCTCTACATAGCTCTATCCTTTTTGGAACGTGGCTTTGCAGGACTGGTGGCAATGAGGTCCCTCTCAAGGGCCTCTGGAAAGTATATGCATCAGGTCTGTGGCCTGGTAATCATATGGTTGCGCTCGACAGTCTGATAATAATTATGCTCCGGATCGTTTCTCTTGTGAAATGTTGCACTGCACTAATTCGTGTCTAGGATGAAATGATGGGTTCAAATGTTTCAGTGTTTTAACCTGATAGGAGTAGTAGTAGTTTGTCATTTAAATAGCACCCTTATACCATTAGCATGGCCTCAACGCGCTTGTTGTGGGAATGCCCTTCAGGGCGGGAGTCCAAGGTATGGGAAAACTGTCCGAAATAATAGAATGAGTGTGTGCATTTGGCCAAGATGGGGAGTCAGGTGGGCTGGCCGAGCTCCAGTAAGCTACCCATGAAGGGCAGGCATGTGGATGGGTGCTGAGAGGTAGTGAGGAGAGTGCACGAGTGCAAGAGACTTGTTGTGTGTCCTGGTAGATCACATTTTTTGTTGTGGATCGTAGCTGTATTCTGATGGCAGAAATGTTCTGCTTTGTGTTTTAGTCTAATGTATGGAGGCAAATGCGTGCAGGTGATACATTACTACATACCTTGAGGCTCAGTGAGAGCTTTTTCTTTGATGTAGCTGTGTGATCAGATAGTCCAATCTGTTGCAAAAGGATAATTTACCTTGGCCAGCAGAATATAATGGGAAGACATAGACTGTGGCAAGACCTAGTTGTCATGAGGTAAGTGTGAGCGGGAAAGTTCTTCAAGTTGCTGGAGGGAATAACCAGGTGTTGAGGGCCTTTCTGAAGGAGAGGTAGTCTTCATCGGAGTGGGTGTTCAGTGGAAGGGAGTTCCAGAGGGTGGGAGCTTGGACGGATCAGGAAGATCTGACAATTCTTGTTGAGTTGAAAGAAGAGATCACAAGGAGGAGTGCAGGGCCAGATCTAATGTTTCTGATCAGTTGGTAGCATTTGAGCTTGTGCTGGAGGAATTCTGTGGCTGTCTTGTGGCGGGCGCGGTGTGTGATGCACATGGCCTTGAAAGTCGCCTCTGAGCTGATAGGGCGCCAGTGGAGCATTCTAAGCTCTTATATCTTGCATCCATGACATTTTGGAATGACACTTTTTGAACTATTTGTATGAATTTGTAAGGAAATATATTTCTCGAAATGTAACGGCACCTTATGCTACTGCTATGCTTATGCTGCTGCTATGCTTATGCCGCTCTTATGCTCCTGCTATGCATATGCTATGCTTATGCTGCTGCTATGCTTATGCCGCTCTTATGCTACTGCTATGCTTATGCTGCTGATATGCTTAAGCTGCTCTTATGCTACTGCTATGCTTCTGCTATGCTTATGCTTCTGCTATGCTTATGCTACTGCTATGCTTATGCTGCTGCTATGCTTATGCCGCTCTTATGCTACTGCTATGCATATGCTATGCTTATGCTGCTGCTATGCTTATGCCGCTCTTATGCTACTGCTATGCTTATGCTGCTGATATGCTTAAGCTGCTCTTATGCTACTGCTATGCTTCTGCTATGCTTATGCTTCTGCTATGCTTATTCTACTGCTATGCTTATGCTGCTGCTATGCTTATGCCGCTCTTATGCTACTGCTATGCATATGCTATGCTTATGCTGCTGCTATGCTTATGCCACTCTTATGCTACTGCTATGCTTATGCTGCTGATATGCTTATGCTGCTCTTATGCTACTGCTATGCGTATGCTATGCTTATGCTTCTGCTATGCTTATGCTACTGCTATGCTTATGCTGCTGCTATGCTTATGCCGCTCTTATGCTACTGCTATGCGTATGCTATGCTTATGCTGCTGCTATGCGTATGCCGCTCTTATGCTACTGCTATGCTTATGCTGCTGATATGCTTAAGCTGCTCTTATGCTACTGCTATGCTTCTGCTATGCTTATGCTTCTGCTATGCTTATGCTACTGCTATGCTTATGCTGCTGCTATGCTTATGCCGCTCTTATGCTACTGCTATGCATATGCTATGCTTATGCTGCTGCTATGCTTATGCCACTCTTATGCTACTGCTATGCTTATGCTGCTGATATGCTTATGCTGCTCTTATGCTACTGCTATGCGTATGCTATGCTTATGCTTCTGCTATGCTTATGCTACTGCTATGCTTATGCTGCTGCTATGCTTATGCCGCTCTTATGCTACTGCTATGCGTATGCTATGCTTATGCTGCTGCTATGCGTATGCCGCTCTTATGCTACTGCTATGCTTATGCTGCTGATATGCTTATGCTGCTCTTATGCTACTGCTATGCGTATGCTATGCTTATGCTTCTGCTATGCTTATGCTACTGCTATGCTTATGCTGCTGCTATGCTTATGCCGCTCTTATGCTACTTGTATGTGTATGCTGTGCTTATGCTGTTGCTATGCTTATGCCGCTCTTATGCTACTGCTATGCTTATGCTGCTGCTATGCTTATGCTGCTGAAATGCTTATGGTACTTCTGTGCTTACACGACTTCTATGCCTATGCTGCTGCTGTGCTTATGTTATTGCTGTGCATGTGCTACTGTGGTGCTGAAGTTATTGCTATGCTATGCTGTTGTTATGCTTATAATACTGCTATGCTTATGATGGTGGTAAAAATTACTGACGCTAGGGTACAAATAATACACACTAATACGGTATCCACTTGCTGTACACTGTTGTGTTGCATCCCAGGTAGGCTTGCACTATATATATTTTAATAATTATAATTATTATTATTATTTTTATTATTTTTTTGTGCTGTGCCAGCTCACCACCGTAGAAGTCTCAAACCAAGGTGCATTAGGTCCCCTCCAGGGATAACAGGACCTGTGTCTGCGTAAGCTGCACTAACCGGAACATTGCGGAATGCAATGAAAGAGAGGTGCACATGTAAACAGAGGTGTGGGGTATGACAAAGCAACGTGCTCATCTTGGAAACAGGACCACGCAAGCAGCAGAGGTGCGTTACCCAGCCCTGTGCTTAGAGGCCTGAATCCGGCGTGAAGCATAATATGAATGCCCAATGGCCACGTTTATCTGGGTAGGTGGAAATAGCTGTATATTGAACATACGTGGTCTGGGTGTGGGAGGGGCTCGAGATGTGCGTGGTCTATCCTAAGTATATTGTGCACATGGTTGACCCGGGTCCTTCTAATGGATGGGCTTTTGTTAAAAGGGCCGAATAAATAGGCTTCCCGAAGGCAGTGGACACATTCCCTGAGTATATGTGTTGCATATAAGGTGAAATAAATGAAACAGTTATGGCAGATATGGACAGGCTCTTCTCCCCAGGCAGGACACGCAGTACACATGGGACTGCATAGCTGTACATGGGACTGCATAGCTATACATGGGAATGCATAGCTATACATGGGAATGCATAGCAAACACAGGACTATACATGGGACTGCATAGCTATACATGCGACTGCATAGATATAGATGCAACTGCATAGCTATACATGCGACTGCATAGCTATACATGCGACTGCATAGATATACATGCAACTGCATAGCTATACATGCGACTGCATAGCTATACATGCGACTGCAAGATATACATGCGACTGCATAGCTATACATGGGACTGCATAGCTATACGTGGGACTGCATAGCTATACATGCGACTGCATAGCTATACATGGGACTGCATAGCTATACGTGGGACTGCATAGCTATACATGGGACTGCATAGCTATACATGGGACTGCATAGATATACATGCGACTGCATAGCTGTACATGGGACTGCGTAGCTATACATGGGACTGCATAGCTAAACACAGGACTATACATGGGACTGCATAGCTATACATGCGACTGCATAGCTATACATGGGACTGCATAGCTATACATGCGACTGCATAGCTATACATGCGACTGCATAGATATACATGCGACTGCATAGCTGTACATGGGACTGCATAGCTATACATGGGACTGCATAGCTATACATGGGACTGCATAGCTTCATACATGTTTCACGACGTTACACACCAGCTTGATTTGGGGGCATTCAAGCATTCACCCTTCGCGAGTGAAGCCTTTGCACTGAGCTCAGCCGGGCACTGTTGCTTTGCATTGTGTGTGCCTAAGTGCAGCACTAGAAAGGGGGCACTGAAGTCTAATGCACAGATTTGGCTTTCATTATGTTCTGGTGGTGGGGGGGGGTGCCGGGTTACACTCAGGAAGGGCTCAGCGTGGTAGGCCCTCTGCCTTGCAACCCACACTGGTGCTGTGCTGAACATCACGCTTCAGGCAGGATTCTGGGCAGAGGCGTTGCTAGGGAGTGGCTGAGGGGGGTATAGCCCCTGGTCTCTTGGTTGTAGCCCCGGATAAAAGCTCAGGTTCTACAGCCAAACGGCTAGCTAGCCCCGAGTCCCGATAATCCCGATATTAGTGTAGCCCCAGATCTTTTCCAGACCTAGCAGCAACACCCCTGATTCTGGGGTCATTGGCTGCTGAGAGGGAAGGCATTCACACGTGATCACAACCATCCCCGAGGACACCTGGTCCTGTGACAGTCTCTCTTCAGCAGTGCAGGAAAGGGTGGGGGGGGGCAGGTTTAATGGCGGCAGCAGGCTGGCTGAGTCCACTTTGAGCAGTACAGCATGCGAGTAAACAGCTTGACACCCGCGCCACTGTTCGTTTGGGAAAGGCGACATTTCATATCTGACTGGCTGCAGCTCATGCTCCCACAGTCTGGTGCAGCCATGGGGGGGGGGGGGTCGTGAAAGCATGCAGGGACAGCCCACACTTAGCCCCAGTGTCTCCATCTCCCACTAGCACCTCACAACTTCCATCCAAGCTCACGCCCCCCCCCCCCTTTTGTGTCTTATCATGCAATCCATAATAGGACACACATAACCGGCATACCCGTTACAGGGCACATCCACGTCACGAGGTGGTCCTTGGCAGTGGGCTGATGGCATATCCCCAGGAGGCCGGCCATGAGTGCCATGCCGAGGAGACCGGCTGATCCTTTTTTTGCACGTGCTAGGGAGGCCGGCGGAGCACTTACTGGATTCATGGAGCTGACGACGGAAAAATCAGCTAAAAATGGAGGAGGCAGCAGGTTAACCCCTGCGGTGTCATGCCGCCAGGACCTGGAACCATCCCCTGGGGGTCAAAAGGCGAGGGGCGGAAAGGCGCCAAAGGCCTAATGGGCCAAAAGCCCGCGAAGGGCAGAACAAAAGAAAATGGGCGGGGACATCAGGATTTAAGCAGGCGGGACCGGGGTGCCAGGCATCTCGCTCCTGCACTGGGACCCGGTCGCCGCCTCGCTGATGGAAGAAATTTCGTTTCCAGGAAGAAGAGTTCGCGTCGGTTCGTGCTGGTTGCTGATCAGGTTCCTGTGGCTGTGGAGGAGATGCAAAGGAACAGGTTCGAGCGATGGAAGTGTTCCTGCCAAGGCGAGGCCCGGAGGATGCAGCGCTCTCGTGAGGAGATGGGAGTGCGGGCCGTGGCGGGGAGGTGCGTAGGTAAGCAGGGGGGAGTACGTTGCCGTGGGAGCCGCCGAATGCGATGTTCCCCCCCCCGCAGTTGTTATCACCCTTACTTGGTAGCGTGAGGCAGTAGGTTGTGGGGGCGGTTTTAAAAATGGTGTGGGGGCACGGGGGCCGGGAGGCGTGCAAACGGCAGCTCGAGGCGGGGGCGGACACCACGTTATTAGAACAGGGTGTAGAGCATGGGCCGACCAGCAAGAGGGTCATGAGCGCGAGATGCCCCTCAGGGATACGAAAGTAGAGGGGCGAGAGTCAAGTCATTTAAAGGTTTTAACTGCCAACAGGTTCTGCAGTTGCATTTGTTATCGCTGGCAAGGGCCTAGGGAAGGAAGAGGAGATACCCAGCTGTTGGTTTATCGAGTGCAATTAATGTATGGAATACCGGCCGGATAGCACAGGGAGGAGAGCGTAGCGTTGTATAAATGCTAAATTATGAGTGTGGGGTGGTGTGGTGTATGGAAGGCTAAAGTTATGGGAGTTAGGACAAGCGTTGGGTTTAAAGCCCCAGTGCGCAGCACTGCTGATTGTGGTTTGGGAACCACGTTTGTAACGGAACAAGAGAGATTATTAGAGTATGGCATTTTCACGGGGCAGCTGATGTCAGGAAAGGGGTAGCCGGTCAAGTGGCACAGCGAGTAGAGCGCTCGCTTCGACATCCGTGCAGAGCCTGTTAACGCAGGTTCGAATCCCGGCGGGGCCAAACTCAGCTGTTCAGCCGAAACCGAGGGTTCGTAGCGCTAGTTAAAAGCCAGTTATTACTAAGCAAGAAGTAAGTATAGTGGCGCCGGGTTCTGATCCCGTGAACAAGGTGTCAAGGTTGTTTCAGGGTGGAAGCGGGCCGACTACAAATGTATAATTTAAATGGGCCGACGAAATACAGATGAAGTAAACGGGCCGACTAAAAAGGTATACTTTAAAGGGGCAGAGCAGTTGTTATAAAAGCAATGGGGCCGTTGGTTCCGGTAAACCAAATTTCGGCGCTACGTTGTGGGAGGTTAGAACATGAGGTAGTAAGGCCCACCCAGCACGGTGGGGGGGGCCTTACGGGCAGCGATGTGGAGGGGATATATACATTTATGCTCGGGAAACGCTTTGTTTTAAGGCGCGGCATGCATAGCGCAACAGTAGCATTATAAGGAGTTTGGCCAACACTGCAGGGGTAGGGGCAGGAGAATGCCGCCATGTTACAGTAGGTTTTTGTATTGGGCTGGAACGGTTCGCCGCGGTGCGAACGGGGGGTGCAGTAGGGTGCAAGTTGGAAGTGATGCGCACACATGCGGGGAAGGAGAATGCCTGGTACAGGAAGGGAGGGTGCCTCCATGTTTGGGTTAAAGATAAGGCCGAAGGGGCACAACGGTTGGGTGTCAAGTTACCATAAGACCAATGGGAGAGGGCGCCATCAGGGGTAGGACAGGTCGCATGAGGTAGCTGGGATGCAACAAAAAGCAATGGCGGGTGCCGCGGGGAAATGAATTCGAGACGACACTAAGGGACTCTGTCCGTTATAGGGGGGAACACCTCGGGGTTGGTAATGGAGGTGGCGCAAGGAGCGTTATGGCATGTCGCGGTCATGATAGATGGGGTATCACTGAAGGGCGCCGGAAACACTATGGCATTGCTGGACCATTGCATAGGGTGCACACCGAGGAGGGGTTAAAATTGGCACCATGAGCAGTATGGCGCAGATATATCGGGGGTGAATTGGGCTTGTCTAAGGGTGGGTCCGCTAGCCCACTGCAGCATAAGGCCGCAGGAGTAACGGAGAACTCGGGGATTGTGGCGGTCAATGTTAAGTTGGTGCGCTGAATAGGGCGGCCAACCCCAACATGCTGAGTTGTGAGCGCTCAAGCCAGCAACCAAATTAGCCCACAAGGGAAGAGGGGATCTTACGGTAACCGAAGGGTTATGCGGGGAATTGAGAGCACGGGCAGCGTGCGAGTTTTGGAAGCAGGACGGCGCAGAGCAACGAGGGGT
Source organism: Ambystoma mexicanum (assembly GCF_040938575.1). Classification (NCBI taxonomy): domain Eukaryota; kingdom Metazoa; phylum Chordata; class Amphibia; order Caudata; family Ambystomatidae; genus Ambystoma; species Ambystoma mexicanum. The sequence goes on along the minus strand of NC_090932.1, from coordinate 26,234,006 downwards.
GTTGGGTCCAGCAGCAACCTTGGATTCAGGGTGGTTAAAGGGGTTACTGACGGTACACATTTGTTCATGCGCAGGGGGTTTGTTCCAGAACGCATAGAGGGGGGCATTGCTATGAATGGCTGCAAAAGGTAAAGGGTTGGCGCACAGACCAAACACTGCGTCGCACTATAGAGAAGGGGCTCAGATGGCACCCAAGGGCCGACATGCAAGGGCTCTACTCGTATGCCTAGGTTTGGGCGGCGGTTCCCAACAGGAGGATACCGGCAGGCCATTGACCAGGGGTTGGAGCGCAGAGGTAGAGTGCAAGAATCCATAATCTCGTTGGCTGGGTTGGTGATTGGATTCTTATAGGAATACGAGGGGATGCGCATTCAGAGTAAGTAGGATACAGGATGGCATGTGGTTCTATTGGGTCATTTTTCTCATGCAGCGCAAACGTGCGGAAAGGGTGGTACAGGGCGTCCATCGGGCAGGGCGAGGCCAGAAGGGTGGAGCTGAAAACAGTAGGGTGCAACACCCCTCTCAGCACGTCCGGTTGGGAAAGGAGGTGAAGGAGGTTCTCAGGAGGGGGGCAATCTGGAGGGAGGACTGGGCGAGCAGGCAGGGGCTCGAACTGCTCCCTAGCCCTCGGTGTCCCGGGGTTTTGACGCAATCCTGAGAGACCGGTGGTGTGGCAAAGCATGGCCACTGGAATGGCACACGGATGGATCACAAAGGGCATTACCCTGTCGGAGAGGACAAGGCAGATGATGGGGGTCGGGAACAGCACCCCATCAGCCTGGGTCAGCTGTGGGCGGGCAGGCCGCTGGGTCCATGACGGGAGAGCTTTGGCCGGCGGAAGGAAGGGAAAGGTCCCATCTGCAGAGGAGTAAGAGGGGGAAATGGGCCGAACATGTCAAGGGAAGGGGAAACCTCCCATTTCCAAGTATCGGTTGACTATATCAAGAACGAAGCTCGGGCAACCCGTTAAGGGGTAGGGGCCAGGAGAATGGGGCCAACACGATAAGGAATATGGAAAGGTAGAGCCCGCCATTAAGGAAAGGAAGGGATAAGAGTAAGAGAAGGGGCAATGAAGGCAGGGTGGTTTTGGAAATCAAGCAAAAGGAAGTCAGCTCAACCTCACCCGCCAGGAATGGCCCTCTCCTAAACAGGGGAACTCCTGCAAGGGCAGGCTGAGCCAGGTTAAATTGATTGGGAAGCTTTTGCTGGATAAAAAGTGGGGAGGAGCCTTTTTGCGGGTGCAGTAGGAGGAGCAAGGGGAAAAGATGGCAGGGGTAGGAGTGTCCCGGAACAGGCCCACCCTTGGTTAAAGCAGAGCAAGACGGAAAGGTGGCAGGGGCAGGGAAGTGTCCCGGAGCAGGCCAGCCACGGCTAAGGCGGAGAGGGGTGGCAGGGGCAGAAGTGTCCCAGAGCAGGCCCTGCCTGGTTAAAGCAGAGCGGGATGGTAAGGAGACGGGCGGCAGGGGCTGGAGTGTCCCGGAACAGGCCCACCCTGGTTAAGGTGGAGCAAGACGGAAAGATGGTAGGGGCGGAAGTGTCCCGGAGCAGGCTCGCCCTGGTTAAGGCGGAGCAAGTTGGAAAGGTGGCAGGGGCAGAGGTGTCCCAGAGTTGGCCCACCCTGGGTAAGGTGGAGCAAGAAGGAAAGGTGGCAAGGACAGAAATGTCCCGGAGCAGGCACGCCCTGGTTAAGGCGGAGCGAGTTGGAAAGGTGGCGGGGGCAGAGGTGTCCCAGAGCTGGCCCACCTTGGTAAGGTGGAGCAGGAGCAGGCCCGCCCTGGTTAAGGCGGAGCAGGTTGGAAAGGTGGCAGGGGCAGAGGTGTCCCAGAGCTGGCCCACCCGGGTTAAGGTGGAGCAAGATGGAAAGGTGGTAGGGGCAGAAGGGTCCCCGAGCAGGCATGGCCGGAAGACAGCAAAAGTTGGGGAGATGGTCTTCAGGTTGTTGCAAACGATATATCAGACACACAAAATATAAGTTAACCATGCCGTTCCCTCCTGTTGTCACTTCACAGCAGCACAAGGAAGGAGGAAACGTACCGTGTAGGTAGTGGGGCGCGCATGCATCTCAAAGGCTAAGGCGAGCTGGACTCGGCGGCGGGAGGCGCCGATGGCCGGCGAGGCAAGAGGGAGTGGCACGGGGTGCCAGGGATGCAGTTGGCGCAGCTAGAGGGGCAGCTATGGAAATTGCTGAGTAGGCGGCAGAAACCGGAGGGTTGGTAATACTCCTGGGAGGGAACGACCTGACCAGCCTGGGGAGGGGTGTCCGGCTGAGGGACATTACGAGATCATTGCAGGAAATAGCAGCACAGTTGGGCGAAACTGTAGGGTCGGAAGGGATTCCCCCGGCGCAAGGGAAGGGGGCAGAGAGCCAGGCAGTAGTTGAGAAGGGAAGAAGGAGGCTGAGGGGGGGTGTTGCAAAATTACAAGGGCAGGGGTCCCCGATCAGAATAGGCATGGCTTGAGTGATGGGGAAACACCCGAGTACTTCCTATCGGACGGTGGAAAACTTGTCCACGAACGAAACGGAGCTCCTTTTTCGGGGACATCTTTAGCAAATTACTGGAAGGGGAGTAGGAGACAGGAGGAAGGGGAGCCACAGTGGGCGAGAACCCACTCAGTGGCGTGGCGGTGTTTGGGCAACCAAGCACAAATGATAGACTCCGGACGAGCCAGAAGGAAACGGAATGGGTCTTCGCTCTTCCGGACCAGCGCCTCTTGGGGGCCTAAACGGCGGGGGCGTCTGGTAGGGACAAATAAGGCTCAGCTTCCCCCAAAAAACAAACGGCGCTCTCCCCACCCACGGACACCTGCGCGGGCAGGATTGGAACAGGTACATTGGGTCGGGGGAGTTGGGGGCCTACGGTAACAAAGAGAGGGGGAAGCAAAGGAAGTCCGGCAAGCAAACGCCACACGGGCAGAATGAAGTTCACAAATGTGTACAAATAATTCTGTTGTCATGGAAATAAAACTGCGGCCAAGGTTGCCATTTGAAATTCTGTGTCATGCCAATTTGTGGGGATAAGGAGTAGTGCATGGGGGTGCATGCGCAAAGAATAATTGGCAGTAAAGGCAAATGGACGGCTGCAGGGGTTATGGAGCTGACGACGGAAAAATCAGCTAAAAATGGAGGAGGCAGCAGGTTAACCCCTGCGGTGTCATGCCGCCAGGACCTGGAACCATCCCCTGGGGGTCAAAAGGCGAGGGGCGGAAAGGCGCCAAAGGCCTAATGGGCCAAAAGCCCGCGAAGGGCAGAACAAAAGAAAATGGGCGGGGACATCAGGATTTAAGCAGGCGGGACCGGGGTGCCAGGCATCTCGCTCCTGCACTGGGACCCGGTCGCCGCCTCGCTGATGGAAGAAATTTCGTTTTCCACCCACCCACCCACGAAATACAAGCAAAAGAGCAGGAGACCTGGGGTGTTGCTGTCGCAGGACACCCAGGCCAGGATGTGACAAGTTGGCGGTGTTTGGGCAACCAAGCACAAATGATAGACTCCGGACGAGCCAGAAGGAAACGGAATGGGTCTTCGCTCTTCCGGACCAGCGCCTCTTGGGGGCCTAAACGGCGGGGGCGTCTGGTAGGGACAAATAAGGCTCAGCTTCCCCCAAAAAACAAACGGCGCTCTCCCCACCCACGGACACCTGCGCGGGCAGGATTGGAACAGGTACATTGGGTCGGGGGAGTTGGGGGCCTACGGTAACAAAGAGAGGGGGAAGCAAAGGAAGTCCGGCAAGCAAACGCCACACGGGCAGAATGAAGTTCACAAATGTGTACAAATAATTCTGTTGTCATGGAAATAAAACTGCGGCCAAGGTTGCCATTTGAAATTCTGTGTCATGCCAATTTGTGGGGATAAGGAGTAGTGCATGGGGGTGCATGCGCAAAGAATAATTGGCAGTAAAGGCAAATGGACGGCTGCAGGGGTTATTGCAGGCACTGAGGGCTCCCCACTGCCAGCAGCGTGTCTAGACTGTGCCGTGCTAGACTGTGCCGTGCTTGTGCTCCCGCTGGCAGGAGCCACTGCCAGCAGCGTGTCTTGACTGTGCCGTGCTAGACTGTGCTGCGCTTGTGCTCCCGCTGGCAGGAGCCACTGCCAGCAGCGTGTCTAGACTGTGCCGTGCTAGACTGTGCCGCGCTTGTGCTCCCGCTGGCAGGAGCCACTGCCAGCAGCGTGTCTAGACTGTGCCGTGCTAGACTGTGCCGCGCTTGTGCTCCCGCTGGCAGGAGCCACTGCCAGCAGCGTGTCTGGACTGGGCCGCGCATGTGCTCCTGCTGGCAGGAGTCACTGCCAGCAGCGTGTCTGGACTGTGCCACGCATGTGCTCCCGTGTCCGCATGTGCTCCCGCTGGCAGGAGCCACTGCCAGCAGCGTGTCTGGACAGTGCCGCGCATGTGCTCCCGCTGGCAGGAGTCACTGCCAGCAGCGTGTCTGGACTGTGCCTTGCATGTGCTCCCGCTGGCAGGAGTCACTGCCAGCAGCGTGTCTGGACTGTGCCTCGCATGTGCTCCCGCTGGCAGGAGTCACTGCCAGCAGCGTGTCTGGACAGTGCCGCACATGTGCTCCCGCTGGCAGGAGTCACTGACAGCAGCGTGTCTGGACTGTGCCTTGCATGTGCTCCGGGTGGCAGGAGCCACTGCCAGCAGCGTGTCTGGACTGTGCCTTGCATGTGCTCCCGCTGGCAGGAGTCACTTCCAGCAGCGTGTCTGGACTGTGCCTCGCATGTGCTCCCGCTGGCAGGAGTCACTGCCAGCAGCGTGTCTGGACTGTGCCTCGCATGTGCTCCCGCTGGCAGGAGCCACTGCCAGCAGCGTGTCTGGACTGTGCCACGCATGTGCTCTCGCTGGCAGGAGCCACGGCCAGCAGCGTGTCTGGACTGTGTCTCGCATGTGCTCCCGCTGGCAGGAGTCACTGCCAGCAGCGTGTCTGGACTGTGCCTTGAATGTGCTCCCGCTGGCAGGAGTCACTGCCAGCAGTATGTCTGGACTGTGCCTCGCATGTGCTCCCGCTGGCAGGAGTCACGGCCAGCAGCGTGTCTGGACTGTGCAGCGCATGTGCTCCCGCTGGCAGGAGCCACTGTCATCAGCGTGTCTGGACTGTGCCGCGCATGTGCTCCCGCTGGCAGGAGTCACTTCGAGCAGCGTGTCTGGACTGTGCCGCGCATGTGCTCCCGCTGGCAGGAGACACTGCCAGCAGCGTGTCTGGACTGTGCCTTGCATGTGCACCCGCTGGCAGGAGTCACTGCCAGCAACATGTCTGGACTGTGCCGCGCATGTACTCCGGCTGGGAGGAGTCACTTCCAGCAGCGTGTCTGGACTGTGCCGCGCATGTACTCCGGCTGGCAGGAGTCACTTCCAGCAGCGTGTCTGCACTGTGCCGTGCATGTGCTCCCGCTGGCAGGAGTCACTGCCAGCAACGTGTCTGGACTGTGCCGCGCATGTGCACCTGCTGGCAGGAGTCACTGCCAACAGCGTGTCTGGACTGTGCCGCGCATGTACTCCGGCTGGCAGGAGTCACTGCCAACAGCGTGTCTGGACTGTGCCACGTATGTGCTCCCGCTGGCAGGAGTCACTGCCAGCAGCGTGTCTGGACTGTGCCGCGCATGTGCTCCCGTTGGCAGCAGTGCTTTGACAGCAGGGGAGTGTGCGCCAACGATTTTACCCACCATCTCGGCAAGGGATCCTCCTCCTTGTGAGAGCAGATCATGGTTGGGCATCGGGAAGGCCGACGTCCAGTAGGGCTCAATGACCCGGGGTACCTCGCTTGCATCGGCTTCATCAACAGTGGTAGCGAGCTTTGCCACGCCGGCAGCGAGGCAGTGACAGCCTGTGTCCCTTAGATGTGAAGCATCGCGGGGGGTGGGGGGTATTGGAATCCCATCCTTGTCGCCAGATGTTGTGGTGCTCAGTGGTGCCGTGCCACGCTCATGAAGGGCTATGCAGGGCAGGCTCTCTGCTCTGCAAGTAGAACTGGTGTGGCGCTGAAAAACACGCTTCAGGCAGGAGTCTGGTGTCATTGACTGCGGAGCGGGAATTAAGCATTAACACGTGATCACAGCTGTCCCTTTCGGTGACATGCTGTGATCACTCGGACCGCAATCAGGTGACTCGACACGGGGCACTAGTTGCAAAACGGTGTTTGTTTATTTAAATGCAGCTGTGCATAGAACACTGAAGTGAGATGCACTGTGCATTAAAACCAATGTATGCACAGGTTCATACTCACACAACCATTTCTCTCCCAGCAATCCCTGCGCACTGTACCACACTGTACCACACCGCATCAACACATAAACAGCACCTACAGCACACGAGGTCTCGCGCGATCCGATACTTGCACCAAAGCCCAGCACCCGGTGCACACCGAGCTGAAGCTGCCAACAGCACACCACCTCTCCCACTCTCCTCCTCCCCTCCTCCCAACTAACCCTACCCGCCTCCTTCCTGTTTACAGAACCGCCAGAGCGCCTGGGGACCAATTCCGTTAGGTACAATATAAGTACCTATAACATAACATACATACATACTACAGTTCCCGCATAGAAAGAGGAGCAGAGGGCCCCCGGGCCACGGGTACTCCTTCCCACCTCCCAATGAACCTAGCTTGGTTGGGTGCATTGGTGAGGGGGCTGCACACAGAACTTTTAGCTGAGATAAAATGTTATATGTAGATTCCTTGTGTTATCTGGGGTTGTTACTGCATTAATGATCTGTTCTAGCTCCCCGAGAATGGCTGTTCGTTTTCATAGCACAGTACATGGCTCACGAGACATGCCCGGGCAAGAGACTGCAGCTGCTGTTTCGCCCTTGTTGGGTCTCAGGAGAGGACCTCAAGCCCCCAATTATGGGAGGTGAGAATGAAAAGAGCTGCGCCTGACAGCTCTCGTCAGCTCTGAAATCTCTATAATAGGAAACGACGCCGCGAGTGCCCGCTCCAGCCTCTGTGATGAGAACACGGCGCTGGAACAAGGGCTGTGACAGTGAGCGCCCTCGGCTGGCACCCGGGGGCGCAGCAGCTGCCTCCTAGGCCATTTAGAGGTCACATTGAATAAGGAGTGATGATGTCTGGAAATTACTCAGGAAATACTTCAGTTTTGCAAACTCTACAGTCTCTGCCTGTTTATTTATTTTATTTTACATCTGTAGAGCGCGCTAAGCCAAGAGGCGTCGAGGCGCTGTTGCAGTTCCAGGAAAGAGCACTGCTGAGATCGAGCAGGTAGGCCCTGCTTGGAGACACAGGACACTGCTGAGGCTGAATATTCCTGGCACGATCCTTCGAGAATCTGGCAAATGCCAAGTTGCAAAACTTCCCACAGGACAGATTCCTGTTGGGTCACTAATTTCCCACAAAATGGTTCCTGTTAGGGTAGTGCCGGAACCCACCTAAACTCGAAGTCCCTCAGCCCATTCTTTTCCCTCCGCCATCAAAGACACAGGCCTTTTCATTTTTGGAGAAACTATTAAGAGTTTATTGAATGCATTCTGGCCTACAGAAAGGAATAGATAGAAAATAGCATGTGCCCAAAAGTAGTATGGTTTAGGGGGCAATTCACCTTTCCACGAGGTCAAAACGTAACGGCAACAGAAAACGTTGCGGGGGATGGGAACCAAAACATATAACCATGCCTACAACCTGATAGCAGCCCCTCCCCTTATCTTCTCACTGTCTGGAGTCCTGCCCATCGGTCCACCAGGTGAGTCTGTTTACCGGTTGACCTCTCGTGCTCTTCAACCTCCTCCAGTATGATGAGTTGCAGCACCCTACGCCGGCGCCAAAACTGCACCGAGCCTCAGCTATCTGCATTCTCTGTAGACCTTCCCAATCCCGTTTGCTCTTTGAGGAACAGCTCCTTGAACTTTTAAGTAGCATCTCTAAAGCTAATTCTCCAGTACTCATGACGGGTGACTTTACCCTATGGGCGGACGATCCTACGGAGTCCTCTGCTGTATCACTGCTCTCCTCTCTGAAAGTCGCTGGTTTTACCCAACTGGTGAAAGACCCTACTCATCAGGCTGGGCATACCTTGGACTGGATTCTAACGCATAACGTCCACAGCATTGCAACTAACACTTTACCCTGTCCATAGTCAGACCACTGGTTCATTAATGCATCAATTATATTATCAACCGCCCCTCTCAGAATGGACACGAATCCCTGGGGTAATGGTCTTTTGTCGTGACACTAAGAACATCTCAGACTCCGCTTTCTCTGCTGCCATTACTGGTAAACGTGGCCACACCGGAGCACGTGAACATTTCTCTGACCTGGTCCCCCACCTAACAGCTGCTATTAAGGAACTATTGATATCCTTGCCCCCGAAAAAACCAAGCTATTAAAAACTGAAACTATGGAAAAAACAGGCTTTAACCCCTTAACTGCCATGGGAATTTCCCCCCGTAAAAAGGCCTTTTTTGGTGATTTTGGTATGTCGCCATTCAATGGCTTGGAACTTTTTTTTACATGAGATATCTCGGCCAAATTTGACCCCTTTTTTTCCCACATGTAGAAAATGTGTTTTTTTTCTTCAGAAAATGACAATAAAATGATGTACAAAGAAGCCTGTGTTTTTTTCCTTTCTTAGTGCTAGGAACAAATGTTTTGCTCTGCTGAATTCCCCATTTTCCAGGCTTTAAGGAAAAGGTTGAGTGGAAACCGAAAAAACATATTTTGATATGGTTATCAACCGTTTTGTGAAAGGTAGGCGATTTTGGCCTTTTTTTCCAATAGGACATGCGTGGACCGAATGGAAAAAAGGGTAGGAAAGCTGAATGGGAGGACAGAAAGGCATACATTTCTGAAAAGTAGACAAAATTCCAAGATTAAGAAGGGCTGATTTGCTTAGGTCAGGGAACAACTATGTGGGGAAAAATTCCATAGTTTGGGGAAAAATCGGGAAAATGACAGAAGAAAAGGTATGTGGTAACATAGTTGGCCCGGTACGGCAATGGCTTCTGTGAATTTTGAGAAAAACAATGCTCGGCTACACTCCCCGGACTCATCCAGTTAGGAAATCACACATTTTCTGTAATGTTTCACAAAACAAGCAATACCTCAAGCCAAAAACGGAGCCATGGTGCACAGGATTTTTATGATAATGGCCTAAACAGACGTACTTAGCATGTGTAAATAGGGAAGACAAATGTGGTGAGGAAGGGCAAGCATACATTTTTTAAAAGAGCATAGGCAGATCTTTTGAAGGGTAGGTGACTTGTGCAGGTTACAAAATTGTATCATTCCTAAAGCAGCGACTAAATGTAGGTCGCATTTGGGAAATGAAAGGGTTGTGTGACAAAGGGCACTAGCAAATGTGTCAAAACGTTAAGATGACCACGCAAACACAACAAATGTCATACCTTCCTGCGTTCCTGCAGGTGTCCCGATGAAAATGGTACCTCACATGTGTGGGTGCACCTACATGGGTGCAAAGGGAAAATGCTAAAACACTGGTAACCCCAAGTGTTTCGGCAGAGCAGATGTTCAGGAATTTTGCTCATGAGGACAACCTACAGATTTGGGCCTGGGATGTCGAAGCCAGGAAGGAAAACAGGAAAACCCATGCACTTCCAAAAAGAGGACACCTGTGGGAATCCACAGAGGTCGGACTTGCGCGAAACAGTGGGTGGCCAGAGTAAAATATCTGAAACACAATTTTCACACATTTCCCCCTGCCCACCCATGGAAACATGCCGCCAACAACACCTGTCCTACCTTCCCGCGTTCCCACATATGTCCCGAGGAAAACGGTACCTCACATGTGTGGGTGCACCTACCTGGGCGCAAAGGAAAACGGCTAACCCACTGGTAACCCCAAGCCTTCCAGAAGAGCAGATTTTGCTCATGTGGACAACCTACAGATTTGGGCCTAGGGTGTCGAAGCCACCAAGGAAAACAGGGAACACCATGCATTTCCGAAAAGAAGACACCCGTGGGCACCCCACTTTCCACTAAAAACATCCATGGTGGTTTAGTGCCCCCCCCACACCCACCCAAAACAAGTTAGTGTGCCATCTGCCTCCAGGGTGGTAAAAAACATACTGCCCCATGCATTGAGGGGTCAATCCAATATTTTCTGGTGGTCCACTTCCCCCACCACAAATGGATAGGGGGGCATTTCAGGTACTCCATCATAGGGTCCGATTGCACTAGCATACCCCGATTTTTTAATCCTGTAGATATTTGAGTCACTTTAGGGGCCGCACTGTGCCACCCATTTTCAAATGCAGTTTATATAATTTTCAGCTTAATTGGAATGTTCGAAGTCGTGCTTTTCTATGTTTTTTCTGTGAAATGTATTTAAGAACTTAAATAATTTAAATAATAAAGCACATTTCTCTCCATCCTTTGAAGTATTCTGTGCTCAAAAGTAATCTAATCTCCAGACGCCTGTATCCAAACTGCACTAAACTGATCACGTATTGGGTATTGCACTAAACTGATCACCTAGCACGTATTGGGTATTGCACTAAACTGATCACGTATTGGGTATTTTGTTTTCCTAAAGAACGTTGTTAAATGCTGATCTAGAATGTCTAAATTCATCTTATAACACAACATTTGTGAAACTGTCACGCTGGTGATGCTTCTTGGATGTCAAACCGTGTTCATCAGTTGCGTTCATTGACTTGCTGCTGCTCGTTAGCTTAATTCATCCGAATTCTGCATGCACTTCTAAAAAATGGTAAGATTTATTTTAACATGGATTGAGTTTATATGCCCGTGGGGAAAAAAATCATGTTTAACCGCAGGCAATGACAAATGTATTTCTCAATATTGTCTTTGATGCATTCACGTGTTTCGCAGGCCTAATTGGTGTATTACATATTTGGAAGAGACTCACAGAATGTTAATGACTGCAAAATAGATCCAGTGCGGCACAACCGGAGTGCATGGCGCCCTCACACTGGCCTGCGTGTTGCTGAGCACTGCTGAGCGGCTTCTAGAACATGTGTTGTTCAGAGCGGATGAGGGGTGGAGGCTGGGGGCAGGAGCGGTACCAGGGGCCTGATTCCCACAAGGGTCCCTGCAAGGCCATAAAACAAAATTCACCTTTTATTGGCCAGACTCGTCTGGAGGACAAGCAATGTATTTCAATTTCCTTTCCAATGGTTCCAATTTGATTTGGGGGTTGAGGGATGGGGTCAGTCGGGCTATAATTGTGATACCGGTGGACACATGCTGCTCTTAACTCCCAATACTCTGGTGGTCTGCAAGAAGTGCCTCTTCTGATGCTATGTTTCAAATAATGTGTCACCATTGAGGGTCCTGGCGAACCCTAATGCAATTTTTAGTCCTAAACATCGGGGGCCTGTATCAAAGAATCTGTATGTATTGCCACCTTGGCATGAGCTCTCCATTTTTTTGAAAGGATTGCACTGGAAGCAGTGGTTCCCAGAGGGATAAATAGGGGCTTTCCTGGGCTGGTCCCAAATGATTCTTTAGGGTGAAACGCAGTTCCCAGATGCCGATACTCACAAGTCCCTGTCCTTGAATGAGTCACTAGCAACCCGGCTGACAGTAATGTGGCACCAATAGGTTTTGGTCAGTATAATTGTTCCTTCTCAGAGGCTTTCATGCCAAAACTAGGCTTATATTTAGATTTCCATGTACCCCAAGGCTCTCAGGGTACACTATCACACGGTTTAATTTAGAACAGAGATGCCAGCTGTGGAAAAGGACAGGACGTGATTGTTAGAACTTTGGGTACCAGAAGGCTGCCTGCAAGAGTTCACTTGCCAGTAGGTGACTCCAATGCTGCCACTATGGTGCATCTATAGTGGGTGTGAAAGGTGGTCTCTGCAGAGGTACATGTTTGCACTATACATCTCAGTAGGGAACGCTGTGAAAGTGGGGTCTCATTAACAGATCTCACTTTCAGAGATAGTATTACTAGCGTCATTTTATACTTACAAGTCAAGCACTTCCACCTTCACAGATGGCATTATGTCACAATGACCTTCCTAAGAGGAACCCCAACTGGTGCACTGCTCGGCCTGCAGTGCTGAACTCAAACACATGCCTATTGATCACAGGAAGCAGTACAGGGGTAGGGTTATAGGCTGTGCCACTCAGGAATGAATTGTGTTAACAGGGCATTTAGCCAATTGTCTATGGAGAACCACCTTCATGGATGCCCAGGCCTCGCCACCCAGTGGGTTTATAGAATATTTACCATGCAGGTTAGGGACAGCTTAGAAGGTATTGATACCAATGTGTGCCAGTTGCACCTGTCTGTGTCTGCAGAAGTAAATGTAAATATAATTATACGTTATGTATCATTGAAACTGTAACCCAGAGGCTGTTAGCCAAAGGCTAGCCTCAATTACCGAACGAAACAAACCATATATTGGTGCAGATGGCACAACTGAAGGTAGACAAGGAAAATCGAGACAGGCTCCCAGATGACCTAGGGCTGTCCACCTAAAAAGGAAGGTGTTTAGTGCCTGGTGAAATTGAAGAAGTGAGCTCATTGTTCTCAGCGGTAGCGGCAGGGAATTCCACAACCTGGGGCCAAAAACAGAGAATCTTCTGTCACCTCTAGATATGAAAACCGAGTGAGGGATATTCAGAAGATGTCTCTCACATTATCACAGTTGTCTCGTAGGATGATATGGCTGTATTAGCTCTTGTAGGTACAGGGGAGTGATGCCGTTGATACATTTATAGACACTACAAGCTGCCTTAAATTTGATGCAACGTCTGGTAGCCAATGAAACTCTCGGCGGATTGGCAATCCATGGTCAGGTTTCCTTAACTTAAATATTAGTGTAACCACTGCATTTTGTGCTTTCTGGAGTGCTGAAGCTGTTTGGCAGGAATACCCAACAGATGACTATTGCAATAGTCTAAGTGGGCACTAGTTAGTGCTTCTGCCACAGATGCATGATCATTGGTTGGTATGTAGGGGAGTGCTTGACGTAGCATTTGCAGAACAAAATATACTGCTGTAATCTTGGCTCCCACCAGAGCTTCACTGCCCAGGTCTTCTTGCCACATACAACCCAGATTTTTGACGACTTTGGATACAACTTTGAGACTCTTAACTCACAATGGTATACCTTGTGAGTTAATGTATGTTGCAGACTACCTACCCAGCTTCCTTAAACTTACGTTAACTGCTACAAAGTTGCTGCCATGCTGGGACCTAAAATGGCAACCAATTTACCGCAATTTCCCTTCTGAAGTTATGCTCGCAGTTGTACCTTAGCAATCCAACGAAACAGTGGCAATAACAGGAGCATAACTGGAGACATTGTTAATGTTTTCATATGTTATGGGGAATGGGAATTTTGTACCCCCAGAATGTGTAACTGTTTTTTGTGAATGAGTTTTGTGAATTGGGTTTTGGATTTGGCGTAACCAGCTCGTAGGCAGTGTGGGGAGCAGCTGAAGGTGGGGTTTCTACATGGTGTAGGTCCTTGGTTGATTTCTAGCTTCTTATGGAGCCCTGTTGGGAGAATGATGATGAAACAGTGAGTCACCGTGTACAACCAAAGGTCTTTCAGAATTCCCCCATAGAAGACCTGGAGGTAAGAAAGTGTACCAACTCTTACTCATCACCTTCTTCTGTAAACTGGCACAGTCACTGTTGGCACAGGCTGCACATTCCCAAACTGAAAGTCAGACGTGTCTGATACTAAAGGTTATCAACCAGCCATGAGGACCCTGCAGTAGCTCCCCTGGAGGTTCTGATGTCTGGAGAGAACCCAAAAGCCACAGTGGGGGAGGGAAGGTCTGAGCAAAGGAACAGGTCTGTATCTATCCAGAGAGACTCGCTGTGCTGCTCTAATAGCTTGTGGTGTGGGATCCAAGAGAAGGAAAGGTGCAGGCTTTTGGAAAGGAAGAGTTGAAAAGTGGAGTTGGGACTGCATACATCGGGAGAATCCATTTTTCAAAATCAAAAACCAAGACAGGCCATCACCATAAAAGTAGGACTCCAATTTGAAAGTGGCTGCCAACACAAAAGTAGGACTAATCGTCAGTAGTGTGGGGCGGGGGCAGACAAAGGTTGTTATTTAGTTCGGAATGTCAAACTTGTAATATGAGGCGCTGCAAAGTGTCCTTTGTATATCACCATTCTGCCGCTTTGGAAGACTAACTAACTTTGGCAATGATAAGATGACTTCTAATCGAGGTCATCTGAATTTGAAAAACGATTTCCTCTATAACAAGCCATTCCAGTACAGCATTAATGCATTGAAATATATTTAAATTAGGTCAGTGAAATGTTATTGACCCTGTTATGCAGAATAATTTGCAGGCAGAGAGCCACTGAGAGTAGTAATCGGAAGTGGAAGTTCTTATCAAGGTTTCATGTGGAGACGTTGGTTTCGAAGATCTCTTCTACCCGTCCACTCCATCTCCCAGCCTCTCAAAAGATATTGCTTGGTCCCCAATTTCTGGAGCCACCAGAGCCAATGCTGTGACCACAAAAGTGATGGGTGGAAGTTTTCGAATGAATCTAAACCACTGGCAATTGCTCTGGGCAACCTTCCACACCACCGTTTTTTAGCCCATCTGCGCCATTGCAAAAGGGGTCCAGCCATGTGCAAATCAGTCAGCAGCTGCCACCACTGAAGGTAGCAGCCCAACCCGAACTGCTAGGCCAGGTCCCCTCTGCACAGAAAACCAAGCAACCCCAGACATGTTTCGGCCTTGTTGGACCTCCTCAGTGAGGTGCAGCCTGGTTCCCTATGGCGCAGCGAGCAAGGGACCGACGTCTGGGCATACCCTCTCTCACATGGAGAGACAAACTGTGACCACAAAAGTGCTGGGTGGAAGGTTTCGAATGAATCTGAACCACTGGCAGTTGCTCTGGGCAACCTTCCACACCACCGTTTTTTAGCTCGTCTGCGCCATTGCAAAAGGGGTCAAGCCATGTGCAAATCAGTCAGCTGCCACCACCAACATGTCCGGGGATGCTTGTGGTCTCGTGCAGAAGGGATGTGACCTAGCAGTTCGGGCTGGACTACTCCTTTGGGGGTGGGACCAAGCCTGATTTGCATATGGTCTTTCCCCTTTTGTAATGGCTTGGCAGGCAAAGAACGATGGTCTGGAGGGTTGCCCAGAGCAATGCCAGTGGTTAAGATTCATTCTAAACCTTCTAGCCATCACCTCTTTTGTTTTGCTATTGTCACCCCGAGTGGGACGGGTATGCCCAGATGTGGGTCCCGTGCCTGCTGGGCCTAGAGACCCAAGCTACTCCTCACTGATGATGCCCAACAAGGCTGAAACACGTCTGGGGATGCTTGTGGTCTCGTGCAGAAGGGATGTGACCTAGCAGTTTGGGCTGCACTACTCCTTTGGGGGTGGGACCAAGCCTGATTTGCATATGGCTTTTCCCCTTTTGTAATGGCTTGGCTGGTGAAGAACGATGGTCTGGAGAGTTGCCCAGAGCGATGCCAGAGGTTAAGATTCATTCTAAACCTTCCAGCCATCACCTCTTTTGTTTTACCAGAGCCAATGCTGACAGCAGCATGACCAGAGAAAGACACGTGTATCTTAAAGTAGGATGGGGAAGTAGGAGCTGCTTCTTCTCAAGGAAAGTAGAGTGAGAACAGCAGCAACAGACACATCCCCAAGGTGGTAAGAAGCCGGGTATTTGGAGAGCTACATTGTCACCACATGAAGAGTCACCATCAGGCTGAGGATGCATTGCCTACGTGGACGGAGGGTAAGAGCATGCAGCACCTGAGCTGGTTCCTGAGGGGGTCTTACTAGAACGTTTAAGGGACAAAACTACTAGGAAGCTGTCAACTTGAGCGGACCGTGCTCATTAACCTGAGCGGACACACGCAGACTCCAATGACTGTGTGACGGACACCGCAACGTGGTGAACCTTCTTTATTCACACAATGAGAAATAATGCCCTACAGGAACCTCTTCCCCTCCCTCAACCCGCCCCCTCCCTAGCCCAACGTCACTTCCCTCAATCTTTGGGGCCCGAACAAGGGCCACCCACATAAAGATGCGGGAGGGCACGGGTTGTGCCACGTCACGACATGACAGCAGCCGGGTCTAGAACTGTGTTTGTTTGTCATATTGTTAATCGTTGCTGTTTGTGCATACTGCAACAATTGTGTTTGCTTAGAAGCACTACCAGTCAATCAGTGGCCAGCACAGAGAATAAAGAATGGCCCTGGTGCACATATTTCCAAGGAGGAAGTGAATAAGGCAATGTGAATGGAAGAGGTGCGAAAGAACGTAATTTCAGTCTTGGATATGCTATTCTAAAGAGAAAGAGGAGCATTCCGAGCTTGATAGCAGATGGAAGAGATAGTCGGTGAAGTTATTTTGAAGTGAATGGTGCTTATTGAACATTTGATTGTTGTTGTGAGAGGTGACCTTAGTGTCCTGCTCCCTTGAACACCCACTACCAGGTCACTGGCAGGTGTACTGGAATTTGGCAACACAAGTGCCAACTCCGGATTTCGTATTCAGGGTATTTACTGTACATCATGAGTAATATTGTATGCCATATTCAATCCATGGCATGGCCTCTGGGACCCCCAGTAAAAACAACAAACGTAAGCATTGTGTTTTAAAAAGCACAAGCTCCAAGCCTTCCTCTGCGCCACTGTGTTTCATGATTTCAAGGGTTCGGTTTGGTGGTTGCTTAGTAACCAAGAGTTTGTGCTCATCCAAGCTTTCACCCAGTTCAGGGGAAAAAGCACACCACACCAACACAAAGCAGCATCAGTTGCCTTGTCTGGAACCAAGGTAAGGTCAAATTAAACAGATATGCATAGTAGGTTTTTGGGATCTGTAAGCTCGCTTTTCTCTTTGCTCTTCTGGGCTCTTGTCTGGGAGTACGGTGTGGAGACTGGTCGACAGAGGAGTTGCTAGGTCTGGAAAAGACCCGGGGCTAAGCTGATGTCGGAACTGTTGGGACTGGGGGCTAGCTAGTCTTTTGGCTGTAGCTCCTGAGATTCTATCCGGGGCTACAACCAAAAGATCAGGGGCTATAGCCCCCTTAGCCCCCCCCCTAGCAACGCCCCTGCTGTGGTCGAGGGGTGGAATGTTGTGTGCCCGAGGTGCCCGTGGGTTCTAGGAGAGACATTTGGAGGGAGGATTCCTGGGAGTGGGAATGGGCTCCTGTTTTGTCTATCTTGCCTGACTTCTGTGTCCTGACTCAGAGCGTCGCGGACCGAAAAGTAAGACGGTTAATGAGCTGCAGTCTTTCTTGAGGCTGTGTGGAGCCAGGTACACAACTATATAAAAAGTGACTAGTGTGGCAGCCCAAAAGTTGGAAATGCGGTCATGGATTCCGGGTTGCTACTCGCTCTGAATAGCCTTATGCCCCTCTATGATTCACCGGAATACCTAAACCATATGTGGCAGCTCACAGCCCACCCACAGACGGCATAGCTAATGGGCCCTTAGAGAGGTCAGCACATACAAACACCACAGGACACCACCACAGGAATGACTCCTCCCTGGTCCGGGGGAGGCCCCTAAGTCACTTCAGAAACTGGCTGCAGGGGGAACACCCTTCCCTGCTACACAAATGTGTCCTAAAACGCATGCCCCTCTACTTGTTGGCGAGAAGGGAGAGTGTGTGTGTAAGCAGTAGTCCTATAGAATGTATTTTCTATTGGTTATGCATTTGGTATTGGAAAAAGAGCACAGGTTAACGCTAACCTTTGACAGGGGCCAAGCTTGCACATTGGAAGGTCTTATCCCAGTAGGAGATTAGGCCCTGCAACCTCCTGAAAATATGAAACAGAGAATGATTGGCTTGGGGAAAAAATATCTATTGTTATACTACTTAGAATTGAGTGGATATCTAATAAAATGATATATAAAAATAAGTTTGATCGCTCCTGTGTTTGGCTACTAGGAATTCACCCCAGGTTTTCATGTTTCCAGTGCAGATGCTTACCCACAAGACCACATAAAGGTGTCATCAAAGCACAGGTCTCCTGTTTGGATTTTGATTTCCTTGGGATATTTCATAAAAAATGGTTGGATTTTAAAGGTGATAATGATAAATTATTTAAAACGCACCTGAACACATATGTTTCTAGATACGACAAGACAAGGGAGGCTATGGAGGGAGGAAAGACAAACGATCTTACTAGGCCTTGTGTCATTCAGATTGTGCAAGTGTGGCAGCGCAAAGTGCAGGGGACAGGGGAAGTGCAAGGGGGGAGGGGAAAGTGCAATGAGGGCAGCAATGCTCTGATAAGTGCAGTCAGGACAACGCGGCTCTGGGTAAGTGCAAGGAAGCGGGGGGCTGCAGAGGTTAGTTACAGCCCCTAGTGTGCAACAGGCCTGGAGGCAGTGCAGAGGAGACGAGTCAAGAGGAGTCAGGTACCCAGTGAGACACTGAGGGTAACCAAGCAACCAGTCAGTGCAGCAGGCAGGTAGGTCAGCAGGGGAGGGTGGGAGAGAAAGCAGAGGAGGAAAGGAAGGTTTTGAGCTGCTTCAGGAACTTCAGGTGGTCCGGCTGAAGTCTGATAGGAGCAGAAATTGGACCAGTGGAACGGGATGACACACAAAATCTTCAATAGAATATTCATTTTAATCAATACACATTGTGTATAATCAATGTATGTATAGTATAAAAAATATAAAAAACAACATCAGTGCATTCGTTCTATCACTGTATCAAACCTATCTTCTACATTCATTCACAGTCTCATGCTAATTCATTCATACGATCATAAATAAAACCAATTTGGCTTTTGAGAACAACATGTGCTACTGCTGTTAACACACAGTCCCCTTTTAATAATAATAATAATAATAATTATTATGAAATAATGTTGTTTTAACATTCATTAATGACCCAGTCCATAGCATCAGGTGTCATATTTAATCTGATTTTTGTTTTTCCAAATAGCACACAGCAAATCGTCGACACGTGTTTCGGTCAAAAAGACCTTCTTCAGGGCGTCGGGCTCAGAGTAGTAAATCCGCCCTTGTTTCGGAAACGTATAGGCCAATATTCAATCCCCAAGTTCCAATTCTAGGGATAGTGAATAGGGCATCGGAATGGATCCTCCACAGGAATCTATTGCAATGTAGGGATCAATCTCCACTTATTCATGCAGAGTGGTGATATCAAGCGGGTTCAACTCCAGAAGCTTGAATGGTTCAGAAAGAGGTAATCCCAATTAGATAGACTACAAACATATGCAGCACTCTTGCTTTGTCCGCGACACGGCGGAAGCTCGTGTGTTCCACAGACCACTTCACCCTTTAGACTACTGTCGGCACGTCTTGCCAGGAACATAAATGACACGGCACATAATCAAGTCTGATAGGGGCACGGAGGCCATTACAGAGGGAGGCACCAGCAAAGGAAAGTGATTACCCCCTACTCTCTGCCTGGGGAAGCTTCTGACCCTCAGAGAGTTGGAGGCAACAGAGCAAATGGCTCGAGAAGGAAGGTATTTAGGAAGAAAGTGTTGAATGTAGTATGGTCCCTGGGCCCAGAAAGCCTTTTGGATGATGCAGAGGGTCTTGAACCTGATCCTTGAAGCCATAGGGAACCAGTAGAGAGAAAAAAGTGCTGGAGAGATACAGTCCCTGGGCTTGAAGCCAAGGATACATCTTGATTAGTTGCAGAGGGCGGAAAGTGGAGGAAGGCAGATTGAGAAAGGCAGATTGAAAAAGAGGCTATTTCAGTATTCCAGCCTAGAGAGAACCAGAGCTTCGGGAGGAAAGTGAGAAAACGTAAGAAAAGAAAATGTACCTCTGAGGAGGTGCAGCTAATAGTGGGCCTTCTTGCAAAGGTCTGCGATGTCAGGAGACAAGGAGAGAGTGGAGTCGAAGATGACCCAATGTTTTTTGCCTCACAGGAAGGTGAAGGAAGAGGGCTCATGTAGGGTGGTCAGAAAGAGAGAGTTAAAACGGATTCAGGGGTCCCGATGAAAAGGATCTCCGTCTTGCTGCCATTAAGGCAGAGATCATCAGAGGTGCACCAATCCCGAATCACAGATAGAGAGTCAGTAATGTGTGAGAGAGGAGAGGAGGCTGTAGGGAGCCCCAAAGAGAGCTGCGTGTCATCCGCATAACACTGAAAGTTAGAGCAGAAGGTGGAGATTAAAAAGCCATGGTGAGAGGTTAGAGCCCTAGGGAACACCACGTGTGGAGAGAAAGAGTGGTGGTGATAAAGAACCCAAGTTGGGTCTGGGAGGGTCCGTCCAGGAGGAAAGAGGTCAGCCTCTCCAGGACCTGATCTGTGATGCCCTTGTTCTCACGGAGTCGGTTGATCAGTATAGTGTGATTGACTGTGTCAAAAGGAGAGAAAGTTCAAGGAGGAGGAGGACAGAAGGGATGCTGGTGTCGAGATTGGAGAGCAGATCTTCACAGGTGTTCAGGAGAGCAGCTTCCATGCCTCTGGCTGCTCTGAAGTCAGACTGCTGGTCATGGAGACAGTCAACAGTTTCAGAGTGGAGAGTAAGCTGGGAGATGGGCAGCTTTTCCAGACGTTTGCTCAGGAAAGGAGTGATAGAGATTGGCCGATAGTTAGCCGGACCGATAGGATGGGCAGAAGGCTTTTTTTAGGAGGGGGTGCACAAACAGTGGTTGAAGAGAGAGGTGAAAGCACAGTGGCAAAAGAGTGATTGCAGAAATCATCAAAGGCTGGAGCGAGGGTGTCAATGTGGTTCTTGATGGTTCTGGAGGAGCAGGGGAATACCTGTTTGGATGATACTTTCATAGATCCGACTTGTCTAGAAACGGGCAGCCTGGCCAGGTGGCCTGTAGATGGTGGCCGCAGTCAGAGAGAGGCCAGGAGAGATAGAGAGCCTGCAGACCAGGCATTCACAGGAGGGAGGAGTAGGCCTGCACAGCCAGCACAGTTGTTGGAAATTGTCCTCTCTCCGGTTATTTTTCTAGGGTTGTTGCTCTTATTGAAAGCTAAATACGCATTTGTCTTGTGCACTTTCTTCCAAAGGGAAAGGTCAATAGAACTAAATGTGTATATTTCACTTTAAGATATGTGCACTTCCTGTGCACATATTAATGTGTGGCAGCTTTTGATTTTTGCTACGAGCAGAGATTTCCACACTGAGTGATGCAAGGGAGCTGTACACATCCCCAGGTCGAAACAACACATTTTACAGCACATTTTGCAGGAATAGGAAAAAAGCAACATGATTTAAACTATCTGAACTATCCAATTGTGAAACAATAAACTGTAGATTCTTGGAGAGTTAAGAAGAAACAATAATGAGGATATCCACCCACCAACCTCGCAAGTCCTTTTTAAAGTAAATATAGCACTACTATTATCAAGTTTACTAGTGCGCCATGACATCTCTCTGCTGCTTCTAAGCACTCTAATACGGATTATGGTCATAAGAAATACAAGCCCCCATACTCATTACATTACCAAATAGTGTGGTATACACATTTAAGAATAACTAGCTGGTAAGATAGATCAGTAGGTTAATTGCTCACTTCTGGAGTCTCTGTGTGTTCTGGCAGTCAGAGGCTTGAATCCTTGCAAGGTCTACTCAACCATATATGCCACTGGCCATATAGCTCCGACATGTATGGTTAATAGTATATAAGGTCATCAGCGTATAGGAGTACAATGCCGTGGCGTCATCTTCTTTGGCTGCCTGATGATTAACCGTGTATGTATTTCCTTTCAGTGTGTATATTAACTTATGATTTAACATGTGTTTGATTGTACTGCCTCTACAAGCTTGACCTTGATATTATGATGAAAGTCTTTGTGATAAAACAAAATGAAATAAAGTGTTCTTTGTTACTTAAGGCAGTGTTTGGCGTTTTGTTTCAGTTGCCATTTCCTTTGACTTTATCCCATGCCAGGTGTATAAGTCATTAACTGATTCTGGGGGGGGCATTACTGGACATTTAAGGATGCACTTTGCATATGAAAGAGGCAACTGGGTATGTAAAGCTGTAACCTACATATGTTGACCATACATGAGCTGCAAGGCTGTAACAGGCATGGGTGGTAGAATCCTCAGAGGCTACAATAGCCACTCAGTAGTATGGCAGCACCGGGCAATGTGGGTCTTTACTTGGCATATGATTACTAGACCTGACATGTGCAGCAATATTTGGTATTATAGGTTTGCAATAAATTGCCATAGGGGGGTAATTTAGCATAAGCATGGCAGTATCCTTGGCTTATGCTGGTTCTACTCTGTCTACTTCAGTCATAATGGGACCCCCTCCAAGGTATATTAGGGCAGTACCATTCTTAAAATGTGGTTGATAACTACAAATTCTTATGTCTGCTTTAGTACCGATTTGGTATTTCATGAAATGTAATCTTTTGTGTGTTTCTATACCCGTCCTTCAATTCAGGTGCTAACCACAGAGTTAAATGTTATGTGATGGCATAGAGGTGAAAGGTCATATTACATCACTTCCTGTGATGTCATCGGGTGTGTGAGGTCAGTTGCGCTACCCCTGGAATTGTGGTGAAATGATGTCCCTGCCTGCACTTCCTTCCTCTGAAGGCCTTGCCGTGGGGATTATGTGGGCTCTTTGATTTGCGATGGGCGCCTTCTGTGTTTAGCTCACGCACCAGCCCATGTGTTTCCAACATGGCCGCGCTGCAGCTTCACTGCGCACATGTCCTGTCCTGATCCTGTTTATATTTCTGCCTGACTTAGAGTGATGTGCCGCTCTGCTCACTAATGAGTGATTAACAGATTGCCAACAAAATGAAGGTCGGCACGACCCTTCCTTCCTGTCTCACAGGCTTTGGCAGAAAGCACGACCGAGCCAGAGGGACACGCTTAGAAAGCAGCATTTTACAATTCTTTTTAGGGGCGACCTGCCTTAAAGTGCTCAATGCAATTCATGGCTCGAATGTTTAAAATATTATGTTGAATTCCTTTGAATGAGTCTAACATATATAGGCATGACGATAGAGATTAAAACTGAGCTTAGAAATGCAGATGTTATTTAGATGTGGTTGGAATCGGCTCAACCCGTTGGGCACTATTGGTATGCATGTATCTTGGGTTGAACCTGATCGATTTATAGGTGCCTATTGGCTCTAATCGGCTTGATCCAGTTAAAACCATGGGTGGCACACAGACTGCAGGCTGCCATTTCCACTCCAGCCAGTAGGAAGCAGCAGCGAGGCAGAATATCTGCTTCCTGTTGGCATTGTTATTCCAGGGAGGGGATGGGTGGGGAAGAGACAGCGAGAGAGGACATACTGCCTGCTTCCTGCTATCATTCAATCTGATCCCTGTGGGGAAAGGTGAAGAAAGAGAGCCTGCTGTCTGGCAGAGAGAGCAAAAGACAGGAAGAGTAACAGCCACATTTTCCAAAATGAGAGAAAGAGATTTTGCACCATTAACTTGCACTGAGTCTCGTGCACAAATCCGTTTCTGTAGGGCAGGAGAGAAAGACAGAAGGAGAGGTTTTAGTAGAGAATTAGTAGTAGTAATTGTAATTTACATATTACCTCGTCCCATTTGTATGGCCTCAAAGCGCTTTGTAGTAGGTACACCCATGGGGACAAAAGAGGTTTAAAATGTGCGTGTGCATTTGGCCAACATTAGCAATTAGGTGGACTTGCTAGGGCTCAGTAAGCAACCCATCCCGTCAGGCATGTGGACGGGTGCTGAAGGAGGTCACGACAGAGCGCTAGTGCAAGAGACTCAACATGTGACCAGCTAGACCAGAAAATGCCAAGGGTTGTTGCTGTATTGTAATGGCAGAGGTGTTGAGGCAAGTCTGGTGTGAGGGTGGAGCTGTCACATGTCCATCTAGACTGAATTTGTCACAGTGGTCTCTGCATTCTAGAGTGCCTGGATGGGTAGCCGTGCCTGAAGCAGATGGCCACCAAAGTGGTGCGTTTATACATACCATAAGGTCGGATGGAGCTTTTCTTCAAACTTGCTGAACGATCTGATTGATTGTCTGTGTAAAGAGAGAAGCTACCCTAATATGCCCTTCTAAGCAGGGTTGGATTGGCCCCTCGGCCTTTCGGCCCATGGCCAGGCCGAAATCATGCCTGGAGAGTGAGGGCTGGTTTCTGGCCAGTTTGGAACAAAAAAAATATATATATATTTTTTTCTCCAAAAAGACTTTCATCCTTCTTATGTTGATAAATGAGTACCAACACAGGTTGGGCGATACTGTATGCATATTTGATCTATAAAAAAGATCTTAAGCGTAAGTGCTATACAATAACATATTTTCATTTGGCCTTGGACGTCTGCTTGGATTCACAGTAATTTAGTGTACTTAGGAACAATGTTATTTGATGCCACTTCCTGTTTGGTCAAGGGGTAAAAAGTCATGTTTCATCGCTTCCCGGGATGTCACTTTGAGGTGGGGTCAAATGACATCACTTCTGGTGATGTCCTCAGAGGTCAAGGTTCATGAGGCGAGGTGTGGGCCACTTTTTTTTGGGTGACCGGGCCTATTTCTTGTCCCAGTCCGACCCTGCTTCTAAGTGCTATGGGCAGGCTACCCACAAAGTCCTCTAAACCCAAACGGACTGACAATCCTATACCATCTTCAAGATGTGGCAGACAGGCTACCTTAAGATCTAGGGTCATAGGATGTTCTAGCACCATAAGCACCATAGACAGACTAGGCGTATAGTCTTACCCTAAGGGCCTCATCATGACTTGGGCAGAGCAGTAAAATGCGGCTGTAATGCTATTACAGCCACATTTACCGCCCTGCTGAATCTCGAGTTGGGTGGAAAGTGGGCGTTTTATCTGGAGGAAAAAATCTACCCTTTCCTCCCATTTTCAGCACTAATTTTGCTGGCACTAATAGCGCCAAGAAACCCTCATTGGGTCCAATGGAACCAATGGGAATAGGGATTTACCTCTCCACCGCAACTCAGAATCCGGCACAAATTGCGCCTGACCGAGATGCAGTAATGCTAATAGCGTTGGGTGGTATCCCCGCGCAATCAGCGCCGGGATACCACCCAAGTAATGATGAGTACCATCTTCTGCGTTCCATAATAGGCTGCCATTGGGCATCTTCTAGTGCAGTATGAAGAATACCTGCATACAACATTATGTGTTACAATGGATAACTTATAGATGTTCTAATTGCAATGGATTGGTTACCATCATACATCTCCGAGCGCCATTGATAGTTTAACATTATAAAGTGCCGCCCAAAGTGTCTGCTCCCAGATCCGTCCAGGTGCTGCACATTGACCACCCTTCATTCCATCTAAGCTTCACTGATATTCTAAGTGAAGTACACGTGCTAACCATTGCAATCTCTTCTAGAGCAGTACATCTGCTAGTCTTCACAGTCCTTAATGTACAACTGTCTTGGACGTAGCTTCTGCTTAGGACATCTATGGATTGGAATAGGACATGCTGGCCTAATACACATTTGTAATAGACAGGTTGTTGTGCTTGAACATGAGATTCCAGTTTCAAGAACATTCTGGGCGCTTTATCAGAAATCCTCTTAAACCTTTGACAGGAGATGGTCTGCCAGTGTGCGTCCTCTAGGTGTGTAGCCAAGGCAGAGGTATTGGATGGCAACATAGTGCAGATTTTGTTCCCGGGGCGGCTATCCTTTTACATGTCTTTGGTAAAGAACCAGCTGCCATCAAGCTGTCAAGAGCTGCATACAGGTAGCCTGAGGGCACCAGTCAGAGCGAAAGAAGGCTAGGTGGGCAGATGTGTGTTCGAGTACACAGAGTGGTCAGCAGTTGGGTGTGTAGGGTGGGCTGCCATGACAATGGCCAGCATCCGCCTGTGGGTTTAAGTAGAAGAGGCTTGTGAATGTTTTGCTGTGTGTATGGCGGGCCTCTGCGACAACAATCGCCATCACCCTGTAGGTATGTGTACACGTGAATTGTTTGTTTTTCAGATGTGGGTGAGGTGGATATATCTGAATGAGTCAGCAGTGATGATAGAAGTACAGTTGGGGAAGAGGGTTTCATGTGGAAGTAGGGAATAGCCAGGGATTGAGGACCTTTCTGAAGGAGAGGTAGTTATCAATGCTGTGGATGTGGAATGCAAGTGAGTTCCAGATCGCAGGGGCTTAGATGGAGATTGAGGATCCTCCCAATCTAGTGGAGATCTGAGGTTCCTGTTGCGTCGATTGCATGTGAGTTTATACTGAGGAATTTGGGTCCAGTCTTGTAGAGGGCCCAGTGAGTGATTCACATGACTTTAAAAAAATGTGGGCATTATGAGAGACTGCCCGCAGGCAGTCCATCGCACGCCCACTATTCCGTGGAACGATAAGTAATAATGTATCCGAGTGCGCAACCTCTCGATGGGGAAATGGCCATGCAAAGCCCCCATACTATCCGCCACCCAAAGGCAGGCATACAGGTACTTGCGCATAGGATTTACTGCACAGAGGTCAGATCAGGTGTAGGATTTAAGGGTGTGGGTATGCAGCCAGGGTTCCGATCTGACTTAAGGGTGCACATACGCAGTGTAGTGAGCTGCATGAACAGTTTACGGGGGTTCGCATGCAGATTTTCCGAGTTATATCCGAGTTACGATAAATCGTACGAATGCTGTCGGGGTGCCCATAACAATTACAGGGGATGCCACGCAGGATCCCCAAGATGAAGGCCTGCTTGCGGTGGACCCCACTCACTGTTTGAAACCTGCATGTATTTGCATCCGGGGGAGCACACGTGGGGGCATGTAGGGGGCATAAACGCAAGTCCTGCCGTGACTTGCGTGTACGGTTATTTTGCGCTAACAATTACATGAGTATGCAGTGCGCACAGGTTTACTTATGCGCACAGGCTCACACAGAATTGATTTTGGCACGCAGGCTTTGTGGGATCGCTGCACACTTTTCCATGGATCAGTGCCCAAGTATGAGGTGGAGGAGGAGGAAACATGTCTAAATGGAGACACTTGGTGTGATGAGGAGAAATGCCTAAAGGGAGGCACTTAGGGTGAGGAGGAGGAGGAGACATGTGTAAATGGAGGCGCTTAGTGTGAGGAGGAGAAACACCTAAAGGGAGGCACTTAGTGTGAGGAGGAGGAGGAGACATGTCTAAATGGAGACACTTAGTGTGATAAGGAGAAATGCCTAAAGGGAGGCACTTAGAGTGAGGGGGAGACATGTGTAAATGGAGGCACTTAGTGTGAAGAGTAGGAGGAAACATATCTAATTGTAGACAGTGTGAGGAGGAGGAGACATGTCTAAATGGAGACACTTAGTGTGAGGAGGAGTGGAAATGTCTAAAGGGAAACATTTAATGTGATGAGAAAAGTCTGATTAAAGAGAGAAAGCAATCAATTTTGTACCATTAACAAATCAATGCACACATTTTAAAACATTGTACAATAAAATCTTTACATTTTTTAGAACAATACAAAGAGAAAAAGAGAAGTGCAGCTAAAAAAGGGTTATATAATTTCACAAATGCGGCATTAATGCATAGAAGGAACTCCATTCTTCAGCTGTAGTTATAATGTTGTGCTTAATAAAATGGCCCCTAAGCCACAGTCTTCAAATATCTATCGTTGCAAATCAGCAGAAAATGTAACAGGCTTTCAGTAGTCCCTGACACACATACACATAGCCTAGTGTTGGCAAGCTAACCGATACACCCCTCGAAGGTAAAACATTCAGTCTCACCATTAAGGTTATTCTTCTGTATTCCGGAGAGCCTAATGCCTGTGGTACTAGAGATATTGTTGTGAATAGGAAATGGCAGAATAACCTGAAGGTGATGTGTGTTACCAGTTGGGTGTGCATTGGACCCCGGCAAGGCTAAACCAGCAAAGTTTGTGGAAATCCTGGTTAATATGAGAATGGAATTTGGTGGGGCCTAAAATCTTGCACCCCTGATCCTCCAGTAAGGGAAATTATTAGCTAGCGGGTAAAAATCAAACTGCACCTGGTCTACTAAACAAACTTGCTCAGCAGTGAAGAAGCAAACAACTAGTGAGCCGGCAATTCCCTATATCTGGGAGCCTGAGAAACGCTTATGGTTGAACCTGGGAGTTGTGAAAAACCTCAAGGTGTTTCACGACCTAGTCTCCCGGGATCCCTTATTCAGCTATTCAGCTGGCCAGAGACGGGCCATCACTGTGGATCCTGACCCTGGAGGTGGACAAGCGAGGGAGGATCACCTGGGTAGGGGTGTTCTTGGACAGTAGAGAGGAGGCATGGAAGGTGAGACATGGTATTCCCCATTTCCTGACAGTTTTTTTTTACCTCCTATTCCCCTGCAACGTTCCAAAGATTAATGTTAACCCCTTAAGTGCCAAGGACGAGCTATCTCGTCCTTGGCACTGGGGAGGTAATCCGCAGGACGAGATACCTCGTCCTTGGCACTTAAAGGGTTAATGGATAGAATGTTTCAACCTTATTTCAGCGGGTGTACATTGATGACATTGTAATCTATAGCAAGACATGGGAAGATAATCTCCTTCACCTACATACCATCATGGGGGCTCTTCATAAAGCAGGGCTCAGCCAACCCAAACAAGTGTAAATTGCCACAGTCAGCTGTAAAATACCTAGGATTATTGGTAGGGAACAGTAGTGTACAACCCCAAATGTAAAAAAGTAAAAGCAGTCCTTGAATCACCAACCCCTAAAACTAAAAGGGATCTAAGAGCCTTCTTTGGTTAGGTTCATCCCAGACATTTCTTATAAAACCTCCAGACTGACCGATAAGCTCAGAAATGCAGAACCACAGAGACTCCAGTGGAAAGATGAGGATGAAGATTGTTATAAAGTAGCTGACTTTTCCAAAGATTTAATTCTTCAAACTGTGCCTGAAACCTCTGCCCAGTCATACTTCAAAAAAGTCTCATCAGACCAGGGATCTGTACACACAGCAAAGTGCATTCTCAATCAGCTGGAAGCCATCACAGCAGCAACAGTTGGTCAGTCAACAATGTTGGAACTTCAGCCTGCACATTTTAAACTCACTATTTATAGCAAAGACAGGATTGCACAATATTTATATGCCCATCAGGACCTTAGTTTAAATACATTGTAATTGGTCCTTCTACTATATGGTCAAAACAACATTCACTGCCCATTTTTTTAAAAAAACACTTCCTGTTTAGGATGACTTACTATTTTAAAAATGAGAAAATGGCGACTCTGAAACACATGACTGATTATGTAAATTAGCAAATCTAAGTAATTTACCAAGTTTCACTTTGACCATGCAATATGTTGCAATTCTAAACCAGAAAAACAGCGTTTGGGTTGTGACACATTTCTAAAGAATTTCACAAATTAGATTAGACCGCCTGGTTCCTAGTAACAATTTTTGAGCCTTTTGTAGCAGATTTTTTAGCACATTTTATATCTACTTTGAACTGTATGCCAGGCACACTTTGCAACACAGCGCTTTGAGAAATACTGCATATTTTTTCTTTTGATGCCAAACACCTCATACTGGCTTCTGTTCAAATACACTCCCCTTTCTGCACACAGCACTTAATTTCTGTGTTTCTCAGTGTTTCCTAACCACGTTATGGGATTCTGAGATATGCAGCCATTTGAAATGGTATGTATGTCTGTGTGTAATGTAAGCACACCCTCCAAATCCCATTCCACCCCAAACAATGTATATTTACCTTGAATAAGGACAGCTTAACAAATCTAAACAGACAATAATCCTGATTTCTACAATGTTGAACCAAGAGTGAAGTATTGGCCCTAATTACCATATGTATCTGTTTACCATAACAGGGGGCGGTGGGGAGGGTAAAGACATACTCTGCAAAACCGATGCTTCCATGACTGGTATGACAGCCTAGAACTCCAAATACTATTCACCAGTAGAAACCTCTTTTCCAGGTAAAAGAATTACTCTGTTTACTCCGTTTTGGAGTTAGAAGCTCTTGCTATAAAAAAGGCCATCCAACATCTCATGTACTATCTATTAGGAAGGAAATTCAAATTAATCATTGATCACTCTCCCCTTGTATGGATACGTCAGCGTAAGGAATCAAATCTAGGGGTTATGTGATGGTTTCTGGACTTGCAGCCTTACTACTTCACAGTGGAACATAGAAAGGGAATAGACCAGGGCAAAGCAGATTTTCTTTTGAGGTTCCCCTTTGAAGCAGTCCCATCCATATTGCATAGGGGAAGGGTATGTGAACAACCTGAAGGTGTTTCACGACTCAGTCCCCAGGGGATTCCTTATTCAGGTGGCCAGGGAAGGGCCATCGCTATTGGATCCCAACCCTGGTGGTGGACAAGCGAGGGAGGATCACCTGGGGAGGGGCTCTTCAGGGAGTGGTGAGGAGACACTGGAATGTGAGACATGGTATCACCCATTTTCTGACAGTTTGTTACCTCGTATTACTTCTACATTTATGGGAAACTACAACTCCCATAACTCCACGCTGGGTGAGACTTTCCCAGGAGTGGATATTGTCAGGACATTATGACATGAATATGGGCCAGAAGCAGGGCTGTGCATTAGCGCCCCTGCTCCATAATTTGTATGTATCCAACCTAGACGTGGCCATAAATTCAGTATCTAATTTTCTTCCACAATTTGGCAAAACAAAAATGGTGTGCTTAATGTACATAGATGATACTGTGATCATGTATAGGACTGAAATTGGGCTACAACGATCCGTAACTGCATTGTCTTCATATTCTGAACTAAATGGGCTAACAATTAACATTTATAAGACAAAGACCATCGTTGTGGGAGTAGGTATAAGGGTATGGGTCCATTCACTTGGTCCTCAGACAATATACGGCTAGAGTCTTTCGTCACGTAAAAATACCTTTGCGTTCACATACAGCCTTCCTTGTCCTTGGCACATTTAGAGCAACAGATTGCAGCAAGATCATGGGGAAAGTGGTTGATTATTATGAGGGTTATTTCCCAAAATGGGGGGAGATCAATTGAAGCACAAGTAATGGCATATAGGATGTCTATAATCCCTAGCATCCTATATGCATTGGAAGTGTTCCCCCTCAAGGCAGGACACTGGTTGGCGAAGCTTGAGGCGTAAATTCTTCACTCGCTGCGGAACCTTCCGTTCACCGTTCCAGTTAAGGCTCTAAGATTAGAACTTGGTCTCTAATTCCTAATATCTATTTGGAAAATTGCCGCCTGCAAATTTTGCACTGACATAAAAGTTAAATGGAGCTCTATTGACTCCCTGGTATACAACACTCAAGCACATAATGTCAGCTATCTAAGAGCACCTGGTTTAGAGATCTGGAACATATGGTGGTTAGATATTGTCAAGAGAATCGATTACCATGTACCGGGATTCTAGATATTCCTTTATTTTTAAGTAAGATAAATGGCAAAACCCATAACTTATTGTTGTGTTTCCTTGAACAGTCTGGCTGAAAAAAGCATACATGCAATATATAATCGCCAGGGTCAATTTGAGGATTTCCCAAGAAAATATTGAATCATGCTTCGCCTTCCGGTGCTAATACGTTTTATACTTTGCCTACGTTTTGATCTTCTCCCTGCACAAGTAAATACTGGGGCCTGGAGGGGAATTAAAAGAGAAGCTTATGCCAAATATGTTTAACACAAGTGGAAATAGCTCGGCATGTGCTGACTCATTGCCCTTCCCTCTGGGACCTCTACCTAAGGGGAAATACCAGATCTGGTAATTATAGATCTGACCAGTTCTGGAGAACTCTATTTTAGGCAGAATCTTATGTCATCATGGCCACGGCACACCATATCTGTTACATAATAAACTAGTTCCTCTGACGTTTATTACTTACTATGAAAAGGTACCTTATAATGATGTGATTTTAATGTAGATATCACATTTTTCTATGTATTGTTTGATTTTAGTGTGATTTTATTCAACGGTGATTTATATGTTTAAATAAAATATAAAAATAAAAAAATAACTCCCCTTTTATTGCTACTCAGCCCGACTACTGAGACTCGGAAGAGGAAGACTGAGACTCGGAAGATGAACACTGAGACTCTGAAGATTACCACAAGTAAAATGCAATGGCCTTGTCCCACTAATAAGGCTAGGCAGGGTCATACACTTAGTCACAATCACACACACCTGCACCTCATGGACCATTTTTCTAACTATAAAAGGTGGAGCACAGAAAGACACAGAGAGGAAGGCAGGGGCCGAGAAGGAATGCAAGATCGATGCAAGACCGGGGAGCAGCTGAGCGAAATCTGCAGAGAACAAGGCCAGGGAGAACGGGACACCAAGATAATGACAGGCTGCGAGTTGAGGCAGGAGAAAGCGTGGCAAGGGAGCCGTGTCTCCAAGAAGCCAGAAGAATTTGGAGAAGGGAGCTGAGTGGCTGGCTAATCCATTTCCTCCATGCACTAGCAAGCTGCTTGTTTCCTTCCCTGGGCCATGAGGCTGCCTGGGAGTGTCTGAGGAGCAGGTGTGCAAGACGCTGACCTCGACGAGTTGAAAACTGAAGGACGTGCAAAAGCAATCACGACCAGTGAGTTCAAAGAAAGGGAGAGCCCGGTTTGTGATACGTGTTATTGTGAAAGCACAATGTTACATTGAAGGATAAAGACAATGAAGTCAAAGCTTGAAAGTATTTCACCGGCGAGGGAGTTGATGAGAAACAAAGTAACGAGAGCGGTGCCGTGTGAGAAGGCACATTGTTGAACGCTTCGTGAAAGATAAAGGAACAGTGAATAATGAAAGTGAAATGTGTTGAAAGCAATTGAAGAGAAGGGCACGAGGGAAAGAGAGCATGGAGGGATCCCGAAAGGCTAAAGTGGAAATGAATGGACATTTTGGTGAAACAAGGAACAGAGTGGCCAAAGGCCCGTCCTAATAAACTATATGCTTTTGTGAAATGAAGAACAGAGTGGCTGAAAGCCTGTTCTGTGAAAACGAGTTCAAGGGGCATGGATAAAAAGAAACCAACCCTGTTGTCAGAGTGGTCATGCATAGGGGTAAGAATACTGTGCGGTTGCGAAGGTCTCTGACAGGTAAACACTGTGAAAGAGAAGTACTAAGGTTGGGGAAGGGTGTGTTCCCCGAGCTCTGAGAAGTGGAGCTGTTTAGCTGGAAAGAGTTTCAGCCGTGTTTGAATGTTTGAAGACAGGCGAGGGCATCCTGTGAAGTTCTGAGAAGTGGAGCTGTTTGAAGCCGGGTCAGGGAAGCCCAAAAGAGTCCTCTGAAGAGAACTGTATTGAATTGACATTGAAATAGGCGAGGGAAGAGATTTATGAGATATCTTTGAACTGTGCATACTACCCACCTTGAAGGAACTTTGTAAGAACCCCATTGAACAGATCTTGGGGAAAGGAGTGGTGGACCACTTCCATTGCCATTCCGACATTCTTTTTAATACACACTTTATTTTCACCCATTTTCACACACTTAGTTATCGTGAAACATGAGGGAAAGTATAGGTTTATGACACAGACTGTTTTCTATTGTTTGACGGACTGACTTGGACCATTTTCTTTTACTTTGATGGTTGCGACTATTCCTATTATAGAATTAGGGCCAGCTAGGAAGTCTCCAACCCCAGTGAAACTTAATAAAGGTGTTGAAACTTGCACCTTTTGTGTCTGTGGCGTTACTTGTGATACCATGACTGCCTCACAGAGTGAATCAGAATAATGCCCTCGGGGGTGTGGGGGGATTATAACGATGCATCCTGACAATCCACCCACAACCAATTGGGAAGAAATTGGTGGTCGCCTGGGAGCGCTTCACAGAGCCAGAACTACGAAGGGCTGTTCACTTGCTACGCTACAATAATGGCTTGAACGTTTCTGATAAATGCTGTTTGACATTTCAGAGAACCTTCCTGAAACTGACTGTCAGGGGCAGACCAAAGGAAAAACAAAACACGAAGACGAAAGGCATGACCAATGCTAAGGGTGGTAGATGTATAAGTGTTTTGCACCATATTTCATGAAAAGACATTAAGAACACTGTACAATCAGCTATGAAAGGTGTGCTGCCTTACAGAAGACTGCTTTGTCCACTCTGTAGGCGAAAAGCACATCAGAACTACGTTGCCCAGCATGCTTTAAGCATGGGCAGCCAATCAGCAGGCAGATCGGTGTGGCACGTGTCACAGCACATGCACGAGCACCAAAGCACGGGGCTTGTGCTCGAGGATCCCCGGGAGAAGGACGTTGACAGAGCAGCTCCAGCGAAAACCACGTGCGAGGGGCCCCGCCCCACCTGATCAAGCATTCGGCCCCTCGCCTGCCTAAAGATAAGTTTGGGACGCACTGTAAAGGGAGTGGGGGAGCACAGCAGAAAGATCCGGGGAGCACAGCAAGATAAGTGGCTGCTTTTGGGGTGCCTTATTTCCCGCATTTCGCTGTTCCTCCATGTTCTGGAGGACATTAACCCAGGGGTGAACCACGTGTGAAAACGCATTTCATTACCATTAGAGGAACGTAGTGCTGAGACCGCGGAACCAAGGGGAAACTTGATAGTGCAAGGCACGCGCGGCGAAGTTCGTGCTGGTATTATTGAACAGCTTGTTTATCAGGGACAAATACAGTAAAAACAGTTTGCGGGTAGCCACGTTCGGTGTCGCACGGATTCAACCATTGAAGGAGTGTGTATGAGTATGAAAGAGGCATGAAGAGTAAATGACCGTGTGAGTGTGTTAACAATAACACAATATTCTTTCTTTGTGGCCTGAAACCTGCCTGCACAACCTCCAAGACGCAGCACAAGACTGACAGCTCGCCAATGGTGACATCAAGGACCACATTACCGCACTAGGACAATTAAAAGAGCTAAGTGATGCACGCATTGCTAGTCAGCCTCAGTGAACTACCAACTGACATATTGTGATTGTATAATTTGTTTGGTTCTATGTGATTTTAACATAGTAGTTATGTTTGCTTGAGGGTACAATTAAGAACAGTGCATCCACCTGCAAGCAGTGCAGAAGCTACCTCGTTTGGCACAAGATAAAGGTGTGCAACAGTCAAGCCGTTTCCAATCTCCCCAGTCCTGTCCATAACCTCTACCTAACCCCTTTTCCAGTTACCCTAACTTCCCTTACCCATCCAACCAACGAGACCCTAACCCTCTTTCCCTGCTCTGGTCGCGAACGCCTGTGTAAGCTTCGACTTGCAGGTATCAAGACCAGTGTGGGGGTGGTTGGTTAATTCCACTCCTGCGCCAGGAACCAGTGTGCCCTTGACAACTGACTTAAAGACTTTGTGAACTGTCCCTACACCTGTTGGTTCTTTGCCATCATCACCTTTACAGAAACACCTCCAGCCTCGCGCCTCTTCAGTTGGCTAACCTGATTCCTCTGTATGGAATCTTCCATAACAGTAATAATAATACTAACCGTGAGTACCTATCCAGGTTACTGGGAGATAGTGAGAGCAGCGCTGTATATAAGCAGCTGCCTGCAGGAGCACAGTGTCTTGCATCTTGAGATCTCCCCGCTCCTGTTTGCCTTGACCCTCTACTTTGTATGCTGTTCCTGTTGCTGCATTATCCTGTTTTGATCCAGTGCCCTTTCCGGGCTCCCTGCCTTGCAGCCGATCTCGCTCCGCTGCCTTCTACCTACAGCCCTTGTCCTCTGGGCTTCCTGCCTTGAGCCTACTACAGCCCTCTACAGTCAGCGGCCCTGCTCCTCTGGACTCACTCCTTGCTGCCCTGCTCTTCTGGGCTCCTTGCCTTGCAGCCTGCCTCACTCCGGCTGCCTACAGTCCTTGTCCTCTGGGCTCCCTGCCCTTCAGCCTGCCTCACTCCGGCTGTCTACAGTCCTTGTCCTCTGGGCTCCCTGCCTACAGCCTGCCTCACTCCGGCTGCCTACAGCACTTGTCCTCTGGGCGCCCTACCTTGCAGCTTGCAACCCTCTGCTGTCTCCAAGCCCTTGTCCTCTGGGCTCCCTACCTTGCAGCCTGCACCTCTTCGCTGCCTACAGCCCGTGTCCTCTGGGCTCCTTCCTTGCAGCCTGTCTCCCTCCGCTGCCTACAGCCCTTGTCCTCTGGGCTCCCTGCCTTGCGGCTTGCTACACTCCTCTTCCTTACAGCCTGTTTTACACTTAGCTGCCTACGGCCCTGCTCCTCTGGGCTCCCTACCTCGCGGCCCTATTCTTTTGGGCTCTCTGTCTGTCGCCTACTACTAATCTCTCTCTGTCCTGTACTTCTGGACTCCCTGCCTTGCAGCCTACTACAATCCTCCGCAGTCCACTATAGTTTGCCTGCACCTAGTGCCACTCTTGACTGCAGGCCTGCTTCCTACTTTGCAGCCCTTCTGTTTTCCTGACTGCTGCTCCCTTGTTCTCTTCCTTGAGTCCTCTGTACTCCACCTTAGGTTATCTACTTCAGTCTGCCTTTCCTTAATTTCCTTCTGCTAGATTGCTCATTGACTTCCTTTTCGTTGGATATATCTGTTCTTGTCTTCTCATGTGTCTTATGTAATCCCTTTGTACAGAGCTTGCCTGTTGGTTTCCGGCAGGCAACCTCTGCCCCTTCCCTTGTCGCGTTTGTCAGTGTTACAGACATCCACTGCTGTTGTTCCCAGCCATGAGCATACAGCGTGGGCCTCTGTTATAGCAATCTGTGCAGAAGGCTGGAGTTTCCTAAGGTTCGTGCAACACTCTTTCCCATTTCAGCATACACCCCAAGAGGGAATCCAGTTTGTTTGTACCTTTGTACCCTTTTGGCTCACAGCTACAGTTTCCTACTCTTCTTTCTTGTTGAACTTCCTGCTGTGTGTGCTTATCTGCTACCTTACTTCAGCACAGCCACCCAAAACCTTCCTGGGTACCCTGTGCCACTCTTGACAGAGTGCTATTCTTGACAAGAAGACATGTACTGACTCATCATAGCCAGAGCCTGCCTGGGCTCTCTGGATGCATGACCCATAAGACAGTTTTCAATTGTTTCCTAAATTTTAGAGGGTCTTTTCTGGTACACAGAGCAACCAGAGGTTTATTCCATTCCTGGGCAGTTTGCACCGGGAATGAACAGTCATTCCCTTTGACCCACTTGGTCTTGGGGCTGATCAGTCTCATGGTATCAACCGAGTAATTCTGGTGGACTTTTGTTCAGTAATACATTCTTTAATGTACTGGGGGGGCATGACCGTAGAGGCATTTGTGGATAATCGTAAGAGCTTTAAAACAGATTCTGGCTTTCAGAGGGAGCCAGTGTAGCTCCCTCCTATCTCTCATGGTGGGCCAGTGCCTGGGAACATTCTTCACTATCCGAACTGCATTATTCTGCAGTACTTGAGGTTTTTCCAAACAGCTCTTGTTTGCCCCGATCAATAGAGCACCACAATAATCGGTCCTGGGCATTATGATAGCACAAACCAACATACAGAAATTAATTTCAGAGACATAGGGCTTTACCAATCTCAATAGTCTAAGATGATATTAGGTCTTGCCTATAACACTGTTGATGTGAGTCGACATACTCAATGATGGTTCAAGAGTTATCCTCAATGTTTTGACTTTTTAGCTATTTGATATAGTGCTTCTCAAAATCAAAACCGACATATTGGACCTGAAGCTTAGCATTGGCCTGGAAGAGCCAAATGTCAAGAGCTCGGTTTTATCTCCATTCAGGCACATTCCGTTGAGTGCCATCCAGCTCTGCATTGCTCCATAGACTGTGGAAATTCTTTCTGCATCTTTTTCATAGTTTCCACTCTGAGTGTAGTCTGCATAGTTAGTGACACAACCTCCAGGGGTATCCAGGAGATCACATAGTTGACGGTAGAATACATTGAACAGGGCAGGTGAAAGGCAAGCACCTTGTGGTACTCCACATTCAAGTAGTTCCAACCCAGAGAACACGTCTCCCCAAACAATCCTGGACCTCTGATTACTTAAGAAAGACATAAGCCAGCATGTTGCATTCTCTGAGCAGTTTCCCACTCTACTCAGTCTTTCTAGAAGCTTTTCATGGTCCACAAGATCGAAAGTTGCTGATAGATCTAACAAAATCAGCAGCCCCAAGTTACTTTTGTCCACGATTTTTTGCATTTCAGTTTGGAGACCTAAAAGTGCACTTGCTGTGCCATGAAATGATTTAATCCCTGAATGTCTGTAGTGTAAGATTTTTGTTTTTCCAGACGTTGCTGCAAGGTGGCTAGCTTCTCAACAAGCTTTAAAAGAACAGGATCTTTAGTTATGGGCCTACAGTGTGTGTATGGTCTCTGTTCTAGACCAGGCTTTTTGAAGAGTGGTGTAACCGACACACTTTTTAAAAAAATGTCGGGTACTTTATTCCTTGCAAAAGAAGCATTCGCAAAACGAGTCAAAAAAGGAACATAGAGTTCACTATTATCCAAAATAATTTTGGGTGGAAATATTTCACCATTACACGTGGTTGGCCTCATATTCCTAAGGGCTGCTGT
The DNA here is from genome assembly GCF_040938575.1 of Ambystoma mexicanum. NCBI lineage: Eukaryota > Metazoa > Chordata > Amphibia > Caudata > Ambystomatidae > Ambystoma > Ambystoma mexicanum. The sequence goes on along the minus strand of NC_090932.1, from coordinate 26,195,784 downwards.
CATCGTGCCCTGAGAGTCAGGTTCAAAGGAGAGTATGCATTTTTTCCGATGAGTTCTTACTTTCGTACTCACTGCTGTTCCACATGGGTTAAATTGCTTAAATTATTTCTAATATTATCCTAAGCTGTTTTAAGTGTCTCAGGTATCTTCAGAGTTTTAAAATGTTAAATGCAGTGTTATTAGTATGTTTGGCTTGTCAGTAAGCGCATCACTCTGTGTTGAAGAGAACCTATGGCATCCTCCCATGTGAGGACATGTCAGTGGAGAGTATTTGTATGACTCCTCTAAATATCCAGTGCACCAGTTGCTGTCCAGAGAGCCTTGCTTTGCCTTGGCTTTTAGATATTTCTGTGTAAACTCGGCTGAGTGCCGCTTATCAGTTGCACTTCAGTACAGAGGATGGGATGCATTGAACGTGATGTAATGAAGGTAACTGGTGTCACTGGGCAGGTCTGCTCGGCCCTGAAGCACAGCTAGCCATCTGAGATGCCATGCGTGCAGCTTCAGAGGTGTCAAGACCACCAATAACAACTGAGCAGAGAGTCCTTTTTTTCATTTCCATTGGGGAGTGACCATTATTCGACATTCGAATAACTGCATATGAATATTGTAGACAGCTGCTGTTTATGTGACTGATATCAAAGTGGTTTTAGCTTGTGATTTTTAAGACTGTATAGTGGCACATGGCGAGTGTCTGAAGCGTGCGTCCTGTGCCCAGTGCATGCACCTGGCAATTGCTTGGCTTTGGCAATGCTTGTGCCTCTACGTCTGTCTCATTGTCTCCTCTGCTATCTGTGGTATTATGAAAGAAGAGGGTTCTGGGTCTGGAATAAAGCACTGTGGCTGCAATGTTCTTAATTTCCGTATGTTTCTAAGGACAACAGAGGTGGGAATGTGTCAGGAAACACCTCTTGTCCATCTTCTGTGGTGTGCTGCCTTTGTTGCCATGGTGATATCATCTGCAGTCCGTCTTGTGACTAGGTGGTGGGGCCTCAACTTCCTCCCCTCTTCAACTCCATCCTTTGTTGCCTGATGCAAGTGCAAATGGGGGTGCATTCACAATTTGATTTCTTCCCAATGCACCCAGTTCACCTGAACCAGATGCCCCTGTTCTTGGCAGAGTAAGAGTCCGGCCGCAACACATTGATCATTGTCGCTGGCACACAGACCCACGGACTATCTGGGCTCCCGTGGGTGGCTGAAACATGCCAAAAAGCTGCCCTCCTTAACTGATCCTTTTCCTGTCCCTTGCACGCTTGGGTACTGCAGCAGATTCTGACATGTCACATGTATTGACCTCTGCCCTCCAGTGAACACATTGCCTGAGACTGCTTCCGCCTTTTCCTCTGCCTGCACAATACATGTGGGCTTCCCCGTGCTTCTGACTTGCCCACCTACAGAATGCATCTAGTCTTTCCACTGTTAAGGTTTTACCCTCCACCTTCAAAATAAAATGCTCATGACATTCCCAGTTATTTGCTTCCTCCCATCCCTGCAAAGTTCCCATGGGGTTCTCTATGAGGGGGGTTTATTTTCTGCCCACAATATTCATGTGCAGTTCTCACTGCTTTGCCGTTCTCCTCTGTCGACAATATTCATGTGCAGTTCTCACTGCTTTGGCCTTCTCCCCTGTCTACAATATTCATGTGCAGTTCTCACTGCTTTGGCGTTCTCCTCTGTCTACAATATTCATGTGCAGTTCTCACTGCTTTGGCGTTCTCCTCTGTCTACAATATTCATGTGCAGTTCTCACTGCTTTGGCGTTCTCCTCTGTCTACAATATTCATGTGCAGTTCTCACTGCTTTGGCGTTCTCCTCTGTCTACAATTTTCATGTGCAGTTCTCACTGCTTTGGCGTTCTCCTCTGTCTACAATATTCATGTGCAGTTCTCACTGCTTTGGCATTCTCCTCTGTCTACAATATTCATATGCAGTTCTCACTGCTTTGGCATTCTCCTCTGTCTACAACATTCATGTGCAGTTCTCACTGCTTTATCGTTCTCCTCTGTCTACAATATTGATATGCAGTTCTCACTGCTTTGGCATTTTCCTCTGTCTACAATATTCATGTGCAGTTCTCACTGCTTTGGCCTTCTCCTCTGTCTACAATATTCATGTGCAGTTCTCACTGCTTTGGCCTTCTCCTCTGATTACTATATTCATGTGCAGTTCTCACTGCTTTGGCGTACTCCTCTGTCTACAATATTCATGTGCAGTTCTCACTGCTTTGGCATTCTCCTCTGTCTACAACATTCATGTGCAGTTCTCACTGCTTTGGCGTTCTCTCTGTCTGCAATATTCATGTGCAGTTCTCACTGCTTTATCGTTCTCCTCTGTCTACAATATTCATATGCAGTTCTCACTGCTTTGGCATTCTCCTCTGTCTACAAAATGAGCATAGATTTGTAATTGTTTTTGTCTTTTCCAATGTCTGTGGGGTCGGCACATATTTGACATTCTTCTCTGCCTACAAAATGCACGTCAGGCTGTCACTGCTTTTTCCTTGTTCTATGCATACTAAATGCACATGTGCGAAACACTACCTTGGCGTCATCGTCTGCTTTAAAAATGCATGTGGGGTTCTCCCTGCCTTTACATTCTCCTTACCTACAAAATTCAACTCTGCCTGCCACTGCCAGGGCTTCCTCCTCTTGCAACAAAATGCACTGCGCTTGACACTGTTTTGCTGGTCTCTACTTACCCAATGCATGTGTGCCTAACACTACTGTGGCATTTTCCCATATTCTACAGACTGCTTGATTGATTGTACCCCTATGATTATACAATGCCGGTGTGTTTCTCCGTGCTGTAGCATTTTCCTCCGCCTACAAAATACACGTGAACACATCACTGCTTTGCCCTATTCCTAAAAAATGGCTGGCATCACCTTGCCATTCTCCCCTGCCTAAAACGTGCATGTGAAGTCCTCACTGCTTTGGGTTTCTGCTACATCTGCAAAAAACAAGCATAGGCAATGGCAACTGTTTTGGGCTTTTGTGTAGACATGGAAAAGGTATTTGCTGGCCAATGCCAGAAAGGTATAACTGGCCATGGATGGTAGCAGCTGAAAAATGGTAGACATACTGCTGAAACTGTTGGCTTTGCCAATGCTTGCTTTAATAGGACTTCAGTGAAGGATATATATGCAGCTTCTAAATCGAGTGGCTAAAGGCAGACCTGGTGAAGACATTTTTATTATACCAGCAGCACGTTTAGCACAGCAATCAAGCTATTACCTTTTAGAAAATGGCTTTTGAAATCCTGGCAGGCAGATCGAGTTCAAAGTTTGATTTTGAGGCAACCCATAAAAGTGTTTTCTAAAAAGAAAATATGATTTTGAGACTTGATAAAGCTAGCTCAAAGAGATCTTTTGCAAGCTCAGTTAATCTACAATGGCAAATATATACAGTTCTAAGTGGTACCACAATTATTATCAGATTTCATTAAAGTGCATCAACTGTACTCTGGTTAAATGTCACACAAATCAATTAATAAAGGTAACCAACAGTAGACATAGGAGGAAAAGCAGTTTGTGTAGAACAATTGGCAGAGTAGTACTTTAGCTTCTAAGTCACAACTCTGTATGAGGGTCTCCCCACATGGGTAACCTATAAAATAAAGATATACTACAAGCCCAGTCCATATATTGTTCAATGAGTCTTATTTCCTTCTAAAATGTTTCTATCACCCCAATGTACCTGTAATAGCAGAGTCCCTCGAGGAGGCGTCGATGGATCCTTCTTGAGTGACTCCCTTTAAAGCAGGAGCCACGGATCGTCGATGGCCTCAAAGAAAGTGAACTTGCCGTTGATGATCATCGATGGAAAGTTCAGTGGCAGCAGCTTTGGTCCTGGTGGTGCTCGACGATGACAAGTCAAAGACGCCCTGCAAGGATTAGGCATTCGGGGCACCTCGATATCGATAGTTCAGGACCGCAAAGAGTCTGTGAAGAACTTTGGCCTAGCAAGGGCATCGAGTCGTCTGGCATCTCTTCAGTCTTTGGTGGTGGGAAACCCACTGGCGGATGCTCCTCGGTGAGTCAATGGCCTCGACTTTCTCCGGCGGGACAAAGCGGTTTGTGGTGCGGTCGAGAGTTTCCTTCAATTCGAATGTCTTAATCAATGGAGCGTTGTGGCTAAGGTCGTCAACAGCACAGCTTTAAGCGGTCCCCGCTTCTGGGCAACATGGCTTTGACGGGCCTCCAGCGGTTATAGCAAACCTGTGAACTCTGGTCGACAGCGGTGGGCGGAATGTCCAGAGCTTCTCTTCGTTCTCCTCGTAGGTCCCAGTCTCCGGTCGGCAGCCTGTCGAGGGTCTGACTTCCAGGGCGTTTCGGCAAAGGTTAGCAGTGCTCAATGGTCCCTCAGAGCTCGGGAAGAGGGCGCCTAACCAGGTCCTCTCTCGGATCAGTCCTCGATGAACTCGACAGCTTTCGGATCGGGTTGAAACAAATGCAGCAGCAGATCTTCTTCTTACAGCTGGCTTTCAAGGATAAGCTTCAAGTATCAACATCAGCTTCTGAACGGCATAAGTTTCGATGTCGATGTCAGTTTTAACTTCAGCTGAATTCTAGCAGTGAGAGGCCACAGATATACTGTTCTGTCTCTCATTCATTCTGCTGGGTCACACTCAGGCAACCAATCACTCAGAAGGGCATTCAGCAGTCAGTCAGCCAATCAGGCATACAGTGCATTCAGGCCATTCTCCTCCCTCTCAGACACTAACAACAAGGACTGTGTATCAGGACAAGTACCCAGCCATTCAACACTACACGCTGCATTCATACCAGTTTCAGGCAGGCCTGTCTCAGGAATTCTGTTTCATACCAGAAACCAGACATCCACAACAAGACGTGTATATTGGTCACACACCCCATTCACCCAGGTCCCACCCACAGGGTGTACCCACAACATACAGTCACTGGGCAGGCTCCAGCCAATCTGGCCTGGACCTCACCACAATACCATATATGGAATTTCCACCCAACAGCCAGTCAGGAGGAAGGGGCAGAGTCGGGGCTTCCCAGGACTTTGGGAAAACAAGGTAACAGGCAATAGAAAGCAAGAGGCCACAGGGGCCATCTTGTTTCCTATCAGGAATCAACTGATTCCAATGGCAGTGCTTGGCTATTCCCAAAATGGAGGATACTCAGAGCATCTGTCAACTTCAGCATCGAGCTGCCACCAGCCCATACCCTGCTCTGTGGGCCACACACAGGTGCCCAAAAACATACACTAGGAGCACAGGGTTGTACCCGCACCCATCAGTGCCATAAGTGTATCCCATGGGTCTGTACACCAAACCAAAAACAGGAAGAGCTGAACTGCCAGGAGTCCCACATGGACTCCTGGGTAGAAAAAAATACAGAACACAAATGAAAAAGGACTACATGTCAAGGACAGGGAGGCCCTGTCCCTCCAATGCATTTCCAGCATCACAATTAGCATGGCCATGGGCAGCCGTGGGTAAACAACTGAACAACCCCTACAAGCTTTGTGTCCCTCCTAATATGCCATCTCTCCCCAGCTGTAATCGAATGCACTTGTTTTGGCTTATAGGTGGCACTAAAACACCACCTTATGCCAAAACTAAATAGACACGGTTTAAGATGATTTATATCCGATGGTTCTTCCTGCAGCGGCACAGGAGCCCAGGGAGCCTGCATGGGTCTTCCTGCAGTGGCACAGGAGCCCAGGGAGCCCGCATGGCTCTTCCTGCAGCGGCACAGGAGCCCGGAAGCCCGTATGGCTCTTCCTGCAGCCGCACGTCCTTTATTCTCACTCGCAATTTAATTTCTTCCCGATAAATCTTCAACTCGAATCAGACTGCACGCATTAATGTCCTCCCATTTGGAGCTATATAATCTACTAGGATTTTATGGGCAGCACTTTCTCGCCGCCACACAATACATGTCGGCCTCCGAGGCACCACTATAAGTTATATCTCTTTCACTTACAGAAAATCACCTTTCAGCCCAGAGGTATTTTTGCTTTTGTGCTGAACATTGGATTTCTGAAACATGCTTACCTGTACATATAATTCTCTGAGTCTGTCTGTGCATTGGGAACTGAACATGTGCACAGCCAGCCTTAATCCTTACCTTGCAGCCCAGATACAATTCCGAACAGGGACAGAACATGTTATTTCCACAGGGCCCCTGTGCAATAATAAACGGAATAATGGCAAAGCCGTTCCATCCTCACATTCGAACACCGATGATTTCCAAATGAGGGAATACGTATCATGGTTCCAAGCACTTTTATGTTAGGAAGAGAGTTGTGAAAAACAAAATGACTTCCAGGCTTAGTGTGCATTTTGCATTTAGTGATTTAACCACTTAAGTGCTAAAGACAAGTATGCTCGTTCTTTTTGCATAGACTTGCATAATAGCCTGGCAGTCAACATACAACCCATTTGATCACAAGCATATTAGACAAATATAGGGCTGTTCCTATGTTCCCAAAGTGTTCTTTTATTTAATGCGAAACAGCCATGAACCCTTATTGGTAATGTGCGTCCCCCTCCCCTTTCTCCTATGGATATTTCAAAAGAGGACAATAGGAGTGCACAAGATAGTCCATCTTTGAATGTTAAGTATCTATGAAACAATCATTGATACTGTTATTCTAGGCTTTGATGCATGTGATGTTCTTATCATGATTAAAATATATCCTGGAAGAGATAATCAGAAATGAACATTTTAAAATGTTAAAAAGAGCCAGCCGAGACCACAAGGGGGCGCGGAGCATGACAGACGCGTAAGGCTCGTGCTCCGCAGACACCGCAGGGCCTAGTGTGATTAGCCAGTCCCCGGCTGGGTGTTTCGTTTTGAGCCGGCGAGGTCCTGAGTCCTGTGGAGGCGGTCCGGCGGTCAAAGCCTGCTTGGATAATCATTGGCTCGGGAGAGCAAGGCCAGGGGGTCGCAGGCAGCAGAGCTCGCCGCATAGCAGAAGCCCCGGGGGCTGTTCGCTCAGGGAGGTCACTGGCCCCCGGGAACACCGTAGCGGGGACAGGGAGGCCCCCCGGGGCACACGGCCCCGTGTGGAAGGCGCAGATGCACTGGCCAAACCCAGAGAAGTGCCCAGCTTGGTCCCGCACCACCAAGTGATTGTCCGGAGCGGAGGTGGAGCGGGAGGCGCCCCGCAGGACCCGCCCATCGGGCCTCCCGCACCCCAGCGGGCCGCTGGCACCTGAAAGGACACCGGCGCTAGCGAGGTTCCGTGCCCCGCGGGGACAGTTCAGCGGACCCAGCCTGCCCAGGGACCCATCACGGCGTGGGCCCGGACCGAGGTCCCAATGAGGCGTGGTCTAGAAGATGCCGGCAGCGGGGCCCGTGGTGCGCCGGGGACCACGGGGCTTGTCCCGTGGTGCCATCGGTCCGAAGGAGTGCCGCAGCAGGGCCACACCCACTGGCGCAGGGGGAGGCCCCCCACTGCACGTGGCCCCGAACGGAGGGGCCACACAGGCCCAGAAGCAGAAAGGCACTCAGCCCAGCCCCAGGCGACCCAGCAGCACTCCGGAGCGGGGGAGTCTTGGCGGGACACCTTGCAGATTTCCAGGAGCTCGCTCATCAGGCCAGAGACAGGGGCCCTTTACCTCTCCCTCAGAAGCCAGAACGGACACCGGCGCTCTGTGAAGCCCGCCCACGCGGACGTGCATGGGGGCCCCAGCAGGCACCAGAAAGAGGTGAGGAGATTCCGGAGGGGAGCGCTTCTGAGAGGAGACAGCAGTGGGGGCCTGCCACCTCCTCCCACCTCGATCTCTCCAGAGCTTCATCAGGGCATTCCGCCCGCATGAGGGGTGGGACAGGTCACCCCACTCACTGAAAACATGCGTTCCTCCCTCGGCCCTGCCAGCGGTGGCCTGCCTAGAAAAACAAGCCCCCAATCCCACGAACTGGGACCCCCACGGAATCCCAGGCTACCGCCAGGGCCTCCGACCAGGAGCACGCTAATTCGGATGGGAAGAGGGACCGGGACCACCAAGTGGGATACCGGGCCTGCGCCAGACACTCATGCATAGCGCCTCCTCGCTATGCAGGAGTGCCTGGGCCTGGTCTGGTCTTCCGGGGGCAGGCATCATGACAGCACTCCCCCTCAAGGCCCCTCCTAAAGTCGTTCTCCCCCTTGGCCGTGGTTTGTCTGGAAATTCCCGATGGAACCTCTTCACTAAACGAGGTGCATGCACGTAGTCACTAGGTTCCCAAGACCTTTCCTGTGGACCATAACCTTTCCAGTCAATTAGGTAAAAGAGTTTTGATCTCACTCTTTTTGAGTCCAAAATATTCTTGACTTCGAACTCGGGCTCCCCGTCTATGAGGATAGGTTCAGGTGGAGTGGTTAGCCTAGTTCCTGGTTGCACTGGCTTCAAAAGAGACATGTGGAAGACGGGATGGATTCGCATATGAGCAGGTAGGTCCAACTTGACGGCCACTGGGTTAATAATTGCCTTGACAGAAAAAGGTCCCAAATACCTGGGGTTAAAGGTCCGAGTCCCCTTGAGTGGTAAGTGCTTAGTGGCTAACCATACTTGGTCCCCTATTTGGTATTGAGGAGCTTCACTTCTGTGCTGATCCGCATCCTTTTTGTATATTTCCCTTAGCCTTTTGCAAATGGATGGTTGCTTCTTTAAAGGCTTGTGTAATAACAGCATGGAGATGGTCCACTGCGGGCATCTCTAAATGCGGGGGTGAGTCCAAATCCGAGGTTCGAGGATGGGGCCCATAAATGGTAAAAAAAGGACTTTGTCCAGTTCCTGAGTGTACAGAATTATTGTACGCATACTCTGCGATCCACAGAATGTCTTTCCAATTCCCCTCAGACTGATGTAGCATACAACGGAGGTACTGTTCAAGAGTCTGGTTGGTCCTCTCCGTTTGACCGTCGGTCTGAGGGTGGTGACTGGTCGAAAGCCTAACATCAATTTGTGCCAGTTGGCAGCATTTCCTGCAAAAATGTGAAATGAATTGACTGCCCCGATCTGAAATTAACACTGAAGGAAAGCCATGCAGGCTGACAACATTTTCAAGGAATTCCTTGGCCAGGATTGAAGCTGAAGGTATCCCTTTTAAATTAATGAAGTGGGCCATTTTAGAAAAAAGATCTACAATAACTAGAATGGTATTGTTATCTTGGTACGGGGGTAAATCCGTGATAAAGTCTAATGACAAGGTATGCCAAGGGGTAGGTGGTATGTCTAATGGTTGCAATAGTCCAGCAGGTTTTTTCTTTTGCCCTTTATTTTGTGCGCAAATGCCACACGACATGACAAATGACTTGACATCCTTTCGCCAGGTGGGCCACCAAAATTGCTTCCTAATTTTAGCTTCGGTTTTTGCAATACCCGGATGCCCTTCTATTAAAGTGTCATGGTAATGGGAAATGACAAGTTCCTGTAGTTCTTTTTGCGGTAAAAATAGCCGGCCTTGGTAATAAGGTAAATCATCGATGACAGAGTACTCTGGACCTTTCTTTGCCCAGTCCTGTAGGGCAACTGAATCAAAGAGTTGGTGGATCTTGCTTTGAATGTCCTCCAGTGTCTGTATGGATGTCAGGCCAAGGATTCTCCGTTCCGGAATTATGGGTACGGGTTCTAAAGTTATTTCTGCTTCTCCCATTCCAATCCGGGACAAGGCGTCTGCTTTACCATTCTTACAACCTGGTCGATAGGTTATTACAAAATCAAATTCGGCGAAGAACAATGCCCAACGGAGTTGGCGCGAAGATTGGGCTTTGGCTGTCTTTAGGTATTGTAAGTTGCGGTGATCGGTGATGACCGTGATGGTATGTCTGGCACCCAGTAGATAGTGCCGCCAAGCCTTGAAGGCGGACTTGATGGCCAGCAGCTCCTTGTCGGTTATGGCATAGTTTAATTCGGGGGCTGAAAATTTTCTTGACCAAAACGCCACTGGGTGAAGCTGGTTAGTTTCGGGATCCTTTTGGGAAAGGACTGCTCCCATGGCTGAACTGGATGCATCTGTTTCCACTATGTAGGGAAGCTCGGGGCGCGGGGGTCTTAATATGGGAGCAGATGTGAATTTAGCTTTTAACTCTTGGAAGGCATTCTTGGCTTCCTCTGTCCACACAAAGCGTTTGTTTTTTCGCAATAGCGTTGTAATGGGATGTACAATGTGCGAGAAGTCCGGGATAAACCTGCGGTAGAAATTGGCAAAGCCAAGCATGCTTTGAACTCCTTTCATTGAACTTGGCGAAGGCCAATTAAGAATGGCATCCACTTTTCGTGTATCCATCCGGATTCCTCTCGGGGTCAGAATAAATCCAAGGAATTCCACTTCCGTAGTGTGGAAGATGCATTTTTCCAGTTTAGCATATAATTTATGCTGGCGTAACTTCTCTAGGACTGCTCGGATGTGTTTTACATGCTCAGATTCTGATAAAGAGTATACTAAGATGTTGTCGATGTAAACGACCACACAAACGTCGATAAGCTCTCGGAGGACATCGTTCATGAAGAACTGGAAGGCTGCTGGTGCATTGCATAGTCCGAAGGGCATCACCCGGTACTCAAATAGTCCGTACTTGGTGCGAAAAGCAGTCTTCCATTCGTCACCCTCTTTGACACGTACCAGATGATATGCCCCCCAAAGGTCTAGTTTTGTGTATATACAAGCGTCCTTCACCTGGTCTAGTAGTTCTGGGATCAAAGGCAGTGGGTATCGATTCTTGATGGTTATCTGTTTCAGTGCGCGGTAGTCTATACATGTTCTAAGGTCGCCTTCCTTTTTCGGTACGAAGAACAAAGCTGAAGATGCAGGGGACTTGGACGGGCGAATGAAACCATTAACAAGGTACTGGTCTAGGTACTGGCGCAAATGGAGATTTTCGGGTTCCGTAAGGGCATAGATTCTGCTGCAAGGTGGTTGTGCTCCAGGTACAAGATCTATTTGATAATCATACGATCTGTGAGGTGGTAAGGTGTTTGCCTGTTCCTTTTGGAAGACATCCTGAAAGTCTTGGTATTCAACAGGTAATTGTATGGCTACTGCAATTACTGGGGCCAGGACTGAGTTTTGAGTTTTCCTTGGGTAGCAGGTGTGAGCACATTCTGGGAAGGTTAGTCTCTTCTCTCGCCAATCAATACAGGGATTATGTTTTTCCAACCAAGGTATCCCCAGTATCAGCTGAAACTGTGGGGCCTTGATTAAGTCAAACATCATAGCCTCTTGATGCCCATCTTGACTCAGCAATGTCATCTCTGCAGTGGAATGAGTTACGGGTCCAGAGGCAATTTCCGTTCCATCTACAGTGGTGACAACATCGGCCGTGGTCTTGCGGGTGAGAGATAGATTCATCCTGGTAGACAATTCCCAGTCCAAGTAATTTCCTATGGCTCCACTGTCTACGTACGCCTTTACCGCGTGCAAGCGTGATGGCTGCTCTGGATCTACAAGGACCATGGGTATGGTGAAATGCGAGGTCAGAGTGTCCTTCTTTAAGCTCAGCAAGCGGACCTCTACGCTTGCCGGGCGTAGTCGTTTCCCGAGTCAGATTTCACATGGTTTTCGTCTGCTGCTCCTATAACTTTCTTGGGTGGTTTTACAGGGCAGTTCCGAAGAAAATGACCAGTAGTTCCGCAATATAAACATAATTGCAGTTGCCGTCTTCTATCTCTTTCCTTCTGGGTTAAGGGTCCTTTAACCCCCCCGATTTGCATAGGTTCTGAGACATCTACTCCCGTGGAGCTTACGTGGGTTTTAACCAACATCCTGTTCTCAAACTTGGCTTGATCGGCCTTCCTGGTTTGAAGTCTTTGATCGAGCTGGACCACTAGATCTATATATTCAGCACAGTCTTGAGGCGGGTTCACGATTTGGGCCAAAACATCTTTGAGTTCTCCCCGAAGTCCTCGATGGAATAATGTGATTTGCTTGGCTTCAGACCATTCGGTTTCCACTACTAATCTATTGAAAGTTGCAATGTAAGATAAAAGATCCTGGTTACCTTGACGTAGGGATAAAAGTTTGTTGTCCAAAGCCTGTCCTCGGGAGTGTCGGGCAAATAGTCTTTCCATGCTTGTTCGAAACCCTGGAAATCTCGAAGAATCGGGTCATCCTCGTTAACTAGTGGAATGGACCAATCCGCCACACTGCCGCTGAGATATGACAGTACAAAGGTTACCTTGGCCTGATCGTTTGGGAAAGCTCCAGGTCTACATAAAAAGTGCAAGCGGCATTGATTCATGAATGTTGCAAACCCTTTTGGGTCTCCGGCAAAGCGTTCAGGCGGAGCCAAAGGAACGGCTCCAGGTAAATTTATCTGCACCAGGTTACTCGATGGTACAGGAGCTGGACTTGCCCCAAGTCCTGGTAGAGGTGTTTGTCCAGCCTGGCTCTGTAATAGTTGTCTGGCCAACTCATCAGTTCGTTCTTTTGACACTATCAGTTCCCTCCTGAGGGCATTGGTTTCTTGGCGGGCGGAATGCACTTCGGCCCTTAATTCCCCTAATAATTGGGCCAACTGATCAGTTTCCGAGGTCTCCATGACGCCCAGGTGGGTATTTGTGGGTAGGCTTCGCGTTCTGTTACGCTCACCTGGTTCCCACGGGGGCGTCGACCGGAACTGGGCCGTTGTTGTTTCCACCAGCGTGACCTGTAGCGCCGAGATGACTGACTGGACTGGCCCGCTCAGCCTAGTTTGTCTGGCTCGCAGGAATATTCTTCTGCAAAGGAGAAGAGGAATTAACCACCCGTGGAATTGAGTGTCAACCCACCTTCCCCACTCCCGTTGTCTTCCCACAGATCACTCTTGATGTCCCCTCCTTAGTCTCACCTGATGGTTTGGAAGGATGAGCTCTCCATCCTGCGTCGACCGCAGGGGCGCGTTGATGACCAGTTACTTCACTGGCGTAGAGGAATTGGTGAGTTCCAGTATTGACTCTAAAGTCCAATTGTTCATAAGAGTTCAAATGTCTGATCTTCACTCCGTCCGATTCCTTGCAGGTTGCCGATTAATCCACTCGAAGATTTCCAAATGGCAATTGGTAAGATTCAGGTAAGTCTATTGTGGTTTTCCCCTTAGGGGCCGGGGTACGGCGATGAAGCAGAGTTGACTGTGCCGACCCGAGATGAGGTGAGACCCCCGTGGTAAATCAGGTAAGTCCTTGGGGGTAGCTTGTATAGCCTTAGAGAGTCCCCTTGCTCACCTTGCTGTCTTTGTCTCCTTAGGTGTCGGAGGGCGGCCGCAAGATGGAGAGAGCGTGATGGAATGCTGAAGTACCGCCAAGCAGGTGAGTTCAGCGCGGCACCGTAGGAATGCGAAGCGATGCTTCAAAGACTTCTGTCTTTCAGCTCCATGGCGAAATGGATCAGGATTCAGGTAAGGATTAAAGTTAAAACTCCTGTTCTAACCTTTATCCTTCTTTTCTTCTTGTTTCAGGAGTCCCAGGACTGAAGCGGGCGTGGCTGAAGACTGGAGCTGCTGAAAACACAGTGAGCGTTACGCTGCAGCAAGCAGAATAACGCGAAGCACATGTGGCTGTCCGGGCGTGGTTTAAATAGCCTTGGAAGAAGATCCAGGTAAGTATTCTTCCACAGCCCCACCCAAGTAACAAAATAGTCCCTTCAGTAAAATAGTCCCTCCTAAGCCTCATTTGGCTTGAGTCTTCATGCAGCACGGTCTGCCTCAGGTGAGTATGCAGCATGGTCTGCTTCAGGTAAGTTATCAATAATGAGCCTGGCACCATTGGTGCCTGGACTGACTTTATCTTTATGAGCCTGGCGCCATAGGTGCCAGGACTGCACCCAAACAGCCCCTAACTGGGGCTTTTGGGCATGCTCCAAGTGGCATGATGCCTGCTTCCGGGGCTGCTGGGCCTGGTCTGGTCTTTCGGGGGCAGGCATCATGACACCTACCCTCTCGAATGCTACTCCCACAACTGGGAGTGGTATCAATGGAGCTTGCATTGTTGAACCACTCTTACCAGATAACAGGCAGGAGGCACAACTCCTGCAGTGACTTTCTACTTGCACCCCCATCTTGGGCCAGTAGAAGTGCATGGAGAACCTTTGCTTGGTCCTCTTAATACCAAGGTGACCAGCAAGGGGCACTTCACGCACCAGCTGCAGGAGGAAGGGTTTTACAGCAAGGGGAACCACCAACCTCCTATGGTCTCCTTCTGTAGACTCTGTGGGCTCACCTTCCCAATAAATCCGATGCTTCCCAGGAGGTTCACCCTCAAGCTGAGAGCAGGCCTGTCTCCTTAGGCCTTCCAGGGATGGGCACTCACGTTGGCCATTACTGAATTCTTCCCTGTCAGGACCACCTTCTACTAACAAATCGTGTAGTTCAGGATGGTCATTGGGGTCAAATACTTCAGGCATCACCACCTCCTCGTCAGGTCCGGGTGATTGACCAACTACCTCCACCGCAGTGGTAGGCGAGTTAGGGGGAATATTTTCTTTCCCTCTTTTTGGTTTTCTGACTCCTTTAGCCTTGGGTTTCCCCTTTGGCTGGGGCAGGGCATTGGTCTTGGCCAATGCTGCCCTTGTTTGAGACCTTGTGCAGGGTCTGTCAGCAGTATCTCCCACAAGCGTTAAAGCTCTGAGATCATTGCCCAACAAGACCTTTCCTGGGACACTCCTCTGAATGCTCACTGGAATCCTGACTGCTGTACCATTGATAGTAAGATTTACAGGTATTACTGGGAACATGAGAGGTGGGCCGTCAGCCAACTTAGTGGGCATCAGAGTAGCTCTGGCAACTTCCTCTGGGTCTACCAAGGTAGAATCCAATACAGTTCGACTGCACCCACTATCACTAAGAGCTGGAGTATCTACTCCATCGATCAGCACAATGTCTTTAAAGTAGTGCTTGGTGTTATCTGGAATCCTAGCATAAGCCTCTGCGACTTTAGGCTCTGAGGAACCCAGGGAAACTAAAACTACCTCAGCTTCTATCCCACTGAGGAAGGAGTCAGAGGAGATGGATGCTCCGCTAATCTCTTCATCCTCATAGGAGGAGAAAGCCAGATTAGCAGACTGGACCCCCAAGGTTTTGACCTTACATCTGGGATACCCCTTCACGTGGTCAGTTGCTCCACAAGCAAAACAAGATCCATTGGGTCTGTTTACATAAGGAGGCTTATTATAAACAGAGTTCTGTTTCGGAGGCTGGCCTCCACTACCCTGTGAGTTCTCTTGTGTCTTACCCTTATTTTTCTTTTTTTGGCCCTTTTGGGAAGAAGATTTATCAGTTTCCCCACCCTCCTTATCTTTGGACTTTTTTCCTTGCTCCTGCTTACCAGGATGAGTCTTGTCCTTATGGGACGCTCGATGTGACACCCACAAATCTGCTGCAATGGCAAGCTTCTTAGGATCTATCTCCTTTGAATCTGCCAAATGCGGCTTAAGCTCAGGGGAAGAAGATGCAAAATATGTTCCAGCATGACAAGACTTATCATACCTTCAAAGGTAGAAACTTTATAACCTTCGACCCAGCCAGTCAAGTTTTTTAAGGATTCAGTTACATAAGATACCCAAGTACCACCTTCTTTTTTCTTATACTCTCTGTATCTTTTTAAGTATTGGGCAGGAGTCTTTCCAAACTTTAAAATGAGAGTTTGCTTCAACATTGCAAAATCTGCTCTCTCAGCCTTAGACATTTCCATAATGGCACTGCAGCCAGAATGGGGCAGTCTACTGAGTAACCAGGCAATTTTATCAGCATTGTTAACTTGTTGAACTTCACATGCATACTCAAACGCATTCAGCCAGTCCATAATGTCATTCCTTTCTTCATACACACTGAGCAGATCTTTTGGAAACCGTGGATGAGAGGAAGCCCCAGACCCATGTCCAGGACCCTTTTCATCCATTGGCAACTTAAAGCTTGGCCAGTTCCAACTGGTGATCCCTGTCTTTCTGTTGTTCTGCCTGTTCTATCTTTAGTTTGGCCATATTGAACTCAAGTTCCTTCTGCCTAAACAGCAGTTCTTGCTTCTTGAATTCAAATATGGCCTCCCCATCTGCACTGGCAGAGGAAACATTGGACATTTCATCCTCCCTGTCCTCATGGTCGCTGTGGACCAGTCCAGCGGCAGAACTGTCAGTTCTACCAGTGAGAGCAGCCCCACCTCCTTCTGCACTGTCCTCGGAAGCTATAGCGCTAAGCTGAGCTTCTTTCCAGGCCATGATTGGATCATTTGCATTTTGGTACCTTGAGACACCTCTCTCAGCACACATCTTTTTCAATGTTTTGGATTTAGAAGCATTTAAAGTTAACAAGTTACTTGTTCCCATACTGTTATATGGGACTATGGCCTTTAAAAAGTTATACTACGACAATTCACTATGTGTCCTGGTAGGAATAACTTGAAATGCCTTTGCTCGTGCGCAACACTGGATACATTCAGTCCTATCCCACCGCTGTACACCAATTTGTTAAGATGGATTTCTGAACTCGGACCTGGAAGGGCAGAGGTTCAGAAGGCCAGCCTAGTTTCTTGGAACAGGGTAACCTCTGGACAAGCCAGACCAATCTGGTAGCGATGGCGGCGGTCAAGACTTAGTCTCAAGAGGGGTGAGGGTGACTGAAAGACCTCAATGAGCACACAAAGCAAGGACACTTACAAATTACTCCAGACAGGTGTTGCATTAAAAATATAGACACATTTATTACAAGGCCTTTGTAACATCGACCATAGCAAAGAATCACAATAATACTAAAGTAAACCAACACATCACAATCAATACAATATATATACAAGACCGAGGGTTCTAAGGAGTAAGGAGCACGTAATATGTAGACCACCTAGATGGGGAGGAAAACAGGCAGTGCTGATAATGAGTTAACTATAGAGACTGGAAGGTTACAAAAAAGAAATTGTTGAAAAAATTGTATGCTGATTTTAACAATAATCATGTGTGTGATGAGTATATTAGCTCCAATAATGACAGTATTGGTATTATGGTACTAAGAAGAAATACGCCCCTTGGAAGTACTCTTGCCTGTTAGAAACATCTCCACTACTGAAAGCCCGGTCCATGTAATTACTTATACGTTGTCCCCAATGGAAGACAGACACAGGGAAGGTTATTGGGAACAGACATCCCAGCCCACATCCTGGAGGCACACACAAGGCATGCAGAAGCCCGCGAAAGCTTTGTGTTTCGCAGGAAAGTGCATGACCAAATAAGGAATGATCCGGGTCGGCTCAACCTGGGGAAGGTGAAGGGGCAAGATGGCCAAAATACAAGACAAAGAACCTCGTGGCATGGCCATTTTGGAGCCAGGCCACTCATTTGTGCCAAATGCGGTAAGCGCGGATAACATGATGAAAAAGGGTTCAAAACACAAGAGAAACGATAGCTGCCACCAGTCCTGTCCGTGACACACTTGCACAGTTCATAATAAGTACAGCGAGTGTTTCTAGGGCCTTTGGAATGATGAGAGACCCAAGAGCGCGGTAAAGTAAGTTACAGTGCACTCTTGTTTCATGTTGCACAAAAGCTGCAACATGAGGAAAGGACTAAGGGAAACAAAGTCTCCCAGTACTGACTGTCTTAAGGGCATGTCAGTTTCCCCATAAGAAATGAGCGAAAGCCCAGAGGAGTGTGGCGGAAGGCTGCTCTTCTCTGGCAAAGTCTAGATCGGGGTGTAAAACAGCAGCAAAAAGTTTGGGGGTTGCCACATGGAGGGAAAATTACATACAATATGAAATCATTCCTAACAACAGCCAATACGCCTTTGGCGTGGTTCATAACTTTGGGCAACTCTGGGCTGAGAGGGGTTTCTTGACAACACATGGAGCCAGAATTCAACATGGCCCTTTGATTGTACGATTACTGTCTGCACTTACGTGTCCAAAGCGCCTAGCAATAGTGAAATGCGAGGCGCATAAAAAAGTAACATGTAAAGTGGGAAAGGGAAACGCATTTGCAGACAGAATTGCGAAGCAAACTGCCACTGATTTGAATACCAAAATGTTGACAGTACAGTCTGAGGAAGTGCCCTGCATGATAGAGAATGGAATTGCTACTGTCAAAGAGATGCAGGCAGAAGCGGTTACCAGTCATTTGGTCGAAAAAAAAAGGTTGACAGGACAAATGGTCGACACCATTTGGTCGAAAGACAAATGGTCGAATTTTTATTTTTTTCTATTTTCACTTTTTTTTTTTTTTGGGGGGGTCCCCCCAACCCCCTTTTTTTCTAAAAAACCCTTTTTTTCCTAAAAAACTAAAAAATATATATATATATAAATAAAAAAAATAATTCGACCATTTGGCTTTCGACCAAATTCCGTCGACCATTTGGCTTTCGGCCAAATGTCTTTCGACCAAATGACTGGATAGCGGCAGAAGCCATTGCTGACGAGATACAAGGGTAGGGCTGAGGGCTCTGCTGAATTAGATCTAGAAGGTTGCTGGGTAGACAAGAAAAGTGAAAACTGGATGCTGCCCAACTCCTATGTAACTGCAATGGTCACGATGGCCCACAGCCCTACACACATTTGTGCTAAGAAGATAGTCCATCATCTAGCCACACTATGGGAGAACACACACATAAAGAAGAATGCCGAGAGGCTGGTCCAAAATTGTATCACGTGCCTACAACACAATGTGGAGAAGTAAACAGTGACTCCAACAGGCAGTTTCGGCCCTCCCTCTATGCCATTTGAGGTAATCCATTTTGATTTCATAGAGATGGAGAGGTGCCAAAACTTGAAATATGTTTTAGAGGTTATATATGCGTTCAGTAAGTGGGTGGAAGCATATCCATTAAAAGACTGCACCGACATGAGCACTACAAAAGTATTGTCAAAGGAGTATTTTTCCCGGTTTGGTCTGCCCCGTGTCATATGGTCAGATAATGGCCTGCATTTTGTGGGTGCAGTGATATTACAGATTTGCAGAGGTCTCCAGATTGACAAGCGATTCCATTGTTCCAGACACCCCATGAGTGCCGGTCTTATTAAACGTCACAACAGCATTTTAAAGGGCAAAATAAGTAAAATCTGTGCAGGAAACAAATTGAGCTGGGTGGACGCATTACCGCTAGCGTTACTGTGTATGCGCACATCTGTGCAGGCAAGAACTGGGCTCTCCCCATAAGAGATAGTGATGGGGAGGCCAGCGAATATTTGGTGTGCACCACAGCCAAGGTGGCTAAATGAGATAGAATATCCTGTGCTCAGCATTTACTGTAATCTTTTAATTCAGAAATTGCGTTTGATTCATCAGCAGGTGCAGGAGGCTCTACCCGTCAGGTACACTGGTCCGGGACATTCACTGGAACCCGGAGAGGGGGTTCTATTGAAGAATTTCGAGAGGAAATCATCACTTGCACCCATATGGCGTGGACCCTACCAGATACTTTTGAGAGCCCAGACTGCAATCCGCGTGGACGGAAGAAAGGCGTGGATTCATGCAACGCATGCTAAATAGGTCCCATCGCCTTTTGAAAAACTGCCTGATCGAGACGACCAGAAAGAGACAGCAGCCCCAGAGACGAAAGAAATTGTTGCTAGTTCTTTGCCACAAAATTTGTCTGAGCCTGAAACAAAGCCTGAAAAAATTGCTATAAAGGAGAAGGGCAAAGAGTGCCCCAACGTTGTCCAGAAGAATCTGCATCATTGCTGGCTGACCCAATACGTGTACCACTTTGGCATCCAGCATCTGCCATTGCACTGCAAGCTGACTCAGAGCCTGAGTCTGGAAGTGCGTCTGCACTATTCATTGAGCACACGATACCAGAAGCAAGGCGGTATAATTTATGGCCTCGGAAGAAGGAGTGATCAAATCTTAATTTCTTAAATCTTTTGTTGCCTCTGTTTCCTATAACGGATGCAGTATGAACCGGAGGCCTAGGGGAGAGCAGCGTGAGGGTTGGGCAAATCGGACAGCCCAAGAGCGCGGCTCCCCAGTGCTAAATAATCCTTGTGCAGATCACCCCTCACGGACAAGAGGGGCTCACATGGTACGAAGGCAATTGATAATTGCTCTGGAGTTCTTTGAGCAATGTGCAGATGCACATAGATCTTGCCGAACGTATAGCAAATCAGGCTGCAGAGAACTGGTAGAGCTAACTGCAGAGCTAACTGTTGACATTCCCGAACTTATTGACATTCGAGCGAGTGCAACGACAAGGGATATTCACAACGAACATTGTTGGAGAAGAAGGACAGCGAGAGAAAATGCCTGGACCAGCTTTTCCCTCCTCCTGCACCACTGCTGATAATGAGTTAACTATGGAGACTGGAAGGTTACAAAAAAGAAATTGTTGAAAAAATTGTATGCTGATTTTAACAATAATCATGTGTGTGATGAGTATATTAGCTCCAATAATGACAGTATTGGTATTATGGTACTAAGAAGAAATACGCCCCTTGGAAGTACTCTTGCCTGTTAGAAACATCTCCACTACTGAAAGCCGGTCCATGTAATTACTTATACTTTGTCCCCAATGGAAGACAGACACAGGGAAGGTTACGGAAATAACACAGAATTGTTGATAATGAATATGACTCACTCCATATTAAGAAAAAATAATTGTTGGGTATGTGCCCACTTGCCACAGCATGGTGGTAAGGGAATTGGTTGGTATGTGCAGCCACTGCCATTGAATTCTGCATGCTACGCGTCCTTGAGTGCATTATATTATGGGAAATGGAACAAGAGTGAAATTGGTCAGTTAGATAGAACAAATATGAATGAATTTGAGGAGATCATTATGCAACCTGTAGATTGTTCTATATTTCACAAAGCACGACTGATCACACCGGTAGTGATGCCACAAGACGGATTATTTGTGTCCTATAAATAATCTGTAATCACGTTTCATATGAACCCAGAAGGAAATAAAGATGCAGTGCCCCCCTCCTACAGTCCACGCTCTGTTCCCTTTTGCTTAAAGAAGAAGGGCTCCTATTAAGTAGGGACATTCACTAGATGCATGAATATAGCATTCCTTGATATGGAGGTAGAACCAGTTTATAGAGGTGACCCTGTTTATTTTATATGTGGAGAAAAAGCATATCCTTGGTTGCCTAGAAATCGGGGAGGTACTTGTTACCTGGGACTTTTGTAAGACATAGCAAAATCATTCACACCATTTTGGGGACAAGCAATAAACTCCTATAATATAAGACAATTGTCTAGAATATTAGAAAAAACAATAAATGGGACAACGGATATATTATACAATATGACATTAGAGGAGAAAGAAATTAGATTGATGACACTCCAAAATAGGATGGCTCTTGATGTAATCTTGGTTGATCGTGGGGGAGTTTGGAAAATCGTGGGATCAGCATGTTGTGTATTTGTAAGCGACTCCTCCCCTACGATTTTCGAAGCTATAAGAAAGTTGCACGTTTTTAGCTCTGATCTACACCTCCCAGAAGGAAGTTGGGAACTGAACATAAGCTCCTGGTTCTGGCAAGTATTACGCTCATGGGGCTGGAAATTAGTTGCGATACTAGTAGCAGTACTAGGAATATTTATGACATGTTGTTGTTGTATACACTGCTTACCTATAATTTGTACTGAAATAAGTGAGGAGTGTATACGGATAGTAACAAAAAAGAGCACCACTAAATTAGATATTCAAATAAATGATGAAATAAAGACAGTGAAACAATTCATGTCAATTAATATTGATGACAATGATAATGAGGAGAAAACTAGCAGTATGCAAGATTCAGAATCAGATACTTGGTCAGAAGAGGATGCAATGTATGGATGAGGCGTTTGGCATACGGCCAAAAGGAGGGTTTGTCAGTCTAGAAAAAGTAGGTACCCCCCAATGATGGAGGGAATTTATTCTATTGGCCGAAGACCAACCGCCTCATTTGTCGATATTAGAAAAACGCATCTATCAGCTTGACTAAAGTGCTTGACTAAAGTGTGGCCATTTTGAAGTGATTGTAATCGCCATTTTGTTTTTAACTTTCGCCTCTTGGTTTTCTGTCAAAACTGCTTTGCTGAAAGCTTATTCTGCTCGACTATTATTTTATTGTTCATGCATAGAGCAAGGCCGCAAGATACTTGTTGAAACATAACGCAGGCGACCCAGACAGAAATGCCCGGTCTCCTCCCTCACAAGTTCTTGGAAGTAAGCAGCAAGACATTTAATCATTACACAGGTGCCAGCCAGTCTCACTCATGCAGTAGGAACGGTAGAAACGAACAATTAATGGCTTGAATTATGCTCTTCTTTGCGGCCCCCCCTTTCTGAGCCCTGTAGAGCCCAGGAGAGCGAGTTGATCCCTAGCACACGAATAGAAAATAGGAGATAGCGAGGCCTGGAATGTGTCTCTCCCCGGCATTCAGCTTGCTTGCAAAAACAGAAACAATGTGTTCTCTTAAACAAAGAACTTTGTCTGCAGGCTCATGAAATTGCAAACTGTTGCTAAAATTAATGTCTGAAGGTGTCATACTCGTCACCATTGTCAATCATCGAACCCAATTCAAAGGAAACACATTATGGGTGGTATTGAATATGTCATTATTGATTGTGAGATGCCCATTTTGTATATATGTAACTGTTGTACAGTGCTCGCTCTCTTGTGTCCCTCGGGGTCTGGAGACACAAGTCGCGGGGCGTGAGACCCAGTTGGCCAACTGAGACTATTTGCTTTGCAATAAACCCTAGCTTTTGGGAATACAACCTCGTGTCTGGCGTATCAGTTCGTGTGTGGTGATTGTGCCTTGTTTCCATATGCGAGGGTCCCCTAGGATGATGAACAGAATGAACAAATTACTGAACAGATTACATCTCTTCATGCCGAAAAAAGAGCCTGGACATTCAAGACTAAGAGACTAAGGTAAGCCATACTGTTCTGCCCAAGATAAGAGTGGAGGAAAGGGGATAGAAAAGAAGATAGGGATGGGACAGACTGCAGCTGTCCTAGCCAATAGAAACAAAGGAAAGAAGGGACAGGGCAGGGAGGGAGAAGAACAGTATGGCAGAAAGAGATTATATATGTGTGTGGTAACTTTTCAGGGAAAAATAATAATGTCAGTCCAGATTTGGGAAAAATCCAAGAAATGAACAGCATTTAAAAATCACAAGTGTAAAATATTCATGGGGAACCCAAGCAAAAGGTAACAGAGGGAGGTGGGATATGAACAAAAAATAACATCAGAGTAAGAGTATAATGTATATATATATAAGAAGAAAAAACACATTGACTCGAGGTACCCAAGCAATAGAGAGAGATACTAGAGGATACCTGAGAAGAGAGAGATACCGGGGAAGATGCCTGAGAGAGAGTATACGCCCATTTGGCTAGCGTTTAAAGACGGCTGGAAGGAGTTTTGCACCCATAGCCCAGTTAATGGGGTGATTAGGAGACCAAGATAATTTAAAGATTCCTTGAAAGGGGTGAACTCACGTTTTGTAACGAACCGTACATATATAGGGGGCAGGAGTGTACCTTCAGAGGCAGGTGACACTAGCAATTGCACTTAAATGTAGCCGGCCGTGTACTGAATGGGGTTTTTTGGGGTGCTCCTAAAAGTCCTTTTTCTGTTACGCTCACCTGATCTCTGCAGGGACGTTGGGGCACGGCTGGGGCCCTCCCTGGAGTTGGCTCCCCTGGGTCCGGGTCTACCCTCAGCTGCTGTGGTGTGGACTGCTCTGGTCGCTGGCAATGCCCTTGGGAGAAGGTAAGAGGCAGTGAAGATGCTGCGGTTGGATTGCGATCCCCCTTGAACCCTTCTTGCCAGAATGAGAGGAGCATGCGTTTTCCCATAAGCTCTCACCTGTTGTTTTGTAAAGATGAGCTCTCCGTCCAGCTTCTCTTCAGCAGGGGTGCTGTAGATAGACCTAGTTGCTTCACTGGTCCATATACGTGATGGGCCAGACCGGCTGCGACCAATCCCCTTTTGAGGTAAGTGTTTGTAACAATGATTATTGTCCGTAAGATTTTGCAATGTTTTTTCCAATGATTCTTGCCAGTAATTCTTATAATGTCTTTCCTTTTCCCAATAGATGTGAAGATGGCCCCGCTGTGTCGCGGTGTTGGAAACGAGCCTGCGTGGTACCAGAAGGGAAATGGAGCAGCCCCACTGGAGGGTAAATTGGGTTTTGAGGTAATACGCAAGGCTTAGGTATTGCGCGGCCAAACGTTAAATGTTTATGCAGTTTCTAACCTTGTGCGTCCCTTTTCTCTTGCAGGGATAGTGTTAAAAAAGTGAACTCGAGGCAATGTAGTAGTTAAAGACTTGTTTATTCAAGTCTATTTCAAGCGACAGCAGGCACCACCCGGAAAGGCAAGACCCAATCGAAGATCCCAGAACTCCCCAGAGAACTCCATAAACAATAACACTCCAAGAATACACATGCCCCAAAATGGAACACTGAATTGAACACATGAAAAGAACATTGCGATCGGTCTGGACCCACACTCAGAACTATATCACACTGTCAATCATTGTTCAATACATGCCTACCTAAATAACACAAAAACAAGTAGACTCAACACACCTTCCCCCTTTCAATAACACCGGGTTACTCTAGTACATAATCTCGCAGCCAAAAAGGTTTGCCTCTCCTTCTTTCTGTACTGGTACTAACATCTGTGTCTTGTTGAACACTCTTACTAACTCCTCCAGATTCATGCACCAACTCATTGTCATTGCCATTGTCATTTCCATCACTATTTTCTCCATCCTCTACTGCTTGACCATTGTTATTACATTTCACCAATTTGGACATGGACCAGCATTCCCACCTTCCATTATGACCACATTCCCTCTTACTACCGCTATTTTCTTAGGCCCAATGAATTTGCTCTCGATGCATTTAGGGGACAACCTGGGGTTTTTACATACACAAGTTCACCTTCTCTCCATACCAAACTCTTGGATTTCTTTTCTGTGTCAAACCTTCTTTTGTATGCATTTTGGGCCTCTTTAATAAGTGTCACAATTTTATTCCTATCAATATTCACACTCTTGGCCAAGCCAAGCCACCCTGGACAGAGTTTAGTACCCGGCTGCCTGCCCTTGAGAGACATAAAAGGCGAGACTTTGGTAACAGTGTGGGGCGTCGTGCGGTAGTTCCAAACCATTTCCCTCAACACTTTCAGCCACTCCAACCCTGCCGCCATTGCTAACTGCAAGCCTCCCTTTACAAATCTGTTTGCCCTCTCTACCAGCCCATTAGCCCTGGGTTGATAGAGTGCTGTTCTGTATTGCCTTATACCAAACTTTTTGAAAAACTCCACCATCCTGTCAGAACAAAATTGGACACCATTATCTGAAATTAATTCCGTGGGGAAGCCTTCCCTGTAAAATGTTTCTTCAAAAAATGATATCATTTGGCCCGTGGTTGCTTCACTAATTGCCTTCCACTCTATCCACTTTGAGTGGTAGTCTACTAACACTATTATGTATTTGAGATTCTCCCCCAAATTCTGTAGTGGGCCCATCAGGTCCACAGTCACCTTTTTGCAGGGTTCACCCGGAACACTAACAGGTCTAATGGGTGCTTCCCTAACCACCTTACTTTTATCACTCCTCTCGCACTCTCTGCAGTTTTTCACACACCTCTCTACTTCACTGTCAACTGCCGGCCACCAATAGAATTCCCTGATGTATCTTTTGGTTCCTCCCATCCCTAAATGGCCTTGGTGAGCTATACTCACTAGCTTGGATCTGACATTACTGGGTGGAATCACTTTGGTACCCTTCCTGAGTTTAAGACCGTTTTCTGATAAATTCAGCTCATCCTTTATGCAGTAAAAGCAGTCAAATTGTTTTTCTACAATGTTTTTGTGAGGCCACCCTGTCCTGGTCCACACCTTGACTTGATTCAATATAACATCCTCACTATCAGCAATCTCCCATTCATCTCTACTTATGGCATTGTATTCAACCTCAGAAATACTCACGCCCTGCTCTAAGGATGCTTCTTCTGAATCCTTGCCCTCCACCGGTAACCTAGACAAACAGACTGCTACTACATTGTCTCTACATGCTATGTACACTATCTTGAAGTCATAGGCTAGGAGTTCAATCATCCATCTAGAAATTCTGGGTGATCCTTTGGCCCACTCTACACTACCTAGTAATTGGACTAAAGGTTTGTGGTCAGTTTTTACCGTAAAAGTTTGACCCCATAGATAGAATTTGAAATGTGCTACAGCCCACGAGACCGCCAATGCCTCCCTCTCAATTACAGAGTAGTTTTCTTCCGCTCCCTTCTATGGCCTTGAGGCAAATGCAATAATATGTTCGGTCTTACCAGAGTCCACCTGAGACAAAGCTGCACCTAGACCCATATTGCTTGCATCAACCGATAAAACAGTTCTTCTTCCCGACACAAAACCTCCCAAGGAGGGTGCTTGCACTATGCACTCTTTTATTTTCCTAAAAGCTTCATGGCATTCACCCGACCACACAAACTTCACATTCTTTTTTAGCAACTCTCTTAACGGAGTGGAGATGGTGGCAAAACCATTTACAAATTTGTGGTAGTACTCCGCCAGCCCCATGAAAGAACGTAACTGCTCTTTGTCTCGTGGCTGGGGAGCACTGCTGATGCTATCAATAAGAGACTTTTTCGGAGCAATACCATCGCCAGAAATTCTATGACCTAAATAGTCTACTTCTCTAACGGCAATCTTGCATTTTTTCCTTTGCACAGTCAAACCAGATTCTTTAAGTCTGACTAGGACAGCCCTCAAAATCTCATTATGTTCCTCTTCATTTTCGGCAAACACTAGTATGTCATCCTGAAACACTGTTACTTTCCTTAGCCCTCTAAGCACTTCCTCCATCACGCTTTGAAAAACAGAAGCCGCGGAGGCTAATCCAAAAGGCATGCAAATGTATTTGAACACTCCCTCGGGAGTGATGAATGCTGTGAGATGCTGGCAACCTTTGGACAACGGAACCTGATGATATGCCGCTGACAAGTCAATGATGGAAAATACCTTCGGTTACCCCAGGGTGGAAAGAGTCTCCGATATGTTAGGAAGAGGATGTCTCTCTACAACAATGTTCCAATTGAGGCTGCGTAAGTCTACACATAGTCTCAGATTTCCATTTGCCTTGGCTACTAGTACAACCGGCGATAACCATTCTGTTGCTGTTATTGGCTCAATTACTCCTTTGTCCACCAAGTCATTTAATTCTACACAAAGCTTACTTCTCATCTTCAATGGCACTTGTCTAACCTTGTGTATCACCGGTTGCGCATTATTTTTTAGTTTGATGTGGTGTTCAAAATTTCTAAGTTTTCCTAATTTCTCGGAAAACACTTCAGGGAACTCTTTAGTCCAGACGTCATCTTCCACTTCAGCAATAGATATTGGCTGGGGGGCATTTGCCTGTATTCTTACACCCAAGTTCTTTTGTTCTTCCCATCCTAATAAAGTGTCTTGTGTTGAGAGTCGTGAAGATATAGAAGACCTCTGTCCCCAAGTGCCGCACAGGGAGAATCACTAAATCACTCCCTGTGCAACCTTTGCGGCCACAGGTGGAGATAATCCGAAGCCGGAACCGAAGTACTAGGAACCCCAAGGCAGCTGTGGAAAAAGGCAATGATTAGATACCAAGCAGTCAGGACACTACATACAATAATCCGAATACAGTCAGAGTCTTACCGGGGATCTGATGAAAGGGATGGAAAACCTGAACGGGAGGATGGTTCCGGGACTCACGTAGGCAAAAGACCCACCCTGCGGGATAGGTCTAGATGTACCTCGCCAGTCTCCACCTGGAGAGTGTATTGAAGAGGGCCCCAGGTAATCAGGTGGCAGCCACCAACTGGAGAGTGAGATTCCCCGTGTAGATGTGCAATCAGAGAGGCCCAACAGAGATCCGTTGCAGACGAAGGTCTGAAGCCAGGAAGAGCAGTCTACACCAATGGGATAACAAGAACGAGATCCAGAGGAAGTCCGTAGTTCAGTCCAGGGTCAGGAGCCGTGATGAGCAGAAAAGCCGATGTAGCCAAATCCAAACGTGATCCACAAGAAGTCCAGTAAACATAAGCCAAGTCCAAGGAAGCCAGGTAAGCAATACAGGTAAGAAAGTCAAACAGAGTACTCCTGGTAAACCAGCTGTGAAGCGTAGGATACCGGCACTGCACTGCTTATATATCGTCCACTTCCTGGTCACATGATGTCAACCGGAGTCACGTGACCGCGAACCCGGGGCACGTGACCGTTTCCTCGGGTCACGTGATCGGGCCACAACAGCACGAGCGAGTGTGTTACTGCTCGAGCGGTGGCCTAATCTCCAAGGCAACTGCCAATGGAGAAACGGCCGCAATCGTGACTGCAGGGTGTATGGCGTTTGTTTGGCCAGCGCGCGAGCCAACCGGGGTTGCCTACGTGAGCCCCGGGAGACAGGTGAATGGGAGGGGTAGGACACTGGACTGGGTGTCGGGACAAGGTCGTAGGAACTACCCGAGGACATGACATAAAGAGGCTCCCTTGTTTGCTACCAGAATGTTGGCCTGGCATTCTTTTCCTTTGTAACTGACAGATGCAGAAAATTCCCCCAAGATTTCTATCGTAGATTCTCCATATCCACAGGCTCTAACATCAGTGGGTTTAATTGCCCCTTC
Source organism: Ambystoma mexicanum (assembly GCF_040938575.1). NCBI lineage: Eukaryota > Metazoa > Chordata > Amphibia > Caudata > Ambystomatidae > Ambystoma > Ambystoma mexicanum. The sequence goes on along the minus strand of NC_090932.1, from coordinate 26,167,252 downwards.
ACCCTTCTTCAATATGTTTACCAAGGTATCCCTTGAGATTATGGTCCAAGGAGAACAAGGGTCAACTTTCATGACTAAACTGCGCCCATCAATCAGAAAGGTGTCTGCCGGACCTTTAGCCTCGCCTGAGATAGCTGAAATTTCGAAAACAAACTTGCCACTTGGTTCCTGGGTGGCTGATACTTCTTGAATGTTGCAATTTCTCCTGACCGATTCTTCAATGCTGGCCCTGTTCTCTACTCTGGGTTCGAGGACATTTATGGAATTAGCTTTACATACATTTGCAAAGTGTCCTCTATTCTTGCACTTAAAGCATTCGGCAAATTTGGCAGGCACGACGGAAAGTTTGCACCATGTCTGGGGTTACCACATCTGGTACATGCATTTCTCGCAGTCCAATTTCCTTTCTTTCCACTGGGAATGTTTGACCTTTTCTTCTGGTCTATTGCACAGACTGACATGGTGGTCGGATTTTGTTTGTCACCCTTTAGCTCCTTAACATATAATGATGTCTGTTCGATACTCCTGGCTAATTCGAGTGCCTCATCCAGTTTCATATCTTTAGCCAGTAGCTTCTCTTGGATTCTGGCGTTATTGGTGCACCTGAGTAACTGATCCCTGATTAGAGAATCAGTCAGATGCTCAAATTCACATGAGTAACTTAATGACCTCAAGCAGGCGACATATGATTCAACTGATTCTGACTGTTCTTGTACTCGCTGGAAGAATTTATGTCTTTCAAAGCTGACATTTTTCCTGGGCTCAAAATGGTCCTGTAGTTTTTTGAGGGCCAATGCATATTCATCAGCATCACCCGCCTCCAACATATGGTCTCCAGTCAGCCCATCGAAGATCCTGCGTCCTTCTGTGCCCAAATTGTGAACCAACAGAGCTTTTTTGCGAGCTGAAGAAAATCTGTCACCGCCCATTGCCACCAAGTAATTCTCAAATGTGTCCTTCCACTTGTCCCACCTGAGGGGGGGCGGCCAGGTTCATTGAGGAACGAAATAGGTGGAGGAATTGATGCTGCCATGATGAAGAAAAAATGGCCAGCTATGTGTGTGTAGGAAGTGGCTGTGGTGGCTGTGAGGCGGCAGATCTTCAACTATGTGATGCAAAAACCAATTGTCAAATTTGTTCACTGTATGAGTGTACAGGCTCCTAAGTTCCGTTTATATAAATATAAATTTCTGGAATGAAATGTCTTCTTTGTTGCAAAAACAGTGTTCTTATTTTTTTTTTTCAGCTGACGTCACAATGGAGACCGGGGCTCTTGAAGATAGGGCCGAGTCGTTGCTGGGCAACTGGTGTTACAATGGAGACCGGGGCTTGAGTTAACACTCCCTCCACAGCGTGTGCTGCAGCGCATGTCTGCGTGCGCCAGCTCCAGCTGGGAACCGCGTGCGCTAGCACGCAGGCGGCGAGGGGCGGAGCTAACGCTCTGACAGCTGTGAGAGGCTCGTTCGCAGCTCGCGGGGCCTGCTCTGCTGCAGCAGCTCCTCCGCGGCTCGCGCGGCTCCCCCGCGGTTCTCCTCCCGATAATATAGACTTGCCTGATCGGGTTTCCTCCTCCGCAATGTTCCTCGTAGTAAACGCAGGCGGTGAAGAGCGGGCCTGCTGTCTGGCAGCTGTGCGTGGCTCCCTCACGGCTCTTTTTTTTAAAAATAAGAGCGGACTTGCCTGAATGGCCTGCCTCCTTCTTCCTTTCTTCTCTGCCCACGATCTGCCTCGCCTACTGTCGCTGGTGCGGCGGAGAAGGCACAGTGCCGGCAGCTCGGCAAAACACAGAGATCCAGCAGCTGGGGCCGGCGTCAGAGTCTGTGAAACAAATCCTCGTCGCCAATGTTAAAAAAGTGAACTCGAGGCAATGTAGTAGTTAAAGACTTGTTTATTCAAGTCTATTTCAAGCGACAGCAGGTACCACCCGGAAAGGCAGGACCCAACCGAAGATCCCAGAACTCCCCAGAGAACTCCATAAACAATAACACTCCAAGAATACACATGCCCCAAAATGGAACACTGAATTGAACACATGAACAGAACATTGTGATCGGTCTGGACCCACACTCAGAACTATATCACACTGTCAATCATTGTTCAATACATGCCTACCTAAATAACACATAGACAAGTAGACTCAACAGATAGCCTGATGCCGAATGATGGAGAGCGGCAATCCAAGAACCTGTCAGCGGCTGGTAGATGGAAGATCCAAGAAGATGCTGGATGAGAAGAGACTCCCACATAGGTGCGCTCGGACATGTGAGGATGAGACGAGCTGCAGGCCATGGATTTGCAGAAACAGGTAAGATGCGCGTTGTTCTGCAAGCAATGGTATGACTGGATTCAGGTAAGATGCGCGTGTTGAAGATGATGTCCAGGCCCTGCTGGAAAGCGTGCTGAGCTGGAAACAGGTAAAAGCTCCAAACGGCAGTAAGCATTACGCTGCCCGAAGCAGACTAACACGAAGCCTCTACATGCGTGTGTGCTGGCTTAAATAGCCTGGTTCCAGCCACTCACCTTTAGCTCTGCTTTGTGGCCCCACCTCACCACTCCCACAGACTTCTGCACGTGCCTTCCAATGCCTTCTAATGCCCACGCTGGGTGCACGTGCTTTGGACTCAAAGTATGCAGAGCACACTTTCTTATGAGCCTGGTGCCAAAAGCACCAGGACAGGGTCCATTTAGACCCTTTGGAGGATGAAAGTGATGGCCCTGGGTTAGTGGGAATGACATTTTCAGGAGCTCCACCGTGTGTGATGGGGCAGCCTGAATGGTGTTACGCCAGGGTTAGTAGTTTATAATGTTGAGGCCTTGGCGGCTGGCGTGGAGAACATTCTTTGAAAAATAGTGAAAAACTTTTTTGATTCAGGACGATCAGTTGAGATTCTATTATGATAGGATTCAGATGATTGAAGAAAGGATTGAATGGCAAAGCATGAAAGCATGATGATGGTGTTTAGGTTACCAAGGAAAGCATGTTTGTGTATTTGGGACATGCCCCATTTAGACACGAGCATAATTGTGAAGGCATGAAAACGGCAGAAGGCCAATGAGATTGTATGGGTGAAAACTAAAGAATTGTATTATTGTGGCAGCATGGTAATATAGCCAGCTGTGTGACCTGGTGGAGAAATGATGAAAATATTTAATAAAATCAGGCGCAGGCCATGAACATTTATGAACAAGAGGAAGAGACAGCTGACCTCCAGGAAATTAGAGGCAGCCATAACGTAGGGAAACATGGCAAATGATTAAGAAGCAAACAGAATGAAATAAGAATCATGAAGGACAGTAATGGTTCAGATAAAAAGAGTTAGGTTAAACAACATCATAGATGACAATACAGCTATGCAGGGCTTAATGGAGTATGAAATTATACTTTCCTTACAGCATCAAGCAGAAAAAGAAAGGAAGTGTGTTTTAGTATACATGAAAAAAAAATGAAATAAGTGCTCAACATAAATAAAATATGATTAGAACAAGGATTAAAAACGTTAGGGAAACTGTAGGCGTTTGTTACACTGGATCAGAAAATATAAATTGGAAAAAAGATGAAAATGATTGATTATTGTAAATAAAAAATGAATAAAAGAAAAATTGAGGAAAGGAACAATTGGATAAATGAATAAAAGGATAGGGAATAAACCCAAAAGCATAAAGCAGACAAAAAATCAAACATTTTGAAAACAAATAGCACTAATGAGGTTTCCTGGCCAACAGTGAAAAGGAGTGTAGGCCAATAAAAAAGCATCAGTAACCATGAAGACAGAGAAAATGAGTATGGTTGAAAAAAAACTGGGTCAACCAAAGAAGGAAATTATACACAAAGTAATTTTAAGAAAATATATTGAGGTAAGTAAACACAATTTTTTTAGTGCCTGCAACGATTTCTATTTATGTTACAGTTAAAAGTCATGGACCTTTGCGTGGAAGCATGAGAAATGTCTGCATGGGCTTAATTAGGGAGAAAAAAAAAGGTAAGTACTAGTTCACGCTAAAGGGTGTGAACTCACAATTGATCAGCATTAAAAGTAGGAGGATCCAGGTGAGTAACAGGAAAAGAGGTAGTAAGCGACACAAGGTCTTTAAGTTGTTCGCTGTTTTTCCCAAGATAGGTGCAATCAGGTGTGGAAAGAGTAGGAAATAGATGACAGCATGGCCATTTCAGACAACCACAGAAAGCAGAAGTCAAATTAAAGGTGAGTAAATATTTTTGTGTTCATAATGCCAAAGAAGGTTGATGTGATAGGGTTATGCAATTATTAGAAGAGGCAAACATTGTTATGTTCTATAATAAATGGCAGCACATAGTAAGAATTGGTGTCATAGTCTTGAAAAACAGGTGTAGACTGGATTAAGTTAGGCAGGGACAGTGCGCAGCGAAACACCTGTTTGTCTCCATAGGAGGAACACAAAGCACAAGCAAAGACCATGGTTCAACAAAGACAAGAAGAGAAAAGGAAGAATGGCTGCTGAGCTGAGGAAGTTTTTACTGCTAACCAGGAAGCACGTACAGCTAAGCTGAGCAAAGAACCAAGCCTAAACTAAGTATCCTGCGGGGTGGTTGGAAAATAGTTGTTTATGTGCACCAACGAGTAGGGGAGAATGATCCAGAAAGCATTTTTTGATAGAAGAAAAGCAGGAAAGGGTTGAAGTTAGAAAGAAAACCTGATCCATTAACAGTGTTTGAATGACTTTTGTTCCTATTTTGACTTGCTACAGACAACTGGGATTCCCAAGGACGTCTCTGTCATCTGCCACAGATGTGCCTAGAAGACCAGAAAAGAAGAAGACTTCTTACTTTAATTGTTATTTTTGTCTCCTTAGGGTTGCATATGTCACCCTCAAGAGAAAATGTGTCCTATGTAGGAAAAATTCTGTTATTTCTAAACAAACTCAGGTTCTAGCCAGCTGACACAGAGCGAAAGATGGGGGTGTATTGTGTTTATGAGGCAGGAATGACCCATGAAAAAAAAACCAATGTTTAAATGAAAATGTCTTGTAGTTCCTCTAGGAGGCAGGGGTGTTCAATAAGAGGGAATGTCTCGCGGTTTTTCTAGGAGGTAGGGTATGAGAGCTAGAATGTGAATCAGAGGGGTTTTTAAGGAAATGGTTTGATAGGGAATGTGGCAAATAAAAGAGACATGTTTATTTTACAAAAGAAACTCATTCAGTTTTATATTACAGGTATACATCGAGGGACCTGTATGCCTCAGGAAATTAACGTCGAACCGTGTAAGGAATGAGGGAGGTTGTAGACAAACCCTTTGGAAGCCCGGCCAAGGTTGATTATCTGAATTGTGTCTGCAAAAGATTCCCCCAACCTTATGTCCCCATGCTGAAAGTCCCCTCTTTTGGACTCATTTGAAAATTGTATTTATTGAAAGAGAGACACTCGAGAAAAAGTGAACTCTTTGTGAAAAAAAGGAAAAAAGACAATGGACTCCTGGTCTACACATTAAAGAACCTGGGAGACTCACTGTGAAAACAGCTCAAAAGAAAGGACAACGGCGACAGGACACAGATGGTCCACCAACGCCAAACTAAAGACGAGTAAAGTGGAAGATACGGAAGAAGAAAGAGTGTGGACAAGAGGGAAAGACACAGTTTGAAAATACTGTATATATATATATATATATGCATGGGCAGAAGAAGAAGATCAAGGAGAGATTGTATTTCGTTGGGGTGGGAGTTGCGGACAAGATATTACATATGAAAAGACAATGGGCTAATGGGTTATCTCAAAGCTTGACCAACCTCTCGAGTCTCACAATGGCTGTGAAATTATCAAAGGCATACAGTTAGTTTAAAGTAAATTGAGAAAGGAAGGTGGGGCTTATTTGAAAGAAGATAAAAGAAGTTTAGAGACACACGCATGTTTTGTTTTGAGAATAATAATATGTTATTATTTGGCAAATTTTAGAATTGTGATAGAATATTTTTTAGATAAGTATCAAGGAGGGTGGACATGGATATGGTTGAAAGTAATTGTTTAGCAACCAAGAACTTTCAAGATGGGGGAGTGTAACGGATGTGCCGAAATGAAGATGAGGTACCAGCAACTGAGTGCAGTAGGGGGCAGCCCCCCACTTAAAGCCAGGCAGAGAAATTTGTATGGAGTGATTTAGTAATGTAAATGTGTGAAAATAGAACTCATAGGGTTAAAAGACATTAGTACTTTAAATGGTGGTATGTTTGTAAAGTCGAAAATGCTTTTATCATGGTTTAGTAAGTAGGCAAGGTACAGAATGCATATTCTAAAAAAATTGAGTAGGAAAATGATTACGTTTTTTTACTATACCCAGACAGAAAATAACTCTACCATTTTGTTATGCTCACCTGGTATCCACAGGGACGCCACCCAGCCATTTGGTCACTGATGCCCTTCTCAATGGTTCCGTGGTGTGGTTCTCGGTGTCGATGGTTTTCCGCCTGGAAATGAAGACTACGTTAGGACTGGACGACCAAGGTACGTTTTTCCCACCTCCGGGTTCTCTTCTCACCTGGTTGTCGGAATTGGTGGGCAGAATTGGCAGGGGCGCGTTGTCTATGTTGGGCACGTGCTGTCCAGTTACTTCACTGACTCTGCCCTAATAATGTCTTTCAGGTAGGTCTTATTGCGAGTTTATGAAGTTGTTATTCTTGCATGCCTTTTCACTGTTCTAAAATGTCTCTTTTTATCTAGCTTAGGTGCGTGGAGTGTCCGCTTGGAGAACTGGGTAGGCTGGCTCTTGCCAGTAAACGGTGGTGCACAAAAGCACTATGATGCGGTAAGGAGGCGCTTTGCGCAGCACAGCGATGACTTGTCTTGACTGACCTGTGCTTTTTTCTTTTTCGTAGGTCGCGGTGTGCTCCCAGCGCGGATGGAGTTCTGGAGCTATGCCGGTCGAAAATCAGCCAGCCAGGTAAGTCTCTAAGCGCTTCTTGGTTGTAATGTTTCTTCTACCTCCTTTAATAATGTCTTTCTCACTTTTTTCAGGTCCTTCGATCCAGGCGGCAAACTCTTCAAATGGAGCTGCCCAGGAGCTGCGAGCAGTGAAGGATGGAGATTACAGGCAAGATTCTGCTGCTAACGATGTTCTTCGTTTATCTGCAGGTTCGGAATTCATCAGGCTCGTGAGAAAGCTGGACACAGTGAGCGTCACATTGCTAGTAGCAAAGTAACGGGAAGCGTGTTGTCTTGTTCGGGTGTGGTTTAAATAGCCACTGCAAAGTAGTCCAGGTAAAGTAGTCCCTAGGCCACCACACCCAAAACACTATACCGCATAGCTTGGTTCTAGGATGAAGGTTGAAAGCCCTAAAAAGTAGTTCCACAAGCAGATGTCTATCTTTATTTATGAGCCTGGCGCCAAAGGCGCCAGGACTGGCCCCAAGAGGGCCTGAGAAGTGGATGCCAGCCCTTATAAGCGATCCGAGTCCTGATTCCACCTGGCCAATGGGCTTGCCAGTGGGGATCAGGGCTGAGGGTCATGACACATTTATGTAACTGACAATGCCTTTAACTGAGAATGCCTTTAAATGAGTAAACAGAATGCATTAAATGAAGAAGCCCTCTGCAGACAATGGCAGCATAAGTCAGCCCTGGAGTTGAAAAATTCAAGACCACAGTGCCCTGCAGAAACCAGATAAGCATTCTGAAACCAGACATATAATGAGGCCATGTCTGGAGTTTCTCGCCTAGGAACGGAGCTGCGTGACCATATTTAGGTAGGGTGGCCGGGAAAATCCAAGGATGGGTGCCAGAATGTATTTCAATTTGAGGGTTTGAACAGATAAGAAATAAATGCCTGGTGCGCGAGTATAGTCAGCGGAGAGTTTTTCCTGTACATGTTTAGAAAAGGGAGGGGGTTCGACTCTTTTGCTATGAAAAGTATAAAAGGAAGCTCCGTTTTCAGAAGGGAGCAGTGGTTCTTGTACTTGACCATGATGCTGTTTGTGTCAGTCTGGTGTCAAATAAAACCTGATGAACCTGACTCTGCCTCCTGCCTGCTGCTTGAAATACATTTGCTGAAATGCCAGAGGGTCCCAGAGGGTCCCAGAGACCACCAGATGGCCCCAGAACGTCCAGGAGAGCTTTGTATAGTGGAAGAGGTGCTGAAAGGCAAGATTGGGGTCTTAGGACCTCGAGAACAGGAGGACAAGTGAGAACAGGTGACCTGCGAGAGGATTGCTTAATGAAGCCTGACCGTCCGGTATCGCAAGAGAAGAGCCTGCTGTGGACATCCTGGAGATCTTCCAAATGGTTGATACACTCGGGCAACTCCATATTGCAGGCCAGGCCAAATCGGGACTCAATTTTCAGTCATCTCCAATGAATGGATTGCTGATCTGACTGTGACGAGGAAAAGAAGTGGCTGGCCTTGAAGGTTCAGGTCCTTAAGGTTCAGGCCTTGAACATTGAGGCCTTGAAGGTTCAGGTATTGGAGGTTTAGGCCTTGAAGGTTCACGTCTTGAAGGTTCAGGACTTGAAGGTTCAAGTCTTGAAAGTTTAGCCCTTGAAGGTTCAGGACTTGAAAGTTCAGGTCTTGAAGGTTCAGGGCGCATCTTAAAAAGGCAACGTTCTCCAAGCCTCTGATCACTGTCAGCGCATGGACATAGTGAAAGGTTTAGCCTGGTATACCTGTAGACCTCAATAAGTGGTTTAACCAAAAAAAGAATTAAATGGAAGATACCGCGCAAGACTTGGGACAGGGATGATATTTGCTCACTAATAGGTGTGATTTCACTTAGGTTCTCGGAGAAACATATCCAAGAAATGTACAATCGTTGAGCTTCCAAGCCTTTCCCTTCTAATCTCGCCTCCCTCCTACTGTTAACACTTTGGACTTGCCAAAATCAACTGGCAATTTCCTCTTGACCGCCTGCATGGATGTTTATCAGTGATTGAAATGCAAGCAGGGTTCTGGCGATGAGTGGCGTGGCAGCATCCACATGAGTAGGCACAGGAATCAGGCACCGCCCTGGCATTGCTACATCACAAGCCCAATGTGTTAAAACCTCCTGAAGGCTTCAGGAGATGCAGGAATTGCATCCCAAAAAGGACCTCCCATGGCTTTACACGCAGCACCATATAGAACATAGCGGTGTGGTAGGGGGGACTGCGATGTAGATAGTAATATTTTGTAGGCAAGAGATCCCAATAAAGACTCTGTTCCTAAGTCCCAGCTGGCATCACAGATTCATCCCTAAGAATCTGCCAGAAGTAAGCCACTCCTTTAGTCTGGCATGGACCAGTTTCCTAAATAATGTGGATGTTACATCGTGAAGGAAAATAAGTTGATATGCTTTTGCCAAATATCTATCACCTTTTTTTTAAAGTAGGCACAATTCCAGGCTGGTGGCAGCTGTTAGGACTCCTACCAAGTAACCAAATAACATCATGTCATTATTGGTAGCCGCAAATTAATGTAATACTTAAATAGATCTAAGACTCAGCACCAGACTCCGGTTTAAAATAATGTCTTTTATTGAAATGCAAACCGCTTTGCCTCTCAAAGTGCCATTGCTACAGGGAAAGGGCTGTGCACAGAATAAAAGCAATGGCCTGTTCATCCGTGAGCACCAGGGAAAAGTTTGCTGGCCAATAACTGCACCCACCCTAACATTTAAGAAAACATAGAAAACACCAAAATACATTGTGGACCTTTTGGCCTGGTCTTCCGGCCCCTCACAAGTTCCTACAGGAGCTGTGCATCCTCCACATTCCCTATCCATCGCCCCTCAATCCCACCTCATGGACAATGCAGCCCCATTCTGATGGTGACATTCCAAAAGGACACACAAGGGGCCCGATTCATGGTATGTTTTGCACGGTTCCCAGTGACGCTGCACGGCTGGAAAATGACTTGGCACTGCCGACACACACCCTGATTCATGGAACTGTGCAAAGTGTATTTTTGCAGTGGAAAGTCAGAGCAAAGTCAGTTTGTACTGCAAAAATGAAATGTCTTTGTACTGCAAAAATAAACTTTGCACAGTTCCATGAATCAGGGTTTGTGTCGGCAGTGCAAAATCACAGTCCAGCAGTGCAAAGTCATTTTGAACCACGCAAAAAATTCCATGAATCGGGCCCAAGATGTATGTCTCCACCTTGGGGGATGCCTTTGTTACTGCCAGCAAAGAGCTGGGTGAATGAACCGTGAACCGCCACATGTCTAATTCAATTCAACGCAACAATCCTTTATTGCATTAAACATTTTTTTTTTAATTCATGAACATTAACAAGTTATTTTATTGCTTCCAAAGTTATGACAATCCACAATCTAAAGAGCATCTATGCCTGACGCCACCCCTGCGGTGCTGAATGGTGGCCCTACAAACTGCAGTCCTACTTTTATGTTGGTGGTTAACCCAGATGTCTTGGTTTGAAAATCTGTTCACCCTACACATACTGGCCCAGCTCCAACTCTAAACCCCTCCTTGCCATAAGTCAGGGGGGCTCCTCATCTAAAATGGAACCCCATTAACCATTTCTAAAAAGCAGTGAGGCACTCTGAATAGCGAGAGCACTCTCGCACAAGCCTTCCTGCCCTTGCACCCTAGGATGCCTTTAGAGTGATCCCATGGGGCAGTAGATAGACATGTAGGCTTCATATGCACACGGTTACAACTACTGGAACATTGAAAGTTTCAGGTAAATATGATGTTTTTCCAAGTGTTGTAAATGTAAGATCATTTTTCATGTGGCATTTTTGACTCTTGCATATGCACTTTTTGTGACTTGCTATTTTGGAAGCGTGTAGGGGTTGTTTTATTGGGCTACAACAGGTTATCTTTTAAGTTGCGTTATTTTTCTTTTGGTAGGTAGCAGATATGTTTTGTTGTTTTTGAAACATTTGATGCCATAGTTGAATTTTATTCCAAACAAGGTATTATTCATGTTGGTTCTTTACTTTGTGCTACATGACGCCTCGTGCAAAGAGCAAAGATTCAGAGTTTCATAATTGCTCTTTTGTATTTATGAAATATGTAAAGTGAGTCACCCTGCCTACACCTTAATGGACAAGCAGGCTACATAGTCCAGATATATAGCCATTTTAAACCCACCATAACTTTGCTGGTGTTTGCTAAACATGAACCAACCGCAAAGCTGTCAGACTACACAGTACTGATGATCCCTAATACGGGTGAAACCAGGTGTACAGATGCCTGCAGCTTTGAGAAATGTCTACTTTGGGAATATCATGCTGTGTATGAAATAGCACTGCCCTGTAAAACAAAGGGAACATTCTGCTGCAAAAGGCTTGAATATGGTTTAATTTCATACCCACAGTGCTTTGCTCATGTGACACTGAACTGGAGATGAACATCCAGCAATGGCCACTGGGTGACGCTGTGGCATGTGTGATTTGGCTCAACTGTGTTGGGAGGCAGATGAATATGTCATCCATAGCTTCTGCTCCTCTCCACATCAATACCGCAAAGGTGAGAGACGTTACTCGCTGAGACAGCCATTCCGCCCTTATCCTCGGCAGGTACAGCAGGGCGTGGGGACAATGTGAGCTGAAGATGACAAAAGCATTCAAACTAACATTGTAACAGTAAAAGAGCACGCATTAGACATGAAGCAAACATGCACTCCACATGAAGAACACATACAATAGGCAATACATTCATTTAGACATGAAGAAATTTAGCATAGCATCGAAAGACATGAAGAACACTAACATGACCAATGTATAAAATGAATGCATCCTGAACGACATGTGAATATAACTCGCTAACACAGAAGCAAGAGCGCAGTGGGGCAGCCATCTTATTTTAAAAGGAAGCCGCAGCATGTTTCTGAATGAGCACAGGCCTCAAAGCCTCGGCAAAATGCAAAAGGCTGAATCCATAGAAATACGTCTCCGTGCAGAGCTCAGATAGTGACTGGAACTAGTGCCAAGATTATATTGAAAGTGGGGGAGCATCGGAATGAAGTAACAAAGGCACGATGAAGTAATTCCCAAGATACAAGCCATATATCCTCAAATAAATTAAAAGTTTCAGAAGGGCACAAACAACCTTTTGATGCTCAGGTGACCTGCTCAAGAGGCTGACCTCTTTCCTCTCAGATCGACCCTCCCAGGTCCAACTTGGGTCCTTCCTTTCATCTGTCTTCCCCTCTACCTGTGGTGTTCCCCAGGAGTCTAACCTCTCGCCCTGGCTTTTCAACCAATACCCTCTCTCATCTCTTATTGCCTAAATGCCATTCAAGATTGGTGTGCTGCCAATGATCTTTGTCTGAATGCCAGCAAGACGGAGATCCTCCTCATCGACACACCTTCACCATCCTTTCCCTTCACGCTCTGGCCGGCCTCCCTTGGCCCTCCTCCTACCCCCACCTGCGAGGCTAAGAACCTTGGGTCATCTTTGACTCCACCCTTTCTTTTTCTGCCCACATCACTGAGGTCTCTAAAAAGTCAAATTTCCTACTGCACCTCCTCAGAGGTACTCTGCCTTTCCTCTCCTTCCCCCAGAAGCTCATGGTATCCTAAACTGTGGTTCTCTCTAGCTTGGACTATTGTAACAGCCTCTTTCTAAATCTACATGCCTCTACCCTTCTGCAACTAATCTAGAACAGGACTGCAAGACTTTTCTTTGGCTCAAGCCCTGGGATCATATCTCTCCAGCTCTGAAATCTCTCCATTGGCTTCCAGTGGATGCAAGGATTAAATTCAAAACCCTCTTCATTGTCCACAAGGCTTTCTGGGGCCTGGGTCCAAAATACTTTCAGCTATCCCTCTGCAAATCCCTCCCCTCTCAAGCTCTTCGCTCCTCTACCTCCAACTCCCTCAGGTTCAGTCATTTTTCAAAGAAACGAGCTGGGGGTAGATCTCTGTCTTCGGGTGGGGCCTCCCTCTGGAACAGCCTCCCTGCCACTCTAAAACGTGAGGAGAACCATCTCCAGTTCCAGAAGCACCTCAAGACCTTCCTCTTTTCTTCTGCCTTCGCTCTCCCTCTCCCCTGCTGATCTGTTCTCTCTTGGCACTGTGCACCTGGCCACCCTCTGTCTTCCGGGCCCAGGGACCTGCTCACTCTGCCACCCTCCCGCACTGCCTCCGGGCCACCCCTTGCACTGGGGTCTGTATCTGTACCCATACAGCCCCCCCCCATTTTTTCTTCCTGACTTATCAGACCTACCCTGTCTGCTGCCTTAAACCTAGCACTTGCAAATTGCTGGCTGCACTACCACTGTTTGTTGCCTTTATTATTTATTTATTGTTATTTATCTGTTTCTCCTCTGCTTCGCACTTTCCACTTCTCCCCCTTCCATTCACTTCTCCCCTCCCCCTCTCCAATGCATTTGCGCATTCTCAATGTCACTGGGCCTAGTAGGATCGTTATTTTGTTGTCCCCTGTTCCCCTCCCTTGCCTTGTCGCGCTCTGTAACACATGTGTACGAGCGGGATATAAATAAAATATCAATATCAATATCAAGGTGCAGTAAAACACTAAGCCAAAAGAGTCTACAAAGCATAACCCAAGAGTGTCCCCAGTGGTAGAAGAAAAGCCAATGTGCACATTAATAGTAGCTGAAATTTGTATAAATAGAAAGTAATTAAATTTCCTACACAGTCTCATAGCATGAGACCCATAATTGGAGAACACTGACTATTCATCAGAAGCCAACATAGATAATACACCTGCACTACTGCCTAATCACACACATAGACATGAGGCGGCACACAGGGCCAAGTACAGAGGGATTGCCCAGTCTCATGGCGTGAGAATGAGGGATGGTAACTTTTAATTGAAGGAAGAAAGGCCCATGGGCCTCTCTACACCTACTCTAAGTCTGGCCCATATCCTGATGACCTGTTATGTGTCCAAGGTTGGTTAGCAATGTTCTAACCTATCAACATTCTTGGAAACACGCTGCCCATCAAGTGCTATGCCAACCAACCCCTTTGCCATGAATATGATGTAGTTTAACTTTTATTAATATAGGGGTGGTTCCAAGTGGAGCCATCATATATTTGTAACCCAATAAAATGTTTAAGCCTTATGGAATATATATGTAGCCAATCCCACTAACCTATCCCAATTCTCCATAGGTTTTGTAAACTGAGATTATGTTCTGACATAGTGATGACAAGTTTGTAGTACTTTATTGTTTTTCATTAACATGTTGAGAGCAGCGAGGTTTGAATGCGTGTATGCTGTCTCAGTTTGTTTCAATGTGAATAAAGTTGGGTTTTGCCGTGCACTTTGTCTACTCCATCATTGAGTCTGATTTTGATTCACTCTGATTCCTCTGGGACCGTCTGGGAGTTTGGGGCCATCTTAACAACAGACTTATTCCTCCTTCACATTTCAGGTGAAAGGGTTTATTCCAAGCCTTTTAAACCCACTATAACATTGCTGGTGTTTGCTAAGCATTACCCAATGATCCAACAAAGTGGTTACACCATAGAATACTGATGATCCCTAATAAAGGTGAAACCAGGTATACAGCTGTCTGCAGCCTAGAAAACCGATCAAGGAATGTATAAAATAGAACTGCCTTGTTAGACAAAGGCAATTCTATGGAGCAAAAGCTTGCATTTGGGCTATTTCTTTACACCTGCCATGTGTTGCTCATGTAGCTCTGAACCCTGATGCCTGAGAACTACCGTCCTATCACAAACGTCCCATTTATACTTAAAATACTGGACAGGATAGCATATATACAACTACAAAACTTTGTTGAAACTAACAATATCTTGGCTATTGAACAGTCCGGCTTCAGAGCTAACCATGGAACCGAGACAGCCCTTTTAGACTTGAAGGCTAGCATAACCGAAATTATTGAGGAAGGAAACTCTGCTCTTCTTCTCCTGTTGGATCTTTAATCTGCGTTCAAACTGGTCGATCATAATCTTTTAGCAGAGAGACTTGAGAAGATTGGCCTATGCTCCCAGAGGCAGTTCAATGGCTTAAATCCTTTCTTGGCCCCAGAAATGCTTGTGTTGCTAAAGGATCCTCTAGGTCATTGAAAATTCCCGTTACATGTGGTGTGCCACAGGGACCATGCCTATCCCCCATACTTTTCAACATTTATATTAAATGTTTATGCGATTTGTTAAAATCTATGGCCATGCAATTTGCCAATTATGCTGATGACACCCAGATAGTTATTAAACTATCTGAGGTCTATGAAGTCGATTCAGCTGCTATAAATAAGATCTATGAGGCAATACAGAAGTGGATGGCCCTTAACTCACTTGCCCTTAATGATAAAAAAATGGAGCTGTTGGTAATCAGCACACCTAATAGGATAAAAAAATTTGACCCATGTTATAAGGCTTTTGTAATAGGTGGCAATAATATTCCTGTATCGGATTATGTGAAGACTCTGGGGGTGTTCTTCGATGCACATCTTACATTTCAGAAACACGTGTCCTACCTTAAATCATCATGTAGCTTTTTCACTCATCTCTTGTGGCAAATACGTCCCTACCTATCAGAAGCCAATAGAGCATCTATTGCAGCGGCAATAGTTAACAATAAATAAGAGTACTGTAATAGTCTCCTGATAGGTACCTCAAAAGGGAATATTAGAAGTCTCAAAACCATACAAAATGGAGCTATTCGAGCTGTTTGTGGACTGAGCCGGCAATCTCACATCACTGAACATTGAAAAAAACTACACTGGCTCTCTATTGAGCAACGGCTGAATTTCAAAGGGCTAGTAATAGTCTTCAAATGTCTTTCAGGCAAAGCCCCAAAATACTTGAAATCTAGGATCCATGCGGCCACACCAAAGTGAGTATTGTGCTCCAATAGTTTGAAACTCCTGGCTCAGTCACGTACTACCCTGAAGAAAATAGGTGAAGCAAGCTTTGCTGTTGGCGCTCCAAAAAGCTGGAACATGATTCCACTTTATCTTAAACAATGCATGACACTACAACAGTTTAGGAAACGTCTTAAGACATTTCTTTTTGATGCTTAAAATCCCTGATTGGTATATGATGTCCCACTTCTTTTTTTCTTAAGGACTCTGCTAAGCATTTTTTTAAATGATTCTCTCTCCCCTTCACTGATCCTATTTGTTGTTTTTTTGTTGGTTGTTCCTGTGAGTGCCTTGAGGCCTTTTTGGATGAATATGCACAATATAAAAAATTATTTAGTTAGTTAGTTAGTTAGTAACTAGAGGGAGGTGAACTACCGGCAATGTCTACTTGGTGGTGCTGTATCATGTATGACCATGCACATGTGTATGTATACATATATATATATATATATATATATATATATATATATATATATATATATATATATATATATATATATATATTACACGGCCACAGTAGTGGCCGTGTAGTTATGGTCAAGTTGCTGTTTCCATAGGAAGAGCACTTTTTGGGCGGCTTATAACTCTGCTCCCCCTGGACCAATCCTCACCAATCTTTGCAAGACGAGTATATTGGCCACTATGAATTCTTTTGCAAAGTTTGGTGATGTTTGGTCCAGGGGGAGAAAAGTTATAAGGGGGGTCCCAAAACGTCTTTTTTCCCCATTGACTGAATGGGGGAAAAACTTTGCGCACGGCTACAGGACAAACCGCTGGCCGGATTTTCACGAAATTTGCGGCAGGTGAAGGGGCTTGGTCCAGAAAGCATTCTTTTGTAAATTTGGTGACAATCTGTGCAATATTTTTCTTTAAAACGACCAAAAAGTATGTCTAAAAAAATGAGCGATATCTATGTCCGCTCTGCAGTCACACTTCCCTGTTCGCTCCGCGGACAAGATAACGATTGGCTAATGGGCTCGCGTCATGACTGCGGACACGCAACGTCTCTGCCAATTGGCTGCTGCGAGACGTGTTATGCGTCAGATTGTTTGGCTGCGCCCGACATCTTGGATCCGCCGATAGCGGAGCAACAACCAGCGTACACATGCTATATTTATAAAACTCTTTTGCTGTGTCACAGAGCGTTGGGACAGGTTCAGACAGTAAGACATGGGTGATCAATGCTTTTGTTTTGGGGGTCGGTCTTCACAATGTATTTTCTATGGCCACCTTGTATGCATAGAAAATGAGGGGTGTAATAACGGTAGCATTTCAGTCCATGCAGTGCACAGGAAACTTGTTACTGTTGTAAGGAGACGCGTTGTGGTAGCGAACATTGAAATTGACAACATGCCATAATTGCAAAACTTTTTCCTATGGGTATTATTATATTAATTAGTACGCCGCCATGGGTGTGACATGCTACAGTGGTTGTGGCCAGGGCCTACAGTCTTGGATGCATGGCCGTCGGCCGAAGGCCGAAGGCCTTACTTCCAAGACTGTAGGCCCTGCCCACAACCACTGCAGCATGTCACACCCATGGATACACCCCTAGTATTGCGTATTGATTGCTAAGTTGTGGGGAGTGTGTGCAGTCTTGGGTGCATGGCCAAAGGCCATGCACCCAACAAAAAAGTTGTAAGTACTGGACGTGCACGCCACTGCACACCCATGCCATGTAATATCTATGGACATACAGCTAGGAGTGAAGCCTCTGGCCAGAAGCAGTGAAGGATACCCCACTTATAGGAAAACCCCCACTACCACACATCACTGAGGTGGTTGTGGGGAGACCCTGCACTCTTGGGTGCATGACCGAAGGCCATGCACCCAACAACAAAGTTAGAACCTCTTCATGATGTATTTTCAATTGCTACCTTGTACGCACATCACAGCTATTGGGACACTTGTACTATGCAACATCATTAAGATGGTTGCGGGGAGGGCATAGCATTTTGGGAGCATGGCCAAATGCCATGCTCCCAAAACCAACTTTATATATAATGAAATGAGAAGGCACAATGGTTCTGATATGCTGTGATGTTTCTGGCCAGGACCGAGAGTCTTGACTGCATGCCCAAAGGCCATACACCCAAGAATGAAGTTATAAGCAGTGGAGTTATAAGTGAATATGAGAGTGGGGTAATGCGCTAGTTATGTGCATGCCCTAATGTCTTGGCTGCATGGCTGCAGACGATGGTCCCAACAGTACATTTATAAGTAGCTAATTTACAAGGACCATGGTTTCGATATGCAGCAATGGTTGTGGCTAGGAAGTATACTCTTTGTACTTTGGTCGTAAGGTGTAGGTCGTAGATTAGACACTGAAGATGCAAGGGCCAGCCTCCAGCCACTGCAACATACTACTACCATAGATTAGATGTGTAGATTCGCATGTGTAGAAAATGACTGCCAATATACTTACTCCTCACTTTGTTCAGAATCGACATATATTATTGAATGCTTTTCGTACTACGCAGAAGTATCCCTTTTTAATTTCTGTGATAAAAGAAAAAGGTATGTTAGTCTTTGCTTTTTATGAAAACTTACTTCATTGCATAATAGACAGTTTACTTTTTTTTACCCTCATATTTAGTTTACAAACCAGTGTATTGTGCATTCTGCTCAGTTTCTGTGTTTGCTTTTCTTATCCTTGGGTCTGGGGAAAAAAATCCTTGTCGGATTAATAAAAACCTTCTATTGCTATGGTACTAACTACTTCCTTGTTTCCTTTGAGTATTTCCTTCATCTTTCTGATTAATGTTATGTTTGTTGCCTGCCTGTCGATTTTTTAACAACAGTTACATACCTGTAGGCGTATCGTAACTGTGCATTTGTTCCTACAGATCTGTGATATTCATTTATTTGTGTCGTTGTTATGTACTGTTTCCTTCATCTTTCAGATTAATGTTATGTTAGTTGCCTTCCTTCTGATTTTTAACAACAGTTAGATACCTGTAGGCATATTCTAACTGTGCATTTGTTCCTACAAATCTGTGATATCCATTTATTTGTGTCATTGTTATATCCTCTTGGGCAGTTAGATACATACTGGCCTATTCTAACTGTTTGTAGTCTTTCACATAATTTGTTGGCAATCTTGAAGTACACATTATTTATTAAATTTTGGCTTTAAGAAGATTAAATACGGATTTCTAAGATTAACTGGCAATCTTTGCTTTAGAGTAATGGTGCTATCATTACATTAGAACCATCCACATTTCTTTTTAATGTATGCAGTGTAGTGACCTGCATTGGTTGTAGTTCCTGCATGGTAGCTTATACCTATTGTTGTAAAGGTTTTCTTTCCAAGTGACACCTGACCATGTGTGAATCCAGTCAGTTTGCAGTTGTTTTTGGTACCATCTGCATTATAACATAGAAGCATAAGTATTATGTAGGCACTATGTGATTGTATCAGTAAGATGGAGCGATTGTCTGAATTGCAAATAGTACATAATCTGCCACGGTTTGCATTCTGTACAAGTTGCTGAAATGGAATGCTTTGACAATTTGGTATGGAAACATACACAAATCGCTCATTTGGGATTTCTTCCTGTATCACATTGCTACAGAGAGTGCATGTATGTTTCCACATGTACAAAATCTTGAAGATTTTATTTACAGGTATGCTTTTCTTTTCTAATACTAATAGTAAGTACATTAGAAATTCTTGTGGATCTTCTTGTGAGTTCAGAGTGAATCTCACCATTCCAGCACAGGCGTCCAATTCTTGCCATATTCCATGAACACTGTATGTGTTGTCAGGATTGCTTGTTGCATTTCTATGAAGCACTAACATTTGCAAACACAATTGGTCTGTACTGTGCAAGTAAATATTGTTAACAATTAGTGGCAATTGAAATAGAATATTCATTGCTACATTAGCATAGCGACTTACCCCACTTTCAGTTGCAAATTTGAATGGACAAGCTAGTTCTGTATCTGAGTGCATTTTTGGCAATTTCTGTTCCTTCTTTGCCGATGGCCCTGGTTTACATTCCCTAATAGGTTCTTCTTTGTTTGTGGTAATTGCTGAAACTTTAGCTTCTTTTCTTTTGTTTGAGGAATTTGCTGTTGGACTCTGTTGTATTTTTGTTTCATTTATTTTTCTTTTACCATGTTTTACTTTATCTGGAACAGGATATTGTTTCAGATGAGGCGTGTACAGTGAACACAGTCTATTGTATTCTACAATGCAAGGAATATCAGCTTTCACTTTACTTGCATCAAAGTTCATTAGCAATAGACCGTCAAGTGTACGTAAGCGTGATAATGCTATGTAGCTCATGCCTTCTATAAAGACTGTGTTTCCTATATCTATCAATGCTTTGTCTAGGGTAAGACCGTGGGATTTATGAATGGTAACTGCATATGCAAGAGTTAGAGAAAATTGCTCTCTATGTACAAACATGTCTTTGAAGAGAAGGAATCGAGCAATTGAGTGCCCTATCCTTTTCACTTCTGAAAGTTTATCAAAGCGAATATTGACAAACTGAATGTTGCTGTCACGTGGGTATGATTGAAAGCCAACAACTGTACCTAGTGCTCCATTAACTAGCCCTTGCTCGACGTCAAGGTTACGTTTAAGCATTACTCTACAATTTAAGCATAATTTTAATATTTTTTCCAACCCAGCTGTGGTGGAGATTGAATTTTCTAAAATATTTAGTGTTGTTGTGGCTTGCTCACACATGGGTACTGTCATACCATGTACGTCTAGTTTGTCTGTGGTACTAATTTCCATTATTGGTTGCATTTCTTTATTTAACATTGTTTCATTGAATTTGAAACAGCTTGCAAGAGTCGGAATTAAGGCCATACAATTGACATTTTTGTGTTCTATCTGTTCCATAATATCAGTTGCACATACATGAATGCGCCGGTTTTTCAATACACTTGTGCTTCTTGCGATAGTACACCAACTCTAATACTTTTTAAGATGTTGGCATAAGTGGAATCTGCAGATTGCCGCATGTTCTCAGTTAATTCACTGTATTGGAAAGGTTGCCAAAGGTTGACATTACCTATGCTACCAACAGTTCTCCGGCAGAGTTTGTGGCCTAAGGTTTTAAAAATAGGTTCACCTTTCACTGGTGTCAATTGTAGAAGATCTCCAAAAACTATAATGTGTTTCCCTGCAAAGACTTCTTCGTTGTTACTTTTAAGTACTTCTTGTAATCTGAGATGAATCAAACCCAACATTAAGTTGGAGACCACGCTCACTTCATCTATTAGTAGCATTTTCATTTGTTTTAATATTCTGCGTAATTCCATTGCAGCTTCTGCAGAAAGTTTGTAATAGTCTCATTTATTTTGATGCTCTACTGGAATCAGTAGTAATCGGTGTAAAGCGACACTGCCTATGTTGTAGGCAGCTAAACCTGTGGGGGCCAATACAACAGCTGACAGTTTGTTGTTTGTCAATTGTTGAAGGAACTTGCTGATGAATTTGATTAAGGATGTTTTCCCTGATCCAGCTTCACCACTCACGTACAGCAGTATAGGTTTGTAATTTTGGCAGGTACATTCTTTATTTTTGTGTTGTACACCATGTACAATTTGTTTTGTTACATCTTCAAAAATGGAGCACTGATCTTTTTTAAGTTTTGCTTGTTGTACATGTTAGTCTTCTGTATCTCCTTGATACTGATACATGGTGTTTTCTACTTCTGCCATAGCTACTTCAGCCTCATTTGCTATTAGTGGTTGTCCTAGTGGTTCTTGACTTCCTGTTACAGAAGTTTGACTACTGTCGGAAGAGTCCTTATCTAGTTTTGACTGAAGTTCTTCTTCCTGTTGCTGCTCATTGTGTAACATTGTTTTGTACTGCGTAAAGTTCACATCAGGGATAGCGCTTTCATTTGCTTTAAAAGTATCTTCATAGTAGTCAAAGTTTTCTAGTATGTCTTCCTCTTTTCTCCATGGTTTGAAAAGTTGTAACAGAGATATGTAATATAGTTCTTTCTGTTGAGGAGTTTTTAATGGCAATTTTACATGATTAATTAAGCTTCGTTTGGTAAGTTTCACTAAGCTCCCTTCACAATCGGTAACTCTATATCTACGTTTGCTTTCATCGGGTTTTATATTATTTTATTATGCAAAGTTTTGAGCTATGTGGTATAGATACATGCTTTCCAAAGTGCTATTCCTGTTAGGATAGTATGTGTCCAGTAAATAGTTTTTTAGAATGACTTGGCTGTTGGGATCATTTCTGGCAATTGTTTTTATGTCCTCATATGATTTCAGCATATTTTTCTAGATTTTGCAGGACCAAGACTGAGCCATACTATGTTGTCTGATTTTCCATACAAAGCAGTACCGGTTAAACGATCTGCTGCTTCATAGGTGCCACATTCTCTATGAGAGAGCATTTTTATGCCTAGGCTGTACAATTTCTGTGATAATGTTTTGTCTGATGGTAGGTCATCCCAGAGGTCTTGAAGCTCTGTTTTTTCTGCTTTTGTTAAGTAGGCTGTCACATATCATGCAACAGCAGTAGAATTGTCTGCAATGTACTGCACATCTATGTTTGCATTCCATAGGAGGGCAATGATTGCATTGTAATCATTGATATATTTTGATTCTTCCCTTCTTTTTATGTAGTACGTGTTCTTAGGTGATTTACCTTTAACACTATGTCGAACTGAAGACATGAAGTTGTTTGCTTCACCTGTTTCTGTAACTGGTCTAGGGAAACCAAAGTGGCATTTGGTGTAGTATTTACCTTTGTTTTTGTATTTGCGGCGGCAATATTTGCCACATTTGTGTCTTTGAAATTTTAAAATCTGCCCAGGCAGCTCACTATGTGTCTGTTGTGAAGGGATTTCACAAGTGACATATTTTTGGATAAACTGCAAAACAGTGCTTTCACTGTTGTGCACAAATTTCGGTGCACCTTTGATCAATAACAGCATGTGAATATGTGGTGCTCCTCTCGCTTGATATTCCTTTCTCCATAAGAAGTGTTGCACTTCTCCAAGGGGAGGAACATTTTTATTGCAAATAAAGTGTAGCATGGCAATGAAACGATGATGGAAATATCTTGACACATTGGCCCTCATTACAACTCAGGCGTTAAGGGTTTAACGGCGCCGTCGGCGCCGTTACCCTTAACGCCTGATTACAAGTGTCCCTTTGCGGGTTGGTGTTTAACGCCTGCTTTTAGCAGGCGTTAAAAATCCAACCCGCAAAGGGACTTTGGAGCTAATTACAGCACCATAATTTACGGTGCCGTAATTAGCACCTTCCCCATTCCCATTATGCCTTATGGGGGCAAAAATGGGAATGGGGAAGGGCAAATGGTGAATGAGGAATTACCGCCCCACTCACCTTGGAATGGGGTGGTAATTCCGTCATCCACCATGGTGGAATCGTAACCTTAGCGGCATGGACCATGGTGCTAATAGCACCATGGTCCTCCGCCATGGTTGTAATGAGGGCCATTAACTGGATCTAGAGAGCAAGGTTCTCCAGGTATTAATATATCTTTGTTGTTTTTGTTGCTGTTTGCTATGCGTAGGAACTCATGTAAATCTTCCCATGCATATTCTGCACAACTTAGCGTAACAAACCAAGTTGTTGGTCCAAGGTTTCTGATCATACAATGCACGTCTCTGTGCCGTCAGAACCAGTATTCCTTTGTACAATGCATGTTTGCAAACAAATTTGTTATACTTGCTTGTAAAACCTCATCTTTTTCCTGTACTTTTTGTATTAACTGCATAGCTGACATATTTTGAAAGTGGGTTCCAGATTTCAAAATGTGTGCCACTCCGTAACATAGTGTTGCTAATTCACTTTCATAGACTAGGTGGAATATGTATTCCACATTTTGTCTAAATCTGGGATCTTGCGAATACATTCGTAAAGAGCGGTATTCTTATGCTCCAATCTGAGTGGGTCTATCATCGTATCTTCCACCTTTGCCAGTAGGAAATAGCATTGGAAAAGCACGTGCTTCTATATTTTTTTCCCATATACTCACTGGTGACCCTTTGGTTTGTCGCATTTGGTACGTTTCTAGTGCATCATCTATGCTTTCATTGGAATGCATTGGATGAATTTTGTAATGGTCCAAAATAGTGGATACTGTAGCAGGATCCAGAAGTTCGAATTGCCCAGTTTCTGATGGCTCTTCAATTATTTCAGTTGTTTCACTTAATCTTTCATCAATATTTATTTCCTTGTAGTACTCGTTATTGTCTTTTATATATTGCAATGCTTGTCTAACTTTATGTAAGTCCACCAGTTGTTGCCAAATTCTTTTGTCCTTTGTTGGTACACCATTTACCAAGACTATTAAAGAATGCTCTATTGAACGTTGCACTCCTAGAGTGTGTACATTTTCCGTTAGCTCTAATGGCAAATAAACTACTTTGCCACAAATGCCTTTCACCAATTCAGAGGAAGGTAATTGTGCTGTTTTTGGATGAAGGCGTATAATTGCTTGAAATGGGTGAACTGTTTGAATTATTAAGCTCTCATACAAATTGAGTTGTTGCAGGATTTTTGGTAATGGAAACAATTCCAAATTATTTGTTATAGCACGTGAAGGAGTGTGGTTTTTGTCTAATTTTGTGGTACAGTAACTGCAACATATTAGGCTTTCAGTTAGTTCATATTTGTTTTCTGCTAAATGTTAGAGAGCTAATTCAAACCATTTAGAGTCTTCATTGTCTTCTATTTTGTAGGTTATGTCTACATTTTTTATGTTCCTTTTGTAAAAGGTTCTGCGGCAACACACACACACACATGGTTTGGTACTTCAGCCGATGACCTTTTAAATTTTACTATTTCTTTTCTGTATGTGTGTAATAGAAGTTTGCTATGTGCAGAATTGTTGCTACTATGGTCTAAAACTATTGCATTTTGTAAGTGGCTTTCACTTCCAAAATACTTTCTCTGATTACGGTCAATTTCTTCTTGTAGGTATTTGGGTGTACCATGCAGAAGAGTGTTATTTAAATTGCCTAATTCTGAAGCTGGAGTTGTTGCATAGTATATTTTATACACTAGATTTCTTACACTTGAATGATGTATTGATATCCTTTTGATATCATGGAAGGTGCTTTTGCAAACAGGCCCAGAAATGCAGGCTAATGAATGTCCTTGGAGTCCTGTGTATTTGCGCACTGGACACATATCCATATTTTGCAGCACTTTCATTTTACTTTTGTCTTTACCTTTTACATACTGATTAAGGAACTGACGTAAAGATTTGAAAGCTTTGTTTGGAATGGCACACATTGATGTGCATGGCCATTTGTATACTGGACGGTGTAGTTCTGCTGAATCGAGAGGTAATTCTGAGTTTACAGAGGATACTTTTGTAAGCAGTGTTTCTTGTTCCATGATGGTAGTATTGATTTTCTCATACCCTCGTCCACTGCTATGGATCGCAATTGTGCTTCTTCATTAAAATATGGTTATGTGGTTGTTGTGTGACTCCATTCACCACCACAAACATTAAAAAAAATATTTTTGTTCACATTCCGTTTATTGCTGAGTTTCTTTTGTAGTTTGGTAATTAGTTTTGTTAGTGCTTTTATTTAACACTAATATAAACAACTTCCTTTTCAGAAGGATAGCACTGTCCACGAGAGCTTGTAGGATTAACTTTCTACGGTAGGTTTTAAGGGGTGAGGATGATTTCGGTCCTCTTCTTAGTAGATTCTGAAGGACTCTGTGATGAAACATTTTTGATAAAATACTTTTTTTGCTATGGGTTCTTGTTACACTATCAGGATTAGTAGGAGCATTGCTAGCTGTACTGGTAGCCGATTTTTTGCCAACATTTTTGTATTTTGTGACACATTTTGATGGAGGAGGTAAAGTTTCGATACTTGAAGCTTCCTTTGTTTTGCTAATCGACTGAATTAGCTGGTTTCTTCCAACATTCCCTACAAACTCTACAACAGATGGATGATTAGATTGGGCACTTTTATTTTTATTTGCTCTACTTCTGCGTTCCTTTCTACGGAGTTGCTTTTTTGGTAGGCCTTCTTTGGTGTCTGTTGAAAAAAAGAAGGCATACTTTGGTCTGTTGTATAATGTATGTGTGGCTGTGTGCATGGTTGCATGAGTCTGATGGGGAAGCTCTTTGTTATGGTGTGTGAATGTGTATTGGACTCTTGCAATGATTTGGTAAGGCTATTTTACTGTTTGTATACAAGTACAATGTGCTTCAGATGACACTACAAAGTGGGCTAGTGGTGACCAGAAGCATTATTAATAAACGAAATGCCATAAATTTGCAACAGCAACTACTTTTCTAAATGTAACCTTCTAAGCATTACGTACGTTATTTGAGTTCCAAACACACAGGGATTTGTGAGCCATTCTGCCTGTTATTCTTTGTTCAATAAATGGATATTTGTAGGTAGAATGGTTCAGAAATCATTGTTTGCTTTGGTGCCCAAATTAAACAAATAACCCATGTAGCCTCTTTGAGGAGTAGTTACAATATAAAGGTAGTACTCTACTTACTTTTTTTGCAAAATGACCAGGTTTCTTCGGATATGTTGTCTGCAGTGTAGATGTTGTTGATTCTCAGGAGAGTAGTCTATACTGCGATTCAAAAAAAATAGATTACTTTGTGTGTTTGCAGCAGTGCTGATACTGCACACATTAATTGTGCATCGTTTGTCAGAGCATTCTGCTTTCATATTTGAACCCAGTGCATGTGCGCATTTCACTTCAAAAATCAGCTACCAGGCTTTGCATGTTATTTGCAATACGTTACTTGCAAGTCCTTCAAAATTGCTAACATTTTTAAGTTTATGATAAAGCCATGTTTTTTACAAGGTGTACTATCAATAGGAGAGAGGTTTGTAAGCAATAAGGCACAGTATTACATGGGAAAACATTTTCCACTTGCAATTTAAAAGCACAATGCTGAAAAATCGGGAGACACTTAGAGGGAGATGTCACCATAGCAATCGGGAGTGCTTACTTTTGTCATACGATTACATTGTAAGTAGCATTACTGTAAGACGTACTCAGTATACAACTCTGACATTTTCTAATACAAAATCAAGTTTCGCCCAAAATGGGCATCCTTGCAACATTTGTATAGGTTATGCGGAAGACAGTAAGAAGTTGTGCGGTTTGTCAATGATAAATCGGACATCTTGCACTTAAAAGGGGGAGCGTTGGTATGTATTGCCTATGCACATTTAACTGCAATAATTTGTTTTACATTAAATCATAAAGGTTGCACATGTTCTGAGATTGAAATATAAATACCTGTACTCCATACTAATGCATGTGCGCATGCATGGAGCTGTACGTAGAAATTCGCAATCCTTGCACAGTAGCTTGTGAAGTAGGTGCTTTGCAATGGTATGCGACTTCTATTCAGAATTATCGCCAGTAATTTTGAAGTGCACAATGTTGATGACGGAGTTACATTTAGCGATTTTCAATGTGATTGGTGGATGGTTGTGTGACTGCTTAGTTGTGTCCAGTGAGCGACTCGACTTGCTACTGCTGGTGAAAGGGTGAAAGGACTTGTTAAGAGTTGCGTGCCGCACGTAGGCAACGCTTGTCCTTGGGTAGGGCGTGTCACATACGGGTTTCTACAGCAAATCCTGCATGGAAAGGGGACTGTAGGCATCAGCCAATCAGATGTTCACATTACTCTTTTGTGTCCTAAGACGGTGCGTACAGTGAAGATGGCAGAGGTGGCGAGGGTCAGGGTTTTGGTGCTTGGCGACATTTTTGTCTGTGGCTTACAACATTATGCAGAGAGTAGGCATGTGGCACACCATTTCGATGTGAGACGAGTGGAGGTGGTGTGGAACGCTGAGACTGATGCCAATGTTGCAGCAATTCTGCAAGTTTGCAGACACATACGTACGATGACCTCTCCTCATGTGGTAATTTTGCACTATGGTGCTTGCCATTTGGGCTATGTGACTGCACGCACTTTGTTGGGACAGTTGGTTGACGCACTCATGAACATCTTTCCAACTGCGAAAGTAATTTTTTCTGGTTTACTCCCTAGAGTACAATGGGACAACAAATATTTTTTCTGTCCAGATCAAAGTATTGGGAGGTGTATCATTAATCGCGTGCGTTTATGTTACGTGCTGGTATGTTTTTCTGCAGCCACGAAAACATTGTTCCAAGTAATGCGGGTTAGTTTGAAGCAAATGGTGTTGCGCTATCTTCTTTTGGAAATGCGATGTTCTTTTGGAACGTAAGGCTTGCTTTAGCGAATGTTCTGTAATGGTTGTAGGGGTAAAGTAAGGACAAAAATTACAAAAAAATAAACAAAACAACAGATGTTTGTAAGGTATCTGCCCAAAATAAAAGGGATCTTTCAGAGCCCACCTTAAAGGGGAAAAACGGGAATTATGCTTTAATGTACAGTCATCACGCTCTGATCCTATACATGTCCGCAGACATGGCGGTAGTTTGCAGCCAGTGCATATCACCAACGGGAATTCTGGGGTGGAGACTCATGCAAATTAAAATGAGCGGACCTAGGAATTGGTCAATAAAGTTCAGTGGGTGTGTTCTGAACGGGGAGATTTAGTAAGACCGTCTTCTCCCTGAAAGGAGACCACACAGCCATGGCTTTGCGAGCTCGCAAACAGATTATCTGGATTTTGGGAGACTCATGGATACATTAATTGAAGGTGCATTCAGAAAGCTGCAGTTTATCTGCAGATCTCGGATTTCCTCATGTGGAAGTGCACTGGCATGGCGTGCGTGACATGAGGTGGCTGGACTTGGTACCTCTCTGTGTTACTTTACTGACAGAGCGTCCTCCAGATATACTTATCATTCATTGAGGAGGAAACAGTTTAGGCCATGTCTCTGGAATTTCGTTGCAATTTACAATGAAGGAAGGACTTGCGAAGCTCATGGACATGTTTCCAAATTGTCAAATACTTTTTTCCCATATTGCACAAAGACAAATATGGCTGCGTTCTTCTGATTTTGGTCCGCAAATGGAGAAAGCGAGACACAATGTGAACAAGGCTGTTTGTGCCTTTTAAGAGATGTTGGCATGTCCTCATTCCACAATGAAAACATTTTGTTTCTCAGTTCTTTCATTTTCCGCAGAGATGTAGTCCATCTCACATATGCTGGCAATCAGATTTTTCTTCGCAATGTAAAAAATGCATTACAACCTCTTTTGGATTCACAATAACCTATGTGACAATCCATTTTCTCGAATCCACAGTTTTTGACCCACACAACACACCACCGAAAGTCTCTTTTCAGAGCCACCACTTACTCCCAGCGTACACTTCATTGTGTTTGCTCCCCTTCCACCCTCCTTTTTTTTCCCTACGACTGTCCGCAAACTTTTCCGCAACTTTCCGGGGGTCTACAACGGTCACTTCATAGTTCTATTGTTAAACTGAGAAAGGCGGCTCTGAAAAGAGCCTTTTGTGTAATTTTGGTTATGTTTTCTCATTTATTGGTTCTCAGCACACGACACGCTAGGAGAGGAGGCCAAAGGAGGGTAAGGAAGGGACAGCAGCCACGGGGGATGAGAAAGGTCAAGTGGACAGAGAACGATATAGGGTGATCTTCACTTAGGTAAGGAGCAGATCTTCTGGTGCTCCGTGACCGTGGCCTCAAAAGCACTTCGAAAATTCTCCCCCCTGCAGAGTACTACATCACAATACATACACAATATTGTCACCTTTGAAAGGTAAGGGTCAACAGTATTGCGAATGGCTTGTGATGCAGCTGGAGGGAGGCGCTCCCCCACAGGAGTGTCTCTTGTGGGGGGAGGATCGGACTCGGAGGATGCTGTGGAGGAACTCAATCGACTACGCTCTTCACATGGCACCACCTTGCGAATGTCCGCAGTGTGGAATGAAGTGAGGTGTTGCTTCATGGTTGTCGTACCAAAGCTGTACGCACCAAGTCTCCCACGACTCAGCACCACCTGGCACTGGTTACACTTCACCAGGTTCGCACGTGCTTTTGCTACGTTCCCATAAATGGAAAACAACCGCCACACCCACGACTCCCGGCGAGTGCTCCTAGTGTGGAGTTCCTCCACTTCATTCTCTTCCTCCTCTTCTTCCTCACTCTCTACATCCTCACCCGTATATCTCTCTGCAGACCCTTGGGGAGGTGGTGGTGGTGGCGGGTTTGGGGGTGGTGCAGAGGCTAATGAAACAACAGCAGCCATGGAAGACATGCTGATTACTTTGCTTTTGGTCACTACAGCAGTAAAGGCAATACAGCTAGAAGGACAATGAAGATGCACTCGTGGGTGTGGCCATTTATAGGGGTGGACGGGTGTGCCTCGTGACCATTTTCATCCCTGCAAAGCGGTACGAAAATTTGACACAACAAGTCCTCAGGTAAGCTATTGTCTGGGATATGTGAAATGATATTTTTACCCTCTACAACATTTTGCCTTGTGTCTACACGTTCTTTTGTACTGCTGCGGAAGCACAGAAACTGCGCAAATTAGTCCACACGCTCAGCATGGGTGCGGTCACATGATGACGTCCTGAACACATCCGTGACAGAAATGGGAGTCCGCTGTACAGCAAATGCAGAGTAACAAACGTGCGCATGCGCGTAAATGTCCTACGGAAAGTGTTCGGGTTCTCAAACTAATTTAAAGTGCGACACAAGTGAGACGGACAGTTAGGGATAGACGCGATGTTCGCTATACTTACTGTTGTACTGCGCATGTGCATACATGATATGCTTACTGTACGGACAGGTCCAGTGTCCTTAGGACAACTCCTTTTTGTTTGACTTAGAACTTGCCGGCCACCGCGCCTGTTCTACGGATGCCACCATTTTGGCTGCGGACGATACAGACAGGTATACTGTCCTTAACACACTCCCATTTTGCTCATTTACAACCATCCCGACACCTGGTGTGTTCTACGAACATGTTTCAATTCGTTTGTAAGCGGCACGGCGAGGTATATTGTCCTTAGGATGCCCCTTTCTGTTTATGTGTGCACACTTTGAACAGATGTTACGGTCAAACATCAACTCCATTTTACTTAGCATTAGTAAGGGTAGGTGTACTGCCTTTACAACACCCACATTCCATTCCTTGCGGATAGGTCAAACAGGCAGCCAGTTCGCAAACATTTTAAGTCTTTTTTAAAAAAAGAAATCCACAAAACTCTATAACTACAACTACTATACAAAAACATTCCAAACACACACACACACACTTCAATCCAAAGAAATAGCGGGGGAAGCAGATACTGACACAAATAAAGGAGAATTAGGATTCAACACGGGCTGGTTATGAGGAGAAGAAGGGATGGATATTTCATCAAAACGTCTATTTTCTTCTTGAAGGTTTGGGGATGGTTCACTAGGGAATGGAGAAGCGGGGCAGGTACAGGTGGGACAATGGTAACATACTTTTCCTCTCACACAGTCCTCCACAAAGTCCCTTAAACTTTTAAAATTGTAATTCAGTACATCCATTTTCTGCTCAATCCTTTTCATCCTGTCTTCTTCTGTCTCGTTTGTTGGCCTTTCTTCTTTTCTTTCCTGGTCTGTACAAAAATAATATACATATATTAAATGCCCATCAAATACTGATCAGTATTTTGCCTACGCAGAACAGTGTGTACCATTATTGTCGCTGTCTTCAGATATTTCCCCATGCGGACAATTCTCCTCCAGCCACTCCAAAGTACTAGCCATTTCTGTGTCAAAATAACAGAAAGAAATTATTATTTCTGCACCACATACTAAAAAAATTACACACACATACAAAATAATTACCTTCACTCACTATTTTGATGTAATTTTCCTTCGTCCTAATGCCTCCGTCCACTGTCGTTCCAGGCTGCAGAGTTTCTGTGAAGTGCTTACGATGTAGGCATCCGTTTTCATTTATGGTACTATCCATTTCATTCTACATGGTTATTAAATGTGTTGTTTTCATTTCACACCTTTAGGTTTCCATATTTACTTATTACTACTTATAATGTCTTTATGTCATTCTTCTACGTTGCAGATTTTTTGTGTAAGACAATAGTACATTTTCATATATCCCCTGCATCTTTGGGTAATGTTCATCCTGTCCACCCCCTGTCCGCAAACAGGCGCTCAGTCCATCCCTTTCTAATAATATCAATAGGGAGGGGGTTCTGAATGTTCTATGTTAAATGTATATCAAGTATGTACATTATACTACATATCTCCCACAATCACATGATGACAGTGTATATTCAGCACAACAACTTCATTGACACAATGTTATGATTAAGTTCCCCTTCCAAAAACCTGTAAAATTCACTACAAAAATAACTTTGTTAAAGGGACGTTATGGTTAAAAGGTGCCCTCCCAAAAACCTGTAAAATTCACTACAAAAAAACTTTGTTGAGGGGACTTTATGGTTAAGTTGCCCTACCAAAAACATGTGAACTTCACTAAAAAAAATGTTTCAACCTCCCCATTATGGTTCAAATTGAAACCGAAAAACCCCTGAAATTCGCCAATTATGGTACACTAAGCCTCCATACCTACCGTCACCACTGTGCACTACTAACACTAACACCCAGAACATGAAGGATAGCATCACAAATGTCATTGATGACATCACTGACAACATCACATGTTTAACCCCTTTGTTTTCGTTCCCTGCCATATATATATTTGTACATTCAGTAAAAAAACTTTGTTAAAGGGATGTTATGTTTCACAGTGAAACCAAAAAACACTGCACATTCCCCAATTATGGTAAGCTAAGCAACCATAACTCGCACCATCTATGTGCATTGCTAAGACTAACACCGAGGACATCAAAGATGACATCCCAAATGCAAAAGCCAGGTGGGAGCAAAACTACAGTCAGTCATTTACTCCTTACGCCTACTGCTAATGGCCCTTTGTTAAGTTCCATATGAAGAGCATGCGTCTGTAGTATGGGCCTCAATGAATTCACAGTTGGACTATGGGAGTAGTCTGCTTGCTGGCATCCCCAAGAAACACATGAATAGACTACAGAAAGCGCAGAATGCGGCAGTCAGGCTTGTCCTGGAGGTGCCCAAATCAAGGCCAATTTCAGCTATGCAGTTGCTCCCTACACTGGCTCTAAGTCAGCGATAGAATTATTGTAAAATCCTTTCTTTCATTTTTAAATGTCTGTATGGCCTGGCTCTGGACTACCTGGATAACAAATTGATTAGCTATCACCCAACCCTATGACTGCATTCCTCTCTCAAATTGCTGTTGGTGGTTCCCCCTTCTAGCTTCGTAGCTAGAGGAGACAGGTGCTTTGTGGTGTATAGTTCCAGACGTGGGAACAGTCTGCCTTGGGAACTCAGGACTAAGAACAAACTTATAAATTTCCTCAAATCTCTCAAGGTTCATCTTTTCAAATAAGACAAAGCATACCTTAACGTGGTGACCGTTCGTATTCTCCATTCTAGGCTAGAATGTTCTGTTCCATCTGCGCTCACATGCAATTAAGTCTGCCAGGCTATTGGCATTATAAATTACTCAAATCCATCCAATCAAATCAAACCCTCTGGGTCACTTCTGCAGCACCCCAATGATACCAGTGCACAGTCACATAGCTAACATGATAACAACCCCTCCACAGAATAAGGATCATAACTGCAAATTAGCTATGCCATCCAAGGAATTCCAAAGGAGGGAGAACTGCATTTCCCATAATCCACCTGAATCCCTAAGGGAGAACCCGAACCAGACAGAGTAACCACATTCCTTGCCACAGGCAGTGCTGTTGGTTGGCTGGAATTTCCCTGGATCCGACATCCAGAAAATATGTCTTCCCGGATCTCAGATCCGGGAAAACCATTCACTCCTTAAAGGGTTTTAATATTTTTAATTTTCCTTTGTTGCTGTCGAAGCAAATATTCAAGCACAGGTCCTCGGGATGAAAGGTGAGAGAGTTCCCCACTAGACCATTTAAAGGTAAGGATGCATGTGAATTTCTCTGTTAGGAGTACATACTGGAAAACATATGTAAGCAATCTTTGTAGGATTAAAGATGTGCACCTTTTATATTTTGCATGCAGCTTCTTAGGAAACACTCCTCTCGTGGGTCATTTTCCAGGTGTTAATAACTAATTGATCTCCTGAAATGGAAATGTTTATTTATGGGGGTGGGGGTATCGCCCGCTTCACCACCCCATCACTCCCATCGGTCGCTGGTGGGATCCCACAGTTAACAATTTCCATTTCCAGCCCTGGCCACAGGGACAGGAGAACTGAGAGTGAGTGTGGGCCCACACAACGAGATGCTTTACAAGTCCCACGTTGGCCACAAAGAAGCCCACAACCCCTACCCACAAGAGGGGAGATAGTGTCATGCCTCCCCTATAAAGACTGACCTGAGGAAAACAGGAAAGTACCAATAACAGCATCAGGAGGCGAGATCCTTCCAGCAACACATAGTGAGTGACAGCTGCAGGCAACAAGCAGATGTGGATAGGCAGGGCGGACCAGTGAAACCTAGAACAGCTGTTCCACCTCTTCTAGCCCCCTTTTACTTTGGTACATCCCCTAGATAGTCTCAGGACAGACTCTGCTGCAGCCAATCAGAGTGAAGCCTTCCCTTACAATCACAGCTTCAGGCTGCTGCCTTGAAGAGCATCCCATGGGAGGTGCCGAGACGCTGTAAAGGAAGCCCCAAACCCAGTGTGGATGTGGTTTGCTGGAGAGGAGTACATACAGTGCTTGGAGGGTGTTAACAAAGAGGCAGATGGTGCAGTGTGGACTAGCGAGGGTGAGGATGGGGGAGCAGAGTGTGGTGGAGAACTTGTAACATCTTAGAGTAGGAGAAGTAGACTGAGAGAGACAGTGTGGAGTACAAGGAAGGGTGTTGTAGAGAAAGTATTATAATCAGCGGCCTTGGAGGTGGTTAAGAACAGGATTGGAGGAAGGGAGTTGTTGGATCTGGGCAGAAGTAAAGAGGGTGCACCACCTAGATAGAAGGAAGGGATTGGAGGATAATTGAAGGAAGATGTGTGGAGAGATAATGAAGAGCGCTGGAAATTATTGGAGGAGGTTGTTGAACTAGAGGAGGCGGTGGGCGTATTTTTGGAGGAGGTTGGAGAATTTGAAGTGGGGGAATTCAGGAGTAGGGGTAGTGTTATCAGAGGGGGTTGGCAAAGTAAATGTGAAGGTCAGGAGGTTCTTAGAGGAGGTTGGCAAGATGTTGATTGTGGAGCTTGATGAACATGAATGATGTGGAAAGAGGGGTGGAGGAAGATGGAGAACAGCAGAAAAGTGGCATATGACGTCAGCGAGGTGGAAGGAGACTGAGGACAGGCCTTTGGTTAGGGGAGGTGTTACGTTTTCTGAAAGAGCAATAGGGGTCGGTGGAGTTGTTTTAGAGGTGGTGGGAAGCATCACTGGGAGTAAACCCAGAAGGAGAGGGACTGGGTTGTGGGTGATTGACTGATTGAAGTGCAAGAACCCATGGTGAGAGGAGGTACAAGCTTGTCCGTGCTCATGAGGAGGGCGGTCACAGCTGAGTCCTTAGGGCATTTGTTAAATGTCGGGAAACTTAGGGTTGCCACTGTCAGTGCCGCTCCCACACTCTGTTATCCTGTGGAATCAGAAAATACAATATTAAGGCTTTTACACCATGCAAAGAGAAATACACCGACACAGGCTTGTAAAGATTCACAGAATCTTTATTGCAATTCTGTACAGTTTACAAACAAAGTACACAAATAGCTATTTGGCCGTCAGTACATCACAGAGACCACCAGCAGGGTTCAATGTGAGCAGTGAACAGGATTTGCTAGCTGGACATCAGCATATTTATACAGTTTCGTTATAACGATGTCCAGCCTCTTACAAGTTAATCATGTACTGGGCTAGGGTCACGCCAGGTTCCTTCCTAATTTACATATCTCGTGCATGCGGTTTACTTTTTAATACATTTACTAACAAACACTATTGTTCTCTAAGTTTAACTTTACACTCTTTACACATTGCTTTAATACAGGCCAAACAAATGTTTCGCATGTCGTGTTTAGATAGCGTTATTGTTCTTGTATACTTGTAGGTTAACATCA
Source organism: Ambystoma mexicanum (assembly GCF_040938575.1). Lineage (NCBI taxonomy): Eukaryota > Metazoa > Chordata > Amphibia > Caudata > Ambystomatidae > Ambystoma > Ambystoma mexicanum. The sequence goes on along the minus strand of NC_090932.1, from coordinate 26,131,476 downwards.
CCAATTCAAGTAATCCCCTGATTCCGAGGTCAACAAAGGACAAGGTCTACATGACCTTAACATGTAGCCTGAAGGCAGGTTGGACATTAACTCTCCTACAGAGGTTGAAGAGGTTAAAGCAAGAACAAGAGAACACAAGATGGCCATTTTAGGCCACAGGGTGACTTTCTACAATAAACTAAAATGGCGGCTCTAACCTAAAATGGAGGCTTGATTCACTTAAGGTCACAACCTTGTGATACGGATTTCCTCGCAAAGCGACTGGGCATTGGCCAACATATACAATGAGGATGAAACAATATTATATCAGTTCTAACAAACCCTCCTTTTGGCCTATGCCAAGCGCTAAACTACCTTCAATCACTTTGCGATTAACACCACATTTCAAAGTCTATACACCCCGAATCATTGTCAGACATATCTATTGCCATTAAATCAGACACTAGAGTTTCTTTCAACACATACTCCTTGGAAACCTTATCTGGGGCGTATATTTTATGCCCTAATACACTTGTTGTTTGTGCGCAACACCCCCCTAATACTGAACATATACCAGGGAGACACTGTATACAACAACAAAGGAACAGAAAACTTCCCAAGATAATCAGCAGGGCCGAAAACAACTTCCATCCCCACGACTGTAGGAGGTCCCAAAACCATGCACTAAGTTCCCAGTTTCCCTCAGGAACATGCACTTCTGAACTAAGAACATGTAGATTTTGGATAGTACGTAAAAGCAGCAAGCGGACCCCACTAATTTACATACTCCTCCACGCTCAGCCAGAATGACATCTAATGCCATCCGGTTCTGAAGAGCCACTAATCTTATCGCTTTCTGTTCTAACGTCATATTATAGAGTATGTCAGTGGTCCGGTTGATGGTTCTCTCCAATACTCTCGCTAGTCCCCTGATATCTTCTGAATGTGTAATTTGCCCAAAAATGGCACAAAGGATTTCATGATGTCTCCTAGAGTTCGTGCTGGAGTATCCCCTTTCACACCTCGTCGTGGACGAGTCTTCGAAATTTCTGCAGTACTGGCAATAAATACCCCAGGTAATAGAATCCCTAAATAGCAGGTTCCTTGCCAATCCCTGGGCAACCATGGAAATGCCACATTACCGCAAACAAAATAGACAGGTTCGCCTACGTACAGAGGTCTGTTCTCACTAGTCAAATTCGCAACGTTGGCGCATTTTCTAAAATTACCCATTGACCGTGTTACATTCCTCTGAATGCAGAAGGATACTGAATCGGAGCTATGATTAACAGAATAAGATGGAAGCGTGACATCCTTATTGCTTATAGGAGCCATTTTGAAAGAGATCAAAGACTGAAAAGGACGAGACAATCTATCAGAGGGCCTAACAGAAGCAACGTTTGGCTTACTCATATTTGCAAAAAGCGAGCATCCCAGGGGCATCAAAACACGTTTTTCAAAACTATTCAGATTTGTACCATCAAAGTTCCCTGAGATGCTGTCATTCCAACGGCCAAAGGATAGTGCTCTAAGAGAAGCATAACAAGCAGTTGTCAAAGGTAAAGGATGAATATACCAACCTAGCCCCTTATCCCCATGTTGCAGTAAATGCGAGCAGATCCAGCAGTTGGTCCTATTCAAAACTGCATGAGTGGCATTCATTATTAACAAAAGAGTATTATTCTGATAGTTCCGTCTATGTGAAGAATCTCTAGGAGATAAAGTATGCAATTGCACGGAAGGAGTGGGGAAAACAGATACATTTTCAATAGGTAAAAAATCCTCTAGCGGATATGCTTCCTCCAGATACCATAACCCAAAACCAACAGTTACTAAAAACCCAGTTATTATTACAAAAAGGCAACAATACACTTTGGGGGTCCTATTGCATGCTTGATCATTGTCTCTGCTAGTCAAATATTTATCTAAAAGTTCGGTACGAGCGGTAGCGGGTGCAGGCATTATAGTCTTCAATCGAAAAAACACCAATTGTTCATTTGCTGGCGACTCCAGTCGCGCGTCTTCTTAATGTCTTTCCCACAATCCTTAGCCAACAGAACAGTCGGGCCAAAAGGCAAGCCCTCAAATGATTTCCTCAATCGCACAGTCAAACCATGCTGTACGTCTATTTCCTTGGACGTAAATTATATTCGACAATTTCTGTTCAAAAAATGTTGTCACTTCCCACTGGAGGTGGCGAGTGAACGGAAATGGGATCAGAAAATGATTGATCCGGAAGTACCATTGTTGGAGAGTGCGGAGACAAGATGGCCGTTTTGTCTGGCCTTGCGAATTCTGGAACAGTCTCCGATACTCTTGTGTCGATAGTTGCTGTTTCGGGCACGTTGGTTACAGCAGTGGAAAGGGATTCTGTGTCTTCTGTATCGTATGGCATGGGCTGCAGGATCCGTTTGGTGTGCGTCGCATGGATCCAGTTGTTACGACCTGCTACCCGCACAGCAGTCTGGGTGACTAGCAGGACCTGGTAGGGACCCCTCCACCGAGGTGCAAGGCAAGACAACCTCTCAAAAACTTTCGTGAGGATCCAGTCCCCTGGTCGTAGACTGTGACCAGGATCCTCGTAACATACAGCTAATGCCTCTCGTACCTGGTGATAAATTGAAAACAAATTTTTAGTCAACTGGTTACAGTAATCTGAAAGAAGCACATTCTCTATATCCCGCAACGAGCGATTTTTCGGCATACCCAAAATATTAGCAGGTCTCCCCATTACCACCTCAAAGGGAGAGAGCCCAGTCTTAGTTTGAGGGGTTGTTCATATCGACAGCAACACGATCGGTAAGGCGTCCGGCCATTTTAACTTGGTGCCAGCACACGTCTTAGCGAGCTTGTTCTTTATAATGCCGTTATGCCTTTCCACTAATCCGGCACTTTGGGCATGTCTGGCCGAATGGAACCGTTTATCAATCTGTAATCCTTTGCATATTTGTAGGATTACAGCAGCGATAAAGTGTGGCCCATTATCCGAACAGATGACTATCGGCAGCCCGAACCTAGGAAAAAACTCTTTCAACAGAGTTTTTGCCGTGGTTATGGCCGTTGCATCTCTAACAGGGAAGGCCTCAACCCACTTACTAAAAGCACAAATGACAACCAACACATATTTAAGATTATTGCAACGTTCCATTTCAATAAAATCAAAATGAATAACCTCAAGTGGAACAGAAGGTGGAGCGAAACTTCCTCCAGGAGTCGAGGTACCTTTTCCTACATTATGCTGCAAGCAGACCATGCACCCTTCGACAAAGCGCTCTGCAGTTTTGAAAATCTTATCATTGGCCCATACACTGTGTAGCATTTTAGTCAATTTACGCGCGCAGACATGTGTCGGACCATGAGCCATAATAACCATCATTGTAATGTAGGCGTCAGGGAGTAACCATTTTCCTTCAACATTGTCCACCCAACAACCATCATCATCCAACCTTCAGGGCACCCTCGACCCATCTCTTGGTTTCCTCTATAGTAGCATCTGCTTGAATGTCTTTTACAGAAAAGATACTTTCACCAAAAGTGCAAATATTTACAGTTTCTCTTACAGCATACATTTCTGAACTAAAATCAGTGGCAGTTTGCTTAGCTATCTGATCTTATTCCCTTTTCCTATATCATTTATAACTTTTTGATGTGCTGCACATTTTATAATGGCTAACTGAACAGGGAGTGAGAGTGCTGAAAGTAATCGCACTATTAAAGTGCCATGCTGAATTTTCGTGCCATGTGAGGTCAAGAAGCCTCGTTCTTTCCAAAGTCTACCGAAGTTGTGAACCACCCCAAAAGCATACTGACTATCGGTATATATATTTACTGTAAGCACTTCAGAAAGTTCACAAGCTCGAGTTAACGCTATAATTTCTGCGGCCTGCGCGGAATTATGCATAATTCTTTTGGTTTCCACAATCGTGCTTAAGGTAGTGTCGGAATAAGCAGCCGTGGATGTACCATTCGGAGGTTTAAAACAAGAGCCATCACAAAATAGCTCTCCTTGTTGGCTATTCAAAGGCGTGTCTTTCAGAACGATTCTACCTTTAGTCTCTTGTTCTGTCGCATAAAGGCAATCGTGTGACGTTTCGTCACCATCAACAGTATCTTGCGGGACAGGTAAAAGTTCAGCCGGATTTAATACACAACACCTCTGAATTTGAATGTGGGGAGCAAACAAGATCAGTTCGTATCTTGTCAATTGTGCAGAAGTGAGGTGCGTTTGAGTTCTATTCAATAAAATATCTACAGAGTGAGGTACCATTAGGGTTAACGCATGGCCCAGGACCATTCCCTCACTCTTTTTTAAAGACGCAGCAGCAGCAGCAACAGCTCTCAAACATCTCGGCAAAGCGCATGCAACAGGGTCAAGGGTGGATGAGAAATAGCCGCACAGCCTATTCTTCCCTCCATGTTCCTGCGTTAACACAGCCAAAGCACATCCATCACGTTCATGCACATACAACACAAAGGCCTTTTCATAATTTGGAGTTCCTAAAACCGGCGCTGAACACAGCGCGGTTTTGAGCAAGTCAAATGCTGTCTGGTGTTCCAAAGTCCATGGCAATGGCAAAGAAATGCCCTTCTTTGTCAAAGCCAGCATTGGTTTAATCGTTAACGAAAAGTTAGGGATCCACAATCTCCAGTAAGAAGCCATACCTATCAGGGCTCTAACTTCCTTCTGCGTATTTGGGACAGACATGCCAGAAATAGCCTTTATTCATTCAGGTGTCAACCGTCTTCCCTCCTTTGACAGGAGATAGCCTAAATAGGCGACCTCCTGACAACAATATTGGAATTTTTTAAGTGAAGCTTTGTGGCCATGTTTCGCTAGATGACAAAGCAACAACACGGTGCCTTCTTTACAGGCACTCTCAGAATCAGCAGCCAAGAGGAGATCATCTACATACTGTAGTAACGTGCAAGTAGTAGGCAACTCAAGAGTATCGAGCTGCTCTTTTAATGCCCTACTATAAATACTTGGACTCTCAGTGTACCCTTGTGGTGCACGAGTGAATGTGAACGAGCGTCCACCTAGGGTAAACGCGAACAAATATCTACTATCCTTGTGTATGGGAATACTGAAAAACGCGTTTTTGAGGTCAACAACGCTAAAGTGAGTGGCGGAAGCCGGAATCATGGTTGTATCGTTGTAACATCAGGTACAATAGGAAATTGAGGAGCCACAATTTTGTTAATAGCACGTAAATCAGTTATAAACCGAAAGGGAATCGCATTATCACCTTTCTTGTATACTGGCAAAATCGGGCTGTTACACAAACTACCCGTAATTTCTTCAATTACTCCATGATGTACAAAATCCGAGACTATACATTTCAAACCCTGTACGCCTTCAACTGAGATCTTATATTGTGGGATGCGAGACAATTTAACTCCATGTTTCAGAATAATTCTAACAGGTTCAATTTGAAGAATGCCCAAATCATTATCATCAATTGCCCATATGCATTCCGGAATATTACAGAATTCTGACGGTAAAGGTCTAGTCAAAAACTGAGAGGCGAGTGATTGCTGGGGTGAAATTGTTAACCAAACTCGTCCAGAGAACAATTTATTACTGCATGCAATTCCTTCAACAAATTTAACCCCAGCAAGTTCTCCCCACAGTTTGTGGTAAGTAGAAATGGACACTGCTCCGTGAAGGGACCCAGTGTTATCGGTACCGGCAAAGAGACCGGACAAACTACAGGTGTGCCTGAAAACCCTACGGAAACGTTGGACTGCACTGACAGGGGAATATTTGGAACCCGTGAATGGTCAATGGAACATTTCTGTGCTCCTGTATCTACTAAAAATAGATGCTTCCTGTTTCCCACCGCCATCTCAACGTAGGGGCCTTTCTGATGAACGGGAATAGGCGTTGGATCCAAATCCTGCTTCGGGCAATCCTAGTGAAACAGAATATTGTCAAAAGGAAGCTCTTCAGAAAGGTACGCGGCAGAAGGGTGATCAAAAATGTTTCTATTATCCACATTCAAAACTTGCTTATCCTGTGAAGGAGGTTGCTGTGATTCTGGTGCAAACTGACCTCTGCCAGGGCCCCCTGCACCTGGGCGACCTCTGGATCATCTACCCATGCTCCAAAATGACATTTGCTGCAAGGTCGGACATTGTGCGCGCCAGTGGCCTTCCTGTCGGCAATAGGCACACTGGTTAATGGTTACCAGAACCAGGGGGGTACTTCCCTGTGGAATGTACTGACCTCTAAATTGATTACCCCCTCTAGGGTTTCTAACAATCTGTTGTAATAGGACTTTTGTTTTCAGGTCACCCTTTTTTTTCTCAAGTTTTTCCTTTTCATTATTCACATGATTTTCATAGTACTGAGCCATGTGCAGTACTTCTGATTGAGACTTCACCTACCAAGCGCTTTCGGAAGACATAGGGCCACATTACGACCCAGGCGTTGGACCATGGTGCTAGTAGCACCATGGTCCATGCCGGTAACTTACCGACTCCGCCATGGCGGAATGGGGAATTACCACCCCATTCTGAGGTTGGCGGGGCGGTAATTCCCCATGCCGCCATGGCCCTTCCCCATTCCCATTTTTGCCCCATAGGGCTCAATGGGAATGGGGAAGGCGCTAATTACGGCACCGTAAATTACGGTGCCATAATTAGCTCCTAGGTCCCTTTGCGGGTTGGTTTTTTAACGCCTGCTAAAAGCAGGCGTTAAAGTGCAACCCACAAAGGGACCTCGTAATCAGGTGTTAAGGGTTTAACGGCGCCGCCATCTTTTACGGCGCCGTTAACCCCTTAACTCCTGGGTTGTAATGAGGCCCATAATCTGTAACTGGATGTCAGGCAGCAATCCACGTACAAATTTGTCGACAAACAGCCTTTTCCCTGACTCTGTGCCTAAGTCTTGTCCACTGAAATCTGAAAACACCTGTTCAAACCAATTGAAGAAATCGGTAGCACCCTCAGACTTTCCTTGGACACAGGCCATAAGCTTGTCCCAAATGATTCTTTTTTCAGGAACTTTAGTTTTCAATTTTAAAATAATCCTATCAGGCACAGTTAATATCACTTGAGGCGGTCGCTCACCAGCTGGTCTTTCTCTATCGAGCCTATAACCATTTGATCCCATGTATCTCCTAACCCAGGTACATCATCTACACTCCTAATCTGTTTCCACAAATCAACTGGCAGGAGTATGGGAAATAATAAATCAATATCACTTAAGGTGAATACCGATGACTGTAAGACCGACTCTTTTTCTTTATAGAACCCGGTCGGATTCTTTCTTAAATCGGGAATAGATTGCTTTATGGTGTTCACTTCCTGTCTTGAAAACGGGACGTGAACAAACTGCGATACGTAATGTGCAGGAATTTCCCCAGCGACTATACCTCGTGCAGCATCGGCCACAATCTCAACTTTTGGGACAAATGTCGGAGGGACCTCTCTCATAGGCAACTGAGAAGTAGGCAGCTCCGAATGCTTACTAAGCAACAGAGCCAAATCAAGCGCTAAGGCAGTCGAAGAAGTATCAATCGAAAAGGCTCTCTTATAAACACTCAACAATTCTGCGGGACAACAAATCTTTCTTTTTACACACTCATTCTGCAGGTATTCTACCATAACCTGTATCACTTTCTTTTGCATTTCTAGCGTATACTGACTATATGTGTCATATACTTCATCTGGAGTTATCGACATATCCGAAATCCATCTTATCGCATCCTTTGTACAAATTCGTGCTTCCTCACCTTTTAATTCACGGCGAGGAGAAAACCATTTCTGTAAGTACATAATACCTGAACTATCACCATCTGCTTCCTCCTTCTGTAACTCTTCCAACTCCGTCCTATACACAAAAATCCTCTCAACATGCTCATATACCTTCTCCACAGTATCTCTGGACAACGCTAAGGCGTTCAAATCCCATAACCCTTGTGGGAAATCTACATCGTTTAATCTATTCCACATTATACTCAAATGAATCCCTAATCCTTCAATAAAAACATTTTTCTCAGGAATACCTTTTTAATTTTCGAGTGTGGAAAAAACATCAGCTTGTTCACCCTTCTCCATACAATGTTTAGCCCAAGCAATCAATTCATTCCTTTTTTCTGGGGACACAGTATTACGAGTCACAACCCTTGATCCCGCTCCCTGGTCTACTACAAGCGATGCGGAATCACTTGGAAGAGGAAGAGTAGGCACATTCTGAATATCAACAGGCGGAGGCAAGGGGGCAGGCAAAGGAGCGACGGCTGGAAGAACAACAGGAAGAACAACAGGGAGGACCGGAGGAACTATAGGAGGAGGAATAAAAACGGGAAGGGGCAAATCGCCAGGAGGAGGGAGGTACGGAGGCGGCGCGGAGGCACCGGGCCTTCGCTCATGCAAAAGTTTATTAATCAATTTATCTGACGTATGAAAATCTTTTGAAGGGTACATTTTCTGAATGCCTAATTGAAACGCCCTGTCCGTGTTCCTAACTGACTCCAATTGTTTATTTTGATCATATAACCGTGCCTTTTCGACACTTGTCATATGTCGACTTATATGTTTCTCTCTACTCTTTTGTTGCTGCAAAGCTTCTGTTTTCCAACTATGTAATGCATCAAATGCTGCAGGTCTAGCCTTTTTCTTTACTAATACAGACTCTAGATATTCTATACGAGGGATTTCAAAGCTACCATTGGTTGGCCACCGAAGATTAGAGTTATGTCTGGTCTGTCTGTGCCAAATGTCATTAAATGCTATACTACCAAAGCCTTTCTTACAGTACATAGTACATGCCGGCGACCCCTCCTGTGGTGCGGGGGGCTATCTTCCAAAGATTGTCTGTCGCTGCGGAATAATGCCCTAAAGCAGGCAGACAATTTCCCAGGCATATCAAAGTTCTGGTGTTACCTGGTCAAATAATTGTGCTCGCGAGTACAATGCGCCAAATTCAAATTGTCAGGGTTAAATTAAGAATCGGGTCACGATTCACCTGACCAAAGGACTGGGAGGCCAGATCGGGTTACTAAGGGCAATGCTAAGGACCCACGTGTCTGGTGATTTCGGCAAATTTACCCACCTCGATATATGGACCCTCGTCAAGACGTCGTCTCAGGCTACAGCTCACAGTTCAGGGATCGGATCGTGCAGTACTGTCGAGGAATTCACATTCCGATCCCGGTCCGATAGCCGAGCCAACCTTCAACGAGACGAAGTCGATCTTGACGGTCCCTATTCGGGCGCCATCTGTGGAATCAGAAAATACAATATTAAGGCTTTTGCACCATGCAAAGAGAAATACACCGACACGGGCTTGTAAAGATTCCCAGAATCTTTATTGCAATTCTGTACAGTTTACAAACAAAGTACACAAATAGCTATTTGGCCGTCAGTACATCACAGAGACCACCAGCAGGGTTCAATGTGAGCAGTGAACAGGATTTGCTAGCTGGACATCAGCATATTTATACAGTTTCGTTATAACGATGTCCAGCCTCTTACAAGTTAATCATGTACTGGGCTAGGGTCACGCCAGGTTCCTTCCTAATTTACATATCTTGTGCATGCGGTTTACTTTTTAATACATTTACTAACAAACACTATTGTTCTCTAAGTTTAACTTTACACTCTTTACACATTGCTTTAATACAGACCAAACAAATGTTTCGCATGTCGTGTTTAGATAGCGTTATTGTTCTTGTATACTTGTAGGTTAACACCGCCAATTCAAGTAATCCCCTGATTCCGAGGTCAACAAAGGACAAGGTCTACATGACCCTAACATTTAGCCTCAAGGCAGGTTGGACATTCACTCTCCTACAGAGGTTGAAGAGGTTAAAGCAAGAACAAGAGAACACAAGACGGCCTTTTTAGGCCACAGGGTGACTTTGTACAATAAACTAAAATGGCGGCTCTAACCTAAAATGGAGGCTTGATTCACTTAAGGTCACGACCTTGTGATACGGATTTCCTCGCAAAGCAACTGGGCATAGGCCAACATATACAATGAGGATGAAACAATATTATATCAGTTCTAACAATCCACAAGACCTTGCGTCATCCAGCACGTAGGAATGGCCACAGATCTGCATCTGTGTTCCATGGGCTGCATGTTTGAATGACCCAATATAAAATGCACACTGGGCTTGGTACTCATTTACGCATACTAACACTAAACCCTAACATTAATATGGTTGCAGCCATGAGCCGTACATAGTCATAGATTTGGTTGTGAGGGGAGAATGGCTGGTACATCGGTTTCTCCATTTGGCCGCAATGCAGCCGGTAAGGATGGCGGTGTGCATATATAAGGAGCATGTCCCCCACACTTGGTCTATATTTGATATACCAAGATACTAAGCATCTTGACACAATTTCCATTCATTTGATGACACTTTTATGAATTGTAGACTGCATCAAAACTCTACATCTTTGGATAATATAAATATGAAAACAATGTGAGAGTACTCTGTGTATAATATACAACATTTAAAACATGGGAGTCAGTATGATAGCACTGGGAGTCAGCATGGTAGTACTGGGAGTCTGTATGCCGTATAGTAGCACTGAGAGTCAGTATGATATCACTGGGAGTCAGTATGATAGCACTGGAGTCAGTATGATAGCACTGGGAGTCCGTTTGATAGCACTGGGAGTCAGTATGATAGCTCTGGGAGTCAGAATGGTAGCACTGGGAGTCAGTATGATAGCACTGGGAGTTTGTACTATAGCACTGGGAGTCCGTATGATAGCACCGGGAGTCCGTATGATAACACTGTGAGTCAGTTTGATAGCACTGGGAGTCTGTATGATAACACTGTGAGTCAGTTTGATAGCACTGGGAGTCTGTATGATAACACTGTGAGTCAGTTTGATAGCACTGGGAGTCTGTACGATAACACTGGGAGTCAGCATGATAGCATTGGGAGTGTGTATGATAGCATTAGGAGTGTATATGATAGCACTGGGAGTCAGTGTGATAGCACTGGGAGTCCGCATGATAACACTGGGAGACCGTATGATAGTACTGGGAGTCAGTATGACAGCACTGGAGTCAGTGTGATAGCACTGGGAGTCAGTGTGATAGCACTGGGAGTCCGTATGATAGCACTGGGAGTCCGTATGGTAGCACTGGGAGTCAGTATGACAGCACTGGAGTCAGTGTGATAGTCCTGGGGTCAGTGTGATAGCACTGGGAGGTGAGCACTCCCTGCTGGGAGTCATTGGTAGACAGCTATGCAGGTGCCACTGCTCTCTATCCTTCTCAGTTTGATAAGCGGAGTCCCATTGTCCCACAGGTTTTTATAAAGCTTTGAAGCGTAATCTATGGTAAGGGTCTCTGCCTAGACGGGCATGCTTTACCACCTCTGAGGTACTGCTTTCTCATGAGTATCGACCATCCACCCGATGCAAGTTTAGAATCAGAGCCCTTCTACACATAATCAAGTGGCATTCCTAGATCTGAAGGCCATGTGCATGCATGGCGCTGCCAACCTGGACCCCTCTCACTAATCACCTTCATGTAGGTTGACCACACAATGGCTTAAAGCTCAGGCTCTGCAGAGGCCTCTTCAGCCCGTGGGACGGATACACACATGTTTGAACATGTAGGCCATCGGCGATTCCTGGCTCCACATGGCAGATTCATGGAGCACCTCTGAAATAATAATAATAATAATAATAATAATAATAATAATAATAATAATTAGGCTTTTATATAGCGCTACAAACCCTCAGGTATCCGAGCGCTGCTTATTATTACCCACGGTGTGTGGTGCTCATTTATCGACCTCGGAAGGATGAAAGGCTGAGTTTGGCCCCGCCGGGATTCGAACCTGCGTTAACAGGCTCTGCACGGGTGTCAAAGCGAGCGCTCTACTCGCTGTGCCACTTGACCGGAAATGACTGGAGTGTGTGTCTGACGCTCACGCGCGACGTCTGCGCAACGCCCCCGGCATCTCCACACTTGCTACAGCTTTAGACTTTGTGAATCAGGTACGAGGCAGCAGGTGTAACTCTGATGGACATCTAACAGGCGTCTCTTCTTTGAGAGCCAGGCCTGTGGGTTTGCTTTTCCCTGCAACCTTGGTGCTCTAGGAGGCCACAAGATGTCCACCTGCCCGCTGGCCGCCACACACTCATTCCTAGTCCCTTGCTTGTGGTGCCGGCCATCCACTGTAGGGAATGCAGCACCTGCAGGTGCAATAATTAACCAAAGTGTGGGAGATGATGGGCGTAGATCTGGCGGACATGAGCTCAACCTCCAGGACACAGACTGAGTGGGCCTGAGGGGTGCGCAGCTGTGGGCAAGACTTTCCTGACTATGAAAGAACTCTAGTGCTCCCAAGGCAGACGCCTCTGCATCAGCCCTACAGGGGGCGACAAAGATCAGACCGGATGTCCCTCAGAGACTTCCCTGAGGCCAAAGGCTGTCTCCCTAAGCAACACATCTGCGGCCATTGGGAGATCGGGCCCTGTCTATACCACGTAGGCATGGTGCGGTGTGGTTATTGATATGTGCACGCACGGCATGCACAGCTCAATTGATCCATGCACCATCCCTGCACTGCATGAAACTAGAGGGAGAGGGAAAGCCTGAGCGCCTGAGTACAGCAAGGCCGGAAAATCCCACATTCACTGAGCAGCAGGTCACCAGGTCTGGGCATTTAGGATCTACGAGGAAAATCTGTGTATTGGATCTGTGATCCACTGCCTCCTCTTTCTTATAGCAGTAGGAGGGCAGATCCCAAGTACGGCCCTAATGCCCCCCCAACCCCAGCAATGCGGTGCCATCCCCTGGGCTTCTGCGCCTTGATGAGGCCCAGAGAGTCTTCTTCGACCTCCTTTGCCCCTCTGTGCACCCGAATACTAGCTATAAAACAATCATTTGGAGTTGGGGCCTCAAACGTAGCCAATGGCCCATGTTCAACCTTTGGCTTGGCCTGACGCCATCTTCTTCTCATCTGCAGCCTCTGGCTGTGGCGGGAGGAAGTGACGTATTGCATGCCTTTTCTTAACGAAACAGTTAGGATCAAATATGTAATAGTATGCACCCTTGTGCAACCATTTAATGTCTAAAATGTTGGTTCACTCTTGCACACTAAGAATGTAAGGACAGGAGACTTATTAACTCATCGATATAAATACACATCCAATGAGGCGCACACACACACACATCCTCACTCACACAAAGGCACACACACAGACACCTGTACACACCCACTCCCATACTGACACACACTCACCCCCACAGATACACTCATCACCACACATACACACTCACCCCACCCCCACACACGTATGCACACACACACACACATATCCACACACTCACCCTCCACACCCAGACACATACACATAAAACGCCTAAACATACATCCGCACTCTCAGACACACCCATTCAAACACAATCACTCACACACACACACACACACACACACATCCACACACACTTGCACATGCCATAGACACATAAACACAGGCACACACACCCTCAAACACAGATCCACATATTCACCCCGATACACGAACACTCACACACACTCACACACACATACATTTACCCCTACACCTCTACACAACTTCACACACAAACATCTCACCCACGCACACATACTCACAACCACAGCCACTCACCACCACACACAGACAGAAAACACACACCCACACACAATAACACACACTCACCCCAACACACAGACACACACAGACACTCACACACCCATACACAATCACATACACATTGATTCACCCCCACCTCCACACAATCTCACACACAAACATCCACACATACACACAAACACAATCACACACACACAATCCCACAACTGCTCACCTCCACGCTCACGTACACACTCACACACCCACACACAATCACTCACTCACACCCACACATACACTCACACAGACACACATCCAGAAACACACACAGTCACAAATATCCACCACCCCCACGCTTACACTCACACAAACAGACTGAACCCCCTCCGCCCCGACACACACACACGTAAGTCGTGGGATCCATGTGTCTCCATTTGTAATTATTTGCTGTGATGTAACTTCGGGAATGTCTTCAATAAAACCATTGAAGAAAAGGTCGAATGAGTCGGCTGTCCGGATGAGGAATGCGTTCTGACAGTAAAGAGGCGCAATATGCGCTTCCCCCACCCCATTTCCCCCTCTCTTATGCTCCGAGGGACTGTTGTCCATTCTGCGGGGTATGTTGTTAGATGTTTGGTGTGGGGTACTATGTGGAGAGGGGAGAGTGAATGCCACACTGTAGGTTGTGGGGGGCCCGGCCTGTTGTGCGGGCTGCCCCGTTGAGCTTCTATCCAATCCCCACACTCCTAGCACACGTCGTCCCACCTGTGTGGCTTCATCGGGGCGAGACCCCAGAGGTTATTATGAATTCTGTGCAGGTGCGATTCCGTGATGCTTGAGAGCTCTGCCCGTGCGGGAGCAGCGCCGCAGCGTGTGTGTTGCACAGTCCCATCCGCAATCCAGGCACCTCCAAGACGGCCTCAGCGCAGAACCGTCATGCTTCAAATCTGGATGTTTGCATACCAGCATCGGACGCGGCAGCACAGAGTGCACGTGCTTGGGTGGGTGGGGGTCTTTTCACTGGAGCGTGTCTGCTCAGTAAAGCGCCCCAGGCAGCGACACAGAGCCCCCGACCCTCTGTTGCATGAAGAAGTCTTCTCGTTCACGTCAGCGGCCGCTTGCCGAGAGTTACTGCACCCTGGCAGCAAAGGACCAACAGGATGTGCACCAGTGGTGCAGTGCATTTGAAGGGGAGGTTTTCAGCGATGGGCATACTTCTATTGCCGCCCCCAGTATCCCCCCCCTCCCTCCAATGAGCATCTTCTAGGATGAAGCAATGGTGGGGGTAATGCGGAGAACGTGCAGTAGGCGAATGACACTAAAGGGCCATTGTGAGGTGAAGGGTCAGCAGCAGTTCTGTGCTCCCAGAAGTTGCCACTCTGACTGATCAGGTGCAGCAGCTCTGTGCTCCCAGAAGTTGCCCTCTGACTGATCAGGTGCAGCAGTTCTGTGCTCCCAGAAGTTGCCACTCTGACTGATCAGGTGCAGCAGCTCTGTGCTCCCAGAAGTTGCCACTCTGACTGATCAGGTGCAGCAGCTCTGTGCTCCCAGAAGTTGCCCTCTGACTGATCAGGTGCAGCAGTTCTGTGCTCCCAGAAGTTGCCACTCTGACTGATCAGGTGCAGCAGCTCTGTGCTCCCAGAAGTTGCCACTCTGACTGATCAGGTGCAGCAGTTCTGTGGCAGCACCGCTGTGCTCCCAGTTGTTGCCCCATTGAAGCACTCCCCAAATCCCGTCCTACTTTTTAAAATGTTTTTATTTGTTGAATTGGTTGAATTAAATCAACCTTTCAAATGTTTTTTCCCAACATCGGTTCAAAAGTAATACAAAAACAAAATAAAATTGCAAGTTCAATGTACATAACTAAACTTCGCAAAATGTTCAAAAATTAAAACAGTAATTCTGAATCTGTGACCATTCCTAAAAGATTGAAAACACAATAAAAAATCATACACCAGAAACATTTAGGTACAATAACAGATCGTAAACCACAAGCAGAGAAAATCAGAGACAAACTATTTCTCCACTTAGTAAGTTATAGTAAGTTCCCTGAGCCCAAAGGATGGAGATGGGGAGCCTTATTTAGACAGTTGTAAATTATCAGTTTCCAAATGCAAGCTTTCCAAGGAGTTAACTGTTGCTATTAGAATTGGCAGATAGGAATTGTACAATATCACTGACCAACATTGTTCTGATTCCAAATTACCCAAGTGTCGACAGTGTCTTGTAAAATGAATAGTTCTTGCAGCTACCAGAGCCGGACATTTTGTTATTAAATGTTTCAGTGTTTCTGAAATGTTCCCAATGCCACAGAAGCGGCAGTAGTTTTCTTGCAATGAAATTAGCCTGTGTTTCATTAACAGTGCTCTAGTAGGCCAAATATTAAAGCGCAATCGTAAAATTGCTGAATGATATTTTACTGAGGGTGCTCTATCAAGCTAGTTTGGCAAGCATTTAATTTTCTTTGGGGGAAAGCGCTGTGCACCCCCCTCCACATTGAACAAGCATAATTCACACGTTTGGATCCAATCAGTGGTATAAAATGTGGCTTTCACCTTGTCTGGGTTGTTGATTAGGGTGTCAATTGACACATCTGCATTGAATAAGACAAAATACACAGAATTAAACCAGAGCAGAATAAACGTATGTCTGGTAGTGAACATGTATGCAGTTAGCTCTTTTAGGATGACATTATGTCCAGTAGATATTAGGCATTTCCTAAATAATGAGCACAGACGCCAATTATACAAAGCTTGCAGTGAGACTAAACCCAGCTCATAGCGAATCCAGGAACCAGGAAGAGGTAACGGTAAGACTAGAATCTTTCTCCAAAATGTACCTTCCCATTTGTCGAACGTAAAATTAGCATTTACAGGCAAGGTTTCCAGACCATACAAAAGGCCTGGAAGTGCTTTCTGGTTCCAGTAAGACCAGGCTGGTCTAATTGAAAATTTCCTGTATCTATGCATAAGTATCCTAGTTTGCGATATGGCTGTGTCCTTTTCTTCTCCACCTTGTACAAATGTGCTTTTGGTTGAGTTGTCAATTCAAATATCATACCCAAATATGTGTACTGTGAGACTATGGTTAACTTTGTTATGGCTTATGGACCATAAACATGTATTACAACCATTTCTTTCAGGCGAGTACAGAACTATTTGAGTTTTGTTGGCATTTACCTTTCGTTCATTGGACACTATATAATTATTAAGTGTTGTTAGGAGGTTCTGCAGGCCGCTCTGAGTTTTTGTGATAAGTACCATATCGTCTGCATACATCAGACTATTACCTTGCTGGTTATTGATTTTAGGGGAATCTGAAATCACGTTTTGAAAAAATTGTTTCGTGTCATGGATAAAGTAGTTGAAAATGGAGGATGCTAATAGGCAACCTTGTTTTAACCCACAAGCTGTTGGTATGGGGGCTGATAGAACCCCGTCCAGAGACAGACGAACACAAATGGAGGAGTCAGAGTGGAAAGCGAGAATAATCTCACACAGTGTTGACGGACAGCGATCACGGATCAATTCATCAAATAGAAGCACTCGAGAGATGGAATCGAATGCAGAGTGCAAATCAATAAAAGCTAAAAATAATGCTTTGTTAGTATCTCGGCACTGTGCTTTAATGGTCTTTAGTGTTATTAAATTGATATGTGTGCCCATCCCTGCAATAAACCCTGTGTGATGAGGATCTCGCAAGGTGTTAGCCAGTGTCCATTTATTAAAGTCATTTAGTATCATTTTCGAGAAGATCTTTCCAGGGGAAGCTAAGAGAGCAATTGGGTGATAGTTCTGTGCCATGTTTCTGTCCCCCTTCTTGAAAACTGGAATAATAACTGATGATTGCCACGATATAGGAACGAGTAGTGACGACTGCCTGGAAAATTTACAGAATGCAAGCCCATTCAACACAGTTAGCTTTAAGCATTCATTTGAGATGCCATCTGGGCCAGCTGCCCTTGAAGAGCTAGCCTTTTTAATAATTTCTTCGATGTCAGCTGTGGTAAAGTTGAGGTGCCACCTACTGGATCGCATTTGTAGATATTAGTATGCAACCCATTGCTGTTCTTTTACCGCATTCAACTGAGCATCTGCTTCTCTGTTACTCGAGTGATTTCCAAGAAGATGCTACATTTGAGCAGAATTCTTGTCAATCATTGCTTTCGCCGTTACTTCACTATCTCTTTGAAACATGATCGAATTATGACTCTGTAACAAATTTTTATATCGTGTTTTAGAATATTTTAAAAGTAGCCAGTGATTACTACTATCTGATGCAAGAATTATAAGTTTTGTTTGTCTAAATTCTGTCTTTTTATCTCTAATAGCCTGATAATATGCACAACTATGCTTTATACATGTTTTGCTTGGGATGAAAAACGTGTGGACAAATGGAGCAAGGATCTCTGTGTCTTGTACACCAACAATGATCATATCACTCATGATCAAACGCTCAAAATCCAAAACTCTAGCGTTAGACCATTTCAATCTTGTCCTTGCGCTATTAACCACAAAAAAACACTATTCAGTGTTGTATCTCTCGGTTTGGGGATCTTCCATGCAATGGAGAGGGCAAGCAGCTTATGGTCACTGCAAGGTTGGGCGCTGATGACTAGCTCTTGTGTCTGTCTAAACAGACTCTGATCAAGATAAATATAATCAATGGTTCTCACACTGTTATTATGAAACCACGTTTTTTGTGCTGGAGTATCACCCTTAACTGCACCATTAACCATTATAAAATTCCTTTCCGCCATGAAATTTTGCCAGCTATCAACTTCTTGAGATTTGCGCTTTGGGTTACAACAATCTAGATTCAGGTCTCCCATGGTGATGGTATGAGATGTGGAGGCTGAGCTATTGATCAACTCTAATCTAGTTAAACCATTGTAAAATGCTTCATTGGCCAAGCAGTTGGATTTCTGTATATATTCAGGACAGCCAAAGACTGTGCTGAAATTGTAACTTTGACCAGTTGAAGATGAATATTTTCTGATGCCCAAGGTGTAATGGATAAGCCCATTTGGCAGTTGGCAGCAACAAGGAGTCCAGAGGAAGGTCTACCTCTAGTGAGTAATGCGGGTAGGAGTATGACATCATATCCATCCCATATTGGAGGCGTAATTAACCATGTTTCTTGTAAGGCTAATATATGAAAGATGGACGGCACATTTTTAATAGAGACTTGCAGATGTGTATGCCCTCTCGTGTTCCCACTAGCTATTTTTAGGGTATTTAGATTTTCTGTCGTTAGTGGTTAATTCCTCGAGCTAAATTGCAATCCTTGTGTTCTTGCATTAGCAATGTTAGGGGTCTGAAAGCTCTGATTTATATTGGATTTAGCAATTTGTTCCTGGTGCTGCTTAGGATTACATTTCGGATCTTGTGCCAGCAAGAAACCCATCTCAAACAATGACATTTTCGCTTGCCAAATTGTGTTTGCCACCACCCCTGACGGGATCCATAATCTGACAATAGAGCTTGAAAAGTCAGAGATAAACTCAATCTGATCAATATCTCTTGAAGTAACATCATGTAGCTCAACCACATCTCTAAACATGTTTAAAACACTACTTCTGTTACGGTCGTATGTTGGATATGGCCCTTCTCTGCATTTTAGAATAAAAGAAAAGAGAGGGGTTTTTGACACCTGCGATGAGCTGAGAGGTCGTTCATTGGAAAAACTGTTCTTTCTTGTCCGACCTAGTTCAATGTGTTGAGATTTGTGAAGTCTTCCCGTAATCATTGAATCCTCAGGTGTTTGCTATACAGATCTAGTGGATTTACCTTCGGCCTAAGTGTGGAGGCTATCTGCCACTTGAACCTGTGATGGCATACTCATATTTTGATCAATAGTGCCAGAAAGCCTTTCCAGCAGGTAAGCATCTACCGCCTGTTTCAATTGGGCTATAGCCACTTAGCTCTGTTCTTTTGGAGGCAAAGAAGACAAATGTTGTATAGGTTTGAAGGAAACAGTTTTTTCACAAGGGGCAGTATTTGCGGACGCATGGAGGTCAGAGTCTGTTTAGGTGATAGTCTCTACAAGAGCGTCCAACGGTAAACATGCTAGAGTTGGATTTTGTGTTGGTGTATGATGTATTGGTGCAATCATCTTTGTAAGATCAATAGAAGGCAATATATCTTTTGTGGGTAGATTCATACCATCAGCCGTACTGTTGTAGACTGCAACCTGATTACTTTCTGTCTGAGCCATGGAGACATAACCTCCTATTGCTTTAAAGAAAGCATTAAGAGTGTGTTTGACCCCTCTGTGGGCTAGCTGGTTCTTGTTTTTTTTCATAATTGACCGTTGTCTTTGAGGCTGTGGTCGAAAAGGTCTTCTGCCCCTAGTTCCCAGAACGTTCTGTGTCGTGGTAATAGGGGCATTAGTCTCACCTTCTTCGACAAGTTTATCTTTAGAATTTTCTTTGGGAAGACTCGCCATCGGACCATGAGTGTTCAAATCACCCTCAATTGCACGAATAACATTAGGGAACTGTGGTAGTTGCATAGTTACTCCACAGTTATCTGGACAAGAGAAATCAGTATCTTGGGGTCGAGCCAAGAGTATGGAGTGTGTTTGCTCAGACATGTTGCCACAAATAATAATCAAATCTTCCAAGTCATGGGGTTGACTGGAGGATGAAGGAACAATCACCTTTGAAGACTGGGATTGATGTTGTGTCCACAGCACAAGCTCCTCCAATTGGAGAGCTTGTTGCTCAGTTTGTCATGCATCACTTCGAACAATTTGTGTAGACCCAGAAGCGAGGTTTTAACAGCAGTAAGAGACAGTTTTATCATGTTAGAAGTTGCAGAGGGTGGAACGCATAGGGGCAACTTCAGAGCTCTAGGTGTAGGAAGAGCAAAAGACGCGATTGCAGAATCCGATGGTGTTGAGAAGGAATTGTGAGATGCTTCTTCAACTGGTATACAATGTCATTCACTACGAAAGGATATGGGAGATTTGCACTGACTCGCATATACTGATATGGTAGTGCTATCAGCCGCCATAGGTGAAATTGGAGATATGTTTTCTAGAGTCTTATCACTGAATTTTCTTTTAACATTTCTCGCTTTTAAAGAGGCTAGAATAGTTTTATCTGAGATAATATGTTTAGTGTAAGAGTCCACTACAGGCACACTGGGAGTCATCTGTGCCAGAGATACAGGTGATGTGGAAAACACAGCAAGACTCCCACTTGCAACGGTGTGTGTTGGAGTAAACACATTTAGCTCATTATCTTTCTGAGATACTGCCAAAGTGTGCAAATTAGAAGAAGGGGTGCCTGAAAACCTTGGTGACAAAGTAAACGGTGGGAGTTGAGAATGAAACATTTGGGGTATGGTGCATGTTGCACGTAATGTGGCAATATTATCAGGCATGTTTGTTTTTAAGGAATAGGGAACAAATACATGAGCCATAATTCAGGCAAGATCAACCAAAGCAGTTTCCCAAACACAAAACGTTACCCATGATCCTATAGACCGTTGAAGCAACAATGATAACAAGATTGAAAATGCCCAGGCACCGCTCGC
The DNA here is from genome assembly GCF_040938575.1 of Ambystoma mexicanum. Taxonomy (NCBI): domain Eukaryota; kingdom Metazoa; phylum Chordata; class Amphibia; order Caudata; family Ambystomatidae; genus Ambystoma; species Ambystoma mexicanum. Next base: position 26,110,378 of record NC_090932.1, on the reverse strand, counting down.
CGCGGTTTATAAGCCTCCCTACGGAGAGGCAGAGCCACAGCCGCTATGTTGCGGCGAAGCGGCAAAGCAGAACTTATCTGTGAACTTGCTCTTGCGTGCAAGCCCACTTTGTAGGAAACAAAAACATGCCATTTCCTGGGCGGCAGTAATGAATATGCCAATTACAATTGGTCCAGTGAGCACAATAGTCCACTGAAAACACTGTTTATGTTGTTAGCAGTTCACAAATCCAAGCGAGAGCAAGCTATCCTCCACAGCGACAAAGCGGAACTTATCCGTGAACTTGCTCGTCCTACTGTGCCCCATTGAAGCACTCCCCAAATCTCATCCTACTGCACAACATTCAATTTAATCTGTGGCTGATCAGATGCAGTAGCTCCGTGCTCCCAGGTGTTGCCACTCTAGCCGATCCAGATGTTGCCACTCTGGCTGATCAGATGCAGCAGCTCTGTGCTCTCAGATGTTGCCACTCTAGCTGATCCAGATGTTGCCAATCTGGCTGATCAGATGCAGCAGCTCTGTGCTCCCAGATGCTGCCACTCTAGCCGATCCAGATGTTGCCACTCTGGCTGATCAGGTGCAGTAGCTCTGTCATCCCAGATGCTGCCACTCTAGCCGATCCAGATGTTGGCCCTCTGGCTGATCAGAAACATCAGCTCTGTGCTCCCAGATGCTGCCACTCTAGCTGATCCAGATGTTGCCACTTTGGCTGATCAGGTGCAGTAGCTCTGTGCTCCCATATGCTGCCACTCTAGCTGATCCAGATATTGCCACTCTGGCTGATCAGGTGAAGCAGCTCTGTGCTCCCATGTGTCTCCACCTTGGCTGATCAGGTGCAGTAGCTCTGTGCTCCCAGGTGCTGCCACTCTAGCTGATCCAGATGTCGCCAATAGCCGATCCAGATGTTGCCACTCTGACTGATCAGGTGCAGCAGCTCTGTGCTCCCAGATGCTGCCACTCTAGATGATCCAGATGTTGCTGCTCTGGCTGATCAGGTGGAGCAGCTCTGTGCTCCCATATGCTGCCACTCTTTAGCCGATCCAGATGTTGCCACTCTGGCTGATCAGGTGCAGCAGCTCTGTGCTCCCAGATGCTGCCACTCTAGCTGATCCAGATGTTGCCATTCTGGCTGATCAGGTGCAGTAGCTCTGTGCTCCCAGATGCTGCCACTTTAGCTGATCCAGATGTTGCCACTCTGGCTGATCAGGTGCAGCAGCTCTGTGCTCCAAGATGCTGCCACTCTAGCCGATCCATATGTTGCCACTCTGGCTGATCAGGTGCAGCAGCTCTGTGCTCCCAGATGCTGCCAATCTAGCTGATCCAGATGTTGCCACTCTGGCTGATCAGGTGCAGCAGCTCTGTGCGCCAAGATGTTGCCACTCTGGCTGATCAGGTGCAGTAGCTCTGTGCTCCCATATGCTGCCAATCTATCTGATCCAGATATTGCCACTCTGGCTGATCAGGTGAAGCAGCTCTTTGCTCCCACGTGTCTCCACCTTGGCTGATCAGGTGCAGTAGCTCTGTGCTCCCAGGTGCTGCCACTCTAGCCGATCCAGATGTCGCCAATAGCCGATCCAGATTTTGCCACTCTGACCGATCAGGTGCAGCAGCTCTGTGCTCCCAGATGCTGCCACTCTAGATGATCCAGATGTTGCAGCTCTGGATGATCAGGTGGAGCAGCGCTGTGCTCCCATATGCTGCCACTCTTTAGCCGATCCAGATGTTACCACTCTGGCTGATCAGGTGCAGCACCTCTGTGCTCCCAGATGCTGCCACTTTAGCTGATCCAGATGTTGCCACTCTGGCTGATCAGGTGCAGCAGCTATGTGCTCCCAGATGCTGCCAATCTAGCTGATCCAGATGTTGCCACTCTGGCTGATCAGGTACAGCAGCTCTGTGCTCCCAGATGCTGCCACTCTGGCTGATCAGGTGCAGTATCTCTGTGCTCCCAGATGTTGCCACTCTGGCTGATCAGGTACACTAGCTCTGTGCTCCCAGATGTTGCCACTTTGGCTGATCAGGTGCAGTAGCTCTGTGCTCCCATATGCTGCCACTCTAGCTGATCCAGATTTTGCCAATAGCCGATCCAGATGTTGCCACTCTGGCTGATCAGGTACAGCAGCTCTGTGCTCCCAGATCCTGCCACTCTAGCTGATCCATATGTTGCCACTCTGGCTGATCAGATGCGGTAGCTCTGTGCTCCCATATGATGCCACTCCAGCCGATCCAGATGTTGCCACTCTGGCTGATCAGGTGCAGCAGCTCTGTGCTCCCAGATGCTGCCACTCTAGCTGATCCAGATGTTGCCACTCTGGCTGATCAGGTGCAGTAGCTCTTTGCTCCCAGATACTGCCACTCTAGCTGATCCAGATGTTGCCACTCTGGCTGATCAGGTGCAGCAGCTCTGTGCTCCCAGCTGCTGCCACTCTGGCTGATCAGGTGCAGTAGCTCTGTGCTCCCAGATGCTGCCACTCTAGCTGATCCAGATGTTGCCACTCTGGCTGATCAGGTGCAGCAGCTCTGTGCTCCCAGATGCTGCCACTCTGGCTGATCAGGTGCAGTAGCTCTGTGCTTCCAGATGCTGCCACTCCAGCTGATCCAGATGTTGTCACTCTGGCTGATCAGGTACAGCAGCTCTGTGCTCCCAGATGCTGCCACTCTAGCTGATCCATATGTTGCCAATCTGGCTGATCAGGTGCGGTAGCTCTGTGCTCCCATATGCTGCCACTCCAGCCGATCCAGATGTTGCCACTCTGGCTGATCAGGTGCAGCAGCTCTGTGCTCCCAGATGCTGCCACTCTAGCTGATCCAGATGTTGCCAATCTGGATGATCAGGTGCAGTAGCTCTTTGCTCCCAGATACTGCCACTCTAGCTGATCCAGATGTTGCCACTCTGGCTGATCAGGTGCAGCAGCTCTGTGCTCCCAGCTGCTGCCACTCTGGCTGATCAGGTGCAGTAGCTCTGTGCTCCCAGATGCTGCCACTCTAGCTGATCCAGATGTTGCCACTCTGGCTGATCAGGTGCAGCAGCTCTGTGCTCCCAGATGCTGCCACTCTGGCTGATCAGGTGCAGTAGCTCTGTGCGCCCAGATGTTGCCACTCTGGCTGATCGGGTGCAGTAGCTCTGTGCTCCCAGATGTTGCCAATCTATCTGAATCAGATGTTGCCACTCTGGCTGATCAGGTGCAGCAGCTCTGTGCTCCCAGATGTTGCCACTCTGGCTGATCCGGTGCAGTAGTTCTGTGCTCCCAGATGTTGCCAATCTATCTCATCCAGATATTGCCATCTTGGCTGATCAGGTGCTGTAGGATTCACACCATCTTGGAGTCAGGAGGGTGTCTACAGGGTTACAGGGTGTTCCTTTTCTAGGCAAGGGGTCTGCAAGCTTTGGCTCGCCACATGTTTTAGGACTACAACTCCCATCAGCCATCGCCAGCATAGGCAATGGTTTGGAATCATGGGAGCCATGGTCTGAAACATGTGTAGTCATCTGTTGTAGACACCTATTCTAGGCTGTTGGCATGATCATGATATGTTCGTCTTTCTTGAAATGTGCAATGACCTGCCTTGGTCAAGTCCATTTTTGATTATTGAGGCTAGAAAGTTTGCCTGTATAGGACATCATGAACAGTGTTCATTGAAAAAGGTGGAATGCTCGTTGATTTGAACCTTTGACACATACCCACTCCCACTGCTCTGAAGAATATCTTGTCACGAGCAATTTCTGGGCGCCAGCTGCAATCCAAAGGCCACTACTTTCATTGCAAACTGTCTCTTTTTAAAATCACACATTCCTGCCCCCTTCTCGCGCTCTCTATCTGTATTCCTCGTGCTGCCCATAGCACTAGGCTGTAGAGATAGCGAGTGATGGACTCACAGCTTGCTGGGCCTCTTCTCTTTGGTCAGAGGCTGCACGAGATGTGGAGGTGTGCGCCCCGCAATGTGATGAGCGCATTAGTCATAGGCACTGTGACCATGGAATGCACCCTCTACTTTCTCTTGGGTCCCTAATTACAGACCTGTTAATACCTTTTACAGGCCCCAATGGGCTGTAACTCATCATTAATGACCCAAACCACCAGCTGAAGCTAGAAACAATTACCAACAAAGTCGATGATTCTTGAATGGGGAAGGTTATTCAGTGAGGACGCCTGAACGCCCGCCACTTTTGGGCTCCGTGCCGTTTTGACCAATCGACCAAGATCCACAACACAAAGACCATGGCCAACAAGACTGGGTTCCAGGGTGTCGGGAGGTGCTTCCTCCACAGCGGAAAGTAAAAAATACAGTGAGTGAGTGGGGGCAGCAACCCAACCCCCATAGAACTTACCTGGTGGGCCATTATCAATTTTTATTGACCACACTCTAAGAATGCTGATTGGTTGACAAAAACCATTGACATGCTAATGATGTTGTAAACTCTGAGAACTATGTATTTTTGGGACGTGGGGGCTTTAAACGTTAAAACTCATATTTGTTGAGCATATCGTTTTAAAAACATTTAAAATAGCAACAGGTGCAACAGCCAAACAACCTGATGGTGATTGGGGCTGCCATAGGTGAATACAGAGCAGTGGGGTGATAAGGGTGATAGCGCTGGGGCTAAGCATCACAAGCTAAGTCTTCCCTGCCACTCCTTATTGGTTGGGTTATCACCCAATGATGGAGCTTGCGGGCCAGTTGCCATCTGAATACTTGCACCACTATAACCACCTGTGACAGGCCTGCCATCTCTGGGTCCACAGGGAGTGGCAACCCCCCTTCTCTGGGTCCACAGGGGGCGGCAACCCCCCTGTCAAGGTGGAAGTCCACCGTAGCCTGCCATCTCTGGGTCCACAGGGAGCAGCAACCCCCCTGTCAAGGTGGAAGTCTACCGTAGCCTGCCATCTCTGGGTCCACATGGAGCTGCAAACCCCCTGTCAAGGTGGAAGTCCACCGTAGCCTGCCATCTCTGGGTCCACAGGGAGCGGCAACCCCCCTGTCAAGGTGGAAGTCCACCGTAGCCTGCCATCTCTGGGTCCACATGGAGCTGCAAACCCCCTGTCAAGGTGGAAGTCCACCGTAGCCTGCCATCTCTGGGTCCACAGGGAGCGGCGACCCCCCTGTCAAGGTGGAAGTCCACCGTAGCCTGCCATCTCTGGGTCCACAGGGAGCTGCGACCGCCCTGTCAAGGTGGAAGTCCACCGTAGCCTGCCATCTCTGGGTCCACAGGGAGCGGCGACCCCCCTGTCAAGGTGGAAGTCCACCGTAGCCTGCCATCTCTGGGTCCACAGGGAGCGGCGACACCCCTGTCAAGGTGGAAGTCCACCGTAGCCTGCCATCTCTGGGTCCACATGGAGCTGCAACCCCACTGTCAAGGTGGAAGTCCACCGTAGCCTGCCATCTCTGTGTCCACATGGAGCTGCAACCCCACTGTCAAGGTGGAAGTCCACCGTAGCCTGCCATCTCTGGGTCCACATGGAGCTGCAACCCCACTGTCAAGGTGGAAGTCCACCGTAGCCTGCCATCTCTGGGTCCACAGGGACCTGCAACCCCACTGTCAAGGTGGAAGTCCGCCGTAGCCTGCCATCTCTGGGTCCACAGGGAGCTGCAACCCCCCTGTCAAGGTGGAAGTCCGCCGTAGCCTGCCATCTCTGGGTCCACAGGGAGCTGCAACCCCCCTGTCAAGGTGGAAGTCCGCCGTAGCCTGCCATCTCTGGGTCCACAGGGAGCTGCAACTCCCCTGTCAAGGTGGAAGTCCGCCGTAGCCTGCCATCTCTGGTTTCACAGGGAGCGGCAACCCCCCTGTCAAGGTGGAAGACCACCGTGAGCTGCAACCCCCTGTCAAGGTGGAAGTCCACCGTAGCCTGTCATCTCTGGGTCCACAGGGAGCGGCAACCCCCCTGTCAAGGTGGAAGTCCACCGTAGCCTGCCATCTCTGGGTCCACAGGGAGCTGCAACCCCCCTGTCAAGGTGGAAGTCCACCGTAGCCTGCCATCTCTGGGTCCACAGGGACCTGCAACCCCACTGTCAAGGTGGAAGTCCGCCGTAGCCTGCCATCTCTGGTTCCACAGGGAGCGGCAACCCCCCTGTCAAGGTGGAAGACCACCGTGAGCTGCAACCCCCTGTCAAGGTGGAAGTCCACCGTAGCCTGTCATCTCTGGGTCCACAGGAAGCGGCAACCCCCCTGTCAAGGTGGAAGTCCACCGTAGCCTGCCATCTCTGGGTCCACAGGGAGCTGCAACCCCCCTGTCAAGGTGGAAGTCCACCGTAGCCTGTCATCTCTGGATCCACAGGGAGCGGCAACCCCCCTGTCAAGGTGGAAGTCCACCGTAGCCTGCCATCTCTGGGTCCACAGATATCACCACATTATAATAACTCACTCTTCTGCTCCTCACTGGGTCGCGCGCCACTGAAGCGTGTGAGGCTGCGCCAGCAAGTAGTGAATGGGATCTCTGTGATGTGGGTGGCACTGGAGCCTGTGGGCGTTTCTAAGACTAGAACCATTTTACAAGCTCTGGAAATCTAATTGTATGACTCAATGCTTGGGTTCCCTTTAAGTGTTCTGGACTCTTTGATCAATGCGGAGGAGGCGTAGGAAGACGGATGGAGTGCTTCGACTGAATGCTTCTGCGGAGCGTGAATAATGAGTACTCCGACCCAGCGGAGGCATCTAATCAGTAAATGGTCTGCGGGGGGAATTACCTCACAGCCAGCCCTCCACTTAGCCAGAGCCATTTATCACATTTTACTGAAACTGAAAATGTCGCCCTGCAAGATTCTCTTTTCACCTCTGATGTCGCTTCATTCCACTTCATGTTCCATGGATTTAAGTGCTTTGCCCTTGGAAGCGTCGCTGCCCTGAGTATTCTTCCAGGCCCGCCTTTTAATGCACCGAGGAGATCGGCTAAACTGTCCCATCCAATCCCAGTGAAGACTTCCGCTCTGAGCTGCGTTGATAGCCACTGCAATGTCAGCGGTGGAGGTGGCGAGGGCCGCACGGGGTCTCCTCTTAAAGCCTGAAGCACGCCACCTCCCACACTAGAAGAAGTGGCGTGGTGTTTCCAAGTGAGCCACAGAAAGCCCCTGTCCCCTCTGGATGCGAAAACCGCCTCTCCCATTCACTGGCAGTGTTGGCATGTCAGGCGTTTGGTTGGTGCACGGGCATCACCCCAGGGATTTAGGAACTAACGGGGCTGCGCTGATCAGAGGAGAACGAGCTGATGGATTGGTAAAGCGCACATCCACATTTTATAAATGCCAAGGACGAGTATGCTCTTCCATTTTGCATAGATTTGCATAATGGCCTGGCAGTTAAAGTGTTGGGCCTCATTACGACCCTGGTGCTAATGGGTTAACAGCGCCGTTAACCCATTAGCGCCTGATTACGAGGTCCCTTTGCAGGACCCGACCTTAACGGCTGGTCTACACCAGCCGTTAACGTAGGGACCCTCAAAGGGACCTTGGTGGGAAGTATGGTACCGCAATTTGCGGTACCGTACTTAGCGCCTTCCCCATTCCCATAGAGCCCTATGCGGTGAAAATGGGAATGGGGAAGGGCCATGGTTCAATAGGGAATTACTGCCCCGCCAACCTTGGAATGGGGTGGTAATTCCCCATTGAACCATGGCAGACCCGTTACAACACCGGCACCAACCATGGTGCTAAAACCGCCATGGTTTAGTGCCGGTGTTGTAATGAGGGCCAAAGTATCTTGCGACTGGGGCAAATTGTTGAGCAGACAAGCTGGGGTCTACCTTGGGCAGTTTTGCTATTAAGAATGATTGAAAGTATACATCGAACTTCTCTATTTTGGCATATAATTGATTGTATTATTATGTAGACAAAATAGAAATCATTTAAACCAACCACAGTGATAAGAAGCTGAGGGGTGCCTGACAGCGGCAAACTGATAAGATCAGGTCATAGCAGACAATGGGCCTCATTATGAGGTGGGCGTTAAGGGATTAACTTGCTCGCTGCGCCACAGGGAACCAGGCTGCACCTCACTGAGCAGGTCCAACAAGGCCGAAACATGTCTGGGGTTGCTTGGTTTTCTGTGCAGAGGGGACCTGGCCTAGCAGTTCGGGCTGGGCTGCTACTTTCGGTGGCGGCAGCTGCTGACTGATTTGCACATGGCTGGTCCCCTTTTGCAATGGCGCAGACGGGCTAAAAAACGGTGGTGTGGAAGGTTGCCCAGAGCAATTGCCAGTGGTTTAGATTCATTCGAAACCTTCCACCCATCACTTTTGTGGTCAGTTTGTTTCTCCTTGTGAGAGAGGGTATGCCCAGACGTGGGTCCCTTGCTCGCTGCGCCACAGGGAACCAGTCTGCTCTTCACTGAGGAGGTCCAACAAGGCCGAAACATGTCTGGGGTTGCTTGGTTTTCTGTGCAGAGGGGACCTGGCGTAGCAGTTCGGGCTGGGCTGCTACCTTTAGTGGCGGCAGCTGCTGACTGATTTGCACATGGCTGGTCCCCTTTTGCGATGGCTCAGACTGGCTAAAAAGCGGTGGTGTGGAAGGTTTCCCAGAGCAATTGCCAGTGGTTTAGATTCATTCGAAACCTTCCACCCATCACTTTTGTGGTCAGTAATCCCTTACTGCCCTACTACGAGTTCCCTTTGCGAGTCCTTCCTTAACGCCTGGTTTTACCAGGCATTAAATAAGGGCCCCGCAAAGGGATACTGGGGTCAATAAAGGTACTGCAATTTGCGGTACCATTATTGCCGCCTTCCCCCTTCCCATTGCTCAAATGGGAACGGGGAATGGCTCTGTTGAATGGGGAATTACAGTCCCGCCGTGTTCGGAATGGACCGGTAATTGCTCCATACACCAGACCGGAGTCGGAACGATTTGGGAGGCAGCTACCTTCAACCTCGTAATGAGGCCCAATATGCACACAGTGGGCCTCATTATGAGGCTGGTGGTAAGGGGTTAACGGCGCCTGAAAGAATGCTGGTGCCGTTAACCCCTTACCGCCGTATTACGAGGTCCCTTAGTGGGTCCCGCTAAGCCCGGCTGGTAAAACCAGCCGTCCTTAGCGGGAGCCGCTAAGGGACCACGGAGCTAATAACGGGCCGTTATTAATGGGCCTGTTATTAGCTCCCTCCCCATTCCCATTGAGCCCTATGGGGGCTCGAATGGGAATGGTAATGGGTATTTTGTATGGCGATTTAACGGGTCCTCCAAGGTTGGAATGACCCGGTAAATCCCCATTCAAGAAAGCCGGACAAGAGTTTGGAGGCAGCCTTGGCACCAATAGCACCATGGCTACCTCGAAACTCGTAATGACCCCCTGCATCTTTAATGATGTTAAAGGGTGAGCCCATTGTTGCCAATGGGAAAACCTTCTTGCACTCCTCCTGGGGCGCTGCCCGAAATACAATACTACAGTAATAATATAATAGAAATTGCACAATTGTACAGTTTCAAAGTGTCTGGGCCAACATTCAACATCTCTTCTAACAGGATACACCTGTTGTTAATGCAATCAAATAATCAGCAAGCAAAGAGTTAATCGATGCTAGGTCAAAATGTGTATGCAAGTATGTTTAATACAATTTAGTGATAAATTAGAATGTTATGGGCCTTCAAAATGTACCCATGTGTTGTGAAGCCCACATACACATCAATTTGAAAGCCACCTGCCTGTTCTGACAGGGTGCACGAGTGCAGAGAAACATCATTTCAAAGGTAAAACACTTGAACTGGAGGTGGTGACTTCCTAACAACATTACACATCTAAGTGAAAAGTTATCCAATAGAGCTCAAATCGACGTAGCATGTCAATTGTCCACATAAACTCAAATCGTTGTAAAAACAACTAATGCCAACGCGTTTCGAACATAATGTTCATCCTCAGGGCGTTTGAGAGAAGTGCTCCATATTCAATTGTTCATCCTGTAAATGTAACAGGTATGTGTTTTAGTGTGCATTTCTAGAATGTTATTCCTTCTCAGGCTCATTGGAGTAGAAAGGTCTACTGACCTTCATCACTGTCTCAATACTGGCAATCGAGCATGTACCTAATGAGAAGAAACCACAGACATGCCCTTGTCAGTCACGCTCTCATTCCACGTGTAGCGAGCAGACGGTCAGTTCTCGACATCATGTACATAGCCGTGCATATCGCGAGGCCATCAATTGGTGCAGTTGTGAGAAGGTAAGTAGAGGTTGGTACTCACCCAAGTCATGGGTATCGAGCATCTGATGGTTTGGCAAGAAATGCTGCAAGTTTCTCGTGGGCTCGCCTGGAGCTGTAACGAAACATCTCAATGGCCGGGTTTCAAATATAGTTATTGTATGTTTGTGAACTCAATAAGGTTATAGGTGGCAAGATTTGAGGAAATCTACTGGGTGCGGCCTTGTAAGATCCCAAAATAGTATAATATCGAAAATGTTGTGCCTTGTCGTTCAGCTGCATAACTGTAATGAGGACTGCATCCGCCTAGTGATGCGTGTGACACCAGTGTGGGGGCCTGTGCTTAAATGCTTGTGCGAGCGATACTGGGCTTATGCAGTGGTATTTTTATGGTGAATGTTAAGCTGCACAATAACAGTGATCCAAGCTACACACTGCAAAGACGTACTGCAATGAAGCATCTAGGCGCTAAGCAACAGATTTAGTCTCTTCGGGCTTCGAGAGGTCTTGTGGTAACCTAGGAGACCCGTTTGGTATAATCGCCATCTTGGTGTGGGCCCAATATTTGGTATGGTAGTCAAGGAAATGATAACTACAAGACGTTTCGCCAGCTGTCTAAAAGTGGCTCACTGATGCCGATGTTCCTGTCATCGTGAAAAACAAATTATTACGGCGATGGAGTATCCATCTTACCGAGTGTATGATGCGATGCTACCGCGACCAGGAGTGAGGAAGGCTGAGGGGAATCCCAGGAAGAATCCAGGGTCCCTCTGGCGCACCCCTAGTCGTAATGTCTTTTTTTCATTTAAATTCGCGTACCAGCCACAGTAGAATGTGAGAATATAACCTTGTACTCCACAATCCACAACGTGCTATTTTTAGTGTGGGGTATTCAGTGTGTGAGCCATTCACGTAATTACAAAATATTCAAATTCACCCCTCCCAGAATGTAGCCCTCACCCACCCCACTGCTACAATTCTCTTGCTCCCTAACACTCACAGACTCCCTAAGGATCCGAGGCCCTTTGAGAATTCCTCTCCTCCGCCACACTCTCTACCTCTTCCCATCAACTCTCATCCCTTCACACCTGAGCACAAACGACCGCTCCACCATCCCATATTCTCTAATCTCCTATCCCCCCTTGCTTTCACCCCTGTAATCCCTCCATCTCCTACTTCCTCTTGCTACTCTTGCCTTGGGCCTCTGGAATGCTCAAACAGCCTATGACAGAAGGTTCTTCATCACTGACTACTTTGATTTTCATGACCCACTTGTGCCAGTCTTGGGCATCATTAAGACCGGAATGACCCCCTCTGACGTGGATACTCATGCTGCACTTCACACCGTTTATTCTATCATCTCTTACTCCTCCCATCTTCAAGAAAAGGACTCAGTGTTACTCTGTTGGTCATCAACGTCCACCGATATGCCCCCTCATCCTTTTGACTTTACACCTCTGTCCAAAGGGCCAAGAACGCAAGATGCAACTCACTGTTTGGACAGTCCCCGGGAGGAACAGTGACATCTACATATGCAAACAGGTATCATCTCAGACAACCATTCAAACCTTATCCTATCAACGTCTTTATGGATACAAGTGCCTTAACACTGATCATGGATGCAAATGCCACGATGGACCAGACTGACTAATAACGACAATCCAATTGTGTTGACGTCATTAGTGACACCACAACACAGTAACGTTACTTATGAAGCAAACTCCCACCCATGCACAAAGTTTCATGGACACACACGAAGAACATGCTTACACAGTTCTGTAGATAGAGGACAGATACATATACATACTGCAGAAAGCCTTTATTATTTTTCCATTAGCCAAATGCAGAAACACAGAAACGCAGAACAGAAGGCAAAAGAAGGGAAGCAGAATAAGCTTGCAAACACTTATTGCAACTAACCATATGGAACTACAGCATCATATAAGGAACCTGAAAGAGCCAAGTAATACTAAACTATAAGAAACGTAGCACAATACAGATGTGTATGGAAACTATAGACTAGCTGTAAGCCACAGGCCTCAAGCAAGGAGCAAGGGGAAAGCAGAATTCGGCTGCATGCAGCATTAAGGCAGGGCTTGTAGCCAAGATCAGAGACAAGCAAATCTAAGAGACAAGGGACCATGTGCAGAATAGCAGAACACATCCTCATAGATCACAGACCAGAGAGCTTGATTTCGCGCTCCTCAAGCATGTGGTGCAGCCAAGCCAGGCAATGGTTATTCACCTGCGGTGGGAAGACAAACAGTTCTCACCAACACAGACATGAAATGAAACATGGATTCTTTAACAACGTTGCAAGGAGGGCACTTTCACAGGCAGAAGCAGTAGCACTAACAGTTACATTGGGAACACATTGTTTTTCTCATCACATTGAAGAGGTGCACTGAGCGCTGCGAACAAAGCTGGGTCCCAGGCATGGGAGATCAGCTCCAGCCAATCAGGGAACAGAAATCGAGGGGTGGATGGCAGAGGGCAAGGGTCAATGGTAATCCTGTGACCCTGCAACTTATGTAATAGGTAGATTCTGGGGAAGGGGTAGGCAAGTCACCTGACATGTGAGGACCAATAGAGTAATATCTATAGTTGCTGTGTATAGGTACTACCACCTCAATTGCCCAATCCTGTCTCCTCGTAGGTTTTTGGGGAAGAGCTCCATGTTGTGACATAGAAATCGAACAAAATGGCCCGACATGGGCTCAGGAGCCGTGAGTCTGGGAAATTTCAAATGTCCTGTATGATCCCTATCTGTTTGTGTAATAAACAACAGTTCTAACTTGCCCTTGCCTGATCCTCCGTCTGTGCACTGAGGAAGGGTTTGTTGGGCCCTGGAAGCTGGAACAGTGAGTTTGTAGTGTGACCCCCAGCCCCTCTGGTATACCTAAACCAACAAGTTGGTACCAAAGGTATGGTGAACTACGCCAGTTCGGCATAAACTGCCCCTTTTGCTGAAGCACCTGGAGGGCTGCGATGTGCCCTGCAGAGTGCGCGACCAACGGGATGTCCTCCCCCATGCAGGAGCCATCAGGCATCAGTTTGGAAATATCCTGCCTGTGGTCCGTTAGGAGCTGAGCAGACCACAAGGGTGATGTGGCAGTTTTGGGGTAGCCGATAGCCGAGCAGCATCAGTGGATCACAGAGTGGAAGTATTGACTCAGCCACATGGCAACTGAGGGGGGGGGTGGTAAAGAAATGTTGGGTGTGCGGTGGTGTCGAGTATTGTTGAGTACCTTTGAAGCATTGTCGAGTATTGTTCAGTAGTGTCAAGTAGTGTGAAGTATAGTAAGGAAAGTAGCAGAGGTAGATGCCATTGTTGTGGCTTGGGAGCATTCAGTCCTAAGGTAAAAGGTTCAGGCGAATAATCTAGACAATTGACTTAAGGGTATGTGTGGAAGCACCAAACCAGTCAGGGAAATGACATGTAGTTTATTGATAATATACAAGTCACGAAGGTAGAGACCCCCAACCCTCTCACCAGCACAGCATCAACTGAAATACATCAAGCAATAACATTCCATATGATGCTACAGAACTACATGTCAGGACATTCTTCTCACAGCATTCTAATAATCTGATCTACATTATCAGACCACACTGAGGTATCATCATAACAGTATGGATGGCAAAAGTTATATAAATATTGAATTCCCTCTGGTTTGGACATTTTACCTCGGGTCATGGATGATGGTATCCATGTGTAAGGGCTTACCAAAAGGAGCTAGCTTAAATTGCAGAAGGTGTTCTTCTGGTTAAGTCTCACAGAGACGTTTTATCTACAAGGTGACGCTGTACGTACAGATTGAGCATGAGCAATATTGATATGCCCTGTTAGGAGGCAGGAAGACAGCTGTGGGTATATGTTGGGTTCGTAAAAATGTCTGTGTGATGGAACAATAGCATTATGAGCTCTGTTAGTGAATTCTATCCTTCCCTTATGTAGTGAAGCAGTGATGTCTCCCATAGGGCCTGTGCATAGGACTAGGACAGCACAAGGAGGCACAGAATTTAGTGTTCACATTTTGCAACTGACAGAGTAAGCTGTGCAGTGGCGGTCCGTGTAAGGTGCATGCACATGATTTTTGGGTGTGCCTGAGGAGGAAGCAAGAGTTGTGGAAGGGTGGTGTGTGCAGCATGCCTCAAAGGTTGGTTGGGAGCCAGAGAGGCTTGTGATAATTGACAAGAGCTGATATTTGTGAAGTTGAGAGAAATATTACAAGTATTTTTGTGTTTGAATAATAACGGAAGTATTGAAAGACTCAACTTGAGTCAAGTGAGTATAAAGCGATCAAGGGAAGTGTGGGGGGGCTACCCCCCTCCAGCACCTATGTAAGGCCCTGCTGCGATATAAAGACAACATTTGTAAATATAGTGCAGAATGGACGAAAAACACAGAAGGTAAATTGACTAAGCCATGGCCACAATGCAGACGTTTATCCAAATGCGTGCAGCAATCATTACACGCACATACATACAAGAGGCTATAAGGGGAAATAGTTGAACAGCCGTATGGCAATATTCGAGCTCTGGAAAATGTTTCAGGAGGACGAGGGGGAAGTAGCGAGGCACCAATGGATGCAGAGCCTGGAGGAAACCCGGGCGCAGTGCCCTCGGCCCCAGCTACTCCACCTCCTCCTGTCCCTGAGAATGAAGGAGCTACAACAGAGCAATGGGATTATACACTATACAGGAATTAAAAGCAGCATAGGGGTACACAAATCCAACATTCAAACCTTCACCATATGCTAAGGAGGAGGGGCAGAAGGGGGCATGCAGCGAGACCCAGACGGGCGCCAAGGAGTGGCTGGGAGGAATAGCATCCTATGAGTGGGTAGGAAGGCAAACACTTTTGAAATTGGGTGGGAAGACAGCGGGAGAAAAAGGAGTGGCAAGTAAGGAAGTCAATGACTGTAAGGAGATCAGGGAAGCATGAGAATGGGCAGAGATAATGGAAGAAGTAGAAAGGAAAGCAAAGGAGGAACGCAAGAGGGGGTGAAGGGAACAGCAAAGGGAAGAAGCGAAGGAGCGGGAGCAGCAAGATATGAGGAAAAAGAGGGAGCCTGAGGAGATATAGAGGCAAAGGGAGGAAGAGGAGAAGGAAAAGCACATTGTTGGTAAGAAGGGAAAGGAGGAATTGAGACCTATAGCAACACGCAAGAGATCGCAAACGCAAGGAGGAGGAGAGGCGTGCAGTAAGAGACATAAGACTAAAATGGGGATTGACCGCGTCTGACAATAACACAGGGAGAGATAGGCAAGCAGAGCTAGATCATAGCAAGACATATGATAAGGCAGCCGCGCAGCCAGAAAAAATCAGTACAGGATCCTCCATGAGAAGGGACAGCAAGAGCCTGATGGACTTAGGAGGGGAACCACAGGGAGACAAGGTACTGAGGAGACTGAACTTCCATGACCATTTTAACAGTGACCTAGGAGACACTGAATCAGAAGTGGACTTGGTAGAGAGCGAGGATGAGGGGGCAACCTGTTCGTCTATCAACAGGGAATAAGACCGATACGCTGGGGAGTTACGGGGTGACAAAGATAAGAGACAACAATGGTCCAGGGACACATTGCGCAGTCTGAATGGGATAACCCCACATGCGCTGAGGCTTAGGGACCTCCCAGCATGACGGAAGGGGGAAATGGTAAGCTTGTTGACCGCCACCAAAGTCACTGTGAGATCAGAGGGTATTAGATGGAGAGATTGGGTTTACACAGATGCCCTTACTGGAGACAGGAGGGGGGTTACCTCAGTACATACCATGAAAACATATAGTCAAGGAAAATTTGACACTGTTTTATCCCACGGTTCATGCGTTTCAAGGTGCCAAAGCTCGTGAATAGCCTGAATATATTGTAGTGGGTCTTCGTCTTCCCCCATTCTGCATGCCATAATTGCCCTAATGTCTGACATGACTGAGTACTGCATCCTCAGAGCTTGTTATACAGCTTCTCGGTGGTTAGAAAACCGCAAACCATTGTGCGCTGTGTTCTGGGTTGTTAATCCTGGGTACCCTGCCCTTCAACATACACAATCAGCAGCCTCTCCAAGGGTCGCCAATAGTAAACATTTTACATCCCCTACTGCTAATTTCTGTCCTGCCGTCATTCTTTCCATCTCGTATATCCATTTGCCTGCAGCGAGGGTAGTCTACACATTATTCTAGCATATACTATGCAAAGGGTTGCCAGAACAGGTGCAAACGCAACTAAAGAAGCTGATAGGAATGGAACCAAAACCATGGTCAGAAGAACAACTCACGATAGCACATTATTGCAGGTTAATGCAAGAGAACACAAGGAAAAAGCGTCAGAAAAGAAAGCACTAGGGGGTGAGGTTAGTACAGAAGAAGCTATCTAAATATGCCATGGAAAGGCCAGCATTAACAAGCATGGGAGGACAACGTGCTCCACAGACACAGTACACACCACCGCCCGTGGGTGGGTGGGGGTTCATGGGGCTGGGGGAGGCACAGCATGGGTTTTGAGGAAGAGGGGAGCCACCAAGGGGACACAGGTATGGGGAACAAATGCAACAGAGCAAAGGGGGATTTCCAGGAGGGTTTTGAGCATATGGACAACAAATGCAGCAGGGTCCAGACAAGTTCCCTGGAGGGTATCAGATTCAAGTGATTGAACCATCCGGGTTCCGGGTGTGTGTACAGATAGGAGAATTCTCAAAGGTATGTAGAAGCCGAGGAGGGATGCAACAGAATGGGGGAATGCAATAGCAGCCAGCATATCCAGGGGAAAAGAAGGAGTTATATGTCCAGAACCAGACACAGCAACAAGCACAGTCACTGAACGAATACCCACAAACACACCAACTCATGACACAGACACCACAAATTCAAGCACCTATGCAGCAGTATTCACAGACACTGCAAATGCCGCAGATGCAGGGCAACACATAGCATTCCTACACAGAACAGCAGATACCGCAGATGCAGAACAGCACACAACCCAAGGATGGGACAGTGGCATGCACAGACTCGATGACAACGACTCCCATAAGGAAACTAGGGGGGGTCACTGTTGTTTGGGGCAACCCATTCTTGAGAGATGGAATTTAATTATACCCTCAATAGGACAGCCCACAGACGGACTTGATGTGTTCCATCCTATCGATTAAACCCAACCCGGCGGAAGAACCACGTAATGGGGTGATGATAGGTGACAACACTTTTTCCTTTCTTGTAGACACAGGGGCGACTAGATCCTGCATCCGGGAGGGGAAATATAGTATGTCAGGTGATCCCATGAATGCTCAAGCATTCTCTTGGGCAACGTAAGTGGTTCTTTTTACAGAAGATGTTGCATTTTCCAGAGGGGGACACGACTTAGTGTTACCCCTACTATATTCTCGACAGACACCCGTAGACATACTGGGGAGAGATATCATGAGCAAACTTAACATAACCATTTGATTCACTGACAAGGGGATAGTTTTCTCCATACCAGGGATACACCTTCTAAATGTGAGGGAGATTATTCAAGCCTTTTGTGGATAGATGGCACAGAGGGGGGTGCCAGTGGACAAGGAACTGTTCTAGTATGGGACTGAAATAATAATAGCATGGCTCCCAGGGATCGAGGGGAAAATGTGGCACATTCCAAATGAGTATCTATTCAGGCCAGAAATACCATTAGATGAGAAGGAGGGAAAAATAGTGCCACTAGAACTAGAGGCAGTAATAGTGGAGGACGACTGGTTAGCAGTGCACGGGACAGATGACACAGGATGACCATGGCGACGAGCAGTTATCGCTGTGGCAGAAGGATGCAGGTTGACCATGGTTACAGATAAAGAACTATTCAAAGACAACAGATCAGATCATGAGATGGTGTTCGAAATGAGCAGCACAGATTGGGTGAGGATACACTATACAGAGGTACCACAGAGAATGGTGATGATGCTAAAAACACTGCCAACATTTCTCGGGGAAGACTTGGCAAAGGTCCGCAGCATTTTATGGACCACAAGTCCCTATGATGTGGGGCTTCTGAAAGGGATAGGAACAGTGAAAATCAAGCTGAAGCCAGGAGCAATTTTACCAAGAATTAAACAATATCCACTATCGAGGGAGGCAAACAAGGGTATCTATGAGACCATTGCAGCACTAGTGAAGCAGGGCATCCTAGTACCATCAGAATCACCATGCCACATGCCTGTGTACCCTGTCAAAAAAGGCGAAGGGGTCATGGTGTATTATACAGGACTTGCACCCTCTTTACCACATGGTAGAAGCAGAGTTGACTTTAGTGCCGAATCCGGCAACTATTTTGTGTAGCATACCCATGGAAGATGCCAACCACACAGTCATAGATTTGAAGAATGCATTCTTCTCAATACCATTACACCCAGACTCACAAGACTTAACTTCATTTCTATATAGAAATATGAAGTGGAAACATACAAGACTTTCTCATTGGTACTGTGAATCACCTTCCATATTCAATAGGGTACTCCAAATGGACCTAGCAAACATACAGATGGAGAGCACGGTTATACAGTACGTAGATGACATATTGATTTGCAGCAAGACAGAGGTACAGTGTAGAAATAATTGAGTACACATGTTGACAATACTAGCAGAAAAGGGTATAAGGTAGACAAAGCCAAATTACAATATTGCCAGAAAGAAGTGTTGTACATTGGACAACTGATGTCCCAAGACAGCAGAAGAATAACAGCAGATAGGGTAGAACCAATATGCAGGACAGCAGAACCCACAACTGTAAGACAAATGCAGCAGTTCCCAGGATTAGTAATTATTGCAGGGCATGGGTATTCGACTACAGCACTTACACTAGGCCCTTATTGAGTGCACCGAAGGAAGCACAGAGAGTGAAGAAGACATTACAATGGACAACAGAAATTACTGAGGCATTTGATGAGCTGAAAGAAGCAATATGCACAGCTCCGGTATTAGGGATCACAAATTATCAAAGAGAATGTGTCCTTTTCTCACACTCCAATGGATTGGTTATGACCGCAGTACTGACACAAAAGATGAGCATGGGGCACAAGCCTCTAGCCTCCTATAGTGGGAAATTAGACCCACTAATCAGAGGACACTATGCATGTGAACCGACATTGGCTGCAGCCATATTCATAGTGGACAAACCAGCAAGTATTTCCATGGTATGCAGCACCACTCTTTATGTGGAGCATGCTCTCATTGCAATACTGCAAATACCAAAAAGTACATTGACAACACAAAGAGCTTCGGGGGACAAGTTACTACCGGCAAACCCAATATCAAGATCGCAGACCAGAGAGCTTGACTTTGCGGTCCTCATGCACGTGGTGCATCTGAGCTAGACAATGGTTATTCATCCACGGTGGGAAGACAAACAGTTCTCAGCAACACAGGCATGAAATGAAACTTGAATTCTTTAACAACGTTGCAACACTGAGGGCACTCTCACAGGCAACAGTGGTAGCACTGACGGTTAAATTGGGAACACATAGGGCCTCATGATAAGTGTGCCAGTCCGGTAACAATGGTGCCGGTAACCTTACCGGCACCATTGTTACTGGCCTGGCACACTACAGGTCATCTTTCCGTAGTTGCTGTGCCCGGCAGGTGGAACCCTGCCAGGCACAGTGGACATGGTAAGTAGACCGTCCACTCGTCCCCCTTGCCAAGGGAAGAGGGCAGGCGCCCCCTCCTCACTGCAGCAACCAGGAAAACAGCTGTTAAGCTGTGCGGCATCACCCGATGCACGCAACAAGGCCTGCCTGACCTTGTCTCGCTTCCCTCCCTGACCCCCACATGCCGGGCGCTTCGCGGCGCGAGAACGAGGCTGAGCCTCGCATTTGAATCTGCTTTCCCGCCGGCAGGCGGATCCGACGGCGGCGCACACGAAGGCCATACAAAGGCCTGTTCCTGCGCCCTGGACCCCTCACTCCGTCCCCCTTGCCAAGGGAAGAGGGCAGGAGCCCCCTCCTCACTGCAGCAACCAGGAAAACAGCTGTTAAGCTGTGCGGCATCACCCGATGCACGCAACAAGGCCTGCCTGACCTTGTCTCGCTTCCCTCCCTGACCCCCACATGCCGGGCGCTTCGCGGCACGAGAACGAGGCTGAGCCTCGCATTTGAATCTGCTTTCCCGCCGGCAGACGGATCCGACGGCGGCGCACACGAAGGCCATACAAAGGCCTGTTCCTGCGCCCTGGACCCCTCACTCCGTCCCCCTTGCCAAGGGAAGAGGGCAGGAGCCCCCTCCTCACTGCAGCAACCAGGACAAAAGCTGTTAAGCTGTGCGGCATCACCCGATGCACGCAACAAGGCCTGCCTGACCTTGTCTCGCTTCCCTGCCTGACCCCCACATGCCGGGCGCTTCGCGGCGCGAGAACGAGGCTGAGCCTCGCATTTGAATCTGCTTTCCCGCCGGCAGGCAGATCCGACGGCGGCGCACACGAAGGCCATACAAAGGCCTGTTCCTGTGCCTGTTACGCGCATGGAAGCGCGGCGTGGCCACCCCCCCTGCACAATTTTACTACTCTCCAACCGATAGACTACCAGTCGGACAATGAAAACGTACTGTAAGTACATACCAGCACCGGAGACACTACTGTATGTTTGTAATCTTAACCGCTTTACTGAAATGTGCTCCCGGTCTCAAATACTTGTCGCCTACAGACCACATTAGACTGCTGTATTGTGCCCTTTGGTCGCCTACAGACCACATTAGACTGCTATATTGTGCCCTTTGGTCGCCTACAGACCACATTAGACTGCTGTATTGTGCCCTTTGGTCGCCTACAGACCACATTAGACTACTGTATTGTGCCCTTTGGTCGCCTACAGACCACATTAGACTGCCGTATTGTGCCCGAGGGTCACCTACAGACCACTTTGAGGAGCTAGCGCTGTGCCTTATGGTCGCAGCTCGCCCTGACACTAATCCAATATGCAAACCTGGTTGCCCCTCATCATGTTCCCGTTCTGCATTCTCCCCAACCACACACCCTGCTTGGGCCACTACTACTGGCCCCATAACAACGGTCTCAGCAAGCCGGCATGCCCCCGGCATCACCCTATCCCATGTCCTACACCATTCCTTCCCTCTACTCCCCCATTCCCAAACAGCGCAAGTCTTACCCCTAGGACCTATCTGAATACCATCAAGCATCATGCTATCAGCCCTGATCCAATCTCACACGTATTGCCCACTGCAGAGTCACCTCACCACAGCCATACTGAAAAATTCTCTAACCCCGTGACAGGTGTAGCAAGACACTTCCGATTAAGGTCTCGTACTTTCAACCACCCCAACCCAGTCAAATATGAACACACACTTCCCAAACAAATTAGGCCCAGAGTACTCCCCCCTCATCAAAACCATACTCCTAGCCAGAAACGCAACACTACTTCCAAACCAGCCCCGGACACCCCCAATAAATTACTATCCACCTTTAAAGGAGCGCTTATCAATGCCCGCTCCTTAGGGGCGCATGCTATAGAAGTTCACGACCTCATTATGGAATCACAGCTCGACATACTAGTAGTCACAGAGTCCTGGCTCCATCAAGCATCAGGTCCACTACTAACTCTGGCAATCCCACCCGACTACACCATATTTAGAACAGATAGGACCCACTCACAAGGAGGCGGTGTTGCTATAATAGTCAAGACTAAATTACAGCTTAGATCTTGTCCCATCGAAAGTATTGAAGGGTATGAAACATTACTCGTAAAATTTCCCATAAATGCTAAAACTACGATTAATTTAATAGTAATTTATAGAGCACCTAGCCCCAACAACCACCCAGAGACTGAAATTCCGTTGCTATTAGCTCCACTAATAAAACCTAGCTCAAAATACATCATCCTGGGTGACCTTAACCTAGGTTTCAATGACAGCCAAGATGCCAAAGCAGAATCACTTCACTCCGCCCTGAAGGACATGGGCTTCAGCCAACTAGTTAATGCACCCACACATATCAAAGGCAGGACTCTTGACTGGATCCTCTCCCTTAATACCCCCATAACCATTGAGGCCATCTCCCCTCTTACTTGGACCGATCACCATAACATTGTATTTACTATCAATCCCTCCGAACCCACACAAAAGAAACCTAAAACCATGATTTCCTATGAAACTAGAAACGCCCGCAAACTCACGCCAGAAAACCTCACGCCTCCTCTTTCAAAAATCCTAGATTCTACCTCGATCACTAGTGACAACCCCTGTCTCCTAGCAGACATATATCACAACTGCCTCACTGCAACCATTAATGCTATAGCACCGCTCACCACCAAGGCAAAACTCTCAGGCAAGCAATCTAGCTTCTGGTTCAATGATGATCTTATCGCCCTCAGAAGAACCAAACGCGCGTGTGAACATGCCTACAGAAAGCATCCTACTGCAGAGGCAGAAAAAGCCTACCAAGAAATAAACAAAACCTATAAAACAGCTACTATCACCTACAAATCTAATGCGTATAATAATAGGATCAGCAATGCGACCTCAGATACCAAGGAACTATTTGCCATTCTAAAAGAATTGGAAAACCCTACCCCAGCCATAAACCCAACCATCCCCAGCAAGGAATGGTGCACCACTATTCAAGACGCACTAACAGCCAAAATTGAACTACTCCAAATAAAAATCACATCCAAAAAACAATCACTAGCCAACAAACCTGCCCTCCTTAATCTAAATCGACCACATCAGGAATTCACCAGCTCCCCATTCCACTTCACACCAGTATCCCAAAATGTAGTGTTTGACACCATCGCCAAACTTAAAGCCTCCAACTGCAAAGGAGATTCTGTCCCCGCATCAGTAGTCAAATCCTGCGCCCACACCCTCACCCCCATTATCACCAACTTCGTGAACGCATCCTTCAATACTAACCTAGTACCAGCTAGCATCAAAGAAGCCTGGGTCACCCCTCTCCTGAAAAAACCTACTCTAGACCCTACTGTGCCCACTAATTACAGGCCAATAATAACTGTCCCATTTATCCTCAAAATATTGGATAAATTAGCATACAACCAAGTCCAAACTCACCTTGAACAAAACCACCTCCTTGGCACGAGGCAATCAGGCTTCCGCCCCAACCATAGCACAGAAACGGCGCTCCTTGACTTAAAAATCCAGATGGATACCATCAGAGACTCAGGAAAACTCTGCATCCTCCTCCTACTCAATCTCTCCGCAGCGTTTGATTTAGTAGACCATAATAAACTGTGCGCCACACTAGCGAAAGACTTCAACTTCTCCACCGAAGCTACTACCTGGATCAAATCTTTTCTTGCTGACCGCACCTCCAGGGTCGCCATAGGTAAAGAAGCCGCCGACCCCATCATAGTACCCATTGGTGTCCCCCAAGGTTCCTGTCTCGCACCAACATTATACAATGCATACACTAAACTCCTCTTCTCAGCGCTAGACGACATGGGTGTCATCTAAACCAACTTTGCAGACGACACCCAGATCCTCATCCCTTTATCGGGAGACTACACTCAAGACACTGACACTATCAACAAAATATATGCCATAATCCAAAATTGGATGGCACTAAATAGCCTCTGTCTCAATGATGAGAAGACTGAGGTTCTCATTGTGGGCTCCCAATCCAAAATAGAAGCATTACATGCTGATTACTCATCCATCAACATCGATGGCACAAACATATCAGTACTCAAACAAGTAAAAACACTAGGTGTCTACCTAGATGCCAACCTCACCATGACCAAGCACATTAACGCCCTCTCTTCCTCTACCTCTTACACCACAAAACTTATTGCTCTCAGTCGCCAATTCTTGACACCCACCAACTGTATCACGCTGGCAAGAGCTTTAATCTTATCCAGGCTCGACTACTGCAACGTACTCTACCTGGGTACCTCAAAAGCCAATCTAAACAAACTACATCTTATTCAAAATAAAGCCCTTCGGGCGGCCCTTGGATTAAGGAAGTCAGATAACATCTCAAATATTAGAAGAAACCATCACTGGCTCCCCATCAAAGCCAGGGTCACATTCAAAGCCATGTGCGTCACATTCAAATGCATCCACTCTTGCGCCCCCAGCTACCTCAACCACGCCATCACCAAAAAAGTATCAAAGAGGCCCCTCAGATCTAACAGTCAACTACTCCTAGCCATCCCCCGCTACAAGACAACCAAGGCAGGAGGCAGTAGTTTCCAATACCTCGCACCCACATATTGGAACACCCTTCCCCTCCCCATCAAAAATGAGCAAACGTTCTCAGGCTTCAAGAAATCCCTGAAAACGTGGCTATTTAACCAAGACTAAAATCCCCTTCCATGCTTCAGGAAATATCACTGTACTGAAGCCCTGCATTAAATGTCTTCGTGATTGATTATTTTGTATTCACATGCACTGCGCCCGATTGGCAATTTCTAAGAAATGTTTTAACCAAGCTGTCTGTAACATCGCCGTGGTACCCAAGGGTTTGGGCGAGTAATAAATGCAATAAATAAATAAATAAATAAGACCTACACGGAAGCACCAGCACCATTTTATTTTTGGTGTCAGTGCTTCCGTGTTCCCCATTCCTGATTCTCCAATCAGGGAAAAGAAATCCAGAGGTGGATGGCAGAAAGCAAGGGCCAATGGTAATCCGGCAACCCTGCAAAAATGTAATAGATAGATTCTGGATAAGGGGTAGGCAAGCTACCTGCCATGTGAGGACCAATAGAGTAACATCTATAGGTACCGTGTGTAGGCACTACAACCCCAACTACCTAATCCTGTCTCCTCATAGGTTTTTGTGGAAGAGCCCCATGTTGTGACATAGAAATCAAACAAAATGGCCAAGCACGGGCTCAGGAGCCATGAGTCCAGGTGATTTCCAATGTCCTGTATTGTAATGCTCACCTGGTATCCACGGGGACGTCACTCAGCCTGTTTTGACCTCTTACAACCTCGAACCCTTCCCTGGAGGCTATTCGACTGGAGACTGGGCCTGAAACACAGGATTGGTAGAGTTTAACTCCCTATTGTCTCTGTGTGCTTGAACCCCTTCTTCCCCGGGGTCCAATTCTTCCCTTTGATCCACAGCTCACCTTGTTTTCCTGGATAGTGTGCTCTCCGTCCTGCTTTCAGCGCAGGGGCGCGTTGATTGATGCAGGCTTGTTGCTGCCTAGTTACTTCACTGGCAAGAGTCCGACAGGTAAGTATAATGAGTCTTTTGAAAGGTTCTCTAACTTCGTTGCTTTCCTTCCTTAGATGATGGCCGGCGTCCGGGGATGGCGGCGTGCTGCTGAGATGAGTAGCACTGAAGGTGAGTGAGAGCGCGATGCGCGATGCACCCCTTTCGTATTTGCATTTAAATGAGTTATTTTTCTGTGTCTTTTAGGTGCCGCGACGTTTTTAGCGTTTATGCCAGTTATGAAGAACAAATGCGGTGGGTAAGCACGGTATGCTGCGCCTCTAGATGTTTCCACGCTAACCTGGGGTGTCTTTTCCCTCTTGCATATGGATGAGAAGTTCCGGAGACTGAGTTCCCCCAGAGCGGCTGGGATTCAGGTAAGCGTTTGAAGCTCGTACAGAATGCTTACTAATGCCTTTTTTCTGTTCTTGTCTCTTTTCCTTAGGAAGCGGCGTGCCGGGATGGGAATGACACCGCCGAAGATGTCCGCAGAACAGAAGGAGCAATGAATGATGGGCAGAAGCACTGCACGGTAAGGCTGTTCCTAACGGTGTTCTTGTTCTTGCAGGAGCTGAGCGCAGAAGAAAGATGCAGGCCTACTGGAGACCGATCCGAACACAGTGAGTGTCACGCTGCACGTGCAGAAAACGCAAAGCATGTTTCTCAGCCTGGGTGTGGCTTAAATAGTCCCTGGGTATCCCAGGTGTCTCTGGACTGAACCACACCCAAAAGACTAGACCGCACATGCAGTTCGGGGAACCGAAATATGTGGGGGCATCCATCTTGTCCCCATCAATGCACTACAAGTCCAATCCCCAATGTTATCCTATGGGAGTGAGTGAGTCTGGTGCCACAAGCGCCAAGTCTGACTCCAAGTGGGTCTTTGGAGGGATGGAGAGGCCCTTGAGGGCCATGTAGGTGATTGTGGCCTGGCTCCAGCCTGACATCTTGGAGTGCTGGGGACATGAGGGGCAGGAATCATGACATGTATGATTCCCGTCTGTTTGTGTAATAAACAACAGTTCTAACTTACTGTTGGCTGAGTCTTCTGTCTGTGGGTTTGTTGGGCTCTGGGAGCTGAAACGGTGAGCTCATAGTGTGACCTTCAGCCCCTCTGGTATACCTAAGCCAACAAGTGTCTACACGCTCACACCCATAGAGGCTTCCTCTCCTCTCCTCCTTTAGTCCAACTTCGAGTTTCGCTATTGATCTTTCCCCTGGTGAACACTCTATTCTTTACATCAGCATTGTCACCCCACCCCCCACTTACCACCTCCTCCTCCTCCTCCTCCTCTTCCTCCTCCTCTCATCCCACTAGCTCAAAAGGCAAATCTAAACCTGACTACCCGAGCTCTACTTTGTCAGACTCAGGCTCTCCCCACTCTCCTTATTCCACCCCATGCCATGCTTTGTTGATTTTAACTGGGTGTAGCTATGCCAGCTCTGCAAGTGGTGCAATGTTGGCACACATCCACTTCTCCTTGCCTACAAAAATGCCCTCTGAATGGATAATTGACGGCACTTCTCAAAACCAGCCCTTGGAACAGGGGAATGTCCACGTTTACTCAGTAAGAACAGCCATATGGTCACAACAAAACATTTAGGGATTAACAATATGCACCCAAAAACAAGGAACAATGGACATGTAAACTCCCACCCTCTGCTTCCACCCAGAGAATTCCACTGATATTTTTGGATTGGTGGCTCCAGCACAGCAGTGGCAGAGAAAAAGAGCCCTAATACAATGACTTCCTGAACTGAAGAGAAACTTGTAATGGTCATGAACTACAAGATGACTGACGTAACGATTGGAACAAGATATCCATTCTTGCATCAACATAGATTTACACTCACCCAAAAAGTACCCACATTGGCATAGTGACCTACTTTTTACTCCTCAACAATCATTTTATTTCAAGCTTCAAAACATAGAGAGTAAAATATTCCCACTTCAAAATCTCAACTGGTGCTATGCTTTTAACACTGCAATAGGAAGTTAAATAAACATAGAGTCTGGCCTGTAGTTGTTTTGGCCACCCTTCCTCACCACATCCCTAAACAAAATTAAACAAATACGAGTATCACTGAGGACCCAGGAGGTCCCCCTTAAATAAATCAAATTGTTTTGCCTTATAAGTTAATGGCAGCATCACTTCACTTCCTCCTCCTTTAACTAGCAGCCCTTCTTCTGCAATTTACTGTTAACAGTTAAACAAGATGGGTGTGGGGGAGTGCTAGACAAAATTAAACAAATACGAGTATCACCGAGGACCCAGGAGGTCCCCCTTAAATAAATCAAATCGTTTTGCCTTATATGTTAATGGCAGCATCACTTCACTCCCTCCTCCTTTACCTAGCAGCCCTTCTTCTGCAATTTACTGTTAACAGTTAAACAAGATGGGTGTGGGGGAGTGCTAGACAACATCAGCACAAAACACATAATTATATTGCAAGGCACTCAGCAGAAGGTGAAGTTTCCTATACTGTTACTAGATGTCAATGAGAATCAATAACTATCTTTCCTTCACTGTACTGTACTGCCAAAACATCTGAACTGAATTTAGAAAGTGGTCAATTTGCCTTTCATCTCCAAGGAAAGAGCCCCTGTGCCCACCCTACACACACACTCCCACACACTCCTGTCCCACACACTCCTGTGCTGTGGCATCCAATACTGATTGACAGGGCTTAGTTAAACATGAGGTGGACTTCGCTAGTGACTGTAGCAGTCATTATTTATTTATTTATTTATATAACTGGAAAAACAATACACTTTTGATCACAAAAGAACATACAATAGAGGGTATATCAATGTGATGGGCTGCAGTGAGCTACTTGCATGAGGGTGAGTTTTAGGGACATTCTGACCAGGTTGTGGGGGGGGGGGGTAGTAAATGGAACAGTCACCGGAGACAATACTTGGGTGGACTTACATAGACTAAGGACAGTCAATCTTAGATTTGTTTAAGTGCAGATAGGTGGTACTGCCAACTGTGTTAGGGATGTGACTTTGATGGATGAAGTGCTAGAGTGAAGGCAGAGAAAGTGAGGGACAAATGCAGGCTATATGCACGGGAAACATGTGAGCTTGAAGGTAAATGAGAGGTAGGTTAAGATAGTAATTCAGGTGATGAGGAAGGTTTTTTGTTGTTTTTTAAACAGTTTTATTGAAAGATTGTGATGTAAAATATTGAAAATGGTGGCGATACTCTGTAAATAAGAATTGTTTGCAATGACACCGGCAAGGGAAGTGGCTTGGAGCGCCATTGGAAAGGTCACCTGCATGAGAGTCTCCGTGGGATCCCGAGCCCTAATGATTCTCTCCAAGGGATAAAAGCTTTGATGATTCCCCTGCTCAGTGGTATCGATGGCGGAACCCCAATTGAACAAACTGAGCTGCCTCCCATGCGAAACCAGAGTGGATAAGCCAGCCGAAACCTCTCATGTGTGCCAGCTGGGGCTCTTTGGCCCTGGGCAAGATGGCAACACCCATTGGGGGATGGGAGGTGAGACATCCCATGCTCGACTAAGGGAGCATTCAGCTGCGAGGACGATGGGACCTCCCCCACAGCAGCAGCTACGAGAGTGCCCCTGGACCTCCACCAGCCCGACAGCTGAGGATGCGGACGAGCTGTGGGCTGGCAGCAAGGAGACGCCAGCTACCATTACTGCATCCAAACCAACATGCAACCGTGAGTGCCGCCTCCTCGCCTCCTCTCCCAATCCTGCATAAGCGCCACCCAGCTAAAAGGCATAGTCACCTGGCCCCTGCAGCGTGGGGGTTAAGAACAGCACTGAAGGCCCTGGGGGGACCAGCTCCATGAGACAGGCAGCAGCTCCTCCACCCTCACACAGTAATCCGGGTGGAGCGCAGCGGCCCTGGGGGGACTAGCGCACTGTAGTGGGCAGCAGCTCCCCTGCTTCCACACCGGATACCTGCAGTGCAGCACCCAGAAGTCAACGGGCCCTGCATCCACCACCTTCCGGGACACAAGTAGAGGGCCAGCCACAAGCCAGACACCAGCCCTGTCTCCAGTACCCGAGGGGGTGACCGGCACCCCGTGGTGGGCAACAGCTCCCCAGCTCCCACTCAGGGAACCTGCAGCACCCAGAAGTCAACGGGCCCTGCGATTACCTACTACCTTCCTGGGCCACAAGTGAAGGGCACGGTACAAGCGAGATACTGGCCTCAACTCAGCACACTAAGAAGCAGGTGGGGGTGACCACACTCGCTTCCACCCCCGCGGGCAAGCTGAGGAGTGCCAGGTAGCTTGCAAGGGCGGAGGAGCAACAACCAAAGCAAAATACCACCTCTGCCCCGTGGCTAGTGAGCCAACTCTCAGGTTAAGCCACCACAGAAGCAGAAAAGCCACTAAACACCAAGAGGTGAAGAAAAGACCCAGGTTTGGGGCCCTCTGAGAACCAAAGTGGCATAAGCAGGGGAACAACTCCCACCCCACCGTTACCAGAGGAAAATGTCAAAACAACACAAGCCCCAAAAAACAACTGACATTGCCACCATGTTGCTATCTCAGGAAAGGGGTAAAATACAGGACCCTGGAAGCTCTAGATCACACTCACGAGAGAGGCCCACAGGCCAGTGGGCCACTAAGGAAGACATCAGTCTCTCCTAACAGACATAAAACCTGAGTTTCGGAACTGCATGGCAGACATCAACAGCAAAGTGGAGGGCCTAGACAATCGGATTGGGAGAACTAGAACACAGAATCATCGAAACCGAAGATCAGACTCTGGATCACATGACCCAGCTGACTGACCTGAGAAGGAAGCTCCAGGTCCTAGAGGGGAAAAATGAAGAAGTGGCACGCAAGCAGGAAGATTTAGAAAACAGAGCCTGCAGGAAGAATGTGTGGATCAGAGGTGTCCCAGAAACAATCTCACGGCAAGCCCTTCAACCCTTCGTCAGCAACTTCTTCCAGACCCTCCTCCTGGATTGTGAGAATGCACTGTGGCTGCTAAACCGAACCCACAGGCAGCAGAGCTGGAGAGTGGCTGCCGCAACTGAGCCGCCAGACGTCATCACCCAGATCCAATTTTTCCCGATCAAGCAAGAGATCGAATGCAGGGAGAGCTGACATTTCAAGGGACCACACTGCAGGTGTACCAGGATCTGGCACCATCAACAGTCCAGAGATGCAGAGGCCCCAGACCGCTTACTTTCCTCCTCCAAGACCACAGAATAAAATAACACTGGACATTCCTGGGTGCCCTACAATTCACATATTAAGGCCACTCCTGGGTGATTGGCTCCCTTGAGGAGATAGGAGGCATCTTGGGGGGGAACCATCAACCCACACAAAGATCTGAGGAGCCCCTCTCCCACCGAGGATGGGGGAGAAGCCCTGAAACCCAGGCAAAACACATGTACAAGGCTCACAAAGAGGGGGAAAACCATGTACTCCCCGAAGCAACCCTGAAGGGCTTGACTAGCCACTCCCACAAGGTTCTGCCGCTGTCCACACCACAGGGGATTGGCCCGACTCCCAACAACATACCTCATCAAGAGCTTGTGATTCCCACGGTTCAACCCAGCCATGAGAGGGAAGACTCTCATTGGCCCAAGGGCACCGAGGCCCAGTTTGGACTTAGTTTTGGTTCTCCATTCATTTGTTTGTTCAACAGTGATATGCATCACCAGTTCACAAAAGTTAAAACCCTGGTTGCAGCCACCAAACTCTAAACCCAAAGCGCCAAATTACAGATGACAGTGAGCAAACCCCAAACCCCCCAGAACCTATGGCGCTCCCGCAGGAAGATTTACCTCTGCATCAAAAACTTAATTTCGTAACCTTAAACGACAAAGGCCTCAACTACCCCAGCAAACGGAGAGCAAATTTCTGACCCCTAAGCGACTTGAATGGCTCAGTGGTCTTCCTTCAAGAGACGCATCTGACCGAAGATGACTTTCCGCGGTTACGGGATACGGGATAGATCCTTCCCAAAGCAAAATATGGCAATGAGCGGTGCCAAAAAGGGGTGCACAGCAATCCTGATAGCGAAAGGTACCCCATTCACAGAACAAGAAATGCTACAAAGCCCAGATGGCCACTATATGGAGGTGAAGATGGAACTGTTTGTCCAACTATACACCTAGGTCTCAGTTTACTCCCCCAACGAAAATCAGGAAAGATTCTTCACAGAACTAGAAGCCACTCTGCTGCCCTTCCTGGAGGGCCAGACAGTGATAGGAGGAGACTTTAATAGTGTCCCAGATCCTCTACTAGACAAGTCGGGCCCCCACCCCAAGAAACTCTAAAACAGTCATAGTCCTTTGACAGCTCTTCAAGGCTCTGGGAGTAGTGGACACATGGGGAGTCCTATCGTCATCGTCTCAAGACTATTTCTTTTTCTCCCACGTACATCGCACCTCTTCGTGCATAGACCTGCTGCTAGCTGTCCCTCAACACCTCTCCTTCACAGACAAAGTACGCATAGGCACAAAAGTGCAATCGGACCATTCCCTGGTGAGCCTGACAGCCCGCATCCACAACCTGGATCCACCCCCAAGACCACAATGGTCCTCTACGACCCGTTCTTCCACGATATGGCGCTTTGTGATGCCCTGGCCACAGGCATTCAGCATTACATAGGTAAACCTGACCAGCCCCACCTCAATTGCCACAAGATGGGAAGAGATGAAGGCGGTCATTAGAGAGGAGCTAATATCTCACACGACAGCCTACAAAAAATGCACAGCATTTCTAGGAGAACTCGAGAAAAGTATAGCAATAGCAGAGAGGAACCACAAAAAGGGATGGTCACCGAAAGCCGCCTGGGCACTGCAAACTGCTAACAATAAGCTAGAAGCACACTATGCGAAACAGACCGCCCAATCCCTAACCCAAACTAAGGAGAGTTACTACATACATGGCAAGAAATTCAATAAGTTCCTAGTCCAGAAATTGGCCAAAACCTGCCACCAAAACTACACAGTCAGCTTCAAAGACCATAGGTGGTCACCCAATACGCAGAGAAAATTAAATTGCAGCTAGCAGCCACACACTTAATCAACACCATGTGGGCCACCCCACGAAATCTGCAACTACAAAAACAATATATCGCGGCAGCCACCCTCCCACATATCCCAGAGGTGGAGTAATATCCACAGAGCTCTCAAAGGAGGAAGTGGAACAGGTGATCAAATCCCTAAAACCCAGAGCCTCAAGCCTGGGCAGATTCTCACCCAAATTTTATAAATTTTTCAACACCCTCATCTAAACTCCTTTCGCAAAACAGGCTCAGTGACCCCGTCGATGCAAGAATCCACCACCATTATGTTGCTCAAACCAGGAAAGGACACAAGGGACTGCACCTCGTACACTCCTATCTCGCTCCTCAACACAGATGCAAATATTTACACCACGATGATGGCAAACAGGCTAGCAAGTACTCTCACCACGCTTATTAACGCAGACCAGACAGGCTTCATTGCGGGAAGAAGCACCAGAGACAACGAGCCCTGAACTTAGTGGAAATAGCAGCAGGAGAACACCAAGAACTGGCCTTACTCACTCTAGACGCAACTAAGGCCTTTGACTGGGCCGACTGGTCATTCATGAACCTAATACTAAAAGCATATAAATTCGGACCCAACTTCCGCGCCATGGTGCTAGCTAACTACAAGGCCCCCAAAACAACTCTGAGAGTGAACCAACATAAATCATCCCACATCCCACTCACATGCGGAACAAGGCAAGGATGCTCGCTTTTGTCACTAATCTTTGCCCTAATCATGGAACCATTTGCCCAGAGAGTCTGTAACAACAATCCCATCGAAGGAATGACATTAAAAGGGGAACAATACAAGGCGTCCTTGTACACCGACGACATGATGCTGCCGTTTACTAACAGCTGGAGCTTGCTACCGGCATCCCTGGCGGAGTTGGAAGCCTTTGAACGAGTGGCAAGCTTCTACATCAACTACACCAAATCGGAGGCTCTGGGCGTGAACTTGGCAAAGGAGATGCCCACTGAAATGGAGCACAACAGCTGCCAAATACCTGGGCGTACACATTGCAGCCGACCCCAAAAAACTATATACAGCGAACTTCCCCCACTTATTCACTGACCTAAAGTCAGACCTCAACAGATGGGAGACTCGGGATATCTCACTCCTGAGGAGAGTGACAACATGTAAAATGAATTTACTGCTGAGATTCCTGTATCTCTGCTCATCGCTACTGGTGGAAATCCCCCTAAAACCCCTCCTCCAACTGCAGAAACAAGTCTTATGATTCATATGGAAAAGGGGGAAAGCACAGATTCCGCAGAAAGTGATGACGGGGCAGCTAAATGGGGGAGAATGGGAGTACCCAACCGTAAATATTACACAGCGGCCCAACTGACCAACTCCTTGGCATGGCTCCACAGATCCCCAAAATGGGTTAACATCAAACAAGCTAGAAGCCCGATTCCACTCAGCGACCTTCTACACACCTCAGCAGCAGCACACAGACAATGGCCAACAATCCTCTCATCAACCAAGGCCACCCTAAGAATCTTGGGTAGCACACTACAGAAGATCCCCAAGGGGTTGGGGCCTTCTCTCACCAATTCTCTGCAACCCAGACTTTGCCACTGGGCTGCAGGTGGTGAACTTCCAAAACTGGACTCAGGGGGTCCTAAGAACTCTTTCCCAGCTGTTTAAGGATGAATCCCCTAGACTTCACGGAATGCAAAGCCTGCTTCAGCGAGTCAGAATCAGAAAGATTCACCTACGTACAATTGCGTCCCTGGATCTCCCAGCCACTGATCAAACAGAGGGCTACTAGGGCACTTCTCCCCCTGGAACACTCACTTTTGGAAGGCTCCAGGATAGGACACATCACCAAACTCTAAACGCACATGTTGGTCATCAGACCCGCATACATGGCCAAATGGGAAACGGTTCTAGGGCACAACATCGATGACCAGACATGGGTTGACATCTGGTCCAGAAACAATTCCGCCTCCACATGTTTCACCAATAAAGAAGGAGCACTCGAACTGCCGTATGGATGGTACTACCTGACGGAATGTCTGCACCATTTCAAAAGCTCATTGGACATTGGAACTGAACTTCTGGAGGTAATGCGGCACCCAAGGAATAAACTTCCACATGGGGTGGGCATGCCCACTGGCACAATCCTTATGGGAGCAGGTACTCTAGACAATAGAAGCCATTACCCACCGCAAACTTCCTCTAACACTGGAAGTGGTTCTCTTGGGAACCCTGCTACCGGCTTGATACCCGAGATTAGGAGCAACCGCAAAACTGATCTCCCATCTGTTACTAGCGGCTAAGATCTCACTCGCCGGCAGATGCCAGTACCAGGAAGCCCCCCTTCTCCCACTGTGGTGGGCCATG
Source organism: Ambystoma mexicanum (assembly GCF_040938575.1). Lineage (NCBI taxonomy): Eukaryota > Metazoa > Chordata > Amphibia > Caudata > Ambystomatidae > Ambystoma > Ambystoma mexicanum. Next base: position 26,075,738 of record NC_090932.1, on the reverse strand, counting down.
GACTGGGACATCCTGTTAGCCAAGAAGGTAACGGCAGATAAAAAAGGGACGCTACACTGCTTTACGGATTTCTGGGACACAGTCCTGGAATATGACAGGGCCTTCCAAGCCCTGACCTTTCAGCCACGACTAGGGAGACTCACCTTCCAGCCCTAGGAGCAGTCGGAAGGGCCCACGAGAAGGAATGAACCCAGAAGAGAAGGAACTAGATGTCAAAACGATTTCAGGGGGGAGTGGGAAGAGGGGAAATTATGGGGTTAAAAGAAATGCTATTACCACTGTATAAAAACTATAATTTAGCCGCTGCAACCAGATTTAAATAACGTTGTTAAAACAATAAATGACACCTACAAATCACATTAAGAACATAGGGATAGAGACAGGTTAGAGGCGAGGGAACATTTTTAGCACAAAGGCAGATACGAGTTAGGTTAAGACGATAACAAATCAGTGTGGACTGTTTCTCAGGTGTCTGGGGAAGAGAATTCCACGCAAGTGGAGACAGAAGAGGGAAAGAGCGGAAGCAAGAAGAAGCACAGGGTGGGCGAGTTGCCAAACAAGGGTAATAAAGGAGGCACCGCTGAATTTATGAGAAGGCTTATAGAGTTGGATTGAGGAGGATAGATACAGTGGTGTCTTACTGTTGATAGCATTGTAAACCAGGAGAATGAATTTACATCTGGCCCTTTTTTGCATCATCACCCATCCAGCCTGGTGATGGTACGAGGAAGTAGGTGTGAAGAGAGGGCGTTCAAAGAAAGTCCTGATAGTGAAGTTAATGTTCTTGCAGAGAGGACAGAAAGCATAGTTGGGGAGACCAAAGAGGATGCTGGCACAGTAGTCCATCTTAAAGAACATATGAGTAGTTAAGAGATGCTTGGTGGTGTTAAAAGGAAGGAGGTACCTGATTTTCCATATATTTAGGCGGTTGAGGTGAGCTGCTGTTTCGGTTTTGAGATGAAACTAGCGAAGGTGTGAGAAGATGATGCAGAGGTTTCTAGCAGAAAAAGAGTTGGGGAGAGTTTCAAGTGGGAACTGGATAGGCAAGTGAGGAGATGAGAGACTATTGGCAGGGAAGAAGAGCTTAATATCAGAGAGGGCAAAAACATCCAATTTTAAATGGCAGAGAAACAGTTAGAAATCTTGAGAGAAATATCAGTGGAGAGTTCAGGAAAAAAGATCTGGGTGTCAACCACGAAGAGTTGGTACAAAAACCCAAAGTAGGGAATTAGTGCCCCAAGAGCAGAGGTGGTAAGTATAAGGAGGAGAGGACCCAAGACAGAGCCTTGTGGAACAATAGTTAGAGGAGTGAGTTGAGAGGTGTTGTTTTTCCAGCAGACATTGAAATGACGAGGTTCTAGAAGTCGATATTTGCACACCAGCAATAGTTGGTTTGCAGAAACATATTTAAAGCGTCACCATGATATTATGGTTAGTTGGTGGGGAGCCAGAAAATATCATGAATCTGCATACATGTAATTATTTTGCAAAGCAAATAGATTGTTTGCAACATCCCGCTCTAATATTATTGGGCAGGATTATAAAAGGACTCATTCAAACCACAGATTTACTGGAGAGATCTAAGTTGTAATATTATTTGTTAAAGTCTATGACCAGTGAAACACTGAACCGTCAAATGTATGAAGATTGCGTGAAAAGCATTGTAGAATTCTATTTATGGCTCTAATGAATTATACCGGGACTATTTCCATGCCAATAATCCTTTGAAGGCCATGCAAACGATATTGTAATGTTGCTTTCTCCAGATAGGCTAACACTTGTACGCTATGGTAGAAGAGGCTGAGCATGTCTTTTGCTTTCTCAAAATCAGTCGAGGGCTAATAAGAATAAGAATGTAATGTTACCTGCACATAGTGGGGGGTAATTTTGAAAGGGCCACACCAGGATATCAAGCTTGGTTGGTATAATTTAGCTTTCTTAAAAGAGAAAGCAAATGGCAGGTAACTGTTGTGGCTTGTGCATTAGTTAAGCAATAAGCCCGGAGCCACGGGTGCATTACCCAGTCCGGGGTACTAATAGCATTGTTTTTCTGTTCTGAAACGCTCCGGCATTTCGGAACGGAAAAGAAACGAATGTCAAAAATATGGCAGTGGGGGAAGGGATAAAGGATTCCATTTTCCCTTTCCCTGGCGGCCATTTAAAATGTATTGAAAAAGGTAAACAAATAAAATGGCCGCCATGCAAAGGGTGAAGGGACTACTTGCAGTCCGTTCTTTCTTTTCATGATGGCTGTACTGGATCGGGAGCGTACGCGCTGGGGACAAGGAAAGGACCAAACGGGACCAAAAAGAAGGTGTGTGGGGTCGGGAGCACAGGGAAGGGATTGTTTGGATTGGGGGGCGGTGGGGGAGGATGGCAGCTTCCATCCAGCCATGTGGTGGCTCGGAGCAGGGATTACTCCGTTCCAAGCCTCCTCAATGGCTGAGGGGCTGCAACCACCCCACCCCACCCCGGGGACAAAGGAAAAGAATGTTGGGAGAGTGATTCCCGGTCAGGTAAAGCTCTGGCGAGGGTCAATCAGATTGCATGTTACAATCTGATTGTCCCTCTCCGGGTACTAGTAAGGATTCAGAACATAGTCATTTTCTGTGTGGCTGATAATGCTCTTCTGAGTGGCACCCAAAGGGACGCCAGGCAAGCACACATGTGCAGACCTTAGAGGGACCATAGAGGTCAGGGAACTCACTCCATTCTTCCCACCAGAGTTATTTGTAGGCGTGCAATACAGTGCAAACCTATCTGGGAATAAACTGAGCGCTGTGCAAGTAGCAAGTAATAGTGAGTTGGATATTTCATACTGCGGAGGGTGGTAGATAACTAGGGGTAGCAATTCCTGAGCTACCCCTAGGGTTTCCCTGAACAGCAGTGTTTACCATATTTTGACTGGGTACTAGTTTAGGGTGTCAGATTTTTCACTTGAAAATTGTTTCTAAAGAGATCCTTCTCACCCAAAAGGGTCTATAAGTACTGTAAAATATGCAATATAGCGCACACACACTACAGAAGGCCAACAATCAAGCGCAAGATTAACCCATAACAAACAATCAAGCTATTATAATGAGGCAGTACTACCCAAGGTGGCGGCCAGGCCCTGTTGCAATGTTTCTCCGCCCCATTTAATGGCCCTTGCAAAGCAAGAGTCCCTTAACACGGGTGGCGGTGCCGTTACCGACAGGTTCAGCTCGCTGCTGTGCGTAATATTGCCATTAGCACAGGTGTAGTCACCTACGTGGGTGCTAATGGTCTGTATCATGAAGAAAGAATCTTACCTTTTTTGTGTGGTCAGTCGCTGGGTCGTGGTTCACTGTCTGCTTGCAATGTTGATGACTGTGACATCAGCAACATTGAAAACGGACTCCTGGAACGACACTGCAGCGTACACACTCTCAGCACCCTCATGGATAACTAGGAGGAGCGGGGAAGGAGAGCTGGCCAGCAGCAGCAGGCTGCTCTGAAAGCATGCGTGTACCATGCAATATAGCCCGCGTTCCAAGCATCCTGATTGGCCAGCACCCCTTTCCAGGGTGCTAATAAGATTAGAGAATATAAATGGACCAAGAACAGGCACAACACAGGCACATGCAGTGTGTGTATGCTCTAAACTGCACACAACTAGGGTCATTTTATACTGAGTGTGGCTCAAAATAAAAGAGTCAAAGTGCCTTTACGCGTTTGGTTTCTGCTCCCTCTCATTTATGTGCCTTTCCGAGGCGTCGGAGGGCAGTAAGGTGGAGTTTACATCTCCACTTGGCTTTCCTTGTCCATTTGGCATAAACACCCGGTTTCACACTCTCATGAGATGTTCATGCATGCGTAAAACCAAAGGATTCCAATGGAAAACACCTCACCTTTACGCGTGTAAATATCAGGCCCTTTCCATTGGGCATGATTTGCAGGTATTTAATTTTTCAGAAAGCGGAGAGTAAAATTGAACTTTAAAATAGATTTTGCCTTGTTACTCTTCACAATTACACTCTGCTGAGTGTTGAAAATGGCATTCAGTGGGCCAGTAACACTCAAGCCCAAAAGCGCCTGTTGTCCCATGCATGCAATTCGCATTTTTTTTTAAATGACCTCCATATATTATCCAAGAGATAGCCACGAGGGAGAGCCCTAGGAGCTCATTTTTGTAAAAGACATACATTGCTCCGAGAGGACAGCTGGCATTTGCACTTATGCGCAAACAGGTCACCGCTGGTCAATTGTCCAATACACTACGAAGTGCAAAAGGTAGGTGTAAAGTGTGCAAGAAGTGAGTTTACACCTCCCTTTTGCACCCTGCAGTATAACATGAGTAAATACTGCCTGCCATCTACGCATGGCAGCAGCGTATATGCTTGATTCCTATAGAATCCGCCAGCTTTTAGCCGGTGTAAAAAGCTGGCATATTCCATAGAAATCCATTGGAATTATGCTGGCATGAAAATATCATGCTGGTGTTAAACCAAGTGGTATTTGAGGCAGAGGGGAAAAAGGAGGAAGAAACGTAAATCCCCCACGCCTGTGGCATAAATGGATGTGCTAAGAGGGGCATTTGTGGAGGCCCGGTACCCATGAGCGAGTGGCAACATTCAGGTGAGCCATGTGCGGGCCACCTGCTGTAACTTTACCGCTTGTCGGCAAGTCCCAGGTCCAAGTGACAATAATCTGTATGGGCCTCATTACTAGCATGGAGGTAATGAAAATAGGAAGGCAGAATGGTATTACCAGCATTGTTAACGGATCCGGGCCATTACGACCCAACAACCCGCCAATACCGCCACCGCCCCTACCGTGCCCCTTCATACTGGCATGCGCGCGTACAAGCGCCCCTTCGAGGCAGAAATACCGGGATGCCGGTAATAGGAGGACATCACAAGTTACGCGGTCATGCAATTACTGGCATCCCAAAGGCGGTAAGTAGGGCCTGCATGACGGCGGCAACACAGGCATCGCGGACCACATGTAAATAGCAACCTGCAGTGTAGGCAACTGCCACAGGTGCACACAATCACCACAGGTGGAGTCAATGGAGCCTTTCCCCGTACAAAAGGAGTACACCCACACACCACACCCCTTCCCACACCAAAATAATACCCCAGCTTACCTGCACCCGCTCACCATAGCTCACCCCAGCCCACCTGCACCTGCTCACCATAGCTCACCCCAGCTCACCTGCACCCGCTCACCATAGCTCACTTCAGCTCACCTACACCCACTCACCATAGCTCACCCCATCTCACCTGCACCCACTCACCTTAGCAAACCCCAGCTCACCTGTACTCACTCACCTTAGCTCGCCAGCAAGCTCAGATCAGCTTACTACCTTACTACCTTACACCGTACCATAGTTTATGAGTGCCCACCCACTGTCACCCCAGATTACCCCCACCCACTCACCTTAGCTAACCCCAGCTCACCTGCACTCACTCACCTTAGCTCTCCAGCAAGCTCAGATCAGTGTACCACCTTACACATTAGCTGGGCAAAACTCCACACTGCCCACCATCACGATGTTAAGCTGGCACACCCCAACACATCCATCCTATTTTACCATAGTTTGAGTGCCCAACCAATCGCACCCCAGCTTACCCCCACCCAACTAGATCGCCCCATCTCTCTCTCTCACAGACACACACACGCCCTAGCTTGCCCCACCTTACCAACATCACACCAACCCTTGCCCCCTCACCTTCCTCCCACCGACCCAGCATAGTTTATCCTACCTTATAGTGAACCACTCCTAATAGTTCACCCACCCTAGTACAGCCACAATGCCACACACCTCTGAGACTTGGGACATTTCTCAGTTGCCTTAATCATTGCATGCGTGATCCACTGACCCACTGTGTTATCTGAATAACTAAATTAACTGATTGAATTAACTGAATACTTACGGCATTGCAAAGCCTGCTTAATCTCAGTGACTTCTGGTCACACAGCTACAATCACTCATTAGCTACCTAGCTACTTTGGCACACTGTTCACCTGCATACCTAGTGTGCAGCTTCAATGACTCGTTAGTTACTTTGGTGCACTGTTAACCTGCATACCTAGTGTGCAGCTTCAATGACTCGTTAGCTACTTTGGCGCACTATTCACCTGCATACCTAGTGAGCAGCTGCAATGACTCGTTAGCTACTTTGGTGCACTGTTAACCTGCATACCTAGTGTGCAGCTTCAATGACTCATTAGCTACTTTGGCGCACTATTCACCTGCATACCTAGTGAGCAGCTGCAATGACTCGTTAGCTCCTTTGGTGCACTGTTCACCTGCATACCTAGTGAGCAGCTGCAATGACTCTTTAGCTACTTTGGCGCACTGTTAACCTACATACCTAGTGTGCAGCTTCAATGACTCGTTAGCTACTTTGGCGCACTATTCACCTGCATACCTAGTGAGCAGCTGCAATGACTCGTTAGCTCCTTTGGTGCACTGTTCACCTGCATACCTAGTGAGCCGCTGCAATGACTCGTTAGCTACTTTGGCGCACTGTTCACCTGCATACCTAGTGAGCAGCTGCAATGACTCGTTAGCTCATTTGGTGCACTGTTCACCTGCATACCTAGTGAGCAGCTGCAATGACTCGTTAGCTCCTTTGGTGCACTGTTCACCTGCAAAGCTAGTGCGTAGCTGCAATGACTTGTTAGCTCCTTTGGTGCACTGTTCACCTGCATACCCAATGCGCAGCTACAATGACTCGTTAGCTACTTTGGTGCACTGTTCACCTGCATACCTAGTGAGCAGCTGCAATGACTTGTTAGCTCCTTTGGTGCACTGTTCACCTGCATACCTAGTGAGCAGCTGCAATGACTCATTAGCTACTTTGGCACACTGTTCACCTGCATACCTAGTGTGCAGCTACAATGACTCGTTGGCTACTTTTGCGCACTGTTCACCTGCATGCCTATGTGCAGCTACAATGACTCGTTAGCAACTTTGCCACACTGTTCACCTGCATACCTAGTGCGCAGCTACAATGACTTGTTAGCTACTTTGGTGCACTGTTCACCTGCATACCTAGTGCGCAACTACAATGACTCATTAGCTACTTTGTTGCACTGTTCACCTGCATGCCTAGTGTGCAGCTACAATGACTCGTTAGCTACTTTGGTGCACTGTTCACCTGCATACCTAGGGCGCAGCTACAATGACTTGTTAGCTACTTTGGCACACTGTTCACCTGCATACCTAGTGCATAGCTGCAATGAATTGTTAGTTACTTTGGCACACTGTTCACCTGCATACCTAGTGTGCAGCTACAATAAATTGTTAGCTACTTTGGTGCACTATTCACCTGCATACCTAGTGTGCAGCTACAATGGCTACTTTGGTGCACTATTCACCTGCATACCTAGTGCGCAGCTACAATGACTCGTTAGCTACTTTGGCGCACTATTCACCTGCATACCTAGTGCGCAGCTGCAATGACTCGTTAGCTACTTTGGTGCACTGTTCACCTGCATACCTAATGCTCAGCTACAATAACTCGTTAGCTACTTTGGCACACTGTTCACCTGCAAACCTTCTGCGCAGCTACAATGACTCGTTAGCTACTTTGATGCACTGTTGACCTGCATACCTAGTGCGCAGCTCCAATGACTCGTTAGCTACTTTGGCACACTGTTCACCTGCAAACCTTCTACGCAGCTACAATGACTCGTTAGCTACTTTGGCACACTGTTCACCTGCATACCTAGTGGATAGCTGCAATAACTCGTTAGTTACTTTGGCGCACTGTTCACCTGCATACCTAGTGTGCAGCTACAGTGACTCATTAGCTACTTTGGCACACTGTTCACCTGCATGCCTAGTGTGCAGCTACAATGACTCGTTAGCAACATTGCCGCACTGTTCACCTGCATACCTACTGCGCAGCTACAATGACTCGTTAGCTACTTTGGCACACTGTTCACCTGCATACCTAGTGCATAGCTGCAATGACTTGTTAGTTACTTTGGCGCACTGTTCACCTGTATACCTAGTGTGCAGCTACAATGACTTGTTGGCTACTTTGGTGCACTGTTCACCTGCTTGCCTAGTGTGCAGCTACAATGACTCGTTGGCTACTTTGGCGCACTGTTCACCTGCATGTCTAGTGTGCAGCTACAATGACTCGTTAGCAACTTTGCCACACTGTTCACCTGCATACCTAGTGCGCAGCTACTATGACTCGTTAGCTACTTTGGTGCACTGTTCACATGCATACCTAGTGGGCAGCTACAATGATTACTTTGGGCACTGTTCACCTGCACAGCTACAATAAATTGTTAGCTACTTTGGTGCACTATTCACCTGCATACCTAGTGTGCAGCTACAATGGCTACTTTGGTGCACTATTCACCTGCATACCTAGTGCGCAGCTACAATGACTCGTTAGCTACTTTGGCGCACTATTCACCTGCATACCTAGTGCGCAGCTGCAATGACTCGTTAGCTCCTTTGGTGCACTGTTCACCTGCATACCTAATGCGCAGCTACAATAACTCGTTAGCTACTTTGGCACACTGTTCACCTGCAAACCTTCTGCGCAGCTACAATGACTCGTTAGCTACTTTGACGCACTGTTGACCTGCATACCTAGTGCGCAGCTACAATGACTCGTTAGCTACTTTGGCACACTGTTCACCTGCATACCTAGTGCATAGCTGCAATGACTCGTTAGTTACTTTGGCGCACTGTTCACCTGCATACCTAGTGTGCAGCTACAGTGACTCATTAGCTACTTTGGCACACTGTTCACCTGCATGCCTAGTGTGCAGCTACAATGACTCGTTAGCAACATTGCCGCACTGTTCGCCTGCATACCTACTGCGCAGCTACAATGACTCGTTAGCTACTTTGGTGCACTCTTCACCTGCATACCTAGAGTTCAGCTACAATGACTCATTAGCTACTTTGGGCACTGTTCACCTGCACAGCTAGTGCACAGCTACAATGACTCGTTAGCTACTTTGGCGCAATGTTCACCTGCTTACCTAGTGCGCAGCTACAATGGCTACTTTGGCGCACTGTTCACCTGCATACCTAGTGCACAGCTACAATGACTCGTTAGCTACTTTGGCGCAATGTTCACCTGCTTACCTAGTGCGCAGCTACAATGGCTACTTTGGCACACTATTCACCTGCATACCTAGTGCACAGCTACAATAACGTGTTAGCTACATTGGCACACTGTTCACCTGCATACCTAATGTGCAGCTAAATTGACTCGTTAGCTACTTTGGCACACTGTTCACGTGCACACCTAGTGCGCAGCTACAATGACTCGTTAGCTACTTTGGCACACTGTTCACCTGCATACCTAGTGCGCAGCTACAATGACTCGTTAGCTACTTTGACGCACTGTTGACCTGCATACCTAGTCCGCAGCTACAATGACTCATTAGCTAATTTTGCACACTGTTCACCTGCATACCTAGTGCGCTGCTGCAATGACTAGTTAGCTACTTTGGGCAATGCTCACCTGCACATGTAGTCTGCAGCTACAAGGACTCGTAAGCTACTTTGGCGCACTGTTCACCTGCTTACCTATTGCGCATCTACAATGATTCGTTAGCTACTTTGGCACACTGTTCACCTGCTTACCTAGTGTGCAGCTACAATGGCTACTTTGGCACACTGTTCACCTGCATACCTAGTGTGCAGCTACAATGAATCGTTAGCTACATTGGCACACTGTTCACCTGCATACCTAATGCGCAGCTACAGTGACTCGTTAGATACTTTGGCACACTTTTCACCTGCATACCTAGTGCGCAGCTAAAATGACTTGTTAGCTACTTTAGCGCACTGTTCACCTGCATACCTAGTGCGCAGCTACAATGACTCGTTAGCTACTTTGGCGCACTGTTCACCTGAATACCTAGTGCGCAGCTACAATGACTCGATAGCTACTTTGGGCACTGTTCACCTGCACAGCTAGTGCACAGCTACAATGACTCGTTAGCTACTTTGGCGCACTGTTAACCTGCTTACCTAGTGCGCAGCTACAATGGCTACTTTGGCGCACTGTTCACCTGCATACCTAGTGCGCAGCTACAATGACTCGTTAGCTACTTTGGCGTACTGTTCACCTGCATACCTAGTGCGCAGCTACAATGGCTACTTTGGCGCACTGTTCACCTGCATACCTAGTGCGCAGCTACAATGACTCGTTAGCTACTTTGTTGCACTGTTCACCTGCATACCTAGTGTGCAGCTACAATGACTCATTAGCTACTTTGGGCACTGTTCACCTGCATACCTAGAGTGCAACTACAATGGCTACTTTGGTGCACTATTCACCTGCATACCTAGTGCGCAGCTACAATGACTCGTTAGCTACTTTGGCGCACTGTTCACCTGCATACATAGTTCTCAGCTGCAATGACTCGTTAGTTACTTTGGCACACTGTTTGTGATGCTGGAAATGCATCAGAGGGACAGGGCCTCTGAATCCTTGTCCTTTACTGCTTTTTATCGTGTGTTCTGTCATGTTTTCTGCCCAGGAGGCCATGTGGGACTCCTGGTAGTGCAGCTCTCTCTTTTGGTTTGGTGAACAGACCCATGGGATACCCTTATGGCACCCATGGGTAGGGGTACAGCTCAGTGCCCCTAGTGTATGTTTTTGGGCACCTGTGGGTGGCCCACAGAGCAGGGTATAGGCTGGTGGCAGCTCCATGCTGAATTTGACAGGTGCTCTGGGTGTCCTCCATTTTGGGATACCCAGGCACTGCCATTGGGATCAGTTGATTCGTGATAGGAAACAAGATGGCCCCTGTGGCCTCTTGCTTTCTATTCCCTGTTACCTTATTTCCCAAAGTCCTGGGAAGCCCTGACTCTGTTCCTTCCCCCTGACTGGCTGTTGGGTGGAAGTTCCATATATGGTGTTGTTGTGAAGGCCCAGCTAGACTGACTGGACCCTTCCCAGTGACTGTATGTTGTGGGTACCTCCTGTGGGTGGGACCTGGGTGAATGGAGTGTGTGACCAATATACACTCCTTGTTGTGGTTGTCTGGTTTCTGGCATGAGAGACAAAGACTGAGACAGCCCTGCCCGAAACTGGCCTGAGTGCAGTGTGTAGTGTTGAATGGCTGGGTACTTGTCCCAATCCACATTCCTTGTTGTGAGTGTCTGAAAGGGAGGAGTGTGGCCTGAATGCACTGTGTGTCTGATTGGCTGACTGACTGCATGAATGCCCTTCTGTATGATTGGCTGCTGAGTGTGTGCCAGCAGTGTGGATGAGAGATAGAATAGTATATCTGGGGACCTCTCACCACTGGTAATTGTTCAGAAGCGTTCTAGAGCTGAGTCTCCACTCTAAGAGTAACTGGAACTGCTGATCCTCGACGTCCAGCTGGAAGAAGAAGACTTGCTGCTGCATTTGCTTCGACCGATCCGAAGGCTGCCGAAATCGTCGAAGACTGACCCGAGAGAGGACCTGGTAAGGCGCCCTCTTCCCGTGCTCCGAGGGACCATCGAGCACCGCTCCATCTTCGCCGAAGCGCCCTGGAAGACAAACCCTCGAAAGGCTGCCGACCCGAGACGGGATTGCCGAGGAGATCGAAGTGAAGCACCCGGACATCGCCGCCGTCGAAGTCCATTGCCGTCGACCAGGGTTCGCAGGTTTTTGTAACCGCTGGAGGCCCGTCGAAGTTGTGTTGCCCAGCCGTGGGAACCACTTGACGCCGTGCCGCCGACGACCGGAGCCGCCCGCTCCTTTGACTAAGAACATTCGAATCGAAGGACTCCCTCGTCTGCACCGTCGACCGCTTTATCCTGCCGGAGAAAGTCGAGGACGACCAACGCGCCGAGGAGAAACCTGCCGGTGGGTTTCCCGCCACCCGAAGGCCACAAAGACTCGAACGACTCGACGCCCTTGCTGGGCCTCCGTCTCCACAATCTTTGCGGTCCAGAACTATTGTCACCGAGGTGCCCCGCATGCCTCTGCCTTGCAGGACGCCGACGCTCCGACGCCGACGAGCACCGCTCGGACGAAGCTGCCGCCTCATCGACGCCGTTCTACCCTGTTTGTCGATGGACGTTCGACGCCCCGTGTCTCCCGCTTGAAAGGGAAGGCATTCAAGAAGGGCCGTCGATTCCCCGCCGCCGAACGCCGAGTTCCTCGACGCTTCTCGACGCCTCTCGACGATCCGTGACTCCCGCTTGAAAGAGGGTCGCTCAAGAAGGATCTGTCGAGGCCTCTTCGAAGAACTCGACTCCACCAGGTACATTGGGGGGGTAAAAACATTATAGTAGGGAATAAGACTTGCAGAACAATATATGGACTGGGCTTGTGCTATATCTTTATTTTACAGGTTGCCCAGGTGGGGGGATCTCCACACAGAACTGTGTCTAGTGGTAAGGGCCAGTATTCTGCCTATTGCTCAACCATCTTATTTTCTCTCCTCTCTCTGTTGCTGGTTTCACTCTATTGATCTGTGTGACATTGTTACAGTATTGTTGATGCACTTTAATAAGATCTAATACAAAGGGTGGTACCACTTTAGAATTGTATATATTTGCCATTGTTGATTTTCCTAAGTACAAAGTGAGTTATTATGATAAGTGTACATACCCTTGAATATTGATTGTATAAAGACTGTGTTCTAACCAATACAGTTTGTGGACATTCCTTTGTGAGGGCTTGGGGACTACACTGTACTTAAGAACCAGCCTGCATCACCTCCTGAGAAGCTAGGCCTTGATTGCTCGTCCATTGCTACCGTACTAGAGAATCTTGGCTGGGGTCTTCTGTGCCTCTCTTCTACCATATAGAGAGCAGAAGTACAGACACCCCCCACCGGTCCTTTGCAGCTGGTGGCAGCGGTGGGATGCTTATGGATTTAAGAATCAGTGTATAACCGTGCCACTTACAAAATATCTGCACTTTATTAAATTAAGGTTTAGTTGTGTACAAGATAACTGCATTACAAACAATGGAGTCTATTGCAAATGGCAAATTGACTCGGATGAGCTTGGAGTCTCTCCAGAGTGCATTTGAAGCCAGGGAGTTAGACTTTGTGGATAATTCTAGGGCTGAGCTGATAGCTGCCCTGGTGGACTACCAGACTGATGGTGAAACTCTTGATGAGGGGGGGAATGCAACCAATGAGGACTCTGCCCCTGGGGTTTCTGCTGAATCTGTTTATGGGAATGCTGCCATTCCTGTTGCCTCTGTTCCAAACCCCAGCAATTCCTTGGAGCTTGAGTTATTAAGGATGAAATTGGCCTTTGAATACCGCAAGTTGGAAATAGATGCTGAACTTAAGAAAGAGGAGTTGGCTCAACAAGTGGAGCTCAAGAATAGGGATCTTGAACTCAGAAATAAGGACCTTGAACTCAAGAGCCAGGACACTGAATGTCAGAGAATCCAGCTAGAGAAAGCTAGAGTGGAGACTTCAGCTAAAACCAGTGAGAGTGTCAGGTCCCCAGCCACCAAGTTTATGAAAGATTTGGTTGGTGTATTTGTGGAGGGTTCAGATATCCTCCAATGGATTGAAGCGTTTGAAATGGCTTGTGCGATTCATGATGTTGATAAAAGAGATTGGGCTAAGTGTTTGTTAAGCAGAGTGCCTCAAACTGGGTATGACTGTATTCTGAAGCTGAGCGTGGAAGAAAGGGGTCAGTATGAGTGTATGAAGTCTGCTTTGATTGCCAAGTTTGGCAAGACACCTACCCAATACCTTAGAAGGTTCAGGGATTTTAAGAAAAGAGAGAATGTGTCTTGGGTTGACTGGGTGAGTGCTGCGCACATGAACATGATGGGGTGGATCGATGGATACAAGGTTAAGACTGTTGTTGATTTGTCTCACCTCTTGTTTTTTGAGCATTTTTCTGAAGCCTGTTCACCAGAGCTGCGTCAGTATGTGGCTGACCAGAACATTTTGGACCCCTTTAAGCTGGCTAGGTTGGCTGACAAGTGGGTCTCCCACCGGGTGTCCCCTAAGGACTCCAGTGGGAAGGACAAGGACAAAGAAAAGGGGGCTTCTCAGAAAGCTGAGGAGTCCCATAAGCAGTCACAGTCGGGTAAACCTAAACCTTCCTCTCCCAAGATCCAAAAATCTGGTGGGGATAAGTCATCTGTGGGTGGGAATAAGAGTAGTGGTCCACCTGCTGCAAAGCAGGCTCCCAGTGGTTCCAGTACCGTACCCCGCACTCCTGGCGCTTGTTGGGACTGTGGGGCTCTGGATCACAAAAGGGGTGACTCCAAGTGTAAAGGTAAGGCACTTGGAGTACAGGCTGTCAGCCTGACCTACCCTTACCCCGTGTCTGAGGTGGAGGCCACTGTCCTCCTCTCCTCTACCGGGATCACATTTGGTGCTCCAGTAGAGATTTCCTTAGTGTCCCTTGGGGCCTGGGACCAGTATGCAGATGTACTGGCGACTATCCCACAGAACACCTGTAGGTTTTTGAGAAGTGTCCTCTTGAATGGCCAGCCTTCTACTGGTTTGAGAGACACTGGGGCAAGCATGACAGTGGTGGACAGGACCCTGCTCAAGCCAGAGGACTATGTAGGTGCTCCTCTGAGAACCACCAGGTTAGCTGGTGGGCCTCCCAAAGTATCGCCTGTAGCCTTAGTCACACTCATGATTGGAGACAAGACAGCAAAGCTTCCTGTCCTGGTTCAGGACAATGTCCCTGCTAACATTCTGTTAGGAAATGATCTAGTAGAGTTGGGGTTGATCTCGGATGGTCTTCCCATGACTGCTGCTGCGGTCACTAGGTCACAGGTGACACCGGGTCTGGGTGTGAGTCAGGTACCCGAGCCAAAGGCGAGGCCTAAGGCAAGAAGAAGGAAGACCAAGAAGGCCACCTCTGTGGAGGGAACACCTTCTCTTCCTGCTGTTCCGACAGCACCCATTGGGATCCATGCTCCGGACGGGCTGGGTCCAGTGGAAAACCCAAACTCAACTCCTGTGGGGGAAGAGACAGAAGACTCTCCTGTGGGAGAGGTTCTCAACCCGGAGGATCATCCCGACCTTGAATGCTTGTTAGCTGAAGGGGGACCCTCCCGGGCAGACTTCTGTAAGGGACAGAGAGAGTGCCACTCTCTCGAGGGACTGAGGAAACAGGCCCTGTCCCAGGCACAAGGAGAAGTGCCTAGGACATTCCAGATTTATTGGGAGGGTTAGCTCCTTGTTAGTGAGCCCACTAAGCCTGAACCTGGTGCCCTCAAGAGGTTGGTGGTACCCCAGGTTTACAGACCCTTCCTACTGCAGTTGGCGCATGAGGTGCCCTTGGCCGGTCATCTTGGGACCAAGAAGACTAAGCAGAGGCTCTCTGCCCATTTCTACTGGCCACGGATGGGAGTAGAGGTGGAGTCCCACTGCAGGACCTGCCCAACTTGTCAGTTGTCTGGCAAGACTGGAGGCAGTGTCATTGCCCCACTGCAGCCATTGCCAGTGGTTGGCACACCATTTGAGAGGGTGGGCATCGACATCGTCGGTCCCCTTGACCCTCCCACTTCAGGTGGACATCGGTTCATCCTGGTCTTGGTAGATCATGCCACCAGGTACCCTGAGGCAATACCCCTTCGGACTGTTACTGCCAAGGTGGTTGCCAGGGCTCTCCTGGGCATTTTCACCCGTGTTGGATTCCCCAAGGAGGTTGTCTCTGACAGAGGATCCAACTTCATGTCTAGTTACATGAAAACCATGTGGAAAGAGTGTGGGGTAACCTACAAGTTCTCAACCTCTTACCACCCCCAGACCAATGGTCTGGTTGAGAGATTTAATAAAACTCTCAAGGGCATGCTAGGGGCTTTGGAAGAACCCCTAAGGAGGAAATGGGATCTCCTCCTGCCATGCCTGCTGTTTGCTTACAGAGAGGTACCTCAAGAGGGTGTTGGTTTCAGCCCCTTTGAGTTACTCTTTGGACATCCCGTGAGGGGGCCCCTCGCCTTGATCAGAGAAGGCTTGGAAGCCACCCCTCCAGGTCCCGCCAAGCAAGTGGGGGACTATGTGTTAGGCCTCAGACGGAGGGTGACACAGATGATGGGTCAGGCAACAGCAAATCTCAAGGCCAGCCAGGAATTGAATAAGTACTGGCATGACCTTAAAGCCTCGCAAGTGGATTGGACTCCGGCAAAGGAAATCCTTGTGATGGAGCCTACCAAGCCTAGAGCTTTGGCAGACAAGTGGACTGGACCCTTCAGGATCATCTCCAAGATGGGCGAAGTCAATTATCTGGTTGACATGGGAGCCTCTGGGGTAGCCCCTCAGATATTCCATGTCAACAGGCTCAAGCCTTTCCACCGGCGAGCAGAAGTCTCATGTCTCTTGCTAACTTCAGGGCAAGAAGAGGATGAGAGTGAGCCCCTTCCTGATTTGCTGCATAGCAACCCTCAGGATGGCTCAGTGGAGGGAGTACATCTCTCTCCGGATTTGACAACAGAGCAACAGAGGGCCTGCAGGGCTTTGCTCCAACAGTATGCCTCTCTGTTTTCACTGACGCCAGGCATAGGCATGAAATTGACACTGGTGACAGTGTGCCTGTCAAAAGCAGGTGCTACCGTATGTCAGATACCGTCAAGAACCACATCCAGGCTGAGGTCGCCAAGATGTTGGATCTGGGTGTTATTGAACCCTCAACCAGTCCCTGGTCCAGTCCAGTGGTCCTTGTCCCCAAGGCAAGTTCCCAGGCGGGTACCAAAGATTGGAGGTTCTGTGTGGACTACCGAGGAGTCAATGCCGTCACCAAAACTGACGTGCACCCATTGCCCAGGGCTGATGAGCTCGTGGACACCATAGGTGCTGCCAAATTTGTGAGCACCTTTGACCTCACCTCAGGCTATTGGCAAATAGCTCTGACGGACCATGCCAAGGGAAAGACGGCCTTCTCAACACCTGAGGGACTCTACCAGTTTAGGGTCATGCCTTTTGGGTTGAAGAATGCCCCTGCCACCTTCCAGAGATTGGTCAACCATGCGCTCAGTGGGCTGGAAGCCTTTTGTGTGGCTTACTTAGACGACATTGCCTTCTACAGTTCCACCTGGGAAGAGCATTTGACACATCTGGATAAGGTGTTGCAGGCCTTGAAAAGGGCTAACCTCACTATCAAGGCCACTAAGTGCCAGATAGCTCAGGGGAAAGTTACCTATCTTGGTCATGAGGTAGGAGGGGGTCAAATCCAACCTCTCTCCAGTAAAGTACAGGATGTACAGAACTGGGAGACTCCCACTACTCAAACCCAGATGAGAGCCTTTTTGGGCCTCACTGGGTACTATTGCAATTTCATGGCAGACTATGGAACCATAGCTGCACCCCTGACAGCTCTAACTTCACCCAAACAGCCTAGGACGGTTAATTGGACCGAAGACTGTCAGAGGGCCTTTGATGGCTTGAAAGAAAGTCTGTGTATGGCACCTGTGTTGTGTGCGCATGACTACAGCCGATCTTTTATCGTCCAGACGGATGCCTGCGACACCGGAATTGGAGCTGTCTTGTCCCAGTTAGATGACAAAGGGAGAGAACATCCTATCATATTCATCTGTAGACAACACAAGGGTAGAGAACTTAGGTGGGCTACTGTTGAAAAGGAGTGTTTTAGCATAGTTTGGAGCCTTAGGCCTTTTAGGCGCTACCTTACGGGGTCTACCTTCAAGGTCCAAACAGATCATAAGCCCCTGAAGTGGCTTATGCAGATGAAGGGTGAGAATCCGAAATTGCTCAGGTGGTCCATTAGCCTGCAAGGGCTAGACTTCACCATAGAGCACAGACCAGGGAAGAGTCACGATAATGCAGATGGCCTTTCCAGAAGGTATGTTGACCGCCTGGATGAGGGTGTCTATCCCGTGGGAGATTAGACACCCTCCACCTCAGTCTGGGAGGGGCGACTGTGATGCTGGAAATGCATCAGAGGGACAGGGCCTCTGAATCCTTGTCCTTTACTGCTTTTTATCGTGTGTTCTGTCATGTTTTCTGCCCAGGAGTCCATGTGGGACTCCTGGCAGTGCAGCTCTCTCTTTTGGTTTGGTGAACAGACCCATGGGATACCCTTATGGCACCCGTGGGTAGGGGTACAACCCTATGCCCCTAGTGTATGTTTTTGGGCACCTGTGGGTGGCCCACAGAGCAGGGTATGGGCTGGTGGCAGCTCCATTTTGGGATACCCAGGCCCTGCCATTGGGATCAGTTGATTCCTGATAGGAAACAAGATGGCCCCTGTGGCCTCTTGCTTTCTATTTCCTGTTACCTTGTTTCCCAAAGTCCTGGGAAGCCCTGACTCTGTCCCTTCCCCCTGACTGGCTGTTGGGTGCAAGTTCCATATATGGTGTTGTTGTGAAGGCCCAGCTAGACTGACTGGAGCCTTCCCAGTGACTGTATGTTGTGGGTACCTCCTGTGGGTGGGACCTGGGTGAATGTAGTGTGTGACCAATATACACTCCTTGTTGTGGTTTTCTGGTTTCTGGCATGAGAGACAAAGACTGAGACAGCCCTGCCCGAAACTGGCCTGAATGCAGTGTGTAGTGTTGAAAGGCTGGGTACTTGTCCCAATCCACATTCCTTGTTGTGAGTGTCTGAAAGGGAGGAGGGTGGCCTGAGTGCACTGTGTGCCTGATTGGCTGACTGACTGCATGAATGCCCTTCTGTATGATTGGCTGCTGAGTGTGTGCCAGCAGTGTGGATGAGAGACAGAATAGTATATCTGGGGACCTCCCACCACTGGTAATTGTTCAGAAGCGTTCTGGAGCTGAGTCTCCACTCTAAGAGTAACTGGAACTGCTGATCCTCGACGTCCAGCTGGAAGAAGAAGACTTGCTGCTGCATTTGTTTCGACCGATCCGAAGGCTTCTGAAATCGTCGAAGACTGACCCGAGAGAGGACCTGGTAAGGCACCCTCTTCCCGTGCTCCGAGGGACCATCGAGCACCGCTCCATCTTCGCCGAAGCGCCCTGGAAGACAGACCCTCGAAAGGGTGCCGACCCGAGACGGGATCGCCGAGGAGATCGAAGTGAAGCACCCGGACATCGCCGCTGTCGAAGTCCATTGCCGTCGACCAGAGTTTGCAGGTTTGTGTAACCGCTGGAGGCCCGTCGAAGTTGTGTTGCCCAGCCGTGGGAACCACTTGACGCCGTGCCGCCGACGACCGGAGCCGTCCGCTCCTTTGCCTAAGAACATTCGAATCGAAGGACTCCCTCGTCTGCACCGTCGACCGCTTTATCCTGCCGAAGAAAGTCGAGGACGACCATCGTGCCGAGGAGAAACCTGCCTGTGGGTTTCCCGCCACCCGAAGACCACAAAGACTCGAACGACTCAACGCCCTTGCTGGGCCTCCGTCTCCACAATCTTTGCGGTCCAGAACTATTGTCACCGAGGTGCCACGCACGCCTCTGCCTTGCAGGACGCCGACGCTCCGACGCTGACGAGCACCGCTCGGACGAAGCTGCCGCCTCATCGACGCCGTTCTACCCTGTTTGTCGACGGACGTTCGACGCCCCGTGTCTCCCGCTTGAAAGGGAAGGCATTCCAGAAGGGCCGTCGATTCCCCGCCACCGAACACCGAGTTCCTCAACGCTTCTCGACGCCTCTCGACGATCCGTGACTCCCGCTTGAAAGGGGGTCGCTCAAGAAGGATCTGTCGACGCCTCTTCGAAGAACTCGACTCCACCAGGTACATTGGGGGGGTAAAAACATTATAGGAGGGAGTAAGACTTGCAGAACAATATATGGACTGGGCTTGTGCTATATCTTTATTTTACAGGTTGCCCAGGTGGGGGGGATCTCCACACAGAACTGTGTCTAGTGATAAGGGCCAGTATTCTGCCTATTGCTCAACCATCTTATTTTCTCTCCTATCTCTGTTGCTGGTTTCACTCTATTGATCTGTGTGACATTATTACAGTATTGTTGATGCACTTTAATAAGATCTAATACAAAGGGTGGTACCACTTTAGAATTGTATATATTTGCCATTGTTGATTTTCCTAAGTACAAAGTGAGTTATTATGATAAGTGTACATAACCTTGAATATTGATTGTATAAAGACTGTGTTCTAACCAATACAGTGTGTGGACATTCCTTTGTGGGGGCTTGGGGACTACACTGTACTTAAGAACCAGCCTGCATCACCTCCTGAGAAGCTAGGCCTTGATTGCTCGCCCATTACTACCGTACTAGAGAATCTTGGCTGGGGTCTTCTGTGCCTCTCTTCTACCATATAGAGAGCAGAAGTACAGACACCCCCCACCGGTCCTTTACAGCGTTCACCTGCATACCCAGTGCGCAGCTGCAATAACTCGTTAGCTACTTTGGCGCACTGTTCACCTGCATACCTAGTGCGCAGCTGCAATGACTCGTTAGCTACTTCTGTGCACTGTTCTCCTGCATACCTAGTGCGCAGCTGCAATGGCTCGTTAGCTACTTTGGCGCACTGTTCACCTGCATACCTAGTGCGCAGCTGCAATGACTCGTTAGCTACTTTGTCGCACTGTTCACCTGCATACCTAGTGCACAGCTGCAATGACTCATTAGCTACTTTGGTACACTGTTCACCTGCATAGCTAGTGTGCAGCTGCAATGACTCCTTAGCTACTTTGGCACATTGTTCAAATGTATAACTAGTGCGCAGTTGCAATGGCTCGTTAGCTACTTTAGCGCACTGTTAAACTGTATAACTAGTGCGCGTCTGCAATGACTTGTTAGCTACTTTGGCGCGCTGTTCACCTGCATACCTAGTGTGCAGCTACAATGACTCATTAGCTACCTTGCCACAAAGTTCACCTGCATACCTAGTGTGCAGCTACAAGACTCATTAACTACTTTGGGCATGGTTCACCTGCATAACTAGTGTGCAGCTGCAATGACTCGTTAGCTACTTTTGTGCACTGTTCACCTGAATACCTAGTGCGCAGCTTCAATGACTCGTTAGCTACTTTGGCGCACTGTTCACCTGCATACCTAGTGCGCAGCTGCAATGACTCGTTAGCTACTTTGGCGCACTGTTCACCTGCATACCTAGTGCGCAGCCGCAATGACTCGGTAGCTACTTTGGCACACTGTTCACCTGCAGAACTAGTGCAGAGCTGCAATGACTTGTTAGCTACTATGGCACACTGTTCACCTGCATACCTAGTGCACAGCTGCAATGACTCGTTAGCTACTTTGGCACACTCTTCAACTGTATAACTAGTGTGCAGCTGCAATGACTCGTTAGCTACTTTGGCACACTGTGCACCTGCATACCTAGTGTGCAGCTACAATGACTCATTAGCTACTTTGCCACACAGTTCACCTGCATACCTAGTGTGCAGCTACAATGACTCATTAACTACTTTGCCCAATGTTCGCCTGCATACCTAGTGTGCATATGCAATGACTCGTTAGCTACTTTGGCGCACTGTTCACCTGCATACCTAGTGCGCAGCTGCAATGACTCGTTAGCTACTTTGGCGCACTGTTCACCTGCATACCTAGTGCGCAGCTGCAATGACTCGTTAGCTACTTTGGCGCAATGTTCACCTGCATACCTAGTTCGCAGCAACAATGACTCGTTAGTTACTTTGGCGCACTGTTCACCTGCATACCTAATGCACAGCTACAATGACACGTTAGCTACTTTGGGCACTGTTCACTGGCATAGCTAGTGCGCAGCTACAATGACTCGTTAGCTACTTTGGCGCACTGTTCACCTGCATACCTAGTGCGCAGTTGCAATGACTCATTAGCTACTTTGGCGCACTGTTCACCTGCATACCTAGTGCGCAGCTGCAATGACTCGTTAGCTACTTTGGCGCACTGTTCACCTGCATACCGAGTGCGCAGTTGCAATGACTCATTAGCTACATTGGCGCAATGTTCACCTGCATACCTAGTGCCAGCAACAATGACTCATTAGCTACTTTGGCACACTGTTCACCTGCATACCTAATGCGCAGCTACAATGACTCATTAGCTACTTTGGCGCACAGTTCGACTGCATACCTAGTGCACAGCTACAATGGCTTGTTAGCTACTTTGGCGCACTGTTCACCTGCATACCTAGTGCGCAGCTGCATTGACTCGTTAGCTACTTTGGCGCACAGTTCACCTGCATACCTAGTGCGCAGCTGCAATGACTCTTTAGCTACTTTGGGCATTTTTCACCTGCATAGCTAGTGCGCAGCTACAATGACATGTTAACTACTTTGGCGCACTGTTCACCTGCATACCTAGTGCGCAGCTGCAATGACTCATTAGCTACTTTGGTGCACTGTTCACCTGCATACCTAGTGCACAGCTGCAATGACTTGTTAGCTACTTTGGCACACTGTTCACCTGCATACCTAATGCACAGCTACAATGACTCGTTAGCTACTTTTGGCACTGTTCACTTCCATAGCTAGTGCGCAGCTACAATGACTCGTTAGCTACTTTGGCGCACTGTTCACCTGCATAACTAGTGCGCAGCTGCAATGACTCGTTAGCTACTTTGGCGCACTGTTCACCTGCATATCTAGTGCGCAGCTGCAATGACTCATTAGCTACTTTGGCACACTGTTCACCTGCATACGTAGTGTGCAGTTGCAATGACTCATTAGCTACTTTGGTGCACTGTTCACCTGCATACCTAGTGCGCAGCTGCAATGACTCGTTAGCTACTTTGGCGCACTGTTCACCTGCATACCCATTGCGCAGTTGCAATGACTCATTAGCTACTTTGGCGCAATGTTCACCTGCATACCTAGTGCCAGCAAGAATGACTTGTTAGCTACTTTGGCGCACTGTTCACCTGCATACCTAATGCGCAGCTACAATGACTCGTTAGCTACTTTGGTGCACAGTTCGACTGCATACCTAGTGCACAGCTACAATGACTTGTTAGCTACTTTGGCGCACTGTTCACCTGCATACCTAGTGCGCAGCTGCAATGACTCATTAGCTACTTTGGCGCACAGTTCACCTGCATACCTAGTGCGCGGCTGCAATGACTCGTTAGCAACTTTGGCAAACTGTTCACCTGCATAGCTAGTGTGCATCTGCAATGACTCGTTAGCTACTTTGGCGCACTGTTCACCTGAATACCTAGTGCGCAGCTACAATGACTCGTTAGCTACTTTGGGCACTGTTCACCTGCACAGCTAGTGCGCAGCTACAATGACTCGTTAGCTACTTTGGTGCACTGTTCACCTGCATACCTAGTGCGCAGCTGCAATGACTTGTTAGCTACTTTGGCACACTGCTCACCTGCATACTTAGTGCGCAGGTACAATGACTTGTTAGCTACTTTGGTGCACTGTTCACCTGCATACCTAGTGCGCAGCTATAATGACTCATTAGCTACTTTGTTGCACTGTTCACCTGCATACCTAGTGCGCAGCTACAATGACTCGTTAGCTACTTTGGGCACTGTTCACCTGCAAACCTAGAGTGCAGCTACAATGGCTTCTTTGGTGCACTATTCACCTGCATACCTAGTGCACAGCTACAATGACTCGTTAGCTACTTTGGCACACTGTTCACCTGCATACCTAGTGCGCAGCTGCAATGACTCGTTAGCTACTTTTGCGCACTGTTCACCTGCATACCTAGTGCACAGCTGCAATGACTCGTTAGCTACTTTGGTACACTGTTCACCTGCATAGCTAGTGTGCAGCTGCAATGACTCCTTTGCTACTTTGGCACACTGTTCAACTGTATAACTAGTGCGCAGTTGCAATGACTCGTTAGCTACTTTGGTGCACTGTTCAACTGTATAACTAGTGCGTGTCTGCAATGACTCGTTAGCTACTTTGGCGCACTGTTCACCTGCATACCTAGTGTGCAGCTACAATGACTCATTAGCTACTTTGCCACAAAGTTCACCTGCACACCTAGTGTGCAGCTACATGACTCATTAACTACTTTGGGCATGGTTCACCTGCATACCTAGTGCGCAGCTGCAATGACTCATTAGCTACTTTTGCGCACTGTTCACCTGCATACCTAGTGCGCAGCTGCAATGACTCGTTAGCTACTTTGGTGCACTATTCACCTGCATACATAGTTCGCAGCTGCAATGGCTCGTTAGCTACTTTGGCGCACTGTTCACCTGCATATCTATTGCGAAGCTACAATGACTTGTTAGCTTCTTTGGTGCACTGTTCACCTGCATACCTAGTGCACAGCTGCAATGACTCGTTAGCTACTTGGGTGCACTGTTCACCTGCTTACATGGTGTGCAGCTACAGTGGCTACTTTGGTGCACTGTTCACCTGCATACCTAGTGCGCAGCTACAATGACTTATTAGCTACTTTGGCACACTGTTCACCTGCATACCTAATGCGCAGCTGCAATGACTCGTTAGCTACTTTGGCGCACTATTCACCTGCATACCTGGTGCGCAGCCGCAATGACTCATTAGCTACTTTGGCGCACTGTTCACCTGCATACCTAGTGCACAGCTGCAATGACTCGAATAGCCACTTTGGCGCATTGTTCACCTGCATACCTAGTGCGCAGCTGCAATGACTCGTTAGCTACTTTGGCGCACTGTTCACCTGCATACCTAGTGCGCGATCTGCAATGACTCGTTAGCTACTTTGGCACACTGTTCACCTGCATAACTAGTGCAGAGCTGCAATGACCTGTTAGCTACTATGGCACACTGTTCACCTGCATACCTAGTGCACAGCTGCAATGACTCGTTAGCTACTTTGGCACACTCTTCAACTGTATAACTAGTGTGCAGCTGCAATGACTCGTTAGCTACTTTGGCACACTGTTCACCTGCATACCTAGTGTGCAGCTACAATGACTCATTACCTACTTTGCCACACAGTTCACCTGCATACCTAGTGTGCAGCTACAATGACTCATTAACTACTTTGCCCAATGTTCACCTGCATACCTAGTGCACAGCTGCAATGACTTGTTAGCTACTTTGGCGCACTGTTCACCTGCATACCTGGTACGCAGCTGCAATGACTCGTTAGCTACTTCGGCGCAATGCTCACCTGCATACCTAGTGTGCAGCTACAATGACTCATTAGCTACTTTGCCACAAAGTTCACCTGCACACCTAGTGTGCAGCTACATGACTCATTAACTACTTTGGGCATGGTTCACCTGCATACCTAGTGCGCAGCTGCAATGACTTGTTAGCTGCTTTTGCGCACTGTTCACCTGCATACCTAGTGCGCAGCTGCAGTGACTCATTAGCTACTTTGGCGCACTATTCACCTGCATACCTAGTTCGCAGCTGCAATGGCTCGTTAGCTACTTTGGCGCACTATTCACCTGCATATCTATTGCGCAGCTACAATGACTTGTTAGCTTCTTTGGTGCACTGTTCACCTGCATACCTAGTGCACAGCTGCAATAACTCGTTAGCTACTTGGGCGCACTGTTCATCTGCTTACATGGTGTGCAGCTACAATGGCTACTTTGGTGCACTGTTCACCTGCATACCTAATGCGCAGCTGCAATGACTCGTTAGCTACTTTGGCGCACTATTCACCTGCATACCTGGTGCGCAGCCGCAATGACTCATTAGCTACTTAGGCGGACTGTTCACCTGCATACCTAGTGCGCAGCTGCAATGACTCGTTAGCCACTTTGGCGGACTGTTCACCTGCATACCTAGTGCGCAGCTGCAATGACTCGTTAGCTACTTTGGCACACTGTTCACCTGCATAACTTGTGCAGAGCTGCAATGACCTATTAGCTACTATGGCACACTGTTCACCTGCATACCTAGTGCACAGCTGCAATGACTCGTTAGCTACTTTGGCACACTCTTCAACTGTATAACTAGTGTGCAGCTGCAATTACTCGTTAGCTACTTTGGCACACTGTTCACCTGCATACCTAGTGTGCAGCTACAATGACTCATTAACTACTTTGCCCAATGTTCACCTGCACACCTAGTGCGCAGCTGCAATGACTCGTTAGCTACTTTGGCGCACTGTTCACCTGCATACCTATTGCGCAGCTACAATGACTTATTAGCTTCTTTGGTGCGCTGTTCACCTGCATACCTAGTGCACAGCTGCAATGACTCGTTAGCTACTTGGGTGCACTGTTCACCTGCTTACATGGTGTGCAGCTACAGTGGCTACTTTGGTGCACTGTTCACCTGCATACCTAGTGCTCAGCTGCAATGACTCGTTAGCTACTTTGGCACACTGTTCACCTGCATACCTAATGCGCAGCTGCAATGACTCGTTAGCTACTTTGGCGCACTATTCACCTGCATACCTGGTGCACAGCCGCAATGACTCATTAGCTACTTCGGCCCACTGTTCACCTGCATACCTAGTGCACGGCTGCAATGACTCGTTAGCCACTTTGGCGCACTGTTCACCTGCATACCTAGTGCGCAGCTGCAATGACTCGTTAGCTACTTTGGCGCACTGTTCATCTGCATACCTAGTGCGCAATCTGCAATGACTCGTTAGCTACTTTGGCACACTCTTCAACTGTATAACTAGTGTGCAGCTACAATGACTCATTACCTACTTTGCCACACAGTTCACCTGCATCCCTAGTGTGCAGCTACAATGATTCATTAACTACTTTGCCCAATGTTCACCTGCATACCTAGTGCATAGCTACAATGACTCATTAGCAACTTTGGTGCACTGTTCACCTGCATACCTAGTGCGCAGCTGCAATGACTCGTTAGCTACTTTGGCGCACTGTTCACCTGCATACCTAGTACGCAGCTGCAATGACTCGTTAGCTACTTCGGCGCAATGTTCACCTGCATACCTAGTGTGCAGCTACAATGACTCATTAGCTACTTTGCCACAAAGTTCACCTGCACACCTAGTGTGCAGCTACATGACTTATTAACTACTTTGGGCATGGTTCACCTGCATACCTAGTGCGCAGCTGTAATGACTCGTTAGCTGCTTTTGCGCACTGTTCACCTGCATACCTAGTGCGCAGCTGCAATGACTTGTTAGCTACTTTGGCGCACTATTCACCTGCATACCTAGTTCGCAGCTGCAATGGCTCGTTAGCTACTTTGGCGCACTGTTCACCTGCATATCTTTTGCGCAGCTACAATGACTTGTTAGCTTCTTTGGACCACTGTTCACCTGCATACCTAGTGCACAGCTGCAATAACTTGTTACCTACTTGGGCGCACTGTTCACCTGCTTACATGGTGCACAGCTACAATGGCTACTTTGGTGCACTGTTCACCTGCATACCTAATGCGCAGCTGCTATGACTCGTTAGCTACTTTGGCGCACTATTCACCTGCATACCTGGTGCGCAGCCGCAATGACTCATTAGCTACTTAGGCGCACTGTTCACCTGCATACCTAGTGCGCAGCTGCAATGACTCGTTAGCCACTTTGGCGGGCTGTTTACCTGCATACCTAGTGCGCAGCTGCAATGACTCGTTAGCTACTTTGGCACACTGTTTACCTGCATACCTAGTGCGCAGCTGCAATGACTCGTTAGCTACTTTGGCACACTGTTCACCTGCATAACTAGTGCAGAGCTGCAATGACCTATTAGCTACTATGGCACACTGTTAACCTGCATACCTAGTGCACAGCTGCAATGACTCGTTAGCTACTTTGGGCACTGTTCACTTGCATAGCTAGTGCGCAGCGACAATGACTCGTTAGCTACTTTGGCGCACTGTTCACCTGCATACCTAGTGCGCAGCTGCAATGACTCGTTAGCTACTTTGGCACACTGTTCACCTGCATACCTAATGCACAGCTACAATGACTCGTTAGCTACTTTGGGCACTGTTCACTTGCATAGCTAGTGCGCAGCGACAATGACTCGTTAGCTACTTTGGCGCACTGTTCACCTGCATACCTAGTGCGCAGCTGCAATGACTCGTTAGCTACTTTGGTGCACTGTTCACCTGCATACCTAGTGCGCAGCTGCAATGACTCGTTAGCTACTTTGGCGCACAGTTCACCTGCATACCTAGTGCGCAGCTACAATGACTCGTTAACTACTTTGTTGCACTGTTCACCTGCATACCTAATGCGCAGCTGCAATGACTCATTAGCTACTTTGGTGCACTGTTCACCTGCATACCTAGTGCGCAGCTGGAATGACTTGTTAGCTTCTTTGGCGCACTGTTCACCTGCATACCTAGTGTGCAGCTGCAATGACTCGTTAGCTACTTTGGGGCACTGTTCACCTGCATACCTAGTGCGCAGCTGCAATGACTTGTTAGCTACTTTGGCACACTTTTCACCTGCATACCTAGTGCACAGCTGCAATGACTCTTTAGCTACATTGGCACACTGTTCACCTGCATACCTAGTGCGCAGCTACAATGACTCATTACCTACTTTGCCACACAGTTCACCTGCATACCTAGTGTGCAGCTACAATGGCTACTTTGGTGCACTGTTCACCTGCATACCTAGTGCGCAGGTGCAATGACTCGTTAGCTACTTTGGCGCACTGTTCACCTGCATACCTAGTACGCAGCTCCAATGACTCGTTAGCTACTTCGGCGCAATGTTCACCTGCATACCTAGTGTGCAGCTCCAATGACTCATTAGCTACTTTGCCACAAAGTTCACCTGCACACCTAGTGTGCAGCTACATGACTTATTAACTACTTTGGGCATGGTTCACCTGCATACCTAGTGCGCAGCTGCAATGACTCGTTAGCTGCTTTTGCGCACTATTCACCTGCATACCTAGTTCGCAGCTGCAATGGCTCGTTAGCTACTTTGGCGCACTGTTCACCTGCATATCTATTGCGCAGCTACAATGACTTGTTGGCTTCTTTGGACCACTGTTCACCTGCATACCTAGTGCACAGCTGCAATAACTTGTTAGCTACTTGGGCGCACTGTTCACCTGCTTACATGGTGTGCAGCTCCAATGGCTACTTTGGTGCACTGTTCACCTGCATATCTAATGCGCAGCTGCAATGACTCGTTAGCTACTTTGGCGCACTATTCACCTGCATACCTGGTGCGCAGCCGCAATGACTCATTAGCTACTTAGGCGCACTGTTCACCTGCTTACCTAGTGCACAGCTGCAATGACTTGTTAGCCACTTTGGCGGACTGTTCAACTGCATACCTAGTGCGCAGCTGCAATGACTCGTTAGCTACTTTGGCACACTGTTCACCTGCATACCTAGTGCGCAGCTGCAATGACTCGTTAGCTACTTTGGCGCACTGTTCACCTGCATACCTAGTGCGCAGCTGCAATGACCTATTAGCTACTATGGCACACTGTTAACCTGCATACCTAGTGCGCAGCTGCAATGACTCGTTAGCTACTTTGGCACACTGTTCACCTGCATACCTAATGCACAGCAACAATGACTCGTTAGCTACTTTGGGCACTGTTCACTTGCATAGCTAGTGCGCAGCGACAATGAATCGTTAGCTACTTTGGCGCACTGTTCACCTGCATACCTAGTGCGCAGCTGCAATGACTCATTAGCTACTTTGGTGCACTGTTCACCTGCATAGCTAGTGCGCAGCTGCAATGACTCGTTAGCTACTTTGGCGCACAGTTCACCTGCATACCTAGTGCGCAGCTGCAATGACTCGTTAGCTACTTTGGGCACTGTTCACCTGCATAGCTAGTGCGCAGCTACAATGACTCGTTAACTACTTTGTTGCACTGTTCACCTGCATACCTAATGCGCAGCTGCAATGACTCATTAGCTACTTTGGTGCACTGTTCACCTGCATACCTAGTGCGCAGCTGGAATGACTTGTTAGCTTCTTTGGCGCACTGTTCACCTGCATACCTAGTGTGCAGCTGCAATGACTCGTTAGCTACTTTGGGGCACTGTTCACCTGCATACCTAGTGCGCAGCTGCAATGACTTGTTAGCTACTTTGGCACACTTTTCACCTGCATACCTAGTGCACAGCTGCAATGACTCTTTAGCTACATTGGCACACTGTTCACCTGCATACCTAGTGCGCAGCTGCAATGATTCATTAGCTACACTGGCACATTGTTCACATGCATACCTAATGCACAGCTACAATGACTCGTTAGCTACTTTGGCGCACTGTTCACCTGCATACCTAGTGTGCAGCTACAATGACTCGTTAGCTACTTTAGCGCACTGTTCACCTGCATACCTTGTGCGCAGCTACAATGACTCGTTAGCTACTTTGGCGCACTGTTCACCTGAATACCTAGTGCGCAGCTACAATGACTCGTTAGCTACTTTGGGCCCTGTTCACCTGCACAGCTAGTGCGCAGCTACAATGACTCGTTAGCTACTTTGGTGAACTGTTCACCTGCATACCAAGTGCGCAGCTGCAATGACTTGTTATCTCCTTTGGCACACTGTTCACCTGCATACCTAGTGCACAGCTGCAATGACTCTTTAGCTACATTGGCACACTGCTCACCTGCATACCTAGTGCGCAGCTACAATGACTCGTTAGCTACTTTGGTGCACTGTTCACCTGCATACCTAGTGCACAGCTGCAATGACTCCTTAGCTACTTTGGCGCACTGTTCACCTGCATACCTAGTGCACAGCTGCAATGACTCCTTAGCTACTTTGGCACACTGTTCAACTGTATAACTGGTGCGCAGTTGCAATGACTCGTTAGCTACTTTGGCGCACTGTTCAACTGTATAACTAGTGCGCGTCTGCAATGACTCGTTAGCTACTTTGGCACACTCTTCACCTGCATAACTAGTGTGCAGCTACAATGACTCATTAGCTACTTTGCCACAAAGTTCACCTGCACACCTAGTGTGCAGCTACATGACTCATTAAGTACTTTGGGCATCGTTCACCTGCATACCTAGTGCGCAGCTGCAATGACTTGTTAGCTACTTTTGCGCACTGTTCACCTGCATACCTAGTGCGCAGCTGCAATGACTCGTTAGCTACTTTGGCGCACTATTCACCTGCATACCTAGTTCGCAGCTGCAATGGCTCGTTATCTACTTTGGTGCACTGTTCACCTGCATATCTATTGAGCAGCTACTATGACTTGTTAGCTTCTTTGGTGCACTGTTCACCTCCATACCTAGTGCACAGCTGCAATGACTCGTTAGCTACTTGGGCGCACTGTTCACCTGCTTACATGGTGTGCAGCTACAGTGGCTACTTTGGTGCACTGTTCACCTGCATACCTAGTGCGCAGCTACAATGACTCGTTAGCTACTTTGGCACAATGTTCACCTGCATACCTAATGCGCAGCTGCAATGACTCGTTAGCTACTTTGGCGCACTATTCACCTGCATACATGGTGCGCAGCCGTAATGACTCATTAGCTACTTCGGCGCACTGTTCACCTGCATACCTAGTGCGCAGCTGCAATGACTCGTTAGCCACTTTGGCGCACTGTTCACCTGCATACCTAGTGCGCAGCTGCAATGACTCGTTAGCTACTTTGGCGCACTGTTCACCTGCATACCTAGTGCACAGCTGCAATGACTCGGTAGCTACTTTGGCAAACTGTTCACCTGCATAACTAGTGCAGAGCTGCAATGACTTGTTAGCTACTATGGCACACTGTTCACCTGCATACCTAGTGCACAGCTGCAATGACTCGTTAGCTACTTTGGCACACTGTTCACCTGCATACCTAGTGTGCAGCTACTATGACTCATTAGCTACTTTGCCACACAGTTCACCTGCATACCTAGTGTGCAGCTACAATGACTCATTAACTACTTTGCCCAATATTCGCCTGCATACCTAGTGTGCAGCTGCAATGACTTGTTAGCTACTTTGGTGCACTGTTCACGTGCATACCTAGTGTGCAGCTGCAATGACTCATTAGCTACTTTGACGCACTGTTCACCTGCATTCCTACTGCGCAGCTGCAATGACTCATTAGCTACTTTGGCGCAATGTTCACCTGCATACCTAGTTTGCAGCAACAATGACTTGTTAGTTACTTTGGCGTACTGTTCAACTGCATACCTAATGCACAGCTACAATGACTCGTTAGCTACTTTGGCACACTGTTCACCTGCATACCTAGTGCGCAGCTGCAATGACTCGTTAGCTACTTTGGCGCACTGTTCACCTGCATACCTAGTGCGCAGCTGCAATGACTCGCTAGCTACTTTGGCACACTGTTCACCTGCATACCTAGTGTGCAGTTGCAATGACTCATTAGCTACTTTGGCTCACTGTTCACCTGCATACCTAGTGCGCAGCTGCAATGACTCGTTAGCTACTTTGGCGCACTGTTCACCTGCATACCTAGTGCGCAGTTGCAATGACTCATTAGCTACATTGGCGCAATGTTCACCTGCATACCTAGTGCCAGCAACAATGACTCGTTAGCTACTTTGGCGCACTGTTCACCTGCATATCTAATGCGCAGCTACAATGACTAGTTAGCTACTTTGGCGCACAGTTCGACTGCATACCTAGTGCACAGCTACAATGACTTGTTAGCTACTTTGGCGCACTGTTCACCTGCATACCTAGTGCGCAACTACATTGACTCGTTAGCTACTTTTGGCACTGTTCACCTGCATAGCTATTGCGCAGCTACAATGACTCGTTAACTTCTTTGGCGCACTGTTCACCTGCATACCTAGTGCGCAGCTGCAATGACTCATTAGCTACTTTGGTGCACTGTTCACCTGCATACCTAGTGCGCAGCTGCAATGACTTGTTAGCCACTTTGGCGCACTGACACCTGCATACCCAATGCGCAGCTACAATGACTCGTTAGCTACTTTGTCGCACTGTTCACCTGCATACCTAGTGCGCAGCTGCAATGACACATTAGCTACTTTGGCGCACTGTTCACCTGCATACCTAGTGCGCAGCTGCAATGACTCGTTAGCTACTTTGGCACACTGTTCACCTGCATACCTAGTCTGCAGCTGCAATGACTCATTAGCTCCTTTGGTGCACTGTTAACCTGCATACCTAGTGCGCAGCTGAATGACTCGTTAGCTACTTTGGCGCACTGTTCACCTGCATACCTAGTGCGCAGTTGCAATGACTCATTAGCTACTTTGGCGCACTGTTCACCTGCATACCTAGTGCGCAGCTGCAATGACTTGTTAGCTACTTTGGCGCACTGTTCACCTGCATACCTAGTGCACAGTTGCAATGACTCATTAGCTACATTGGCGCAATGTTCACCTGCATACCTAGTGCCAGCAACAATGACTCGTTAGCTACTTTGGCGCACTGTTCACCTGCATATCTAATGCGCAGCTACAATGACTAGTTAGCTACTTTGGCGCACAGTTCGACTGCATACCTAGTGCACAGCTACAATGACTTGTTAGCTACTTTGGCGCACTGTTCACCTGCATACCTAGTGCGCAGCTACATTGACTCGTTAGCTACTTTGGGCACTGTTCACCTGCATAGCTAGTGCACAGCTACAATGACTCGTTAACTTCTTTGGCGCACTGTTCACCTGCCTACCTAGTGCGCAGCTGCAATGACTCATTAGCTACTTTGGTGCACTGTTCACCTGCATACCTAGTGCGCAGCTGCAATGACTTGTTAGCTACTTTGGCGCACTGACACCTGCATACCTAATGCACAGCTACAATGACTCGTTAGCTACTTTGGGCACTGTTCACTTCCATAGCTAGTGCACAGCTACAATGACTCGTTAGCTACTTTGGCGCACTGTACACCTGCATACCTAGTGCGCAGCTGCAATGACTCGTTAGCTACTTTGGCACACTGTTCACCTGCATACCTAGTGTGCAGCTGCAATGACTCATTAGCTCCTTTGGCACACTGTTAACCTGCATACCTAGTGCGCAGCTGCAATGACTCGTTAGCTACTTTTGCGCACTGTTCACCTGCATACCTAGTGCGCAGTTGCAATGACTCATTAGCTTCTTTGGCGCAATGTTCACCTGCATACCTAGTGCCAGCAACAATGACTCGTTAGCTACTTTGGCGCACTGTTCACCTGCATACCTAATGCGCAGCTACAATGACTCGTTAGCTTCTTTGGTGCACAGTTCGACTGCATACCTAGTGCACAGCTACAATGACTTGTTAGCTACTTTGGCGCACTGTTCACCTGCATACCTAGTGCGCAGCTGCAATGACTCGTTAGCTACTTTGGCGCACAGTTCACCTGCATACTAGTGCGCAGCTGCAATGACTCGTTAGCTACTTTGGGCACTGTTCACCTGCATAGCTAGTGCGCAGCTACAATGACTTGTTAACTACTTTGGCGCACTGTTCACCTGCATACCTAGTGCGCAGCTGCAATGACTCGTTACCTACTTTGGGGCACTGTTCACCTGCATACCTAGTGCGCAGCTACAATGACTCATTAGCTACTTTGGCGCACTGTTCACCTGAATTCCGAGTGCGCAGCTACAATGACTCGTTAGCTACTTTGGGCACTGTTCACCTGCACAGCTAGTGCGCAGCTACAATGACTCGTTAGCTACTTTGGTGCACTGTTCACCTGCACACCTAGTGCGCAGCTGCAATGACTTGTTAGCTACTTTGGCACACTGTTCACCTGCATACCTAGTGCACAGCTGCCATGACTCTTTAGCTACATTGGCACACTGCTCACCTGCATACCTAGTGCGCAGCTACAATGACTCGTTAGCTACTTTGGTGCACTGTTCACCTGCATACCTAGTGCACAGCTACAATGACTCATTAGCTACTTTGTTGCACTGTTCACCTGCATACCTAGTGTGCAGCTACAATGACTCGTTAGCTACTTTGGGCACTGTTCACCTGCATACCTAGAGTGCAGCTACAATGGCTACTTTGGTGCTCTATTCACCTGCATACCAAGTGCGCAGCTACAACGACTCGTTAGCTACTTTGGCACACTGTTCACCTGCATACCTAATGCGCAGCTGCAATGACTCGTTAGCTACTTTGGCGCACTATTCACCTGCATACCTAGTTCTCAGCTACAATGACTCGTTAGTTACTTTGGCACACTGTTCACCTGCATACCTAGTGCGCAGCTGCAATGACTTGTTAGCTACTTTGGCGCACTGACACCTGCATACCCAATGCGCAGCTACAATGACTCGTTAGCTACTTTGGCGCACTGTTCACCTGCATACCTAGTGCACAGCTGCAATGACTCGTTAGCTACTTTGGCACACTGTTCACCTGCATACCTAGTCTGCAGCTGCAATGACTCATTAGCTCCTTTGGCGCACTGTTAACCTGCATACCTAGTGCGCAGCTGCAATGACTCGTTAGCTACTTTTGCGCACTGTTCACTTGCATACCTAGTGCGCAGTTGCAATGACTCATTAGCTACTTTGGCGCACTGTTCACCTGCATACCTAGTGCGCAGCTGCAATGACTTGTTAGCTACTTTGGCGCACTGTTCACCTGCATACCTAGTGCACAGTTGCAATGACTCATTAGCTACATTGGCGCAATGTTCACCTGCATACCTAGTGCCAGCAACAATGACTCGTTAGCTACTTTGGCGCACTGTTCACCTGCATATCTAATGCGCAGCTACAATGACTAGTTAGCTACTTTGGCGCACAGTTCGACTGCATACCTAGTGCACAGCTACAATGAGTTGTTAGCTACTTTGGCGCACTGTTCACCTGCATACCTAGTGCACAGCTACATTGACTCGTTAGCTACTTTGGGCACTGTTCACCTGCATAGCTAGTGCGCAGCTACAATGACTCGTTAACTTCTTTGGCGCACTGTTCACCTGCATACCTAGTGCGCAGCTGCAATGACTCATTAGCTACTTTGGTGCACTGTTCACCTGCATACCTAGTGCGCAGCTGCAATGACTTGTTAGCTACTTTGGCGCACTGACACCTGCATACCTAATGCACAGCTACAATGACTCGTTAGCTACTTTGGGCACTGTTCACTTCCATAGCTAGTGCGCAGCTACAATGACTCGTTAGCTACTTTGGCGCACTGTTCACCTGCATACCTAGTGCTCAGCTGCAATGACTCGTTAGCTACTTTGGCGCACTGTTCACCTGCATACCTAGTGCGCAGCTGCAATGACTCGTTAGCTACTTTGGCACACTGTTCACCTGCATACCTAGTGTGCAGCTGCAATGACTCGTTAGCTACTTTGGCGCACTGTTCACCTGCAAACCTAGTGCGCAGTTGCAATGACTCATTAGCTTCTTTGGCGCAATGTTCACCTGCATACCTAGTGCCAGCAACAATGACTCGTTAGCTACTTTGGCGCACTGTTCACCTGCATACCTAATGCGCAGCTACAATGACTCGTTAGCTTCTTTGGTGCACAGTTCGACTGCATACCTAGTGCACAGCTACAATGACTTGTTAGCTACTTTGGCGCACTGTTCACCTGCATACCTAGTGCGCAGCTGCAATGACTTGTTAGCTACTTTGGCGCACAGTTCACCTGCATACTAGTGCGCAGCTGCAATGACTCGTTAGCTACTTTGGGCACTGTTCACCTGCTTAGCTAGTGCGCAGCTACAATGACTTGTTAACTACTGTGGCGCACTGTTCACCTGCATACCTAGTGCGCAGCTGCAATGACTCGTTACCTACTTTGGGGCACTGTTCACCTGCATACCTAGTGCGCAGCTACAATGACTCATTAGCTACTTTGGCGCACTGTTCACCTGAATTCCTAGTGCGCAGCTACAATGACTCGTTAGCTACTTTGGGCACTGTTCACCTGCACAGCTAGTGCGCAGCTACAATGACTCGTTAGCTACTTTGGTGCACTGTTCACCTGCATACCTAGTGCGCAGCTGCAATGACTTGTTAGCTACTTTGGCACACTGTTCACCTGCATACCTAGTGCACAGCTACAATGACTCGTTAGCTACTTTGGGCACTGTTCACCTGCATACCTAATGCGCAGCTGCAATGACTCGTTAGCTACTTTGGAGCACTATTCACCTGCATACCTAGTTCTCAGCTGCAATGACTCGTTAGTTACTTTGG
This sequence comes from Ambystoma mexicanum, assembly GCF_040938575.1. Lineage (NCBI taxonomy): Eukaryota > Metazoa > Chordata > Amphibia > Caudata > Ambystomatidae > Ambystoma > Ambystoma mexicanum. Next base: position 26,038,976 of record NC_090932.1, on the reverse strand, counting down.
TGCACTGTTCACCTGCATACCTAGTGCGCAGCTGCAATGACTCGTTAGCTACTTTGGTGCACTGTTCACCTGCATACCTAGTGCGCAGCTACAATGACTCGTTAGCTACTTTGTTGCACTGTTCACCTGCATACCTAGTGTGCAGCTACAATGACTCGTTAGCTACTTTGGGCACTGTTCACCTGCATACCTAATGCGCAGCTGCAATGACTCGTTAGCTACTTTGGCGCACTGTTCACCTGCATACCTAGTTCTCAGCTGCAATGACTCGTTAGTTACTTTGGCGCACTGTTCACCTGCATACCTAGTGCACAGCTGCAATGACTCGTTAGCTACTTTGGCGCACTGTTCACCTGCATACCTAGTGCGCAGCTGCAATGACTCGTTAGCTACTTCTGTGCACTGTTCTCCAGCATACCTAGTGCGCAGCTGCAATGGCTCGTTAGCTACTTTGGCGCACTGTTCACCTGCATACCTAGTGCGCAGCTGCAATGACTCGTTAGCTACTTTGGCGCACTGTTCACCTGCATACCTAGTGCACAGCTGCAATGACTCGTTAGCTACTTTGGTACACTGTTCACCTGCATAGCTAGTGTGCAGCTGCAATGACTACTTAGCTACTTTGGCACACTGTTCAACTGTATAACTAGTGCGCAGGTGCAATGACTCGTTAGCTACTTTGGCGCACTGTTCAACTGTATAACTAGTGCGCAGCTGCAATGACTCGTTAGCTACTTTTGCGCACTGTTCACCTGCATACCTAGTGCGCAGCTCCAATGACTCGTTAGCTACTTTGGCGCACTATTCACCTGCATACCTAGTTCGCAGCTGCAATGGCTCGTTAGCTACTTTGGCGCACTGTTCACCTGCATATCTATTGCGCAGCTACAATGACTTGTTAGCTTCTTTGGTGCACTTTTCACCTGCATACCTGGTGCACAGCTGCAATGACTCGTTAGCTACTTGGGCGCACTTTTCACCTGCTTACATGGTGTGCAGCTACAAAGGCTACTTTGGTGCACTGTTCACCTGCATACCTAATGCGCAGCTGCAATGACTCGTTAGCTACTTTGGCGCACTATTCACCTGCATACCTGGTGCGCAGCCGCAATGACTCATTAGCTACTTTAGCGCACTGTTCACCTGCATACCTAGTGTGCAGCTGCAATGACTCGTTAGCTAATTTGGCACACTGTTCACCTGCATACCTAGTGCGCAGCTGCAATGACTCGTTAGCTACTTTGGCACACTGTTCACCTGCATAACTAGTGCAGAGCTGCAATGACCTGTTAGCTACTATGGCGCACTGTTCACATGCATACCTAGTGTGCAGCTGCAATGACTCGTTAGCTACTTTGGCGCACTGTTCACCTGCATACCTTGTGCGCAGCTGCAATGACTCGTTAGCTACTTTGGCACACTGTTCACCTGCATAACTAGTGCAGAGCTGCAATGACCTGTTAGCGACTATGGCACACTGTTCACCTGCATATCTAGTTCGCAGCTGCAATGACTCATTAGCTACTTTGGCGCACTGTTCACCTGCATACCTAGTGCACAGCTGCAATGACTCGTTGGCTACTTTGGTACACTGTTCACCTGCATAGCTAGTGTGCAGCTGCAATGACCTGTTAGCTACTATGGCACACTGTTCACCTGCATACCTAGTGCACAGCTGCACTGACTCGTTAGCTACTTTGGCACACTCTTCAACTGTATAACTAGTGTGCAGCTGCAATGACTCGTTAGGTACTTTGCCCAATGTTCACCTGCATACCTATTGCACAGCTGCAATGACTCGTTAGCTACTTTGGCGCACTGTTCACCTGCATACCTAGTGCGCAGCTGCAATGACTCGTTAGCTACTTTGGCGCACTGTTCACCTGCATACCTATTACGCAGCTGCAATGACTCATTAGCTACTTTGGCGCAATGTTCACCTGCATACCTAGTTTGCAGCAACAATGACTCGTTAGTTACTTTGGCGCACTGTTCACCTGCATACCTAATGCACAGCTACAATGACTCGTTAGCTACTTTGGGCACTGTTCACTTGCATAGCTAGTGCGCAGCAACAATGACTCGTTATCTACTTTGGCGCACTGTCCCACCTGCATACCTAGTGCGCAGCTGCAATGACTCGTTAGCTACTTTGGTGCACTGTTCACCTGCATAACTAGTGCGAAGCTGCAATGACTCGTTGGCTACTTTGGCGCACTGTTCACCTGCATACCTAGTGCGCAGCTGCAATGACTCGTTAGCTACTTTGGCGCACAGTTCACCTGCATACCTAGTGCGCAGCTGCAATGACTCGTTAGCTACTTTGGGCACTGTTCACCTGCATAGCTAGTGCGAAGCTACAATGACTCGTTAACTACTTTGTGGCACTGTTCACCTGCATACCTAATGCGCAGCTGCAATGACTCATTACCTACTTTGGTGCACTGTTCACCTGCATACCTAGTGCGCAGCTGCAATGACTTGTTAGCTACTTTGGTGCACTGTTCACCTACATACGTAGTGCGCAGCTGCAATGACTCGTTAGCTACTTTGGCACACTGTTCACCTGCATACCTAGTGCGCAGCTGCAATGACTCATTAGCTACACTGGCGCACTGTTCACCTGCATACCTAATGCACAGCTACAATGACTCGTTAGCTACTTTGGCGCTCTGTTCACCTGCATACCTAGTGCGCAGCTACAATGACTTGTTAGCTACTTTAGCGCACTGTTCACCTGCATGCCTAGTGCGAGCTACAATGACTGGTTAGCTACTTTGGTGCACCGTTCACCTGAATACCTAGTGCGCAGCTACAATGACTCGTTAGCAACTTTGGGCACTGTTCACCTGCACAGCTAGTGCGCAGCTCCAATGACTCTTTAGCTACTTTGGTGCACTGTTCACCTGCATACCTAGTGCTCAACTGCAATGACTTGTTAGCTACTTTGGCACACTGTTCACCTGTATACCTAGTGCACAGCTGCAATGACTCTTTAGCTACATTGGCCCACTGCGCACCTGCATACCAAGTGCGCAGCTACAATGACTCGTTAGCTACTTTGGTGCACTGTTCACCTGCATACCTAGTGCTCAGCTACAATGACTCATTAGCTACTTTGTTGCACTGTTCACCTGCATACCTAGTGTGCAGCTACAATGACTAGTTAGCTACGTTGGGCACTGTTCACATGCATACCTAGTGTGCAGCTACAATGGCTACTTTGGTGCACTATTCACCTGCATACCTAGTGCGCAGCTACAATGACTCGTTAGCTACTTTGGCGCACTGTTCACCTGCATACCTAGTTCTCAGCTGCAATGACTCGTTAGTTACTTTGGCACACTGTTCACCTGCATACCTAGTGCGCAGCTGCAATGACTCGTTAGCTACTTTGGAGCACTGTTCACCTGCATACCTAGTGCGCAGCTGCAATGACTCGTTAGCTACTTCTGTGCACTTTTCTCCTGCATACCTAGTACGCAGCTGCAATGGCTCGCTACTACTTTGTTGCACTGTTCACCTGCATACCTAGTGAGCAGCTGCAAGGACTCGTTAGCTACTTTGGCGCACTGTTCACCTGCATACCTAGTGCACAGCTGCAATAATTTGTTAGCTACTTTGGTGCACTGTTCACCTGCATAGCTAGTGTGCAGCTGCAATGACTCCTTAGCTACTTTGGCGCACTGTTCACCTGCATACCTAGTGTGCAGCTACAATGACTCATTAGCTACTTTGCCACAAACTTCGCCTGCACACCTAGTGTGCAACTACATGACTCATTAACTACTTTGGGCATGGTTCACCTGCATACCTTGTGCGCAGCTGCAATGACTCGTTAGCTACTTTGGCGCACTGTTCACCTGCATACCTAGTGCGCAGCTGCAATGACTTGTTAGCTACTTTGGGCACTGTTCACCTGCATAGCTAGTGCGCAGCTACAATGACTCGTTAACTACTTTGTGGCACTGTTCACCTGCATACCTAATGCGCAGCTGCAATGACTCATTAGCTACTTTGGTGCACTGTTCACCTGCATACCTAGTGCGCAGCTGCAATGACTTGTTAGCTACTTTGGTGCACTGTTCACCTACATACGTAGTGCGCAGCTGCAATGACTCGTTAGCTACTTTGGCACACTGTTCACCTGCATACCTAGTGCGCAGCTGCAATGACTTATTAGCTACACTGGCGCACTGTTCACCTGCATACCTAATGCACAGCTACAATGACTCGTTAGCTACTTTGGCGCTCTGTTCACCTGCATACCTAGTGCGCATCTACAATGACTTGTTAGCTACTTTAGCGCACTGTTCACCTGCATGCCTAGTGCGCAGCTACAATGACTGGTTAGCTACTTTGGTGCACCGTTCACCTGAATACCTAGTGCGCAGCTACAATGACTCGTTAGCAACTTTGGGCACTGTTCACCTGCACAGCTAGTGCGCAGCTCCAATGACTCGTTAGCTACTTTGGTGCACTGTTCACCTGCATACCTCGTGCGCAGCTACAATGACTCATTAGCTACTTTGTTGCACTGTTCACCTGCATACCTAGTGTGCAGCTACAATGACTAGTTAGCTACGTTGGGCACTGTTCACATGCATACCTAGTGTGCAGCTACAATGGCTACTTTGGTGCACTATTCACCTGCATACCTAGTGCGCAGCTACAATGACTCGTTAGCTACTTTGGCGCACTGTTCACCTGCATACCTAGTTCTCAGCTGCAATGACTCGTTAGTTACTTTGGCACACTGTTCACCTGCATACCTAGTGCGCAGCTGCAATGACTCGTTAGCTACTTTGGCGCACTGTTCACCAGCATACCTAGTGCGCAGCTGCAATGACTCGTTAGCCACTTCTGTGCACTTTTCTCCTGCATACCTAGTACGCATCTGCAATGGCTCGTTAGCTACTTTGTTGCACTGTTCACCTGCATACCTAGTGCGCAGCTGCAATGACTCGTTAGCTACTTTGGCGCACTGTTCACCTGCATACCTAGTGCACAGCTGCAATGACTCGTTAGCTACTTTGGTGCACTGTTTGTGATGCTGGAAATGCATCTGAGGGACAGGGCCTCTGAATCCTTGTCCTTTTTCTGTTTTTACCGGGTGTTCTGTTATGTTTTCTGCCCCGGAGTCCATGTGGGACTCCTGGCAGTGCAGCTCTCTCTTTTGGTTTGGTGAACAGACCCATGGGATACCCTTATGGCACCCATGGGTGGGGGTACAACCCTGTGCCCCTAGTGTATGTTTTTGGGCACCTGTGGGTGACCCCAGAGCAGGGTATGGGCTGGTGGCAGCTCCATGCTGAAATTGACAGGTGCTCTGGGTGCCCTCCATTTTGGGACACCCTGGCCCTGCCATTGGGATCTGTTGATTCCTGATAGGAAACAAGATGGCCCCTGTGGCCTCTTGCTTTCTATGGCCTGTTATCTTGTTTTTCCCAAAGTCCTGGGAAGCCCTGTCTCTGTCCCTTCCCCCTGACTGGCTGTTGGGTGGAAGTTCCATGTATGGTATTGTTGTGAAGGCCCAGCTATACTGACTGGAGCCTTCCCAGTGACTGTATGTTGTGGGTACCTCCTGTGGGTGGGACCTGGGTGAATGGAGTGTGTGACCAATATACACTTCTTGTTGTGGTTGTCTGGTTTCTGGCATGAGAGACAAAGACTGAGACAGCCCTGCCCGAAACTGGCCTGAATGCAGTGTGTAGTGTTGAATGGCTGGGTACTTGTCCCAATCCTCATTCCTTGTTGATGAGTGTCTGGAAGGGAGGAGTGTGGCCTGAATGCACTGTGTGCCTGATTGGCTGACTGACTGCATGAATGCCCTGCAGTATGATTGGCTGCTGAGTGTGTGCCAGCAGCGTGGATGAGAGAGAGGATAGTATATCTGGGGACCTCTCACCACTGGAAAAGTGTTCAGAAGGGACCTTTGGTTGAGAAGCGACCATTGTGCTCCTAAAGCAGCCAGGGAGCTGAGTCTCCACTCTACGAGTAACTGGAACTGCTGATCCTCGACGTCCAGCTGGAAGAAGAAGACTTGCTGTGGCATTTGCTTCGACCGATCCGAAGGCTGACAAATTCGTCGAGGGCTGACCCGAGAGAGGACCTGGTTAGGCGCCCTCTTCCCGTGCTCCGAGGGACCATCGAGCACCGCTCCATCTTCGCCGAAGCGCCCTGGAAGACAGACCCTCGAAAGGCTGTCGACCCGAGACGGGACCGCCGAGGAGATCGAAGTGAAGCACCCGGACATCGACGCCGTCGAAGTCCATTGCCGTCGACCAGGGTTCGCAGGTTTGTGGAACCGCTGGAGGCCCGTCGAAGTTGTGTTGCCCAGCCGTGGGAACCACTTGACGCCGTGCCGCCGACGACCGGAGCCGTCCGCTCCTTTGCCTAAGAACATTCAATCGAAGGACTCTCTCGACCGCATCGTCGACCTCCTATCCTGCCGGAGAAAGTCGAGGACGACCAACGCGCCGAGGAGAAACCTGCCGGTGGGTTTCCCGCCACCCGACGACCTCAAAGACTCGGACGACTCGACGCCCTTGCTGGGCTCCCGTCTCTACAATCTTTGCGGTCCAGAACTATTGTCATCGAGGTGCCCCGCACACCTCCGCCTTGCAGGACGCCGACGCCCCGACGCCGACGAGCACCGCTCGGACGAAGCTGCCGCCTCTTCGACATCGTTCTACCTCGTTTGTCGACGGACGTTCGACGCCCCATGCCTCCCGCTTGAAAGGGAAGGCATTCAAGAAGGGCCGTCGATTCCCCGTCGCCGAACAGCGAGTCCCTCGACGTTTGTCGACGCCTTTTCGAGGAACTCGACTCCACCAGGTACATTGGGGGGGTAAAAACATTATAGGAGAAAATAAGACTTGCAGAGCAATATATGGACTGGGCTTGTGCTATATCTTTCTTTACAGGTTGCCCAGGTGGGGGGATCTCCACACAGAACTGTGCCTAGTGGTAGGGGTCAGTATTCTGCCTATTGCTCAACCATCTTATTTTCTCTCCTCTCTCTATTGCTGGTTTCACTCTATTGGTCTGTGTGACATTGTACAGTATTGTTCATGCACTTCAATGAGATATAGGGTGGTACCACTTTAGGATTGTAAATATTTGTCATTGTAGATTTTGCCGGAGTACAAAGTGAGTTATCATGATGAATGTACATAACCTTAACTATTGATTATATAAAGACTGTGTTCTAACCAATACAGAGTGTGGATATTCCTTTGTGGGGGCTTGGGGATACACTGTACTTAAGAACCAGCCTGCATCACCTCCTGAGAAGCTAGGCCTTGATTGCTCGACCATTGCTACCGAATAGAGAATCTTGGCTGGGGTCTCCTGTGCCTCTCCTCCACCATATAGGGAGTGGGAGTACAGACACCCCCCACCGGTCGTTGAGGCCCGTTCTCTCACACTGGTGGCAAGCCGTGGGATGCTTATGGTTTTAAGAATCAGTGTATAACCGTGCCACTTACAAAGGATATTTGCCCTTTATTGAATTAAGGTTTAGTTGTGTACAAGGTAACTGCATTACAAACAATGGAGTCTATTGCGAATGGCAAATTAACTCGGATGAGCTTGGAGGCTCTCCAGAGTGCTTGTGAAGCTAGGGAGTTAGACTTTGTGGATAAGTCTAGGGCTGAGCTGATAGCTGCCCTGGTGGACTACCAGACTGATAGTGAAACTATTGATGAGGGGGGGAATGCAACCAATGACGACTCTGCCCCTGGGGTTTCTGCTGAATCTGTTTCTGGGAATGCCGCCATTCCTGCTGCCTCTGTTCCAAACTCCAGCAATTCCTTAGAGCTTTAGTTATTAAGGATGAAATTGGCCTTTGAATACCGCAAGTTGGAAATAGATGCTGAGCTTAAGAAAGAGGAGTTGGCTCAACAAGTGGAGCTCAAGAATAGGGATCTTGAACTCAAAAATAAGGACCTTGAACTCAAGAGCCAGGACACTGAATGTCAGAGGATCCAGCTAGAGAAAGCTAGAGTGGAGACTTCAGCTAGAACCAGTGAGAGTGTCAGGTCCCCAGCCACCAAGTTTATGAAAGATTTGGTTGGTGTATTTGTGGAGGGTTCGGATATCCTCCAATGGATTGAAGCGTTTGAAATGGCTTGTGAAATTCATGATGTGGATAAAAGAGATTGGGCGAAGTGTTTGTTAAGCAGAGTGCCTCAAACTGGGTATGACTGTATTCTGAAGCTGAGTGTGGAAGAAAGGGGTCAGTACGAGTGTATGAAGTCTGCTTTGATTGCCAAGTTCCTTAGAAGGTTCAGGGATTTTAAGAAAAAGGAGAATATGTCTTGGGTTGACTGGGTGAGTGCTGCGCACATGAACATGATGGGGTGGATCGATGGATACAAGGTTAAGACTTTTGTTGAATTGTCCCACCTCTTGTTTTTTGAGCATTTCTCTGAAGCCTGTTCACCAGAGCTGCGTCAGTATGTGGCTGACCAGAACATTTTGGACCCCTTTAAGCTGGCTAGGTTGGCTGACAAGTGGGTCTCCCACCGGGTGTCCCCTAAGGACTCCAGTGGGAAGGACAAGGATAAAGAGAAGGGGGCCTCTCAGAAAGCTGAGAAGTCCCCCAAGCAGTCACAGTCGGGTAAACCAAAACCTTCCTCTCCTAAGACCCAAAAATCTAGTGGGGATAAGTCATCTGGGGGTGGGAATAAGAGTAGTGGTCCACCTGCTGCAAAGCAGGCTCCCAGTGGTCCCAGTACCGTACCCCGCACTCCTGGCGCTTGTTGGGACTGTGGAGCTCTGGATAACAAAAGGGGTGACCCCAAGTGTAAAGGTAAGGCACTTGGAGTACAGGCTATCAGCCCGACCTACCCTTACCCCGTGTCTGAGCTGGAGGCCACTGTCCTCCCCTCCTCTGCCGGGATCACATTTGGTGCTCCGGTGGAGATTTCCTTAGTGTCCCTTGGGGCCTGGGACCAGTACGCGGAAGTACTGGCGACTATCCCACAGAACACCCGTAGGTTTTTGAGAAGTGTCCTCTTGAATGGCCAGCCTTCTACTGGTTTTAGAGACACTGGGGCAAGCATGACAGTGGTGGACAGGACCCTGCTCAGGCCAGAGGACTATGAAGGTGCTCCTCTGCAAACCACCAGGTTAGCTGGTGGGCCTCCCAAATTATCCCCTGTAGCCTTAGTCACACTCATGATTGGAGACAAGACAGCGAAGCTTCCTGTCCTGGTTCAGGACAATGTCCCTGCTAACATTTTGTTAGGGAATGATCTAGTAGAGTTGGGGTTGATCTCGGATGGTCTTCCCATGACTGCTGCTGCGGTCACTAGGTCACAGGTGACACCGGGTCTGGCTGTGGGTCAGGTACCCAAGCCAAAGGCGAGGCCTAAGGCAAGAAGGAGGAAGACCAAGAAGGCCACCTCTGTGGAGGGAGCACCTTCTCTTCCTGCTGCACCCATTGGGATCCATGCTCCGGACGGACTGGGTCCAGTGGAAAACCCCAACTCAACTCCTTTGGGAGAAGAGGCAGAAGACTCTCCTGTGGGAGAGGTTCTCAACCCGGAGGATCATCCCGACCTTCAATGCTTGTTAGCTGAAGGGGGACCCTCCCGGGCAGACTTCTGTAAGGGACAGAGAGAGTGCCACTCTCTCGAGGGACTGAGGAAACAGGCCCTGGCCCAGGCACAAGGAGAGGTGCCTAGGAATTTCCGGATTTATTGGGAGGGTGAGCTCCTTGTTAGTGAGCCCACTAAGCCTGAACCTGGTGCCCGCAAGAGGTTGGTGGTACCCCAGGTTTACAGGCCCTTCCTACTGCAGTTGGCGCATGAGGTGCCCTTGGCTGGTCATCTTGGGACCAAGAAGACTAAGCAGAGGCTCTCTGCCCATTTCTACTGGCCACGGATGGGAGTAGAGGTGGAGTCCCACTGCAGGACCTGCCCAACTTGTCAGTTGTCTGGCAAGACTGGAGGCAGGGTCATTGCCCCACTGCAGCCGTTGCCAGTGGTTGGCACCCCATTTGAGAGGGTGGGCATCGACATCGTCGGTCCCCTTCACCCTCCCACTTCAGGTGGACATCGGTTCATCCTGGTCTTGGTAGATCATGCCACCAGGTACCCTGAGGCGATACCCCTTCGGACGGTTACGGCCAAGGTGGTTGCCCGGGCTCTCCTGGGCATTTTCACCCGTGTTGGATTCCCCAAGGAGGTTGTCTCTGACAGAGGATCCAACTTCATGTCGAGTTACATGAAAACCATGTGGAAAGAGTGCGGGGTAACCTACAAGTTCTCCACCTCTTACCACCCCCAGACCAATGGTCTGGTTGAGAGATTTAATAAAACTCTCAAGGGCATGCTAGGGGCTTTGGAAGAACCCCTAAGGAGGAAATGGGATCTCCTCCTGCCATGCCTGCTGTTTGCTTACAGGGAGGTACCTCAAGAGGGTGTTGGTTTCAGCCCCTTTGAGTTACTCTTTGGACATCCCGTAAGGGGGCCCCTCGCCTTGATCAGAGAAGGCTTGGAAGCCACCCCTCCGGGTCCCGCCAAGCAAGTGGGGGACTATGTGTTAGGCCTCAGACGGAGGATGACACAGATGATGGGTCAGGCAACAGCAAATCTCAAGGCCAGCCAGGAATTGAATAAGTACTGGCATGACCTTAAAGCCTCGCAAGTGGATTGGACTCCGGGACAGGAAATCCTTGTGATGGAGCCTACCAAGCCTAGGGCTTTGGCAGACAAGTGGACTGGACCCTTCAGGATCATCTCCAAGATGGGCGAAGTCAACTATCTGGTTGACATGGGAGCCCCTGGGGTAGCTCCTCAGCTATTCCATGTCAACAGGCTCAAGCCTTTCCACAGGCGAGCGGAAGTCTCATGTCTCTTGCTAGCTTCTGGGCAAGAAGAGGATGAGAGTGAGCCCCTTCCTGACTTGCTGCATAGCAACCCTCAGGATGGCTCAGTGGAGGGAGTACATCTCTCTCCAGATTTGACAACAGAGCAACAGAGGGCCTGTAGGGCTTTGCTCCAACAGTATGCCTCTCTGTTTTCACTGAAGCCAGGCCTTACACCGTGGTGTAAGCACGAAATTGACACTAGTGACAGTGTACCTGTCAAAAGCAGGTGCTACCGTATGTCAGATACCGTCAAGAACCACATCCAGGCTGAGGTCGCCAAGATGTTGGATCTGGGTGTTATTGAGCCCTCAACCAGTCCCTGGTCCAGTCCAGTGGTCCTTGTCCCCAAGGCAAGTTCCCAGGCGGGTACCAAGGATTGGAGGTTCTGTGTGGACTACCGAGGAGTCAATGCCGTCACCAAGACTGACGCGCACCCATTGCCCAGGGCTGATGAGCTCGTGGACACCATCGGTGCTGCCAAGTTTGTGAGCACCTTTGACCTTACCTCAGGCTATTGGCAAATAGCTCTGACGGACCATGCCAAGGAAAAGACGGCCTTCTCAACACCTGAGGGACTCTACCAGTTTAGGGTCATGCCTTTTGGGTTGAAGAATGCCCCTGCCACCTTCCAGAGATTGGTCAATCATGCGCTCAGTGGGCTGGAAGCCTTTTGTGTGGCTTACTTAGACGACATTGCCGTCTACAGTTCCACCTGGGAAGAGCATTTGACACATTTGGATAAGGTGTTGCAGGCCTTGAAAAGGGCTAACCTCACTATCAAGGCTACCAAGTGCCAGATAGCTCAGGGGAAAGTTACCTATCTTGGTCATGAGGTAGGAGGGGGTCAAATCCAACCTCTCTCCAGTAAAGTACAGGATGTACAGAACTGGGAGACTCCCACTACTCAAACCCAGGTGAGGGCCTTTTTGGGTCTCACTGGGTACTATCGCAATTTCATGGCAGACTATGGGACCATAGCTGCGCCTCTGACAGCTCTAACGTCACCCAAGCAGCCTAGGAAGGTTAATTGGACCGAAGACTGTCAGAGGGCCTTTGATGGCTTGAAAGAAAGTCTGTGTAGGGCACCTGTGTTGAGTGCGCCTGACTACAGCCGACCCTTTATCGTCCAGACGGATGCCTGCGACACCGGAATTGGAGCTGTCTTGTCCCAGTTAGATGACAAAGGGAGAGAACACCCTATCATATTCATCAGTAGACAACTCAAGGGTAGAGAACGTAGGTGGGCTACTGTTGAAAAGGAGTGTTTTAGTATAGTTTGGAGCCTTAGGCGTTTTAGGCCCTACCTTACGGGGTCTACCTTCAAGGTCCAAACAGATCATAAGCCCCTGAAGTGGCTTATGCAGATGAAGGGTGAGAACCCGAAATTGCTCAGGTGGTCCATTAGCCTGCAAGGGCTAGACTTCACCATAGAGCACAGACCAGGGAGGAGTCACGATAATGCAGATGGCCTTTCCAGAAGGTATGTTGACCGTCTGGATGAGGGTGTCTATCCCGTGGGAGATTAGACACCCTCCACCTCAGTATGGGGGGGGCGACTGTGATGCTGGAAATGCATCTGAGGGACAGGGCCTCTGAATCCTTGTCCTTTTTCTGTTTTTACCGGGTGTTCTGTTATGTTTTCTGCCCCGGAGTCCATGTGGGACTCCTGGCAGTGCAGCTCTCTCTTTTGGTTTGGTGAACAGACCCATGGGATACCCTTATGGCACCCATGGGTGGGGGTACAATCCTGTGCCCCTAGTGTATGTTTTTGGGCACCTGTGGGTGACCCCAGAGCAGGGTATGGGCTGGTGGCAGCTCCATGCTGAAATTGACAGGTGCTCTGGGTGTCCTCCATTTTGGGACACTCTGGCCCTGCCATTGGGATCTGTTGATTCCTGATAGGAAACAAGATGGCCCCTGTGGCCTCTTGCTTTCTATGGCCTGTTATCTTGTTTTTCCCAAAGTCCTGGGAAGCCCTGTCTCTGTCCCTTCCCCCTGACTGGCTGTTGGGTGGAAGTTCCATGTATGGTATTGTTGTGAAGGCCCAGCTAGACTGACTGGAGCCTTCCCAGTGACTGTATGTTGTGGGTACCTTCTGTGGGTGGGACCTGGGTGAATGGAGTGTGTGACCAATATACACTTCTTGTTGTGGTTGTCTGGTTTCTGGCATGAGAGACAAAGACTGAGACAGCCCTGCCCGAAACTGGCCTGAATGCAGTGTGTAGTGTTGAATGGCTGGGTACTTGTCCCAATCCACATTCCTTGTTGTGAGTGTCTGGAAGGGAGGAGTGTGGCCTGAATGCACTGTGTGCCTGATTGGCTGACTGACTGCATGAATGCCCTGCAGTATGATTGGCTGCTGAGTGTGTGCCAGCAGCGTGGATGAGAGAGAGGATAGTATATCTGGGGACCTCTCACCACTGGAAAAGTGTTCAGAAGGGACCTTTGGTTGAGAAGCGACCATTGTGCTCCTAAAGCAGCCAGGGAGCTGAGTCTCCACTCTACGAGTAACTGGAACTGCTGATCCTCGACGTCCAGCTGGAAGAAGAAGACTTGCTGTGGCATTTGCTTCGACCGATCCGAAGGCTGACGAATTCGTCGAGGGCTGACCCGAGAGAGGACCTGGTAAGGCGCCCTCTTCCCGTGCTCCGAGGGACCATCGAGTACCGCTCCATCTTCGCCGAAGCGCCCTGGAAGACAGACCCTCGAAAGGCTGTCGACCCGAGACGGGACCGCCGAGGAGATCGAAGTGAAGCACCCGGACATCGACGCCGTCGAAGTCCATTGCCGTCGACCAGGGTTCGCAGGTTTGTGGAACCGCTGGAGGCCCGTCGAAGTTGTGTTGCCCAGCCGTGGGAACCACTTGACGCCGTGCCGCCGACGACCGGAGCCGTCCGCTTCTTTGCCTAAGAACATTCAATCGAAGGACTCTCTCGACCGCATCGTCGACCTCCTATCCTGCCAGAGAAAGTCGAGGACGACCAACGCGCCGAGGAGAAACCTGCCGGTGGGTTTCCCGCCACCCGACGACCTCAAAGACTTGGACGACTCGAAGCCCTTGCTGGGCTCCCGTCTCTACAATCTTTGCGGTCCAGAACTATTGTCATCGAGGTGCCCCGCACACCTCCGCCTTGCAGGACGCCGACGCCCCGACGCCGACGAGCACCGCTCGGACGAATCTGCCGCCTCTTCGACATCGTTCTACCTCGTTTGTCGACAGACGTTCGACGCCCCGTGCCTCCCGCTTGAAAGGGAAGGCATTCAAGAAGGGCCGTCGATTCCCCGTCGCCGAACAGCGAGTCCCTCGACGTTTGTCGACGCCTTTTTGAGGAACTCGACTCCACCAAGTACCTTGGGGGGGTAAAAACATTATAGGAGAAAATAAGACTTGCAGAGCAATATATGGACTGGGCTTGTGCTATATCTTTCTTTACAGGTTGCCCAGGTGGGGGGATCTCCACACAGAACTGTGCCTAGTGGTAGGGGTCAGTATTCTGCCTATTGCTCAACCATCTTATTTTCTCTCCTCTCTCTATTGCTGGTTTCACTCTATTGGTCTGTGTGACATTGTACAGTATTGTTCATGCACTTCAATGAGATCTAGGGTGGTACCACTTTAGGATTGTAAATATTTGTCATTGTAGATTTTGCCGGAGTACAAAGTGAGTTATCATGATGAATGTACATAACCTTAACTATTGATTATATAAAGACTGTGTTCTAACCAATACAGAGTGTGGATATTCCTTTGTGGGGGCTTGGGGATACACTGTACTTAAGAACCAGCCTGCATCACCTCCTGAGAAGCTAGGCCTTGATTGCTCGACCATTGCTACCGAATAGAGAATCTTGGCTGGGGTCTCCTGTGCCTCTCCTCCACCATATAGGGAGTGGGAGTACAGACACCCCACACCGGTCGTTCAGGCCCGTTCTCTCACACTGTTCACCTGCATAGCTAGCGTGCAGCTGCAATGACTCCTTAGCTACTTTGGCGCACTGTTCACCTGCATACCTAGTGTGCAGCTACAATGACTCATTAGCTACTTTGCCACAAACTTCGCCTGCACACCTAGTGTGCAACTACATGACTCATTAACTACTTTGGGCATGGTTCACCTGCATACCTTGTGCTTAACTTCAATGACTCGTTAGCTACTTTGGCGCACTGTTCACCTGCATACCTAGTGCGCAGCTGCAATGACTTGTTAGCTACTTTGGCGCACTGTTCACCTGCATACCTAGTGCGCAGCTGCAATGACTCGTTAGCTACTTTGGCGCACAGTTGACCTGCATACCTAGTGCACAGTTGCAATGACTCATTAGCTACATTGGCGCAATGTTCACCTGCATACCTAGTGCCAGCAACAATGACTCGTTAGCTACTTTGGCGCACTGTTCACCTGCATATCTAATGCGCAGCTACAATGACTAGTTAGCTACTTTGGCGCACTGTTCACCTGCATACCTAGTGCACAGCTACATTGACTCGTTAGCTACTTTGGGCACTGTTCACCTGCATAGCTAGTGCGCAGCTACAATGACTCGTTAACTTCTTTGGCGCACTGTTCACCTGCATACCTAGTGCGCAGCTGCAATGACTCATTAGCTACTTTGGTGCACTGTTCACCTGCATACCTAGTGCGCAGCTGCAATGACTTGTTAGCTACTTTGGCGCACTGACACCTGCATACCTAATGCACAGCTACAATGACTCGTTAGCTACTTTGGGCACTGTTCACTTCCATAGCTAGTGCGCAGCTACAATGACTCGTTAGCTACTTTGGCGCACTGTTCACTTGCATACCTAGTGCGCAGCTGCAATGACTCGTTAGCTACTTTGGCGCACTGTTCACCTGCATACCTAGTGCGCAGCTGCAATGACTCGTTAGCTACTTTGGCACACTGTTCACCTGCATACCTAGTGTGCAGCTGCAATGACTCGTTAGCTACTTTGGCGCACTGTTCACCTGCATACCTAGTGCGCAGTTGCAATGACTCATTAGCTTCTTTGGCGCAATGTTCACCTGCATACCTAGTGCCAGCAACAATGACTCGTTAGCTACTTTGGCGCACTGTTCACCTGCATACCTAATGCGCAGCTACAATGACTCGTTAGCTTCTTTGGTGCACAGTTCGACTGCATACCTAGTGCACAGCTACAATGACTTGTTAGCTACTTTGGCGCACTGTTCACCTGCATACCTAGTGCGCAGCTGCAATGACTTGTTAGCTACTTTGGCGCACAGTTCACCTGCATACTAGTGCGCAGCTGCAATGACTCGTTAGCTACTTTGGGCACTGTTCACCTGCTTAGCTAGTGCGCAGCTACAATGACTTGTTAACTACTTTGGCGCACTTTTCACCTGCATACCTAGTGCGCAGCTGCAATGACTCGTTACCTACTTTGGGGCACTGTTCACCTGCATACCTAGTGCGCAGCTACAATGACTCATTAGCTACTTTGGCGCACTGTTCACCTGAATTCCTAGTGCGCAGCTACAATGACTCGTTAGCTACTTTGGGCACTGTTCACCTGCACAGCTAGTGCGCAGCTACAATGACTCGTTAGCTACTTTGGTGCACTGTTCACCTGCATACCTAGTGCGCAGCTGCAATGACTTGTTAGCTACTTTGGCACACTGTTCACCTGCATACCTAGTGCACAGCTACAATGACTCGTTAGCTACTTTGGGCACTGTTCACCTGCATACCTAATGCGCAGCTGCAATGACTCGTTAGCTACTTTGGCGCACTATTCACCTGCATACCTAGTTCTCAGCTGCAATGACTCGTTATTTACTTTGGCACACTGTTCACCTGCATACCTAGTGCACAGCTGCAATGACTCGTTAGCTACTTTGGCGCACTGTTCACCTGCATACCTAGTGCGCAGCTGCAATGACTCGTTAGCTACTTTGGTGCACTGTTCACCTGCATACCTAGTGCGCAGCTACAATGACTCATTAGCTACTTTGGGCACTGTTCACCTGCATACCTAATGCGCAGCTGCAATGACTCGTTAGCTACTTTGGCGCACTATTCACCTGCATACCTAGTTCTCAGCTGCAATGACTCGTTAGTTACTTTGGCACACTGTTCACCTGCATACCTAGTGCACAGCTGCAATGACTCGTTAGCTACTTTGGCGCACTGTTCACCTGCATACCTAGTGCGCAGCTGCAATGACTCGTTAGCTACTTCTGTGCACTGTTCTCCAGCATACCTAGTGCGCAGCTGCAATGGCTCGTTAGCTACTTTGGCGCACTGTTCACCTGCATACCTAGTGCGCAGCTGCAATGACTCGTTAGCTACTTTGGCGCACTGTTCACCTGCATACCTAGTGCACAGCTGCAATGACTCGTTAGCTACTTCGGTACACTGTTCACCTGCATAGCTAGTGTGCAGCTGCAATGACTACTTAGCTACTTTGGCACACTGTTCAACTGTATAACTAGTGCGCAGCTGCAATGACTCGTTAGCTACTTTTGCGCACTGTTCACCTGCATACCTAGTGCGCAGCTCCAATGACTCGTTAGCTACTTTGGCGCACTATTCACCTGCATACCTAGTTCGCAGCTGCAATGGCTCGTTAGCTACTTTGGCGCACTGTTCACCTGCATATCTATTGCGCAGCTACAATGACTTGTTAGCTTCTTTGGTGCACTTTTCACCTGCATACCTGGTGCACAGCTGCAATGACTCGTTAGCTACTTGGGCGCACTGTTCACCTGCTTACATGGTGTGCAGCTACAAAGGCTACTTTGGTGCACTGTTCACCTGCATACCTAATGCGCAGCTGCAATGACTCGTTAGCTACTTTGGCGCACTATTCACCTGCATACCTGGTGCGCAGCCGCAATGACTCATTAGCTACTTTAGCGCACTGTTCACCTGCATACCTAGTGTGCAGCTGCAATGACTCGTTAGCTACTTTGGCGCACTGTTCACCTGCATACCTAGTGCGCAGCTGCAATGACTCGTTAGCTACTTTGGCACACTGTTCACCTGCATAACTAGTGCAGAGCTGCAATGACCTGTTAGCTACTATGGCGCACTGTTCACATGCATACCTAGTGCGCAGCTGCAATGACTCGTTAGCTACTTTGGCGCACTGTTCACCTGCATACCTTGTGCGCAGCTGCAATGACTCGTTAGCTACTTTGGCACACTGTTCACCTGCATAACTAGTGCAGAGCTGCAATGACCTGTTAGCGACTATGGCACACTGTTCACCTGCATAGCTAGTGTGCAGCTGCAATGACCTGTTAGCTACTATGGCACACTGTTCACCTGCATACCTAGTGCACAGCTGCACTGACTCGTTAGCTACTTTGGCACACTCTTCAACTGTATAACTAGTGTGCAGCTGCAATGACTCGTTAGGTACTTTGCCCAATGTTCACCTGCATACCTATTGCACAGCTGCAATGACTCGTTAGCTACTTTGGCGCACTGTTCACCTGCATACCTAGTGCGCAGCTGCAATGACTCGTTAGCTACTTTGGCGCACTGTTCACCTGCATACCTAGTACGCAGCTGCAATGACTCATTAGCTACTTTGGCGCAATGTTCACCTGCATACCTAGTTTGCAGCAACAATGACTCGTTAGTTAATTTGGCGCACTGTTCACCTGCATACCTAATGCACAGCTACAATGACTCGTTAGCTACTTTGGGCACTGTTCACTTGCATAGCTAGTGCGCAGCAACAATGACTCGTTAGCTACTTTGGCGCACTGTCCCACCTGCATACCTAGTGCGCAGCTGCAATGACTCGTTAGCTACTTTGGTGCACTGTTCACCTGCATAACTAGTGCGAAGCTGCAATGACTCGTTGGCTACTTTGGCGCACTGTTCACCTGCATACCTAGTGCGCAGCTGCAATGACTCGTTAGCTACTTTGGCGCACAGTTCACCTGCATACCTAGTGCGCAGCTGCAATGACTCGTTAGCTACTTTGGGCACTGTTCACCTGCATAGCTAGTGCGAAGCTACAATGACTCGTTAGCAACTTTGGGCACTGTTCACCTGCACAGCTAGTGCGCAGCTCCAATGACTCTTTAGCTACTTTGTGGCACTGTTCACCTGCATACCTAATGCGCAGCTGCAATGACTCATTACCTACTTTGGTGCACTGTTCACCTGCATACCTAGTGCGCAGCTGCAATGACTTGTTAGCTACTTTGGCGCACTGTTCACCTACATACGTAGTGCGCAGCTGCAATGACTCGTTAGCTACTTTGGCACACTGTTCACCTGCATACCTAGTGCGCAGCTGCAATGACTCATTAGCTACACTGGCGCACTGTTCACCTGCATACCTAATGCACAGCTACAATGACTCGTTAGCTACTTTGGCGCTCTGTTCACCTGCATACCTAGTGCGCAGCTACAATGACTTGTTAGCTACTTTAGCGCACTGTTCACCTGCATGCCTAGTGCGCAGCTACAATGACTGGTTAGCTACTTTGGTGCACCGTTCACCTGAATACCTAGTGCGCAGCTACAATGACTCGTTAGCAACTTTGGGCACTGTTCACCTGCACAGCTAGTGCGCAGCTCCAATGACTCTTTAGCTACTTTGGTGCACTGTTCACCTGCATACCTAGTGCTCAACTGCAATGACTTGTTAGCTACTTTGGCACACTGTTCACCTGTATACCTAGTGCACAGCTGCAATGACTCTTTAGCTACATTGGCCCACTGCGCACCTGCATACCAAGTGCGCAGCTACAATGACTCGTTAGCTACTTTGGTGCACTGTTCACCTGCATACCTAGTGCTCAGCTACAATGACTCATTAGCTACTTTGTTGCACTGTTCACCTGCATACCTAGTGTGCAGCTACAATGACTAGTTAGCTACGTTGGGCACTGTTCACATGCATACCTAGTGTGCAGCTACAATGGCTACTTTGGTGCACTATTCACCTGCATACCTAGTGCGCAGCTACAATGACTCGTTAGCTACTTTGGCGCACTGTTCACCTGCATACCTAGTTCTCAGCTGCAATGACTCGTTAGTTACTTTGGCACACTGTTCACCTGCATACCTAGTGCGCAGCTGCAATGACTCGTTAGCTACTTTGGCGCACTGTTCACCTGCATACCTAGTGCGCAGCTGCAATGACTCGTTAGCTACTTCTGTGCACTTTTCTCCTGCATACCTAGTACGCAGCTGCAATGGCTCGTTAGCTACTTTGTTGCACTGTTCACCTGCATACCTAGTGAGCAGCTGCAAGGACTCGTTAGCTACTTTGGCGCACTGTTCACCTGCATACCTAGTGCACAGCTGCAATAATTCGTTAGCTACTTTGGTGCACTGTTCACCTGCATAGCTAGTGTGCAGCTGCAATGACTCCTTAGCTACTTTGGCGCACTGTTCACCTGCATACCTAGTGTGCAGCTACAATGACTCATTAGCTACTTTGCCACAAACTTCGCCTGCACACCTAGTGTGCAACTACATGACTCATTAACTACTTTGGGCATGGTTCACCTGCATACCTTGTGCGCAGCTGCAATGACTCGTTAGCTACTTTGGCGCACTGTTCACCTGCATACCTAGTGCGCAGCTGCAATGACTTGTTAGCTACTTTGGGCACTGTTCACCTGCATAGCTAGTGCGCAGCTACAATGACTCGTTAACTACTTTGTGGCACTGTTCACCTGCATACCTAATGCGCAGCTGCAATGACTCATTAGCTACTTTGGTGCACTGTTCACCTGCATACCTAGTGCGCAGCTGCAATGACTTGTTAGCTACTTTGGTGCACTGTTCACCTACATACGTAGTGCGCAGCTGCAATGACTCGTTAGCTACTTTGGCACACTGTTCACCTGCATACCTAGTGCGCAGCTGCAATGACTTATTAGCTACACTGGCGCACTGTTCACCTGCATACCTAATGCACAGCTACAATGACTCGTTAGCTACTTTGGCGCTCTGTTCACCTGCATACCTAGTGCGCATCTACAATGACTTGTTAGCTACTTTAGAGCACTGTTCACCTGCATGCCTAGTGCGCAGCTACAATGACTGGTTAGCTACTTTGGTGCACCGTTCACCTGAATACCTAGTGCGCAGCTACAATGACTCGTTAGCAACTTTGGGCACTGTTCACCTGCACAGCTAGTGCGCAGCTCCAATGACTCGTTAGCTACTTTGGTGCACTGTTCACCTGCATACCTAGTGCGCAGCTACAATGACTCATTAGCTACTTTGTTGCACTGTTCACCTGCATACCTAGTGTGCAGCTACAATGACTAGTTAGCTACGTTGGGCACTGTTCACATGCATACCTAGTGTGCAGCTACAATGGCTACTTTGGTGCACTATTCACCTGCATACCTAGTGCGCAGCTACAATGACTCGTTAGCTACTTTGGCGCACTGTTCACCTGCATACCTAGTTCTCAGCTGCAATGACTCGTTAGTTACTTTGGCACACTGTTCACCTGCATACCTAGTGCGCAGCTGCAATGACTCGTTAGCTACTTTGGCGCACTGTTCACCAGCATACCTAGTGCGCAGCTGCAATGACTCGTTAGCTACTTCTGTGCACTTTTCTCCTGCATACCTAGTACGCAGCTGCAATGGCTCGTTAGCTACTTTGTTGCACTGTTCACCTGCATACCTAGTGCGCAGCTGCAATGACTCGTTAGCTACTTTGGCGCACTGTTCACCTGCATACCTAGTGCACAGCTGCAATGACTCGTTAGCTACTTTGGTGCACTGTTTGTGATGCTGGAAATGCATCTGAGGGACAGGGCCTCTGAATCCTTGTCCTTTTTCTGTTTTTACCGGGTGTTCTGTTATGTTTTCTGCCCTGGAGTCCATGTGGGACTCCTGGCAGTGCAGCTCTCTCTTTTGGTTTGGTGAACAGACCCATGGGATACCCTTATGGCACCCATGGGTGGGGGTACAACCCTGTGCCCCTAGTGTATGTTTTTGGGCACCTGTGGGTGACCCCAGAGCAGGGTATGGGCTGGTGGCAGCTCCATGCTGAAATTGACAGGTGCTCTGGGTGTCCTCCATTTTGGGACACCCTGGCCCTGCCATTGGGATCTGTTGATTCCTGATAGGAAACAAGATGGCCCCTGTGGCCTCTTGCTTTCTATGGCCTGTTATCTTGTTTTTCCCAAAGTCCGGGGAAGCCCTGTCTCTGTCCCTTCCCCCTGACTGGCTGTTGGGTGGAAGTTCCATGTATGGTATTGTTGTGAAGGCCCAGCTATACTGACTGGAGCCTTCCCAGTGACTGTATGTTGTGGGTACCTCCTGTGGGTGGGACCTGGGTGAATGGAGTGTGTGACCAATATACACTTCTTTTTGTGGTTGTCTGGTTTCTGGCATGAGAGACAAAGACTGAGACAGCCCTGCCCAAAACTGGCCTGAATGCAGTGTGTAGTGTTGAATGGCTGGGTACTTGTCCCAATCCACATTCCTTGTTGTGAGTGTCTGGAAGGGAGGAGTGTGGCCTGAATGCACTGTGTGCCTGATTGGCTGACTGACTGCATGAATGCCCTGCAGTATGATTGGCTGCTGAGTGTGTGCCAGCAGCGTGGATGAGAGAGAGGATAGTATATCTGGGGACCTCTCACCACTGGAAAAGTGTTCAGAAGGGACCTTTGGTTGAGAAGCGACCATTGTGCTCCTAAAGCAGCCAGGGAGCTGAGTCTCCACTCTACGAGTAACTGGAACTGCTGATCCTCGACGTCCAGCTGGAAGAAGAAGACTTGCTGTGGCATTTGCTTCGACCGATCCGAAGGCTGACAAATTCGTCGAGGGCTGACCCGAGAGAGGACCTGGTAAGGCGCCCTCTTCCCGTGCTCCGAGGGACCATCGAGCACCGCTCCATCTTCGCCGAAGCGCCCTGGAAGACAGACCCTCGAAAGGCTGTCGACCCGAGACGGGACCGCCGAGGAGATAGAAGTGAAGCACCCGGACATCGACGCCGTCGAAGTCCATTGCCGTCGACCAGGGTTCGCAGGTTTGTGGAACCGCTGGAGGCCCGTCGAAGTTGTGTTGCCCAGCCGTGGGAACCACTTGACGCCGTGCCGCCGACGACCGGAGCCGTCCGCTCCTTTGCCTAAGAACATTCAATCGAAGGACTCTCTCGACCGCATCGTCGACCTCCTATCCTGCCGGAGAAAGTCGAGGACGACCAACGCGCCGAGGAGAAACCTGCCGGTGGGTTTCCCGCCACCCGACGACCTCAAAGACTCGGACGACTCGACGCCCTTGCTGGGCTCCCGTCTCTACAATCTTTGCGGTCCAGAACTATTGTCATCGAGGTGCCCCGCACACCTCCGCCTTGCAGGATGCCGACGCCCCGACGCCGACGAGCACCGCTCGGACGAAGCTGCCGCCTCTTCGACATCGTTCTACCTCGTTTGTCGACGGACGTTCGACGCCCCATGCCTCCCGCTTGAAAGGGAAGGCATTCAAGAAGGGCCGTCGATTCCCCGTCGCCGAACAGCGAGTCCCTCGACGTTTGTCGACGCCTTTTCGAGGAACTCGACTCCACCAGGTACATTGGGGGGGTAAAAACATTATAGGAGAAAATAAGACTTGCAGAGCAATATATGGACTGGGCTTGTGCTATATCTTTCTTTACAGGTTGCCCAGGTGGGGGGATCTCCACACAGAACTGTGCCTAGTGGTAGGGGTCAGTATTCTGCCTATTGCTCAACCATCTTATTTTCTCTCCTCTCTCTATTGCTGGTTTCACTCTATTGGTCTGTGTGACATTGTACAGTATTGTTCATGCACTTCAATGAGATATAGGGTGGTACCACTTTAGGATTGTAAATATTTGTCATTGTAGATTTTGCCGGAGTACAAAGTGAGTTATCATGATGAATGTACATAACCTTAACTATTGATTATATAAAGACTGTGTTCTAACCAATACAGAGTGTGGATATTCCTTTGTGGGGGCTTGGGGATACACTGTACTTAAGAACCAGCCTGCATCACCTCCTGAGAAGCTAGGCCTTGATTGCTCGACCATTGCTACCGAATAGAGAATCTTGGCTGGGGTCTCCTGTGCCTCTCCTCCACCATATAGGGAGTGGGAGTACAGACACCCCCCACCGGTCGTTGAGGCCCGTTCTCTCACACTGGTGGCAAGCCGTGGGATGCTTATGGTTTTAAGAATCAGTGTATAACCGTGCCACTTACAAAGGATATTTGCCCTTTATTGAATTAAGGTTTAGTTGTGTACAAGGTAACTGCATTACAAACAATGGAGTCTATTGCGAATGGCAAATTAACTCGGATGAGCTTGGAGGCTCTCCAGAGTGCTTGTGAAGCTAGGGAGTTAGACTTTGTGGATAAGTCTAGGGCTGAGCTGATAGCTGCCCTGGTGGACTACCAGACTGATAGTGAAACTCTTGATGAGGGGGGGAATGCAACCAATGAGGACTCTGCCCCTGGGGTTTCTGCTGAATCTGTTTCTGGGAATGCCGCCATTCCTGCTGCCTCTGTTCCAAACTCCAGCAATTCCTTAGAGCTTGAGTTATTAAGGATGAAATTGGCCTTTGAATGCCGCAAGTTGGAAATAGATGCTGAGCTTAAGAAAGAGGAGTTGGCTCAACAAGTGGAGCTCAAGAATAGGGATCTTGAACTCAAAAATAAGGACCTTGAACTCAAGAGCCAGGACACTGAATGTCAGAGGATCCAGCTAGAGAAAGCTAGAGTGGAGACTTCAGCTAGAACCAGTGAGAGTGTCAGGTCCCCAGCCACCAAGTTTATGAAAGATTTGGTTGGTGTATTTGTGGAGGGTTCGGATATCCTCCAATGGATTGAAGCGTTTGAAATGGCTTGTGAAATTCATGATGTGGATAAAAGAGATTGGGCGAAGTGTTTGTTAAGCAGAGTGCCTCAAACTGGGTATGACTGTATTCTGAAGCTGAGTGTGGAAGAAAGGGGTCAGTACGAGTGTATGAAGTCTGCTTTGATTGCCAAGTTCCTTAGAAGGTTCAGGGATTTTAAGAAAAAGGAGAATATGTCTTGGGTTGACTGGGTGAGTGCTGCGCACATGAACATGATGGGGTGGATCGATGGATACAAGGTTAAGACTTTTGTTGAATTGTCCCACCTCTTGTTTTTTGAGCATTTCTCTGAAGCCTGTTCACCAGAGCTGCGTCAGTATGTGGCTGACCAGAACATTTTGGACCCCTTTAAGCTGGCTAGGTTGGCTGACAAGTGGGTCTCCCACCGGGTGTCCCCTAAGGACTCCAGTGGGAAGGACAAGGATAAAGAGAAGGGGGCCTCTCAGAAAGCTGAGAAGTCCCCCAAGCAGTCACAGTCGGGTAAACCAAAACCTTCCTCTCCTAAGACCCAAAAATCTAGTGGGGATAAATCATCTGGGGGTGGGAATAAGAGTAGTGGTCCACCTGCTGCAAAGCAGGCTCCCAGTGGTCCCAGTACCGTACCCCGCACTCCTGGCGCTTGTTGGGACTGTGGAGCTCTGGATAACAAAAGGGGTGACCCCAAGTGTAAAGGTAAGGCACTTGGAGTACAGGCTATCAGCCCGACCTACCCTTACCCCGTGTCTGAGCTGGAGGCCACTGTCCTCCCCTCCTCTGCCGGGATCACATTTGGTGCTCCGGTGGAGATTTCCTTAGTGTCCCTTGGGGCCTGGGACCAGTACGCGGAAGTACTGGCGACTATCCCACAGAACACCCGTAGGTTTTTGAGAAGTGTCCTCTTGAATGGCCAGCCTTCTACTGGTTTTAGAGACACTGGGGCAAGCATGACAGTGGTGGACAGGACCCTGCTCAGGCCAGAGGACTATGAAGGTGCTCCTCTGCAAACCACCAGGTTAGCTGGTGGGCCTCCCAAATTATCCCCTGTAGCCTTAGTCACACTCATGATTGGAGACAAGACAGCGAAGCTTCCTGTCCTGGTTCAGGACAATGTCCCTGCTAACATTTTGTTAGGGAATGATCTAGTAGAGTTGGGGTTGATCTCGGATGGTCTTCCCATGACTGCTGCTGCGGTCACTAGGTCACAGGTGACACCGGGTCTGGCTGTGGGTCAGGTACCCAAGCCAAAGGCGAGGCCTAAGGCAAGAAGGAGGAAGACCAAGAAGGCCACCTCTGTGAAGGGAGCACCTTCTCTTCCTGCTGCACCCATTGGGATCCATGCTCCGGACGGACTGGGTCCAGTGGAAAACCCCAACTCAACTCCTTTGGGAGAAGAGGCAGAAGACTCTCCTGTGGGAGAGGTTCTCAACCCGGAGGATCATCCCGACCTTCAATGCTTGTTAGCTGAAGGGGGACCCTCCCGGGCAGACTTCTGTAAGGGACAGAGAGAGTGCCACTCTCTCGAGGGACTGAGGAAACAGGCCCTGGCCCAGGCACAAGGAGAGGTGCCTAGGAATTTCCGGATTTATTGGGAGGGTGAGCTCCTTGTTAGTGAGCCCACTAAGCCTGAACCTGGTGCCCGCAAGAGGTTGGTGGTACCCCAGGTTTACAGGCCCTTCCTACTGCAGTTGGCGCATGAGGTGCCCTTGGCTGGTCATCTTGGGACCAAGAAGACTAAGCAGAGGCTCTCTGCCCATTTCTACTGGCCACGGATGGGAGTAGAGGTGGAGTCCCACTGCAGGACCTGCCCAACTTGTCAGTTGTCTGGCAAGACTGGAGGCAGGGTCATTGCCCCACTGCAGCCGTTGCCAGTGGTTGGCACCCCATTTGAGAGGGTGGGCATCGACATCGTCGGTCCCCTTGACCCTCCCACTTCAGGTGGACATCGGTTCATCCTGGTCTTGGTAGATCATGCCACCAGGTATCCTGAGGCGATACCCCTTCGGACGGTTACGGCCAAGGTGGTTGCCCGGGCTCTCCTGGGCATTTTCACCCGTGTTGGATTCCCCAAGGAGGTTGTCTCTGACAGAGGATCCAACTTCATGTCGAGTTACATGAAAACCATGTGGAAAGAGTGCGGGGTAACCTACAAGTTCTCCACCTCTTACCACCCCCAGACCAATGGTCTGGTTGAGAGATTTAATAAAACTCTCAAGGGCATGCTAGGGGCTTTGGAAGAACCCCTAAGGAGGAAATGGGATCTCCTCCTGCCATGCCTGCTGTTTGCTTACAGGGAGGTACCTCAAGAGGGTGTTGGTTTCAGCCCCTTTGAGTTACTCTTTGGACATCCCGTAAGGGGGCCCCTCGCCTTGATCAGAGAAGGCTTGGAAGCCACCCCTCCGGGTCCCGCCAAGCAAGTGGGGGACTATGTGTTAGGCCTCAGACGGAGGATGACACAGATGATGGGTCAGGCAACAGCAAATCTCAAGGCCAGCCAGGAATTGAATAAGTACTGGCATGACCTTAAAGCCTCGCAAGTGGATTGGACTCCGGGACAGGAAATCCTTGTGATGGAGCCTACCAAGCCTAGGGCTTTGGCAGACAAGTGGACTGGACCCTTCAGGATCATCTCCAAGATGGGCGAAGTCAACTATCTGGTTGACATGGGAGCCCCTGGGGTAGCTCCTCAGCTATTCCATGTCAACAGGCTCAAGCCTTTCCACAGGCGAGCGGAAGTCTCATGTCTCTTGCTAGCTTCTGGGCAAGAAGAGGATGAGAGTGAGCCCCTTCCTGACTTGCTGCATAGCAACCCTCAGGATGGCTCAGTGGAGGGAGTACATCTCTCTCCAGATTTGACAACAGAGCAACAGAGGGCCTGTAGGGCTTTGCTCCAACAGTATGCCTCTCTGTTTTCACTGAAGCCAGGCCTTACACCGTGGTGTAAGCACGAAATTGACACTAGTGACAGTGTACCTGTCAAAAGCAGGTGCTACCGTATGTCAGATACCGTCAAGAACCACATCCAGGCTGAGGTCGCCAAGATGTTGGATCTGGGTGTTATTGAGCCCTCAACCAGTCCCTGGTCCAGTCCAGTGGTCCTTGTCCCCAAGGCAAGTTCCCAGGCGGGTACCAAGGATTGGAGGTTCTGTGTGGACTACCGAGGAGTCAATGCCGTCACCAAGACTGACGCGCACCCATTGCCCAGGGCTGATGAGCTCGTGGACACCATCGGTGCTGCCAAGTTTGTGAGCACCTTTGACCTTACCTCAGGCTATTGGCAAATAGCTCTGACGGACCATGCCAAGGAAAAGACGGCCTTCTCAACACCTGAGGGACTCTACCAGTTTAGGGTCATGCCTTTTGGGTTGAAGAATGCCCCTGCCACCTTCCAGAGATTGGTCAATCATGCGCTCAGTGGGCTGGAAGCCTTTTGTGTGGCTTACTTAGACGACATTGCCGTCTACAGTTCCACCTGGGAAGAGCATTTGACACATTTGGATAAGGTGTTGCAGGCCTTGAAAAGGGCTAACCTCACTATCAAGGCTACCAAGTGCCAGATAGCTCAGGGGAAAGTTACCTATCTTGGTCATGAGGTAGGAGGGGGTCAAATCCAACCTCTCTCCAGTAAAGTACAGGATGTACAGAACTGGGAGACTCCCACTACTCAAACCCAGGTGAGGGCCTTTGTGGGTCTCACTGGGTACTATCGCAATTTCATGGCAGACTATGGGACCATAGCTGCGCCTCTGACAGCTCTAACGTCACCCAAGCAGCCTAGGAAGGTTAATTGGACCGAAGACTGTCAGAGGGCCTTTGATGGCTTGAAAGAAAGTCTGTGTAGGGCACCTGTGTTGAGTGCGCCTGACTACAGCCGACCCTTTATCGTCCAGACGGATGCCTGCGACACCGGAATTGGAGCTGTCTTGTCCCAGTTAGATGACAAAGGGAGAGAACACCCTATCATATTCATCAGTAGACAACTCAAGGGTAGAGAACGTAGGTGGGCTACTGTTGAAAAGGAGTGTTTTAGTATAGTTTGGAGCCTTAGGCGTTTTAGGCCCTACCTTACGGGGTCTACCTTCAAGGTCCAAACAGATCATAAGCCCCTGAAGTGGCTTATGCAGATGAAGGGTGAGAACCCGAAATTGCTCAGGTGGTCCATTAGCCTGCAAGGGCTAGACTTCACCATAGAGCACAGACCAGGGAGGAGTCACGATAATGCAGATGGCCTTTCCAGAAGGTATGTTGACCGTCTGGATGAGGGTGTCTATCCCGTGGGAGATTCGACACCCTCCACCTCAGTCTGGGGGGGGCGACTGTGATGCTGGAAATGCATCTGAGGGACAGGGCCTCTGAATCCTTGTCCTTTTTCTGTTTTTACCGGGTGTTCTGTTATGTTTTCTGCCCCGGAGTCCATGTGGGACTCCTGGCAGTGCAGCTCTCTCTTTTGGTTTGGTGAACAGACCCATGGGATACCCTTATGGCACCCATGGGTGGGGGTACAACCCTGTGCCCCTAGTGTATGTTTTTGGGCACCTGTGGGTGACCCCAGAGCAGGGTATGGGCTGGTGGCAGCTCCATGCTGAAATTGACAGGTGCTCTGGGTGTCCTCCATTTTGGGACACTCTGGCCCTGCCATTGGGATCTGTTGATTCCTGATAGGAAACAAGATGGCCCCTGTGGCCTCTTGCTTTCTATGGCCTGTTATCTTGTTTTTCCCAAAGTCCTGGGAAGCCCTGTCTCTGTCCCTTCCCCCTGACTGGCTGTTGGGTGGAAGTTCCATGTATGGTATTGTTGTGAAGGCCCAGCTAGACTGACTGGAGCCTTCCCAGTGACTGTATGTTGTGGGTACCTTCTGTGGGTGGGACCTGGGTGAATGGAGTGTGTGACCAATATACACTTCTTGTTGTGGTTGTCTGGTTTCTGGCATGAGAGACAAAGACTGAGACAGCCCTGCCCGAAACTGGCCTGAATGCAGTGTGTAGTGTTGAATGGCTGGGTACTTGTCCCAATCCACATTCCTTGTTGTGAGTGTCTGGAAGGGAGGAGTGTGGCCTGAATGCACTGTGTGCCTGATTGGCTGACTGACTGCATGAATGCCCTGCAGTATGATTGGCTGCTGAGTGTGTGCCAGCAGCGTGGATGAGAGAGAGGATAGTATATCTGGGGACCTCTCACCACTGGAAAAGTGTTCAGAAGGGACCTTTGGTTGAGAAGCGACCATTGTGCTCCTAAAGCAGCCAGGGAGCTGAGTCTCCACTCTACGAGTAACTGGAACTGCTGATCCTCGACGTCCAGCTGGAAGAAGAAGACTTGCTGTGGCATTTGCTTCGACCGATCCGAAGGCTGACGAATTCGTCGAGGGCTGACCCGAGAGAGGACCTGGTAAGGCGCCCTCTTCCCGTGCTCCGAGGGACCATCGAGTACTGCTCCATCTTCGCCGAAGCGCCCTGGAAGACAGACCCTCGAAAGGCTGTCGACCCGAGACGGGACCGCCGAGGAGATCGAAGTGAAGCACCCGGACATCGACGCCGTCGAAGTCCATTGCCGTCGACCAGGGTACGCAGGTTTGTGGAACCGCTGGAGGCCCGTCGAAGTTGTGTTGCCCAGCCGTGGGAACCACTTGACGCCGTGCCGCCGACGACCGGAGCCGTCCGCTTCTTTGCCTAAGAACATTCAATCGAAGGACTCTCTCGACCGCATCGTCGACCTCCTATCCTGCCAGAGAAAGTCGAGGACGACCAACGCGCCGAGGAGAAACCTGCCGGTGGGTTTCCCGCCACCCGACGACCTCAAAGACTTGGACGACTCGAAGCCCTTGCTGGGCTCCCGTCTCTACAATCTTTGCGGTCCAGAACTATTGTCATCGAGGTGCCCCGCACACCTCCGCCTTGCAGGACGCCGACGCCCCGAC
Source organism: Ambystoma mexicanum (assembly GCF_040938575.1). Classification (NCBI taxonomy): domain Eukaryota; kingdom Metazoa; phylum Chordata; class Amphibia; order Caudata; family Ambystomatidae; genus Ambystoma; species Ambystoma mexicanum. The sequence continues at coordinate 26,008,373 of NC_090932.1, read as the reverse complement.
GCCGACGAGCACCGCTCGGACGAAGCTGCCGCCTCTTCGACATCGTTCTACCTCGTTTGTCGACGGACGTTCGACGCCCCGTGCCTCCCGCTTGAAAGGGAAGGCATTCAAGAAGGGCCGTCGATTCCCCGTCGCCGAACAGCGAGTCCCTCGACGTTTGTCGACGCCTTTTTGAGGAACTCGACTCCACCAAGTACCTTTGGGGGGTAAAAACATTATAGGAGAAAATAAGACTTGCAGAGCAATATATGGACTGGGCTTGTGCTATATCTTTCTTTACAGGTTGCCCAGGTGGGGGGATCTCCACACAGAACTGTGCCTAGTGGTAGGGGTCAGTATTCTGCCTATTGCTCAACCATCTTATTTTCTCTCCTCTCTCTATTGCTGGTTTCACTCTATTGGTCTGTGTGACATTGTACAGTATTGTTCATGCACTTCAATGAGATCTAGGGTGGTACCACTTTAGGATTGTAAATATTTGTCATTGTAGATTTTGCCGGAGTACAAAGTGAGTTATCATGATGAATGTACATAACCTTAACTATTGATTATATAAAGACTGTGTTCTAACCAATACAGAGTGTGGATATTCCTTTGTGGGGGCTTGGGGATACACTGTACTTAAGAACCAGCCTGCATCACCTCCTGAGAAGCTAGGCCTTGATTGCTCGACCATTGCTACCGAATAGAGAATCTTGGCTGGGGTCTCCTGTGCCTCTCCTCCACCATATAGGGAGTGGGAGTACAGACACCCCACACCGGTCGTTGAGGCCCGTTCTCTCACACTGTTCACCTGCATAGCTAGCGTGCAGCTGCAATGACTCCTTAGCTACTTTGGCGCACTGTTCACCTGCATACCTAGTGTGCAGCTACAATGACTCATTAGCTACTTTGCCACAAACTTCGCCTGCACACCTAGTGTGCAACTACATGACTCATTAACTACTTTGGGCATGGTTCACCTGCATACCTTGTGCTTAACTTCAATGACTCGTTAGCTACTTTGGCGCACTGTTCACCTGCATACCTAGTGTGCAGCTGCAATGACTTGTTAGCTACTTTGGCGCACTGTTCACCTGCATACCTAGTGCGCAGCTGCAATGACTCGTTAGCTACTTTGGCGCACAGTTGACCTGCATACCTAGTGCGCAGCTGCAATGACTCGTTAGCTACTTTGGGCACTGTTCACCTGCATAGCTAGTGCGCAGCTACAATGACTCGTTAACTACTTTGTTGCATTGTACACCTGCATACCTAATGCGCAGCTGCAATGACTCATTTGCTAAATTGCTGTTCACCTGAATACCTTGTGCTTAACTTCAATGACTCGTTAGCTACTTTGGCGCACTGTTCACCTGCATACCTAGTGCGCAGCTGCAATGACTTGTTAGCTACTTTGGCGCACCGTTCACCTGCATACCTAGTATGCAGCTGCAATGACTCGTTAGCTACTTTGGCGCAATGTTCATCTGCATACCTAGTTCGCAGCAACAATGACTTGTTAGTTACTTTGGCACACTGTTCACCTGCATACCTAATGCACAGCTACAATGACTTGTTAGCTACTTTGGGCACTGTTCACCTGCATACCTAGTGTGCAGCTGCAATGACTTGTTAGCTACTTTGGCGCACTGTTCACCTGCATACCTAGTGCGCAGCTGCAATGACTCGTTAGCTACTTTGGCGCACAGTTGACCTGCATACCTAGTGCGCAGCTGCAATGACTCGTTAGCTACTTTGGGCACTGTTCACCTGCATAGCTAGTGCGCAGCTACAATGACTCGTTAACTACTTTGTTGCATTGTACACCTGCATACCTAATGCGCAGCTGCAATGACTCATTTGCTAAATTGCTGTTCACCTGAATACCTTGTGCTTAACTTCAATGACTCGTTAGCTACTTTGGCGCACTGTTCACCTGCATACCTAGTGCGCAGCTGCAATGACTTGTTAGCTACTTTGGCGCACCGTTCACCTGCATACCTAGTATGCAGCTGCAATGACTCGTTAGCTACTTTGGCGCAATGTTCATCTGCATACCTAGTTCGCAGCAACAATGACTTGTTAGTTACTTTGGCACACTGTTCACCTGCATACCTAATGCACAGCTACAATGACTTGTTAGCTACTTTGGGCACTGTTCACTTGCATAGCTAGTGCGCACGACAGTGACCCGTTAGCTACTTTGACGCACTGTTCACCTGCATACCTAGTGCGCAGCTGCAATGACTCGTTAGCTACTTTGGTGCACTGTTCACCTGCATACCTAGTGCGCAGCTGCAATGACTCGTTAGCTACTTTGGCGCACAGTTCACCTGCATACCTAGTGCGCAGCTGCAATGACTCGTTAGCTACTTTGGGCACTGTTCACCTGCATAGCTAGTGCGCAGCTACAATGACTCGTTAACTACTTTGTTTCATTGTACACCTGCATACCTAATGCGCAGCTGCAATGACTCATTTGCTACTTTGGTGCACTGTTCACCTGCATACCTAGTGCGCAGCTGCAATGACTTGTTAGCTACTTTGGCGCACTGTTCACCTGCATACCTAGTGTGCAGCTGCAATGACTCGTTAGCTACTTTGGTGCACTGTTCTCCTGCATACCTAGTGCGCAGCTGCAATGACTTGTTAGCTACTTTAGCGCACTGTTCACCTGCATACCTAGTGCGCAGCTACAATGACTCGTTAGCTACTTTGGTGCACTGTTCACCTGAATACCTAGTGCGCAGCTACAATGACTCGTTAGCAACTTTGGGCACTGTTCACCTGCACAGCTAGTGCGCAGCTCCAATGACTCGTTAGCTACTTTGGTGCACTGTTCACCTGCATACCTAGTGCGCAGCTGCAATGACTTGTTAGCTACTTTGGCACACTGTTCACCTGCATGCCTAGTGCGCAGCTGCAATGACTCTTTAGCTACATTGGCCCACTGCGCACCTGCATACCTAGTGCGCAGCTACAATGACTCGTTAGCTACTTTGGTGCACTGTTCACCTGCTTACCTAGTGCGCAGCTACAATGACTCATTAGCTACTTTGTTGCACTGTTCACCTGCATACCTAGTGTGCAGCTACAATGACTCGTTAGCTACGTTGGGCACTGTTGACATGCATACCTAGTGTGCAGCTACAATGGCTCCTTTGGTGCACTATTCACCTGCGTACCTAGTGCGCAGCTACAATGACTCGTTAGCTACTTTGGCGCACTGTTCACCTGCATACCTAGTTCTCAGCTGCAATGACTCGTTAGTTACTTTGGCACACTGTTCACCTGCATACCTAGTGCGCAGCTGCAATGACTCGTTAGCTACTTTGGCGCACTGTTCACCTGCATACCTAGTGCACAGCTGCAATGACTCGTTAGCTACTTCTGTGCACTTTTCTCCTGCATACCTAGTGCGCAGCTGCAATGGCTCGTTAGCTACTTTGGTGCACTGTTCACCTGCATGCCTAGTGCGCAGCTGCAATGACTCGTTAGCTACTTTGGCGCACTGTTCACCTGCATACCTAGTGCACAGCTGCAATGACTCATTAGCTACTTTGGTGCACTGTTCACCTGCATAGCTAGTGTGCAGCTGCAATGACTCGTTAGCTACTTTGGCACACTGTTCACCTGCATACCTAATGCACAGCTACAATGACTCGTTAGCTACTTTGGGCACTGTTCACCTGCATACCTAGTGCGCAGCTGCAATGACTCGTTACCTACTTTGGCGCACTGTTCACCTGAATACCTAGTGCGCAGCTACAATGACTCGTTAGCTACTTTGGGCACTGTTCACCTGCACACCTAGTGCGCAGCTACAATGACTCGTTAGCTACTTTGGTTCACTGTTCACCTGCATACCTAGTGCGCAGCTGCAATGACTTGTTAGCTACTTTGGCACACTGTTCACCCGCATACCTAGTGCACAGCTGCCATGACTCTTTAGCTACATTGGCACACTGCTCACCTGCATACCTAGTGCGCAGCTACAATGACTCGTTAGCTACTTTGGTGCACAGTTCGACTGCATACCTAGTGCACAGCTACAATGACTTTTTAGCTACTTTGGCGCACTTTTCACCTGCATACCTAGTGCGCAGCTGCAATGACTCGTTAGCTACTTTGGCGCACAGTTCACCTGCATACCTAGTGCGCAGCTGCAATGACTCGTTAGCTACTTTGGGCACTGTTCACCTGCATAGCTAGTGCGCAGCTACAATGACTCATTAGCTACTTTGTTGCACTGTTCACCTGCATACCTAGTGTGCAGCTACAATGACTCGTTAGCTACTTTAGGCACTGTTCACCTGCATACCTAGAGTGCAGCTACAATGGCTACTTTGGTGCACTATTCACCTGCATACCTAGTGCGCAGCTACAATGACTCGTTAGCTACTTTGGCACACTGTTCACCTGCATACCTAATGCGCAGCTGCAATGACTCGTTAGCTACTTTGGCGCACTATTCACCTGCATACCTAGTTCTCAGCTGCAATGACTCGTTAGTTACTTTGGCACACTGTTCACCTGCATACCTAGTGTGCAGCTGCAATGACTCGTTAGCTACTTTGGTGCACTGTTCACCTGCATACCTAGTGTGCAGCTGCAATGACTCGTTAGCTACTTCTGTGCACTGTTCTCCTGCATACCTAGTGCGCAGCTGCAATGGCTCGTTAGCTACTTTGGCGCACTGTTCACCTGCGTACCTAGTGCAAAGCTGCAATGACTCGTTAGCTACTTTGGCGCACTGTTCACCTGCATACCTAGTGTGATGCTGGAAATGCATCTGAGGGACAGGGCCTCTGAATCCTTGTCCTTTTTCTGTTTTTACCGTGTGTTCTGTTATGTTTTCTGCCCCGGAGTCCATGTGGGACTCCTGGCAGTGCAGCTCTCTCTTTTGGTTTGGTGAACAGACCCATGGGATACCCTTATGGCACCCATGGGTGGGGGTACAACCCTGTGCCCCTAGTGTATGTTTTTGGGCACCTGTGGGTGACCCCAGAGCAGGGTATGGGCTGGTGGCAGCTCCATGCTGAATTTGACAGGTGCTCTGGGTGTCCTCCATTTTGGGACACCCTGGCCCTGCCATTGGGATCTGTTGATTCCTGATAGGAAACAAGATGGCCCCTGTGGCCTCTTGCTTTCTATGGCCTGTTATCTTGTTTTTCCCAAAGTCCTGGGAAGCCCTGTCTCTGTCGCTTCCCCCTGACTGGCTGTTGGGTGGAAGTTCCATGTATGGTATTGTTGTGAAGGCCCAGCTAGACTGGCTGGAGCCTTCCCAGTGACTGTATGTTGTGGGTACCTCCTGTGGGTAGGACCTGGGTGAATGGAGTGTGTGACCAATATACACTTCTTGTTGTGGTTGTCTGGTTTCTGGCATGAGAGACAAAGACTGAGACAGCCCTGCCCGAAACTGGCTTGAATGCAGTGTGTAGTGTTGAATGGCTGGGTACTTGTCCCAATCCACATTCCTTGTTGTGAGTGTCTGGAAGGGAGGAGTGTGGCCTGAATGCACTGTGTGCCTGATTGGCTGACTGACTGCATGAATGCCCTGCAGTATGATTGGCTGCTGAGTGTGTGCCAGCAGCGTGGATGAGAGAGAGGATAGTATATCTGGGGACCTCTCACCACTGGAAAAGTGTTCAGAAGGGACCTTTGGTTGAGAAGCGACCATTGTGCTCCTAAAGCAGCCAGGGAGCTGAGTCTCCACTCTACGAGTAACTGGAACTGCTGATCCTCGACGTCCAGCTGGAAGAAGAAGACTTGCTGTGGCATTTGCTTCGACCGATCCGAAGGCTGACGAATTCGTCGAGGGCTGACCCGAGAGAGGACCTGGTAAGGCGCCCTCTTCCCGTGCTCCGAGGGACCATCGAGCATCGCTCCATCTTCGCCGAAGCGCCCTGGAAGACAGACCCTCGAAAGGCTGTCGACCCGAGACGGGACCGCCGAGGAGATCGAAGTGAAGCACCCGGACATCGACGCCGTCGAAGTCCATTGCCGTCGACCAGGGTTCGCAGGTTTGTGGAACCGCTGGAGGCCCGTCGAAGTTGTGTTGCCCAGCCGTGGGAACCACTTGACGCCGTGCCGCCGACGACCGGAGCCGTCCGCTCCTTTGCCTAAGAACATTCAATCGAAGGACTCTCTCGACCGCTTCGTCGACCACTTATCCTGCCGGAGGAAGTCGAGGACGACCAACGCGCCGAGGAGAAACCTGCCGGTGGGTTTCCCGCCACCCGACGACCTCAAAGACTCGGACGACTCGACGCCCTTGCTGGGCTCCCGTCTCTACAATCTTTGCGGTCCAGAACTATTGTCATCGAGGTGCCCCGCACACCTCCGCCTAGCAGGACGCCGACGCCCCGACGCCGACGAGCACCGCTCGGACGAAGCTGCCGCCTCTTCGACATCGTTCTACCTCGTTTGTCGACGGTCGTTCGACGCCCCGTGCCTCCCGCTTGAAAGGGAAGGCATTCAAGAAGGGCCGTCGATTCCCCGTCGCCGAACAGCGAGTCCCTCGACGTTTGTCGACGCCTTTTCGAGGATCTCGACTCCACCAGGTACATTGGGGGGGTAAAAACATTATAGGAGAAAATAAGACTTGCAGAGCAATATATGGACTGGGCTTGTGCTATATCTTTCTTTACAGGTTGCCCAGGTGGGGGGATCTCCACACAGAACTGTGCCTAGTGGTAGGGGTCAGTATTCTGCCTATTGCTCAACCATCTTATTTTCCCTCCTCTCTCTATTGCTGGTTTCACTCTATTGGTCTGTGTGACATTGTACAGTATTGTTCATGCACTTCAATGAGATCTAGGGTGGTACCACTTTAGGATTGTAAATATTTGTCATTGTAGATTTTGCCGGATTACAAAGTGAGTTATCATGATGAATGTACATAACCTTAACTATTGATTATATAAAGACTGTGTTCTAACCAATACAGAGTGTGGATATTCCTTTGTGGGGGCTTGGGGATACACTGTACTTAAGAACCAGCCTGCATCACCTCCTGAGAAGCTAGGCCTTGATTGCTCGACCATTGCTACCGAATAGAGAATCTTGGCTGGGGTCTCCTGTGCCTCTCCTCCACCATATAGGGAGTGGGAGTACAGACACCCCCCACCGGTCGTTGAGGCCCGTTCTCTCACACTGGTGGCAGCGGTGGGATGCTTATGGTTTTAAGAATCAGTGTATAACCGTGCCACTTACAAAGGATATTTGCCCTTTATTGAATTAAGGTTTAGTTGTGTACAAGGTAACTGCATTACAAACAATGGAGTCTATTGCGAATGGCAAATTAACTCGGATGAGCTTGGAGGCTCTCCAGAGTGCTTGTGATGCTAGGGAGTTAGACTTTGTGGATAAGTCTAGGGCTGAGCTGATAGCTGCACTGGTGGACTACCAGACTGATAGTGAAACTCTTGATGAGGGGGGGAATGCAACCAATGAGGACTCTGCCCTTGGGGTTTCTGCTGAATCTGTTTCTGGGAATGCCGCCATTCCTGCTGCCTCTGTTCCAAACTCCAGCAATTCCTTAGAGCTTGAGTTATTAAGGATGAAATTGGCCTTTGAATACCGCAAGTTGGAAATAGATGCTGAGCTTAAGAAAGAGGAGTTGGCTCAACAAGTGGAGCTCAAGAATAGGGATCTTGAACTCAAAAATAAGGACCTTGAACTCAAGAGCCAGGACACTGAATGTCAGAGGATCCAGCTAGAGAAAGCTAGAGTGGAGACTTCAGCTAGAACCAGTGAGAGTGTCAGGTCCCCAGCCACCAGGTTTATGAAAGATTTGGTTGGTGTATTTGTGGAGGGTTCGGATATCCTCCAATGGATTGAAGCGTTTGAAATGGCTTGTGAAATTCATGATGTGGATAAAAGAGATTGGGCGAAATGTTTGTTTAGCAGAGTGCCTCAAACTGGGTATGACTGTATTCTGAAGCTGAGTGTGGAAGAAAGGGGTCAGTACGAGTGTATGAAGTCTGCTTTGATTGCCAAGTTCGGCAAGACACCTACCCAATACCTTAGAAGGTTCAGGGATTTTAAGAAAAAGGAGAATATGTCTTGGGTTGACTGGGTGAGTGCTGCGCACATGAACATGATGGGGTGGATCGATGGATACAAGGTTAAGACTTTTGTTGAATTGTCCTACCTCTTGTTTTTTGAGCATTTCTCTGAAGCCTGTTCACCAGAGCTGCGTCAGTATGTGGCTGACCAGAACATTTTGGACCCCTTTAAGCTGGCTAGGTTGGCTGACAAGTGGGTCTCCCACCGGGTGTCCCCTAAGGACTCCAGTGGGAAGGACAAGGATAAAGAGAAGGGGGCCTCTCAGAAAGCTGAGGAGTCCCCCAAGCAGTCACAGTCGGGTAAACCAAAACCTTCCTCTCCTAAGACCCAAAAATCTAGTGGGGATAAGTCATCTGGGGGTGGGAATAAGAGTAGTGGTCCACCTGCTGTAAAGCAGGCTCCCAGTGGTTCCAGTACCGTACCCCGCACTCCTGGCGCTTGTTGGGACTGTGGAGCTCTGGATCACAAAAGGGGTGACCCCAAGTGTAAAGGTAAGGCACTTGGAGTACAGGCTGTCAGCCTGACCTACCCTTACCCCGTGTCTGAGGTGGAGGCCACTGTCCTCCCCTCCTCCGCCGGGATCACCTTTGGTGCTCCGGTGGAGATTTCCTTAGTGTCCCTTGGGGCCTGGGACCAGTACGCGGAAGTACTGGCGACTATCCCACAGAACACCCGTAGGTTTTTGAGAAGTGTCCTCTTGAATGGCCAGCCTTCTACTGGTTTGAGAGACACTGGGGTAAGCATGACAGTGGTGGACAGGACCCTGCTCAGGCCAGAGGACTATGAAGGTGCTCCTCTGCAAACCACCAGGTTAGCTGGTGGGCCTCCCAAATTATCACCTGTAGCCTTAGTCACACTCATGATTGGAGACAAGACAGCGAAGCTTCCTGTCCTGGTTCAGGAAAATGTCCCTGCTAACATTTTGTTAGGGAATGATCTAGTAGAGTTGGGGTTGATCTCGGATGGTCTTCCCATGACTGCTGCTGCGGTCACTAGGTCACAGGTGACACCGGGTCTGGCTGTGGGTCAGGTACCCGAGCCAAAGGCGAGGCCTAAGGCAAGAAGAAGGAAGACCAAGAAGGCCACCTCTGTGGAGGGAGCACCTTCTCTTCCTGCTGCACCCATTGGGATCCATGCTCCGGACGGGCTGGGTCCAGTGGAAAACCCAAACTCAACTCCTTTGGGAGAAGAGGCAGAAGACTCTCCTGTGGGAGAGGTTCTCAACCCGGAGGATCATCCCGACCTTCAATGCTTGTTAGCTGAAGGGGGACCCTCCCGGGCAGACTTCTGTAAGGGACAGAGAGAGTGCCACTCTCTCGAGGGACTGAGGAAACAGGCCCTGGCCCAGGCACAAGGAGAGGTGCCTAGGAATTTCCGGATTTATTGGGAGGGTGAGCTCCTTGTTAGTGAGCCCACTAAGCCTGAACCTGGTGCCCGCAAGAGGTTGGTGGTACCCCAGGTTTACAGGCCCTTCCTACTTCAGTTGGCTCATGAGGTGCCCTTGGCTGGTCATCTTGGGACCAAGAAGACTAAGCAGAGGCTCTCTGCCCATTTCTACTGGCCACGGATGGGAGTAGAGGTGGAGTCCCACTGCAGGACCTGCCCAACTTGTCAGTTGTCTGGCAAGACTGGAGGCAGTGTCATTGCCCCACTGCAGCCGTTGCCAGTGGTTGGCACCCCATTTGAGAGGGTGGGCATCGACATCGTCGGTCCCCTTGACCCTCCCACTTCAGGTGGACATCGGTTCATCCTGGTCTTGGTAGATCATGCCACCAGGTACCCTGAGGCGATACCCCTTCGGACGGTTACGGCCAAGGTGGTTGCCCGGGCTCTCCTGGGCATTTTCACCCGTGTTGGATTCCCCAAGGAGGTTGTCTCTGACAGAGGATCCAACTTCATGTCGAGTTACATGAAAACCATGTGGAAAGAGTGCGGGGTAACCTACAAGTTCTCCACCTCTTACCACCCCCAGACCAATGGTCTGGTTGAGAGATTTAATAAAACTCTCAAGGGCATGCTAGGGGCTTTGGAAGAACCCCTAAGGAGGAAATGGGATCTCCTCCTGCCATGCCTGCTGTTTGCTTACAGGGAGGTACCTCAAGAGGGTGTTGGTTTCAGCCCCTTTGAGTTACTCTTTGGACATCCCGTAAGGGGGCCCCTCGCCTTGATCAGAGAAGGCTTGGAAGCCACCCCTCCGGGTCCCGCCAAGCAAGTGGGGGACTATGTGTTAGGCCTCAGACGGAGGATGACACAGATGATGGGTCAGGCAACAGCAAATCTCAAGGCCAGCCAGGAATTGAATAAGTACTGGCATGACCTTAAAGCCTCGCAAGTGGATTGGACTCCGGGACAGGAAATCCTTGTGATGGAGCCTACCAAGCCTAGGGCTTTGGCAGACAAGTGGACTGGACCCTTCAGGATCATCTCCAAGATGGGCGAAGTCAACTATCTGGTTGACATGGGAGCCCCTGGGGTAGCTCCTCAGCTATTCCATGTCAACAGGCTCAAGCCTTTCCACAGGCGAGCGGAAGTCTCATGTCTCTTGCTAGCTTCTGGGCAAGAAGAGGATGAGAGTGAGCCCCTTCCTGACTTGCTGCATAGCAACCCTCAGGATGGCTCAGTGGAGGGAGTACATCTCTCTCCAGATTTGACAACAGAGCAACAGAGGGCCTGTAGGGCTTTGCTCCAACAGTATGCCTCTCTGTTTTCACTGAAGCCAGGCCTTACACCGTGGTGTAAGCACGAAATTGACACTGGTGACAGTGTACCTGTCAAAAGCAGGTGCTACCGTATGTCAGATACCGTCAAGAACCACATCCAGGCTGAGGTCGCCAAGATGTTGGATCTGGGTGTTATTGAGCCCTCAACCAGTCCCTGGTCCAGTCCAGTGGTCCTTGTCCCCAAGGCAAGTTCCCAGGCGGGTACCAAGGATTGGAGGTTCTGTGTGGACTACCGAGGAGTCAATGCCGTCACCAAGACTGACGCGCACCCATTGCCCAGGGCTGATGAGCTCGTGGACACCATCGGTGCTGCCAAGTTTGTGAGCACCTTTGACCTTACCTCAGGCTATTGGCAAATAGCTTTGACCGACCATGCCAAGGAAAAGACGGCCTTCTCAACCCCTGAGGGACTCTACCAGTTTAGGGTCATGCCTTTTGGGTTGAAGAATGCCCCTGCCACCTTCCAGAGATTGGTCAATCATGCGCTCAGTGGGCTGGAAGCCTTTTGTGTGGCTTACTTAGACGACATTGCCGTCTACAGTTCCACCTGGGAAGAGCATTTGACCCATTTGGATAAGGTGTTGCAGGCCTTGAAAAGGGCTAACCTCACTATCAAGGCTACCAAGTGCCAGATAGCTCAGGGGAAAGTTACCTATCTTGGTCATGAGGTAGGAGGGGGTCAAATCCAACCTCTCTCCAGTAAACTACAGGATGTACAGAACTGGGAGACTCCCACTACTCAAACCCAGGTGAGGGCCTTTTTGGGTCTCACTGGGTACTATCGCAATTTCATGGCAGACTATGGGACCATAGCTGCACCTCTGACAGCTCTAACGTCACCCAAGCAGCCTAGGAAGGTTAATTGGAGCGAAGACTGTCAGAGGGCCTTTGATGGCTTGAAAGAAAGTCTGTGTAGGGCACCTGTGTTGAGTGCGCCTGACTACAGCCGACCCTTTATCGTCCAGATGGATGCCTGCGACACCGGAATTGGAGCTGTCTTGTCCCAGTTAGATGACAAAGGGAGAGAACACCCTATCATATTCATCAGTAGACAACTCAAGGGTAGAGAACTTAGGTGGGCTACTGTTGAAAAGGAGTGTTTTAGTATAGTTTGGAGCCTTAGGCATTTTAGGCCCTACCTTACGGGGTCTACCTTCAAGGTCCAAACAGATCATAAGCCCCTGAAGTGGCTTATGCAGATGAAAGGTGAGAACCCGAAATTGCTCAGGTGGTCCATTAGCCTGCAAGGGCTAGACTTCACCATAGAGCACAGACCAGGGAAGAGTCACGATAATGCAGATGGCCTTTCCAGAAGGTATGTTGACCGTCTGGATGAGGGTGTCTATCCCGTGGGAGATTAGACACCCTCCACCTCAGTCTGGGGGGGGCGACTGTGATGCTGGAAATGCATCTGAGGGACAGGGCCTCTGAATCCTTGTCCTTTTTCTGTTTTTACCGTGTGTTCTGTTATGTTTTCTGCCCCGGAGTCAATGTGGGACTCCTGGCAGTGCAGCTCTCTCTTTTGGTTTGGTGAACAGACCCATGGGATACCCTTATGGCACCCATGGGTGGGGGTACAACCCTGTGCCCCTAGTGTATGTTTTTGGGCACCTGTGGGTGACCCCAGAGCAGGGTATGGGCTGGTGGCAGCTCCATGCTGAATTTGACAGGTGCTCTGGGTGTCCTCCATTTTGGGACACCCTGGCCCTGCCATTGGGATCTGTTGATTCCTGATAGGAAACAAGATGGCCCCTGTGGCCTCTTGCTTTCTATGGCCTAATATCTTGTTTTTCCCAAAGTCCTGGGAAGCCCTGTCTCTGTCCCTTCCCCCTGACTGGCTGTTGGGTGGAAGTTCCATGTATGGTATTGTTGTGAAGGCCCAGCCTAGACTGGCTGGAACCTTCCCAGTGACTGTATGTTGTGGGTACCTCCTGTGGGTGGGACCTGGGTGAATGGAGTGTGTGACCAATATACACTTCTTGTTGTGGTTGTCTGGTTTCTGGCATGAGAGACAAAGACTGAGACAGCCCTGCCCGAAACTGGCCTGAATGCAGTGTGTAGTGTTGAATGGCTGGGTACTTGTCCCAATCCACATTCCTTGTTGTGAGTGTCTGGAAGGGAGGAGTGTGGCCTGAATGCACTGTGTGCCTGATTGGCTGACTGACTGCATGAATGCCCTGCAGTATGATTGGCTGCTGAGTGTGTGCCAGCAGCGTGGATGAGAGAGAGGATAGTATATCTGGGGACCTCTCACCACTGGAAAAGTGTTCAGAAGGGACCTTTGGTTGAGAAGCGACCATTGTGCTCCTAAAGCAGCCAGGGAGCTGAGTCTCCACTCTACGAGTAACTGGAACTGCTGATCCTCGACGTCCAGCTGGAAGAAGAAGACTTGCTGTGGCATTTGCTTCGACCGATCCGAAGGCTGACGAATTCGTCGAGGGCTGACCCGAGAGAGGACCTGGTAAGGCGCCCTCTTCCCGTGCTCCGAGGGACCATCGAGCACCGCTCCATCTTCGCCGAAGCGCCCTGGAAGACAGACCCTCGAAAGGCTGTCGACCCGAGACGGGACCGCCGAGGAGATCGAAGTGAAGCACCCGGACATCGACGCCGTCGAAGTCCATTGCCGTCGACCAGGGTTCGCAGGTTTGTGGAACCGCTGGAGGCCCGTCGAAGTTGTGTTGCCCAGCCGTGGGAACCACTTGATGCCGTGCCGCCGACGACCGGAGCCGTCCGCTCCTTTGCCTAAGAACATTCAATCGAAGGACTCTCTCGACCGCTTCGTCGACCACTTATCCTGCCGGAGAAAGTCGAGGACGACCAACGCGCCGAGGAGAAACCTGCCGGTGGGTTTCCCGCCACCCGACGACCTCAAAGACTCGGACGACTCGACGCCCTTGCTGGGCTCCCGTCTCTACAATCTTTGCGGTCCAGAACTATTGTCATCGAGGTGCCCCGCACACCTCCGCCTTACAGGACGCCGACGCCCCGACGCCGACGAGCACCGCTCGGACGAAGCTGCCGCCTCTTCGACATCGTTCTACCTCGTTTGTCGACGGACGTTCGACGCCCCGTGCCTCCCGCTTGAAAGGGAAGGCATTCAAGAAGAACCGTCGATTCCCCGTCGCCGAACAGCGAGTCCCTCGACGTTTGTCGACGCCTTTTTGAGGAACTCGACTCCACCAAGTACCTTGGGGGGGTAAAAACATTATAGGAGAAAATAAGACTTGCAGAGCAATATATGGACTGGGCTTGTGCTATATCTTTCTTTACAGGTTGCCCAGGGGGGGGGGATCTCCACACAGAACTGTGCCTAGTGGTAGGGGTCAGTATTCTGCCTATTGCTCAACCATCTTATTTTCCCTCCTCTCTCTATTGCTGGTTTCACTCTATTGGTCTGTGTGACATTGTACAGTATTGTTCATGCACTTCAATGAGATATAGGGAGTGGGAGTACAGACACCCCCCACCGGTCGTTGAGGCCCGTTCTCTCACACCTAGTGCACAGCTGCAATGACTCGTTAGCTACTTTGGTACACTGTTCACCTGCATAGCTAGTGTGCAGCTGCAATGACTCCTTAGCTACTTTGGCACACTGTTCAACTGTATAACTAATGCGCAGCTGCAATGACTTGTTAGCTACTTTTGCGCACTGTTCACCTGCATACCTAGTGCGCACCTCCAATGACTCGTTAGCTACTTTGGCGCACTATTCACCTGCATACCTAGTTTGCAGCTGCAATGGCTCGTTAGCTACTTTGGCGCACTGTTCACCTGCATATCTATTGCGCAGCTACAATGACTTGTTAGCTTCTTTGGTGCACTGTTCACCTGCATACCTAGTGCACAGCTGCAATGACTCGTTAGCTACTTGGGCGCACTGTTCACCTGCTTACATGGTGTGCAGCTACAAAGGCTACTTTGGTGCACTGTTCACCTGCATACCTAGTGCGCAGCTACAATGACTCGTTAGCTACTTTGGCACACTGTTCACCTGCATACCTAATGCGCAGCTGCAATGACTCGTTAGCTACTTTGGCGCACTATTCACCTGCATACCTGGTGCGCAGCCGCAATGACTCATTAGCTACTTCGGCGCACTGTTCACCTGCATACCTAGTGCGCAGCTGCAATGACTCGTTAGCCACTTTGGCGCACTGTTCACATGCATACCTAGTGCGAAGCTGCAATGACTCGTTAGCTACTTTGACGCACTGTTCACCTGAATACCTAGTGCGCAGCTGCAATGAATCATTAGCTACTTTGGCGCACTGTTCACCTGCATAAATAGTGCAGAGCTGCAATGACCTGTTAGCTACTATGGCGCACTGTTCACATACATACCTAGTGCGCAGCTGCAATGACTCGTTAGCTACTTTGGCGCACTGTTCACCTGCATACCTAGTGCGCAGCTGCAATGACTCGTTAGCCACTTTGGCGCACTGTTCACATGCATACCTAGTGTGCAGCTGCAATGACTCGTTACATACTTTGGCGCACTGTTCACCTGCATACCTAGTGCGTAGCTGCAATGAATCATTAGCTACTTTGGCGCACTGTTCACCTGCATAACTAGTGCAGAGCTGCAATGACCTGTTAGCTACTATGGCACACTGTTCACCTGCATATCTAGTTCGCAGCTGCAATGACTCATTAGCTACTTTGGCGCACTGTTCACCTGCATACCTAGTGTGCAGCTGCAATGACTCGTTAGCTACTTTGGCGCACTGTTCACCTGCATACCTAGTACGCAGCTACAATGACTCGTTAGCTACTTTGGCGCACTGTCCCACCTGCATACCTAGTGCGCAGCTGCAATGACTCGTTAGCTACTTTGGTGCACTGTTCACCTGCATAACTAGTGCGCAGCGGCAATGACTCATTAGCTACTTTGGCGCACTGTTCACCTTCATACCTAGTGCGCAGCTGCAATGACTCGTTAGCTACTTTGGCGCACAGTTCACCTGCATACCTAGTGCGCAGCTGCAATGACTCGTTAGCTACTTTGGGCAATGTTCACCTGCATAGCTAGTGCGCAGCTACAATGACTCGTTAACTACTTTGTTGCACTGTTCACCTGCATACCTAATGCGCGGCTGCAATGACTCATTAGCTACTTTGGTGCACTGTTCACCTGCATACCTAGTGCGCAGCTGCAATGACTCGTTAGCTACTTTGGTGCACTGTTCACCTGCATACCTAGTGCGCAGCTGCAATGACTTGTTAGCTACTTTGGTGCACCGTACACCTGCATACGAAGTGCGCAGCTGCAATGACTCGTTAGCTACTTTGGCACACTGTTCACCTGCATACCTAGTGCGCAGCTGCAATGACTCATTAGCTACACTGGCACACTGTTCACCTGCATACCTAATGCACAGCTACAATGACTCGTTAGCTACTTTGGCGCACTGTTCACCTGCATACCTAGTGCGTAGCTACAATGACTCGTTAGCTACTTTGGTGCACTGTTCACCTGAATACCTAGTGCGCAGCTACAATGACTCATTAGCAACTTTGGGCACTGTTCACCTGCACAGCTAGTGCGCAGCTACAATGACTCGCTAGCTACTTGGGCACACTGTTCACCTGCATACCTAGTGTGCAGTTGCAATGACTCATTAGCTACTTTGGTGCACTGTTCACCTGAATACCTAGTGCGCAGCTACAATGACTCGTTAGCAACTTTGGGCACTGTTCACATGCACAGCTAGTGCGCAGCTCCAATGACTCGTTAGCTACTTTGGTGCACTGTTCACCTGCATACCTAGTGCGCAGCTGCAATGACTTGTTAGCTACTTTGGCACACTTTTCACCTGCATACCTAGTGCGCAGCTGCAATGACTCATTAGCTACACTGTCACACTGTTCACCTGCATACCTAATGCACAGCTACAATGACTCGTTAGCTACTTTGGCGCACTGTTCACCTGCATACCTAATGCACAGCTACAATGACTCGTTAGCTACTTTGGGCACTGTTCACTTGCATAGCTAGTGCGCAGCTACAATGACTCGTTAGCTACTTTGGCCCACTGTTCACCTGCATACCTAGTGCGCAGCTGCAATGACTCGTTAGCTACTTTGGCGCACTGTTCACCTGCATACCTAGTGCGCAGCTGCAATGACTCGCTAGCTACTTTGGCACACTGTTCACCTGCATACCTAGTGTGCAGTTGCAATGACTCATTAGCTACTTTGGCGCACTGTTCACCTGCATACCTAGTGCGCAGCTGCAATGACTCGTTAGCTACTTTGGCGCACTGTTCACCTGCATGCCTAGTGCGCATTTGCAATGACTCATTAGCTACATTGGCGCAATGTTCACCTGCATACCTAGTGCCAGCAACAATGACTCATTAGCTACTTTGGTGCACTGTTCACCTGCATACCTAATGCGCAGCTACAATGACTAGTTAGCTACTTTGGCGCACAGTTCGACTGCATACCTAGTGCACAGCTACAATGACTTGTTAGCTACTTTGGCGCACTGTTCACCTGCATACCTAGTGCGCAGCTGCATTGACTCGTTAGCTACTTTGGGCACTGTTCACCTGCATAGCTAGTGCGCAGCTACAATGACTTGTTAACTTCTTTGGCGCACTGTTCACCTGCATACCTGGTGCGCAGCTGCAATGACTCATTAGCTACTTTGGTGCACTGTTCACCTGCATACCTAGTGCGCAGCTGCAATGACTTGTTAGCTACTTTGGCGCACTGACACCTGCATACTTAATGCACAGCTACAATGACTCGTTAGCTAATTTTGGCACTGTTCACTTCCATAGCTAGTGCGCAGCTACAATGACTCATTAGCTACTTTGGTGCACTGTTCACCTGCATACCTAGTGCGCAGCTGCAATGACTCGTTAGCTACTTTGGCGCACTGTTCACCTGCATACCTAGTGCGCAGCTGCAATGACTCGTTAGCTACTTTGGCACACTGTTCAGCTGCATACCTAGTGTGCAGCTGCAATGACTCATTAGCTCCTTTGGCGCACTGTTCACCTGCATACCTAGTGCGCAGTTGCAATGACTCATTAGCTACTTTGGCGCACTGTTCACCTGCATACCTAATGCGCAGCTACAATGACTCGTTAGCTACTTTGGTGCACAGTTCGACTGCATACCTAGTGCTCAGCTACAATGACTTGTTAGCTACTTTGGCGCACTGTTCACCTGCATACCTAGTGCGCAGCTGAAATGACTTGTTAGCTACTTTGGACACTGTTCACCTGCATAGCTAGTGCGCGGCTACAATGACTCGTTAACTACTTTGGCGCACTGTTCACCTGCATACCTAGTGCGCAGCTGCAATGACTCGTTACCTACTTTGGCGCACTGTTCACCTGCATACCTAGTGCGCAGCTACAATGACTCATTAGCTACTTTGGGCACTGTTCATCTGCATACCTAGTGCGCAGTTACAATGACTCATTAGCTACTTTGGGCACTGTTCACCTTCATACCTAGTGCGCAGCAGCAATGACTCGTTACCTACTTTGGCGCACTGTTCACCTGAATACCTAGTGCGCAGCTACAATGACTCGTTAGCTACTTTGGGCACTGTTCACCTGCACACCTAGTGCACAGCTACAATGACTCGTTAGCTACTTTGGTGCACTGTTCACCTGCATACCTAGTGCGCAGCTGCAATGACTTGTTAGCTACTTTGGCACACTGTTCACCTGCATACCTAGTGCACAGCTGCCATGACTCTTTAGCTACATTGGCACACTAATCACCTGCATACCTAGTGCGCAGCTACAATGACTCGTTAGCTACTTTGGTGCACAGTTCGACTGCATACCTAGTGCACAGCTACAATGACTTGTTAGCTACTTTGGCGCACTGTTCACATGCATACCTAGTGCGCAGCTGCAATGACTCGTTAGCTACTTTGGCGCACAGTTCACCTGCATACCTAGTGCGCAGCTGCAATGACTTGTTAGCTACTTTGGGCATTGTTCACCTGCATAGCTAGTGCGCAGCTACAATGACTCATTAGCTACTTTGTTGCACTGTTCACCTGCATACCTAGTGTGCAGCTACAATGACTCGTTAGCTACTTTGGGCACTGTTCACCTGCATACCTAGAGTGCAGCTACAATGGCTACTTTGGTGCACTATTCACCTGCATACCTAGTGCGCAGCTACAATGACTCGTTAGCTACTTTGGCACACTGTTCACCTGCATACCTAATGCGCAGCTGCAAAGCTCGTTAGCTACTTTGGCGCACTATTCACCTGCATACCTAGTTCTCAGCTGCAATGACTCGTTAGTTACTTTGGCACACTGTTCACCTGCATACCTAGTGTGCAGCTGCAATGACTCGTTAGCTACTTTGGTGCACTGTTCACCTGCATACCTAGTGCGCAGCTGCAATGACTCGTTAGCTACTTCTGTGCACTGTTCTCCTGCATACCTAGTGCGCAGCTGCAATGGCTCGTTAGCTACTTTGGCGCACTGTTCACCTGCGTACCTAGTGCGCAGCTGCAATGACTCGTTAGCTAGTTTGGCGCACTGTTCACCTGCATACCTAGTGCACAGCTGCAATGACTCGTTAGCTACTTTGGTACACTGTTCACCTGCATAGCTAGTGTGCAGCTGCAATGACTCCTTAGCTACTTTGGCACACTGTTCAACTGTGTAACTAGTGCGCAGTTGCAATGACTCGTTAGCTACTTTGGCACACTGTTCAACTGTATAACTAGTGCACAGCTGCAATGACTTGTTAGCTACTTTTGCGCACTGTTCACCTGCATACCTAGTGCGCAGCTCCAATGACTCGCTAGCTATTTTGGCGCACTATTCACCTGCATACCTAGTTCGCAGCTGCAATGGCTCGTTAGCTACTTTGGCGCACTGTTCACCTGCATATCTATTGCGCAGCTACAATGACTTGTTAGCTTCTTTGGTGCACTGTTCACCTGCATACCTAGTGCACAGCTGCAATGACTCGTTAGCTACTTCGGCGCACTGTTCACCTGCTTACATGGTGTGCAGCTACAAAGGCTACTTTGGTGCACTGTTCACCTGCATACCTAGTGCGCAGCTACAATGACTCGTTAGCTACTTTGGCACACTGTTCACCTGCATACCTAATGCGCAGCTGCAACGACTCGTTAGCTACTTTGGCGCACTATTCACCTGCATACCTGGTGCGCAGCCGCAATGACTCACTAGCTACTTCGGCGCACTGTTCACCTGCATACCTAGTGCGCAGCTGCAATGACTCGTTATCCACTTTGGCGCACTGTTCACATGCATACCTAGTGCGCAGCTGCAATGACTCGTTAGCTACTTTGATGCACTGTTCACCTGAATACCTAGTGCGCAGCTGCAATGAATCATTAGCTACTTTGGCGCACTGTTCACCTGCATAACTAGTGCAGAGCTGCAATGACCTGTTAGCTACTATGGCGCACTGTTCACATACATACCTAGTGCGCCGCTGCAATGACTTGTTAGCTACTTTGGCACACTGTTCACCTGCATACCTAGTGCGCAGCTGCAATGACTCGTTAGCCACTTTGGCGCACTGTTCACATGCATACCTAAAGCGCAGCTGCAATGACTCGTTACCTACTTTGGCGCACTGTTCACCTGCATACCTAGTGCGTAGCTGCAATGAATCATTAGCTACTTTGGCGCACTGTTCACCTGCATAACTAGTGCAGAGCTGCAATGACCTGTTAGCTACTATGGCACACTGTTCACCTGCATATCTAGTTCGCAGCTGCAATGACTCATTAGCTACTTTGGCGCACTGTTCACCTGCATACCTAGTGTGCAGCTGCAATGACTCGTTAGCTACTTTGGCGCACTGTTCACCTGCATACCTAGTACGCAGCTACAATGACTCGTTAGCTACTTTGGCGCACTGTCCCACCTGCATACCTAGTGCGCAGCTGCAATGACTCGTTAGCTACTTTGGTGCACTGTTCACCTGCATAACTAGTGCGCAGCTGCAATGACTCGTTAGCTACTTTGGCGCACTGTTCACCTGCATACCTAGTGCGCAGCTGCAATGACTCGTTAGCTACTTTGGCGCACAGTTCACCTGCATACCTAGTGCGCAGCTGCAATGACTCGTTAGCTACTTTGGGCACTGTTCACCTGCATAGCTAGTGCGCAGCTACAATGACTCGTTAACTACTTTGTTGCACTGTTCACCTGCATACCTAATGCGCGGCTGCAATGACTCATTAGCTACTTTGGTGCACTGTTCACCTGCATACCTAGTGCGCAGCTGCAATGACTCGTTAGCTACTTTGGTGCACTGTTCACCTGCATACCTAGTGCGCAGATGCAATGACTTGTTAGCTACTTTGGTGCACTGTTCACCTGCATACGTAGTGCGCAGCTGCAATGACTCGTTAGCTACTTTGGCACACTGTTCACCTGCATACCTAGTGCGCAGCTGCAATGACTCGTTAGCTACCTTGGTGTACTGTTCACCTGCATACCTAGTGCGCAGCTGCAATGACCTGTTAGCTACTTTGGCACACTGTTCACCTGCATACCTAGTGCACAGCTGCAATGACTCTTTAGCTACATTGGCCCACTGCGCACCTGCATACCTAGTGCGCAGCTACAATGACTCGTTAGCTACTTTGGTGCACCGTTCACCAGCATACCTAGCGCGCAGCTACAATGACTCATTAGCTACTTTGTTGCACTGTTCACCTGCATACCTAGTGTGCAGCTACAATGACTCGTTAGCTACGTTGGGCACTGTTCACATGCATACCTAGTGTGCAGCTACAATGGCTACTTTGGTGCACTATTCACCTGCATACCTAGTGCGCAGCTACAATGACTCTTTAGCTACTTTGGTGCACTGTTCACCTGAATACCTAGTGCGCAGCTACAATGACTTGTTAGCAACTTTGGGCACTGTTCACGTGCACAGCTAGTGCGCAGCTCCAATGACTCGTTAGCTACCTTGGTGCACTGTTCACCTGCATACCTAGTGCGCAGCTGCAATGACTTGTTAGCTACTTTGGCACACTGTTCACCTGCATACCTAGTGCACAGCTGCAATGACTCGTTAGCTACATTGGCCCACTGTGCACCTGCATACCTAGTGCGCAGCTACAATGACTCGTTAGCTACTTTGGTGCACTGTTCACCTGCATACCTAGTGTGCAGCTACAATGACTCATTAGCTACTTTGTTGCACTGTTCACCTGCATACGTAGTGTGCAGCTACAATGACTCGTTAGCTACGTTGGGCACTGTTCACATGCATACCTAGTGTGCAGCTACAATGGCTACTTTGGTGCACTATTCACCTGCATACCTAGTGCGCAGCTACAATGACTCTTTAGCTACTTTGGCGCACTGTTCACCTGCATACCTAGTTCTCAGCTGCAATGACTCGTTAGTTACTTTGGCACACTGTTCACCTGCATACCTAGTGCGCAGCTGCAATGACTCGTTAGCTACTTTGGCGCACTGTTTACATGCATACCTAGTGCGCAGCTGCAATGACTCGTTAGCTACTTCTGTGCACTTTTCTCCTGCATACCTAGTGCGCAGCTGCAATGGCTCGTTAGCTACTTTGGCGCACTGTTCACCTGCATACCTAGTGCGCAGCTGCAATGACTCGTTAGCTACTTTGGTACACTGTTCACCTGCATAGCTAGTGTGCAGCTGCAATGACTCCTTAGCTACTTTGGCACACTGTTCACCTGCAAACCTAGTGTACAGCTACAATGACTCATTAGCTACTTTGCCACAAGCTTCGCCTGCACACCTAGTGTGCAGCTACATGACTCATTAACTACTTTGGGCATTGTTCACCTGCATACCTAGTGCGCAGCTGCAAAGACTTGTTAGCTACTTTGGCGCACTGTTAACCTGCATACCTAGTATGCAGCTGCAATGACTCGTTAGCTACTTTGGCGCAATGTTCACCTGCATACCTAGTTCGCAGCAACAATGACTCGTTAGCTACTTTGGGCACTGTTCACTTGCATAGCTAGTGCGCAGCGACAATGACTCGTTAGCTACTTTGGCGCACTGTTCACCTGCATACCTAGTGCGCAGCTGCAATGACTCGTTAGCTACTTTGGTGCACTGTTCACCTGCATACCTAGTGCGCAGCTGCAATGACTCGTTAGCTACTTTGGCGCACAGTTCACCTGCATACCTAGTGCGCAGCTGCAATGACTCGTTAGCTACTTTGGGCACTGTTCACCTGCATAGCTAGTGCGCAGCTACAATGACTCGTTAACTACTTTGTTGCACTGTTCACCTGCATACCTAATGCACAGCTGCAATGACCCGTTAGCTGCTTTGGTGCACTGTTCACCTGCATACCTAGTGCGCAGCTGCAATGACTTGTTAGCTACTGTGGCGCACTGTTCACCTGCATACCTAGTGTGCAGCTGCAATGACTCGTTAGCTATTTTGGCGCACTGTTCACCTGCATACCTAGTGCGCAGCTGCAATGACTTGTTAGCTACTTTGGCACACTTTTCACCTGCATACCTAGTGCACAGCTGCAATGACTCTTTAGCTACATTGGCGCACTGTACACTTTTCAGCTGCATACCTAGTGCACAGCTGCAATGACTCTTTAGCTACATTGGCACACTGTTCACCTGCATACCTAGTACGCAGCTGCAATGACTCATTAGCTACACTTGCACACTGTTCACCTGCATACCTAATGCACAGCTACAATGACTCGTTAGCTACTTTAGCGCACTGTTCACCTGCATACCTAATGCACAGCTACAATGACTCGTTAGCTACTTTGGCGCACTGTTCACCTGCATACCTAATGCACAGCTACAATGACTCGTTAGCTACTTTGGGCACTGTTCACTTGCATAGCTAGTGCGCAGCTACAATGACTCGTTAGCTACTTTGGCCCACTGTTCACCTGCATACCTAGTGCGCAGCTGCAATGACTCGTTAGCTACTTTGGCGCACTGTTCACCTGCATACCTAGTGCGCAGCTACAATGACTCGCTAGCTACTTTGGCGCACTGTTCACCTGCATACCAAGTGCGCAGCTGCAATGACTTGTTAGCTACTTTGGCGCACTGTTCACCTGCATACCTAGTGCCAGCAACAATGACTCGTTAGCTACTTTGGCGCACTGTTCACCTGCATACCTAATGCGCAGCTACAATGACTAGTTAGCTACTTTGGCGCACAGTTTTACTGCATACCTAGTGCACAGCTACAATGACTTGTTAGCTACTTTGGCGCACTGTTCACCTGCATACCTAGTGCGCAACTACATTGACTCGTTAGCTACTTTGGGCACTGTTCACCTGCATAGCTAGTGCGCAGCTACAATGACTCGTTAGCTACTTTGGGTACTGTTCACTTGCATAGCTAGTGCGCAGCTACAATGACTCGTTAGCTACTTTGGCCCACTGTTCACCTGCATACCTAATGCACAGCTGCAATGACTCGTTAGCTACTTTGGTGCACTGTTCACCTGCATACCTAGTGCGCAGCTGCAATGACTTGTTAGCTACTTTGGCGCACTGTTCACCTGCATACCTAGTGTGCAGCTGCAATGACTCGTTAGCTATTTTGGCGCACTGTTCACCTGCATACCTAGTGCGCAGCTACAATGACTCGTTAGCTACTTTGGCACACTGTTCACCTGCATACCTAATGCGCAGCTGCAATGACTCGTTAGCTACTTTGGCGCACTATTCACCTCCATACCTGGTGCGCAGCCGCAATGACTCACTAGCTACTTCGGCGCACTGTTCACCTGCATACCTAGTGCGCAGCTGCAATGACTCGTTAGCCACTTTGGCGCACTGTTCACATGCTTACCTAGTGCGCAGCTGCAATGACTCGTTAGCTACTTTGACGCACTGTTCACCTGAATACCTAGTGCGCAGCTGCAATGAATCATTAGCTGCTTTGGCGCACTGTTCACCTGCATAACTAGTGACGAGCTGCAATGACCTGTTAGCTACTATGGCGCACTGTTCACATACATACCTAGTGCGCCGCTGCAATGACTCGTTAGCTACTTTGGCACACTGTTCACCTGCATACCTAGTGCGCAGCTGCAATGACTCGTTAGCCACTTTGGCGCACTGTTCACATGCATACCTAGAGCGCAGCTGCAATGACTCGTTACCTACTTTGGCGCACTGTTCACCTGCATACCTAGTGCGTAGCTGCAATGAATCATTAGCTACTTTGGCGCACTGTTCACCTGCATAACTAGTGCAGAGCTGCAATGACCTGTTAGCTACTATGGCACACTGTTCACCTGCATATCTAGTTCGCAGCTGCAATGACTCATTAGCTACTTTGGCGCACTGTTCACCTGCATACCTAGTGTGCAGCTGCAATGACTCGTTAGCTACTTTGGCGCACTGTTCACCTGCATACCTAGTACGCAGCTACAATGACTCGTTAGCTACTTTGGCGCACTGTCCCACCTGCATACCTAGTGCGCAGCTGCAATGACTCGTTAGCTACTTTGGTGCACTGTTCACCTGCATAACTAGTGCGCAGCTGCAATGACTCGTTAGCTACTTTGGCGCACTGTTCACCTGCATACCTAGTGCGCAGCTGCAATGACTCGTTAGCTACTTTGGCGCACAGTTCACCTGCATACCTAGTGCGCAGCTGCAATGACTCGTTAGCTACTTTGGGCACTGTTCACCTGCATAGCTAGTGCGCAGCTACAATGACTCGTTAACTACTTTGTTGCACTGTTCACCTGCATACCTAATGCGCGGCTGCAATGACTCATTAGCTACTTTGGTGCACTGTTCACCTGCATACCTAGTGCGCAGCTGCAATGACTCGTTAGCTACTTTGGTGCACTGTTCACCTGCATACCTAGTGCGCAGATGCAATGACTTGTTAGCTACTTTGGTGCACTGTTCACCTGCATACGTATTGCGCAGCTGCAATGACTCGTTAGCTACTTTGGCACACTGTTCACCTGCATACCTAGTGCGCAGCTGCAATGACTCGTTAGCTACCTTGGTGCACTGTTCACCTGCATACCTAGTGCGCAGCTGCAATGACTTGTTAGCTACTTTGGCACACTGTTCACCTGCATACCTAGTGCACAGCTGCAATGACTCTTTAGCTACATTGGCCCACTGCGCACCTGCATACCTAGTGCGCAGCTACAATGACTCGTTAGCTACTTTGGTGCACTGTTCACCTGCATACCTAGTGCGCAGCTACAATGACTCATTAGCTACTTTGTTGCACTGTTCACCTGCATACCTAGTGTGCAGCTACAATGACTCGTTAGCTACTTTGGCGCACTGTTCACCTGCATACCTAATGCACAGCTACAATGACTCGTTAGCTACTTTGGGCACTGTTCACTTGCATAGCTAGTGCGCAGCTACAATGACTCGTTAGCTACTTTGGCCCACTGTTCACCTGCATACCTAGTGCGCAGCTGCAATGACTCGTTAGCTACTTTGGCGCACTGTTCACCTGCATACCTAGTGCGCAGCTACAATGACTCGCTAGCTACTTGGGCACACTGTTCACCTGCATACCTAGTGTGCAGTTGCAATGACTCATTAGCTACTTTGGCGCACTGTTCACCTGCATACCAAGTGAGCAACTGCAATGACTTGTTAACTACTTTGGCGCACTGTTCACCTGCATACCTAGTGCGCAGTTGCAATGACTCATTAGCTACATTGGCGCAATGTTCACCTGCCCTGCATACCTAGTGCCAGCAACAATGACTCGTTAGCTACTTTGGCGCACTGTTCACCTGCATACCTAATGCGCAGCTACAATGACTAGTTAGCTACTTTGGCGCACAGTTTTACTGCATACCTAGTGCACAGCTACAATGACTTGTTAGCTACTTTGGCGCACTGTTCACCTGCATGCCTAGTGCGCAACTACATTGACTCGTTAGCTACTTTGGGCACTGTTCACCTGCATAGCTAGTGCGCAGCTACAATGACTCGTTAACTTCTTTGGCGCACTGTTCACCTGCATACCTAGTGCGCAGGTGCAATGACTCATTTGCTGCTTTGGTGCACTGTTCACCTGCATACCTAATGCACAGCTACAATGACTCGTTAGCTACTTTGGGTACTGTTCACTTGCATAGCTAGTGCGCAGCTACAATGACTCGTTAGCTACTTTGGCCCACTGTTCACCTGCATACCTAATGCACAGCTGCAATGACTCGTTAGCTACTTTGGTGCACTGTTCACCTGCATACCTAGTGCGCAGCTGCAATGACTTATTAGCTACTTTGGCGCACTGTTCACCTGCATACCTAGTGTGCAGCTGCAATGACTCGTTAGCTATTTTGGCGCACTGTTCACCTGCATACCTAGTGCGCAGCTACAATGACTCGTTAGCTACTTTGGCACACTGTTCACCTGCATACCTAATGCGCAGCTACAATGACTCGTTAGCTACTTTGGGCACTGTTCACCTGCATACCTAATGCGCAGCTGCAATGACTCGTTAGCTACTTTGGCGCACTATTCACCTGCATACCTAGTTCTCAGCTGCAATGACTCGTTATTTACTTTGGCACACTGTTCACCTGCATACCTAGTGCACAGCTGCAATGACTCGTTAGCTACTTTGGCGCACTGTTCACCTGCATACCTAGTGCGCAGCTGCAATGACTCGTTAGCTACTTTGGTGCACTGTTCACCTGCATACCTAGTGCGCAGCTACAATGACTCATTAGCTACTTTGGGCACTGTTCACCTGCATACCTAATGCGCAGCTGCAATGACTCGTTAGCTACTTTGGCGCACTATTCACCTGCATACCTAGTTCTCAGCTGCAATGACTCGTTAGTTACTTTGGCACACTGTTCACCTGCATACCTAGTGCACAGCTGCAATGACTCGTTAGCTACTTTGGCGCACTGTTCACCTGCATACCTAGTGCGCAGCTGCAATGACTCGTTAGCTACTTCTGTGCACTGTTCTCCAGCATACCTAGTGCGCAGCTGCAATGGCTCGTTAGCTACTTTGGCGCACTGTTCACCTGCATACCTAGTGCGCAGCTGCAATGACTCGTTAGCTACTTTGGCGCACTGTTCACCTGCATACCTAGTGCACAGCTGCAATGACTCGTTAGCTACTTTGGTACACTGTTCACCTGCATAGCTAGTGTGCAGCTGCAATGACTACTTAGCTACTTTGGCACACTGTTCAACTGTATAACTAGTGCGCAGCTGCAATGACTCGTTAGCTACTTTTGCGCACTGTTCACCTGCATACCTAGTGCGCAGCTCCAATGACTCGTTAGCTACTTTGGCGCACTATTCACCTGCATACCTAGTTCGCAGCTGCAATGGCTCGTTAGCTACTTTGGCGCACTGTTCACCTGCATATCTATTGCGCAGCTACAATGACTTGTTAGCTTCTTTGGTGCACTTTTCACCTGCATACCTGGTGCACAGCTGCAATGACTCGTTAGCTACTTGGGCGCACTGTTCACCTGCTTACATGGTGTGCAGCTACAAAGGCTACTTTGGTGCACTGTTCACCTGCATACCTAATGCGCAGCTGCAATGACTCGTTAGCTACTTTGGCGCACTATTCACCTGCATACCTGGTGCGCAGCCGCAATGACTCATTAGCTACTTTAGCGCACTGTTCACCTGCATACCTAGTGTGCAGCTGCAATGACTCGTTAGCTACTTTGGCGCACTGTTCACCTGCATACCTAGTGCGCAGCTGCAATGACTCGTTAGCTACTTTGGCACACTGTTCACCTGCATAACTAGTGCAGAGCTGCAATGACCTGTTAGCTACTATGGCGCACTGTTCACATGCATACCTAGTGCGCAGCTGCAATGACTCGTTAGCTACTTTGGCGCACTGTTCACCTGCATACCTTGTGCGCAGCTGCAATGACTCGTTAGCTACTTTGGCACACTGTTCACCTGCATAACTAGTGCAGAGCTGCAATGACCTGTTAGCGACTATGGCACACTGTTCACCTGCATAGCTAGTGTGCAGCTGCAATGACCTGTTAGCTACTATGGCACACTGTTCACCTGCATACCTAGTGCACAGCTGCACTGACTCGTTAGCTACTTTGGCACACTCTTCAACTGTATAACTAGTGTGCAGCTGCAATGACTCGTTAGGTACTTTGCCCAATGTTCACCTGCATACCTATTGCACAGCTGCAATGACTCGTTAGCTACTTTGGCGCACTGTTCACCTGCATACCTAGTGCGCAGCTGCAATGACTCGTTAGCTACTTTGGCGCACTGTTCACCTGCATACCTAGTACGCAGCTGCAATGACTCATTAGCTACTTTGGCGCAATGTTCACCTGCATACCTAGTTTGCAGCAACAATGACTCGTTAGTTAATTTGGCGCACTGTTCACCTGCATACCTAATGCACAGCTACAATGACTCGTTAGCTACTTTGGGCACTGTTCACTTGCATAGCTAGTGCGCAGCAACAATGACTCGTTAGCTACTTTGGCGCACTGTCCCACCTGCATACCTAGTGCGCAGCTGCAATGACTCGTTAGCTACTTTGGTGCACTGTTCACCTGCATAACTAGTGCGAAGCTGCAATGACTCGTTGGCTACTTTGGCGCACTGTTCACCTGCATACCTAGTGCGCAGCTGCAATGACTCGTTAGCTACTTTGGCGCACAGTTCACCTGCATACCTAGTGCGCAGCTGCAATGACTCGTTAGCTACTTTGGGCACTGTTCACCTGCATAGCTAGTGCGAAGCTACAATGACTCGTTAGCAACTTTGGGCACTGTTCACCTGCACAGCTAGTGCGCAGCTCCAATGACTCTTTAGCTACTTTGTGGCACTGTTCACCTGCATACCTAATGCGCAGCTGCAATGACTCATTACCTACTTTGGTGCACTGTTCACCTGCATACCTAGTGCGCAGCTGCAATGACTTGTTAGCTACTTTGGCGCACTGTTCACCTACATACGTAGTGCGCAGCTGCAATGACTCGTTAGCTACTTTGGCACACTGTTCACCTGCATACCTAGTGCGCAGCTGCAATGACTCATTAGCTACACTGGCGCACTGTTCACCTGCATACCTAATGCACAGCTACAATGACTCGTTAGCTACTTTGGCGCTCTGTTCACCTGCATACCTAGTGCGCAGCTACAATGACTTGTTAGCTACTTTAGCGCACTGTTCACCTGCATGCCTAGTGCGCAGCTACAATGACTGGTTAGCTACTTTGGTGCACCGTTCACCTGAATACCTAGTGCGCAGCTACAATGACTCGTTAGCAACTTTGGGCACTGTTCACCTGCACAGCTAGTGCGCAGCTCCAATGACTCTTTAGCTACTTTGGTGCACTGTTCACCTGCATACCTAGTGCTCAACTGCAATGACTTGTTAGCTACTTTGGCACACTGTTCACCTGTATACCTAGTGCACAGCTGCAATGACTCTTTAGCTACATTGGCCCACTGCGCACCTGCATACCAAGTGCGCAGCTACAATGACTCGTTAGCTACTTTGGTGCACTGTTCACCTGCATACCTAGTGCTCAGCTACAATGACTCATTAGCTACTTTGTTGCACTGTTCACCTGCATACCTAGTGTGCAGCTACAATGACTAGTTAGCTACGTTGGGCACTGTTCACATGCATACCTAGTGTGCAGCTACAATGGCTACTTTGGTGCACTATTCACCTGCATACCTAGTGCGCAGCTACAATGACTCGTTAGCTACTTTGGCGCACTGTTCACCTGCATACCTAGTTCTCAGCTGCAATGACTCGTTAGTTACTTTGGCACACTGTTCACCTGCATACCTAGTGCGCAGCTGCAATGACTCGTTAGCTACTTTGGCGCACTGTTCACCTGCATACCTAGTGCGCAGCTGCAATGACTCGTTAGCTACTTCTGTGCACTTTTCTCCTGCATACCTAGTACGCAGCTGCAATGGCTCGTTAGCTACTTTGTTGCACTGTTCACCTGCATACCTAGTGAGCAGCTGCAAGGACTCGTTAGCTACTTTGGCGCACTGTTCACCTGCATACCTAGTGCACAGCTGCAATAATTCGTTAGCTACTTTGGTGCACTGTTCACCTGCATAGCTAGTGTGCAGCTGCAATGACTCCTTAGCTACTTTGGCGCACTGTTCACCTGCATACCTAGTGTGCAGCTACAATGACTCATTAGCTACTTTGCCACAAACTTCGCCTGCACACCTAGTGTGCAACTACATGACTCATTAACTACTTTGGGCATGGTTCACCTGCATACCTTGTGCGCAGCTGCAATGACTCGTTAGCTACTTTGGCGCACTGTTCACCTGCATACCTAGTGCGCAGCTGCAATGACTTGTTAGCTACTTTGGGCACTGTTCACCTGCATAGCTAGTGCGCAGCTACAATGACTCGTTAACTACTTTGTGGCACTGTTCACCTGCATACCTAATGCGCAGCTGCAATGACTCATTAGCTACTTTGGTGCACTGTTCACCTGCATACCTAGTGCGCAGCTGCAATGACTTGTTAGCTACTTTGGTGCACTGTTCACCTACATACGTAGTGCGCAGCTGCAATGACTCGTTAGCTACTTTGGCACACTGTTCACCTGCATACCTAGTGCGCAGCTGCAATGACTTATTAGCTACACTGGCGCACTGTTCACCTGCATACCTAATGCACAGCTACAATGACTCGTTAGCTACTTTGGCGCTCTGTTCACCTGCATACCTAGTGCGCATCTACAATGACTTGTTAGCTACTTTAGAGCACTGTTCACCTGCATGCCTAGTGCGCAGCTACAATGACTGGTTAGCTACTTTGGTGCACCGTTCACCTGAATACCTAGTGCGCAGCTACAATGACTCGTTAGCAACTTTGGGCACTGTTCACCTGCACAGCTAGTGCGCAGCTCCAATGACTCGTTAGCTACTTTGGTGCACTGTTCACCTGCATACCTAGTGCGCAGCTACAATGACTCATTAGCTACTTTGTTGCACTGTTCACCTGCATACCTAGTGTGCAGCTACAATGACTAGTTAGCTACGTTGGGCACTGTTCACATGCATACCTAGTGTGCAGCTACAATGGCTACTTTGGTGCACTATTCACCTGCATACCTAGTGCGCAGCTACAATGACTCGTTAGCTACTTTGGCGCACTGTTCACCTGCATACCTAGTTCTCAGCTGCAATGACTCGTTAGTTACTTTGGCACACTGTTCACCTGCATACCTAGTGCGCAGCTGCAATGACTCGTTAGCTACTTTGGCGCACTGTTCACCAGCATACCTAGTGCGCAGCTGCAATGACTCGTTAGCTACTTCTGTGCACTTTTCTCCTGCATACCTAGTACGCAGCTGCAATGGCTCGTTAGCTACTTTGTTGCACTGTTCACCTGCATACCTAGTGCGCAGCTGCAATGACTCGTTAGCTACTTTGGCGCACTGTTCACCTGCATACCTAGTGCACAGCTGCAATGACTCGTTAGCTACTTTGGTGCACTGTTTGTGATGCTGGAAATGCATCTGAGGGACAGGGCCTCTGAATCCTTGTCCTTTTTCTGTTTTTACCGGGTGTTCTGTTATGTTTTCTGCCCTGGAGTCCATGTGGGACTCCTGGCAGTGCAGCTCTCTCTTTTGGTTTGGTGAACAGACCCATGGGATACCCTTATGGCACCCATGGGTGGGGGTACAACCCTGTGCCCCTAGTGTATGTTTTTGGGCACCTGTGGGTGACCCCAGAGCAGGGTATGGGCTGGTGGCAGCTCCATGCTGAAATTGACAGGTGCTCTGGGTGTCCTCCATTTTGGGACACCCTGGCCCTGCCATTGGGATCTGTTGATTCCTGATAGGAAACAAGATGGCCCCTGTGGCCTCTTGCTTTCTATGGCCTGTTATCTTGTTTTTCCCAAAGTCCGGGGAAGCCCTGTCTCTGTCCCTTCCCCCTGACTGGCTGTTGGGTGGAAGTTCCATGTATGGTATTGTTGTGAAGGCCCAGCTATACTGACTGGAGCCTTCCCAGTGACTGTATGTTGTGGGTACCTCCTGTGGGTGGGACCTGGGTGAATGGAGTGTGTGACCAATATACACTTCTTTTTGTGGTTGTCTGGTTTCTGGCATGAGAGACAAAGACTGAGACAGCCCTGCCCAAAACTGGCCTGAATGCAGTGTGTAGTGTTGAATGGCTGGGTACTTGTCCCAATCCACATTCCTTGTTGTGAGTGTCTGGAAGGGAGGAGTGTGGCCTGAATGCACTGTGTGCCTGATTGGCTGACTGACTGCATGAATGCCCTGCAGTATGATTGGCTGCTGAGTGTGTGCCAGCAGCGTGGATGAGAGAGAGGATAGTATATCTGGGGACCTCTCACCACTGGAAAAGTGTTCAGAAGGGACCTTTGGTTGAGAAGCGACCATTGTGCTCCTAAAGCAGCCAGGGAGCTGAGTCTCCACTCTACGAGTAACTGGAACTGCTGATCCTCGACGTCCAGCTGGAAGAAGAAGACTTGCTGTGGCATTTGCTTCGACCGATCCGAAGGCTGACAAATTCGTCGAGGGCTGACCCGAGAGAGGACCTGGTAAGGCGCCCTCTTCCCGTGCTCCGAGGGACCATCGAGCACCGCTCCATCTTCGCCGAAGCGCCCTGGAAGACAGACCCTCGAAAGGCTGTCGACCCGAGACGGGACCGCCGAGGAGATAGAAGTGAAGCACCCGGACATCGACGCCGTCGAAGTCCATTGCCGTCGACCAGGGTTCGCATGTTTGTGGAACCGCTGGAGGCCCGTCGAAGTTGTGTTGCCCAGCCGTGGGAACCACTTGACGCCGTGCCGCCGACGACCGGAGCCGTCCGCTCCTTTGCCTAAGAACATTCAATCGAAGGACTCTCTCGACCGCATCGTCGACCTCCTATCCTGCCGGAGAAAGTCGAGGACGACCAACGCGCCGAGGAGAAACCTGCCGGTGGGTTTCCCGCCACCCGACGACCTCAAAGACTCGGACGACTCGACGCCCTTGCTGGGCTCCCGTCTCTACAATCTTTGCGGTCCAGAACTATTGTCATCGAGGTGCCCCGCACACCTCCGCCTTGCAGGATGCCGACGCCCCGACGCCGACGAGCACCGCTCGGACGAAGCTGCCGCCTCTTCGACATCGTTCTACCTCGTTTGTCGACGGACGTTCGACGCCCCATGCCTCCCGCTTGAAAGGGAAGGCATTCAAGAAGGGCCGTCGATTCCCCGTCGCCGAACAGCGAGTCCCTCGACGTTTGTCGACGCCTTTTCGAGGAACTCGACTCCACCAGGTACATTGGGGGGGTAAAAACATTATAGGAGAAAATAAGACTTGCAGAGCAATATATGGACTGGGCTTGTGCTATATCTTTCTTTACAGGTTGCCCAGGTGGGGGGATCTCCACACAGAACTGTGCCTAGTGGTAGGGGTCAGTATTCTGCCTATTGCTCAACCATCTTATTTTCTCTCCTCTCTCTATTGCTGGTTTCACTCTATTGGTCTGTGTGACATTGTACAGTATTGTTCATGCACTTCAATGAGATATAGGGTGGTACCACTTTAGGATTGTAAATATTTGTCATTGTAGATTTTGCCGGAGTACAAAGTGAGTTATCATGATGAATGTACATAACCTTAACTATTGATTATATAAAGACTGTGTTCTAACCAATACAGAGTGTGGATATTCCTTTGTGGGGGCTTGGGGATACACTGTACTTAAGAACCAGCCTGCATCACCTCCTGAGAAGCTAGGCCTTGATTGCTCGACCATTGCTACCGAATAGAGAATCTTGGCTGGGGTCTCCTGTGCCTCTCCTCCACCATATAGGGAGTGGGAGTACAGACACCCCCCACCGGTCGTTGAGGCCCGTTCTCTCACACTGGTGGCAAGCCGTGGGATGCTTATGGTTTTAAGAATCAGTGTATAACCGTGCCACTTACAAAGGATATTTGCCCTTTATTGAATTAAGGTTTAGTTGTGTACAAGGTAACTGCATTACAAACAATGGAGTCTATTGCGAATGGCAAATTAACTCGGATGAGCTTGGAGGCTCTCCAGAGTGCTTGTGAAGCTAGGGAGTTAGACTTTGTGGATAAGTCTAGGGCTGAGCTGATAGCTGCCCTGGTGGACTACCAGACTGATAGTGAAACTCTTGATGAGGGGGGGAATGCAACCAATGAGGACTCTGCCCCTGGGGTTTCTGCTGAATCTGTTTCTGGGAATGCCGCCATTCCTGCTGCCTCTGTTCCAAACTCCAGCAATTCCTTAGAGCTTGAGTTATTAAGGATGAAATTGGCCTTTGAATGCCGCAAGTTGGAAATAGATGCTGAGCTTAAGAAAGAGGAGTTGGCTCAACAAGTGGAGCTCAAGAATAGGGATCTTGAACTCAAAAATAAGGACCTTGAACTCAAGAGCCAGGACACTGAATGTCAGAGGATCCAGCTAGAGAAAGCTAGAGTGGAGACTTCAGCTAGAACCAGTGAGAGTGTCAGGTCCCCAGCCACCAAGTTTATGAAAGATTTGGTTGGTGTATTTGTGGAGGGTTCGGATATCCTCCAATGGATTGAAGCGTTTGAAATGGCTTGTGAAATTCATGATGTGGATAAAAGAGATTGGGCGAAGTGTTTGTTAAGCAGAGTGCCTCAAACTGGGTATGACTGTATTCTGAAGCTGAGTGTGGAAGAAAGGGGTCAGTACGAGTGTATGAAGTCTGCTTTGATTGCCAAGTTCCTTAGAAGGTTCAGGGATTTTAAGAAAAAGGAGAATATGTCTTGGGTTGACTGGGTGAGTGCTGCGCACATGAACATGATGGGGTGGATCGATGGATACAAGGTTAAGACTTTTGTTGAATTGTCCCACCTCTTGTTTTTTGAGCATTTCTCTGAAGCCTGTTCACCAGAGCTGCGTCAGTATGTGGCTGACCAGAACATTTTGGACCCCTTTAAGCTGGCTAGGTTGGCTGACAAGTGGGTCTCCCACCGGGTGTCCCCTAAGGACTCCAGTGGGAAGGACAAGGATAAAGAGAAGGGGGCCTCTCAGAAAGCTGAGAAGTCCCCCAAGCAGTCACAGTCGGGTAAACCAAAACCTTCCTCTCCTAAGACCCAAAAATCTAGTGGGGATAAATCATCTGGGGGTGGGAATAAGAGTAGTGGTCCACCTGCTGCAAAGCAGGCTCCCAGTGGTCCCAGTACCGTACCCCGCACTCCTGGCGCTTGTTGGGACTGTGGAGCTCTGGATAACAAAAGGGGTGACCCCAAGTGTAAAGGTAAGGCACTTGGAGTACAGGCTATCAGCCCGACCTACCCTTACCCCGTGTCTGAGCTGGAGGCCACTGTCCTCCCCTCCTCTGCCGGGATCACATTTGGTGCTCCGGTGGAGATTTCCTTAGTGTCCCTTGGGGCCTGGGACCAGTACGCGGAAGTACTGGCGACTATCCCACAGAACACCCGTAGGTTTTTGAGAAGTGTCCTCTTGAATGGCCAGCCTTCTACTGGTTTTAGAGACACTGGGGCAAGCATGACAGTGGTGGACAGGACCCTGCTCAGGCCAGAGGACTATGAAGGTGCTCCTCTGCAAACCACCAGGTTAGCTGGTGGGCCTCCCAAATTATCCCCTGTAGCCTTAGTCACACTCATGATTGGAGACAAGACAGCGAAGCTTCCTGTCCTGGTTCAGGACAATGTCCCTGCTAACATTTTGTTAGGGAATGATCTAGTAGAGTTGGGGTTGATCTCGGATGGTCTTCCCATGACTGCTGCTGCGGTCACTAGGTCACAGGTGACACCGGGTCTGGCTGTGGGTCAGGTACCCAAGCCAAAGGCGAGGCCTAAGGCAAGAAGGAGGAAGACCAAGAAGGCCACCTCTGTGGAGGGAGCACCTTCTCTTCCTGCTGCACCCATTGGGATCCATGCTCCGGACGGACTGGGTCCAGTGGAAAACCCCAACTCAACTCCTTTGGGAGAAGAGGCAGAAGACTCTCCTGTGGGAGAGGTTCTCAACCCGGAGGATCATCCCGACCTTCAATGCTTGTTAGCTGAAGGGGGACCCTCCCGGGCAGACTTCTGTA
Source organism: Ambystoma mexicanum (assembly GCF_040938575.1). Taxonomy (NCBI): domain Eukaryota; kingdom Metazoa; phylum Chordata; class Amphibia; order Caudata; family Ambystomatidae; genus Ambystoma; species Ambystoma mexicanum. The sequence continues at coordinate 25,971,573 of NC_090932.1, read as the reverse complement.
AGGGACAGAGAGAGTGCCACTCTCTCGAGGGACTGAGGAAACAGGCCCTGGCCCAGGCACAAGGAGAGGTGCCTAGGAATTTCCGGATTTATTGGGAGGGTGAGCTCCTTGTTAGTGAGCCCACTAAGCCTGAACCTGGTGCCCGCAAGAGGTTGGTGGTACCCCAGGTTTACAGGCCCTTCCTACTGCAGTTGGCGCATGAGGTGCCCTTGGCTGGTCATCTTGGGACCAAGAAGACTAAGCAGAGGCTCTCTGCCCATTTCTACTGGCCACGGATGGGAGTAGAGGTGGAGTCCCACTGCAGGACCTGCCCAACTTGTCAGTTGTCTGGCAAGACTGGAGGCAGGGTCATTGCCCCACTGCAGCCGTTGCCAGTGGTTGGCACCCCATTTGAGAGGGTGGGCATCGACATCGTCGGTCCCCTTGACCCTCCCACTTCAGGTGGACATCGGTTCATCCTGGTCTTGGTAGATCATGCCACCAGGTATCCTGAGGCGATACCCCTTCGGACGGTTACGGCCAAGGTGGTTGCCCGGGCTCTCCTGGGCATTTTCACCCGTGTTGGATTCCCCAAGGAGGTTGTCTCTGACAGAGGATCCAACTTCATGTCGAGTTACATGAAAACCATGTGGAAAGAGTGCGGGGTAACCTACAAGTTCTCCACCTCTTACCACCCCCAGACCAATGGTCTGGTTGAGAGATTTAATAAAACTCTCAAGGGCATGCTAGGGGCTTTGGAAGAACCCCTAAGGAGGAAATGGGATCTCCTCCTGCCATGCCTGCTGTTTGCTTACAGGGAGGTACCTCAAGAGGGTGTTGGTTTCAGCCCCTTTGAGTTACTCTTTGGACATCCCGTAAGGGGGACCCTCGCCTTGATCAGAGAAGGCTTGGAAGCCACCCCTCCGGGTCCCGCCAAGCAAGTGGGGGACTATGTGTTAGGCCTCAGACGGAGGATGACACAGATGATGGGTCAGGCAACAGCAAATCTCAAGGCCAGCCAGGAATTGAATAAGTACTGGCATGACCTTAAAGCCTCGCAAGTGGATTGGACTCCGGGACAGGAAATCCTTGTGATGGAGCCTACCAAGCCTAGGGCTTTGGCAGACAAGTGGACTGGACCCTTCAGGATCATCTCCAAGATGGGCGAAGTCAACTATCTGGTTGACATGGGAGCCCCTGGGGTAGCTCCTCAGCTATTCCATGTCAACAGGCTCAAGCCTTTCCACAGGCGAGCGGAAGTCTCATGTCTCTTGCTAGCTTCTGGGCAAGAAGAGGATGAGAGTGAGCCCCTTCCTGACTTGCTGCATAGCAACCCTCAGGATGGCTCAGTGGAGGGAGTACATCTCTCTCCAGATTTGACAACAGAGCAACAGAGGGCCTGTAGGGCTTTGCTCCAACAGTATGCCTCTCTGTTTTCACTGAAGCCAGGCCTTACACCGTGGTGTAAGCACGAAATTGACACTAGTGACAGTGTACCTGTCAAAAGCAGGTGCTACCGTATGTCAGATACCGTCAAGAACCACATCCAGGCTGAGGTCGCCAAGATGTTGGATCTGGGTGTTATTGAGCCCTCAACCAGTCCCTGGTCCAGTCCAGTGGTCCTTGTCCCCAAGGCAAGTTCCCAGGCGGGTACCAAGGATTGGAGGTTCTGTGTGGACTACCGAGGAGTCAATGCCGTCACCAAGACTGACGCGCACCCATTGCCCAGGGCTGATGAGCTCGTGGACACCATCGGTGCTGCCAAGTTTGTGAGCACCTTTGACCTTACCTCAGGCTATTGGCAAATAGCTCTGACGGACCATGCCAAGGAAAAGACGGCCTTCTCAACACCTGAGGGACTCTACCAGTTTAGGGTCATGCCTTTTGGGTTGAAGAATGCCCCTGCCACCTTCCAGAGATTGGTCAATCATGCGCTCAGTGGGCTGGAAGCCTTTTGTGTGGCTTACTTAGACGACATTGCCGTCTACAGTTCCACCTGGGAAGAGCATTTGACACATTTGGATAAGGTGTTGCAGGCCTTGAAAAGGGCTAACCTCACTATCAAGGCTACCAAGTGCCAGATAGCTCAGGGGAAAGTTACCTATCTTGGTCATGAGGTAGGAGGGGGTCAAATCCAACCTCTCTCCAGTAAAGTACAGGATGTACAGAACTGGGAGACTCCCACTACTCAAACCCAGGTGAGGGCCTTTGTGGGTCTCACTGGGTACTATCGCAATTTCATGGCAGACTATGGGACCATAGCTGCGCCTCTGACAGCTCTAACGTCACCCAAGCAGCCTAGGAAGGTTAATTGGACCGAAGACTGTCAGAGGGCCTTTGATGGCTTGAAAGAAAGTCTGTGTAGGGCACCTGTGTTGAGTGCGCCTGACTACAGCCGACCCTTTATCGTCCAGACGGATGCCTGCGACACCGGAATTGGAGCTGTCTTGTCCCAGTTAGATGACAAAGGGAGAGAACACCCTATCATATTCATCAGTAGACAACTCAAGGGTAGAGAACGTAGGTGGGCTACTGTTGAAAAGGAGTGTTTTAGTATAGTTTGGAGCCTTAGGCGTTTTAGGCCCTACCTTACGGGGTCTACCTTCAAGGTCCAAACAGATCATAAGCCCCTGAAGTGGCTTATGCAGATGAAGGGTGAGAACCCGAAATTGCTCAGGTGGTCCATTAGCCTGCAAGGGCTAGACTTCACCATAGAGCACAGACCAGGGAGGAGTCACGATAATGCAGATGGCCTTTCCAGAAGGTATGTTGACCGTCTGGATGAGGGTGTCTATCCCGTGGGAGATTCGACACCCTCCACCTCAGTCTGGGGGGGGCGACTGTGATGCTGGAAATGCATCTGAGGGACAGGGCCTCTGAATCCTTGTCCTTTTTCTGTTTTTACCGGGTGTTCTGTTATGTTTTCTGCCCCGGAGTCCATGTGGGACTCCTGGCAGTGCAGCTCTCTCTTTTGGTTTGGTGAACAGACCCATGGGATACCCTTATGGCACCCATGGGTGGGGGTACAACCCTGTGCCCCTAGTGTATGTTTTTGGGCACCTGTGGGTGACCCCAGAGCAGGGTATGGGCTGGTGGCAGCTCCATGCTGAAATTGACAGGTGCTCTGGGTGTCCTCCATTTTGGGACACTCTGGCCCTGCCATTGGGATCTGTTGATTCCTGATAGGAAACAAGATGGCCCCTGTGGCCTCTTGCTTTCTATGACCTGTTATCTTGTTTTTCCCAAAGTCCTGGGAAGCCCTGTCTCTGTCCCTTCCCCCTGACTGGCTGTTGGGTGGAAGTTCCATGTATGGTATTGTTGTGAAGGCCCAGCTAGACTGACTGGAGCCTTCCCAGTGACTGTATGTTGTGGGTACCTTCTGTGGGTGGGACCTGGGTGAATGGAGTGTGTGACCAATATACACTTCTTGTTGTGGTTGTCTGGTTTCTGGCATGAGAGACAAAGACTGAGACAGCCCTGCCCGAAACTGGCCTGAATGCAGTGTGTAGTGTTGAATGGCTGGGTACTTGTCCCAATCCACATTCCTTGTTGTGAGTGTCTGGAAGGGAGGAGTGTGGCCTGAATGCACTGTGTGCCTGATTGGCTGACTGACTGCATGAATGCCCTGCAGTATGATTGGCTGCTGAGTGTGTGCCAGCAGCGTGGATGAGAGAGAGGATAGTATATCTGGGGACCTCTCACCACTGGAAAAGTGTTCAGAAGGGACCTTTGGTTGAGAAGCGACCATTGTGCTCCTAAAGCAGCCAGGGAGCTGAGTCTCCACTCTACGAGTAACTGGAACTGCTGATCCTCGACGTCCAGCTGGAAGAAGAAGACTTGCTGTGGCATTTGCTTCGACCGATCCGAAGGCTGACGAATTCGTCGAGGGCTGACCCGACAGAGGACCTGGTAAGGCGCCCTCTTCCCGTGCTCCGAGGGACCATCGAGTACTGCTCCATCTTCGCCGAAGCGCCCTGGAAGACAGACCCTCGAAAGGCTGTCGACCCGAGACGGGACCGCCGAGGAGATCGAAGTGAAGCACCCGGACATCGACGCCGTCGAAGTCCATTGCCGTCGACCAGGGTACGCAGGTTTGTGGAACCGCTGGAGGCCCGTCGAAGTTGTGTTGCCCAGCCGTGGGAACCACTTGACGCCGTGCCGCCGACGACCGGAGCCGTCCGCTTCTTTGCCTAAGAACATTCAATCGAAGGACTCTCTCGACCGCATCGTCGACCTCCTATCCTGCCAGAGAAAGTCGAGGACGACCAACGCGCCGAGGAGAAACCTGCCGGTGGGTTTCCCGCCACCCGACGACCTCAAAGACTTGGACGACTCGAAGCCCTTGCTGGGCTCCCGTCTCTACAATCTTTGCGGTCCAGAACTATTGTCATCGAGGTGCCCCGCACACCTCCGCCTTGCAGGACGCCGACGCCCCGACGCCGACGAGCACCGCTCGGACGAAGCTGCCGCCTCTTCGACATCGTTCTACCTCGTTTGTCGACGGACGTTCGACGCCCCGTGCCTCCCGCTTGAAAGGGAAGGCATTCAAGAAGGGCCGTCGATTCCCCGTCGCCGAACAGCGAGTCCCTCGACGTTTGTCGACGCCTTTTTGAGGAACTCGACTCCACCAAGTACCTTTGGGGGGTAAAAACATTATAGGAGAAAATAAGACTTGCAGAGCAATATATGGACTGGGCTTGTGCTATATCTTTCTTTACAGGTTGCCCAGGTGGGGGGATCTCCACACAGAACTGTGCCTAGTGGTAGGGGTCAGTATTCTGCCTATTGCTCAACCATCTTATTTTCTCTCCTCTCTCTATTGCTGGTTTCACTCTATTGGTCTGTGTGACATTGTACAGTATTGTTCATGCACTTCAATGAGATCTAGGGTGGTACCACTTTAGGATTGTAAATATTTGTCATTGTAGATTTTGCCGGAGTACAAAGTGAGTTATCATGATGAATGTACATAACCTTAACTATTGATTATATAAAGACTGTGTTCTAACCAATACAGAGTGTGGATATTCCTTTGTGGGGGCTTGGGGATACACTGTACTTAAGAACCAGCCTGCATCACCTCCTGAGAAGCTAGGCCTTGATTGCTCGACCATTGCTACCGAATAGAGAATCTTGGCTGGGGTCTCCTGTGCCTCTCCTCCACCATATAGGGAGTGGGAGTACAGACACCCCACACCGGTCGTTGAGGCCCGTTCTCTCACACTGTTCACCTGCATAGCTAGCGTGCAGCTGCAATGACTCCTTAGCTACTTTGGCGCACTGTTCACCTGCATACCTAGTGTGCAGCTACAATGACTCATTAGCTACTTTGCCACAAACTTCGCCTGCACACCTAGTGTGCAACTACATGACTCATTAACTACTTTGGGCATGGTTCACCTGCATACCTTGTGCTTAACTTCAATGACTCGTTAGCTACTTTGGCGCACTGTTCACCTGCATACCTAGTGTGCAGCTGCAATGACTTGTTAGCTACTTTGGCGCACTGTTCACCTGCATACCTAGTGCGCAGCTGCAATGACTCGTTAGCTACTTTGGCGCACAGTTGACCTGCATACCTAGTGCGCAGCTGCAATGACTCGTTAGCTACTTTGGGCACTGTTCACCTGCATAGCTAGTGCGCAGCTACAATGACTCGTTAACTACTTTGTTGCATTGTACACCTGCATACCTAATGCGCAGCTGCAATGACTCATTTGCTAAATTGCTGTTCACCTGAATACCTTGTGCTTAACTTCAATGACTCGTTAGCTACTTTGGCGCACTGTTCACCTGCATACCTAGTGCGCAGCTGCAATGACTTGTTAGCTACTTTGGCGCACCGTTCACCTGCATACCTAGTATGCAGCTGCAATGACTCGTTAGCTACTTTGGCGCAATGTTCATCTGCATACCTAGTTCGCAGCAACAATGACTTGTTAGTTACTTTGGCACACTGTTCACCTGCATACCTAATGCACAGCTACAATGACTTGTTAGCTACTTTGGGCACTGTTCACCTGCATACCTAGTGTGCAGCTGCAATGACTTGTTAGCTACTTTGGCGCACTGTTCACCTGCATACCTAGTGCGCAGCTGCAATGACTCGTTAGCTACTTTGGCGCACAGTTGACCTGCATACCTAGTGCGCAGCTGCAATGACTCGTTAGCTACTTTGGGCACTGTTCACCTGCATAGCTAGTGCGCAGCTACAATGACTCGTTAACTACTTTGTTGCATTGTACACCTGCATACCTAATGCGCAGCTGCAATGACTCATTTGCTAAATTGCTGTTCACCTGAATACCTTGTGCTTAACTTCAATGACTCGTTAGCTACTTTGGCGCACTGTTCACCTGCATACCTAGTGCGCAGCTGCAATGACTTGTTAGCTACTTTGGCGCACCGTTCACCTGCATACCTAGTATGCAGCTGCAATGACTCGTTAGCTACTTTGGCGCAATGTTCATCTGCATACCTAGTTCGCAGCAACAATGACTTGTTAGTTACTTTGGCACACTGTTCACCTGCATACCTAATGCACAGCTACAATGACTTGTTAGCTACTTTGGGCACTGTTCACTTGCATAGCTAGTGCGCACGACAGTGACCCGTTAGCTACTTTGACGCACTGTTCACCTGCATACCTAGTGCGCAGCTGCAATGACTCGTTAGCTACTTTGGTGCACTGTTCACCTGCATACCTAGTGCGCAGCTGCAATGACTCGTTAGCTACTTTGGCGCACAGTTCACCTGCATACCTAGTGCGCAGCTGCAATGACTCGTTAGCTACTTTGGGCACTGTTCACCTGCATAGCTAGTGCGCAGCTACAATGACTCGTTAACTACTTTGTTTCATTGTACACCTGCATACCTAATGCGCAGCTGCAATGACTCATTTGCTACTTTGGTGCACTGTTCACCTGCATACCTAGTGCGCAGCTGCAATGACTTGTTAGCTACTTTGGCGCACTGTTCACCTGCATACCTAGTGTGCAGCTGCAATGACTCGTTAGCTACTTTGGTGCACTGTTCTCCTGCATACCTAGTGCGCAGCTGCAATGACTTGTTAGCTACTTTAGCGCACTGTTCACCTGCATACCTAGTGCGCAGCTACAATGACTCGTTAGCTACTTTGGTGCACTGTTCACCTGAATACCTAGTGCGCAGCTACAATGACTCGTTAGCAACTTTGGGCACTGTTCACCTGCACAGCTAGTGCGCAGCTCCAATGACTCGTTAGCTACTTTGGTGCACTGTTCACCTGCATACCTAGTGCGCAGCTGCAATGACTTGTTAGCTACTTTGGCACACTGTTCACCTGCATGCCTAGTGCGCAGCTGCAATGACTCTTTAGCTACATTGGCCCACTGCGCACCTGCATACCTAGTGCGCAGCTACAATGACTCGTTAGCTACTTTGGTGCACTGTTCACCTGCTTACCTAGTGCGCAGCTACAATGACTCATTAGCTACTTTGTTGCACTGTTCACCTGCATACCTAGTGTGCAGCTACAATGACTCGTTAGCTACGTTGGGCACTGTTGACATGCATACCTAGTGTGCAGCTACAATGGCTCCTTTGGTGCACTATTCACCTGCGTACCTAGTGCGCAGCTACAATGACTCGTTAGCTACGTTGGCGCACTGTTCACCTGCATACCTAGTTCTCAGCTGCAATGACTCGTTAGTTACTTTGGCACACTGTTCACCTGCATACCTAGTGCGCAGCTGCAATGACTCGTTAGCTACTTTGGCGCACTGTTCACCTGCATACCTAGTGCACAGCTGCAATGACTCGTTAGCTACTTCTGTGCACTTTTCTCCTGCATACCTAGTGCGCAGCTGCAATGGCTCGTTAGCTACTTTGGTGCACTGTTCACCTGCATGCCTAGTGCGCAGCTGCAATGACTCGTTAGCTACTTTGGCGCACTGTTCACCTGCATACCTAGTGCACAGCTGCAATGACTCATTAGCTACTTTGGTGCACTGTTCACCTGCATAGCTAGTGTGCAGCTGCAATGACTCGTTAGCTACTTTGGCACACTGTTCACCTGCATACCTAATGCACAGCTACAATGACTCGTTAGCTACTTTGGGCACTGTTCACCTGCATACCTAGTGCGCAGCTGCAATGACTCGTTACCTACTTTGGCGCACTGTTCACCTGAATACCTAGTGCGCAGCTACAATGACTCGTTAGCTACTTTGGGCACTGTTCACCTGCACACCTAGTGCGCAGCTACAATGACTCGTTAGCTACTTTGGTTCACTGTTCACCTGCATACCTAGTGCGCAGCTGCAATGACTTGTTAGCTACTTTGGCACACTGTTCACCCGCATACCTAGTGCACAGCTGCCATGACTCTTTAGCTACATTGGCACACTGCTCACCTGCATACCTAGTGCGCAGCTACAATGACTCGTTAGCTACTTTGGTGCACAGTTCGACTGCATACCTAGTGCACAGCTACAATGACTTTTTAGCTACTTTGGCGCACTTTTCACCTGCATACCTAGTGCGCAGCTGCAATGACTCGTTAGCTACTTTGGCGCACAGTTCACCTGCATACCTAGTGCGCAGCTGCAATGACTCGTTAGCTACTTTGGGCACTGTTCACCTGCATAGCTAGTGCGCAGCTACAATGACTCATTAGCTACTTTGTTGCACTGTTCACCTGCATACCTAGTGTGCAGCTACAATGACTCGTTAGCTACTTTAGGCACTGTTCACCTGCATACCTAGAGTGCAGCTACAATGGCTACTTTGGTGCACTATTCACCTGCATACCTAGTGCGCAGCTACAATGACTCGTTAGCTACTTTGGCACACTGTTCACCTGCATACCTAATGCGCAGCTGCAATGACTCGTTAGCTACTTTGGCGCACTATTCACCTGCATACCTAGTTCTCAGCTGCAATGACTCGTTAGTTACTTTGGCACACTGTTCACCTGCATACCTAGTGTGCAGCTGCAATGACTCGTTAGCTACTTTGGTGCACTGTTCACCTGCATACCTAGTGTGCAGCTGCAATGACTCGTTAGCTACTTCTGTGCACTGTTCTCCTGCATACCTAGTGCGCAGCTGCAATGGCTCGTTAGCTACTTTGGCGCACTGTTCACCTGCGTACCTAGTGCAAAGCTGCAATGACTCGTTAGCTACTTTGGCGCACTGTTCACCTGCATACCTAGTGTGATGCTGGAAATGCATCTGAGGGACAGGGCCTCTGAATCCTTGTCCTTTTTCTGTTTTTACCGTGTGTTCTGTTATGTTTTCTGCCCCGGAGTCCATGTGGGACTCCTGGCAGTGCAGCTCTCTCTTTTGGTTTGGTGAACAGACCCATGGGATACCCTTATGGCACCCATGGGTGGGGGTACAACCCTGTGCCCCTAGTGTATGTTTTTGGGCACCTGTGGGTGACCCCAGAGCAGGGTATGGGCTGGTGGCAGCTCCATGCTGAATTTGACAGGTGCTCTGGGTGTCCTCCATTTTGGGACACCCTGGCCCTGCCATTGGGATCTGTTGATTCCTGATAGGAAACAAGATGGCCCCTGTGGCCTCTTGCTTTCTATGGCCTGTTATCTTGTTTTTCCCAAAGTCCTGGGAAGCCCTGTCTCTGTCGCTTCCCCCTGACTGGCTGTTGGGTGGAAGTTCCATGTATGGTATTGTTGTGAAGGCCCAGCTAGACTGGCTGGAGCCTTCCCAGTGACTGTATGTTGTGGGTACCTCCTGTGGGTAGGACCTGGGTGAATGGAGTGTGTGACCAATATACACTTCTTGTTGTGGTTGTCTGGTTTCTGGCATGAGAGACAAAGACTGAGACAGCCCTGCCCGAAACTGGCTTGAATGCAGTGTGTAGTGTTGAATGGCTGGGTACTTGTCCCAATCCACATTCCTTGTTGTGAGTGTCTGGAAGGGAGGAGTGTGGCCTGAATGCACTGTGTGCCTGATTGGCTGACTGACTGCATGAATGCCCTGCAGTATGATTGGCTGCTGAGTGTGTGCCAGCAGCGTGGATGAGAGAGAGGATAGTATATCTGGGGACCTCTCACCACTGGAAAAGTGTTCAGAAGGGACCTTTGGTTGAGAAGCGACCATTGTGCTCCTAAAGCAGCCAGGGAGCTGAGTCTCCACTCTACGAGTAACTGGAACTGCTGATCCTCGACGTCCAGCTGGAAGAAGAAGACTTGCTGTGGCATTTGCTTCGACCGATCCGAAGGCTGACGAATTCGTCGAGGGCTGACCCGAGAGAGGACCTGGTAAGGCGCCCTCTTCCCGTGCTCCGAGGGACCATCGAGCATCGCTCCATCTTCGCCGAAGCGCCCTGGAAGACAGACCCTCGAAAGGCTGTCGACCCGAGACGGGACCGCCGAGGAGATCGAAGTGAAGCACCCGGACATCGACGCCGTCGAAGTCCATTGCCGTCGACCAGGGTTCGCAGGTTTGTGGAACCGCTGGAGGCCCGTCGAAGTTGTGTTGCCCAGCCGTGGGAACCACTTGACGCCGTGCCGCCGACGACCGGAGCCGTCCGCTCCTTTGCCTAAGAACATTCAATCGAAGGACTCTCTCGACCGCTTCGTCGACCACTTATCCTGCCGGAGGAAGTCGAGGACGACCAACGCGCCGAGGAGAAACCTGCCGGTGGGTTTCCCGCCACCCGACGACCTCAAAGACTCGGACGACTCGACGCCCTTGCTGGGCTCCCGTCTCTACAATCTTTGCGGTCCAGAACTATTGTCATCGAGGTGCCCCGCACACCTCCGCCTAGCAGGACGCCGACGCCCCGACGCCGACGAGCACCGCTCGGACGAAGCTGCCGCCTCTTCGACATCGTTCTACCTCGTTTGTCGACGGTCGTTCGACGCCCCGTGCCTCCCGCTTGAAAGGGAAGGCATTCAAGAAGGGCCGTCGATTCCCCGTCGCCGAACAGCGAGTCCCTCGACGTTTGTCGACGCCTTTTCGAGGATCTCGACTCCACCAGGTACATTGGGGGGGTAAAAACATTATAGGAGAAAATAAGACTTGCAGAGCAATATATGGACTGGGCTTGTGCTATATCTTTCTTTACAGGTTGCCCAGGTGGGGGGATCTCCACACAGAACTGTGCCTAGTGGTAGGGGTCAGTATTCTGCCTATTGCTCAACCATCTTATTTTCCCTCCTCTCTCTATTGCTGGTTTCACTCTATTGGTCTGTGTGACATTGTACAGTATTGTTCATGCACTTCAATGAGATCTAGGGTGGTACCACTTTAGGATTGTAAATATTTGTCATTGTAGATTTTGCCGGATTACAAAGTGAGTTATCATGATGAATGTACATAACCTTAACTATTGATTATATAAAGACTGTGTTCTAACCAATACAGAGTGTGGATATTCCTTTGTGGGGGCTTGGGGATACACTGTACTTAAGAACCAGCCTGCATCACCTCCTGAGAAGCTAGGCCTTGATTGCTCGACCATTGCTACCGAATAGAGAATCTTGGCTGGGGTCTCCTGTGCCTCTCCTCCACCATATAGGGAGTGGGAGTACAGACACCCCCCACCGGTCGTTGAGGCCCGTTCTCTCACACTGGTGGCAGCGGTGGGATGCTTATGGTTTTAAGAATCAGTGTATAACCGTGCCACTTACAAAGGATATTTGCCCTTTATTGAATTAAGGTTTAGTTGTGTACAAGGTAACTGCATTACAAACAATGGAGTCTATTGCGAATGGCAAATTAACTCGGATGAGCTTGGAGGCTCTCCAGAGTGCTTGTGATGCTAGGGAGTTAGACTTTGTGGATAAGTCTAGGGCTGAGCTGATAGCTGCACTGGTGGACTACCAGACTGATAGTGAAACTCTTGATGAGGGGGGGAATGCAACCAATGAGGACTCTGCCCTTGGGGTTTCTGCTGAATCTGTTTCTGGGAATGCCGCCATTCCTGCTGCCTCTGTTCCAAACTCCAGCAATTCCTTAGAGCTTGAGTTATTAAGGATGAAATTGGCCTTTGAATACCGCAAGTTGGAAATAGATGCTGAGCTTAAGAAAGAGGAGTTGGCTCAACAAGTGGAGCTCAAGAATAGGGATCTTGAACTCAAAAATAAGGACCTTGAACTCAAGAGCCAGGACACTGAATGTCAGAGGATCCAGCTAGAGAAAGCTAGAGTGGAGACTTCAGCTAGAACCAGTGAGAGTGTCAGGTCCCCAGCCACCAGGTTTATGAAAGATTTGGTTGGTGTATTTGTGGAGGGTTCGGATATCCTCCAATGGATTGAAGCGTTTGAAATGGCTTGTGAAATTCATGATGTGGATAAAAGAGATTGGGCGAAATGTTTGTTTAGCAGAGTGCCTCAAACTGGGTATGACTGTATTCTGAAGCTGAGTGTGGAAGAAAGGGGTCAGTACGAGTGTATGAAGTCTGCTTTGATTGCCAAGTTCGGCAAGACACCTACCCAATACCTTAGAAGGTTCAGGGATTTTAAGAAAAAGGAGAATATGTCTTGGGTTGACTGGGTGAGTGCTGCGCACATGAACATGATGGGGTGGATCGATGGATACAAGGTTAAGACTTTTGTTGAATTGTCCTACGTCTTGTTTTTTGAGCATTTCTCTGAAGCCTGTTCACCAGAGCTGCGTCAGTATGTGGCTGACCAGAACATTTTGGACCCCTTTAAGCTGGCTAGGTTGGCTGACAAGTGGGTCTCCCACCGGGTGTCCCCTAAGGACTCCAGTGGGAAGGACAAGGATAAAGAGAAGGGGGCCTCTCAGAAAGCTGAGGAGTCCCCCAAGCAGTCACAGTCGGGTAAACCAAAACCTTCCTCTCCTAAGACCCAAAAATCTAGTGGGGATAAGTCATCTGGGGGTGGGAATAAGAGTAGTGGTCCACCTGCTGCAAAGCAGGCTCCCAGTGGTTCCAGTACCGTACCCCGCACTCCTGGCGCTTGTTGGGACTGTGGAGCTCTGGATCACAAAAGGGGTGACCCCAAGTGTAAAGGTAAGGCACTTGGAGTACAGGCTGTCAGCCTGACCTACCCTTACCCCGTGTCTGAGGTGGAGGCCACTGTCCTCCCCTCCTCCGCCGGGATCACCTTTGGTGCTCCGGTGGAGATTTCCTTAGTGTCCCTTGGGGCCTGGGACCAGTACGCGGAAGTACTGGCGACTATCCCACAGAACACCCGTAGGTTTTTGAGAAGTGTCCTCTTGAATGGCCAGCCTTCTACTGGTTTGAGAGACACTGGGGTAAGCATGACAGTGGTGGACAGGACCCTGCTCAGGCCAGAGGACTATGAAGGTGCTCCTCTGCAAACCACCAGGTTAGCTGGTGGGCCTCCCAAATTATCACCTGTAGCCTTAGTCACACTCATGATTGGAGACAAGACAGCGAAGCTTCCTGTCCTGGTTCAGGAAAATGTCCCTGCTAACATTTTGTTAGGGAATGATCTAGTAGAGTTGGGGTTGATCTCGGATGGTCTTCCCATGACTGCTGCTGCGGTCACTAGGTCACAGGTGACACCGGGTCTGGCTGTGGGTCAGGTACCCGAGCCAAAGGCGAGGCCTAAGGCAAGAAGAAGGAAGACCAAGAAGGCCACCTCTGTGGAGGGAGCACCTTCTCTTCCTGCTGCACCCATTGGGATCCATGCTCCGGACGGGCTGGGTCCAGTGGAAAACCCAAACTCAACTCCTTTGGGAGAAGAGGCAGAAGACTCTCCTGTGGGAGAGGTTCTCAACCCGGAGGATCATCCCGACCTTCAATGCTTGTTAGCTGAAGGGGGACCCTCCCGGGCAGACTTCTGTAAGGGACAGAGAGAGTGCCACTCTCTCGAGGGACTGAGGAAACAGGCCCTGGCCCAGGCACAAGGAGAGGTGCCTAGGAATTTCCGGATTTATTGGGAGGGTGAGCTCCTTGTTAGTGAGCCCACTAAGCCTGAACCTGGTGCCCGCAAGAGGTTGGTGGTACCCCAGGTTTACAGGCCCTTCCTACTTCAGTTGGCTCATGAGGTGCCCTTGGCTGGTCATCTTGGGACCAAGAAGACTAAGCAGAGGCTCTCTGCCCATTTCTACTGGCCACGGATGGGAGTAGAGGTGGAGTCCCACTGCAGGACCTGCCCAACTTGTCAGTTGTCTGGCAAGACTGGAGGCAGTGTCATTGCCCCACTGCAGCCGTTGCCAGTGGTTGGCACCCCATTTGAGAGGGTGGGCATCGACATCGTCGGTCCCCTTGACCCTCCCACTTCAGGTGGACATCGGTTCATCCTGGTCTTGGTAGATCATGCCACCAGGTACCCTGAGGCGATACCCCTTCGGACGGTTACGGCCAAGGTGGTTGCCCGGGCTCTCCTGGGCATTTTCACCCGTGTTGGATTCCCCAAGGAGGTTGTCTCTGACAGAGGATCCAACTTCATGTCGAGTTACATGAAAACCATGTGGAAAGAGTGCGGGGTAACCTACAAGTTCTCCACCTCTTACCACCCCCAGACCAATGGTCTGGTTGAGAGATTTAATAAAACTCTCAAGGGCATGCTAGGGGCTTTGGAAGAACCCCTAAGGAGGAAATGGGATCTCCTCCTGCCATGCCTGCTGTTTGCTTACAGGGAGGTACCTCAAGAGGGTGTTGGTTTCAGCCCCTTTGAGTTACTCTTTGGACATCCCGTAAGGGGGCCCCTCGCCTTGATCAGAGAAGGCTTGGAAGCCACCCCTCCGGGTCCCGCCAAGCAAGTGGGGGACTATGTGTTAGGCCTCAGACGGAGGATGACACAGATGATGGGTCAGGCAACAGCAAATCTCAAGGCCAGCCAGGAATTGAATAAGTACTGGCATGACCTTAAAGCCTCGCAAGTGGATTGGACTCCGGGACAGGAAATCCTTGTGATGGAGCCTACCAAGCCTAGGGCTTTGGCAGACAAGTGGACTGGACCCTTCAGGATCATCTCCAAGATGGGCGAAGTCAACTATCTGGTTGACATGGGAGCCCCTGGGGTAGCTCCTCAGCTATTCCATGTCAACAGGCTCAAGCCTTTCCACAGGCGAGCGGAAGTCTCATGTCTCTTGCTAGCTTCTGGGCAAGAAGAGGATGAGAGTGAGCCCCTTCCTGACTTGCTGCATAGCAACCCTCAGGATGGCTCAGTGGAGGGAGTACATCTCTCTCCAGATTTGACAACAGAGCAACAGAGGGCCTGTAGGGCTTTGCTCCAACAGTATGCCTCTCTGTTTTCACTGAAGCCAGGCCTTACACCGTGGTGTAAGCACGAAATTGACACTGGTGACAGTGTACCTGTCAAAAGCAGGTGCTACCGTATGTCAGATACCGTCAAGAACCACATCCAGGCTGAGGTCGCCAAGATGTTGGATCTGGGTGTTATTGAGCCCTCAACCAGTCCCTGGTCCAGTCCAGTGGTCCTTGTCCCCAAGGCAAGTTCCCAGGCGGGTACCAAGGATTGGAGGTTCTGTGTGGACTACCGAGGAGTCAATGCCGTCACCAAGACTGACGCGCACCCATTGCCCAGGGCTGATGAGCTCGTGGACACCATCGGTGCTGCCAAGTTTGTGAGCACCTTTGACCTTACCTCAGGCTATTGGCAAATAGCTTTGACCGACCATGCCAAGGAAAAGACGGCCTTCTCAACCCCTGAGGGACTCTACCAGTTTAGGGTCATGCCTTTTGGGTTGAAGAATGCCCCTGCCACCTTCCAGAGATTGGTCAATCATGCGCTCAGTGGGCTGGAAGCCTTTTGTGTGGCTTACTTAGACGACATTGCCGTCTACAGTTCCACCTGGGAAGAGCATTTGACCCATTTGGATAAGGTGTTGCAGGCCTTGAAAAGGGCTAACCTCACTATCAAGGCTACCAAGTGCCAGATAGCTCAGGGGAAAGTTACCTATCTTGGTCATGAGGTAGGAGGGGGTCAAATCCAACCTCTCTCCAGTAAACTACAGGATGTACAGAACTGGGAGACTCCCACTACTCAAACCCAGGTGAGGGCCTTTTTGGGTCTCACTGGGTACTATCGCAATTTCATGGCAGACTATGGGACCATAGCTGCACCTCTGACAGCTCTAACGTCACCCAAGCAGCCTAGGAAGGTTAATTGGAGCGAAGACTGTCAGAGGGCCTTTGATGGCTTGAAAGAAAGTCTGTGTAGGGCACCTGTGTTGAGTGCGCCTGACTACAGCCGACCCTTTATCGTCCAGATGGATGCCTGCGACACCGGAATTGGAGCTGTCTTGTCCCAGTTAGATGACAAAGGGAGAGAACACCCTATCATATTCATCAGTAGACAACTCAAGGGTAGAGAACTTAGGTGGGCTACTGTTGAAAAGGAGTGTTTTAGTATAGTTTGGAGCCTTAGGCATTTTAGGCCCTACCTTACGGGGTCTACCTTCAAGGTCCAAACAGATCATAAGCCCCTGAAGTGGCTTATGCAGATGAAAGGTGAGAACCCGAAATTGCTCAGGTGGTCCATTAGCCTGCAAGGGCTAGACTTCACCATAGAGCACAGACCAGGGAAGAGTCACGATAATGCAGATGGCCTTTCCAGAAGGTATGTTGACCGTCTGGATGAGGGTGTCTATCCCGTGGGAGATTAGACACCCTCCACCTCAGTCTGGGGGGGGCGACTGTGATGCTGGAAATGCATCTGAGGGACAGGGCCTCTGAATCCTTGTCCTTTTTCTGTTTTTACCGTGTGTTCTGTTATGTTTTCTGCCCCGGAGTCCATGTGGGACTCCTGGCAGTGCAGCTCTCTCTTTTGGTTTGGTGAACAGACCCATGGGATACCCTTATGGCACCCATGGGTGGGGGTACAACCCTGTGCCCCTAGTGTATGTTTTTGGGCACCTGTGGGTGACCCCAGAGCAGGGTATGGGCTGGTGGCAGCTCCATGCTGAATTTGACAGGTGCTCTGGGTGTCCTCCATTTTGGGACACCCTGGCCCTGCCATTGGGATCTGTTGATTCCTGATAGGAAACAAGATGGCCCCTGTGGCCTCTTGCTTTCTATGGCCTAATATCTTGTTTTTCCCAAAGTCCTGGGAAGCCCTGTCTCTGTCCCTTCCCCCTGACTGGCTGTTGGGTGGAAGTTCCATGTATGGTATTGTTGTGAAGGCCCAGCCTAGACTGGCTGGAACCTTCCTAGTGACTGTATGTTGTGGGTACCTCCTGTGGGTGGGACCTGGGTGAATGGAGTGTGTGACCAATATACACTTCTTGTTGTGGTTGTCTGGTTTCTGGCATGAGAGACAAAGACTGAGACAGCCCTGCCCGAAACTGGCCTGAATGCAGTGTGTAGTGTTGAATGGCTGGGTACTTGTCCCAATCCACATTCCTTGTTGTGAGTGTCTGGAAGGGAGGAGTGTGGCCTGAATGCACTGTGTGCCTGATTGGCTGACTGACTGCATGAATGCCCTGCAGTATGATTGGCTGCTGAGTGTGTGCCAGCAGCGTGGATGAGAGAGAGGATAGTATATCTGGGGACCTCTCACCACTGGAAAAGTGTTCAGAAGGGACCTTTGGTTGAGAAGCGACCATTGTGCTCCTAAAGCAGCCAGGGAGCTGAGTCTCCACTCTACGAGTAACTGGAACTGCTGATCCTCGACGTCCAGCTGGAAGAAGAAGACTTGCTGTGGCATTTGCTTCGACCGATCCGAAGGCTGACGAATTCGTCGAGGGCTGACCCGAGAGAGGACCTGGTAAGGCGCCCTCTTCCCGTGCTCCGAGGGACCATCGAGCACCGCTCCATCTTCGCCGAAGCGCCCTGGAAGACAGACCCTCGAAAGGCTGTCGACCCGAGACGGGACCGCCGAGGAGATCGAAGTGAAGCACCCGGACATCGACGCCGTCGAAGTCCATTGCCGTCGACCAGGGTTCGCAGGTTTGTGGAACCGCTGGAGGCCCGTCGAAGTTGTGTTGCCCAGCCGTGGGAACCACTTGATGCCGTGCCGCCGACGACCGGAGCCGTCCGCTCCTTTGCCTAAGAACATTCAATCGAAGGACTCTCTCGACCGCTTCGTCGACCACTTATCCTGCCGGAGAAAGTCGAGGACGACCAACGCGCCGAGGAGAAACCTGCCGGTGGGTTTCCCGCCACCCGACGACCTCAAAGACTCGGACGACTCGACGCCCTTGCTGGGCTCCCGTCTCTACAATCTTTGCGGTCCAGAACTATTGTCATCGAGGTGCCCCGCACACCTCCGCCTTACAGGACGCCGACGCCCCGACGCCGACGAGCACCGCTCGGACGAAGCTGCCGCCTCTTCGACATCGTTCTACCTCGTTTGTCGACGGACGTTCGACGCCCCGTGCCTCCCGCTTGAAAGGGAAGGCATTCAAGAAGAACCGTCGATTCCCCGTCGCCGAACAGCGAGTCCCTCGACGTTTGTCGACGCCTTTTTGAGGAACTCGACTCCACCAAGTACCTTGGGGGGGTAAAAACATTATAGGAGAAAATAAGACTTGCAGAGCAATATATGGACTGGGCTTGTGCTATATCTTTCTTTACAGGTTGCCCAGGGGGGGGGGATCTCCACACAGAACTGTGCCTAGTGGTAGGGGTCAGTATTCTGCCTATTGCTCAACCATCTTATTTTCCCTCCTCTCTCTATTGCTGGTTTCACTCTATTGGTCTGTGTGACATTGTACAGTATTGTTCATGCACTTCAATGAGATATAGGGAGTGGGAGTACAGACACCCCCCACCGGTCGTTGAGGCCCGTTCTCTCACACCTAGTGCACAGCTGCAATGACTCGTTAGCTACTTTGGTACACTGTTCACCTGCATAGCTAGTGTGCAGCTGCAATGACTCCTTAGCTACTTTGGCACACTGTTCAACTGTATAACTAATGCGCAGCTGCAATGACTTGTTAGCTACTTTTGCGCACTGTTCACCTGCATACCTAGTGCGCACCTCCAATGACTCGTTAGCTACTTTGGCGCACTATTCACCTGCATACCTAGTTTGCAGCTGCAATGGCTCGTTAGCTACTTTGGCGCACTGTTCACCTGCATATCTATTGCGCAGCTACAATGACTTGTTAGCTTCTTTGGTGCACTGTTCACCTGCATACCTAGTGCACAGCTGCAATGACTCGTTAGCTACTTGGGCGCACTGTTCACCTGCTTACATGGTGTGCAGCTACAAAGGCTACTTTGGTGCACTGTTCACCTGCATACCTAGTGCGCAGCTACAATGACTCGTTAGCTACTTTGGCACACTGTTCACCTGCATACCTAATGCGCAGCTGCAATGACTCGTTAGCTACTTTGGCGCACTATTCACCTGCATACCTGGTGCGCAGCCGCAATGACTCATTAGCTACTTCGGCGCACTGTTCACCTGCATACCTAGTGCGCAGCTGCAATGACTCGTTAGCCACTTTGGCGCACTGTTCACATGCATACCTAGTGCGAAGCTGCAATGACTCGTTAGCTACTTTGACGCACTGTTCACCTGAATACCTAGTGCGCAGCTGCAATGAATCATTAGCTACTTTGGCGCACTGTTCACCTGCATAAATAGTGCAGAGCTGCAATGACCTGTTAGCTACTATGGCGCACTGTTCACATACATACCTAGTGCGCAGCTGCAATGACTCGTTAGCTACTTTGGCGCACTGTTCACCTGCATACCTAGTGCGCAGCTGCAATGACTCGTTAGCCACTTTGGCGCACTGTTCACATGCATACCTAGTGTGCAGCTGCAATGACTCGTTACATACTTTGGCGCACTGTTCACCTGCATACCTAGTGCGTAGCTGCAATGAATCATTAGCTACTTTGGCGCACTGTTCACCTGCATAACTAGTGCAGAGCTGCAATGACCTGTTAGCTACTATGGCACACTGTTCACCTGCATATCTAGTTCGCAGCTGCAATGACTCATTAGCTACTTTGGCGCACTGTTCACCTGCATACCTAGTGTGCAGCTGCAATGACTCGTTAGCTACTTTGGCGCACTGTTCACCTGCATACCTAGTACGCAGCTACAATGACTCGTTAGCTACTTTGGCGCACTGTCCCACCTGCATACCTAGTGCGCAGCTGCAATGACTCGTTAGCTACTTTGGTGCACTGTTCACCTGCATAACTAGTGCGCAGCGGCAATGACTCATTAGCTACTTTGGCGCACTGTTCACCTTCATACCTAGTGCGCAGCTGCAATGACTCGTTAGCTACTTTGGCGCACAGTTCACCTGCATACCTAGTGCGCAGCTGCAATGACTCGTTAGCTACTTTGGGCAATGTTCACCTGCATAGCTAGTGCGCAGCTACAATGACTCGTTAACTACTTTGTTGCACTGTTCACCTGCATACCTAATGCGCGGCTGCAATGACTCATTAGCTACTTTGGTGCACTGTTCACCTGCATACCTAGTGCGCAGCTGCAATGACTCGTTAGCTACTTTGGTGCACTGTTCACCTGCATACCTAGTGCGCAGCTGCAATGACTTGTTAGCTACTTTGGTGCACCGTACACCTGCATACGAAGTGCGCAGCTGCAATGACTCGTTAGCTACTTTGGCACACTGTTCACCTGCATACCTAGTGCGCAGCTGCAATGACTCATTAGCTACACTGGCACACTGTTCACCTGCATACCTAATGCACAGCTACAATGACTCGTTAGCTACTTTGGCGCACTGTTCACCTGCATACCTAGTGCGTAGCTACAATGACTCGTTAGCTACTTTGGTGCACTGTTCACCTGAATACCTAGTGCGCAGCTACAATGACTCATTAGCAACTTTGGGCACTGTTCACCTGCACAGCTAGTGCGCAGCTACAATGACTCGCTAGCTACTTGGGCACACTGTTCACCTGCATACCTAGTGTGCAGTTGCAATGACTCATTAGCTACTTTGGTGCACTGTTCACCTGAATACCTAGTGCGCAGCTACAATGACTCGTTAGCAACTTTGGGCACTGTTCACATGCACAGCTAGTGCGCAGCTCCAATGACTCGTTAGCTACTTTGGTGCACTGTTCACCTGCATACCTAGTGCGCAGCTGCAATGACTTGTTAGCTACTTTGGCACACTTTTCACCTGCATACCTAGTGCGCAGCTGCAATGACTCATTAGCTACACTGTCACACTGTTCACCTGCATACCTAATGCACAGCTACAATGACTCGTTAGCTACTTTGGCGCACTGTTCACCTGCATACCTAATGCACAGCTACAATGACTCGTTAGCTACTTTGGGCACTGTTCACTTGCATAGCTAGTGCGCAGCTACAATGACTCGTTAGCTACTTTGGCCCACTGTTCACCTGCATACCTAGTGCGCAGCTGCAATGACTCGTTAGCTACTTTGGCGCACTGTTCACCTGCATACCTAGTGCGCAGCTGCAATGACTCGCTAGCTACTTTGGCACACTGTTCACCTGCATACCTAGTGTGCAGTTGCAATGACTCATTAGCTACTTTGGCGCACTGTTCACCTGCATACCTAGTGCGCAGCTGCAATGACTCGTTAGCTACTTTGGCGCACTGTTCACCTGCATGCCTAGTGCGCATTTGCAATGACTCATTAGCTACATTGGCGCAATGTTCACCTGCATACCTAGTGCCAGCAACAATGACTCATTAGCTACTTTGGTGCACTGTTCACCTGCATACCTAATGCGCAGCTACAATGACTAGTTAGCTACTTTGGCGCACAGTTCGACTGCATACCTAGTGCACAGCTACAATGACTTGTTAGCTACTTTGGCGCACTGTTCACCTGCATACCTAGTGCGCAGCTGCATTGACTCGTTAGCTACTTTGGGCACTGTTCACCTGCATAGCTAGTGCGCAGCTACAATGACTTGTTAACTTCTTTGGCGCACTGTTCACCTGCATACCTGGTGCGCAGCTGCAATGACTCATTAGCTACTTTGGTGCACTGTTCACCTGCATACCTAGTGCGCAGCTGCAATGACTTGTTAGCTACTTTGGCGCACTGACACCTGCATACTTAATGCACAGCTACAATGACTCGTTAGCTAATTTTGGCACTGTTCACTTCCATAGCTAGTGCGCAGCTACAATGACTCATTAGCTACTTTGGTGCACTGTTCACCTGCATACCTAGTGCGCAGCTGCAATGACTCGTTAGCTACTTTGGCGCACTGTTCACCTGCATACCTAGTGCGCAGCTGCAATGACTCGTTAGCTACTTTGGCACACTGTTCAGCTGCATACCTAGTGTGCAGCTGCAATGACTCATTAGCTCCTTTGGCGCACTGTTCACCTGCATACCTAGTGCGCAGTTGCAATGACTCATTAGCTACTTTGGCGCACTGTTCACCTGCATACCTAATGCGCAGCTACAATGACTCGTTAGCTACTTTGGTGCACAGTTCGACTGCATACCTAGTGCTCAGCTACAATGACTTGTTAGCTACTTTGGCGCACTGTTCACCTGCATACCTAGTGCGCAGCTGAAATGACTTGTTAGCTACTTTGGACACTGTTCACCTGCATAGCTAGTGCGCGGCTACAATGACTCGTTAACTACTTTGGCGCACTGTTCACCTGCATACCTAGTGCGCAGCTGCAATGACTCGTTACCTACTTTGGCGCACTGTTCACCTGCATACCTAGTGCGCAGCTACAATGACTCATTAGCTACTTTGGGCACTGTTCATCTGCATACCTAGTGCGCAGTTACAATGACTCATTAGCTACTTTGGGCACTGTTCACCTTCATACCTAGTGCGCAGCAGCAATGACTCGTTACCTACTTTGGCGCACTGTTCACCTGAATACCTAGTGCGCAGCTACAATGACTCGTTAGCTACTTTGGGCACTGTTCACCTGCACACCTAGTGCACAGCTACAATGACTCGTTAGCTACTTTGGTGCACTGTTCACCTGCATACCTAGTGCGCAGCTGCAATGACTTGTTAGCTACTTTGGCACACTGTTCACCTGCATACCTAGTGCACAGCTGCCATGACTCTTTAGCTACATTGGCACACTAATCACCTGCATACCTAGTGCGCAGCTACAATGACTCGTTAGCTACTTTGGTGCACAGTTCGACTGCATACCTAGTGCACAGCTACAATGACTTGTTAGCTACTTTGGCGCACTGTTCACATGCATACCTAGTGCGCAGCTGCAATGACTCGTTAGCTACTTTGGCGCACAGTTCACCTGCATACCTAGTGCGCAGCTGCAATGACTTGTTAGCTACTTTGGGCATTGTTCACCTGCATAGCTAGTGCGCAGCTACAATGACTCATTAGCTACTTTGTTGCACTGTTCACCTGCATACCTAGTGTGCAGCTACAATGACTCGTTAGCTACTTTGGGCACTGTTCACCTGCATACCTAGAGTGCAGCTACAATGGCTACTTTGGTGCACTATTCACCTGCATACCTAGTGCGCAGCTACAATGACTCGTTAGCTACTTTGGCACACTGTTCACCTGCATACCTAATGCGCAGCTGCAAAGCTCGTTAGCTACTTTGGCGCACTATTCACCTGCATACCTAGTTCTCAGCTGCAATGACTCGTTAGTTACTTTGGCACACTGTTCACCTGCATACCTAGTGTGCAGCTGCAATGACTCGTTAGCTACTTTGGTGCACTGTTCACCTGCATACCTAGTGCGCAGCTGCAATGACTCGTTAGCTACTTCTGTGCACTGTTCTCCTGCATACCTAGTGCGCAGCTGCAATGGCTCGTTAGCTACTTTGGCGCACTGTTCACCTGCGTACCTAGTGCGCAGCTGCAATGACTCGTTAGCTAGTTTGGCGCACTGTTCACCTGCATACCTAGTGCACAGCTGCAATGACTCGTTAGCTACTTTGGTACACTGTTCACCTGCATAGCTAGTGTGCAGCTGCAATGACTCCTTAGCTACTTTGGCACACTGTTCAACTGTGTAACTAGTGCGCAGTTGCAATGACTCGTTAGCTACTTTGGCACACTGTTCAACTGTATAACTAGTGCACAGCTGCAATGACTTGTTAGCTACTTTTGCGCACTGTTCACCTGCATACCTAGTGCGCAGCTCCAATGACTCGCTAGCTATTTTGGCGCACTATTCACCTGCATACCTAGTTCGCAGCTGCAATGGCTCGTTAGCTACTTTGGCGCACTGTTCACCTGCATATCTATTGCGCAGCTACAATGACTTGTTAGCTTCTTTGGTGCACTGTTCACCTGCATACCTAGTGCACAGCTGCAATGACTCGTTAGCTACTTCGGCGCACTGTTCACCTGCTTACATGGTGTGCAGCTACAAAGGCTACTTTTGTGCACTGTTCACCTGCATACCTAGTGCGCAGCTACAATGACTCGTTAGCTACTTTGGCACACTGTTCACCTGCATACCTAATGCGCAGCTGCAACGACTCGTTAGCTACTTTGGCGCACTATTCACCTGCATACCTGGTGCGCAGCCGCAATGACTCACTAGCTACTTCGGCGCACTGTTCACCTGCATACCTAGTGCGCAGCTGCAATGACTCGTTATCCACTTTGGCGCACTGTTCACATGCATACCTAGTGCGCAGCTGCAATGACTCGTTAGCTACTTTGATGCACTGTTCACCTGAATACCTAGTGCGCAGCTGCAATGAATCATTAGCTACTTTGGCGCACTGTTCACCTGCATAACTAGTGCAGAGCTGCAATGACCTGTTAGCTACTATGGCGCACTGTTCACATACATACCTAGTGCGCCGCTGCAATGACTTGTTAGCTACTTTGGCACACTGTTCACCTGCATACCTAGTGCGCAGCTGCAATGACTCGTTAGCCACTTTGGCGCACTGTTCACATGCATACCTAAAGCGCAGCTGCAATGACTCGTTACCTACTTTGGCGCACTGTTCACCTGCATACCTAGTGCGTAGCTGCAATGAATCATTAGCTACTTTGGCGCACTGTTCACCTGCATAACTAGTGCAGAGCTGCAATGACCTGTTAGCTACTATGGCACACTGTTCACCTGCATATCTAGTTCGCAGCTGCAATGACTCATTAGCTACTTTGGCGCACTGTTCACCTGCATACCTAGTGTGCAGCTGCAATGACTCGTTAGCTACTTTGGCGCACTGTTCACCTGCATACCTAGTACGCAGCTACAATGACTCGTTAGCTACTTTGGCGCACTGTCCCACCTGCATACCTAGTGCGCAGCTGCAATGACTCGTTAGCTACTTTGGTGCACTGTTCACCTGCATAACTAGTGCGCAGCTGCAATGACTCGTTAGCTACTTTGGCGCACTGTTCACCTGCATACCTAGTGCGCAGCTGCAATGACTCGTTAGCTACTTTGGCGCACAGTTCACCTGCATACCTAGTGCGCAGCTGCAATGACTCGTTAGCTACTTTGGGCACTGTTCACCTGCATAGCTAGTGCGCAGCTACAATGACTCGTTAACTACTTTGTTGCACTGTTCACCTGCATACCTAATGCGCGGCTGCAATGACTCATTAGCTACTTTGGTGCACTGTTCACCTGCATACCTAGTGCGCAGCTGCAATGACTCGTTAGCTACTTTGGTGCACTGTTCACCTGCATACCTAGTGCGCAGATGCAATGACTTGTTAGCTACTTTGGTGCACTGTTCACCTGCATACGTAGTGCGCAGCTGCAATGACTCGTTAGCTACTTTGGCACACTGTTCACCTGCATACCTAGTGCGCAGCTGCAATGACTCGTTAGCTACCTTGGTGCACTGTTCACCTGCATACCTAGTGCGCAGCTGCAATGACCTGTTAGCTACTTTGGCACACTGTTCACCTGCATACCTAGTGCACAGCTGCAATGACTCTTTAGCTACATTGGCCCACTGCGCACCTGCATACCTAGTGCGCAGCTACAATGACTCGTTAGCTACTTTGGTGCACCGTTCACCAGCATACCTAGCGCGCAGCTACAATGACTCATTAGCTACTTTGTTGCACTGTTCACCTGCATACCTAGTGTGCAGCTACAATGACTCGTTAGCTACGTTGGGCACTGTTCACATGCATACCTAGTGTGCAGCTACAATGGCTACTTTGGTGCACTATTCACCTGCATACCTAGTGCGCAGCTACAATGACTCTTTAGCTACTTTGGTGCACTGTTCACCTGAATACCTAGTGCGCAGCTACAATGACTTGTTAGCAACTTTGGGCACTGTTCACGTGCACAGCTAGTGCGCAGCTCCAATGACTCGTTAGCTACCTTGGTGCACTGTTCACCTGCATACCTAGTGCGCAGCTGCAATGACTTGTTAGCTACTTTGGCACACTGTTCACCTGCATACCTAGTGCACAGCTGCAATGACTCGTTAGCTACATTGGCCCACTGTGCACCTGCATACCTAGTGCGCAGCTACAATGACTCGTTAGCTACTTTGGTGCACTGTTCACCTGCATACCTAGTGTGCAGCTACAATGACTCATTAGCTACTTTGTTGCACTGTTCACCTGCATACGTAGTGTGCAGCTACAATGACTCGTTAGCTACGTTGGGCACTGTTCACATGCATACCTAGTGTGCAGCTACAATGGCTACTTTGGTGCACTATTCACCTGCATACCTAGTGCGCAGCTACAATGACTCTTTAGCTACTTTGGCGCACTGTTCACCTGCATACCTAGTTCTCAGCTGCAATGACTCGTTAGTTACTTTGGCACACTGTTCACCTGCATACCTAGTGCGCAGCTGCAATGACTCGTTAGCTACTTTGGCGCACTGTTCACATGCATACCTAGTGCGCAGCTGCAATGACTCGTTAGCTACTTCTGTGCACTTTTCTCCTGCATACCTAGTGCGCAGCTGCAATGGCTCGTTAGCTACTTTGGCGCACTGTTCACCTGCATACCTAGTGCGCAGCTGCAATGACTCGTTAGCTACTTTGGTACACTGTTCACCTGCATAGCTAGTGTGCAGCTGCAATGACTCCTTAGCTACTTTGGCACACTGTTCACCTGCAAACCTAGTGTACAGCTACAATGACTCATTAGCTACTTTGCCACAAGCTTCGCCTGCACACCTAGTGTGCAGCTACATGACTCATTAACTACTTTGGGCATTGTTCACCTGCATACCTAGTGCGCAGCTGCAAAGACTTGTTAGCTACTTTGGCGCACTGTTAACCTGCATACCTAGTATGCAGCTGCAATGACTCGTTAGCTACTTTGGCGCAATGTTCACCTGCATACCTAGTTCGCAGCAACAATGACTCGTTAGCTACTTTGGGCACTGTTCACTTGCATAGCTAGTGCGCAGCGACAATGACTCGTTAGCTACTTTGGCGCACTGTTCACCTGCATACCTAGTGCGCAGCTGCAATGACTCGTTAGCTACTTTGGTGCACTGTTCACCTGCATACCTAGTGCGCAGCTGCAATGACTCGTTAGCTACTTTGGCGCACAGTTCACCTGCATACCTAGTGCGCAGCTGCAATGACTCGTTAGCTACTTTGGGCACTGTTCACCTGCATAGCTAGTGCGCAGCTACAATGACTCGTTAACTACTTTGTTGCACTGTTCACCTGCATACCTAATGCACAGCTGCAATGACCCGTTAGCTACTTTGGTGCACTGTTCACCTGCATACCTAGTGCGCAGCTGCAATGACTTGTTAGCTACTGTGGCGCACTGTTCACCTGCATACCTAGTGTGCAGCTGCAATGACTCGTTAGCTATTTTGGCGCACTGTTCACCTGCATACCTAGTGCGCAGCTGCAATGACTTGTTAGCTACTTTGGCACACTTTTCACCTGCATACCTAGTGCACAGCTGCAATGACTCTTTAGCTACATTGGCGCACTGTACACTTTTCAGCTGCATACCTAGTGCACAGCTGCAATGACTCTTTAGCTACATTGGCACACTGTTCACCTGCATACCTAGTACGCAGCTGCAATGACTCATTAGCTACACTGGCACACTGTTCACCTGCATACCTAATGCACAGCTACAATGACTCGTTAGCTACTTTAGCGCACTGTTCACCTGCATACCTAATGCACAGCTACAATGACTCGTTAGCTACTTTGGCGCACTGTTCACCTGCATACCTAATGCACAGCTACAATGACTCGTTAGCTACTTTGGGCACTGTTCACTTGCATAGCTAGTGCGCAGCTACAATGACTCGTTAGCTACTTTGGCCCACTGTTCACCTGCATACCTAGTGCGCAGCTGCAATGACTCGTTAGCTACTTTGGCGCACTGTTCACCTGCATACCTAGTGCGCAGCTACAATGACTCGCTAGCTACTTTGGCGCACTGTTCACCTGCATACCAAGTGCGCAGCTGCAATGACTTGTTAGCTACTTTGGCGCACTGTTCACCTGCATACCTAGTGCCAGCAACAATGACTCGTTAGCTACTTTGGCGCACTGTTCACCTGCATACCTAATGCGCAGCTACAATGACTAGTTAGCTACTTTGGCGCACAGTTTTACTGCATACCTAGTGCACAGCTACAATGACTTGTTAGCTACTTTGGCGCACTGTTCACCTGCATACCTAGTGCGCAACTACATTGACTCGTTAGCTACTTTGGGCACTGTTCACCTGCATAGCTAGTGCGCAGCTACAATGACTCGTTAGCTACTTTGGGTACTGTTCACTTGCATAGCTAGTGCGCAGCTACAATGACTCGTTAGCTACTTTGGCCCACTGTTCACCTGCATACCTAATGCACAGCTGCAATGACTCGTTAGCTACTTTGGTGCACTGTTCACCTGCATACCTAGTGCGCAGCTGCAATGACTTGTTAGCTACTTTGGCGCACTGTTCACCTGCATACCTAGTGTGCAGCTGCAATGACTCGTTAGCTATTTTGGCGCACTGTTCACCTGCATACCTAGTGCGCAGCTACAATGACTCGTTAGCTACTTTGGCACACTGTTCACCTGCATACCTAATGCGCAGCTGCAATGACTCGTTAGCTACTTTGGCGCACTATTCACCTCCATACCTGGTGCGCAGCCGCAATGACTCACTAGCTACTTCGGCGCACTGTTCACCTGCATACCTAGTGCGCAGCTGCAATGACTCGTTAGCCACTTTGGCGCACTGTTCACATGCTTACCTAGTGCGCAGCTGCAATGACTCGTTAGCTACTTTGACGCACTGTTCACCTGAATACCTAGTGCGCAGCTGCAATGAATCATTAGCTGCTTTGGCGCACTGTTCACCTGCATAACTAGTGCAGAGCTGCAATGACCTGTTAGCTACTATGGCGCACTGTTCACATACATACCTAGTGCGCCGCTGCAATGACTCGTTAGCTACTTTGGCACACTGTTCACCTGCATACCTAGTGCGCAGCTGCAATGACTCGTTAGCCACTTTGGCGCACTGTTCACATGCATACCTAGAGCGCAGCTGCAATGACTCGTTACCTACTTTGGCGCACTGTTCACCTGCATACCTAGTGCGTAGCTGCAATGAATCATTAGCTACTTTGGCGCACTGTTCACCTGCATAACTAGTGCAGAGCTGCAATGACCTATTAGCTACTATGGCACACTGTTCACCTGCATATCTAGTTCGCAGCTGCAATGACTCATTAGCTACTTTGGCGCACTGTTCACCTGCATACCTAGTGTGCAGCTGCAATGACTCGTTAGCTACTTTGGCGCACTGTTCACCTGCATACCTAGTACGCAGCTACAATGACTCGTTAGCTACTTTGGCGCACTGTCCCACCTGCATACCTAGTGCGCAGCTGCAATGACTCGTTAGCTACTTTGGTGCACTGTTCACCTGCATAACTAGTGCGCAGCTGCAATGACTCGTTAGCTACTTTGGCGCACTGTTCACCTGCATACCTAGTGCGCAGCTGCAATGACTCGTTAGCTACTTTGGCGCACAGTTCACCTGCATACCTAGTGCGCAGCTGCAATGACTCGTTAGCTACTTTGGGCACTGTTCACCTGCATAGCTAGTGCGCAGCTACAATGACTCGTTAACTACTTTGTTGCACTGTTCACCTGCATACCTAATGCGCGGCTGCAATGACTCATTAGCTACTTTGGTGCACTGTTCACCTGCATACCTAGTGCGCAGCTGCAATGACTCGTTAGCTACTTTGGTGCACTGTTCACCTGCATACCTAGTGCGCAGATGCAATGACTTGTTAGCTACTTTGGTGCACTGTTCACCTGCATACGTATTGCGCAGCTGCAATGACTCGTTAGCTACTTTGGCACACTGTTCACCTGCATACCTAGTGCGCAGCTGCAATGACTCGTTAGCTACCTTGGTGCACTGTTCACCTGCATACCTAGTGCGCAGCTGCAATGACTTGTTAGCTACTTTGGCACACTGTTCACCTGCATACCTAGTGCACAGCTGCAATGACTCTTTAGCTACATTGGCCCACTGCGCACCTGCATACCTAGTGCGCAGCTACAATGACTCGTTAGCTACTTTGGTGCACTGTTCACCTGCATACCTAGTGCGCAGCTACAATGACTCATTAGCTACTTTGTTGCACTGTTCACCTGCATACCTAGTGTGCAGCTACAATGACTCGTTAGCTACTTTGGCGCACTGTTCACCTGCATACCTAATGCACAGCTACAATGACTCGTTAGCTACTTTGGGCACTGTTCACTTGCATAGCTAGTGCGCAGCTACAATGACTCGTTAGCTACTTTGGCCCACTGTTCACCTGCATACCTAGTGCGCAGCTGCAATGACTCGTTAGCTACTTTGGCGCACTGTTCACCTGCATACCTAGTGCGCAGCTACAATGACTCGCTAGCTACTTGGGCACACTGTTCACCTGCATACCTAGTGTGCAGTTGCAATGACTCATTAGCTACTTTGGCGCACTGTTCACCTGCATACCAAGTGAGCAACTGCAATGACTTGTTAACTACTTTGGCGCACTGTTCACCTGCATACCTAGTGCGCAGTTGCAATGACTCATTAGCTACATTGGCGCAATGTTCACCTGCCCTGCATACCTAGTGCCAGCAACAATGACTCGTTAGCTACTTTGGCGCACTGTTCACCTGCATACCTAATGCGCAGCTACAATGACTAGTTAGCTACTTTGGCGCACAGTTTTACTGCATACCTAGTGCACAGCTACAATGACTTGTTAGCTACTTTGGCGCACTGTTCACCTGCATGCCTAGTGCGCAACTACATTGACTCGTTAGCTACTTTGGGCACTGTTCACCTGCATAGCTAGTGCGCAGCTACAATGACTCGTTAACTTCTTTGGCGCACTGTTCACCTGCATACCTAGTGCGCAGGTGCAATGACTCATTTGCTGCTTTGGTGCACTGTTCACCTGCATACCTAATGCACAGCTACAATGACTCGTTAGCTACTTTGGGTACTGTTCACTTGCATAGCTAGTGCGCAGCTACAATGACTCGTTAGCTACTTTGGCCCACTGTTCACCTGCATACCTAATGCACAGCTGCAATGACTCGTTAGCTACTTTGGTGCACTGTTCACCTGCATACCTAGTGCGCAGCTGCAATGACTTATTAGCTACTTTGGCGCACTGTTCACCTGCATACCTAGTGTGCAGCTGCAATGACTCGTTAGCTATTTTGGCGCACTGTTCACCTGCATACCTAGTGCGCAGCTACAATGACTCGTTAGCTACTTTGGCACACTGTTCACCTGCATACCTAATGCGCAGCTGCAATGACTCGTTAGCTACTTTGGCGCACTATTCACCTGCATACCTGGTGCGCAGCCGCAATGACTCACTAGCTACTTCGGTGCACTGTTCACCTGCATACCTAGTGCGCAGCTGCAATGACTCGTTAGCCACTTTGGCGCACTGTTCACATGCATACCTAGTGCGCAGCTGCAATGACTCGTTAGCTACTTTGACGCACTGTTCACCTGAATACCTAGTGCGCAGCTGCAATGAATCATTAGCTACTTTGGCGCACTGTTCACCTGCATAACTAGTGCAGAGCTGCAATGACCTGTTAGCTACTATGGCGCACTGTTCACATACATACCTAGTGCGCCGCTGCAATGACTCGTTAGCTACTTTGGCACACTGTTCACCTGCATACCTAGTGCGCAGCTGCAATGACTCGTTAGCCACTTTGGCGCACTGTTCACATGCATACCTAGAGCGCAGCTGCAATGACTCGTTACCTACTTTGGCGCACTGTTCACCTGCATACCTAGTGCGTAGCTGCAATGAATCATTAGCTACTTTGGCGCACTGTTCACCTGCATAACTAGTGCAGAGCTGCAATGACCTGTTAGCTACTATGGCACACTGTTCACCTGCATATCTAGTTCGCAGCTGCAATGACTCATTAGCTACTTTGGCGCACTGTTCACCTGCATACCTAGTGTGCAGCTGCAATGACTCGTTAGCTACTTTGGCGCACTGTTCACCTGCATACCTAGTACGCAGCTACAATGACTCGTTAGCTACTTTGGCGCACTGTCCCACCTGCATACCTAGTGCGCAGCTGCAATGACTCGTTAGCTACTTTGGTGCACTGTTCACCTGCATAACTAGTGCGCAGCTGCAATGACTCGTTAGCTACTTTGGCACACAGTTCACCTGCATACCTAGTGCGCAGCTGCAATGACTCGTTAGCTACTTTGGGCACTGTTCACCTGCATAGCTAGTGCGCAGCTACAATGACTCGTTAACTACTTTGTTGCACTGTTCACCTGCATACCTAATGCGCGGCTGCAATGACTCATTAGCTACTTTGGTGCACTGTTCACCTGCATACCTAGTGCGCAGCTGCAATGACTCGTTAGCTACTTTGGTGCACTGTTCACCTGCATACCTAGTGCGCAGATGCAATGACTTGTTAGCTACTTTGGTGCACTGTTCACCTGCATACGTAGTGCGCAGCTGCAATGACTTGTTAGCTACTTTGGCACACTGTTCACCTGCATACCTAGTGCAGAGCTGCAATGACTCTTTAGCTACATTGGCCCACTGCGCACCTGCATACCTAGTGCGCAGCTACAATGACTCGTTAGCTACTTTGGTGCACTGTTCACCTGCATACCTAGTGCGCAGCTACAATGACTCATTAGCTACTTTGTTGCACTGTTCACCTGCATACCTAGTGTGCAGCTACAATGACTCGTTAGCTACGTTGGGCACTGTTCACATGCATACCTATTGTGCAGCTACAATGGCTACTTTGGTGCACTATTCACCTGCATACCTAGTGCGCAGCTACAATGACTCTTTAGCTACTTTGGTGCACTGTTCACCTGAATACCTAGTGCGCAGCTACAATGACTTGTTAGCAACTTTGGGCACTGTTCACCTGCACAGCTAGTGCGCAGCTCCAATGACTCGTTAGCTACCTTGGTGCACTGTTCACCTGCATACCTAGTGCACAGCTGCAATGACTTGTTAGCTACTTTGGCACACTGTTCACCTGCATACCTAGTGCACAGCTACAATGACTCTTTAGCTACATTGGCCCACTGCGCACCTGCATACCTAGTGCGCAGCTACAATGACTCGTTAGCTACTTTGGTGCACTGTTTACCTGCATACCTAGTGCGCAGCTACAATGACTCATTAGCTACTTTGTTGCACTGTTCACCTGCATACCTAGTGTGCAGCTACAATGACTCTTTAGCTACTTTGGCGCACTGTTCACATGCATACCTAGTGTGCAGCTACAATGGCTACTTTGGTGCACTATTCACCTGCATACCTAGTGCGCAGCTACAATGACTCTTTAGCTACTTTGGCGCACTGTTCACCTGCATACCTAGTTCTCAGCTGCAATGACTCGTTAGTTACTTTGGCACACTGTTCACCTGCATACCTAGTGCGCAGCTGCAATGACTCGTTAGCTACTTTGGCGCACTGTTCACATGCATACCTAGTGCGCAGCTGCAATGACTCGTTAGCTACTTCTGTGCACTTTTCTCCTGCATACCTAGTGCGCAGCTGCAATGGCTCGTTAGCTACTTTGGCGCACTGTTCACCTGCATACCTAGTGCGCAGCTGCAATGACTCGTTAGCTACTTTGGTACACTGTTCACCTGCATAGCTAGTGTGCAGCTGCAATGACTCCTTAGCTACTTCGGCACACTGTTCACCTGCAAACCTAGTGTACAGCTACAATGACTCATTAGCTACTTTGCCACAAGCTTCGCCTGCACACCTAGTGTGCAGCTACATGACTCATTAACTACTTTGGGCATGGTTCACCTGCATACCTAGTGCGCAGCTGCAATGACTCGTTAGCTACTTTGGCGCACTGTTGACCTGCATACCTAGTGCGCAGCTGCAAAGACTTGTTAGCTACTTTGGCGCACTGTTAACCTGCATACCTAGTATGCAGCTGCAATGACTCGTTAGCTACTTTGGCGCAATGTTCACCTGCATGCCTAGTTCGCAGCAACAATGACTCGTTAGCTACTTTGGGCACTGTTCACTTGCATAGCTAGTGCGCAGCGACAATGACTCGTTAGCTACTTTGGCGCACTGTTCACCTGCATACCTAGTGCGCAGCTGCAATGACTCGTTAGCTACTTTGGTGCACTGTTCACCTGCATACCTAGTGCGCAGCTGCAATGACTCGTTAGCTACTTTGGCGCACAGTTCACCTGCATACCTAGTGCGCAGCTGCAATGACTCGTTAGCTACTTTGGGCACTGTTCACCTGCATAGCTAGTGCGCAGCTACAATGACTCGTTAACTACTTTGTTGCACTGTTCACCTGCATACCTAATGCAAAGCTGTAATGACCCGTTAGCTACTTTGGTGCACTGTTCACCTGCATACCTAGTGCGCAGCTGCAATGACTTGTTAGCTACTTTGGCGCACTGTTCACCTGCATACCTAGTGTGCAGCTGCAATGACTCGTTAGCTATTTTGGCGCACTGTTCACCTGCATACCTAGTGCGCAGCTGCAATGACTTGTTAGCTACTTTGGCACACTTTTCACCTGCATACCTAGTGCACAGCTGCAATGACTCTTTAGCTACATTGACACACTGTACACTTTTCAGCTGCATACCTAGTGCACAGCTGCAATGACTCTTTAGCTACATTGGCACACTGTTCACCTGCATACCTAGTGCGCAGCTGCAATGACTCATTAGCTACACTGGCACACTGTTCACCTGCATACCTAATGCACAGCTACAATGACTCGTTAGCTACATTGGCGCACTGTTCACCTGCATACCTAGTGCGCAGCTGCAATGACTTGTTAGCTACTTTGGCGCACTGTTCACCTGCATACCTAGTGTGCAGCTGCAATGACTCGTTAGCTATTTTGGCGCACTGTTCACCTGCATACCTAGTGCGCAGCTGCAATGACTTGTTAGCTACTTTGGCACACTTTTCACCTGCATACCTAGTGCACAGCTGCAATGACTCTTTAGCTACATTGACACACTGTACACTTTTCAGCTGCATACCTAGTGCACAGCTGCAATGACTCTTTAGCTACTTTGGTGCACTGTTCACCTGAATACCTAGTGCGCAGCTACAATGACTTGTTAGCAACTTTGGGCACTGTTCACCTGCACAGCTAGTGCGCAGCTCCAATGACTCGTTAGCTACCTTGGTGCACTGTTCACCTGCATACCTAGTGCACAGCTGCAATGACTTGTTAGCTACTTTGGCACACTGTTCACCTGCATACCTAGTGCACAGCTACAATGACTCTTTAGCTACATTGGCCCACTGCGCACCTGCATACCTAGTGCGCAGCTACAATGACTCGTTAGCTACTTTGGTGCACTGTTTACCTGCATACCTAGTGCGCAGCTACAATGACTCATTAGCTACTTTGTTGCACTGTTCACCTGCATACCTAGTGTGCAGCTACAATGACTCTTTAGCTACTTTGGCGCACTGTTCACATGCATACCTAGTGTGCAGCTACAATGGCTACTTTGGTGCACTATTCACCTGCATACCTAGTGCGCAGCTACAATGACTCTTTAGCTACTTTGGCGCACTGTTCACCTGCATACCTAGTTCTCAGCTGCAATGACTCGTTAGTTACTTTGGCACACTGTTCACCTGCATACCTAGTGCGCAGCTGCAATGACTCGTTAGCTACTTTGGCGCACTGTTCACATGCATACCTAGTGCGCAGCTGCAATGACTCGTTAGCTACTTCTGTGCACTTTTCTCCTGCATACCTAGTGCGCAGCTGCAATGGCTCGTTAGCTACTTTGGCGCACTGTTCACCTGCATACCTAGTGCGCAGCTGCAATGACTCGTTAGCTACTTTGGTACACTGTTCACCTGCATAGCTAGTGTGCAGCTGCAATGACTCCTTAGCTACTTCGGCACACTGTTCACCTGCAAACCTAGTGTACAGCTACAATGACTCATTAGCTACTTTGCCACAAGCTTCGCCTGCACACCTAGTGTGCAGCTACATGACTCATTAACTACTTTGGGCATGGTTCACCTGCATACCTAGTGCGCAGCTGCAATGACTCGTTAGCTACTTTGGCGCACTGTTGACCTGCATACCTAGTGCGCAGCTGCAAAGACTTGTTAGCTACTTTGGCGCACTGTTAACCTGCATACCTAGTATGCAGCTGCAATGACTCGTTAGCTACTTTGGCGCAATGTTCACCTGCATGCCTAGTTCGCAGCAACAATGACTCGTTAGCTACTTTGGGCACTGTTCACTTGCATAGCTAGTGCGCAGCGACAATGACTCGTTAGCTACTTTGGCGCACTGTTCACCTGCATACCTAGTGCGCAGCTGCAATGACTCGTTAGCTACTTTGGTGCACTGTTCACCTGCATACCTAGTGCGCAGCTGCAATGACTCGTTAGCTACTTTGGCGCACAGTTCACCTGCATACCTAGTGCGCAGCTGCAATGACTCGTTAGCTACTTTGGGCACTGTTCACCTGCATAGCTAGTGCGCAGCTACAATGACTCGTTAACTACTTTGTTGCACTGTTCACCTGCATACCTAATGCAAAGCTGTAATGACCCGTTAGCTACTTTGGTGCACTGTTCACCTGCATACCTAGTGCGCAGCTGCAATGACTTGTTAGCTACTTTGGCGCACTGTTCACCTGCATACCTAGTGTGCAGCTGCAATGACTCGTTAGCTATTTTGGCGCACTGTTCACCTGCATACCTAGTGCGCAGCTGCAATGACTTGTTAGCTACTTTGGCACACTTTTCACCTGCATACCTAGTGCACAGCTGCAATGACTCTTTAGCTACATTGACACACTGTACACTTTTCAGCTGCATACCTAGTGCACAGCTGCAATGACTCTTTAGCTACATTGGCACACTGTTCACCTGCATACCTAGTGCGCAGCTGCAATGACTCATTAGCTACACTGGCACACTGTTCACCTGCATACCTAATGCACAGCTACAATGACTCGTTAGCTACATTGGCGCACTGTTCACCTGCATACCTAATGCACAGCTACAATGACTCGTTAGCTACTTTGGCGCACTGTTCACCTGCATACCTAATGCACAGCTACAATGACTCGTTA
This sequence comes from Ambystoma mexicanum, assembly GCF_040938575.1. Taxonomy (NCBI): domain Eukaryota; kingdom Metazoa; phylum Chordata; class Amphibia; order Caudata; family Ambystomatidae; genus Ambystoma; species Ambystoma mexicanum. The sequence goes on along the minus strand of NC_090932.1, from coordinate 25,934,181 downwards.
GCTACTTTGGGCACTGTTCACTTGCATAGCTAGTGCGCAGCTACAATGACTCGTTAGCTACTTTGGCCCACTGTTCACCTGCATACCTAGTGCGCAGCTGCAATGACTCATTAGCTACTTTGGCGCACTGTTCACCTGCATACCAAGTGCGCAGCTGCAATGACTTGTTAGCTACTTTGGCGCACTGTTCACCTGCATACCTAGTGCGCAGTTGCAATGACTCATTAGCTACATTGGCGCAATGTTCACCTGCATACCTAGTGCCAGCAACAATGACTCGTTAGCTACTTTGGCGTACTGTTCACCTGCATACCTAATGCGCAGCTACAATGATTAGTTAGCTACTTTGGCGCACAGTTTTACTGCATACCTAGTGCACAGCTACAATGACTTGTTAGATACTTTGGCGCACTGTTCACCTGCATACCTAGTGCGCAACTACATTGACTCGTTAGCTACTTTGGGCACTGTTCACCTGCATAGCTAGTGCGCAGCTACAATGACTCGTTAACTTCTTTGGCGCACTGTTCACCTGCATACCTAGTGCACAGGTGCAATGACTCATTAGCTACTTTGGTGCACTGTTCACCTGCATACCTAATGCACAGCTACAATGACTCGTTAGCTACTTTGGGTACTGTTCACTTGCATAGCTAGTGCGCAGCTACAATGACTCGTTGGCTACTTTGGCCCACTGTTCACCTGCATACCTAGTGCGCAGCTGCAATGACTCGTTAGCTACTTTGGCGCACTGTTCACCTGCATACCTAGTGCACAGCTACAATGACTCGTTAACTACTTTGTTGCACTGTTCACCTGCATACCTAATGCACAGCTGCAATGACTCGTTAGCTACTTTGGTGCACTGTTCACCTGCATACCTAGTGCGCAGCTGCAATGACTTGTTAGCTACTTTGGCGCACTGTTCATCTGCATACCTAGTGTGCAGCTGCAATGACTCGTTAGCTATTTTGGCGCACTGTTCACCTGCATACCTAGTGCGCAGCTGCATTGACTTGTTAGCTACTTTGGCACACTTTTCACCTGCATACCTAGTGCACAGCTGCAATGACTCTTTAGCTACATTGGCACACTGTACACTTTTCAGCTGCATACCTAGTGCACAGCTGCAATGACTCTTTAGCTACATTGGCACACTGTTCACCTGCATACCTAGTGCGCAGCTGCAATGACTCATTAGCTACACTGGCACACTGTTCACCTGCATACCTAATGCACAGCTACAATGACTCATTAGCTACTTTGGCGCACTGTTCACCTGCATACCTAATGCACAGCTACAATGACTCGTTAGCTACTTTGGCGCACTGTTCACCTGCATACCTAATGCACAGCTACAATGACTCGTTAGCTACTTTGGGCACTGTTCACTTGCATAGCTAGTGCGCAGCTACAATGACTCGTTAGCTACTTTGGCCCACTGTTCACCTGCATACCTAATGCACAGCTACAATGACTCGTTAGCTACTTTGGGCACTGTTCACTTGCATAGCTAGTGCGCAGCTACAATGACTCGTTAGCTACTTTGGCCCACTGTTCACCTGCATACCTAGTGCGCAGCTACAATGACTCGCTAGCTACTTGGGCACACTGTTCACCTGCATACCTAGTGTACAGTTGCAATGACTCATTAGCTACTTTGGCGCACTGTTCACCTGCATACCAAGTGCGCAGCTGCAATGACTTGTTAGCTACTTTGGCGCACTGTTCACCTGCATACCTAGTGCGCAGTTGCAATGACTCATTAGCTACATTGGCGCAATGTTCACCTGCATACCTAGTGCCAGCAACAATGACTCGTTAGCTACTTTGGCGTACTGTTCACCTGCATACCTAATGCGCAGCTACAATGACTAGTTAGCTACTTTGGCGCACAGTTTTACTGCATACCTAGTGCACAGCTACAATGACTTGTTAGATACTTTGGCGCACTGTTCACCTGCATACCTAGTGCGCAACTACATTGACTCGTTAGCTACTTTGGGCACTGTTCACCTGCATAGCTAGTGCGCAGCTACAATGACTCGTTAACTTCTTTGGCGCACTGTTCACCTGCATACCTAGTGCACAGGTGCAATGACTCATTAGCTACTTTGGTGCACTGTTCACCTGCATACCTAATGCACAGCTACAATGACTCGTTAGCTACTTTGGGTACTGTTCACTTGCATAGCTAGTGCGCAGCTACAATGACTCGTTAGCTACTTTGGCCCACTGTTCACTTGCATACCTAGTGCGCAGCTGCAATGACTCGTTAGCTACTTTGGCGCACTGTTCACCTGCATACCTAGTGCACAGCTACAATGACTCGTTAACTACTTTGTTGCACTGTTCACCTGCATACCTAATGCACAGCTGCAATGACTCGTTAGCTACTTTGGTGCACTGTTCACCTGCATACCTAGTGCGCAGCTGCAATGACTCATTAGCTACACTGGCACACTGTTCACCTGCATACCTAATGCACAGCTACAATGACTCATTAGCTACTTTGGCGCACTGTTCACCTGCATACCTAATGCACAGCTACAATGACTCGTTAGCTTCTTTGGCGCACTGTTCACCTGCATACCTAATGCACAGCTACAATGACTCGTTAGCTACTTTGGGCACTGTTCACTTGCATAGCTAGTGCGCAGCTACAATGACTCGTTAGCTACTTTGGCCCACTGTTCACCTGCATACCTAGTGCGCAGCTTTAATGACTCGTTAGCTACTTTGGCGCACTGTTCACCTGCATACCTAGTGCGCAGCTACAATGACTCGCTAGCTACTTGGGCACACTGTTCACCTGCATACCTAGTGTGCAGTTGCAATGACTCATTAGCTACTTTGGCGCACTGTTCACCTGCATACTTAGTGCGCAGCTGCAATGACTTGTTAGCTACTTTGGTGCACTGTTCACCTGCATACCTAGTGCGCAGTTGCAATGACTCATTAGCTACATAGGCGCAATGTTCACCTGCATACCTAGTGCCAGCAACAATGACCCGTTAGCTACTTTGGCGCACTGTTCACCTGCATACCTAATGCGCAGCTACAATGACTAGTTAGCTACTTTGGCGCACAGTTTTACTGCATACCTAGTGCACAGCTACAATGACTTGTTAGCTACTTTGGCGCACTGTTCACCTGCATACCTAGTGCGCAACTACATTGACTCGTTAGCTACTTTGGGCACTGTTCACCTGCATACCTAATGCACAGCTACAATGACTCGTTAGCTACTTTGGGTACTGTTCACTTGCATAGCTAGTGCGCAGCTACAATGACTCATTAGCTACTTTGGCGCACTGTTCACCTGCATACCTAGTGCACAGCTGCAATGACTCGCTAGCTACTTTGGCACACTGTTCACCTCCATACCTAGTGTGCAGTTGCAATGACTCATTAGCTACTTTGGCGCACTGTTCACCTGCATACCTAGTGCGCAGCTGCAATGACTCGTTAGCTACTTTGGCGCACTGTTCACCTACATACCTAGTGCGCAGTTGCAATGACGCATTAGCTACATTGGCGCAATGTTCACCTGCATACCTAGTGCCAGCAACAATGACTCGTTAGCTACTTTGGCGCACTGTTCACCTGCATACCTAATGCGCAGCTACAATGGCTAGTTAGCTACTTTGGCGCACAGTTCGACTGCATACCTAGTGCACAGCTACAATGACTCCTTAGCTACTTTGGCGCACTGTTCACCTGCATACCTAGTGTTCAGCTACAATGACTCATTAGCTACTTTGCCACAAACTTCGCCTGCACACCTAGTGTGCAACTACATGACTCATTAAATACTTTGGGCATGGTTCACCTGCATACCTTGTGCGCAGCTGCAATGACTCGTTAGCTACTTTGGCGCACTGTTCACCTGCATACCTAGTGCGCAGCTGCAATGACTTGTTAGCTACTTTGGGCACTGTTCACCTGCATAGCTAGTGCGCAGCTACAATGACTCGTTAACTACTTTGTGGCACTGTTCACCTGCATACCTAATGCGCAGCTGCAATGACTCATTAGCTACTTTGGTGCACTGTTCACCTGCATACCTAGTGCGCAGCTGCAATGACTTGTTAGCTACTTTGGTGCACTGTTCACCTACATACGTAGTGCGCAGCTGCAATGACTCGTTATCTACTTTGGCACACTGTTCACCTGCATACCTAGTGCGCAGCTGCAATGACTCATTAGCTACACTGGCGCACTGTTCACCTGTATACCTAATGCACAGCTACAATGACTCGTTAGCTACTTTGGCGCTCTGTTCACCTGCATACCTAGTGCGCAGCTACAATGACTTGTTAGCTACTTTAGCGCACTGTTCACATGCATGCCTAGTGCGCAGCTACAATGACTGGTTAGCTACTTTGGTGCACCGTTCACCTGAATACCAAGTGCGCAGCTATAATGACTCGTTAGCAACTTTGGGCACTGTTCACCTGCACAGCTAGTGCGCAGCTCCAATGACTCGTTAGCTACTTTGGTGCACTGTTCACCTGCATACCTAGTGCACAGCTGCAATGACATGTTAGCTACTTTGGCACACTGTTCACCTGCATACCTAGTGCACAGCTGCAATGACTCTTTAGCTACTTTGGTGCACTGTTCACCTGCATACCTAGTACGCAGCTACAATGACTCATTAGCTACTTTGTTGCACTGTTCACCTGCATACCTAGTGTGCAGCTACAATGACTAGTTAGCTATGTTGGGCACTGTTCACATGCATACCTAGTGTGCAGCTACAATGGCTACTTTGGTGCACTATTCACCTGCATACCTAGTGCGCAGCTACAATGACTCGTTAGCTACTTTGGCGCACTGTTCACCTGCATACCTAGTTCTCAGCTGCAATGACTCGTTAGTTCTTTGGCACACTGTTCACCTGCATACCTAGTGCGCAGCTGCAATGACTCATTAGCTACTTTGGCGCACTGTTCACCTGCATACCTAGTGCGCAGCTGCAATGACTCGTAAGCTACTTCTGTGCACTGTTCACCTGCATACCTAATGCGCAGCTACAATGACTAGTTAGCTACTTTGGCGCACAGTTTTACTGCATACCTAGTGCACAGCTACAATGACTTGTTAGCTACTTTGGCGCACTGTTCACCTGCATACCTAGTGCGCAACTACATTGACTCGTTAGCTACTTTGGGCACTGTTCACCTGCATACCTAATGCGCAGCTACAATGACTAGTTAGCTACTTTGGCGCACAGTTTTACTGCATACCTAGTGCACAGCTACAATGACTTGTTAGCTACTTTGGCGCACTGTTCACCTGCATACCTAGTGCGCAACTACATTGACTCGTTAGCTACTTTGGGCACTGTTCACCTGCATACCTAATGCACAGCTACAATGACTCGTTAGCTACTTTGGGTACTGTTCACTTGCATAGCTAGTGCGCAGCTACAATGACTCATTAGCTACTTTGGCGCACTGTTCACCTGCATACCTAGTGCACAGCTGCAATGACTCGCTAGCTACTTTGGCACACTGTTCACCTCCATACCTAGTGTGCAGTTGCAATGACTCATTAGCTACTTTGGCGCACTGTTCACCTGCATACCTAGTGCGCAGCTGCAATGACTCGTTAGCTACTTTGGCGCACTGTTCACCTACATACCTAGTGCGCAGTTGCAATGACGCATTAGCTACATTGGCGCAATGTTCACCTGCATACCTAGTGCCAGCAACAATGACTCGTTAGCTACTTTGGCGCACTGTTCACCTGCATACCTAATGCGCAGCTACAATGGCTAGTTAGCTACTTTGGCGCACAGTTCGACTGCATACCTAGTGCACAGCTACAATGACTCCTTAGCTACTTTGGCGCACTGTTCACCTGCATACCTAGTGTTCAGCTACAATGACTCATTAGCTACTTTGCCACAAACTTCGCCTGCACACCTAGTGTGCAACTACATGACTCATTAACTACTTTGGGCATGGTTCACCTGCATACCTTGTGCGCAGCTGCAATGACTCGTTAGCTACTTTGGCGCACTGTTCACCTGCATACCTAGTGCGCAGCTGCAATGACTTGTTAGCTACTTTGGGCACTGTTCACCTGCATAGCTAGTGCGCAGCTACAATGACTCGTTAACTACTTTGTGGCACTGTTCACCTGCATACCTAATGCGCAGCTGCAATGACTCATTAGCTACTTTGGTGCACTGTTCACCTGCATACCTAGTGCGCAGCTGCAATGACTTGTTAGCTACTTTGGTGCACTGTTCACCTACATACGTGCGCAGCTGCAATGACTCGTTATCTACTTTGGCACACTGTTCACCTGCATACCTTGTGCGCAGCTGCAATGACTCATTAGCTACACTGGCGCACTGTTCACCTGCATACCTAATGCACAGCTACAATGACTCGTTAGCTACTTTGGCGCTCTGTTCACCTGCATACCTAGTGCGCAGCTACAATGACTTGTTAGCTACTTTAGCGCACTGTTCACATGCATGCCTAGTGCGCAGCTACAATGACTGGTTAGCTACTTTGGTGCACCGTTCACCTGAATACCAAGTGCGCAGCTATAATGACTCGTTAGCAACTTTGGGCACTGTTCACCTGCACAGCTAGTGCGCAGCTCCAATGACTCGTTAGCTACTTTGGTGCACTGTTCACCTGCATACCTAGTGCACAGCTGCAATGACATGTTAGCTACTTTGGCACACTGTTCACCTGCATACCTAGTGCACAGCTGCAATGACTCTTTAGCTACTTTGGTGCACTGTTCACCTGCATACCTAGTACGCAGCTACAATGACTCATTAGCTACTTTGTTGCACTGTTCACCTGCATACCTAGTGTGCAGCTACAATGACTAGTTAGCTATGTTGGGCACTGTTCACATGCATACCTAGTGTGCAGCTACAATGGCTACTTTGGTGCACTATTCACCTGCATACCTAGTGCGCAGCTACAATGACTCGTTAGCTACTTTGGCGCACTGTTCACCTGCATACCTAGTTCTCAGCTGCAATGACTCGTTAGTTCTTTGGCACACTGTTCACCTGCATACCTAGTGCGCAGCTGCAATGACTCATTAGCTACTTTGGCGCACTGTTCACCTGCATACCTAGTGCGCAGCTGCAATGACTCGTAAGCTACTTCTGTGCACTTTTCACCTGCATACCTAGTGCGCAGCTGCAATGACTCGTTAGCTACTTTGGCGCACTGTTCACCTGCATACCTAGTGCACAGCTGCAATGACTCGTTAGCTACTTTGGTGCACTGTTCACCTGCATACCTAGTGTGCAGCTACAATGACTCATTAGCTACTTTGCCACAAACTTCGCCTGCACACCTAGTGTGCAACTACATGACTCATTAACTACTTTGGGCATGGTTCACCTGCATACCTAGTACGCAGCTGCAATGGCTCGTTAGCTACTTTGTTGCACTGTTCACCTGCATACCTAGTGCGCAGCTGCAATGACTCGTTAGCTACTTTGGCGCACTGTTCACCTGCATACCTAGTGCACAGCTGCACTGACTCGTTAGCTACTTTGGTGCACTGTTCACCTGCATAGCTAGTGTGCAGCTGCAATGACTCCTTAGCTACTTTGGCGCACTGTTCACCTGCATAACTAGTGTGCAGCTACAATGACTCATTAGTTACTTTGCCACAAACTTGGCCTGCACACCTAGTGTGCAACTACATGACTCATTAACTACTTTGGGCATGGTTCACCTGCATACCTTGTGCGCAACTGCAATGACTCGTTAGCTACTTTGGCGCACTGTTCACCTGCATACCTAGTGCGCAGCTGCAATGACTTGTTAGCTACTTTGGCGCACTGTTCACCTGCATACCTAGTATGCAGCTGCAATGACTCGTTAGCTACTTTGGCGCAATGTTCACCTGCATACCTAGTTCGCAGCAACAATGACTTGTTAGTTACTTTGGCACACTGTTCACCTGCATACCTAATGCACAGCTACAATGACTTGTTAGCTACTTTGGGCACTGTTCACTTGCATAGCTAGTGCGCAGCGACAGTGACTCGTTAGCTACTTTGGCGCACTGTTCACCTGCATACCTAGTGCGCAGCTGCAATGACTCGTTAGCTACTTTGGCGCACAGTTCACCTGCATACCTAGTGCGCAGCTGCAATGACTCGTTAGCTACTTTGGGCACTGTTCACCTGCATAGCTAGTGCGCAGCTACAATGACTCGTTAACTACTTTGTTGCATTGTACACCTGCATACCTAATGCGCAGCTGCAATGACTCATTTGCTACTTTGGTGCACTGTTCACCTGCATACCTAGTGTGCAGCTGCAATGACTTGTTAGCTACTTTGGCGCACTGTTCACCTGCATACCTAGTGTGCAGCTGCAATGACTCGTTAGCTACTTTGGTGCACTGTTCTCCTGCATACCTAGTGCGCAGCTGCAATGACTTGTTAGCTACTTTATCGCACTGTTCACCTGCATACCTAGTGCGCAGCTACAATGACTCGTTAGCTACTTTGGTGAACTGTTCACCTGAATACCTAGTGCACAGCTACAATGACTCGCTAGCAACTTTGGGCACTGTTCACCTGCACAGCTAGTGCGCAGCTCCAATGACTCGTTAGCTACTTTGGTGCACTGTTCACCTGCATACCTAGTGCGCAGCTGCAATGACTTGTTAGCTACTTTGGCACACTGTTCACCTGCATGCCTAGTGCGCAGCTGCAATGACTCTTTAGCTACATTGGCCCACTGCGCACCTGCATACCTAGTGCGCAGCTACAATGACTCGTTAGCTACCTTGGTGCACTGTTCACCTGCATACCTAGTGTGCAGCTACAATGACTCGTTAGCTACGTTGGGCACTGTTCACATGCATACCTAGTGTGCAGCTACAATGGCTACTTTGGTGCACTATTCACCTGCGTACCTAGTGTGCAGCTACAATGACTCGTTAGCTACGTTGGGCACTGTTCACATGCATACCTAGTGTGCAGCTACAATGGCTACTTTGGTGCACTATTCACCTGCGTACCTAGTGCGCAGCTGCAATGACTCGTTAGTTACTTTTGCACACTGTTCACCTGCATACCTAGTGCGCAGCTGCAATGGCTCGTTAGCTACTTTGGTGCACTGTTCACCTGCATACCTAGTGCGCAGATGCAATGACTCGTTAGCTACTTTGGCGCACTGTTCACCTGCATACCTAGTGCACAGCTGCAATGACTCGTTAGCTACTTTGGTGCACTGTTCACCTGCATAGCTAGTGTGCAGCTGCAATGAATCCTTACCTACTTTGGCGCACTGTTCACCTGCATACCTAGTGTGCAGCTGCAATGACTCATTAGCTACTTTGCCACAAACTTCGCCTGCACACCTAGTGTGCAGCTACATGACTCATTAACTACTTTGGGCATGGTTCACCTGCATACCTTGTGCGCAGCTGCAATGACTCGTTAGCTACTTTGGCACACTGTTCACCTGCATATCTAGTGCGCAGCTGCAATGACTTGTTAGCTACTTTGGCGCACTGTTCACCTGCATACCTAGTATGCAGCTGCAATGACTCGTTAGCTACTTTGGCGCAATGTTCACCTGCATACCTAGTTCGCAGCAACAATGACTCGTTAGTTACTTTGGCACACTGTTCACCTGCATACCTAATGCACAGCTACAATGACTTGTTAGCTACTTTGGGCACTGTTCACTTGCATAGCTAGTGCGCAGCGACAATGACTCGTTAGCTACTTTGGCGCACTGTTCGCCTGCATACCTAGTGCGCAGCTGCAATGACTCGTTAGCTACTTTGGTGCACTGTTCACCTGCATACCTAGTGCGCAGCTGCAATGACTCGTTAGCTACTTTGGCGAACAGTTCACCTGCATACCTAGTGCGCAGCTGCAATGACTCGTTAGCTACTTTGGGCACTGTTCACCTGCATAGCTAGTGCGCAGCTACAATGACTCGTTAACTACTTTGTTGCATTGTTCACCTGCATACCTAATGCGCAGCTGCAATGACTCATTAGCTACTTTGGTGCACTGTTCACCTGCATACCTAGTGCGCAGCTGCAATGACTTGTTAGCTACTTTGGCGCACTGTTCACCTGCATACCTAGTGTGCAGCTGCAATGACTCGTTAGCTACTTTGGTGCACTGTTCACCTGCATACCTAGTGCGCAGCTGCAATGACTTGTTAGCTACACTGGCACACTGTTCACCTGCATACCTAATGCACAGCTACAATGACTCGTTAGCTACTTTGGCGCACTGTTCACCTGCATACCTAATGCACAGCTACAATGACTCGTTAGCTACTTTGGCACTGTTCACTTGCATAGCTAGTGCGCAGCTACAATGACTCGTTAGCTACTTTGGCCCACTCTTCACCTGCATACCTAGTGCGCAGCTGCAATGACTCGTTAGCTACTTTGGCGCACTCTTCACCTGCATACCTAGTGCACAGCTGCAATGACTCGCTAGCTACTTTGGCACACTGTTCACCTGCATACCTAGTGTGCAGTTGCAATGACTCATTGGCTACTTTGGCCCACTGTTCACCTGCATACCTAGTGCGCAGCTGCAATGACTCGTTAGCTACTTTGGCGCACTGTTCACCTGCATAACTAGTGCGCATTTGCAATGACTCATTAGCTACATTGGCGCAATGTTCACCTGCATACCTAGTGCCAGCAACAATGACTCGTTAGCTACTTTGGCGCACTGTTCACCTGCATACCTAATGCGCAGCTACAATGACTAGTTAGCTACTTTGGCGCACAGTTCGACTGCATACCTAGTGCACAGCTACAATGACTTGTTAGCTACTTTGGCGCACTGTTCACCTGCATACCTAGTGCGCAGCTACATTGACTCGTTAGCTACTTTGGGCACTGTTCACCTGCATAGCTAGTGCGCAGCTACAATGACTCGTTAACTTCTTTGGCGCACTGTTCACCTGCATACCTAGTGCGCAGCTGCAATGACTCATTAGCTACTTTGGTGCACTGTTCACCTGCATACCTAGTGCGCAGCTGCAATGACTTGTTAGCTACTTTGGCGCACTGACACCTGCATACCTAATGCACAGCTACAATGACACGTTAGCTACTTTGGGCACTGTTCACTTCCATAGCTAGTGCGCAGCTACAATGACTCGTTAGCTACTTTGGCGCACTGTTCACCTGCATACCTAGTGCGCAGCTGCAATGACTCGTTAGCTACTTTGGCACACTGTTCACCTGCATACCTAGTGTGCAGCTGCAATGACTCATTAGCTCCTTTGGCGAACTGTTAACCTGCATACCTAGTGCGCAGCTGCAATGACTCGTTAGCTACTTTGGCGCACTGTTCACCTGCATACCTAGTGCGCAGTTGCAATGACTCATTAGCTACTTTTGCGCAATGTTCACCTGCATACCTAGTGCCAGCAACAATGACTCCTTAGCTACTTTGGCGCACTGTTCACCTGCATACCTAATGCGCAGCTACAATGACTCGTTAGCTACTTTGGTGCACAGTTCGACTGCATGCCTAGTGCAAAGCTACAATGACTTGTTAGCTACTTTGGGCACTGTTCACCTGCATAGCTAGTGCGCAGCTACAATGACTCGTTAACTTCTTTGGCGCACTGTTCACCTGCATACCTAGTGCGCAGCTGCAATGACTCATTAGCTACTTTGGTGCACTGTTCACCTGCATACCTAGTGCGCAGCTGCAATGACTTGTTAGCTACTTTGGCGCACTGACACCTGCATACCTAATGCACAGCTACAATGACACGTTAGCTACTTTGGCGCACTGTTCACCTGCATACCTAGTGCGCAGTTGCAATGACTCATTAGCTACTTTGGCGCAATGTTCACCTGCATACCTAGTGCCAGCAACAATGACTCCTTAGCTACTTTGGCGCACTGTTCACCTGCATACCTAGTTCTCAGCTGCAATGACTCGTTAGTTCTTTGGCACACTGTTCACCTGCATACCTAGTGCGCAGCTGCAATGACTCATTAGCTACTTTGGCGCACTGTTCACCTGCATACCTAGTGCGCAGCTGCAATGACTCGTAAGCTACTTCTGTGCACTTTTCTCCTGCATACCTAGTACGCAGCTGCAATGGCTCGTTAGCTACTTTGTTGCACTGTTCACCTGCATACCTAGTGCGCAGCTGCAATGACTCGTTAGCTACTTTGGCGCACTGTTCACCTGCATACCTAGTGCACAGCTGCAATGACTCGTTAGCTACTTTGGTGCACTGTTCACCTGCATACCTAGTGTGCAGCTACAATGACTCATTAGCTACTTTGCCACAAACTTTGCCTGCACACCTAGTGTGCAACTACATGACTCATTAACTACTTTGGGCATGGTTCACCTGCATACCTAGTACGCAGCTGCAATGGCTCGTTAGCTACTTTGTTGCACTGTTCACCTGCATACCTAGTGCGCAGCTGCAATGACTCGTTATCTACTTTGGCGCACTGTTCACCTGCATACCTAGTGCACAGCTGCACTGACTCGTTAGCTACTTTGGTGCACTGTTCACCTGCATAGCTAGTGTGCAGCTGCAATGACTCCTTAGCTACTTTGGCGCACTGTTCACCTGCATAACTAGTGTGCAGCTACAATGACTCATTAGTTACTTTGCCACAAACTTCGCCTGCACACCTAGTGTGCAACTACATGACTCATTAACTACTTTGGGCATGGTTCACCTGCATACCTTGTGCGCAACTGCAATGACTCGTTAGCTACTTTGGCGCACTGTTCACCTGCATACCTAGTGCGCAGCTGCAATGACTTGTTAGCTACTTTGGCGCACTGTTCACCTGCATACCTAGTATGCAGCTGCAATGACTCGTTAGCTACTTTGGCGCAATGTTCACCTGCATACCTAGTTCGCAGCAACAATGACTTGTTAGTTACTTTGGCACACTGTTCACCTGCATACCTAATGCACAGCTACAATGACTTGTTAGCTACTTTGGGCACTGTTCACTTGCATAGCTAGTGCGCAGCGACAGTGACTCGTTAGCTACTTTGGCGCACTGTTCACCTGCATACCTAGTGCGCAGCTGAAATGACTCGTTAGCTACTTTGGCGCACAGTTCACCTGCATACCTAGTGCGCAGCTGCAATGACTCGTTAGCTACTTTGGGCACTGTTCACCTGCATAGCTAGTGCGCAGCTACAATGACTCGTTAACTACTTTGTTGCATTGTACACCTGCATACCTAATGCGCAGCTGCAATGACTCATTTGCTACTTTGGTGCACTGTTCACCTGCATACCTAGTGTGCAGCTGCAATGACTTGTTAGCTACTTTGGCGCACTGTTCACCTGCATACCTAGTGTGCAGCTGCAATGACTCGTTAGCTACTTTGGTGCACTGTTCTCCTGCATACCTAGTGCGCAGCTGCAATGACTTGTTAGCTACTTTATCGCACTGTTCACCTGCATACCTAGTGCGCAGCTACAATGACTCGTTAGCTACTTTGGTGAACTGTTCACCTGAATACCTAGTGCACAGCTACAATGACTCGCTAGCAACTTTGGGCACTGTTCACCTGCACAGCTAGTGCGCAGCTCCAATGACTCGTTAGCTACTTTGGTGCACTGTTCACCTGCATACCTAGTGCGCAGCTGCAATGACTTGTTAGCTACTTTGGCACACTGTTCACCTGCATGCCTAGTGCGCAGCTGCAATGACTCTTTAGCTACATTGGCCCACTGCGCACCTGCATACCTAGTGCGCAGCTACAATGACTCGTTAGCTACCTTGGTGCACTGTTCACCTGCATACCTAGTGTGCAGCTACAATGACTCGTTAGCTACGTTGGGCACTGTTCACATGCATACCTAGTGTGCAGCTACAATGGCTACTTTGGTGCACTATTCACCTGCGTACCTAGTGTGCAGCTACAATGACTCGTTAGCTACGTTGGGCACTGTTCACATGCATACCTAGTGTGCAGCTACAATGGCTACTTTGGTGCACTATTCACCTGCGTACCTAGTGCGCAGCTGCAATGACTCGTTAGTTACTTTTGCACACTGTTCACCTGCATACCTAGTGCGCAGCTGCAATGGCTCGTTAGCTACTTTGGTGCACTGTTCACCTGCATACCTAGTGCGCAGCTGCAATGACTCGTTAGCTACTTTGGCGCACTGTTCACCTGCATACCTAGTGCACAGCTGCAATGACTCGTTAGCTACTTTGGTGCACTGTTCACCTGCATAGCTAGTGTGCAGCTGCAATGACTCCTTACCTACTTTGGCGCACTGTTCACCTGCATACCTAGTGTGCAGCTGCAATGACTCATTAGCTACTTTGCCACAAACTTCGCCTGCACACCTAGTGTGCAGCTACATGACTCATTAACTACTTTGGGCATGGTTCACCTGCATACCTTGTGCGCAGCTACAATGACTCGTTAGCTACTTTGGTGCACAGTTCGACTGCATGCCTAGTGCAAAGCTACAATGACTTGTTAGCTACTTTGGGCACTGTTCACCTGCATAGCTAGTGCGCAGCTACAATGACTCGTTAACTTCTTTGGCGCACTGTTCACCTGCATACCTAGTGCGCAGCTGCAATGACTCATTAGCTACTTTGGTGCACTGTTCACCTGCATACCTAGTGCGCAGCTGCAATGACTTGTTAGCTACTTTGGCGCACTGACACCTGCATACCTAATGCACAGCTACAATGACACGTTAGCTACTTTGGCGCACTGTTCACCTGCATACCTAGTGCGCAGTTGCAATGACTCATTAGCTACTTTGGCGCAATGTTCACCTGCATACCTAGTGCCAGCAACAATGACTCCTTAGCTACTTTGGCGCACTGTTCACCTGCATACCTAGTTCTCAGCTGCAATGACTCGTTAGTTCTTTGGCACACTGTTCACCTGCATACCTAGTGCGCAGCTGCAATGACTCATTAGCTACTTTGGCGCACTGTTCACCTGCATACCTAGTGCGCAGCTGCAATGACTCGTAAGCTACTTCTGTGCACTTTTCTCCTGCATACCTAGTACGCAGCTGCAATGGCTCGTTAGCTACTTTGTTGCACTGTTCACCTGCATACCTAGTGCGCAGCTGCAATGACTCGTTAGCTACTTTGGCGCACTGTTCACCTGCATACCTAGTGCACAGCTGCAATGACTCGTTAGCTACTTTGGTGCACTGTTCACCTGCATACCTAGTGTGCAGCTACAATGACTCATTAGCTACTTTGCCACAAACTTTGCCTGCACACCTAGTGTGCAACTACATGACTCATTAACTACTTTGGGCATGGTTCACCTGCATACCTAGTACGCAGCTGCAATGGCTCGTTAGCTACTTTGTTGCACTGTTCACCTGCATACCTAGTGCGCAGCTGCAATGACTCGTTAGCTACTTTGGCGCACTGTTCACCTGCATACCTAGTGCACAGCTGCACTGACTCGTTAGCTACTTTGGTGCACTGTTCACCTGCATAGCTAGTGTGCAGCTGCAATGACTCCTTAGCTACTTTGGCGCACTGTTCACCTGCATAACTAGTGTGCAGCTACAATGACTCATTAGTTACTTTGCCACAAACTTCGCCTGCACACCTAGTGTGCAACTACATGACTCATTAACTACTTTGGGCATGGTTCACCTGCATACCTTGTGCGCAACTGCAATGACTCGTTAGCTACTTTGGCGCACTGTTCACCTGCATACCTAGTGCGCAGCTGCAATGACTTGTTAGCTACTTTGGCGCACTGTTCACCTGCATACCTAGTATGCAGCTGCAATGACTCGTTAGCTACTTTGGCGCAATGTTCACCTGCATACCTAGTTCGCAGCAACAATGACTTGTTAGTTACTTTGGCACACTGTTCACCTGCATACCTAATGCACAGCTACAATGACTTGTTAGCTACTTTGGGCACTGTTCACTTGCATAGCTAGTGCGCAGCGACAGTGACTCGTTAGCTACTTTGGCGCACTGTTCACCTGCATACCTAGTGCGCAGCTGAAATGACTCGTTAGCTACTTTGGCGCACAGTTCACCTGCATACCTAGTGCGCAGCTGCAATGACTCGTTAGCTACTTTGGGCACTGTTCACCTGCATAGCTAGTGCGCAGCTACAATGACTCGTTAACTACTTTGTTGCATTGTACACCTGCATACCTAATGCGCAGCTGCAATGACTCATTTGCTACTTTGGTGCACTGTTCACCTGCATACCTAGTGTGCAGCTGCAATGACTTGTTAGCTACTTTGGCGCACTGTTCACCTGCATACCTAGTGTGCAGCTGCAATGACTCGTTAGCTACTTTGGTGCACTGTTCTCCTGCATACCTAGTGCGCAGCTGCAATGACTTGTTAGCTACTTTATCGCACTGTTCACCTGCATACCTAGTGCGCAGCTACAATGACTCGTTAGCTACTTTGGTGAACTGTTCACCTGAATACCTAGTGCACAGCTACAATGACTCGCTAGCAACTTTGGGCACTGTTCACCTGCACAGCTAGTGCGCAGCTCCAATGACTCGTTAGCTACTTTGGTGCACTGTTCACCTGCATACCTAGTGCGCAGCTGCAATGACTTGTTAGCTACTTTGGCACACTGTTCACCTGCATGCCTAGTGCGCAGCTGCAATGACTCTTTAGCTACATTGGCCCACTGCGCACCTGCATACCTAGTGCGCAGCTACAATGACTCGTTAGCTACCTTGGTGCACTGTTCACCTGCATACCTAGTGTGCAGCTACAATGACTCGTTAGCTACGTTGGGCACTGTTCACATGCATACCTAGTGTGCAGCTACAATGGCTACTTTGGTGCACTATTCACCTGCGTACCTAGTGTGCAGCTACAATGACTCGTTAGCTACGTTGGGCACTGTTCACGTGCATACCTAGTGTGCAGCTACAATGGCTACTTTGGTGCACTATTCACCTGCGTACCTAGTGCGCAGCTGCAATGACTCGTTAGTTACTTTTGCACACTGTTCACCTGCATACCTAGTGCGCAGCTGCAATGGCTCGTTAGCTACTTTGGTGCACTGTTCACCTGCATACCTAGTGCGCAGCTGCAATGACTCGTTAGCTACTTTGGCGCACTGTTCACCTGCATACCTAGTGCACAGCTGCAATGACTCGTTAGCTACTTTGGTGCACTGTTCACCTGCATAGCTAGTGTGCAGCTGCAATGACTCCTTACCTACTTTGGCGCACTGTTCACCTGCATACCTAGTGTGCAGCTGCAATGACTCATTAGCTACTTTGCCACAAACTTCGCCTGCACACCTAGTGTGCAGCTACATGACTCATTAACTACTTTGGGCATGGTTCACCTGCATACCTTGTGCGCAGCTGCAATGACTCGTTAGCTACTTTGGCACACTGTTCACCTGCATATCTAGTGCGCAGCTGCAATGACTTGTTAGCTACTTTGGCGCACTATTCACCTGCATACCTAGTATGCAGCTGCAATGACTCGTTAGCTACTTTGGCGCAATGTTCACCTGCATACCTAGTTCGCAGCAACAATGACTCGTTAGTTACTTTGGCACACTGTTCACCTGCATACCTAATGCACAGCTACAATGACTTGTTAGCTACTTTGGGCACTGTTCACTTGCATAGCTAGTGCGCAGCGACAATGACTCGTTAGCTACTTTGGCGCACTGTTCACCTGCATACCTAGTGCGCAGCTGCAATGACTCGTTAGCTACTTTGGTGCACTGTTCACCTGCATACCTAGTGCGCAGCTGCAATGACTCGTTAGCTACTTTGGCGAACAGTTCACCTGCATAGCTAGTGCGCAGCTGCAATGACTTGTTAGCTACTTTGGGCACTGTTCACCTGCATAGCTAGTGCGCAGCTACAATGACTCGTTAACTACTTTGTTGCATTGTTCACCTGCATACCTAATGCGCAGCTGCAATGACTCATTAGCTACTTTGGTGCACTGTTCACCTGCATACCTAGTGCGCAGCTGCAATGACTTGTTAGCTACTTTGGCGCACTGTTCACCTGCATACCTAGTGTGCAGCTGCAATGACTTGTTAGCTACTTTGGTGCACTCTTCACCTGCATACCTAGTGCGCAGCTGCAATGACTTGTTAGCTACACTGGCACACTGTTCACCTGCATACCTAATGCACAGCTACAATGACTCGTTAGCTACTTTGGCGCACTGTTCACCTGCATACCTAATGCACAGCTACAATGACTCGTTAGCTACTTTGGCACTGTTCACTTGCATAGCTAGTGCGCAGCTACAATGACTCGTTAGCTACTTTGGCCCACTCTTCACCTGCATACCTAGTGCGCAGCTGCAATGACTCGTTAGCTACTTTGGCGCACTCTTCACCTGCATACCTAGTGCACAGCTGCAATGACTCGCTAGCTACTTTGGCACACTGTTCACCTGCATACCTAGTGTGCAGTTGCAATGACTCATTGGCTACTTTGGCCCACTGTTCACCTGCATACCTAGTGCGCAGCTGCAATGACTCGTTAGCTACTTTGGCGCACTGTTCACCTGCATACCTAGTGCGCATTTGCAATGACTCATTAGCTACATTGGCGCAATGTTCACCTGCATACCTAGTGCCAGCAACAATGACTCGTTAGCTACTTTGGCGCACTGTTCACCTGCATACCTAATGCGCAGCTACAATGACTAGTTAGCTACTTTGGCGCACAGTTCGACTGCATACCTAGTGCACAGCTACAATGACTTGTTAGCTACTTTGGCGCACTGTTCACCTGCATACCTAGTGCGCAGCTACATTGACTCGTTAGCTACTTTGGGCACTGTTCACCTGCATAGCTAGTGCGCAGCTACAATGACTCGTTAACTTCTTTGGCGCACTGTTCACCTGCATACCTAGTGCGCAGCTGCAATGACTCATTAGCTACTTTGGTGCACTGTTCACCTGCATACCTAGTGCGCAGCTGCAATGACTTGTTAGCTACTTTGGCGCACTGACACCTGCATACCTAATGCACAGCTACAATGACACGTTAGCTACTTTGGGCACTGTTCACTTCCATAGCTAGTGCGCAGCTACAATGACTCGTTAGCTACTTTGGCGCACTGTTCACCTGCATACCTAGTGCGCAGCTGCAATGACTCGTTAGCTACTTTGGCACACTGTTCACCTGCATACCTAGTGTGCAGCTGCAATGACTCATTAGCTCCTTTGGCGAACTGTTAACCTGCATACCTAGTGCGCAGCTGCAATGACTCGTTAGCTACTTTGGCGCACTGTTCACCTGCATACCTAGTGCGCAGTTGCAATGACTCATTAGCTACTTTGGCACAATGTTCACCTGCATACCTAGTCCCAGCAACAATGACTCCTTAGCTACTTTGGCGCACTGTTCACCTGCATACCTAATGCGCAGCTACAATGACTCGTTAGCTACTTTGGTGCACAGTTCGACTGCATGCCTAGTGCAAAGCTACAATGACTTGTTAGCTACTTTGGCGCACTGTTCACCTGCATACCTAGTTCTCAGCTGCAATGACTCGTTAGTTACTTTGGCACACTTTTCACCTGCATACCTAGTGCGCAGCTACAATGACTCGTTAACTACTTTGGCGCACTGTTCACCTGCATACCTAGTGCGCAGCTGCAATGACTCGTTGCCTACTTTGGCGCACTGTTCACCTGCATACCTAGTGCGCAGCTACAATGACTCGTTAGCTACTTTGGGCACTGTTCACCTGCATACCTAGTGCGCAGCTACAATGACTCGTTAGCTACTTTGGGCACTGTTCACCTGCATACCTAGTGCGCAGCTGCAATGACTCGTTACCTACTTTGGCGCACTGTTCACCTGAATACCTAGAGCGCAGCTACAATGACTCGTTAGCTACTTTGGTGCACTGTTCACCTGCATACCTAGTGCGCAGCTGCAATGACTTGTTAGCTACTTTGGCACACTGTTCACCTGCATACCTAGTGCACAGCTGCCATGACTCTTTAGCTACATTGGCACACTGCTCACCTGCATACCTAGTGCGCAGCTACAATGACTCATTAGCTACTTTGGTGCACAGTTCGACTGCATACCTAGTGCACAGCTACAATGACTTGTTAGCTACTTTGGCGCACTGTTCACCTGCATACCTAGTGCGCAGCAGCAATGACTCGTTAGCTACTTTGGCGCACAGTTCACCTGCATACCTAGTGCGCAGCTGCAATGACTCGTTAGCTACTTTGGGCACTGTTCACCTGCATAGCTAGTGCGCAGCTACAATGACTCATTAGCTACTTTGTTGCACTGTTCACCTGCATACCTAGTGTGCAGCTACAATGACTCGTTAGCTACTTTATGCACTGTTCACCTGCATACCTAGAGTGCAGCTACAATGGCTACTTTGGTGCACTATTCACCTGCATACCTAGTGCGCAGCTACAATGACTCGTTAGCTACTTTGGCACACTGTTCACCTGCATACCTAATGCGCAGCTGCAATGACTCGTTAGCTACTTTGGCGCACTATTCACCTGCATACCTAGTTCTCAGCTGCAATGACTCGTTAGTTACTTTGGCACACTGTTCACCTGCATACCTAGTGTGCAGCTGCAATGACTCGTTAGCTACTTTGGTGCACTGTTCACCTGCATACCTAGTGCGCAGCTGCAATGACTCGTTAGCTACTTCTGTGCACTGTTCTCCTGCATACCTAGTGCGCAGCTGCAATGGCTCGTTAGCTACTTTGGCGCACTGTTCACCTGCGTACCTAGTGCGCAGCTGCAATGACTCGTTAGCTACTTTGGCGCACTGTTCACCTGCATACCTAGTGCACAGCTGCAATGACTCGTCAGCTACTTTGGTACACTGTTCACCAGCATAGCTAGTGTGCAGCTGCAATGACTCCTTAGCTACTTTGGCACACTGTTCAACTGTATAACTAGTGCGCAGCTGCAATGACTTGTTAGCTACTTTTGCGCACTGTTCACCTGCATACCTAGTGCGCACCTCCAATGACTCGTTAGCTACTTTGGCGCACTATTCACCTGCATACCTAGTTCGCAGCTGCAATGGCTCGTTAGCTACTTTGGCGCACTGTTCACCTGCATATCTATTGCGCAGCTACAATGACTTGTTAGCTTCTTTGGTGCACTGTTCACCTGCATACCTAGTGCACAGCTGCAATGACTCGTTAGCTACTTGGGCGCACTGTTCACCTGCTTACATGGTGTGCAGCTACAAAGGCTACTTTGGTGCACTGTTCACCTGCATACCTAGTGCGCAGCTACAATGACTCGTTAGCTACTTTGGCACACTGTTCACCTGCATACCTAATGCGCAGCTGCAATGACTCGTTAGCTACTTTGGCGCACTATTCACCTGCATACCTGGTGCGCAGCCGCAATGACTCATTAGCTACTTCGGCGCACTGTTCACCTGCATACCTAGTGCGCAGCTGCAATGACTCGTTAGCCACTTTTGCGCACTGTTCACATGCATACCTAGTGCGCAGCTGCAATGACTAGTTAGCTACTTTGACGCACTGTTCACCTGAATACCTAGTGCGCAGCTGCAATGAATCATTAGCTACTTTGGCGCACTGTTCAGCTGCATAAATAGTGCAGAGCTGCAATGACCTGTTAGCTACTTTGGCGCACTGTTCACATACATACCTAGTGCGCAGCTGCAATGACTCGTTAGCTACTTTGGCGCACTGTTCACCTGCATACCTAGTGCGCAGCTGCAATGACTCGTTAGCCACTTTGGCGCACTGTTCACATGCATACCTAGTGTGCAGCTGCAATGACTCGTTACCTACTTTGGCGCACTGTTCACCTGCATACCTAGTGCGTAGCTGCAATGAATCATTAGCTACTTTGGCGCACTGTTCACCTGCATAACTAATGCAGAGCTGCAATGACCTGTTAGCTACTATGGCACACTGTTCACCTGCATATCTAGTTCGCAGCTGCAATGACTCATTAGCTACTTTGGCGCACTGTTCACCTGCATACCTAGTGTGCAGCTGCAATGACTCGTTAGCTACTTTGGCGCACTGTTCACCTGCATACCTAGTACGCAGCTACAATGACTCGTTAGCTACTTTGGTGCACTGTCCCACCTGCATACCTAGTGCGCAGCTGCAATGACTCGTTAGCTACTTTGGTGCACTGTTCACCTGCATAACTAGTGCGCAGCTGCAATGACTGGTTAGCTACTTTGGCGCACTGTTCACCTGCATACCTAGTGCGCAGCTGCAATGACTCGTTAGCTACTTTGGCGCACAGTTCACCTGCATACCTAGTGTGCAGCTGCAATGACTCGTTAGCTACTTTGGGCACTGTTCACCTGCATAGCTAGTGCGCAGCTACAATGACTCGTTAACTACTTTGTTGCACTGTTCACCTGCATACCTAATGCGCGGCTGCAATGACTCATTAGCTACTTTGGTGCACTGTTCACCTGCATACCTAGTGCGCAGCTGCAATGACTCGATAGCTACTTTGGTGCACTGTTCACCTGCATACCTAGTGCGCAGCTGCAATGACTTGTTAGCTACTTTGGTGCACTGTTCACCTGCATACGTAGTGCGCAGCTGCAATGACTCGTTAGCTACTTTGGCACACTGTTCACCTGCATACCTAGTGCGCAGCTGCAATGACTCATTAGCTACACTGGCACACTGTTCACCTGCATACCTAATGCACAGCTACAATGACTCGTTAGCTACTTTGGCACACTGTTCACCTGCATACCTAGTGCGTAGCTACAATGACTCGTTAGCTACTTTGGTGCACTGTTCACCTGAATACCTAGTGCGCAGCTACAATGACTCATTAGCAACTTTGGGCACTGTTCACCTGCACAGCTAGTGCGCAGCTACAATGACTCGCTAGCTACTTGGGCACACTGTTCACCTGCATACCTAGTGTGCAGTTGCAATGACTCATTAGCTACTTTGGTGCACTGTTCACCTGAATACCTAATGCGCAGCTACAATGACTTGTTAGCAACTTTGGGCACTGTTCACCTGCACAGCTAGTGCGCAGCTCCAATGACTCGTTAGCTACTTTGGTGCACTGTTCACCTGCATACCTAGTGCGCAGCTGCAATGACTTGTTAGCTACTTTGGCACACTTTTCACCTGCATACCTAGTGCGCAGCTGCAATGACTCATTAGCTACACTGGCACACTGTTCACCTGCATACCTAATGCACAGCTACAATGACTCGTTAGCTACTTTGGCGCACTGTTCACCTGCATACCTAATGCACAGCTACAATGACTCGTTAGCTACTTTGGGCACTGTTCACTTGCATAGCTAGTGCGCAGCTACAATGACTCGTTAGCTACTTTGGCCCACTGTTCACCTGCATACCTAGTGCGCAGCTGCAATGACTCGTTAGCTACTTTGGCGCACTGTTCACCTGCATACCTAGTGCGCAGCTGCAATGACTCGCTAGCTACTTTGGCACACTGTTTACCTGCATACCTAGTGTGCAGTTGCAATGACTCATTAGCTACTTTGGCGCACTGTTCACCTGCATACCTAGTGTGCAGCTGCAATGACTCGTTAGCTACTTTGGCGCACTGTTCACCTGCATACCTAGTGCGCATTTGCAATGACTCATTAGCTACATTGGCGCAATGTTCACCTGCATACCTAGTGCCAGCAACAATGACTCGCTAGCTACTTTGGCACACTGTTCACCTGCATACCTAGTGTGCAGTTGCAATGACTCATTAGCTACTTTGGCGCACTGTTCACCTGCATACCTAGTGCGCAGCTGCAATGACTCGTTTTCTACTTTGGCGCACTGTTCACCTGCATACCTAGTGCGCATTTGCAATGACTCATTAGCTACATTGGCACACTGTTCACCTGCATACCTAGTGTGCAGCTGCAATGACTCATTAGCTCCTTTGGCGCACTGTTAACCTGCATACCTAGTGCGCAGCTGCAATGACTCGTTAGCTACTTTGGCGCAATGTTCACCTGCATACCTAGTGCGCAGTTGCAATGACTCATTAGCTACTTTGGCGCAATGTTCACCTGCATACCTAGTGCCAGCAACAATTTCTCCTTAGCTACTTTGGCGCACTGTTCACCTGCATACCTAGTGCGCATTTGCAATGACTCATTAGCTACATTGGCGCAATGTTCACCTGCATACCTAGTGCCAGCAACAATGACTCGCTAGCTACTTTGGCACACTGTTCACCTGCATACCTAGTGTGCAGTTGCAATGACTCATTAGCTACTTTGGCGCACTGTTCACCTGCATACCTAGTGCGCAGCTGCAATGACTCGTTAGCTACTTTGGCGCACTGTTCACCTGCATACCTAGTGCGCATTTGCAATGACTCATTAGCTACATTGGCGCAATGTTCACCTGCATACCTAGTGCCAGCAACAATGACTCGTTAGCTACTTTGGCGCACTGTTCACCTGCATACCTAATGCGCAGCTACAATGACTAGTTAGCTACTTTGGCGCACAGTTCGACTGCATACCTAGTGCACAGCTACAATGACTTGTTAGCTACTTTGGCGAACTGTTCACCTGCATACCTAGTGCGCAGCTACATTGACTCGTTAGCTACTTTGGGCACTGTTCACCTGCATAGCTAGTGCGCAGCTACAATGACTCGTTAACTTCTTTGGCGCACTGTTCACCTGCATACCTAGTGCACAGCTGCAATGACTCATTAGCTACTTTGGTGCACTGTTCACCTGCATACCTAGTGCGCAGCTGCAACGACTTGTTAGCTACTATTGCGCACTGACACCTGCATACTTAATGCACAGCTACAATGACTCGTTAGCTACTTTTGGCACTGTTCACTTCCATAGCTAGTGCGCAGCTACAATGACTCATTAGCTACTTTGGTGCACTGTTCACCTGCATACCTAGTGCGCAGCTGCAATGACTCGTTAGCTACTTTGGCGCACTGTTCACCTGCATACCTAGTGCGCAGCTGCAATGACTCGTTAGCTACTTTGGCACACTGTTCACCTGCATACCTAGTGTGCAGCTGCAATGACTCATTAGCTCCTTTGGCGCACTGTTAACCTGCATACCTAGTGCGCAGCTGCAATGACTCGTTAGCTACTTTGGCGCAATGTTCACCTGCATACCTAGTGCGCAGTTGCAATGACTCATTAGCTACTTTGGCGCAATGTTCACCTGCATACCTAGTGCCAGCAACAATTTCTCCTTAGCTACTTTGGCGCACTGTTCACCTGCATACCTAATGTGCAGCTACAATGACTCGTTAGCTACTTTGGTGCACAGTTCGACTGCATACCTAGTGCACAGCTACAATGACTTGTTAGCTACTTTGGCGCACTGTTCACCTGCATACCTAGTGCGCAGCTGAAATGACTTGTTAGCTACTTTGGACACTGTTCACCTGCATAGCTAGTGCGCAGCTACAATGACTCGTTAACTACTTTGGCGCACTGTTCACCTGCATACCTAGTGCGCAGCTGCAATGACTCGTTACCTACTTTGGCGCACTGTTCCCCTGCATACCAAGTGCGCAGCTACAATGACTCATTAGCTACTTTGGGCACTGTTCACCTGCATACCTAGTGCGCAGCTACAATGACTCGTTAGCTACTTTGGGCACTGTTCACCTGCATACCTAGTGCGCAGCAGCAATGACTCGTTAGCTACTTTGGTGCACTGTTCACCTGCATACCTAGTGCGCAGCTGCAATGACTTGTTAGCTACTTTGGCACACTGTTCACCTGCATACCTAGTGCACAGCTGCCATGACTCTTTAGCTACATTGGCACACTGCTCACCTGCATACCTAGTGCGCAGCTACAATGACTCGTTAGCTACTTTGGTGCACAGTTCGACTGCATACCTAGTGCACAGCTACAATGACTTGTTAGCTACTTTGGCACACTGTTCACCTGCATACCTAGTGCGCAGCTGCAATGACTCGTTAGCTACTTTGGCGCACAGTTCACCTGCATACCTAGTGCGCAGCTGCAATGACTCGTTAGCTACTTTGGGCACTGTTCACCTGCATACCTAGAGTGCAGCTACAATGGCTACTTTGGTGCACTATTCACCTGCATACCTATTGCGCAGCTACAATGACTCGTTAGCTACTTTGGCACACTGTTCACCTGCATACCTAATGCGCAGCTGCAATGACTCGTTAGCTACTTTGGCGCACTATTCACCTGCATACCTAGTTCTCAGCTGCAATGACTCGTTAGTTACTTTGGCACACTGTTCACCTGCATACCTAGTGTGCAGCTGCAATGACTCGTTAGCTACTTTGGTGCACTGTTCACCTGCATACCTAGTGCGCAGCTGCAATGACTCGTTAGCTACTTCTGTGCACTGTTCTCCTGCATACCTAGTGCGCAGCTGCAATGGCTCGTTAGCTACTTTGGCGCACTGTTCACCTGCGTACCTAGTGCGCAGCTGCAATGACTCGTTAGCTAGTTTGGCGCACTGTTCACCTGCATACCTAGTGCACAGCTGCAATGACTCGTTAGCTACTTGGGCGCACTGTTCACCTGCTTACATGGTGTGCAGCTACAAAGGCTACTTTGGTGCACTGTTCACCTGCATACCTAGTGCGCAGCTACAATGACTCGTTAGCTACTTTGGCACACTGTTCACCTGCATACCTAATGCGCAGCTGCAATGACTCGTTAGCTACTTTGGCGCACTATTCACCTGCATACCTGGTGCGCAGCCGCAATGACTCACTAGCTACTTCAGCGCACTGTTCACCTGCATACCTAGTGCGCAGCTGCATTGACTCGTTAGCCACTTTGGCGCACTGTTCACATGCATACCTAGTGCGCAGCTGCAATGACTCGTTAGCTACTTTGACGCACTGTTCACCTGAATACCTAGTGCGCAGCTGCAATGAATCATTAGCTACTTTGGCGCACTGTTCACCTGCATAACTAGTGCAGAGCTGCAATGACCTGTTAGCTACTATGGCGCACTGTTCACATACATACCTAGTGCGCCGCTGCAATGACTCGTTAGCTACTTTGGCACACTATTCACCTGCATACCTAGTGCGCAGCTGCAATGACTCGTTAGCCACTTTGGCGCACTGTTCACATGCATACCTAGTGCGCAGCTGCAATGACTCGTTACCTACTTTGGCGCACTGTTCACCCTCATACCTAGTGCGTAGCTGCAATGAATCATTAGCTACTTTGGCGCACTGTTCACCTGCATAACTAGTGCAGAGCTGCAATGACCTGTTAGCTACTATGGCACACTGTTCACCTGCATATCTAGTTTGCAGCTGCAATGACTCATTAGCTACTTTGGCGCACTGTTCACCTGCATACCTAGTGTGCAGCTGCAATGACTCGTTAGCTACTTTGGCGCACTGTTCACCTGCATACCTAGTACGCAGCTACAATGACTCGTTAGCTACTTTGGCGCACTGTCCCACCTGCATACCTAGTGCGCAGCTGCAATGACTCGTTAGCTACTTTGGTGCACTGTTCACCTGCATAACTAATGCGCAGCTGCAATGACTCGTTAGCTACTTTGGCGCACTGTTCACCTGCATACCTAGTGCGCAGCTACAATGACTCGTTAGCTACTTTGGGCACTGTTCACCTGCATAGCTAGTGTGCAGCTACAATGACTCGTTAACTTCTTTGGCGCACTGTTCACCTGCATACCTAGTGCGCAGCTGCAATGACTCATTAGCTACTTTGGTGCACTGTTCACCTGCATACCTAATGCACAGCTACAATGACTCGTTAGTTACTTTGGGTACTGTTCACTTGCATAGCTAGTGCACAGCTACAATGACTCGTTAGCTACTTTGGCCCACTGTTCACCTGCATACCTACTGCCAGCAACAATGACTCGTTAGCTACTTTGGCGCACTGTTCACCTGCATACCTAATGCGCAGCTAAAATGACTAGTTAGCTACTTTGGCGCACAGTTCGACTGCATACCTAGTGCACAGCTACAATGACTTGTTAGCTACTTTGGCGCACTGTTCACCTGCATACCTAGTGCGCAGCTACATTGACTCGTTAGCTACTTTGGCGCACAGTTTTACTGCATACCTAGTGCACAGCTACAATGACTTGTTAGCTACTTTGGCGCACTGTTCACCTGCATACCTAGTGCGCAGCTACATTGACTCGTTAGCTACTTTGGGCACTGTTCACCTGCATAGCTAGTGCGCAGCTACAATGACTCGTTAACGTCTTTGGCGCAATGTTCACCTGCATACCTAGTGCCCAGCTGCAATGGCTCGTTAGCTACTTTGGCGCACTGTTCACCTGCGTACCTAGTGCGCAGCTGCAATGACTCGTTAGCTAGTTTGGCGCACTGTTCACCTGCATACCTAGTGCACAGCTGCAATGACTCGTTAGCTACTTGGGCGCACTGTTCACCTGCTTACATGGTGTGCAGCTACAAAGGCTACTTTGGTGCACTGTTCACCTGCATACCTAGTGCGCAGCTACAATGACTCGTTAGCTACTTTGGCACACTGTTCACCTGCATACCTAATGCGCAGCTGCAATGACTCGTTAGCTACTTTGGCGCACTATTCACCTGCATACCTGGTGCGCAGCCGCAATGACTCACTAGCTACTTCGGCGCACTGTTCACCTGCATACCTAGTGCGCAGCTGCAATGACTCGTTAGCCACTTTGGCGCACTGTTCACATGCATACCTAGTGCGCAGCTGCAATGACTCGTTAGCTACTTTGACGCACTGTTCACCTGAATACCTAGTGCGCAGCTGCAATGAATCATTAGCTACTTTGGCGCACTATTCACCTGCATACCTGGTGCGCAGCCGCAATGACTCACTAGCTACTTCGGCGCACTGTTCACCTGCATACCTAGTGCGCAGCTGCAATGACTCGTTAGCCACTTTGGCGCACTGTTCACCTACATACCTAGTGCGCAGTTGCAATGACTTATTAGCTACATTGGCGCAATGTTCACCTGCATACCTAGTGCCAGCAACAATGACTCGTTAGCTACTTTGGCGCACTGTTCACCTGCATACCTAATGCGCAGCTACAATGACTAGTTAGCTACTTTGGCGCACAGTTCGACTGCATACCTAGTGCACAGCTACAATGACTTGTTAGCTACTTTGGCGCACTGTTCACCTGCATACCTAGTGCGCAGCTACATTGACTCGTTAGCTACTTTGGGCACTGTTCACCTGCATAGCTAGTGTGCAGCTACAATGACTCGTTAACTTCTTTGGCGCACTGTTCACCTGCATACCTAGTGCGCAGCTGCAATGACTCATTAGCTACTTTGGTGCACTGTTCACCTGCATACCTAATGCACAGCTACAATGACTCGTTAGTTACTTTGGGTACTGTTCTCTTGCATAGCTAGTGCGCAGCTACAATGACTCGTTAGCTACTTTGGCCCACTGTTCACCTGCATACCTACTGCCAGCAACAATGACTCGTTAGCTACTTTGGCGCACTGTTCACCTGCATACCTAATGTGCAGCTAAAATGACTAGTTAGCTACTTTGGCGCACAGTTCGACTGCATACCTAGTGCACAGCTACAATGACTTGTTAGCTACTTTGGCGCACTGTTCACCTGCATACCTAGTGCGTAGCTACATTGACTCGTTAGCTACTTTGGCGCACAGTTTTACTGCATACCTAGTGCACAGCTACAATGACTTGTTAGCTACTTTGGCGCACTGTTCACCTGCATACCTAGTGCGCAGCTACATTGACTCGTTAGCTACTTTGGGCACTGTTCACCTGCATAGCTAGTGCGCAGCTACAATGACTCGTTAACGTCTTTGGCGCAATGTTCACCTGCATACCTAGTGCCCAGCTGCAATGGCTCGTTAGCTACTTTGGCGCACTGTTCACCTGCGTACCTAGTGCGCAGCTGCAATGACTCGTTAGCTAGTTTGGCGCACTGTTCACCTGCATACCTAGTGCACAGCTGCAATGACTCGTTAGCTACTTGGGCGCACTGTTCACCTGCTTACATGGTGTGCAGCTACAAAGGCTACTTTGGTGCACTGTTCACCTGCATACCTAGTGCGCAGGTACAATGACTCGTTAGCTACTTTGGCACACTGTTCACCTGCATACCTAATGCGCAGCTGCAATGACTCGTTAGCTACTTTGGCGCACTATTCACCTGCATACCTGGTGCGCAGCCGCAATGACTCACTAGCTACTTCGGCGCACTGTTCACCTGCATACCTAGTGCGCAGCTGCAATGACTCGTTAGCCACTTTGGCGCACTGTTCACATGCATACCTAGTGCGCAGCTGCAATGACTCGTTAGCTACTTTGACGCACTGTTCACCTGAATACCTAGTGCGCAGCTGCAATGAATCATTAGCTACTTTGGCGCACTGTTCACCTGCATAACTAGTGCAGAGCTGCAATGACCTGTTAGCTACTATGGCGCACTGTTCACATACATACCTAGTGCGCCGCTGCAATGACTCGTTAGCTACTTTGGCACACTATTCACCTGCATACCTAGTGCGCAGCTGCAATGACTCGTTAGCCACTTTGGCGCACTGTTCACATGCATACCTAGTGCGCAGCTGCAATGACTCGTTACCTACTTTGGCGCACTGTTCACCCTCATACCTAGTGCGTAGCTGCAATGAATCATTAGCTACTTTGGCGCACTGTTCACCTGCATAACTAGTGCAGAGCTGCAATGACCTGTTAGCTACTATGGCACACTGTTCACCTGCATATCTAGTTCGCAGCTGCAATGACTCATTAGCTACTTTGGCGCACTGTTCACCTGCATACCTAGTGTGCAGCTGCAATGACTCGTTAGCTACTTTGGCGCACTGTTCACCTGCATACCTAGTACGCAGCTACAATGACTCGTTAGCTACTTTGGCGCACTGTCCCACCTGCATACCTAGTGCGCAGCTGCAATGACTCGTTAGCTACTTTGGTGCACTGTTCACCTGCATAACTAATGCGCAGCTGCAATGACTCGTTAGCTACTTTGGCGCACTGTTCACCTGCATACCTAGTGCGCAGCTACAATGACTCGTTAGCTACTTTGGGCACTGTTCACCTGCATAGCTAGTGTGCAGCTACAATGACTCGTTAACTTCTTTGGCGCACTGTTCACCTGCATACCTAGTGCGCAGCTGCAATGACTCATTAGCTACTTTGGTGCACTGTTCACCTGCATACCTAATGCACAGCTACAATGACTCGTTAGTTACTTTGGGTACTGTTCACTTGCATAGCTAGTGCGCAGCTACAATGACTCGTTAGCTACTTTGGCCCACTGTTCACCTGCATACCTACTGCCAGCAACAATGACTCGTTAGCTACTTTGGCGCACTGTTCACCTGCATACCTAATGCGCAGCTAAAATGACTAGTTAGCTACTTTGGCGCACAGTTCGACTGCATACCTAGTGCACAGCTACAATGACTTGTTAGCTACTTTGGCGCACTGTTCACCTGCATACCTAGTGCGCAGCTACATTGACTCGTTAGCTACTTTGGCGCACAGTTTTACTGCATACCTAGTGCACAGCTACAATGACTTGTTAGCTACTTTGGCGCACTGTTCACCTGCATACCTAGTGCGCAGCTACATTGACTCGTTAGCTACTTTGGGCACTGTTCACCTGCATAGCTAGTGCGCAGCTACAATGACTCGTTAACGTCTTTGGCGCACTGTTCACCTGCATACCTAGTGCCCAGCTGCAATGACTCATTAGCTACTTTGGTGCACTGTTCACCTGCATACCTAATGCACAGCTACAATGACTCGTTAGTTACTTTGGGTACTGTTCACTTGCATAGCTAGTGCGCAGCTACAATGACTCGTTAGCTACTTTGGCCCACTGTTCACCTGCATACCTAGTGCGCAGCTGCAATGACTCGTTAGCTACTTTGGCCCACTGTTCACCTGCATACCTAGTGCACAGCTGCAATGACTCTCTAGCTACTTTGGCACACTGTTCAACTGCATACCTAGTGTGCAGTTGCAATGACTCATTAGCTACTTTGGTGCACTGTTCACCTGCATACCTAGTGCGCAGCTGCAATGACTCGTTAGCTACTTTGGCGCACTGTTCACCTACATACCTAGTGCGCAGTTGCAATGACTTATTAGCTACATTGGCGCAATGTTCACCTGCATACCTAGTGCCAGCAACAATGACTCGTTAGCTACTTTGGCGCACTGTTCACCTGCATACCTAATGCGCAGCTACAATGACTAGTTAGCTACTTTGGCGCACAGTTCGACTGCATACCTAGTGCACAGCTACAATGACTTGTTAGCTACTTTGGCGCACTGTTCACCTGCATACCTAGTGCGCAGCTACATTGACTCGTTAGCTACTTTGGGCACTGTTCACCTGCATAGCTAGTGCACAGCTACAATGACTCGTTAACTTCTTTGGCGCACTGTTCACCTGCACACCTAGTGCGCAGCTGCAATGACTCATTAGCTACTTTAGTGCACTGTTCACCTGCATACCTAGTGCGTAGCTGCAATGACTCGTTAGCTACTTTGGCGCACTGTTCACCTACATACCTAGTGCGCAGTTGCAATGACTCATTAGCTACATTGGCGCAATGTTCACCTGCATACCTAGTGCCAGCAACAATGACTCGTTAGCTACTTTGGCGCACTGTTCACCTGCATACCTAATGCGCAGCTACAATGACTAGTTAGCTACTTTGGCGAACAGTTCGACTGCATACCGAGTGCACAGCTACAATGACTTGTTAGCTACTTTGGCGCACTGTTCACCTGCATACCTAGTGCGCAGCTACAATGACTCGTTAACTTCTTTGGCGCACTGTTCACCTGCACACCTAATGCACAGCTACAATGACTCGTTAGCTACTTGGAGCACTGTTCACTTCCATAGCTAGTGCGCAGCTACAATGACTCGTTAGCTACTTTGGGTACTGTTCACTTGCATAGCTAGTACGCAGCTACAATGACTCGTTAGCTACTTTGGCGCACTGTTCACCTGCATACCTAGTGCGCAGCTGCAATGACTCGTTAGCTACTTTGGCGCACTGTTCACCTGCATACCTAGTGCACAGCTGCAATGACTCGCTAGCTACTTTGGCACACTGTTCACCTGCATACCTAGTGTGCAGTTGCAATGACTCATTAGCTACTTTGGCACACTGTTCACCTGCATACCTAGTGCGCAGCTGCAATGACTCGTTAGTAACTTGGCGCACTGTTCACCTACATACCTAGTGCGCAGTTGCAATGACGCATTAGCTACATTGGCGCAATGTTCACCTGCATACCTAGTGCCAGCAACAATGACTCGTTAGCTACTTTGGCGCACTGTTCACCTGCATAACTAATGCGCAGCTAAAATGACTAGTTAGCTACTTTGGCGCACAGTTCGAATGCATACCTAGTGCACAGCTACAATGACTTGTTAGCTACTTTGGCGCACTGTTCACCTGCATACCTAGTGCGCAGCTACATTGACTCATTAGCTACTTTGGCGCACAGTTTTACTGCATACCTAGTGCACAGCTACAATGACTTGTTAGCTACTTTGGCGCACTGTTCACCTGCATACCTAGTGCGCAGCTACATTGACTCGTTAGCTACTTTGGGCACTGTTCACCTGCATAGCTAGTGTACAGCTACAATGACTCGTTAACTTCTTTGGCGCACTGTTCACCTTTATACCTAGTGCGCAGCTGCAATGACTCATTAGCTACTTTGGTGCACTGTTCACCTGCATACCTAATGCACAGCTACAATGACTCGTTAGTTACTTTGGGTACTGTTCACTTGCATAGCTAGTGCGCAGCTACAATGACTCGTTAGCTACTTTGGCCCACTATTCACCTGCATACCTAGTGCGCAGCTGCAATGACTCGTTAGCTACTTTGGCGCACTGTTCACCTGCATACCTAGTGCATAGCTGCAATGACTCGCTAGCTACTTTGGCACACTGTTCACCTGCATACCTAGTGTGCAGTTGCAATGACTCATTAGCTACTTTGGCGCACTGTTCACCTGCATACCTAGTGCGCAGCTGCAATGACTCGTTAGCTACTTTGGCGCACTGTTCACCTGCATACCTAGTGTGCAGCTACAATGACTCGTTAGCTACGTTGGGCACTGTTCACATGCATACCTAGTGTGCAGCTACAATGGCTACTTTGGCGCACTGTTCACCTGCATACCTAGTGCATAGCTGCAATGACTCGCTAGCTACTTTGGCACACTGTTCACCTGCATACCTAGTGTGCAGTTGCAATGACTCATTAGCTACTTTGGCGCACTGTTCACCTGCATAACTAATGCGCAGCTGCAATGACTCGTTAGCTACTTTGGCGCACTGTTCACCTGCATACCTAGTGCGCAGCTACAATGACTCGTTAGCTACTTTGGGCACTGTTCACCTGCATACCTAGTGCGCAGCTGCAATGACTTGTTAGCTACTTTGGCACACTGTTCACCTGCATACCTAGTGCACAGCTGCCATGACTCTTTAGCTACATTGGCACACTGCTCACCTGCATACCTAGTGCGCAGCTACAATGACTCATTAGCTACTTTGGTGCACAGTTCGACTGCATACCTAGTGCACAGCTACAATGACTTGTTAGCTACTTTGGCGCACTGTTCACCTGCATACCTAGTGCGCAGCAGCAATGACTCGTTAGCTACTTTGGCGCACAGTTCACCTGCATACCTAGTGCGCAGCTGCAATGACTCGTTAGCTACTTTGGGCACTGTTCACCTGCATAGCTAGTGCGCAGCTACAATGACTCATTAGCTACTTTGTTGCACTGTTCACCTGCATACCTAGTGTGCAGCTACAATGACTCGTTAGCTACTTTATGCACTGTTCACCTGCATACCTAGAGTGCAGCTACAATGGCTACTTTGGTGCACTATTCACCTGCATACCTAGTGCGCAGCTACAATGACTCGTTAGCTACTTTGGCACACTGTTCACCTGCATACCTAATGCGCAGCTGCAATGACTCGTTAGCTACTTTGGCGCACTATTCACCTGCATACCTAGTTCTCAGCTGCAATGACTCGTTAGTTACTTTGGCACACTGTTCACCTGCATACCTAGTGTGCAGCTGCAATGACTCGTTAGCTACTTTGGTGCACTGTTCACCTGCATACCTAGTGCGCAGCTGCAATGACTCGTTAGCTACTTCTGTGCACTGTTCTCCTGCATACCTAGTGCGCAGCTGCAATGGCTCGTTAGCTACTTTGGCGCACTGTTCACCTGCGTACCTAGTGCGCAGCTGCAATGACTCGTTAGCTACTTTGGCGCACTGTTCACCTGCATACCTAGTGCACAGCTGCAATGACTCGTCAGCTACTTTGGTACACTGTTCACCAGCATAGCTAGTGTGCAGCTGCAATGACTCCTTAGCTACTTTGGCACACTGTTCAACTGTATAACTAGTGCGCAGCTGCAATGACTTGTTAGCTACTTTTGCGCACTGTTCACCTGCATACCTAGTGCGCACCTCCAATGACTCGTTAGCTACTTTGGCGCACTATTCACCTGCATACCTAGTTCGCAGCTGCAATGGCTCGTTAGCTACTTTGGCGCACTGTTCACCTGCATATCTATTGCGCAGCTACAATGACTTGTTAGCTTCTTTGGTGCACTGTTCACCTGCATACCTAGTGCACAGCTGCAATGACTCGTTAGCTACTTGGGCGCACTGTTCACCTGCTTACATGGTGTGCAGCTACAAAGGCTACTTTGGTGCACTGTTCACCTGCATACCTAGTGCGCAGCTACAATGACTCGTTAGCTACTTTGGCACACTGTTCACCTGCATACCTAATGCGCAGCTGCAATGACTCGTTAGCTACTTTGGCGCACTATTCACCTGCATACCTGGTGCGCAGCCGCAATGACTCATTAGCTACTTCGGCGCACTGTTCACCTGCATACCTAGTGCGCAGCTGCAATGACTCGTTAGCCACTTTTGCGCACTGTTCACATGCATACCTAGTGCGCAGCTGCAATGACTAGTTAGCTACTTTGACGCACTGTTCACCTGAATACCTAGTGCGCAGCTGCAATGAATCATTAGCTACTTTGGCGCACTGTTCAGCTGCATAAATAGTGCAGAGCTGCAATGACCTGTTAGCTACTTTGGCGCACTGTTCACATACATACCTAGTGCGCAGCTGCAATGACTCGTTAGCTACTTTGGCGCACTGTTCACCTGCATACCTAGTGCGCAGCTGCAATGACTCGTTAGCCACTTTGGCGCACTGTTCACATGCATACCTAGTGTGCAGCTGCAATGACTCGTTACCTACTTTGGCGCACTGTTCACCTGCATACCTAGTGCGTAGCTGCAATGAATCATTAGCTACTTTGGCGCACTGTTCACCTGCATAACTAATGCAGAGCTGCAATGACCTGTTAGCTACTATGGCACACTGTTCACCTGCATATCTAGTTCGCAGCTGCAATGACTCATTAGCTACTTTGGCGCACTGTTCACCTGCATACCTAGTGTGCAGCTGCAATGACTCGTTAGCTACTTTGGCGCACTGTTCACCTGCATACCTAGTACGCAGCTACAATGACTCGTTAGCTACTTTGGTGCACTGTCCCACCTGCATACCTAGTGCGCAGCTGCAATGACTCGTTAGCTACTTTGGTGCACTGTTCACCTGCATAACTAGTGCGCAGCTGCAATGACTGGTTAGCTACTTTGGCGCACTGTTCACCTGCATACCTAGTGCGCAGCTGCAATGACTCGTTAGCTACTTTGGCGCACAGTTCACCTGCATACCTAGTGTGCAGCTGCAATGACTCGTTAGCTACTTTGGGCACTGTTCACCTGCATAGCTAGTGCGCAGCTACAATGACTCGTTAACTACTTTGTTGCACTGTTCACCTGCATACCTAATGCGCGGCTGCAATGACTCATTAGCTACTTTGGTGCACTGTTCACCTGCATACCTAGTGCGCAGCTGCAATGACTCGATAGCTACTTTGGTGCACTGTTCACCTGCATACCTAGTGCGCAGCTGCAATGACTTGTTAGCTACTTTGGTGCACTGTTCACCTGCATACGTAGTGCGCAGCTGCAATGACTCGTTAGCTACTTTGGCACACTGTTCACCTGCATACCTAGTGCGCAGCTGCAATGACTCATTAGCTACACTGGCACACTGTTCACCTGCATACCTAATGCACAGCTACAATGACTCGTTAGCTACTTTGGCACACTGTTCACCTGCATACCTAGTGCGTAGCTACAATGACTCGTTAGCTACTTTGGTGCACTGTTCACCTGAATACCTAGTGCGCAGCTACAATGACTCATTAGCAACTTTGGGCACTGTTCACCTGCACAGCTAGTGCGCAGCTACAATGACTCGCTAGCTACTTGGGCACACTGTTCACCTGCATACCTAGTGTGCAGTTGCAATGACTCATTAGCTACTTTGGTGCACTGTTCACCTGAATACCTAATGCGCAGCTACAATGACTTGTTAGCAACTTTGGGCACTGTTCACCTGCACAGCTAGTGCGCAGCTCCAATGACTCGTTAGCTACTTTGGTGCACTGTTCACCTGCATACCTAGTGCGCAGCTGCAATGACTTGTTAGCTACTTTGGCACACTTTTCACCTGCATACCTAGTGCGCAGCTGCAATGACTCATTAGCTACACTGGCACACTGTTCACCTGCATACCTAATGCACAGCTACAATGACTCGTTAGCTACTTTGGCGCACTGTTCACCTGCATACCTAATGCACAGCTACAATGACTCGTTAGCTACTTTGGGCACTGTTCACTTGCATAGCTAGTGCGCAGCTACAATGACTCGTTAGCTACTTTGGCCCACTGTTCACCTGCATACCTAGTGCGCAGCTGCAATGACTCGTTAGCTACTTTGGCGCACTGTTCACCTGCATACCTAGTGCGCAGCTGCAATGACTCGCTAGCTACTTTGGCACACTGTTTACCTGCATACCTAGTGTGCAGTTGCAATGACTCATTAGCTACTTTGGCGCACTGTTCACCTGCATACCTAGTGTGCAGCTGCAATGACTCGTTAGCTACTTTGGCGCACTGTTCACCTGCATACCTAGTGCGCATTTGCAATGACTCATTAGCTACATTGGCGCAATGTTCACCTGCATACCTAGTGCCAGCAACAATGACTCGCTAGCTACTTTGGCACACTGTTCACCTGCATACCTAGTGTGCAGTTGCAATGACTCATTAGCTACTTTGGCGCACTGTTCACCTGCATACCTAGTGCGCAGCTGCAATGACTCGTTTTCTACTTTGGCGCACTGTTCACCTGCATACCTAGTGCGCATTTGCAATGACTCATTAGCTACATTGGCACACTGTTCACCTGCATACCTAGTGTGCAGCTGCAATGACTCATTAGCTCCTTTGGCGCACTGTTAACCTGCATACCTAGTGCGCAGCTGCAATGACTCGTTAGCTACTTTGGCGCAATGTTCACCTGCATACCTAGTGCGCAGTTGCAATGACTCATTAGCTACTTTGGCGCAATGTTCACCTGCATACCTAGTGCCAGCAACAATTTCTCCTTAGCTACTTTGGCGCACTGTTCACCTGCATACCTAGTGCGCATTTGCAATGACTCATTAGCTACATTGGCGCAATGTTCACCTGCATACCTAGTGCCAGCAACAATGACTCGCTAGCTACTTTGGCACACTGTTCACCTGCATACCTAGTGTGCAGTTGCAATGACTCATTAGCTACTTTGGCGCACTGTTCACCTGCATACCTAGTGCGCAGCTGCAATGACTCGTTAGCTACTTTGGCGCACTGTTCACCTGCATACCTAGTGCGCATTTGCAATGACTCATTAGCTACATTGGCGCAATGTTCACCTGCATACCTAGTGCCAGCAACAATGACTCGTTAGCTACTTTGGCGCACTGTTCACCTGCATACCTAATGCGCAGCTACAATGACTAGTTAGCTACTTTGGCGCACAGTTCGACTGCATACCTAGTGCACAGCTACAATGACTTGTTAGCTACTTTGGCGAACTGTTCACCTGCATACCTAGTGCGCAGCTACATTGACTCGTTAGCTACTTTGGGCACTGTTCACCTGCATAGCTAGTGCGCAGCTACAATGACTCGTTAACTTCTTTGGCGCACTGTTCACCTGCATACCTAGTGCACAGCTGCAATGACTCATTAGCTACTTTGGTGCACTGTTCACCTGCATACCTAGTGCGCAGCTGCAACGACTTGTTAGCTACTATTGCGCACTGACACCTGCATACTTAATGCACAGCTACAATGACTCGTTAGCTACTTTTGGCACTGTTCACTTCCATAGCTAGTGCGCAGCTACAATGACTCATTAGCTACTTTGGTGCACTGTTCACCTGCATACCTAGTGCGCAGCTGCAATGACTCGTTAGCTACTTTGGCGCACTGTTCACCTGCATACCTAGTGCGCAGCTGCAATGACTCGTTAGCTACTTTGGCACACTGTTCACCTGCATACCTAGTGTGCAGCTGCAATGACTCATTAGCTCCTTTGGCGCACTGTTAACCTGCATACCTAGTGCGCAGCTGCAATGACTCGTTAGCTACTTTGGCGCAATGTTCACCTGCATACCTAGTGCGCAGTTGCAATGACTCATTAGCTACTTTGGCGCAATGTTCACCTGCATACCTAGTGCCAGCAACAATTTCTCCTTAGCTACTTTGGCGCACTGTTCACCTGCATACCTAATGTGCAGCTACAATGACTCGTTAGCTACTTTGGTGCACAGTTCGACTGCATACCTAGTGCACAGCTACAATGACTTGTTAGCTACTTTGGCGCACTGTTCACCTGCATACCTAGTGCGCAGCTGAAATGACTTGTTAGCTACTTTGGACACTGTTCACCTGCATAGCTAGTGCGCAGCTACAATGACTCGTTAACTACTTTGGCGCACTGTTCACCTGCATACCTAGTGCGCAGCTGCAATGACTCGTTACCTACTTTGGCGCACTGTTCCCCTGCATACCTAGTGCGCAGCTACAATGACTCATTAGCTACTTTGGGCACTGTTCACCTGCATACCTAGTGCGCAGCTACAATGACTCGTTAGCTACTTTGGGCACTGTTCACCTGCATACCTAGTGCGCAGCAGCAATGACTCGTTAGCTACTTTGGTGCACTGTTCACCTGCATACCTAGTGCGCAGCTGCAATGACTTGTTAGCTACTTTGGCACACTGTTCACCTGCATACCTAGTGCACAGCTGCCATGACTCTTTAGCTACATTGGCACACTGCTCACCTGCATACCTAGTGCGCAGCTACAATGACTCGTTAGCTACTTTGGTGCACAGTTCGACTGCATACCTAGTGCACAGCTACAATGACTTGTTAGCTACTTTGGCACACTGTTCACCTGCATACCTAGTGCGCAGCTGCAATGACTCGTTAGCTACTTTGGCGCACAGTTCACCTGCATACCTAGTGCGCAGCTGCAATGACTCGTTAGCTACTTTGGGCACTGTTCACCTGCATACCTAGAGTGCAGCTACAATGGCTACTTTGGTGCACTATTCACCTGCATACCTATTGCGCAGCTACAATGACTCGTTAGCTACTTTGGCACACTGTTCACCTGCATACCTAATGCGCAGCTGCAATGACTCGTTAGCTACTTTGGCGCACTATTCACCTGCATACCTAGTTCTCAGCTGCAATGACTCGTTAGTTACTTTGGCACACTGTTCACCTGCATACCTAGTGTGCAGCTGCAATGACTCGTTAGCTACTTTGGTGCACTGTTCACCTGCATACCTAGTGCGCAGCTGCAATGACTCGTTAGCTACTTCTGTGCACTGTTCTCCTGCATACCTAGTGCGCAGCTGCAATGGCTCGTTAGCTACTTTGGCGCACTGTTCACCTGCGTACCTAGTGCGCAGCTGCAATGACTCGTTAGCTAGTTTGGCGCACTGTTCACCTGCATACCTAGTGCACAGCTGCAATGACTCGTTAGCTACTTGGGCGCACTGTTCACCTGCTTACATGGTGTGCAGCTACAAAGGCTACTTTGGTGCACTGTTCACCTGCATACCTAGTGCGCAGCTACAATGACTCGTTAGCTACTTTGGCACACTGTTCACCTGCATACCTAATGCGCAGCTGCAATGACTCGTTAGCTACTTTGGCGCACTATTCACCTGCATACCTGGTGCGCAGCCGCAATGACTCACTAGCTACTTCAGCGCACTGTTCACCTGCATACCTAGTGCGCAGCTGCATTGACTCGTTAGCCACTTTGGCGCACTGTTCACATGCATACCTAGTGCGCAGCTGCAATGACTCGTTAGCTACTTTGACGCACTGTTCACCTGAATACCTAGTGCGCAGCTGCAATGAATCATTAGCTACTTTGGCGCACTGTTCACCTGCATAACTAGTGCAGAGCTGCAATGACCTGTTAGCTACTATGGCGCACTGTTCACATACATACCTAGTGCGCCGCTGCAATGACTCGTTAGCTACTTTGGCACACTATTCACCTGCATACCTAGTGCGCAGCTGCAATGACTCGTTAGCCACTTTGGCGCACTGTTCACATGCATACCTAGTGCGCAGCTGCAATGACTCGTTACCTACTTTGGCGCACTGTTCACCCTCATACCTAGTGCGTAGCTGCAATGAATCATTAGCTACTTTGGCGCACTGTTCACCTGCATAACTAGTGCAGAGCTGCAATGACCTGTTAGCTACTATGGCACACTGTTCACCTGCATATCTAGTTTGCAGCTGCAATGACTCATTAGCTACTTTGGCGCACTGTTCACCTGCATACCTAGTGTGCAGCTGCAATGACTCGTTAGCTACTTTGGCGCACTGTTCACCTGCATACCTAGTACGCAGCTACAATGACTCGTTAGCTACTTTGGCGCACTGTCCCACCTGCATACCTAGTGCGCAGCTGCAATGACTCGTTAGCTACTTTGGTGCACTGTTCACCTGCATAACTAATGCGCAGCTGCAATGACTCGTTAGCTACTTTGGCGCACTGTTCACCTGCATACCTAGTGCGCAGCTACAATGACTCGTTAGCTACTTTGGGCACTGTTCACCTGCATAGCTAGTGTGCAGCTACAATGACTCGTTAACTTCTTTGGCGCACTGTTCACCTGCATACCTAGTGCGCAGCTGCAATGACTCATTAGCTACTTTGGTGCACTGTTCACCTGCATACCTAATGCACAGCTACAATGACTCGTTAGTTACTTTGGGTACTGTTCACTTGCATAGCTAGTGCACAGCTACAATGACTCGTTAGCTACTTTGGCCCACTGTTCACCTGCATACCTACTGCCAGCAACAATGACTCGTTAGCTACTTTGGCGCACTGTTCACCTGCATACCTAATGCGCAGCTAAAATGACTAGTTAGCTACTTTGGCGCACAGTTCGACTGCATACCTAGTGCACAGCTACAATGACTTGTTAGCTACTTTGGCGCACTGTTCACCTGCATACCTAGTGCGCAGCTACATTGACTCGTTAGCTACTTTGGCGCACAGTTTTACTGCATACCTAGTGCACAGCTACAATGACTTGTTAGCTACTTTGGCGCACTGTTCACCTGCATACCTAGTGCGCAGCTACATTGACTCGTTAGCTACTTTGGGCACTGTTCACCTGCATAGCTAGTGCGCAGCTACAATGACTCGTTAACGTCTTTGGCGCAATGTTCACCTGCATACCTAGTGCCCAGCTGCAATGGCTCGTTAGCTACTTTGGCGCACTGTTCACCTGCGTACCTAGTGCGCAGCTGCAATGACTCGTTAGCTAGTTTGGCGCACTGTTCACCTGCATACCTAGTGCACAGCTGCAATGACTCGTTAGCTACTTGGGCGCACTGTTCACCTGCTTACATGGTGTGCAGCTACAAAGGCTACTTTGGTGCACTGTTCACCTGCATACCTAGTGCGCAGCTACAATGACTCGTTAGCTACTTTGGCACACTGTTCACCTGCATACCTAATGCGCAGCTGCAATGACTCGTTAGCTACTTTGGCGCACTATTCACCTGCATACCTGGTGCGCAGCCGCAATGACTCACTAGCTACTTCGGCGCACTGTTCACCTGCATACCTAGTGCGCAGCTGCAATGACTCGTTAGCCACTTTGGCGCACTGTTCACATGCATACCTAGTGCGCAGCTGCAATGACTCGTTAGCTACTTTGACGCACTGTTCACCTGAATACCTAGTGCGCAGCTGCAATGAATCATTAGCTACTTTGGCGCACTATTCACCTGCATACCTGGTGCGCAGCCGCAATGACTCACTAGCTACTTCGGCGCACTGTTCACCTGCATACCTAGTGCGCAGCTGCAATGACTCGTTAGCCACTTTGGCGCACTGTTCACCTACATACCTAGTGCGCAGTTGCAATGACTTATTAGCTACATTGGCGCAATGTTCACCTGCATACCTAGTGCCAGCAACAATGACTCGTTAGCTACTTTGGCGCACTGTTCACCTGCATACCTAATGCGCAGCTACAATGACTAGTTAGCTACTTTGGCGCACAGTTCGACTGCATACCTAGTGCACAGCTACAATGACTTGTTAGCTACTTTGGCGCACTGTTCACCTGCATACCTAGTGCGCAGCTACATTGACTCGTTAGCTACTTTGGGCACTGTTCACCTGCATAGCTAGTGTGCAGCTACAATGACTCGTTAACTTCTTTGGCGCACTGTTCACCTGCATACCTAGTGCGCAGCTGCAATGACTCATTAGCTACTTTGGTGCACTGTTCACCTGCATACCTAATGCACAGCTACAATGACTCGTTAGTTACTTTGGGTACTGTTCTCTTGCATAGCTAGTGCGCAGCTACAATGACTCGTTAGCTAC
Source organism: Ambystoma mexicanum (assembly GCF_040938575.1). Taxonomy (NCBI): domain Eukaryota; kingdom Metazoa; phylum Chordata; class Amphibia; order Caudata; family Ambystomatidae; genus Ambystoma; species Ambystoma mexicanum. The sequence continues at coordinate 25,890,311 of NC_090932.1, read as the reverse complement.
TTTGGCCCACTGTTCACCTGCATACCTACTGCCAGCAACAATGACTCGTTAGCTACTTTGGCGCACTGTTCACCTGCATACCTAATGTGCAGCTAAAATGACTAGTTAGCTACTTTGGCGCACAGTTCGACTGCATACCTAGTGCACAGCTACAATGACTTGTTAGCTACTTTGGCGCACTGTTCACCTGCATACCTAGTGCGTAGCTACATTGACTCGTTAGCTACTTTGGCGCACAGTTTTACTGCATACCTAGTGCACAGCTACAATGACTTGTTAGCTACTTTGGCGCACTGTTCACCTGCATACCTAGTGCGCAGCTACATTGACTCGTTAGCTACTTTGGGCACTGTTCACCTGCATAGCTAGTGCGCAGCTACAATGACTCGTTAACGTCTTTGGCGCAATGTTCACCTGCATACCTAGTGCCCAGCTGCAATGGCTCGTTAGCTACTTTGGCGCACTGTTCACCTGCGTACCTAGTGCGCAGCTGCAATGACTCGTTAGCTAGTTTGGCGCACTGTTCACCTGCATACCTAGTGCACAGCTGCAATGACTCGTTAGCTACTTGGGCGCACTGTTCACCTGCTTACATGGTGTGCAGCTACAAAGGCTACTTTGGTGCACTGTTCACCTGCATACCTAGTGCGCAGGTACAATGACTCGTTAGCTACTTTGGCACACTGTTCACCTGCATACCTAATGCGCAGCTGCAATGACTCGTTAGCTACTTTGGCGCACTATTCACCTGCATACCTGGTGCGCAGCCGCAATGACTCACTAGCTACTTCGGCGCACTGTTCACCTGCATACCTAGTGCGCAGCTGCAATGACTCGTTAGCCACTTTGGCGCACTGTTCACATGCATACCTAGTGCGCAGCTGCAATGACTCGTTAGCTACTTTGACGCACTGTTCACCTGAATACCTAGTGCGCAGCTGCAATGAATCATTAGCTACTTTGGCGCACTGTTCACCTGCATAACTAGTGCAGAGCTGCAATGACCTGTTAGCTACTATGGCGCACTGTTCACATACATACCTAGTGCGCCGCTGCAATGACTCGTTAGCTACTTTGGCACACTATTCACCTGCATACCTAGTGCGCAGCTGCAATGACTCGTTAGCCACTTTGGCGCACTGTTCACATGCATACCTAGTGCGCAGCTGCAATGACTCGTTACCTACTTTGGCGCACTGTTCACCCTCATACCTAGTGCGTAGCTGCAATGAATCATTAGCTACTTTGGCGCACTGTTCACCTGCATAACTAGTGCAGAGCTGCAATGACCTGTTAGCTACTATGGCACACTGTTCACCTGCATATCTAGTTCGCAGCTGCAATGACTCATTAGCTACTTTGGCGCACTGTTCACCTGCATACCTAGTGTGCAGCTGCAATGACTCGTTAGCTACTTTGGCGCACTGTTCACCTGCATACCTAGTACGCAGCTACAATGACTCGTTAGCTACTTTGGCGCACTGTCCCACCTGCATACCTAGTGCGCAGCTGCAATGACTCGTTAGCTACTTTGGTGCACTGTTCACCTGCATAACTAATGCGCAGCTGCAATGACTCGTTAGCTACTTTGGCGCACTGTTCACCTGCATACCTAGTGCGCAGCTACAATGACTCGTTAGCTACTTTGGGCACTGTTCACCTGCATAGCTAGTGTGCAGCTACAATGACTCGTTAACTTCTTTGGCGCACTGTTCACCTGCATACCTAGTGCGCAGCTGCAATGACTCATTAGCTACTTTGGTGCACTGTTCACCTGCATACCTAATGCACAGCTACAATGACTCGTTAGTTACTTTGGGTACTGTTCACTTGCATAGCTAGTGCGCAGCTACAATGACTCGTTAGCTACTTTGGCCCACTGTTCACCTGCATACCTACTGCCAGCAACAATGACTCGTTAGCTACTTTGGCGCACTGTTCACCTGCATACCTAATGCGCAGCTAAAATGACTAGTTAGCTACTTTGGCGCACAGTTCGACTGCATACCTAGTGCACAGCTACAATGACTTGTTAGCTACTTTGGCGCACTGTTCACCTGCATACCTAGTGCGCAGCTACATTGACTCGTTAGCTACTTTGGCGCACAGTTTTACTGCATACCTAGTGCACAGCTACAATGACTTGTTAGCTACTTTGGCGCACTGTTCACCTGCATACCTAGTGCGCAGCTACATTGACTCGTTAGCTACTTTGGGCACTGTTCACCTGCATAGCTAGTGCGCAGCTACAATGACTCGTTAACGTCTTTGGCGCACTGTTCACCTGCATACCTAGTGCCCAGCTGCAATGACTCATTAGCTACTTTGGTGCACTGTTCACCTGCATACCTAATGCACAGCTACAATGACTCGTTAGTTACTTTGGGTACTGTTCACTTGCATAGCTAGTGCGCAGCTACAATGACTCGTTAGCTACTTTGGCCCACTGTTCACCTGCATACCTAGTGCGCAGCTGCAATGACTCGTTAGCTACTTTGGCCCACTGTTCACCTGCATACCTAGTGCACAGCTGCAATGACTCTCTAGCTACTTTGGCACACTGTTCAACTGCATACCTAGTGTGCAGTTGCAATGACTCATTAGCTACTTTGGTGCACTGTTCACCTGCATACCTAGTGCGCAGCTGCAATGACTCGTTAGCTACTTTGGCGCACTGTTCACCTACATACCTAGTGCGCAGTTGCAATGACTTATTAGCTACATTGGCGCAATGTTCACCTGCATACCTAGTGCCAGCAACAATGACTCGTTAGCTACTTTGGCGCACTGTTCACCTGCATACCTAATGCGCAGCTACAATGACTAGTTAGCTACTTTGGCGCACAGTTCGACTGCATACCTAGTGCACAGCTACAATGACTTGTTAGCTACTTTGGCGCACTGTTCACCTGCATACCTAGTGCGCAGCTACATTGACTCGTTAGCTACTTTGGGCACTGTTCACCTGCATAGCTAGTGCACAGCTACAATGACTCGTTAACTTCTTTGGCGCACTGTTCACCTGCACACCTAGTGCGCAGCTGCAATGACTCATTAGCTACTTTAGTGCACTGTTCACCTGCATACCTAGTGCGTAGCTGCAATGACTCGTTAGCTACTTTGGCGCACTGTTCACCTACATACCTAGTGCGCAGTTGCAATGACTCATTAGCTACATTGGCGCAATGTTCACCTGCATACCTAGTGCCAGCAACAATGACTCGTTAGCTACTTTGGCGCACTGTTCACCTGCATACCTAATGCGCAGCTACAATGACTAGTTAGCTACTTTGGCGAACAGTTCGACTGCATACCGAGTGCACAGCTACAATGACTTGTTAGCTACTTTGGCGCACTGTTCACCTGCATACCTAGTGCGCAGCTACAATGACTCGTTAACTTCTTTGGCGCACTGTTCACCTGCACACCTAATGCACAGCTACAATGACTCGTTAGCTACTTGGAGCACTGTTCACTTCCATAGCTAGTGCGCAGCTACAATGACTCGTTAGCTACTTTGGGTACTGTTCACTTGCATAGCTAGTACGCAGCTACAATGACTCGTTAGCTACTTTGGCGCACTGTTCACCTGCATACCTAGTGCGCAGCTGCAATGACTCGTTAGCTACTTTGGCGCACTGTTCACCTGCATACCTAGTGCACAGCTGCAATGACTCGCTAGCTACTTTGGCACACTGTTCACCTGCATACCTAATGCACAGCTACAATGACTCGTTAGTTACTTTGGGTACTGTTCACTTGCATAGCTAGTGCGCAGCTACAATGACTCGTTAGCTACTTTGGCCCACTGTTCACCTGCATACCTACTGCCAGCAACAATGACTCGTTAGCTACTTTGGCGCACTGTTCACCTGCATACCTAATGCGCAGCTAAAATGACTAGTTAGCTACTTTGGCGCACAGTTCGACTGCATACCTAGTGCACAGCTACAATGACTTGTTAGCTACTTTGGCGCACTGTTCACCTGCATACCTAGTGCGCAGCTACATTGACTCGTTAGCTACTTTGGCGCACAGTTTTACTGCATACCTAGTGCACAGCTACAATGACTTGTTAGCTACTTTGGCGCACTGTTCACCTGCATACCTAGTGCGCAGCTACATTGACTCGTTAGCTACTTTGGGCACTGTTCACCTGCATAGCTAGTGCGCAGCTACAATGACTCGTTAACGTCTTTGGCGCACTGTTCACCTGCATACCTAGTGCCCAGCTGCAATGACTCATTAGCTACTTTGGTGCACTGTTCACCTGCATACCTAATGCACAGCTACAATGACTCGTTAGTTACTTTGGGTACTGTTCACTTGCATAGCTAGTGCGCAGCTACAATGACTCGTTAGCTACTTTGGCCCACTGTTCACCTGCATACCTAGTGCGCAGCTGCAATGACTCGTTAGCTACTTTGGCCCACTGTTCACCTGCATACCTAGTGCACAGCTGCAATGACTCTCTAGCTACTTTGGCACACTGTTCAACTGCATACCTAGTGTGCAGTTGCAATGACTCATTAGCTACTTTGGTGCACTGTTCACCTGCATACCTAGTGCGCAGCTGCAATGACTCGTTAGCTACTTTGGCGCACTGTTCACCTACATACCTAGTGCGCAGTTGCAATGACTTATTAGCTACATTGGCGCAATGTTCACCTGCATACCTAGTGCCAGCAACAATGACTCGTTAGCTACTTTGGCGCACTGTTCACCTGCATACCTAATGCGCAGCTACAATGACTAGTTAGCTACTTTGGCGCACAGTTCGACTGCATACCTAGTGCACAGCTACAATGACTTGTTAGCTACTTTGGCGCACTGTTCACCTGCATACCTAGTGCGCAGCTACATTGACTCGTTAGCTACTTTGGGCACTGTTCACCTGCATAGCTAGTGCACAGCTACAATGACTCGTTAACTTCTTTGGCGCACTGTTCACCTGCACACCTAGTGCGCAGCTGCAATGACTCATTAGCTACTTTAGTGCACTGTTCACCTGCATACCTAGTGCGTAGCTGCAATGACTCGTTAGCTACTTTGGCGCACTGTTCACCTACATACCTAGTGCGCAGTTGCAATGACTCATTAGCTACATTGGCGCAATGTTCACCTGCATACCTAGTGCCAGCAACAATGACTCGTTAGCTACTTTGGCGCACTGTTCACCTGCATACCTAATGCGCAGCTACAATGACTAGTTAGCTACTTTGGCGAACAGTTCGACTGCATACCGAGTGCACAGCTACAATGACTTGTTAGCTACTTTGGCGCACTGTTCACCTGCATACCTAGTGCGCAGCTACAATGACTCGTTAACTTCTTTGGCGCACTGTTCACCTGCACACCTAATGCACAGCTACAATGACTCGTTAGCTACTTGGAGCACTGTTCACTTCCATAGCTAGTGCGCAGCTACAATGACTCGTTAGCTACTTTGGGTACTGTTCACTTGCATAGCTAGTACGCAGCTACAATGACTCGTTAGCTACTTTGGCGCACTGTTCACCTGCATACCTAGTGCTCAGCTGCAATGACTCGTTAGCTACTTTGGCGCACTGTTCACCTGCATACCTAGTGCACAGCTGCAATGACTCGCTAGCTACTTTGGCACACTGTTCACCTGCATACCTAGTGTGCAGTTGCAATGACTCATTAGCTACTTTGGCACACTGTTCACCTGCATACCTAGTGCGCAGCTGCAATGACTCGTTAGTAACTTGGCGCACTGTTCACCTACATACCTAGTGCGCAGTTGCAATGACGCATTAGCTACATTGGCGCAATGTTCACCTGCATACCTAGTGCCAGCAACAATGACTCGTTAGCTACTTTGGCGCACTGTTCACCTGCATAACTAATGCGCAGCTAAAATGACTAGTTAGCTACTTTGGCGCACAGTTCGAATGCATACCTAGTGCACAGCTACAATGACTTGTTAGCTACTTTGGCGCACTGTTCACCTGCATACCTAGTGCGCAGCTACATTGACTCATTAGCTACTTTGGCGCACAGTTTTACTGCATACCTAGTGCACAGCTACAATGACTTGTTAGCTACTTTGGCGCACTGTTCACCTGCATACCTAGTGCGCAGCTACATTGACTCGTTAGCTACTTTGGGCACTGTTCACCTGCATAGCTAGTGTACAGCTACAATGACTCGTTAACTTCTTTGGCGCACTGTTCACCTTTATACCTAGTGCGCAGCTGCAATGACTCATTAGCTACTTTGGTGCACTGTTCACCTGCATACCTAATGCACAGCTACAATGACTCGTTAGTTACTTTGGGTACTGTTCACTTGCATAGCTAGTGCGCAGCTACAATGACTCGTTAGCTACTTTGGCCCACTATTCACCTGCATACCTAGTGCGCAGCTGCAATGACTCGTTAGCTACTTTGGCGCACTGTTCACCTGCATACCTAGTGCATAGCTGCAATGACTCGCTAGCTACTTTGGCACACTGTTCACCTGCATACCTAGTGTGCAGTTGCAATGACTCATTAGCTACTTTGGCGCACTGTTCACCTGCATACCTAGTGCGCAGCTGCAATGACTCGTTAGCTACTTTGGCGCACTGTTCACCTGCATACCTAGTGTGCAGCTACAATGACTCGTTAGCTACGTTGGGCACTGTTCACATGCATACCTAGTGTGCAGCTACAATGGCTACTTTGGCGCACTGTTCACCTGCATACCTAGTGCATAGCTGCAATGACTCGCTAGCTACTTTGGCACACTGTTCACCTGCATACCTAGTGTGCAGTTGCAATGACTCATTAGCTACTTTGGCGCACTGTTCACCTGCATAACTAATGCGCAGCTGCAATGACTCGTTAGCTACTTTGGCGCACTGTTCACCTGCATACCTAGTGCGCAGCTACAATGACTCGTTAGCTACTTTGGGCACTGTTCACCTGCATAGCTAGTGTGCAGCTACAATGACTCGTTAACTTCTTTGGCGCACTGTTCACATGCATACCTAGTGCGCAGCTGCAATGACTCATTAGCTACTTTGGTGCACTGTTCACCTGCATACCTAATGCACAGCTACAATGACTCGTTAGTTACTTTGGGTACTGTTCACTTGCATAGCTAGTGCGCAGCTACAATGACTCGTTAGCTACTTTGGCCCACTGTTCACCTGCATACCTACTGCCAGCAACAATGACTCGTTAGCTACTTTGGCGCACTGTTCACCTGCATACCTAATGCGCAGCTAAAATGACTAGTTAGCTACTTTGGCGCACAGTTCGACTGCATACCTAGTGCACAGCTACAATGACTTGTTAGCTACTTTGGCGCACTGTTCACCTGCATACCTAGTGCGCAGCTACATTGACTCGTTAGCTACTTTGGCGCACAGTTTTACTGCATACCTAGTGCACAGCTACAATGACTTGTTAGCTACTTTGGCGCACTGTTCACCTGCATACCTAGTGCGCAGCTACATTGACTCGTTAGCTACTTTGGGCACTGTTCACCTGCATAGCTAGTGCGCAGCTACAATGACTCGTTAACGTCTTTGGCGCACTGTTCACCTGCATACCTAGTGCCCAGCTGCAATGACTCATTAGCTACTTTGGTGCACTGTTCACCTGCATACCTAATGCACAGCTACAATGACTCGTTAGTTACTTTGGGTACTGTTCACTTGCATAGCTAGTGCGCAGCTACAATGACTCGTTAGCTACTTTGGCCCACTGTTCACCTGCATACCTAGTGCGCAGCTGCAATGACTCGTTAGCTACTTTGGCCCACTGTTCACCTGCATACCTAGTGCACAGCTGCAATGACTCTCTAGCTACTTTGGCACACTGTTCAACTGCACACCTAGTGTGCAGTTGCAATGACTCATTAGCTACTTTGGTGCACTGTTCACCTGCATACCTAGTGCGCAGCTGCAATGACTCGTTAGCTACTTTGGCGCACTGTTCACCTACATACCTAGTGCGCAGTTGCAATGACTTATTAGCTACATTGGCGCAATGTTCACCTGCATACCTAGTGCCAGCAACAATGACTCGTTAGCTACTTTGGCGCACTGTTCACCTGCATACCTAATGCGCAGCTACAATGACTAGTTAGCTACTTTGGCGCACAGTTCGACTGCATACCTAGTGCACAGCTACAATGACTTGTTAGCTACTTTGGCGCACTGTTCACCTGCATACCTAGTGCGCAGCTACATTGACTCGTTAGCTACTTTGGGCACTGTTCACCTGCATAGCTAGTGCACAGCTACAATGACTCGTTAACTTCTTTGGCGCACTGTTCACCTGCACACCTAGTGCGCAGCTGCAATGACTCATTAGCTACTTTAGTGCACTGTTCACCTGCATACCTAGTGCGCAGCTGCAATGACTCGTTAGCTACTTTGGCGCACTGTTCACCTACATACCTAGTGCGCAGTTGCAATGACTCATTAGCTACATTGGCGCAATGTTCACCTGCATACCTAGTGCCAGCAACAATGACTCATTAGCTACTTTGGCGCACTGTTCACCTGCATACCTAATGCGCAGCTACAATGACTAGTTAGCTACTTTGGCGAACAGTTCGACTGCATACCGAGTGCACAGCTACAATGACTTGTTAGCTACTTTGGCGCACTGTTCACCTGCATACCTAGTGCGCAGCTACAATGACTCGTTAACTTCTTTGGCGCACTGTTCACCTGCACACCTAATGCACAGCTACAATGACTCGTTAGCTACTTGGAGCACTGTTCACTTCCATAGCTAGTGCGCAGCTACAATGACTCGTTAGCTACTTTGGGTACTGTTCACTTGCATAGCTAGTGCGCAGCTACAATGACTCGTTAGCTACTTTGGCGCACTGTTCACCTGCATACCTAGTGCGCAGCTGCAATGACTCGTTAGCTACTTTGGCGCACTGTTCACCTGCATACCTAGTGCACAGCTGCAATGACTCGCTAGCTACTTTGGCACACTGTTCACCTGCATACCTAGTGTGCAGTTGCAATGACTCATTAGCTACTTTGGCACACTGTTCACCTGCATACCTAGTGCGCAGCTGCAATGACTCGTTAGTAACTTGGCGCACTGTTCACCTACATACCTAGTGCGCAGTTGCAATGACGCATTAGCTACATTGGCGCAATGTTCACCTGCATACCTAGTGCCAGCAACAATGACTCGTTAGCTACTTTGGCGCACTGTTCACCTGCATACCTAATGCGCAGCTAAAATGACTAGTTAGCTACTTTGGCGCACAGTTCGACTGCATACCTAGTGCACAGCTACAATGACTTGTTAGCTACTTTGGCGCACTGTTCACCTGCATACCTAGTGCGCAGCTACATTGACTCATTAGCTACTTTGGCGCACAGTTTTACTGCATACCTAGTGCACAGCTACAATGACTTGTTAGCTACTTTGGCGCACTGTTCACCTGCATACCTAGTGCGCAGCTACATTGACTCGTTAGCTACTTTGGGCACTGTTCACCTGCATAGCTAGTGTACAGCTACAATGACTCGTTAACTTCTTTGGCGCACTGTTCACCTTTATACCTAGTGCGCAGCTGCAATGACTCATTAGCTACTTTGGTGCACTGTTCACCTGCATACCTAATGCACAGCTACAATGACTCGTTAGTTACTTTGGGTACTGTTCACTTGCATAGCTAGTGCGCAGCTACAATGACTCGTTAGCTACTTTGGCCCACTGTTCACCTGCATACCTAGTGCGCAGCTGCAATGACTCGTTAGCTACTTTGGCGCACTGTTCACCTGCATACCTAGTGCATAGCTGCAATGACTCGCTAGCTACTTTGGCACACTGTTCACCTGCATACCTAGTGTGCAGTTGCAATGACTCATTAGCTACTTTGGCGCACTGTTCACCTGCATACCTAGTGCGCAGCTGCAATGACTCGTTAGCTACTTTGGCGCACTGTTCACCTGCATACCTAGTGTGCAGCTACAATGACTCGTTAGCTACGTTGGGCACTGTTCACATGCATACCTAGTGTGCAGCTACAATGGCTACTTTGGTGCACTATTCACCTGCATACCTAGTGCGCAGCTACAATGACTCTTTAGCTACTTTGGCGCACTGTTCACCTGCATACCTAGTTCTCAGCTGCAATGACTCGTTAGTTACTTTGGCACACTGTTCACCTGCATACCTAGTGCGCAGCTGCAATGACTCGTTAGCTACTTTGGCGCACTGTTCACATGCATACCTAGTGCGCAGCTGCAATGACTCGTTAGCTACTTCTGTGCACTTTTCTCCTGCATACCTAGTGCGCAGCTGCAATGGCTCGTTAGCTACTTTGGCGCACTGTTCACCTGCATACCTAGTGCGCAGCTGCAATGACTCGTTAGTTACTTTGGTACACTGTTCACCTGCATAGCTAGTGTGCAGCTGCAATGACTCCTTAGCTACTTTGGCACACTGTTCACCTGCAAACCTAGTGTACAGCTACAATGACTCATTAGCTACTTTGCCACAAGCTTCGCCTGCACACCTAGTGTGCAGCTACATGACTCATTAACTACTTTGGGCATGGTTCACCTGCATACCTAGTGCGCAGCTGCAATGACTCATTAGCTACTTTGTCGCACTGTTCACCTGCATACCTAGTACGCAGCTGCAAAGACTTGTTAGCTACTTTGGCGCACTGTTAACCTGCATACCTAGTATGCAGCTGCAATGACTCGTTAGCTACTTTGGCGCAATGTTCACCTGCATACCTAGTTCGCAGCAACAATGACTCGTTAGCTACTTTGGGCACTGTTCACTTGCATAGCTAGTGCGCAGCGACAATGACTCGTTAGCTACTTTGGCGCACTGTTCACCTGCATACCTAGTGCGCAGCTGCAATGACTCGTTAGCTACTTTGGTGCACTGTTCACCTGCATACCTAGTGCGCAGCTGCAATGACTCGTTAGCTACTTTGGCGCACAGTTCACCTGCATACCTAGTGCGCAGCTGCAATGACTCGTTATCTACTTTGGGCACTGTTCACCTGCATAGCTAGTGCGCAGCTACAATGACTCGTTAACTACTTTGTTGCACTGTTCACCTGCATACCTAATGCACAGCTGCAATGACTCGTTAGCTACTTTGGTGCACTGTTCACCTGCATACCTAGTGCGCAGCTGCGATGACTTGTTAGCTACTTTGGTGCACTGTTCACCTGCATACCTAGTGTGCAGCTGCAATGACTCGTTAGCTATTTTGGCGCGCTGTTCACCTGCATACCTAGTGCGCAGCTGCAATGACTTGTTAGCTACTTTGGCACACTTTTCACCTGCATACCTAGTGCACAGCTGCAATGACTCTTTAGCTACATTGGCACACTGTACACTTTTCAGCTGCATACCTAGTGCACAGCTGCAATGACTCTTTAGCTACATTGGCACACTGTTCACCTGCATACCTACTGCCAGCAACAATGACTCGTTAGCTACTTTGGCGCACTGTTCACCTGCATACCTAATGTGCAGCTAAAATGACTAGTTAGCTACTTTGGCGCACAGTTCGACTGCATACCTAGTGCACAGCTACAATGACTTGTTAGCTACTTTGGCGCACTGTTCACCTGCATACCTAGTGCGCAGCTACATTGACTCGTTAGCTACTTTGGCGCACAGTTTTACTGCATACCCAGTGCACAGCTACAATGACTTGTTAGCTACTTTGGCGCACTGTTCACCTGCATACCTAGTGCGCAGCTACATTGACTCGTTAGCTACTTTGGGCACTGTTCACCTGCATAGCTAGTGCGCAGCTACAATGACTCGTTAACGTCTTTGGCGCAATGTTCACCTGCATACCTAGTGCCCAGCTGCAATGGCTCGTTAGCTACTTTGGCGCACTGTTCACCTGCGTACCTAGTGCGCAGCTGCAATGACTCGTTAGCTAGTTTGGCGCACTGTTCACCTGCATACCTAGTGCACAGCTGCAATGACTCGTTAGCTACTTGGGCGCACTGTTCACCTGCTTACATGGTGTGCAGCTACAAAGGCTACTTTGGTGCACTGTTCACCTGCATACCTAGTGCGCAGGTACAATGACTCGTTAGCTACTTTGGCACACTGTTCACCTGCATACCTAATGCGCAGCTGCAATGACTCGTTAGCTACTTTGGCGCACTATTCACCTGCATACCTGGTGCGCAGCCGCAATGACTCACTAGCTACTTCGGCGCACTGTTCACCTGCATACCTAGTGCGCAGCTGCAATGACTCGTTAGCCACTTTGGCGCACTGTTCACATGCATACCTAGTGCGCAGCTGCAATGACTCGTTAGCTACTTTGACGCACTGTTCACCTGAATACCTAGTGCGCAGCTGCAATGAATCATTAGCTACTTTGGCGCACTGTTCACCTGCATAACTAGTGCAGAGCTGCAATGACCTGTTAGCTACTATGGCGCACTGTTCACATACATACCTAGTGCGCCGCTGCAATGACTCGTTAGCTACTTTGGCACACTATTCACCTGCATACCTAGTGCGCAGCTGCAATGACTCGTTAGCCACTTTGGCGCACTGTTCACATGCATACCTAGTGCGCAGCTGCAATGACTCGTTACCTACTTTGGCGCACTGTTCACCCTCATACCTAGTGCGTAGCTGCAATGAATCATTAGCTACTTTGGCGCACTGTTCACCTGCATAACTAGTGCAGAGCTGCAATGACCTGTTAGCTACTATGGCACACTGTTCACCTGCATATCTAGTTCGCAGCTGCAATGACTCATTAGCTACTTTGGCGCACTGTTCACCTGCATACCTAGTGTGCAGCTGCAATGACTCGTTAGCTACTTTGGCGCACTGTTCACCTGCATACCTAGTACGCAGCTACAATGACTCGTTAGCTACTTTGGCGCACTGTCCCACCTGCATACCTAGTGCGCAGCTGCAATGACTCGTTAGCTACTTTGGTGCACTGTTCACCTGCATAACTAATGCGCAGCTGCAATGACTCGTTAGCTACTTTGGCGCACTGTTCACCTGCATACCTAGTGCGCAGCTACAATGACTCGTTAGCTACTTTGGGCACTGTTCACCTGCATAGCTAGTGTGCAGCTACAATGACTCGTTAACTTCTTTGGCGCACTGTTCACCTGCATACCTAGTGCGCAGCTGCAATGACTCATTAGCTACTTTGGTGCACTGTTCACCTGCATACCTAATGCACAGCTACAATGACTCGTTAGTTACTTTGGGTACTGTTCACTTGCATAGCTAGTGCGCAGCTACAATGACTCGTTAGCTACTTTGGCCCACTGTTCACCTGCATACCTACTGCCAGCAACAATGACTCGTTAGCTACTTTGGCGCACTGTTCACCTGCATACCTAATGCGCAGCTAAAATGACTAGTTAGCTACTTTGGCGCACAGTTCGACTGCATACCTAGTGCACAGCTACAATGACTTGTTAGCTACTTTGGCGCACTGTTCACCTGCATACCTAGTGCGCAGCTACATTGACTCGTTAGCTACTTTGGCGCACAGTTTTACTGCATACCTAGTGCACAGCTACAATGACTTGTTAGCTACTTTGGCGCACTGTTCACCTGCATACCTAGTGCGCAGCTACATTGACTCGTTAGCTACTTTGGGCACTGTTCACCTGCATAGCTAGTGCGCAGCTACAATGACTCGTTAACGTCTTTGGCGCACTGTTCACCTGCATACCTAGTGCCCAGCTGCAATGACTCATTAGCTACTTTGGTGCACTGTTCACCTGCATACCTAATGCACAGCTACAATGACTCGTTAGTTACTTTGGGTACTGTTCACTTGCATAGCTAGTGCGCAGCTACAATGACTCGTTAGCTACTTTGGCCCACTGTTCACCTGCATACCTAGTGCGCAGCTGCAATGACTCGTTAGCTACTTTGGCCCACTGTTCACCTGCATACCTAGTGCACAGCTGCAATGACTCTCTAGCTACTTTGGCACACTGTTCAACTGCATACCTAGTGTGCAGTTGCAATGACTCATTAGCTACTTTGGTGCACTGTTCACCTGCATACCTAGTGCGCAGCTGCAATGACTCGTTAGCTACTTTGGCGCACTGTTCACCTACATACCTAGTGCGCAGTTGCAATGACTTATTAGCTACATTGGCGCAATGTTCACCTGCATACCTAGTGCCAGCAACAATGACTCGTTAGCTACTTTGGCGCACTGTTCACCTGCATACCTAATGCGCAGCTACAATGACTAGTTAGCTACTTTGGCGCACAGTTCGACTGCATACCTAGTGCACAGCTACAATGACTTGTTAGCTACTTTGGCGCACTGTTCACCTGCATACCTAGTGCGCAGCTACATTGACTCGTTAGCTACTTTGGGCACTGTTCACCTGCATAGCTAGTGCACAGCTACAATGACTCGTTAACTTCTTTGGCGCACTGTTCACCTGCACACCTAGTGCGCAGCTGCAATGACTCATTAGCTACTTTAGTGCACTGTTCACCTGCATACCTAGTGCGCAGCTGCAATGACTCGTTAGCTACTTTGGCGCACTGTTCACCTACATACCTAGTGCGCAGTTGCAATGACTCATTAGCTACATTGGCGCAATGTTCACCTGCATACCTAGTGCCAGCAACAATGACTCGTTAGCTACTTTGGCGCACTGTTCACCTGCATACCTAATGCGCAGCTACAATGACTAGTTAGCTACTTTGGCGAACAGTTCGACTGCATACCGAGTGCACAGCTACAATGACTTGTTAGCTACTTTGGCGCACTGTTCACCTGCATACCTAGTGCGCAGCTACAATGACTCGTTAACTTCTTTGGCGCACTGTTCACCTGCACACCTAATGCACAGCTACAATGACTCGTTAGCTACTTGGAGCACTGTTCACTTCCATAGCTAGTGCGCAGCTACAATGACTCGTTAGCTACTTTGGGTACTGTTCACTTGCATAGCTAGTGCGCAGCTACAATGACTCGTTAGCTACTTTGGCGCACTGTTCACCTGCATACCTAGTGCGCAGCTGCAATGACTCGTTAGCTACTTTGGCGCACTGTTCACCTGCATACCTAGTGCACAGCTGCAATGACTCGCTAGCTACTTTGGCACACTGTTCACCTGCATACCTAGTGTGCAGTTGCAATGACTCATTAGCTACTTTGGCACACTGTTCACCTGCATACCTAGTGCGCAGCTGCAATGACTCGTTAGTAACTTGGCGCACTGTTCACCTACATACCTAGTGCGCAGTTGCAATGACGCATTAGCTACATTGGCGCAATGTTCACCTGCATACCTAGTGCCAGCAACAATGACTCGTTAGCTACTTTGGCGCACTGTTCACCTGCATACCTAATGCGCAGCTAAAATGACTAGTTAGCTACTTTGGCGCACAGTTCGAATGCATACCTAGTGCACAGCTACAATGACTTGTTAGCTACTTTGGCGCACTGTTCACCTGCATACCTAGTGCGCAGCTACATTGACTCATTAGCTACTTTGGCGCACAGTTTTACTGCATACCTAGTGCACAGCTACAATGACTTGTTAGCTACTTTGGCGCACTGTTCACCTGCATACCTAGTGCGCAGCTACATTGACTCGTTAGCTACTTTGGGCACTGTTCACCTGCATAGCTAGTGTACAGCTACAATGACTCGTTAACTTCTTTGGCGCACTGTTCACCTTTATACCTAGTGCGCAGCTGCAATGACTCATTAGCTACTTTGGTGCACTGTTCACCTGCATACCTAATGCACAGCTACAATGACTCGTTAGTTACTTTGGGTACTGTTCACTTGCATAGCTAGTGCGCAGCTACAATGACTCGTTAGCTACTTTGGCCCACTGTTCACCTGCATACCTAGTGCGCAGCTGCAATGACTCGTTAGCTACTTTGGCGCACTGTTCACCTGCATACCTAGTGCATAGCTGCAATGACTCGCTAGCTACTTTGGCACACTGTTCACCTGCATACCTAGTGTGCAGTTGCAATGACTCATTAGCTACTTTGGCGCACTGTTCACCTGCATACCTAGTGCGCAGCTGCAATGACTCGTTAGCTACTTTGGCGCACTGTTCACCTGCATACCTAGTGTGCAGCTACAATGACTCGTTAGCTACGTTGGGCACTGTTCACATGCATACCTAGTGTGCAGCTACAATGGCTACTTTGGCGCACTGTTCACCTGCATACCTAGTGCATAGCTGCAATGACTCGCTAGCTACTTTGGCACACTGTTCACCTGCATACCTAGTGTGCAGTTGCAATGACTCATTAGCTACTTTGGCGCACTGTTCACCTGCATAACTAATGCGCAGCTGCAATGACTCGTTAGCTACTTTGGCGCACTGTTCACCTGTATACCTAGTGCGCAGCTACAATGACTCGTTAGCTACTTTGGGCACTGTTCACCTGCATAGCTAGTGTGCAGCTACAATGACTCGTTAACTTCTTTGGCGCACTGTTCACCTGCATACCTAGTGCGCAGCTGCAATGACTCATTAGCTACTTTGGTGCACTGTTCACCTGCATACCTAATGCACAGCTACAATGACTCGTTAGTTACTTTGGGTACTGTTCACTTGCATAGCTAGTGCGCAGCTACAATGACTCGTTAGCTACTTTGGCCCACTGTTCACCTGCATACCTACTGCCAGCAACAATGACTCGTTAGCTACTTTGGCGCACTGTTCACCTGCATACCTAATGCGCAGCTAAAATGACTAGTTAGCTACTTTGGCGCACAGTTCGACTGCATACCTAGTGCACAGCTACAATGACTTGTTAGCTACTTTGGCGCACTGTTCACCTGCATACCTAGTGCGCAGCTACATTGACTCGTTAGCTACTTTGGCGCACAGTTTTACTGCATACCTAGTGCACAGCTACAATGACTTGTTAGCTACTTTGGCGCACTGTTCACCTGCATACCTAGTGCGCAGCTACATTGACTCATTAGCTACTTTGGGCACTGTTCACCTGCATAGCTAGTGCGCAGCTACAATGACTCGTTAACGTCTTTGGCGCACTGTTCACCTGCATACCTAGTGCCCAGCTGCAATGACTCATTAGCTACTTTGGTGCACTGTTCACCTGCATACCTAATGCACAGCTACAATGACTCGTTAGTTACTTTGGGTACTGTTCACTTGCATAGCTAGTGCGCAGCTACAATGACTCGTTAGCTACTTTGGCCCACTGTTCACCTGCATACCTAGTGCGCAGCTGCAATGACTCGTTAGCTACTTTGGCCCACTGTTCACCTGCATACCTAGTGCACAGCTGCAATGACTCTCTAGCTACTTTGGCACACTGTTCAACTGCACACCTAGTGTGCAGTTGCAATGACTCATTAGCTACTTTGGTGCACTGTTCACCTGCATACCTAGTGCGCAGCTGCAATGACTCGTTAGCTACTTTGGCGCACTGTTCACCTACATACCTAGTGCGCAGTTGCAATGACTTATTAGCTACATTGGCGCAATGTTCACCTGCATACCTAGTGCCAGCAACAATGACTCGTTAGCTACTTTGGCGCACTGTTCACCTGCATACCTAATGCGCAGCTACAATGACTAGTTAGCTACTTTGGCGCACAGTTCGACTGCATACCTAGTGCACAGCTACAATGACTTGTTAGCTACTTTGGCGCACTGTTCACCTGCATACCTAGTGCGCAGCTACATTGACTCGTTAGCTACTTTGGGCACTGTTCACCTGCATAGCTAGTGCACAGCTACAATGACTCGTTAACTTCTTTGGCGCACTGTTCACCTGCACACCTAGTGCGCAGCTGCAATGACTCATTAGCTACTTTAGTGCACTGTTCACCTGCATACCTAGTGCGCAGCTGCAATGACTCGTTAGCTACTTTGGCGCACTGTTCACCTACATACCTAGTGCGCAGTTGCAATGACTCATTATCTACATTGGCGCAATGTTCACCTGCATACCTAGTGCCAGCAACAATGACTCGTTAGCTACTTTGGCGCACTGTTCACCTGCATACCTAATGCGCAGCTACAATGACTAGTTAGCTACTTTGGCGAACAGTTCGACTGCATACCGAGTGCACAGCTACAATGACTTGTTAGCTACTTTGGCGCACTGTTCACCTGCATACCTAGTGCGCAGCTACAATGACTCGTTAACTTCTTTGGCGCACTGTTCACCTGCACACCTAATGCACAGCTACAATGACTCGTTAGCTACTTGGAGCACTGTTCACTTCCATAGCTAGTGCGCAGCTACAATGACTCGTTAGCTACTTTGGGTACTGTTCACTTGCATAGCTAGTGCGCAGCTACAATGACTCGTTAGCTACTTTGGCGCACTGTTCACCTGCATACCTAGTGCGCAGCTGCAATGACTCGTTAGCTACTTTGGCGCACTGTTCACCTGCATACCTAGTGCACAGCTGCAATGACTCGCTAGCTACTTTGGCACACTGTTCACCTGCATACCTAGTGTGCAGTTGCAATGACTCATTAGCTACTTTGGCACACTGTTCACCTGCATACCTAGTGCGCAGCTGCAATGACTCGTTAGTAACTTGGCGCACTGTTCACCTACATACCTAGTGCGCAGTTGCAATGACGCATTAGCTACATTGGCGCAATGTTCACCTGCATACCTAGTGCCAGCAACAATGACTCGTTAGCTACTTTGGCGCACTGTTCACCTGCATACCTAATGCGCAGCTAAAATGACTAGTTAGCTACTTTGGCGCACAGTTCGACTGCATACCTAGTGCACAGCTACAATGACTTGTTAGCTACTTTGGCGCACTGTTCACCTGCATACCTAGTGCGCAGCTACATTGACTCATTAGCTACTTTGGCGCACAGTTTTACTGCATACCTAGTGCACAGCTACAATGACTTGTTAGCTACTTTGGCGCACTGTTCACCTGCATACCTAGTGCGCAGCTACATTGACTCGTTAGCTACTTTGGGCACTGTTCACCTGCATAGCTAGTGTACAGCTACAATGACTCGTTAACTTCTTTGGCGCACTGTTCACCTTTATACCTAGTGCGCAGCTGCAATGACTCATTAGCTACTTTGGTGCACTGTTCACCTGCATACCTAATGCACAGCTACAATGACTCGTTAGTTACTTTGGGTACTGTTCACTTGCATAGCTAGTGCGCAGCTACAATGACTCGTTAGCTACTTTGGCCCACTGTTCACCTGCATACCTAGTGTGCAGCTGCAATGACTCGTTAGCTACTTTGGCGCACTGTTCACCTGCATACCTAGTGCATAGCTGCAATGACTCGCTAGCTACTTTGGCACACTGTTCACCTGCATACCTAGTGTGCAGTTGCAATGACTCATTAGCTACTTTGGCGCACTGTTCACCTGCATACCTAGTGCGCAGCTGCAATGACTCGTTAGCTACTTTGGCGCACTGTTCACCTGCATACCTAGTGTGCAGCTACAATGACTCGTTAGCTACGTTGGGCACTGTTCACATGCATACCTAGTGTGCAGCTACAATGGCTACTTTGGTGCACTATTCACCTGCATACCTAGTGCGCAGCTACAATGACTCTTTAGCTACTTTGGCGCACTGTTCACCTGCATACCTAGTTCTCAGCTGCAATGACTCGTTAGTTACTTTGGCACACTGTTCACCTGCATACCTAGTGCGCAGCTGCAATGACTCGTTAGCTACTTTGGCGCACTGTTCACATGCATACCTAGTGCGCAGCTGCAATGACTCGTTAGCTACTTCTGTGCACTTTTCTCCTGCATACCTAGTGCGCAGCTGCAATGGCTCGTTAGCTACTTTGGCGCACTGTTCACCTGCATACCTAGTGCGCAGCTGCAATGACTCGTTAGTTACTTTGGTACACTGTTCACCTGCATAGCTAGTGTGCAGCTGCAATGACTCCTTAGCTACTTTGGCACACTGTTCACCTGCAAACCTAGTGTACAGCTACAATGACTCATTAGCTACTTTGCCACAAGCTTCGCCTGCACACCTAGTGTGCAGCTACATGACTCATTAACTACTTTGGGCATGGTTCACCTGCATACCTAGTGCGCAGCTGCAATGACTCATTAGCTACTTTGTCGCACTGTTCACCTGCATACCTAGTACGCAGCTGCAAAGACTTGTTAGCTACTTTGGCGCACTGTTAACCTGCATACCTAGTATGCAGCTGCAATGACTCGTTAGCTACTTTGGCGCAATGTTCACCTGCATACCTAGTTCGCAGCAACAATGACTCGTTAGCTACTTTGGGCACTGTTCACTTGCATAGCTAGTGCGCAGCGACAATGACTCGTTAGCTACTTTGGCGCACTGTTCACCTGCATACCTAGTGCGCAGCTGCAATGACTCGTTAGCTACTTTGGTGCACTGTTCACCTGCATACCTAGTGCGCAGCTGCAATGACTCGTTAGCTACTTTGGCGCACAGTTCACCTGCATACCTAGTGCGCAGCTGCAATGACTCGTTAGCTACTTTGGGCACTGTTCACCTGCATAGCTAGTGCGCAGCTACAATGACTCGTTAACTACTTTGTTGCACTGTTCACCTGCATACCTAATGCACAGCTGCAATGACTCGTTAGCTACTTTGGTGCACTGTTCACCTGCATACCTAGTGCGCAGCTGCGATGACTTGTTAGCTACTTTGGTGCACTGTTCACCTGCATACCTAGTGTGCAGCTGCAATGACTCGTTAGCTATTTTGGCGCACTGTTCACCTGCATACCTAGTGCGCAGCTGCAATGACTTGTTAGCTACTTTGGCACACTTTTCACCTGCATACCTAGTGCACAGCTGCAATGACTCTTTAGCTACATTGGCACACTGTACACTTTTCAGCTGCATACCTAGTGCACAGCTGCAATGACTCTTTAGCTACATTGGCACACTGTTCACCTGCATACCTAGTGCGCAGCTGCAATGACTCATTAGCTACACTGGCACACTGTTCACCTGCATACCTAATGCACAGCTACAATGACTCGTTAGCTACTTTGGCGCACTGATCACCTGCATACCTAATGCACAGCTACAATGACTCGTTAGCTACTTTGGGGCACTGTTCACCTGCATACCTAATGCACAGCTACAATGACTCGTTAGCTACTTTGAGCACTGTTCACTTGCATAGCTAGTGCGCAGCTACAATGACTCGTTAGCTACTTTGGCCCACTGTTCACCTGCATACCTAGTGCGCAGCTGCAATGACTTGTTAGCTACTTTGGCGCACTGTTCACCTGCATACCTAGTGCGCAGCTACAATGACTCGCTAGCTACTTGGGCACACTGTTCACCTGCATACCTAGTGTGCAGTTGCAATGACTCATTAGCTACTTTGGCGCACTGTTCACCTGAATACCTAGTGCGCAGCTGCAATGACTTGTTAGCTACTTTGGCGCACTGTTCACCTGCATACCTAGTGCGCAGCTACAATGACTCGCTAGCTACTTGGGCACACTGTTCACCTGCATACCTAGTGTGCAGTTGCAATGACTCATTAGCTACTTTGGCCCACTGTTCACCTGCATACCTAGTGCGCAGCTGCAATGACTTGTTAGCTACTTTGGCGCACTGTTCACCTGCATACCTAGTGCGCAGCTACAATGACTCGCTAGCTACTTGGGCACACTGTTCACCTGCATACCTAGTGTGCAGTTGCAATGACTCATTAGATACTTTGGCGCACTGTTCACCTGCATACCTAGTGCGCAGCTGCAATGACTTGTTAGCTACTTTGGCGCACTGTTCACCTGCATACCTAGTGCGCAGTTGCAATGACTCATTAGCTACATTGGCGCAATGTTCACCTGCATACCTAGTGCCAGCAACAATGACTCGTTAGCTACTTTGGCGCACTGTTCACCTGCATACCTAATGTGCAGCTACAATGACTAGTTAGCTACTTTGGCGCACAGTTTTACTGCATACCTAGTGCACAGCTACAATGACTTGTTAGCTACTTTGGCGCACTGTTCACCTCCATACCTAGTGCGCAACTACATTGACTCGTTAGCTACTTTGGGCACTGTTCACCTGCATAGCTAGTGCGCAGCTACAATGACTCGTTAACTTCTTTGGCGCACTGTTCACCAGCATACCTAGGGCGCAGGTGCAATGACTCATTAGCTACTTTGGTGCACTGTTCACCTGCATACCTAATGCACAGCTACAATGACTCGTTAGCTACTTTGGGTACTGTTCACTTGCATAGCTAGTGCGCAGCTACAATGACTCGTTAGCTACTTTGGCGCACTGTTCACCTGCATACCTAGTGCGCAGCTGCAATGACTTGTTAGCTACTTTGGCGCACTGTTCACCTGCATACCTAGTGTGCAGCTGCAATGACTCGTTAGCTATTTTGGCGCACTGTTCACCTGCATACCTAGTGAGCAGCTGCAATGACTTGTTAGCTACTTTGGCACACTTTTCACCTGCATACCTAGTGCACAGCTGCAATGACTCTTTAGCTACATTGGCACACTGTACACTTTTCAGCTGCATACCTAGTGCACAGCTGCAATGACTCTTTAGCTACATTGGCACACTGTTCACCTGCATACCTAGTGCGCAGCTGCAATGACTCATTAGCTACACTGGCACACTGTTCACCTGCATACCTAATGCACAGCTACAATGACTCGTTAGCTACTTTGGCGCACTGTTCACCTGCATACCTAATGCACAGCTACAATGACTCGTTAGCTACTTTGGCGCACTGTTCACCTGCATACCTAATGCACAGCTACAATGACTCGTTAGCTACTTTGAGCACTGTTCACTTGCATAGCTAGTGCGCAGCTACAATGACTCGTTAGCTACTTTGGCCCACTGTTCACCTGCATACCTAGTGCGCAGCTGCAATGACTTGTTAGCTACTTTGGCGCACTGTTCACCTGCATACCTAGTGCGCAGCTACAATGACTCGCTAGCTACTTGGGCACACTGTTCACCTGCATACCTAGTGTGCAGTTGCAATGACTCATTAGCTACTTTGGCGCACTGTTCACCTGCATACCTAGTGCGCAGCTGCAATGACTCGTTAGCTACTTTGGTACACTGTTCACCTGCATAGCTAGTGTGCAGCTGCAATGACTCCTTAGCTACTTTGGCACACTGTTCACCTGCAAACCTAGTGTACAGCTACAATGACTCATTAGCTACTTTGCCACAAGCTTCGCCTGCACACCTAGTGTGCAGCTACATGACTCATTAACTACTTTGGGCATGGTTCACCTGCATACCTAGTGCGCAGCTGCAATGACTCATTAGCTACTTTGGCGCACTGTTCACCTGCATACCTAGTACGCAGCTGCAAAGACTTGTTAGCTACTTTGGCGCACTGTTAACCTGCATACCTAGTATGCAGCTGCAATGACTCGTTAGCTACTTTGGCGCAATGTTCACCTGCATACCTAGTTCGCAGCAACAATGACTCGTTAGCTACTTTGGGCACTGTTCACTTGCATAGCTAGTGCGCAGCGACAATGACTCGTTAGCTACTTTGGCGCACTGTTCACCTGCATACCTAGTGCGCAGCTGCAATGACTCGTTAGCTACTTTGGTGCACTGTTCACCTGCATACCTAGTGCGCAGCTGCAATGACTCGTTAGCTACTTTGGCGCACAGTTCACCTGCATACCTAGTGCGCAGCTGCAATGACTCGTTAGCTACTTTGGGCACTGTTCACCTGCATAGCTAGTGCGCAGCTACAATGACTCGTTAACTACTTTGTTGCACTGTTCACCTGCATACCTAATGCACAGCTGCAATGACTCGTTAGCTACTTTGGTGCACTGTTCACCTGCATACCTAGTGCGCAGCTGCGATGACTTGTTAGCTACTTTGGCGCACTGTTCACCTGCATACCTAGTGTGCAGCTGCAATGACTCGTTAGCTATTTTGGCGCACTGTTCACCTGCATACCTAGTGCGCAGCTGCAATGACTTGTTAGCTACTTTGGCACACTTTTCACCTGCATACCTAGTGCACAGCTGCAATGACTCTTTAGCTACATTGGCACACTGTACACTTTTCAGCTGCATACCTAGTGCACAGCTGCAATGACTCTTTAGCTACATTGGCACACTGTTCACCTGCATACCTAGTGCGCAGCTGCAATGACTCATTAGCTACACTGGCACACTGTTCACCTGCATACCTAATGCACAGCTACAATGACTCGTTAGCTACTTTGGCGCACTGTTCACCTGCATACCTAATGCACAGCTACAATGACTCGTTAGCTACTTTGGCGCACTGTTCACCTGCATACCTAATGCACAGCTACAATGACTCGTTAGCTACTTTGAGCACTGTTCACTTGCATAGCTAGTGCGCAGCTACAATGACTCGTTAGCTACTTTGGCCCACTGTTCACCTGCATACCTAGTGCGCAGCTGCAATGACATGTTAGCTACTTTGGCGCACTGTTCACCTGCATACCTAGTGCGCAGCTACAATGACTCGCTAGCTACTTGGGCACACTGTTCACCTGCATACCTAGTGTGCAGTTGCAATGACTCATTAGCTACTTTGGCGCACTGTTCACCTGCATACCTAGTGCGCAGCTGCAATGACTTGTTAGCTACTTTGGCGCACTGTTCACCTGCATACCTAGTGCGCAGCTACAATGACTCGCTAGCTACTTGGGCACACTGTTCACCTGCATACCTAGTGTGCAGTTGCAATGACTCATTAGCTACTTTGGCCCACTGTTCACCTGCATACCTAGTGCGCAGCTGCAATGACTTGTTAGCTACTTTGGCGCACTGTTCACCTGCATACCTAGTGCGCAGCTACAATGACTCGCTAGCTACTTGGGCACACTGTTCACCTGCATACCTAGTGTGCAGTTGCAATGACTCATTAGCTACTTTGGCGCACTGTTCACCTGCATACCTAGTGCGCAGCTGCAATGACTTGTTAGCTACTTTGGCGCACTGTTCACCTGCATACCTAGTGCGCAGTTGCAATGACTCATTAGCTACTTTGGCGCACAGTTCACCTGCATACCTAGTGCGCAGCTGCAATGACTCGTTAGCTACTTTGGGCACTGTTCACCTGCATAGCTAGTGCGCAGCTACAATGACTCGTTAACTACTTTGTTGCACTGTTCACCTGCATACCTAATGCACAGCTGCAATGACTCGTTAGCTACTTTGGTGCACTGTTCACCTGCATACCTAGTGCGCAGCTGCGATGACTTGTTAGCTACTTTGGCGCACTGTTCACCTGCATACCTAGTGTGCAGCTGCAATGACTCGTTAGCTATTTTGGCGCACTGTTCACCTGCATACCTAGTGCGCAGCTGCAATGACTTGTTAGCTACTTTGGCACACTTTTCACCTGCATACCTAGTGCACAGCTGCAATGACTCTTTAGCTACATTGGCACACTGTACACTTTTCAGCTGCATACCTAGTGCACAGCTGCAATGACTCTTTAGCTACATTGGCACACTGTTCACCTGCATACCTAGTGCGCAGCTGCAATGACTCATTAGCTACACTGGCACACTGTTCACCTGCATACCTAATGCACAGCTACAATGACTCGTTAGCTACTTTGGCGCACTGTTCACCTGCATACCTAATGCACAGCTACAATGACTCGTTAGCTACTTTGGCGCACTGTTCACCTGCATACCTAATGCACAGCTACAATGACTCGTTAGCTACTTTGAGCACTGTTCACTTGCATAGCTAGTGCGCAGCTACAATGACTCGTTAGCTACTTTGGCCCACTGTTCACCTGCATACCTAGTGCGCAGCTGCAATGACATGTTAGCTACTTTGGCGCACTGTTCACCTGCATACCTAGTGCGCAGCTACAATGACTCGCTAGCTACTTGGGCACACTGTTCACCTGCATACCTAGTGTGCAGTTGCAATGACTCATTAGCTACTTTGGCGCACTGTTCACCTGCATACCTAGTGCGCAGCTGCAATGACTTGTTAGCTACTTTGGCGCACTGTTCACCTGCATACCTAGTGCGCAGCTACAATGACTCGCTAGCTACTTGGGCACACTGTTCACCTGCATACCTAGTGTGCAGTTGCAATGACTCATTAGCTACTTTGGCCCACTGTTCACCTGCATACCTAGTGCGCAGCTGCAATGACTTGTTAGCTACTTTGGCGCACTGTTCACCTGCATACCTAGTGCGCAGCTACAATGACTCGCTAGCTACTTGGGCACACTGTTCACCTGCATACCTAGTGTGCAGTTGCAATGACTCATTAGCTACTTTGGCGCACTGTTCACCTGCATACCTAGTGCGCAGCTGCAATGACTTGTTAGCTACTTTGGCGCACTGTTCACCTGCATACCTAGTGCGCAGTTGCAATGACTCATTAGCTACATTGGCGCAATGTTCACCTGCATACCTAGTGCCAGCAACAATGACTCGTTAGCTACTTTGGCGCACTGTTCACCTGCATACCTAATGTGCAGCTACAATGACTAGTTAGCTACTTTGGCGCACAGTTTTACTGCATACCTAGTGCACAGCTACAATGACTTGTTAGCTACTTTGGCGCACTGTTCACCTCCATACCTAGTGCGCAACTACATTGACTCGTTAGCTACTTTGGGCACTGTTCACCTGCATAGCTAGTGCGCAGCTACAATGACTCGTTAACTTCTTTGGCGCACTGTTCACCAGCATACCTAGTGCGCAGGTGCAATGACTCATTAGCTACTTTGGTGCACTGTTCACCTGCATACCTAATGCACAGCTACAATGACTCGTTAGCTACTTTGGGTACTGTTCACTTGCATAGCTAGTGCGCAGCTACAATGACTCGTTAGCTACTTTGGCGCACTGTTCACCTGCATACCTAGTGCGCAGCTGCAATGACTTGTTAGCTACTTTGGGCACTGTTCACTTCCATAGCTAGTGCACAGCTACAATGACTCGTTAGCTACTTTGGCGCACTGTTCACCTGCATACCTAGTGTGCAGCTGCAATGACTCGTTAGCTATTTTGGCGCACTGTTCACCTGCATACCTAGTGAGCAGCTGCAATGACTTGTTAGCTACTTTGGCACACTTTTCACCTGCATACCTAGTGCACAGCTGCAATGACTCTTTAGCTACATTGGCACACTGTACACTTTTCAGCTGCATACCTAGTGCACAGCTGCAATGACTCTTTAGCTACATTGGCACACTGTTCACCTGCATACCTAGTGCGCAGCTGCAATGACTCATTAGCTACACTGGCACACTGTTCACCTGCATACCTAATGCACAGCTACAATGACTCGTTAGCTACTTTGGCGCACTGTTCACCTGCATACCTAATGCACAGCTACAATGACTCGTTAGCTACTTTGGCGCACTGTTCACCTGCATACCTAATGCACAGCTACAATGACTCGTTAGCTACTTTGAGCACTGTTCACTTGCATAGCTAGTGCGCAGCTACAATGACTCGTTAGCTACTTTGGCCCACTGTTCACCTGCATACCTAGTGCGCAGCTGCAATGACTTGTTAGCTACTTTGGCGCACTGTTCACCTGCATACCTAGTGCGCAGCTACAATGACTCGCTAGCTACTTGGGGACACTGTTCACCTGCATACCTAGTGTGCAGTTGCAATGACTCATTAGCTACTTTGGCGCACTGTTCACCTGCATACCTAGTGCGCAGTTGCAATGACTCATTAGCTACATTGGCGCAATGTTCACCTGCATACCTAGTGCCAGCAACAATGACTCGTTAGCTACTTTGGCGCACTGTTCACCTGCATACCTAATGCGCAGCTACAATGACTAGTTAGCTACTTTGGCGCACAGTTTTACTGCATACCTAGTGCACAGCTACAATGACTTGTTAGCTACTTTGGCGCACTGTTCACCTCCATACCTAGTGCGCAACTACATTGACTCGTTAGCTACTTTGGGCACTGTTCACCTGCATAGCTAGTGCGCAGCTACAATGACTCGTTAACTTCTTTGGCGCACTGTTCACCAGCATACCTAGTGCGCAGGTGCAATGACTCATTAGCTACTTTGGTGCACTGTTCACCTGCATACCTAATGCACAGCTACAATGACTCGTTAGCTACTTTGGGTACTGTTCACTTGCATAGCTAGTGCGCAGCTACAATGACTCGTTAGCTACTTTGGCCCACTGTTCACCTGCATACCTAGTGCGCAGCTGCAATGACTCGTTAGCTACTTTGGCGCACTGTTCACCTGCATACCTAGTGCACAGCTACAATGACTCGTTAACTACTTTGTTGCACTGTTCACCTGCATACCTAATGCACAGCTGCAATGACTCGTTAGCTACTTTGGTGCACTGTTCACCTGCATACCTAGTGCGCAGCTGCAATGACTTGTTTGCTACTTTGGCGCACTGTTCACCTGCATACCTAGTGTGCAGCTGCAATGACTCGTTAGCTATTTTGGCGCACTGTTCACCTGCATACCTAGTGCGCAGCTGCAATGACTTGTTAGCTACTTTGGCACACTTTTCACCTGCATACCTAGTGCACAGCTGCAATGACTCTTTAGCTACATTGGCACACTGTACACTTTTCAGCTGCATACCTAGTGCACAGCTGCAATGACTCTTTAGCTACATTGGCACACTGTTCACCTGCATACCTAGTGCGCAGCTGCAATGACTCATTAGCTACACTGGCACACTGTTCACCTGCATACCTAGTGCACAGCTACAATGACTCGTTAGCTACTTTGACGCACTGTTCACCTGCATACCTAATGCACAGCTACAATGACTCGCTAGCTCCTTTGGCGCACTGTTCACCTGCATACCTAATGCACAGCTACAATGACTCGTTAGCTACTTTGGGCACTGTTCACTTGCATAGCTAGTGCGCAGCTACAATGACTCGTTAGCTACTTTGGCCCACTGTTCACCTGCATACCTAGTGCGCAGCTGCAATGACTCGTTAGCTACTTTGGCGCACTGTTCACCTGCATACCTAGTGCGCAGCTACAATGACTCGCTAGCTACTTGGGCACACTGTTCACCTGCATACCTAGTGTGCAGTTGCAATGACTCATTAGCTACTTTGGCACACTGTTCACCTGCATACCTAGTGCGCAGCTGCAATGACTTGTTAGCTACTTTGTCGCACTGTTCACCTGCATACCTAGTGCGCAGTTGCAATGACTCATTAGCTACATTGGCGCAATGTTCACCTGCATACCTAGTGCCAGCAACAATGACCCGTTAGCTACTTTGGCGCACTGTTCACCTGCATACCTAATGCACAGCTACAATGACTAGTTAGCTACTTTGGCGCACAGTTTTACTGCATACCTAGTGCACAGCTACAATGACTTGTTAGCTACTTTGGCGCACTGTTCACCTGCATACCTAGTGCGCAACTACATTGACTCGTTAGCTACTTTGGGCACTGTTCACCTGCATAGCTAGTGCGCAGCTACAATGACTCGTTAACTTCTTTGGCGCACTGTTCACCTGCATACCTAGTGCGCAGGTGCAATGACTCATTAGCTACTTTGGTGCACTGTTCACCTGCATACCTAATGCACAGCTACAATGACTCGTAAGCTACTTTGGGTACTGTTCACTTGCATAGCTAGTGCGCAGCTACAATGACTCGTTAGCTACTTTGGACCACTGTTCACCTGCATACCTAGTGCGCAGCTGCAATGACTCGTTAGCTACTTTGGCGCACTGTTCACCTGCATACCTAGTGCACAGCTGCAATGACTCGCTAGCTACTTTGGCACACTGTTCACCTGCATACCTAGTGTGCATTTGCAATGACTCATTAGCTACTTTGGCGCACTGTTCACCTGCATACCTAGTGCGCAGCTGCAATGACTCGTTAGCTACTTTGGAGCACTGTTCACCTACATACCTAGTGCGCAGTTGCAATGACGCATTAGCTACATTGGCGCAATGTTCACCTGCATACCTAGTGCCAGCAACAATGACTCGTTAGCTACTTTGGCGCACTGTTCACCTGCATACCTAATGCGCAGCTAAAATGATTAGTTAGCTACTTTGGGGCACAGTTCGACTGCATACCTAGTGCACAGCTACAATGATTTGTTAGCTACTTTGGCGCACTGTTCACCTGCATACCTAGTGCGCAGCTACATTGACTCGTTAGCTACTTTGGCGCACAGTTTTACTGCATACCTAGTGCACAGCTACAATGACTTGTTAGCTACTTTGGCGCACTGTTCACCTGCATACCTATTGCGCAGCTACATTGACTCGTTAGCTACTTTGGGCACTGTTCACCTGCATAGCTAGTGCGCAGCTACAATGACTTGTTAACTTCTTTGGCGCACTGTTCACCTGCATACCTAGTGCGCAGCGGCAATGACTCATTAGCTACTTTGTTGCACTGTTCACCTGCATACCTAATGCACAGCTACAATGACTCGTTAGTTACTTTGGGTACTGTTCACGTGCATAGCTAGTGCGCAGCTACAATGACTCGTTAGCTACTTTGGCCCACTGTTCACCTGCATACCTAGTGCGCAGCTGCAATGACTCGTTAGCTACTTTGGCGCACTGTTCACCTGCATACCTAGTGCACAGCTGCAATGACTCGCTAGCTACTTTGGCACACTGTTCACCTGCATACCTTGTGTGCCGTTGCAATGACTCATTAGCTACTTTGGTGCACTGTTCACCTGCATACCTAGTGCGCAGCTGCAATAACTCGTTAGCTACTTTGGCGCACTGTTCACCTGCATACCTAGTGCGCAGCTACAATGACTCGCTAGCTACTTGGGCACACTGTTCACCTGCATACCTAGTGTGCAGTTGCAATGACTCATTAGCTACTTTGGCCCACTGTTCACCTGCATACCTAGTGCGCAGCTGCAATGACTTGTTAGCTACTTTGGCGCACTGTTCACCTGCATACCTAGTGCGCAGCTACAATGACTCGCTAGCTACTTGGGCACACTGTTCACCTGCATACCTAGTGTGCAGTTGCAATGACTCATTAGCTACTTTGGCGCACTGTTCACCTGCATACCTAGTGCGCAGCTGCAATGACTTGTTAGCTACTTTGGCGCACTGTTCACCTGCATACCTAGTGCGCAGTTGCAATGACTCATTAGCTACATTGGCGCAATGTTCACCTGCATACCTAGTGCCAGCAACAATGACTCGTTAGCTACTTTGGCGCACTGTTCACCTGCATACCTAATGTGCAGCTACAATGACTAGTTAGCTACTTTGGCGCACAGTTTTACTGCATACCTAGTGCACAGCTACAATGACTTGTTAGCTACTTTGGCGCACTGTTCACCTCCATACCTAGTGCGCAACTACATTGACTCGTTAGCTACTTTGGGCACTGTTCACCTGCATAGCTAGTGCGCAGCTACAATGACTCGTTAACTTCTTTGGCGCACTGTTCACCAGCATACCTAGTGCGCAGGTGCAATGACTCATTAGCTACTTTGGTGCACTGTTCACCTGCATACCTAATGCACAGCTACAATGACTCGTTAGCTACTTTGGGTACTGTTCACTTGCATAGCTAGTGCGCAGCTACAATGACTCGTTAGCTACTTTGGCGCACTGTTCACCTGCATACTTAGTGCGCAGCTGCAATGACTTGTTAGCTACTTTGGGCACTGTTCACTTCCATAGCTAGTGCACAGCTACAATGACTCGTTAGCTACTTTGGCGCACTGTTCACCTGCATACCTAGTGTGCAGCTGCAATGACTCGTTAGCTATTTTGGCGCACTGTTCACCTGCATACCTAGTGAGCAGCTGCAATGACTTGTTAGCTACTTTGGCACACTTTTCACCTGCATACCTAGTGCACAGCTGCAATGACTCTTTAGCTACATTGGCACACTGTACACTTTTCAGCTGCATACCTAGTGCACAGCTGCAATGACTCTTTAGCTACATTGGCACACTGTTCACCTGCATACCTAGTGCGCAGCTGCAATGACTCATTAGCTACACTGGCACACTGTTCACCTGCATACCTAATGCACAGCTACAATGACTCGTTAGCTACTTTGGCGCACTGTTCACCTGCATACCTAATGCACAGCTACAATGACTCGTTAGCTACTTTGGCGCACTGTTCACCTGCATACCTAATGCACAGCTACAATGACTCGTTAGCTACTTTGAGCACTGTTCACTTGCATAGCTAGTGCGCAGCTACAATGACTCGTTAGCTACTTTGGCCCACTGTTCACCTGCATACCTAGTGCGCAGCTGCAATGACTTGTTAGCTACTTTGGCGCACTGTTCACCTGCATACCTAGTGCGCAGCTACAATGACTCGCTAGCTACTTGGGGACACTGTTCACCTGCATACCTAGTGTGCAGTTGCAATGACTCATTAGCTACTTTGGCGCACTGTTCACCTGCATACCTAGTGCGCAGTTGCAATGACTCATTAGCTACATTGGCGCAATGTTCACCTGCATACCTAGTGCCAGCAAAAATGACTCGTTAGCTACTTTGGCGCACTGTTCACCTGCATACCTAATGCGCAGCTACAATGACTAGTTAGCTACTTTGGCGCACAGTTTTACTGCATACCTAGTGCACAGCTACAATGACTTGTTAGCTACTTTGGCGCACTGTTCACCTCCATACCTAGTGCGCAACTACATTGACTCGTTAGCTACTTTGGGCACTGTTCACCTGCATAGCTAGTGCGCAGCTACAATGACTCGTTAACTTCTTTGGCGCACTGTTCACCAGCATACCTAGTGCGCAGGTGCAATGACTCATTAGCTACTTTGGTGCACTGTTCACCTGCATACCTAATGCACAGCTACAATGACTCGTTAGCTACTTTGGGTACTGTTCACTTGCATAGCTAGTGCGCAGCTACAATGACTCGTTAGCTACTTTGGCCCACTGTTCACCTGCATACCTAGTGCGCAGCTGCAATGACTCGTTAGCTACTTTGGCGCACTGTTCACCTGCATACCTAGTGCACAGCTACAATGACTCGTTAACTACTTTGTTGCACTGTTCACCTGCATACCTAATGCACAGCTGCAATGACTCGTTAGCTACTTTGGTGCACTGTTCACCTGCATACCTAGTGCGCAGCTGCAATGACTTGTTTGCTACTTTGGCGCACTGTTCACCTGCATACCTAGTGTGCAGCTGCAATGACTCGTTAGCTATTTTGGCGCACTGTTCACCTGCATACCTAGTGCGCAGCTGCAATGACTTGTTAGCTACTTTGGCACACTTTTCACCTGCATACCTAGTGCACAGCTGCAATGACTCTTTAGCTACATTGGCACACTGTACACTTTTCAGCTGCATACCTAGTGCACAGCTGCAATGACTCTTTAGCTACATTGGCACACTGTTCACCTGCATACCTAGTGTGCATTTGCAATGACTCATTAGCTACACTGGCACACTGTTCACCTGCATACCTAATGCACAGCTACAATGACTCGTTAGCTACTTTGACGCACTGTTCACCTGCATACCTAATGCACAGCTAAAATTACTCGCTAGCTCCTTTGGCGCACTGTTCACCTGCATACCTAATGCACAGCTACAATGACTCGTTAGCTACTTTGGGCACTGTTCACTTGCATAGCTAGTGCGCAGCTACAATGACTCGTTAGCTACTTTGGCCCACTGTTCACCTGCATACCTAGTGCGCAGCTGCAATGATTTGTTAGCTACTTTGGCGCACTGTTCACCTGCATACCTAGTGCGCAGCTACAATGACTCGCTAGCTACTTGGGCACACTGTTCACCTGCATACCTAGTGTGCAGTTGCAATGACTCATTAGCTACTTTGGCACACTGTTCACCTGCATACCTAGTGCGCAGCTGCAATGACTTGTTAGCTACTTTGTCGCACTGTTCACCTGCATACCTAGTGCGCAGTTGCAATGACTCATTAGCTACATTGGCGCAATGTTCACCTGCATACCTAGTGCCAGCAACAATGACCCGTTAGCTACTTTGGCGCACTGTTCACCTGCATACCTAATGCACAGCTACAATGACTAGTTAGCTACTTTGGCGCACTGTTCACCTGCATACCTAGTGCGCAACTACATTGACTCGTTAGCTACTTTGGGCACTGTTCACCTGCATAGCTAGTGCGCAGCTACAATGACTCGTTAACTTCTTTGGCGCACTGTTCACCTGCATACCTAGTGCGCAGGTGCAATGACTCATTAGCTACTTTGGTGCACTGTTCACCTGCATACCTAATGCACAGCTACAATGACTCGTAAGCTACTTTGGGTACTGTTCACTTGCATAGCTAGTGCGCAGCTACAATGACTCGTTAGCTACTTTGGACCACTGTTCACCTGCATACCTAGTGCGCAGCTGCAATGACTCGTTAGCTACTTTGGCGCACTGTTCACCTGCATACCTAGTGCACAGCTGCAATGACTCGCTAGCTACTTTGGCACACTGTTCACCTGCATACCTAGTGTGCATTTGCAATGACTCATTAGCTACTTTGGCGCACTGTTCACCTGCATACCTAGTGCGCAGCTGCAATGACTCGTTAGCTACTTTGGAGCACTGTTCACCTACATACCTAGTGCGCAGTTGCAATGACGCATTAGCTACATTGGCGCAATGTTCACCTGCATACCTAGTGCCAGCATCAATGACTCGTTAGCTACTTTGGCGCACTGTTCACCTGCATACCTAATGCGCAGCTAAAATGATTAGTTAGCTACTTTGGGGCACAGTTCGACTGCATACCTAGTGCACAGCTACAATGATTTGTTAGCTACTTTGGCGCACTGTTCACCTGCATACCTATTGCGCAGCTACATTGACTCGTTAGCTACTTTGGGCACTGTTCACCTGCATAGCTAGTGCGCAGCTACAATGACTCGTTAACTTCTTTGGCGCACTGTTCACCTGCATACCTAGTGCGCAGCTGCAATGACTTGTTAGCTACTTTGTCGCACTGTTCACCTGCATACCTAGTGCGCAGTTGCAATGACTCATTAGCTACATTGGGTACTGTTCACGTGCATAGCTAGTGCGCAGCTACAATGACTCGTTAGCTACTTTGGCCCACTGTTCACCTGCATACCTAGTGCGCAGCTGCAATGACTCGTTAGCTACTTTGGCGCACTGTTCACCTGCATACCTAGTGCACAGCTGCAATGACTCGCTAGCTACTTTGGCACACTGTTCACCTGCATACCTAGTGTGCAGTTGCAATGACTCATTAGCTACTTTGGTGCACTGTTCACCTGCATACCTAGTGCGCAGCTGCAATGACTCGTTAGCTACTTTGGCGCACTGTTCACCTACATACCTAGTGCGCAGTTGCAATGACTTATTAGCTACATTGGCGCAATGTTCACCTGCATACCTAGTGCCAGCAACAATGACTCGTTAGCTACTTTGGCGCACTGTTCACCTGCATACCTAATGCGCAGCTACAATGACTAGTTAGCTACTTTGGCGCACAGTTTTACTGCATACCTAGTGCACAGCTACAATGACTTGTTAGCTACTTTGGCGCACTGTTCACCTCCATACCTAGTGCGCAACTACATTGACTCGTTAGCTACTTTGGGCACTGTTCACCTGCATAGCTAGTGCGCAGCTACAATGACTCGTTAACTTCTTTGGCGCACTGTTCACCAGCATACCTAGTGCGCAGGTGCAATGAC
Source organism: Ambystoma mexicanum (assembly GCF_040938575.1). Taxonomy (NCBI): domain Eukaryota; kingdom Metazoa; phylum Chordata; class Amphibia; order Caudata; family Ambystomatidae; genus Ambystoma; species Ambystoma mexicanum. The sequence continues at coordinate 25,854,691 of NC_090932.1, read as the reverse complement.
TCATTAGCTACTTTGGTGCACTGTTCACCTGCATACCTAATGCACAGCTACAATGACTCGTTAGCTACTTTGGGTACTGTTCACTTGCATAGCTAGTGCGCAGCTACAATGACTCGTTAGCTACTTTGGCGCACTGTTCACCTGCATACTTAGTGCGCAGCTGCAATGACTTGTTAGCTACTTTGGGCACTGTTCACTTCCATAGCTAGTGCACAGCTACAATGACTCGTTAGCTACTTTGGCGCACTGTTCACCTGCATACCTAGTGTGCAGCTGCAATGACTCGTTAGCTATTTTGGCGCACTGTTCACCTGCATACCTAGTGAGCAGCTGCAATGACTTGTTAGCTACTTTGGCACACTTTTCACCTGCATACCTAGTGCACAGCTGCAATGACTCTTTAGCTACATTGGCACACTGTACACTTTTCAGCTGCATACCTAGTGCACAGCTGCAATGACTCTTTAGCTACATTGGCACACTGTTCACCTGCATACCTAGTGCGCAGCTGCAATGACTCATTAGCTACACTGGCACACTGTTCACCTGCATACCTAATGCACAGCTACAATGACTCGTTAGCTACTTTGGCGCACTGTTCACCTGCATACCTAATGCACAGCTACAATGACTCGTTAGCTACTTTGGCGCACTGTTCACCTGCATACCTAATGCACAGCTACAATGACTCGTTAGCTACTTTGAGCACTGTTCACTTGCATAGCTAGTGCGCAGCTACAATGACTCGTTAGCTACTTTGGCCCACTGTTCACCTGCATACCTAGTGCGCAGCTGCAATGACTTGTTAGCTACTTTGGCGCACTGTTCACCTGCATACCTAGTGCGCAGCTACAATGACTCGCTAGCTACTTGGGGACACTGTTCACCTGCATACCTAGTGTGCAGTTGCAATGACTCATTAGCTACTTTGGCGCACTGTTCACCTGCATACCTAGTGCGCAGTTGCAATGACTCATTAGCTACATTGGCGCAATGTTCACCTGCATACCTAGTGCCAGCAAAAATGACTCGTTAGCTACTTTGGCGCACTGTTCACCTGCATACCTAATGCGCAGCTACAATGACTAGTTAGCTACTTTGGCGCACAGTTTTACTGCATACCTAGTGCACAGCTACAATGACTTGTTAGCTACTTTGGCGCACTGTTCACCTCCATACCTAGTGCGCAACTACATTGACTCGTTAGCTACTTTGGGCACTGTTCACCTGCATAGCTAGTGCGCAGCTACAATGACTCGTTAACTTCTTTGGCGCACTGTTCACCAGCATACCTAGTGCGCAGGTGCAATGACTCATTAGCTACTTTGGTGCACTGTTCACCTGCATACCTAATGCACAGCTACAATGACTCGTTAGCTACTTTGGGTACTGTTCACTTGCATAGCTAGTGCGCAGCTACAATGACTCGTTAGCTACTTTGGCCCACTGTTCACCTGCATACCTAGTGCGCAGCTGCAATGACTCGTTAGCTACTTTGGCGCACTGTTCACCTGCATACCTAGTGCACAGCTACAATGACTCGTTAACTACTTTGTTGCACTGTTCACCTGCATACCTAATGCACAGCTGCAATGACTCGTTAGCTACTTTGGTGCACTGTTCACCTGCATACCTAGTGCGCAGCTGCAATGACTTGTTTGCTACTTTGGCGCACTGTTCACCTGCATACCTAGTGTGCAGCTGCAATGACTCGTTAGCTATTTTGGCGCACTGTTCACCTGCATACCTAGTGCGCAGCTGCAATGACTTGTTAGCTACTTTGGCACACTTTTCACCTGCATACCTAGTGCACAGCTGCAATGACTCTTTAGCTACATTGGCACACTGTACACTTTTCAGCTGCATACCTAGTGCACAGCTGCAATGACTCTTTAGCTACATTGGCACACTGTTCACCTGCATACCTAGTGTGCATTTGCAATGACTCATTAGCTACACTGGCACACTGTTCACCTGCATACCTAATGCACAGCTACAATGACTCGTTAGCTACTTTGACGCACTGTTCACCTGCATACCTAATGCACAGCTAAAATTACTCGCTAGCTCCTTTGGCGCACTGTTCACCTGCATACCTAATGCACAGCTACAATGACTCGTTAGCTACTTTGGGCACTGTTCACTTGCATAGCTAGTGCGCAGCTACAATGACTCGTTAGCTACTTTGGCCCACTGTTCACCTGCATACCTAGTGCGCAGCTGCAATGATTTGTTAGCTACTTTGGCGCACTGTTCACCTGCATACCTAGTGCGCAGCTACAATGACTCGCTAGCTACTTGGGCACACTGTTCACCTGCATACCTAGTGTGCAGTTGCAATGACTCATTAGCTACTTTGGCACACTGTTCACCTGCATACCTAGTGCGCAGCTGCAATGACTTGTTAGCTACTTTGTCGCACTGTTCACCTGCATACCTAGTGCGCAGTTGCAATGACTCATTAGCTACATTGGCGCAATGTTCACCTGCATACCTAGTGCCAGCAACAATGACCCGTTAGCTACTTTGGCGCACTGTTCACCTGCATACCTAATGCACAGCTACAATGACTAGTTAGCTACTTTGGCGCACTGTTCACCTGCATACCTAGTGCGCAACTACATTGACTCGTTAGCTACTTTGGGCACTGTTCACCTGCATAGCTAGTGCGCAGCTACAATGACTCGTTAACTTCTTTGGCGCACTGTTCACCTGCATACCTAGTGCGCAGGTGCAATGACTCATTAGCTACTTTGGTGCACTGTTCACCTGCATACCTAATGCACAGCTACAATGACTCGTAAGCTACTTTGGGTACTGTTCACTTGCATAGCTAGTGCGCAGCTACAATGACTCGTTAGCTACTTTGGACCACTGTTCACCTGCATACCTAGTGCGCAGCTGCAATGACTCGTTAGCTACTTTGGCGCACTGTTCACCTGCATACCTAGTGCACAGCTGCAATGACTCGCTAGCTACTTTGGCACACTGTTCACCTGCATACCTAGTGTGCATTTGCAATGACTCATTAGCTACTTTGGCGCACTGTTCACCTGCATACCTAGTGCGCAGCTGCAATGACTCGTTAGCTACTTTGGAGCACTGTTCACCTACATACCTAGTGCGCAGTTGCAATGACGCATTAGCTACATTGGCGCAATGTTCACCTGCATACCTAGTGCCAGCATCAATGACTCGTTAGCTACTTTGGCGCACTGTTCACCTGCATACCTAATGCGCAGCTAAAATGATTAGTTAGCTACTTTGGGGCACAGTTCGACTGCATACCTAGTGCACAGCTACAATGATTTGTTAGCTACTTTGGCGCACTGTTCACCTGCATACCTATTGCGCAGCTACATTGACTCGTTAGCTACTTTGGGCACTGTTCACCTGCATAGCTAGTGCGCAGCTACAATGACTCGTTAACTTCTTTGGCGCACTGTTCACCTGCATACCTAGTGCGCAGCTGCAATGACTTGTTAGCTACTTTGTCGCACTGTTCACCTGCATACCTAGTGCGCAGTTGCAATGACTCATTAGCTACATTGGGTACTGTTCACGTGCATAGCTAGTGCGCAGCTACAATGACTCGTTAGCTACTTTGGCCCACTGTTCACCTGCATACCTAGTGCGCAGCTGCAATGACTCGTTAGCTACTTTGGCGCACTGTTCACCTGCATACCTAGTGCACAGCTGCAATGACTCGCTAGCTACTTTGGCACACTGTTCACCTGCATACCTAGTGTGCAGTTGCAATGACTCATTAGCTACTTTGGTGCACTGTTCACCTGCATACCTAGTGCGCAGCTGCAATGACTCGTTAGCTACTTTGGCGCACTGTTCACCTACATACCTAGTGCCCAGTTGCAATGACTTATTAGCTACATTGGCGCAATGTTCACCTGCATACCTAGTGCCAGCAACAATGACTCGTTAGCTACTTTGGCGCACTGTTCACCTGCATACCTAATGCGCAGCTACAATGACTAGTTAGCTACTTTGGCGCACAGTTCGACTGCATACCTAGTGCACAGCTACAATGACGTGTTAGCTACTTTGGCGCACTGTTCACCTGCATACCTAGTGCGCAGCTACATTGACTCGTTAGCTACTTTGGGCACTGTTCACCTGCATAGCTAGTTCACAGCTACAATGACTCGTTAACTTCTTTGGCGCACTGTTCACCTGCACACCTAGTGCGCAGCTGCAATGACTCATTAGCTACTTTGGTGCACTGTTCACCTGCATACCTAGTGCGCAGCTGCAATGACTCGTTAGCTACTTTGGCGCACTGTTCACCTACATACCTAGTGCGCAGTTGCAATGACTCATTAGCTACATTGGCGCAATGTTCACCTGCATACCTAGTGCCAGCAACAATGACTCGTTAACTACTTTGGCGCACTGTTCACCTGCATACCTAATGCGCAGCTACAATGACTAGTTAGCTACTTTGGCGCACAGTTCGACTGCATACCGAGTGCACAGCTACAATGACTTGTTAGCTACTTTGGCGCACTGTTCACCTGCATACCTAGTGCGCAGCTACAATGACTTGTTAACTTCTTTGGCGCACTGTTCACCTGCACACCTAATGCACAGCTACAATGACTCGTTAGCTACTTGGAGCACTGTTCACTTCCATAGCTAGTGCGCAGCTACAATGACTCGTTAGCTACTTTGGGTAATGTTCACTTGCATAGCTAGTGTGCAGCTACAATGACTCGTTAGCTACTTTGGCGCACTGTTCACCTGCATACCTAGTGCGCAGCTGCAATGACTCGTTAGCTACTTTGGCGCACTGTTCACCTGCATACCTAGTGCACAGCTGCAATGACTCGCTTGCTACTTTGGCACACTGTTCACCTGCATACCTAGTGTGCAGTTGCAATGACTCATTAGCTACTTTGGCGCACTGTTCACCTGCATACCTAGTGCGCAGCTGCAATGACTCGTTAGCTACTTTGGCGCACTGTTCACCTACATACCTAGTGCGCAGTTGCAATGACGTATTAGCTACATTGGCGCAATGTTCACCTGCATACCTAGTGCCAGCAACAATGACTCGTTAGCTACTTTGGCACACTGTTCACCTGCATACCTAATGCGCAGCTAAAATGACTAGTTAGCTACTTTGGCGCACAGTTCGACTGCATACCTAGTGCACAGCTACAATGACTTGTTAGCTACTTTGGCGCACTGTTCACCTGCATACCTAGTGCGCAGCTACATTGACTCGTTAGCTACTTTGGCGCACAGTTTTACTGCATACCTAGTGCACAGCTACAATGACTTGTTAGCTACTTTGGCGCACTGTTCACCTGCATACCTAGTGCGCAGCTACATTGACTCGTTAGCTACTTTGGGCACTGTTCACCTGCATAGCTAGTGCGCAGCTACAATGACTCGTTAACTTCTTTGGCGCACTGTTCACCTGCATACCTAGTGCGCAGCTGCAATGACTCATTAGCTACTTTGGTGCACTGTTCACCTGCATACCTAATGCACAGCTACAATGACTCGTTAGTTACTTTGGGTACTGTTCACTTGCATAGCTAGTGCGCAGCTACAATGACTCGTTAGCTACTTTGGCCCACTGTTCACCTGCATACCTAGTGCGCAGCTGCAATGACTCGTTAGCTACTTTGGCGCACTGTTCACCTGCATACCTAGTGCACAGCTGCAATGACTCGCTAGCTACTTTGGCACACTGTTCACCTGCATACCTAGTGTGCAGTTGCAATGACTCATTAGCTACTTTGGCACACTGTTCACCTGCATACCTAGTGCGCAGCTGCAATGACTCGTTAGCTACTTTGGCGCACTGTTCACCTACATACCTAGTGCGCAGTTGCAATGACTTATTAGCTACATTGGCGCAATGTTCACCTGCATACCTAGTGCCAGCAACAATGACTCGTTAGCTACTTTGGCACACTGTTCACCTGCATACCTAATGCGCAGCTACAATGACTAGTTAGCTACTTTGGCGCACAGTTCGACTGCATACCTAGTGCACAGCTACAATGACTTGTTAGCTACTTTGGCGCACTGTTCACCTGCATACCTAGTGCGCAGCTACATTGACTCGTTAGCTACTTTGGCGCACAGTTTTACTGCATACCTAGTGCACAGCTACAATGACTTGTTAGCTACTTTGGCGCACTGTTCACCTGCATACCTAGTGCGCAGCTACATTGACTCGTTAGCTACTTTGGGCACTGTTCACCTGCATAGCTAGTGCGCAGCTACAATGACTCGTTAACTTCTTTGGCGCACTGTTCACCTGCATACCTAGTGCGCAGCTGCAATGACTCATTAGCTACTTTGGTGCACTGTTCACCTGCATACCTAATGCACAGCTACAATGACTCGTTAGTTACTTTGGGTACTGTTCACTTGCATAGCTAGTGCGCAGCTACAATGACTCGTTAGCTACTTTGGCCCACTGTTCACCTGCATACCTAGTGCGCAGCTGCAATGACTCGTTAGCTACTTTGGCGCACTGTTCACCTGCATACCTAGTGCACAGCTGCAATGACTCGCTAGCTACTTTGGCACACTGTTCACCTGCATACCTAGTGTGCAGTTGCAATGACTCATTAGCTACTTTGGCACACTGTTCACCTGCATACCTAGTGCGCAGCTGCAATGACTCGTTAGCTACTTTGGCGCACTGTTCACCTACATACCTAGTGCGCAGTTGCAATGACTTATTAGCTACATTGGCGCAATGTTCACCTGCATACCTAGTGCCAGCAACAATGACTCGTTAGCTACTTTGGCGCACTGTTCACCTGCATACCTAATGCGCAGCTACAATGACTAGTTAGCTACTTTGGCGCACAGTTCGACTGCATACCTAGTGCACAGCTACAATGACTTGTTAGCTACTTTGGCGCACTGTTCACCTGCATACCTAGTGCGCAGCTACATTGACTCGTTAGCTACTTTGGGCACTGTTCACCTGCATAGCTAGTGCACAGCTACAATGACTCGTTAACTTCTTTGGCGCACTGTTCACCTGCACACCTAGTGCGCAGCTGCAATGACTCATTAGCTACTTTGGTGCACTGTTCACCTGCATACCTAGTGCGCAGCTGCAATGACTCGTTAGCTACTTTGGCGCACTGTTCACCTACATACCTAGTGCGCAGTTGCAATGACTCATTAGCTACATTGGCGCAATGTTCACCTGCATACCTAGTGCCAGCAACAATGACTCGTTGGCTACTTTGGCGCACTGTTCACCTGCATACCTAATGGGCAGCTACAATGACTAGTTAGCTACTTTGGCGCACAGTTCGACTGCATACCGAGTGCACAGCTACAATGACTTGTTAGCTACTTTGGCGCACTGTTCACCTGCATACCTAGTGCGCAGCTACAATGACTCGTTAACTTCTTTGGCGCACTGTTCACCTGCACACCTAATGCACACCTACAATGACTCGTTAGCTACTTGGAGCACTCTTCACTTCCATAGCTAGTGCGCAGCTACAATGACTCGTTAGCTACTTTGGCGCACTGTTTACCTGCATACCTAGTGCGCAGCTGCAATGACTCGTTAGCTACTTTGGCGCACTGTTCACCTGCATACCTAGTGCGCAGCTGCAATGACTCGTTAGCTACTTTGGCACACTGTTCACCTGCATACCTAGTGTGCAGCTGCAATGACTCATTAGCTCCTTTGGCGCACTGTTAACCTGCATACCTAGTGCGCAGCTGCAATGACTCATTAGCTACTTTGGCGCACTGTTCACCTGCATACCTAGTGCGCAGTTGCAATGGCTCATTAGCTACTTTGGCACAATGTTCACCTGCATACCTAGTGCCAGCAACAATGACTCGTTAGCTACTTTGGCGCACTTTTCACCTGCATACCTAATGCGCAGCTACAATGACTCGTTAGCTACTTTGGTGCACAGTTCGACTGCATACCTAGTGCACAGCTACAATGACTTGTTAGCTACTTTGGCGCGCTGTTCACCTGCATACCTAGTACGCAGCTGCAATGACTCGTTAGCTACTTTGGCGCACAGTTCACCTGCATACCTAGTGCGCAGCTGCAATGACTCGTTAGCTACTTTGGGCACTGTTCACCTGCGTAGTTAGTGCGCAGCTACAATGACTCGTTAACTACTTTGGCACACTGTTCACCTGCATACCTAGTGCGCAGCTGCAATGACTCGTTACCTACTTTGTGCACTGTTCACCTGCCCAGCTAGTGCGCAGCTACAATGACTCATTAGCTACTTTGGTGCACTGTTCACCTGCATACCTAGTGCGCAGCTGCAATGACTTGTTAGCTACTTTGTTGCACTGTTCACCTGCATACCTAGTGTGCAGCTACAATGACTCGTTAGCTACTTTTGGCACTGTTCACCTGCATACCTAGAGTGCAGCTACAATGGCTACTTTGGTGCTCTATTCACCTGCATACCTAGTGCGCAGCTACAATGACTCGTTAGCTACTTTGGGCACTGTTCACCTGCGTAGCTAGTGCGCAGCTACAATGACTCGTTAACTACTTTGGCGCACTGTTCACCTGCATACCTAGTGCACAGCTGTCATGACTCTTTAGCTACTTTGGCGCACAGTTCACCTGCATACCTAGTGCGCAGCTGCAATGACTCGTTAGCTACTTTGGGCACTGTTCACCTGCGTAGCTAGTGCGCAGCTACAATGACTCGTTAACTACTTTGGCGCACTGTTCACCTGCATACCTAGTGCACAGCTGCCATGACTCTTTAGCTACATTGGCACACTGCTCACCTGCATACCTAGTGCGCAGCTACAATGACTCGTTAGCTACTTTGGTGCACTGTTCACCTGCATACCTAGTGCGCAGCTACAATGACTCATTAGCTACTTTGTTGCACTGTTCACCTGCATACCTAGTGTGCAGCTACAATGACTCGTTAGCTACTTTGGGCACTGTTCACCTGCGTAGTTAGTGCGCAGCTACAATGACTCGTTAACTACTTTGGCACACTGTTCACCTGCATACCTAGTGCGCAGCTGCAATGACTCGTTACCTACTTTGTGCACTGTTCACCTGCCCAGCTAGTGCGCAGCTACAATGACTCATTAGCTACTTTGGTGCACTGTTCACCTGCATACCTAGTGCGCAGCTGCAATGACTTGTTAGCTACTTTGTTGCACTGTTCACCTGCATACCTAGTGTGCAGCTACAATGACTCGTTAGCTACTTTTGGCACTGTTCACCTGCATACCTAGAGTGCAGCTACAATGGCTACTTTGGTGCTCTATTCACCTGCATACCTAGTGCGCAGCTACAATGACTCGTTAGCTACTTTGGCACACTGTTCACCTGCATACCTAATGCGCAGCTGCAATGACTCGTTAGCTACTTTGGCGCACTATTCACCTGCATACCTAGTTCTCAGCTGCAATGACTCGTTAGTTACTTTGGCACACTGTTCACCTGCATACCTAGTGCGCAGCTGCAATGACTCGTTAGCTACTTTGGCGCACTGTTCACCTGCATACCTAGTGCGCAGATGCAATGACTCGTTAGCTACTTCTGTGCACTGTTCTCCTGCATACCTAGTGCGCAGCTGCAATGGCTCGTTAGCTACTTTGGCGCACTGTTCACCTGCATACCTAGTGCGCAGCTGCAATGACTCGTTAGCTACTTTGGCGCACTGTTCACCTGCATACCTAGTGCACAGCTGCAATAACTCGGTAGCTACTTTGGTACACTGTTCACCTGCATAGCTAGTGTGCAGCTGCAATGACTCCTTAGGTACTTTGGCACACTGTTCAACTGTATAACTAGTGCGCAGCTGCAATGACTCATTAGCTACTTTTGCGCACTGTTCACCTGCATACCTAGTGTGCAGCTCCAATGACTCGTTAGCTAGTTTGGCGCACTATTCACCTGCATACCTAGTTCGCAGCTGCAATGGCTCGCTAGCAACTTTGGCACATTGTTCACCTGCATATCTATTGCGCAGCTACAATGACTTGTTAGCTTCTTTGGTGCACTGTTCACCTGCATACCTAGTGCACAGCTGCAATGACTCGTTAGCTACTTGGGCGCACTGTTCACCTGCTTACATGGTGTGCAGCTACAAAGGCTACTTTGGTGCTCTGTTCACCTGCATACCTAGTGCGCAGCTACAATGACACGTTAGCTACTTTGGCACACTGTTCACCTGCATAACTAGTGCAGAGCTGCAATGACCTGTTAGCTACTATGGCGCACTGTTCACATGCATACCTAGTGCGCAGCTGCAATGACTCGTTAGCTACTTTGGCGCACTGTTCATCTGCTTACCTAGTGCGCAGCTGCAATGACTCGTTAGCTACTTCGGCACACTGTTCACCTGCATAACTAGTGCAGAGCTGCAATGACCTGTTAGCTACTATGGCACACTGTTCACCTGCATATCTAGTTTGCAGCTGCAATGACTCATTAGCTACTTTGGCGCACTGTTCACCTGCATACCTAGTGCACAGCTGCAATGACTCATTAGCTACTTTGGTACACTGTTCACCTGCATAGCTAGTGTGCAGCTGCAATGACTCCTTAGCTACTTTGGCACACTGTTCAACTGTATAACTAGTGCACAGTTGCAATGACTCATTAACTTCTTTGGGCATGGTTCACCTGCATACCTAGTGCACAGCTGCAATGACTCGTTAGCTATTTTTGAGCACTGTTCACCTGCATACCTAGTGCGCAGCTGCAATGACTCGTTAGCTACTTTGGCGCACTATTCACCTGCATACCTAGTTTGCAGCTGCAATGGCTCGTTAGCTACTTTGGCGCACTGTTCACCTGCATATCTATTGCGCAGCTACAATGACTTGTTATCTTCTTTGGTGCACTGTTCACCTGCATACCTAGTGCACAGGCTGCAATGACTCGTTAGCTACTTGGGCGCACTGTTCACCTGCTTACATGGTGTGCAGCTACAATGGCTACTTTGGTGCACTGTTCACCTGCATACCTAGTGCGCAGCTACAATGACCCGTTAGCTACTTTGGCACACTGTTCACCTGCATACCTAATGCACAGCTGCAATGACTCGTTAGCTACTTTGGCGCACTATTCACCTGCATACCTGGTGCACAGCTGCAATGACTCATTAGCTACATTGGCGCAATGTTCACCTGCATACCTAGTGTGCAGCTGCAATGACTCGTTAGCTACTTTGGCGCACTGTTCACCTGCATACCTAGTGCCAGCAACAATGACTCGTTAGCTACTTTGGCGCACTGTTCACCTGCATACCTAATGCGCAGCTACAATGACTAGTTAGCTACTTTGGCGCACAGTTCGACTGCATACCTAGTGCACAGCTACAATGACTTGTTAGCTACTTTGGCGCACTGTTCACCTGCATACCTAGTGCGCAGCTACATTGACTCGTTAGCTACTTTGGCGCACTATTCACCTGCATACCTAGTTCTCAGCTGCAATGACTCGTTAGTTACTTTGGCACACTGTTCACCTGCATACCTAGTGCGCAGCTGCAATGACTCGTTAGCTACTTTGGCGCACTGTTCACCTGCATACCTAGTGCGCAGATGCAATGACTCGTTAGCTACTTCTGTGCACTGTTCTCCTGCATACCTAGTGCGCAGCTGCAATGGCTCGTTAGCTACTTTGGTGCACTGTTCACCTGCATACCTAGTGCGCAGCTGCAATGACTCGTTAGCTACTTTGGCGCACTGTTCACCTGCATACCTAGTGCACAGCTGCAATAACTCGGTAGCTACTTTGGTACACTGTTCACCTGCATAGCTAGTGTGCAGCTGCAATGACTCCTTAGCTACTTTGGCACACTGTTCAACTGTATAACTAGTGCGCAGCTGCAATGACTCATTAGCTACTTTTGCGCACTGTTCACCTGCATACCTAGTGTGCAGCTCCAATGACTCGTTAGCTAGTTTGGCGCACTATTCACCTGCATACCTAGTTCGCAGCTGCAATGGCTCGCTAGCTACTTTGGCACATTGTTCACCTGCATATCTATTGCGCAGCTACAATGACTTGTTAGCTTCTTTGGTGCACTGTTCACCTGCATACCTAGTGCACTGCTGCAATGACTCGTTAGCTACTTGGGCGCACTGTTCACCTGCTTACATGGTGTGCAGCTACAAAGGCTACTTTGGTGCTCTGTTCACCTGCATACCTAGTGCGCAGCTACAATGACACGTTAGCTACTTTGGCACACTGTTCACCTGCATAACTAGTGCAGAGCTGCAATGACCTGTTAGCTACTATGGCGCACTCTTCACATGCATACCTAGTGCGCAGCTGCAATGACTCGTTAGCTACTTTGGCGCACTGTTCACCTGCTTACCTAGTGCGCAGCTGCAATGACTCGTTAGCTACTTCGGCACACTGTTCACCTGCATAACTAGTGCAGAGCTGCAATGACCTGTTAGCTACACACTGTTCACCTGCATATCTAGTTTGCAGCTGCAATGACTCATTAGCTACTTTGGCGCACTGTTCACCTGCATACCTAGTGCACAGCTGCAATGACTCATTAGTACTTTGGTACACTGTTCACCTGCATAGCTAGTGTGCAGCTGCAATGACTCCTTAGCTACTTTGGCACACTGTTCAACTGTATAACTAGTGCACAGTTGCAATGACTCATTAACTTCTTTGGGCATGGTTCACCTGCATACCTAATGCACAGCTGCAATGACTCGTTAGCTATTTTTGAGCACTGTTCACCTGCATACCTAGTGCGCAGCTGCAATGACTCGTTAGCTACTTTGGCGCACTATTCACCTGCATACCTAGTTTGCAGCTGCAATGGCTCGTTAGCTACTTTGGCGCACTGTTCACCTGCATATCTATTGCGCAGCTACAATGACTTGTTATCTTCTTTGGTGCACTGTTCACCTGCATACCTAGTGCACAGGCTGCAATGACTCGTTAGCTACTTGGGCGCACTGTTCACCTGCTTACATGGTGTGCAGCTACAATGGCTACTTTGGTGCACTGTTCACCTGCATACCTAGTGCGCAGCTACAATGACCCGTTAGCTACTTTGGCACACTGTTCACCTGCATACCTAATGCACAGCTGCAATGACTCATTAGCTACTTTGGCGCACTATTCACCTGCATACCTGGTGCACAGCTGCAATGACTCATTAGCTACATTGGCGCAATGTTCACCTGCATACCTAGTGTGCAGCTGCAATGACTCGTTAGCTACTTTGGCGCACTGTTCACCTGCATACCTAGTGCCAGCAACAATGACTCGTTAGCTACTTTGGCGCACTGTTCACCTGCATACCTAATGCGCAGCTACAATGACTAGTTAGCTACTTTGGCGCACAGTTCGACTGCATACCTAGTGCACAGCTACAATGACTTGTTAGCTACTTTGGCGCACTGTTCACCTGCATACCTAGTGCGCAGCTACATTGACTCGTTAGCTACTTTGGCGCACTATTCACCTGCATACCTAGTTCTCAGCTGCAATGACTCGTTAGTTACTTTGGCACACTGTTCACCTGCATACCTAGTGCGCAGCTGCAATGACTCGTTAGCTACTTTGGCGCACTGTTCACCTGCATACCTAGTGCGCAGATGCAATGACTCGTTAGCTACTTCTGTGCACTGTTCTCCTGCATACCTAGTGCGCAGCTGCAATGGCTCGTTAGCTACTTTGGCGCACTGTTCACCTGCATACCTAGTGCGCAGCTGCAATGACTCGTTAGCTACTTTGGCGCACTGTTCACCTGCATACCTAGTGCACAGCTGCAATAACTCGGTAGCTACTTTGGTACACTGTTCACCTGCATAGCTAGTGTGCAGCTGCAATGACTCCTTAGCTACTTTGGCACACTGTTCAACTGTATAACTAGTGCGCAGCTGCAATGACTCATTAGCTACTTTTGCGCACTGTTCACCTGCATACCTAGTGTGCAGCTCCAATGACTCGTTAGCTAGTTTGGCGCACTATTCACCTGCATACCTAGTTCGCAGCTGCAATGGCTCGCTAGCTACTTTGGCACATTGTTCACCTGCATATCTATTGCGCAGCTACAATGACTTGTTAGCTTCTTTGGTGCACTGTTCACCTGCATACCTAGTGCACTGCTGCAATGACTCGTTAGCTACTTGGGCGCACTGTTCACCTGCTTACATGGTGTGCAGCTACAAAGGCTACTTTGGTGCTCTGTTCACCTGCATACCTAGTGCGCAGCTACAATGACACGTTAGCTACTTTGGCACACTGTTCACCTGCATAACTAGTGCAGAGCTGCAATGACCTGTTAGCTACTATGGCGCACTGTTCACATGCATACCTAGTGCGCAGCTGCAATGACTCGTTAGCTACTTTGGCGCACTGTTCACCTGCTTACCTAGTGCGCAGCTGCAATGACTCGTTAGCTACTTCGGCACACTGTTCACCTGCATAACTAGTGCAGAGCTGCAATGACCTGTTAGCTACTATGGCACACTGTTCACCTGCATATCTAGTTTGCAGCTGCAATGACTCATTAGCTACTTTGGCGCACTGTTCACCTGCATACCTAGTGCACAGCTGCAATGACTCATTAGTACTTTGGTACACTGTTCACCTGCATAGCTAGTGTGCAGCTGCAATGACTCCTTAGCTACTTTGGCACACTGTTCAACTGTATAACTAGTGCACAGTTGCAATGACTCATTAACTTCTTTGGGCATGGTTCACCTGCATACCTAGTGCACAGCTGCAATGACTCGTTAGCTATTTTTGAGCACTGTTCACCTGCATACCTAGTGCGCAGCTGCAATGACTCGTTAGCTACTTTGGCGCACTATTCACCTGCATACCTAGTTTGCAGCTGCAATGGCTCGTTAGCTACTTTGGCGCACTGTTCACCTGCATATCTATTGCGCAGCTACAATGACTTGTTATCTTCTTTGGTGCACTGTTCACCTGCATACCTAGTGCACAGGCTGCAATGACTCGTTAGCTACTTGGGCGCACTGTTCACCTGCTTACATGGTGTGCAGCTACAATGGCTACTTTGGTGCACTGTTCACCTGCATACCTAGTGCGCAGCTACAATGACCCGTTAGCTACTTTGGCACACTGTTCACCTGCATACCTAATGCACAGCTGCAATGACTCGTTAGCTACTTTGGCGCACTATTCACCTGCATACCTGGTGCACAGCTGCAATGACTCATTAGCTACATTGGCGCAATGTTCACCTGCATACCTAGTGTGCAGCTGCAATGACTCGTTAGCTACTTTGGCGCACTGTTCACCTGCATACCTAGTGCCAGCAACAATGACTCGTTAGCTACTTTGGCGCACTGTTCACCTGCAAACCTAATGCGCAGCTACAATGACTAGTTAACTTCTTTGGCGCACTGTTCACCTGCATACCTAGTGCACAGCTACAATGACTTGTTAGCTACTTTGGCGCACTGTTCACCTGCATACCTAGTGCGCAGCTACATTGACTCGTTAGCTACTTTGGCGCACTATTCACCTGCATACCTAGTTCTCAGCTGCAATGACTCGTTAGTTACTTTGGCACACTGTTCACCTGCATACCTAGTGCGCAGCTGCAATGACTCGTTAGCTACTTTGGCGCACTGTTCACCTGCATACCTAGTGCGCAGATGCAATGACTCGTTAGCTACTTCTGTGCACTGTTCTCCTGCATACCTAGTGCGCAGCTGCAATGGCTCGTTAGCTACTTTGGCGCACTGTTCACCTGCATACCTAGTGCGCAGCTGCAATGACTCGTTAGCTACTTTGGCGCACTGTTCACCTGCATACCTAGTGCACAGCTGCAATAACTCGGTAGCTACTTTGGTACACTGTTCACCTGCATAGCTAGTGTGCAGCTGCAATGACTCCTTAGCTACTTTGGCACACTGTTCAACTGTATAACTAGTGCGCAGCTGCAATGACTCATTAGCTACTTTTGCGCACTGTTCACCTGCATACCTAGTGTGCAGCTCCAATGACTCGTTAGCTAGTTTGGCGCACTATTCACCTGCATACCTAGTTCGCAGCTGCAATGGCTCGCTAGCTACTTTGGCACATTGTTCACCTGCATATCTATTGCGCAGCTACAATGACTTGTTAGCTTCTTTGGTGCACTGTTCACCTGCATACCTAGTGCACTGCTGCAATGACTCGTTAGCTACTTGGGCGCACTGTTCACCTGCTTACATGGTGTGCAGCTACAAAGGCTACTTTGGTGCTCTGTTCACCTGCATACCTAGTGCGCAGCTACAATGACACGTTAGCTACTTTGGCACACTGTTCACCTGCATAACTAGTGCAGAGCTGCAATGACCTGTTAGCTACTATGGCGCACTGTTCACATGCATACCTAGTGCGCAGCTGCAATGACTCGTTAGCTACTTTGGCGCACTGTTCACCTGCTTACCTAGTGCGCAGCTGCAATGACTCGTTAGCTACTTCGGCACACTGTTCACCTGCATAACTAGTGCAGAGCTGCAATGACCTGTTAGCTACTATGGCACACTGTTCACCTGCATATCTAGTTTGCAGCTGCAATGACTCATTAGCTACTTTGGCACACTGTTCACCTGCATACCTAGTGCACAGCTGCAATGACTCATTAGTACTTTGGTACACTGTTCACCTGCATAGCTAGTGTGCAGCTGCAATGACTCCTTAGCTACTTTGGCACACTGTTCAACTGTATAACTAGTGCACAGTTGCAATGACTCATTAACTTCTTTGGGCATGGTTCACCTGCATACCTAGTGCACAGCTGCAATGACTCGTTAGCTATTTTTGAGCACTGTTCACCTGCATACCTAGTGCGCAGCTGCAATGACTCGTTAGCTACTTTGGCGCACTATTCACCTGCATACCTAGTTTGCAGCTGCAATGGCTCGTTAGCTACTTTGGCGCACTGTTCACCTGCATATCTATTGCGCAGCTACAATGACTTGTTATCTTCTTTGGTGCACTGTTCACCTGCATACCTAGTGCACAGGCTGCAATGACTCGTTAGCTACTTGGGCGCACTGTTCACCTGCTTACATGGTGTGCAGCTACAATGGCTACTTTGGTGCACTGTTCACCTGCATACCTAGTGCGCAGCTACAATGACCCGTTAGCTACTTTGGCACACTGTTCACCTGCATACCTAATGCACAGCTGCAATGACTCGTTAGCTACTTTGGCGCACTATTCACCTGCATACCTGGTGCACAGCTGCAATGACTCATTAGCTACATTGGCGCAATGTTCACCTGCATACCTAGTGTGCAGCTGCAATGACTCGTTAGCTACTTTGGCGCACTGTTCACCTGCATACCTAGTGCCAGCAACAATGACTCGTTAGCTACTTTGGCGCACTGTTCACCTGCAAACCTAATGCGCAGCTACAATGACTAGTTAGCTACTTTGGCGCACAGTTCGACTGCATACCTAGTGCACAGCTACAATGACTTGTTAGCTACTTTGGCGCACTGTTCACCTGCATACCTAGTGCGCAGCTACATTGACTCGTTAGCTACTTTGGCGCACTATTCACCTGCATACCTAGTTCTCAGCTGCAATGACTCGTTAGTTACTTTGGCACACTGTTCACCTGCATACCTAGTGCGCAGCTGCAATGACTCGTTAGCTACTTTGGCGCACTGTTCACCTGCATACCTAGTGCGCAGATGCAATGACTCGTTAGCTACTTCTGTGCACTGTTCTCCTGCATACCTAGTGCGCAGCTGCAATGGCTCGTTAGCTACTTTGGCGCACTGTTCACCTGCATACCTAGTGCGCAGCTGCAATGACTCGTTAGCTACTTTGGCGCACTGTTCACCTGCATACCTAGTGCACAGCTGCAATAACTCGGTAGCTACTTTGGTACACTGTTCACCTGCATAGCTAGTGTGCAGCTGCAATGACTCATTAGCTACTTTTGCGCACTGTTCACCTGCATACCTAGTGTGCAGCTCCAATGACTCGTTAGCTAGTTTGGCGCACTATTCACCTGCATACCTAGTTCGCAGCTGCAATGGCTCGCTAGCTACTTTGGCACATTGTTCACCTGCATATCTATTGCGCAGCTACAATGACTTGTTAGCTTCTTTGGTGCACTGTTCACCTGCATACCTAGTGCACTGCTGCAATGACTCGTTAGCTATTTGGGCGCACTGTTCACCTGCTTACATGGTGTGCAGCTACAAAGGCTACTTTGGTGCTCTGTTCACCTGCATACCTAGTGCGCAGCTACAATGACACGTTAGCTACTTTGGCACACTGTTCACCTGCATAACTAGTGCAGAGCTGCAATGACCTGTTAGCTACTATGGCGCACTGTTCACATGCATACCTAGTGCGCAGCTGCGATGACTCGTTAGCTACTTTGGCGCACTGTTCACCTGCTTACCTAGTGCGCAGCTGCAATGACTCGTTAGCTACTTCGGCACACTGTTCACCTGCATAACTAGTGCAGAGCTGCAATGACCTGTTAGCTAATATGGCACACTGTTCACCTGCATATCTAGTTTGCAGCTGCAATGACTCATTAGCTACTTTGGCGCACTGTTCACCTGCATACCTAGTGCACAGCTGCAATGACTCATTAGTACTTTGGTACACTGTTCACCTGCATAGCTAGTGTGCAGCTGCAATGACTCCTTAGCTACTTTGGCACACTGTTCAACTGTATAACTAGTGCACAGTTGCAATGACTCATTAACTTCTTTGGGCATGGTTCACCTGCATACCTAGTGCACAGCTGCAATGACTCGTTAGCTATTTTTGAGCACTGTTCACCTGCATACCTAGTGCGCAGCTGCAATGACTCGTTAGCTACTTTGGCGCACTATTCACCTGCATACCTAGTTTGCAGCTGCAATGGCTCGTTAGCTACTTTGGCGCACTGTTCACCTGCATATCTATTGCGCAGCTACAATGACTTGTTATCTTCTTTGGTGCACTGTTCACCTGCATACCTAGTGCACAGGCTGCAATGACTCGTTAGCTACTTGGGCGCACTGTTCACCTGCTTACATGGTGTGCAGCTACAATGGCTACTTTGGTGCACTGTTCACCTGCATACCTAGTGCGCAGCTACAATGACCCGTTAGCTACTTTGGCACACTGTTCACCTGCATACCTAATGCACAGCTGCAATGACTCGTTAGCTACTTTGGGGCACTATTCACCTGCATACCTGGTGCACAGCTGCAATGACTCATTAGCTACATTGGCGCAATGTTCACCTGCATACCTAGTGTGCAGCTGCAATGACTCGTTAGCTACTTTGGCGCACTGTTCACCTGCATACCTAGTGCCAGCAACAATGACTCGTTAGCTACTTTGGCGCACTGTTCACCTGCATACCTAATGCGCAGCTACAATGACTAGTTAGCTACTTTGGCGCACAGTTCGACTGCATACCTAGTGCACAGCTACAATGACTTGTTAGCTACTTTGGCGCACTGTTCACCTGCATACCTAGTGCGCAGCTACATTGACTCGTTAGCTACTTTGGGCACTGTTCACCTGCATAGCTAGTGCGCAGCTACAATGACTCGTTAACTTCTTTGGCGCACTGTTCACCTGCACACCTAGTGCGCAGCTGCAATGACTCATTAGCTACTTTGGTGCACTGTTCACCTGCATACCTAGTGCGCAGCTGCAATGACTTGTTAGCTACTTTGGCGCACTGACACCTGCATACCTAATGCACAACTACAATGACTCGTTAGCTACTTTGAGCACTGTTCACTTCCATAGCTAGTGCGCAGCTACAATGACTCGTTAGCTACTTTGGCGCACTGTTTACCGGCATACCTAGTGCGCAGCTGCAATGACTCATTAGCTACTTTGGTGCACTGTTCACCTGCATACCTAATGCACAGCTACAATGACTCGTTAGTTACTTTGGGTACTGTTCACTTGCATAGCTAGTGCGCAGCTACAATGACTCGTTAGCTACTTTGGCCCACTGTTCACCTGCATACCTAGTGCGCAGCTGCAATGACTCGTTAGCTACTTTGGCGCACTGTTCACCTGCATACCTAGTGCATAGCTGCAATGACTCGCTAGCTACTTTGGCACACTGTTCACCTGCATACCTAGTGTGCAGTTGCAATGACTCATTAGCTACTTTGGCGCACTGTTCACCTGCATACCTAGTGCGCAGCTGCAATGACTCGTTAGCTACTTTGGCGCACTGTTCACCTGCATACCTAGTGTGCAGCTACAATGACTCGTTAGCTACGTTGGGCACTGTTCACATGCATACCTAGTGTGCAGCTACAATGGCTACTTTGGTGCACTATTCACCTGCATACCTAGTGCGCAGCTACAATGACTCTTTAGCTACTTTGGCGCACTGTTCACCTGCATACCTAGTTCTCAGCTGCAATGACTCGTTAGTTACTTTGGCACACTGTTCACCTGCATACCTAGTGCGCAGCTGCAATGACTCGTTAGCTACTTTGGCGCACTGTTCACATGCATACCTAGTGCGCAGCTGCAATGACTCGTTAGCTACTTCTGTGCACTTTTCTCCTGCATACCTAGTGCGCAGCTGCAATGGCTCGTTAGCTACTTTGGCGCACTGTTCACCTGCATACCTAGTGCGCAGCTGCAATGACTCGTTAGTTACTTTGGTACACTGTTCACCTGCATAGCTAGTGTGCAGCTGCAATGACTCCTTAGCTACTTTGGCACACTGTTCACCTGCAAACCTAGTGTACAGCTACAATGACTCATTAGCTACTTTGCCACAAGCTTCGCCTGCACACCTAGTGTGCAGCTACATGACTCATTAACTACTTTGGGCATGGTTCACCTGCATACCTAGTGCGCAGCTGCAATGACTCATTAGCTACTTTGTCGCACTGTTCACCTGCATACCTAGTACGCAGCTGCAAAGACTTGTTAGCTACTTTGGCGCACTGTTAACCTGCATACCTAGTATGCAGCTGCAATGACTCGTTAGCTACTTTGGCGCAATGTTCACCTGCATACCTAGTTCGCAGCAACAATGACTCGTTAGCTACTTTGGGCACTGTTCACTTGCATAGCTAGTGCGCAGCGACAATGACTCGTTAGCTACTTTGGCGCACTGTTCACCTGCATACCTAGTGCGCAGCTGCAATGACTCGTTAGCTACTTTGGTGCACTGTTCACCTGCATACCTAGTGCGCAGCTGCAATGACTCGTTAGCTACTTTGGCGCACAGTTCACCTGCATACCTAGTGCGCAGCTGCAATGACTCGTTAGCTACTTTGGGCACTGTTCACCTGCATAGCTAGTGCGCAGCTACAATGACTCGTTAACTACTTTGTTGCACTGTTCACCTGCATACCTAATGCACAGCTGCAATGACTCGTTAGCTACTTTGGTGCACTGTTCACCTGCATACCTAGTGCGCAGCTGCGATGACTTGTTAGCTACTTTGGTGCACTGTTCACCTGCATACCTAGTGTGCAGCTGCAATGACTCGTTAGCTATTTTGGCGCGCTGTTCACCTGCATACCTAGTGCGCAGCTGCAATGACTTGTTAGCTACTTTGGCACACTTTTCACCTGCATACCTAGTGCACAGCTGCAATGACTCTTTAGCTACATTGGCACACTGTACACTTTTCAGCTGCATACCTAGTGCACAGCTGCAATGACTCTTTAGCTACATTGGCACACTGTTCACCTGCATACCTACTGCCAGCAACAATGACTCGTTAGCTACTTTGGCGCACTGTTCACCTGCATACCTAATGTGCAGCTAAAATGACTAGTTAGCTACTTTGGCGCACAGTTCGACTGCATACCTAGTGCACAGCTACAATGACTTGTTAGCTACTTTGGCGCACTGTTCACCTGCATACCTAGTGCGCAGCTACATTGACTCGTTAGCTACTTTGGCGCACAGTTTTACTGCATACCTAGTGCACAGCTACAATGACTTGTTAGCTACTTTGGCGCACTGTTCACCTGCATACCTAGTGCGCAGCTACATTGACTCGTTAGCTACTTTGGGCACTGTTCACCTGCATAGCTAGTGCGCAGCTACAATGACTCGTTAACGTCTTTGGCGCAATGTTCACCTGCATACCTAGTGCCCAGCTGCAATGGCTCGTTAGCTACTTTGGCGCACTGTTCACCTGCGTACCTAGTGCGCAGCTGCAATGACTCGTTAGCTAGTTTGGCGCACTGTTCACCTGCATACCTAGTGCACAGCTGCAATGACTCGTTAGCTACTTGGGCGCACTGTTCACCTGCTTACATGGTGTGCAGCTACAAAGGCTACTTTGGTGCACTGTTCACCTGCATACCTAGTGCGCAGGTACAATGACTCGTTAGCTACTTTGGCACACTGTTCACCTGCATACCTAATGCGCAGCTGCAATGACTCGTTAGCTACTTTGGCGCACTATTCACCTGCATACCTGGTGCGCAGCCGCAATGACTCACTAGCTACTTCGGCGCACTGTTCACCTGCATACCTAGTGCGCAGCTGCAATGACTCGTTAGCCACTTTGGCGCACTGTTCACATGCATACCTAGTGCGCAGCTGCAATGACTCGTTAGCTACTTTGACGCACTGTTCACCTGAATACCTAGTGCGCAGCTGCAATGAATCATTAGCTACTTTGGCGCACTGTTCACCTGCATAACTAGTGCAGAGCTGCAATGACTTGTTAGCTACTATGGCGCACTGTTCACATACATACCTAGTGCGCCGCTGCAATGACTCGTTAGCTACTTTGGCACACTATTCACCCTCATACCTAGTGCGCAGCTGCAATGACTCGTTAGCCACTTTGGCGCACTGTTCACATGCATACCTAGTGCGCAGCTGCAATGACTCGTTACCTACTTTGGCGCACTGTTCACCCTCATACCTAGTGCGTAGCTGCAATGACTCATTAGCTACTTTGGCGCACTGTTCACCTGCATACCTAGTGTGCAGCTGCAATGACTCGTTAGCTACTTTGGCGCACTGTTCACCTGCATACCTAGTACGCAGCTACAATGACTCGTTAGCTACTTTGGCGCACTGTCCCACCTGCATACCTAGTGCGCAGCTGCAATGACTCGTTAGCTACTTTGGTGCACTGTTCACCTGCATAACTAATGCGCAGCTGCAATGACTCGTTAGCTACTTTGGCGCACTGTTCACCTGCATACCTAGTGCGCAGCTACAATGACTCGTTAGCTACTTTGGGCACTGTTCACCTGCATAGCTAGTGTGCAGCTACAATGACTCGTTAACTTCTTTGGCGCACTGTTCACCTGCATACCTAGTGCGCAGCTGCAATGACTCATTAGCTACTTTGGTGCACTGTTCACCTGCATACCTAATGCACAGCTACAATGACTCGTTAGTTACTTTGGGTACTGTTCACTTGCATAGCTAGTGCGCAGCTACAATGACTCGTTAGCTACTTTGGCCCACTGTTCACCTGCATACCTACTGCCAGCAACAATGACTCGTTAGCTACTTTGGCGCACTGTTCACCTGCATACCTAATGCGCAGCTAAAATGACTAGTTAGCTACTTTGGCGCACAGTTCGACTGCATACCTAGTGCACAGCTACAATGACTTGTTAGCTACTTTGGCGCACTGTTCACCTGCATACCTAGTGCGCAGCTACATTGACTCGTTAGCTACTTTGGCGCACAGTTTTACTGCATACCTAGTGCACAGCTACAATGACTTGTTAGCTACTTTGGCGCACTGTTCACCTGCATACCTAGTGCGCAGCTACATTGACTCGTTAGCTACTTTGGGCACTGTTCACCTGCATAGCTAGTGCGCAGCTACAATGACTCGTTAACGTCTTTGGCGCACTGTTCACCTGCATACCTAGTGCCCAGCTGCAATGACTCATTAGCTACTTTGGTGCACTGTTCACCTGCATACCTAATGCACAGCTACAATGACTCGTTAGTTACTTTGGGTACTGTTCACTTGCATAGCTAGTGCGCAGCTACAATGACTCGTTAGCTACTTTGGCCCACTGTTCACCTGCATACCTAGTGCGCAGCTGCAATGACTCGTTAGCTACTTTGGCCCACTGTTCACCTGCATACCTAGTGCACAGCTGCAATGACTCTCTAGCTACTTTGGCACACTGTTCAACTGCATACCTAGTGTGCAGTTGCAATGACTCATTAGCTACTTTGGTGCACTGTTCACCTGCATACCTAGTGCGCAGCTGCAATGACTCGTTAGCTACTTTGGCGCACTGTTCACCTACATACCTAGTGCGCAGTTGCAATGACTTATTAGCTACATTGGCGCAATGTTCACCTGCATACCTAGTGCCAGCAACAATGACTCGTTAGCTACTTTGGCGCACTGTTCACCTGCATACCTAATGCGCAGCTACAATGACTAGTTAGCTACTTTGGCGCACAGTTCGACTGCATACCTAGTGCACAGCTACAATGACTTGTTAGCTACTTTGGCGCACTGTTCACCTGCATACCTAGTGCGCAGCTACATTGACTCGTTAGCTACTTTGGGCACTGTTCACCTGCATAGCTAGTGCACAGCTACAATGACTCGTTAACTTCTTTGGCGCACTGTTCACCTGCACACCTAGTGCGCAGCTGCAATGACTCATTAGCTACTTTAGTGCACTGTTCACCTGCATACCTAGTGCGCAGCTGCAATGACTCGTTAGCTACTTTGGCGCACTGTTCACCTACATACCTAGTGCGCAGTTGCAATGACTCATTAGCTACATTGGCGCAATGTTCACCTGCATACCTAGTGCCAGCAACAATGACTCGTTAGCTACTTTGGCGCACTGTTCACCTGCATACCTAATGCGCAGCTACAATGACTAGTTAGCTACTTTGGCGAACAGTTCGACTGCATACCGAGTGCACAGCTACAATGACTTGTTAGCTACTTTGGCGCACTGTTCACCTGCATACCTAGTGCGCAGCTACAATGACTCGTTAACTTCTTTGGCGCACTGTTCACCTGCACACCTAATGCACAGCTACAATGACTCGTTAGCTACTTGGAGCACTGTTCACTTCCATAGCTAGTGCGCAGCTACAATGACTCGTTAGCTACTTTGGGTACTGTTCACTTGCATAGCTAGTGCGCAGCTACAATGACTCGTTAGCTACTTTGGCGCACTGTTCACCTGCATACCTAGTGCGCAGCTGCAATGACTCGTTAGCTACTTTGGCGCACTGTTCACCTGCATACCTAGTGCACAGCTGCAATGACTCGCTAGCTACTTTGGCACACTGTTCACCTGCATACCTAGTGTGCAGTTGCAATGACTCATTAGCTACTTTGGCACACTGTTCACCTGCATACCTAGTGCGCAGCTGCAATGACTCGTTAGTAACTTGGCGCACTGTTCACCTACATACCTAGTGCGCAGTTGCAATGACGCATTAGCTACATTGGCGCAATGTTCACCTGCATACCTAGTGCCAGCAACAATGACTCGTTAGCTACTTTGGCGCACTGTTCACCTGCATACCTAATGCGCAGCTAAAATGACTAGTTAGCTACTTTGGCGCACAGTTCGAATGCATACCTAGTGCACAGCTACAATGACTTGTTAGCTACTTTGGCGCACTGTTCACCTGCATACCTAGTGCGCAGCTACATTGACTCATTAGCTACTTTGGCGCACAGTTTTACTGCATACCTAGTGCACAGCTACAATGACTTGTTAGCTACTTTGGCGCACTGTTCACCTGCATACCTAGTGTGCAGCTACATTGACTCGTTAGCTACTTTGGGCACTGTTCACCTGCATAGCTAGTGTACAGCTACAATGACTCGTTAACTTCTTTGGCGCACTGTTCACCTTTATACCTAGTGCGCAGCTGCAATGACTCATTAGCTACTTTGGTGCACTGTTCACCTGCATACCTAATGCACAGCTACAATGACTCGTTAGTTACTTTGGGTACTGTTCACTTGCATAGCTAGTGCGCAGCTACAATGACTCGTTAGCTACTTTGGCCCACTGTTCACCTGCATACCTAGTGCGCAGCTGCAATGACTCGTTAGCTACTTTGGCGCACTGTTCACCTGCATACCTAGTGCATAGCTGCAATGACTCGCTAGCTACTTTGGCACACTGTTCACCTGCATACCTAGTGTGCAGTTGCAATGACTCATTAGCTACTTTGGCGCACTGTTCACCTGCATACCTAGTGCGCAGCTGCAATGACTCGTTAGCTACTTTGGCGCACTGTTCACCTGCATACCTAGTGTGCAGCTACAATGACTCGTTAGCTACGTTGGGCACTGTTCACATGCATACCTAGTGTGCAGCTACAATGGCTACTTTGGCGCACTGTTCACCTGCATACCTAGTGCATAGCTGCAATGACTCGCTAGCTACTTTGGCACACTGTTCACCTGCATACCTAGTGTGCAGTTGCAATGACTCATTAGCTACTTTGGCGCACTGTTCACCTGCATAACTAATGCGCAGCTGCAATGACTCGTTAGCTACTTTGGCGCACTGTTCACCTGTATACCTAGTGCGCAGCTACAATGACTCGTTAGCTACTTTGGGCACTGTTCACCTGCATAGCTAGTGTGCAGCTACAATGACTCGTTAACTTCTTTGGCGCACTGTTCACCTGCATACCTAGTGCGCAGCTGCAATGACTCATTAGCTACTTTGGTGCACTGTTCACCTGCATACCTAATGCACAGCTACAATGACTCGTTAGTTACTTTGGGTACTGTTCACTTGCATAGCTAGTGCGCAGCTACAATGACTCGTTAGCTACTTTGGCCCACTGTTCACCTGCATACCTACTGCCAGCAACAATGACTCGTTAGCTACTTTGGCGCACTGTTCACCTGCATACCTAATGCGCAGCTAAAATGACTAGTTAGCTACTTTGGCGCACAGTTCGACTGCATACCTAGTGCACAGCTACAATGACTTGTTAGCTACTTTGGCGCACTGTTCACCTGCATACCTAGTGCGCAGCTACATTGACTCGTTAGCTACTTTGGCGCACAGTTTTACTGCATACCTAGTGCACAGCTACAATGACTTGTTAGCTACTTTGGCGCACTGTTCACCTGCATACCTAGTGCGCAGCTACATTGACTCGTTAGCTACTTTGGGCACTGTTCACCTGCATAGCTAGTGCGCAGCTACAATGACTCGTTAACGTCTTTGGCGCACTGTTCACCTGCATACCTAGTGCCCAGCTGCAATGACTCATTAGCTACTTTGGTGCACTGTTCACCTGCATACCTAATGCACAGCTACAATGACTCGTTAGTTACTTTGGGTACTGTTCACTTGCATAGCTAGTGCGCAGCTACAATGACTCGTTAGCTACTTTGGCCCACTGTTCACCTGCATACCTAGTGCGCAGCTGCAATGACTCGTTAGCTACTTTGGCCCACTGTTCACCTGCATACCTAGTGCACAGCTGCAATGACTCTCTAGCTACTTTGGCACACTGTTCAACTGCACACCTAGTGTGCAGTTGCAATGACTCATTAGCTACTTTGGTGCACTGTTCACCTGCATACCTAGTGCGCAGCTGCAATGACTCGTTAGCTACTTT
The DNA here is from genome assembly GCF_040938575.1 of Ambystoma mexicanum. Classification (NCBI taxonomy): domain Eukaryota; kingdom Metazoa; phylum Chordata; class Amphibia; order Caudata; family Ambystomatidae; genus Ambystoma; species Ambystoma mexicanum. The sequence continues at coordinate 25,827,156 of NC_090932.1, read as the reverse complement.
GGCGCACTGTTCACCTACATACCTAGTGCGCAGTTGCAATGACTTATTAGCTACATTGGCGCAATGTTCACCTGCATACCTAGTGCCAGCAACAATGACTCGTTAGCTACTTTGGCGCACTGTTCACCTGCATACCTAATGCGCAGCTACAATGACTAGTTAGCTACTTTGGCGCACAGTTCGACTGCATACCTAGTGCACAGCTACAATGACTTGTTAGCTACTTTGGCGCACTGTTCACCTGCATACCTAGTGCGCAGCTACATTGACTCGTTAGCTACTTTGGGCACTGTTCACCTGCATAGCTAGTGCACAGCTACAATGACTCGTTAACTTCTTTGGCGCACTGTTCACCTGCACACCTAGTGCGCAGCTGCAATGACTCATTAGCTACTTTAGTGCACTGTTCACCTGCATACCTAGTGCGCAGCTGCAATGACTCGTTAGCTACTTTGGCGCACTGTTCACCTACATACCTAGTGCGCAGTTGCAATGACTCATTAGCTACATTGGCGCAATGTTCACCTGCATACCTAGTGCCAGCAACAATGACTCGTTAGCTACTTTGGCGCACTGTTCACCTGCATACCTAATGCGCAGCTACAATGACTAGTTAGCTACTTTGGCGAACAGTTCGACTGCATACCGAGTGCACAGCTACAATGACTTGTTAGCTACTTTGGCGCACTGTTCACCTGCATACCTAGTGCGCAGCTACAATGACTCGTTAACTTCTTTGGCGCACTGTTCACCTGCACACCTAATGCACAGCTACAATGACTCGTTAGCTACTTGGAGCACTGTTCACTTCCATAGCTAGTGCGCAGCTACAATGACTCGTTAGCTACTTTGGGTACTGTTCACTTGCATAGCTAGTGCGCAGCTACAATGACTCGTTAGCTACTTTGGCGCACTGTTCACCTGCATACCTAGTGCGCGGCTGCAATGACTCGTTAGCTACTTTGGCGCACTGTTCACCTGCATACCTAGTGCACAGCTGCAATGACTCGCTAGCTACTTTGGCACACTGTTCACCTGCATACCTAGTGTGCAGTTGCAATGACTCATTAGCTACTTTGGCACACTGTTCACCTGCATACCTAGTGCGCAGCTGCAATGACTCGTTAGTAACTTGGCGCACTGTTCACCTACATACCTAGTGCGCAGTTGCAATGACGCATTAGCTACATTGGCGCAATGTTCACCTGCATACCTAGTGCCAGCAACAATGACTCGTTAGCTACTTTGGCGCACTGTTCACCTGCATACCTAATGCGCAGCTAAAATGACTAGTTAGCTACTTTGGCGCACAGTTCGACTGCATACCTAGTGCACAGCTACAATGACTTGTTAGCTACTTTGGCGCACTGTTCACCTGCATACCTAGTGCGCAGCTACATTGACTCATTAGCTACTTTGGCGCACAGTTTTACTGCATACCTAGTGCACAGCTACAATGACTTGTTAGCTACTTTGGCGCACTGTTCACCTGCATACCTAGTGCGCAGCTACATTGACTCGTTAGCTACTTTGGGCACTGTTCACCTGCATAGCTAGTGTACAGCTACAATGACTCGTTAACTTCTTTGGCGCACTGTTCACCTTTATACCTAGTGCGCAGCTGCAATGACTCATTAGCTACTTTGGTGCACTGTTCACCTGCATACCTAATGCACAGCTACAATGACTCGTTAGTTACTTTGGGTACTGTTCACTTGCATAGCTAGTGCGCAGCTACAATGACTCGTTAGCTACTTTGGCCCACTGTTCACCTGCATACCTAGTGTGCAGCTGCAATGACTCGTTAGCTACTTTGGCGCACTGTTCACCTGCATACCTAGTGCATAGCTGCAATGACTCGCTAGCTACTTTGGCACACTGTTCACCTGCATACCTAGTGTGCAGTTGCAATGACTCATTAGCTACTTTGGCGCACTGTTCACCTGCATACCTAGTGCGCAGCTGCAATGACTCGTTAGCTACTTTGGCGCACTGTTCACCTGCATACCTAGTGTGCAGCTACAATGACTCGTTAGCTACGTTGGGCACTGTTCACATGCATACCTAGTGTGCAGCTACAATGGCTACTTTGGTGCACTATTCACCTGCATACCTAGTGCGCAGCTACAATGACTCTTTAGCTACTTTGGCGCACTGTTCACCTGCATACCTAGTTCTCAGCTGCAATGACCCGTTAGTTACTTTGGCACACTGTTCACCTGCATACCTAGTGCGCAGCTGCAATGACTCGTTAGCTACTTCTGTGCACTTTTCTCCTGCATACCTAGTGCGCAGCTGCAATGGCTCGTTAGCTACTTTGGCGCACTGTTCACCTGCATACCTAGTGCGCAGCTGCAATGACTCGTTAGTTACTTTGGTACACTGTTCACCTGCATAGCTAGTGTGCAGCTGCAATGACTCCTTAGCTACTTTGGCACACTGTTCACCTGCAAACCTAGTGTACAGCTACAATGACTCATTAGCTACTTTGCCACAAGCTTCGCCTGCACACCTAGTGTGCAGCTACATGACTCATTAACTACTTTGGGCATGGTTCACCTGCATACCTAGTGCGCAGCTGCAATGACTCATTAGCTACTTTGTCGCACTGTTCACCTGCATACCTAGTACGCAGCTGCAAAGACTTGTTAGCTACTTTGGCGCACTGTTAACCTGCATACCTAGTATGCAGCTGCAATGACTCGTTAGCTACTTTGGCGCAATGTTCACCTGCATACCTAGTTCGCAGCAACAATGACTCGTTAGCTACTTTGGGCACTGTTCACTTGCATAGCTAGTGCGCAGCGACAATGACTCGTTAGCTACTTTGGCGCACTGTTCACCTGCATACCTAGTGCGCAGCTGCAATGACTCGTTAGCTACTTTGGTGCACTGTTCACCTGCATACCTAGTGCGCAGCTGCAATGACTCGTTAGCTACTTTGGCGCACAGTTCACCTGCATACCTAGTGCGCAGCTGCAATGACTCGTTAGCTACTTTGGGCACTGTTCACCTGCATAGCTAGTGCGCAGCTACAATGACTCGTTAACTACTTTGTTGCACTGTTCACCTGCATACCTAATGCACAGCTGCAATGACTCGTTAGCTACTTTGGTGCACTGTTCACCTGCATACCTAGTGCGCAGCTGCGATGACTTGTTAGCTACTTTGGTGCACTGTTCACCTGCATACCTAGTGTGCAGCTGCAATGACTCGTTAGCTATTTTGGCGCACTGTTCACCTGCATACCTAGTGCGCAGCTGCAATGACTTGTTAGCTACTTTGGCACACTTTTCACCTGCATACCTAGTGCACAGCTGCAATGACTCTTTAGCTACATTGGCACACTGTACACTTTTCAGCTGCATACCTAGTGCACAGCTGCAATGACTCTTTAGCTACATTGGCACACTGTTCACCTGCATACCTAGTGCGCAGCTGCAATGACTCATTAGCTACACTGGCACACTGTTCACCTGCATACCTAATGCACAGCTACAATGACTCGTTAGCTACTTTGGCGCACTGATCACCTGCATACCTAATGCACAGCTACAATGACTCGTTAGCTACTTTGGGGCACTGTTCACCTGCATACCTAATGCACAGCTACAATGACTCGTTAGCTACTTTGAGCACTGTTCACTTGCATAGCTAGTGCGCAGCTACAATGACTCGTTAGCTACTTTGGCCCACTGTTCACCTGCATACCTAGTGCGCAGCTGCAATGACTTGTTAGCTACTTTGGCGCACTGTTCACCTGCATACCTAGTGCGCAGCTACAATGACTCGCTAGCTACTTGGGCACACTGTTCACCTGCATACCTAGTGTGCAGTTGCAATGACTCATTAGCTACTTTGGCGCACTGTTCACCTGAATACCTAGTGCGCAGCTGCAATGACTTGTTAGCTACTTTGGCGCACTGTTCACCTGCATACCTAGTGCGCAGCTACAATGACTCGCTAGCTACTTGGGCACACTGTTCACCTGCATACCTAGTGTGCAGTTGCAATGACTCATTAGCTACTTTGGCCCACTGTTCACCTGCATACCTAGTGCGCAGCTGCAATGACTTGTTAGCTACTTTGGCGCACTGTTCACCTGCATACCTAGTGCGCAGCTACAATGACTCGCTAGCTACTTGGGCACACTGTTCACCTGCATACCTAGTGTGCAGTTGCAATGACTCATTAGATACTTTGGCGCACTGTTCACCTGCATACCTAGTGCGCAGCTGCAATGACTTGTTAGCTACTTTGGCGCACTGTTCACCTGCATACCTAGTGCGCAGTTGCAATGACTCATTAGCTACATTGGCGCAATGTTCACCTGCATACCTAGTGCCAGCAACAATGACTCGTTAGCTACTTTGGCGCACTGTTCACCTGCATACCTAATGTGCAGCTACAATGACTAGTTAGCTACTTTGGCGCACAGTTTTACTGCATACCTAGTGCACAGCTACAATGACTTGTTAGCTACTTTGGCGCACTGTTCACCTCCATACCTAGTGCGCAACTACATTGACTCGTTAGCTACTTTGGGCACTGTTCACCTGCATAGCTAGTGCGCAGCTACAATGACTCGTTAACTTCTTTGGCGCACTGTTCACCAGCATACCTAGGGCGCAGGTGCAATGACTCATTAGCTACTTTGGTGCACTGTTCACCTGCATACCTAATGCACAGCTACAATGACTCGTTAGCTACTTTGGGTACTGTTCACTTGCATAGCTAGTGCGCAGCTACAATGACTCGTTAGCTACTTTGGCGCACTGTTCACCTGCATACCTAGTGCGCAGCTGCAATGACTTGTTAGCTACTTTGGCACACTTTTCACCTGCATACCTAGTGCACAGCTGCAATGACTCTTTAGCTACATTGGCACACTGTACACTTTTCAGCTGCATACCTAGTGCACAGCTGCAATGACTCTTTAGCTACATTGGCACACTGTTCACCTGCATACCTAGTGCGCAGCTGCAATGACTCATTAGCTACACTGGCACACTGTTCACCTGCATACCTAATGCACAGCTACAATGACTCGTTAGCTACTTTGGCGCACTGTTCACCTGCATACCTAATGCACAGCTACAATGACTCGTTAGCTACTTTGGCGCACTGTTCACCTGCATACCTAATGCACAGCTACAATGACTCGTTAGCTACTTTGAGCACTGTTCACTTGCATAGCTAGTGCGCAGCTACAATGACTCGTTAGCTACTTTGGCCCACTGTTCACCTGCATACCTAGTGCGCAGCTGCAATGACTTGTTAGCTACTTTGGCGCACTGTTCACCTGCATACCTAGTGCGCAGCTACAATGACTCGCTAGCTACTTGGGCACACTGTTCACCTGCATACCTAGTGTGCAGTTGCAATGACTCATTAGCTACTTTGGCGCACTGTTCACCTGCATACCTAGTGCGCAGCTGCAATGACTCGTTAGCTACTTTGGTACACTGTTCACCTGCATAGCTAGTGTGCAGCTGCAATGACTCCTTAGCTACTTTGGCACACTGTTCACCTGCAAACCTAGTGTACAGCTACAATGACTCATTAGCTACTTTGCCACAAGCTTCGCCTGCACACCTAGTGTGCAGCTACATGACTCATTAACTACTTTGGGCATGGTTCACCTGCATACCTAGTACGCAGCTGCAAAGACTTGTTAGCTACTTTGGCGCACTGTTAACCTGCATACCTAGTATGCAGCTGCAATGACTCGTTAGCTACTTTGGCGCAATGTTCACCTGCATACCTAGTTCGCAGCAACAATGACTCGTTAGCTACTTTGGGCACTGTTCACTTGCATAGCTAGTGCGCAGCGACAATGACTCGTTAGCTACTTTGGCGCACTGTTCACCTGCATACCTAGTGCGCAGCTGCAATGACTCGTTAGCTACTTTGGTGCACTGTTCACCTGCATACCTAGTGCGCAGCTGCAATGACTCGTTAGCTACTTTGGCGCACAGTTCACCTGCATACCTAGTGCGCAGCTGCAATGACTCGTTAGCTACTTTGGGCACTGTTCACCTGCATAGCTAGTGCGCAGCTACAATGACTCGTTAACTACTTTGTTGCACTGTTCACCTGCATACCTAATGCACAGCTGCAATGACTCGTTAGCTACTTTGGTGCACTGTTCACCTGCATACCTAGTGCGCAGCTGCGATGACTTGTTAGCTACTTTGGCGCACTGTTCACCTGCATACCTAGTGTGCAGCTGCAATGACTCGTTAGCTATTTTGGCGCACTGTTCACCTGCATACCTAGTGCGCAGCTGCAATGACTTGTTAGCTACTTTGGCACACTTTTCACCTGCATACCTAGTGCACAGCTGCAATGACTCTTTAGCTACATTGGCACACTGTACACTTTTCAGCTGCATACCTAGTGCACAGCTGCAATGACTCTTTAGCTACATTGGCACACTGTTCACCTGCATACCTAGTGCGCAGCTGCAATGACTCATTAGCTACACTGGCACACTGTTCACCTGCATACCTAATGCACAGCTACAATGACTCGTTAGCTACTTTGGCGCACTGTTCACCTGCATACCTAATGCACAGCTACAATGACTCGTTAGCTACTTTGGCGCACTGTTCACCTGCATACCTAATGCACAGCTACAATGACTCGTTAGCTACTTTGAGCACTGTTCACTTGCATAGCTAGTGCGCAGCTACAATGACTCGTTAGCTACTTTGGCCCACTGTTCACCTGCATACCTAGTGCGCAGCTGCAATGACATGTTAGCTACTTTGGCGCACTGTTCACCTGCATACCTAGTGCGCAGCTACAATGACTCGCTAGCTACTTGGGCACACTGTTCACCTGCATACCTAGTGTGCAGTTGCAATGACTCATTAGCTACTTTGGCGCACTGTTCACCTGCATACCTAGTGCGCAGCTGCAATGACTTGTTAGCTACTTTGGCGCACTGTTCACCTGCATACCTAGTGCGCAGCTACAATGACTCGCTAGCTACTTGGGCACACTGTTCACCTGCATACCTAGTGTGCAGTTGCAATGACTCATTAGCTACTTTGGCCCACTGTTCACCTGCATACCTAGTGCGCAGCTGCAATGACTTGTTAGCTACTTTGGCGCACTGTTCACCTGCATACCTAGTGCGCAGCTACAATGACTCGCTAGCTACTTGGGCACACTGTTCACCTGCATACCTAGTGTGCAGTTGCAATGACTCATTAGCTACTTTGGCGCACTGTTCACCTGCATACCTAGTGCGCAGCTGCAATGACTTGTTAGCTACTTTGGCGCACTGTTCACCTGCATACCTAGTGCGCAGTTGCAATGACTCATTAGCTACATTGGCGCAATGTTCACCTGCATACCTAGTGCCAGCAACAATGACTCGTTAGCTACTTTGGCGCACTGTTCACCTGCATACCTAATGTGCAGCTACAATGACTAGTTAGCTACTTTGGCGCACAGTTTTACTGCATACCTAGTGCACAGCTACAATGACTTGTTAGCTACTTTGGCGCACTGTTCACCTCCATACCTAGTGCGCAACTACATTGACTCGTTAGCTACTTTGGGCACTGTTCACCTGCATAGCTAGTGCGCAGCTACAATGACTCGTTAACTTCTTTGGCGCACTGTTCACCAGCATACCTAGTGCGCAGGTGCAATGACTCATTAGCTACTTTGGTGCACTGTTCACCTGCATACCTAATGCACAGCTACAATGACTCGTTAGCTACTTTGGGTACTGTTCACTTGCATAGCTAGTGCGCAGCTACAATGACTCGTTAGCTACTTTGGCGCACTGTTCACCTGCATACCTAGTGCGCAGCTGCAATGACTTGTTAGCTACTTTGGGCACTGTTCACTTCCATAGCTAGTGCACAGCTACAATGACTCGGTAGCTACTTTGGCGCACTGTTCACCTGCATACCTAGTGTGCAGCTGCAATGACTCGTTAGCTATTTTGGCGCACTGTTCACCTGCATACCTAGTGAGCAGCTGCAATGACTTGTTAGCTACTTTGGCACACTTTTCACCTGCATACCTAGTGCACAGCTGCAATGACTCTTTAGCTACATTGGCACACTGTACACTTTTCAGCTGCATACCTAGTGCACAGCTGCAATGACTCTTTAGCTACATTGGCACACTGTTCACCTGCATACCTAGTGCGCAGCTGCAATGACTCATTAGCTACACTGGCACACTGTTCACCTGCATACCTAATGCACAGCTACAATGACTCGTTAGCTACTTTGGCGCACTGTTCACCTGCATACCTAATGCACAGCTACAATGACTCGTTAGCTACTTTGGCGCACTGTTCACCTGCATACCTAATGCACAGCTACAATGACTCGTTAGCTACTTTGAGCACTGTTCACTTGCATAGCTAGTGCGCAGCTACAATGACTCGTTAGCTACTTTGGCCCACTGTTCACCTGCATACCTAGTGCGCAGCTGCAATGACTTGTTAGCTACTTTGGCGCACTGTTCACCTGCATACCTAGTGCGCAGCTACAATGACTCGCTAGCTACTTGGGGACACTGTTCACCTGCATACCTAGTGTGCAGTTGCAATGACTCATTAGCTACTTTGGCGCACTGTTCACCTGCATACCTAGTGCGCAGTTGCAATGACTCATTAGCTACATTGGCGCAATGTTCACCTGCATACCTAGTGCCAGCAACAATGACTCGTTAGCTACTTTGGCGCACTGTTCACCTGCATACCTAATGCGCAGCTACAATGACTAGTTAGCTACTTTGGCGCACAGTTTTACTGCATACCTAGTGCACAGCTACAATGACTTGTTAGCTACTTTGGCGCACTGTTCACCTCCATACCTAGTGCGCAACTACATTGACTCGTTAGCTACTTTGGGCACTGTTCACCTGCATAGCTAGTGCGCAGCTACAATGACTCGTTAACTTCTTTGGCGCACTGTTCACCAGCATACCTAGTGCGCAGGTGCAATGACTCATTAGCTACTTTGGTGCACTGTTCACCTGCATACCTAATGCACAGCTACAATGACTCGTTAGCTACTTTGGGTACTGTTCACTTGCATAGCTAGTGCGCAGCTACAATGACTCGTTAGCTACTTTGGCCCACTGTTCACCTGCATACCTAGTGCGCAGCTGCAATGACTCGTTAGCTACTTTGGCGCACTGTTCACCTGCATACCTAGTGCACAGCTACAATGACTCGTTAACTACTTTGTTGCACTGTTCACCTGCATACCTAATGCACAGCTGCAATGACTCGTTAGCTACTTTGGTGCACTGTTCACCTGCATACCTAGTGCGCAGCTGCAATGACTTGTTTGCTACTTTGGCGCACTGTTCACCTGCATACCTAGTGTGCAGCTGCAATGACTCGTTAGCTATTTTGGCGCACTGTTCACCTGCATACCTAGTGCGCAGCTGCAATGACTTGTTAGCTACTTTGGCACACTTTTCACCTGCATACCTAGTGCACAGCTGCAATGACTCTTTAGCTACATTGGCACACTGTACACTTTTCAGCTGCATACCTAGTGCACAGCTGCAATGACTCTTTAGCTACATTGGCACACTGTTCACCTGCATACCTAGTGCGCAGCTGCAATGACTCATTAGCTACACTGGCACACTGTTCACCTGCATACCTAATGCACAGCTACAATGACTCGTTAGCTACTTTGACGCACTGTTCACCTGCATACCTAATGCACAGCTACAATGACTCGCTAGCTCCTTTGGCGCACTGTTCACCTGCATACCTAATGCACAGCTACAATGACTCGTTAGCTACTTTGGGCACTGTTCACTTGCATAGCTAGTGCGCAGCTACAATGACTCGTTAGCTACTTTGGCCCACTGTTCACCTGCATACCTAGTGCGCAGCTGCAATGACTCGTTAGCTACTTTGGCGCACTGTTCACCTGCATACCTAGTGCGCAGCTACAATGACTCGCTAGCTACTTGGGCACACTGTTCACCTGCATACCTAGTGTGCAGTTGCAATGACTCATTAGCTACTTTGGCACACTGTTCACCTGCATACCTAGTGCGCAGCTGCAATGACTTGTTAGCTACTTTGTCGCACTGTTCACCTGCATACCTAGTGCGCAGTTGCAATGACTCATTAGCTACATTGGCGCAATGTTCACCTGCATACCTAGTGCCAGCAACAATGACCCGTTAGCTACTTTGGCGCACTGTTCACCTGCATACCTAATGCACAGCTACAATGACTAGTTAGCTACTTTGGCGCACAGTTTTACTGCATACCTAGTGCACAGCTACAATGACTTGTTAGCTACTTTGGCGCACTGTTCACCTGCATACCTAGTGCGCAACTACATTGACTCGTTAGCTACTTTGGGCACTGTTCACCTGCATAGCTAGTGCGCAGCTACAATGACTCGTTAACTTCTTTGGCGCACTGTTCACCTGCATACCTAGTGCGCAGGTGCAATGACTCATTAGCTACTTTGGTGCACTGTTCACCTGCATACCTAATGCACAGCTACAATGACTCGTAAGCTACTTTGGGTACTGTTCACTTGCATAGCTAGTGCGCAGCTACAATGACTCGTTAGCTACTTTGGACCACTGTTCACCTGCATACCTAGTGCGCAGCTGCAATGACTCGTTAGCTACTTTGGCGCACTGTTCACCTGCATACCTAGTGCACAGCTGCAATGACTCGCTAGCTACTTTGGCACACTGTTCACCTGCATACCTAGTGTGCATTTGCAATGACTCATTAGCTACTTTGGCGCACTGTTCACCTGCATACCTAGTGCGCAGCTGCAATGACTCGTTAGCTACTTTGGAGCACTGTTCACCTACATACCTAGTGCGCAGTTGCAATGACGCATTAGCTACATTGGCGCAATGTTCACCTGCATACCTAGTGCCAGCAACAATGACTCGTTAGCTACTTTGGCGCACTGTTCACCTGCATACCTAATGCGCAGCTAAAATGATTAGTTAGCTACTTTGGGGCACAGTTCGACTGCATACCTAGTGCACAGCTACAATGATTTGTTAGCTACTTTGGCGCACTGTTCACCTGCATACCTAGTGCGCAGCTACATTGACTCGTTAGCTACTTTGGCGCACAGTTTTACTGCATACCTAGTGCACAGCTACAATGACTTGTTAGCTACTTTGGCGCACTGTTCACCTGCATACCTATTGCGCAGCTACATTGACTCGTTAGCTACTTTGGGCACTGTTCACCTGCATAGCTAGTGCGCAGCTACAATGACTCGTTAACTTCTTTGGCGCACTGTTCACCTGCATACCTAGTGCGCAGCGGCAATGACTCATTAGCTACTTTGTTGCACTGTTCACCTGCATACCTAATGCACAGCTACAATGACTCGTTAGTTACTTTGGGTACTGTTCACGTGCATAGCTAGTGCGCAGCTACAATGACTCGTTAGCTACTTTGGCCCACTGTTCACCTGCATACCTAGTGCGCAGCTGCAATGACTCGTTAGCTACTTTGGCGCACTGTTCACCTGCATACCTAGTGCACAGCTGCAATGACTCGCTAGCTACTTTGGCACACTGTTCACCTGCATACCTGGTGTGCAGTTGCAATGACTCATTAGCTACTTTGGTGCACTGTTCACCTGCATACCTAGTGCGCAGCTGCAATAACTCGTTAGCTACTTTGGCGCACTGTTCACCTGCATACCTAGTGCGCAGCTACAATGACTCGCTAGCTACTTGGGCACACTGTTCACCTGCATACCTAGTGTGCAGTTGCAATGACTCATTAGCTACTTTGGCCCACTGTTCACCTGCATACCTAGTGCGCAGCTGCAATGACTTGTTAGCTACTTTGGCGCACTGTTCACCTGCATACCTAGTGCGCAGCTACAATGACTCGCTAGCTACTTGGGCACACTGTTCACCTGCATACCTAGTGTGCAGTTGCAATGACTCATTAGCTACTTTGGCGCACTGTTCACCTGCATACCTAGTGCGCAGCTGCAATGACTTGTTAGCTACTTTGGCGCACTGTTCACCTGCATACCTAGTGCGCAGTTGCAATGACTCATTAGCTACATTGGCGCAATGTTCACCTGCATACCTAGTGCCAGCAACAATGACTCGTTAGCTACTTTGGCGCACTGTTCACCTGCATACCTAATGTGCAGCTACAATGACTAGTTAGCTACTCTGGCGCACAGTTTTACTGCATACCTAGTGCACAGCTACAATGACTTGTTAGCTACTTTGGCGCACTGTTCACCTCCATACCTAGTGCGCAACTACATTGACTCGTTAGCTACTTTGGGCACTGTTCACCTGCATAGCTAGTGCGCAGCTACAATGACTCGTTAACTTCTTTGGCGCACTGTTCACCAGCATACCTAGTGCGCAGGTGCAATGACTCATTAGCTACTTTGGTGCACTGTTCACCTGCATACCTAATGCACAGCTACAATGACTCGTTAGCTACTTTGGGTACTGTTCACTTGCATAGCTAGTGCGCAGCTACAATGACTCGTTAGCTACTTTGGCGCACTGTTCACCTGCATACTTAGTGCGCAGCTGCAATGACTTGTTAGCTACTTTGGGCACTGTTCACTTCCATAGCTAGTGCACAGCTACAATGACTCGTTAGCTACTTTGGCGCACTGTTCACCTGCATACCTAGTGTGCAGCTGCAATGACTCGTTAGCTATTTTGGCGCACTGTTCACCTGCATACCTAGTGAGCAGCTGCAATGACTTGTTAGCTACTTTGGCACACTTTTCACCTGCATACCTAGTGCACAGCTGCAATGACTCTTTAGCTACATTGGCACACTGTACACTTTTCAGCTGCATACCTAGTGCACAGCTGCAATGACTCTTTAGCTACATTGGCACACTGTTCACCTGCATACCTAGTGCGCAGCTGCAATGACTCATTAGCTACACTGGCACACTGTTCACCTGCATACCTAATGCACAGCTACAATGACTCGTTAGCTACTTTGGCGCACTGTTCACCTGCATACCTAATGCACAGCTACAATGACTCGTTAGCTACTTTGGCGCACTGTTCACCTGCATACCTAATGCACAGCTACAATGACTCGTTAGCTACTTTGAGCACTGTTCACTTGCATAGCTAGTGCGCAGCTACAATGACTCGTTAGCTACTTTGGCCCACTGTTCACCTGCATACCTAGTGCGCAGCTGCAATGACTTGTTAGCTACTTTGGCGCACTGTTCACCTGCATACCTAGTGCGCAGCTACAATGACTCGCTAGCTACTTGGGGACACTGTTCACCTGCATACCTAGTGTGCAGTTGCAATGACTCATTAGCTACTTTGGCGCACTGTTCACCTGCATACCTAGTGCGCAGTTGCAATGACTCATTAGCTACATTGGCGCAATGTTCACCTGCATACCTAGTGCCAGCAACAATGACTCGTTAGCTACTTTGGCGCACTGTTCACCTGCATACCTAATGCGCAGCTACAATGACTAGTTAGCTACTTTGGCGCACAGTTTTACTGCATACCTAGTGCACAGCTACAATGACTTGTTAGCTACTTTGGCGCACTGTTCACCTCCATACCTAGTGCGCAACTACATTGACTCGTTAGCTACTTTGGGCACTGTTCACCTGCATAGCTAGTGCGCAGCTACAATGACTCGTTAACTTCTTTGGCGCACTGTTCACCAGCATACCTAGTGCGCAGGTGCAATGACTCATTAGCTACTTTGGTGCACTGTTCACCTGCATACCTAATGCACAGCTACAATGACTCGTTAGCTACTTTGGCCCACTGTTCACCTGCATACCTAGTGCGCAGCTGCAATGACTCGTTAGCTACTTTGGCGCACTGTTCACCAGCATACCTAGTGCGCAGGTGCAATGACTCATTAGCTACTTTGGTGCACTGTTCACCTGCATACCTAATGCACAGCTACAATGACTCGTTAGCTACTTTGGGTACTGTTCACTTGCATAGCTAGTGCGCAGCTACAATGACTCGTTAGCTACTTTGGCCCACTGTTCACCTGCATACCTAGTGCGCAGCTGCAATGACTCGTTAGTTACTTTGGCACACTGTTCACCTGCATACCTAGTGCGCAGCTGCAATGACTCGTTAGCTACTTTGGCGCACTGTTCACCTGCATACCTAGTGCGCAGATGCAATGACTCGTTAGCTACTTCTGTGCACTGTTCTCCTGCATACCTAGTGCGCAGCTGCAATGGCTCGTTAGCTACTTTGGCGCACTGTTCACCTGCATACCTAGTGCGCAGCTGCAATGACTCGTTAGCTACTTTGGCGCACTGTTCACCTGCATACCTAGTGCACAGCTGCAATAACTCGGTAGCTACTTTGGTACACTGTTCACCTGCATAGCTAGTGTGCAGCTGCAATGACTCCTTAGGTACTTTGGCACACTGTTCAACTGTATAACTAGTGCGCAGCTGCAATGACTCATTAGCTACTTTTGCGCACTGTTCACCTGCATACCTAGTGTGCAGCTCCAATGACTCGTTAGCTAGTTTGTCGCACTATTCACCTGCATACCTAGTTCGCAGCTGCAATGGCTCGCTAGCAACTTTGGCACATTGTTCACCTGCATATCTATTGCGCAGCTACAATGACTTGTTAGCTTCTTTGGTGCACTGTTCACCTGCATACCTAGTGCACAGCTGCAATGACTCGTTAGCTACTTGGGCGCACTGTTCACCTGCTTACATGGTGTGCAGCTACAAAGGCTACTTTGGTGCTCTGTTCACCTGCATACCTAGTGCGCAGCTACAATGACACGTTAGCTACTTTGGCACACTGTTCACCTGCATAACTAGTGCAGAGCTGCAATGACCTGTTAGCTACTATGGCGCACTGTTCACATGCATACCTAGTGCGCAGCTGCAATGACTCGTTAGCTACTTTGGCGCACTGTTCACCTGCTTACCTAGTGCGCAGCTGCAATGACTCGTTAGCTACTTCGGCACACTGTTCACCTGCATAACTAGTGCAGAGCTGCAATGACCTGTTAGCTACTATGGCACACTGTTCACCTGCATATCTAGTTTGCAGCTGCAATGACTCATTAGCTACTTTGGCGCACTGTTCACCTGCATACCTAGTGCACAGCTGCAATGACTCATTAGCTACTTTGGTACACTGTTCACCTGCATAGCTAGTGTGCAGCTGCAATGACTCCTTAGCTACTTTGGCACACTGTTCAACTGTATAACTAGTGCACAGTTGCAATGACTCATTAACTTCTTTGGGCATGGTTCACCTGCATACCTAGTGCACAGCTGCAATGACTTGTTAGCTATTTTTGAGCACTGTTCACCTGCATACCTAGTGCGCAGCTGCAATGACTCGTTAGCTACTTTGGCGCACTATTCACCTGCATACCTAGTTTGCAGCTGCAATGGCTCGTTAGCTACTTTGGCGCACTGTTCACCTGCATATCTATTGCGCAGCTACAATGACTTGTTATCTTCTTTGGTGCACTGTTCACCTGCATACCTAGTGCACAGGCTGCAATGACTCGTTAGCTACTTGGGCGCACTGTTCACCTGCTTACATGGTGTGCAGCTACAATGGCTACTTTGGTGCACTGTTCACCTGCATACCTAGTGCGCAGCTACAATGACCCGTTAGCTACTTTGGCACACTGTTCACCTGCATACCTAATGCACAGCTGCAATGACTCGTTAGCTACTTTGGCGCACTATTCACCTGCATACCTGGTGCACAGCTGCAATGACTCATTAGCTACACTGGCGCAATGTTCACCTGCATACCTAGTGTGCAGCTGCAATGACTCGTTAGCTACTTTGGCGCACTGTTCACCTGCATACCTAGTGCCAGCAACAATGACTCGTTAGCTACTTTGGCGCACTGTTCACCTGCATACCTAATGCGCAGCTACAATGACTAGTTAGCTACTTTGGCGCACAGTTCGACTGCATACCTAGTGCACAGCTACAATGACTTGTTAGCTACTTTGGCGCACTGTTCACCTGCATACCTAGTGCGCAGCTACATTGACTCGTTAGCTACTTTGGCGCACTATTCACCTGCATACCTAGTTCTCAGCTGCAATGACTCGTTAGTTACTTTGGCACACTGTTCACCTGCATACCTAGTGCGCAGCTGCAATGACTCGTTAGCTACTTTGGCGCACTGTTCACCTGCATACCTAGTGCGCAGATGCAATGACTCGTTAGCTACTTCTGTGCACTGTTCTCCTGCATACCTAGTGCGCAGCTGCAATGGCTCGTTAGCTACTTTGGCGCACTGTTCACCTGCATACCTAGTGCGCAGCTGCAATGACTCGTTAGCTACTTTGGCGCACTGTTCACCTGCATACCTAGTGCACAGCTGCAATAACTCGGTAGCTACTTTGGTACACTGTTCACCTGCATAGCTAGTGTGCAGCTGCAATGACTCCTTAGCTACTTTGGCACACTGTTCAACTGTATAACTAGTGCGCAGCTGCAATGACTCATTAGCTACTTTTGCGCACTGTTCACCTGCATACCTAGTGTGCAGCTCCAATGACTCGTTAGCTAGTTTGGCGCACTATTCACCTGCATACCTAGTTCGCAGCTGCAATGGCTCGCTAGCTACTTTGGCACATTGTTCACCTGCATATCTATTGCGCAGCTACAATGACTTGTTAGCTTCTTTGGTGCACTGTTCACCTGCATACCTAGTGCACTGCTGCAATGACTCGTTAGCTACTTGGGCGCACTGTTCACCTGCTTACATGGTGTGCAGCTACAAAGGCTACTTTGGTGCTCTGTTCACCTGCATACCTAGTGCGCAGCTACAATGACACGTTAGCTACTTTGGCACACTGTTCACCTGCATAACTAGTGCAGAGCTGCAATGACCTGTTAGCTACTATGGCGCACTCTTCACATGCATACCTAGTGCGCAGCTGCAATGACTCGTTAGCTACTTTGGCGCACTGTTCACCTGCTTACCTAGTGCGCAGCTGCAATGACTCGTTAGCTACTTCGGCACACTGTTCACCTGCATAACTAGTGCAGAGCTGCAATGACCTGTTAGCTACACACTGTTCACCTGCATATCTAGTTTGCAGCTGCAATGACTCATTAGCTACTTTGGCGCACTGTTCACCTGCATACCTAGTGCACAGCTGCAATGACTCATTAGTACTTTGGTACACTGTTCACCTGCATAGCTAGTGTGCAGCTGCAATGACTCCTTAGCTACTTTGGCACACTGTTCAACTGTATAACTAGTGCACAGTTGCAATGACTCATTAACTTCTTTGGGCATGGTTCACCTGCATACCTAGTGCACAGCTGCAATGACTCGTTAGCTATTTTTGAGCACTGTTCACCTGCATACCTAGTGCGCAGCTGCAATGACTCGTTAGCTACTTTGGCGCACTATTCACCTGCATACCTAGTTTGCAGCTGCAATGGCTCGTTAGCTACTTTGGCGCACTGTTCACCTGCATATCTATTGCGCAGCTACAATGACTTGTTATCTTCTTTGGTGCACTGTTCACCTGCATACCTAGTGCACAGGCTGCAATGACTCGTTAGCTACTTGGGCGCACTGTTCACCTGCTTACATGGTGTGCAGCTACAATGGCTACTTTGGTGCACTGTTCACCTGCATACCTAGTGCGCAGCTACAATGACCCGTTAGCTACTTTGGCACACTGTTCACCTGCATACCTAATGCACAGCTGCAATGACTCGTTAGCTACTTTGGCGCACTATTCACCTGCATACCTGGTGCACAGCTGCAATGACTCATTAGCTACATTGGCGCAATGTTCACCTGCATACCTAGTGTGCAGCTGCAATGACTCGTTAGCTACTTTGGCGCACTGTTCACCTGCATACCTAGTGCCAGCAACAATGACTCGTTAGCTACTTTGGCGCACTGTTCACCTGCATACCTAATGCGCAGCTACAATGACTAGTTAGCTACTTTGGCGCACAGTTCGACTGCATACCTAGTGCACAGCTACAATGACTTGTTAGCTACTTTGGCGCACTGTTCACCTGCATACCTAGTGCGCAGCTACATTGACTCGTTAGCTACTTTGGCGCACTATTCACCTGCATACCTAGTTCTCAGCTGCAATGACTCGTTAGTTACTTTGGCACACTGTTCACCTGCATACCTAGTGCGCAGCTGCAATGACTCGTTAGCTACTTTGGCGCACTGTTCACCTGCATACCTAGTGCGCAGATGCAATGACTCGTTAGCTACTTCTGTGCACTGTTCTCCTGCATACCTAGTGCGCAGCTGCAATGGCTCGTTAGCTACTTTGGCGCACTGTTCACCTGCATACCTAGTGCGCAGCTGCAATGACTCGTTAGCTACTTTGGCGCACTGTTCACCTGCATACCTAGTGCACAGCTGCAATAACTCGGTAGCTACTTTGGTACACTGTTCACCTGCATAGCTAGTGTGCAGCTGCAATGACTCCTTAGCTACTTTGGCACACTGTTCAACTGTATAACTAGTGCGCAGCTGCAATGACTCATTAGCTACTTTTGCGCACTGTTCACCTGCATACCTAGTGTGCAGCTCCAATGACTCGTTAGCTAGTTTGGCGCACTATTCACCTGCATACCTAGTTCGCAGCTGCAATGGCTCGCTAGCTACTTTGGCACATTGTTCACCTGCATATCTATTGCGCAGCTACAATGACTTGTTAGCTTCTTTGGTGCACTGTTCACCTGCATACCTAGTGCACTGCTGCAATGACTCGTTAGCTACTTGGGCGCACTGTTCACCTGCTTACATGGTGTGCAGCTACAAAGGCTACTTTGGTGCTCTGTTCACCTGCATACCTAGTGCGCAGCTACAATGACACGTTAGCTACTTTGGCACACTGTTCACCTGCATAACTAGTGCAGAGCTGCAATGACCTGTTAGCTACTATGGCGCACTGTTCACATGCATACCTAGTGCGCAGCTGCAATGACTCGTTAGCTACTTTGGCGCACTGTTCACCTGCTTACCTAGTGCGCAGCTGCAATGACTCGTTAGCTACTTCGGCACACTGTTCACCTGCATAACTAGTGCAGAGCTGCAATGACCTGTTAGCTACTATGGCACACTGTTCACCTGCATATCTAGTTTGCAGCTGCAATGACTCATTAGCTACTTTGGCGCACTGTTCACCTGCATACCTAGTGCACAGCTGCAATGACTCATTAGTACTTTGGTACACTGTTCACCTGCATAGCTAGTGTGCAGCTGCAATGACTCCTTAGCTACTTTGGCACACTGTTCAACTGTATAACTAGTGCACAGTTGCAATGACTCATTAACTTCTTTGGGCATGGTTCACCTGCATACCTAGTGCACAGCTGCAATGACTCGTTAGCTATTTTTGAGCACTGTTCACCTGCATACCTAGTGCGCAGCTGCAATGACTCGTTAGCTACTTTGGCGCACTATTCACCTGCATACCTAGTTTGCAGCTGCAATGGCTCGTTAGCTACTTTGGCGCACTGTTCACCTGCATATCTATTGCGCAGCTACAATGACTTGTTATCTTCTTTGGTGCACTGTTCACCTGCATACCTAGTGCACAGGCTGCAATGACTCGTTAGCTACTTGGGCGCACTGTTCACCTGCTTACATGGTGTGCAGCTACAATGGCTACTTTGGTGCACTGTTCACCTGCATACCTAGTGCGCAGCTACAATGACCCGTTAGCTACTTTGGCACACTGTTCACCTGCATACCTAATGCACAGCTGCAATGACTCGTTAGCTACTTTGGCGCACTATTCACCTGCATACCTGGTGCACAGCTGCAATGACTCATTAGCTACATTGGCGCAATGTTCACCTGCATACCTAGTGTGCAGCTGCAATGACTCGTTAGCTACTTTGGCGCACTGTTCACCTGCATACCTAGTGCCAGCAACAATGACTCGTTAGCTACTTTGGCGCACTGTTCACCTGCAAACCTAATGCGCAGCTACAATGACTAGTTAACTTCTTTGGCGCACTGTTCACCTGCATACCTAGTGCACAGCTACAATGACTTGTTAGCTACTTTGGCGCACTGTTCACCTGCATACCTAGTGCGCAGCTACATTGACTCGTTAGCTACTTTGGCGCACTATTCACCTGCATACCTAGTTCTCAGCTGCAATGACTCGTTAGTTACTTTGGCACACTGTTCACCTGCATACCTAGTGCGCAGCTGCAATGACTCGTTAGCTACTTTGGCGCACTGTTCACCTGCATACCTAGTGCGCAGATGCAATGACTCGTTAGCTACTTCTGTGCACTGTTCTCCTGCATACCTAGTGCGCAGCTGCAATGGCTCGTTAGCTACTTTGGCGCACTGTTCACCTGCATACCTAGTGCGCAGCTGCAATGACTCGTTAGCTACTTTGGCGCACTGTTCACCTGCATACC
Source organism: Ambystoma mexicanum (assembly GCF_040938575.1). Classification (NCBI taxonomy): domain Eukaryota; kingdom Metazoa; phylum Chordata; class Amphibia; order Caudata; family Ambystomatidae; genus Ambystoma; species Ambystoma mexicanum. Next base: position 25,806,742 of record NC_090932.1, on the reverse strand, counting down.
TAGTGCACAGCTGCAATAACTCGGTAGCTACTTTGGTACACTGTTCACCTGCATAGCTAGTGTGCAGCTGCAATGACTCCTTAGCTACTTTGGCACACTGTTCAACTGTATAACTAGTGCGCAGCTGCAATGACTCATTAGCTACTTTTGCGCACTGTTCACCTGCATACCTAGTGTGCAGCTCCAATGACTCGTTAGCTAGTTTGGCGCACTATTCACCTGCATACCTAGTTCGCAGCTGCAATGGCTCGCTAGCTACTTTGGCACATTGTTCACCTGCATATCTATTGCGCAGCTACAATGACTTGTTAGCTTCTTTGGTGCACTGTTCACCTGCATACCTAGTGCACTGCTGCAATGACTCGTTAGCTACTTGGGCGCACTGTTCACCTGCTTACATGGTGTGCAGCTACAAAGGCTACTTTGGTGCTCTGTTCACCTGCATACCTAGTGCGCAGCTACAATGACACGTTAGCTACTTTGGCACACTGTTCACCTGCATAACTAGTGCAGAGCTGCAATGACCTGTTAGCTACTATGGCGCACTGTTCACATGCATACCTAGTGCGCAGCTGCAATGACTCGTTAGCTACTTTGGCGCACTGTTCACCTGCTTACCTAGTGCGCAGCTGCAATGACTCGTTAGCTACTTCGGCACACTGTTCACCTGCATAACTAGTGCAGAGCTGCAATGACCTGTTAGCTACTATGGCACACTGTTCACCTGCATATCTAGTTTGCAGCTGCAATGACTCATTAGCTACTTTGGCGCACTGTTCACCTGCATACCTAGTGCACAGCTGCAATGACTCATTAGTACTTTGGTACACTGTTCACCTGCATAGCTAGTGTGCAGCTGCAATGACTCCTTAGCTACTTTGGCACACTGTTCAACTGTATAACTAGTGCACAGTTGCAATGACTCATTAACTTCTTTGGGCATGGTTCACCTGCATACCTAGTGCACAGCTGCAATGACTCGTTAGCTATTTTTGAGCACTGTTCACCTGCATACCTAGTGCGCAGCTGCAATGACTCGTTAGCTACTTTGGCGCACTATTCACCTGCATACCTAGTTTGCAGCTGCAATGGCTCGTTAGCTACTTTGGCGCACTGTTCACCTGCATATCTATTGCGCAGCTACAATGACTTGTTATCTTCTTTGGTGCACTGTTCACCTGCATACCTAGTGCACAGGCTGCAATGACTCGTTAGCTACTTGGGCGCACTGTTCACCTGCTTACATGGTGTGCAGCTACAATGGCTACTTTGGTGCACTGTTCACCTGCATACCTAGTGCGCAGCTACAATGACCCGTTAGCTACTTTGGCACACTGTTCACCTGCATACCTAATGCACAGCTGCAATGACTCGTTAGCTACTTTGGCGCACTATTCACCTGCATACCTGGTGCACAGCTGCAATGACTCATTAGCTACATTGGCGCAATGTTCACCTGCATACCTAGTGTGCAGCTGCAATGACTCGTTAGCTACTTTGGCGCACTGTTCACCTGCATACCTAGTGCCAGCAACAATGACTCGTTAGCTACTTTGGCGCACTGTTCACCTGCAAACCTAATGCGCAGCTACAATGACTAGTTAGCTACTTTGGCGCACAGTTCGACTGCATACCTAGTGCACAGCTACAATGACTTGTTAGCTACTTTGGCGCACTGTTCACCTGCATACCTAGTGCGCAGCTACATTGACTCGTTAGCTACTTTGGCGCACTATTCACCTGCATACCTAGTTCTCAGCTGCAATGACTCGTTAGTTACTTTGGCACACTGTTCACCTGCATACCTAGTGCGCAGCTGCAATGACTCGTTAGCTACTTTGGCGCACTGTTCACCTGCATACCTAGTGCGCAGATGCAATGACTCGTTAGCTACTTCTGTGCACTGTTCTCCTGCATACCTAGTGCGCAGCTGCAATGGCTCGTTAGCTACTTTGGCGCACTGTTCACCTGCATACCTAGTGCGCAGCTGCAATGACTCGTTAGCTACTTTGGCGCACTGTTCACCTGCATACCTAGTGCACAGCTGCAATAACTCGGTAGCTACTTTGGTACACTGTTCACCTGCATAGCTAGTGTGCAGCTGCAATGACTCATTAGCTACTTTTGCGCACTGTTCACCTGCATACCTAGTGTGCAGCTCCAATGACTCGTTAGCTAGTTTGGCGCACTATTCACCTGCATACCTAGTTCGCAGCTGCAATGGCTCGCTAGCTACTTTGGCACATTGTTCACCTGCATATCTATTGCGCAGCTACAATGACTTGTTAGCTTCTTTGGTGCACTGTTCACCTGCATACCTAGTGCACTGCTGCAATGACTCGTTAGCTACTTGGGCGCACTGTTCACCTGCTTACATGGTGTGCAGCTACAAAGGCTACTTTGGTGCTCTGTTCACCTGCATACCTAGTGCGCAGCTACAATGACACGTTAGCTACTTTGGCACACTGTTCACCTGCATAACTAGTGCAGAGCTGCAATGACCTGTTAGCTACTATGGCGCACTGTTCACATGCATACCTAGTGCGCAGCTGCGATGACTCGTTAGCTACTTTGGCGCACTGTTCACCTGCTTACCTAGTGCGCAGCTGCAATGACTCGTTAGCTACTTCGGCACACTGTTCACCTGCATAACTAGTGCAGAGCTGCAATGACCTGTTAGCTAATATGGCACACTGTTCACCTGCATATCTAGTTTGCAGCTGCAATGACTCATTAGCTACTTTGGCGCACTGTTCACCTGCATACCTAGTGCACAGCTGCAATGACTCATTAGTACTTTGGTACACTGTTCACCTGCATAGCTAGTGTGCAGCTGCAATGACTCCTTAGCTACTTTGGCACACTGTTCAACTGTATAACTAGTGCACAGTTGCAATGACTCATTAACTTCTTTGGGCATGGTTCACCTGCATACCTAGTGCACAGCTGCAATGACTCGTTAGCTATTTTTGAGCACTGTTCACCTGCATACCTAGTGCGCAGCTGCAATGACTCGTTAGCTACTTTGGCGCACTATTCACCTGCATACCTAGTTTGCAGCTGCAATGGCTCGTTAGCTACTTTGGCGCACTGTTCACCTGCATATCTATTGCGCAGCTACAATGACTTGTTATCTTCTTTGGTGCACTGTTCACCTGCATACCTAGTGCACAGGCTGCAATGACTCGTTAGCTACTTGGGCGCACTGTTCACCTGCTTACATGGTGTGCAGCTACAATGGCTACTTTGGTGCACTGTTCACCTGCATACCTAGTGCGCAGCTACAATGACCCGTTAGCTACTTTGGCACACTGTTCACCTGCATACCTAATGCACAGCTGCAATGACTCGTTAGCTACTTTGGGGCACTATTCACCTGCATACCTGGTGCACAGCTGCAATGACTCATTAGCTACATTGGAGCAATGTTCACCTGCATACCTAGTGTGCAGCTGCAATGACTCGTTAGCTACTTTGGCGCACTGTTCACCTGCATACCTAGTGCCAGCAACAATGACTCGTTAGCTACTTTGGCGCACTGTTCACCTGCATACCTAATGCGCAGCTACAATGACTAGTTAGCTACTTTGGCGCACAGTTCGACTGCATACCTAGTGCACAGCTACAATGACTTGTTAGCTACTTTGGCGCACTGTTCACCTGCATACCTAGTGCGCAGCTACATTGACTCGTTAGCTACTTTGGGCACTGTTCACCTGCATAGCTAGTGCGCAGCTACAATGACTCGTTAACTTCTTTGGCGCACTGTTCACCTGCACACCTAGTGCGCAGCTGCAATGACTCATTAGCTACTTTGGTGCACTGTTCACCTGCATACCTAGTGCGCAGCTGCAATGACTTGTTAGCTACTTTGGCGCACTGACACCTGCATACCTAATGCACAACTACAATGACTCGTTAGCTACTTTGAGCACTGTTCACTTCCATAGCTAGTGCGCAGCTACAATGACTCGTTAGCTACTTTGGCGCACTGTTTACCGGCATACCTAGTGCGCAGCTGCAATGACTCGTTAGCTACTTTGGCGCACTGTTCACCTGCATACCTAGTGCGCAGCTGCAATGACTTGTTAGCTACTTTGGAACACTGTTCACCTGCATACCTAGTGTGCAGCTGCAATGACTCATTAGCTCCTTTGGCGCACTGTTAACCTGCATACCTAGTGCGCAGCTGCAATGACTCATTAGCTACTTTGGCGCACTATTCACCTGCATACCTAGTGCGCAGTTGCAATGACTCATTAGCTACTTTGGCACAATGTTCACCTGCATACCTAGTGCCAGCAACAATGACTCGTTAGCTACTTTGGCGCACTGTTCACCTGCATACCTAATGCGCAGCTACAATGACTCATTAGCTACTTCGGTGCACAGTTCGACTGCATACCTAGTGCACAGCTACAATGACTTGTTAGCTACTTTGGCGCACTGTTCACCTGCATACCTAGTGCGCAGCTGCAATGACTCGTTAGCTACTTTGGCGCACAGTTCACCTGCATACCTAGTGCGCAGCTGCAATGACTCGTTAGCTACTTTGGGCACTGTTCACCTGCATAGCTAGTGCGCAGCTACAATGACTCGTTAACTACTTTGGCGCACTGTTCACCTGCATACCTAGTGCGCAGCTGCAATGACTCGTTACCTACTTTGGGCACTGTTCACCTGCCCAGCTAGTGCGCAGCTACAATGACTCGTTAGCTACTTTGGTGCACTGTTCACCTGCATACCTAGTGCACAGCTGCAATGACTTGTTAGCTACTTTGGCACACTGTTCACCTGCATACCTAGGGCACAGCTACAATGACTCTTTAGCTACATTGGCACACTGCTCACCTGCATACCTAGTGCGCAGCTACAATGACTCGTTAGCTACTTTGGTGCACTGTTCACCTGCATACCTAGTGCACAGCTACAATGACTCATTAGCTACTTTGTTGCACTGTTCACCTGCATACCTAGTGTGCAGCTACAATGACTCGTTAGCTACTTTTGGCACTGTTCACCTGCATACCTAGAGTGCAGCTACAATGGCTACTTTGGTGCTCTATTCACCTGCATACCTAGCGCGCAGCTACAATGACTCATTAGCTACTTTGGCACACTGTTCACCTGCATACCTAATGCGCAGCTGCAATGACTCGTTAGCTACTTTGGTGCACTATTCACCTGCATACCTAGTTCTCAGCTGCAATGACTCGTTAGTTACTTTGGCACACTGTTCACCTGCATACCTAGTGCGCAGCTGCTATGACTCGTTAGCTACTTTGGCGCACTGTTCACCTGCATACCTAGTGCGCAGCTGCAATGACTCGTTAGCTACTTCTGTGCACTGTTCTCCTGCATACCTAGTGCGCAGCTGCAATGGCTCGTTAGCTACTTTGGCGCACTGTTCACCTGCATACCTAGTGCGCAGCTGCAATGACTCGTTAGCTACTTTGGCGCACTGTTCACCTGCATACCTAGTGCACAGCTGCAATAACTCGGTAGCTACTTTGGTACACTGTTCACCTGCATAGCTAGTGTGCAGCTGCAATGACTCCTTAGCTACTTTGGCACACTGTTCAACTGTATAACTAGTGCGCAGCTGCAATGACTCGTTAGCTACTTTTGCGCACTGTTCACCTGCATACCTAGTGCACAGCTCCAATGACTCGTTAGCTAGTTTGGCGCACTATTCAACTGCATACCTAGTTCGCAGCTGCAATGGCTCGCTAGCTACTTTTGCACACTGTTCACCTGCATATCTTTTGCGCAGCTACAATGACTTGTTAGCTTCTTTGGTGCACTGTTCACCTGCATACCTAGTGCACAGCTGCAATGACTCGTTAGCTACTTGGGCGCACTGTTCACCTGCTTACATGGTGTGCAGCTACAAAGGCTACTTTGGTACACTGTTCACCTGCATACCTAGTGCGCAGCTACAATGACATGTTAGCTACTTTGGCACACTGTTCACCTGCATAACTAGTGCAGAGCTGCAATGACCTGTTAGCTACTATGGCGCACTGTTCACATGCCTACCTAGTGCGCAGCTGCAATGACTCATTAGCTACTTTGGCGCACTGTTCGCCTGCATACCTAGTGCGCAGCTGCAATGACTCGTTAGCTACTTTGGCACACTGTTCACCTGCATAACTAGTGCAGAGCTGCAATGACCTGTTAGCTACTATGGCACACTGTTCACCTGCATATCTAGTTTGCAGCTGCAATGACTCGTTAGCTACTTTGGCGCACTGTTCACCTGCATACCTAGTGCACAGCTGCAATGACTCATTAGCTACTTTGGAACACTGTTCACCTGCATAGCTAGTGTGCAGCTGCAATGACTCCTTAGCTACTTTGGCACACTGTTCAACTGTATAACTAGTGCGCAGTTGCAATGACTAATTTACTACTTTGGGCATGGTTCACCTGCATACCTAGTGCGCAGCTGCAATGACTCGTTAGCTATTTTTGCGCACTGTTCACCTGCATACCTAGTGCGCAGCTGCAATGACTCGTTAGCTACTTTGGCGCACTATTCACCTGCATACCTAGTTTGCAGCTGCAATGGCTCGTTAGCTACTTTGGCGCACTGTTCACCAGCATATCTATTGCGCAGCTACAATGACTTGTTAGCTTCTTTGGTGCACTGTTCACCTGCATACCTAGTGCACAGCTGCAATGACTCGTTAGCTACTAGGGCGCACTGTTCACCTGCTTACATGGTGTGCAGCTACAATGGCTACTTTGGTGCTCTGTTCACCTGCATACCTAGTGCGCAGCTACAATGACCCGTTAGCTACTTTGGCACACTGTTCACCTGCATACCTAATGCACAGCTGCAATGACCCGTTAGCTACTTTGGCGCACTATTCACCTGCATACCTGGTGCACAGCTGCAATGACTCATTAGCTACTTCGGCGCACTGTTCACCTGCATACCTAGTGCGCAGCTGCAATGACTCGTTAGCCACTTTGTCGGACTGTTCACCTGCATACCTAGTGCGCAGCTGCAATGACTCGTTAGCTACTTTGGCGCACTGTTCACCTGCATACCTAGTGCGCAGCTGCAATGACTCGTTAGCTACTTTGGCACACTCTTCAACTGTATAAGTAGTGTGCAGCTGCAATGACTCGTTAGGTACTTTTCCCAATGTTCACCTGCATACCTAATGCGCAGCTGCAATGACTCGTTAGCTACTTTGGCACACTGTTCACCTGCATACCTAGTGCGCAGCTGCAATGACTTGTTAGCTACTTTGGTGCACTGTTCACCTGTAGTGCGCAGCTGCAATGACTCGTTAGCTACTTTGTGTGATGCTGGAAATGCATCTGAGGGACAGGGCCTCTGAATCCTTGTCCTTTTTCTGTTTTTACCGTGTGTTCTGTTATGTTTTCTGCCCCGGAGTCCATGTGGGACTCCTGTCAGTGCAGCTCTCTCTTTTGGTTTGGTGAACAGACCCATGGGATACCCTTATGGCACCCATGGGTAGGGGTACAACCCTGTGCCCCTAGTGTATGTTTTTGGGCACCTGTGGGTGACCCCAGAGCAGGGTATGGGCTGGTGGCAGCTCCATGCTGAATTTGACAGGTGCTCTGGGTGTCCTCCATTTTGGGACACCCTGGCCCTGCCATTGGGATCTGTTGATTCCTGATAGGAAACAAGATGGCCCCTGTGGCCTCTTGCTTTCTATGGCCTGTTATCTTGTTTTTCCCAAAGTCCTGGGAAGCCCTGTCTCTGTCCCTTCCCCCTGACTGGCTGTTGGGTGGAAGTTCCATGTATGGTATTGTTGTGAAGGCCCAGCTAGACTGGCTGGAGCCTTCCCAGTGACTGTATGTTGTGGGTACCTCCTGTGAGTGGGACTTGGGTGAATGGAGTGTGTGACCAATATACACTTCTTGCTGTGGTTGTCTGGTTTCTGGCATGAGAGACAAAGACTGAGACAGCCCTGCCCGAAACTGGCCTGAATGCAGTGTGTAGTGTTGAATGGCTGGGTACTTGTCCCAATCCACATTCCCTGTTGTGAGTGTCTGGAAGGGAGGAGTGTGGCCTGAATGCACTGTGTGCCTGATTGGCTGACTGACTGCATGAATGCCCTGCAGTATGATTGGCTGCTGAGTGTGTGCCAGCAGCGTGGATGAGAGAGAGGATAGTATATCTGGGGACCTCTCACCACTGGAAAAGTGTTCAGAAGGGACCTTTGGTTGAGAAGCGACCATTGTGCTCCTGAAGCAGCCAGGGAGCTGAGTCTCCACTCTACGAGTAACTGGAACTGCTGATCCTCGACGTCCAGCTGGAAGAAGAAGACTTGCTGTGGCATTTGCTTCGACCGATCCGAAGGCTGTCGAATTCGTCGAGGGCTGACCCGAGAGAGGACCTGGTAAGGCGCCCTCTTCCCGTGCTCCGAGGGACCATCGAGCACCGCTCCATCTTCGCCGAAGCACCCTGGAAGACAGACCCTCGAAAGGCTGTCGACCCGAGACGGGACCGCCGAGGAGATCGAAGTGAAGCACCCGGACATCGACGCCGTCGAAGTCCATTGCCGTCGACCAGGGTTTGCAGGTTTGTGGAACCGCTGGAGGCCCGTCGAAGTTGTGTTGCCCAGCCGTGGGAACCACTTGACGCCGTGCCGCCGACGACCGGAGCCGTCCGCTCCTTTGCCTAAGAACATTCAATCGAAGGACTCTCTCGACCGCATCGTCGACCTCTTATCCTGCCGGAGAAAGTCGAGGACGACCAACGCGCCGAGGAGAAACCTGCCGGTGGGTTTCCCGCCACCCGACGACCTCAAAGACTCGGACGACTCGACGCCCTTGCTGGGCTCCCGTCTCTACAATCTTTGCGGTCCAGAACTATTGTCATCGAGGTGCCCCGCACACCTCCGCCTTGCAGGACGCCGACGCCCCGACGCCGACGAGCACCGCTCGGACGAAGCTGCCGCCTCTTCGACATCGTTCTACCTCGTTTGTCGACGGATGTTCGACGCCCCGTGCCTCCCGCTTGAAAGGGAAGGCATTCAAGAAGGGCCGTCGATTCCCCGTTGCCGAACAGCGAGTCCCTCGATGTTTGTCGACGCCTCTTCGAGGAACTCGACTCCACCAGGTACATTGGGGGGGGTAAAACATTATAGGAGAGAATAAGACTTGCAGAGCAATATATGGACTGGGCTTGTGCTATATCTTTCTTTACAGGTTGCCCAGGTGGGGGGATCTCCACACAGAACTGTGCCTAGTGGTAGGGGTCAGTATTCTGCCTATTGCTCAACCATCTTGTTTTCTCTCCTCTCTCTATTGCTGGTTTCACCCTATTGGTCTGTGTGACATTGTACAGTATTGTTCATGCACTTCAATGAGAGCTAGGGTGGTACCACTTTAGGATTGTAAATATTTGTCATTGTAGATTTTGCCGGAGTACAAAGTGAGTTATCATGATGAATGTACATAACCTTAACTATTGATTATATAAAGACTGTGTTCTAACCAATACAGAGTGTGGATATTCCTTTGTGGGGGCTTGGGGTTACACTGTACTTAAGAACCAGCCTGCATCACCTCCTGAGAAGCTAGGTCTTGATTGCTCGACCATTGCTACCGAATAGAGAATCTTGGCTGGGGTCTCCTGTGCCTCTCCTCCACCATATAGGGAGTGGGAGTACAGACACCCCCCACCGGTCGTTGAGGCCCGTTCTCTCACACTGGTGGCAGCGGTGGGATGCTTATGGTTTTAAGAATCAGTGTATAACCGTGCCACTTACAAAGGATATTTGCCCTTTATTGAATTAAGGTTTAGTTGTGTACAAGGTAACTGCATTACAAACAATGGAGTCTATTGCGAATGGCAAATTAACTCGGATGAGCTTGGAGGCTCTCCAGAGTGCTTGTGAAGCTAGGGAGTTAGACTTTGTGGATAAGTCTAGGGCTGAGCTGATAGCTGCCCTGGTGGACTACCAGACTGATAGTGAAACTCTTGATGAGGGGGGGAATGCAACCAATGAGGACTCTGCCCCTGGGGTTTCTGCTGAATCTGTTTCTGGGAATGCCGCCATTCCTGCTGCCTCTGTTCCAAACTCCAGAAATTCCTTAGAGCTTGAGTTATTAAGGATGAAATTGGCCTTTGAATACCGCAAGTTGGAAATAGATGCTGAGCTTAAGAAAGAGGAGTTGGCTCAACAAGTTGCACTCAAAAATAAGGACCTTGAACTCAAGAGCCAGGACACTGAATGTCAGAGGATCCAGCTAGAGAAAGCTAGAGTGGAGACTTCAGCTAGAACCAGTGAGAGTGTCAGGTCCCCAGCCACCAAGTTTATGAAAGATTTGGTTGGTGTATTTGTGGAGGGTTCGGTTATCCTCCAATGGATTGAAGCGTTTGAAATGGCTTGTGAGATTCATGATGTGGATAAAAGAGATTGGGCGAAGTGTTTGTTAAGCAGAGTGCCTCAAACTGGGTATGACTGTATTCTTAAGCTGAGTGTGGAAGAAAGGGGTCAGTACGAGTGTATGAAGTCTGCTTTGATTGCCAAGTTCGGCAAGACACCTACCCAATACCTTAGAAGGTTCAGGGATTTTAAGAAAAAGGAGAATATGTCTTGGGTTGACTGGGTGAGTGCTGCGCACATGAACATGATGGGGTGGATCGATGGATACAAGGTTAAGACTTTTGTTGAATTGTCCCACCTCTTGTTTTTTGAGCATTTCTCTGAAGCCTGTTCACCAGAGCTGCGTCAGTATGTGGCTGACCAGAACATTTTGGACCCCTTTAAGCTGGCTAGGTTGGCTGACAAGTGGGTCTCCCACCGGGTGTCCCCTAAGGACTCCAGTGGGAAGGACAAGGATAAAGAGAAGGGGGCCTCTCAGAAAGCTGAGGAGTCCCCCAAGCAGTCACAGTCGGGTAAACCAAAACCTTCCTCTCCTAAGACCCAAAAATCTAGTGGGGATAAGTCATCTGGGGGTGGGAATAAGAGTAGTGGTCCACCTGCTGCAAAGCAGGCTCCCAGTGGTTCCAGTACCGTACCCCGCACTTCTGGCGCTTGTTGGGACTGTGGAGCTCTGGATCACAAAAGGGGTGACCCCAAGTTTAAAGGTAAGGCACTTGGAGTACAGGCTGTCAGCCTGACCTACCCTTACCCCGTGTCTGAGGTGGAGGCCACTGTCCTCCCCTCCTCCGCCGGGATCACATTTGGTGCTCCGGTGGAGATTTCCTTAGTGTCCCTTAGGGCCTGGGACCAGTACGCGGAAGTACTGGCAACTATCCCACAGAACACCCGTAGGTTTTTGAGAAGTGTCCTCTTGAATGGCCAGCGTTCTACTGGTTTGAGAGACACTGGGGCAAGCATGACAGTGGTGGACAGGACCCTGCTCAGGCCAGAGGACTATGAAGGTGCTCCTCTGCAAACCACCAGGTTAGCTGGTGGGCCTCCCAAATTATCACCTGTAACCTTAGTCACACTCATGATTGGAGACAAGACAGCGAAGCTTCCTGTCCTGGTTCAGGACAATGTCCCTGCTAACATTTTGTTAGGAAACGATCTAGTAGAGTTGGGGTTGATCTCGGATGGTCTTCCCATGACTGCTGCTGCAGTCACTAGGTCACAGGCGACACCGGGTCTGGCTGTGGGTCAGATACCCGAGCCAAAGGCGAGGCCTAAGGCAAGAAGGAGGAAGACCAAGAAGGCCACCTCTGTGGAGGGAGCACCTTCTCTTCCTGCTGCACCCATTGGGATCCATGCTCCGGACGGGCTGGGTCCAGTGGAAAACCCTAACTCAACTCCTTTGGGAGAAGAGGCAGAAGACTCTCCTGTGGGAGAGGTTCTCAACCCGGAGGATCATCCCGACCTTCAATGCTTGTTAGCTGAAGGGGGACCCTCCCGGGCAGACTTCTGTAAGGGACAGAGAGAGTGCCACTCTCTCGAGGGACTGAGGAAACAGGCCCTGGCCCAGGCACAAGGAGAGGTGCCTAGGAATTTCCGGATTTATTGGGAGGGTGAGCTCCTTGTTAGTGAGCCCACTAAGCCTGAACCTGGTGCCCGCAAGAGGTTGGTGGTACCCCAGGTTTACAGGCCCTTCCTACTGCAGTTGGCGCATGAGGTGCCCTTGGCTGGTCATCTTGGGACCAAGAAGACTAAGCAGAGGCTCTCTGCCCATTTCTACTGGCCACGGATGGGAGTAGAGGTGGAGTCCCACTGCAGGACCTGCCCAACTTGTCAGTTGTCTGGCAAGACTGGAGGCAGTGTCATTGCCCCACTGCAGCCGTTGCCAGTGGTTGGCACCCCATTTGAGAGGGTGGGCATCGACATCGTCGGTCCCCTTGACCCTCCCACTTCAGGTGGACATCGGTTCATCCTGGTCTTGGTAGATCATGCCACCAGGTACCCTGAGGCGATACCCCTTCGGACGGTTACGGCCAAGGTGGTTGCCCGGGCTCTCCTGGGCATTTTCACCCGTGTTGGATTCCCCAAGGAGGTTGTCTCTGACAGAGGATCCAACTTCATGTCGAGTTACATGAAAACCATGTGGAAAGAGTGCGGGGTAACCTTCAAGTTCTCCACCTCTTACCACCCCCAGACCAATGGTCTGGTGGAGAGATTTAATAAAACTCTCAAGGGCATGCTAGGGGCTTTGGAAGAACCCCTAAGGAGGAAATGGGATCTCCTCCTGCCATGCCTGCTGTTTGCTCACAGGGAGGTACCTCAAGAGGGTGTTGGTTTCAGCCCCTTTGAGTTACTCTTTGGACATCCCGTAAGGGGGCCCCTCGCCTTGATCAGAGAAGGCTTGGAAGCCACCCCTCCGGGTCCCGCCAAGCAAGTGGGGGACTATGTGTTAGGCCTCAGACGGAGGATGACACAGATGATGGGTCAGGCAACAGCAAATCTCAAGGCCAGCCAGGAATTGAATAAGTACTGGCATGACCTTAAAGCCTCGCAAGTGGATTGGACTCCGGGACAGGAAATGCTTGTGATGGAGCCTACCAAGCCTAGGGCTTTGGCAGACAAGTGGACTGGACCCTTCAGGATCATCTCCAAGATGGGCGAAGTCAACTATCTGGTTGACATGGGAGCCCCTGGGGTAGCTCCTCAGCTATTCCATGTCAACAGGCTCAAGCCTTTCCACAGGCGAGCGGAAGTCTCATGTCTCTTGCTAGCTTCTGGGCAAGAAGAGGATGAGAGTGAGCCCCTTCCTGATTTGCTGCATAGCAACCCTCAGGATGGCTCAGTGGAGGGAGTACATCTCTCTCCAGATTTGACAACAGAGCAGCAGAGGGCCTGTCGGGCTTTGCTCCAACAGTATGCCTCTCTGTTTTCACTGAAGCCAGGCCTTACACCGTGGTGTAAGCACGAAATTGACACTGGTGACAGTGTACCTGTCAAAAGCAGGTGCTACCGTATGTCAGATACCGTCAAGAACCACATCCAGGCTGAGGTCGCCAAGATGTTGGATCTGGGTGTTATTGAGCCCTCAACCAGTCCCTGATCCAGTCCAGTGGTCCTTGTCCCCAAGGCAAGCTCCCAGGTGGGTACCAAGGATTGGAGGTTCTGTGTGGACTACCGAGGAGTCAATGCCGTCACCAAGACTGACGCGCACCCATTGCCCAGGGCTGATGAGCTCGTGGACACCATCGGTGCTGCCAAGTTTGTGAGCACCTTTGACCTTACCTCAGGCTATTGGCAAATAGCTCTGACGGACCATGCCAAGGAAAAGACGGCCTTCTCAACACCTGAGGGACTCTACCAGTTTAGGGTCATGCCTTTTGGGTTGAAGAATGCCCCTGCCACCTTCCAGAGATTGGTCAATCATGCGCTCAGTGGGCTGGAAGCCTTTTGTGTGGCTTACTTAGACGACATTGCAGTCTACAGTTCCACCTGGGAAGAGCATTTGACCCATTTGGATAAGGTGTTGCAGGCCTTGAAAAGGGCTAACCTCACTATCAAGTCTACCAAGTGCCAGATAGCTCAGGGGAAAGTTACCTATCTTGGTCATGAGGTAGGAGGGGGTCAAATCCAACCTCTCTCCAGTAAAGTACAGGATGTACAGAACTGGGAGACTCCCACTACTCAAACCCAGGTGAGGGCCTTTTTGGGTCTCACTGGGTACTATCGCAATTTCATGGCAGACTATGGGACCATAGCTGCACCTCTGACAGCTCTAACGTCACCCAAGCAGCCTAGGAAGGTTAATTGGACCGAACACTGTCAGAGGGCCTTTGATGGCTTGAAAGAAAGTCTGTGTAGGGCACCTGTGTTGAGTGCGCCTGACTACAGCCGACCCTTTATCGTCCAGACGGATGCCTGCGACACCGGAATTGGAGCTGTCTTGTCCCAGTTAGATGACAAAGGGAGAGAACACCCTATCATATTCATCAGTAGACAACTCAAGGGTAGAGAACTTAGGTGGGCTACTGTTGAAAAGGAGTGTTTTAGTATAGTTTGGAGCCTTAGGCGTTTTAGGCCCTACCTTACGGGGTCTACCTTCAAGGTCCAAACAGATCATAAGCCCCTGAAGTGGCTTATGCAGATGAAGGGTGAGAACCCGAAATTGCTCAGGTGGTCCATTAGCCTGCAAGGGCTAGACTTCACCATAGAGCACAGACCAGGGAAGAGTCACGATAATGCAGATGGCCTTTCCAGAAGGTATGTTGACCGTCTGGATGAGGGTGTCTATCCCGTGGGAGATTAGACACCCTCCACCTCAGTCTGGGGGGGCGACTGTGATGCTGGAAATGCATCTGAGGGACAGGGCCTCTGAATCCTTGTCCTTTTTCTGTTTTTACCGTGTGTTCTGTTATGTTTTCTGCCCCGGAGTCCGTGTGGGACTCCTGGCAGTGCAGCTCTCTCTTTTGGTTTGGTGAACAGACCCATGGGATACCCTTATGGCACCCATGGGTAGGGGTACAACCCTGTGCCCCTAGTGTATGTTTTTGGGAACCTGTGGGTGACCCCAGAGCAGGGTATGGGCTGGTGGCAGCTCCATGCTGAATTTGACAGGTGCTCTGGGTGTCCTCCATTTTGGGACACCCTGGCCCTGCCATTGGGATCTGTTGATTCCTGATAGGAAACAAGATGGCCCCTGTGGCCTCTTGCTTTCTATGGCCTGTTATCTTGTTTTTCCCAAAGTCCTGGGAAGCCCTGTCTCTGTCCCTTCCCCCTGACTGGCTGTTGGGTGGAAGTTCCATGTATGGTTTTGTTGTGAAGGCCCAGCTAGACTGGCTGGAGCCTTCCCAGTGACTGTATGTTGTGGGTACCTCCTGTGGGTGGGACCTGGGTGAATGGAGTGTGTGACCAATATACACTTCTTGTTGTGGTTGTCTGGTTTCTGGAATGAGAGACAAAGACTGAGACAGCCCTGCCCGAAACTGGCCTGAATGCAGTGTGTAGTGTTGAATGGCTGGGTACTTGTCCCAATCCACATTCCCTGTTGTGAGTGTCTGGAAGGGAGGAGTGTGGCCTGAATGCACTGTGTGCCTGATTGGCTGACTGACTGCATGAATGCCCTGCAGTATGATTGGCTGCTGAGTGTGTGCCAGCAGCGTGGATGAGAGAGAGGATAGTATATCTGGGGACCTCTCACCACTGGAAAAGTGTTCAGAAGGGACCTTTGGTTGAGAAGCGACCATTGTGCTCCTGAAGCAGCCAGGGAGCTGAGTCTCCACTCTACGAGTAATTGGAATTGCTGATCCTCGACGTCCAGCTGGAAGAAGAAGACTTGCTGTGGCATTTGCTTCGACCGATCCGAAGGCTGTCGAATTCGTCGAGGGCTGACCCGAGAGAGGACCTGGTAAGGCGCCCTCCTCCCGTGCTCCGAGGGACCATCGAGCACCGCTCCATCTTCGCCGAAGCACCCTGGAAGACAGACCCTCGAAAGGCTGTCGACCCGAGACGGGACCGCCGAGGAGATCGAAGTGAAGCACCCGGACATCGACGCCGTCGAAGTCCATTGCCGTCGACCAGGGTTCGCAGGTTTGTGGAACCGCTGGAGGCCCGTCGAAGTTGTGTTGCCCAGCCGTGGGAACCACTTGACGCCGTGCCGCCGACGACCGGAGCCGTCCGCTCCTTTGCCTAAGAACATTCAATAGAAGGACTCTCTCGACCGCATCGTCGACCTCTTATCCTGCCGGAGAAAGTCGAGGACGACCAACGCGCCGAGGAGAAACCTGCCGGTGGGTTTCCCACCACCCGACGACCTCAAAGACTCGGACGACTCGACGCCCTTGCTGGGCTCCCGTCTCTACAATCTTTGCGGTCCAGAACTATTGTCATCGAGGTGCCCCGCACACCTCCGCCTTGCAGGACGCCGACGCCCCGACGCCGACGAGCACCGCTCGGACGAAGCTGCCGCCTCTTCGACATCGTTCTACCTCGTTTGTCGACGGACGTTCGACGCCCCGTGCCTCCGGCTTGAAAGGGAAGGCATTCAAGAAGGGCCGTCGATTCCCCGTTGCCGAACAGCGAGTCCCTCGACGTTTGTCGACGCCTCTTCGAGGAACTCGACTCCACCAGGTACATTGGGGGGGTAAAAACATTATAGGAGAGAATAAGACTTGCAGAGCAATATATGGACTGGGCTTGTGCTATATCTTTCTTTACAGGTTGCCCAGGTGGGGGGATCTCCACACAGAACTGTGCCTAGTGGTAGGGGTCAGTATTCTGCCTATTGCTCAACCATCTTGTTTTCTCTCCTCTCTCTATTGCTGGTTTCACCCTATTGGTCTGTGTGACATTGTACAGTATTGTTCATGCACTTCAATGAGATCTAGGGTGGTACCACTTTAGGATTGTAAATATTTGTCATCGTAGATTTTGCCGGAGTACAAAGTGAGTTATCATGATGAATGTACATAACCTTAACTATTGATTATATAAAGACTGTGTTCTAACCAATACAGAGTGTGGATATTCCTTTGTGGGGGCTTGGGGATACACTGTACTTAAGAACCAGCCTGCATCACCTCCTGAGAAGCTAGGCCTTGATTGCTCGACCATTGCTACTAAATAGAGAATCTTGGCTGGGGTCTCCTGTGCCTCTCCTCCACCATATAGGGAGTGGGAGTACAGACACCCCCCACCGGTCGTTAAGGCCCGTTCTCTCACACTTTGGCACACTGTTCACCTGCATACCTAGTGCGCAGCTGCAATGACTCATTAGCTACACTGGCGCACTGTTCACCTGCATACCTAATGCACAGCTACAATGACTTGTTAGCTACTTTGGCGCACTGTTCACCTGCATACGTAGTGCGCAGCTACAATGACTTGTTAGCTACTTTGGTGCACTGTTCACCTGAATACCTAGTGCGCAGCTACAATGACTCGTTAGCAACTTTGGGCACTGTTCACCTGCACAGCTAGTGCGCAGCTCCAATGACTCGTTAGCTACTTTGGTGCACTGTTCACCTGCATACCTAGTGCACAGCTGCAATGACTCTTTAGCTACATTGGCCCACTGCGCACCTGCATACCTAGTGCGCAGCTACAATGACTCGTTAGCTACTTTGGTGCACTGTTCACCTGCAAACCTAGTGCGCAGCTACAATGACTCATTAGCTACTTTGTTGCACTGTTCACCTGCATACCTAGTGTGCAGCTACAATGACTCGTTAGCTACGTTGGGCACTGTTCACATGCATACCTAGTGTGCAGCTACAATGGCTACTTTGGTGCACTATTCACCTGCATACCTAGTGCGCAGCTACAATGACTCGTTAGCTACTTTGGCGCACTGTTCACCTGAATAACTAGTGCAGAGCTGCAATGACCTGTTAGCTACTATGGCACACTGTTCACCTGCATATCTAGTTCGCAGCTGCAATGACTCATTAGCTACTTTGGCGCACTGTTCACCTGCATACCTAGTGCACAGCTGCAATGACTCATTAGCTACTTTGGTACACTGTTCACCTGCATAGCGAGTGTGCAGCTGCAATGACTCCTTAGCTACTTTGGCACACTGTTCAACTGTATAACTATTGCGCAGTTGCAATGACTCATTAACTACTTTGGGCATGGTTCACCTGCATACCTACTGCGCAGCTGCAATGACTCGTTAGTTACTTTGGCACACTTTTCACCTGCATACCTAGTGCGCAGCTGCAATGACTCGTTAGCTACTTTGGCACACTGTTCACCTGAATAACTAGTGCAGAGCTGCAATGACCTGTTAGCTACTATGGCACACTGTTCACCTGCATATCTAGTTCGCAGCTGCAATGACTCATTAGCTACTTTGGCGCACTGTTCACCTGCATACCTAGTGCACATCTGCAATGACTCGTTAGCTACTAGGGCGCACTGTTCACCTGCTTACATGGTGTGCAGCTATAATGGCTACTTTGGTGCACTGTTCACCTGCATACCTAGTGCGCAGCTACAATGACCCGTTAGCTACTTTGGCACACTGTTCACCTGCATACCTAATGCACAGCTGCAATGACTCGTTAGCTACTTTGGCGCACTATTCACCTGCATACCTGGTGCACAGCTGCAATGACTCATTAGCTACTTCGGCGCACTGTTCACCTGCATACCTAGTGCGCAGCTGCAATGACTCGTTAGCCACTTTGTCGGACTGTTCACCTGCATACCTAGTGCGCAGCTGCAATGACTCGTTAGCTACTTTGGCGCACTGTTCATCTGCATACCTAGTGCGCAGCTGCAATGACTCGTTAGCTACTTTGGCACACTGTTCACCTGCATAACTAGTGCAGAGCTGCAATGACCTGTCAGCTACTATGGCACACTGTTCACCTGCATACCTAGTGCACAGCTGCAATGACTCGTTAGCTACTTTGGCACACTCTTCAACTGTATAAGTAGTGTGCAGCTGCAATGACTCGTTAATTACTTTGCCCAATGTTCACCTGCATACCTAATGCGCAGCTGCAATGACTCGTTAGCTACTTTGGCGCACTGTTCACCTGCATACCTAGTGCGCAGCTGCAATGACTCGTTAGCTACTTTGGCGCACTGTTCACCTGCATACCTAGTACGCAGCTGCAATGACTTGTTAGCTACTTTGGTGCAATGTTCACCTGCATACCTAGTTTGCAGCAACAATGACTCGTTAGTTACTTTGGCGCACTGTTCTCCTGCATACCTAATGCACAGCTACAATGACTCGTTAGCTACTTTGGCGCACTGTCCCACCTGCATACCTAGTGCGCACCTGCAATGACTCGTTAGCTACTTTGGTGCAATGTTCACCTGCATACCTAGTTTGCAGCAACAATAACTCGTTAGTTACTTTGGCGCACTGTTCACTTGCATAGCTAGTGCGCAGCTACAATGACTCGTTAGCTACTTTGACGCACTGTCCCACCTGCATACCTAGTGCGCAGCTGCAATGACTCGTTAGCTACTTTGGTGCACTGTTCACCTGCATAACTAGTGCGCAGCTGCAATTACTCGTTAGCTACTTTGGCGCACTGTTCACCTGCATACCTAGTGCGCAGCTGCAATGACTCGTTAGCTACTTTGGCGCACAGTTCACCTGCATACCTAGTGCGCAGCTGCAATGACTCGTTAGCTACTTTGGGCACTGTTCACCTGCATAGCTAGTGCGCAGCTACAATGACTCGTTAAATACTTTGTTGCACTGTTCACCTGCATACCTAATGCGCAGCTGCAATGACTCATTAGCTACTTTGGTGCACTGTTCAATTGCATACCTGGTGCGCAGCTGCAATGACTTGTTAGCTACTTTGGTGCACTGTTCACCTGCATACGTAGTGCGCAGCTGCAATGACTCGTTAGCTACTTTGGCACACTGTTCACCTGCATACCTAGTGCACAGCTGCAATGACTCGTTAGCTACTTTGGTGCACTGTTCACCTGCAAACCTAGTGCGCAGCTACAATGACTCATTAGCTACTTTGTTGCACTGTTCACCTGCATACCTAGTGTGCAGCTACAATGACTCGTTAGCTACGTTGGGCACTGTTCACATGCATACCTAGTGTGCAGCTACAATGGCTACTTTGGTGCACTATTCACCTGCATACCTAGTGCGCAGCTACAATGACTCGTTAGCTACTTTGGCGCACTGTTCACCTGAATAACTAGTGCAGAGCTGCAATGACCTGTTAGCTACTATGGCACACTGTTCACCTGCATATCTAGTTCGCAGCTGCAATGTCTCATTAGCTACTTTGGCGCACTGTTCACCTGCATACCTAGTGCACAGCTGCAATGACTCATTAGCTACTTTGGTACACTGTTCACCTGCATAGCTGGTGTGCAGCTGCAATGACTCATTAGCTACACTGGCACACTGTTCAACTGTATAACTAGTGCGCAGTTGCAATGACTCATTATCTACTTTGGGCATGGTTCACCTGCATACCTACTGCGCAGCTGCAATGACTCGTTAGTTACTTTGGCACACTTTTCACCTGCATACCTAGTGCGCAGCTGCAATGACTCGTTAGCTACTTTGGCACACTGTTCACCTGAATAACTAGTGCAGAGCTGCAATGACCTGTTAGCTACTATGGCACACTGTTCACCTGCATATCTAGTTCGCAGCTGCAATGACTCATTAGCTACTTTGGCGCACTGTTCACCTGCATACCTAGTGCACAGCTGCAATGACTCGTTAGATACTAGGGCGCACTGTTCACCTGCTTACATGGTGTGCAGCTATAATGGCTACTTTGGTGCACTGTTCACCTGCATACCTAGTGCGCAGCTACAATGACCCGTTAGCTACTTTGGCACACTGTTCACCTGCATACCTAATGCACAGCTGCAATGACTCGTTAGCTACTTTGGCGCACTATTCACCTGCATACCTGGTGCACAGCTGCAATGACTCATTAGCTACTTCGGCGCACTGTTCACCTGCATACCTAGTGCGCAGCTGCAATGACTCGTTAGCCACTTTGTCGGACTGTTCACCTGCATACCTAGTGCGCAGCTGCAATGACTCGTTAGCTACTTTGGCGCACTGTTCACCTGCATACCTAGTGCGCAGCTGCAATGACTCGTTAGCTACTTTGGCACACTGTTCACCTGCATAACTAGTGCAGAGCTGCAATGACCTGTCAGCTACTATGGCACACTGTTCACCTGCATACCTAGTGCACAGCTGCAATGACTCGTTAGCTACTTTGGCACACTCTTCAACTGTATAAGTAGTGTGCAGCTGCAATGACTCGTTAAGTACTTTGCCCAATGTTCACCTGCATACCTAATGCGCAGCTGCAATGACTCGTTAGCTACTTTGGCGCACTGTTCACCTGCATACCTAGTGCGCAGCTGCAATGACTCATTAGCTACTTTGGCGCACTGTTCACCTGCATACCTAGTACGCAGCTGCAATGACTTGTTAGCTACTTTGGTGCAATGTTCACCTGCATACCTAGTTTGCAGCAACAATGACTCGTTAGTTACTTTGGCGCACTTTTCACCTGCATACCTAATGCACAGCTACAAGGACTCGTTAGCTACTTTGGCGCACTGTCCCACCTGCATACCTAGTGCGCACCTGCAATGACTCGTTAGCTACTTTGGTGCAATGTTCACCTGCATACCTAGTTTGCAGCAACAATAACTCGTTAGTTACTTTGGCGCACTGTTCACTTGCATAGCTAGTGCGCAGCTACAATGACTCGTTAGCTACTTTGGCGCACTGTCCCACCTGCATACCTAGTGCGCAGCTGCAATGACTCGTTAGCTACTTTGGTGCACTGTTCACCTGCATAACTAGTGCGCAGCTGCAATTACTCGTTAGCTACTTTGGCGCACTGTTCACCTGCATACCTAGTGCGCAGCTGCAATGACTCGTTAGCTACTTTGGCGCACAGTTCACCTGCATACCTAGTGCGCAGCTGCAATGACTCGTTAGCTACTTTGGGCACTGTTCACCTGCATAGCTAGTGCGCAGCTACAATGACTCGTTAAATACTTTGTTGCACTGTTCACCTGCATACCTAATGCGCAGCTGCAATGACTCATTAGCTACTTTGGTGCACTGTTCAATTGCATACCTGGTGCGCAGCTGCAATGACTTGTTAGCTACTTTGGTGCACTGTTCACCTGCATACGTAGTGCGCAGCTGCAATGACTCGTTAGCTACTTTGGCACACTGTTCACCTGCATACCTAGTGCGCAGCTGCAATGACTCATTAGCTACACTGGCGCACTGTTCACCTGCATACCTAATGCAAAGCTACAATGACTTGTTAGCTACTTTGGCGCACTGTTCACCTGCATACGTAGTGCGCAGATACAATGACTTGTTAGCTACTTTAGCGCACTGTTCACCTGCATACCTAGTGCGCAGCTACAATGACTCGTTAGCTACTTTGGTGCACTGTTCACCTGAATACCTAGTGCGCAGCTACAATGACTCGTTAGCAACTTTGGGCACTGTTCACCTGCACAGCTAGTGCGCAGCTCCAATGACTCGTTAGCTACTTTGGTGCACTGTTCACCTGCATACCTAGTGCACAGCTGCAATGACTCTTTAGCTACATTGGCCAACTGCGCACCTGCATACCTAGTGTGCAGCTACAATGACTCGTTAGCTACGTTGGGCACTGTTCACATGCATACCTAGTGTGCAGCTGCAATGGCTACTTTGGTGCACTATTCACCTGCATACCTAGTGCGCAGCTACAATGACTCGTTAGCTACTTTGGCGCACTGTTCACCTGCATACCTAGTTCTCAGCTGCAATGACTCGTTAGTTACTTTGGCACACTTTTCACCTGCATACCTAGTGCGCAGCTGCAATGACTCATTAGCTACTTTGGCGCACTGTTCACCTGCATACCTAGTGCGCAGCTGCAATGACTCGTTAGCTACTTCTGTGCACTTTTCTCCTGCATACCTAGTGCGCAGCTGCAATGGCTCGTTAGCTACTTTGGCGCACTGTTCACCTGCATACCTAGTGCGCAGCTACAATGACTAGTTAGCTACTTTGGCGCACTGTTCACCTGCATACCTAGTGCACAGCTGCAATGACTCGTTAGCTACTTTGGTACACTGTTCACCTGCATAGCTAGTGTGCAGCTGCAATGACTCCTTAGCTACTTTGGCACACTGTTCAACTGTATAACTAGTGCGCAGTTGCAATGACTCGTTAGCTACTTTGGCGCACTGTTCAACTGTATAACTAGTGCACAGCTGCAATGACTCGTTAGCTACTTTTGTGCACTGTTCACCTGCATACCTAGTGCGCAGCTCCAATGACTTGTTAGCTACTTTGGCGCACTATTCACCTGCATACCTAGTTCGCAGCTGCAATTGCTCGCTAGCTACTTTGGCACACTGTTCACCTGCATACCTAGTGCACAGCTGCAATGACTCGTTAGCTACTAGGGCGCACTGTTCACCTGCTTACATGGTGTGCAGCTACAAAGGCTACTTTGGTGCACTGTTCACCTGCATACCTAGTGCGCAGCTACAATGACTCGTTAGCTACTTTGGCACACTGTTCACCTGCATAACTAGTGCAGAGCTGCAATGACCTGTTAGCTACTATGGCGCACTGTTCACATGCATACCTAGTGCGCAGCTGCAATGACTCGTTAGCTACTTTGGCGCACTGTTCACCTGCATACCTAGTGCGCAGCTGCAATGACTCGTTAGCTACTTTGGCACACTGTTCACCTGCATAACTAGTGCAGAGCTGCAATGACCTGTTAGCTACTATGGCACACTGTTCACCTGCATATCTAGTTCGCAGCTGCAATGACTCATTAGCTACTTTGGCGCACTGTTCACCTGCATACCTAGTGCACAGCTGCAATGACTCATTAGCTACTTTGGTACACTGTTCACCTGCCTAGCTAGTGTGCAGCTGCAATGACTCCTTAGCTACTTTGGCACTCTGTTCAACTGTATAACTAGTGCGCAGTTGCAATGACTCATTAACTACTTTGGGCATGGTTCACCTGCATACCTAGTGCGCAGCTGCAATGACTCGTTAGCTATTTTTGCGCACTGTTCACCTGCATACCTAGTGCGCAGCTGCAATGACTCGTTAGCTACTTTGGCGCACTATTCACCTGCATACCTAGTGTGCAGCTGCAATGGCTCGTTAGCTACTTTGGCGCACTGTTCACCTGCATATCTATTGCGCAGCTACAATGACTTGTTAGCTTCTTTGGTGCACTCTTCACCTGCATACCTAGTGCACAGCTGCAATGACTTGTTAGCTACTTGGGCGCACTGTTCACCTGCTTACATGGTGTGCAGCTACAATGGCTACTTTGGTGCACTGTTCACCTGCATACCTAGTGCGCAGCTACAATGACCGGTTAGCTACTTTGGCACACTGTTCACCTGCATACCTAATGCACAGCTGCAATGACTCGTTAGCTACTTTGGCACACTATTTACCTGCATACCTGGTGCACAGCCGCAATGACTCATTAGCTACTTCGGCGCACTGTTCACCTGCATACCTAGTGCGCAGCTGCAACGACTCGTTAGCCACTTTGTCGGACTGTTCATCTGCATACCTAGTGCGCAGCTGCAATGACTCGTTAGCTACTTTGGCGCACTGTTCACCTGCATACCTAGTGCGCAGCTGCAATGACTCGTTAGCTACTTTGGCACACTGTTCACCTGCATAACTAGTGCAGAGCTGCAATGACCTGTTAGCTACTATGGCACACTGTTCACCTGCATACCTAGTGCACAGCTGCAATGACTCGTTAGCTACTTTGGCACACTCTTCAACTGTATAACTAGTGTGGAGCTGCAATGACTCGTTAGGTACTTTGCCCAATGTTCACCTGCATACCTAATGCGCAGCTGCAATGACTCGTTAGCTACTTTGGCGCACTGTTCACCTGCATACCTAGTGCACAGCTGCAATGACTCGTTAGCTACTTTGGCGCACTGTTCACCTGCATACCTAGT
The DNA here is from genome assembly GCF_040938575.1 of Ambystoma mexicanum. Classification (NCBI taxonomy): domain Eukaryota; kingdom Metazoa; phylum Chordata; class Amphibia; order Caudata; family Ambystomatidae; genus Ambystoma; species Ambystoma mexicanum. The sequence goes on along the minus strand of NC_090932.1, from coordinate 25,781,885 downwards.
ACGCAACTGCAATGACTCGTTAGCTACTTTGGCGCAATGTTCACCTGCATACCTAGTTTGCAGCAACAATGACTCATTAGTTACTTTGGCGCACTGTTCACCTGCATACCTAATGCACAGCTACAATGACTCGTTAGCTACTTTGGGCACTGTTCACTTGCATAGCTAGTGCGCAGCTACAATGACTCGTTAGCTACTTTGGCGCACTGTCCCACCTGCATACCTAGTGCGCAGCTGCAATGACTCGTTAGCTACTTTGGTGCACTGTTCACCTGCATAACTAGTGCGCAGCTGCAATGACTCATTAGCTACTTTGGCGCACTGTTCACCTGCATACCTAGTGCGCAGCTGCAACGACTTGTTAGCTACTTTGGTGCACTGTTCACCTGAATACCTAGTGCGCAGCTACAATGACTCGTTAGCAACTTTGGGCACTGTTCACCTGCACAGCTAGTGCGCAGCTCCAATGACTCGTTAGCTACTTTGGTGCACTGTTCACCTGCATACCTAGTGCACAGCTGCAATGACTCTTTAGCTACATTGGCCCACTGCGCACCTGCATACCTAGTGCGCAGCTACAATGACTCGTTAGCTACTTTGGTGCACTGTTCACCTGCAAACCTAGTGCGCAGCTACAATGACTCATTAGCTACTTTGTTGCACTGTTCACCTGCATACCTAGTGTGCAGCTACAATGACTCGTTAGCTACGTTGGGCACTGTTCACATGCATACCTAGTGTGCAGCTACAATGGCTACTTTGGTGCACTATTCACCTGCATACCTAGTGCGCAGCTACAATGACTCGTTAGCTACTTTGGCGCACTGTTCACCTGCATACCTAGTGCGCAGCTCCAATGACTCGTTAGCTACTTTGGCGCACTATTCACCTGGATACCTAGTTCGCAGCTACAATTGCTCGCTAGCTACTTTGGCACACTGTTCACCTGCATACCTAGTGCACAGCTGCAATGACTCGTTAGCTACTAGGGCGCACTGTTCACCTGCTTACATGGTGTGCAGCTACAAAGGCTACTTTGGTGCACTGTTCACCTGCATACCTAGTGCGCAGCTACAATGACTCGTTAGCTACTTTGGCACACTGTTTACCTGCATAACTAGTGCAGAGCTGCAATGACCTGTTAGCTACTATGGCGCACTGTTCACATGCATACCTAGTGCGCAGCTGCAATGACTCATTAGCTACTTTGTCGCACTGTTCACCTGCATACCTAGTGCGCAGCTGCAATGACTCGTTAGCTACTTTGGCACACTGTTCACCTGCATAACTAGTGCAGAGCTGCAATGACCTGTTAGCTACTATGGCACACTGTTCACCTGCATATCTAGTTCGCAGCTGCAATGACTCATTAGCTACTTTGGCGCACTGTTCACCTGCATACCTAGTGCACAGCTGCAATGACTCATTAGCTACTTTGGTACACTGTTCACCTGCCTAGCTAGTGTGCAGCTGCAATGACTCCTTAGCTACTTTGGCACACTGTTCAACTGTATAACTAGTGCGCAGTTGCAATGACTCATTAACTACTTTGGGCATGGTTCACCTGCATACCTAGTGCGCAGCTGCAATGACTCGTTAGCTATTTTTGCGCACTGTTCACCTGCATACCTAGTGCGCAGCTGCAATGACTCGTTAGCTACTTTGGCGCACTATTCACCTGCATACCTAGTTTGCAGCTGCAATGGCTCGTTAGCTACTTTGGCGCACTGTTCACCTGCATATCTATTGCGCAGCTACAATGTCTTGTTAGCTTCTTTGGTGCACTGTTCACCTGCATACATAGTGCACAGCTGCAATGACTCGTTAGCTACTTGGGCGCACTGTTCACCTGCTTACATGGTGTGCAGCTACAATGGCTACTTTGGTGCACTGTTCACCTGCATACCTAGTGCGCAGCTACAATGACCCGTTAGCTACTTTGGCGCACTATTCACCTGCATACCTGGTGCACAGCCGCAATGACTCATTAGCTACTTCGGTGCACTGTTCACCTGCATACCTAGTGCGCAGCTGCAATGACTCGTTAGCTTCTTTGGCACACTGTTCACCTGCATACCTAATGCACAGCTGCAATGACTCGTTAGCTACTTTGGCGCACTATTCACCTGCATACCTGGTGCACAGCCGCAATGACTCATTAGCTACTTCGGTGCACTGTTCACCTGCATACCTAGTGCGCAGCTGCAATGACTCGTTAGCCACTTTGTCGGACTGTTCACCTGCATACCTAGTGCGCAGCTGCAATGACTCATTAGCTACTTTGGCGCACTGTTCACCTGCATACCTAGTGCGCAGCTGCAATGACTCGTTAGCTACTTTGGCACACTGTTCACCTGCATAACTAGTGCAGAGCTGCAATGACCTGTTAGCTACTATGGCACACTGTTCACCTGCATACCTAGTGCACACCTGCAATGACTCGTTAGCTACTTTGGCACACTCTTCAACTGTATAACTAGTGTGCAGCTGCAATGACTCGTTAGGTACTTTGCCCAATGTTCACCTGCATACCTAATGCGCAGCTGCAATGACTCGTTAGCTACTTTGGCGCACTGTTCACCTGCATACCTAGTGCACAGCTGCAATGACTCGTTAGCTACTTTGGCGCACTGTTCACCTGCATACCTAGTACACAGCTGCAATAACTCGTTAGCTACTTTGGCGCAATGTTCACCTGCATACCTAGTTTGCAGCAACAATGACTCGTTAGTTACTTTGGCGCACTGTTCACCTGCATACCCAATGCACAGCTACAATGACTCGTTAGCTACTTTGGGCACTGTTCACTTGCATAGCTAGTGCACAGCTACAATGACTCGTTAGCTACTTTGGCGCACTGTCCCACCTGCATACCTAGTGCGCAGCTGCAATGACTCGTTAGCTACTTTGGTGCACTGTTCACCTGCATACCTAGTGCACAGCTGCAATGACTCTTTAGCTACATTGGCCCACTGCGCACCTGCATACCTAGTGCGCAGCTACAATGACTCGTTAGCTACTTTGGTGCACTGTTCACCTGAAAACCTAGTGCGCAGCTACAATGACTCATTAGCTACTTTGTTGCACTGTTCACCTGCATACCTAGTGTGCAGCTACAATGACTCGTTAGCTACGTTGGGCACTGTTCACATGCATACCTAGTGTGCAGCTACAATGGCTACTTTGGTGCACTATTCACCTGCATACCTAGTGCGCAGCTACAATGACTCGTTAGCTACTTTGGCGCATTGTTCACCTGCATACCTAGTTCTCAGCTGCAATGACTCGTTAGTTACTTTGGCACACTTTTCACCTGCATACCTAGTGCGCAGCTGCAATGACTCATTAGCTACTTTGGAGCACTGTTCACCTGCATACCTACTGCGCAGCTGCAATGACTTGTTAGCTACTTTGGCGCACTATTCACCTGCATACCTAGTTTGCAGCTGCAATGGCTCGTTAGCTACTTTGGCGCACTGTTCACCTGCATATCTATTGCGCAGCTACAATGACTTGTTAGCTTCTTTGGTGCACTGTTCACCTGCATACCTAGTGCACAGCTGCAATGACTCGTTAGCTACTTGGGCGCACTGTTCACCTGCTTACATGGTGTGCAGCTACAATGGCTACTTTTGCGCACTGTTCACCTGCATACCTAGTGCGCAGCTACAATGACCCGTTAGCTACTTTGGCACACTGTTCACCTGCATACCTAATGCACAGCTGCAATGACTCGTTAGCTACTTTGGCGCACTATTCACCTGCATACCTGGTGCACAGCCGCAATGACTCATTAGCTACTTCGGCGCACTGTTCACCTGCATACCTAGTGCGCAGGTGCAATGACCTGTTAGCTACTATGGCGCACTGTTCACATGCATACCTAGTGCGCAGCTGCAATGACTCGTTAGCTACTTTGGCGCACTGTTCACCTGCATACCTAGTGCGCAGCTGCAATGACTCGTTAGCTACTTTGGCACACTGTTCACCTGCATAACTAGTGCAGAGCTGCAATGACCTGTTAGCTACTATGGCACACTGTTCACCTGCATACCTAGTGCACAGCTGCAATGACTCGTTAGCTACTTTGGCGCACTCTTCAACTGTATAACTAGTGTGCAGCTGCAATGACTCGTTAGGTACTTTGCCCAATGTTCACCTGCATACCTAATGCGCAGCTGCAATGACTCATTAGCTACTTGGGCGCACTGTTCACCTGCTTACATGGTGTGCAGCTACAATGGCTACTTTGGTGCACTGTTCACCTGCATACCTAGTACGCAGCTGCAATGACTCGTTAGCTACTTTGGCGCAATGTTCACCTGCATACCTAGTTTGCAGCAACAATGACTCGTTAGTTACTTTGGCGCACTGTTCACCTGCATACCTAATGCAAAGCTACAATGACTCGTTAGCTACTTTGGGCACTGTTCACTTGCATAGCTAGTGGGCAGCTACAATGACTCGTTAGCTACTTTGGCGCACTGTCCCACCTGCATACCTAGTGCGCAGCTGCAATGACTCGTTAGCTACTTTGGTGCACTGTTCACCTGCATAACTAGTGCGCAACTGCAATGACTCGTTAGCTACTTTGGCGCACTGTTCACCTGCATACCTAGTGCGCAGCTGCAATGACTCGTTAGCTACTTTGGCACGCAGTTCACCTGCATACCTAGTGCGCAGCTGCAATGACTCGTTAGCTACTTTGGGCACTGTTCACCTGCATAGCTAGTGTGCAGCTACAATGACTCGTTAACTACTTTGTTGCACTGTTCACCTGCATACCTAATGCGCAGCTGCAATGACTCATTAGCTACTTTGGTGCACTGTTCAATTGCATACCTAGTGCGCAGCTGCAATGACTCATTAGCTACACTGGCGCACTGTTCACCTGCATACTTAATGCACAGCTACAATGACTCGTTAGCTACTTTGGCGCACTGTTCACCTGCATACCTAGTGCGCAGCTACAATGACTTGTTAGCTACTTTAGCATACTGTTCACCTGCATACGTAGTGCGCAGCTGAAATGACTCGTTAGCTACTTTTGCACACTGTTCACCTGCATACCTAGTGCGCAGCTGCAATGACTCATTAGCTACACTGGCGCACTGTTCACCTGCATACTTAATGCACAGCTACAATGACTCGTTAGCTACTTTGGCGCACTGTTCACCTGCATACCTAGTGCGCAGCTACAATGACTTGTTAGCTACTTTAGCATACTGTTCACCTGCATACCTAGTGCGCAGCTACAATGACTCGTTAGCTACTTTGGTGCACTGTTTACCTGAATACCTAGTGCGGAGCTACAATGACTCGTTAGCAACTTTGGGCACTGTTCACCTGCACAGCTAGTGCGCAGCTCCAATGACTCGTTAGCTACTTTGGTGCACTGTTCACATGCATACCTAGTGCGCAGCTGCAATGACTTGTTAGCTACTTTGGCACACTGTTCACCTGCATACCTAGTGCACAGCTGCAATGACTCTTTAGCTACATTTGCCCACTGCGCACCTGCATACCTAGTGCGCAGCTACAATGACTCGTTAGCTACTTTGGCGCACTATTCACCTGCATACCTGGTGCACAGCCGCAATGACTCATTAGCTACTTCGGCGCACTGTTCACCTGCATACCTAGTGCGCAGCTGCAACGACTCGTTAGCCACTTTGTCGGACTGTTCATCTGCATACCTAGTGCGCAGCTGCAATGACTCGTTAGCTACTTTGGCGCACTGTTCACCTGCATACCTAGTGCGCAGCTGCAATGACTCGTTAGCTACTTTGGCACACTGTTCACCTGCATAACTAGTGCAGAGCTGCAATGACCTGTTAGCTACTATGGCACACTGTTCACCTGCATACCTAGTGCACAGCTGCAATGACTCGTTAGCTACTTTGGCACACTCTTCAACTGTATAACTAGTGTGCAGCTGCAATGACTCGTTAGGTACTTTGCCCAATGTTCACCTGCATACCTAATGCGCAGCTGCAATGACTCGTTAGCTACTTTGGCGCACTGTTCACCTGCATACCTAGTGCACAGCTGCAATGACTCGTTAGCTACTTTGGCGCACTGTTCACCTGCATACCTAGTACGCAACTGCAATGACTCGTTAGCTACTTTGGCGCAATGTTCACCTGCATACCTAGTTTGCAGCAACAATGACTCGTTAGTTACTTTGGCGCACTGTTCACCTGCATACCTAATGCACAGCTACAATGACTCGTTAGCTACTTTGGGCACTGTTCACTTGCATAGCTAGTGCGCAGCTACAATGACTCGTTAGCTACTTTGGCGCACTGTCCCACCTGCATACCTAGTGCGCAGCTGCAATGACTCGTTAGCTACTTTGGTGCACTGTTCACCTGCATAACTAGTGCGCAGCTGCAATGACTCATTAGCTACTTTGGCGCACTGTTCACCTGCATACCTAGTGCGGAGCTGCAACGACTTGTTAGCTACTTTGGTGCACTGTTCACCTGAATACCTAGTGCGCAGCTACAATGACTCGTTAGCAACTTTGGGCACTGTTCACCTGCACAGCTAGTGCGCAGCTCCAATGACTCGTTAGCTACTTTGGTGCACTGTTCACCTGCATACCTAGTGCACAGCTGCAATGACTCTTTAGCTACATTGGCCCACTGCGCACCTGCATACCTAGTGCGCAGCTACAATGACTCGTTAGCTACTTTGGTGCACTGTTCACCTGCAAACCTAGTGCGCAGCTACAATGACTCATTAGCTACTTTGTTGCACTGTTCACCTGCATACCTAGTGTGCAGCTACAATGACTCGTTAGCTACGTTGGGCACTGTTCACATGCATACCTAGTGTGCAGCTACAATGGCTACTTTGGTGCACTATTCACCTGCATACCTAGTGCGCAGCTACAATGACTCGTTAGCTACTTTGGCGCACTGTTCACCTGCATACCTAGTGCGCAGCTCCAATGACTCGTTAGCTACTTTGGTGCACTGTTCACCTGCATACCTAGTGCACAGCTGCAATGACTCTTTAGCTACATTGGCCCACTGCGCACCTGCATACCTAGTGCGCAGCTACAATGACTCGTTAGCTACTTTGGTGCACTGTTCACCTGCAAACCTAGTGCGCAGCTACAATGACTCATTAGCTACTTTGTTGCACTGTTCACCTGCATACCTAGTGTGCAGCTACAATGACTCGTTAGCTACGTTGGGCACTGTTCACATGCATACCTAGTGTGCAGCTACAATGGCTACTTTGGTGCACTATTCACCTGCATACCTAGTGCGCAGCTACAATGACTCGTTAGCTACTTTGGCGCACTGTTCACCTGCATACCTAGTGCGCAGCTCCAATGACTCGTTAGCTACTTTGGCGCACTATTCACCTGCATACCTAGTTCGCAGCTGCAATTGCTCGCTAGCTACTTTGGTGCACTGTTCACCTGCATAACTAGTGCGCAGCTGCAATGACTCATTAGCTACTTTGGCGCACTGTTCACCTGCATACCTAGTGCGCAGCTGCAACGACTTGTTAGCTACTTTGGTGCACTGTTCACCTGAATACCTAGTGCGCAGCTACAATGACTCGTTAGCAACTTTGGGCACTGTTCACCTGCACAGCTAGTGCGCAGCTCCAATGACTCGTTAGCTACTTTGGTGCACTGTTCACCTGCATACCTAGTGCACAGCTGCAATGACTCTTTAGCTACATTGGCCCACTGCGCACCTGCATACCTAGTGCGCAGCTACAATGACTCGTTAGCTACTTTGGTGCACTGTTCACCTGCAAACCTAGTGCGCAGCTACAATGACTCATTAGCTACTTTGTTGCACTGTTCACCTGCATACCTAGTGTGCAGCTACAATGACTCGTTAGCTACGTTGGGCACTGTTCACATGCATACCTAGTGTGCAGCTACAATGGCTACTTTGGTGCACTATTCACCTGCATACCTAGTGCGCAGCTACAATGACTCGTTAGCTACTTTGGCGCACTGTTCACCTGCATACCTAGTGCGCAGCTCCAATGACTCGTTAGCTACTTTGGCGCACTATTCACCTGCATACCTAGTTCGCAGCTGCAATTGCTCGCTAGCTACTTTGGCACACTGTTCACCTGCATACCTAGTGCACAGCTGCAATGACTCGTTAGCTACTAGGGCGCACTGTTCACCTGCTTACATGGTGTGCAGCTACAAAGGCTACTTTGGTGCACTGTTCACCTGCATACCTAGTGCGCAGCTACAATGACTCGTTAGCTACTTTGGCACACTGTTCACCTGCATAACTAGTGCAGAGCTGCAATGACCTGTTAGCTACTATGGCGCACTGTTCACATGCATACCTAGTGCGCAGCTGCAATGACTCATTAGCTACTTTGTCGCACTGTTCACCTGCATACCTAGTGCGCAGCTGCAATGACTCGTTAGCTACTTTGGCACACTGTTCACCTGCATAACTAGTGCAGAGCTGCAATGACCTGTTAGCTACTATGGCACACTGTTCACCTGCATAACTAGTTCGCAGCTGCAATGACTCATTAGCTACTTTGGCGCACTGTTCACCTGCATACCTAGTGCACAGCTGCAATGACTCATTAGCTACTTTGGTACACTGTTCACCTGCCTAGCTAGTGTGCAGCTGCAATGACTCCTTAGCTACTTTGGCACACTGTTCAACTGTATAACTAGTGCGCAGTTGCAATGACTCATTAACTACTTTGGGCATGGTTCACCTGCATACCTAGTGCGCAGCTGCAATGACTCGTTAGCTATTTTTGCGCACTGTTCACCTGCATACCTAGTGCGCAGCTGCAATGACTCGTTAGCTACTTTGGCGCACTATTCACCTGCATACCTAGTTTGCAGCTGCAATGGCTCGTTAGCTACTTTGGCGCACTGTTCACCTGCATATCTATTGCGCAGCTACAATGTCTTGTTAGCTTCTTTGGTGCACTGTTCACCTGCATACATAGTGCACAGCTGCAATGACTCGTTAGCTACTTGGGCGCACTGTTCACCTGCTTACATGGTGTGCAGCTACAATGGCTACTTTGGTGCACTGTTCACCTGCATACCTAGTGCGCAGCTACAATGACCCGTTAGCTACTTTGGCACACTGTTCACCTGCATACCTAATGCACAGCTGCAATGACTCGTTAGCTACTTTGGCGCACTATTCACCTGCATACCTGGTGCACAGCCGCAATGACTCATTAGCTACTTCGGTGCACTGTTCACCTGCATACCTAGTGCGCAGCTGCAATGACTCGTTAGCCACTTTGTCGGACTGTTCACCTGCATACCTAGTGCGCAGCTGCAATGACTCATTAGCTACTTTGGCGCACTGTTCACCTGCATACCTAGTGCGCAGCTGCAATGACTCGTTAGCTACTTTGGCACACTGTTCACCTGCATAACTAGTGCAGAGCTGCAATGACCTGTTAGCTACTATGGCACACTGTTCACCTGCATACCTAGTGCACACCTGCAATGACTCGTTAGCTACTTTGGCACACTCTTCAACTGTATAACTAGTGTGCAGCTGCAATGACTCGTTAGGTACTTTGCCCAATGTTCACCTGCATACCTAATGCGCAGCTGCAATGACTCGTTAGCTACTTTGGCGCACTGTTCACCTGCATACCTAGTGCACAGCTGCAATGACTCGTTAGCTACTTTGGCGCACTGTTCACCTGCATACCTAGTACGCAGCTGCAATAACTCGTTAGCTACTTTGGCGCAATGTTCACCTGCATACCTAGTTTGCAGCAACAATGACTCGTTAGTTACTTTGGCGCACTGTTCACCTGCATACCTAATGCACAGCTACAATGACTCGTTAGCTACTTTGGGCACTGTTCACTTGCATAGCTAGTGCGCAGCTACAATGACTCGTTAGCTACTTTGGCGCACTGTCCCACCTGCATACCTAGTGCGCAGCTGCAATGACTCGTTAGCTACTTTGGTGCACTGTTCACCTGCATACCTAGTGCACAGCTGCAATGACTCTTTAGCTACATTGGCCCACTGCGCACCTGCATACCTAGTGCGCAGCTACAATGACTCGTTAGCTACTTTGGTGCACTGTTCACCTGCAAACCTAGTGCGCAGCTACAATGACTCATTAGCTACTTTGTTGCACTGTTCACCTGCATACCTAGTGTGCAGCTACAATGACTCGTTAGCTACGTTGGGCACTGTTCACATGCATACCTAGTGTGCAGCTACAATGGCTACTTTGGTGCACTATTCACCTGCATACCTAGTGCGCAGCTACTATGACTCGTTAGCTACTTTGGCGCACTGTTCACCTGCATACCTAGTTCTCAGCTGCAATGACTCGTTAGTTACTTTGGCACACTTTTCACCTGCATACCTAGTGCGCAGCTGCAATGACTCATTAGCTACTTTGGAGCACTGTTCACCTGCATACCTACTGCGCAGCTGCAATGACTCGTTAGCTACTTCTGTGCACTTTTCTCCTGCATACCTAGTGCGCAGCTGCAATGACTAGTTAGCTACTTTGGCGCACTGTTCACCTGCATACCTAGTGCACAGCTGCAATGACTCGTTAGCTACTTTGGCACACTGTTCACCTGCATAGCTAGTGCGCAGCTGCAATGACTCATTAGCTACTTTGGCACACTGTTCAACTGTATAACTAGTGCGCAGTTGCAATGACTCGTTAGCTACTTTGGCGCACTGTTCAACTGTATAACTAGTGCGCAGCTGCAATGACTTGTTAGCTACTTTTGCGCACTGTTCACCTGCATACCTAGTGCGCAGCTCCAATGACTCGTTAGCTACTTTGGCGCACTATTCACCTGCATACCTAGTTCGCCGCTGCAATGGCTCGCTAGCTACTTTGGCACACTGTTCACCTGCATACCTAGTGCACAGCTGCAATGACTCGTTAGCTACTTTGGCGCACTATTCACCTGCATACCTAGTTTGCAGCTGCAATGGCTCGTTAGCTACTTTGGCGCACTGTTCACCTGCATATCTATTGCGCAGCTACAATGACTTGTTAGCTTCTTTGGTGCACTGTTCACCTGCATACCTAGTGCACAGCTGCAATGACTCGTTAGCTACTTGGGCGCACTGTTCACCTGCTTACATGGTGTGCAGCTACAATGGCTACTTTGGCGCACTGTTCACCTGCATACCTAGTGCGCAGCTACAATGACCCGTTAGCTACTTTGGCACACTGTTCACCTGCATACCTAATGCACAGCTGCAATGACTCGTTAGCTACTTTGGCGCACTATTCACCTGCATACCTGGTGCACAGCCGCAATGACTCATTAGCTACTTCGGCGCACTGTTCACCTGCATACCTAGTGCGCAGGTGCAATGACCTGTTAGCTACTATGGCGCACTGTTCACATGCATACCTAGTGCGCAGCTGCAATGACTCGTTAGCTACTTTGGCGCACTGTTCACCTGCATACCTAGTGCGCAGCTGCAATGACTCGTTAGCTACTTTGGCACACTGTTCACCTGCATAACTAGTGCAGAGCTGCAATGACCTGTTAGCTACTATGGCACACTGTTCACCTGCATACCTAGTGCACAGCTGCAATGACTCGTTAGCTACTTTGGCACACTCTTCAACTGTATAACTAGTGTGCAGCTGCAATGACTCGTTAGGTACTTTGCCCAAAGTTCACCTGCATACCTAATGCGCAGCTGCAATGACTCATTAGCTACTTGGGCGCACTGTTCACCTGCTTACATGGTGTGCAGCTACAATGGCTACTTTGGTGCACTGTTCACCTGCATACCTAGTACGCAGCTACAATGACTCGTTAGCTACTTTGGCGCAATGTTCACCTGCATACCTAGTTTGCAGCAACAATGACTCGTTAGTTACTTTGGCGCACTGTTCACCTGCATACCTAATGCAAAGCTACAATGACTCGTTAGCTACTTTGGGCACTGTTCACTTGCATAGCTAGTGGGCAGCTACAATGACTCGTTAGCTACTTTGGCGCACTGTCCCACCTGCATACCTAGTGCGCAGCTGCAATGACTCGTTAGCTACTTTGGTGCACTGTTCACCTGCATAACTAGTGCGCAGCTGCAATGACTCGTTAGCTACTTTGGCGCACTGTTCACCTGCATACCTAGTGCGCAGCTGCAATGACTCGTTAGCTACTTTGGCACAAAGTTCACCTGCATACCTAGTGCGCAGCTGCAATGACTCGTTAGCTACTTTGGGCACTGTTCACCTGCATAGCTAGTGTGCAGCTACAATGACTCGTTAACTACTTTGTTGCACTGTTCACCTGCATACCTAATGCGCAGCTGCAATGACTCATTAGCTACTTTGGTGCACTGTTCAATTGAATACCTAGTGCGCAGCTGCAATGACTTGGTAGCTACTTTGGTGCACTGTTCACCTGCATACGTAGTGCGCAGCTGAAATGACTCGTTAGCTACTTTTGCACACTGTTCACCTGCATACCTAGTGCGCAGCTGCAATGACTCATTAGCTACACTGGCGCACTGTTCACCTGCATACTTAATGCACAGCTACAATGACTCGTTAGCTACTTTGGCGCACTGTTCACCTGCATACCTAGTGCGCAGCTACAATGACTTGTTAGCTACTTTGGCGTACTGTTCACCTGCATACCTAGTGCGCAGCTACAATGACTCGTTAGCTACTTTGGTGCACTGTTTACCTGAATACCTAGTGCGGAGCTACAATGACTCGTTAGCAACTTTGGGCACTGTTCACCTGCACAGCTAGTGCGCAGCTCCAATGACTCGTTAGCTACTTTGGTGCACTGTTCACATGCATACCTAGTGCGCAGCTGCAATGACTTGTTAGCTACTTTGGCACACTGTTCACCTGCATACCTAGTGCACAGCTGCAATGACTCTTTAGCTACATTGGCCCACTGCGCACCTGCATACCTAGTGCGCAGCTACAATGACTCGTTAGCTACTTTGGTGCACTGTTCACCTGCAAACCTACTGCGCAGCTACAATGACTCATTAGCTACTTTGTTGCACTGTTCACCTGCATACCTAGTGTGCAGCTACAATGACCCGTTAGCTATGTTGGGCACTGTTCACATGCATACCTAGTGTGCAGCTGCAATGGCTACTTTGGTGCACTATTCACCTGCATACCTAGTGCGCAGCTACAATGACTCGTTAGCTACTTTGGCGCACTGTTCACCTGCATACCTAGTTCTCAGCTGCAATGACTCGTTAGTTACTTTGGCACACTGTTCACCTGCATACCTAGTGCGCAGCTGCAATGACTCGTTAGCTACTTTGCCGCACTGTTCTCCTGCATACCTAGTGCGCAGCTGCAATGACTCGTTAGCTACTTCTGTGCACTTTTCTCCTGCATACCTAGTGCGCAGCTGCAATGGCTCGTTAGCTACTTTGGCGCACTGTTCACCTGCATACCTAGTGCACAGCTGCAATGACTCGTTAGCTACTTTGGGGCACTGTTCACCTGCATACCTAGTGTGCAGCTACAATGACTCATTAGCTACTTTGCCACAAACTTCGCCTGCACACCTAGTGTGTAGCTACATGACTCAATAACTACTTTGGGCATGGTTCACCTGCATACCTAGTGCGCAGCTGCAATGACTCACTAGCTTCTTTGGCGCACTGTTCAACTGCATACCTAGTGCGCAGCTGCAATGACTTGTTAGCTACTTTGGCACACTGTTCACCTGCATACCTAATGTACAGCTACAATGATTCGTTAGCTACTTTGGGCACTGTTCACTTGCATAGCTAGTGCGCAGCGACAATGACTCGTTAGCTACTTTGGCGCACTGTTCACCTGCATACCTAGTGCGCAGCTGCAATGACTCGTTAGCTACTTTGGCGCAAAGTTCACCTGCATACCTAGTGTGCAGCTGCAATGACTCGTTAGCTACTTTGGGCACTGTTCACCTGCATAGCTAGTGCGCAGCTACAATGAATCGTTAACTACTTTGGCGCAAAGTTCACCTGCATACCTAATGCGCAGCTGCAATGACTCATTAGCTACTTTGGTGCACTGTTCACCTGCATTCCTAGTGCTCAGCTGCAATGACTTGTTAGCTACTTTGGTGCACTGTTCACCTGCATACCTAGTGTGCAGCTGCAATGTTTCGTTAGCTACTTTGGTGCACTGTTCACCTGCATACCTAGTGCGCAGCTGCAATGACTTGTTAGCTACTTTGGCACACTTTTCACCTGCATACCTAGTGCACAGCTGCAATGACTCTTTAGCTACATTGGCATACTGTTCACCTGCATACCTAGTGCGCAGCTGCAATGACTCATTAGCTACACTGGCACACTGTTCACCTGCATACCTAATGCACAGCTACAATGACTCGTTAGCTACTTTGGCGCACTGTTCACCTGCATACCTTGTGCGCAGCTACAATGACTTGTTAGCTACTTTAGCGCACTGTTCATCTGCATACCTAGTGCGCAGCTACAATGACTCGTTAGCTACTTTGGCGCACTGTTCACCTGAATACCTAGTGCGCAGCTACAATGTCTCGTTAGCTACTTTGGGCACTGTTCACCTGCACAGCTAGTGCGCAGCTACAATGACTCGTTAGCTACTTTGGCGCACTGTTCACCTGCACAGCTAGTGCGCAGCTACAATGACTCGTTAGCTACTTTGGTGCACTATTCACCTGCATACCTAGTGCGCAGCTACAATGACTCGTTAGCTACTTTGGCGCACTGTTCACCTGAATACCTAGTTCTCAGCTGCAATGACTCGTTAGTTACTTTGGCACACTGTTCACCTGCATACCTAGTGCGCAGCTGCAATGACTCGTTAGCTACTTTGGCGCACTGTTCACCTGCATACCTAGTGCGCAGCTGCAATGACTCGTTAGCTACTTCTGTGCACTGTTCACCTGCATACCTAGTTCTCAGCTGCAATGACTCGTTAGTTACTTTGGCCCACTGTTCACCTGCATACCTAGTGCGCAGCTGCAATGACTCGTTAGCTACTTTGGCGCACTGTTCACCTGCATACCTAGTGCGCAGCTGCAATGACTCGTTAGCTACTTCTGTGCACTTTTCTCCTGCATACCTAGTGCGCAGTTGCAATGGCTCGTTAGCTACTTTTGCGCACTGTTCACCTGCAAACCTAGTGCGCAGCTGCAATGACTTGTTAGCTACTTTGGCGCAAAGTTCACCTGCATACCTAGTGCACAGCTGCAATGACTCGTTAGCTACTTTGGTACACTGTTCACCTGCATAGCTAGTGTGCAGCTGCAATGACTCCTTAGCTACTTTGGCGCACTGTTCACCTGCATACCTAGTGTGCAGCTACAATGACTCATTAACTTCTTTGGGCATGGTTCACCTGCATACCTAGTGCACAGCTGCAATGACTCGTTAGCTACTTTGGCGCACTGTTCACCTGCATACCTAGTGCGCAGCTGCAATGACTTGTTAGCTACTTTGGCGCACTGTTCAACTGCATACCTAGCACGCAGCTGCAATGACTCGTTAGCTACTTTGGCGCAATGTTCACCTGCATACCTAGTTCGCAGCAACAATTACTCGTTAGTTACTTTGGCACACTGTTCACCTGCATACCTAATGCAAAGCTACAATGACTCGTTAGCTACTTTGGGCACTGTTCACTTGCATAGCTAGTGCGCAGCGACAATGGCTCGTTAGCTACTTTGGCGCAATGTTCACCTGCATACCTAGTGCGCAGCTGCAATGACTTGTTAGGTACTTTGGTGCACTGTTCACCTGCATACCTAGTGCGCAGCTGCAATGACTCGTTAGCTACTTTGGCGCACAGTTCACCTGCATACCTAGTGCGCAGCTGCAATGACTCGTTAGCTACTTTGGGCACTGTTCACCTGCATAGCTAGTGCGCAGCTACAATGACTCGTTAACTACTTTGTTGCACTGTTCACCTGCATACCTAGTGCACAGCTGCAATGACTCGTTAGCTACTTTGGCACACTCTTCAACTGTATAACTAGTGTGCAGCTGCAATGACTCTTTAGGTACTTTGCCCAATGTTCACCTGCATACCTAATGCGCAGCTGCAATGACTCGTTAGCTACTTTGGCGCACTGTTCACCTGCATACCTAGTACTCAGCTGCAATGGCTCGATAGCTACTTTGGCGCCATGTTCACCTGCATACCTAGTTTGCAGCAACAATGACTCGTTAGTTACTTTGGCACACGGTTCACCTGCATACCTAATGCACAGCTACAATGACTCGTTAGCTACTTTGGGCACTGTTCACTTGCATAGCTAGTGCGCAGCTACAATGACTCGTTAGCTACTTTGGCGCACTGTCCCACCTGCATACCTAGTGCGCAGCTGCAATGACTCGTTAGCTACTTTGGTGCACTGTTCACCTGCATAACTAGTGCGCAGCTGCAATGACTCATTAGCTACTTTGGCGCACAGTTCACCTGCATACCTAGTGCGCAGCTGCAATGACTCGTTAGCTACTTTGGGCACTGTTCACCTGCATAGCTAGTGCGCAGCTACAATGACTCGTTAACTACTTTGTTGCACTGTTCACCTGCATACCTAATGCGCAGCTGCAATGACTCATTAGCTACTTTGGTGCACTGTTCACCTGCATACCTACTGCGCAGCTGCAATTAATTGTTAGCTACTTTGGCACACTGTTCACCTGCATACCTAGTGCGCAGCTGCAATGACTCATTAGCTACACTGGTGCACTGTTCACCTGCATACCTAATGCACAGCTACAATGACTCGTTAGCTACTTTGGCGCACTGTTCACCTGCATACCTAGTGCGCAGCTACAATGACTTGTTAGCTACTTTAGCGCACTGTTCACCTGCATACCTAGTGCGCAGCTACAATGACTTGTTAGCTACTTTGGTGCACTGTTCACCTGAATTCCTAGTGCGCAGCTACAATGACTCCTTAGCTACTTTGGGCACTGTTCACCTGCACAGCTAGTGCGCAGCTCCAATGACTCATTAGCTACTTTGGTACACTGATCACCTGCATACCTAGTGCACAGCTGCAATGACTTGTTAGCTACTTTGGCACACTGTTCACCTGCATACCTAGTGCACAGCTGCAATGACTCTTTAGCTACATTGGCCCACTGCGCACCTGCATACCTAGTGTGCAGCTACAATGACTCGTTAGCTACTTTGGTGCACTGTTCACCTGCATACCTAGTGCGCAGCTACAATGACTCATTAGCTACTTTGTTGCACTGTTCACCTGCATACCTAGTGTGCAGCTACAATGACTCGTTAGCTACGTTGGGCACTGTTCACATGCATACCTAGTGTGCAGCTACAATGGCTACTTTGGTGCACTATTCACCTGCATACCTAGTGCGGAGCTACAATGACTCGTTAGCTACTTTGGGGCACTGTTCACTTGCATACCTAGTTCTCAGCTGCAATGACTCTTTAGTTACTTTGGCACACTGTTCACCTGCATACCTAGTGCGCAGCTGCAATGACTCGTTAGCTACTTTGGTGCAGTGTTCACCTGCATACCTAGTGCGCAGCTGCAATGACTCGTTAGCTACTTCTGTGCACTTTTCTCCTGCATACCTAGTGCGCAGCTGCAATGGCTCATTAGCTACTTTGGCGCACTGTTCACCTGCATACCTAGTGCGCAGATGCAATGACTCGTTAGCTACTTTGGCGCACTGTTCACCTGCATACCTAGTGCACAGCTGCAATGACTGGTTAGCTACTTTGATACACTGTTCACCTGCATAGCTAGTGTGCAGCTGCAATGACTCCTTAGCTACTTTGGCGCACTGTTCACCTGCATACCTAGTGTGCAGCTACAATGACTCATTAGCTTCTTTGCCACAAACTTCGCCTGCAAACCTAGTGTGCAGCTACATGACTCATTAACTACTTTGGACATGGTTCACCTGCAAACCTAGTGCGCAGCTGCAATGACTCGTTAGCTACTTTGGCGCACTGTTCACCTGCATACCTAGTGCGCAGCTGCAATGACTTGTTAGCTACTTTGGCGCACTGTTCACCTGCATACCTAGTACGCAGCTGCAATGACTCGTTAGCTACTTTGGCGCAATGTTCACCTGCATACCTAGTTCGCAGCAACAATGACTCATTATTTACTTTGGCACACTGTTCACCTGCATACCTAATGCACAGCTACAATGACTCATTAGCTACTTTGGGCACTGTTCACTTGCATAGCTAGTGCGCAGCGACAATGACTCGTTAGCTACTTTGGCGCACAGTTCACCTGCATACCTAGTGCGCAGCTGCAATGACTCGTTAGCTACTTTGGGCACTGTTCACCTGCATAGCTAGTGTGCAGCTATAATGACTCGTTAACTACTTTGTTGCACTGTTCACCTGCATACCTAATGCGCAGCTGCAATGACTCATTAGCTACTTTGGTGCACTGTTCAATTGCATACCTAGTGCGCAGCTGCAATGACTTGGTAGCTACTTTGGTGCACTGTTCACCTGCATACGTAGTGCGCAGCTGAAATGACTCGTTAGCTACTTTTGCACACTGTTCACCTGCATACCTAGTGCGCAGCTGCAATGACTCATTAGCTACACTGGCGCACTGTTCACCTGCATACCTAATGCACAGCTACAATGACTCGTTAGCTACTTTGGCGCACTGTTCACCTTCATACCTAGTGCGCAGCTACAATGACTTGTTAGCTACTTTAGCGTACTGTTCACCTGCATACCTAGTGCGCAGCTACAATGACTCGTTAGCTACTTTGGTGCACTGTTCACCTGAATACCTAGTGCGAAGCTACAATGACTCGTTAGCAACTTTGGGCACTGTTCACCTGCACAGCTAGTGCGCAGCTCCAATGACTCGTTAGCTACTTTGGTGCACTGTTCACCTGCATACCTAGTGCGCAGCTGCAATGACTTGTTAGCTACTTTGGCACACTGTTCACCTGCATACCTAGTGCACAGCTGCAATGACTCTTTAGCTACATTGGCCCACTGCGCACCTGCATACCTAGTGCGCAGCTACAATGACTCGTTAGCTACTTTGGTGCACTGTTCACCTGCAAACCTACTGCGCAGCTACAATGACTCATTAGCTACTCTGTTGCACTGTTCACCTGCATACCTAGTGTGCAGCTACAATGACCCGTTAGCTATGTTGGGCACTGTTCACATGCATACCTAGTGTGCAGCTGCAATGGCTACTTTGGTGCACTATTCACCTGCATACCTAGTGCGCAGCTACAATGACTCGTTAGCTACTTTGGCGCACTGTTCACCTGCATACCTAGTTCTCAGCTGCAATGACTCGTTAGTTACTTTGGCACACTGTTCACCTGCATACCTAGTGCGCAGCTGCAATGACTCGTTAGCTACTTTGCCGCACTGTTCACCTGCATACCTAGTGCGCAGCTGCAATGACTCGTTAGCTACTTCTGTGCACTTTTCTCCTGCATACCTAGTGCGCAGCTGCAATGGCTCGTTAGCTACTTTGGCGCACTGTTCACCTGCATACCTAGTGCGCAGCTGCAATGACTCGTTAGCTACTTTGGGGCACTGTTCACCTGCATACCTAGTGCACAGCTGCAATGACTCGTTAGCTACTTTGGTACACTGTTCACCTGCATAGCTAGTGTGCAGCTTCAATGACTCCTTAGCTACTTTGGCGCACTGTTCACTTGCATACCTAGTGTGCAGCTACAATGACTCATTAGCTACTTTGCCACAAACTTCGCCTGCACACCTAGTGTGCAGCTACATGACTCATTAACTACTTTGGGCATGGTTCACCTGCATACCTAGTTTGCAGCTGCAATGACTCGTTAGCTACTTTGGCGCACTGTTCAACTGCATACCTAGTGCGCAGCTGCAATGACTTGTTAGCTACTTTGGCACACTGTTCACCTGCATACCTAATGTACAGCTACAATGACTCGTTAGCTACTTTGGGCACTGTTTACTTGCATAGCTAGTGCGCAGCGACAATGACTCGTTAGCTACTTTGGCGCACTGTTCACCTGCATACCTAGTGCGCAGCTGCAATGACTCGTTAGCTACTTTGGCGCAAAGTTCACCTGCATACCTAGTGTGCAGCTGCAATGACTCGTTAGCTACTTTGGGCACTGTTCACCTGCATAGCTAGTGCGCAGCTACAATGAATCGTTAACTACTTTGGCGCAAAGTTCACCTGCATACCTAATGCGCAGCTGCAATGACTCATTAGCTACTTTGGTGCACTGTTCACCTGCATTCCTAGTGCTCAGCTGCAATGACTTGTTAGCTACTTTGGTGCACTGTTCACCTGCATACCTAGTGTGCAGCTGCAATGTTTCGTTAGCTACTTTGGTGCACTGTTCACCTGCATACCTAGTGAGCAGCTGCAATGACTTGTTAGCTACTTTGGCACACTTTTCACCTGCATACCTAGTGCACAGCTGCAATGACTCTTTAGCTACATTGGCATACTGTTCACCTGCATACCTAGTGCGCAGCTGCAATGACTCATTAGCTACACTGGCACACTGTTCACCTGCATACCTAATGCACAGCTACAATGACTCGTTAGCTACTTTGGCGCACTGTTCACCTGCATACCTTGTGCGCAGCTACAATAACTTGTTAGCTACTTTAGCGCACTGTTCATCTGCATACCTAGTGCGCAGCTACAATGACTCGTTAGCTACTTTGGCGCACTGTTCACCTGAATACCTAGTGCGCAGCTACAATGACTCGTTAGCTACTTTGGGCACTGTTCACCTGCACAGCTAGTGCGCAGCTACAATGACTCGTTAGCTACTTTGGTGCACTGTTCACCTGCATACCTAGTGCGCAGCTGCAATGACTTGTTAGCTACTTTGGCACACTGTTCACCTGCATACCTATTGCACAGCTGCAATGACTCTTTAGCTACATTGGCACACTGCTCACCTGCATATCTAGTGCGCAGCTACAATGACTCGTTAGCTACTTTGGTGCACTGTTCACCTGCATACCTAGTGCGCAGCTACAATGACTCATTAGCTACTTTGTTGCACTGTTCACCTGCATACCTAGTGTGCAGCTACAATGACTCGTTAGCTACTTTGGGCACTGTTCACCTGCATACCTAGTGTGCAGCTACAATGGCTACTTTGGTGCACTATTCACCTGCATACCTAGTGCGCAGCTACAATGACTCGTTAGCTACTTTGGCGCACTGTTCACCTGCATACCTAGTTCTCAGCTGCAATGACTCGTTAGTTACTTTGGCACACTGTTCACCTGCATACCTAGTGCGCAGCTGCAATGACTCGTTAGCTACTTTGGCGCACTGTTCACCTGCATACCTAGTGCGCAGCTGCAATGACTCGTTAGCTACTTCTGTGCACTGTTCACCTGCATACCTAGTTCTCAGCTGCAATGACTTGTTAGCTACTTTGGCACACTGTTCACCTGCATACCTATTGCACAGCTGCAATGACTCTTTAGCTACATTGGCACACTGCTCACCTGCATATCTAGTGCGCAGCTACAATGACTCGTTAGCTACTTTGGTGCACTGTTCACCTGCATACCTAGTGCGCAGCTACAATGACTCATTAGCTACTTTGTTGCACTGTTCACCTGCATACCTAGCGTGCAGCTACAATGACTCGTTAGCTACTTTGGGCACTGTTCACCTGCATACCTAGTGTGCAGCTACAATGGCTACTTTGGTGCACTATTCACCTGCATACCTAGTGCGCAGCTACAATGACTCGTTAGCTACTTTGGCGCACTGTTCACCTGCATACCTAGTTCTCAGCTGCAATGACTCGTTAGTTACTTTGGCACACTGTTCACCTGCATACCTAGTGCGCAGCTGCAATGACTCGTTAGCTACTTTGCCGCACTGTTCACCTGCATACCTAGTGCGCAGCTGCAATGACTCGTTAGCTACTTCTGTGCACTTTTCTCCTGCATACCTAGTGCGCATCTGCAATGGCTCGTTAGCTACTTTGGCGCACTGTTCACCTGCATACCTAGTGCGCAGCTGCAATGACTCGTTAGCTACTTTGGGGCACTGTTCACCTGCATACCTAGTGCACAGCTGCAATGACTCGTTAGCTACTTTGGTACACTGTTCACCTGCATAGCTAGTGTGCAGCTTCAATGACTCCTTAGCTACTTTGGCGCACTGTTCACCTGCATACCTAGTGTGCAGCTACAATGACTCATTAGCTACTTTGCCACAAACTTCGCCTGCACACCTAGTATGCAGCTACATGACTCATTAACTACTTTGGGCATGGTTCACCTGCATACCTAGTGCGCAGCTGCAATGACTCGTTAGCTACTTTGGCGCACTGTTCAACTGCATACCTAGTGCGCAGCTGCAATGACTTGTTAGCTACTTTGGCACACTGTTCACCTGCATACCTAATGTACAGCTACAATGACTCGTTAGCTACTTTGGGCACTGTTTACTTGCATAGCTAGTGCGCAGCGACAATGACTTGTTAGATACTTTGGCGCACTGTTCACCTGCATACCTAGTGCGCAGCTGCAATGACTCGTTAGCTACTTTGGCGCAAAGTTCACCTGCATACCTAGTGTGCAGCTGCAATGACTCGTTAGCTACTTTGGCACACTGTTCACCTGCATACCTAGTGCGCAGCTGCAATGACTCATTAGCTACACTGGCACACTGTTCACCTGCATACCTAATGCACAGCTACAATGACTCGTTAGCTACTTTGGCGCACTGTTCACCTGCATACCTTGTGCGCAGCTACAATAACTTGTTAGCTACTTTAGCGCACTGTTCATCTGCATACCTAGTGCGCAGCTACAATGACTCGTTAGCTACTTTGGCGCACTGTTCACCTGAATACCTAGTGCGCAGCTCCAATGACTCGTTAGCTACTTTGGTGCACTGTTCACCTGCATACCTAGTGCGCAGCTGCAATGACTTGTTAGCTACTTTGGCACACTGTTCACCTGCATACCTAGTGCACAGCTGCAATGACTCTTTAGCTACATTGGCCCACTGCGCACCTGCATACCTAGTGCGCAGCTACAATGACTCGTTAGCTACTTTGGTGCACTGTTCACCTGCAAACCTACTGCGCAGCTACAATGACTCATTAGCTACTTTGTTGCACTGTTCACCTGCATACCTAGTGTGCAGCTACAATGACCCGTTAGCTATGTTGGGCACTGTTCACATGCATACCTAGTGTGCAGCTGCAATGGCTACTTTGGTGCACTATTCACCTGCATACCTAGTGCGCAGCTACAATGACTCGTTAGCTACTTTGGCGCACTGTTCACCTGCATACCTAGTTCTCAGCTGCAATGACTCGTTAGTTACTTTGGCACACTGTTCACCTGCATACCTAGTGCGCAGCTGCAATGACTCGTTAGCTACTTTGCCGCACTGTTCACCTGCATACCTAGTGCGCAGCTGCAATGACTCGTTAGCTACTTCTGTGCACTTTTCTCCTGCATACCTAGTGCGCAGCTGCAATGGCTCGTTAGCTACTTTGGCGCACTGTTCACCTGCATACCTAGTGCGCAGCTGCAATGACTCGTTAGCTACTTTGGGGCACTGTTCACCTGCATACCTAGTGCACAGCTGCAATGACTCGTTAGCTACTTTGGTACACTGTTCACCTGCATAGCTAGTGTGCAGCTTCAATGACTCCTTAGCTACTTTGGCGCACTGTTCACCTGCATACCTAGTGTGCAGCTACAATGACTCATTAGCTACTTTGCCACAAACTTCGCCTGCACACCTAGTGTGCAGCTACATGACTCATTAACTACTTTGGGCATGGTTCACCTGCATACCTAGTGCGTAGCTGCAATGACTCGTTAGCTACTTTGGCGCACTGTTCAACTGCATACCTAGTGCGCAGCTGCAATGACTTGTTAGCTACTTTGGCACACTGTTCACCTGCATACCTAATGTACAGCTACAATGACTCGTTAGCTACTTTGGGCACTGTTTACTTGCATAGCTAGTGCGCAGCGACAATGACTCGTTAGCTACTTTGGCGCACTGTTCACCTGCATACCTAGTGCGCAGCTGCAATGACTTGTTAGCTACTTTGGGGGACTGTTCACCTGCATACCTAGTGCACAGCTGCAATGACTCGTTAGCTACTTTGGTACACTGTTCACCTGCATAGCTAGTGTGCAGCTTCAATGACTCCTTAGCTACTTTGGCGCACTGTTCACCTGCATACCTAGTGTGCAGCTACAATGACTCATTAGCTACTTTGCCACAAACTTCGCCTGCACACCTAGTGTGCAGCTACATGACTCATTAACTACTTTGGGCATGGTTCACCTGCATACCTAGTGCGCAGCTGCAATGACTCGTTAGCTACTTTGGCGCACTGTTCAACTGCATACCTAGTGCGCAGCTGCAATGACTTGTTAGCTACTTTGGCACACTGTTCACCTGCATACCTAATGTACAGCTACAATGACTCGTTAGCTACTTTGGGCACTGTTTACTTGCATACCTAGTGCGCAGCTGCAATGACTCGTTAGCTACTTTGGCGCACTGTTCACCTGCATACCTAGTGCGCAGCTGCAATGACTCGTTAGCTACTTTGGCGCAAAGTTCACCTGCATACCCAGTGTGCAGCTGCAATGACTCGTTAGCTACTTTGGGCACTGTTCACCTGCATAGCTAGTGCGCAGCTACAATGAATCGTTAACTACTTTGGCGCAAAGTTCACCTGCATACCTAATGCGCAGCTGCAATGACTCATTAGCTACTTTGGTGCACTGTTCACCTGCATTCCTAGTGCTCAGCTGCAATGACTTGTTAACTACTTTGGTGCACTGTTCACCTGCATACCTAGTGTGCAGCTGCAATGTTTCGTTAGCTACTTTGGTGCACTGTTCACCTGCATACCTAGTGAGCAGCTGCAATGACTTGTTAGCTACTTTGGCACACTTTTCACCTGCATACCTAGTGCACAGCTGCAATGACTCTTTAGCTACATTGGCATACTGTTCACCTGCATACCTAGTGCGCAGCTGCAATGACTCATTAGCTACACTGGCACACTGTTCACCTGCATACCTAATGCACAGCTACAATGACTCGTTAGCTACTTTGGCGCACTGTTCACCTGCATACCTTGTGCGCAGCTACAATAACTTGTTAGCTACTTTAGCGCACTGTTCATCTGCATACCTAGTGCGCAGCTACAATGACTCGTTAGCTACTTTGGCGCACTGTTCACCTGAATACCTAGTGCGCAGCTACAATGACTCGTTAGCTACTTTGGGCACTGTTCACCTGCACAGCTAGTGCGCAGCTACAATGACTCGTTAGCTACTTTGGTGCACTGTTCACCTGCATACCTAGTGCGCAGCTGCAATGACTTGTTAGCTACTTTGGCACACTGTTCACCTGCATACCTATTGCACAGCTGCAATGACTCTTTAGCTACATTGGCACACTGCTCACCTGCATATCTAGTGCGCAGCTACAATGACTCGTTAGCTACTTTTGTGCACTGTTCACCTGCATACCTAGTGCGCAGCTACAATGACTCATTAGCTACTTTGTTGCACTGTTCACCTGCATACCTAGTGTGCAGCTACAATGACTCGTTAGCTACTTTGGGCACTGTTCACCTGCATACCTAGTGTGCAGCTACAATGGCTACTTTGGTGCACTATTCACCTGCATACCTAGTGCGCAGCTACAATGACTCGTTAGCTACTTTGGCGCACTGTTCACCTGCATACCTAGTTCTCAGCTGCAATGACTCGTTAGTTACTTTGGCACACTGTTCACCTGCATACCTAGTGCGCAGCTGCAATGACTCGTTAGCTACTTTGGCGCACTGTTCACCTGCATACCTAGTGCGCAGCTGCAATGACTTGTTAGCTACTTCTGTGCACTGTTCACCTGCATACCTAGTTCTCAGCTGCAATGACTCGTTAGTTACTTTGGCCCACTGTTCACCTGCATACCTAGTGTGCAGCTGCAATGACTCGTTAGCTACTTTGGCACACTGTTCACCTGCATACCTAATGCACAGCTACAATGACTCATTAGCTACTTTGGGCACTGTTCTCTTGCATAGCTAGTGCGCAGCGACAATGACTCGTTAGCTACTTTGGCGCACTGTTCACCTGCAAACCTAGTGCGCAGCTGCAATGACTCGTTAGCTACTTTGGCGCACTGTTCACCTGCATACCTAGTGCACAGCTGCAATGACTCGTTAGCTACTTTGGTACACTGTTCACCTGCATAGCTAGTGTGCAGCTGCAATTACTCCTTAGCTACTTTGGCGCACTGTTCAATTGCATACCTAGTGCGCAGCTGCAATGACTTGGTAGCTACTTTGGTGCACTGTTCACCTGCATACGTAGTGCGCAGCTGAAATGACTCGTTAGCTACTTTTGCACACTGTTCACCTGCATACCTAGTGCGCAGCTGCAATGACTCATTAGCTACACTGGCGCACTGTTCACCTGCATACCTAATGCACAGCTACAATGACTCGTTAGCTACTTTGGCGCACTGTTCACCTGCATACCTAGTGCGCAGCTACAATGACTTGTTAGCTACTTTAGCATACTGTTCACCTGCATACCTAGTGCGCAGCTACAATGACTCGTTAGCTACTTTGGTGCACTGTTCACCTGCAAACCTACTGCGCAGCTACAATGACTCATTAGCTACTTTGTTGCACTGTTCACCTGCATACCTAGTGTGCAGCTACAATGACCCGTTAGCTATGTTGGGCACTGTTCACATGCATACCTAGTGTGCAGCTGCAATGGCTACTTTGGTGCACTATTCACCTGCATACCTAGTGCGCAGCTACAATGACTCGTTAGCTACTTTGGCGCACTGTTCACCTGCATACCTAGTTCTCAGCTGCAATGACTCGTTAGTTACTTTGGCACACTGTTCACCTGCATACCTAGTGCGCAGCTGCAATGACTCGTTAGCTACTTTGCCGCACTGTTCACCTGCATACCTAGTGCGCAGCTGCAATGACTCGTTAGCTACTTCTGTGCACTTTTCTCCTGCATACCTAGTGCGCAGCTGCAATGGCTCGTTAGCTACTTTGGCGCACTGTTCACCTGCATACCTAGTGCGCAGCTGCAATGACTCGTTAGCTACTTTGGGGCACTGTTCACCTGCATACCTAGTGCACAGCTGCAATGACTCGTTAGCTACTTTGGTACACTGTTCACCTGCATAGCTAGTGTGCAGCTTCAATGACTCCTTAGCTACTTTGGCGCACTGTTCACCTGCATACCTAGTGTGCAGCTACAATGACTCATTAGCTACTTTGCCACAAACTTCGCCTGCACACCTAGTGTGCAGCTACATGACTCATTAACTACTTTGGGCATGGTTCACCTGCATACCTAGTGCGTAGCTGCAATGACTCGTTAGCTACTTTGGCGCACTGTTCAACTGCATACCTAGTGCGCAGCTGCAATGACTTGTTAGCTACTTTGGCACACTGTTCACCTGCATACCTAATGTACAGCTACAATGACTCGTTAGCTACTTTGGGCACTGTTTACTTGCATAGCTAGTGCGCAGCGACAATGACTCGTTAGCTACTTTGGCGCACTGTTCACCTGCATACCTAGTGCGCAGCTGCAATGACTCGTTAGCTACTTTGGGGCACTGTTCACCTGCATACCTAGTGCACAGCTGCAATGACTCGTTAGCTTCTTTGGTACACTGTTCACCTGCATAGCTAGTGTGCAGCTTCAATGACTCCTTAGCTACTTTGGCGCACTGTTCACCTGCATACCTAGTGTGCAGCTACAATGACTCATTAGCTACTTTGCCACAAACTTCGCCTGCACACCTAGTGTGCAGCTACATGACTCATTAACTACTTTGGGCATGGTTCACCTGCATACCTAGTGCGCAGCTGCAATGACTCGTTAGCTACTTTGGCGCACTGTTCAACTGCATACCTAGTGCGCAGCTGCAATGACTTGTTAGCTACTTTGGCACACTGTTCACCTGCATACCTAATGTACAGCTACAATGACTCGTTAGCTACTTTGGGCACTGTTTACTTGCATACCTAGTGCGCAGCTGCAATGACTCGTTAGCTACTTTGGCGCACTGTTCACCTGCATACCTAGTGCGCAGCTGCAATGACTCGTTAGCTACTTTGGCGCAAAGTTCACCTGCATACCTAGTGTGCAGCTGCAATGACTCGTTAGCTACTTTGGGCACTGTTCACCTGCATAGCTAGTGCGCAGCTACAATGAATCGTTAACTACTTTGGCGCAAAGTTCACCTGCATACCTAATGCGCAGCTGCAATGACTCATTAGCTACTTTGGTGCACTGTTCACCTGCATTCCTAGTGCTCAGCTGCAATGACTTGTTAGCTACTTTGGTGCACTGTTCACCTGCATACCTAGTGTGCAGCTGCAATGTTTCGTTAGCTACTTTGGTGCACTGTTCACCTGCATACCTAGTGAGCAGCTGCAATGACTTGTTAGCTACTTTGGCACACTTTTCACCTGCATACCTAGTGCACAGCTGCAATGACTCTTTAGCTACATTGGCATACTGTTCACCTGCATACCTAGTGTGCAGCTGCAATGACTCATTAGCTACACTGGCACACTGTTCACCTGCATACCTAATGCACAGCTACAATGACTCGTTAGCTACTTTGGCGCACTGTTCACCTGCATACCTTGTGCGCAGCTACAATAACTTGTTAGCTACTTTAGCGCACTGTTCATCTGCATACCTAGTGCGCAGCTACAATGACTCGTTAGCTACTTTGGCGCACTGTTCACCTGAATACCTAGTGCGCAGCTACAATGACTCGTTAGCTACTTTGGGCACTGTTCACCTGCACAGCTAGTGCGCAGCTACAATGACTCGTTAGCTACTTTGGTGCACTGTTCACCTGCATACCTAGTGCCCAGCTGCAATGACTTGTTAGCTACTTTGGCACACTGTTCACCTGCATACCTATTGCACAGCTGCAATGACTCTTTAGCTACATTGGCACACTGCTCACCTGCATATCTAGTGCGCAGCTACAATGACTCGTTAGCTACTTTGGTGCACTGTTCACCTGCATACCTAGTGCGCAGCTACAATGACTCATTAGCTACTTTGTTGCACTGTTCACCTGCATACCTAGTGTGCAGCTACAATGACTCGTTAGCTACTTTGGGCACTGTTCACCTGCATACCTAGTGTGCAGCTACAATGGCTACTTTGGTGCACTATTCACCTGCATACCTAGTGCGCAGCTACAATGACTCGTTAGCTACTTTGGCGCACTGTTCACCTGCATACCTAGTTCTCAGCTGCAATGACTCGTTAGTTACTTTGGCACACTGTTCACCTGCATACCTAGTGCGCAGCTGCAATGACTCGTTAGCTACTTTGGCGCACTGTTCACCTGCATACCTAGTTCTCAGCTGCAATGACTCGTTAGTTACTTTGGCCCACTGTTCACCTGCATACCTAGTGTGCAGCTGCAATGACTCGTTAGCTACTTTGGCACACTGTTCACCTGCATACCTAATGCACAGCTACAATGACTCATTAGCTACTTTGGGCACTGTTCTCTTGCATAGCTAGTGCGCAGCGACAATGACTCGTTAGCTACTTTGGCGCACTGTTCACCTGCAAACCTAGTGCGCAGCTGCAATGACTCGTTAGCTACTTTGGCGCACTGTTCACCTGCATACCTAGTGCACAGCTGCAATGACTCGTTAGCTACTTTGGTACACTGTTCACCTGCATAGCTAGTGTGCAGCTGCAATTACTCCTTAGCTACTTTGGCGCACTGTTCAATTGCATACCTAGTGCGCAGCTGCAATGACTTGGTAGCTACTTTGGTGCACTGTTCACCTGCATACGTAGTGCGCAGCTGAAATGACTCGTTAGCTACTTTTGCACACTGTTCACCTGCATACCTAGTGCGCAGCTGCAATGACTCATTAGCTACACTGGCGCACTGTTCACCTGCATACCTAATGCACAGCTACAATGACTCGTTAGCTACTTTGGCGCACTGTTCACCTGCATACCTAGTGCGCAGCTACAATGACTTGTTAGCTACTTTAGCGTACTGTTCACCTGCATACCTAGTGCGCAGCTACAATGACTCGTTAGCTACTTTGGTGCACTGTTCACCTGAATACCTAGTGCGGAGCTACAATGACTTGTTAGCAACTTTGGGCACTGTTCACCTGCACAGCTAGTGCGCAGCTCCAATGACTCGTTAGCTACTTTGGTGCACTGTTCACCTGCATACCTAGTGCGCAGCTGCAATGACTTGTTAGCTACTTTGGCACACTGTTCACCTGCATACCTAGTGCACAGCTGCAATGACTCTTTAGCTACATTGGCCCACTGCGCACCTGCATACCTAGTGCGCAGCTACAATGACTCGTTAGCTACTTTGGTGCACTGTTCACCTGCAAACCTACTGCGCAGCTACAATGACTCATTAGCTACTTTGTTGCACTGTTCACCTGCATACCTAGTGTGCAGCTACAATGACCCGTTAGCTATGTTGGGCACTGTTCACATGCATACCTAGTGTGCAGCTGCAATGGCTACTTTGGTGCACTATTCACCTGCATACCTAGTGCGCAGCTACAATGACTCGTTAGCTACTTTGGCGCACTGTTCACCTGCATACCTAGTTCTCAGCTGCAATGACTCGTTAGTTACTTTGGCACACTGTTCACCTGCATACCTAGTGCGCAGCTGCAATGACTCGTTAGCTACTTTGCCGCACTGTTCACCTGCATACCTAGTGCGCAGCTGCAATGACTCGTTAGCTACTTCTGTGCACTTTTCTCCTGCATACCTAGTGCGCAGCTGCAATGACTCGTTAGCTACTTTGGGGCACTGTTCACCTGCATACCTAGTGCACAGCTGCAATGACTCGTTAGCTACTTTGGCACACTGTTCACCTGCATACCTAGTGCGCAGCTGCAATGGCTCGTTAGCTACTTTGGCGCACTGTTCACCTGCATACCTAGTGCGCAGCTGCAATGACTCGTTAGCTACTTTGGGGCACTGTTCACCTGCATACCTAGTGCACAGCTGCAATGACTCGTTAGCTACTTTGGTACACTGTTCACCTGCATAGCTAGTGTGCAGCTTCAATGACTCCTTAGCTACTTTGGCGCACTGTT
This sequence comes from Ambystoma mexicanum, assembly GCF_040938575.1. Lineage (NCBI taxonomy): Eukaryota > Metazoa > Chordata > Amphibia > Caudata > Ambystomatidae > Ambystoma > Ambystoma mexicanum. The sequence continues at coordinate 25,750,759 of NC_090932.1, read as the reverse complement.
CACCTGCATACCTAGTGTGCAGCTACAATGACTCATTAGCTACTTTGCCACAAACTTCGCCTGCACACCTAGTATGCAGCTACATGACTCATTAACTACTTTGGGCATGGTTCACCTGCATACCTAGTGCGCAGCTGCAATGACTCGTTAGCTACTTTGGCGCACTGTTCAACTGCATACCTAGTGCGCAGCTGCAATGACTTGTTAGCTACTTTGGCACACTGTTCACCTGCATACCTAATGTACAGCTACAATGACTCGTTAGCTACTTTGGGCACTGTTTACTTGCATAGCTAGTGCGCAGCGACAATGACTCGTTAGCTACTTTGGCGCACTGTTCACCTGCATACCTAGTGCGCAGCTGCAATGACTCGTTAGCTACTTTGGCGCAAAGTTCACCTGCATACCTAGTGTGCAGCTGCAATGACTCGTTAGCTACTTTGGGCACTGTTCACCTGCATAGCTAGTGCGCAGCTACAATGAATCGTTAACTACTTTGGCGCAAAGTTCACCTGCATACCTAATGCGCAGCTGCAATGACTCATTAGCTACTTTGGTGCACTGTTCACCTGCATTCCTAGTGCTCAGCTGCAATGACTTGTTAGCTACTTTGGTGCACTGTTCACCTGCATACCTAGTGTGCAGCTGCAATGTTTCGTTAGCTACTTTGGTACACTGTTCACCTGCATACCTAGTGAGCAGCTGCAATGACTTGTTAGCTACTTTGGCACACTTTTCACCTGCATACCTAGTGCACAGCTGCAATGACTCTTTAGCTACATTGGCATACTGTTCACCTGCATACCTAGTGCGCAGCTGCAATGACTCATTAGCTACACTGGCACACTGTTCACCTGCATACCTAATGCACAGCTACAATGACTCGTTAGCTACTTTGGCGCACTGTTCACCTGCATACCTTGTGCGCAGCTACAATAACTTGTTAGCTACTTTAGCGCACTGTTCATCTGCATACCTAGTGCGCAGCTACAATGACTCGTTAGCTACTTTGGCGCACTGTTCACCTGAATACCTAGTGCGCAGCTACAATGACTCGTTAGCTACTTTGGGCACTGTTCACCTGCACAGCTAGTGCGCAGCTACAATGACTCGTTAGCTACTTTGGTGCACTGTTCACCTGCATACCTAGTGCGCAGCTGCAATGACTCGTTAGCTACTTTGGCGCACTGTTCACCTGCATACCTAGTGCGCAGCTGCAATGACTCGTTAGCTACTTTGGCGCAAAGTTCACCTGCATACCTAGTGTGCAGCTGCAATGACTCGTTAGCTACTTTGGGCACTGTTCACCTGCATAGCTAGTGCGCAGCTACAATGAATCGTTAACTACTTTGGCGCAAAGTTCACCTGCATACCTAATGCGCAGCTGCAATGACTCATTAGCTACTTTGGTGCACTGTTCACCTGCATTCCTAGTGCTCAGCTGCAATGACTTGTTAGCTACTTTGGTGCACTGTTCACCTGCATACCTAGTGTGCAGCTGCAATGTTTCGTTAGCTACTTTGGTGCACTGTTCACCTGCATACCTAGTGAGCAGCTGCAATGACTTGTTAGCTACTTTGGCACACTTTTCACCTGCATACCTAGTGCACAGCTGCAATGACTCTTTAGCTACATTGGCATACTGTTCACCTGCATACCTAGTGTGCAGCTGCAATGACTCATTAGCTACACTGGCACACTGTTCACCTGCATACCTAATGCACAGCTACAATGACTCGTTAGCTACTTTGGCGCACTGTTCACCTGCATACCTTGTGCGCAGCTACAATAACTTGTTAGCTACTTTAGCGCACTGTTCATCTGCATACCTAGTGCGCAGCTACAATGACTCGTTAGCTACTTTGGCGCACTGTTCACCTGAATACCTAGTGCGCAGCTACAATGACTCGTTAGCTACTTTGGGCACTGTTCACCTGCACAGCTAGTGCGCAGCTACAATGACTCGTTAGCTACTTTGGTGCACTGTTCACCTGCATACCTAGTGCCCAGCTGCAATGACTTGTTAGCTACTTTGGCACACTGTTCACCTGCATACCTATTGCACAGCTGCAATGACTCTTTAGCTACATTGGCACACTGCTCACCTGCATATCTAGTGCGCAGCTACAATGACTCGTTAGCTACTTTGGTGCACTGTTCACCTGCATACCTAGTGCGCAGCTACAATGACTCATTAGCTACTTTGTTGCACTGTTCACCTGCATACCTAGTGTGCAGCTACAATGACTCGTTAGCTACTTTGGGCACTGTTCACCTGCATACCTAGTGTGCAGCTACAATGGCTACTTTGGTGCACTATTCACCTGCATACCTAGTGCGCAGCTACAATGACTCGTTAGCTACTTTGGCGCACTGTTCACCTGCATACCTAGTTCTCAGCTGCAATGACTCGTTAGTTACTTTGGCACACTGTTCACCTGCATACCTAGTGCGCAGCTGCAATGACTCGTTAGCTACTTTGGCGCACTGTTCACCTGCATACCTAGTGCGCAGCTGCAATGACTCGTTAGCTACTTCTGTGCACTGTTCACCTGCATACCTAGTTCTCAGCTGCAATGACTCGTTAGTTACTTTGGCCCACTGTTCACCTGCATACCTAGTGTGCAGCTGCAATGACTCGTTAGCTACTTTGGCACACTGTTCACCTGCATACCTAATGCACAGCTACAATGACTCATTAGCTACTTTGGGCACTGTTCTCTTGCATAGCTAGTGCGCAGCGACAATGACTCGTTAGCTACTTTGGCGCACTGTTCACCTGCAAACCTAGTGCGCAGCTGCAATGACTCGTTAGCTACTTTGGCGCACTGTTCACCTGCATACCTAGTGCACAGCTGCAATGACTCGTTAGCTACTTTGGTACACTGTTCACCTGCATAGCTAGTGTGCAGCTGCAATTACTCCTTAGCTACTTTGGCGCACTGTTCAATTGCATACCTAGTGCGCAGCTGCAATGACTTGGTAGCTACTTTGGTGCACTGTTCACCTGCATACGTAGTGCGCAGCTGAAATGACTCGTTAGCTACTTTTGCACACTGTTCACCTGCATACCTAGTGCGCAGCTGCAATGACTCATTAGCTACACTGGCGCACTGTTCACCTGCATACCTAATGCACAGCTACAATGACTCGTTAGCTACTTTGGCGCACTGTTCACCTGCATACCTAGTGCGCAGCTACAATGACTTGTTAGCTACTTTAGCGTACTGTTCACCTGCATACCTAGTGCGCAGCTACAATGACTCGTTAGCTACTTTGGTGCACTGTTCACCTGAATACCTAGTGCGGAGCTACAATGACTTGTTAGCAACTTTGGGCACTGTTCACCTGCACAGCTAGTGCGCAGCTCCAATGACTCGTTAGCTACTTTGGTGCACTGTTCACCTGCATACCTAGTGCGCAGCTGCAATGACTTGTTAGCTACTTTGGCACACTGTTCACCTGCATACCTAGTGCACAGCTGCAATGACTCTTTAGCTACATTGGCCCACTGCGCACCTGCATACCTAGTGCGCAGCTACAATGACTCGTTAGCTACTTTGGTGCACTGTTCACCTGCAAACCTACTGCGCAGCTACAATGACTCATTAGCTACTTTGTTGCACTGTTCACCTGCATACCTAGTGTGCAGCTACAATGACCCGTTAGCTATGTTGGGCACTGTTCACATGCATACCTAGTGTGCAGCTGAAATGGCTACTTTGGTGCACTATTCACCTGCATACCTAGTGCGCAGCTACAATGACTCGTTAGCTACTTTGGCGCACTGTTCACCTGCATACCTAGTTCTCAGCTGCAATGACTCGTTAGTTACTTTGGCACACTGTTCACCTGCATACCTAGTGCGCAGCTGCAATGACTCGTTAGCTACTTTGCCGCACTGTTCACCTGCATACCTAGTGCGCAGCTGCAATGACTCGTTAGCTACTTCTGTGCACTTTTCTCCTGCATACCTAGTGCGCAGCTGCAATGACTCGTTAGCTACTTTGGGGCACTGTTCACCTGCATACCTAGTGCACAGCTGCAATGACTCGTTAGCTACTTTGGCACACTGTTCACCTGCATACCTAGTGCGCAGCTGCAATGGCTCGTTAGCTACTTTGGCGCACTGTTCACCTGCATACCTAGTGTGCAGCTACAATGACTCATTAGCTACTTTGCCACAAACTTCGCCTGCACACCTAGTATGCAGCTACATGACTCATTAACTACTTTGGGCATGGTTCACCTGCATACCTAGTGCGCAGCTGCAATGACTCGTTAGCTACTTTGGCGCACTGTTCAACTGCATACCTAGTGCGCAGCTGCAATGACTTGTTAGCTACTTTGGCACACTGTTCACCTGCATACCTAATGTACAGCTACAATGACTCGTTAGCTACTTTGGGCACTGTTTACTTGCATAGCTAGTGCGCAGCGACAATGACTCGTTAGCTACTTTGGCGCACTGTTCACCTGCATACCTAGTGCGCAGCTGCAATGACTCGTTAGCTACTTTGGCGCAAAGTTCACCTGCATACCTAGTGTGCAGCTGCAATGACTCGTTAGCTACTTTGGGCACTGTTCACCTGCATAGCTAGTGCGCAGCTACAATGAATCGTTAACTACTTTGGCGCAAAGTTCACCTGCATACCTAATGCGCAGCTGCAATGACTCATTAGCTACTTTGGTGCACTGTTCACCTGCATTCCTAGTGCTCAGCTGCAATGACTTGTTAGCTACTTTGGTGCACTGTTCACCTGCATACCTAGTGTGCAGCTGCAATGTTTCGTTAGCTACTTTGGTACACTGTTCACCTGCATACCTAGTGAGCAGCTGCAATGACTTGTTAGATACTTTGGCACACTTTTCACCTGCATACCTAGTGCACAGCTGCAATGACTCTTTAGCTACATTGGCATACTGTTCACCTGCATACCTAGTGCGCAGCTGCAATGACTCATTAGCTACACTGGCACACTGTTCACCTGCATACCTAATGCACAGCTACAATGACTCGTTAGCTACTTTGGCGCACTGTTCACCTGCATACCTTGTGCGCAGCTACAATAACTTGTTAGCTACTTTAGCGCACTGTTCATCTGCATACCTAGTGCGCAGCTACAATGACTCGTTAGCTACTTTGGCGCACTGTTCACCTGAATACCTAGTGCGCAGCTACAATGACTCGTTAGCTACTTTGGGCACTGTTCACCTGCACAGCTAGTGCGCAGCTACAATGACTCGTTAGCTACTTTGGTGCACTGTTCACCTGCATACCTAGTGCGCAGCTGCAATGACTCGTTAGCTACTTTGGCACACTGTTCACCTGCATACCTATTGCACAGCTGCAATGACTCTTTAGCTACATTGGCACACTGCTCACCTGCATATCTAGTGCGCAGCTACAATGACTCATTAGCTACTTTGGTGCACTGTTCACCTGCATACCTAGTGCGCAGCTACAATGACTCATTAGCTACTTTGTTGCACTGTTCACCTGCATACCTAGTGTGCAGCTACAATGACTCGTTAGCTACTTTGGGCACTGTTCACCTGCATACCTAGTGTGCAGCTACAATGGCTACTTTGGTGCACTATTCACCTGCATACCTAGTGCGCAGCTACAATGACTCGTTAGCTACTTTGGCGCACTGTTCACCTGCATACCTAGTTCTCAGCTGCAATGACTCGTTAGTTACTTTGGCACACTGTTCACCTGCATACCTAGTGCGCAGCTGCAATGACTCGTTAGCTACTTTGGCGCACTGTTCACCTGCATACCTAGTGCGCAGCTGCAATGACTCGTTAGCTACTTCTGTGCACTGTTCACCTGCATACCTACTTCTCAGCTGCAATGACTCGTTAGTTACTTTGGCCCACTGTTCACCTGCATACCTAGTGCGCAGCTGCAATGACTCGTTAGCTACTTTGGCGCACTGTTCACCTGCATACCTAGTGCGCAGCTGCAATGACTCGTTAGCTACTTCTGTGCACTTTTCTCCTGCATACCTAGTGCGCAGTTGCAATGGCTCGTTAGCTACTTTGGCGCACTGTTCACCTGCATACCTAGTGCGCAGCTGCAATGACTCGTTAGCTACTTCTGTGCACTTTTCTCCTGCATACCTAGTGCGCATCTGCAATGGCTCGTTAGCTACTTTGGCGCACTGTTCACCTGCATACCTAGTGCGCAGCTGCAATGACTCGTTAGCTACTTTGGGGCACTGTTCACCTGCATACCTAGTGCACAGCTGCAATGACTCGTTAGCTACTTTGGTACACTGTTCACCTGCATAGCTAGTGTGCAGCTTCAATGACTCCTTAGCTACTTTGGCGCACTGTTCACCTGCATACCTAGTGTGCAGCTACAATGACTCATTAGCTACTTTGCCACAAACTTCGCCTGCACACCTAGTATGCAGCTACATGACTCATTAACTACTTTGGGCATGGTTCACCTGCATACCTAGTGCGCAGCTGCAATGACTCGTTAGCTACTTTGGCGCACTGTTCAACTGCATACCTAGTGAGCAGCTGCAATGACTTGTTAGCTACTTTGGCACACTGTTCACCTGCATACCTAATGTACAGCTACAATGACTCGTTAGCTACTTTGGGCACTGTTTACTTGCATAGCTAGTGCGCAGCGACAATGACTCGTTAGCTACTTTGGCGCACTGTTCACCTGCATACCTAGTGCGCAGCTGCAATGACTCGTTAGCTACTTTGGCGCAAAGTTCACCTGCATACCTAGTGTGCAGCTGCAATGACTCGTTAGCTACTTTGGGCACTGTTCACCTGCATAGCTAGTGCGCAGCTACAATGAATCGTTAACTACTTTGGCGCAAAGTTCACCTGCATACCTAATGCGCAGCTGCAATGACTCATTAGCTACTTTGGTGCACTGTTCACCTGCATTCCTAGTGCTCAGCTGCAATGACTTGTTAGCTACTTTGGTGCACTGTTCACCTGCATACCTAGTGTGCACCTGCAATGTTTCGTTAGCTACTTTGGTACACTGTTCACCTGCATACCTAGTGAGCAGCTGCAATGACTTGTTAGCTACTTTGGCACACTTTTCACCTGCATACCTAGTGCACAGCTGCAATGACTCTTTAGCTACATTGGCATACTGTTCACCTGCATACCTAGTGCGCAGCTGCAATGACTCATTAGCTACACTGGCACACTGTTCACCTGCATACCTAATGCACAGCTAGAATGACTCGTTAGCTACTTTGGCGCACTGTTCACCTGCATACCTTGTGCGCAGCTACAATAACTTGTTAGCTACTTTAGCGCACTGTTCATCTGCATACCTAGTGCGCAGCTACAATGACTCGTTAGCTACTTTGGCGCACTGTTCACCTGAATACCTAGTGCGCAGCTACAATGACTCGTTAGCTACTTTGGGCACTGTTCACCTGCACAGCTAGTGCGCAGCTACAATGACTCGTTAGCTACTTTGGTGCACTGTTCACCTGCATACCTAGTGCGCAGCTGCAATGACTCGTTAGCTACTTTGGCACACTGTTCACCTGCATACCTATTGCACAGCTGCAATGACTCTTTAGCTACATTGGCACACTGCTCACCTGCATATCTAGTGCGCAGCTACAATGACTCGTTAGCTACTTTGGTGCACTGTTCACCTGCATACCTAGTGCGCAGCTACAATGACTCATTAGCTACTTTGTTGCACTGTTCACCTGCATACCTAGTGTGCAGCTACAATGACTCGTTAGCTACTTTGGGCACTGTTCACCTGCATACCTAGTGTGCAGCTACAATGGCTACTTTGGTGCACTATTCACCTGCATACCTAGTGCGCAGCTACAATGACTCGTTAGCTACTTTGGCGCACTGTTCACCTGCATACCTAGTTCTCAGCTGCAATGACTCGTTAGTTACTTTGGCACACTGTTCACCTGCATACCTAGTGCGCAGCTGCAATGACTCGTTAGCTACTTTGGCGCACTGTTCACCTGCATACCTAGTGCGCAGCTGCAATGACTCGTTAGCTACTTCTGTGCACTGTTCACCTGCATACCTAGTTCTCAGCTGCAATGACTCGTTAGTTACTTTGGCCCACTGTTCACCTGCATACCTAGTGCGCAGCTGCAATGACTCGTTAGCTACTTTGGCGCACTATTCACCTGCATACCTAGTGCGCAGCTGCAATGACTCGTTAGCTACTTCTGTGCACTTTTCTCCTGCATACCTAGTGCGCAGTTGCAATGGCTCGTTAGCTACTTTGGCGCACTGTTCACCTGCAAACCTAGTGCGCAGCTGCAATGACTCGTTAGCTACTTTGGCGCACTGTTCACCTGCATACCTAGTGCACAGCTGCAATGACTCGTTAGCTACTTTGGTACACTGTTCACCTGCATAGCAAGTGTGCAGCTGCAATTACTCCTTAGCTACTTTGGCGCACTGTTCACCTGCATACCTAGTTTGCAGCTACAATGACTCATTAGCTACTTTGCCACAAACTTCACTTGCACACCTAGTGTGCAGCTACATGACTCATTAACTACTTTGGGCATGGTTCACCTGCATACCTAGTGCACAGCTGCAATGACTCGTTAGCTACTTTGGCGCACTGTTCACCTGCATACCTAGTGCACAGCTGCAATGACTTGTTAGCTACTTTGGCGCACTGTTCACCTGCATACCTAGTACGCAGCTGCAATGACTCGTTAGCTACTTTGGCGCAATGTTCACCTGCATACCTAGTTCGCAGCAACAATTACTCGTTAGTTACTTTGGCACACTGTTCACCTGCATACCTAATGCAAAGCTACAATGACTCGTTAGCTACTTTGGGCACTGTTCACTTGCATAGCTAGTGCGCAGCGACAATGACTCGTTAGCTACTTTGGCGAAATGTTCACCTGCACACCTAGTGCGCAGCTGCAATGACTCGTTAGGTACTTTGGTGCACTGTTCACCTGCATACCTAGTGCGCAGCTGCAATGACTCATTAGCTACTTTGGCGCACAGTTCACCTGCATACCTAGTGCGCAGCTGCAATGACTCGTTAGCTACTTTGGGCACTGTTCAACTGCATAGCTAGTGCGCAGCTACAATGACTCGTTAACTACTTTGTTGCACTGTTCACCTGCATACCTAGTGCACAGCTGCAATGACTCGTTAGCTACTTTGGCACACTCTTCAACTGTATAACTAGTGTGCAGCTGCAATGACACGTTAGGTACTTTGCCCAATGTTCACCTGCATACCTAATGCGCAGCTGCAATGACTCGTTAGCTACTTTGGCGCACTGTTCACCTGCATACCTAGTGCGCAGCTGCAATGACTCGTTAGCTACTTTGGCGCACTGTTCACCTGCATACCTAGTACGCAGCTGCAATGACTCGATAGCTACTTTGGCGCCATGTTCACCTGCATACCTAGTTTGCAGCAACAATGACTCGTTAGTTACTTTGGCGCACGGTTCACCTGCATACCTAATGCACAGCTACAATGACTCGTTAGCTACTTTGGGCACTGTTCACTTGCAGAGCTAGTGTGCAGCTACAATGACTCGTTAGCTACTTTGGCGCACTGTCCCACCTGCATACCTAGTGCGCAGCTGCAATGACTCATTAGCTACTTTGGTGCACTGTTCACCTGCATAACTAGTGCGCAGCTGCAATGACTCGTTAGCTAATTTGGCGCATTGTTCACCTGCATACCTAGTGCGCAGCTGCAATGACTCATTAGCTACTTTGGCGCACAGTTCACCTGCATACCTAGTGCGCAGCTGCAATGACTCGTTAACTACTTTGTTGCACTGTTCACCTGCATACCTAATGCGCAGCTGCAATGACTCATTAGCTACTTTGGGCACTGTTCATCTGCATAGCTAGTGCGCAGCTACAATGACTCGTTAACTACTTTGTTGCACTGTTCACCTGCATACCTAATGCGCAGCTGCAATGACTCATTAGCTACTTTGGTGCACTGTTCACCTGCATACCTAGTGTGCAGCTGCAATGACTTCTTAGCTACTTTGGTGCACTGTTCACCTGCATACGTAGTGCGCAGCTGCAATTACTTGTTAGCTACTTTGGCACACTGTTCATCTGCATACCTAGTGCGCAGCTGCAATGACTCATTAGCTACACTGGCGCACTGTTCACCTGCATACCTAATGCACAGCTACAATGACTCGTTAGCTACTTTGGCGCACTGTTCACCTGCATACCTAGTGCGCAGCTACAATGACTTGTTAGCTACTTTAGCGCACTGTTCACCTGCATACCTAGTGCGCAGCTACAATGACTCGTTAGCTACTTTGGTGCACTGTTCACCTGAATACCTAGTGCGCAGCTACAATGACTCCTTAGCTACTTTGGGCACTGTTCACCTGCACAGCTAGTGCGCAGCTCCAATGACTCATTGGCTACTTTGGTACACTGATCACCTGCATACCTAGTGTACAGCTGCAATGACTTGTTAGCTACTTTGGCACACTGTTCACCTGCATACCTAGTGCACAGCTGCAATGACTCTTTAGCTACATTGGCCCACTGCGCACCTGCATACCTAGTGTGCAGCTACAATGACTGGTTAGCTACTTTGGTGCACTGTTCACCTGCATACCTAGTGCGCAGCTACAATGACTCATTAGCTACTTTGTTGCACTGTTCACCTGCATACCTAGTGTGCAGCTACAATGACTCGTTAGCTACGTTGGGCACTGTTCACATGCATACCTAGTGTGCAGCTACAATGGCTACTTTGGTGCACTATTCACCTGCATACCTAGTGCGCAGCTACAATGACTCGTTAGCTACTTTGGGGCACTGTTCACCTGCATACCTAGTTCTCAGCTGCAATGACTCTTTAGTTACTTTGGCACACTGTTCACCTGCATACCTAGTGCGCAGCTGCAATGACTCGTTAGCTACTTTGGTGCAGTGTTCACCTGCATACCTAGTGCGCAGCTGCAATGACTCGTTAGCTACTTCTGTGCACTTTTCTCCTGCATACCTAGTGCGCAGATGCAATGGCTCATTAGCTACTTTGGCGCACTGTTCACCTGCATACCTAGTGCGCAGATGCAATGACTCGTTAGCTACTTTCGCGCACTGTTCACCTGCATACCTAGTGCACAGCTGCAATGACTGGTTAGCTACTTTGATACACTGTTCACCTGCATAGCTAGTGTGCAGCTGCAATGACTCCTTAGCTACTTTGGCGCACTGTTCACCTGCATACCTAGTGTGCAGCTACAATGACTCATTAGCTTCTTTGCCACAAACTTCGCCTGCACACCTAGTGTGCAGCTACATGACTCATTAACTACTTTGGACATGGTTCACCTGCAAACCTAGTGCGCAGCTGCAATGACTCGTTATCTACTTTGGCGCACTGTTCACCTGCATACCTAGTGCGCAGCTGCAATGACTTGTTAGCTACTTTGGCGCACTGTTCACCTGCATACCTAGTACGCAGCTCCAATGACTCGTTAGCTACTTTGGCGCAATGTTCACCTGCATACCTTGTGCGCAGCTACAATAACTTGTTAGCTACTTTAGCGCACTGTTCATCTGCATACCTAGTGCGCAGCTACAATGACTCATTAGCTACTTTGGGCACTGTTCACTTGCATAGCTAGTGCGCAGAGACAATGACTTGTTAGCTACTTTGGCGCACTGTTCACCTGCATACCTAGTGCGCAGCTGTAATGACTTGTTAGCTACTTTGGTGCACTGTTCACCTGCATACCTAGTGCGCAGCTGCAATGACTCGTTAGCTACTTTGGCGCACAGTTCACCTGCATACCTAGTGTGCAGCTGCAATGACTCGTTATCTACTTTGGGCACTGTTCACCTGCATAGCTAGTGTGCAGCTACAATGACTCGTTAACTACTTTGTTGCACTGTTCACCTGCATACCTAATGCGCAGCTGCAATGACTCATTAGCTACTTTGGTGTACTGTTCACCTGTATACCTAGTGCGCAGCTGCAATGACTTGTTAGCTACTTTGGCGCACTGTTCACCTGCATAACTAGTGTGCAGATGCAATGACTCGTTAGCTACTTGGGTGCACTGTTCACCTGCATACCTAGTGTGCAGCTGCAATGACTTGTTAGCTACTTTGGCACACTTTTCACCTGAATACCTAGTGCACAGCTGCAATGACTCATTAGCTACACTGGCACACTGTTCACCTGCATACCTAATGCACAGCTACAATGACTCGTTAGCTACTTTGGCGCACTGTTCACCTGCATACCTTGTGCGCAGATACAATGACTTGCTAGCTACTTTAGCGAACTGTTCACCTGCATACCTAGTGCGCAGCTACAATGACTCGTTAGCTACTTTGGCGCACTGTTCACCTGAATACCTAGTGCGCAGCTACAATGACTTGTTAGCTACTTTGGGCACTGTTCACCTGCATACCTAATGCACAGCTACAATGACTCGTTAGCTACTTTGGCGCACTGTTCACCTGCATACCTTGTGCGCAGCTACAATGACTTGTTAGCTACTTTAGCGCACTGTTCACCTGCATACCTAGTGCGCAGCTACAATGACTCGTTAGCTACTTTGGCGCACTGTTCACCTGCACAGCTAGTGCGCAGCTACAATGACTTGTTAGCTACTTTGGTGCACTGTTCACCTGCATACCTAGTGCGCAGCTGCAATGACTTGTTAGCTGCTTTGGCACACTGTTCACCTGCATACCTATTGCACAGCTGCAACGACTCTTTAGCTACATTGGCACACTGCGCACCTGCATACCTAGTGCGCAGTTACAATGACTCGTTAGCTACTTTGGGCACTGTTCACCTGCATACCTAGTGTGCAGCTACAATGGCTACTTTGGTGCACTATTCACCTGCATACCTAGTGCGCAGCTACAATGACTCGTTAGCTACTTTGGCGCACTGTTCACCTGCATACCTAGTTCTCAGCTGCAATGACTCGTTAGTTACTTTGGCACACTGTTCACCTGCATACCTAGTGCGCAGCTGCAATGACTCGTTAGCTACTTTGGCGCACTGTTCACCTGCATACCTAGTGCGCAGCTGCAATGACTCGTTAGCTACTTCTGTGCACTGTTCTCCTGCATACCTAGTGCACAGCTGCAATGGCTCGTTAGCTACTTTGGCGCACTGTTCAACTGCATACCTAGTGCGCAGCTGCAATGACTTGTTAGCTACTTTGGCGCACTGTTCACCTGCATACCTAGTGCACAGCTACAATGACTCGTTAGCTACTTTGGCGCACTGTTCACCTGCATACCTAGTTCTCAGCTGCAATGACTCGTTAGTTACTTTGGCACACTGTTCACCTGCATACTTAGTGCGCAGCTGCAATGACACGTTAGCTACTTTGGCGCACTGTTCACCTGCATACCTAGTGCGCAGCTGCAATGACTCGTTAGCTACTTCTGTGCACTTTTCTCCTGCATACCTAGTGCGCAGCTGCAATGGCTCATTAGCTACTTTGGCGCACTGTTCACCTGCATACCTAGTGCGCAGCTGCAATGACTCGTTAGCTACTTTGGCGCACTGTTCACCTGCATACCTAGTGCACAGCTGCAATGACTCGTTAGCTACTTTGGTACACTGTTCACCTGCATAGCTAGTGTGCAGCTGCAATGACTCCTTAGCTACTTTGGCACAAACTTCACCTGCACACCTAGTGTGCAGCTACATGACTCATTAACTACTTTGGGCATGGTTCACCTTCATACCTAGTGCGCATCTGCAATGACTCGTTAGCTACTTTGGCGCACTGTTCACCTGCATACCTAGTGCGCAGCTGCAATGACTCGCTAGCTACTTTGGCACAATGTTCACCTGCATACCTAGTGTGCAGTTGCAATGACTCATTAGCTACTTTGGCGCACTGTTCACCTGCATACCTAGTGCGCAGCTGCAATGACTCGTTAGCTACTTTGGCGCACTGTTCACCTGCATACCTAGTGCGCAGTTGCAATGACTCATTAGCTACATTGGCGCAATGTTCACCTGCATACCTAGTGCGCAGCTGCAATGACTCATTAGCTACTTTGGTGCACTGTTCACCTGCATACCTAGTGCGCAGCTGCAATGACTTGTTAGCTACTTTGGCGCACTGACACCTGCATACCTAATGCACAGCTGGAATGACTCGTTAGCTACTTTGGCGCACTGTTCACCTGCATACCTAGTGCACACTTGCAATGACTCATTAGCTACTTTGGTGCAATGTTCACCTGCATACCTCGTGCCAGCAACAATGACTCGTTAGCTACTTTGGCGCACTGTTCACCTGCATACCTAATGCACAGCTACAATGACTCGTTAGCTACTTTGGGCACTGTACACTTGCATAGCTAGTGCGCAGATACAATGACTCGTTAGCTACTTTGGCGCACTGTTCACCTGCATACCTTGTGCGCAGCTGCAATGACTCGCTAGCTACTTTGGCGCACAGTTCGACTGCATACCTAGTGCACAGCTACAATGACTTGTTAGCTACTTTGGCGCACTGTTCACCTGCATACCTAGTGCGCAGCTGCATTGACTCGTTAGCTACTTTGGGCACTGTTCACCTGCATAGCTAGTGCGCATCTGCAATGACTTGTTAGCTACTTTGGTGCACTGTTCACCTGCATACCTAATGCACAGCTGGAATGACTAGTTAGCTACTTTGGTGCACTGTTCACCTGCATACCTAGTGCGCACTTGCAATGACTCATTAGCTACTTTGGCACACTGTTCACCTGCATACCTAGTGCGCATCTGCAATGACTTGTTAGCTACTTTGGTGCACTGTTCACCTGCATACCTAATGCACAGCTGGAATGACTAGTTAGCTACTTTGGTGCACTGTTCACCTGCATACCTAGTGCGCACTTGCAATGACTCATTAGCTACTTTGGCACACTGTTCACCTGCATACCTAGTGCACAGCTGCAATGACTCTTTAGCTACATTGGCACACTGTTCACTTGCATACCTAGTGCACAGCTGCATTGACTCATTAGCTACACTGGCACACTGTTCACCTGCATACCTAGTGCTCAGCTGCAATGACTCAAAAACAGGTGATGCATTTAACCACCTCATGTTACTCTGTGTCTTTGATGAACATCTGTGTGAAGATAATATGTCAATTTCCCTCCTGAGGCTTCAATCTTAGATTGGTGACAATGATATACTTTTCAAATTAAAACTTCTCTTTCAAGAATAGATTATTGACTACTGGACACTGGTTACTGGCTAGAAAATAGCTTTGGGTTTCTAAAGGTAAGGTTTTTGTAGCATTCAAGGATGTCCATGCAGCATTTGACAATTCAGTCTGTATTCTTATGAACAGGGAATATATGTGCCTGTTAGTCCAATTCCATAACAAACGGACTGCAACCATCTGAGCTGGAAACTCTGGGCAAGGAGTAGCCCAACTCATGTGCAATCAGGTAGCCATGCATCCACTAGTGTTTAGCACATAGATAAACAATGCTGAGAAAGATTAACAGTAATCGCTATGCATACTTCAGCAGTTATTCCCACAATCAGACGAAAGTAATACAAAAATTCAAAATATTTTATTAAGATATTATTAAAAAATCTCATAAATTGAGACCACAGTACATATTCATTTCAACAATAAAAGAAACTCAGAATCATATGCTTAATATATGTAACACAACATAACACCTCTAAAATAAAAGAAAAAACATAATGAATACATCCAATTCAAACAAGGGGCAGAACTCTTCAAAAGGATCAAGCCTTTTTAGTTGTTCTCTGGACCTAAAAGTGGTCTCGGATTAAGATTTCAGATTTTGCTGTTTAGTCAAAATCTAACACTCAACATGTTTCAGTCCTCACTGTTGATTAGGGACTTGCTTCAGGAGTATTCATGTCCATACAAAAAGATGCAATCTTAAAATCTCTTCTTAACATGAAGTGAAATTCACAATGTTAGGAGATATAACAGTTGATAAAATAAAAACACACAATAAGTATCAGCACCGGATGCTCATATTACGTAGGAAACAATCAAGTTTTCCAGGTGCATGCCAGATTTATAAATTACCTGGATCACCGATGCGGGTGGTTCGTCACAGGGTTAACTGTCCACAAATTAGACTAGTTATTACAAATCTGTCAGATAGTCAAATTATCTTCAGAAAGATAAACTGTAAAGGTATTAAACAAAAAGAGGAACCACTAAGTAAGCTCTCTAGAGAAACAGAGGAGGAAACCCCAAAATGTTCCCGACCCATGACAATTCATCACGTTAAAAAAACACACACCCACCCAAAGGCAAAGCAATTACCTCTAAAAGTGTACACTAAACGCAGAGTGCAATGACTCATCCGGCTGCACTCACTTGACAACTCAAATCCTGGTGTTTAGACTGTTACTAATCTACGTCACACTTGATTAAAGGGAAGGCTACATTCATGTGGCCACCACCTTCTTACCTGTAAGTGCACAGGTGAAGGAGGAAACAGCGTCGTTCACTCGACTCCGAATTGGAGTATAGAATTCACTATTCCATCAGTGGATCAATGCAAGCTGTTTACTGGTAAGAGTGGTCTAGGGTTGCTAGATACCATCGTCACTGTAACAAAAAACAAAGTACATAATTTAGATCTATTCCGACTCGACTATTCATATGTTACTAATTCGATCGCTTTAGTAGCTTAGAAAAGCCTGAGTGCTTCAAAAACATGGTTACACCTCTCTACTTCAAAAATAGACAGCCGTAATAGTTCTCCTCTAGCTGCTATTGACAAGAATTGTGACTGCATGTAGTTAATCCAACTCAAATTTGCACAGCCCTCTCTTCCAAATTAGTTATTTCCACTCATGGCTCACCAAAATAGTGCTTGATCTATTTACAAAATGTAATTTTCTAATTCATACTTACATCACGCTTAAGTCTGCTCGCGTGTGTATATCTAACACAATATTCCGTCTTGTTGGCTCCAAAAGTGATTGCGCTGTGTGCAGCGGGATACATCCCAGTTGGTTTACTCAAAACACCGGAACTGACCGAAAAAACACCGGAAAGTAACCCTTCTTACCGGGCTCCATATTGGAAAGGAAAAATCAATTGCCAGAGGGCAGGTACCAGTCCTTTTATGATGTTCACTAGTTTAAAGGACCCGTTCCATTACTCAGTAGTGGAATCTTTCTTAAACAGGATGTGAACAACCCCTGTGTATCTCGAACCATGGTAGAATATATTATGTTAATTTATCTAGTATTGGTACTCGCCAGGAATACTGTCAGGGAATCACTCGGAAACTTCTATACCAAATATTAGACTTATAGGACATCACTTGCCCATTCCAATCATCTGGTATATAAGACCAAATACCCAAGGCTGTATCTTTTGCCACTCAATAGCCTCGTTGAGATCTCTCTGGTCACTTTGTGTGAGGAAGATTAACCTTTGCTCTTTTTCGAACAAGATCTTGCTTTTCACATTGCTACTGTATCCATTAACGGTTAGCAATATAGACCACCGAAATCCTTCATGACCATGTCCAACCTCCATAAAGCGTTTAACCATCGGGGCTAATACTACTTTGTTTTTAAGGCAGCTTTTATGCTCCATTATGCGCTTCTTTACTTTTCTATTGGTCTTTCCGATATAATGGAGATTACACAGACAGGTTATCATGTAGACACAATATTCGGAATTACAATTAGAAAATACATTCTGCTGCCACTGTTTTGGGAGACCAATATCCACCTCTTTAGATTTTGTGGTGAGTTTACAAATGGTACTGTTCCCACAGGGATAGTGACCGGCAGGAGGGTCTAAGCCCCAGGATTGTGTTAGGCTAGCACTTTTCTGGGTTGGATTTTTCAATTTACTGCTGCTGCTACTGACCCTCTTTTTCTAATTTTAATTCCTAAAGGTGGAGCGATCATGATGCTGAACAAATTGGACTATATTAAAGAGTGTCACAGACAACTGAATGACACCCGCTATTATCAAAAGTTGGCTGTTGCCCCGACTGGAACACTCAGAACATTAATTGAACTTAAAACCACTAAAGCTTGTGACAGAGGTTGGATTAGTAAACAAGAATGGTCGTTTTTAAATAATCCTGAACCGGCAATTCCAACCTTTTATTGCCTAACCAAAATAATACACTAGTTGACCCCCCTGGCAGACCCATAGTATCGGGGATTAATTCTATTCTTGACCCCCTTTCAAAATGTTCAGATCATTATCTAAAGGGCTATGCCACCAGGATGATCAAGAGATGTCCTACCTGGTGGGTCTGGATATTATTTCACTGTATACAAATATTCCACAGCGAGAGACCCTGGAAACTGACAAGACTATATAGTGACCCAGTCCCTAGTTCATTTATACTTTGGTGTATCGAGCTGGCTCTTACTAAGAATTATTTCGTGTTCTTGGGATATTTTTTCAACAAATTGAAGGGACCGCAATGGGGGACACTATGGCCCCGAGCCTTGCAAATCTCTACGTTGAGTTATTTGAGAAAAAACACCTCTATTCCACCCACCCATTTGAACGCCAATCGCACCACTGGTCACGTTACATCGATGATGTTATAATGATTTGGATAGGGACAATTGAGGAAGCTAATGATTTGTTAAAATGGCTGAACCAGCTAAATCGCCATCTTAAATTCAATATGAACATACAAGAAATGGCCATTGACTTTCTAGACCTGACTATTTTTCACAAGGAAGGATGCCTTTTGGTAAGACCTTTTCACAAGCCCACTGAAAGTAATATGCTTTTAAATTATCAGAGTCACCATGTGAAACACCTCAGAGACAATTTACCTTATGGTCAATTCTTAAGACTAAAACGGAATAGTAGTCAGCGGACTGCATTTGAAGCTGAAGCCCACACCCTGACCCAGCAATGAATACATAGAGGATACCTGGGAAAATTGATCAGGAAATCTGCCAACAGAGCATTCAATAATAATTGTGAAGCTCTACTGGAAGACAAAACCAAACATCCTCCAGACGAACATTTGGTATGTGTCAACACCTTTACAAACTTAAGTCTTAAGATCAGCCAGGGTGTTAGAAAACACTGGAAAGTTTTCTCTGATTCTAATATTGAAATACCTTTTTCCTATGTTTGCCTATAAAAAATCTGCTTCAATCGGAAATAGGGTCAGTAGCAGTAAATTGAAAAATCCAACCCAGAAAAGTGCTAGCCTAACACAATCCTGGGGCTTAGACCACCCTAGCGGTCACTATCCTTGTGGGAACTGTACCATTTGTAAACTCACCTCAAAATCTAAAGAGGTGGATATCGGTCTCCCAAAACAGTGGCAGCAGAAATTAATTTCTAATTGTCATTTTGAATATTGTGTCTACATGATAACCTCTCTGTGTCATCTCCACTATGTCGGAAAGACCAATAGAAAAGTAAAGACGCGCATAATGGAGCATAAAAGCTGCCTTATAAACATAGTAGTTTTAACCCTGATGGTTAAACAATTTATAGAGGTTGGACATGGTCATGAAGACTTTCGATGGACTATATTGTGAACCGTTAGTGGATACAGTAGCAATGTGAAAAGCAAGATCTTGTTCGAAAAAGAGCAAAGGTTAATCTTCCTCACACAAAGTGACCAGAGGGGTCTCAACGAGGCGACTGAGTGGCAAAAGATGTAGTCTTGGGTATTGGTCTTATATACCAGATGATTGGAATGGGCTAGAGATGTCCTATAAGTCTAATATTTGGTACAGACGTTTTTGGGTGATTCCCTGACAGTATTCCTGGTGAGTACCAATACTAGATAAATTAACATAATCTATTCTTCCATGGTTCAAGATACACAGGGGTTGTTCACATCCTGTTTAAGATTCCACTACTGAGTAATGGAACGGGTCCTTTAAACTAGGGACCATCATAAAAGGACTAGTACCTGCCCTCGGGCAATTGATTTTTCCTTTCCAATATGGAGCCCGGTAAGAAGGTTTACTTTCCGGTGTTTTTCGGTCAGTTCCCGTGTTTTGAGTAAAACAACTGGGTTGTATCAAGCTGTACACAACACGCTCACTTTTGGAGCCAAAAAGACCAAATATTGCGGTAGATATACACACGCAAGCAGATTTAAGAGTGATGTAATTATGAATTAGAACATTACATTTTGAAAATAGATCATGCACCATTTCGGTGAGCCATGAGTGGAAATAGCTAATTTGGAACGGAAGTCTGTGCAAATTTGAGGTGAATTAACTACATGCAGTCACAATTCTTGTCAATAGCAGCTAGTGGAGAACTATTACGGCTGGCTATTTTTGAACTACAGAGGTGTAACCATGTTTTTGAATCACTCAGGCTTTTCTAAGCTACTGAAGCAATCGAATTAGAAAGATATGAATGGACGAGTCCCAATAGACGTAACTGATATACTTTGTTATTTGTTACAGTGACAACGGTATCTTGCGACCATAGACCACTCTTAGAAGTAAACAGCTTGCATTGATTCACTGATGGAAGAGTGATTTATATACTCCAATTTGGAGTTGAGTGGACGTCACTGTTTCCTCCTTCACCTGTTCACTTCCAGGTAAGAAGGTGGTGGCCACATGAATGTAGCCTTCCCATTAACCAAGAGTTACATAGATTAGTAACAGTCTAAATACCAGGATTTGAGTTGTCAAGTGAGTGCAGACTGGGTGAGTCATTGCACTCTGCATTTAGTATAGACTTTTAGAGGTAATTGCTTTGCCTTTGTCTTTTTCTCTAGCGATCTTACTTAGTGGTTCCTCTTTTTGTGTAATACCTTTCTAGGTTTTCTTTCTGAAGATAATTTGACTATCTGACAGATTTGGAATAACTAGTCTAATTTGTGGACAGTTAACCCTATGACGAACCACCCGCATCGGTGATCCAGGTAATTTATTAATCTGGCATGCACCTGGATAACTTGATTGTATCCTAAGTAATATTAGAATCCGGTGCTGATACTTATTGTGTGTTTTTATTTTATCAACAGTTATATCTCATAACCTTCTGAATTTCGCTTCATGTTAAGATGAGATTTTATGATTGCAACTTTTTGTATGGACACAAATACTCCTGAAGAAAGTCCCTAATTAACAGTGAGGACTGAAACATGTCGAGTGGTAGATTTTGACTAAACAGCAAATTCTGAAATTTAAATCAGAGACCCCTTTTAGGTCCAGAGAACAACTAAAAAGGCTTGATCCTTTTGTAGAGTTCTGCCCCTTGTTTGAATTGCATGTATTCACTATGTTTTTTCTTTTGTTTTAGAAGTGTTGTGATGTCACATATCTTATGCTTATGATTCTTAGAGTTTCTTTAATTATTGAAATGAATATGTATTGTGGTCTCAATTTATGCGATGTTTAAATATTTCTTAATAAAATGTTTTGTATTTTTGTAATAGTTTTGTCTGATTGTGGGAATAACTGTTGATAAAGTACTTTTCTACCTTTTGGTTAATGAATGCTTCATAAACCCAAAACTGGAGTAGAAGATCACTTTTTTGAGTGACAATTTGGGCTCTCCCATTATGTGGAATTTCTCTATGCATACACCAAGATTTATTCTATTCATGTGGTGCATACCATTTTTCAAATGGGACTAGTTGGCAGTTGTTTGGCCCCTGTGCATGCATACACAGTGCATGGTATACACGTGAGGAGGAACGGGCTGTGCATACACAGTGCATGGTATACACGTGAGGAGGAACGGGCTGTGCATACACAGTGCATGGTATACACGAGAGGAGGAACGGGCTGTGCATACACAGTGCATGGTATACACGTGAGGAGGAAAGGGTTGTTTGTTGTAGGGAGAGTCAGGTCTTGCACGGCTAAATAAACAGCTATTGCCCGCGGGTGCATCATGTCTATGTTAATTGTCAATGACAGATGTATGGTGAGCGTTGAAAGCTGGCATTCCGCACAGTTACAGTGAAATAACCAAATAAGAGACACTAATGGAGACACCCCAGTAGGGAATGAGATCAGGACCAAGTGCAAGTGAAGGAAAAGAAATGACTTTATATAAAGTTAAAATGTGGCACGCAGAGGACACTGCTACTCCGAAAGCGCTCTGCCCAAGACACGAAAAATGAACATTATATTCCAAAAACACATCATCTATGATATGATATGATATGGTATTTGTAACGCGCCTATACACAAGTGTTTCAAGGCGCGACGAGGCAGGGAGGGAGGGAAACAAGGGGAAGACAGACAAACGATCCTACTAGGCCAGGTATCATTCAGATCGCGCAAGTGCAGAGGTAAGGGGAAAAGGAGGAAGTGCAGGGGGAGGAGGTGGGGGGGAAGTGCAGTACAAGGTAAGTAGCGTAAAAAATAATAAATAATAAATAATAAATTAAAAGGGCCAGCTGGTGGCAAGTGCGAGGTAAGTGCAGAGCAAGTGCTGGGAAGGGGGCTGTAGGGATACAGTGACAGTCCCACAGTGCAGGGGGAGCCAGGGAGGCAGTGCAAGTGGAGAGTGGCTGGGCCCTGGACCGAGGTTGCTGAGAGTGGCCCAGATGCAGGTTTAGTGCTGAATTCAGTGGGGAGTTAAGCAGGATTAGCAGGGGAGAGGGAGAGAGAAGGCAGAAGCGAAGAGGAATGTTTTGAGGTGCTTCCGGAACCGGAGATGGTTCTCCTCAAGTTTCAGGGAGGCAGGAAGGCTGTTCCAGAGGGAGGCCCCTGCTGCGGAGAGAGATCTACCCCCAGCTCGTTGCTTCGAGAAGCGGCTGACCATGAGGGAGTTGGAGACGGATGAGCGAAGGGCTCGTGAAGGAAGATATTTAGGAAGAGAGAGTTGAAGGTATTTAGGTCCCAGGCCCCAGAAGGCCTTGTGGACAATGCAGAGGGATTTGAACTTAATCCTCGCAGCCACTGGGAGCCAGTGAAGAGATTTCAGTCCTGGAGAGATACGGTCCCTGGGCTTGAGGCCAAGGACAAGTCTCGCAGTTCTGTTCTGGATAAGTTGCAGAGGGCGGAGAGTGGAGGCAGGCAGATTAAGATAGAGGCTGTTACAGTAGTCCAGCCTAGAGAGAACCAGGGCTCGGGAGACAGTGAGCTTCTGGGGGAAGGAGAGGAAGGGAAGAATACCTCTGAGGAGGTGCAGCTGGTAGTGTGACTTCTTAGAGACGTCAGATATATGAGGAGAGAAGGAGAGTGTGGAGTCGAAGATGACCCCGAGGTTTTTAGCCTTGCAGGTAGGGGCAGGAAGGGGGCCAAGGGAGGCCGGCCAGAGAGCTGCAGGGAAGGAGGGAGTGGGTGTGCCGATGAGTAGAATCTCAGTCTTACTGGCATTGAGGCAGAGGTCATTGGCGGCACACCATTCCTGGATAGCAGACAGACAGTCGGAGATGAGGGAAGGAGAGGAGGAGGCCGAGGGTAGCCTGAATGACGTGTGCTATAGGGGATACAGTCAGTAACGTTCATTGGACGAAGGCGGCTGGTCAGTATGTTGCACATATGGATGATGCTCCTGGATTGGTCAGCTTCAGATTGTAACTTTGTGGAGCATGCCGGTCAGCTGGGCTCATCTGGGAGGGGTGCAGGGTCAGGCGATGTCCACGTTGCTGTAAATTCAGACTACCATTTGCCCTTTTGGCCACACTTGTCTTAGCATTATTCATAAATCTCAACATGCAATGTATAGATGATTAGACGTTTGGCCTGCACAATAAAAAGTAAGGGTACATGGGTCCAGGTGTCTTATCTAACACAGCATTTCAGTAACACATTTATCAAGTATCCCCTCAGATCTATTGCCGACGCAAGAAGAATATACGGCCTCATGGGATTAGTGATAGGGGGTGAACTGGAGTGTCACACGATCGAGCGGCATGCAACTGTTACATCAAAAGAGGTGTGGGGTTAGGGGGCTTGTGGTCTATGTTTCTCTAGACGGGGTCTGCTAGTGCAGAGGCAGATTTGTGGAGATGGATGTTTTTATCCAGGACCAGGCTTCGGCCCGGTCACACACAGGGCAGTGATGTAAAAGGAAGAAGAGGGATACAGTGTTTAGCTCATTACAGTTTTCGGCCAAGCTTCTGTGAGAACAGGACAGCCGTGGAGACGGCAGAGGGGAGGAGGTGGGGGGTTGGCATGCTGGCTGTGCGCGGAGAATGAAGGCGAGAGGCGCAGGCCTACATTCAGGGTTTTCATGCGGCCTACTAGAAAATGGAGTTGGTAGTTAATAAAGAATGGAGTCTCGCGGCTCATAGGCCCTGCACAGTTATGGGTCATTCAATGGTAGCCTGACACCTTGGCCAGAGTTGGAATCAGCATATTGTGTGCATTGTTAGGAATGAAGGTGGCAGGCAAGTTAGACCCTAGGATGGCTGCTTGGACTGTATACAGCATGTATGCATAGGGTCAACCCTATACACATAAGTCAACCCACACAGGGACAGCGACTTTTTCATCTTACCAGAGAGACTTCTGGACTTGCCATAGCATGACTTTCTGAAACCTAGGGAAAGGATTTGGGTTAGCTGTATATAGGCACAAACTTAGACCATGGCTCCCCCATTTTCATAGCTCTGTGTGGACCTTTAATTGCTGCTTGGGGAAGGGACCCCACACAAAAAGTAGTCTGATGACATCACATGAAAGATGAGTGAGTATACATTTGTCATTGGCATGGCCCTCCTGTTCATGTACAGTTCTACCAAAATCCCCATGGAGTCCTATCTATTCCAAAAAAGGGGGACTTTCATGGCACTACCGCCACTTGAAATCCCACAGTATATCCGCAGAAACAAGTGGCAGTTACGGTAATTCCGTTTGGTGGTACTTTATCTGATTTACCAGCAAAATACCACCAAACTGGTAAAGAGGTTTTTATTTGCTGAATGCTGAAGGTGTGCCCTCTCTCCTCTGGCTCTGGAACACTGAGGCTAAGAGGACACTGGCCTCCCATTCTGGACTCTCAGGGCCGCCACCGCACACAGCACATGTAGGAAGTATATACTCGCTAGATCACCTTCATACTAAGGGCGGATGGATAACATGCAGACATTCACAAGGTTGGATTTATAAGATTTGATAAGAATGTACTTTTATTTGCAGCGATTAAATGCTGGGATATTTCCGTTCCTCTCTCCAGCTCTTAGTTTAAAGGCTGCAACTTTAATCCGCAGCAGAATGACCTCTCTAAGCCGCAATGTACCCAATGCCACCCTCATTTCCTCTTCCTAAAGGCAGGAGGCCCTGGGCATCTCCGCTGCTGCTTCAGACCTGCAGTCGCCTGCTCTCCGGCTCTTCGCACCTTCTACATTCCAGTCTGGCGCCTCTTCTCACCTTTGCTGTCGGCCTTTGCAGCAACACAGCTCGGGGCATCGTCCGCGTTCACCACCTGGCCATACAGACACCTTCTTTTCATTATCACGCGCGCAGCCTTCACGCCATGCTGTTTCTGCTCGTATATTTCTAGCTCTCCTTTGCTTCAGCAGTGGGTGTCAAGTGAATGAGATATGAGGGTGAGATATCAGCGTGATCTTGTGGTTGACTGTGTTTAACCTCGGGCAGAACTGCTGCTGCAGAGTGCACCCCAGGGCTGCCAGGCCGCAATCTCCTGGCAGTGGCATCTGAGCTGCACAAGGAACAGGTGCAGTCAGCCCTGAGCAGCTCGCGCTCTGCCCAGCACTGCCCCTTGCTCTGGCCTGCAGGAAGGGCTGACTTGCGTGTCCCGGTGGAGGGTTGCCATTACAATCTAGTGTGCTTTGCTCCGAGATGTGCACCACGTGGATTCTACGTCATGGTAACCGCTACACTACATTCACTTCAAATTAATGTTGCTTTCATCTGTGAGCCTCACTCATGCTGAATGCTTCTTGGCACTGCGACAACACAATCAACTATCCAGGTAGACTACTGAACGAAAAGATGGAAAGACTTACCGCAGACAATTATAATTTAGATTTACCCTAAAGGGAAGACATTGTTTTTTTAAAAATCTCCAGTTAGAGAGTCGATTCCAAAGTGTAGTTGCCTGCACAGAGAATGGCGAACCTTTATTTGGCTGATTGTTAGACAGTGGAATACAACATATTTTTCACAAAAACTGGTTTTGCAACAGCCAATCAAAGAGGTGTTTGTGACTGCCATGTGGGCATTGCCTGATTAAGAAAAGGGTGTCCTATCTCGTGGACGTGTCTTCAAGGCCCCTTTCAGGAAACTGGGACGCATTAGTGAAAGGTCACCACTGGTGAATAATAATCATCAGGACCCAAGGGCACGGCTGGTGAAGCATGATCTCAGGGACCCAAGGCCACCACTGGTGAAGCATGATCTCAGGGACCCCAAGCACACCACTGGTGAAGCATGATCTCAGGGACCCAAAGACACCATTGTTGAAGCATGATCTCAGGGACCCCAAGCATACCACTGGTGAAGCATGATCTCAGGGACCTAAGACCACCACTGGTGAAGCATGATCTCAGGGACCCCAAGCACACCACTGGTGAAGCATGATCTCAGGGACCCAAAGACACCATTGTTGAAGCATGATCTCAGGGACCCCAAGCACACCACTGGTGAAGCATGATCTCAGGGACCCAAAGACACCATTGTTGAAGCATGATCTCAGGGACCCCAAGCACACCACTGGTGAAGCATGATCTCAGGGACCCAAAGACACCATTGTTGAAGCATGATCTCAGGAAGCCAAGGCCAGCACTGGTGAAGAATGATATCAAGGACCCAAGACCACCACTGGTGAAGTATGATCTCAGGGACCCAAGGGCACCACTGGTGAAGCATGATCTCAGGGACCCAAGGCCACCACTGGTGAAGCATGATATCAGGGACCCAAAGCCACCACTGGTGAAGCATGATCTCAGGGACCCAAGGCCACCACTGGTGTAGCATGATCTCAGGGACGCAAGGCCACCACTGGCAAAGCATGATCTCAGGGACCCAAGGCCACCACTGGTGAAGCATGATATCAGGGACCCAAGGCCACAACTGGTGAAGCATTATCTCAGGGACCCAAGGGCACCACTGGTGAAGCATAATATCAGGGACCCAAGGCCACAACTGGTGAAGCATTATCTCAGGGACCCAAGGGCACGGCAGGTGAAGCATGATCTCAGGGACCCAAAGCGACCACTGGTGAAGCATGATCTCAGGGACCCAAGGGCACCGCTGGTGAAGCATGATATCAGGGACCTAAGGCCACCACTGGTGAAGCATGATCTCAGGGAACAAGGGCATGCCTGGTGACACATGATATCAGGGACCTAAGGCCACCACTGGTGAAGAATGATCCTTGGGACTCAAGGGCACCACTGGTGAAGCATGATCTCAGGGACCCAAGGCCACCACTGGTGAAGGATGATCCCAGGGACCCAAGGCCACCACTGTTGAAGCATGATCTCAGGGACCCAAGGCCACCACTGGTGAAGCATGATCTCAGGGACCCAAGGGCAACACTGGTGAAGCATGATATCAGGGACCTAAGGCCACCACTAGTGAAGCGTGTTCTCAGGGACCCAAGGGCATGTCTGGTGACGCATGATATCAGGGACCTAAGGCCACCACTGGTGAAGCATGATCTCAGGGACCCAAGGCCAACACTGGTGAAGCATGATCCCAGGGACCCAAAGACACCATTGTTGAAGCATGATCTCAGGAAGCCAAGGCCACCACTGGTGAAGCATGATCTCAGGGACCCAAGGGCAACACTGGTGAATAATGATATCAGGGACCCAAGACCACCACTGGTGAAGTATGATCTCAGGGACCCAAGGGCACCACTGGTGAAGCATGATCTCAGGGACCCAAGGGCACCACTGGTGAAGTATGATCTCAGGGACCCAAGGGCACCACTGGTGAAGCATTATCTCAGGGACCCAAGGCCAGGGCTGGTGAAGCATGATCTCAGGGACCCAAAGCAACCGCTGGTGAAGTATAATCTCAAGGACCAAAGTCAGCACTGGTGAAGCATGATCTCAGGGACCCAAGGCCACCACTGGTGTAGCATGATCTCAGGGACGCAAGGCCACCCATGATGAAGCATGATCTTAAAGACCCAAGGGCACCACTGGTGAAGCATGATATCAGGGACCCAAGGCCACAACTGGTGAAGCATTATCTCAGGGACCCAAGGGCACGGCAGGTGAAGCATGATCTCAGGGACCCAAAGCGACCACTGGTGAAGCATGATATCAGGGACCTAAGGCCACCACTGGTGAAGCATGATCTCAGGGTCCCAAACCACCACTGGTGAAGCATGATATCAGGGACCTAAGGCCACCACTTGTGAAGTATGATCTCAGGGACCCAAGGGCACCGCTGGTGAAGCATGATATCAGGGACCCAAGGCCAGGGCTGGTGAAGTATGATCACAGGGACCCAAGGGCACCACTGCTGAAGCATGATATCAGGGACCTAAGGCCACCACTGGTGAAGCATGATCTCAGGGAACAAGGGCATGCCTGGTGACGCATGATATCAGGGACCTAAGGCCACCACTGGTGAAGAATGATCCTTGGGACTCAAGGGCACCACTGGTGAAGCATGATCTCAGGGACCCAAGGCCACCACTGGTGAAGGATGATCCCAGGGACCCAAGGCCACCACTGTTGAAGCATGATCTCAGGGACCCAAGGCCACCACTGGTGAAGCATGATCTCAGGGACCCAAGGGCAACACTGGTGAAGCATGATATCAGGGACCTAAGGCCACCACTGGTGAAGCATGATCTCAGGGACCCAATGCCACCACTGGTGAATCATGATATCAGGGACCTAAGGCCACTACTAGTGAAGCGTGTTCTCAGGGACCCAAGGGCATGCCTGGTGACGCATGATATCAGAGACCTAAGGCCACCACTGGTGAAGCATGATCTCAGGGACCCAAGCACACCACTGGTGAAGCATGATCTCAGGGACCCAAGGCCAACACTGGTGAAGCATGATCCCAGGGACCCAAGGACACCATTGTTGAAGCATGATCTCAGGAAGCCAAGGCCACCACTGGTGAAGCATGATCTCAGGGACCCAAGGGCAACACTGGTGAATCATGATATCTGGGACCTAAGGCCACCACTGCTGAAGCATGATCTCAGGGACCCAAGGCCACCACTGGTGAATCATGATATCAGGGACCCAAGACCACCACTGGTGAAGTATGATCTCAGGGACCCAAGGGCACCACTGGTGAAGCATGATCTCAGAGACGCAAGGCCAGGGCTGGTGAAGTATAATCTCAAGGACCAAAGTCACCACTGGTGAAGCGTGATCTCAGGGACCCAAGGCCACCACTGGTGAAGCATGATCTCAGAGACCCAAGGGCACCACACCACTGGTGAAGCATGATATCAGGGACCCAAGGCCACAACTGGTGAAGCATTATCTCAGGGACCCAAAGCGACTACTGGTGAAGCATGGTATCAGGGACCTAAGGCCACCACTGGTGAAGCATGATATCAGGGACCCAAGGGCACAGCACGTGAAGCATGATCTCAGGGTCCCAAACCACCACTGGCGAAGCATGATATCAGGGACCTAAGGCCACCACTGGTGAAGGATGATCCCAGCGATCCAAGGCCACTACTGTTGAAGCATGATCTCAGGGACCCAAGGCCACCACTGGTGAAGCATGATCTCAGGGACCCAAGGGCAACACTGGTGATGCATGATCTCAGGGACCTAAGGGCACCACTGGTGAAGCATGATATCAGGGACCCAAGACCACCACTGGTGAAGCATGATCTCAGGGACCCAAGGTTACCACTGGTGAACCATGATATCAGGGACCTACGGCCACCACTGGTGAACCATGATATCAGGGACCCAAGGCCACCAATGGGGAAGCATGATCTCAGGGACCCAAGGTCACCACTGGTGAAGCATGATATCAGGGACCCTAGGCCACCACTGGTGAAGCATAATATCAGGGACCCAAGGCCAACACTGGTGAAGCATGATCTCAGGGACCCAAGGCCACCACTGGTGAAGCATGATATCAGGGACCCAAGGCCACCACTGGTGAAGCATGATCTCAGGGACCCAAGGCCATCACTGGTGAAGCATATCAGGGACCCAAGGCCACCACTGGTGAAGCATGATCTCAGGGACCGAAGGCCACCACTGGTGAAGTATGATATCAGGGACCTAAGGCCACCACTGGTGAAGTATGATATCAGGGCCCTAAGGGCACAGCAGGTGAAGCATGATCTCAGGGCCCCAAGGCCACCACTGGCGAAGCATGATCTCAGGGTTCCAAGGCCACCACTGGTGAAGCATAATATCATGGACCCAAGGCCATCACTGGTGAAGCATAATATCAGGGACCCAAGGCCACCATTGGTGAAGCATGATCTCAGGAACCCAAGGCCACCACTGGTGAAGCATAATATCAGGGACCCAAGGACACCACTGGTGAAACATGATATCAGGGACCCTAGGCCACCACTGCTGAAGCATGATCTCAGGGACCCAAGGCCACCACTGGTGAAGCATGATCTCAGGGACCCAAGGCCACCACTGGTGAAGCATAATATCAGGGACCCAAGGGCACCACAGGTGAAACATGGTATCAGGCACATAAGGCCACCACTGGTGAAGCATGATATCAGGGACTCAGGGGCACCACTGGTAAAAAATGGTATTAGGGACCTAAGGCCACCACTGCTGAAGCATATCAGGGACCCAAGGCTACCACTGGTGAAGCATATCAGGGACCCAAGGCCACCAATGGTGAAGTATAATCTCAGGGACCCAAGGCCAGGGCTGGTGAAGCATGATATCAGGGACCTAAGGGCATGGCAGGTGAAGCATGATCTCAGGGACTCAAGGCCACCACTGGTGAAGCATGATCTCAGGGACCCAAGACCACCACTGGTGAAGCATGATCTCAGGGACCCAAGGCCACCACTGGTGAGGCATGATATCAGGGACCTAAGAGCACGTCAGGTGAAGCATGATCTCAATGACCCAAGGCCACCACAGGTGAAGCATGATATCAGGGGTGAAGGCCACCACAGGTGAAGCATGATCTCAGGGACCCAAGGCAACCACTGGTGAAGCATATCAGGGACCCAAGGCTACCACTGGTGAAGCATATCAGGGACCCAAGGCCACCAATGGTGTGCATGATCTCAGGGACCGAAGGCCGCCACTGGTGAAGCATGATATCAGGGACCTAAGGGCACGGCAGGTGAAGCATGATCTTAGGTACCCAAGGGCATGCCTGGTGACGCATAATATCAGGGACCTAAGGCTACCACTGGTGAAGCAAGATATCAGGGACCTAAGGCTACCACTGGTGAAGCAAGATATCAGGGACCTAAGGCCACCACTGGTAAGCAAGATATCAGGGACCTAAGGCCACCACTGGTGAAGCAAGATCTCAGGGACCCAAGGCCACCACTGGTGAAGCATGATCTCAGGAACCCAAGGCCACCACTGGTGAAGCATGATTTCAGGGACCCAAGGCCACCAATGGTGAAGCATGATCTCAGGGACCCAAGGCCACCACTGGTGAAGCATGATCTCAGGAACCCAAGGCCACCACTGGTGAAGTATAATATCAGGGACCCAAGGCCACCACTGGTGAAGCATGATATCAGGGACCCAAGGCCACCACTGGTGAAGCATGATCTCAGGAACCCAAGGCCACCACTGGTGAAGCATGAGCTCAGGGACCCAAGGCCACCACTGGTGAAGCATGATCTCAGGGACCCAAGGCCACCACTGGTGAAGCATGAGCTCAGGGACCCAAGGCCACCACTGGTGAAGCATGATCTCAGGGACCCAAGGCCACCACTGGTGAAGTATAATATCAGGGAACCAAGGCCACCACTGGTGAAGCATGATATCAGGGACCCAAGGCCACCACTGGTGAAGCATGATCTCAGGAACCCAAGGCCACCACTGGTGAAGCATGATTTCAGGGACCCAAGGCCACCACTGGTGAAGCATGATCTCAGGGACCCAAGGCCACCACTGGTGAAGCATGATCTCAGGGACCCAAGGCCACCACTGGTGAAGCATAATATCAGGGACCCAAGGCCACCACTGGTGAAACATGGTATCAGGCACATAAGGCCACCACTGGTGAAGCATGATATCAGGGACTCAGGGGCACCACTGGTAAAAAATGTTATTAGGAACCTAAGGCCACCACTGGTGAAGTATAATCTCAAGGAACCAACGCCACCACTGCTGAAGCATTATATCAGGGACCTAAGGCCACCACTGGTGAAGCATGATCTCAGGGACCCAAGGCCACCACTGGTGAAGCATGATATCAGGGACCTGAGGCCACCACTGGTGAAGCATGATCTCAGGGACCCAAGGCCACCACTGGTGAAGCATGATCTCAGGGACCCAAGGCCACCACTGGTGAAGCGTAATATCAGGGCCCCAAGGTCACCACTGGTGAAGCATGATCTCAGAGACCCAAGGCCACCACTGGTGAAGCATGATATCAGGGACCCAAGGCCACCACTGGTGAAGCATGATCTCAGGGACCCAAGGCCACCACTGGCGAAGCATGATCTCAGGGACCCAAGGGACCACTGGTGAAGCATGATCTCAGGGACCCAAGGCCACCACTGGTGAAGCATGATCTCAGGGACTCAAGGCCACCACTGGTGAAGCATATCAGGGACCCAAGGCTACCACTGGTGAAGCATATCAGGGACCCAAGGCCACCAATGAAGCATGATCTCAGGGACCGAAGGCCGCCACTGGTGAAGCATTATATCAGGGACCTAAGGGCACGACAGGTGAAGCATGATCTCAGGGACCCAAGGCCACTACTGGTGAAAAATAATCTCAGGGACCCAAGGGCACGGCGAGTGAAGGATGATCTCAGGGACCCAAGGCAACCACTGGTGAAGTATAATCTCAGGGACCGAAGGCCAGGGCTGGTGAAGCATGATCTCAGGGGCCCAAGGCCACCACTGGTGAAGCATGATCTCAGGGACCCAAGGCCAGGGCTGGTGAAGCATGATATCAGGGACCTAAGGGCATGGCAGGTGAAGCATGATCTCAGGGACCCAAGGGACCACTGGTGAAGCATGATCTCAGGGACCCAAGGCCACCACTGGTGAAGCATGATCTCAGGGATTCAAGGCCACCACTGGTGAAGCATAATACCAGGGACCCAAGACCACCACGGGTGAAGCATGATCTCAGGGACCCAAGGCCACCACTGGTGAAGTATGATATCAGGGACCTAAGCCCACCACTGGTGAAGCATGATATCAGGGACCTAAGAGCACGTCAGGTGAAGCATGATCTCAATGACCCAAGGCCACCACAGGTGAAGCATGATATCAGGGACCGAAGGCCACCACAGGTAAAGCATGATCTCAGGGACCCAAGGCAACCACTGGTGAAGCATATCAGGGACCCAAAGCTACCACTGGTGAAGCATATCAGGGACCCAAGGCCACCAATGGTGAAGCATGATCTCAGGGACCGAAGGCCGCCACTGGTGAAGCAAGATATCAGGGAACTAAGGGCACGACAGGTGAAGCATGATCTCAGGGACCCAAGGCCACCACTGGTGAAGAATGATCTCAGGGACCCAAGGGCACGGCGAGTGAAGCATGATCTCAGGAACCCAAGGCAACCACTGGTGAAGTATAATCTCAGGGACCGAAGGCCAGGGCTGGTGAAGCATGATCTCAGGGGCCCAAGGCCACCACTGGTGAAGCATGATCTCAGGGACCTAAGGGCATGGCAGGTGAAGCATGATCTCACGGACCCAAGGCAAACACAGGTGAATTATGATCTCAGGGTCCGAAGGCCACCACTGGTGAATCAATATATCAGGGACCTAAGGGCATGGCAGGTGAAGCATGATCACAGGGACCCAAGGGCACCACTGGTGAAGCATGATCTCAGGGACCCTTAGGCCACCACTGGTGAAGCATGATATCAGTGACACAAGGCCACCACTGATGAAGCATGATCTCAGGGACCTAAGGCCACCACTGGTGAAGCATTATCTCAGGGACCCAAGGCCACCACTGATGAAGCATGATCTCAGGGACCCAAGGGCACCACTGGTGAAGCATGATATCAGGGACCTAAGGCCACCACTGGTGAAGCATATCAGGGACCCAAGGCCACCACTGGTGAAGCATGATCTCAGGGAGCCAAGGGCACCACTGGTGCAGCATGATATCAGGGACTTAAGGCCACCACTGGTGAAGCCTAATATCAGGGACCCAAGGCCACCACTGGTGAAGCATGATCTCAGGGACCCAAGGCCACCACTGGTGAAGCCTAATATCAGGGACCCAAGGCCACCACTGGTGAAGCATGATCTCAGGGACCCAAGGCCACCATTGATGAAGCATGATATCAGGGACCCAAGGCCACCACTGGTGAAGCATGATCTCAGGGACCCAAGGCCACCACTGGTGAAGCATGATATCAGGGACTCAATGGCACCACTGGTGAAGCATGATCTCAGGGACCTAAGGTCACCACTGGTGAAGCATGATATTAGGGACTCAAGGGCACCACTGGTAAAACATGGTATCAGGGACCTGAGGCCACCACTGGTGAAGCATGATCTCAGGGACCTGAGGCAACCACTGGTGAAGTATAATCTGAAGGACCCAAGGTCACCACTGCTGAAGCATGATATCAGGGACCTAAGGCCACCACTGGTGAAGCATGATCTCAGGGACCCAAGGCCACCACTGCTGAAGCATGGTATCAGGGACCTAAGGCCACCACTGGCGAAGCATGATCTCAGGGACCCAAGGCCACCACTGGTCGAGCATGATATCAGGGACCCAAGGCCACCACTGGTGAAGCATGATCTCAGGGACCCAAGGCCACCACTGCTGAAGCATGATATCAGGGACCTAAGGGCACGTCAGGTGAAGCATGATCTCAGAGACCCAAGGCCACCACTGGTGAAGCCTGATATCAGGGACCCAAGGCCACCACTGGTGAAGTATGATATCAGGGACCTAAGGGCACGGCAGCTGAAGCATGATCTCAGGGACCCAAGGCAACCACTAGTGAAGCATATTATGGACCCAAGGCCACCACTGGTGAAGCATGATATCAGGGACCCAATTGAAGCATGATCTCAGGGTCCCAAGGCCACCACTGGTGAAGCCTGATATCAGGGACCCAAGGCCACCACTGGTGAAGCATGATCTCAGGGACCCAAGGCCACCACTGGTGAAGCCTAATATCAGGGACCCAAGGCCACCACTGGTGAAGCATGATCTCAGGGACCCAAGGCCACCACTGATGAAGCATGATATCAGGGACCCAAGGCCACCACTGGTGAAGCATGATCTCAGGGACCCAATGCCACCACTGGTGAAGCATGATATCAGGGACTCAATGGCACCACTGGTGAAGCATGGTATCAGGGACCTAAGGTCACCACTGGCGAAGCATGATCTCAGGGACCCAAGGCCACCACTGCTGAAGCATGGTATCAGGGACCCAAGGCCACCACTGGTGAAGCATGATCTCAGGGACACAAGGCCACCACTGGTGAGGCATGATCTCAGGGACTCAAGGCCACCACTGGTGAAGCATGATATCAGGGACCCAAGGCCACCACTGGCGAAGCATGATCTCAGGGACCCAAGGCCACCACTGCTGAAGCATGGTATCAGGGACCTAAGGCCACCACTGGCAAAGCATGATCTCAGGGACCCAAGGCCACCACTGGTGAAGCATGATATCAGGGACCCAAGGCCACCACTGGTGAAGCATGATCTCAGGGACACAAGGCCACCACTGGTGAGGCATGATCTCAGGGACTCAAGGCCACCACTGGTGAAGCATGATATCAGGGACCTAAGGGCACGGCAGGTGAAGCATGATCTCAGGGACCCAAGTCAACCACTAGTGAAGCATATCGGGGACCCAAGGCCACCACTGGTGAAGCATATCAGGGACCCAAGGCCACCAATGGTGAAGCATGATCTCAGGGACCGAAGGCCACCACTGGTGAAGCATGATTTCAGGGACCTAAGGGCACGGCAGGTGAAGCATGATCTCAGGGACCCAAGGGCATGCCTGGTGAAGCATGATATCAGGGACCCAATTGAAGCATGATCTAAGGGTCCCAAGGCCACCACTGGTGAAGCCTGATATCAGGGACCCAAGGCCACCACTGGTGAAGCATGATCTCAGGGACCCAAGGCCACCACTGCTGAAGCATGGTATCAGGGACCTAAGGCCACCACTGGCGAAGCATGATCTCAGGGACCCAAGGCCACCACTGGGGAAGCATGATATCAGGGACCCAAGGCCACCACTGGTGAAGCATGATCTCAGGGACCCAAGGCCACCACTGCTGAAGTATGATATCAGGGACCTAAGGGCACGGCAGGTGAAGCATGATCTCAGGGACCCAAGGCAACCACTAGTGAAGCATATCAGGGACCCAAGGCCACCACTGGTGAAGCATATCAGGGACCCAAGGCCACCAATGGTGAAGCATGATCTCAGGGACCGAAGGCCGCCACTGGTGAAGCATGATATCAGGGACCTAAGGGCACGGCAGGTGAAGCATGATCTCATGGACCCAAGGGCATGCCTGGTGACGCATAATATCAGGGACCTAAGGCTACCACTGGTGATCCTTGGGACTCAAGGGCACCACTGGTGAAGCATGATCTCAGGGACCCAAGGCCACCACTGGTGAAGCATGATCTCAGGGAACAAGGGCATGCCTGGTGACACATGATATCAGGGACCTAAGGCACCACTGGTGAAGAATGATCCTTGGGACTCAAGGGCACCACTGGTGAAGCATGATCTCAGGGACCCAAGGCCACCACTGGTGAAGGATGATCCCAGGGACCCAAGGCCACCACTGTTGAAGCATGATCTCAGGGACCCAAGGCCACCACTGGTGAAGCATGATCTCAGGGACCCAAGGGCAACACTGGTGAAGCATGATATCAGGGACCTAAGGCCACCACCGGTGAAGCATGATCTCAGGGACCCAATGCCACCACTGGTGAATCATGATATCAGGCAACCAAGGGAAACACTTGTGAAGCATGATATCAGGGACCTAAGGGCACCACTGGTGAAGCATGATCTCAGGGACCCAAGGGTACCACTGGTGAAGCATGATATCAGGGAACCTAAGGCCACCACTGGTGAAGCATGATATCAGGGACCCAAGGCCACCAATGGTGAAGCATGATCTCAGGGACCCAAAGGCACCACTGGTGAAGCATGATATCAGGGACCCTAGGCCACCACTGGTGAAGCATGATCTCAGGGACCCAAGGGTACCACTGGTGAAGCATGATATCAGGGAACCTAAGGCCACCACTTTTGAAGCATGATATCAGGGACCCAAGGCCACCAATGGTGAAGCATGATCTCAGGGACCCAAAGGCACCACTGGTGAAGCATGATCTCAGGGACCCAAGGCCACCACTGGTGAAGCATGATATCAGGGACCCAAGGCCACCACTGGTGAAGCATGGGGACCCAAGGCCACCACTGGTGAAGCATAATATCAGGGACCCAAGTCCACCACTGGTGAAGCATGATCTCAGGGACCCAAGGCCACCACAGGTGAAGCATGATATTAGGGACCCAAGGCCACCACTGGTGAAGCATAATCTCAGGGACCCAAGGCCACCACTTTTTTAGCATGATCTCAGGGACCCAAGGCCACCACTGGTGAAGCATAATATCAGGGATCCAAGGCCACCACTGGTGAAGCATGATCTCAGGGACCCAAGGCCACAACTGGTGAAGCATAATATCAGGGACCCAAGGCCACCACTGGTGAAGCATAATCTCAGGGACCCAAGGCCACCACTTTTTTAGCATGATCTCAGGGACCCATGGCCACCACTGGTGAAGAATAATATCAGGGACCCAAGGCCACCACTGGTGAAGCATGATCTCAGGGACCCAAGGCCACCACTGGTGAAGCATAATATCAGGGATCCAAGGCCACCACTGGTGAAGCATGATCTCAGGGAACCAAGGCCACCACTGGTGAAGCATGATATCAGGGACCCAAGGCCACCACTGGTGAAGTATGATATCAGGGACCTAAGGGCACGGCAGGTGAAGCATGATCTCATGGACCCAAGGCAACCACTGGTGAAGCATATCAGGGACCCAAGGCCACCACTGGTGAAGCATATCAGGGACCCAAGGCCACCAATGGTGAAGCATGATCTCAGGGACCGAAGGCCGCCACTGGTGAAGCATGATATCAGGGGCCTAAGGGCATGCCTGGTGACGCATAATATCAGGGACCTAAGGCTACCACTGTTGAAGAATGATCCTTGGGACTCAAGGGCACCACTGGTGAAGCATGATCTCAGGGACCCAAGGCCACCACTGGTGAAGCATGATCTCAGGGAACAAGGGCATGCCTGGTGACACATGCTATCAGGGACCTAAGGCCACCACTGGTGAAGAATGATCCTTGGGACTCAAGGGCACCACTGGTGAAGCATGATCTCAGGGACCCAAGGCCACCACTGTTGAAGCATGATCTCAGGGACCCAAGGCCACCACTGGTGAAGCATGATCTCAGAGACCCAAGGGCAACACTGGTGAAGCATGATATCAGGGACCTAAGGCCACCACTGGTGAAGCATGATCTCAGGGACCCAATGCCACTACTGGTGAACCATGATATCAGGGACTCAAGGGCACCACTGGTGAAGCATGATATGAGGGACCCAAGGCCACCACTGGTGAAGCATGATCTCAGGGACCCAAGGTCATCACTGGTGAAGACGGATCTCAGGGACCCAGGGGCAACACTTGTGAAGCATGATATCAGGGACCTAAGGGCACCACTGGTGAAGCATGATATGAGGGACCCAAGGCCACCACTGGTGAAGCATGATCTCAGGGACCCAAAGGCACCACTGGTGAAGCATAATATCAGGGACCTGAGGCCACCACTGGTGAAGCATGATCTCAGGGACCCAAGCCACCACTGGTGAAGCATAATATCAGGGACCCAAATCCACCACTGGTGAAGCATGATCTCAGGGACCCAAGGCCACCACAGGTGAAGCATGATATCAGGGACCCAAGGCTACCACTGGTGAAGCATAATCTCAGGGACCCAAGGCCACCACTTTTTTAGCATGATCTCAGGGACCCAAGGCCACCACTGGTGAAGCATAATATCAGGGATCCAAGGCCACCACTGGTGAAGCATAATATCAGGGACCCAAGGCCACTACTGGTGAAGCATGATCTCAGGGACCCAAGGCCAGCACTGGTGAAGAATGATATCAGGGACCCAAGGCCACCACTGGTGAAGCATAATATCAGGGACCCAAGGCCACTACTGGTGAAGCATGATCTCAGGGACCCAAGGCCAGCACTGGTGAAGAATGATATCAGGGACCCAAGGCCACCACTGGTGAAGCATGATCTCAGGGACCCAAGGCCACCACTGGTGAAGCATGATCTCAGGGGCCCAAGGCCACCACTGGTGAAGTATAATCTCAGGGACCGAAGGCCACCACTGGTGAAGTATGATATCAGGGGCCTAAGGCCACCACTGGTGAGGCATGATATCAGGGACCTAAGGGCACGTCAGGTGAAGCATGATCTCAGAGACCCAAGGCCACCACTGGTGAAGCATGATATCAGGGACCCAAGGCCACCACTGGTGAAGCATGATATCAGGGACCCAAGGCCACCGCTGGTGAAGTATGATATCAGGGACCCAAGGCAACCACTGGTGAAGCATATCAGGGACCCAAGGCCACCACTGGTGAAGCATATCAGGGACCCAAGGCCACCAATGGTGAAGCATGATCTCAGGGACCGAAGGCCGCCACTGATGAAGCATGATATCAGGGGCCTAAGGGCACGGCAGGTGAAGCATGATCTCAGGGACCCAAGGGCATGCCTGGTGACGCATAATATCAGGGACCTAAGGCTACCACTGTTGAAGAATGATCCTTGGGACTCAAGGCCACCACTGGTGAAGGATGATCCCAGGGACCCAAGGCCACCACTGGTGAAGCATGATCTCAGAGACCCAAGGGCAACACTGGTGAAGCATTATCTCAGGGACCCAAAGGCAACACTGGTGAAGCATGATATCAGGGAACCTAAGGCCACCACTGGTGAAGCATGATCTCAGGGACCCAATGCCACCACTGGTGAACCATGATATCAGGGACCCAAGGGAAACACTTGTGAAGCATGATATCAGGGACCTAAGGGCACCACTGGTGAAGCATGATATGAGGGACCCAAGGCCACCACTGGTGAAGCATGATCTCAGGGACCCAAGGGTACCACTGGTGAACCATGATATCAGGGACCCAAGGCCACCAATGGTGAAGCATGATCTCAGGGACCCACAGGCACCACTGGCGAAGCATAATATCAGGGACCCAAGGCCACCACTGGTGAAGCATGATCTCAGGGACCCAAGGCCACCACTGGTGAAGCATAATATCAGGGACCCAAGGCCACCACTGGTGAAGCATGATCTCAGGGACCCAAGGCCACCACTGGTGAAGCATGATATCAGGGACCCAAGGCCACCACTGTTGAAGCATGATCACAGGGACCCAAGGCCACCACTGGTGAAGCATAATATCAGGGATCCAAGGCCACCACTGGTGAAGCATGATCTCAGGGACCCAAGCCACAACTGGTGAAGTATAATCTCAGGGACCGAAGGCCACCACTGGTGAAGTATGATGTCAGTGACCTAAGGCCACCACTGGTGAAGTATGATATCAGGGCCCTAAGGGCACGGCAGGTGAAGCATGATCTCAGGCCCCAAGGCCACCACTGGTGAAGCATGATCTCAGGGACCCTAGGCCACCACTGGTCAAGCATGATATCAGGGACCCAAGGCCACCACTGGTGAAGCATGATCTCAGGGACTCAAGGCCACCACTGGTGAAACATAATATCAGGGACCCAAGACCACCACTGGTGAAGCATGATCTCAGGGACCCAAGGCCACCACTGGTGAAGTATGATATCAGGGACCTAAGCCCACCGCTGGTGAAGCATGATCTCAATGACCCAAGGCCACCACAGGTGAAGCATATCAGGGACCGAAGGCCATCACTGGTGAAGCATATCAGGGACCCAAGGCTACCACTGGTGAAGCATATCAGGGACCCAAGGCCACCAATGGTGAAGCATGATCTCAGGGACCGAAGGCCGCCACTGGTGAAGCATGATATCAGGGACCTAAGGGCACGACAGGTGAAGCATGATTTCAGGGACCCAAGGCCACCACTGGTGAAGCATGATATCAGGGACCCAAGGCCACCACTGGTGAAGCATGATATCAGGGACTCAAGGGCACCAATGGTGAAGCATGATATTAGGGACTCAAGGGCACCACTGGTAAAACATGGTATCAGGGACCTGAGGCCACCACTGGTGAAGCATGATCTCAGGGACCTGAGGCAACCACTGGTGAAGCATGATCTCAGGGACCCAAGGCCACCACTGCTGAAGCATGGTATCCGGGACCTAAGGCCACCACTGGTGAAGCATTATCTCAGGGACCCAAGGCCACCACTGGTGAAGCATGATATCAGGGTCCCAAGGTCACCACTGGTGACGCATGATCTCAGGGACCCAAGGCCATCACTGGTGAAGCATGATATCAGGGACCCAAGGCCACCACTGGTGAAGCATAATATCAGGGACCCAAGGCCACTACTGGTGAAGCATTATCTCAGGGTCCCAAAGCCAGCACTGGTGAAGAATGATCTCAGGGACCCAAGGCCACCACTGGTGAAGCATAATATCAGGGATCCAAGGCCACCACTGGTGAAGCATGATCTCAGGGACCCAAGGCCACCACTGGTGAAGTATAATCTCAGGGACCGAAGGCCACCACTGGTGAAGTATGATATCAGGGGCCTAAGGCCACCACTGGTGAGGCATGATATCAGGGACCTAAGGGCATGTCAGGTGAAGCATGATCTCAGAGACCCAAGGCCACCACTGGTGAAGCATGATCTCAGGGACCGAAGGCCGCCACTGGTGAAGCATGATATCAGGGACCTAAGGGCACGGCAGGTGAAGCATGATCTTAGGTACCCAAGGGCATGCCTGGTGACGCATGATATCAGGGACCTAAGGGCACGACAGGTGAAGCATGATTTCAGGGACCCAAGGCCACCACTGGTGAAGCATGATCTCAGGGACCTAAGGGCACGACAGGTGAAGCATGATATCAGGGACTTAAGGCCACCACTGGTGAAGCATAATATCAGGGACCTAAGGCCACCACTGGTGAAGCATGATCTCAGGGACTCAAGGCCACCACTGGTGAAACATAATATCAGGGACCCAAGACCACCACTGGTGAAGCATGATCTCAGGGACCCAAGGCCACCACTGGTGAAGCCTGATATCAGGGACCCAAGGCCACCACTGGTGAAGCATGATCTCAGGGACCCAAGGCCACCACTGGTGAAGCATAATATCAGGGATCCAAGGCCACCACTGGTGAAGCATGATCTCAGGGACCCAAGGCCACAACTGGTGAAGTATAATCTCAGGGACCGAAGGCCACCACTGGTGAAGTATGATGTCAGTGACCTAAGGCCACCACTGGTGAAGTATGATATCAGGGCCCTAAGGGCACGGCAGGTGAAGCATGATCTCAGGCCCCAAGGCCACCACTGGTGAAGCATGATCTCAGGGACCCTAGGCCACCACTGGTCAAGCATGATCTCAGGGACCCAAGGCCACCACTGGTGAAGCATGATCTCAGGGACCCAAGGCCACCACTGGTGAAGTATAATCTCAGGGACCGAAGGCCACCACTGGTGAAGTATGATATCAGGGGCCTAAGGCCACCACTGGTGAGGCATGATATCAGGGACCTAAGGGCATGTCAGGTGAAGCATGATCTCAGAGACCCAAGGCCACCACTGGTGAAGCATGATCTCAGGGACCGAAGGCCGCCACTGGTGAAGCATGATATCAGGGACCTAAGGGCACGGCAGGTGAAGCATGATCTTAGGTACCCAAGGGCATGCCTGGTGACGCATGATATCAGGGACCTAAGGGCACGACAGGTGAAGCATGATTTCAGGGACCCAAGGCCACCACTGGTGAAGCATGATCTCAGGGACCTAAGGGCACGACAGGTGAAGCATGATATCAGGGACTTAAGGCCACCACTGGTGAAGCATAATATCAGGGACCTAAGGCCACCACTGGTGAAGCATGATCTCAGGGACTCAAGGCCACCACTGGTGAAACATAATATCAGGGACCCAAGACCACCACTGGTGAAGCATGATCTCAGGGACCCAAGGCCACCACTGGTGAAGCCTGATATCAGGGACCCAAGGCCACCACTGGTGAAGCATGATCTCAGGGACCCAAGGCCACCACTGGTGAAGCATGATCTCAGGGACTCAAGGCCACCACTGGTGAAACATAATATCAGGGACCCAAGACCACCACTGGTGAAGCATGATCTCAGGGACCCAAGGCCACCACTGGTGAAGTATGATATCAGGGACCTAAGCCCACCGCTGGTGAAGCATGATCTTAATGACCCAAGGCCACCACAGGTGAAGCATATCAGGGACCGAAGGCCACCACTGGTGAAGCATATCAGGGACCCAAGGCTACCACTGGTGAAGCATATCAGGGACCCAAGGCCACCAATGGTGAAGCATGATCTCACGGACCGAAGGCCGCCACTGGTGAAGCATGATATCAGGGACCTAAGTGCACGACAGGTGAAGCATGATTTCAGGGACCCAAGGCCACCACTGGTGAAGCATGATCTCAGGGATCCAAGGGCACGACTGGTGCAGCATGATATCAGGGACCCAAGGCCACCACTGGTGAAGCATGATATCAGGGACCCAAGGCCACCACTGGTGAAGCATGATATCAGGGACTCAAGGGCACCAATGGTGAAGCATGATATTAGGGACTCAAGGGCACCACTGGTAAAACATGGTATCAGGGACCTGAGGCCACCACTGGTGAAGCATGATCTCAGGGACCTGAGGCAACCACTGGTGAAGTATAATCTGAAGGACCCAAGGTCACCACTGCTGAAGCATGATATCAGGGACCTAAGGCCACCACTGGTGAAGCATGATCTCAGGGACCCAAGGCCACCACTGCTGAAGCATGGTATCAGGGACCTAAGGCCACCACTGGTGAAGCATTATCTCAGGGACCCAAGGCCACCACTGGTGAAGCATGATATCAGGGGCCCAAGGTCACCACTGGTGACGCATGATCTCAGGGACCCAAGGCCATCACTGGTGAAGCATGATATCAGGGACCCAAGGCCACCACTGGTGAAGCATAATATCAGGGACCCAAGGCCACTACTGGTGAAGAATGATCTCAGGGACCCAAGGCCACCACTGGTGAAGCATAATATCAGGGATCCAAGGCCACCACTGGTGAAGCATGATCTCAGGGACCCAAGGCC
Source organism: Ambystoma mexicanum (assembly GCF_040938575.1). Lineage (NCBI taxonomy): Eukaryota > Metazoa > Chordata > Amphibia > Caudata > Ambystomatidae > Ambystoma > Ambystoma mexicanum. Next base: position 25,706,365 of record NC_090932.1, on the reverse strand, counting down.
ACCACTGGTGAAGTATAATCTCAGGGACCGAAGGCCACCACTGGTGAAGTATGATATCAGGGGCCTAAGGCCACCACTGGTGAGGCATGATATCAGGGACCTAAGGGCACGTCAGGTGAAGCATGATCTCAGAGACCCAAGGCCACCACTGGTGAAGCATGATCTCAGGGACCGAAGGCCACCACTGGTGAAGCATGATATCAGGGACCTAAGGGCACGGCAGGTGAAGCATGATCTTAGGTACCCAAGGGCATGCCTGGTGACGCATGATATCAGGGACCTAAGGGCACGACAGGTGAAGCATGATTTCAGGGACCCAAGGCCACCACTGGTGAAGCATGATCTCAGGGACCTAAGGGCACGACAGGTGAAGCATGATTTCAGGGACCCAAGGCCACCACTGGTGAAGCATGATCTCAGGGACCTAAGGGCACGACAGGTGAAGTATGATATCAGGGACTTAAGGCCACCACTGGTGAAGCATGATATCAGGGACCTAAGGCCACCACTGGTGAAGCATGATATCAGGGACTCAATTGAAGCATGATCTCAGGGTCCCAAGGCCACCACTGGTGAAGCCTGATATCAGGGACCCAAGGCCACCACTGGTGAAGCATGATCTCAGGGACCCAAGGCCACCACTGGTGAAGCCTAATATCAGGGACCCAAGGCCACCACTGGTGAAGCATGATCTCAGGGACCCAAGGCCACCACTGATGAAGCATGATCTCAGGGACTCAAGGGCACCAATGGTGAAGCATGATATCAGGGACTCAAGGGCACCAATGGTGAAGCATGGTATCAGAGACCTAAGGTCACCACTGGTGAAGCATGATCTCAGGGACCTGAGGCAACCACTGGTGAAGTATAATCTGAAGGACCCAAGGTCACCACTGCTGAAGCATGATATCAGGGACCTAAGGCCACCACTGGTGAAGCATGATCTCAGGGACCCAAGGCCACCACTGCTGAAGCATGGTATCAGGGACCTAAGGCCACCACTGGTGAAGCATTATCTCAGGGTCCCAAGGCCACCACTGGTGAAGCATGATATCAGGGACCTAAGGGCACGACAGGTGAAGCATGATATCAGGGACTTAAGGCCACCACTGGTGAAGCATTATATCAGGGACTCAAGGGCACCAATGGTGAAGCATGATATCAGGGACCCAATTGAAGCATGATCTCAGGGTCCCAAGACCACCACTGGTGAAGCATGATCTCAGGGACCCAAGGCCACCACTGGTGAAGCATGATATCATGGACTCAAGGGCACCAATGGTGAAGCATGATATCAGGGACCCAATTGAAGCATGATCTCAGGGTCCCAAGGCCACCACTGGTGAAGCATGATCTCAGGGACCCAAGGCCACCACTGGTGAAGCATGATCTCAGGGACCCAAGGCCACCACTGGTGAAGCATAATATCAGGGACCCAAGGCCACCACTGGTGAAACATGGTATCAGGGACCTAAGGGCACGACAGGTGAAGCATGATATCAGGGACTTAAGGCCACCACTGGTGAAGCATTATATCAGGGACTCAAGGGCACCAATGGTGAAGCATGATATCAGGGACCCAATTGAAGCATGATCTCAGGGTCCCAAGACCACCACTGGTGAAGCATGATCTCAGGGACCCAAGGCCACCACTGGTGAAGCATGATATCAGGGACTCAGGTGCACCACTGGTAAAAAATGTTATTAGGGACCTAAGGCCACCACTGGTGAAGTATAATCTCAAGGAACCAACGCCACCACTGCTGAAGCATGATATCAGGGACCTAAGGCCACCACTGGTGAAGCATGATCTCAGGGACCCAAGGCCACCACTGGTGAAGCATGATATCAGGGACCTGAGGCCACCACTGGTGAAGCATGATCTCAGGGACCCAAGGCCACCACTGGTGAAGCATGATATCAGGGACCCAAGGCCACCACTGGCAAAGCATGATCTCAGGGACCCAAGGCCACCACTGGTGAAGCGTAATATCAGGGCCCCAAGGTCACCACTGGTGAAGCATGATCTCAGAGACCCAAGGCTACCACTGGTGAAGCATGATATCAGGGACCCAAGGCCACCACTGGTGAAGCATGATCTCAGGGACCCAAGGCCACCACTGGCGAAGCATGATCTCAGGGACCCAAGGGACCACTGGTGAAGCATGATCTCAGGGACCCAAGGCCACCACTGGTGAAGCATGATCTCAGGGACTCAAGGCCACCACTGGTGAAGCATAATATCAGGGACCCAAGACCACCACTGGTGAAGCATGATCTCAGGGACCCAAGGCCACCACAGGTGAAGCATGATATCAGGGACCCAAGGCTACCACTGGTGAAGCATAATCTCAGGGACCCAAGGCCACCACTTTTTTAGCATGATCTCAGGGACCCAAGGCCACCACTGGTGAAGCATAATATCAGGGATCCAAGGCCACCACTGGTGAAGCATAATATCAGGGACCCAAGGCCACTACTGGTGAAGCATGATCTCAGGGACCCAAGGCCAGCACTGGTGAAGAATGATATCAGGGACCCAAGGCCACCACTGGTGAAGCATAATATCAGGGACCCAAGGCCACTACTGGTGAAGCATGATCTCAGGGACCCAAGGCCAGCACTGGTGAAGAATGATATCAGGGACCCAAGGCCACCACTGGTGAAGCATGATCTCAGGGACCCAAGGCCACCACTGGTGAAGCATGATCTCAGGGGCCCAAGGCCACCACTGGTGAAGTATAATCTCAGGGACCGAAGGCCACCACTGGTGAAGTATGATATCAGGGGCCTAAGGCCACCACTGGTGAGGCATGATATCAGGGACCTAAGGGCACGTCAGGTGAAGCATGATCTCAGAGACCCAAGGCCACCACTGGTGAAGCATGATATCAGGGACCCAATGCCACCACTGGTGAAGCATGATATCAGGGACCCAAGGCCACCGCTGGTGAAGTATGATATCAGGGACCCAAGGCAACCACTGGTGAAGCATATCAGGGACCCAAGGCCACCACTGGTGAAGCATATCAGGGACCCAAGGCCACCAATGGTGAAGCATGATCTCAGGGACCGAAGGCCGCCACTGATGAAGCATGATATCAGGGGCCTAAGGGCACGGCAGGTGAAGCATGATCTCAGGGACCCAAGGGCATGCCTGGTGACGCATAATATCAGGGACCTAAGGCTACCACTGTTGAAGAATGATCCTTGGGACTCAAGGCCACCACTGGTGAAGGATGATCCCAGGGACCCAAGGCCACCACTGGTGAAGCATGATCTCAGAGACCCAAGGGCAACACTGGTGAAGCATTATCTCAGGGACCCAAAGGCAACACTGGTGAAGCATGATATCAGGGAACTTAAGGCCACCACTGGTGAAGCATGATCTCCGGGACCCAATGCCACCACTGGTGAACCATGATATCAGGGACCCAAGGGAAACACTTGTGAAGCATGATATCAGGGACCTAAGGGCAACACTGGTGAAGCATGATATGAGGGACCCAAGGCCACCACTGGTAAAGCATGATCTCAGGGAGCCAAGGGTACCACTGGTGAACCATGATATCAGGGACCCAAGGCCACCAATGGTGAAGCATGATCTCAGGGACCCACAGGCACCACTGGCGAAGCATAATATCAGGGACCCAAGGCCACCACTGGTGAAGCATGATCTCAGGGACCCAAGGCCACCACTGGTGAAGCATGATATCAGGGACCCAAGGCCACCACTGGTGAAGCATGATCACAGGGACCCAAGGCCACCACTGGTGAAGCATAATATCAGGGATCCAAGGCCACCACTGGTGAAGCATGATCTCAGGGACCCAAGGCCACAACTGGTGAAGTATAATCTCAGGGACCGAAGGCCACCACTGGTGAAGTATGATGTCAGTGACCTAAGGCCACCACTGGTGAAGTATGATATCAGGGCCCTAAGGGCACGGCAGGTGAAGCATGATCTCAGGCCCCAAGGCCACCACTGGTGAAGCATGATCTCAGGGACCCTAGGCCACCACTGGTCAAGCATGATATCAGGGACCCAAGGCCACCACTGGTGAAGCATGATCTCAGGGACTCAAGGCCACCACTGGTGAAACATAATATCAGGGACCCAAGACCACCACTGGTGAAGCATGATCTCAGGGACCCAAGGCCACCACTGGTGAAGTATGATATCAGGGACCTAAGCCCACCGCTGGTGAAGCATGATCTCAATGACCCAAGGCCACCACAGGTGAAGCATATCAGGGACCGAAGGCCATCACTGGTGAAGGATATCAGGGACCCAAGGCTACCACTGGTGAAGCATATCAGGGACCCAAGGCTACCAATGGTGAAGCATGATCTCAGGGACCGAAGGCCGCCACTGGTGAAGCATGATATCAGGGACCTAAGGGCACGACAGGTGAAGCATGATTTCAGGGACCCAAGGCCACCACTGGTGAAGCATGATATCAGGGACCCAAGGCCACCACTGGTGAAGCATGATATCAGGGACTCAAGGGCACCAATGGTGAAGCATGATATTAGGGACTCAAGGGCACCACTGGTAAAACATGGTATCAGGGACCTGAGGCCACCACTGGTGAAGCATGATCTCAGGGACCTGAGGCAACCACTGGTGAAGTATAATCTGAAGGACCCAAGGTCACCACTGCTGAAGCATGATATCAGGGACCTAAGGCCATCACTGGTGAAGCATGATCTCAGGGACCCAAGGCCACCACTGCTGAAGCATGGTATCAGGGACCTAAGGCCACCACTGGTGAAGCATTATCTCAGGGACCCAAGGCCACCACTGGTGAAGCATGATATCAGGGTCCCAAGGTCACCACTGGTGACGCATGATCTCAGGGACCCAAGGCCATCACTGGTGAAGCATAATATCAGGGACCCAAGGCCACTACTGGTGAAGCATTATCTCAGGGTCCCAAAGCCAGCACTGGTGAAGAATGATCTCAGGGACCCAAGGCCACCACTGGTGAAGCATAATATCAGGGATCCAAGGCCACCACTGGTGAAGCATGATCTCAGGGACCCAAGGCCACCACTGGTGAAATATAATCTCAGGGACCGAAGGCCACCACTGGTGAAGTATGATATCAGGGGCCTAAGGCCACCACTGGTGAGGCATGATATCAGGGACCTAAGGGCATGTCAGGTGAAGCATGATCTCAGAGACCCAAGGCCACCACTGGTGAAGCATGATCTCAGGGACCGAAGGCCGCCACTGGTGAAGCATGATATCAGGGACCTAAGGGCACGGCAGGTGAAGCATGATCTTAGGTACCCAAGGGCATGCCTGGTGACGCATGATATCAGGGACCTAAGGGCACGACAGGTGAAGCATGATTTCAGGGACCCAAGGCCACCACTGGTGAAGCATGATCTCAGGGACCTAAGGGCACGACAGGTGAAGCATGATATCAGGGACTTAAGGCCACCACTGGTGAAGCATAATATCAGGGACCTAAGGCCACCACTGGTGAAGCATGATCTCAGGGACTCAAGGCCACCACTGGTGAAACATAATATCAGGGACCCAAGACCACCACTGGTGAAGCATGATCTCAGGGACCCAAGGCCACCACTGGTGAAGCCTGATATCAGGGACCCAAGGCCACCACTGGTGAAGCATGATCTCAGGGACTCAAGGCCACCACTGGTGAAACATAATATCAGGGACCCAAGACCACCACTGGTGAAGCATGATCTCAGGGACCCAAGGCCACCACTGGTGAAATATGATATCAGGGACCTAAGCCCACCGCTGGTGAAGCATGATCTTAATGACCCAAGGCCACCACAGGTGAAGCATATCAGGGACCGAAGGCCACCACTGGTGAAGCATATCAGGGACCCAAGGCTACCACTGGTGAAGCATATCAGGGACCCAAGGCCACCAATGGTGAAGCATGATCTCACGGACCGAAGGCCGCCACTGGTGAAGCATGATATCAGGGACCTAAGGGCACGACAGGTGAAGCATGATTTCAGGGACCCAAGGCCACCACTGCTGAAGCAAGGTATCAGGGACCTAAGGCCACCACTGGTGAAGCATGATCTCAGGGACCCAAGGCCACCACTGCTGAAGCATGGTATCAGGGACCTAAGGCCACCACTGGTGAAGCATTATCTCAGGGACCCAAGGCCACCACTGGTGAAGCATGATATCAGGGGCCCAAGGTCACCACTGGTGACGCATGATCTCAGGGACCCAAGGCCATCACTGGTGAAGCATGATATCAGGGACCCAAGGCCACCACTGGTGAAGCATAATATCAGGGACCCAAGGCCACTACTGGTGAAGCATTATCTCAGGGACCCAAATCCAGCACTGGTGAAGAATGATCTCAGGGACCCAAGGCCACCACTGGTGAAGCATAATATCAGGGATCCAAGGCCACCACTGGTGAAGCATGATCTCAGGGACCCAAGGCCACCACTGGTGAAGTATAATCTCAGGGACCGAAGGCCACCACTGGTGAAGTATGATATCAGGGGCCTAAGGCCACCACTGGTGAGGCATGATATCAGGGACCTAAGGGCACGTCAGGTGAAGCATGATCTCAGAGACCCAAGGCCACCACTGGTGAAGCATGATCTCAGGGACCGAAGGCCGCCACTGGTGAAGCATGATATCAGGGACCTAAGGGCACGGCAGGTGAAGCATGATCTTAGGTACCCAAGGGCATGCCTGGTGACGCATGATATCAGGGACCTAAGGGCACGACAGGTGAAGCATGATTTCAGGGACCCAAGGCCACCACTGGTGAAGCATGATCTCAGGGACCTAAGGGCACGACAGGTGAAGTATGATATCAGGGACTTAAGGCCACCACTGGTGAAGCATGATATCAGGGACCTAAGGCCACCACTGGTGAAGCATGATATCAGGGACTCAATTGAAGCATGATCTCAGGGTCCCAAGGCCACCACTGGTGAAGCCTGATATCAGGGACCCAAGGCCACCACTGGTGAAGCATGATCTCAGGGACCCAAGGCCACCACTGGTGAAGCCTAATATCAGGGACCCAAGGCCACCACTGGTGAAGCATGATCTCAGGGACCCAAGGCCACCACTGATGAAGCATGATCTCAGGGACTCAAGGGCACCAATGGTGAAGCATGATATCAGGGACTCAAGGGCACCAATGGTGAAGCATGGTATCAGAGACCTAAGGTCACCACTGGTGAAGCATGATCTCAGGGACCTGAGGCAACCACTGGTGAAGCATGATCTCAGGGACCCAAGGCCACCACTGCTGAAGCATGGTATCAGGGACCTAAGGCCACCACTGGTGAAGCATTATCTCAGGGTCCCAAGGCCACCACTGGTGAAGCATGATATCAGGGACCTAAGGGCACGACAGGTGAAGCATGATATCAGGGACTTAAGGCCACCACTGGTGAAGCATTATATCAGGGACTCAAGGGCACCAATGGTGAAGCATGATATCAGGGACCCAATTGAAGCATGATCTCAGGGTCCCAAGACCACCACTGGTGAAGCATGATCTCAGGGACCCAAGGCCACCACTGGTGAAGCATGATATCATGGACTCAAGGGCACCAATGGTGAAGCATGATATCAGGGACCCAATTGAAGCATGATCTCAGGGTCCCAAGGCCACCACTGGTGAAGCATGATCTCAGGGACCCAAGGCCACCACTGGTGAAGCATGATCTCAGGGACCCAAGGCCACCACTGGTGAAGCATAATATCAGGGACCCAAGGCCACCACTGGTGAAACATGGTATCAGGCACATAAGGCCACCACTGGTGAAGCATGATATCAGGGACTCAGGGGCACCACTGGTAAAAAATGTTATTAGGGACCTAAGGCCACCACTGGTGAAGCATGATCTCAAGGAACCAACGCCACCACTGCTGAAGCATGATATCAGGGACCTAAGGCCACCACTGGTGAAGCATGATCTCAGGGACCCAAGGCCACCACTGGTGAAGCATGATATCAGGGACCTGAGGCCACCACTGGTGAAGCATGATCTCAGGGACCCAAGGCCACCACTAGTGAAGCATGATATCAGGGACCCAAGGCCACCACTGGCAAAGCATGATCTCAGGGACCCAAGGCCACCACTGGTGAAGCGTAATATCAGGGCCCCAAGGTCACCACTGGTGAAGCATGATCTCAGAGACCCAAGGCCACCACTGGTGAAGCATGATATCAGGGACCCAAGGCCACCACTGGTGAAGCATGATCTCAGGGACCCAAGGCCACCACTGGCGAAGCATGATCTCAGGGACCCAAGGGACCACTGGTGAAGCATGATCTCAGGGACCCAAGGCCATCACTGGTGAAGCATGATCTCAGGGACTCAAGGCCACCACTGGTGAAGCATAATATCAGGGACCCAAGACCACCACTGGTGAAGCATGATCTCAGGGACCCAAGGCCACCACTGGTGAAGTATGATATCAGGGACCTAAGCCCACCGCTGGTGAAGCATGATATCAGGGACCTAAGAGCATGTCAGGTGAAGCATGATCTCAATGACCCAAGGCAACCACTGGTGAAGCATGGTATCAGGGACCTAAGGCCACCACTGGTGAAGCATGATCTCAGGGACCCAAGGCCACCACTGCTGAAGCATGGTATCAGGGACCTAAGGCCACCACTGGCGAAGCATGATCTCAGGGACCCAAGGCCACCACTGCTGAAGCATGGTATCAGGGACCTAAGGCCACCACTGGCGAAGCATGATCTCAGGGACCCAAGGCCCCCACTGGTCGAGCATGATATCAGGGACCCAAGGCCACCACTGGTGAAGCATGATCTCAGGGACACAAGGCCACCACTGGTGAAGTATGATATCAGGGACCTAAGGGCACGGCAGCTGAAGCATGATCTCAGGGACCCAAGGCAACCACTAGTGAAGCATATTATGGACCCAAGGCCACCACTGGTGAAGCATATCAGGGACCCAAGGGCATGCCTGGTGAAGCATGATATCAGGGACCCAATTGAAGCATGATCTCAGGGTCCCAAGGCCACCACTGGTGAAGCCTGATATCAGGGACCCAAGGCCACCACTGGTGAAGCATGATCTCAGGGACCCAAGGCCACCACTGATGAAGCATGATATCAGGGACCCAAGGCCACCAATGATGAAGCGTGATATCAGGGACCCAAGGCCACCACTGGTGAAGCATGATATCAGGGACCCAAGGCCACCACTGGTGAAGCATGATCTCAGGGACCCAAGGCCACCACTGGTGAAGCATGATCTCAGGGACCTAAGGCCACCACTGGTGAAGCATGATCTCAGGGACCCAAGGCCACCACTGCTGAAGCATGGTATCAGGGACCTAAGGCCACCACTGGCGAAGCATGATCTCAGGGACCCAAGGCCACCACTGGTGAAGCATGATATCAGGGACCCAAGGCCACCACTGGTGAAGCATGATCTCAGGGACACAAGGCCACCACTGGTGAGGCATGATCTCAGGGACTCAAGGCCACCACTGGTGAAGCATGATATCAGAGACCCAAGGCCACCACTGGTGAAGTATGATATCAGGGACCTAAGGGCACGGAAGGTGAAGCATGATCTCAGGGACCCAAGTCAACCACTAGTGAAGCATATCGGGGACCCAAGGCCACCACTGGTGAAGCATATCAGGGACCCAAGGCCACCAATGGTGAAGCATGATCTCAGGGACCGAAGGCCACCACTGGTGAAGCATGATATCAGGGACCTAAGGGCACGGCAGGTGAAGCATGATCTCAGGGACCCAAGGGCATGCCTGGTGAAGCATGATATCAGGGACCCAATTGAAGCATGATCTCAGGGTCCCAAGGCCACCACTGGTGAAGGCTGATATCAGGGACCCAAGGCCACCACTGGTGAAGCATGATCTCAGGGACCCAAGGCCACCACTGGTGAAGCCTAATATCAGGGACCCAAGGCCACCACTGGTGAAGCATGATCTCAGGGACCCAAGGCCACCACTGATGAAGCATGATATCAGGGACCCAAGGCCACCACTGGTGAAGCATGATCTCAGGGACCCAAGGCCACCACTGGTGAAGCATGATATCAGGGACTCAATGGCACCACTGGTGAAGCATGGTATCAGGGACCTAAGGTCACCACTGGTGAAGCATGATATTAGGGACTCAAGGGCACCACTTGTAAAACATGGTATCAGGGACCTGAGGCCACCACTGGTGAAGTATAATCTGAAGGACCCAAGGTCACCACTGCTGAAGCATGATATCAGGGACCTAAGGCCACCACTAGTGAAGCATGATCTCAGGGACCCAAGGCCACCACTGCTGAAGCATGGTATCAGGGACCTAAGGCCACCACTGGCGAAGCATGATCTCAGGGACCCAAGGCCACCACTGGTGAAGCATGATATCAGGGACCCAAGGCCACCACTGGTGAAGCATGATCTCAGGGACACAAGGCCACCACTGGTGAGGCATGATATCAGGGACCTAAGGGCACGTCAGGTGAAGCATGATCTCAGGGACATAAGGCCACCACTGGTGAAGCATAATATCAGGGACCCAAGGCCACCACTGCTGAAGTATGATATCAGGGACCTAAGGGCACGGCAGGTGAAGCATGATCTCAGGGACCCAAGGGCATGCCTGGTGACGCATAATATCAGGGACCTAAGGCTACCACTGGTGAAGAATGATCCTTGGGACTCAAGGGCACCACTGGTGAAGCATGATCTCAGGGACCCAAGGCCACCACTGGTGAAGCATGATCTCAGGGAACAAGGGCATGCCTGGTGACACATGATATCAGGGACCTAAGGCACCACTGGTGAAGAATGATCCTTGGGACTCAAGGGCACCACTGGTGAAGCATGATCTCAGGGACCCAAGGCCACCACTGGTGAAGGATGATCCCAGGGACCCAAGGCCACCACTGTTGAAGCATGATCTCAGGGACCCAAGGCCACCACTGGTGAAGTATAATCTGAAGGACCCAAGGTCACCACTGCTGAAGCATGATATCAGGGACCTAAGGCCACCACTAGTGAAGCATGATCTCAGGGACCCAAGGCCACCACTGCTGAAGCATGGTATCAGGGACCTAAGGCCACCACTGGCGAAGCATGATCTCAGGGACCCAAGGCCACCACTGGTGAAGCATGATATCAGGGACCCAAGGCCACCACTGGTGAAGCATGATCTCAGGGACACAAGGCCACCACTGGTGAGGCATGATATCAGGGACCTAAGGGCACGTCAGGTGAAGCATGATCTCAGGGACATAAGGCCACCACTGGTGAAGCATAATATCAGGGACCCAAGGCCACCACTGCTGAAGTATGATATCAGGGACCTAAGGGCACGGCAGGTGAAGCATGATCTCAGGGACCCAAGGGCATGCCTGGTGACGCATAATATCAGGGACCTAAGGCTACCACTGGTGAAGAATGATCCTTGGGACTCAAGGGCACCACTGGTGAAGCATGATCTCAGGGACCCAAGGCCACCACTGGTGAAGCATGATCTCAGGGAACAAGGGCATGCCTGGTGACACATGATATCAGGGACCTAAGGCACCACTGGTGAAGAATGATCCTTGGGACTCAAGGGCACCACTGGTGAAGCATGATCTCAGGGACCCAAGGCCACCACTGGTGAAGGATGATCCCAGGGACCCAAGGCCACCACTGTTGAAGCATGATCTCAGGGACCCAAGGCCACCACTGGTGAAGCATGATCTCAGCGACCCAAGGGCAACACTGGTGAAGCATGATATCAGGGACCTAAGGCCACCACCGGTGAAACATGATCTCAGGGACCCAATGCCACCACTGGTGAATCATGATATCAGGGAACCAAGGGAAACACTTGTGAAGCATGATATGAGGGACCCAAGGCCACCAATGGTGAAGCATGATATAAGGGACCCAAGGCCACCAATGGTGAAGCATGATCTCAGGGACCCAAAGGCACCACTGGTGAAGCATGATATCAGGGACCCTAGGCCACCACTGGTGAAGCATGATCTCAGGGACCGAAGGCCACCACTGGTGAAGCATGATCTCAGGGACCCAAGGCCACCACTGGTGAAGCATGATCTCAGGGACCCAAGGCCACCACTGGTGAAGCATAATATCAGGGACCCAAGTCCACCACTGGTGAAGCATGATCTCAGGGACCCAAGGCCACCACAGGTGAAGCATGATATTAGGGACCCAAGGCCACCACTGGTGAAGCATGATCTCAGGGACCCAAGGCCACCACTGGTGAAACATGATATCAGGGACCCAAGGCCACCACTGGTGAAGCATAATCTCAGGGACCCAAGGCCACCAATTTTTTAGCATGATCTCAGGGACCCAAGGCCACCACGGGTGAAGCATAATATCAGGCATCCAAGGCCACCACTGGTGAAGCATGATCTCAGGGACCCAAGGCCACAACTGGTGAAGCATAATATCAGGGACCCAAGGCCACCACTGGTGAAGCATAATCTCAGGGACCCAAGGCCACCACTTTTTTAGCATGATTTCAGGGACCCAAGGCCACTACTGGTGAAGCATAATATCAGGGACCCAAGGCCACCACTGGTGAAGCATGATCTCAGGGACCCAAGGCCACCACTGGTGAAGCATAATATCAGGGATCCAAGGCCTCCACTGGTGAAGCATGATATCAGGGACCTAAGGGCACGGCAGGTGAAGCATAATCTCAGGGACCCAAGGCAACCACTGGTGAAGCATATCAGGGACCCAAGGCCACCACTGGTGAAGCATATCAGGGACCCAAGGCCACCAATGGTGAATCATGATCTCAGGGACCGAAGGCCGCCACTGGTGAAGCATGATATCAGGGGCCTAAGGGCACGGCAGGTGAAGCATGATCTCAGGGACCCAAGGGCATGCCTGGTGACGCATAATATCAGGGACCTAAGGCTACCACTGTTGAAGAATGATCCTTGGGACTCAAGGGCACCCCTGGTGAAGCATGATCTCAGGGACCCAAGGCCACCACTGGTGAAGCATGATCTCAGGGAACAAGGGCATGCCTGGTGACACATGATATCAGGGACCTAAGGCCACCACTGGTGAAGAATGATCCTTGGGACTCAAGGGCACCACTGGTGAAGCATGATCTCAGGGACCCAAGGCCACCACTGGTGAAGAATGATCCCAGGGACCCAAGGCCACCACTGTTGAAGCATGATCTCAGGGACCCAAGGCCACCACTGGTGAAGCATGATCTCAGGGACCCAAAGGCAACACTGGTGAAGCATGATATCAGGGACCTAAGGCCACCACCGGTGAAGCATGATCTCAGGGACCCAATGCCACCACTGGTGAATCATGATATCAGGGACCCAAGGGCAACACTTGTGAAGCATGATATCAGGGACCTAAGGCCACCAATGGTGAAGCATGATATGAGGGACCCAAGGGTACCATTGGTGAACCATGATATCAGGGACCCAAGGCCACCAATGGTGAAGCATGATCTCAGGGACCCAAGGCCACCACTGGTGAAGCATAATATCAGGGACCCAAGGCCACCACTGGTGAAGCATAATATCAGGGACCCAAGTCCACCACTGGTGAAGCATGATCTCAGGGACCCAAGGCCACCACAGGTGAAGCATAATATCAGGGACCCAAGGTCACCACTGGTGAAGCATGATCTCAGGGACCCAAGGCCACCACTGGTGAAACATGATATCAGGGACCCAAGGCCACCACTTTTTTAGCATGATCTCAGGGACCCAAGGCCACCATTGGTGAAGCATGATCTCAGGGACCCAAGGCCAGCACTGGTGAAGAATGATATCAGGGACCCAAGGCCACCACTGGTGAAGCATAATATCAGGGACCCAAGGCCACTACTGGTGAAGCATGATCTCAGGGACCCAAGGCCAGCACTGGTGAAGAATGATATCAGGGACCCAAGGCCACCACTGGTGAAGCATGATCTCAGGGACCCAAGGCCAGGGCTGGTGAAGCATGATCTCAGGGACCCAAGGCCACCACTGGTGAAATATAATATCAGGGATCCAAGGCCACCACTGGTGAAGCATGATCTCAGGGACCCAAGGCCAGGGCTGGTGAAGCATGATCTCAGGGACCCAAGGCCAGCACTGGTGAAGAATGATATCAGGGACCCAAGGCCACCACTGGTGAAGCATAATATCAGGGATCCAAGGCCACCACTGGTGAAGCATGATCTCAGGGACCCAAGGCCACCACTGGTGAAGCATGATCTCAGGGACCGAAGGCCACCACTGGTGAAGCATGATCTCAGGGACCCAAGGCCACCACTGGTGAAGCAGGATCTCAGGGACCCAAGGCCATAACTGGTGAAGTATAATCTCAGGGACCGAAGGCCACCACTGGTGAAGTATGATATCAGGGGCCTAAGGCCACCACTGGTGAGGCATGATATCAGGGACCTAAGGGCACGTCAGGTAAAGCATGATCTCAGAGACCCAAGGCCACCACTGGTGAAGCATGATATCAGGGACCCAAGGCCACCACTGGTGAAGTATGATATCAGGGACCTAAGGGCATGGCAGGTGAAGCATGATCTCAGGGACCCAAGGCAACCACTGGTGAAGCATATCAGGGACCCAAGGCCACCACTGGTGAAGCATATCAGGGACCCAAGGCCACCAATGGTGAAGCATGATCTCAGGGACCGAAGGCCGCCACTGATGAAGCATGATATCAGGGGCCTAAGGGCACGGCAGGTGAAGCATGATCTCAGGGACCCAAGGGCATACCTGGTGACGCATAATATTAGGGACCTAAGGCTACCACTGTTGAAGAATGATCCTTGGGACTCAAGGGCACCACTTGTGAAGCATGATCTCAGGGACCCAAGGCCACCACTGGTGAAGGATGATCCCAGGGACCCAAGGCCACCACTGTTGAAGGATGATCCCAGGGACCCAAGGCCACCACTGGTGAAGCATGATCTCAGAGACCCGAGGGCAACACTGGTGAAGCATGATCTCAGGGACCCAAAGGCAACACTGGTGAAGCATGATATCAGGGTCCTAAGGCCACCACCGGTGAAGCATGATCTCAGGGACCCAATGCCACCACTGGTGAATCATGATATCAGGGACCAAAGGGCAACACTTGTGAAGCATGATATCAGGGACCTAAGGCCACCAATGGTGAAGCATGATATGAGGGACCCAAGGGTACCATTGGTGAACCATGATATCAGGGATCCAAGGCCACCAATGGTGAAGCATGATCTCAGGGACCCAAAGGCACCACTGGTGAAGCATGATCTCAGGGACCCAAGGCCACCACTGGTGAAGCATAATATCAGGGACCCAAGTCCACCACTGGTGAAGCATGATCTCAGGGACCCAAGGCCACCACAGGTGAAGCATAATATCAGGGACCCAAGGTCACCACTGGTGAAGCATGATCTCAGGGACCCAAGGCCACCACTGGTGAAACATGATATCAGGGACCCAAGGCCACCACTTTTTTAGCATGATCTCAGGGACCCAAGGCCACCACTGGTGAAGCATGATCTCAGGGACCCAAGGCCAGCACTGGTGAAGAATGATATCAGGGACCCAAGGCCACCACTGGTGAAGCATAATATCAGGGACCCAAGGCCACTACTGGTGAAGCATGATCTCAGGGACCCAAGGCCAGCACTGGTGAAGAATGATATCAGGGACCCAAGGCCACAACTGGTGAAGCATGATCTCAGGGACCCAAGGCCAGGGCTGGTGAAGCATGATCTCAGGGACCCAAGGCCACCACTGGTGAAGTATAATATCAGGGATCCAAGGCCACCACTGGTGAAGCATGATCTCAGGGACCCAAGGCCAGGGCTGGTGAAGCATGATCTCAGGGACCCAAGGCCAGCACTGGTGAAGAATGATATCAGGGACCCAAGGCCACCACTGGTGAAGCATAATATCAGGGATCCAAGGCCACCACTGGTGAAGCATGATCTCAGGGACCCAAGGCCACCACTGGTGAAGCATGATCTCAGGGACCCAAGGCCACCACTGGTGAAGCATGATCTCAGGGACCCAAGGCCACCACTGGTGAAGCATGATATCAGGGACCCAAGGCCACCACTGGTGAAGCATGATCTAGGGGCCCAAGGCCACCACTGGTGAAGTATAATCTCAGGGACCGAAGGCCACCACTGGTGAAGTATGATATCAGGGGCCTAAGGCCACCACTGGTGAGGCATGATATCAGGGACCTAAGGGCACGTCAGGTGAAGCATGATCTCAGAGACCCAAGTCCACCACTGGTGAAGCATGATATCAGGGACCCAAGGCCACCACTGGTGAAGTATGATATCAGGGACCTAAGGGCACGGCAGGTGAAGCATGATCTCAGGGACCCAAGGCAACCACTGGTGAAGCATATCAGGGAACCAAGGCCACCACTGGTGAAGCATATCAGGGACCCAAGGCCACCAATGGTGAAGCATGATCTCAGGGACCGAAGGCCGCCACTCATGAAGCATGATATCAGGGGCCTAAGGGCACGGCAGGTGAAGCATGATCTCAGGGACCCAAGGGCATGCCTGGTGACGCATAATATTAGGGACCTAAGGCTACCACTGTTGAAGAATGATCCTTGGGACTCAAGGGCACCACTGGTGAAGCATGATCTCAGGGACCCAAGGCCACTACTGGTGAAGGATGATCCCAGGGACCCAAGGCCACCACTGTTGAAGGATGATCCCAGGGACCCAAGGCCACCACTGGTAAAGCATGATCTCAGAGACCCAAGGGCAACACTGGTGAAGCATTATCTCAGGGACCCAAGGCCACCACTGGTGAAGCATAATATCAGGGATCCAAGGCCACCACTGGTGAAGCATGATCTCAGGGACCCAAGGCCACAACTGGTGAAGTATAATCTCAGGGACCGAAGGCCACCACTGGTGAAGTATGATGTCAGTGACCTAAGGCCACCACTGGTGAAGTATGATATCAGGGCCCTAAGGGCACGGCAGGTGAAGCATGATCTCAGGCCCCAAGGCCACCACTGGTGAAGCATGATCTCAGGGACCCTAGGCCACCACTGGTCAAGCATGATATCAGGGACCCAAGGCCACCACTGGTGAAGCATGATCTCAGGGACTCAAGGCCACCACTGGTGAAACATAATATCAGGGACCCAAGACCACCACTGGTGAAGCATGATCTCAGGGACCCAAGGCCACCACTGGTGAAGTATGATATCAGGGACCTAAGCCCACCGCTGGTGAAGCATGATCTCAATGACCCAAGGCCACCACAGGTGAAGCATATCAGGGACCGAAGGCCATCACTGGTGAAGCATATCAGGGACCCAAGGCTACCACTGGTGAAGCATATCAGGGACCCAAGGCCACCAATGGTGAAGCATGATCTCAGGGACCGAAGGCCGCCACTGGTGAAGCATGATATCAGGGACCTAAGGGCACGACAGGTGAAGCATGATTTCAGGGACCCAAGGCCACCACTGGTGAAGCATGATATCAGGGACCCAAGGCCACCACTGGTGAAGCATGATATCAGGGACTCAAGGGCACCAATGGTGAAGCATGATATTAGGGACTCAAGGGCACCACTGGTAAAACATGGTATCAGGGACCTGAGGCCACCACTGGTGAAGCATGATCTCAGGGACCTGAGGCAACCACTGGTGAAGTATGATCTGAAGGACCCAAGGTCACCACTGCTGAAGCATGATATCAGGGACCTAAGGCCACCACTGGTGAAGCATGATCTCAGGGACCCAAGGCCACCACTGCTGAAGCATGGTATCAGGGACCTAAGGCCACCACTGGTGAAGCATTATCTCAGGGACCCAAGGCCACCACTGGTGAAGCATGATATCAGGGTCCCAAGGTCACCACTGGTGACGCATGATCTCAGGGACCCAAGGCCCTCACTGGTGAAGCATGATATCAGGGACCCAAGGCCACCACTGGTGAAGCATAATATCAGGGACCCAAGGCCACTACTGGTGAAGCATTATCTCAGGGTCCCAAAGCCAGCACTGGTGAAGAATGATCTCAGGGACCCAAGGCCACCACTGGTGAAGCATAATATCAGGGATCCAAGGCCACCACTGGTGAAGCATGATCTCAGGGACCCAAGGCCACCACTGGTGAAATATAATCTCAGGGACCGAAGGCCACCACTGGTGAAGTATGATATCAGGGGCCTAAGGCCACCACTGGTGAGGCATGATATCAGGGACCTAAGGGCATGTCAGGTGAAGCATGATCTCAGAGACCCAAGGCCACCACTGGTGAAGCATGATCTCAGGGACCGAAGGCCGCCACTGGTGAAGCATGATATCAGGGACCTAAGGGCACGGCAGGTGAAGCATGATCTTAGGTACCCAAGGGCATGCCTGGTGACGCATGATATCAGGGACCTAAGGGCACGACAGGTGAAGCATGATTTCAGGGACCCAAGGCCACCACTGGTGAAGCATGATCTCAGGGACCTAAGGGCACGACAGGTGAAGCATGATATCAGGGACTTAAGGCCACCACTGGTGAAGCATAATATCAGGGACCTAAGGCCACCACTGGTGAAGCATGATCTCAGGGACTCAAGGCCACCACTGGTGAAACATAATATCAGGGACCCAAGACCACCACTGGTGAAGCATGATCTCAGGGACCCAAGGCCACCACTGGTGAAGCCTGATATCAGGGACCCAAGGCCACCACTGGTGAAGCATGATCTCAGGGACTCAAGGCCACCACTGGTGAAACATAATATCAGGGACCCAAGACCACCACTGGTGAAGCATGATCTCAGGGACCCAAGGCCACCACTGGTGAAATATGATATCAGGGACCTAAGCCCACCGCTGGTGAAGCATGATCTTAATGACCCAAGGCCACCACAGGTGAAGCATATCAGGGACCGAAGGCCACCACTGGTGAAGCATATCAGGGACCCAAGGCTACCACTGGTGAAGCATATCAGGGACCCAAGGCCACCAATGGTGAAGCATGATCTCACGGACCGAAGGCCGCCACTGGTGAAGCATGATATCAGGGACCTAAGGGCACGACAGGTGAAGCATGATTTCAGGGACCCAAGGCCACCACTGGTGAAGCATGATCTCAGGGAGCCAAGGGCACGACTGGTGCAGCATGATATCAGGGACCCAAGGCCACCACTGGTGAAGCATGATATCAGGGACCCAAGGCCACCACTGGTGAAGCATGATATCAGGGACTCAAGGGCACCAATGGTGAAGCATGATATTAGGGACTCAAGGGCACCACTGGTAAAACATGGTATCAGGGACCTAAGGCCACCACTGGTGAAGCATGATCTCAGGGACCCAAGGCCACCACTGCTGAAGCATGGTATCAGGGACCTAAGGCCACCACTGGTGAAGCATTATCTCAGGGACCCAAGGCCACCACTGGTGAAGCATGATATCAGGGGCCCAAGGTCACCACTGGTGACGCATGATCTCAGGGACCCAAGGCCATCACTGGTGAAGCATGATATCAGGGACCCAAGGCCACCACTGGTGAAGCATAATATCAGGGACCCAAGGCCACTACTGGTGAAGCATTATCTCAGGGACCCAAATCCAGCACTGGTGAAGAATGATCTCAGGGACCCAAGGCCACCACTGGTGAAGCATAATATCAGGGATCCAAGGCCACCACTGGTGAAGCATGATCTCAGGGACCCAAGGCCACCACTGGTGAAGTATAATCTCAGGGACCGAAGGCCACCACTGGTGAAGTATGATATCAGGGGCCTAAGGCCACCACTGGTGAGGCATGATATCAGGGACCTAAGGGCACGTCAGGTGAAGCATGATCTCAGAGACCCAAGGCCACCACTGGTGAAGCATGATCTCAGGGACCGAAGGCCGCCACTGGTGAAGCATGATATCAGGGACCTAAGGGCACGGCAGGTGAAGCATGATCTTAGGTACCCAAGGGCATGCCTGGTGACGCATGATATCAGGGACCTAAGGGCACGACAGGTGAAGCATGATTTCAGGGACGCAAGGCCACCACTGGTGAAGCATGATCTCAGGGACCTAAGGGCACGACAGGTGAAGTATGATATCAGGGACTTAAGGCCACCACTGGTGAAGCATGATATCAGGGACCTAAGGCCACCACTGGTGAAGCATGATATCAGGGACTCAATTGAAGCATGATCTCAGGGTCCCAAGGCCACCACTGGTGAAGCCTGATATCAGGGACCCAAGGCCACCACTGGTGAAGCATGATCTCAGGGACCCAAGGCCACCACTGGTGAAGCCTAATATCAGGGACCCAAGGCCACCACTGGTGAAGCATGATCTCAGGGACCCAAGGCCACCACTGATGAAGCATGATCTCAGGGACTCAAGGGCACCAATGGTGAAGCATGATATCAGGGACTCAAGGGCACCAATGGTGAAGCATGGTATCAGAGACCTAAGGTCACCACTGGTGAAGCATGATCTCAGGGACCTGAGGCAACCACTGGTGAAGTATAATCTGAAGGACCCAAGGTCACCACTGCTGAAGCATGGTATCAGGGACCTAAGGCCACCACTGGTGAAGCATTATCTCAGGGTCCCAAGGCCACCACTGGTGAAGCATGATATCAGGGACCTAAGGGCACGACAGGTGAAGCATGATATCAGGGACTTAAGGCCACCACTGGTGAAGCATTATATCAGGGACTCAAGGGCACCAATGGTGAAGCATGATATCAGGGACCCAATTGAAGCATGATCTCAGGGTCCCAAGACCACCACTGGTGAAGCATGATCTCAGGGACCCAAGGCCACCACTGGTGAAGCATGATATCATGGACTCAAGGGCACCAATGGTGAAGCATGATATCAGGGACCCAATTGAAGCATGATCTCAGGGTCCCAAGGCCACCACTGGTGAAGCATGATCTCAGGGACCCAAGGCCACCACTGGTGAAGCATGATCTCAGGGACCCAAGGCCACCACTGGTGAAGCATAATATCAGGGACCCAAGGCCACCACTGGTGAAACATGGTATCAGGCACATAAGGCCACCACTGGTGAAGCATGATATCAGGGACTCAGGGGCACCACTGGTAAAAAATGTTATTAGGGACCTAAGGCCACCACTGGTGAAGTATAATCTCAAGGAACCAACGCCACCACTGCTGAAGCATGATATCAGGGACCTAAGGCCACCACTGGTGAAGCATGATCTCAGGGACCCAAGGCCACCACTGGTGAAGCATGATATCAGGGACCTGAGGCCACCACTGGTGAAGCATGATCTCAGGGACCCAAGGCCACCACTAGTGAAGCATGATATCAGGGACCCAAGGCCACCACTGGCAAAGCATGATCTCAGGGACCCAAGGCCACCACTGGTGAAGCGTAATATCAGGGCCCCAAGGTCACCACTGGTGAAGCATGATCTCAGAGACCCAAGGCCACCACTGGTGAAGCATGATATCAGGGACCCAAGGCCACCACTGGTGAAGCATGATCTCAGGGACCCAAGGCCACCACTGGTGAAGCATGATCTCAGGAACCCAAGGGACCACTGGTGAAGCATGATCTCAGGGACCCAAGGCCATCACTGGTGAAGCATGATCTCAGGGACTCAAGGCCACCACTCGTGAAGCATAATATCAGGGACCCAAGACCACCACTGGTGAAGCATGATCTCAGGGACCCAAGGCCACCACTGGTGAAGTATGATATCAGGGACCTAAGCCCACCGCTGGTGAAGCATGATATCAGGGACCTAAGAGCACGTCAGGTGAAGCATGATCTCAATGACCCAAGGCCACCACTGATGAAGCATGATATCAGGGACCGAAAGCCACCACAGATGAAGCATGATCTCAGGGACCCAAGGCAACCACTGGTGAAGCATGGTATCAGGGACCTAAGGCCACCACTGGTGAAGCATGATCTCAGGGACCCAAGGCCACCACTGCTGAAGCATGGTATCAGGGACCTAAGGCCACCACTGGCGAAGCATGATCTCAGGGACCCAAGGCCCCCACTGGTCGAGCATGATATCAGGGACCCAAGGCCACCACTGGTGAAGCATGATCTCAGGGACACAAGGCCACCACTGGTGAAGTATGATATCAGGGACCTAAGGGCACGGCAGCTGAAGCATGATCTCAGGGACCCAAGGCAACCACTAGTGAAGCATATTATGGACCCAAGGCCACCACTGGTGAAGCATATCAGGGACCCAAGGGCATGCCTGGTGAAGCATGATATCAGGGACCCAATTGAAGCATGATCTCAGGGTCCCAAGGCCACCACTGGTGAAGCCTGATATCAGGGACCCAAGGCCACCACTGGTGAAGCATGATCTCAGGGACCCAAGGCCACCACTGATGAAGCATGATATCAGGGACCCAAGGCCACCAATGATGAAGCGTGATATCAGGGACCCAAGGCCACCACTGATGAAGCATGATATCAGGGACCCAAGGCCACCACTGGTGAAGCATGATCTCAGGGACCCAAGGCCACCACTGGTGAAGCATGATCTCAGGGACCTAAGGCCACCACTGGTGAAGCATGATCTCAGGGACCCAAGGCCACCACTGCTGAAGCATGGTATCAGGGACCTAAGGCCACCACTGGCGAAGCATGATCTCAGGGACCCAAGGCCACCACTGGTGAAGCATGATATCAGGGACCCAAGGCCACCACTGGTGAAGCATGATCTCAGGGACACAAGGCCACCACTGGTGAGGCATGATCTCAGGGACTCAAGGCCACCACTGGTGAAGCATGATATCAGAGACCCAAGGCCACCACTGGTGAAGTATGATATCAGGGACCTAAGGGCACGGAAGGTGAAGCATGATCTCAGGGACCCAAGTCAACCACTAGTGAAGCATATCGGGGACCCAAGGCCACCACTGGTGAAGCATATCAGGGACCCAAGACCACCAATGGTGAAGCATGATCTCAGGGACCGAAGGCCACCACTGGTGAAGCATGATATCAGGGACCTAAGGGCACGGCAGGTGAAGCATGATCTCAGGGACCCAAGGGCATGCCTGGTGAAGCATGATATCAGGGACCCAATTGAAGCATGATCTCAGGGTCCCAAGGCCACCACTGGTGAAGGCTGATATCAGGGACCCAAGGCCACCACTGGTGAAGCATGATCTCAGGGACCCAAGGCCACCACTGGTGAAGCCTAATATCAGGGACCCAAGGCCACCACTGGTGAAGCATGATCTCAGGGACCCAAGGCCACCACTGATGAAGCATGATATCAGGGACCCAAGGCCACCACTGGTGAAGCATGATCTCAGGGACCCAAGGCCACCACTGGTGAAGCATGATATCAGGGACTCAATGGCACCACTGGTGAAGCATGGTATCAGGGACCTAAGGTCACCACTGGTGAAGCATGATATTAGGGACTCAAGGGCACCACTTGTAAAACATGGTATCAGGGACCTGAGGCCACCACTGGTGAAGCATGATCTCAGGGACCTGAGGCAACCACTGGTGAAGTATAATCTGAAGGACCCAAGGTCACCACTGCTGAAGCATGATATCAGGGACCTAAGGCCACCACTGGTGAAGCATGATCTCAGGGACCCAAGGCCACCACTGGTGAAGCATGATATCAGGGACCTAAGGCCACCACTAGTGAAGCATGATCTCAGGGACCCAAGGCCACCACTGCTGAAGCATGGTATCAGGGACCTAAGGCCACCACTGGCGAAGCATGATCTCAGGGACCCAAGGCCACCACTGGTGAAGCATGATATCAGGGACCCAAGGCCACCACTGGTGAAGCATGATCTCAGGGACACAAGGCCACCACTGGTGAGGCATGATATCAGGGACCTAAGGGCACGTCAGGTGAAGCATGATCTCAGGGACATAAGGCCACCACTGGTGAAGCATAATATCAGGGACCCAAGGCCACCACTGCTGAAGTATGATATCAGGGACCTAAGGGCACGGCAGGTGAAGCATGATCTCAGGGACCCAAGGGCATGCCTGGTGACGCATAATATCAGGGACCTAAGGCTACCACTGGTGAAGAATGATCCTTGGGACTCAAGGGCACCACTGGTGAAGCATGATCTCAGGGACCCAAGGCCACCACTGGTGAAGCATGATCTCAGGGAACAAGGGCATGCCTGGTGACACATGATATCAGGGACCTAAGGCACCACTGGTGAAGAATGATCCTTGGGACTCAAGGGCACCACTGGTGAAGCATGATCTCAGGGACCCAAGGCCACCACTGGTGAAGGATGATGCCAGGGACCCAAGGCCACCACTGTTGAAGCATGATCTCAGGGACCCAAGGCCACCACTGGTGAAGCATGATCTCAGCGACCCAAGGGCAACACTGGTGAAACATGATATCAGGGACCTAAGGCCACCACCGGTGAAACATGATCTCAGGGACCCAATGCCACCACTGGTGAATCATGATATCAGGGAACCAAGGGAAACACTTGTGAAGCATGATATGAGGGACCCAAGGCCACCAATGGTGAAGCATGATATAAGGGACCCAAGGCCACCAATGGTGAAGCATGATCTCAGGGACCCAAAGGCACCACTGGTGAAGCATGATATCAGGGACCCTAGGCCACCACTGGTGAAGCATGATCTCAGGGACCGAAGGCCACCACTGGTGAAGCATGATCTCAGGGACCCAAGGCCACCACTGGTGAAGCATGATCTCAGGGACCCAAGGCCACCACTGGTGAAGCATAATATCAGGGACCCAAGTCCACCACTGGTGAAGCATGATCTCAGGGACCCAAGGCCACCACAGGTGAAGCATGATATTAGGGACCCAAGGCCACCACTGGTGAAGCATGATCTCAGGGACCCAAGGCCACCACTGGTGAAACATGATATCAGGGACCCAAGGCCACCACTGGTGAAGCATAATCTCAGGGACCCAAGGCCACCAATTTTTTAGCATGATCTCAGGGACCCAAGGCCACCACGGGTGAAGCATAATATCAGGCATCCAAGGCCACCACTGGTGAAGCATGATCTCAGGGACCCAAGGCCACAACTGGTGAAGCATAATATCAGGGACCCAAGGCCACCACTGGTGAAGCATAATCTCAGGGACCCAAGGCCACCACTTTTTTAGCATGATCTCAGGGACCCAAGGCCACTACTGGTGAAGCATAATATCAGGGACCCAAGGCCACCACTGGTGAAGCATGATCTCAGGGACCCAAGGCCACCACTGGTGAAGCATAATATCAGGGATCCAAGGCCTCCACTGGTGAAGCATGATATCAGGGACCTAAGGGCACGGCAGGTGAAGCATAATCTCAGGGACCCAAGGCAACCACTGGTGAAGCATATCAGGGACCCAAGGCCACCACTGGTGAAGCATATCAGGGACACAAGGCCACCAATGGTGAATCATGATCTCAGGGACCGAAGGCCGCCACTGGTGAAGCATGATATCAGGGGCCTAAGGGCACGGCAGGTGAAGCATGATCTCAGGGACCCAAGGGCATGCCTGGTGACGCATAATATCAGGGACCTAAGGCTACCACTGTTGAAGAATGATCCTTGGGACTCAAGGGCACCACTGGTGAAGCATGATCTCAGGGACCCAAGGCCACCACTGGTGAAGCATGATCTCAGGGAACAAGGGCATGCCTGGTGACACATGATATCAGGGACCTAAGGCCACCACTGGTGAAGAATGATCCTTGGGACTCAAGGGCACCACTGGTGAAGCATGATCTCAGGGACCCAAGGCCACCACTGGTGAAGAATGATCCCAGGGACCCAAGGCCACCACTGTTGAAGCATGATCTCAGGGACCCAAGGCCACCACTGGTGAAGCATGATCTCAGGGACCCAAAGGCAACACTGGTGAAGCATGATATCAGGGACCTAAGGCCACCACCGGTGAAGCATGATCTCAGGGACCCAATGCCACCACTGGTGAATCATGATATCAGGGACCCAAGGGCAACACTTGTGAAGCATGATATCAGGGACCTAAGGCCACCAATGGTGAAGCATGATATGAGGGACCCAAGGGTACCATTGGTGAACCATGATATCAGGGACCCAAGGCCACCAATGGTGAAGCATGATCTCAGGGACCCAAGGCCACCACTGGTGAAGCATAATATCAGGGACCCAAGGCCACCACTGGTGAAGCATAATATCAGGGACCCAAGTCCACCACTGGTGAAGCATGATCTCAGGGACCCAAGGCCACCACAGGTGAAGCATAATATCAGGGACCCAAGGTCACCACTGGTGAAGCATGATCTCAGGGACCCAAGGCCACCACTGGTGAAACATGATATCAGGGACCCAAGGCCACCACTTTTTTAGCATGATCTCAGGGACCCAAGGCCACCATTGGTGAAGCATGATCTCAGGGACCCAAGGCCAGCACTGGTGAAGAATGATATCAGGGACCCAAGGCCACCACTGGTGAAGCATAATATCAGGGACCCAAGGCCACTACTGGTGAAGCATGATCTCAGGGACCCAAGGCCAGCACTGGTGAAGAATGATATCAGGGACCCAAGGCCACCACTGGTGAAGCATGATCTCAGGGACCCAAGGCCAGGGCTGGTGAAGCATGATCTCAGGGACCCAAGGCCACCACTGGTGAAATATAATATCAGGGATCCAAGGCCACCACTGGTGAAGCATGATCTCAGGGACCCAAGGCCAGGGCTGGTGAAGCATGATCTCAGGGACCCAAGGCCAGCACTGGTGAAGAATGATATCAGGGACCCAAGGCCACCACTGGTGAAGCATAATATCAGGGATCCAAGGCCACCACTGGTGAAGCATGATCTCAGGGACCCAAGGCCACCACTGGTGAAGCATGATCTCAGGGACCGAAGGCCACCACTGGTGAAGCATGATCTCAGGGACCCAAGGCCACCACTGGTGAAGCAGGATCTCAGGGACCCAAGGCCACCACTGGTGAAGTATAATCTCAGGGACCGAAGGCCACCACTGGTGAAGTATGATATCAGGGGCCTAAGGCCACCACTGGTGAGGCATGATATCAGGGACCTAAGGGCACGTCAGGTGAAGCATGATCTCAGAGACCCAAGGCCACCACTGGTGAAGCATGATATCAGGGACCCAAGGCCACCACTGGTGAAGTATGATATCAGGGACCTAAGGGCATGGCAGGTGAAGCATGATCTCAGGGACCCAAGGCAACCACTGGTGAAGCATATCAGGGACCCAAGGCCACCACTGGTGAAGCATATCAGGGACCCAAGGCCACCAATGGTGAAGCATGATCTCAGGGACCGAAGGCCGCCACTGATGAAGCATGATATCAGGGGCCTAAGGGCACGGCAGGTGAAGCATGATCTCAGGGACCCAAGGGCATACCTGGTGACGCATAATATTAGGGACCTAAGGCTACCACTGTTGAAGAATGATCCTTGGGACTCAAGGGCACCACTTGTGAAGCATGATCTCAGGGACCCAAGGCCACCACTGGTGAAGGATGATCCCAGGGACCCAAGGCCACCACTGTTGAAGGATGATCCCAGGGACCCAAGGCCACCACTGGTGAAGCATGATCTCAGAGACCCGAGGGCAACACTGGTGAAGCATGATCTCAGGGACCCAAAGGCAACACTGGTGAAGCATGATATCAGGGTCCTAAGGCCACCACCGGTGAAGCATGATCTCAGGGACCCAATGCCACCACTGGTGAATCATGATATCAGGGACCAAAGGGCAACACTTGTGAAGCATGATATCAGGGACCTAAGGCCACCAATGGTGAAGCATGATATGAGGGACCCAAGGGTACCATTGGTGAACCATGATATCAGGGACCCAAGGCCACCAATGGTGAAGCATGATCTCAGGGACCCAAAGGCACCACTGGTGAAGCATGATCTCAGGGACCCAAGGCCACCACTGGTGAAGCATAATATCAGGGACCCAAGTCCACCACTGGTGAAGCATGATCTCAGGGACCCAAGGCCACCACAGGTGAAGCATAATATCAGGGACCCAAGGTCACCACTGGTGAAGCATGATCTCAGGGACCCAAGGCCACCACTGGTGAAACATGATATCAGGGACCCAAGGCCACCACTTTTTTAGCATGATCTCAGGGACCCAAGGCCACCACTGGTGAAGCATGATCTCAGGGACCCAAGGCCAGCACGGGTGAAGAATGATATCAGGGACCCAAGGCCACCACTGGTGAAGCATAATATCAGGGACCCAAGGCCACTACTGGTGAAGCATGATCTCAGGGACCCAAGGCCAGCACTGGTGAAGAATGATATCAGGGACCCAAGGCCACAACTGGTGAAGCATGATCTCAGGGACCCAAGGCCAGGGCTGGTGAAGCATGATCTCAGGGACCCAAGGCCACCACTGGTGAAGTATAATATCAGGGATCCAAGGCCACCACTGGTGAAGCATGATCTCAGGGACCCAAGGCCAGGGCTGGTGAAGCATGATCTCAGGGACCCAAGGCCAGCACTGGTGAAGAATGATATCAGGGACCCAAGGCCACCACTGGTGAAGCATAATATCAGGGATCCAAGGCCACCACTGGTGAAGCATGATCTCAGGGACCCAAGGCCACCACTGGTGAAGCATGATCTCAGGGACCCAAGGCCACCACTGGTGAAGCATGATCTCAGGGACCCAAGGCCACCACTGGTGAAGCATGATATCAGGGACCCAAGGCCACCACTGGTGAAGCATGATCTCAGGGACCCAAGGCCACCACTGGTGAAGTATAATCTCAGGGACCGAAGGCCACCACTGGTGAAGTATGATATCAGGGGCCTAAGGCCACCACTGGTGAGGCATGATATCAGGGACCTAAGGGCACGTCAGGTGAAGCATGATCTCAGAGACCCAAGTCCACCACTGGTGAAGCATGATATCAGGGACCCAAGGCCACCACTGGTGAAGTATGATATCAGGGACCTAAGGGCACGGCAGGTGAAGCATGATCTCAGGGACCCAAGGCAACCACTGGTGAAGCATATCAGGGAACCAAGGCCACCACTGGTGAAGCATATCAGGGACCCAAGGCCACCAATGGTGAAGCATGATCTCAGGGACCGAAGGCCGCCACTCATGAAGCATGATATCAGGGGCCTAAGGGCACGGCAGGTGAAGCATGATCTCAGGGACCCAAGGGCATGCCTGGTGACGCATAATATTAGGGACCTAAGGCTACCACTGTTGAAGAATGATCCTTGGGACTCAAGGGCACCACTGGTGAAGCATGATCTCAGGGACCCAAGGCCACTACTGGTGAAGGATGATCCCAGGGACCCAAGGCCACCACTGTTGAAGGATGATCCCAGGGACCCAAGGCCACCACTGGTAAAGCATGATCTCAGAGACCCAAGGGCAACACTGGTGAAGCATTATCTCAGGGACCCGAAGGCAACACTGGTGAAGCATGATATCAGGGAACCTAAGGCCACCACTGGTGAAGCATGATCTCAGGGACCCAAAGGCAACACTGGTGAAGCATGATATCAGGGAACCTAAGGCCACCACTGGTGAAGCATGATCTCAGGGACCCAAGGGCAACACTTGTGAAGCATGATATCAGGGACCTAAGGGCACCACTGGTGAACCATGATATCAGGGACCCAAGGCCACCAATGGTGAAGCATGATCTCAGGGACCCACAGGCACCACTGGCGAAGCATGATATCAGGGACCCAAGGCCACCACTGGTGAAGCATGATCTCAGGGACCCAAGGCCACCACTGGTGAAGCATAATATCAGGGACCCAAGGCCACCACTGGTGAAGCATGATCTCAGGGACACAAGGCCACCACTGGTGAAGCATGATATCAGGGACCCAAGGCCACCACTGGTGAAGCATGATCACAGGGACCCAAGGCCACCACTGGTGAAGCATAATATCAGGAATCCAAGGCCACCACTGGTGAAGCATGATCTCAGGGACCCAAGGCCACAACTGGTGAAGTATAATCTCAGGGACCGAAGGCCACCACTGGTGAAGTATGATATCAGTGACCTAAGGCCACCACTGGTGAAGTATGATATCAGGGCCCTAAGGGCACGGCAGGTGAAGCATGATCTCAGGGACCCAAGGCCACCACTGGTGAAGCATGATCTCAGGGACCCAAGGCCACCACTGGTCAAGCATGATCTCTGGGACCCAAGGCCACCACTGGTGAAGCATGATCTCAGGGACTTAAGGCCACCACTGGTGAAGCATAATATCAGGGACCCAAGGCCACCACTGGTGAAGCATGATCTCAGGGACCCAAGGAACCACTGGTGAAGCACGATCTCAGGGATCCAAGGCCACCACTGGTGAAGCATAATACCAGGGATCCAAGGCCACCACTGTTGAAGCATGATCTCAGGGACCCAAGGCCACCACTGGTGGAGCATAATATCAGGGACCCAAGGCCACCACTGGTGAAGCATGATCTCAGGGACCCAAGGGTACCACTGGTGAACCATGATATCAGGGACCCAAGGCCACCAATGGTGAAGCATGATCTCAGGGACCCACAGGCACCACTGGCGAAGCATGATATCAGGGACCCAAGGCCACCACTGGTGAAGCATGATCTCAGGGACCCAAGGCCACCACTGGTGAAGCATGATCTCAGGGACCCAAGGCCACCACTGGTGAAGCATGATCACAGGGACCCAAGGCCACCACTGGTGAAGCATAATATCAGGAATCCAAGGCCACCACTGGTGAAGCATGATCTCAGGGACCCAAGGCCACAACTGGTGAAGTATAATCTCAGGGACCGAAGGCCACCACTGGTGAAGTATGATATCAATGACCTAAGGCCACCACTGGTGAAGTATGATATCAGGGCCCTAAGGGCATGGCAGGTGAAGCATGATCTCAGGGACCCAAGGCCACCACTGGTGAAGCATGATCTCAGGGACCCAAGGCCACCACTGGTGAAGCATGATCTCTGGGACCCAAGGCCACCACTGGTGAAGCATGATCTCAGGGACTTAAGGCCACCACTGGTGAAGCATAATATCAGGGACCCAATGCCACCACTGGTGAAGCATGATCTCAGGGACCCAAGGAACCACTGGTGAAGCACGATCTCAGGGATCCAAGGCCACCACTGGTGAAGCATAATACCAGGGATCCAAGGCCACCACTGGTGAAGCATGATCTCAATGACCCAAGGCCACCACAGGTGAAGCATATCAGGGACCGAAGGCCACCACTGGTGAAGCATATCAGGGACCCAAGGCTACCACTGGTGAAGCATATCAGGGACCCAAGGCCACCAATGGTGAAGCATGATCTCAGGGACCGAAGGCCGCCACTGGTGAAGCATGATCTCAGGGACCCAAGGCCACCACTGGTGAAGCATGATATCAGGGACTCAAGGGCACCAATGGTGAAGCATGATATCAGGGACTCAAGGGCACCAATGGTGAAGCATGGTATCAGAGACCTAAGGTCACCACTGGTGAAGCATGATATTAGGGACTCAAGGGCACCACTGGTAAAACATGGTATCAGAGACCTAAGGTCACCACTGGTGAAGCATGATATTAGGGACTCAAGGGCACCACTGGTAAAACATGGTATCAGGGACCTGAGGCCACCACTGGTGAAGCATGATCTCAGGGACCCAAGGGTACCACTGGTGAACCATGATATCAGGGACCCAAGGCCACCAATGGTGAAGCATGATCTCAGGGACCCACAGGCACCACTGGCGAAGCATGATATCAGGGACCCAAGGCCACCACTGGTGAAGCATGATCTCAGGGACCCAAGGCCACCACTGGTGAAGCATAATATCAGGGACCCAAGGCCACCACTGGTGAAGCATGATCTCAGGGACCCAAGGCCACCACTGGTGAAGCATGATATCAGGGACCCAAGGCCACCACTGGTGAAGCATGATCACAGGGACCCAAGGCCACCACTGGTGAAGCATAATATCAGGAATCCAAGGCCACCACTGGTGAAGCATGATCTCAGGGACCCAAGGCCACAACTGGTGAAGTATAATCTCAGGGACCGAAGGCCACCACTGGTGAAGTATGATATCAGTGACCTAAGGCCACCACTGGTGAAGTATGATATCAGGGCCCTAAGGGCACGGCAGGTGAAGCATGATCTCAGGGACCCAAGGCCACCACTGGTGAAGCATGATCTCAGGGACCCAAGGCCACCACTGGTCAAGCATGATCTCTGGGACCCAAGGCCACCACTGGTGAAGCATGATCTCAGGGACTTAAGGCCACCACTGGTGAAGCATAATATCAGGGACCCAAGGCCACCACTGGTGAAGCATGATCTCAGGGACCCAAGGAATCACTGGTGAAGCACGATCTCAGGGATCCAAGGCCACCACTGGTGAAGCATAATACCAGGGATCCAAGGCCACCACTGGTGAAGCATGATCTCAATGACCCAAGGCCACCACAGGTGAAGCATATCAGGGACCGAAGGCCACCACTGGTGAAGCATATCAGGGACCCAAGGCTACCACTGGTGAAGCATATCAGGGACCCAAGGCCACCAATGGTGAAGCATGATCTCAGGGACCGAAGGCCGCCACTGGTGAAGCATGATCTCAGGGACCCAAGGCCACCACTGGTGAAGCATGATATCAGGGACTCAAGGGCACCAATGGTGAAGCATGATATCAGGGACCCAATTGAAGCATGATCTCAGGGTCCCAAGGCCACCACTGGTGAAGCCTGATATCAGGGACCCAAGGCCACCACTGGTGAAGCCTAATATCAGGGACCCAAGGCCACCACTGGTGAAGCATGATCTCAGGGACCCAAGGCCACCACTGGTGAATCCTAATATCAGGGACCCAAGGCCACCACTGGTGAAGCATGATCTCAGGGACCCAAGGCCACCACTGATGAAGCATGATATCAGGGACCCAAGGCCACCACTGGTGAAGCATGATATCAGGGACTCAAGGGCACCAATGGTGAAGCATGGTATCAGAGACCTAAGGTCACCACTGGTGAAGCATGATATTAGGGACTCAAGGGCACCACTGGTAAAACATGGTATCAGGGACCTGAGGCCACCACTGGTGAAGCATGATATCAGGGACCTAAGGCCACCACTGGTGAAGCATGATCTCAGGGACCCAAGGCCACCACTGCTGAAGCATGGTATCAGGGACCTAAGGCCACCACTGGTCAAGCATTATCTCAGGGACCCAAGGCCACCACTGGTGAAGCATGATATCAGGGGCCCAAGGTCACCACTGGTGACGCATGATCTCAGGGACCCAAGGCCATCACTGGTGAAGCATGATATCAGGGACCCAAGGCCACCACTGGTGAAGCATAATATCAGGGACCTAAGGCCACTACTGGTGAAGCATTATCTCAGGGACCCAAAGCCAGCACTGGTGAAGAATGATCTCAGGGACCCAAGGCCACCACTGGTGAAGCATAATATCAGGGATCCAAGGCCACCACTGGTGAAGCATGATCTCAGGGACCCAAGGCCACCACTGGTGAAGTATAATCTCAGGGACCGAAGGCCACCACTGGTGAAGTATGATATCAGGGGCCTAAGGCCACCACTGGTGAGGCATGATATCAGGGACCTAAGGGCACGTCAGCTGAAGCATGATCTCAGAGACCCAAGGCCACCACTGGTGAAGCATGATCTCAGGGACCGAAGGCCGCCACTGGTGAAGCATGATATCAGGGACCTAAGGGCACGGCAGGTGAAGCATGATCTTAGGTACCCAAGGGCATGCCTGGTGACGCATGATATCAGGGACCTAAGGGCACGACTGGTGCAGCATGATATCAGGGACCCAATTGAAGCATGATCTCAGGGTCCCAAGGCCACCACTGGTGAAGCCTGATATCAGGGACCCAAGGCCACCACTGGTGAAGCATGATCTCAGGGACCCAATGCCACCACTGGTGAAGCCTAATATCAGGGACCCAAGGCCACCACTGGTGAAGCATGATCTCAGGGACCCAAGGCCACCACTGATGAAGCATGATATCAGGGACCCAAGGCCACCACTGGTGAAGCATGATATCAGGGATCCAAGGCCACCACTGGTAAAACATGGTATCAGGGACCTGAGGCCACCACTGGTGAAGCATGATCTCAGGGACCTGAGGCAACCACTGGTGAAGTATAATCTGAAGGACCCAAGGTCACCACTGCTGAAGCATGATATCAGGGACCTAAGGCCACCACTGGTGAAGCATGATATGAGGGAACCAAGGCCACCACTGCTGAAGCATGGTATCAGGGACCTAAGGCCACCACTGGTGAAGCATTATCTCAGGGTCCCAAGGCCACCACTGGTGAAGCATGATATCAGGGGCCCAAGGTCACCACTGGTGACGCATGATCTCAGGGACCCAAGGCCATCACTGGTGAAGCATGATATCAGGGACCCAAGGCCACCACTGGTGAAGCATAATATCAGGGACCCAAGGCCACTACTGGTGAAGCATTATCTCAGGGACCCAAAGCCAGCACTGGTGAAGCATGATCTCAGGGACCCAAGGCCACCACTGGTGAAGTATAATCTCAGGGACCGAAGGCCACCACTGGTGAAGTATGATATCAGGGGCCTAAGGCCACCACTGGTGAGGCATGATATCAGGGACCTAAGGGCACGTCAGGTGAAGCATGATCTCAGAGACCCAAGGCCACCACTGGTGAAGCATGATATCAGGGACCCAAGGCCACCACTGGTGAAGCATGATCTCAGGGACCCAAGGCCACCACTGGTGAAGCATAATATCAGGGATCCAAGGCCACCACTGGTGAAGCATGATCTCAGGGACCCAAGGCCACCACTGGTGAAGTATAATCTCAGGGACCGAAGGCCACCACTGGTGAAGTATGATATCAGGGTCCTAAGGCCACCACTGGTGAGGCATGATATCAGGGACCTAAGGGCACGGCAGGTGAAGCATGATCTCAGGGACCCAAGGCAACCACTAGTGAAGCATATCAGGGACCCAAGGCCACCAATGGTGAAGCATATCAGGGACCCAAGGCCACCAATGGTGAAGCATGATCTCAGGGACCGAAGGCCGCCACTGTTGAAGCATGATATCAGGAACCTAAGGGCACGGCAGGTGAAGCATGATCTCAGGGCCCCAAGGGCATGCTTGGTGACGCATAATATCAGGGACCTAAGGCTACCACTGGTGAAGAATGATCCTTGGGACTCAAGGGCACCACTGGTGAAGCATGATCTCAGGGACCCAAGGCCACCACTGGTGAAGCATGATCTCAGGGAACAAGGGCATGCCTGGTGACACATGATATCAGGGACCTAAGGCCACCACTGGTGAAGAATGATCCTTGGGACTCAAGGGCACCACTGGTGAAGCATGATCTCAGGGACCCAAGGCCACCACTGGTGAAGGATGATCCCAGGGACCCAAGGCCACCACTGGTGAAGCATGATCTCAGGGACCCAAGGGCAACACTGGTGAAGCATGATATCAGGGACCTAAGGCCACCACTGGTGAAGCATGATCTCAGGGACCCAAAGGCAACACTGGTGAAGCACGATATCAGGGACCTAAGGCCACCACTGGTGAAGCATGATCTCAGGGACCCAAAGGCAACACTGGTGAAGCACGATATCAGGAACCTAAGGCCACCACTGGTGAAGCATGATCTCAGGGACCCAAGGCCACCACTGGTAAAGCATGATCTCAGAGACCCAAGGGTACCACTGGTGAACCATGATATCAGGGACCCAAGGACACCACTGGTGAAGCATGATCTCAGGGACCCAAAGGCACCACTGGTGAAGCATGATATCAGGGACCCAAGGCCACCACTGGTGAAGCATGATCTCAGGGACCCAAGGCCACCACTGGTGGAGCATAATATCAGGGACCCAAGGCCACCACTGGTGAAGCATGATCTCAGGGACCCAAGGCCACCACTGGTGAAGCATGATATCAGGGACCCAGGGCCACCACTGGTGAAACATGATATCAAGGACCCAAGGCCACAACTGGTGAAGTATAATCTCAGGGACCCAAGACCACCACTGGTGAAGCATGATCTCAGGGACCCAAGGCCACAACTGGTGAAGTATAATCTCAGGGACCGAAGGCCACCACTGGTGAAGTATGATATCAGGGACCTAAGGCCACCACTGGTGAAGTATGATATCAGGGCCCTACGGGCACGACAGGTGAAGCATGATCTCAGGGCCCCAAGGCCACCACTGGTGAAGCATGATATCAGGGACCCAAGGCCACCACTGGTGAAGCATGATATCAGGGACCCAAGGCCACCACTGGCAAAGCATGATCTCAGGGACCCAAGGCCACTACTGGTGAAGCGCAATATCAGGGCCCCAAGGTCACCACTGGTGAAGCATGATCTCAGAGACCCAAGGCCACCACTGGTGAAGCATGATCTCAGGGACCCAAGGCCACCACTGGCAAAGCATGATCTCAGGGACCCAAGGCCACTACTGGTGAAGTGTAATATCAGGGACCCAAGGCCACCACTGGTGAAGCATGATATCAGCGACCCAAGGCCACCACTGGTGAAGCATGATCTCAGGGACCCAAGGCCACCACTGGTGAAGCATGATCTCAGGGACCCAAGGCCACCACTGGTGAAGCATGATCTCAGGGACCGAAGGCCGCCACTTGTGATGCATGATATCAGGGACCTAAGGGCACGGGAGGTGAAGCATGATCTCAGGGACCCAAGGGCATGCCTGGTGACGCATGATATCAGGGACCTAAGCCCACCACTGGTGAAGCAAGATATCAGGGACCTAAGGGCACCACTGGTGACGCATGATATCAGGGACCTAAGCCCACCACTGGTGAAGCATGATATCAGGAACCCAAGGCAACCACTGGTGAAGCATATCAGCGACCCAAGGCCACCAATGGTGAAGCATGATATCAGGGACCTAAGGGCACGGGAGGTGAAGCATGATCTCAGGGACCCAAGGGCATGCCTGGTGACGCATGATATCAGGGACCTAAGCCCACCACTGGTGAAGCAAGATATCAGGGACCTAAGGGCACCACTGGTGACGCATGATATCAGGGACCTAAGCCCACCACTGGTGAAGCAAGATCTCAGGGACCCAAGGCCACCACTGGTGAAGAATGATCTCAGGGACCCAAGGGCACGGCGAGTGAAGCATGATCTCAGGGACCCAAGGGCAACACTGGTGAAGCATGATATCAGGGACCTAAGGCCACCACTGATGAAGCATGATCTCAGGGACCCAAAGGCAACACTGGTGAAGCATGATATAAGGGACCTAAGGGCATGGCAGGTGAAGCATGATCTCAGGGACCCAAAGCAACCACTGGTGAAGTATAATCTCAGGGACCGAAGGCCAGGGCTGGTGAAGCATGATCTCAGGGGCCCAAGGCCACCACTGGTGAAGCATGATCTCAGGGACCTAAGGGCATGGCAGGTGAAGCATGATCTCAGGGACCCAAGGCAAACACAGGTGAATTATGATCTCTGGGTCCGAAGGCCAGCACTGGTGAATCAATATATCGGGGACCTAAGGGCATGACAGGTGAAGCATGATCTCAGGGATCCAAGGCCAGGGCTGGTTAAGCATGATCTCAGGGTCCCAAGGGCACCACTGGTGAAGCATGATCTCAGGGACCTAAGGCCACCACTGGTGAAGCATGATCTCAGGGACCCAAGGCCACCACTGGTGAAGCATGATATCAGGGACCTAAGGCCACCAATGGTGAAGCATATCAGGGACCCAAGGCCACCACTGGTGAAGCATGATCTCAGGGAGCCAAGGGCACCACTGGTGCAGCATGATATCAGGGACTTAAGGCCACCACTGGTGAAGCATGATATCAGGGACCCAATTGAAGCATGATCTCAGGGTCCCAAGGCCACCACTGGTGAAGCCTGATATCAGGGACCCAAGGCCACCACTGGTGAAGCATGATCTCAGGGACCCAAGGCCACCACTGGTGAAGCCTAATATCAGGGACCCAAGGCCACCACTGGTGAAGCATGATCTCAGGGACCCAAGGCCACCACTGATGAAGCATGATATTAGGGACCCAAGGCCACCACTGGTGAAGCATGATCTCAGGGACCCAAGGCCACCACTGGTGAAGCATGATATCAGGGACTTAAGGGCACCAATGGTGAAGCATGGTATCAGAGACCTAAGGTCACCACTGGTGAAGCATGATATTAGGGAATCAATGGCACCACTGGTAAAACATGGTATCAGGGACCTGAGGCCACCACTGGTGAAGCATGATCTGAAGGACACAAGGTCACCACTGCTGAAGCATGATATCAGGGACCTAAGGCCACCACTGGTGAAGCATGATCTCAGGGACCCAAGCCACCACTGCTGAAGCATGGTATCAGGGACCTAAGGCCACCACTGGTGAAGCATTATCTCAGGGACCCAAGGCCACCACTGGTGAAGCATAATATCAGGGGCCCAAGGTCACCACTGGTGAAGCATGATCTCAGGGAACCAAGGCCACCACTGGTGAAGCATGATATCAGGGACCCAAGGCCACCACTGGTGAAGCATAATATCACGGACCCAAGGCCACTACTGGTGAAGCATTATCTCAGGGACCCAAGGCCAGCACTGGTGAAGAATGATATCAGGGACCCAAGGCCACCACTGTTGAAACATGATCTCAGGGACCCAAGGCCACCACTGGTGAAGCATAATATCAGGGATCCAAGGCCACCACTGTTGAAGCATGATCTCAGGGACCCAAGGCCACCACTGGTGAAGTATAATCTCAGGGACCGAAGGCCACCACTGGTGAAGTTTGATATCAGGGGCCTAAGGCCACCACTGGTGAGGCATGATATCAGGGACCTAAGGGCACGTCAGGTGAAGCATGATCTCAGGGACCCAAGGCCACCACTGGTGAAGCATGCTATCAGGGACCCAAGGCCACCACTGGTGAAGCATGATCTCAGGGACCCAAGGCCACCACAGGTGAAGCATGATATCAGGGACCTAAGGCCACCACTGGTGAAGTATGATATCAGGGACCTAAGGGCACGTCAGGTGAAGCATGATATCAGGGACCCAAGGCCACCACTGGTGAAGTATGATATCAGGGACCTAAGGGCACGGCAGGTGAAGCATGATCTCAGGGACCCAAGGCAACCACTAGTGAAGCATATCAGGGACCCAAGGCCACCACTGGTGAAGCATATCAGGGACCCAAGGCCACCAATGGTGAAGCATGATCTCCGGGACCGAAGGCCGCCACTGGTAAAGCATGATATCAGGGACCTAAGGGCACGGCAGGTGAAGCATGATCTCAGGGACCCAAGGGCATTCCTGGTGACGCATAATATCAGGGACCTAAGGCCACCACTGGTGAAGAATGATCTTTGGGACTCAAGGGCACCACTGGTGAAGCATGATCTCAGGGACCCAAGGCCACCACTGGTGAAGGATGATCCCAGAGACCCAAGGCCACCACTGTTGAAGCATGATCTCAGGGACCCAAGGCCACCACTGGTGAAGCATGATCTCAGGGACCCAAGGGCAACACTGGTGAAGCATGATATCAGGGACCTAAGGCCACCACTGGTGAAGCATGATCTCAGGGACCCAAAGGCAACACTGGTGAAGCATGATATCAGGGACCTAAGGCCACCACTGATGAAGCATGATCTCAGGGACCCAATGCCACCACTGGTGAATCATGATATCAGGGACCCAAGGGCAACACTTGTGAAGCATGATATCAGGGATCTAAGGGCACCACTGGTGAAGCATGATATGAGGGACCCAAGGCCACCACAGGTAAAGCATGATCTCAGAGACCCAAGGGTACCACTGGTGAACCATGATATCAGGGACCCAAGGTCACCAATGGTGAAGCATGATTTCAGGGACCCAAAGGCACCACTGGTGATGCATGATATCAGGGACCCAATGCCACCACTGGTGAAGCATGATCTCAGGGACCCAAGGCCACCACTGGTGAAGCATAATATCAGGGACCCAAGGCCACCACTGGTGAAGCATGATATCAGGGACCCAAGGCCACCACTGGTGAAGCATGATCTCAGGGACCCAAGGCCACCACTGGTGAAGCATGATATCAGGGACCCAAGGCCACCACTGGTGAAGCATAATATCAGGGACCCAAGGCCACCACTGGTGAAGCATGATCTCAGGGACCCAAGGCCACCACTGGTGAAGTATAATCTCAGGGACCGAAGGCCACCACTGGTGAAGTATGATATCAGGGACCGAAGGCCACCACTGGTGAGGCATGATATCAGGGACCTAAGGGCACGTCAGGTGAAGCATGATCTCAGGGCCCCAAGGCCACCACTGGTGAAGCATGATATCAGGGACCTAAGGGCACGGCAGGTGAAGCATGATCTCAGGGACCCAAGGCAACCACTAGTGAAGCATATCAGGGACCCAAGGCCACCACTGGTGAAGCATATCAGGGACCCAAGGCCACCAATGGTGAAGCATGATCTCAGGGACCGAAGGCCGCCACTGGTGAAGCATGATATCAGGGACCTAAGGGCACGGCAGGTGAAGCATGATTTCAGGGACCCAAGGGCATGCCTGGTGACGCATAATATCAGGGACCTAAGGCTACTACTGGTGAAGCATAATATCAGGGAGCCAAGGCCACCACTGGTGAAGCATAATATCAGGGACCCAAGGCCACCACTGGTGAAGCATGATATCAGGGACCCAAGGCCACCACTGGTGAAGCATGATCTCAGGGACCCAAGGCCACCACTGGTGAAGCATGATATCAGGGACCCAAGGCCACCACTGGTGAAGCATAATATCAGGGACCCAAGGCCACCACTGGTGAAGCATGATCTCAGGGACCCAAGGCCACCACTGGTGAAGTATAATCTCAGGGACCGAAGGCCACCACTGGTGAAGTATGATATCA
This sequence comes from Ambystoma mexicanum, assembly GCF_040938575.1. Taxonomy (NCBI): domain Eukaryota; kingdom Metazoa; phylum Chordata; class Amphibia; order Caudata; family Ambystomatidae; genus Ambystoma; species Ambystoma mexicanum. The sequence goes on along the minus strand of NC_090932.1, from coordinate 25,665,469 downwards.
GGGACCGAAGGCCACCACTGGTGAGGCATGATATCAGGGACCTAAGGGCACGTCAGGTGAAGCATGATCTCAGGGCCCCAAGGCCACCACTGGTGAAGCATGATATCAGGGACCTAAGGGCACGGCAGGTGAAGCATGATCTCAGGGACCCAAGGCAACCACTAGTGAAGCATATCAGGGACCCAAGGCCACCACTGGTGAAGCATATCAGGGACCCAAGGCCACCAATGGTGAAGCATGATCTCAGGGACCGAAGGCCGCCACTGGTGAAGCATGATATCAGGGACCTAAGGGCACGGCAGGTGAAGCATGATTTCAGGGACCCAAGGGCATGCCTGGTGACGCATAATATCAGGGACCTAAGGCTACTACTGGTGAAGCATAATATCAGGGACCCAAGGCCACCACTGGTGAAGCATGATATCAGGGACCCAAGGCCACCACTGGTGAAGCATGATCTCAGGGACCCAAGGCCACCACTGGTGAAGCATGATATCAGGGACCCAAGGCCACCACTGGTGAAGCATAATATCAGGGACCCAAGGCCACCACTGGTGAAGCATGATCTCAGGGACCCAAGGCCACCACTGGTGAAGTATAATCTCAGGCACCGAAGGCCACCACTGGTGAAGTATGATATCAGGGACCGAAGGCCACCACTGGTGAGGCATGATATCAGGGACCTAAGGGCACCACTGGTGAAGCATGATCTCAGGGAACCAAGGCCACCACTGGTGAAGCATGATATCAGGGACCCAAGGCCACCACTGGTGAAGCATAATATCAGGGACCCAAGGCCACTACTGGTGAAGCATTAACTCAGGGACCCAAGGCCAGCACTGGTGAAGAATGATCTCAGGGACCCAAGCCACCACTGCTGAAGCATGGTATCAGGGACCTAAGGCCACCACTGGTGAAGCATTATCTCAGGGACCCAAGGCCACCACTGGTGAAGCATAATATCAGGGGCCCAAGGTCACCACTTGTGAAGCATGATCTCAGGGAACCAAGGCCACCACTGGTGAAGCATGATATCAGGGACCCAAGGCCACCACTGGTGAAGCATAATATCAGGGACCCAAGGCCACTACTGGTGAAGCATTATCTCAGGGACCCAAGGCCAGCACTGGTGAAGAATGATATCAGGGACCCAAGGCCACCACTGTTGAAGCATGATCTCAGGGACCCAAGGCCACCACTGGTGAAGCATAATATCAGGGATCCAAGGCCACCACTGTTGAAGCATGATCTCAGGGACCCAAGGCCACCACTGGTGAAGTATAATCTCAGGGACCGAAGGCCACCACTGGTGAAGTTTGATATCAGGGGCCTAAGGCCACCACTGGTGAGGCATGATATCAGGGACCTAAGGGCACGTCAGGTGAAGCATGATCTCAGGGACCCAAGGCCACCACTGGTGAAGCATGATATCAGGGACCCAAGGCCACCACTGGTGAAGCATGATCTCAGGGACCCAAGGCCACCACAGGTGAAGCATGATATCAGGGACCTAAGGCCACCACTGGTGAAGTATGATATCAGGGACCTAAGGGCACGTCAGGTGAAGCATGATATCAGGGACCCAAGGCCACCACTGGTGAAGTATGATATCAGGGACCTAAGGGCACGGCAGGTGAAGCATGATCTCAGGGACCCAAGGCAACCACTAGTGAAGCATATCAGGGACCCAAGGCCACCACTGGTGAAGCATATCAGGGACCCAAGGCCACCAATGGTGAAGCATGATCTCCGGGACCGAAGGCCGCCACTGGTGAAGCATGATATCAGGGACCTAAGGGCACGGCAGGTGAAGCATGATCTCAGGGACCCAAGGGCATTCCTGGTGACGCATAATATCAGGGACCTAAGGCCACCACTGGTGAAGAATGATCTTTGGGACTCAAGGGCACCACTGGTGAAGCATGATCTCAGGGACCCAAGGCCACCACTGGTGAAGGATGATCCCAGAGACCCAAGGCCACCACTGTTGAAGCATGATCTCAGGGACCCAAGGCCACCACTGGTGAAGCATGATCTCAGGGACCCAAGGGCAACACTGGTGAAGCATGATATCAGGGACCTAAGGCCACCACTGGTGAAGCATGATCTCAGGGACCCAAAGGCAACACTGGTGAAGCATGATATCAGGGACCTAAGGCCACCACTGATGAAGCATGATCTCAGGGACCCAATGCCACCACTGGTGAATCATGATATCAGGGACCCAAGGGCAACACTTGTGAAGCATGATATCAGGGATCTAAGGGCACCACTGGTGAAGCATGATATGAGGGACCCAAGGCCACCACAGGTAAAGCATGATCTCAGAGACCCAAGGGTACCACTGGTGAACCATGATATCAGGGACCCAAGGTCACCAATGGTGAAGCATGATTTCAGGGACCCAAAGGCACCACTGGTGAAGCATGATATCAGGGACCCAATGCCACCACTGGTGAAGCATGATCTCAGGGACCCAAGGCCACCACTGGTGAAGCATAATATCAGGGACCCAAGGCCACCACTGGTGAAGCATGATATCAGGGACCCAAGGCCACCACTGGTGAAGCATGATCTCAGGGACCCAAGGCCACCACTGGTGAAGCATGATATCAGGGACCCAAGGCCACCACTGGTGAAGCATAATATCAGGGACCCAAGGCCACCACTGGTGAAGCATGATCTCAGGGACCCAAGGCCACCACTGGTGAAGTATAATCTCAGGGACCGAAGGCCACCACTGGTGAAGTATGATATCAGGGACCGAAGGCCACCACTGGTGAGGCATGATATCAGGGACCTAAGGGCACGTCAGGTGAAGCATGATCTCAGGGCCCCAAGGCCACCACTGGTGAAGCATGATATCAGGGACCTAAGGGCACGGCAGGTGAAGCATGATCTCAGGGACCCAAGGCAACCACTAGTGAAGCATATCAGGGACCCAAGGCCACCACTGGTGAAGCATATCAGGGACCCAAGGCCACCAATGGTGAAGCATGATCTCAGGGACCGAAGGCCGCCACTGGTGAAGCATGATATCAGGGACCTAAGGGCACGGCAGGTGAAGCATGATTTCAGGGACCCAAGGGCATGCCTGGTGACGCATAATATCAGGGACCTAAGGCTACCACTGGTGAAGCATAATATCAGGGACCCAAGGCCACCACTGGTGAAGCATGATATCAGGGACCCAAGGCCACCACTGGTGAAGCATGATCTCAGGGACCCAAGGCCACCACTGGTGAAGCATGATATCAGGGACCCAAGGCCACCACTGGTGAAGCATAATATCAGGGACCCAAGGCCACCACTGGTGAAGCATGATCTCAGGGACCCAAGGCCACCACTGGTGAAGTATAATCTCAGGCACCGAAGGCCACCACTGGTGAAGTATGATATCAGGGACCGAAGGCCACCACTGGTGAGGCATGATATCAGGACCTAAGGGCACGTCAGGTGAAGCATGATCTCAGGGCCCCAAGGCCACCACTGGTGAAGCATGATATCAGGGACCTAAGGGCACGGCAGGTGAAGCATGATCTCAGGGACCCAAGGCAACCACTAGTGAAGCATATCAGGGACCCAAGGCCACCACTGGTGAAGCATATCAGGGACCCAAGGCCACCAATGGTGAAGCATGATCTCAGGGACCGAAGGCCACCACTGGTGAGGCATGATATCAGGGACCTAAGGGCACGTCAGGTGAAGCATGATCTCAGGGCCCCAAGGCCACCACTGGTGAAGCATGATATCAGGGACCTAAGGGCACGGCAGGTGAAGCATGATCTCAGGGACCCAAGGCAACCACTAGTGAAGCATATCAGGGACCCAAGGCCACCACTGGTGAAGCATATCAGGGACCCAAGGCCACCAATGGTGAAGCATGATCTCAGGGACCGAAGGCCGCCACTGGTGAAGCATGATATCAGGGACCTAAGGGCACGGCAGGTGAAGCATGATTTCAGGGACCCAAGGGCATGCCTGGTGACGCATAATATCAGGGACCTAAGGCTACCACTGGTGAAGAATGATCCTTGGGACTCAAGGGCACCACTGGTGAAGCATGATCTCAGGGACCCAAGGCCACCACTGGTGAAGGATGATCCCAGAGACCCAAGGCCACCACTGTTGAAGCATTATCTCAGGGACCCAAGGCCACCACTGGTGAAGCATGATCTCAGGGACCCAAAGGCAACACTGGTGAAGCATGATATCAGGGACCTAAGGCCACCACTGGTGAAGCATGATCTCAGGGACCCAATGCCACCACTGGTGAATCATGATATCAGGGACCCAAGGGCAACAATTGTGAAGCATGATATCAGGGATCGAAGGGCACCACTGGTGAAGCATGATATGAGGGAACCAAGGCCACCACTGGTAAAGCATGATCTCAGAGACCCAAGGGTACCACTGGTGAACCATGATATCAGGGACCCAAGGCCACCACTGGTGAAGCATGATATCAGGGACCCAAGGCCACCACTGGTGAAGCATGATCCCAGGGACCCAAGGCCACCACTGGTGAAGCATAATATCAGGGACCCAAGGCCACCACTGGTGAAGCATGATATCAGGGACCCAAGGCCACCACTGGTGAAGCATGATATCAGGGACCCAAGGCCACCACTGGTGAAGCATAATCTCAGGGACCCAAGGCCACCACTGGTGAAGCATGATCTCAGGGACCCCAGGCCACCACTGGTGAAGCATAATATCAGGGATCCAAGGCCACAACTGGTGAAGCATGATCTCAGGGACCCAAGGCCACAACTGGTGAAGTATAATCTCAGGGACCGAAGGCCACCACTGGTGAAGCATGATATCAGGGACCTAAGGCCACCACTGGTGAAGTATGATATCAGGGCCCTAAGGGCACGGCAGATGAAGCATGATCTCAGGGCCCCAAGGCCACCACTGATGAAGCATGATATCAGGGTCCCAAGGCCACCACTGGTGAAGCATAATATCAGGGCCCCAAGGTCACCACTGGTGAAGCATGATCTCAGAGACCCAAGGCCACCACTGGTGAAGCATGATATCAGGGACCCAAGGCCACCACTGGTGAAGCATGATATCAGGGACCCAAGGCCACCACTGGGAAAGCATGATCTCAGGGACCCAAGGCCACTACTGGTGAAGCGTAATATCAGGGCCCCAAGGTCACCACTGGTGAAGCATAATATCAGGGCCCCAAGGTCACCACTGGTGAAGCATGATCTCAGAGACCCAAGGCCACCACTGGTGAAGCATGATCTCAGGGACCCAAGGCCACCACTGGTGAAGCATGATCTCAGGGACCCAAGGGACCACTGGTGAAGCATGATCTCAGGGACCCAAGGCCACCACTGGTGAAGCATGATCTCAGGGACTCAAGGCCACCACTGGTGAAGCATAATATCAGGGACCCAATACCACCACTGGTGAAGCATGATCTCAGGGACCCAAGGCCACCACTGGTGAAGTATGATATCAGGGACCGAAGGCCACCACAGGTGAAGCATGATCTCAGGGACCCAAGGCAACCACTGGTGAAGCATATCAGGGACCCAAGGCTACCACTGGTGAAGCATATCAGGGACCCAAGGCCACCAATGAAGCATGATCTCAGGGACCGAAGGCCACCACTGGTGACGCATGATATCAGGGACCTAAGGCCACCACTGGTGAAGCAAGATATCAGGGACCTAAGGGCATGACAGGTGAAGCATGATCTCAGGGACCCAAGGCCACCACTGGTGAAGAATGATCTCAGGGACCCAAGGGCACGGCGAGTGAAGCATGATCTCAGGGACCCAAGGCAACCACTGGTGAAGTATAATCTCAGGGACCGAAGGCCAGGGCTGGTGAAGCATGATCTCAGGGGCCCAAGGCCACCACTGGTGAAGCATGATCTCAGGGACCTAAGGGCATGGCAGGTGAAGCATGATCTCAGGGACCCAAGGCAAACACAGGTGAATTATGATCTCTGGGTCCGAAGGCCACCACTGGTGAATCAATATATCTGGGACCTAAGGGCATGACAGGTGAAGCATGATCTCAGGGATCCAAGGCCAGGGCTGGTTAAGCATGATCTCAGGGACCCAAGGGCACCACTGGTGAAGCATGATCTCAGGGACCTAAGGCCACCACTGGTGAAGCATGATATCAGTGACACAAGGCCACCACTGGTGAAGCATGATCTCAGCGAACTAAGGCCACCACTGGAGAAGCATTATCTCAGGGACCCAAGGCCACCACTGGTGAAGCATGATATCAGGGACCTAAGGCCACCAATGGTGAAGCATATCAGGGACCTAAGGCCACCACTGATGAAGCATGATCTCAGGGAGCCAAGGCCACTACTGGTGAAGCGTAATATCAGGGCCCCAAGGTCACCACTGGTGAAGCATGATCTCAGAGACCCAAGGCCACCACTGGTGAAGCATGATATCAGGGACCCAAGGCCACCACTGGTGAAGAATGATATCAGGGACCCAAGGCCACCACTGGCAAAGCATGATCTCAGGGACCCAAGGCCACTACTGGTGAAGCCTAATATCAGGGCCACAAGGTCACCACTGGTGAAGCATAATATCAGGGCCCCAAGGTCACCACTGGTGAAGCATGATCTCAGAGACCCAAGGCCACCACTGGTGAAGCATGATATCAGGGACCCAAGGCCACCACTGGTGAAGCATGATCTCAGGGACCCAAGGCCACCACTGGTGAAGCATAATATCAGGGACCCAAGGCCACCACTGGTGAAGCATGATATCAGGGACCCAAGGCCACCACTGGTGAAGCATGATATCAGGGACCCAAGGCCACCACTGGTGAAGCATAATCTCAGAGACCCAAGGCCACCACTGGTGAAGCATGATCTCAGGGACCCCAGGCCACCACTGGTGAAGCATAATATCAGGGATCCAAGGCCACCACTGGTGAAGCATGATCTCAGGGACCCAAGGCCACAACTGGTGAAGTATAATCTCAGGGACCGAAGGCCACCACTGGTGAAGTATGATATCAGGGACCTAAGGCCACCACTGGTGAAGTATGATATCAGGGCCCTAAGGGCACGGCAGGTGAAGCATGATATCAGGGTCCCAAGGTCACCACTGGTGAAGCATAATATCAGGGCCCCAAGGTCACCACTGGTGAAGCATGATCTCAGAGACCCAAGGCCACCAATTGGTGAAGCATGATATCAGGGACCCAAGGCCACCACTGGTGAAGCATGATATCAGGGACCCAAGGCCACCACTGGTGAAGCATATCAGGGACCCAAGGCCACTACTGGTGAAGCGTAATATCAGGGCCCCAAGGTCATCACTGGTGAAGCATAATATCAGGGCCCCAAGGTCACCACTGGTGAAGCATGATCTCAGACACCCAAGGCCACCACTGGTGAAGCATGATATCAGGGACCCAAGGCCACCACTGGTGAAGCATGATCTCAGGGACCCAAGGCCACCACTGGTGAAGCATAATATCAGGGACCCAAGGCCACCACTGGTGAAGCATGATCTCAGGGACCCAAGGGACCACTGGTGAAGCATGATCTCAGGGACCCAAGGCCACCACTGGTGAAGCATGATCTCAGGGACTCAAGGCCACCACTGGTGAAGCATAATATCAGGGACCCAAGACCACCACTGGTGAAGCATGATCTCAGGGACCCAAGGCCACCACTGGTGAAGTATGATATCAGGGACCGAAGGCCACCACAGGTGAAGCATGATCTCAGGGACCCAAGGCAACCACTGGTGAAGCATATCAGGGACCCAAGGCTACCACTGGTGAAGCATATCAGGGACCCAAGGCCACCAATGAAGCATGATCTCAGGGACCGAAGGCCACCACTGGTGACGCATGATATCAGGGACCTAAGGCCACCACTGGTGAAGCAAGATATCAGGGACCTAAGGGCACGACAGGTGAAGCATGATCTCAGGGACTCAAGGCCACCACTGGTGAAGAATGATCTCAGGGACCCAAGGGCACGCCGAGTGAAGCATGATCTCAGGGACCCAAGGCAACCACTGGTGAAGTATAATCTCAGGGACCGAAGGCCAGGGCTGGTGAAGCATGATCTCAGGGGCCCAAGGCCACCACTGGTGAAGCATGATCTCAGGGACCTAAGGGCATGGCAGGTGAAGCATGATCTCAGGGACCCAAGGCAAACACAGGTGAATTATGATCTCTGGGTCCGAAGGCCACCACTGGTGAATCAATATATCGGGGACCTAAGGGCATGACAGGTGAAGCATGATCTCAGGGATCCAAGGCCAGGGCTGGTTAAGCATGATCTCAGGGACCCAAGGGCACCACTGGTGAAGCATGATCTCAGGGACCTAAGGCCACCACTGGTGAAGCATGATATCAGTGACACAAGGCCACCACTAATGAAGCATGATCTCAGCGAACTAAAGCCACCACTGGTGAAGCATTATCTCAGGGACCCAAGGCCACCACTGGTGAAGCATGATATCAGGGACCTAAGGCCACCAATGGTGAAGCATATCAGGGACCCAAGGCCACCACTGGTGAAGCATGATCTCAGGGAGCCAAGGCCACTACTGGTGAAGCGTAATATCAGGGCCCCAAGGTCACCACTGGTGAAGCATAATATCAGGGCCCCAAGGTCACCACTGGTGAAGCATGATCTCAGAGACCCAAGGCCACCACTGGTGAAGCATGATATCAGGGACCCAAGGCCACCACTGGTGAAGCATGATCTCAGGGACCCAAGGCCACCACTGGTGAAGCATGATATCAGGGACTTAAGGCCACCACTGGTGAATCATGATATCAGGGACCCAATTGAAGCATGATCTCAGGGTCCCAAGGCCATCTCTGGTGAAGCCTGATATCAGGGACCCAAGGCCACCACTGGTGAAGCATGATCTCAGGGACCCAAGGCCACCACTGGTGAAGCCTAATATCAGGGACCCAAGGCCACCACTGGTGAAGTATGATCTCAGCGAACTAAGGCCACCACTGGTGAAGCATTATCTCAGGGACCCAAGGCCACCACTGGTGAAGCATGATATCAGGGACCCAATTGAAGCATGATATCAGGGTCCCAAGGCCACCTCTGGTGAAGCCTGATATCAGGGACCCAAGGCCACCACTGGTGAAGCATGATCTCAGGGACCCAAGGCCACCACTGGTGAAGCATTATCTCAGGGACCCAAGGCCACCACTGGTGAAGCATGATATCAGGGACCTAAGGCCACCAATGGTGAAGCATATCAGGGACCCAAGGCCACCACTGGTGAATCATGATCTCAGGGACCCAAGGCCACCACTGGTGAAGCATGATATCAGGGACCCAGGGCCACCACTGGTGAAACATGATATCAAGGATCCAAGGCCACAACTGGTGAAGTATAATCTCAGGGACCCAAGACCACCACTGGTGAAGCATGATCTCAGGGACCCAAGGCCACAACTGGTGAAGTATAATCTCAGGGACCGAAGGCCACCACTGGTGAAGTATGATATCAGGGACCTAAGGCCACCACTGGTGAAGTATGATATCAGGGCCCTAAGGGCACGGCAGGTGAAGCATGATCTCAGGGCCCCAAGGCCACCACTGGTGAAGCATGATCTCAGGGACCGAAGGCCGCCACTTGTGAAGCATGATATCAGGGACCTAAGGGCATGGGAGGTGAAGCATGATCTCAGGGACCCAAGGGCATGCCTGGTGACGCATGATATCAGGGACCTAAGCCCACCACTGGTGAAGCAAGATATCAGGGACCTAAGGGCACCACTGGTGACGCATGATATCAGGGACCTAAGCCCACCACTGGTGAAGCAAGATCTCAGGGACCCAAGGCCACCACTGGTGAAGAATGATCTCAGGGACCCAAGGGCACGGCGAGTGAAGCATGATCTCAGGGACCCAAGGGCAACACTGGTGAAGCATGATATCAGGGACCTAAGGCCACCACTGATGAAGCATGATCTCAGGGACCGAAAGGCAACACTGGTGAAGCATGATATCAGGGACCTAAGGGCATGGCAGGTGAAGCATGATCTCAGGGACCCAAGGCAACCACTGGTGAAGTATAATCTCAGGGACCGAAGGCCAGGGCTGGTGAAGCATGATCTCAGGGGCCCAAGGCCACCACTGGTGAAGCATGATCTCAGGGACCTAAGGGCATGGCAGGTGAAGTATGATCTCAGGGACCCAAGGCAAACACAGGTGAATTATGATCTCTGGGTCCGAAGGCCACCACTGGTGAATCAATATATCGAGGACCTAAGGGCATGACAGGTGAAGCATGATCTCAGGGATCCAAGGCCAGGGCTGGTTAAGCATGATCTCAGGGTCCCAAGGGCACCACTGGTGAAGCATGATCTCAGGGACCTAAGGCCACCACTGGTGAAGCATAATATCAGTGACACAAGGCCACCACTAATGAAGCATGATCTCAGCGAACTAAGGCCACCACTGGTGAAGCATTATCTCAGGGACCCAAGGCCACCACTGGTGAAGCATGATATCAGGGACCTAAGGCCACCAATGGTGAAGCATATCAGGGACCCAAGGCCACCACTGGTGAAGCATGATCTCAGGGAGCCAAGGGCACCACTGGTGCAGCATGATATCAGGGACTTAAGGCCACCACTGGTGAAGCATGATATCAGGGACCCAATTGAAGCATGATCTCAGGGTCCCAAGGCCACCACTGGTGAAGCCTGATATCAGGGACCCAAGGCCACCACTGGTGAAGCATGATCTCAGGGACCCAAGGCCACCACTGGTGAAGCCTAATATCAGGGACCCAAGGCCACCACTGGTGAAGCATGATCTCAGGGACCCAAGGCCACCACTGATGAAGCATGATATTAGGGACCCAAGGCCACCACTGGTGAAGCATGATCTCAGGGACCCAAGGCCACCACTGGTGAAGCATGATATCAGGGACTTAAGGGCACCAATGGTGAAGCATGGTATCAGAGACCTAAGGTCACCACTGGTGAAGCATGATATTAGGTAATCAATGGCACCACTGGTAAAACATGGTATCAGGGACCTGAGGCCACCACTGGTGAAGCATGATCTGAAGGACACAAGGTCATCACTGCTGAAGAGTGATATCAGGGACCTAAGGCCACCACTGGTGAAGCATGATCTCAGGGACCCAAGCCACCACTGCTGAAGCATGGTATCAGGGACCTAAGGCCACCACTGGTGAAGCATTATCTCAGGGACCCAAGGCCACCACTGGTGAAGCATAATATCAGGGGCCCAAGGTCACCACTGGTGAAGCATGATCTCAGGGAACCAAGGCCACCACTGGTGAAGCATGATATCAGGGACCCAAGGCCACCACTGGTGAAGCATAATATCAGGGACCCAAGGCCACTACTGGTGAAGCATTATCTCAGGGACCCAAGGCCAGCACTGGTGAAGCATAATATCAGGGATCCAAGGCCACCACTGTTGAAGCATGATCTCAGGGACCCAAGGCCACCACTGGTGAAGTATAATCTCAGGGACCGAAGGCCACCACTGGTGAAGTTTGATATCAGGGGCCTAAGGCCACCACTGGTGAGGCATGATATCAGGGACCTAAGGGCACGTCAGGTGAAGCATGATCTCAGGGACCCAAGGCCACCACTGGTGAAGCAAGATCTCAGGGACCCAAGGCCACCACTGGTGAAGAATGATCTCAGGGACCCAAGGGCACGGCGAGTGAAGCATGATCTCAGGGACCCAAGGGCAACACTGGTGAAGCATGATATCAGGGACCTAAGGCCACCACTGATGAAGCATGATCTCAGGGACCGAAAGGCAACACTGGTGAAGCATGATATCAGGGACCTAAGGGCATGGCAGGTGAAGCATGATCTCAGGGACCCAAGGCAACCACTGGTGAAGTATAATCTCAGGGACCGAAGGCCAGGGCTGGTGAAGCATGATCTCAGGGGCCCAAGGCCACCACTGGTGAAGCATGATCTCAGGGACCTAAGGGCATGGCAGGTGAAGTATGATCTCAGGGACCCAAGGCAAACACAGGTGAATTATGATCTCTGGGTCCGAAGGCCACCACTGGTGAATCAATATATCGAGGACCTAAGGGCATGACAGGTGAAGCATGATCTCAGGGATCCAAGGCCAGGGCTGGTTAAGCATGATCTCAGGGTCCCAAGGGCACCACTGGTGAAGCATGATCTCAGGGACCTAAGGCCACCACTGGTGAAGCATAATATCAGTGACACAAGGCCACCACTAATGAAGCATGATCTCAGCGAACTAAGGCCACCACTGGTGAAGCATTATCTCAGGGACCCAAGGCCACCACTGGTGAAGCATGATATCAGGGACCTAAGGCCACCAATGGTGAAGCATATCAGGGACCCAAGGCCACCACTGGTGAAGCATGATCTCAGGGAGCCAAGGGCACCACTGGTGCAGCATGATATCAGGGACTTAAGGCCACCACTGGTGAAGCATGATATCAGGGACCCAATTGAAGCATGATCTCAGGGTCCCAAGGCCACCACTGGTGAAGCCTGATATCAGGGACCCAAGGCCACCACTGGTGAAGCATGATCTCAGGGACCCAAGGCCACCACTGGTGAAGCCTAATATCAGGGACCCAAGGCCACCACTGGTGAAGCATGATCTCAGGGACCCAAGGCCACCACTGATGAAGCATGATATTAGGGACCCAAGGCCACCACTGGTGAAGCATGATCTCAGGGACCCAAGGCCACCACTGGTGAAGCATGATATCAGGGACTTAAGGGCACCAATGGTGAAGCATGGTATCAGAGACCTAAGGTCACCACTGGTGAAGCATGATATTAGGTAGTCAATGGCACCACTGGTAAAACATGGTATCAGGGACCTGAGGCCACCACTGGTGAAGCATGATCTGAAGGACACAAGGTCATCACTGCTGAAGCATGATATCAGGGACCTAAGGCCACCACTGGTGAAGCATGATCTCAGGGACCCAAGCCACCACTGCTGAAGCATGGTATCAGGGACCTAAGGCCACCACTGGTGAAGCATTATCTCAGGGACCCAAGGCCACCACTGGTGAAACATAATATCAGGGGCCCAAGGTCACCACTGGTGAAGCATGATCTCAGGGAACCAAGGCCACCACTGGTGAAGCATGATATCAGGGACCCAAGGCCACCACTGGTGAAGCATAATATCAGGGACCCAAGGCCACTACTGGTGAAGCATTATCTCAGGGACCCAAGGCCAGCACTGGTGAAGCATAATATCAGGGATCCAAGGCCACCACTGTTGAAGCATGATCTCAGGGACCCAAGGCCACCACTGGTGAAGTATAATCTCAGGGACCGAAGGCCACCACTGGTGAAGTTTGATATCAGGGGCCTAAGGCCACCACTGGTGAGGCATGATATCAGGGACCTAAGGGCACGTCAGGTGAAGCATGATCTCAGGGACCCAAGGCCACCACTGGTGAAGCATGATATCAGGGACCCAAGGCCACCACTGGTGAAGCATGATCACAGGGACCCAAGGCCACCACTGGTGAAGCATGATATCAGGGACCTAAGGCCACCACTGGTGAAGTATGATATCAGGGACCTAAGGGCACGTCAGATGAAGTATGATATCAGGGACCCAAGGCCACCACTGGTGAAGTATGATATCAGGGACCTAAGGGCACGGCAGGTGAAGCATGATCTCAGGGACCCAAGGCAACCACTAGTGAAGCATATCAGGGACCCAAGGCCACCACTGGTGAAGCATATCAGGGACCCAAGGCCACCAATGGTGAAGCATGATCTCCGGGACCGAAGGCCGCCACTGGTGAAGCATGATATCAGGGACCTAAGGGCACGGCAGGTGAAGCATGATCTCAGGGACCCAAGGGCATGCCTGGTGACGCATAATATCAGGGACCTAAGGCCACCACTGGTGAAGAATGATCCTTGGGACTCAAGGGCACCACTGGTGAAGCATGATCTCAGGGACCCAAGGCCACCACTGGTGAAGGATGATCCCAGAGACCCAAGGCCACCACTGTTGAAGCATGATCTCAGGGACCCAAGGCCACCACTGGTGAAGCATGATCTCAGGGACCCGAGGGCAACACTGGTGAAGCATGATATCAGGGACCTAAGGTCACCACTGGTGAAGCATGATCTCAGGGACCCAAAGGCAACACTGGTGAAGCATGATATCAGGGACCTAAGGCCACCACTGATGAAGCATGATCTCAGGGACCCAATGCCACCACTGGTGAATCATGATATCAGGGACCCAAGGGCAACACTTGTGAAGCATGATATCAGGGATCTAAGGGCACCACTGGTGAAGCATGATATGAGGGACCCAAGGCCACCACTGGTAAAGCATGATCTCAGAGACCCAAGGGTACCACTGGTGAACCATGATATCAGGGACCCAAGGCCATTAATGGTGAAGCATGATTTCAGGGACCCAAAGGCACCACTGGTGAAGCATGATATCAGGGACCCAATGCCACCACTGGTGAAGCATGATCTCAGGGACCCAAGGCCACCACTGGTGAAGCATAATATCAGGGACCCAAGGCCACCACTGGTGAAGCATGATATCAGGGACCCAAGTCCACCACTGGTGAAGCATGATCTCAGGGACCCAAGGCCACCACTGGTGAAGCATGATATCAGGGACCCAAGGCCACCACTGGTGAAGCATAATATCAGGGACCCAAGGCCACCACTGGTGAAGCATGATCTCAGGGACCCAAGGCCACCACTGGTGAAGTATAATCTCAGGGACCGAAGGCCACCACTGGTGAAGTATGATATCAGGGGCCTAAGGCCACCACTGGTGAGGCATGATATCAGGGACCTAAGGGCACGTCAGGTGAAGCATGATCTCAGGGCCCCAAGTCCACCACTGGTGAAGCATGATATCAGGGACCCAAGGCCACCACTGGTGAAGTATGATATCAGGGACCTAAGGGCACGGCAGGTGAAGCATGATCTCAGGGACCCAAGGCAACCACTAGTGAAGCATATCAGGGACCCAAGGCCACCACTGGTGAAGCATATCAGGGACCCAAGGCCACCAATGGTGAAGCATGATCTCAGGGACCGAAGGCCGCCACTGGTGAAGCATGATATCAGGGACCTAAGGGCACGGCAGGTGAAGCATGATTTCAGGGACCCAAGGGCATGCCTGGTGACGCATAATATCAGGGACCTAAGGCTCCCACTGGTGAAGAATGATCCTTGGGACTCAAGGGCACCACTGGTGAAGCATGATCTCAGGGACCCAAGGCCACCACTGGTGAAGGATGATCCCAGAGACCCAAGGCCACCACTGTTGAAGCATGATCTCAGGGACCCAAGGCCACCACTGGTGAAGCATGATCTCAGGGACCCAAAGGCAACACTGGTGAAGCATGATATCAGGGACCTAAGGCCACCACTGGTGAAGCATGATATCAGGGACCCAAGGGCAACACTTGTGAAGCATGATATCAGGGACCCAAGGGCAACACTTGTGAAGCGTAATATCAGGGATCTAAGGGCACCACTGGTGAAGCATGATATGAGGGAACCAAGGCCACCACTGGTAAAGCATGATCTCAGAGACCCAAGGGTACCACTGGTGAACCATGATATCAGGGACCCAAGGCCACCACTGGTGAAGCATGATACCAGGGACCCAAGGCCACCACTGGTGAAGCATGATCTCAGGGACCCAAGGCCACCACTGGTGAAGCATAATACCAGGAACCCAAGGCCACCACTGGTGAAGCATGATATCAGGGACCCAAGGCCACCACTGGTGAAGCATGATATCAGGGACCCAAGGCCACCACTGGTGAAGCATAATCTCAGGGACCCAAGGCCACCACTGGTGAAGCATGATCTCAGGGACCCCAGGCCACCACTGGTGAAGCATAATATCAGGGATCCAAGGCCACAACTGGTGAAGCATGATCTCAGGGACCCAAGGCCACAACTGGTGAAGTATAATCTCAGGGACCGAAGGCCACCACTGGTGAAGCATGATATCAGGGACCTAAGGCCACCACTGGTGAAGTATCATATCAGGGCCCTAAGGGCACGGCAGGTGAAGCATGATCTCAGGGCCCCAAAGCCACCACTGGTGAAGCATGATATCAGGGTCCCAAGGCCACCACTGGTGAAGCATAATATCAGGGCCCCAAGGTCACCACTGGTGAAGCATGATCTCATAGACCCAAGGCCACCACTGGTGAAGCATGATATCAGGGACCCAAGGTCACCACTGGTGAAGCATAATATCAGGGCCCCAAGGTCACCACTGGTGAAGCATGATCTCAGAGACCCAAGGCCACCACTGGTGAAGCATGATCTCAGGGACCCAAGGCCACCACTGGTGAAGCATAATTTCAGGGACCCAAGGCCACCACTGGTGAAGCATGATCTCAGGGACCCAAGGGACCACTGGTGAAGCATGATCTCAGGGACCCAAGGCCACCACTGGTGAAGCATGATCTCAGGGACTCAAGGCCACCACTGGTGAAGCATAATATCAGGGACCCAAGACCACCACTGGTGAAGCATGATCTCAGGGACCCAAGGCCACCACTGGTGAAGTATGATATCAGGGACCGAAGGCCACCACAGGTGAAGCATGATCTCAGGGACCCAAGGCAACCACTGGTGAAGCATATCAGGGACCCAAGGCTACCACTGGTGAAGCATATCAGGGACCCAAGGCCACCAATGAAGCATGATCTCAGGGACCGAAGGCCACCACTGGTGACGCATGATATCAGGGACCTAAGGCCACCACTGGTGAAGCAAGATATCAGGGACCTAAGGGCACGACAGGTGAAGCATGATCTCAGGGACCCAAGGCCACCACTGGTGAAGAATGATCTCAGGGACCCAAGGGCACGGCGAGTGAAGCATGATCTCAGGGACCCAAGGCAACCACTGGTGAAGTATAATCTCAGGGACCGAAGGCCAGGGCTGGTGAAGCATGATCTCAGGGGCCCAAGGCCACCACTGGTGAAGCATGATCTCAGGGACCTAAGGGCATGGCAGGTGAAGCATGATCTCAGGGACCCAAGGCAAACACAGGTGAATTATGATCTCTGGGTCCGAAGGCCACCACTGGTGAATCAATATATCTGGGATCTAAGGGCATGACAGGTGAAGCATGATCTCAGGGATCCAAGGCCAGGGCTGGTTAAGCATGATCTCAGGGACCCAAGGGCACCACTGGTGAAGCATGATCTCAGGGACCTAAGGCCACCACTGGTGAAGCATGATATCAGTGACACAAGGCCACCACTAATGAAGCATGATCTCAGCGAACTAAGGCCACCACTGGTGAAGCATTATCTCAGGGACCCAAGGCCACCACTGGTGAAGCATGATATCAGGGACCTAAGGCCACCAATGGTGAAGCATATCAGGGACCCAAGGCCACCACTGGTGAAGCATGATCTCAGGGAGCCAAGGCCACTACTGGTGAAGCGTAATATCAGGGCCCCAAGGTCACCACTGGTGAAGCATAATATCAGGGCCCCAAGGTCACCACTGGTGAAGCATGATCTCAGAGACCCAAGGCCACCACTGGTGAAGCATGATATCAGGGACCCAAGGCCACCACTGGTGAAGCATGATATCAGGGACCCAAGGACACCACTGGCAAAGCATGATCTCAGGGACCCAAGGCCACTACTGGTGAAGTGTAATATCAGGGCCGCAAGGTCACCACTGGTGAAGCATAATATCAGGGCCCCAAGGTCACCACTGGTGAAGCATGATCTCAGAGACCCAAGGCCACCACTGGTGAAGCATGATATCAGGGACCCAAGGCCACCACTGGTGAAGCATGATATCAGGGACCCAAGGCCACCACTGGTGAAGCATAATCTCAGGGACCCAAGGCCACCACTGGTGAAGCATGATCTCAGGGACCCCAGGCCACCACTGGTGAAGCATAATATCAGGGATCCAAGGCCACCACTGGTGAAGCATGATCTCAGGGACCCAAGGCCACAACTGGTGAAGTATAATCTCAGGGACCGAAGGCCACCACTGGTGAAGTATGATATCAGGGACCTAAGGCCACCACTGGTGAAGTATGATATCAGGGCCCTAAGGGCACGGTAGGTGAAGCATGATCTCAGGGCCCCAAGGCCACCACTGGTGAAGCATGATATCAGGGTCCCAAGGCCACCACTGGTGAAGCATAATATCAGGGCCCCAAGGTCACCACTGGTGAAGCATGATCTCAGAGACCCAAGGCCACCACTGGTGAAGCATGATATCAGGGACCCAAGGCCACCACTGGTGAAGCATGATATCAGGGACCCAAGGCCACCACTGGCAAAGCATGATCGCAGGGACCCAAGGCCACTACTGGTGAAGCGTAATATCAGGGCACCAAGGTCACCACTGGTGAAGCATAATATCAGGGCCCCAAGGTCAACACTGGTGAAGCATGATCTCAGAGACCCAAGGCCACCACTGGTGAAGCATGATATCAGGGACCCAAGGCCACCACTGGTGAAGCATGATCTCAGGGACCCAAGGCCACCACTGGTGAAGCATAATATCAGGGACCCAAGGCGACCACTGGTGAAGCATGATCTCAGGGACCCAAGGGACCACTGGTGAAGCATGATCTCAGGGACCCAAGGCCACCACTGGTGAAGCATGATCTCAGGGACTCAAGGCCACCACTGGTGAAGCATAATATCAGGGACCCAAGACCTCCACTGGTGACGCATGATCTCAGGGACCCAAGGCCACCACTGGTGAAGTATGATATCAGGGACCGAAGGCCACCACAGGTGAAGCATGATCTCAGGGACCCAAGGCAACCACTGGTGAAGCATATCAGGGACCCAAGGCTACCACTGGTGAAGCATATCAGGGACCCAAGGCCACCAATGAAGCATGATCTCAGGGACCGAAGGCCACCACTGGTGACGCATGATATCAGGGACCTAAGGCCACCACTGGTGAAGCAAGATATCAGGGACCTAAGGGCACGACAGGTGAAGCATGATCTCAGGGACCCAAGGCCACCACTGGTGAAGAATGATCTCAGGGACCCAAGGGCACGGCGAGTGAAGCATGATCTCAGGGACCCAAGGCAACCACTGGTGAAGTATAATCTCAGGGACCGAAGGCCAGGGCTGGTGAAGCATGATCTCAGGGGCCCAAGGCCACCACTGGTGAAGCATGATCTCAGGGACCTAAGGGCATGGCAGGTGAAGTATGATCTCAGGGACCCAAGGCAAACACAGGTGAATTATGATCTCTGGGTCCGAAGGCCACCACTGGTGAATCAATATATCGAGGACCTAAGGGCATGACAGGTGAAGCATGATCTCAGGGATCCAAGGCCAGGGCTGGTTAAGCATGATCTCAGGGTCCCAAGGGCACCACTGGTGAAGCATGATCTCAGGGACCTAAGGCCACCACTGGTGAAGCATAATATCAGTGACACAAGGCCACCACTAATGAAGCATGATCTCAGCGAACTAAGGCCACCACTGGTGAAGCATTATCTCAGGGACCCAAGGCCACCACTGGTGAAGCATGATATCAGGGACCTAAGGCCACCAATGGTGAAGCATATCAGGGACCCAAGGCCACCACTGGTGAAGCATGATCTCAGGGAGCCAAGGGCACCACTGGTGCAGCATGATATCAGGGACTTAAGGCCACCACTGGTGAAGCATGATATCAGGGACCCAATTGAAGCATGATCTCAGGGTCCCAAGGCCACCACTGGTGAAGCCTGATATCAGGGACCCAAGGCCACCACTGGTGAAGCATGATCTCAGGGACCCAAGGCCACCACTGGTGAAGCCTAATATCAGGGACCCAAGGCCACCACTGGTGAAGCATGATCTCAGGGACCCAAGGCCACCACTGATGAAGCATGATATTAGGGACCCAAGGCCACCACTGGTGAAGCATGATCTCAGGGACCCAAGGCCACCACTGGTGAAGCATGATATCAGGGACTTAAGGGCACCAATGGTGAAGCATGGTATCAGAGACCTAAGGTCACCACTGGTGAAGCATGATATTAGGTAATCAATGGCACCACTGGTAAAACATGGTATCAGGGACCTGAGGCCACCACTGGTGAAGCATGATCTGAAGGACACAAGGTCACCACTGCTGAAGCATGATATCAGGGACCTAAGGCCACCACTGGTGAAGCATGATCTCAGGGACCCAAGCCACCACTGCTGAAGCATGGTATCAGGGACCTAAGGCCACCACTGGTGAAGCATTATCTCAGGGACCCAAGGCCACCACTGGTGAAGCATAATATCAGGGGCCCAAGGTCACCACTGGTGAAGCATGATCTCAGGGAACCAAGGCCACCACTGGTGAAGCATGATATCAGGGACCCAAGGCCACCACTGGTGAAGCATAATATCAGGGACCCAAGGCCACTACTGGTGAAGCATTATCTCAGGGACCCAAGGCCAGCACTGGTGAAGCATAATATCAGGGATCCAAGGCCACCACTGTTGAAGCATGATCTCAGGGACCCAAGGCCACCACTGGTGAAATATAATCTCAGGGACCGAAGGCCACCACTGGTGAAGTTTGATATCAGGGGCCTAAGGCCACCACTGGTGAGGCATGATATCAGGGACCTAAGGGCACGTCAGGTGAAGCATGATCTCAGGGACCCAAGGCCACCACTGGTGAAGAATGATATCAGGGACCCAAGGCCACCACTGGTGAAGCATGATCTCAGGGACCCAAGGCCACCACTGGTGAAGTATGATATCAGGGACCTAAGGCCACCACTGGTGAAGTATGATATCAGGGACCTAAGGGCACGTCAGGTGAAGCATGATATCAGGGACCCAAGGCCACCACTGGTGAAGTATGATATCAGGGACCTAAGGGCACGGCAGGTGAAGCATGATCTCAGGGACCCAAGGCAAACACTAGTGAAGCATATCAGGGACCCAAGGCCACCACTGGTGAAGCATATCAGGGACCCAAGGCCACCAATGGTGAAGCATGATCTCCGGGACCGAAGGCCGCCACTGGTGAAGCATGATATCAGGGACCTAAGGGCACGGCAGGTGAAGCATGATCTCAGGGACCCAAGGGCATGCCTGGTGACGCATAATATCAGGGACCTAAGGCCACCACTGGTGAAGAATGATCCTTGGGACTCAAGGGCACCACTGGTGAAGCATGATCTCAGGGACCCAAGGCCACCACTGGTGAAGGATGATCCCAGAGACCCAAGGCCACCACTGTTGAAGCATGATCTCAGGGACCCAAGGCCACCACTGGTGAAGCATGATCTCAGGGACCCAAGGGCAACACTGGTGAAGCATGATATCAGGGACCTAAGGCCACCACTGGTGAAGCATGATCTCAGGGACCCAAAGGCAACACTGGTGAAGCATGATATCAGGGACCTAAGGCCACCACTGATGAAGCATGATCTCAGGGACCCAATGCCACCACTGGTGAATCATGATATCAGGGACCCAAGGGCAACACTTGTGAAGCATGATATCAGGGATCTAAGGGCACCACTGGTGAAGCATGATATGAGGGACCCAAGGCCACCACTGGTAAAGCATGATCTCAGAGACCCAAGGGTACCACTGGTGAACCATGATATCAGGGACCCAAGGCCACCAATGGTGAAGCATGATTTCAGGGACCCAAAGGTACCACTGGTGAACCATGATATCAGGGACCCAAGGCCACCAATGGTGAAGCATGATTTCAGGGACCCAAAGGCACCACTGGTGAAGCATGATATCAGGGACCCAATGCCACCACTGGTGAAGCATGATCTCAGGGACCCAAGGCCACCACTGGTGAAGCATAATATCAGGGACCCAAGGCCACCACTGGTGAAGCATGATATCAGGGACCCAAGGCCACCACTGGTGAAGCATGATCTCAGGGACCCAAGGCCACCACTGGTGAAGCATGATATCAGGGACCCAAGGCCACCACTGGTGAAGCATAATATCAGGGACCCAAGGCCACCACTGGTGAAGCATGATCTCAGGGACCCAAGGCCACCACTGGTGAAGTATAATCTCAGGGACCGAAGGCCACCACTGGTGAAGTATGATATCAGGGGCCTAAGGCCATCACTGGTTAGGCATGATATCAGGGACCTAAGGGCACGTCAGTTGAAGCATGATCTCAGGGCCCCAAGTCCACCACTGGTGAAGCATGATATCAGGGACCCAAGGCCACCACTGGTGAAGTATGATATCAGGGACCTAAGGGCACGGCAGGTGAAGCATGATCTCAGGGACCCAAGGCAACCACTAGTGAAGCATATCAGGGACCCAAGGCCACCACTGGTGAAGCATATCAGGGACCCAAGGCCACCAATGGTGAAGCATGATCTCAGGGACCGAAGGCCGCCACTGGTGAAGCATGATATCAGGGACCTAAGGGCACGGCAGGTGAAGCATGATTTCAGGGACCCAAGGGCATGCCTGGTGACGCATAATATCAGGGACCTAAGGCTACCATTGGTGAAGAATGATCCTTGGGACTCAAGGGCACCACTGGTGAAGCATGATCTCAGGGACCCAAGGCCACCACTGGTGAAGGATGATCCCAGAGACCCAAGGCCACCACTGTTGAAGCATGATCTCAGGGACCCAAGGCCACCACTGGTGAAGCATGATCTTAGGGACCCAAAGGCAACACTGGTGAAGCATGATATCAGGGACCTAAGGCCACCACTGGTGAAGCATGATCTCAGGGACCCAATGCCACCACTGGTGAATCATGATATCAGGGACCCAAGGGCAACACTTGTGAAGCATGATATCAGGGATCTAAGGGCACCACTGGTGAAGCATGATATGAGGGAACCAAGGCCACCACTGGTAAAGCATGATCTCAGAGACCCAAGGGTACCACTGGTGAACCATGATATCAGGGACCCAAGGCCACCACTGGTGAAGCATGATATCAGGGACCCAAGGCCACCACTGGTGAAGCATGATCTCAGGGACCCAAGGCCACCACTGGTGAAGCATAATATCAGGGACCCAAGGCCACCACTGGTGAAGCATGATATCAGGGACCCAAGGCCACCACTGGTGAAGCATGATATCAGGGACCCAAGGCCACCACTGGTGAAGCATAATCTCAGGGACCCAAGGCCACCACTGGTGAAGCATGATCTCAGGGACCCCAGGCCACCACTGGTGAAGTATGATATCAGGGACCTAAGGCCACCACTGGTGAAGTATGATATCAGGGCCCTAAGGGCACGGCAGGTGAAGCATGATCTCAGGGCCCCAAGGCCACCACTGGTGAAGCATGATATCAGGGTCCCAAGGCCACCACTGGTGAAGCATAATATCAGGGCCCCAAGGTCACCACTGGTGAAGCATGATCTCAGAGACCCAAGGCCACCACTGGTGAAGCATGATATCAGGGACCCAAGGCCACCACTGGTGAAGCATGATATCAGGGACCCAAGGCCACCACTGGCAAAGCATGATCGCAGGGACCCAAGGCCACTACTGGTGAAGCGTAATATCAGGGCCCCAAGGTCACCACTGGTGAAGCATAATATCAGGGCCCCAAGGTCACCACTGGTGAAGCATGATCTCAGAGACCCAAGGCCACCACTGGTGAAGCATGATATCAGGGACCCAAGGCCACCACTGGTGAAGCATGATCTCAGGGACCCAAGGCCACCACTGGTGAAGCATGATATCAGGGACCCAAGGCCACCACTGGTGAAGCATGATATCAGGGACCCAAGGCCACCACTGGTGAAGCATAATCTCAGGGACCCAAGGCCACCACTGGTGAAGCATGATCTCAGGGACCCCAGGCCACCACTGGTGAAGCATAATATCAGGGATCCAAGGCCACAACTGGTGAAGCATGATCTCAGGGACCCAAGGCCACAACTGGTGAAGTATAATCTCAGGGACCGAAGGCCACCACTGGTGAAGCATGATATCAGGGACCTAAGGCCACCACTGGTGAAGTATGATATCAGGGCCCTAAGGGCACGGCAGGTGATGCATGATCTCAGGGCCCCAAAGCAACCACTGGTGAAGCATGATATCAGGGTCCCAAGGCCACCACTGGTGAAGCATAATATCAGGGCCCCAAGGTCACCACTGGTGAAGCATGATCTCATAGACCCAAGGCCACCACTGGTGAAGCATGATATCAGGGACCCAAGGCCACCACTGGTGAAGCATGATATCAGGGACCCAAGGCCACCACTGGCAAAGCATGATCTCAGGGACCCAAGGCCACTACTGGTGAAGCGTAATATCAGGGCCCCAAGGTCACCACTGGTGAAGCATAATATCAGGGCCCCAAGGTCACCACTGGTGAAGCATGATCTCAGAGACCCAAGGCCACCACTGGTGAAGCATGATCTCAGGGACCCAAGGCCACCACTGGTGAAGCATAATATCAGGGACCCAAGGCCACCACTGGTGAAGCATGATCTCAGGGACCCAAGGGACCACTGGTGAAGCATGATCTCAGGGACCCAAGGCCACCACTGGTGAAGCATGATCTCAGGGACTCAAGGCCACCACTGGTGAAGCATAATATCAGGGACCCAAGACCACCACTGGTGAAGCATGATCTCAGGGACCCAAGGCCACCACTGGTGAAGTATGATATCAGGGACCGAAGGCCACCACAGGTGAAGCATGATCTCAGGGACCCAAGGCAACCACTGGTGAAGCATATCAGGGACCCAAGGCTACCACTGGTGAAGCATATCAGGGACCCAAGGCCACCAATGAAGCATGATCTCAGGGACCGAAGGCCACCACTGGTGACGCATGATATCAGGGACCTAAGGCCACCACTGGTGAAGCAAGATATCAGGGACCTAAGGGCACGACAGGTGAAGCATGATCTCAGGGACCCAAGGCCACCACTGGTAAAGAATGATCTCAGGGACCCAAGGGCACGGCGAGTGAAGCATGATCTCAGGGACCCAAGGCAACCACTGGTGAAGTATAATCTCAGGGACCGAAGGCCAGGGCTGGTGAAGCATGATCTCAGGGGCCCAAGGCCACCACTGGTGAAGCATGATCTCAGGGACCTAAGGGCATGGCAGGTGAAGCATGATCTCAGGGACCCAAGGCAAACACAGGTGAATTATGATCTCTGGGTCCGAAGGCCACCACTGGTGAATCAATATATCTGGGACCTAAGGGCATGACAGGTGAAGCATGATCTCAGGGATCCAAGGCCAGGGCTGGTTAAGCATGATCTCAGGGACCCAAGGGCACCACTGGTGAAGCATGATCTCAGGGACCTAAGGCCACCACTGGTGAAGCATGATATCAGTGACACAAGGCCACCACTAATGAAGCATGATCTCAGCGAACTAAGGCCACCACTGGTGAAGCATTATCTCAGGGACCCAAGGCCACCACTGGTGAAGCATAATATCAGGGACCTAAGGCCACCAATGGTGAAGCATATCAGGGACCCAAGGCCACCACTGGTGAAGCATGATCTCAGGGAGCCAAGGCCACTACTGGTGAAGCGTAATATCAGGGCCCCAAGGTCACCACTGGTGAAGCATAATATCAGGGCCCCAAGGTCACCACTGGTGAAGCATGATCTCAGAGACCCAAGGCCACCACTGGTGAAGCATGATATCAGGGACCCAAGGCCACCACTGGTGAAGCATGATATCAGGGACCCAAGGCCACCACTGGCAAAGCATGATCTCAGGGACCCAAGGCCACTACTGGTGAAGCGTAATATCAGGGCCCCAAGGTCACCACTGGTGAAGCATAATATCAGGGCCCCAAGGTCACCACTGGTGAAGCATGATCTCAGAGACCCAAGGCCACCACTGGTGAAGCATGATATCAGGGACCCAAGGCCACCACTGGTGAAGCATGATCTCAGGGACCCAAGGCCACCACTGGTGAAGCATAATATCAGGGACCCAAGGCCACCACTGGTGAAGCATGATATCAGGGACCCAAGGCCACCACTGGTGAAGCATGATATCAGGGACCCAAGGCCACCACTGGTGAAGCATAATCTCAGGGACCCAAGGCCACCACTGGTGAAGCATGATCTCAGGGACCCCAGGCCACCACTGGTGAAGCATAATATCAGGGATCCAAGGCCACCACTGGTGAAGCATGATCTCAGGGACCCAAGGCCACAACTGGTGAAGTATAATCTCAGGGACCGAAGGCCACCACTGGTGAAGTATGATATCAGGGACCTAAGGCCACCACTGGTGAAGTATGATATCATGGCCCTAAGGGCAATACAGGTGAAGCATGATCTCAGGGCCCCAAGGCCACCACTGGTGAAGCATGATATCAGGGTCCCAAGGCCACCACTGGTGAAGCATAATATCAGGGCCCCAAGGTCACCACTGGTGAAGCATGATCTCAGAGACCCAAGGCCACCACTGGTGAAGCATGATATCAGGGACCCAAGGCCACCACTGGTGAAGCATGATATCAGGGACCCAAGGCCACCACTGGCAAAGCATGATCGCAGGGACCCAAGGCCACTACTGGTGAAGCGTAATATCAGGGCCCCAAGGTCACCACTGGTGAAGCATGATATCAGGGACCTAAGGCCACCAATGGTGAAGCATATCAGGGACCCAAGGCCACCACTGGTGAAGCATGATCTCAGGGAGCCAAGGGCACCACTGGTGCAGCATGATATCAGGGACTTAAGGCCACCACTGGTGAAGCATGATATCAGGGACCCAATTGAAGCATGATCTCAGGGTCCCAAGGCCACCACTGGTGAAGCCTGATATCAGGGACCCAAGGCCACCACTGGTGAAGCATGATCTCAGGGACCCAAGGCCACCACTGGTGAAGCCTAATATCAGGGACCCAAGGCCACCACTGGTGAAGCATGATCTCAGGGACCCAAGGCCACCACTGATGAAGCATGATATTAGGGACCCAAGGCCACCACTGGTGAAGCATGATCTCAGGGACCCAAGGCCACCACTGGTGAAGCATGATATCAGGGACTTAAGGGCACCAATGGTGAAGCATGGTATCAGAGACCTAAGGTCACCACTGGTGAAGCATGATATTAGGTAATCAATGGCACCACTGGTAAAACATGGTATCAGGGACCTGAGGCCACCACTGGTGAAGCATGATCTGAAGGACACAAGGTCACCACTGCTGAAGCATGATATCAGGGACCTAAGGCCACCACTGGTGAAGCATGATCTCAGGGACCCAAGCCACCACTGCTGAAGCATGGTATCAGGGACCTAAGGCCACCACTGGTGAAGCATTATCTCAGGGACCCAAGGCCACCACTGGTGAAGCATAATATCAGGGGCCCAAGGCCACCACTGGTGAAGCATGATCTCAGGGACCCAAGGCCACCACTGGTGAAGTATAATCTCAGGGACCGAAGGCCACCACTGGTGAAGTATGATATCAGGGGCCTAAGGCCATCACTGGTGAGGCATGATATCAGGGACCTAAGGGCACGTCAGTTGAAGCATGATCTCAGGGCCCCAAGTCCACCACTGGTGAAGCATGATATCAGGGACCCAAGGCCACCACTGGTGAAGTATGATATCAGGGACCTAAGGGCACGGCAGGTGAAGCATGATCTCAGGGACCCAAGGCAACCACTAGTGAAGCATATCAGGGACCCAAGGCCACCACTGGTGAAGCATATCAGGGACCCAAGGCCACCAATGGTGAAGCATGATCTCAGGGACCGAAGGCCGCCACTGGTGAAGCATGATATCAGGGACCTAAGGGCACGGCAGGTGAAGCATGATTTCAGGGACCCAAGGGCATGCCTGGTGACGCATAATATCAGGGACCTAAGGCTACCATTGGTGAAGAATGATCCTTGGGACTCAAGGGCACCACTGGTGAAGCATGATCTCAGGGACCCAAGGCCACCACTGGTGAAGGATGATCCCAGAGACCCAAGGCCACCACTGTTGAAGCATGATCTCAGGGACCCAAGGCCACCACTGGTGAAGCATGATCTTAGGGACCCAAAGGCAACACTGGTGAAGCATGATATCAGGGACCTAAGGCCACCACTGGTGAAGCATGATCTCAGGGACCCAATGCCACCACTGGTGAATCATGATATCAGGGACCCAAGGGCAACACTTGTGAAGCATGATATCAGGGATCTAAGGGCACCACTGGTGAAGCATGATATGAGGGAACCAAGGCCACCACTGGTAAAGCATGATCTCAGAGACCCAAGGGTACCACTGGTGAACCATGATATCAGGGACCCAAGGCCACCACTGGTGAAGCATGATATCAGGGACCCAAGGCCACCACTGGTGAAGTATGATATCAGGGCCCTAAGGGCACGGCAGGTGAAGCATGATCTCAGGGCCCCAAGGCCACCACTGGTGAAGCATGATATCAGGGTCCCAAGGCCACCACTGGTGAAGCATAATATCAGGGCCCCAAGGTCACCACTGGTGAAGCATGATCTCAGAGACCCAAGGCCACCACTGGTGAAGCATGATATCAGGGACCCAAGGCCACCACTGGTGAAGCATGATATCAGGGACCCAAGGCCACCACTGGCAAAGCATGATCGCAGGGACCCAAGGCCACTACTGGTGAAGCGTAATATCAGGGCCCCAAGGTCACCACTGGTGAAGCATAATATCAGGGCCCCAAGGTCACCACTGGTGAAGCATGATCTCAGAGACCCAAGGCCACCACTGGTGAAGCATGATATCAGGGACCCAAGGCCACCACTGGTGAAGCATGATCTCAGGGACCCAAGGCCACCACTGGTGAAGCATGATATCAGGGACCCAAGGCCACCACTGGTGAAGCATGATATCAGGGACCCAAGGCCACCACTGGTGAAGCATAATCTCAGGGACCCAAGGCCACCACTGGTGAAGCATGATCTCAGGGACCCCAGGCCACCACTGGTGAAGCATAATATCAGGGATCCAAGGCCACAACTGGTGAAGCATGATCTCAGGGACCCAAGGCCACAACTGGTGAAGTATAATCTCAGGGACCGAAGGCCACCACTGGTGAAGCATGATATCAGGGACCTAAGGCCACCACTGGTGAAGTATGATATCAGGGCCCTAAGGGCACGGCAGGTGATGCATGATCTCAGGGCCCCAAAGCAACCACTGGTGAAGCATGATATCAGGGTCCCAAGGCCACCACTGGTGAAGCATAATATCAGGGCCCCAAGGTCACCACTGGTGAAGCATGATCTCATAGACCCAAGGCCACCACTGGTGAAGCATGATATCAGGGACCCAAGGCCACCACTGGTGAAGCATGATATCAGGGACCCAAGGCCACCACTGGCAAAGCATGATCTCAGGGACCCAAGGCCACTACTGGTGAAGCGTAATATCAGGGCCCCAAGGTCACCACTGGTGAAGCATAATATCAGGGCCCCAAGGTCACCACTGGTGAAGCATGATCTCAGAGACCCAAGGCCACCACTGGTGAAGCATGATCTCAGGGACCCAAGGCCACCACTGGTGAAGCATAATATCAGGGACCCAAGGCCACCACTGGTGAAGCATGATCTCAGGGACCCAAGGGACCACTGGTGAAGCATGATCTCAGGGACCCAAGGCCACCACTGGTGAAGCATGATCTCAGGGACTCAAGGCCACCACTGGTGAAGCATAATATCAGGGACCCAAGACCACCACTGGTGAAGCATGATCTCAGGGACCCAAGGCCACCACTGGTGAAGTATGATATCAGGGACCGAAGGCCACCACAGGTGAAGCATGATCTCAGGGACCCAAGGCAACCACTGGTGAAGCATATCAGGGACCCAAGGCTACCACTGGTGAAGCATATCAGGGACCCAAGGCCACCAATGAAGCATGATCTCAGGGACCGAAGGCCACCACTGGTGACGCATGATATCAGGGACCTAAGGCCACCACTGGTGAAGCAAGATATCAGGGACCTAAGGGCACGACAGGTGAAGCATGATCTCAGGGACCCAAGGCCACCACTGGTAAAGAATGATCTCAGGGACCCAAGGGCACGGCGAGTGAAGCATGATCTCAGGGACCCAAGGCAACCACTGGTGAAGTATAATCTCAGGGACCGAAGGCCAGGGCTGGTGAAGCATGATCTCAGGGGCCCAAGGCCACCACTGGTGAAGCATGATCTCAGGGACCTAAGGGCATGGCAGGTGAAGCATGATCTCAGGGACCCAAGGCAAACACAGGTGAATTATGATCTCTGGGTCCGAAGGCCACCACTGGTGAATCAATATATCTGGGACCTAAGGGCATGACAGGTGAAGCATGATCTCAGGGATCCAAGGCCAGGGCTGGTTAAGCATGATCTCAGGGACCCAAGGGCACCACTGGTGAAGCATGATCTCAGGGACCTAAGGCCACCACTGGTGAAGCATGATATCAGTGACACAAGGCCACCACTAATGAAGCATGATCTCAGCGAACTAAGGCCACCACTGGTGAAGCATTATCTCAGGGACCCAAGGCCACCACTGGTGAAGCATAATATCAGGGACCTAAGGCCACCAATGGTGAAGCATATCAGGGACCCAAGGCCACCACTGGTGAAGCATGATCTCAGGGAGCCAAGGCCACTACTGGTGAAGCGTAATATCAGGGCCCCAAGGTCACCACTGGTGAAGCATAATATCAGGGCCCCAAGGTCACCACTGGTGAAGCATGATCTCAGAGACCCAAGGCCACCACTGGTGAAGCATGATATCAGGGACCCAAGGCCACCACTGGTGAAGCATGATATCAGGGACCCAAGGCCACCACTGGCAAAGCATGATCTCAGGGACCCAAGGCCACTACTGGTGAAGCGTAATATCAGGGCCCCAAGGTCACCACTGGTGAAGCATAATATCAGGGCCCCAAGGTCACCACTGGTGAAGCATGATCTCAGAGACCCAAGGCCACCACTGGTGAAGCATGATATCAGGGACCCAAGGCCACCACTGGTGAAGCATGATCTCAGGGACCCAAGGCCACCACTGGTGAAGCATAATATCAGGGACCCAAGGCCACCACTGGTGAAGCATGATATCAGGGACCCAAGGCCACCACTGGTGAAGCATGATATCAGGGACCCAAGGCCACCACTGGTGAAGCATAATCTCAGGGACCCAAGGCCACCACTGGTGAAGCATGATCTCAGGGACCCCAGGCCACCACTGGTGAAGCATAATATCAGGGATCCAAGGCCACCACTGGTGAAGCATGATCTCAGGGACCCAAGGCCACAACTGGTGAAGTATAATCTCAGGGACCGAAGGCCACCACTGGTGAAGTATGATATCAGGGACCTAAGGCCACCACTGGTGAAGTATGATATCATGGCCCTAAGGGCAATACAGGTGAAGCATGATCTCAGGGCCCCAAGGCCACCACTGGTGAAGCATGATATCAGGGTCCCAAGGCCACCACTGGTGAAGCATAATATCAGGGCCCCAAGGTCACCACTGGTGAAGCATGATCTCAGAGACCCAAGGCCACCACTGGTGAAGCATGATATCAGGGACCCAAGGCCACCACTGGTGAAGCATGATATCAGGGACCCAAGGCCACCACTGGCAAAGCATGATCGCAGGGACCCAAGGCCACTACTGGTGAAGCGTAATATCAGGGCCCCAAGGTCACCACTGGTGAAGCATAATATCAGGGCCCCAAGGTCACCACTGGTGAAGCATAATCTCAGAGACCCAAGGCCACCACTGGTGAAGCATGATATCAGGGACCCAAGGCCACCACTGGTGAAGCATGATCTCAGGGACCCAAGGCCACCACTGGTGAAGCATGATATCAGGGACCCAAGGCCACCACTGGTGAAGCATGATATCAGGGACCCAAGGCCACCACTGGTGAAGCATAATCTCAGGGACCCAAGGCCACCACTGGTGAAGCATGATCTCAGGGACCCCAGGCCACCACTGGTGAAGCATAATATCAGGGATCCAAGGCCACCACTGGTGAAGCATGATCTCAGGGACCCAAGGCCACAACTGGTGAAGTATAATCTCAGGGACCGAAGGCCACCACTGGTGAAGTATGATATCAGGGACCTAAGGCCACCACTGGTGAAGTATGATATCAGGGCCCTAAGGGCACGGCAGGTGAAGCATGATCTCAGGGCCCCAAGGCCACCACTGGTGAAGCATGATATCAGGGTCCCAAGGCCACCACTGGTGAAGCATAATATCAGGGCCCCAAGGTCACCACTGGTGAAGCATGATCTCAGAGACCCAAGGCCACCACTGGTGAAGCATGATATCAGGGACCCAAGGCCACCACTGGTGAAGCATGATATCAGGGACCCAAGGCCACCACTGGCAAAGCATGATCGCAGGGACCCAAGGCCACTACTGGTGAAGCGTAATATCAGGGCCCCAAGGTCACCACTGGTGAAGCATAATATCAGGGCCCCAAGGTCACCACTGGTGAAGCATGATCTCAGAGACCCAAGGCCACCACTGGTGAAGCATGATATCAGGGACCCAAGGCCACCACTGGTGAAGCATGATCTCAGGGACCCAAGGCCACCACTGGTGAAGCATGATATCAGGGACCCAAGGCCACCACTGGTGAAGCATGATATCAGGGACCCAAGGCCACCACTGGTGAAGCATAATCTCAGAGACCCAAGGCCACCTCTGGTGAAGTATAATCTCAGGGACCGAAGGCCACCACTGGTGAAGCATAATATCAGGGATCCAAGGCCACAACTGGTGAAGCATGATCTCAGGGACCCAAGGCCACAACTGGTGAAGTATAATCTCAGGGACCGAAGGCCACCACTGGTGAAGCATGATATCAGGGACCTAAGGCCACCACTGGTGAAGTATGATATCAGGGCCCTAAGGGCACGGCAGGTGAAGCATGATCTCAGGGCCCCAAAGCCACCACTGGTGAAGCATGATATCAGGGTCCCAAGGCCACCACTGGTGAAGCATAATATCAGGGCCCCAAGGTCACCACTGGTGAAGCATGATCTCATAGACCCAAGGCCACCACTGGTGAAGCATGATATCAGGGACCCAAGGCCACCACTGGTGAAGCATGATATCAGGGACCCAAGGCCACCACTGGCAAAGCATGATCTCAGGGACCCAAGGCCACTACTGGTGAAGCGTAATATCAGGGCCCCAAGGTCACCACTGGTGAAGCATAATATCAGGGCCCCAAGGTCACCACTGGTGAAGCATGATCTCAGAGACCCAAGGCCACCACTGGTGAAGCATGATCTCAGGGACCCAAGGCCACCACTGGTGAAGCATAATATCAGGGACCCAAGGCCACCACTGGTGAAGCATGATCTCAGGGACCCAAGGGACCACTGGTGAAGCATGATCTCAGGGACCCAAGGCCACCACTGGTGAAGCATGATCTCAGGGACTCAAGGCCACCACTGGTGAAGCATAATATCAGGGACCCAAGACCACCACTGGTGAAGCATGATCTCAGGGACCCAAGGCCACCACTGGTGAAGTATGATATCAGGGACCGAAGGCCACCACAGGTGAAGCATGATCTCAGGGACCCAAGGCAACCACTGGTGAAGCATATCAGGGACCCAAGGCTACCACTGGTGAAGCATATCAGGGACCCAAGGCCACCAATGAAGCATGATCTCAGGGACCGAAGGCCACCACTGGTGACGCATGATATCAGGGACCTAAGGCCACCACTGGTGAAGCAAGATATCAGGGACCTAAGGGCACGACAGGTGAAGCATGATCTCAGGGACCCAAGGCCACCACTGGTAAAGAATGATCTCAGGGACCCAAGGGCACGGCGAGTGAAGCATGATCTCAGGGACCCAAGGCAACCACTGGTGAAGTATAATCTCAGGGACCGAAGGCCAGGGCTGGTGAAGCATGATCTCAGGGGCCCAAGGCCACCACTGGTGAAGCATGATCTCAGGGACCTAAGGGCATGGCAGGTGAAGCATGATCTCAGGGACCCAAGGCAAACACAGGTGAATTATGATCTCTGGGTCCGAAGGCCACCACTGGTGAATCAATATATCTGGGACCTAAGGGCATGACAGGTGAAGCATGATCTCAGGGATCCAAGGCCAGGGCTGGTTAAGCATGATCTCAGGGACCCAAGGGCACCACTGGTGAAGCATGATCTCAGGGACCTAAGGCCACCACTGGTGAAGCATGATATCAGTGACACAAGGCCACCACTAATGAAGCATGATCTCAGCGAACTAAGGCCACCACTGGTGAAGCATTATCTCAGGGACCCAAGGCCACCACTGGTGAAGCATAATATCAGGGACCTAAGGCCACCAATGGTGAAGCATATCAGGGACCCAAGGCCACCACTGGTGAAGCATGATCTCAGGGAGCCAAGGCCACTACTGGTGAAGCGTAATATCAGGGCCCCAAGGTCACCACTGGTGAAGCATAATATCAGGGCCCCAAGGTCACCACTGGTGAAGCATGATCTCAGAGACCCAAGGCCACCACTGGTGAAGCATGATATCAGGGACCCAAGGCCACCACTGGTGAAGCATGATATCAGGGACCCAAGGCCACCACTGGCAAAGCATGATCTCAGGGACCCAAGGCCACTACTGGTGAAGCGTAATATCAGGGCCCCAAGGTCACCACTGGTGAAGCATAATATCAGGGCCCCAAGGTTACCACTGGTGAAGCATGATCTCAGAGACCCAAGGCCACCACTGGTGAAGCATGATATCAGGGACCCAAGGCCACCACTGGTGAAGCATGATCTCAGGGACCCAAGGCCACCACTGGTGAAGCATAATATCAGGGACCCAAGGCCACCACTGGTGAAGCATGATATCAGGGACCCAAGGCCACCACTGGTGAAGCATGATATCAGGGACCCAAGGCCACCACTGGTGAAGCATAATCTCAGGGACCCAAGGCCACCACTGGTGAAGCATGATCTCAGGGACCCCAGGCCACCACTGGTGAAGCATAATATCAGGGATCCAAGGCCACCACTGGTGAAGCATGATCTCAGGGACCCAAGGCCACAACTGGTGAAGTATAATCTCAGGGACCGAAGGCCACCACTGGTGAAGTATGATATCAGGGACCTAAGGCCACCACTGGTGAAGTATGATATCAGGGCCCTAAGGGCACGGCAGGTGAAGCATGATCTCAGGGCCCCAAGGCCACCACTGGTGAAGCATGATATCAGGGTCCCAAGGCCACCACTGGTGAAGCATAATATCAGGGCCCCAAGGTCACCACTGGTGAAGCATGATCTCAGAGACCCAAGGCCACCACTGGTGAAGCATGATATCAGGGACCCAAGGCCACCACTGGTGAAGCATGATATCAGGGACCCAAGGCCACCACTGGCAAAGCATGATCGCAGGGACCCAAGGCCACTACTGGTGAAGCGTAATATCAGGGCCCCAAGGTCACCACTGGTGAAGCATAATATCAGGGCCCCAAGGTCACCACTGGTGAAGCATGATCTCAGAGACCCAAGGCCACCACTGGTGAAGCATGATATCAGGGACCCAAGGCCACCACTGGTGAAGCATGATCTCAGGGACCCAAGGCCACCACTGGTGAAGCATAATATCAGGGACCCAAGGCCACCACTGGTGAA
Organism: Ambystoma mexicanum; assembly: GCF_040938575.1. NCBI lineage: Eukaryota > Metazoa > Chordata > Amphibia > Caudata > Ambystomatidae > Ambystoma > Ambystoma mexicanum. The sequence continues at coordinate 25,629,897 of NC_090932.1, read as the reverse complement.
GCATGATCTCAGGGACCCAAGGGACCACTGGTGAAGCATGATCTCAGGTACCCAAGGCCACCACTGGTGAAGCATGATCTCAGGGACTCAAGGCCACCACTGGTGAAGCATAATATCAGGGACCCAAGACCTCCACTGGTGAAGCATGATCTCAGGGACCCAAGGCCACCACTGGTGAAGTATGATATCAGGGACCGAAGGCCACCACAGGTGAAGCATGATCTCAGGGACCCAAGGCAACCACTGGTGAAGCATATCAGGGACCCAAGGCTACCACTGGTGAAGCATATCAGGGACCCAAGGCCACCAATGAAGCATGATCTCAAAGACCGAAGGCCACCACTGGTGACGCATGATATCAGGGACCTAAGGCCACCACTGGTGAAGCAAGATATCAGGGACCTAAGGGCACGACAGGTGAAGCATGATCTCAGGGACCCAAGGCCACCACTGGTGAAGAATGATCTCAGGGACCCAAGGGCACGGCGAGTGAAGCATGATCTCAGGGACCCAAGGCAACCACTGGTGAAGTATAATCTCAGGGACCGAAGGCCAGGGCTGGTGAAGCATGATCTCAGGGGCCCAAGGCCACCACTGGTGAAGCATGATCTCAGGGACCTAAGGGCATGGCAGGTGAAGCATGATCTCAGGGACCCAAGGCAAACACAGGTGAATTATGATCTCTGGGTCCGAAGGCCACCACTGGTGAATCAATATATCGGGGACCTAAGGGCATGACAGGTGAAGCATGATCTCAGGGATCCAAGGCCAGGGCTGGTTAAGCATGATCTCAGGGACCCAAGGGCACCACTGGTGAAGCATGATCTCAGGGACCTAAGGCCACCACTGGTGAAGCATGATATCAGTGACACAAGGCCACCACTAATGAAGCATGATCTCAGCGAACTAAGGCCACCACTGGTGAAGCATTATCTCAGGGACCTAAGGCCACCAATGGTGAAGCATATCAGGGACCCAAGGCCACCACTGGTGAAGCATGATCTCAGGGAGCCAAGGGCACCACTGGTGGAGCATGATATCAGGGACTTAAGGCCACCACTGGTGAATCATGATATCAGGGACCCAATCGAAGCATGATCTCAGGGTCCCAAGGCCACCTCTGGTGAAGCCTGATATCAGGGACCCAAGGCCACCACTGGTGAAGCATGATCTCAGGGACCCAAGGCCACCACTGGTGAAGCCTAATATCAGGGACCCAAGGCCACCACTGGTGAAGCATGATCTCAGCGAACTAAGGCCACCACTGGTGAAGCATTATTTCAGGGACCCAAGGCCACCACTGGTGAAGCATGATATCAGGGACCTAAGGCCACCAATGGTGAAGCATATCAGGGACCCAAGGCCACCACTGGTGAAGTATGATCTCAGGGAGCCAAGGGCACCACTGGTGGAGCATGATATCAGGGACTTAAGGCCACCACTGGTGAAGCATGATATCAGGGACCCAATTGAAGCATGATCTCAGGGTCCCAAGGCCACCACTGGTGAAGCCTGATATCAGGGACCCGAGGCCACCACTGGTGAAGCATGATCTCAGGGACCCAAGGCCACCACTGGTGAAGCATGATATCAGGGACTCAAGGGCACCAATGGTGAAGCATGGTATCAGAGACCTAAGGTCACCACTGGTGAAGCATGATATTAGGGACTCAAGTGCACCACTGGTAAAACATGGTATCAGGGACCCAAGGCCACCACTGGTGAAGCATGATCTCAGGGACACAAGGCCACCACTGGTGAGGCATGATCTCAGGGACTCAAGGCCACCACTGGTGAAGCATGATATCAGGGACCTAAGGGCACGGCAGGTGAAGCATGATCTCAGGGACCCAAGTCAACCACTAGTGAAGCATATCGGGGACCCAAGGCCACCACTGGTGAAGCATATCAGGGACCCAAGGCCACCAATGGTGAAGCATGATCTCAGGGACCGAAGGCCACCACTGGTGAAGCATGATTTCAGGGACCTAAGGGCACGGCAGGTGAAGCATGATCTCAGGGACCCAAGGGCATGCCTGGTGAAGCATGATATCAGGGACCCAATTGAAGCATGATCTAAGGGTCCCAAGGCCACCACTGGTGAAGCCTGATATCAGGGACCCAAGGCCACCACTGGTGAAGCATGATCTCAGGGACCCAAGGCCACCACTGCTGAAGCATGGTATCAGGGACCTAAGGCCACCACTGGTGAAGCATGATCTCAGGGACCCAAGGCCACCACTGGTGAAGCATAATATCAGGGATCCAAGGCCACCACTGGTGAAGCATGATCTCAGGGACCCAAGGCCACCACTGGTGAAGAATGATCACAGGGACCCAAGGGCACGGCGAGTGAAGCATGATCTCAGGGGCCCAAGGCCACCACTGGTGAAGCATGATCTCAGGGACCTAAGGGCATGGCAGGTGAAGCATGATCTCAGGGACCCAAGGCAAACACAGGTGAATTATGATCTCTGGGTCCGAAGGCCACCACTGGTGAATCAATATATTGGGGACCTAAGGGCATGACAGGTGATGCATGATCTCAGGGATCCAAGGCCAGGGCTGGTTAAGCATGATCTCAGGGACCCAAGGGCACCACTGGTGAAGCATGATCTCAGGGACCTAAGGCCACTACTGGTGAAGCATGATATCAGTGACACAAGGCCACCACTAATGAAGCATGATCTCAGCGAACTAAGGCCACCACTGGTGAAGCATTATCTCAGGGACCCAAGGCTACCACTGGTGAAGCATGATATCAGGGACCTAAGGCCACCAATGGTGAAGCATATCAGGGACCCAACGCCACCACTGGTGAAGCATGATCTCAGGGAGCCAAGGGCACCACTGGTGCAGCATGATATCAGGGACTTAAGGCCACCACTGGTGAAGCATGATATCAGGGACCCAATTGAAGCATGATCTCAGGGTCCCAAGGCCACCACTGGTGAAGCCTGATATCAGGGACCCAAGGCCACCACTGGTGAAGCATGATCTCAGGGACCCAAGGCCACTACTGGTGAAGCATTATCTCAGGGACCCAAGGCCAGCACTGCTGAAGAATGATATCAGGGACCCAAGGCCACCACTAGTGAAGCACATCAGGGACCCAAGGCCACCACTGGTGAAGCATGATATCAGGGACCCAATTGAAGCATGATCTCAGGGTCCCAAGGCCACCACTGGTGAAGCCTGATATCAGGGACCCAAGGCCACCACTGGTGAAGCATGATCTCAGGGACCCAAGGCCACTACTGGTGAAGCATGATCTCAGGGACCCAAGGCCACCACTGGTGAAGCATAATATCAGGGATCCAAGGCCACCACTGGTGAAGCATGATCTCAGGGACCCAAGGCCACCACTGGTGAAGTATAATCTCAGGGAGCCAAGGGCACCACTGGTGGAGCATGATATCAGGGACTTAAGGCCACCACAGGTGAAGCATGATATCAGGGACCCAATTGAAGCATGATCTCAGGGTCCCAAGGCCACCACTGGTGAAGCCTGATATCAGGGACCCAAGGCCACCACTGGTGAAGCATGATCTCAGAGACCCAAGGCCACCACTGGTGAAGCCTAATATCAGGGACCCAAGGCCACCACTGGTGAAGCATGATATCAGGGACCCAAGGCCACCACTGGTGAAGCATGATCTCAGGGACCCAAGGCCACCACTGGTGAAGCATGATATCAGGGACTCAAGGGCACCAATGGTGAAGCATGGTATCAGAGACCTAAGGTCACCACTGGTGAAGCATGATATTAGGGACTCAAGTGCACCACTGGTAAAACATAATATCAGGGATCCAAGGCCACCACTGGTGAAGCATGATCTCAGGGACCCAAGGCCACCACTGGTGAAGAATGATCTCAGGGACCCAAGGGCACGGCGAGTGAAGCATGATCTCAGGGACCCAAGGCAACCACTGGTGAAGTATAATCTCAGGGACCGAAGGCCAGGGCTGGTGAAGCATGATCTCAGGGGCCCAAGGCCACCACTGGTGAAGCATGATCTCAGGGACCTAAGGGCATGGCAGGTGAAGCATGATCTCAGGGACCCAAGGCAAACACAGGTGAATTATGATCTCTGGGTCCGAAGGCCACCACTGGTGAATCAATATATTGGGGACCTAAGGGCATGACAGGTGAAGCATGATCTCAGGGATCCAAGGCCAGGGCTGGTTAAGCATGATCTCAGGGACCCAAGGGCACCACTGGTGAAGCATGATCTCAGGGACCTAAGGCCACCACTGGTGAAGCATGATATCAGTGACACAAGGCCACCACTAATGAAGCATGATCTCAGCGAACTAAGGCCACCACTGGTGAAGCATTATCTCAGGGACCCAAGGCTACCACTGGTGAAGCATGATATCAGGGACCTAAGGCCACCAATGGTGAAGCATATCAGGGACCCAAGGCCACCACTGGTGAAGCATGATCTCAGGGAGCCAAGGGCACCACTGGTGCAGCATGATATCAGGGACTTAAGGCCACCACTGGTGAAGCATGATATCAGGGACCCAATTGAAGCATGATCTCAGGGTCCCAAGGCCACCACTGGTGAAGCCTGATATCAGAGACCCAAGGCCACCACTGGTGAAGCATGATCTCAGGGACCCAAGGCCACTACTGGTGAAGCATTATCTCAGGGACCCAAGGCCAGCACTGGTGAAGAATGATATCAGGGACCCAAGGCCATCACTGGTGAAACATGATCTCAGGGACCCAAGGCCACCACTGGTGAAGCATAATATCAGGGATCCAAGGCCACCACTGGTGAAGCATGATCTCAGGGACCCAAGGCCACCACTGGTGAAGTATAATCTCAGGGACCGAAGGCCACCACTGGTGAAGTATGATATCAGGGCCCTAAGGCCACCACTGGTGAGGCATGATATCAGGGACCTAAGGGCACGTCAGGTGAAGCATGATCTCAGAGACCCAAGGCCACCACTGGTGAAGCATGATATCAGGGACCCAAGGCCACCACTGGTGAAGTATGATATCAGGGACCTAAGGCAACCACTAGTGAAGCATATCAGGGACCCAAGGCCACCAATGGTGAAGCATGATCTCAGGGACCGAAGGCAGCCACTGGTGAAGCATGATCTCAGGGACCCAAGGGCATGCCTGGCGACGCATAATATCAGGGACCTAAGGCTACCACTGGTGAAGAATGATCCTTGGGACTCAAGGGCACCACTGGTGCATGATCTCAGGGACCGAAGGCCACCACTGGTGAAGCATGATCTCAGGGACCCAAGGGCATGCCTGGCGACGCATAATATCAGGGACCTAAGGCTACCACTGGTGAAGAATGATCCTTGGGACTCAAGGGCACCACTGGTGAAGCATGATCTCAGGGACCCAAGGCCACCACTGGTGAAGCATGATCTCAGGGAACAAGGGCATGCCTGGTGACACATGATATCAGGGACCTAAGGCCACCACTGGTGAAGAATGATCCTTGGGACTCAAGGGCACCACTGGTGAAGCATGATCTCAGGGACCGAAGGCCGCCATTGGTGAAGCATGATCTCAGGGACCCAAGGGCATGCCTGGTGACGCATAATATCAGGGACCTAAGGCTACCACTGGTGAAGCATGATCTCAGGGAACAAGGGCATGCCTGGTGACAAATGATATCAGGGACCTAAGGCCACCACTGGTGAAGAATGATCCTTGGGACTCAAGGGCACCACTTGTGAAGCATGATCTCAGGGACCGAAGGCCGCCACTGGTGAAGCATGATCTCAGGGACCCAAGGGCATGCCTGGCGACGCATAATATCAGGGACCCAAGGCCACAACTGGTGAAGTATAATCTCAGGGACCGAAGGCCACCACTGGTGAAGTATGATATCAGGGACCTAAGGCCACCACTGGTGAAGCATGATCTCAGGGACCCAAGGCCACCACTGGTGAAGCATGATATCAGGGACCCAAGGCCACCACTGGCAAAGCATGATCTCAGGGACCCAAGGCCACTACTGGTGAAGCGTAATATCAGGGCCCCAAGGTCACCACTGGTGAAGTATGATCTCAGGGACCCAAGGCCACTACTGGTGAAGCGTAATATCAGGGCCCCAAGGCCACAACTGGTGAAGTATAATCTCAGGGACCGAAGGCCACCACTGGTGAAGTATGATATCAGGGCCCTAAGGGCACGGCAGGTGAAGCATGATCTCAGGGCCCCAAGGCCACCACTGGTGAAGCATGATATCAGGGTCCCAAGGCCACCACTGGTGAAGCATGATCTCAGGGACCCAAGGCCACCACTGGTGAAGCATGATATCAGGGACCCAAGGCCACCACTGGCAAAGCATGATCTCAGGGACCCAAGGCCACTACTGGTGAAGCGTAATATCAGGGCCCCAAGGTCACCACTGGTGAAGTATGATCTCAGAGACCCAAGGCCACCACTGGTGAAGCATGGATATCAGGGACCCAAGGCCACCACTGGTGAAGCATGATCTCAGGGACCCAAGGCCACCACTGGTGAAGCATAATATCAGGGACCCAAGGCCACCACTGGTGAAGCATGATCTCAGGGACCCAAGGGACCACTGGTGAAGCATGATCTCAGGGACCCAAGGCCACCACTGGTGAAGCATGATCTCAGGGACTCAAGGCCACCACTGGTGAAGCATGATCTCAGGGCCCCAAGGCCACCACTGGTTAAGCATAACATCAGGGGCCCAAGGTCACCACTGGTGTAGCATGATCTCAGGGACCCAAGGCCACCACTGGTGAAGCATGATCTCAGGGCCCCAAGGCCACCACTGGTGAAGCATAATATCAGGGACTCAAGGCTACCACTGGCGAAGCATGATCTCAGAGACCCAAAGCCACCACTGGTGAAGCATGATCTCAGGGACCCAAGGCCACCTCTGGTGAAGCATAATACCAGGGATCCAAGGCCACCACTGGCGAAGCATGATCTCAGGGACCCAAGGCCACCACTGGTGAAGTATAATCTCAGGGACCCAAGGCCACCACTGGCGAAGTATAATCTCAGAGACCCAAGGCCACCACTGGTGAAGCATGAAATCGGTGACCCAAGGCCACCACTGGTGAAGCATGATATCAGGGACCTAAGGGCACCACTGGTGAAGCATGATATCAGGGACCTAAGGCCACCACTGGTGAAGCATATCAGGGACCCAAGGCCACCAATTGTGAAGCATGATATCGGGGATCTAAGGCCCCACAGGTGAAGCATGATCTCAGGGACCCAAGGCCACCACTGATGAAGCATGATCTCAGTGACCCAAGGACACCACTAGTGAAGCATGATATCAGGGACCTAAGGCCACCACTGGTGAAGCATGATATCAGGGACCCAAGGCCACCCCTGGTGAAGCATGATCTCAGGGACCCAAGGGCACCACTAGTGAAGCATGATCTCAGGGAAACAATGCCACCACTGATGAAGTATGATATCAGGGACCCAAGGCCACCACTGGCGAAGCATGATCTCAGGGACCCAAGGCCACCACTGGTGAAGCGTAATATCAGGGGCCCAAGGTCACCACTGGTGAAGCATGATCTTAGGGACCCAAGGCCACCACTGGTGAAGCATGATAACAGGGACCCAAGGGCACCACTGGTGAAGCATAATATCAGGGACCCAAGGCCACCACTGGTGAAGCATGATCTCAGGGACCCAAGGCCACCACTGATTAAGCATAATATCAGGGACCCAAGGCCACCACTGGTGAAGCATGATCTCAGGGACCCAAGGCCACCACTGGTGAAGCATAATATCAGGGACCCAAGGCCACCACTGGTGAAGCATGATCTCAGGGACCCAAGGGACCACTGGTGAAGCATGATCTCAGGGACCCAAGGCCACCACTGGTGAAGCATGATCTCAGGGACTCAAGGCCACCACTGGTGAAGCATGATCTCAGGGCCCCAAGGCCACCACTGGTTAAGCATAACATCAGGGGCCCAAGGTCACCACTGGTGTAGCATGATCTCAGGGACCCAAGGCCACCACTGGTGAAGCATGATCTCAGGGCCCCAAGGCCACCACTGGTGAAGCATAATATCAGGGACTCAAGGCTACCACTGGCGAAGCATGATCTCATGGACCCAAAGCCACCACTGGTGAAGCATGATCTCAGGGACCCAAGGCCACCTCTGGTGAAGCATAATACCAGGGATCCAAGGCCACCACTGGCGAAGCATGATCTCAGGGACCCAAGGCCACCACTGGTGAAGTATAATCTCAGGGACCCAAGGCCACCACTGGCGAAGTATAATCTCAGAGACCCAAGGCCACCACTGGTGAAGCATGAAATCGGTGACCCAAGGCCACCACTGGTGAAGCATGATATCAGGGACCTAAGGGCACCACTGGTGAAGCATGATATCAGGGACCTAAGGCCACCACTGGTGAAGCATATCAGGGACCCAAGGCCACCAATTGTGAAGCATGATATCAGGGATCTAAGGCCCCACAGGTGAAGCATGATCTCAGGGACCCAAGGCCACCACTGATGAAGCATGATCTCAGTGACCCAAGGACACCACTAGTGAAGCATGATATCAGGGACCTAAGGCCACCACTGGTGAAGCATGATATCAGGGACCCAAGGCCACCCCTGGTGAAGCATGATCTCAGGGACCCAAGGGCACCACTAGTGAAGCATGATCTCAGGGAAACAATGCCACCACTGATGAAGTATGATATCAGGGACCCAAGGCCACCACTGGCGAAGCATGATCTCAGGGACCCAAGGCCACCACTGGTGAAGCGTAATATCAGGGGCCCAAGGTCACCACTGGTGAAGCATGATCTTAGGGACCCAAGGCCACCACTGGTGAAGCATGATAACAGGGACCCAAGGCCACCACTGGTGAAGCATAATATCAGGGACCCAAGGCCACCACTGGTGAAGCATGATCTCAGGGACCCAAGGCCACCACTGATTAAGCATAATATCAGGGACCCAAGGCCACCACTGGTGAAGCATGATCTCAGGGACCCAAGGCCACCACTGGTGAAGCATAATATCAGGGACCCAAGGCCACCACTGGTGAAGCATGATCTCAGGGACCCAAGGCCACCACTGGTGAAGCATGACCTCAGGGACCCAAGGCCACCACTGGTGAAGCATAATATCAGGGATCCAAGGCCACCACTGGTGAAGCATAATATCAGGGACCCAAGGCCACCACTGGTGAAGCATGATCTCAGGGACCCAAGGCCACCACTGGTGAAGCATGGCCTCAGGGACCCAAGGCCACCAACGGTGAAGTATAATCTCAGGGACCCAAGGCCACCACTGGTGAAGTATGATATCAGGGACCTAAGGCCACCACTGGTGAAGCATGATATCAGGGACCTAAGGGCACGGCAGGTGAAGCATGATCTCAGGGACCCAAGGCAACCATTGGTGAAGCATATCAGGGACCCAAGGCCACCACTGGTGAAGCATATCAGGGACCCAAGGCCACCAATTGTGAAGCATGATCTCAGGGACCGAAGGCCGCCACTGGTGAAGGATGATATCAGGGACCTAAGGGAACGGCAGGTGATGCACGATCTCATGGACCCAAGGGCATGCCTGGTGACGCATGATATCAGGGACCTAAGGCCGGCACTGGTGAAGCATGATATCAGAGACCCAAGGCCACCACTGGTGAAGCATGATCTCAGGGACCCAAGGACTCGGCCGGTGAAGCATGATCTCAGGGACCCAAGGCAACCACTGGTGAAGTATAATCTCAGAGACCGAAGGCCAGGGCAGGTGAAGCATGATCTCAGGGGCCCAATGCCACCACTGGTGAAGCATGACCTCAGGGACCCAAGTCTAGGGCTGGTGAAGCATTATGTCAGGGACCTAAGGGCATGGCAGTTGAAACATGATCTCAGGGACCCAAGGCATACTCTGGTGAAGTATAATCTCAGGGACCGAAGGCCACCACTGGTGAAGCATGATCTCAGGGAGCTAAGGGCACCACTTGTGAATCATGATCTCAGGGACCTAAGGCCACCACTGGTGAAGCATGATATCCAGGACACAAGGCCACCACTGATGAAGCATGATCTTAGGGACCTAAGGCCACCACTGGTGAAGCATTATCTCAGGGACCCAAGACCACCACTGATGAAGCATGATCTCAGGGACCCAAGGGCACCACTGGTGAAGCATGATATCAGGGACCTAAGGCCACCACTGGTGAAGCATTATCTCAGGGACCCAAGGCCACCACTGATGAAGCGTGATCTCAGGGACCCAAGGGCACCACTGGTGAAGCATGATACCAGGGACCTAAGGCCACCACTGATGAAGCATATCAGGGACCCAAGGCCACCACTGGTGAAGCAGGATCTCAGGGACCCAAGGGCAACACTGGTGAAGCATGATACAGGGACTTCATGCCACCACTGGTGAAGCATGATATGAGGGACCCAAGTAAAGCATGATCTCAGGGACCCAAGGCCACCACTGGTTTAAGCATGATATCAGGGACCCAAAGCAACCACTGGTGAAGTATAATCTGAAGGACCTAAGGCCACCACTGCTGAAGCATGATATCAGGGACCTAAGGCCACCACTGGTGAAGCATGATCTCAGGGACCCAAGGCCACCACTGGTGAAGCATGATATCAGGGACCTAAGGCCACCACTGGCGAAGCATGATCTCAGGGACCCAAGGTCACCACTGGTGAAGCATGATTTCAGGGACCCAAGGCCACCACTGATGAAGCATGATCTCAGGGACCCAAGGACACCACAGGTGAAGCATGATATCAGGGACCTAAGGCCACCACTGGTGAAGCATATCAGGGACCCAAGGCCACCCCTGGTGAAGCATGATCTCAGGAACCCAAGGGCACCACTGGTGAAGCATGATATCAGGGACCTAAGGCCAGCACTGGTGAAGCATGATATCAGGGACCCAAGTGAAGCATGATCTCAGGGACCCAAGGCCACCACTGGTGAAGCCTGATATTAGGGACCCAAGGCCACCACTGGTGAAGCATGATCTCAGGGACCCAATGCCACCACTGATGAATTATGATATCAGGGACCCAAGGCCACCACTGGCGAAGCATGATCTCAGGGACCCAAGGCCACCACTGGTGAAGCATAATATCAGGGGCACAAGGTCACCACTGGTGAAGCATGATCTTAGGGACCCAAGGCCACCACTGATGAAGCATGATATCAGGGACCCAAGGCCACCACTGGTGAAGCATAATATCAGGGACCCAAGGCCACCAATGGTGAAGCATGATCTCAGGGACCCAAGGCCACCACTGGTGAAGCATGACCTCAGGGACCCAAGGCCACCACTGGTGAAGCATAATATCAGGGATCCAAGGCCACCACTGGTGAAGGATGATCTCAGGGACCCAAGGCCACCACTGGTGAAGTATAATCTCAGGGACCCAAGGCCACCACTGGTGAAGTATAATCTCAGGGACCCAAGGCCACCACTGGTGAAGCATGATATCAGGGACCTAATGGCACGTCAGGTGAAGCATGATCTCAGAGACCCAAGGCCACCACTGGTGAAGCATGATATCAGGGACCCAAGGGAACCACTGGTGAAGCATATCAGGGACCCAAGGCCACCACTGGTGAAGCATAATATCAGGGACCCAAGGCCACCAATTGTGAAGCATGATATCAGGGACCCAAGGCCACCACTGGTGAAGCATGATCTCAGGGACCCAAGGGCACGGCCGGTGAAGCATGATCTTAGGGACCCAAGGCAACCACTGGTGAAGTATAATCTCAGAGACCGAAGGCCAGGGCTGGTGAAGCATGATCTCAGGGGCCCAAGGCCACCACTGGTGAAGCATGACCTCAGGGACCCAAGTCTAGGGCTGGTGAAGCATTATGTCAGGGACCTAAGGGCATGGCAGTTGATACATGATCTCAGGGACCCAGGGCATACTCTGGTGAAGTATAATCTCAGGGACCGAAGGCCACCACAGTGAAGCATGATCTCAGGGAGCTAAGGGCACCACTGGTGAATCATGATCTCAGGGACCTAAGGCCACCACTGGTGAAGCATGATATCCGGGACACAAGGCCACCACTGATGAAGCATGATCTTAGGGACCTAAGGCCACCACTGGTGAAGCATTATCTCAAGGACCCAAGACCACCACTGATGAAGCATGATCTCAGGGACCCAAGGGCACCACTGGTGAAGCATGATAGCAGGGACCTAAGGCCACCACTGGTGAAGCATTATCTCAGGGACCCAAGGCCACCACTGATGAAGCATGATCTCAGGGACCCAAGGGCACCACTGGTGAAGCATGATACCAGGGACCTAAGGCCACCACTGATGAAGCATATCAGGGACCCAAGGCCACCACTGGTGAAGCATGATCTCAGGGACCCAAGGGCAACACTGGTGAAGCATGATATTAGGGACCCAAGGCCACCACTGGTGGAGCATAATATCAGGGACCCAAGGCCACCACTGGTGAAGCATGATCTCAGGGACCCAAGTAAAGCATTATCTCAGGGACCTAAGGCCACCACTGGTGAAGCATGATCTCAGGGACCGAAGGCCACCACTGGTGAAGCATGATCTCAGGGACCCAAGGCCACCACTGATCAAGCATGATATCAGGGACCCAAGGCCACCACTGGTGAAGCATGATCTCAGGGACCGAAGGCCACCACTGATGAAGCATGATCTAGGGACCCAAGGCCACCACTGGTGAAGCATGATAACAGGGACTCAAGGGCAGCACTGGTGAAGCATGGTATCAGGGACCTACGGTCACCACTGGTGAAGCATGATATTAGGGACTCAAGGGCACAACTGGTAAAACATGGTATCAGGGACCTGAGGCCATCACTGGTGAAGCATGATCTCAAGGACCCAAAGCAACCACTGGTGAAGTATAATCTGAAGGATCTAAGGCCACCACTGGTGAAGCATGATATCAGGGACCTAAGGCCACCACTGGTGAAGCATGATCTCAGGGACCCAAGGCCACCACTGGTGAAGCATGATATCAGGGACCCAAGGCCACCACTGGCGAAGCATGATCTCAGGGACCCAAGGCCACCACTGGCGAAGCATGATATCAGGGACCCAAGGCCACCACTGGCGAAGCATGATCTTAGGGACCCAAGGCCACCACTGGCGAAGCATGATCTTAGGGACCCAAGGCCACCACTGGTGAAGCATAATATCAGGGACCCAAGGTCACCACTGGTGAAGCATGATTTCAGGGACCCAAGGCCACCACTGATGAAGCATGATATCAGGGACCCAATGCCACCACTGGTGAAGCATGATCTTAGGGACCCAAGGCCACCACTGGTGTAGCATGATATCAGGGACTCAAGGGAACCACTGGTGAAGCATGATATCAGGGACCTAAGGCCACCGCTGTTGAAGCATGATCTCAGGGACCCAAGGGCATGGCTGATGAAGCATAATATCAGGTACCCAAGGCAACCACTGGTGAAGTATAATCTCATGGACCCAAGGCCACCACTGGTGTAGCATGATCTCAGGGACCCAAGGCCACCACTGGTGTAGCATGATCTCAGGGACCCAAGGCCACCCCTGGTGAAGCATGATCTCTGGGACCCAAGGGCACCACTGGTGAAGCATGATATCAGGGACCTAAGGCCACCACTGGTGAAGCATGACCTCAGGGACCCAAGAGCACGGCAGGTGAAGTATAATATCAGGGACCTAAGGTCACCACTGGTGAGGCATGATATCAGGGACCCAAAGGGACCACTGGTGAAGCATGATATCAGGGACCCAAGGCCACCACTGGTGATGCATGATATCAGGGACTTAACACCACCACTGGTGAAGCATGATCTCAGGAATCTAAGGCCACCACTGCTGAAGCATGTTCTCAGGGACCGAAGGCCACCACTGGTGACGCATGATATCAGGGACCTAAGGCCACCACTGGTGAAGCATGAGCCCAGCGACCCAAGGCCACCACTGGTGAAGCATGATCTCAGGGACCCAAGGCCACCACTGATGAAGCATGATCTCAGTGACCTAAGGCCACCACTGGTGAAGCATGATATCAGGGACCTAAGGGCACGGCAGGTGAAGCATGAGCCCAGGGACCCAAGGCCACCACTGGTGAAGCATGATCTCAGGGACCCAAGGCCACCACTGATAAAGCATGATCTCAGTGACCTAAGGCCACCACTGATGAAGCATGATATCAGGACCTAAGGTAAGGCCTCCACTGGTGAAGCATGATCTCAGGGACCCAAGGCCAGGGCTGGTGAAGCATGATCTCAGGGACCCAAAGGCACCACTGGTGAAGCATGATCTCAGGGACCTAAGGCCACCACTGGTGAAGCATGATATCTGGGACACAAGGCCACCACTGATGAAGCATGATCTCAGGGCCCCAAGGCCACCACTGATGAAGCATGATATCACAGACCCAAGGCCACCACTGTTGAAGCATGATCTCAGGGACCCTAGGCCACCACTGGTGAAGCATAATATCAGGGACCCACGGCCACCACTGGTGAAGCATGATCTCAGGGACCCAAGGCCACCACTGATGTAGCATGATATCAGGGACCTAAGGGCACAGCAGGTGAAGCATGATCTCAGGGACCCAAGGCCACCACTGGTGAAGCATGATCTCAGGGACCCAAGGCCACCACTGATGAAGCATGATATCAGGGACCCAAGGCCACCACTGGTAAAGCATGATCTCAGGGACCAATGGCCACCACTGGTGTAGCATGATATCAGGGACTCAAGGGCACCAGTGGTGAAGCATGATCTCCGGAACCCAAGGGCATGCCTGGTGAAGAATGATCTCAGGGACCCTAGGCAACTACTGGTGAAGTATAATCTCAAGGACCTAAGGCCACCACTGGTGAAGCATATCAGGGACCCAAGGCCACCACTGGTGAAGCATATCAGGGACCCAAGGCCACCACTGGTGAAGCATGATCTCAGGGACCCAAGGGCACCACTGGTGAAGCATGATATCAGGGACCCAAGTGAAGCATGATCTCAGGGACCCAAGGCCACCACTGGTGAAACCTAATATCAGGGACCCAAGGCCACCACTGGTGAAGCCTAATATCAGGGACCCAAGGCCACCACTGGTGAAGCATGATCTCAGGGACCCAAGGCCACCACTGGTGAAGCATGATCTCAGGGACCCAAGGCCACCACTGGTGAAGCATGATATCAGGGACTCAAGGACACCACTGGTGAATCATGATATCAGGGACCCAAGGCCACCACTGGTGAAGCATGATCTCAGGGACCCAAGGCCACCACTGGTGAAGCATGATATTAGGGACTCAAGGGCACCACTGGTGAAACATGGTATCAGGGACCTGAGGCCACCACTGGTGAAGCATGATCTCAGCGACCCAAGGCAACAACTGGTCAAGTATAATCTGAAGGACCCACGGCCACCACTTCTGAAGCATGATCTCAGGGACCCAAGGCCACCACTGGTGAAGCATAATATCAGGGATCCAAGGCCACCACTGGTGAAGCATGATCTCAGGGACCCAAGGCCACCACTGGTGAACCATGAGATCAGGGACACAAGACCACCACTGGTGAAGTATGATCTCAGGGACCCAAGGGCAGCACTGGTGAAGCCTGATATCAGGGACCTAAGGCCACCACTGGTGAAGCATGATCTCAGGGACCCAAGGCCACCACTGGTGAAGCATGATATCAGGGACTCAAGGACACCACTGGTGAATCATGATATCAGGGACCCAAGGCCACCACTGGTGAAGCATGATCTCAGGGACCCAAGGCCACCACTGGTGAAGCATGATATTAGGGACTCAAGGGCACCACTGGTGAAACATGGTATCAGGGACCTGAGGCCACCACTGGTGAAGCATGATCTCAGCGACCCAAGGCAACAACTGGTCAAGTATAATCTGAAGGACCCACGGCCACCACTTCTGAAGCATGATCTCAGGGACCCAAGGCCACCACTGGTGAAGCATAATATCAGGGATCCAAGGCCACCACTGGTGAAGCATGATCTCAGGGACCCAAGGCCACCACTGGTGAACCATGAGATCAGGGACACAAGACCACCACTGGTGAAGTATGATCTCAGGGACCCAAGGGCAGCACTGGTGAAGCCTGATATCAGGGACCTAAGGCCACCACTGTGTAAGCATGTTCTCAGGGACCGAAGGCCACCACTGGTGTAGCATGATATCATGGACCTAAGGCCACCACTTGTGAAGCATGATATCAGGGACCTAAGGCCACCACTGGTGAAGCATGAGCTCAGGCACCCAAGGGCACCACTGGTGAAGCATGATATCAGGGACCCAAGGCCACCACTCGTGAAGCATGAGCTCAGGCACCCAAGGGCACCACTGGTGAAGCATGATCTCAGGGACCCAAGGCCACCACTGGTGACGCATGATATCAGGGACTCAAGGCCACCACTGGTGAAGCATGATCTCAGGGACCCAAGGGTACAGCAGTTGAAGCATGATATTGGGGACCTAAGGGCACCTCTGGTGAAGCATGAGCCCAGGGACCCAAGGCCACCACTGGTGAAGCATGCTCTCAGGGACCCAAGGGCACGTCAGGTGAAGCATGATATCGGGGACCTAAGGGCACCTCTGGTGAAGCATGAGCCCAGGGACCCAAGGCCACCACTGGTGAAGCATGATCTCAGGGACCCAAGGGCACCACTGTTGACGTATGATATCAGGGACCCAAGGCCACCACTGGTGAAGCATGATCTCAGGGACCCAGGGGCAACAATGATGAAGCATGATATCAGGGCCCTAAGGCCATCACTGATGAGGCATGATCTCAGGGACCCAAGGCCAGGGCTGGTGAAGCATGATCTCAGGGACCCAAGGGCAACACTGGTGAAGCCTGATATCAGGGACCCAAGGCCAACACTGGTGAAGCCTGATCTCAGGGACCTAAGGTCACCACTGGTGAAGCATGATCTCAGGGACCTAAGGCCACCACTGGTGAAGCATGATCTCAGGGACCTAAGGCCACCACTGGTGAAGCATGATATCAGGGACCTATGGCCTCTACTGTTAGTGAAATAGGCATCAGGTGTGAAGGAGGTGAGTGAGTACTGTAGGTCTGAGAGAAAGGAAGGAATGGAACAAGGTTTACATTTCCTTTCAGTTATAGGTGAAGCAAGTGGTGAGGAAAGGTCAGAGGGCGGAAAGGACATGATTGAAACAATGGAGTGATCAGATAATGATGGTTTGACAGTAGTTTTGGTGGCTGAGAGAGAGTTCTAGATTAATAAGAGATCCAAAGGGTTGCCCCGTTGTGGGTTACTTAGGTTATGGATAGAGTAAAGAGTGTGATCATTAAGAAAAGTGGTTGGAGAAGGAAGGTTAAGGTCACCTAAGAGAACGTGGGTGATGTTTAGTGGAAAGAGTATCAAGGAGTTGCCCAGGTTAATCAAAGAATGGTTGAGTCGGACTAGCAGGTGATACATGGAGATGATGTGAACCGAGTGATTTGGACCAATAGTAGATATAAATGGTGAATCCAAAAGAGGTAGGAGAGGATGTGGCATTGGTGATTTGTGAGGCATTGAGGCTGGAAGAGAGTAGTGGTTCGAGGCATTCACCTCTGCAAGTCAGACAAGGAGGGTGAATGAAGGATAGGTTGTAGACTTGTAGAGCCACAAGAGTGTCAGTGTCAGATGGAGAAATACACGTTTCCGTGATAGCAAGGAAGTCTTGGGGAGGAGAGCTGGTGTGAAAGTCGTCAGTGGTAAAGGACGTTTTTTGCATACAGACAGAGTGCAATGTTCAGTTCAAGCAGTAAGGAAGAGTATAGAAGTTGAGTCTAAGAGGAAGAGAGGTGAGGTGTCTAGATGTTAGGGGAGGTAACGTTACCCCCGTCTGCTTTGCTGAAATATGAGCTGCAAGAGAGATGGAGCAGTGGGAGTTTTAGGATATGATTTTTTTCATAGGGATAGGAAAGGCAGATGTAATAGACTGATTGGAGGAAGCATAGGGAGAGGTGAGTAGGAAGATGAGCTGGAGCACCATTAGCAAATGCTTTGGAGGAGAGTACTACAGTGTGGAGATATAGCACAATATTTAGCAAGCTAGGAGTACTCACAGGTGCAGCAGGGAAAAAGGCTACAGCAAAGGCTTATATACGAAGAGGCAAGAGGCTGGTCAATGGCTGGTCTTCACCCTTCATCGGAACTGGCTTGCGGGCATAAAAAAGTACATAAATGTACAATTTGTCAAATACCAAATAAGCACTAAAGCAGAAAAGAATATTTTAGATACCAACCACATTTTAACAAGGCAGCTGCCTTCATATGCCATGGATGGGGTCAAGATACGATAGGGTTGGACCCAATAGAATCAACATAGCCCATTGCGCTCCCATAGATAAGCCACTTGAGCATTGTATGGTCAGTCACTTTCATAATATGCCAGTTATAGCTGCACATCAGGTCTTGTCATATGATAATTGGAGCCCCTACATTGCCAGTTGCTGCGATATTACAGCATCGCAAAATCCTATAGATGTAAGACACCAACAATGCCCAGGAGCATTAATGCTTTGATTCCTGATAATGATTTGTGATTTATATAGTGCTTTAACCAACGTGCTGTGCATAGCACATATTTGCATACAATTATCATTCCAACTGAAGTTGGTACTCATTTATCAACCTCAAAAGAATGAAAGGCTGATTTGGCTTTGCCAGGATGCAAATCTGCAACATGCAGATCACAGATAGCTTGCATCACCAAGTGGTTATCCTTGCTGAGCTACCTACTGCTTTGCTTTTAAAAATGCAATGCCACAATAAGAAAACATGTAAAAACTGGCTGCATAATGTAAGCTGGACACATAATAACACTTCTCATGTTTGCTGTAGCCGTAATGATATACAGTAAAAAATATCATTCCACTGTAAGACATATCAAGATGACTTGCACCAAAATGCCAATCTAACCACGTAATAACAATGATCATGCTTACTTTATCATAGATGCCCAGAATAATATACCATGCCAAAGTAAGATAAGGCTAAAATGACTGCACTGAAATGCCACTCTAGCCAGGTAATTACGCTTATCAAGCTTGCTTTATCAGAGATGCCTAGTAAAAATGTCAAGCCACGGTAAGAAATTGCTAGACTAGCTGCACCAAAATGATAGTCTGTCACTTAATCACACTTATGATTCTTATTTCGTTTTGTATGCCCAAAGACTATGCCATGACACAGTAAGAAAGGGCTATACTGGCTGCACCCAAATGACAGGATAGACATGTAAGAATACTTAGGGCCAGATTAGTGCAATTGTTTGCACTTTGCAGTCACGTTTCACTGGTGAAAAGTGACTTTTCAACCTGATTCATGGAACAGTGCAAAGTGTATTTGTGCCGTGCAAAGTCACTTTGCACTACAAAAATACACTTTGCACTGTTCCATGAATCAAGGTGTTTGTTGGCAGTGCAAAGTCACGTTTCACCAGTGAAAAGACATTTTCACCATGCAGAAAAATCCATGACTCAGGCCTCTAACATGCTTACTTTATTATAGATGCCCAGTAAAAATGACATGCCACAGTAAGAAATGATTAGTCTGGCAGCACCAAAATGCCAGTCTAGCCACTAATACATATCATGCCTGCTTTATCATTGATTACCTTAATGTAGTAGTGCACCCCAGTCCGGCCCCAACCTTTCCAAACATCCCCACTCTCTCTCACTCTCCTCCTCCAACCCCCAAAATCAACACCTCAGCCCAGTTTTACCTCAATGTCCATCTTCCTTGTCCCAGTACTTGTGTATGAGGCAAAGCACTTCAAAGGCAACTACTGGGATGAGGAAGAGTGGGGCTAGAAGTAATAAAGATTACTAGTAAGTAATCCAGGTATTTAACACAAGCACACACATTTACACATGTGCTCACACAAGCACGCCCAGCCACCCAAACATCATGCACTCATTCACACTCATTACATGATATGATATGTTATTTATAACACGCTTAATACCCAGAGGTTTCTAAGCATGGACCCAGGGATCGAACCGAACCTGTGTTGCTCTGTGTCATCTTGCTTCTAAGGCGAGCACATTGCCCCTGAGCTATCCCCATGAGTCGATATAAACACACGTTCATTCCACAATTAACACACACACACTCTCCCACACACTTTTTACATTTAAACAAATGAATGTCCTTACCTCCAGAATCCGGGTGTCCTCTTCTGCAGGCATGAGTCTGGCTCCCCTGCTTCAGCACGGACACAAAGAACCAGCTCTGCTTCCTGTCATGCGCAATTAAGAGAGCACAGCAGCCAGAGCCATCCATTTCCTGGGGCGGGGAGAAGGGGATCGGTTATCAAAATGAAATCATTTATTTTTGAAGTCACTCTGACTGGCTAAATGATTTCCATTACGGAAAACTGAAATAGAAATAATTTAGAGTAACTTCAAAAATACATTAATTCTTTTTTTCAAAGATATATATTTTAAAAAAATCTGAGCTCTCCCCCAACGGTCGCAGAGGCAGTGCTAGGGTTTGCATGGGTTGGCCATGGGTCTCAGTTGTGACCCCTACCAACCCCCACGTGTCGTCCCTTCTATGTTGTTGGGCACAGACAAAGGTATTGTTTAGAAAATGGCTGCCGTAGGGTGGCCCTGGAAGCAGTAGACAGTATGGACTATCTCATGGACTATCTCAGAGTCGCATGGATAGTGGGTGACCTGGAAGCAGTAGAGAGTATGGACTATCTTGGAGTCGCATAGATAGCGGATGACCTGGAAGCAGTAGACAGTATGGACTATCTCGGAGTCGCATGGATAGCGGGTGACCTGGAAGCAGTAGAGATTATGGACTATCTCGGAGTCGCATGGATAGCGGGTGACCTGGAAGCAGTAGACAGTATGGACTATCTCGGAGTCGCAAGGATAGAGGGTGACCTGGAAGCAGTAGAGAGTATGGACTATCTCGGAGTCGCATGGATAGAGGGTGACCTGGAAGCAGTAGACAGTATGGACTATCTCGGAGTCGCATGGATAGCGGGTGACCTGGAAGCAGTAGAGAGTATGGACTATCTCGGAGTCGCATGGATAGCGGGTGACCTGGAAGCAGTAGACAGTATGGACTATCTCGGAGTTGCATGGATAGCGGGTGACCTGGAAGCAGTAGACAGTATGGACTATCTCGGAGTCGCATGGATAGAGGGTGACCTGGAAGCAGTAGAGAGTATGGACTATCTCGGAGTCGCATGGATAGCGGGTGAACTGGAAGCAGTAGAGCGTATGGACTATCTCCGAGTCGCATGGATAGCGGGTGAACTGGAAGCAGTAGAGAGTATGGACTATCTCGGAGTCGCATGGATAGCGGGTGACCTGGAAGCAGTAGACAGTATGGACTATCTCGGAGTCGCAAGGATAGAGGGTGACCTGGAAGCAGTAGAGAGTATGGACTATCTCAGAGTCGCATGGATAGAGGGTGACCTGGAAGCAGTAGAGAGTATGGACTATCTCGGAGTCGCATGGATAGCGGGTGACCTGGAAGCAGTAGACAGTATGGACTATCTCGGAGTCGCATGGATAGAGGGTGACCTGGAAGCAGTAGAGAGTATGGACTATCCCAGGAACTCCCATTGGTGTTATTTGCTCGCTTCCTCTTTCTCAGAGGGGTATTTCGTAAATAATGCATATGATTCTTCAGGTTTTGTTGATGTGCTTTGCCCAGTAAGACACGTGATGTTCTTATTATCGATACAATGTATTCCAGGAGTGAACATTAGAAAGAAAAAATGTAAAAGTGCATAATCCTGCTAGAATTAAGTAACTTTTGAAATAACTGTTTTGGCTGAGAAAACGCAGCATGTTGTCTCCCAAGGTGTGCTTCTAGATTGGAAAGGCTCATGCTGAAATAAAAAAAAAAACAATTATGTGTTTGTTCTATGAGCACCAACAAAATGTGTCATTTTTAGTGATGGCCACTGCTGACCCTGCATAATTGTTATAGTATGACCAAATACCACTAATTAACAAAAAAATGAAAATGATGAACCTTATATGTAGACCCCCACATCCTGGTCTTCTGGTCCATTACAAGGTCTGTCAGAACCACAACACCTGTGAAAGAGCATGTTTGCATCTGCATCGCCTTTCCACGCATGAGTAACCCACCCCAGTGCAGTGGTAACATTCCTACAGGACATGCACATGGACAGTGTGTGTCACAAAATAGGATGGCCACCCCCACCTTCGAGGGGTGCCTCTGCCCTCGCCGCTCTTACTTTACATTTTCATCGGCTGCTTCAAGATGCCTGTGCTTTTCTCTGGCTGTGGTGCAGTCAGCAACTGCTGGCGTGTCTATCAAATGGGGAGCAAGCACTGTGCTAGGGAATGACGGGGAGAGGGTGGCGCACAGAGGGTCTTCAAAAACGACCCCTTATCACATGCAACCCTACTAAAAACAGCCACATTGGATTACTGTGATGAGTCTCTCGTCTCTCTCTGAAAGTCCCCTCCAATAACAGTGTGAAAGAACAAAGCACTGTCACCTTTTAATTGCAAAACCCTATTACTGTTATTTGCTGTTACCCAATTGTGTTCTCCAATTCAGTTAGCCTTGTTTAGCATTCCAAGTTATGGGGTTGCAATCAAGGTCATGTTATGGGCCTTAGGGCGTGCCGGGGCCTCGCTCGCACACACACACACACGCATGCATGCAGGCACACAGAGAGTGGACGCCGGAGACGTGTGTCTGCTCCGGTCGCCGGCACGAACTGCCGGCGCACCGCCTTTATTATTCACTACGCATGCGCGAGCCTCGATGTGGCACACGCATGCATATACGATTGAAACTGCTACGCAACATCCCTCCTTTTCCCCCCAAAACACAACAACATTTTCAAACGTGTGGCCAACGGGCCCATCATAACGTTCACGATACCTCTGCCTTGATTAATAGGTATGGTCCATGATGAAGTCTTTGAACCTCAGCGGTGGCTTGCGCCCCGCCCGGCTCGGGTACCTGCGTGCTCCGGCGTCAGGGTCCTCGGGGGCCGCCGGAGCCTCTGGCGGGTCATCGTCTTCCACCGGTACTCCCGTACTCGGGTCGGGGTCATCTCTAACGGCTGCTCCAGGGGTGTCAGGTTCTATGCGCTTGAAGAACGAAACATTTCTGGTCACAGTCCCTCTTGCATTGGCGGCCGTGACCATCGACCCCTTGACATGGGTCACGCCCAATGGTTGTGGCTCATATGGCAGTGATAGCTTCCCCTCCGGCTTCCTGTTGCGCACCAGCACGGTGTCTCCTATTGCGATTGCCCTCTCGGGTAGTCTCCGCCGTGCAGTCTCTTTCTCATTCAGAGTGGCCCTCGCTGTGCGCACCTTGCTGTTGTCGATTTCTCCTGGTGTCCTCCCTTTCACTTCGGGTAGTAGGCCTCTTGGTATTCTTTTGAAGAGGGCCTCTGCGGGGGCCACTCCGGTGGACTGATGTGGGGTCGTGCGATATTCTCTTAGGAACTCGACCAGATTTCGCCTGAGATCTTCTCCCCCATTCACTGATATGCGGAACACTTTGTTGAGCGTTCGCATAAATCGCTCCACCTCGCCATTTGCTCTCGGCCATAACGGTGTTACTTTGCGATGCTTTATCCCCCTGTCCTCGCAGTATTGAGCAAAACGCTGGCCCTGAAATGGTGACCCATTGCCCGAGCAAATTTCGAGAGGGAACCCATGTGTGGCGAATATTTTGTCCATGGCCAGAATGGTGTGGTCGCTGCATGTGGATTCGACCAATTCCACCTCTGGGTATCGTGACCACTGGTGTGTCACCACCAGAAAGTATAGGCCTCGGCCCGTGGACCCGAAGTCCGCGTGAACTGTCCCCCATGGGCGGTCACTCCTCTCCATGGCCCGAATGGGTGGCGCCTTCTCCACAGGGCTGGCGGCTTGACATGGGATACAGGCCTTCACAAATCTCTCCACCCTTCCTTCCAGATCTGGAAACCAAACTTTCAATCTGAGCCGAGCCTTCATCTTGGCCATCCCTTGGTGTCTCTTGTGTGCTAGCTGTAGGACCTTCTCAACCAGTACTTCTGGTATTACGATCTGGTGCCCTCTTAGCAGGATTCCGTCATCTGCCACTGACAATTCGTGGCGTGCCTTCCAGAGTGCTTGTAGATCTCTTTGAGCTTCCACGGTCCTTCGGGAGTTGTCAAGGAGGACCTACCGCCATTCCCCTGTGCCCACTGCATCTTTTATTTTCCGGAACACTTCGTCGTTATTGGACTCATCTGCAATTTCCTGACGCGTCAGGGCTACAGGCAGGGCTGCCTCCACGACTAGATGTACAGCTTCCACGCAGTCTGCCACCGGCAGTGAGTCCCTGGGCCTCCCGGTGCCCGGATGGTGCGACAGGTAATCAGCCGGGTTGTGTGTCCCTGGTCGATATAGCAATTTGACCCCATATTCCATGAGGGCCAACATCCACCTTTCTATGCGCGGAGGTGGTTTGGACGATGTTCCAGACAGTATGGGGATGAGGGGTTTGTGGTCAGTTACTACCACGACT
Source organism: Ambystoma mexicanum (assembly GCF_040938575.1). NCBI lineage: Eukaryota > Metazoa > Chordata > Amphibia > Caudata > Ambystomatidae > Ambystoma > Ambystoma mexicanum. The sequence goes on along the minus strand of NC_090932.1, from coordinate 25,605,347 downwards.
GGCTTCCCCAGAATGTAGATTCTGAAATGTTTACACCCCCACAGTATGGTCAAGGCTTCTCGCTCTATTTGGGAGTAACGCCTATCTGTGTCGGTCAGGGCCTTGCTGGCATAGGCGATGGGCCTCATGGACCCTTGCTGGTCTGCTTGCATGAGGACTGCTCCCAGCCCTACTGGGCTAGCATCGACTACGATCTCCGACTCGCGACCGGGGTGGAAGTACGCCATCGTTTCTTGCTCCAACAGGGCATTTTTAATGGCGGTGAACGCTCTTTGTTCCTTCCCTGTCCATGTCCACGCCACATCATTCCTGGTGAGCGCCCTCAGCGGTTCCGATAGGGAGGCTAGATCTCGGATGAAGCGGCCACAATAATTGACCATCCCTAAGAAACTTCTTACTTCGGCTGGGGACGCTGGTGGGGATGCATCCCTGATGTCTTTCACGTTCTCCGGATCCGGGGAAATCCCTCCCGCGTGAAATATGAATCCGAAAAATTCAAGCCTGTCCTTCAGAAATTCGCATTTCTCCTTATGTAGGGTTAAACCTACACTGCACAGTCTCTCCAGAGTATGCTCAAGGCGCTTCAGGTGTTCCGCTTCCGATTTTGCAAACACTAGGATGTCATCTGACATGTTGATGACCCCTTTTAGTCCTGATAGTGCCCCCCTGATAGCGTTTTGAAAGACCTCTGCTGCGGACGAGATCCCGAAGATAAGTCTTTTGTATTGATACAACCCCTCATGGGTTGTAAAGGTGGTAATATACCTGGACTCGGGGTGGAGTTCTAACTGGTGGTAGCCTGACCTCAGGTCCAGCTTCGAGAAGACCCTGGCTCCCTGGAGCTCTCCCATGATGTCATCCAGGGTTGGTGTGAGATGACGTTCTCGTTTGATCGCTACATTGGGCAGCCTCATATCTACGCAGATGCGTACTGCCCCTGGTTGTTTCGGCTTTGGGGCCACCACAATTGGGGAGACCCAGGGAGTGGGTCCATCTACCCTCTCGATAATGTCCTTGTCCACCAGTGACTGTAGTTCTTTCACCACTTGTTCCCTGAGATGAAAAGGGATGCGCCGATGTTTAAGCACGGTCGGCCTCACGGACTCATCTATGTGCAACCGTATGGGCTCAGCCTTGAGCTTTCCGATGACAGTGAATATCTTCTCAAAACGCTGTAGTAGGCGGTCCAGATCGGTGAAGTACACAGCGAGGGTGAAGTGTACAATGTTGAGCGCCTCCGACGCGGCACAGCTTAGGAGGGAGTGGGGGCTCACGCTAGTGACGAAAAACCTCGCCTTTATTCTGTTTTGACCATGAGAGACCGGGGCCACAAACACTCCCTGGATGGGAAGAGGTGTGTCCCCTCCGAATGCATTGATTCGCGCAGTGGAAGTTGTCAGCCTTGGTGGGCCAGGAAGAGCATTGTAATGTTTTGTTGCAAGTACGCAGACAGACGCCCCAGTATCTATGAGGACGGGAGTTGGCATCTCGCTAATGTTGACGGTGCATTTGGGTTGTCGACGGTCCCCTGGGCCTTGCGCGATGCTTGAAATTAAAAATATTTCTTCATCTTCCTCCTCCTCTTCCGCGATATTGAGATCTTGCATGCCTTGTTCGACAGAGGACATGCCCCTTACTCTTCCACCGACACCTCTGCCGACTCTCTCTGGTCCTCTCAAGACAGTAACTGGTGTCGTTGCCCTGCACACTCTCGCATAGTGTCCCGGTGTGCCGCATCGACCACAGGTCCTTGCCTTTGCTGGGCACTCTCCCGCATGCGGCAGATCGTATCCACAGTATGAACACGAAGAGACATTCCCTTGCATCGTGGGCCCTTCACTTCTCTTTGGTGTCCATCTTGCCTTCCCCATGGCTGAGCGTCCGATGGCGTATGCCTCTTCCTCCTTCTTGGAGCGTGTAGCAGCGTCCATTTTCGCCCCTGTTGCCTCCGCCAGTTCGTATGCTCTCCCCGTGTCTAGAATTTGCTGCAGAGTCAGTCCAGGCTCTCTTAGCTCTTGTCTCCTCAGTTTACCTGGGCAGCAACCTTGCAGCAGTTGGTTACGAACCATTTCTTCCTCGTTGACCCATCTGCAGGAGCTCGCTAGTTGTCTCAGACGAGCGCAGAACTGGTCCAGTGATTCCTCTTCCAATTGTTTCTCCGCACCCATGACAAACCTGTCGAAGTCAACATTCGCCATAGGAAGGAAGTGGTCACGGAAAGCTTGCTTGACCGCATCATAATTCGCTGCTGGAATATTGAGAGTGTCATAAATGCGTTGAACCTCGGTCCCTGCAGAATAGACCATGATGGCAATCTTCGCCTCATCTTCCGTTTCCCCTGAGGCTCTAAAAAACATTTCCAGCTTCTTAACCCATCTGATCCACTTCGGCCCTAACTTGGATGGGGGGCCCATGGTGTCAAATTCAGGCATAGGGGCTAGAGTACTGTGCATTTTGCGAGGAATTGGGGCGACAGCATTTTCTTCTTCCTCTCCTTCTTCCCCCATGGTGTACTCACAGTGGTCCTTCTCTGGTAAGAGCCGAGGAAACTGGTGGTCTTCAGAGTGCAATCACACTCTCTTTCTTGTCTTTACCACAACCCTGTGGTATCCAGGCTGTGGTGCTTCCAAAAATTTCTCTGGAGCAGTGCAGGAGGCAGGTGGCGCACGAGCACCCTCTCGGGCCGCAACCACTGCACTTCGCGTGTAGAGAAGAGAAAAGAAAATGGCCGCCGGCCGTGCGCGTGGGTCCGTCTGCATCCAATTGATACACACGCAGCAGCGTTCCTTTACTCCGATGCCGTCGGAGCGGAGGATGGCTCAGTGTCCGCCTTCGTCGCCAGTGTTATGGGCCTTAGGGCGTGCCGGGGCCTCGCTCGCACACACACACACGCATGCATGCAGGCACACAGAGAGTGGACGCCGGAGACGTGTGTCTGCTCTGGTCGCCGGCGCGAACTGCCAGCGCACCGCCTTTATTATTCACTACGCATGCGCGAGCCTCGATGCGGCTCACGCATGCGTATACAATTGAAACTGCTACGCAACATCTCAGGACTTTATAAACTACACAAAATCATTTGTTGTACCTCGTCAATGCTATAAGTGTAGTCCTACGTTTATGTTGGAGGCTCTTCTTCCCACAGTATGATTTAGAAAATCTGGTCATGTGACAAATGCAGCCCTGGCTCCCCCTCTCAACGCCTCCTTTCCACAGTTCAGCGAGAAGCCTCAACCTGCATCACGTCACAAACATTTTCCAAAACAAAGGAAGTCTCTAGCAGTGGCCTTCAAACTCTGGGGTTAGCCCAAGGATGGCCGGGAGGGACGTGAGACTCTTCAAAAACAGAGTGCAATGCCTGTTTTTAATGGAAAATAAAAGCCGATATGGCAGCCCGGACCGGCAACACTATTTCTACTCATGGGGGGGGGGGAGAGCGTGGGGGAGGAGCAACAACAATATGTTTACTCAAAGGGTGCCTCAATATAAACGCGTTTGAATACCATCGATCTATGGACAGGTACAGCCTGACTCCCCCACTGCGCACCTACATTCCTTGCATTTCAGGAAGCCTTCAGGGAAAGGGAGCACATTCAGAAAGGCTACCCCACTAAAGTACAGACAGTGAGACAGGAAGACACAAGCAGAGTATGTAGGAGAGAGGGAGCGTGAAAGAGAGAGAGAGGGAAACAGGCAATGAGATACAAACTGATAGGGGCAGGGTCGATAGGTAGCGAGAAACAAAAGACCAACGTGAGTCAGGGCTGTGTTAGTAGGGGGACCAGATTTTCAAAATCAGAAATCCGAGATCTCTCTAACAAATAAATATGAATTGGTTGAAGAAATGTGGAGCTTCCTGTAAGGTTATAAGACTACATTAGCTTAAAAGTACAATTGGAATGAAGCTAATGGAGAGGAGGAGGTGAACGCATTTTGCCTGGTCTCCGTTCCCTCACCACCGTCTTTTTGGAATAGCAGATGAAGAGCTACGATTGGAAACCCATGTATGAATGCATGCAATATTCCTGGACTGTGTCTAGTGTATGAGAGACGATGTGCACTCAGGCAAACATTCAGAATGTACCCTCAAGTTGAAACAGTGGAAGGCTGCTAGCTGGAAGGATGTCCCCTGTCCAGTTGTGATAATGCATCTATGGATAGTACGGACATATGTTGAAGTCAAGTTTGGCAGAAACAGAATGACATCATGATGAAGATGCATTAACATATGTTGAAACGATATGAAAATACTAATAAATGACAATGTAACTGAAGCACAAAGAGAAACACGTACCTGAAGATGAAGTAATCATGAAAACAGAGAAGATGAAGTAATTTGCTGATTAATAACTGTAAAAACACTGTAACGCAAGGTAGACAAGACATACAGAAGCTTGCTAAAAGAGATATAGGAATAACGTTTAGGATGGCCATTAGAAAGAAATGGATGACAGCTCATGTTCAAATCAACCCAGTTACCTCAAACCACAACAAACCTATGATTATAAAATGAAATGATGAAGATGCTGTTTTCCAGTGCAGAATAACGGAGTACCCTGGCCTGAAATCAAGGATGCTACTCCGAGAGATGAATGCGGAGCACACAGGGAGTCAAATCAATAGACCACGTTCGTAAGACTTATTTTGGTTAAGATTAGGAGGGACAAGAACCTTTACAAGAGCCAAGTGTTGGACAATTAAACATGTATACAGTTCATATGAGCTGGAGTGAGCAAGTCTCTTGAGGCCAAAAGGAGCAATGACACCCAGCATAATTGAATTAAATAGAAGTAAATAGAAGGTCAAAATGGATACATTTGTGGTCTCTTAACATGTGATGAATAACTCAAAACAAGGGCTATTCATTAAGCCCAAACGATGATAGTGGCATGCTCATACTCCCATACTCTCATGAATGTTAGGACAGTGAGCAGACTACGAAGTCAACTAGAAATGGAGGACCTTGACTAATAAGCAGGTTGATGTAAGATGATGGACTGATTGGGAAAACAGAGAATGAGCAGATGCATCTCAAACCACCTAGGTTTTGTTTCACGTACGTGCTGCTAAGTAAGCTGAAAGTCCAAGGTTGGATTGGGTTACTAACCAATTAGAAAGCCTGTGTTGGGCAGAATAACCTGCAGTACCCTTTGTGAACACTACAAGCAATTAGGACTACAAGTGACAGTACAAATTCACCTTTGGTACAAGCCTGTACTACACAGTAAAGGGGTAGTAATGGCTGAGCAGCCAGACTTATCTCAAGAGTTTAAGTGAGCAGTAGAACAAGTTACACAAAGGACCAATAATACAGTGATTGAAATATACACTTAAGGTTTCTTGATAAAAGAATATACATTTGTTTACACATCTAATTTGAAAACGTTACACTAGCACAAGCAGCTCAATATCACACACTAATAAACCACAAAAATCCAACCGGAAAGTAAACGAACAAGTTTAGCTCCAAAATGAAGTGGGAGCAAAATGGCACTTCAGATACTTAGAAAAAGGTGGAAAAGACAAGGTTATAAGAATAGACAGCCCACCTACATTCATAGGCAGGGCAAAGGGTTTCAGTTAAATACAACCAACAATTCTTCTCAACAGGCCTGGGCCAACGTCAATGGTTCAGAGTCTTTTGAATAGGATAGCACAGTTCTGGTATATAACGGTTAAGTCTTTGCCACGGATTTGGCTAGGCGAAAAGTATGACAAATGTTTAGAGAAGGACAAACCTTTGAAGTTGAGGAAAGTTTCATGCACTTTCTCGATGACCGAAAATATTTCCGGACCGCGTTTGCACAGTACCTTTTTTTAACGAAGAAGCTGTTGCTGAGGCAGTTGTTCCTGGCAGGTCCCGAGCAGGTCACGCACTTCCTGAGCTTTAGTCATGGGGATAAGAAGGAAGATGTCGGGAGGTTCCTGCACTGCCCTGGGATGAGGCCAAAAGCTGTAGCAAGACGTCGGTTTAAGGTGTGAGTGCCTTAAAGTCCATGAGCTGGTTTCCTTCCCACTGGCTATCTGGTTTTCAATCAGCACTCTGCTGAAAATTCAACCAGTTAGGGACGGTGTCCAAGTGGTTTACGATTTGGTTGTTCCCACCAAACTCAACGTAAGAAGTTAACCTTGAAGGGCTTCTCTGTCGATTGGAGTTTTAGGCAATTCGGACCTGCAGCAGGGCTTCACCAGTCATCCAGGAGTTGCAGCAGTCCTCTTCCTTCAGCTCGTCTTCAGTTGTTTCGTTCCAGTGGTAGACTCTGCTTTCCAAGTCCCAGAGACCTGCTTTTAAACAGTTTTCCCCCATTCGTTCAGCCTGGCTGTCACTCACCCAGCAGGGTGGCTGTCCTTGACGGACAGTCAGTGAGCCAATTACACCAGGGTGCATTCAGGTCTCCTAGGAGACTAAGCACAGGGAGGTTTGGGCACCTCCCTCACATCCTGTCCACCCCAGACACTCTGGCACCAGAGGAGGGCTTCAGCACAGAAGCCCGCCAAAGGCCACAAACAAAGGGATTAAAGGGACCAAACCTAGTTTGGCGTGCAGAGTTAAACACAAGAAGGACTTTTCCTAAAAGAAAAGGTGAAAAAAGTTGACCGGAGTCTGTTTTTACAGATAGGTCTGGGGCGCAATATTGAAAAACATGGCTGCCCTTGATTTTGAGCTACCGTTGTTAGCGGTCGTGAAAAATTATGGTAGGTGATCTAAACCACTGCCACCAACCATTTAAGATAGGAAAAGGTAACATTTTACTGTTACTTGAGTGTTTTGACTCAGGGGAAACTAAGCAACCCCTCCAGCACTCTATTGGAAGTTAGTGTGTGCTGGGTCGGTAAATTTAAAAAGACAAGTAAAGCCAATTTAACTTTACATGCTCTGGGAGACGGTAGTCAGTCCCATAGAAGGTATTTAAACCTTGGGGAGTCTGAAAGACACCCCTATGCCACTGCACTGAAAGTGCTGTGCGACACACAGAAAAAGATTATGCCATTGGAGTTGTGTTAAAACTCCATAACCAAAGAACACAAAAGTAAAACACACACAAAATACATGGAAGAGTGGGAAAAAAAGGCTCACACTCTTCCCAGGAAAAAAATTAAATCCCAGAAATCCAACAAAGTTGCTTGGGGTCTCAAAAGGTAAGGGAAATTAGAACATTCTTGAGAATTCTCCCTAACAGCCTGCTATGCACTTTTAAAACAATGTTGCATTCACCAGTCCACTGCCATATTCATTGCTATAATCAGTATATGATATATGTAGAGGTAGCTCAGGGCATGTCCTATAGGGAGGGGGCCGCCAATGAGATATTAACACTTATATGATTCTACAAGGAAGCATGTTCCCCTAATCCCGTCACTTGTTTTTTTGAAATGCCACGTAGGATGATGTCATAAATGAGGTATTTAAAAGTATATAAACTCTGTACAGACAAGAGAAGGTGTGAATACTCATGCATCTATTTTGATAGGTGTTATATCGCCCTGCTTTCTTTCGTTGAGATTAAAGCAAGATATTGTATTGGTAATTCCATCTAGCGCAAAGAAGATGCGCCAAAAGGTGCCAGAGCACATTTAGTAGCAGAGGATGGTTAAAGGTCTAATCGACCTAGATCTAGGCCCAGATCCAGGACCGTGGACGAACGCCTCCTCCTACCATTAGCCAGACAATCGCAGTTTCCTGCAGAGAGTGGAGGGTAAAAGAACATGTGTACTAGATTCGGTTGGTCGGTTCCCCTTTGATGAAATTTCTGTCCGATACCCGCAGGCACCCCTGCACTGAAAGCGAACTGGTCGATTGTGGGAGGGTCAGTGCTGAGGGACTCGAGCTGAGTGTCAGATGTAAGTAGACTAACAAAGTGGTAAAAGATAAAGGGACAGAGGGACTGTATTGTGGTGTATTGTGCATTACACAGCCATGACAGTGGCTGTGTAGTTATGGTTAAGTTGCTAATCCCATTGAAAGAGAACTTTTTGGGCGGCTTATAACTTCACTGCCCCTGGACGAATCCTCACCAAACTTTACAAAAAAAGTATATGGCCCACTCTGAATTGTTTTGTACAGTTTGGTGAGGTTTGGTCCAGAGGGGGCAAAGTTATAGGGGGTCCCAACATTTCTTTTTTTCCCATAGACTGAATGGGGGAAAAACTTTGCGCAAGGCTACAGCTCAAACAGCTGGACGGATTTTCACCAAATTTGTGGCAGGAGCAGCGGTTTGGTCCCGAAAGCGTGCTTTTGTAAATTTGGTGAAAATTCGTCCAGTAGTTTTTTTTAAACGATCAAAAAGTAGGTCTAAAAAAATGTGTGTATCTATGTCCGCTCCGCAGACACACTTCCCTGTTCGCTCCGCAGACAAGATGAAGATTGGCTAATCGGTCGCGTCATGTCCGCGGACATGTGACACGTTCGCTCATTGGATGGTGAAGAGCGTGAAGTGCGTAAGATTGTTCCGATGCGCCCACCATCTTTGATCCGTGTTTTGGTGCCCGCGGACATTGCCGCAAAAACCTATAAAAAAACACAACATTGCACTTGTTAAACTTATCAAATACTGTCTGGGGAGGTGAGGGTTGATGAGGATGTGATGTCATGTGGCAGCAAGAAGGAAAAAAGTGGTGTTTTTTTGTCACGAAAGTCATACGGTACATTTGGAGGTGGTCCTCAATATAATGTGCGTAAAGTACAGGCAAAGGACTAATGTGTCTGTGTTACAATGTATTTAAAATATTTTGGAGTCAAACTGGCGCCCCCTAAAGTCTGGCATCTGAGGCAGCCACCTGCAATGTTTGATGGAAACAGCGGCTCTGCAGGTGTATGGGAGTACAAGTTTTCATGAATGCGTTGAGCCATGTTGTTGCAAAGTGAGAATGTATTTAGATTCTGAGTGAAGGTCACCAGCTTTGATTTTTTGGTTGTGAGCTAAGGAAGCCCACACGTGGGACACAAAGTATAAGGTTCAATTGTTTTTTGACCTTGAGAGAAAGGGAATATTTCATAAGGATGCAGTGAGAGGAGGTTTATAATAATGAACATTTAATAAGGTTGTGCATTCCAAAAGTGTGTAAGGAACATGTGAAATCAGTTCATGAAGATTTTTTGGTGTGTGCGGAGTGAGCATTATGGTCTGAGATACGCCAATAAAATGGAAATGGTGAATATCATGCAAATTTGATTTTGACGACTGTACACCTGAACGAGATTTCACTTATTATTATCTGAGGATTAATTTTGGCAATGCAACGCAAGTACTATCTTTCTGTGTGGTTGTCTTTTTATGTGGTTATGGGGAGTGCAGAATCTAGGTGCATGTAGACTATCACTAGATTCACCCAGGTTCAACGCTAATATTTCTTTTAAAATGTCATGTATGACCATATCGAATTGTGTATCAGTTTCCAGGTTGTTTTTGTCTTTTTTGAGATTGTTTGATGTGTGTGCTAATCGTCAGTTTAAACTCTATGCTGAATTAAGAAATCAATAGATATATTGTAATAAAGGTTGGGTATTGATGATTATTTTCTGTTATGTTTTCCAAATAGCTACATGCTGCCTTACTGCAATTGCCATAGATTCCAGATGCCAACTGATGGGTTTTTCAATCGGCAGGTGCAAGTAGTCGTCAACGGCTGGATCACCGTGACTGTTTTGTGGAACGATCGCCCAGGGCCCATGTGCCCGTATGCTGCACTAGCGATTAGGAGTAACATAACATCTTTTATGATGGTCTAGGCCCAAGTTGATGCAGAAGCCCTGGAAGTCACTGTGCGACCCAAGCTGTTCCTTTATTGAAAACAAACACATTGTGTATGGAAAAAGAACAATGTGTGCCTCTCGATTAACATTTTGGATCACGAGCGAAGAAACAAATTTGCAATTTCATTGAATATGGGAATAGTCGGATGTTCTCAGAGAGTTTATTATGAAATAAAAGTACTTTACAAATTGTACAGTGTTATTGTTTTCGTTTAAAGACTGATTTAAGATTTCGAATTGTGACGTGCTATGTTGTTAGTCGATGTGTGTTGATTTTTGGATTCTACGTCACGTCACGTAGGTGATTATGGGCGCATTTGGCTACGCTGAAGAGGAACGTCACTGAGAAAGGTGTAGAATATCACTAGGGTTGGTGATGTGAGGGTCAGGGGCGAGGCATATGATTTAGTGACGTCAGGGCAGTTTACCTTAGGCAGATGCAGCAATGAATAAGAATAGCACAAGATGGACGCGCCCTGCAGCCAGATGTCATATGTTTTTAAAAGAGGAAAAGTGAGGTAAGGTGAATTGGAAATGTTTGCGATAGATCAACGTATGTACAAAAATACATGGTCGAACCCTCGGGACAATAATATTTTCTGATCATTGCACTTGTGAAACTTATGAAATAATGTTTGGGGAGGTGAGGGGTGATGATGATGGGTGGAATATTTCTTACGTGATTTCGAATGAGTTTACAAAGTTTGTTGGGATTTTGTGCAGAGCTTATATGACAAATCATTTGTGCATTCATTTGACAGTATTGAAAAAATAAAACGTGGGTGAATTTCCAGCAAATTTGCATAAGGCTCATTGGCAAGGATCGAAAAGCATGGTTTCGCAAATGTGGCAGTGTTTTAAAAAAAAAATATCGGTATAGCTTTAGTGACTGAGGCGTAGGCTGTAGCCATGGGCAGTGGCCAGACTGTTGGGGTCATGGTATAAGGTCATGATCCGGACAATGTGGCTACTGGCCATGACCAGAAGGGACAAAACATAGGATTACAGTGGTCATGTCCACCTGGGACTGGCTTTGTGGTAAGTTATTCAAAATTAGGATAGATTTGAAAGGGAAGAAAAATGTGCTCGTGGTAATATGGTCACAGGGATTTCTTTTTGCTTTTTCCAGGCTGCCATGGAAAGCGAAGAGGGGCCCTGTATGGTACTATATTTGTAGACGTATCCTTCAAGTATGTTCTATGGGTGTTAGTCTTAGCAGTGCACGGTGGTGGCACGAGTTATGGTTGCTCAGCTTACCATAACTGGGGAATTTCAGGGGTTTTTCAGTTTTACTTGGAACCGTAACGTCCCTTTAACATTTTTTCACTGAATTTCATAGGTTTTTAGTAGCACAACTTAACCATAACATCCCTTTAACAAAGGTGTTTCATTGACAATATATATCTATATATATATATATATATATATATATTCAGTTATAACATCATGTACACTATATATATTTTTTTGTACGCGATGAAGCAGTAAGGGTGCTGTGAAACACGTTGTACCATGTTTTTATTTTATCATGCTGAATAAACGGGACACTTTAAGGATTACATGGCCGTGTTTTTGGTGAATCATTAAAATGGGGCCATTTGCTGGCGTTCGACTGGATTCTATTGTGTGACATCTCCCTGGGAGAGAAAGTAATTACTTTCCCTTTCTGCCTCATATATAGATACCCTACCTAAATGAACAAGCAGTCAGAATACTGCGAAGTGTGTCGTCTGCCATCCAGGTTTTCCCTTTTGTTGCACTTTTATAATAAAGATATTTTTGTGCTGCCTGGACCTGCCGTCATGCCTTTTACTTGCTGAGACTGGATGTCCATTTCCCAGCTGCTCTCGGAGTGCAATCCGCCGGATTTGCCCTGTTTCAGGGCATTTATTTCGTTTGAATATATATATATATATATATATATATATATATATATATATATATCAGGGAAAAAACTTTGTTAAAGGGACGTTATGGTAAAGTTGTGCTACTAAAAACCTATGAAATTCAGTGAAAAAACTTTGTCAAAGGAACGTTATGGTTCCAAGTAAAACCGAAAAACCCTTGAAATTCGCCAGTTATGGTAAACTAAGCAACCATAACTCGCGCCACCACCGTGCACTGCTAAGACTAACACCCAGGACATCAAAGATGACATCACAAATGTCATTGATGACATCACTGATGACATCACATGTGTATGTACTTTTCATGAAATATGTGTACAAGGGATTCTTATTATAATGTTGCGAAACAAGTGTCAAGGATCATTGCAATAAATATCATACCCTAATTAGTGCATTGAACGATGCATTGATATAAATAGCATTCTATTATGGAGTTCTATCTAGTATACTAAGCTACTGATACAGAAACATAACATGGTGTGCAGTGTACAAGATGAAGGTATAATATTCGTAATGTTAATATGTTGAATAATGAAATGATAATTGTTTTCTTAATAGATTTTTGTGTACTGTGAAATATGTAATACGTAGCTAATAAAACATTACTATAGACAAAACACAAAGACACAAGAACACATACCAATATGGGTATATACAGGGAAAGTGAAGTTAGCAAAAAAGCACAAGTAGTAGCAGAAACAATTCATAACTTAACTGATTGTTTTCATGCAAATAAATGTAAATGATTGCTCTGTTTCAAAGCTGCTATTCACCCTATGTATATGTATCACTTGATGTGATTGGACCCACAGGGAAAGTACAGCCATAAAAAAAAAAAAAACAACAGAACTATCAGAAAGTGCTCATAAGTCTATTGATTATCTTTATGCACAAAACGGATTGCTGTCTTTCAAGCTTGTGTCTTCCCGTATGTATATGTTTCATATGATGTGACTGGACTCTAACAGAATAACTGTAAGAACCTACTTGAAGGATACATCTACAAATAAAATAAAATGTTTAGTTTCTGACTGTTACTGAAGAAAACCATGTGGCCTAGATATGTCAGCGAAAGAAAAAAGAGTGAGCCAGACTTGTGATGTCATCAGTGATGTCATCAATGACATTTGTGATGTCATCTTTGATGTCCTGGGTGTTAGCCTTAGCAGTGCACGGTGGTGGCGCGAGTTATGGTTGCTTAGATTACCATAACTGGCGACTTTCAAGGGTTTTTCGGTTTTACTTGGAACCATAACGTTCCTTTGACAAAGTTTTTTCACTGAATTTCATAGGTTTTTAGTAGCGCAACTTTACCATAATGTCCCTTTAACAAAGTTTTTTCCCTGAATTTCATAGGTTTTTAGTAGCGCTACTTAACCATAACGTCCCTTTAACAAAGTTTTTTCATTGAATTTCATAGGTTTTTATTAGTGCAACTTAACCATAACGTCCCTGTAACATTTTTTTTTAACTAAATTTTAAAGGTTTTTATTAGTACAACGTGACCATAACATCCTTTTCAATAGATGAAGACCACTAACATCTTATGTCCTCAAAGTGGGAATGCTGGGTGGTAAAAAAAACAAAAAGATTTTCCTTCTTACACCGAGACGCCGCAGGCGTCTCGGTGTAGGAAGGAAAATCTTTTACCAAGATGGCCACCATGGAAAGGGAAGGCGGGGTGTATAAAGAACACAACGGTGCATGAGCGGGTTTGGGGGGGCACAGGGGAGACACATGGGCATGAGAGGGAACAGGGTACAAACGGGGCATGAGCAGGGGGTGGGGGGGAAAAGGAAGGAAACACAGGGCATGAGCGGTGGTGGGGGGAACACGAGAGAGACACGGGGCATGAGCAGTGGGTGGGGAGGAACACGATTGAGACACAGGGCATGAGCGGGGGGGTACAGGGCACATACGGGACATGAGCGGGGGTGGGGAGGAAAGGAGAGAGACAAGGGGCATGAGCAGGGGGTGGGGGGAACACGAGGGAGACACGGAGCTTGGGCGGGGTAACACGAGGGAAACACGGGGCATGAGCGGGGTAGTGGGGGGCAACAGGAGAGAGACACGGGGCATGAGCGGGGGGTGGGGGGTACAGGAGACAGACACGGGGCATGAGCGGGGGGTGGGGGGCAACAGGAGAGAGACACGGGACATGAGCGGGGGGGTGGGGGGTTACAGGAGACAGACACGGGACATGAGGGGGTGGGGGGAACAGGAGACAGACACGGGACATGAGCGGGTGGGGGGAACAGGAGACAGACACGGGGCATGAGCAGGGGGGCAACAGGAGACAGACATGGGGCATGAGCTGGGGGGTGGGGGGGTACAGGAGACAGACACGAGCATGAGCGGGGGGTGGGGGGGTACAGGAGACAGACACGGGGCATGAGCAGGGGGTGGGGGGCAACAGGAGAGAGACACGGGGCATGAGCGGGGAGTGGGGGGAACAGGAGACAGACACAGGGCATGAGCGGGGGGTGGGGGGAACAAAAGAGACAGACACGGGGCATGAGCGGGGGGTGGGGGGCAACAGGAGAGAGACACAGGGCAGGAGCGGGGGGTGGGGGGCAACAGGAGACCGACATGGGGCATGAGTGGGGGGTGAGGGCAACAGGAGACAGACACGGGGCATGAGCAGGGGGTGGGGGGGAATAGGAGACAGACACGGAGCATGAGCGGGGGGTGGGGAGAACAGGAGACAGACACGGGGCATGAGAGGGGGGTGGGGGGCAACAGGAGACAGACACGGGGCATGAGCGGGGGGTGGGGGGCAACAGGAGAGAGACACGGGACATGAGCGGGTGGGGTGAAGCGGAGACAGACACGGGGCATGAGCGGGGGGGCAACAGGAGACAGACACGGGGCATGAGCGGGCGGTGGGGGGTACAGGAGACAGACACGGGGCATGAGCGGGGGGTGGGGGGCAACAGGAGAGAGACACGAGGCATGAGCGGGGGGTGGGGGGAACAAGAGACAGACACGGGGCATGAGCGGGGGGCGGGGGGAACAACAGAGACAGACACGGGGCAGGAGCGGGGGGTGGAGGGCAACAGGAGACAGACACGGGGCATGAGCGGGGGGTGAGGGGCAACAGGAGACAGACACGGGGCATGAGCGGGGGGTGGGGGGAAAGAGGAGACAGACACGGGGCATGAGCGGGGGGTGGGGGGCAGCAGGAGACAGACACGGGGCATGAGCGGGGGGTGGGGGCAACAGGAGAGACACGGGGCATGAGCGGGGGGTGAGGGGCAACAGGAGACAGACACGGGGCATGAGCGGGGGGTGGGGGGCAACAGGAGACAGACACGGGGCATGAGCGGGGGGTGGGGGGCAGCAGGAGACAGACACGGGGCATGAGCGGGGGGTGGGGGCAACAGGAGAGACACGGGGCATGAGCGGGGGGTGAGGGGCAACAGGAGACAGACACAGGGCATGAGTGGGGGGTGGGGGGAACAGGAGACAGACACGGGGCATGAGCGAGGGGTGGGGGAACAGGAGACAGACACGGGGCATGAGCGGGGGGTGGGGAGAACAGACACGGGGCATGAGCGGGGGGTGGGAGGAACAGGAAAAAGACACGGGGCATGAGCAGGGGGGGTGGGGCAAAAAGAGAGAGACACGGGGCATGAGCGGGGGGTGGGGGGGAACAGGAGACAGACACGGAGCATGAGCGGGGGGTGGGGAGAACAGGAGGGAGAAACGGGGCATGAGCGGGGGTGGGGGGCAACAGGAGAGAGACACGGGCATGAGCGGGGGGTGGGGGGCAACAGGAGACAGACACGGGGCATGAGTGGGGGGTGGGGAGCAACAAGAGACAGACACAGGGCATGAGCGGGGGTGGGAGGAACAGGAGACAGACACAGGGCATGAGCGGGGGGTGGGGAGAACAGGAGACATACACGGGGCATGAGCGAGGGGGTGGGGGCAACAGGAGACAGACACGGGGCATGAGCGGGGGAGTGGGGGGCAACAGGAGACTGACACGGGCATGAGCGCGGAGTGGGGGGTAAAGGAGACAGACACGGGGCATGGGTGGGAGCAAGAGGAGACAGACACGGGGCATGAGCGGGGGGTGGGAGGAACAGGAGACAGACACGGGGCATGAGCGGGGGGTGGGGGGTACAGAAGACAGACACGGGGCATGAGCGGGGTAGTGGGGGGCAACAGGAGAGAGACATGGGGCATGAGCGGGGGGTCGGAGGGGGTACAGGAGACAGACACGGGGCATGAGCAGGGGGTGGGGGCAACAGAAGAGAGACACGGGGCATGAGCGGGGGGGTGGCGGGTACAGGAGACAGACACGGGGCATGAGCGGGGGGTGGGGGCAACAGGAGAGAGACACAGGACATGAGCGGGTGGGGGGAACAGGAGACAGACACGGGGCATGAGCAGGGGGGGCAACAGGAGACAGACATGGGGCATGAGCGGGGGGGTGAGGGGGTACAGGAGATAGACACAGGGCCTGAGCGGGGGGTGGGGGGATACAGGAGACAGACACGGGCATGAGCAGTGGGGGCAACAGGAGACAGACACGGGGCATGAGCGGGGGGTGGGGGGGTACAGGAGACAGACACGAGCATGAGCGGGGGGGTACAGGAGACAGACACGGGGCATGAGCAGGGGGTGGGGGGCAACAGGAGAGAGACATGGGGCATGAGCAGGGTGTGGGGGGGGAACAAAAGAGACAGACACGGGGCATGGGCAGGGGGTGGGGGGCAACAGGAGAGAGACACGGGGCAGGAGCGGGGGGTGGGGGGCAACAGGAGACAGACACGGGGCATGAGCGGGGGGTGGGGAGAACAGGAGACAGACACGGGGCATGAGCGGGGGGTGGGGAGAACAGGAGACAGACACGGAGCATGAGAGTGGGGTGGGGGGCAACAGGAGACAGACACAGGGCAGGAGCGGGCGGTGGGGGGTACAGGAGACAGACACGGGGCAGGACCGGGGGGTGGAGGGCAACAGGAGACAGACACAGGGCATGAGCAGGGGGTGTGGGGAACAGGAGACAGACACGGGCAGGAGCGGGGGTGGGGGGGCACAACAGAGAGACACGGAGCAGGAGCGGGGGGTGGAGGGCAACAGGAGACAGACACGGGGCATGAGCGGGGGGCAACAGGAGACAGACACGGGGCATGAGCGGGCGGTGGGGGGCAACAGGAGAGAGACACAGGGCATGAGCAGGGGGTGGGGGGAACAGGAGACAGACACAGGGCATGAGCGGGGGTGGGCGGGAGGGGGAAAGAGACACGGGGCAAGAGCAGGGGTGGGCGGGAGGGGGAAAGACACACGGGGCAAGAGCGGGGGTGGGCGGGAAGGGGAAAGACACACGGGGCAAGAGCGGGGGTGGGCGGGAGGGGGAAAGACACACGGGGCAAGAGCGGGGGTGGGCGGGAGGGGGAGAGACACACGGGGCAAGAGCGGGGGTGGGCGGGAGGGGGAAAGACACACGGGGCATGAGCGGGGGTGGGCGGCGGGTGGGGAGAGACATACGGACATGAGCGGGCGGCAGGTGGGGAGAGACAACACGGACATGAGCGGGCGGCGGGTGGGGAGAGACAACACGGATATGAGCGGGCGGCGGGTGGGGAGAGACAACACGGACATGAGCGGGCGGCGGGTGGAGAGAGACACACGGGGCAAGAGCGGGGGGGGTGGGCGGATGGGAGAGACGAGCGGGGCACGAGCGGGGCATGAGCGGGGGGTAGGCGTAAGGGAGAAAGACACACGGGGCAAGAGGTGGGAGGAACAGGAGACAGACACGGGCATGAGCGGGGGTGGGGGACTTACTGTGCAGGCGGGATACAAAGCCTCTCATGCGAGGAACAAAGATGGCGGGCGTCTCTGAAGCCAGACACACTGCACGCTTCCACGCATCCAATGAGAGAGCACGTCAGATGTCTGCGGACATCACGCAAGCTGCTGGCCCAATCACCGTCCTGTCCGCGGAGCGAACAGGGAAGTGTGTCCGCGAAGCGAACACAGATATCACTAATTTTTTTCACTTACATTTTTGTCATTTTTTTAAAAACTACTGGACGGATTTACACCAAATAAAGCAAAGCACGCTTTCGGGACCAAGCCGCCGCTCCTGCCGCTAATTTGATGTAAATCCGTCCAGCGGTTCGGGCTGTAGGCGTGAGCAAATTTTTTTCCCATTATGTCTATGGGAAAAAAAAAAGTTTTGGGACCCCCCCTATAACTTTTCCCCCCCTGGACGAATCCTCACCAAACTATGCAAAAAAATTCAGAGTGACCCAACTACTTTTTTTGCAAAGTTTGGTGAGGATCCGTTCAGGGAGAGCGAAGTTATAAGCCACCCAAAAAGTGCTCTTCCTATGGAAACAGCAACTATATATATGTATATATATAATTCAATGAAAAAACTTTGTTAAGGGTATATTATGGTTAAGTTGCACTAATAAAAACCTATGAAATTCAGTGAAAAAACTTTGTTAAAGGGACGTTATGGTGCCAAATAAAACCAAAAAATCCCTGAAATTCGCCAGTTATGGTAAGCTAAGCAACCATAACTCGCGCCACCACTGTGCACTGCTAAGCCTAACACCCAGGACATCAAAGATGACATCACAAATGTCATTGATGACATCACTGATGACATCACATGTCTGACGCCCCCTTTTTTCCTTTCCTGACATATCTAGGCCACATGATTTTCTTCAGTAACAGTCAGGAACTAAAAATTGTAAATGTACCATATTTGTAGACTTATCCTTCAAGTATGTTCTTACAATAATTCCCTTATGGTCCAGTCATATCATATGAAACATATACATAGGAGAAGTCACAACCTTGAAAGACAGCAATCCTTTTTGTGTATTAAAATTATCAGTAGATTTATCAGCACTTTCTGATACTTTTGATGTTTTTTTATTACTGTACTTTCCCTGTAAATGCTCATATTTTTATATGTTGTACTCACACTATTTTCCTTAGGGTCCAGACACATCATGTGATATATATATATAGGGTAAGTAACAGCTTTGAAACAGAGCAATCATGTCTCTGCATGAAGGTAATCAGTTAGGTTATGAACACTTTCTGCTACTATTGCTGTTTCTTTTTCCTACTTCAATTCCCTTGTATATATTCATATTTGTATGTGGTGTTGTCTCTTTGTCATTTGTGTATAATAATGCAATTATGTAGTAAGTGGGTTTTATTACCTACTTATCACAAGTTTCACTGTACGCAAAACTCTAATATGAAAACAGTTATAATTTCACTATTCAACATGGCAAGCTTATGAATATTGCACCTCCATCATGTATGCTGCACACAATGCCTATGTTTCTACATGAGTACCTTAGTATACTGGATTGAAGTTAATAATAGAATGCTATTTATATCAATGTATAGCTTAATGCACTGATTAGCACTTGATAATTATTCCAATAATCTTTGACACTTTTTTTATTAACATTACACTAAGAATCCCTTGTACAGACTTTTCATGAAAGGTAAATGCACATGTGATGTCATCAGTGATGTCCTCAATGACATTTGTGATGTCATCTTTGATGTCCTGGGTGTTAGGCTTAGCAGTGCACGGTGGTGGCGCGAGTTATGGTTGCTTAGCTTACCATAACTGGCGAATTTCAAGGGTTTTTCCGTTTTACTTGGAACCATAACGTCCCTTTAACACAGTTTTTTCACTGAATTTCATAGGTTTTTAGTAGCGCAACTTAACCATAACGTCCCTTTAACAATGTTTTTTCACTGAATTTCACTGGTTTCTATTAGTGCAACTTTACCATAACGTCCCTTTAACAAAGTTTTTTCATTGATTTTCATAGGTTTTTATTAGTGCAACTTAACCATAACCTCCCTTTAACAACATTTTTTCATTGAATTTCATAGTTTTTTATTAGTGCAACTTAACCATAACGTCCTTTTCAATGGATGAAGACCACTAGCATCCTAGGTTCTCAAAGTGGGAACCCGGGGTGGTAAAAAAAAGATTTTTCTTCCCAAACCGGAACGCCTGCGATGTCCCGGTGTAGGAAGGAAAATCTTTTACCAAGATGGACACCATGGAAAGGGAAGGCAGGGTGTATAAAGAGAACACAACAGGGCATGGGTGGGGGGCACCATGAGAGAGACACCGGGCATGAGCGGGGGTGGGGGGCAACAGCAGGGAGACACGGGGTATGAGCGGGGGGTGGGGGGCAACAGCAGGGAGACACTGGGCATGACTGGGGGGTGGGGGCAACAGAAGGGAGACACGGGGCATGACCGGGGGGTGGGGGGCAACAGGAGAGAGACACGGGGCATGAGAGGGGGTGGGGGGCAACAGGAGAGAGACACGGGGCATGACCAGGGGTGGGGAGCAACAGAAGGGAGACACGGGTCATGACCGGGGGATGGGGGCAATAGGAGAGAGACACGGGGCATGAGAGGGGGCTGGGGGGCAACAGGAGAGAGACACGGGGCATGAGAGGGGGTGGAGGGCAACAGCAGGGAGACACGGGGCATAACCGGGGGTGAGGGGCAACAGCAGGGAGACACGGGGCATGACCGGGGGGTGGGGGCAACAGCAGAGAGACACGGGGCATGAAAGGGGTATGGGGGGTAACAGGAGAGAGACACAGGGCATGAGAGGGGGTGGGGGGCAACAGCAGGGAGACACGGGGCATGACTGGGGGTGGGGGTAACAGGAGAGAGACACGGGGCATGAGCGAGGGGTGGGGGGTACCAGGATAGAGACACGGGGCATGAGCGGTGGGAGGGGGGTAACAGGAGAGAGACACGGGGCATGAGCGGGGGGTGGGGGGTAACAGGAGAGAGACACGGGGCAGCGGGTGGGGGGCAACAGCAGGGAGACACGGGGCATGATCCGGGTGTGGGGGGCAACAGGTGAGAGACACGAGGAATGAGAGGGGGTGGGGGTAACAGGAGAGAGACACAGGGCATGAGCGGGGGGTGGGGCGTAACATGAGAGAGACACAGGGCATGAGCAGGAGGTGGGAGGCAACAGAAGGGAGACACGGGGCATGAGCGGGTGGTGGGGCATCAGCAGGGAGACACGGGGAATGAGCGGGTGGTGGGGGAACACGAGGGAGACACAGGGCATGAGAGGGGGTGGGGGTAACAGAAGAGAAACACGGGGCATGAGTGGGGGTGGGGGGCAACAGGAGGGAGACACGGGGTATGACCGGGGGTGGGGGGCAACAGGAGGGAGACACAGGGACTGAACGGGGGGTGGGGGGCAACAAGAGAGAGACACAGGGCATGACCGGGGGTTGGAGGGCAACAGGAGAGAGACATGGGGCAAGAGAAGGGGGTGGGGGTAACAGGAGAGAGACACGGGGCATGAGCGGGGGGTGGGGGGCACCATGAGAATGACACTGGGCATGAGCGGGGGTGGGGGCAACAGCAGGGAGACACGGGGCATGAGCAGGGGGTGGGGACAACAGCAGGGAGACACGGGGCATGACTGGGGGGTGGGGGCAACAAAAGGGAGACACAGGGCATGACCGCGGGGTGGGGGGCAACAGGAGAGAGACACGGGGCATGAGAGGGGGTGGGGGCAACAGCTGGGAGACACGGGGCATGACCGGGGGTGGGGGGCAACAGCAGGGAGACACAGGGCATGTCCTGGGGTGGGGAGCAACAGAAGGGAGACACGGGGCATGACCAGGGGGTGGGGGGCAATAGGAGAGAGACACGGGGCATGAGAGGTTGCTGGGGGCAACATGAGAGAGACACGGGGCATGAGAGGGTGGAGGGCAACAGCAGGGAGACACGGGGCATGACCGGGGGATGGGGGGCAACAGAAGGGAGACACGGGCATGACCGGGAGGTGGGGAGCAACAGGAGAGAGACACGGGGCATGTCCTGGGGTGGGGAGCAACAGAAGGGAGACACGGGGCATGACAAGGGGGTGGGGGGCAATAGGAGAGAGACACGGGGCATGAGAGGGTGCTGGGGGCAACAGGAGAGAGACACGGGGCATGAGAGGGTGTGAGGGCAACAGCAGGGAGACACGGGGCATGACCGGGGGTGGAGGGCAACAGCAGGGAGACACGGGGCATGACCGGGGGTGGGGGGCAACAGAAGGGAGACACAGGGCATGAGCGGGGGGTGGGGCGTAACATGAGAGAGACACAGGGCATGAGCAGGAGGTGGGAGGCAACAGCAGGGAGACACGGGGCATGAGCGGGTGGTGGGGGCATCAGCAGGGAGACACGGGGCATGAGCGGGGGGTGGGGGAACACGAGGGAGACACAGGGCATGAGAGGGGGTGGGGGTAACAGAAGAGAGACACGGGGCATGAGCGGGGGTGGGGGGCAACAGGAGGGAGACACGGGGTATGACCGGGGTGGGGGGCAACAGGAGGGAGACACGGGGACTGAACGGGGGGTGGGGGGCAACAAGAGAGAGACACAGGGCATGACCGGGGGGTGGAGGGCAACAGGAGAGAGACATGGAGCAAGAGAAGGGGGTGGGGGTAACAGGAGAGAGACACGGGGCATGAGCAGGGGGTGGGGGGCACCATGAGAATGACACTGGGCATGAGCGGGGGTGGGGGCAACAGCAGGGAGACACGGGGCATGAGCAGGGGGTGGGGACAACAGCAGGGAGACACGGGGCATGACTGGGGGGTGGGGGCAACAAAAGGGAGACACGGGGCAAGACCGCGGGGTGGGGGGCAACAGGAGAGAGACACGGGGCATGAGAGGGGGTGGGGGCAACAGCTGGGAGACAGGGGGCATGACCGGGGGTGGGGGGCAACAGCAGGGAGACACAGGGCATGTCCTGGGGTGGGGAGCAACAGAAGGGAGACACGGGGCATGACCAGGGGGTGGGGGGCAATAGGAGAGAGACACGGGGCATGAGAGGGTGCTGGGGGCAACAGGAGAGAGACACGGGGCATGAGAGGGTGTGGGGCAACAGCAGGGAGACACGGGGCATGACCGGGGGTGGAGGGCAACAGCAGGGAGACACGGGGCATGACCGGGGGATGGGGGCAACAGAAGGGAGACACAGGCATGACCGGGAGGTGGGGGGCAACAGGAGAGAGACACGGGGCATGTACTGGGGTGGGGAGCAACAGAAGGGAGACATGGGGCATGACCAGGGGGTGGGGGGCAATAGGAGAGAGACACGGGGCATGAGAGGGTGCTGGGGGCAACAGGAGAGAGACACGGGGCATGAGAGGGTGTGAGGGCAACAGCAGGGAGACACGGGGAATGACCAGGGGTGGAGGGCAACAGCAGGGAGACACGGGGCATGACCGGGGGTGGGGGCAACAGGAGAGAGACACGGGGCATGAGCGGGTGGTGGGGGGCAACAGCAGGGAGACACGGGGCATGAGCGGGGGGTGGGGGAACATGAGGGAGACACGGGGCATGAGAGGGGGTGGGGGTAACAGAAGAGAGACACGGGGCATGAGCGGGGTTGGGGGCAACAGGAGGGAGACACGGGGTATGACCGGGGGGGGCAACAGGAGGGAGACACGGGGCTTGACCGAGGGGTGGGGGGCAACAGGAGAGAGACACAGGGCATGACCGGGGGGTGGAGGGCAACAGGAGAGAGACATGGGGCAAGAGAAGGGGGTGGGGGATAACAGGAGAGAGACAAGGGGCATGAGCGGGGGGTGTTGTTCAACATGAGAGAGACACGGGGCATGAGCGGCGGTGGGGGGCAACAGCAGGGAGACACGGGGCATGAGCGGGGGATGGGGGGCAACAGCAGGGAGACATGGGGCATGACTGGGGGCTGGGGGGCAACAGAAGGGAGACATGGGGCATGACTGGGGGGGTGGGGGGCAACAGGAGAGAGACATGGGGCATGAGAGGGTGTGGGGGCAATAGCAGGGAGACACGGGGCATGACCGGGGATGGGGGGCAACAGCAGGGAGACACCGGGCATGACCGGGGGGTGGGGGCAACAGAAGGGAGATACGGGGCATGATCGGGGGGTGAGGGGCAACAGGAGAGAGACACAGGGCATGACCGGGGGTGGGGGGCAATAGAAGGGAGACATGGGGCGGGACCGGGGGGTGGGGGGCAATAGGAGAGAGACACGGGGCATGAGAGGGGGCTGGGGGGTAAGAGGAGAGAGACACAGGGCATGAGAGGGGGGTGGGGGGTAACAGGAGAGAGACACGGGGCATGAGCGGGGGGTGGGGGCAACAGCAGGGAGACATGGGGCATGAGCGGGGGAAGGGGGGCAACAGGAGGGAGACACGGGGCATGACCGGGGGTGGGGGGCAACAGGAGGGAGACACGGGGCATGACCGGGGGCTGGGGGTCAACAGGAGAGAGACACAGGGCATGACCCGGGGGGTGGAGGGCAACAGGAGAGAGACATGGGGCAAGAGAGGGTGTGGGGGGTAACAGGAGAGAGACACGGGGCATGAGCAGGGGGTGGGGGGCAACATGAGAGAGACACGGGGCATGAGCGGGGGTGGGGGGCAACAGCAGGGAGACACGGGGCATGAGCGGGGGTGGGGGGCAACAGCAGGGAGACATGCGGCATGACTGGGGGGTGGGGGCAACAGAAGGGAGACACGGGGCATGACCGAGGGTGGGGGGCAACAGGAGAGAGACAAGGGGCATGACCGGGGGGTGGGGGGCAACAGAAGGGAGACACTGGGCATGAGCGGTGGGTGGGGGGCAACAGGAGAGAGACATGGGGCATGACCAGGGGTGGGGGGCAACAGAAGGGAGACAGGGGGCATGACTGGGGGGTGGGGGGCAACAGGAGAGAGACACGGTGCATGAGAGGGGGCTGGGGGTAACAGGAGAGAGACACCGGGCATGAGAGGGTGGTGGGGGTTAACAGGAGAGAGACATGGGGCATGAGTGGGGGGTGGTGGGAAACAGCAGGGAGTCACGGGCATGATCGGGGGTGGGGGCAACAGGAGAGAGACAAGGGGCATGAGAGGGTGGTGGGGGGTAACAGGAGAGAGACACAGGGCATGAGAGGGGGTTGGGGTAACAGGAGAGAGACACGGGGCATGAGCGGGGTCTGGGGGGCAACAGCAGGGAGACACGGGGCATGAGCGGGGGGCAACAGGAGAAAGACACGGGGCATGAGCGGGGGAGTGGGGGGCAACAGAAGGGAGACACGGGGCATGACCTTGGGGTGGGGGCAACAGGAGAGAGACACAGGGCATGAGAGGGGGTGGGGGGCAACAGGAGAGAGACACGGTGCATGAGAGGGTTCTGGGGGTAACAGGAGAGAGACACAGGGCATGAGAGGGGGTGGGAGGTAACAGGAGAGAGACATGGGGCATGAGTGGGGGGTGGGGGGAAACAGCAGGGAGTCACGGGCATGATCGGGGGTGGGGGGCAACAGGAGAGAGACAAGGGGCATGAGAGGGTGGTGGGGGGTAACAGGAGAGAGACACAGGGCATGAGAGGGGGTTGGGGGGTAACAGGAGAGAGACACGGGGCATGAGCGGGGACTGGGGGGCAACAGCAGGGAGACACGGGGCATGAGCGGGGGGGCAACAGGAGAAAGACACGGGGCATGAGCGAGGGAGTGGGGGGCAACAGAAGGGAGACACGGGGCATGACCTTGGGGTGGGGGCAACAGGAGAGAGACACAGGGCATGAGAGGGGGTGGGGGGCAACAGCAGGGAGACACGGGGCAAGAGCGGGTGTGGGGGGAACACGAGGGAGACAAAGGGCATGAGAGGGGGTTGGGGGTAACAGGAGAGAGACACGGGGCATGAGCGGGGGGTGGGGGGCAACAGCAGGGAGACACGGGGCATGAGCGGGGGGGTGGGGGGCAACAGAAGGGAGACACGGGGCATGACCGGGGGGTGGGGGGCAACAGGAGAGAGACACATTGCATGAGAGGGGGTGGGGGGCATCAGGAGGGAGACACAGGGCATGACCGGGGAGTGGGGGGCATCAGGAGGGAGACACGGGGCATGAGAGGGGGGTGGGTGGTAACAGGAGAGAGACATGGGGCAAGAGCGGGGGTGGGGGGAAACAGCAGGGAGACCGGGGCATGATCGGGGGGAGGGGGAGAACAGGAGAGAGACAAGGGGCATGAGAGGGGGGTGGGGGGTAACAGGAGAGAGACACAGGGCATGAGAGGGGGTTTGGGGGTAACAGGAGAGAGACACGGGGCATGAGCGGGGGTGGGGGGAACATGAGGGAGACGCGGGGCATGAGAGGGGGCGGGGGGTAACAGTAGAGAGACACTGTGCATGAACAGGGGGTGAGGGGCAATAGCAGGGAAACACGGGGCATGAGCTGGGGGGCAACAGGAGAAAGACACGGGGCATGAGCGGGGGTGGGGGGTAACAGCAGGGAGACACGGGGCATGAGCAGGGGTTTGGGGAACAGGAGAAAGATACGGGGCATGAGCAGGGGGTGGGGGGCAACAGCAGGGAGACAAGGGGCATGACCAGGGGGTGGGGGGCAACAGCAGGGAGACATGGGGCATGACCGGGGGGAGGGGGCAACAGTAGGGAGACACCGGGCATGACCGGGGGTGGGGGGCAACAGGAGAGAGACACGGGGCTTTTGAGAGGGGTGGGAGGGTAACAGGAGAGAGACACAGGGCATGAGAGAGGGGTGAGGGGTAACAGGAGAGAGACACGGGGCATGAGCGGGGGGTGGGGGGAAACAGCAGGGAGACACGGGGCATGATCGGGGGGTGGGGGGCAACAGGAGAGAGACACGGGCCATGAGAGGGGGATGGGGGGTAACAGCAGAGAGACAAGGGGCATGAGAGTGGGGTAGGGGGTAACAGGAGAGAGACACGGGGCATGAGCGGTGGGTGGGGGGCAACAGCCAGGAGACACGGGGCATGAGCGGGGGGTGGGGGCAGCAGCAGGGAGACACGGGGCATGAACGGGGGTGGGTGGAACACGAGGGAGACACGGGGCATGAGAGGGGGTGGGGGGTAACAGGAGAGAGACACGGGGCATGAGCGGGGGGTGAGGGGCAACAGTAGGGAGACACGGGGCATGAGCGGGGGTGGGGGGTAACAGGAGAGACACAAGGCATAAGCGGGGGGTAGGGGGAACAGGAGAGAGACACGGGGCATGAGCGGGGGTGAGGGGCAACAGCAGGGAGACACGGGGCATGAGCGGGGGGCAACAGGAGAAAGACACGGGGCATGAGCGGGGGGTGGGGGGTAACAGGAGAGACACGAGGCATAAGCGGGGGTGGGGGAACAGGAGAGAGACACGGGGCATGAGCGGGGGGTGGGGAGCAATAGCAGGGTGACATGGGGCATGACCGGGGGGTGGGGGGCAACAGCAGGGAGACACGGGGCATGAGCGGGGGGTGTGGGGTAACAGCAGGGAGACGCGGGGCATGACCAGGGTGTGAGGGGCAACAGCAGGGAGACACGGGGCATGAGCGGGGGGTGGGGGGCAACAGGAGGGAGACACGGGGCATGACCGGGGGGTGGGGTCAGCAGGAGAGAGACACAGGGCATGACCGGGGAATGGAGGGCAACAGGAGATAGACATGGGGCAAGAGAGGAGGGTGGGGGGTAACAGGAGAGTGACACGGGGCATGAGCGGGGGTGGGGGGCAACATGAGAGAGACATGGGGCTTGAGCGGGGGTGGGGGGCAACAGCAAGGAGACACGGGGCATGAGCAGGGTGTGGGGGGCAACAGCAAGGAGACACGGGGCATGACTGGAGGTGGGGGGCAACAGAAGGGAGACACGGGGCATGACCGGGGGTTCAACAGGAGAGAGACACAGGGCATGAGAGGGGGTGGGGGGCAACAGCAGGGAGACATGGGGCATGACCGGGGGTGGGGGGAAACAGCAGGGAGACACGGGGCATAACCGGGGGTGGGGGGCAACAGATGGGAGACACGGGGCATGAGCGGTGGGTGGGGGGCAACAGGAGAGAGACACGGGGCATGACCGAGGGTTGGAGGCAACAGAAGGGAGACACAGGGCATGACCGGGGGGGGCAACAGGAGAGAGACACGGGGCATGAGAGGGGGGTGGGGGGTAAAAGGAGAGAGATATGGGGCATGAGCGGGGGGTGCGGGGAAACAGCTGGGAGACACGGGGCATGATCGGGGGGTGGGGGGAACAGGAGAGAGACAAGGGACATGAGAGGGGGTGAGGGGTAACAGGAGAGAGAAACGGGGCATGAGCGGGGGGTGGGGGGCAACAGCAGGGAGACACGGGGCATGAGCAGGGGTGGGGGGAACACGAGGGAGACACGGGGCATGAGAGGGGGGCGGGGGTAACAGGAGAGAGACATGGGGCATGAGCGGGGGGTAGGGTGAAACAGCAGGGAGACAAGGGGCATGAGAGGGGGGTAGGGGGTAACAGGAGAGAGACACGGGGCATGAGCGGTGGGTGGGGGGCAACAGCCAGGAGACACGGGGCATGAGCGGGGTGTGGGGGCAGCAGCAGGGAGACACGGGGCATGAACGGGAGGTGGGGGGAACACGAGGGAGACACGGGGCATGAGAGGGGTGTGGGGGTAACAGGAGAGAGACACGGGGCATGAGCGGGGGGTGAGGGGCAACATCAGGGAGACACGGGGCATGAGCGGGGGGTGGGGGGTAACAGGAGAGACACAAGGCATAAGCGGGGGGTGGGGGGAACAGGAGAGAGACACGGGGCATGAGCGGGGGTGAGGGGCAACAGCAGGGAGACACGGGGCATGAGCGGGGGGCAACAGGAGAGAGACACGGGTCATGAGCGGGGGGATTGGGGCAACAGCAGGGAGACATGGGGCATGACCGGGTTGTGGGGGGCAACAGCAGGGAGACACGGGGCATGAGCGGGGGGTGTGGGGTAACAGGAGAGAGACACGGAGCATGAGCGGGGAATGGGGGGCAACAGCAGGGAGACACGGGGAATGAGCGGGGGGTGGGGGGAACACGAGGGAGACACGCGGCATGAGCAGGGAGCAACAGCAGGGAGACACGGGGCATGACCAGGGTGTGGGGGGCAACAGCAGAGAGACACGGGGCATGACCGGTGGGTGGGGGGCAACATGAGAGAGACACGGGGCATGAGCGGGGGTGGGGGGCAACAGCAAGGAGACACGGGGCATGAGCAGGGTGTGGGGGGCAACAGCAAGGAGACACGGGGCATGACTGGAGGTGGGGGGGCAACAGAAGGGAGACACGGGGCATGACCGGGGGTTCAACAGGAGAGAGACACAGGGCATGAGAGGGGGTGGGGGGCAACAGCAGGGAGACATGGGGCATGACCGGGGGTGGGGGGCAACAGCAGGGAGACACGGGGCATAACCGGGGGTGGGGGGCAACAGATGGGAGACACGGGGCATGAGCGGTGGGTGGGGGGCAACAGGAGAGAGACACGGGGCATGACCGAGGGTTGGAGGCAACAGAAGGGAGACACAGGGCATGACCGGGGGGGGCAACAGGAGAGAGACACGGGGCATGAGAGGGGGGTGGGGGGTAAAAGGAGAGAGATATGGGGCATGAGCGGGGGGTGCGGGGAAACAGCTGGGAGACACGGGGCATGATCGGGGGGTGGGGGGAACAGGAGAGAGACAAGGGACATGAGAGGGGGGTGAGGGGTAACAGGAGAGAGAAACGGGGCATGAGCGGGGGGTGGGGGGCAACAGCAGGGAGACATGGGGCATGAGCAGGGGTGGGGGGAACACGAGGGAGACACGGGGCATGAGAGGGTGGCGGGGGTAACAGGAGAGAGACATGGGGCATGAGCGGGGGGTAGGGTGAAACAGCAGGGAGACAAGGGGCATGAGAGGGGGGTAGGGGGTAACAGGAGAGAGACACGGGGCATGAGCGGTGGGTGGGGGGCAACATCCAGGAGACACGGGGCATGAGCGGGGTGTGGGGGCAGCAGCAGGGAGACACGGGGCATGAACGGGAGGTGGGGGGAACACGAGGGAGACACGGGGCATGAGAGGGGTGTGGGGGTAACAGGAGAGAGACACGGGGCATGAGCGGGGGGTGAGGGGCAACATCAGGGAGACACGGGGCATGAGCGGGGGGTGGGGGGTAACAGGAGAGACACAAGGCATAAGCGGGGGGTGGGGGGAACAGGAGAGAGACACGGGGCATGAGCGGGGGTGAGGGGCAACAGCAGGGAGACACGGGGCATGAGCGGAGGGCAACAGGAGAGAGACACGGGTCATGAGCGGGGGGATTGGGGCAACAGCAGGGAGACATGGGGCATGACCGGGTTGTGGGGGCAACAGCAGGGAGACACGGGGCATGAGCGGGGGGTGTGGGGTAACAGGAGAGAGACACGGAGCATGAGCGGGGAATGGGGGGCAACAGCAGGGAGACACGGGGAATGAGCGGGGGGTGGGGGGAACACGAGGGAGACACGCGGCATGAGCAGGGAGCAACAGCAGGGAGACACGGGGCATGACCAGGGTGTGGGGGGCAACAGCAGAGAGACACGGGGCATGACCGGGGGGTGGGGGGCAACAGGAGGGAGACACGGAGCATGACCGGTGGGTGGGGTCAGCAGGAGAGAGACACAGGGCATGACCGGGGGGTGGAGGGCAACAGGAGTTAGACAAGGGGCAAGAGAGGAGGGTCGGGGTAACAGGAGAGTGACACGGGGCATGAGCGGGGGGTGGGGGGCAACATGAGAGAGACACGGGGCATGAGCGGGGGGTGGGGGGCAACAGCAAGGAGACACGGGGCATGACTGGAGGTGGGGGGCAACAGAAGGGAGACACAGGGCATGAACGGGGGTTCAACAGGAGAGAGACACAGGGCATGAGAGGGGGTGGGGGGCAACAGCAGGGAGACATGGGGCATGACTGGGGGGTGGGGGGGCAACAGCAGGGAGACACGGGGCATGAGAGGGGGGTAGGGGGTAACAGGAGAGAGACACGGGGCATGAGCGGTGGGTGGGGGGCAACATCCAGGAGACACGGGGCATGAGCGGGGTGTGGGGGCAGCAGCAGGGAGACACGGGGCATGAACGGGAGGTGGGGGGAACACGAGGGAGACACGGGGCATGAGAGGGGTGTGGGGGTAACAGGAGAGAGACACGGGGCATGAGCGGGGGGTGAGGGGCAACATCAAGGGAGACACGGGGCATGAGCGGGGGGTGGGGGGTAACAGGAGAGACACAAGGCATAAGCGGGGGGTGGGGGGAACAGGAGAGAGACACGGGGCATGAGCGGGGGTGAGGGGCAACAGCAGGGAGACACGGGGCATGAGCGGAGGGCAACAGGAGAGAGACACGGGTCATGAGCGGGGGGATTGGGGCAACAGCAGGGAGACATGGGGCATGACCGGGTTGTGGGGGGCAACAGCAGGGAGACACGGGGCATGAG
Organism: Ambystoma mexicanum; assembly: GCF_040938575.1. NCBI lineage: Eukaryota > Metazoa > Chordata > Amphibia > Caudata > Ambystomatidae > Ambystoma > Ambystoma mexicanum. The sequence continues at coordinate 25,574,422 of NC_090932.1, read as the reverse complement.
CGGGGGGTGTGGGGTAACAGGAGAGAGACACGGAGCATGAGCGGGGAATGGGGGGCAACAGCAGGGAGACACGGGGAATGAGCGGGGGGTGGGGGGAACACGAGGGAGACACGCGGCATGAGCAGGGAGCAACAGCAGGGAGACACGGGGCATGACCAGGGTGTGGGGGGCAACAGCAGAGAGACACGGGGCATGACCGGGGGGTGGGGGGCAACAGGAGGGAGACACGGAGCATGACCGGTGGGTGGGGTCAGCAGGAGAGAGACACAGGGCATGACCGGGGGTGGAGGGCAACAGGAGTTAGACAAGGGGCAAGAGAGGAGGGTCGGGGTAACAGGAGAGTGACACGGGGCATGAGCGGGGGGTGGGGGGCAACATGAGAGAGACACGGGGCATGAGCGGGGGGTGGGGGGCAACAGCAAGGAGACACGGGGCATGACTGGAGGTGGGGGGCAACAGAAGGGAGACACAGGGCATGAACGGGGGTTCAACAGGAGAGAGACACAGGGCATGAGAGGGGGTGGGGGGCAACAGCAGGGAGACATGGGGCATGACTGGGGGGTGGGGGGGCAACAGCAGGAGACACGGGGCATGACCGGGGGGTGGGGGGCAACAGGAGAGAGACACGGGGCATGACCGAGGGTTGGAGGCAACAGAAGGGAGACACGGGGCATGACCGGGGGGTGGGGGGTAAAAGGAGAGAGACATGGGGCATGAGCGGGGGGTGCGAGGAAACTGCAGGGAGACACGGGGCATGATCGGGGGTGCGGGGGAACAGGAGAGAGACAAGGGACATGAGAGGGGGGTGGGGGGCAACAGCAGGGAGACACGGGGCATGAGCGGGGGTGAGGGGCAACAGCAGGGAGACACGGTGCATGAGCGGGGGCAACATGAGAAAGACACGGGGCATGAGCGGGGGGGCAACAGGAGAAAGACACGGGGCATGAGTGGGGGGTGGGGGGTAACAGGAGAGACACGAGGCATAAGCGGGGGGTGGGGGGAACAGGAGAGAGACACGGGGCATGAGCGGGAGGTGGGGAGCAACAGCAGGGAGACACGGGGAATGAGCGGGGGGTGGGGGCACACGAGGGAGACACGCGGCATGAGCAGGGAGCAACAGCAGGGAGACACGGGGCATGACCAGGGTGTGGGGGGCAACAGCAGGGAGACACGGGGCATGACCGGGGGGTGGGGGGCAACAGGAGGGAGACAGGGGGCATGACCGGGGGGTGGGGTCAACAGGAGAGAGACACAGGGCATGACCGGGGGGTGGAGGGCAACAGGAGATAGACATGGGGCAAGAGAGGAGGGTGGGGGTAACATGAGAGAGACACGGGGCATGAGCGGGGGTGGGGGACAACAACACGGAGACACGGGGCATGAGCGGGGGGTGGGGGGCAACAGCAAGGAGACACGGGGCATGACTGGAGGTGGGGGGCAACAGAAGGGAGACACGGGGCATGACTGGGGGTTCAACAGGAGAGAGACACAGGGCATGAGAGGGGGTGGGGGCAACAGCAGGGAGACATGGGGCATGACTGGGGGGTGGGGGGGCAACAGCAGGGAGACACGGGGCATGACCGGGGGGTGGGGGGCAACAGGAGAGAGACACGGGGCATGACCGAGGGTTGGAGGCAACAGAAGGGAGACACGGGGCATGACCGGGGGGTGGGGGGCAACAGGAGAGAGACACGGGGCATGAGATGGGGCTGGGGGTAACAGGAGAGAAACATAGGGCATGAGAGGGGGTGGGGGGTAAAAGGAGAGAGACATGGGGCATGAGCGGGGGGTGCGAGGAAACAGCAGGGAGACACGGGGCATGATCGGGGGGTGGGGGGGAACAGGAGAGAGTCAAGGGACATGAGAGGGGGGTGGGGGTAACAGGAGAGAGACATAGGGCATGAGCGGGGGGTGGGGGGCAACAGCAGGGAGACACGGGGCATGAGCGGGGGTGAGGGGCAACAGCAGGGAGACACGGTGCATGAGCGGGGGTAACAGGAGAAAGACACGGGGCATGAGCGGGGGGCAACAGGAGAAATACACGGGGCATGAGCGGGGGGTGGGGGGTAACAGGAGAGACACGAGGCATAAGTGGAGGGTGGGGGGAACAGGAGAGAGACACGGGGCATGATCGGGGGGTGGGGAGCAACAGCAGGGAGACACGGGGCATGACCGGGGGGTGGGGGGCAACAGGAGGGAGACACGGGGCATGACCCTGGGGTGGGGTCAACAGGAGAGAGACACAGGGCATGACCGGGGGGTGGAGGGCAACAGGAGATAGACATGGGGCAAGAGAGGAGGGTGGGGGGTAACAGGAGAGTGACACGGGGCATGAGCGGGGGGTGGGGGGCAACATGAGAGAGACACGGGGCATGAGCTGGGGTGGGGGACAACAACACAGAGACACGGGGCATGAGCGGGGGGTGGGGGGCAACAGCAAGGAGACACGGGGCATGACTGGAGGTGGGGGGCAACAGAAGGGAGACACGGGGCATGACCGGGGGTTCAACAGGAGAGAGACACAGGGCATGAGAGGGGGTGGGGGGCAACAGCAGGGAGACATGGGGCATGACCGGGGGGTGGGGGGCAACAGGAGAGAGACACGGGGCATGACTGAGGGTTGGAGGCAACAGAAGGGAGACACGGGGCATGACCGGGGGGTGGGGGGCAACAGGAGAGAGACACGGGGCATGAGAGGGGCGTTGGGGGGTAAAAGGAGAGAGACATGGGGCATGAGCGGGGGGTGCGAGGAAACAGCAGGGAGACACGGGGCATGATCGGGGGTGGGGGGGAACAGGAGAGAGACAAGGGACATGAGAGGGGGGTGGGGGGTAACAGGAGAGAGACACAGGCCATGAGCGGGGGGTTATGGGGCAACAGCAGGGAGACACGGGGCATGAGCGCGGGTGAGGGGCAACAGCAGGGAGACACGGTGCATGAGCGGGGGCAACAGGAGAAAGACACGGGGCATGAGCGGTGTGGGGGCAACAGCAGGGAGACACGGGTCATGAGCGGGGGGTGGGGGCAACAGGAGAGAGATACAGGGCATGAGCGGGGGGTGGGGTGCAACAGCAGGGAGACACGGGTCATGAACGGGTGGTGGGGGCAACAAGAGAGAGATACAGGGCATGACCGGGGGGTGGGGGGCAACAGGAGAGAGACACGGGGCATGACCGAGGGTTGGAGGCAACAGAAGGGAGACACGGGGCATGACCGGGGGGTGGGGGACAACAGGAGAGAGACACGGGGCATGAGAGGGGGCTGGGGGGGAACAGGAGAGAGACACAGGGCATGAGAGGGGGGTGGGGGGTAAAAGGAGAGAGACATGGAGCATGAGCGGGGGGTGCGGGGAAACAGCAGGGAGACACGGGGCATGATCGGGGGGCTGGGGGGTAACAGGAGAGAGAAACGGTACATGAGCGGGGGTGGGGGGTAACAGGAGAGAGACACAGGGCATGAGAGGGGGTGGGGGGTAACAGGAGAGAGAAACGGTACATGAGCGGGGGTGGGGGGCAACAGCAGGGAGACACGGGGCATGAGCGGGGGTGGGGGGAACACGAGGGAGACACAGGGCATGAGAGGGGGGTTGGGGGTAACAGGAGAGAGACACGGGTCATGAGCAGGGGGTGGGAGGCAACAGTAGGGAGACACGGGGCATGAGCGGGGGGAACACGAGGGAGACACGGGGCATGAGAGGGGGTGGGGGTAACAGTAGAGAGACACGGTGCATGAGGAGGGGGTGAGGGGCAATAGCAGGGAGACACGGGGCATGAGCTAGGGGGCAACAGGAGAAAGACACGGGGCATGAGCGGGGGTGGGGGGTAACAGCAGGGAGACACGGGGCATGAGCAAGGGTGGGGGGAACAGGAGAGAGATACGGGGCATGAGCAGGGGGTGAGGGGCAATAGCAGGGAGACACGGGGCATGAGCTAGGGGGCAACAGGAGAAAGACACGGGGCATGAGTGGGGGGTGGGGGGCAACAGCAGGGAGACACGGGGCATGAGCGGGGGTGAGGGGCAACAGCAGGGAGACACGGTGCATGAGCGGGGGCAACATGAGAAAGACACGGGGCATGAGCGGGGGGGCAACAGGAGAAAGACACGGGGCATGAGTGGGGGGTGGGGGGTAACAGGAGAGACACGAGGCATAAGCGGGGGGTGGGGGGAACAGGAGAGAGACACGGGGCATGAACGGGTGGGGTGGGGAGCAACAGCAGGGAGACACGGGGAATGAGCGGGGGGTGGGGGGAACACGAGGGAGACACGCGGCATGAGCAGGGAGCAACAGCAGGGAGACACGGGGCATGACCAGGGTGTGGGGGGCAACAGCAGGGAGACACGGGGCATGACCGGGGGTGGGGGGCAACAGGAGGGAGACACGGGGCATGACCGGGGGGTGGGGTCAACAGGAGAGAGACACAGGGCATGACCGGGGGGTGGAGGGCAACAGGAGATAGACATGGGGCAAGAGAGGAGGGTGGGGGGTTACAGGAGAGTGACACGGGGCATGAGCGGGGGGTGGGGGGCAACATGAGAGAGACACGGGGCATGAGCGGGGGTGGGGGAACACAACACAGAGACACGGGGCATGAGCGTGGGTGGGGGGCAACAGCAAGGAGACACGGGGCATGACTGGAGGTGGGGGCAACAGAAGGGAGACACGGGGCATGACCGGGGTTTCAACAGGAGAGAGACACAGGGCATGAAAGGGGGTGGGGGGCAACAGCAGGGAGACATGGGGCATGACTGGGGGGTGGGGGGGCAACAGCAGGGAGACACAGGGCATGACCGGGGGGTGTGGGGCAACAGGAGAGAGACACGGGGCATGACCGAGGGTTGGAGGCAACAGAAGGGAGACACGGGCATGACCTGGGGGTGGGGGGCAACAGGAGAGAGACACGGGGCATGAGATGGGGCTGGGGGGTAACAGGAGAGAGACATAGGGCATGAGAGGCGGGTGGGGGGTAAAAGGAGAGAGACATGGGGCATGAGCGGGGGGTGCGAGGAAACAGCAGGGAGACACGGGGCATGATCGGGGGGTGGGGGGAACAGGAGAGAGACAAGGGACATGAGAGGGGGGTGGGGGGTAACAGGAGAGAGACACAGGGCATGAGCGGGGGGTGGGGGGCAACAGCAGGGAGACACGGGGCATGAGCGGGGGTGAGGGGCAACAGCAGGGAGACACGGTGCATGAGCGGGGGCAACAGGAGAAAGACACGGGACATGAGCGGGGGGGCAACAGGAGAAAGACACGGGGCATGAGCGGGGAGTGGGGGGTAACAGGAGAGACACGAGGCATAAGCGGAGGGTGGGGGGAACAGGAGAGAGACACGGGGCATGAGCGGGGGGTGGGTAGCAACAGCAGGGAGATACGGGGCATGACCGGGGGTGGGGGGTAACAGGAGGGAGACACGGGGCATGACCGGGGGGTGGGGTCAACAGCAGAGAGACACAGGGCATGACCGGGGGGTGGAGGGCAACAGGAGATAGACATGGGGCAAAAGAGGAGGGTGGGGGGTAACAGGAGAGTGACACGGGGCATGAGCGGGGGGTGGGGGGCAACATGAGAGAGACACGGGGCATGAGCGGGGGTGGGGGACAACAACACAGAGACACGGGGCATGAGCGGGGGGTGGGGGGCAACAGCAAGGAGACACAGGGCATGACTGGAGGTGGGGGGCAACAGAAGGGAGACACGGGGCATGACCGGGGGTTCAACAGGAGAGAGACACAGGGCATGAGAGGGGGTGGGGGGCAACAGCAGGGAGACATGGGGCATGACTGAGGGGTGGGGGGGCAACAGCAGGGAGACACAGGGCATGACCGGGGGTAGGGGGCAACAGGAGAGAGACACGGGGCATGACCGAGGGTTGGAGGCAACAGAAGGGAGACACGGGCATGACCGGGGGTGGGGGGCAACAGGAGAGAGACACGGGGCATGCGAGGGGGCTGGGGGTTAACAGAAGAGAGACATAGGGCATGAGAGGGGGGTGGGGGGTAAAAGGAGAGAGACACGGGGCATGAGCGGGGGGTGCGAGGAAACAGCAGGGAGACACGGGGCATGATCGGGGGATGGGGGGAAACAGGAGAGAGACAAGGGACATGAGAGGGGGGTGGGGGGTAACAGGAGAGAGACACAGGGCATGATCGGGGGGTGGGGGGCAACAGCAGGGAGACACGGGGCATGAGCGGGGGTGAGGGGCAACAGCAGGGAGACACGTTGCATGAGTGGGGGCAACAGGAGAAAGACACGGGGCATGAGCGGGGGTGGGGGCAACAGCAGGGAGACACGGGTCATGAGCGGGGGGTGGGGGCAACAGGAGAGAGATACAGGGCATGAGCGGGGGGTGGGGTGCAACAGCAGGGAGACACGGGTCATGAACGGGGGGTGGGGGCAACAGTAGAGAGATACAGGGCATGACCGGGGGGTGGGGGGCAACAGGAGAGAGACACGGGGCATGACCGAGGGTTGGAGGCAACAGAAGGGAGACACGGGGCATGACCGGGGGGTGGGGGGCAACAGAAGAGAGACACGGGGCATGAGAGGGGGCTGGGGGGTAACAGGAGAGAGACACAGGGCATGAGAGGGGGGTGGGGGGTAAAAGGAGAGAGACATGGGGCATGAGCGGGGGGTGCGGGGAAACAGCAGGGAGACACGATGCATGATCGGGGGGTGGGGGGGAATAGGAGAGAACAAGGGACATGAGAGGGGGGTGGGGGGTAACAGGAGAGAGACACAGGGCATGAGAGGGGGTGGGGGGCAACAGCAGGGAGACGCGGGGGTGGGGGGAACACGAGGGAGACACGGGGCATGGGAGGGGGGTGGGGGGAAACAGCAGGGAGACACGGGCATGATCGGGGGGTGGGGGGCAACCGGAGAGAGACAAGGGGCATGAGAGGAGGGTGGGGGGTAACAGGAGAGAGACACAGGGCATGAGAGGGGGGTTGGGGGTAACAGGAGAGAGACACGGGTCATGAGCGGGGGTGGGGGGCAACAGCAGGGAGACACGGGGCATGAGCGGGGGTGGGAGGAACACGAGGGAGACGCGGGGCATGAGAGGGGGTGGGGGTAACAGTAGAGAGACACGGTGCATGAGCAGGGGGTGAGGGGCAATAGCAGGGAGACACGGGGCATGAGCTAGGGGGCAACAGGAGAAAGACACCGGGCATGAGCGGGGCTGGGGGGGTAACAGCAGGGAGACACGGGGCATGAGCAGGGGTGGGGGGAACAGGAGAGAGATACGGGGCATGAGCGGGGGGTGGGGGTCAACAGCAGGGAGCCACGGGGCATGGCCAGGGGGTGGGGGGCAACAGCAGGGAGACATGGGGCATGACCGGGTGGTAGGGGGCAACAGTAGGGAGACACCGGGCATGACCAGAGTGTGGGGGGCAACAGGAGAGAGACACGGGGCTTTTGAGGGGGGTGGGAGGGTAACAGGAGAGAGACACGGGGCATGAGAGGGGGTGAGTGGTAACAGGAGAGAGACACGGGGCATGAGCGGGGGGTGGGGGAAACAGCAGAGAGACACAGGGCATGATCGGGGGGTGGGGGCAACAGGAGAGAGACACAGGCCATGAGAGGGGGGTGGGGGTAACAGCAGAGAGACAAGGGGCATGAGAGAGGGTAGGGGGTAACAGGAGAGAGACACGGGGCATGAGCGGTGGGTGGGGGTAACAGCCAGGAGACACGGGGCATGAGCGGGGGGTGGGGGCATCAGCAGGGAGACACGGGGCATGAACAGGGGGTGGAGGGAACACGAGGGAGACACGGGGCATGAGAGGGGGTGGGGGGTAACAGGAGAGAGACACGGGGCATGAGCGGGGGGTGAGGGGCAACAGCAGGGAGACACGGGGCATGAGCGGGGGGTGGGGGATAACAGGAGAGACAAAAGGCATAAGCAGGGGGTGGGGGGAACAGGAGAGAGACACGGGGCATGAGCGGGGGTGAGGGGCAACAGCAGGGAGACACGGGGCATGAGCGGGGGGCAACATAAGAAAGACACGGGGCATGAGCGGGGGTGTGGGGTAACAGCAGGGAGACACGGGGAATGAGCGGGGGTGGGGGGAACACGAGGGAGACACGGGGCATGAACAGGGAGCAACATCAGGGAGACACGGGGCATGACCGGGGTGTGGGGGGCAACAGCAGGCAGACACGGGGCATGACCGGGGTTGGGGGGCAACAGGAGGGAGACACGGGGCATTTCCGGGGGATGGGGTCAACAGGAGAGAGACACAGGGCATGACCGGGGGGTGGAGGGCAACAGGAGATAGACATGGGGCAACAGAGGAGGGTGTGGGGTAACAGGAGAGTGACACGGGGCATGAGCGGGGGGTGGGGGGCAACATCAGAAAGACACGGGGCATGAGCGGGGGTGGGGGGCAACAGCACAGAGACACGGGGCATGAGCAGGGGGTGGGGGGCAACAGCAAGGAGACACGGGGCATGACTGGAGGTGGGGGGCAACAGAAGGGAGACACAGGGCATGACCGGGGGTTCAACAGGAGAGAGACACGGGGCATGACCGGGGTATGGGGGGTTAACAGCAGGGAGACACGGGCATGAGCGGGGGGTTGGGGCAACAGGAGGGAGACACGGGGCTTGATCGGGGGGTGGGGTCAACAGGAGAGAGCCACAGGGCATGACCGGGGGGTGGAGGGCAACAGGAGATAGACATGGTATAAGAGAGGAGGGTGGGGGGTAACACAGGAGAGTGACACGGGGCATGAGCGGGGGGTGGGGGGGCAAAATGAGAGAGACTCGGGGCATGAGCGGGGGTGGGGGCAACAGCACAGAGACACGGGGCATGAGCGGGGGGTGGGGGGCAACAGAAGGGAGACACGGGGCATGACCGGGGGTTCAACAGGAGAGAGACACAGGGCATGAGAGGGGGTGGGGGGCAACAGCAGGGAGACATGGGGCATGACAGGGGGGTGGGGGGCAACAGCAGGGAGACACGGCGCATGACCGGAAGTGGGGGGCAACAGAAGGGAGACACGGGGCATGACTGGGGGGTGGGGGGCAACAGGAGAGGGACACGGGGCATGACCGAGGGTTGGAGGCAACAGAAGGGAGACACGGGGCATGACTGGGGGGTGGGGGGCAACAGGAGAGAGACACGGGGCATGAGAGGGGGCTGGGGGGTAACAGGAGAGAGACACAGGGCATGAGAGGGGGGTGGGGGGTAAAAGGAGAGAGACATGGGGCATGAGCGGGGGGTGCGGGGAAACAGCAGGGAGACACGGGGCATGATCGGGGGGTGGGGGGGAACAGGAGAGAGACAAGGGACATGAGAGGGGAGTGGGCGTAACAGGAGAGAGACACAGGGCATGAGAGGGGGTGAGGGGTAACAGGAGAGAGAAACGGGGCATGAGCGGGGGGTGGGGGGCAACAGCAGGGAGACACGGGGCATGAGCGGGGGTGGGGGGAACACGAGGGAGACACAGGGCATGAGAAGGGGGAGGGGGGTAACAGCAGGGAGACACAGGGCATGAGCGGGGTGAGGGGCAACAGCAGGGAGACATGGGGCATGAGCGGGGTTTGGGGGGCAACAGCAGGGAGACACGGGGCATGAGCGGGGGTGGGGGGAACACGAGGGAGACACGGGGCATGAGAAGGGGAGGGGGTAACAGCAGGGAGACACGGGGCATGACCGGGGGTGAGGGGCAACAGCAGGGAGACACGGGGCATGAGCGGGGGTGGGGGGCAACAGCAGGGAGACACGGGTCATGAGTGGGGGGTGGGGGCAACAGGAGAGAGATACAGGGCATGAGCGGGGGGTGGGGTGCAACAGCAGGGAGACACGGGGCATGACCAGGGGCTGGGGGGCAACAGCAGGGAGACATGGGGCATGACCAGGGGGTGGGGGGCAACAGTAGGGAAACACCGGGCATGACCGGGTTGTGGGGGGCAACAGGAGAGAAACACGGAGGACAAGAGGGGGGTGTGGGGGGGTAACAGGAGAGAGACACGGGGCATGAGAGGGGGGTGGGGGGTAACAGGAGAGAGACACGGGCCATGAGAGGGGGATGGGGGGTAACAGCAGAGAGACATGGGGCATGAGAGGGGGGTGGGGGTAACAGGAGAGAGACACGGGGCATGAGCGGGGGGCAACAGCAGGGAGACACGGGGCATGAGCGGGGGTGGGGGGCAACAGCAGGGAGACACGGGGCATGAGCGGGGGGTGGGGGGAACACGAGGGAGACACAGGGCATGAGAGGGGGGTGGGGGTAACATGAGAGAGACACGGGGCATGAGCAGGGGTGAGGGGCAACAGCAGGGAGACACAGGGCATGAGCGGGGGGCAACAGGAGAAAGACACGGGGCATGAGCGGGGGGCTGGGGGGTAACAGGAGAGACACGAGGCATAAGCGGGGGGTGGGGGGAACAGGAGAGAGACACGGGGCATGAGCGTGGGTTGGGGGGCAACAGCAGGGAGACATGGGACATGACCGGGGGGTGGGGGGCAACAGCAGGGAGACACGGAGCATGAGCGGGGGGTGGGGGGCAACAGCAGGGAGACACGGGGCATGAGCAGGGGGTGGGGGGCAACAACAGGGAGACACGGGGCATGAGCGGGGGGTGGGGGGAACACGAGGGAGACACGGGGCATGAGCAGGGGCAACAGCAGGGGGACACGGTGCATGACCGGGGGGTGGGGGGAAACAGCAGGGAAACACGGGGCATGAGCGGGGGTGGGGGGAACACGAGGGAGACACGGGGCATGAGAGGGGGTGGGGGGTGACAGAAGAGAGACACGGGGCATGAGTGGGGTGTGGAGGGCAACAGCAGGAGACAGGGGGCATGACCGGGGGGTGGGGGGCAACAGAAGGGAGATACAGGGCATGACCGGTGGGTGGGGGGGCAACAGGAGAGAGACACAGGGCATGAGAGGGGGGTGATGGGCAACAGGAGAGAGACATGGGGCATGAGAGGGGGATGGGGGTAACAGGAGAGGGACACGGGGCATGAGCGGGGGTGGGGGGGCAACAGCAGGGAGACACAGGGCATGACCGGGATGTGGGGGGCAACAGGAGAGAGACACGGGGCATGAGAGGGGGTGGGGGGTAACAGGAGAGAGACACTGGGCATGAGCAGGGGTGGGGGTAACAGGAGAGAGACTTGTGGCATGAGCGGGGGTGGGGGGCAACAGCAGGGAGACACAGGGCATGAGCGGGGGGTGGGGGGAACAAGAGGGAGACATGGGGCATGAGCAGGGGGTGGGGGGAACACGAGGGAGACACGGGGCATGAGCGGGGGTGGGGGGAAACAAGAGGGAGACACGGGGCATGAGCGGGGGTGGGGGTAACAGGAGAGAGACACGGGGCATGAGCGGGGGTTGGGGGGCAACAGGAGGGAGACTCGGGGAATGAGCGGGGGTGGGGGGAACATGATGGAGACATGGGGCATGAGCAGGGGGTGCTGGGCAACAGCAGGGAGACACGGGCATGAGCGGGGGGTGGGGGGAACACGAGGGAGTCACGGGGCGTGAGCGGGGGGTGGAGTGTAACAGGAGAGAGACACTGGGCATGAGCGGGGGTGGGGGGTAACAAAAGACAGACATGGGGCATGAGCGGGGGGTGGGGGGCAACAGCAGGGAGACATGGGGCATGAGCGGGGGGTGGTGGGGGCAACAGGAGGGAGACTCGGGGCATGAGCGGGAGTGGGGGGAACACGAGGGAGAGACGGGGCATGAGCAGGGGTGGGGGAAACAAGAGGGAGACACGGGGCATGAGCGGGGGTGGGGGTAACAGGAGAGAGACACAGGGCATGAGCGGCGGGTGGGGGGCAACAGGAGGGAGACTCGGGGCATGAGCGGGGGTAGGGGGAAAATGAGGGAGACACGGGGCATGAGCAGGGGGTGGGGGCAACAGCACGGAGACACGGGCATGAGCGGGGGTCGGGGGAACACGAGGGAGACATGGGGCATGAGTGGGGGGTGGGGGGTAACAGGAGAGAGACACGGGGCATGAGCGCAGATGGGGGCAACAGGAGGGAGACACGGGGATGAGAGGGGGGTGGGGGGCAACAGCAGGGAGACACGGGGCATGAGCGGGGGATGGGGGGAACACGAGGGAGACACGGGGCATGAGAGGGGGTGGAGGGTAACAGAGAGATAGACACGGGGCATGAGCAGGGGGTGGGGGGCAACAGCAGGGAGACACGGGCATGACCGGGGGGGTGGAGGGCAAAAGCAGGGAGACACGGGGCATGACTGTGGGGTGGGGGGCAACAGGAGAGAGACACGGGGCATGAGCGGGGGTGGGGGGCAACAGCAGGGAGACACGGGGCATGGGCAGGGGGTGTTGGGAACACAAGGGAGACACGGGGCATGAGCGGGTGTGGGGGGCAACAAGAGGGAGACACAGGGCATGAGTGGGGGTAGGGGGAACACGAGGGAGACACGGGGCATGAGAGGGGGTGGAGGGTAACAGGAGATAGACACGGGGCATGAGCAGGGGGTGGGGGGCAACAGCAGGGAGACACGGGCATGACCGGGGGGGTGGAGGGCAACAGCAGGGAGACACGGGGCATGACTGTGGGGTGGGGGGCAACAGGAGAGAGACACGGGGCATGAGCGGGGGAGGGGGGCAACAGGAGGGAGACACGGGGCATGAGCTGGGGGTAGGGGGAACAGGAGGGAGACACGGGGCATGAGAGGGGGTGGGGGGCAACAGCAGGGAGACACGGGGCATGAGCAGGGAGTGGGGGGAACACGAGGGAGACACGGGGCATGAGAGGGGGTGGAGGGTAACAGGAGATAGACACGGGGCATGAGCAGGGGGTGGGGGGCAACAGCAGGGAGACACGGGCATGACCGGGGGGTGGAGGGCAACAGCAGGGAGACACGGGGCATGACTGTGGGGTGGGGGGCAACAGGAGAGAGACACGGGGCATGAGCGGGGGTGGGGGGCAACAGCAGGGAGACACGGGGCATGGGCACAGGGTGTTGGGAACAGAAGGGAGACACGGGGCATGAGCGGGTGTGGGGGGAAACAAGAGGGATACTCAGGGCATGAGTGGGGGGTAGGGGGAACACGAGGGAGACACAGGGCATGAGCAGGGGGTGGGGGGCAACAGGAGGGAGACACGGGGCATGAGCTGGGGGTAGGGGGAACAGGAGGGAGACACAGGGCATGAACGGGGGGTGGGGGGAACAGGGGAGACACGGGGCATGAGCGGGGGGTGGGGGGAACAGGAGGGAGACACGGGGCATGAGCGGGGGTGGAGGAGAACAGGGGAGACACGGGGCATGAGCGGGGGGTGGGGGGAACACGAGGGAGACACGGGGCATGAGAGGGGATGGGGGAACAGGGGAGACATGGGGCATGAGCGGGGGGTGGGGGAAAAAAGAGAGAGAGACTGGCATGAGTGGGGGTGGGGGTACAGGAGGGAGACACGGGTAATGAGCGGAGGGTGGGGGGGGTACAGGAGGGAGACACGGGTAATGAGCGGGGGGTGGGGGGATACAGGAGGGAGACACGGGTAATGAGCGGGGTGGGGGGAACGGGATATCCGCTCCTCGGTCCTCTGCAGGCCACCGTGTACCGATGGCGTGCCTCCTGCAAGTCTGCAGCAGCCTGGGATGTTCATGAAGTGTAATCCACATGAACCTCACACAGCCCCATTGGAGGCCCCGCTGTCCTCTGATCTTATCGCATCGGAATTTTCGCTTGTTACGTTGTGATAATCACTTGTGAAGTCTGAAGTCACTGGAGAGCTTGCCACAGATGCCAATATACGAACAGTAAACTAAGATGGCGGGCGTCTCTGCAAATAAGATGCACTGCACGCTTTACTGCAGCCAATGGGAGAGCACGTCAGATGTCCGCAGACATCACGCAAGTCGCTTGCCCAATCCCCGTCCTGTCCGCGGAGCGAACAGGGAAGTGTGTCTGCGAAGCGGACAGAGATATCACACATTTTTTTCACTTACATTTTTGTCTTTTTTTAAACACTACTGGATGGATTTACACCAAATGAAAAAAAAGCACGCTTTCGGGACCAAGCCGCCGCTCCTGCTGCAAATTTGGTGTAAATATGTCCAGTGGTTTGGGCTGTAGGCGTGAGCAATGTTTTTTCCCATTATGTCTATGGGAAAAAAAAGTTTTGGGACCCGCCCTATAACTTTGCCCCCCCTGGACCAAAACTGGCAGTTTGGTGAGGAATCGTCCAGGGGGAGCGAAGTTATAAGCCGCCCAAAAAGTGCTCTTCCTATGGAAACAGCAACTTAGCCATAACTATATATATATATATATATATATATATTCAGTAAAAAAAACTTTGTTAAAGGGACGTTATGGTTAAGTTGCGCTACTAAAAACCTATGAAATTCAGTGAAAAAACTTTGTTAAAGGGACGTTATGGTTCAAAGTAAAACCGAAAAACCCCTGAAATTCGGCAGTTATGGTAACATAAGCAACCATAACTCGCACCACCGTGCACTGCTAACACTAACACCCAGGACATCAAAGATGACATCACAAATGAATTTCGCAGTCACAGATGGAATTTGTCGCATAAGAGGTACTTGAGTGCACATGGATGTTGTGAAGTCAATACAGCAACGAAGTTTTGAGGATATTGTGGGATGTATTTACCCATGCATCCGAGCCCTACCTCAAAACTGTGCAGTACTGACATGGAAAACCTCATGATGGCCAGAGCTTCCCAGAAAATGCACAGGGAAATGCATGAAGAATAGGCTGCCACTCATTTTTGCCGATGTTATGGGCACAGAAGGACACTGCCTAAAACCACCATTGGACTACCCACACAGTAGTCTGAAACCATTGGGAATGGCAATGCTGATTGCCAAAAGCAAACCCATAACTGTTGGGAATTCATTTTCTTAAATCCCAAAAAGGGGTGCAGTACCAGTACTCACCACTATCCAAAAGCCGGTGTTTTAAAACAACACCAGATTTTACTTTTTGCAAAACTGAATAAATGAACCCAAAGCAAGCCAAAGAAAGACTTACTGAGAGGTGGATCCAATGTAAAGTTATATTCTGAAGTGACTTGAAGGTGTATAACAAGACTGGCTGAGGTGGGGATTTCAGCAGTTTAAGTAAATTTGGACTGAAAGACACTACAAATCTAAATGTTCAAATTGACTGAGTGACCTACTTTTGAGTGTCACATAGGTTGAAATTGTTTAAATGTCATAGTTTTAAACTTAGAATCAGCATTCTAGCTGCATATGTAAAAATGTTTAGTTTTATTTGAATGCAGGAACTGGGGAACAAAAAGTGACATTTTATCTGAAACTTGGCTTAAGGAACTGAATTCTGCCTGGCAACTACCCCCATCAGGAGTGAAACTTGAGTCACAGCTGTGTTCCCAGGCCTAGCTGCCCTTTTGCTGCTCACACCAAAAGGGATATGACACTTCCCTGATTGAATTACCTGGGCTCTGCAGGAAATTGAACAAAGCCCTGTCCTGACTCAGGCAAATGTTTTATTGGCAGGAGTCGTAAATGGTTGTAAAAAGTGGCTTCCTCCTGAAGGAAAGGGGAGGAGCACTGCCTGTGAGAGCAAGCTGGCTTGGCAGAACTGGAAAAACCAGAAATTCAACCTTGTGCTGAGGGTAAACCACACCCCTTTGGAGCCAGAACATAACTTTAAAAAGATGGATCACTCATAGTACGGACATGTGAAAATTTTATAAATGACACCATAATTCTTGTGATTTTTCTGCCCACATTTTAAGAGGTTTTTCGAACCGGTGACATGTTCAGGGGGGTTTTAGCGGAAAAGAGGATATTACTCAAAATGTGTGCATGTGAAAAATCTGACACTTCATCAACTAATGTCCATACTCCTTGCGCACATGTGTGTAAATTTGGGTCAATGTCCGGAATTGCAAAATCAGTTAAAAAGTGAAATATGTGCCATTTCTGAATGCAAGCCCCCAGGAAGAGCAGAGTTTGAACAGGGTATACCTCCTGTAATGCATGATGGGTGCATATGATTTTAAAACAATATGTACCTCTGCAAATATGTATTTGTTTCAAATCTAGATTTGTGTGTAAGTTTACAGGAGGAGTGGACTCTCTGCAAGCCATAAAATGACATCACGCTGACACACACTTCCTTCCCCAATCAAATGAGAAATGGAAGTTTGACCAATTAGAAGCTGAGAGAGAGGTAGGGTCAGTGATGCAAGAACACACCCATTTTCAAAACACATAAAAGCAGAGAGACAGGACAGATAGGGACCTTCAAATCCATTTGCAGCTGGAAGCTCTGCCGGGAAAATCCATACTTTACCTTCATCAAACCTCCAGAAAGCCAAACTGGAGACTTCAATCTATCCAGAACTAGAGACCCAGACCAGACCAGCAGAGAGAGCTGATCCAGACCACTGTTAGCAGAACCAGAGAGAGCTGACCCAGATCACTGTGAAGTGCAGAGACCAGAGTCCAGTCCTAAACCTGACCAGATCCGTGGCAAGGCATATTTCTAATATATTGTGAGTACCTAGAAAACTGTGCAGAACCAATCTCTTAGTTAAAATAATATAATTCAATCCTATTTTAATCTAAGTAGAACTGTCTCCTAACTGTCTCCTGTCATTTGTAAAGCTGTCACTTGTCATTTTCTAGTTGCAAGCTGCACTTGTCTTTTTGAACTTTAAAATTTCAAATCTGAAAAACAACCTTGATTTAATCGCTCATATCTCCGTGACCGTTTGTGCTAGAGACTTGCAGTAACTTTCATCTGGAAGCTGAGATCCCAGGCTTTCCTAGGACCCCAAAAGGATAGTGATAGTCCTTGTAGATCCTCTGTAATCGCGCTAGACGCACCCGCGAATTTTGCCGCGATTTGAAAATTTCTCCACTTGCAAAAAGATAGCTGCTTTTGCTTTCCTCTGAAAAAAATGTGTTTGCCTCATAAAAACTATCCCTGCATCACTGCTAGAGTGAGCCTGAGCTAATATTAACTTGATTCCACTCACCCTGAACCTTCTAGAGGGAATTAAAAGCATTTTAGTATATTTTTTCTTCATTTCCAGCACATTTAAAAGCATTTTGCCTGTGTTTCAACTTCTGTAGTCTAAGTTGCTGGGTGAACTGAATTACATTTGAATTGCATTTCTGAGAACTGTGTGCTTCCTTCCATTTCCTTGCATTGCATAAAAGGGGGGGGGGAATTGCCAGAGAAAAGTGATTACATTGTTTTGTTGAAATCATATTGAGTATTTTCTTTACTGCATTTCATTCCACATTGCATCCATTTGAAACCATAAAAGTATTGTTGCTATCTTATCCATTTCATGTCAACTCCTTAGTGATTATAAAGAAGTGTGCTAGTGCCAGATTCTCCGTTGTTAATCTTTATCATATCAGATTAAGTGTGATATTCAATTCTTAATTTATTATAAAGTCTGATATATATATCTATTGTTTAAATTATCAAATAAACCTTTTAACTTGCAAAACAGAACTACTTCTTGGCTCAGTGGGGTCAGGGGGATTCTGAGAGAGGGGTGTTATATAGGGGTAGTCATCCAGAACGCATGAACTGGACATAAAGATATATCAATAAGGGTTTCCATTCAGTATCCCAGACTAGGCATTGACTTAGCTGTAGTGTTGAATTGAATCCTCTTACAAATTGGGGGCTCGTCCGGGATGTTTGGGTTAGATCTACCATTTGTGCAGATTAATACAGCGTGCCAGCTGACCAGATACACATATCCGGTCGGATCACCACGCTGTGTTACGCTGTAAAGCATTCCTCAAAAGGGACACTCCAAGAAAATTTCTGTTCTGCAAAAATAAAATACTAACTTCTGTAAGTCAGGACAGAGACCAATCTCTAGAATGACGACCTTGGTAGATATGAAAATAGCCAGAGAGCACTTCTTACATAAACTATTTGTGAGAGGTGAATGGGCTGAGCAGGGCCAGGATGCCTGGTTGCAGGCCATCACGCGACAGGTCACTGAAACAGGGTCAGACTTATGGAGAGATCAGGGTCCATTACATGTGGCCCTGAGTGAACTATATATGGCTCCTAAGGCCAAAGATGAACACGACAAGATCGTTAGGATAGCGGCATATTTATATTTATATATGGGAGCCATACAGAATAAATGTGCTGAAGGCCATGATCTGGCAAAAAGGCAACAGATGGCGTTAGAGAAGGCCCAATCTGATCTGGACTCTTCTGAGCAAAGGCTGCACAGAAGCCAGGAGTCAGAAAATGAGACCAGACAGTACATCACTAAAATAAAGGAGGATATGGATGTGCTGCAAAAGGAAAAGTCAGAACAGGATACCAGATTTCTGGCCTTGCAGAAGGAACACCAAGAAGGTTTGGACTCCCTACTGCAAAGCCAGAAAAAGCTGGAGCAACAGCTAGACTTCAATAGGGCATGTGCTGAGCAGGTAGTCACCCTGCAAAGCCACCTAGATAGGGAGAAGGCAGAGAGCAATAAACTGATTCTGAAAGACCTGGATACCCAGCTGGTGCCTTCCAAAGGCAAAGGGACGACCTGACGGTACAGATGCAGACTCTTAGTCAGGAAAGGGACACCTTAGGCCAGGAAGTCTGCCACTTAAAAAGAAAAATGGAAGAAAATCACCTGGCCCACCAGGGACTGGGTGACCTCCAAAAAGAACACTAGAACTTGCTAGAGCACACCAGGAGGGTGGAGGATGCTCTAGCAAGAAAGGAGCAGGCCAATAGGGACACAGCTCAGGAGGTAACCCTCCTGCAGCAAAGACTGGCCCAGCTCTCCAGGACCAACCAGGAAGCACGGAGGGAAAATGAGGCTCTCTGCCAGCACAATGAGAGGCTCCAGCAACAGGTAGCGATGCAGGAGAAACTGATAGAGTCGAGTAAGGCCTTAACAGAGGAACTGAAAGCACAAATGCAGGCTCTTGCATTGCAACTGGGAGCAGGGGCGGATAGAGATGAGGTCCGCTGGGAAAGAGCGATTCCTGACCATAACCGCAGGAGCCCTAACACCAGGGGCCTTCATCTCCCCCAGTCCCTGGACTCTACCACCCCCATGTCCCCTGGCGCACATGAGCACAGGGCCACAGGGATGGCAGATTACTATCCAGATAAGAGTATGGGGCTCATAGGCCAGTACCACTCAGGAATGGAGGGGTGGGCATCCGGGTATGGGCACCCAAGTACAGTACAGTTCAATGGGGAACCCCAGGAGAGTAGGCCCATTAAGGGCATCCTGAAAACCTCTGCCCAGTTAGGTCAGTGGAGGGGGTACCCATCAAATCCTGGCAGCAAGGAGGAATCTGAAGACTCCTCTGAACTGCGCAGGTCGCAGGAGACCAGGTCCCCACATTCTGCCAGCCATTCCCAGGCTCGCAGAATCCGGGAAAACCTGGAAGAACAGACGGGAACCTCTGGGAGTAGTGCCTCTGAGTCCGAGGACGAATGGACAAGGGTTACCCGAACCAAAAAGGCCAATAAGGCAAAAAGGGCCTTGCTTAAGGACCCCTTAAAGCAGATTAAGGCGATCAGGAGCGTCATCACGCCTTACCATAAGAACGCTAAGTATTCTGTTTGGGAGCACTTAGAGTTGTTTGAACAAATGATGGAGACTTTCCATTTGAAGGACAGCCAAAGCTGTATTCAATATGTAAAGTGGACCTTCTCCCCGGAATACTCCAGTTTCTTTGCGGGGCTGGAGGACCAAAATCATTTAAGATGGTCCACCTATAAGGCGGCCATCTTGAAACATTTTTCTGTTCACAGAAATCCTCAAGAGGCTCGCAAGGCAGCCTACAATTTGCAATGTGGGGAGGATCAGGCCCCACAAGAATTTGTGCAGGAGTTAAAGCGTGCTTTTGCACAGACCACAAGAAGGGTGCGCACGGATAGCAGGGAATTTATTAATACGTTTTTCCATGCCTTGCCCAAATATATCATGACCCAGCTCGTGAGGGATTTTCACGAGAAAAGATCTTTAGACTGGGTCATTGAACAGGCTACCCGGATCTATGAGGTGCAGAAAACGATAGATAGCAAAAATAATGCTCAGAAAAACCCCAAAGCCAACAGCACCCCTGCTGCTGCCAAGGTGGCAGAGGTAAAGGTCACCCCCGTTTTA
Organism: Ambystoma mexicanum; assembly: GCF_040938575.1. Lineage (NCBI taxonomy): Eukaryota > Metazoa > Chordata > Amphibia > Caudata > Ambystomatidae > Ambystoma > Ambystoma mexicanum. The sequence goes on along the minus strand of NC_090932.1, from coordinate 25,554,336 downwards.
GAGTTGGAGATGGGGGGGCCTAAAAACCTACCTGCACCTAATAATGCTAGGCCCAGAAGGTCCTCGGGCCAGGCACAGACAGGGAGCCAAGGAGGCAGCCCCACAAATGGGGTCCCTCGCTCTCCTGATTATGTAAGTCCCCGTTACAAGGGAAATCGACCCATCCTGGGTTATGTGTGGACTCCTCCAGCCCAAGGGGGGGGATCCAGCCAAGCACCTAACCCAGGGAACTTCCCTCCAAACTTCCCACAGGAGGGCAGAAATTTACCAAACCCTGGGCAGAACTTTTTCCCCAGATATCCACCCGACTTTCAGCCCCAAAACCATCCATCCTTCTTTCCCCAATTCCCTGAGCCCAGACCACTGAATCCGGGAGAGGGGAGGCCAAGGGTGGAGGGGTACCCAAATCTTCCCAACCCGGGGTATTACCAGAGGAGGGACAGCTACCCTTCCCGGGATCAGCCCAGGGGAGAAAACAGGGCCCCGTATCAGCCTGAGCGGGTTTCCCAGTTAGAGCGCCAGGTTCAAAACATGGCGCGGGATCTGGGTCACATACTGAGGGCTCAGCAGAACCCTCAGATGGGCGTGCCGGCACAGAACGCACCCAACTCTGGACCTGGTGCTCCAGAACAATGACGGGGTCAGCACCCCGATAACTCACCGGTTCCCAGGGAGGAGGCACAAGGGGAAGGGGGGTGTAAAGCCTTGGAGGAAGCTTCCTTCCTCACTTGTAAACAGCCCCTGGAAGCCCAGGAACCGGAAACAAAATCTCTTGCCCCTGAAAGTCTGCCTCCTAAGGAGCAGAGGGGGGGTAGGAGAAACAAAAGACCCAAACAGACTCAGTTTGAGGAGGAGGTACAGATCTTCCAATTTGAGGGAGAGGGATCCTCAGAGGATCCTGGGAAAAGGATCTTCTCCTTCAGAGAGGGGGGAACTCCTCCCAAAGAAAAATGGGTCCCTAGGGATGCAAATCCAGACTGGGGAGATGTGGAGACTGAGCTACCGCCGCCCACCATCTCATCCCAGAACCAACAGCAAGAAAATCCCCTGGTTCAAACCCATCCTGGTGACTGCCTCCAAAAAGGGGGGGGCGGCCCAGAACCGGAGCCAGGGGAACCCAAAATGGCTCTGATCTCCAGTTGCCAACTTTTTCTTTCAGATTCCCAAGGCTCTCCACAGAATTCTGCCCAAATCTCTCAGTTGTCCAAAAATGTGCATTATCTGTGCCCCCTTGAGGAGAAGGAGGGAAGATACTATGCCCCGGTCCGAGTACAGGGGCAGGGTACAATTTTGGCACTGGTGGACACTGGATCTCAAGCTACCCTTCTGTCCAGAAGGGCCTTTGATGAACTGAATGCAGGAAGGGGAGAGAATTACCAAATTCCTCTCACCTCTCTTCCTGGACAACTCCAGAACTTTGACGGGAAGGAAATTCCCGTCGAGGGGACGGCAGACTTGGACATTAAAATTGGGCGACACAAGTTGAAACACCCGGTCATAGTTGTGACTCCAGAGGGCACCCCTTGTTTACTAGGGAATGACCTCCTGAGAAGGTTGTCACCCCTAATAGATTGCGTAAACAAGGTCCTCTGGACCCAGACTAGCCGACCCTTAAAATTAAAACAGAGTGTCAACCATGTTAGTTTAAACGGCACCTGCCACATGGTTGAACAAAAATCTGACCAAGTAGAATTTCACTTCCAGAATAGCCAAATTCCAGACGTGACAGTAATAGCAGTAGGACAACAGACTTGGTATGGGGGGTCCTCTCTATTTCTGAAAATCAACCTTCCTTCCAGTCTAAAGTGGTACTCCACACTGGAAGGAAACACTCTGAGATTCTATACTAATCCACAATCAGAAACTCCCACTCCTATAGTCCAGAAAGATGTGAAATCAGCTCAGAGCCTGGCTGATATTCAGCAAATTGGAGAGCAGTTGTTCATCCCTGTTCAGTTAAATGATGGGAAGGACTCTGTTCTCGCTCGAGTGTGTGTGAACAACGGTAAGAGCTTCATCAGCGAAGCCATGTTCCGCCAACTCCCAAAAGATCCAGCCATTCCCACATTCAAACTGATAGACAAATGGGAAATGGACCTGGAAGCGCCTAATTCCAAACATCTCCTGCCAAGCAGGTGTATGCTCAAAATCTCCATTGGCAACAAGAGCATAGTCCATAATTGTTGGGTCGTGCGAGACGTCACTGCCGCCTTTTACTTAGGCAGTGACATTCTCAATCGCTTTGCCATTAGTTTGGACCTAATAAACTTCAAAGCTTGGTCCCGATTAGCGGATAATCCCATGGGCTTTGATGATCCAGAAAAGGCATTTAGGTCAGCTCAATTGCTACCTTATGCAGTTGAAATTCAGATCAAAGAGGAAGTCACCATCCCCGAAAGGACTCGACAATTCTCCCTGGAAGTGAAAGTTAAAAGAGGACAACATTTGAAAAACCCTGATGCTTACATACATCTAAACGCTTCTCTCCAACAGCAAGGGTTAGGGGTAAACCCAACTCCATTAGTCAACATAGAACATGACACCATTCCAATAGAGGTGGATAACAGCGACTTAAAGAGTATTACTCTAGCCGCAGGCACCATTATTGGAATGGCGGTTGATGACCGACATTTCTCCATTGATCTTGGAAATGAACTGTTAGGACCAATCCCCAAGGACTGTTTTGACAGTGACAGTGAGGACAATACAACACCAGACAGGATTTTTACCCGGCATGGGGGGAACTTCCTGGTGTACACTTCCTGCCCTTATGGTAAGGAAGATGTGACGTGTGACTTCAGGAGGGATGAGGTGATTTTCCAGGTCCATGAGGGCTGCCTTTCCCACCTGAAGCCTCCAGTCCAAATCAGCACTCTGACCAGGGACTTCTCCACCCAGCTGGAGGAGGCCGCTGAAATAGCCAAACCAGAAGTCTTTCCAGGCTTCAGGCAGATGGTGGAAGAGAGAGTCAACCTAGCTGATGCCTGTGTGACTCTGGAACAAAAGCAAAAGTTGAAACAAGTTTTCTTGGATTTCCAAGATCTCTTTGCGGTAGACTCATATGACTGTGGTCGCACCGACATCCACACAACAACAATCCCCACGGACCCTGGCATGACTCCAGTGTTTGTGAAGCAATATCGTTTGCCTCTCGCATCCATGGAGTCCCTTACTGAAATAATTAAGAACCTTGAGTCCCGGGGAATAATCCGTCCAGTCCACAGCACCTTCAATAATCCGGTGCTGGGAATATTGAAGCCAAACGGCCAGTGGAGACTCTGTGCTGACCTCAGGGAGCTCAACAAATGGGTCCATACTTCCCGATGGCCTCTGCCCTACATTGACCAAGGGCTGGCCCAGATCCAGGGGTCACAGGTATTCACTGCAATAGACCTGACCAATGGGTACTGGACCGTGCCTGTCAGTAGGGAGGACCAATACAAACTGGCTTTTACCTTTGGGGGCCAACAGTATACATGGACCCGGACGCCCTTCGGATACCTTAACTCCGGTAATGAGTTCAATATTTTCCTACATAAGGCCATGCCCGACCTGGGTGCAAGGGGTAACCTGGCTTATGTAGATGATGTTCTCATCAAAAGTTCATCTGTGGAGGAACACATAGCGGAGATCCGTTATGTTCTGACCCAGTTGAGAGCCGCCGGAGCAAAACTTTCCTTTCAGAAAGCACAGTGGTGTAGAACCCGTGTTAATTTCTTGGGGCATGAGATTACTCCTCAGGGTCTCTGTCCCCAGGAAAAGAAAGTGGAAGCACTTCAGAAACTGAAAGACCCCACAACTCTGCGGGAACTAAGGAGCCTCCTTGGACTGACTAATTACAGCAGAAAGTTCATTGAGGGCTACGCAGAGATCACCAGACCCCTGATTCATCTCCTGAGGGGGGGGGTCAAGTGGGAATGGGGTCCAGAACAAACCGAGGCAGTAAAACAACTCAAAAGAAGCCTCTCACAAGCGCCTTGCCTAGCTTACCCTGTCAGAAACAAGGAGTTCTTCCTGGAGACGGGGTTCTCTAATACGTGCTTGACGGCAGTATTATACCAAAAGCATGACAAGGTCAATAAAGTAATCTCATATGCGAGCAAAACTTTATCCTCTGTGGAGGAGAAATTCAACGATTGTGGGAAGGCACTCCTGGCGACGGTGTGGGCATTGAAGAATTACCGCCCGTTTATCCAGGGGGAGCACATCATAGTGGAGACTCCACACCAGCCTCTGCAATATCTCCAAAGTGACAGAATCCGGGCCGGAAATGTGAGTAATTCCCGAATTACTTCCTGGATTCTGTCAATGCAAGGCTTTCCTGTGGAGGTCAGATATGGCCAAAACAAGAAGAGTCCCCTCGCGCAAGGTCTGGCTGACTTGCATGATTGTGCCAGAGAAAACTGTCTCGAGGACGAAAGTCTAAAAATCAAGGACAACATGGAGGCATACCTTAATTCCCCACACAAAGTCTTTGAGGAGGACAAGTGCGAGGGAATGCCCACTGTCTATGTGGATGGATGCTCGTACCATGTTGACAACAACGGGGAGAAAGAACTGGTGGCCGGCGTAGGGAATGCATGGGTGAATGAGTCCCCAGAACCCTCCGCTGGATACAAAATTGGTCCCCGAAGTAGTCAGGTGGCAGAATTGATGGCTGTGCATCAGGCCATCCTCACTGCTGTCCAGCATCAACTCCACAAACTGGTCATAATCACAGATTCGGATTATGTACGGAACGGGTTCGTGGAGCACCTGGTTAATTGGAAAACCAGAGGCATGTTATGTGCTAACAACAAACCCTTGAAACATGGGAAGTTGATCCAAAACATTGACGATCTGGTCACCTCGAATGAGATGACCATCTATTGGAAAAAGATCAAGGGTCATTCCAAAGTAGAGGGACCAGACAAAACTGGAAATGACTTAGCTGATCAGCTGGCCAAAACCGGGGCCATCCAAGGGGATCTAATTGAGATTGAGTCCCTGTTGGGGGAAATCCAGGTCACTGCCATCACTAGGTCCCAGACAAATGCTCACAACGACCTTTCAATTGTACAATGGAGTAAGGAGACCCCTGATGCTGATTTGATTACCGCTCAGAAGGGGGATCCAATTATTGGTAAATTTTACCAGCACCTTGAGGACCCTGAGAACTTTCCCCTGACGGATACCGATTACATTGGGAAAGAGGACCTAAGAGTGTTGATGAAATGTCCAAAAATGTTCCGGATCCAAGACGGTTTGTTGGTAAGGAAATCCAAAGCTGGCCACGATCAGTGGGTGGTTCCTACCTCATTCCGAAGCCTGATGTTAAGTCACGCCCATGATGCGGCCACCGCCGGTCATAGGGGGTTTCACACAACATTGGAAATCTTAAGAGAGGTTGCATACTGGCCACACATGGGGCAGGACCTCGACCAATACTTGAAGGGGTGTCTTGTGTGTGCACAATTTCAGCCATCATCCCTCACGCACCGCGCGCCTCTCCAAAAGCGGGGCATGACACTGCCATGGTCAGATTTACAAATCGACTTTGTAGGTCCCGTGATTCGCTCTGCTAGGGGGAATAAGTACATGTTGACTGTGACATGCTTGTTTACCAAGTGGGTGGAATGTCTCCCAGCCCCAAATTGCAAGGCAGAAACGGCAGCTGCCTTGATGATTAACCACATCTTTTCCCGTTTTGGTCTACCTCAAAGGATTGAGTCAGACAGAGGTAGCCACTTCACCAGTGAAGTAATGACAAAGATGTGGGAGATATTGGGGGTCAAGAGAAAGCTGCATATTGCTTACAGGCCAGCTTCTTCTGGGGCAGTAGAGAGATATAACCGGACAATTGTGAGCATATTAAAGAAGTTTGTGGCAGATTCTGGGCCAAGTTGGGATATCCGATTACCTCTGGTCCTAATGACCATCAGATCTACCCCTTCATCTGCAACCAAAATGTCACCATTTGAGTTGATGACTGGGCGCAAGATGGTGCTTCCGCAGCATTTGCTCTACAGGACCCAGGAGCAGACACTGATAAATGCCTCCACTACTCATGAGTATGTGGAGAATTTAAGGAAACACCTCCAACATGCTTTTGCTTACGCTCAGCGGAATCTAGAAAGATCAGCTGATAGCATGAAGACCCACTATGACCTGAAAACTTCCAGGAAGGAATATCAGGTGGGAGACCGGGTCTATCTATACAACTTCCAAAGGAACCAGGCCAAGCAGCGCAAATTTTTGCCTACATGGAAGGGACCCTTTGAGATCATCGACAAGATCTCTCCTGTGGCCTACAAAATCCACATCCCCAAAGGTCCTTTGGCAGCGGGGGAAGACAAGTGGGTCCACATAAACCAGTTGAAATGTTGCCATCCCAGGCACACTCTGCAACAACTGGAGGAATCCTCTGGAATCCTAGCGGGTACTGTCTCAGATTAATTCAGTTCCAACCATAAAACATACCACATCTAGTCTCTAAAATATTGTGATTTGCATGAAACTGTCTTTTAGTTATACTGTTTTTTTTTTCAAAATAAGAATGTAATGTTTTGTTATGATGAAATGCATATGCTGCCCCACTATCTCAACAGTGGTGGAAAAATGTCTATGAATAGGTATTGCCGCTCTTCCTTTGTCGTCCTAGGAGAAAGAAGACCTTGAGACTGGCCAAGGAGGATGACCCAGGGACCGGGAATGAAGATCCAATGGGCCCGGGGTACCGCCCAATATTCCCATCAGGACCGACGAGGCGAACCCATCGATCCGACCGGATGGAGGAAAAGATGCTGAACTGTGCCATCTATTGGAAGAAGATGAGGAAACATCCCAGATCTTGCGAGTCCCATCAGTGAAACCGAATGGCCATCGCAAGAGGGGGGCTTGTGGGATGTATTTACCCATGCATCCGAGCCCTACCTCAAAACTGTGCAGTACTGACATGGAAAACCTCATGATGGCCAGAGCTTCCCAGAAAATGCACAGGGAAATGCATGAAGAATAGGCTGCCACTCATTTTTGCCGATGTTATGGGCACAGAAGGACACTGCCTAAAACCACCATTGGACTACCCACACAGTAGTCTGAAACCATTGGGAATGGCAATGCTGATTGCCAAAAGCAAACCCATAACTGTTGGGAATTCATTTTCTTAAATCCCAAAAAGGGGTGCAGTACCAGTACTCACCACTATCCAAAAGCCAGCGTTTTAAAACAACACCAGATTTTACTTTTTGCAAAACTGAATAAATGAACCCAAAGCAAGCCAAAGAAAGACTTACTGAGAGGTGGATCCAATGTAAAGTTATATTCTGAAGTGACTTGAAGGTGTATAACAAGACTGGCTGAGGTGGGGATTTCAGCAGTTTAAGTAAATTTGGACTGAAAGACACTACAAATCTAAATGTTCAAATTGACTGAGTGACCTACTTTTGAGTGTCACATAGGTTGAAATTGTTTAAATGTCATAGTTTTAAACTTAGAATCAGCATTCTAGCTGCATATGTAAAAATGTTTAGTTTTATTTGAATGCAGGAACTGGGGAACAAAAAGTGACATTTTATCTGAAACTTGGCTTAAGGAACTGAATTCTGCCTGGCAACTACCCCCATCAGGAGTGAAACTTGAGTCACAGCTGTGTTCCCAGGCCTAGCTGCCCTTTTGCTGCTCACACCAAAAGAGATATGACACTTCCCTGATTGAATTACCTGGGCTCTGCAGGAAATTGAACAAAGCCCTGTCCTGACTCAGGCAAATGTTTTATTGGCAGGAGTCGTAAATGGTTGTAAAAAGTGGCTTCCTCCTGAAGGAAAGGGGAGGAGCACTGCCTGTGAGAGCAAGCTGGCTTGGCAGAACTGGAAAAACCAGAAATTCAACCTTGTGCTGAGGGTAAACCACACCCCTTTGGAGCCAGAACATAACTTTAAAAAGATGGATCACTCATAGTACGGACATGTGAAAATTTTATAAATGACACCATAATTCTTGTGATTTTTCTGCCCACATTTTAAGAGGTTTTTCGAACCGGTGGCATGTTCAGGGGGGTTTTAGCGGAAAAGAGGATATTACTCAAAATGTGTGCATGTGAAAAATCTGACACTTCATCAACTAATGTCCATACTCCTTGCGCACATGTGTGTAAATTTGGGTCAATGTCCGGAATTGCAAAATCAGTTAAAAAGTGAAATATGTGCCATTTCTGAATGCAAGCCCCCAGGAAGAGCAGAGTTTGAACAGGGTATACCTCCTGTAATGCATGATGGGTGCATATGATTTTAAAACAATATGTACCTCTGCAAATATGTATTTGTTTCAAATCTAGATTTGTGTGTAAGTTGACAGGAGGAGTGGACTCTCTGCAAGCCATAAAATGACATCATGCTGACACACACTTCCTTCCCCAATCAAATGAGAAATGGAAGTTTGACCAATTAGAAGCTGAGAGAGAGGTAGGGTCAGTGATGCAAGAACACACCCATTTTCAAAACACATAAAAGCAGAGAGACAGGACAGATAGGGACCTTCAAATCCATTTGCAGCTGGAAGCTCTGCCGGGAAAATCCATACTTTACCTTCATCAAACCTCCAGAAAGCCAAACTGGAGACTTCAATCTATCCAGAACTAGAGACCCAGACCAGACCAGCAGAGAGAGCTGATCCAGACCACTGTTAGCAGAACCAGAGAGAGCTGACCCAGATCACTGTGAAGTGCAGAGACCAGAGTCCAGTCCTAAACCTGACCAGATCCGTGGCAAGGCATATTTCTAATATATTGTGAGTACCTAGAAAACTGTGCAGAACCAATCTCTTAGTTAAAATAATATAATTCAATCCTATTTTAATCTAAGTAGAACTGTCTCCTAACTGTCTCCTGTCATTTGTAAAGCTGTCACTTGTCATTTTCTAGTTGCAAGCTGCACTTGTCTTTTTGAACTTTAAAATTTCAAATCTGAAAAACGACCTTTATTTAATCGCTCATATCTCCGTGACCGTTTGTGCTAGAGACTTGCAGTAACTTTCATCTGGAAGCTGAGATCCCAGGCTTTCCTAGGACCCCAAAAGGATAGTGATAGTCCTTGTAGTTCCTCTGTAATCGCGCTAGACGCATCCGCGAATTTTGCTGCGATTTGAAAATTTCTCCACTTGCAAAAAGATAGCTGCTTTTGCTTTCCTCTGAAAAAAATGTGTTTGCCTCATAAAAACTATCCCTGCATCACTGCTAGAGTGAGCCTGAGCTAATATTAACTTGATTCCACTCACCCTGAACCTTCTAGAGGGAATTAAAAGCATTTTAGTATATTTTTTCTTCATTTCCAGCACATTTAAAAGCATTTTGCCTGTGTTTCAACTTCTGTAGTCTAAGTTGCTGGGTGAACTGAATTACATTTGAATTGCATTTCTGAGAACTGTGTGCTTCCTTCCATTTCCTTGCATTGCATAAAAGGGGGGGGGGAATTGCCAGAGAAAAGTGATTACATTGTTTTGTTGAAATCATATTGAGTATTTTCTTTACTGCATTTCATTCCACATTGCATCCATTTGAAACCATAAAAGTATTGTTGCTATCTTATCCATTTCATGTCAACTCCTTAGTGATTATAAAGAAGTGTGCTAGTGCCAGATTCTCCGTTGTTAATCTTTATCATATCAGATTAAGTGTGATATTCAATTCTTAATTTATTATAAAGTCTGATATATATATCTATTGTTTAAATTATCAAATAAACCTTTTAACTTGCAAAACAGAACTACTTCTTGGCTCAGTGGGGTCAGGGGGATTCTGAGAGAGGGGTGTTATATAGGGGTAGTCATCCAGAACGCATGAACCGGACATAAAGATATATCAATAAGGGTTTCCATTCAGTATCCCAGACTAGGCATTGACTTAGCTGTAGTGTTGAATTGAATCCTCTTACAAATTGGGGGCTCGTCCGGGATGTTTGGGTTAGATCTACCATTTGTGCAGATTAATACAGCGTGCCAGCTGACCAGATACACATATCCGGTCGGATCACCACGCTGTGTTACGCTGTAAAGCATTCCTCAAAAGGGACACTCCAAGAAAATTTCTGTTCTGCAAAAATAAAATACTAACTTCTGTAAGTCAGGACAGAGACCAATCTCTAGAATGACGACCTTGGTAGATATGAAAATAGCCAGAGAGCACTTCTTACATAAACTATTTGTGAGAGGTGAATGGGCTGAGCAGGGCCAGGATGCCTGGTTGCAGGCCATCACGCGACAGGTCACTGAAACAGGGTCAGACTTATGGAGAGATCAGGGTCCATTACATGTGGCCCTGAGTGAACTATATATGGCTCCTAAGGCCAAAGATGAACACGACAAGATCGTTAGGATAGCGGCATATTTATATTTATATATGGGAGCCATACAGAATAAATGTGCTGAAGGCCATGATCTGGCAAAAAGGCAACAGATGGCGTTAGAGAAGGCCCAATCTGATCTGGACTCTTCTGAGCAAAGGCTGCACAGAAGCCAGGAGTCAGAAAATGAGACCAGACAGTACATCACTAAAATAAAGGAGGATATGGATGTGCTGCAAAAGGAAAAGTCAGAACAGGATACCAGATTTCTGGCCTTGCAGAAGGAACACCAAGAAGGTTTGGACTCCCTACTGCAAAGCCAGAAAAAGCTGGAGCAACAGCTAGACTTCAATAGGGCATGTGCTGAGCAGGTAGTCACCCTGCAAAGCCACCTAGATAGGGAGAAGGCAGAGAGCAATAAACTGATTCTGAAAGACCTGGATACCCAGGCAGAGTTTGATCAGGAGCGCCAGAAAGCTGGTGCCTTCCAAAGGCAAAAGGACGACCTGACGGTACAGATGCAGACTCTTAGTCAGGAAAGGGACACCTTAGGCCAGGAAGTCTGCCACTTAAAAAGAAAAATGGAAGAAAATCACCTGGCCCACCAGGGACTGGGTGACCTCCAAAAAGAACACCAGAACTTGCTAGAGCACACCAGGAGGGTGGAGGATGCTCTAGCAAGAAAGGAGCAGGCCAATAGGGACACAGCTCAGGAGGTAACCCTCCTGCAGCAAAGACTGGCCCAGTTCTCCAGGACCAACCAGGAAGCACGGAGGGAAAATGAGGCTCTCTGCCAGCACAATGAGAGGCTCCAGCAACAGGTAGCGATGCAGGAGAAACTGATAGAGTCGAGTAAGGCCTTAACAGAGGAACTGAAAGCACAAATGCAGGCTCTTGCATTGCAACAGGGAGCAGGGGGGGATAGAGATGAGGTCCGCTGGGAAAGAGAGATTCCTGACCATAACCGCAGGAGCCCTAACACCAGGGGCCTTCATCTCCCCCAGTCCCTGGACCCTACCACCCCCATGTCCCCTGGCGCACATGAGCACAGGGCCACAGGGATGGCAGATTACTATCCAGATAAGAGTATGGGGCTCATAGGCCAGTACCACTCAGGAATGGAGGGGTGGGCATCCGGGTATGGGCACCCAAGTACAGTACAGTTCAATGGGGAACCCCAGGAGAGTAGGCCCATTAAGGGCATCCTGAAAACCTCTGCCCAGTTAGGTCAGTGGAGGGGGTACCCATCAAATCCTGGCAGCAAGGAGGAATCTGAAGACTCCTCTGAACTGCGCAGGTCGCAGGAGACCAGGTCCCCACATTCTGCCAGCCATTCCCAGGCTCGCAGAATCCGGGAAAACCTGGAAGAACAGACGGGAACCTCTGGGAGTAGTGCCTCTGAGTCCGAGGACGAATGGACAAGGGTTACCCGAACCAAAAAGGCCAATAAGGCAAAAAGGGCCTTGCTTAAGGACCCCTTAAAGCAGATTAAGGCGATCAGGAGCGTCATCACGCCTTACCATAAGAACGCTAAGTATTCTGTTTGGGAGCACTTAGAGTTGTTTGAACAAATGATGGAGACTTTCCATTTGAAGGACAGCCAAAGCTGTATTCAATATGTAAAGTGGACCTTCTCCCCGGAATACTCCAGTTTCTTTGCGGGGCTGGAGGACCAAAATCATTTAAGATGGTCCACCTATAAGGCGGCCATCTTGAAACATTTTTCTGTTCACAGAAATCCTCAAGAGGCTCGCAAGGCAGCCTACAATTTGCAATGTGGGGAGGATCAGGCCCCACAAGAATTTGTGCAGGAGTTAAAGCGTGCTTTTGCACAGACCACAAGAAGGGTGCGCACGGATAGCAGGGAATTTATTAATACGTTTTTCCATGCCTTGCCCAAATATATCATGACCCAGCTCGTGAGGGATTTTCACGAGAAAAGATCTTTAGACTGGGTCATTGAACAGGCTACCCGGATCTATGAGGTGCAGAAAACGATAGATAGCAAAAATAATGCTCAGAAAAACCCCAAAGCCAACAGCACCCCTGCTGCTGCCAAGGTGGCAGAGGTAAAGGTCACCCCCGTTTTAGAGTTGGAGATGGGGGGGCCTAAAAACCTACCTGCACCTAATAATGCTAGGCCCAGAAGGTCCTCGGGCCAGGCACAGACAGGGAGCCAAGGAGGCAGCCCCACAAATGGGGTCCCTCGCTCTCCTGATTATGTAAGTCCCCGTTACAAGGGAAATCGACCCATCCTGGGTTATGTGTGGACTCCTCCAGCCCAAGGGGGGGGATCCAGCCAAGCACCTAACCCAGGGAACTTCCCTCCAAACTTCCCACAGGAGGGCAGAAATTTACCAAACCCCGGGCAGAACTTTTTCCCCAGATATCCACCCGACTTTCAGCCCCAAAACCATCCATCCTTCTTTCCCCAATTCCCTGAGCCCAGACCACTGAATCCGGGAGAGGGGAGGCCAAGGGTGGAGGGGTACCCAAATCTTCCCAACCCGGGGTATTACCAGAGGAGGGACAGCTACCCTTCCCGGGATCAGCCCAGGGGAGAAAACAGGGCCCCGTATCAGCCTGAGCGGGTTTCCCAGTTAGAGCGCCAGGTTCAAAACATGGCGCGGGATCTGGGTCACATACTGAGGGCTCAGCAGAACCCTCAGATGGGCGTGCCGGCACAGAACGCACCCAACTCTGGACCTGGTGCTCCAGAACAATGACGGGGTCAGCACCCCGATAACTCACCGGTTCCCAGGGAGGAGGCACAAGGGGAAGGGGGGTGTAAAGCCTTGGAGGAAGCTTCCTTCCTCACTTGTAAACAGCCCCTGGAAGCCCAGGAACCGGAAACAAAATCTCTTGCCCCTGAAAGTCTGCCTCCTAAGGAGCAGAGGGGGGGTAGGAGAAACAAAAGACCCAAACAGACTCAGTTTGAGGAGGAGGTACAGATCTTCCAATTTGAGGGAGAGGGATCCTCAGAGGATCCTGGGAAAAGGATCTTCTCCTTCAGAGAGGGGGGAACTCCTCCCAAAGAAAAATGGGTCCCTAGGGATGCAAATCCAGACTGGGGAGATGTGGAGACTGAGCTACCGCCGCCCACCATCTCATCCCAGAACCAACAGCAAGAAAATCCCCTGGTTCAAACCCATCCTGGTGACTGCCTCCAAAAAGGGGGGGGCGGCCCAGAACCGGAGCCAGGGGAACCCAAAATGGCTCTGATCTCCAGTTGCCAACTTTTTCTTTCAGATTCCCAAGGCTCTCCACAGAATTCTGCCCAAATCTCTCAGTTGTCCAAAAATGTGCATTATCTGTGCCCCCTTGAGGAGAAGGAGGGAAGATACTATGCCCCGGTCCGAGTACAGGGGCAGGGTACAATTTTGGCACTGGTGGACACTGGATCTCAAGCTACCCTTCTGTCCAGAAGGGCCTTTGATGAACTGAATGCAGGAAGGGGAGAGAATTACCAAATTCCTCTCACCTCTCTTCCTGGACAACTCCAGAACTTTGACGGGAAGGAAATTCCCGTCGAGGGGACGGCAGACTTGGACATTAAAATTGGGCGACACAAGTTGAAACACCCGGTCATAGTTGTGACTCCAGAGGGCACCCCTTGTTTACTAGGGAATGACCTCCTGAGAAGGTTGTCACCCCTAATAGATTGCGTAAACAAGGTCCTCTGGACCCAGACTAGCCGACCCTTAAAATTAAAACAGAGTGTCAACCATGTTAGTTTAAACGGCACCTGCCACATGGTTGAACAAAAATCTGACCAAGTAGAATTTCACTTCCAGAATAGCCAAATTCCAGACGTGACAGTAATAGCAGTAGGACAACAGACTGGTGATGGGGGGTCCTCTCTATTTCTGAAAATCAACCTTCCTTCCAGTCTAAAGTGGTACTCCACACTGGAAGGAAACACTCTGAGATTCTATACTAATCCACAATCAGAAACTCCCACTCCTATAGTCCAGAAAGATGTGAAATCAGCTCAGAGCCTGGCTGATATTCAGCAAATTGGAGAGCAGTTGTTCATCCCTGTTCAGTTAAATGATGGGAAGGACTCTGTTCTCGCTCGAGTGTGTGTGAACAACGGTAAGAGCTTCATCAGCGAAGCCATGTTCCGCCAACTCCCAAAAGATCCAGCCATTCCCACATTCAAACTGATAGACAAATGGGAAATGGACCTGGAAGCGCCTAATTCCAAACATCTCCTGCCAAGCAGGTGTATGCTCAAAATCTCCATTGGCAACAAGAGCATAGTCCATAATTGTTGGGTCGTGCGAGACGTCACTGCCGCCTTTTACTTAGGCAGTGACATTCTCAATCGCTTTGCCATTAGTTTGGACCTAATAAACTTCAAAGCTTGGTCCCGATTAGCGGATAATCCCATGGGCTTTGATGATCCAGAAAAGGCATTTAGGTCAGCTCAATTGCTACCTTATGCAGTTGAAATTCAGATCAAAGAGGAAGTCACCATCCCCGAAAGGACTCGACAATTCTCCCTGGAAGTGAAAGTTAAAAGAGGACAACATTTGAAAAACCCTGATGCTTACATACATCTAAACGCTTCTCTCCAACAGCAAGGGTTAGGGGTAAACCCAACTCCATTAGTCAACATAGAACATGACACCATTCCAATAGAGGTGGATAACAGCGACTTAAAGAGTATTACTCTAGCCGCAGGCACCATTATTGGAATGGCGGTTGATGACCGACATTTCTCCATTGATCTTGGAAATGAACTGTTAGGACCAATCCCCAAGGACTGTTTTGACAGTGACAGTGAGGACAATACAACACCAGACAGGATTTTTACCCGGCATGGGGGGAACTTCCTGGTGTACACTTCCTGCCCTTATGGTAAGGAAGATGTGACGTGTGACTTCAGGAGGGATGAGGCGATTTTCCAGGTCCATGAGGGCTGCCTTTCCCACCTGAAGCCTCCAGTCCAAATCAGCACTCTGACCAGGGACTTCTCCACCCAGCTGGAGGAGGCCGCTGAAATAGCCAAACCAGAAGTCTTTCCAGGCTTCAGGCAGATGGTGGAAGAGAGAGTCAACCTAGCTGATGCCTGTGTGACTCTGGAACAAAAGCAAAAGTTGAAACAAGTTTTCTTGGATTTCCAAGATCTCTTTGCGGTAGACTCATATGACTGTGGTCGCACCGACATCCACACAACAACAATCCCCACGGACCCTGGCATGACTCCAGTGTTTGTGAAGCAATATCGTTTGCCTCTCGCATCCATGGAGTCCCTTACTGAAATAATTAAGAACCTTGAGTCCCGGGGAATAATCCGTCCAGTCCACAGCACCTTCAATAATCCGGTGCTGGGAATATTGAAGCCAAACGGCCAGTGGAGACTCTGTGCTGACCTCAGGGAGCTCAACAAACGGGTCCATACTTCCCGATGGCCTCTGCCCTACATTGACCAAGGGCTGGCCCAGATCCAGGGGTCACAGGTATTCACTGCAATAAACCTGACCAATGGGTACTGGACCGTGCCTGTCAGTAGGGAGGACCAATACAAACTGGCTTTTACCTTTGGGGGCCAACAGTATACATGGACCCGGACGCCCTTCGGATACCTTAACTCCGGTAATGAGTTCAATATTTTCCTACATAAGGCCATGCCCGACCTGGGTGCAAGGGGTAACCTGGCTTATGTAGATGATGTTCTCATCAAAAGTTCATCTGTGGAGGAACACATAGCGGAGATCCGTTATGTTCTGACCCAGTTGAGAGCCGCCGGAGCAAAACTTTCCTTTCAGAAAGCACAGTGGTGTAGAACCCGTGTTAATTTCTTGGGGCATGAGATTACTCCTCAGGGTCTCTGTCCCCAGGAAAAGAAAGTGGAAGCACTTCAGAAACATAAAGACCCCACAACTCTGCGGGAACTAAGGAGCCTCCTTGGACTGACTAATTACAGCAGAAAGTTCATTGAGGGCTACGCAGAGATCACCAGACCCCTGATTCATCTCCTGAGGGGGGGGTCAAGTGGGAATGGGGTCCAGAACAAACCGAGGCAGTAAAACAACTCAAAAGAAGCCTCTCACAAGCGCCTTGCCTAGCTTACCCTGTCAGAAACAAGGAGTTCTTCCTGGAGACGGGGTTCTCTAATACGTGCTTGACGGCAGTATTATACCAAAAGCATGACAAGGTCAATAAAGTAATCTCATATGCGAGCAAAACTTTATCCTCTGTGGAGGAGAAATTCAACGATTGTGAGAAGGCACTCCTGGCGACGGTGTGGGCATTGAAGAATTACCGCCCGTTTATCCAGGGGGAGCACATCATAGTGGAGACTCCACACCAGCCTCTGCAATATCTCCAAAGTGACAGAATCCGGGCCGGAAATGTGAGTAATTCCCGAATTACTTCCTGGATTCTGTCAATGCAAGGCTTTCCTGTGGAGGTCAGATATGGCCAAAACAAGAAGAGTCCCCTTGCGCAAGGTCTGGCTGACTTGCATGATTGTGCCAGAGAAAACTGTCTCGAGGACGAAAGTCTAAAAATCAAGGACAACATGGAGGCATACCTTAATTCCCCACACAAAGTCTTTGAAGAGGACAAGTGCGAGGGAATGCCCACTGTCTATGTGGATGGATGCTCGTACCATGTTGACAACAACGGGGAGAAAGAACTGGTGGCCGGCGTAGGGAATGCATGGGTGAATGAGTCCCCAGAACCCTCCGCTGGATACAAAATTGGTCCCCGAAGTAGTCAGGTGGCAGAATTGATGGCTGTGCATCAGGCCATCCTCACTGCTGTCCAGGATCAACTCCACAAACTGGTCATAATCACAGATTCGGATTATGTACGGAACGGGTTCGTGGAGCACCTGGTTAATTGGAAAACCAGAGGCATGTTATGTGCTAACAACAAACCCTTGAAACATGGGAAGTTGATCCAAAACATTGACGATCTGGTCACCTCGAATGAGATGACCATCTATTGGAAAAAGATCAAGGGTCATTCCAAAGTAGAGGGACCAGACAAAACTGGAAATGACTTAGCTGATCAGCTGGCCAAAACCGGGGCCATCCAAGGGGATCTAATTGAGATTGAGTCCCTGTTGGGGGAAATCCAGGTCACTGCCATCACTAGGTCCCAGACAAATGCTCACAACCACCTTTCAATTGTACAATGGAGTAAGGAGACCCCTGATGCTGATTTGATTACCGCTCAGAAGGGGGATCCAATTATTGGTAAATTTTACCAGCACCTTGAGGACCCTGAGAACTTTCCCCTGACGGATACCGATTACATTGGGAAAGAGGACCTAAGAGTGTTGATGAAATGTCCAAAAATGTTCCGGATCCAAGACGGTTTGTTGGTAAGGAAATCCAAAGCTGGCCACGATCAGTGGGTGGTTCCTACCTCATTCCGAAGCCTGATGTTAAGTCACGCCCATGATGCGGCCACCGCCGGTCATAGGGGGTTTCACACAACATTGGAAATCTTAAGAGAGGTTGCATACTGGCCACACATGGGGCAGGACCTCGACCAATACTTGAAGGGGTGTCTTGTGTGTGCACAATTTCAGCCATCATCCCTCACGCACCGCGCGCCTCTCCAAAAGCGGAGCATGACACTGCCATGGTCAGATTTACAAATCGACTTTGTAGGCCCCGTGATTCGCTCTGCTAGGGGGAATAAGTACATGTTGACTGTGACATGCTTGTTTACCAAGTGGGTGGAATGTCTCCCAGCCCCAAATTGCAAGGCAGAAACGGCAGCTGCCTTGATGATTAACCACATCTTTTCCCGTTTTGGTCTACCTCAAAGGATTGAGTCAGACAGAGGTAGCCACTTCACCAGTGAAGTAATGACAAAGATGTGGGAGATATTGGGGGTCAAGAGAAAGCTGCATATTGCTTACAGGCCAGCTTCTTCTGGGGCAGTAGAGAGATATAACCGGACAATTGTGAGCATATTAAAGAAGTTTGTGGCAGATTCTGGGCCAAGTTGGGATATCCGATTACCTCTGGTCCTAATGACCATCAGATCTACCCCTTCATCTGCAACCAAAATGTCACCATTTGAGTTGATGACTGGGCGCAAGATGGTGCTTCCGCAGCATTTGCTCTACAGGACCCAGGAGCAGACACTGATAAATGCCTCCACTACTCATGAGTATGTGGAGAATTTAAGGAAACACCTCCAACATGCTTTTGCTTACGCTCAGCGGAATCTAGAAAGATCAGCTGATAGCATGAAGACCCACTATGACCTGAAAACTTCCAGGAAGGAATATCAGGTGGGAGACCGGGTCTATCTATACAACTTCCAAAGGAACCAGGCCAAGCAGCGCAAATGTTTGCCTACATGGAAGGGACCCTTTGAGATCATCGACAAGATCTCTCCTGTGGCCTACAAAATCCACATCCCCAAAGGTCCTTTGGCAGCGGGGGAAGACAAGTGGGTCCACATAAACCAGTTGAAATGTTGCCATCCCAGGCACACTCTGCAACAACTGGAGGAATCCTCTGGAATCCTAGCGGGTACTGTCTCAGATTAATTCAGTTCCAACCATAAAACATACCACATCTAGTCTCTAAAATATTGTGATTTGCATGAAACTGTCTTTTAGTTATACTGTTTTTTTTTTTCAAAATAAGAATGTAATGTTTTGTTATGATGAAATGCATATGCTGCCCCACTATCTCAACAGTGGTGGAAAAATGTCTATGAATAGGTATTGCCGCTCTTCCTTTGTCGTCCTAGGAGAAAGAAGACCTTGAGACTGGCCAAGGAGGATGACCCAGGGACCGGGAATGAAGATCCAATGGGCCCGGGGTACCGCCCAATATTCCCATCAGGACCGACGAGGCGAACCCATCGATCCGACCGGATGGAGGAAAAGATGCTGAACTGTGCCATCTATTGGAAGAAGATGAGGAAACATCCCAGATCTTGCGAGTCCCATCAGTGAAACCGAATGGCCATCGCAAGAGGGGGGCTTGTGGGATGTATTTACCCATGCATCCGAGCCCTACCTCAAAACTGTGCAGTACTGACATGGAAAACCTCATGATGGCCAGAGCTTCCCAGAAAATGCACAGGGAAATGCATGAAGAATAGGCTGCCACTCATTTTTGCCGATGTTATGGGCACAGAAGGACACTGCCTAAAACCACCATTGGACTACCCACACAGTAGTCTGAAACCATTGGGAATGGCAATGCTGATTGCCAAAAGCAAACCCATAACTGTTGGGAATTCATTTTCTTAAATCCCAAAAAGGGGTGCAGTACCAGTACTCACCACTATCCAAAAGCCGGCGTTTTAAAACAACACCAGATTTTACTTTTTGCAAAACTGAATAAATGAACCCAAAGCAAGCCAAAGAAAGACTTACTGAGAGGTGGATCCAATGTAAAGTTATATTCTGAAGTGACTTGAAGGTGTATAACAAGACTGGCTGAGGTGGGGATTTCAGCAGTTTAAGTAAATTTGGACTGAAAGACACTACAAATCTAAATGTTCAAATTGACTGAGTGACCTACTTTTGAGTGTCACATAGGTTGAAATTGTTTAAATGTCATAGTTTTAAACTTAGAATCAGCATTCTAGCTGCATATGTAAAAATGTTTAGTTTTATTTGAATGCAGGAACTGGGGAACAAAAAGTGACATTTTATCTGAAACTTGGCTTAAGGAACTGAATTCTGCCTGGCAACTACCCCCATCAGGAGTGAAACTTGAGTCACAGCTGTGTTCCCAGGCCTAGCTGCCCTTTTGCTGCTCACACCAAAAGGGATATGACACTTCCCTGATTGAATTACCTGGGCTCTGCAGGAAATTGAACAAAGCCCTGTCCTGACTCAGGCAAATGTTTTATTGGCAGGAGTCGTAAATGGTTGTAAAAAGTGGCTTCCTCCTGAAGGAAAGGGGAGGAGCACTGCCTGTGAGAGCAAGCTGGCTTGGCAGAACTGGAAAAACCAGAAATTCAACCTTGTGCTGAGGGTAAACCACACCCCTTTGGAGCCAGAACATAACTTTAAAAAGATGGATCACTCATAGTACGGACATGTGAAAATTTTATAAATGACACCATAATTCTTGTGATTTTTCTGCCCACATTTTAAGAGGTTTTTCGAACCGGTGGCATGTTCAGGGGGGTTTTAGCGGAAAAGAGGATATTACTCAAAATGTGTGCATGTGAAAAATCTGACACTTCATCAACTAATGTCCATACTCCTTGCGCACATGTGTGTAAATTTGGGTCAATGTCCGGAATTGCAAAATCAGTTAAAAAGTGAAATATGTGCCATTTCTGAATGCAAGCCCCCAGGAAGAGCAGAGTTTGAACAGGGTATACCTCCTGTAATGCATGATGGGTGCATATGATTTTAAAACAATATGTACCTCTGCAAATATGTATTTGTTTCAAATCTAGATTTGTGTGTAAGTTGACAGGAGGAGTGGACTCTCTGCAAGCCATAAAATGACATCACGCTGACACACACTTCCTTCCCCAATCAAATGAGAAATGGAAGTTTGACCAATTAGAAGCTGAGAGAGAGGTAGGGTCAGTGATGCAAGAACACACCCATTTTCAAAACACATAAAAGCAGAGAGACAGGACAGATAGAGACCTTCAAATCCATTTGCAGCTGGAAGCTCTGCCGGGAAAATCCATACTTTACCTTCATCAAACCTCCAGAAAGCCAAACTGGAGACTTCAATCTATCCAGAACTAGAGACCCAGACCAGACCAGCAGAGAGAGCTGATCCAGACCACTGTTAGCAGAACCAGAGAGAGCTGACCCAGATCACTGTGAAGTGCAGAGACCAGAGTCCAGTCCTAAACCTGACCAGATCCGTGGCAAGGCATATTTATAATATATTGTGAGTACCTAGAAAACTGTGCAGAACCAATCTCTTAGTTAAAATAATATAATTCAATCCTATTTTAATCTAAGTAGAACTGTCTCCTAACTGTCTCCTGTCATTTGTAAAGCTGTCACTTGTCATTTTCTAGTTGCAAGCTGCACTTGTCTTTTTGAACTTTAAAATTTCAAATCTGAAAAACGACCTTTATTTAATCGCTCATATCTCCGTGACCGTTTGTGCTAGAGACTTGCAGTAACTTTCATCTGGAAGCTGAGATCCCGGGCTTTCCTAGGACCCCCAAAAGGATAGTGATAGTCCTTGTAGTTCCTCTGTAATCGCGCTAGACGCATCCGCGAATTTTGCCGCGATTTGAAAATTTCTCCACTTGCAAAAAGATAGCTGCTTTTGCTTTCCTCTGAAAAAAATGTGTTTGCCTCATAAAAACTATCCCTGCATCACTGCTAGAGTGAGCCTGAGCTAATATTAACTTGATTCCACTCACCCTGAACCTTCTAGAGGGAATTAAAAGCATTTTAATATATTTTTTCTTAATTTCCAGCACATTTAAAAGCATTTTGCCTGTGTTTCAACTTCTGTAGTCTAAGTTGCTGGGTGAACTGAATTACATTTGAATTGCATTTCTGAGAACTGTGTGCTTCCTTCCATTTCCTTGCATTGCATAAAAGGGGGGGGGAATTGCCAGAGAAAAGTGATTACATTGTTTTGTTGAAATCATATTGAGTATTTTCTTTACTGCATTTCATTCCACATTGCATCCATTTGAAACCATAAAAGTATTGTTGCTATCTTATCCATTTCATGTCAACTCCTTAGTGATTATAAAGAAGTGTGCTAGTGCCAGATTCTCCGTTGTTAATCTTTATCATATCAGATTAAGTGTGATATTCAATTCTTAATTTATTATAAAGTCTGATATATATATCTATTGTTTAAATTATCAAATAAACCTTTTAACTTGCAAAACAGAACTACTTCTTGGCTCAGTGGGGTCAGGGGGATTCTGAGAGAGGGGTGTTATATAGGGGTAGTCATCCAGAACGCATGAACTGGACATAAAGATATATCAATAAGGGTTTCCATTCAGTATCCCAGACTAGGCATTGTCTTAGCTGTAGTGTTGAATTGAATCCTCTTACAAATTGGGGGCTCGTCCGGGATGTTTGGGTTAGATCTACCATTTGTGCAGATTAATACAGCGTGCCAGCTGACCAGATACACATATCCGGTCGGATCACCACGCTGTGTTACGCTGTAAAGCATTCCTCAAAAGGGACACTCCAAGAAAATTTCTGTTCTGCAAAAATAAAATACTAACTTCTGTAAGTCAGGACAGAGACCAATCTCTAGAATGACGACCTTGGTAGATATGAAAATAGCCAGAGAGCACTTCTTACATAAACTATTTGTGAGAGGTGAATGGGCTGAGCAGGGCCAGGATGCCTGGTTGCAGGCCATCACGCGACAGGTCACTGAAACAGGGTCAGACTTATGGAGAGATCAGGGTCCATTACATGTGGCCCTGAGTGAACTATATATGGCTCCTAAGGCCAAAGATGAACACGACAAGATCGTTAGGATAGCGGCATATTTATATTTATATATGGGAGCCATACAGAATAAATGTGCTGAAGGCCATGATCTGGCAAAAAGGCAACAGATGGCGTTAGAGAAGGCCCAATCTGATCTGGACTCTTCTGAGCAAAGGCTGCACAGAAGCCAGGAGTCAGAAAATGAGACCAGACAGTACATCACTAAAATAAAGGAGGATATGGATGTGCTGCAAAAGGAAAAGTCAGAACAGGATACCAGATTTCTGGCCTTGCAGAAGGAACACCAAGAAGGTTTGGACTCCCTACTGCAAAGCCAGAAAAAGCTGGAGCAACAGCTAGACTTCAATAGGGCATGTGCTGAGCAGGTAGTCACCCTGCAAAGCCACCTAGATAGGGAGAAGGCAGAGAGCAATAAACTGATTCTGAAAGACCTGGATACCCAGGCAGAGTTTGATCAGGAGCGCCAGAAAGCTGGTGCCTTCCAAAGGCAAAAGGACGACCTGACGGTACAGATGCAGACTCTTAGTCAGGAAAGGGACACCTTAGGCCAGGAAGTCTGCCACTTAAAAAGAAAAATGGAAGAAAATCACCTGGCCCACCAGGGACTGGTTGACCTCCAAAAAGAACACCAGAACTTGCTAGAGCACACCAGGAGGGTGGAGGATGCTCTAGCAAGAAAGGAGCAGGCCAATAGGGACACAGCTCAGGAGGTAACCCTCCTGCAGCAAAGACTGGCCCAGTTCTCCAGGACGAACCAGGAAGCACGGAGGGAAAATGAGGCTCTCTGCCAGCACAATGAGAGGCTCCAGCAACAGGTAGCGATGCAGGAGAAACTGATAGAGTCGAGTAAGGCCTTAACAGAGGAACTGAAAGCACAAATGCAGGCTCTTGCATTGCAACAGGGAGCAGGGGGGGATAGAGATGAGGTCCGCTGGGAAAGAGAGATTCCTGACCATAACCGCAGGAGCCCTAACACCAGGGGCCTTCATCTCCCCCAGTCCCTGGACTCTACCACCCCCATGTCCCCTGGCGCACATGAGCACAGGGCCACAGGGATGGCAGATTACTATCCAGATAAGAGTATGGGGCTCATAGGCCAGTACCACTCAGGAATGGAGGGGTGGGCATCCGGGTATGGGCACCCAAGTACAGTACAGTTCAATGGGGAACCCCAGGAGAGTAGGCCCATTAAGGGCATCCTGAAAACCTCTGCCCAGTTAGGTCAGTGGAGGGGGTACCCATCAAATCCTGGCAGCAAGGAGGAATCTGAAGACTCCTCTGAACTGCGCAGGTCGCAGGAGACCAGGTCCCCACATTCTGCCAGCCATTCCCAGGCTCGCAGAATCCGGGAAAACCTGGAAGAACAGACGGGAACCTCTGGGAGTAGTGCCTCTGAGTCCGAGGACGAATGGACAAGGGTTACCCGAACCAAAAAGGCCAATAAGGCAAAAAGGGCCTTGCTTAAGGACCCCTTAAAGCAGATTAAGGCGATCAGGAGCGTCATCACGCCTTACCATAAGAACGCTAAGTATTCTGTTTGGGAGCACTTAGAGTTGTTTGAACAAATGATGGAGACTTTCCATTTGAAGGACAGCCAAAGCTGTATTCAATATGTAAAGTGGACCTTCTCCCCGGAATACTCCAGTTTCTTTGCGGGGCTGGAGGACCAAAATCATTTAAGATGGTCCACCTATAAGGCGGCCATCTTGAAACATTTTTCTGTTCACAGAAATCCTCAAGAGGCTCGCAAGGCAGCCTACAATTTGCAATGTGGGGAGGATCAGGCCCCACAAGAATTTGTGCAGGAGTTAAAGCGTGCTTTTGCACAGACCACAAGAAGGGTGCGCACGGATAGCAGGGAATTTATTAATACGTTTTTCCATGCCTTGCCCAAATATATCATGACCCAGCTCGTGAGGGATTTTCACGAGAAAAGATCTTTAGACTGGGTCATTGAACAGGCTACCCGGATCTATGAGGTGCAGAAACCGATAGATAGCAAAAATAATGCTCAGAAAAACCCCAAAGCCAACAGCACCCCTGCTGCTGCCAAGGTGGCAGAAGTAAAGGTCACCCCCGTTTTAGAGTTGGAGATGGGGGGGCCTAAAAACCTACCTGCACCTAATAATGCTAGGCCCAGAAGGTCCTCGGGCCAGGCACAGACAGGGAGCCAAGGAGGCAGCCCCACAAATGGGGTCCCTCGCTCTCCTGATTATGTAAGTCCCCGTTACAAGGGAAATCGACCCATCCTGGGTTATGTGTGGACTCCTCCAGCCCAAGGGGGGGGGATCCAGCCAAGCACCTAACCCAGGGAACTTCCCTCCAAACTTCCCACAGGAGGGCAGAAATTTACCAAACCCTGGGCAGAACTTTTTCCCCAGATATCCACCCGACTTTCAGCCCCAAAACCATCCATCCTTCTTTCCCCAATTCCCTGAGCCCAGACCACTGAATCCGGGAGAGGGGAGGCCAAGGGTGGAGGGGTACCCAAATCTTCCCAACCCGGGGTATTACCAGAGGAGGGACAGCTACCCTTCCCGGGATCAGCCCAGGGGAGAAAACAGGGCCCCGTATCAGCCTGAGCGGGTTTCCCAGTTAGAGTGCCAGGTTCAAAACATGGCGCGGGATCTGGGTCACATACTGAGGGCTCAGCAGAACCCTCAGATGGGCGTGCCGGCGCAGAACGCACCCAACTCTGGACCTGGTGCTCCAGAACAATGACGGGGTCAGCACCCCGATAACTCACCGGTTCCCAGGGAGGAGGCACAAGGGGAAGGGGGGTGTAAAGCCTTGGAGGAAGCTTCCTTCCTCACTTGTAAACAGCCCCTGGAAGCCCAGGAACCGGAAACAAAATCTCTTGCCCCTGAAAGTCTGCCTCCTAAGGAGCAGAGGGGGGGTAGGAGAAACAAAAGACCCAAACAGACTCAGTTTGAGGAGGAGGTACAGATCTTCCAATTTGAGGGAGAGGGATCCTCAGAGGATCCTGGGAAAAGGATCTTCTCCTTCAGAGAGGGGGGAACTCCTCCCAAAGAAAAATGGGTCCCTAGGGATGCAAATCCAGACTGGGGAGATGTGGAGACTGAGCTACCGCCGCCCACCATCTCATCCCAGAACCAACAGCAAGAAAATCCCCTGGTTCAAACCCATCCTGGTGACTGCCTCCAAAAAGGGGGGGGGCGGCCCAGAACCGGAGCCAGGGGAACCCAAAATGGCTCTGATCTCCAGTTGCCAACTTTTTCTTTCAGATTCCCAAGGCTCTCCACAGAATTCTGCCCAAATCTCTCAGTTGTCCAAAAATGTGCATTATCTGTGCCCCCTTGAGGAGAAGGAGGGAAGATACTATGCCCCGGTCCGAGTACAGGGGCAGGGTACAATTTTGGCACTGGTGGACACTGGATCTCAAGCTACCCTTCTGTCCAGAAGGGCCTTTGATGAACTGAATGCAGGAAGGGGAGAGAATTACCAAATTCCTCTCACCTCTCTTCCTGGACAACTCCAGAACTTTGACGGGAAGGAAATTCCCGTCGAGGGGACGGCAGACTTGGACATTAAAATTGGGCGACACAAGTTGAAACACCCGGTCATAGTTGTGACTCCAGAGGGCACCCCTTGTTTACTAGGGAATGACCTCCTGAGAAGGTTGTCACCCCTAATAGATTGCGTAAACAAGGTCCTCTGGACCCAGACTAGCCGACCCTTAAAATTAAAACAGAGTGTCAACCATGTTAGTTTAAACGGCACCTGCCACATGGTTGAACAAAAATCTGACCAAGTAGAATTTCACTTCCAGAATAGCCAAATTCCAGACGTGACAGTAATAGCAGTAGGACAACAGACTGGTAATGGGGGGTCCTCTCTATTTCTGAAAATCAACCTTCCTTCCAGTCTAAAGTGGTACTCCACGCTGGAAGGAAACACTCTGAGATTCTATA
This sequence comes from Ambystoma mexicanum, assembly GCF_040938575.1. NCBI lineage: Eukaryota > Metazoa > Chordata > Amphibia > Caudata > Ambystomatidae > Ambystoma > Ambystoma mexicanum. Next base: position 25,527,676 of record NC_090932.1, on the reverse strand, counting down.
CTAATCCACAATCAGAAACTCCCACTCCTATAGTCCAGAAAGATGTGAAATCAGCTCAGAGCCTGGCTGATATTCAGCAAATTGGAGAGCAGTTGTTCATCCCTGTTCAGTTAAATGATGGGAAGGACTCTGTTCTCGCTCGAGTGTGTGTGAACAACGGTAAGAGCTTCATCAGCGAAGCCATGTTCCGCCAACTCCCAAAAGATCCAGCCATTCCCACATTCAAACTGATAGACAAATGGGAAATGGACCTGGAAGCGCCTAATTCCAAACATCTCCTGCCAAGCAGGTGTATGCTCAAAATCTCCATTGGCAACAAGAGCATAGTCCATAATTGTTGGGTCGTGCGAGACGTCACTGCCGCCTTTTACTTAGGCAGTGACATTCTCAATTGCTTTGCCATTAGTTTGGACCTAATAAACTTCAAAGCTTGGTCCCGATTAGCGGATAATCCCATGGGCTTTGATGATCCAGAAAAGGCATTTAGGTCAGCTCAATTGCTACCTTATGCAGTTGAAATTCAGATCAAAGAGGAAGTCACCATCCCCGAAAGGACTCGACAATTCTCCCTGGAAGTGAAAGTTAAAAGAGGACAACATTTGAAAAACCCTGATGCTTACATACATCTAAACGCTTCTCTCCAACAGCAAGGGTTAGGGGTAAACCCAACTCCATTAGTCAACATAGAACATGACACCATTCCAATAGAGGTGGATAACAGCGACTTAAAGAGTATTACTCTAGCCGCAGGCACCATTATTGGAATGGCGGTTGATGACTGACATTTCTCCATTGATCTTGGAAATGAACTGTTAGGACCAATCCCCAAGGACTGTTTTGACAGTGACAGTGAGGACAATACAACACCAGACAGGATTTTTACCCGGCATGGGGGGAACTTCCTGGTGTACACTTCCTGCCCTTATGGTAAGGAAGATGTGACGTGTGACTTCAGGAGGGATGAGGTGATTTTCCAGGTCCATGAGGGCTGCCTTTCCCACCTGAAGCCTCCAGTCCAAATCAGCACTCTGACCAGGGACTTCTCCACCCAGCTGGAGGAGGCCGCTGAAATAGCCAAACCAGAAGTCTTTCCAGGCTTCAGGCAGATGGTGGAAGAGAGAGTCAACCTAGCTGATGCCTGTGTGACTCTGGAACAAAAGCAAAAGTTGAAACAAGTTTTCTTGGATTTCCAAGATCTCTTTGCGGTAGACTCATATGACTGTGGTCGCACCGACATCCACACAACAACAATCCCCACGGACCCTGGCATGACTCCAGTGTTTGTGAAGCAATATCGTTTGCCTCTCGCATCCATGGAGTCCCTTACTGAAATAATTAAGAACCTTGAGTCCCGGGGAATAATCCGTCCAGTCCACAGCACCTTCAATAATCCGGTGCTGGGAATATTGAAGCCAAACGGCCAGTGGAGACTCTGTGCTGACCTCAGGGAGCTCAACAAACGGGTCCATACTTCCCGATGGCCTCTGCCCTACATTGACCAAGGGCTGGCCCAGATCCAGGGGTCACAGGTATTCACTGCAATAGACCTGACCAATGGGTACTGGACCGTGCCTGTCAGTAGGGAGGACCAATACAAACTGGCTTTTACCTTTGGGGGCCAACAGTATACATGGACCCGGACGCCCTTCGGATACCTTAACTCCGGTAATGAGTTCAATATTTTCCTACATAAGGCCATGCCCGACCTGGGTGCAAGGGGTAACCTGGCTTATGTAGATGATGTTCTCATCAAAAGTTCATCTGTGGAGGAACACATAGCGGAGATCCGTTATGTTCTGACCCAGTTGAGAGCCGCCGGAGCAAAACTTTCCTTTCAGAAAGCACAGTGGTGTAGAACCCGTGTTAATTTCTTGGGGCATGAGATTACTCCTCAGGGTCTCTGTCCCCAGGAAAAGAAAGTGGAAGCACTTCAGAAACTGAAAGACCCCACAACTCTGTGGGAACTAAGGAGCCTCCTTGGACTGACTAATTACAGCAGAAAGTTCATTGAGGGCTACGCAGAGATCACCAGACCCCTGATTCATCTCCTGAGGGGGGGGTCAAGTGGGAATGGGGTCCAGAACAAACCGAGGCAGTAAAACAACTCAAAAGAAGCCTCTCACAAGCGCCTTGCCTAGCTTACCCTGTCAGAAACAAGGAGTTCTTCCTGGAGACGGGGTTCTCTAATACGTGCTTGACGGCAGTATTATACCAAAAGCATGACAAGGTCAATAAAGTAATCTCATATGCGAGCAAAACTTTATCCTCTGTGGAGGAGAAATTCAACGATTGTGAGAAGGCACTCCTGGCGACGGTGTGGGCATTGAAGAATTACCGCCCGTTTATCCAGGGGGAGCACATCATAGTGGAGACTCCACACCAGCCTCTGCAATATCTCCAAAGTGACAGAATCCGGGCCGGAAATGTGAGTAATTCCCGAATTACTTCCTGGATTCTGTCAATGCAAGGCTTTCCTGTGGAGGTCAGATATGGCCAAAACAAGAAGAGTCCCCTCGCGCAAGGTCTGGCTGACTTGCATGATTGTGCCAGAGAAAACTGTCTCGAGGACGAAAGTCTAAAAATCAAGGACAACATGGAGGCATACCTTAATTCCCCACACAAAGTCTTTGAAGAGGACAAGTGCGAGGGAATGCCCACTGTCTATGTGGATGGATGCTCGTACCATGTTGACAACAACGGGGAGAAAGAACTGGTGGCCGGCGTAGGGAATGCATGGGTGAATGAGTCCCCAGAACCCTCCGCTGGATACAAAATTGGTCCCCGAAGTAGTCAGGTGGCAGAATTGATGGCTGTGCATCAGGCCATCCTCACTGCTGTCCAGCATCAACTCCACAAACTGGTCATAATCACAGATTCGGATTATGTACGGAACGGGTTCGTGGAGCACCTGGTTAATTGGAAAACCAGAGGCATGTTATGTGCTAACAACAAACCCTTGAAACATGGGAAGTTGATCCAAAACATTGACGATCTGGTCACCTCGAATGAGATGACCTTCTATTGGAAAAAGATCAAGGGTCATTCCAAAGTAGAGGGACCAGACAAAACTGGAAATGACTTAGCTGATCAGCTGGCCAAAACCGGGGCCATCCAAGGGGATCTAATTGAGATTGAGTCCCTGTTGGGGGAAATCCAGGTCACTGCCATCACTAGGTCCCAGACAAATGCTCACAACGACCTTTCAATTGTACAATGGAGTAAGGAGACCCCTGATGCTGATTTGATTACCGCTCAGAAGGGGGATCCAATTATTGGTAAATTTTACCAGCACCTTGAGGACCCTGAGAACTTTCCCCTGACGGATACCGATTACATTGGGAAAGAGGACCTAAGAGTGTTGATGAAATGTCCAAAAATGTTCCGGATCCAAGACGGTTTGTTGGTAAGGAAATCCAAAGCTGGCCACGATCAGTGGGTGGTTCCTACCTCATTCCGAAGCCTGATGTTAAGTCACGCCCATGATGCGGCCACCGCCGGTCATAGGGGGTTTCACACAACATTGGAAATCTTAAGAGAGGTTGCATACTGGCCACACATGGGGCAGGACCTCGACCAATACTTGAAGGGGTGTCTTGTGTGTGCACAATTTCAGCCATCATCCCTCACGCACCGCGCGCCTCTCCAAAAGCGGGGCATGACACTGCCATGGTCAGATTTACAAATTGACTTTGTAGGCCCCGTGATTCGCTCTGCTAGGGGGAATAAGTACATGTTGACTGTGACATGCTTGTTTACCAAGTGGGTGGAATGTCTCCCAGCCCCAAATTGCAAGGCAGAAACGGCAGCTGCCTTGATGATTAACCACATCTTTTCCCGTTTTGGTCTACCTCAAAGGATTGAGTCAGACAGAGGTAGCCACTTCACCAGTGAAGTAATGACAAAGATGTGGGAGATATTGGGGGTCAAGAGAAAGCTGCATATTGCTTACAGGCCAGCTTCTTCTGGGGCAGTAGAGAGATATAACCGGACAATTGTGAGCATATTAAAGAAGTTTGTGGCAGATTCTGGGCCAAGTTGGGATATCCGATTACCTCTGGTCCTAATGACCATCAGATCTACCCCTTCATCTGCAACCAAAATGTCACCATTTGAGTTGATGACTGGGCGCAAGATGGTGCTTCCGCAGCATTTGCTCTACAGGACCCAGGAGCAGACACTGATAAATGCCTCCACTACTCATGAGTATGTGGAGAATTTAAGGAAACACCTCCAACATGCTTTTGCTTACGCTCAGCGGAATCTAGAAAGATCAGCTGATAGCATGAAGACCCACTATGACCTGAAAACTTCCAGGAAGGAATATCAGGTGGGAGACCGGGTCTATCTATACAACTTCCAAAGGAACCAGGCCAAGCAGCGCCAATTTTTGCCTACATGGAAGGGACCCTTTGAGATCATCGACAAGATCTCTCCTGTGGCCTACAAAATCCACATCCCCAAAGGTCCTTTGGCAGCGGGGGAAGACAAGTGGGTCCACATAAACCAGTTGAAATGTTGCCATCCCAGGCACACTCTGCAACAACTGGAGGAATCCTCTGGAATCCTAGCGGGTACTGTCTCAGATTAATTCAGTTCCAACCATAAAACATACCACATCTAGTCTCTAAAATATTGTGATTTGCATGAAACTGTCTTTTAGTTATACTGTTTTTTTTTTTCAAAATAAGAATGTAATGTTTTGTTATGATGAAATGCATATGCTGCCCCACTATCTCAACAGTGGTGGAAAAATGTCTATGAATAGGTATTGCCGCTCTTCCTTTGTCGTCCTAGGAGAAAGAAGACCTTGAGACTGGCCAAGGAGGATGACCCAGGGACCGGGAATGAAGATCCAATGGGCCCGGGGTACCGCCCAATATTCCCATCAGGACCGACGAGGCGAACCCATCGATCCGACCGGATGGAGGAAAAGATGCTGAACTGTGCCATCTATTGGAAGAAGATGAGGAAACATCCCAGATCTTGCGAGTCCCATCAGTGAAACCGAATGGCCATCGCAAGAGGGGGGCTTGTGGGATGTATTTACCCATGCATCCGAGCCCTACCTCAAAACTGTGCAGTACTGACATGGAAAACCTCATGATGGCCAGAGCTTCCCAGAAAATGCACAGGGAAATGCATGAAGAATAGGCTGCCACTCATTTTTGCCGATGTTATGGGCACAGAAGGACACTGCCTAAAACCACCATTGGACTACCCACACAGTAGTCTGAAACCATTGGGAATGGCAATGCTGATTGCCAAAAGCAAACCCATAACTGTTGGGAATTCATTTTCTTAAATCCCAAAAAGGGGTGCAGTACCAGTACTCACCACTATCCAAAAGCCGGCGTTTTAAAACAACACCAGATTTTACTTTTTGCAAAACTGAATAAATGAACCCAAAGCAAGCCAAAGAAAGACTTACTGAGAGGTGGATCCAATGTAAAGTTATATTCTGAAGTGACTTGAAGGTGTATAACAAGACTGGCTGAGGTGGGGATTTCAGCAGTTTAAGTAAATTTGGACTGAAAGACACTACAAATCTAAATGTTCAAATTGACTGAGTGACCTACTTTTGAGAGTCACATAGGTTGAAATTGTTTAAATGTCAAAGTTTTAAACTTAGAATCAGCATTCTAGCTGCATATGTAAAAATGTTTAGTTTTATTTGAATGCAGGAACTGGGGAACAAAAAGTGACATTTTATCTGAAACTTGGCTTAAGGAACTGAATTCTGCCTGGCAACTACCCCCATCAGGAGTGAAACTTGAGTCACAGCTGTGTTCCCAGGCCTAGCTGCCCTTTTGCTGCTCACACCAAAAGGGATATGACACTTCCCTGATTGAATTAGTTGGGCTCTGCAGGAAATTGAACAAAGCCCTGTCCTGACTCAGGCAAATGTTTTATTGGCAGGAGTCGTAAATGGTTGTAAAAAGTGGCTTCCTCCTGAAGGAAAGGGGAGGAGCACTGCCTGTGAGAGCAAGCTGGCTTGGCAGAACTGGAAAAACCAGAAATTCAACCTTGTGCTGAGGGTAAACCACACCCCTTTGGAGCCAGAACATAACTTTAAAAAGATGGATCACTCATAGTACGGACATGTGAAAATTTTATAAATGACACCATAATTCTTGTGATTTTTCTGCCCACATTTTAAGAGGTTTTTCGAACCGGTGGCATGTTCAGGGGGGTTTTAGCGGAAAAGAGGATATTACTCAAAATGTGTGCATGTGAAAAATCTGACACTTCATCAACTAATGTCCATACTCCTTGCGCACATGTGTGTAAATTTGGGTCAATGTCCGGAATTGCAAAATCAGTTAAAAAGTGAAATATGTGCCATTTCTGAATGCAAGCCCCCAGGAAGAGCAGAGTTTGAACAGGGTATACCTCCTGTAATGCATGATGGGTGCATATGATTTTAAAACAATATGTACCTCTGCAAATATGTATTTGTTTCAAATCTAGATTTGTGTGTAAGTTGACAGGAGGAGTGGACTCTCTGCAAGCCATAAAATGACATCACGCTGACACACACTTCCTTCCCCAATCAAATGAGAAATGGAAGTTTGACCAATTAGAAGCTGAGAGAGAGGTAGGGTCAGTGATGCAAGAACACACCCATTTTCAAAACACATAAAAGCAGAGAGACAGGACAGATAGGGACCTTCAAATCCATTTGCAGCTGGAAGCTCTGCCGGGAAAATCCATACTTTACCTTCATCAAACCTCCAGAAAGCCAAACTGGAGACTTCAATCTATCCAGAACTAGAGACCCAGACCAGACCAGCAGAGAGAGCTGATCCAGACCACTGTTAGCAGAACCAGAGAGAGCTGACCCAGATCACTGTGAAGTGCAGAGACCAGAGTCCAGTCCTAAACCTGACCAGATCCGTGGCAAGGCATATTTATAATATATTGTGAGTACCTAGAAAACTGTGCAGAACCAATCTCTTAGTTAAAATAATATAATTCAATCCTATTTTAATCTAAGTAGAACTGTCTCCTAACTGTCTCCTGTCATTTGTAAAGCTGTCACTTGTCATTTTCTAGTTGCAAGCTGCACTTGTCTTTTTGAACTTTAAAATTTCAAATCTGAAAAACGACCTTTATTTAATCGCTCATATCTCCGTGACCGTTTGTGCTAGAGACTTGCAGTAACTTTCATCTGGAAGCTGAGATCCCAGGCTTTCCTAGGACCCCACAAGGATAGTGATAGTCCTTGTAGTTCCTCTGTAATCGCGCTAGACGCATCCGCGAATTTTGCCGCAATTTGAAAATTTCTCCACTTGCAAAAAGATAGCTGCTTTTGCTTTCCTCTGAAAAAAATGTGTTTGCCTCATAAAAACTATCCCTGCATCACTGCTAGAGTGAGCCTGAGCTAATATTAACTTGATTCCACTCACCCTGAACCTTCTAGAGGGAATTAAAAGCATTTTAGTATATTTTTTCTTCATTTCCAGCACATTTAAAAGCATTTTGCCTGTGTTTCAACTTCTGTAGTCTAAGTTGCTGGGTGAACTGAATTACATTTGAATTGCATTTCTGAGAACTGTGTGCTTCCTTCCATTTCCTTGCATTGCATAAAAGGGGGGGGAATTGCCAGAGAAAAGTGATTACATTGTTTTGTTGAAATCATATTGAGTATTTTCTTTACTGCATTTCATTCCACATTGCATCCATTTGAAACCATAAAAGTATTGTTGCTATCTTATCCATTTCATGTCAACTCCGTAGTGATTATAAAGAAGTGTGCTAGTGCCAGATTCTCCGTTGTTAATCTTTATCATATCAGATTAAGTGTGATATTCAATTCTTAATTTATTATAAAGTCTGATATATATACCTATTGTTTAAATTATCAAATAAACCTTTTAACTTGCAAAACAGAACTACTTCTTGGCTCAGTGGGGTCAGGGGGATTCTGAGAGAGGGGTGTTATATAGGGGTAGTCATCCAGAACGCATGAACCGGACATAAAGATATATCAATAAGGGTTTCCATTCAGTATCCCAGACTAGGCATTGACTTAGCTGTAGTGTTGAATTGAATCCTCTTACAAATTGGGGGCTCGTCCGGGATGTTAGGGTTAGATCTACCATTTGTGCAGATTAATACAGCGTGCCAGCTGACCAGATACACATATCCGGTCGGATCACCACGCTGTGTTACGCTGTAAAGCATTCCTCAAAAGGGACACTCCAAGAAAATTTCTGTTCTGCAAAAATAAAATACTAACTTCTGTAAGTCAGGACAGAGACCAATCTCTAGAATGACGACCTTGGTAGATATGAAAATAGCCAGAGAGCACTTCTTACATAAACTATTTGTGAGAGGTGAATGGGCTGAGCAGGGCCAGGATGCCTGGTTGCAGGCCATCACGCGACAGGTCACTGAAACAGGGTCAGACTTATGGAGAGATCAGGGTCCATTACATGTGGCCCTGAGTGAACTATATATGGCTCCTAAGGCCAAAGATGAACACGACAAGATCGTTAGGATAGCGGCATATTTATATTTATATATGGGAGCCATACAGAATAAATGTGCTGAAGGCCATGATCTGGCAAAAAGGCAACAGATGGCATTAGAGAAGGCCCAATCTGATCTGGACTCTTCTGAGCAAAGGCTGCACAGAAGCCAGGAGTCAGAAAATGAGACCAGACAGTACATCACTAAAATAAAGGAGGATATGGATGTGCTGCAAAAGGAAAAGTCAGAACAGGATACCAGATTTCTGGCCTTGCAGAAGGAACACCAAGAAGGTTTGGACTCCCTACTGCAAAGCCAGAAAAAGCTGGAGCAACAGCTAGACTTCAATAGGGCATGTGCTGAGCAGGTAGTCACCCTGCAAAGCCACCTAGATAGGGAGAAGGCAGAGAGCAATAAACTGATTCTGAAAGACCTGGATACCCAGGCAGAGTTTGATCAGGAGCGCCAGAAAGCTGGTGCCTTCCAAAGGCAAAAGGACGACCTGACGGTACAGATGCAGACACTTAGTCAGGAAAGGGACACCTTAGGCCAGGAAGTCTGCCACTTAAAAAGAAAAATGGAAGAAAATCACCTGGCCCACCAGGGACTGGGTGACCTCCAAAAAGAACACCAGAACTTGCTAGAGCACACCAGGAGGGTGGAGGATGCTCTAGCAAGAAAGGAGCAGGCCAATAGGGACACAGCTCAGGAGGTAACCCTCCTGCAGCAAAGACTGGCCCAGTTCTCCAGGACCAACCAGGAAGCACGGAGGGAAAATGAGGCTCTCTGCCAGCACAATGAGAGGCTCCAGCAACAGGTAGCGATGCAGGAGAAACTGATAGAGTCGAGTAAGGCCTTAACAGAGGAACTGAAAGCACAAATGCAGGCTCTTGCATTGCAACAGGGAGCAGGGGCGGATAGAGATGAGGTCCGCTGGGAAAGAGAGATTCCTGACCATAACCGCAGGAGCCCTAACACCAGGGGCCTTCATCTCCCCCAGTCCCTGGACTCTACCACCCCCATGTCCCCTGGCGCACATGAGCACAGGGCCACAGGGATGGCAGATTACTATCCAGATAAGAGTATGGGGCTCATAGGCCAGTACCACTCAGGAATGGAGGGGTGGGCATCCGGGTATGGGCACCCAAGTACAGTACAGTTCAATGGGGAACCCCAGGAGAGTAGGCCCATTAAGGGCATCCTGAAAACCTCTGCCCAGTTAGGTCAGTGGAGGGGGTACCCATCAAATCCTGGCAGCAAGGAGGAATCTGAAGACTCCTCTGAACTGCGCAGGTCGCAGGAGACCAGGTCCCCACATTCTGCCAGCCATTCCCAGGCTCGCAGAATCCGGGAAAACCTGGAAGAACAGACGGGAACCTCTGGGAGTAGTGCCTCTGAGTCCGAGGACGAATGGACAAGGGTTACCCGAACCAAAAAGGCCAATAAGGCAAAAAGGGCCTTGCTTAAGGACCCCTTAAAGCAGATTAAGGCGATCAGGAGCGTCATCACGCCTTACCATAAGAACGCTAAGTATTCTGTTTGGGAGCACTTAGAGTTGTTTGAACAAATGATGGAGACTTTCCATTTGAAGGACAGCCAAAGCTGTATTCAATATGTAAAGTGGACCTTCTCCCCGGAATACTCCAGTTTCTTTGCGGGGCTGGAGGACCAAAATCATTTAAGATGGTCCACCTATAAGGCGGCCATCTTGAAACATTTTTCTGTTCACAGAAATCCTCAAGAGGCTCGCAAGGCAGCCTACAATTTGCAATGTGGGGAGGATCAGGCCCCACAAGAATTTGTGCAGGAGTTAAAGCGTGCTTTTGCACAGACCACAAGAAGGGTGCGCACGGATAGCAGGGAATTTATTAATACGTTTTTCCATGCCTTGCCCAAATATATCATGACCCAGCTCGTGAGGGATTTTCACGAGAAAAGATCTTTAGACTGGGTCATTGAACAGGCTACCCGGATCTATGAGGTGCAGAAACCGATAGATAGCAAAAATAATGCTCAGAAAAACCCCAAAGCCAACAGCACCCCTGCTGCTGCCAAGGTGGCAGAGGTAAAGGTCACCCCCGTTTTAGAGTTGGAGATGGGGGGGCCTAAAAACCTACCTGCACCTAATAATGCTAGGCCCAGAAGGTCCTCGGGCCAGGCACAGACAGGGAGCCAAGGAGGCAGCCCCACAAATGGGGTCCCTCGCTCTCCTGATTATGTAAGTCCCCGTTACAAGGGAAATCGACCCATCCTGGGTTATGTGTGGACTCCTCCAGCCCAAGGGGGGGGATCCAGCCAAGCACCTAACCCAGGGAACTTCCCTCCAAACTTCCCACAGGAGGGCAGAAATTTACCAAACCCTGGGCAGAACTTTTTCCCCAGATATCCACCCGACTTTCAGCCCCAAAACCATCCATCCTTCTTTCCCCAATTCCCTGAGCCCAGACCACTGAATCCGGGAGAGGGGAGGCCAAGGGTGGAGGGGTACCCAAATCTTCCCAACCCGGGGTATTACCAGAGGAGGGACAGCTACCCTTCCCGGGATCAGCCCAGGGGAGAAAACAGGGCCCCGTATCAGCCTAAGCGGGTTTCCCAGTTAGAGCGCCAGGTTCAAAACATGGCGCGGGATCTGGGTCACATACTGAGGGCTCAGCAGAACCCTCAGATGGGCGTGCCGGCGCAGAACGCACCCAACTCTGGACCTGGTGCTCCAGAACAATGACGGGGTCAGCACCCCGATAACTCACCGGTTCCCAGGGAGGAGGCACAAGGGGAAGGGGGGTGTAAAGCCTTGGAGGAAGCTTCCTTCCTCACTTGTAAACAGCCCCTGGAAGCCCAGGAACCAGAAACAAAATCTCTTGCCCCTGAAAGTCTGCCTCCTAAGGAGCAGAGGGGGGGTAGGAGAAACAAAAGACCCAAACAGACTCAGTTTGAGGAGGAGGTACAGATCTTCCAATTTGAGGGAGAGGGATCCTCAGAGGATCCTGGGAAAAGGATCTTCTCCTTCAGAGAGGGGGGAACTCCTCCCAAAGAAAAATGGGTCCCTAGGGATGCAAATCCAGACTGGGGAGTTGTGGAGACTGAGCTACCGCCGGCCACCATCTCATCCCAGAACCAACAGCAAGAAAATCCCCTGGTTCAAACCCATCCTGGTGACTGCCTCCAAAAAGGGGGGGGCGGCCCAGAACCGGAGCCAGGGGAACCCAAAATGGCTCTGATCTCCAGTTGCCAACTTTTTCTTTCAGATTCCCAAGGCTCTCCACAGAATTCTGCCCAAATCTCTCAGTTGTCCAAAAATGTGCATTATCTGTGCCCCCTTGAGGAGAAGGAGGGAAGATACTATGCCCCGGTCCGAGTACAGGGGCAGGGTACAATTTTGGCACTGGTGGACACTGGATCTCAAGCTACCCTTCTGTCCAGAAGGGCCTTTGATGAACTGAATGCAGGAAGGGGAGAGAATTACCAAATTCCTCTCACCTCTCTTCCTGGACAACTCCAGAACTTTGACGGGAAGGAAATTCCCGTCGAGGGGACGGCAGACTTGGACATTAAAATTGGGCGACACAAGTTGAAACACCCGGTCATAGTTGTGACTCCAGAGGGCACCCCTTGTTTACTAGGGAATGACCTCCTGAGAAGGTTGTCACCCCTAATAGATTGCGTAAACAAGGTCCTCTGGACCCAGACTAGCCGACCCTTAAAATTAAAACAGAGTGTCAACCATGTTAGTTTAAACGGCACCTGCCACATGGTTGAACAAAAATCTGACCAAGTAGAATTTCACTTCCAGAATAGCCAAATTCCAGACGTGACAGTAATAGCAGTAGGACAACAGACTGGTAATGGGGGGTCCTCTCTATTTCTGAAAATCAACCTTCCTTCCAGTCTAAAGTGGTACTCCACGCTGGAAGGAAACACTCTGAGATTCTATACTAATCCACAATCAGAAACTCCCACTCCTATAGTCCAGAAAGATGTGAAATCAGCTCAGAGCCTGGCTGATATTCAGCAAATTGGAGAGCAGTTGTTCATCCCTGTTCAGTTAAATGATGGGAAGGACTCTGTTCTCGCTCGAGTGTGTGTGAACAACGGTAAGAGCTTCATCAGCGAAGCCATGTTCCGCCAACTCCCAAAAGATCCAGCCATTCCCACATTCAAACTGATAGACAAATGGGAAATGGACCTGGAAGCGCCTAATTCCAAACATCTCCTGCCAAGCAGGTGTATGCTCAAAATCTCCATTGGCAACAAGAGCATAGTCCATAATTGTTGGGTCGTGCGAGACGTCACTGCCGCCTTTTACTTAGGCAGTGACATTCTCAATCGCTTTGCCATTAGTTTGGACCTAATAAACTTCAAAGCTTGGTCCCGATTAGCGGATAATCCCATGGGCTTTGATGATCCAGAAAAGGCATTTAGGTCAGCTCAATTGCTACCTTATGCAGTTGAAATTCAGATCAAAGAGGAAGTCACCATCCCCGAAAGGACTCGACAATTCTCCCTGGAAGTGAAAGTTAAAAGAGGACAACATTTGAAAAACCCTGATGCTTACATACATCTAAACGCTTCTCTCCAACAGCAAGGGTTAGGGGTAAACCCAACTCCATTAGTCAACATAGAACATGACACCATTCCAATAGAGGTGGATAACAGCGACTTAAAGAGTATTACTCTAGCCGCAGGCACCATTATTGGAATGGCGGTTGATGACCGACATTTCTCCATTGATCTTGGAAATGAACTGTTAGGACCAATCCCCAAGGACTGTTTTGACAGTGACAGTGAGGACAATACAACACCAGACAGGATTTTTACCCGGCATGGGGGGAACTTCCTGGTGTACACTTCCTGCCCTTATGGTAAGGAAGATGTGACGTGTGACTTCAGGAGGGATGAGGTGATTTTCCAGGTCCATGAGGGCTGCCTTTCCCACCTGAAGCCTCCAGTCCAAATCAGCACTCTGACCAGGGACTTCTCCACCCAGCTGGAGGAGGCCGCTGAAATAGCCAAACCAGAAGTCTTTCCAGGCTTCAGGCAGATGGTGGAAGAGAGAGTCAACCTAGCTGATGCCTGTGTGACTCTGGAACAAAAGCAAAAGTTGAAACAAGTTTTCTTGGATTTCCAAGATCTCTTTGCGGTAGACTCATATGACTGTGGTCGCACCGACATCCACACAACAACAATCCCCACGGACCCTGGCATGACTCCAGTGTTTGTGAAGCAATATCGTTTGCCTCTCGCATCCATGGAGTCCCTTACTGAAATAATTAAGAACCTTGAGTCCCGGGGAATAATCCGTCCAGTCCACAGCACCTTCAATAATCCGGTGCTGGGAATATTGAAGCCAAATGGCCAGTGGAGACTCTGTGCTGACCTCAGGGAGCTCAACAAACGGGTCCATACTTCCCGATGGCCTCTGCCCTACATTGACCAAGGGCTGGCCCAGATCCAGGGGTCACAGGTATTCACTGCAATAGACCTGACCAATGGGTACTGGACCGTGCCTGTCAGTAGGGAGGACCAATACAAACTGGCTTTTACCTTTGGGGGCCAACAGTATACATGGACCCGGACGCCCTTCGGATACCTTAACTCCGGTAATGAGTTCAATATTTTCCTACATAAGGCCATGCCCGACCTGGGTGCAAGGGGTAACCTGGCTTATGTAGATGATGTTCTCATCAAAAGTTCATCTGTGGAGGAACACATAGCGGAGATCCGTTATGTTCTGACCCAGTTGAGAGCCGCCGGAGCAAAACTTTCCTTTCAGAAAGCACAGTGGTGTAGAACCCGTGTTAATTTCTTCGGGCATGAGATTACTCCTCAGGGTCTCTGTCCCCAGGAAAAGAAAGTGGAAGCACTTCAGAAACTGAAAGACCCCACAACTCTGCGGGAACTAAGGAGCCTCCTTGGACTGACTAATTACAGCAGAAAGTTCATTGAGGGCTACGCAGAGATCACCAGACCCCTGATTCATCTCCTGAGGGGGGGGTCAAGTGGGAATGGGGTCCAGAACAAACCGAGGCAGTAAAACAACTCAAAAGAAGCCTCTCACAAGCGCCTTGCCTAGCTTACCCTGTCAGAAACAAGGAGTTCTTCCTGGAGACGGGGTTCTCTAATACGTGCTTGACGGCAGTATTATACCAAAAGCATGACAAGGTCAATAAAGTAATCTCATATGCGAGCAAAACTTTATCCTCTGTGGAGGAGAAATTCAACGATTGTGAGAAGGCACTCCTGGCGACGGTGTGAGCATTGAAGAATTACCGCCCGTTTATCCAGGGGGAGCACATCATAGTGGAGACTCCACACCAGCCTCTGCAATATCTCCAAAGTGACAGAATCCGGGCCGGAAATGTGAGTAATTCCCGAATTACTTCCTGGATTCTGTCAATGCAAGGCTTTCCTGTGGAGGTCAGATATGGCCAAAACAAGAAGAGTCCCCTCGCGCAAGGTCTGGCTGACTTGCATGATTGTGCCAGAGAAAACTGTCTCGAGGACGAAAGTCTAAAAATCAAGGACAACATGGAGGCATACCTTAATTCCCCACACAAAGTCTTTGAAGAGGACAAGTGCGAGGGAATGCCCACTGTCTATGTGGATGGATGCTCGTACCATGTTGACAACAACGGGGAGAAAGAACTGGTGGCCGGCGTAGGGAATGCATGGGTGAATGAGTCCCCAGAACCCTCCGCTGGATACAAAATTGGTCCCCGAAGTAGTCAGGTGGCAGAATTGATGGCTGTGCATCAGGCCATCCTCACTGCTGTCCAGCATCAACTCCACAAACTGGTCATAATCACAGATTCGGATTATGTACGGAACGGGTTCGTGGAGCACCTGGTTAATTGGAAAACCAGAGGCATGTTATGTGCTAACAACAAACCCTTGAAACATGGGAAGTTGATCCAAAACATTGACGATCTGGTCACCTCGAATGAGATGACCATCTATTGGAAAAAGATCAAGGGTCATTCCAAAGTAGAGGGACCAGACAAAACTGGAAATGACTTAGCTGATCAGCTGGCCAAAACCGGGGCCATCCAAGGGGATCTAATTGAGATTGAGTCCCTGTTGGGGGAAATCCAGGTCACTGCCATCACTAGGTCCCAGACAAATGCTCACAACGACCTTTCAATTGTACAATGGAGTAAGGAGACCCCTGATGCTGATTTGATTACCGCTCAGAAGGGGGATCCAATTATTGGTAAATTTTACCAGCACCTTGAGGACCCTGAGAACTTTCCCCTGACGGATACCGATTACATTGGGAAAGAGGACCTAAGAGTGTTGATGAAATGTCCAAAAATGTTCCGGATCCAAGACGGTTTGTTGGTAAGGAAATCCAAAGCTGGCCACGATCAGTGGGTGGTTCCTACCTCATTCCGAAGCCTGATGTTAAGTCACGCCCATGATGTGGCCACCGCCGGTCATAGGGGGTTTCACACAACATTGGAAATCTTAAGAGAGGTTGCATACTGGCCACACATGGGGCAGGACCTCGACCAATACTTGAAGGGGTGTCTTGTGTGTGCACAATTTCAGCCATCATCCCTCACGCACCGCGCGCCTCTCCAAAAGCGGGGCATGACACTGCCATGGTCAGATTTACAAATCGACTTTGTAGGCCCCGTGATTCGCTCTGCTAGGGGGAATAAGTACATGTTGACTGTGACATGCTTGTTTACCAAGTGGGTGGAATGTCTCCCAGCCCCAAATTGCAAGGCAGAAACGGCAGCTGCCTTGATGATTAACCACATCTTTTCCCGTTTTGGTCTACCTCAAAGGATTGAGTCAGACAGAGGTAGCCACTTCACCAGTGAAGTAATGACAAAGATGTGGGAGATATTGGGGGTCAAGAGAAAGCTGCATATTGCTTACAGGCCAGCTTCTTCTGGGGCAGTAGAGAGATATAACCGGACAATTGTGAGCATATTAAAGAAGTTTGTGGCAGATTCTGGGCCAAGTTGGGATATCCGATTACCTCTGGTCCTAATGACCATCAGATCTACCCCTTCATCTGCAACCAAAATGTCACCATTTGAGTTGATGACTGGGCGCAAGATGGTGCTTCCGCAGCATTTGCTCTACAGGACCCAGGAGCAGACACTGATAAATGCCTCCACTACTCATGAGTATGTGGAGAATTTAAGGAAACACCTCCAACATGCTTTTGCTTACGCTCAGCGGAATCTAGAAAGATCAGCTGATAGCATGAAGACCCACTATGACCTGAAAACTTCCAGGAAGGAATATCAGGTGGAGGACCGGGTCTATCTATACAACTTCCAAAGGAACCAGGCCAAGCAGCGCAAATATTTGCCTACATGGAAGGGACCCTTTGAGATCATCGACAAGATCTCTCCTGTGGCCTACAAAATCCACATCCCCAAAGGTCCTTTGGCAGCGGGGGAAGACAAGTGGGTCCACATAAACCAGTTGAAATGTTGCCATCCCAGGCACACTCTGCAACAACTGGAGGAATCCTCTGGAATCCTAGCGGGTACTGTCTCAGATTAATTCAGTTCCAACCATAAAACATACCACATCTAGTCTCTAAAATATTGTGATTTGCATGAAACTGTCTTTTAGTTATACTGTTTTTTTTTTTCAAAATAAGAATGTAATGTTTTGTTATGATGAAATGCATATGCTGCCCCACTATCTCAACAGTGGTGGAAAAATGTCTATGAATAGGTATTGCCGCTCTTCCTTTGTCGTCCTAGGAGAAAGAAGACCTTGAGACTGGCCAAGGAGGATGACCCAGGGACCGGGAATGAAGATCCAATGGGCCCGGGGTACCGCCCAATATTCCCATCAGGACCGACGAGGCGAACCCATCGATCCGACCGGATGGAGGAAAAGATGCTGAACTGTGCCATCTATTGGAAGAAGATGAGGAAACATCCCAGATCTTGCGAGTCCCATCAGTGAAACCGAATGGCCATCGCAAGAGGGGGGCTTGTGGGATGTATTTACCCATGCATCCGAGCCCTACCTCAAAACTGTGCAGTACTGACATGGAAAACCTCATGATGGCCAGAGCTTCCCAGAAAATGCACAGGGAAATGCATGAAGAATAGGCTGCCACTCATTTTTGCCGATGTTATGGGCACAGAAGGACACTGCCTAAAACCACCATTGGACTACCCACACAGTAGTCTGAAACCATTGGGAATGGCAATGCTGATTGCCAAAAGCAAACCCATAACTGTTGGGAATTCATTTTCTTGAATCCCAAAAAGGGGTGCAGTACCAGTACTCACCACTATCCAAAAGCCGGCGTTTTAAAACAACACCAGATTTTACTTTTTGCAAAACTGAATAAATGAACCCAAAGCAAGCCAAAGAAAGACTTACTGAGAGGTGGATCCAATGTAAAGTTATATTCTGAAGTGACTTGAAGGTGTATAACAAGACTGGCTGAGGTGGGGATTTCAGCAGTTTAAGTACATTTGGACTGAAAGACACTACAAATCTAAATGTTCAAATTGACTGAGTGACCTACTTTTGAGTGTCACATAGGTTGAAATTGTTTAAATGTCATAGTTTTAAACTTAGAATCAGCATTCTAGCTGCATATGTAAAAATGTTTAGTTTTATTTGAATGCAGGAACTGGGGAACAAAAAGTGACATTTTATCTGAAACTTGGCTTAAGGAACTGAATTCTGCCTGGCAACTACCCCCATCAGGAGTGAAACTTGAGTCACAGCTGTGTTCCCAGGCCTAGCTGCCCTTTTGCTGCTCACACCAAAAGGGATATGACACTTCCCTGATTGAATTAGTTGGGCTCTGCAGGAAATTGAACAAAGCCCTGTCCTGACTCAGGCAAATGTTTTATTGGCAGGAGTCGTAAATGGTTGTAAAAAGTGGCTTCCTCCTGAAGGAAAGGGGAGGAGCACTGCCTGTGAGAGCAAGCTGGCTTGGCAGAACTGGAAAAACCAGAAATTCAACCTTGTGCTGAGGGTAAACCACACCCCTTTGGAGCCAGAACATAACTTTAAAAAGATGGATCACTCATAGTACGGACATGTGAAAATTTTATAAATGACACCATAATTCTTGTGATTTTTCTGCCCACATTTTAAGAGGTTTTTCGAACCGGTGGCATGTTCAGGGGGGTTTTAGCGGAAAAGAGGATATTACTCAAAATGTGTGCATGTGAAAAATCTGACACTTCATCAACTAATGTCCATACTCCTTGCGCACATGTGTGTAAATTTGGGTCAATGTCCGGAATTGCAAAATCAGTTAAAAAGTGAAATATGTGCCATTTCTGAATGCAAGCCCCCAGGAAGAGCAGAGTTTGAACAGGGTATACCTCCTGTAATGCATGATGGGTGCATATGATTTTAAAACAATATGTACCTCTGCAAATATGTATTTGTTTCAAATCTAGATTTGTGTGTAAGTTGACAGGAGGAGTGGACTCTCTGCAAGCCATAAAATGACATCACGCTGACACACACTTCCTTCCCCAATCAAATGAGAAATGGAAGTTTGACCAATTAGAAGCTGAGAGAGAGGTAGGGTCAGTGATGCAAGAACACACCCATTTTCAAAACACATAAAAGCAGAGAGACAGGACAGATAGGGACCTTCAAATCCATTTGCAGCTGGAAGCTCTGCCGGGAAAATCCATACTTTACCTTCATCAAACCTCCAGAAAGCCAAACTGGAGACTTCAATCTATCCAGAACTAGAGACCCAGACCAGACCAGCAGAGAGAGCTGATCCAGACCACTGTTAGCAGAACAAGAGAGAGCTGACCCAGATCACTGTGAAGTGCAGAGACCAGAGTCCAGTCCTAAACCTGACCAGATCCGTGGCAAGGCATATTTCTAATATATTGTGAGTACCTAGAAAACTGTGCAGAACCAATCTCTTAGTTAAAATAATGTAATTCAATCCTATTTTAATCTAAGTAGAACTGTCTCCTAACTGTCTCCTGTCATTTGTAAAGCTGTCACTTGTCATTTTCTAGTTGCAAGCTGCACTTGTCTTTTTGAACTTTAAAATTTCAAATCTGAAAAACGACCTTTATTTAATCGCTCATATCTCCGTGACCGTTTGTGCTAGAGACTTGCAGTAACTTTCATCTGGAAGCTGAGATCCCAGGCTTTCCTAGGACCCCAAAACGATAGTGATACTCCTTGTAGTTCCTCTGTAATCGCGCTAGACGCATCCGCGAATTTTGCCGCGATTTGAAAATTTCTCCACTTGCAAAAAGATAGCTGCTTTTGCTTTCCTCTGAAAAAAATTCGTTTGCCTCATAAAAACTATCCCTGCATCACTGCTAGAGTGAGCCTGAGCTAATATTAACTTGATTCCACTCACCCTGAACCTTCTAGAGGGAATTAAAAGCATTTTAGTATATTTTTTCTTCATTTCCAGCACATTTAAAAGCATTTTGCCTGTGTTTCAACTTCTGTAGTCTAAGTTGCTGGGTGAACTGAATTACATTTGAATTGCATTTCTGAGAACTGTGTGCTTCCTTCCATTTCCTTGCATTGCATAACAGGGGGGTGGAATTGCCAGAGAAAAGTGATTACATTGTTTTGTTGAAATCATATTGAGTATTTTCTTTACTGCATTTCATTCCACATTGCATCCATTTGAAACCATAAAAGTATTGTTGCTATCTTATCCATTTCATGTCAACTCCTTAGTGATTATAAAGAAGTGTGCTAGTGCCAGATTCTCCGTTGTTAATCTTTATCATATCAGATTAAGTGTGATATTCAATTCTTAATTTATTATAAAGTCTGATATATATATCTATTGTTTAAATTATCAAATAAACCTTTTAACTTGCAAAACAGAACTACTTCTTGGCTCAGTGGGGTCAGGGGGATTCTGAGAGAGGGGTGTTATATAGGGGTAGTCATCCAGAACGCATGAACTGGACATAAAGATATATCAATAAGGGTTTCCATTCAGTATCCCAGACTAGGCATTGACTTAGCTGTAGTGTTGAATTGAATCCTCTTACAATATGAACATGACAGTGTACATGCAGGCTTATAACATTAGAAAAGGAGGGGTTTCCTGTTGGCATTCCAGTGCAACATGCAGGCTTATTTGAAAAACAAATTGAAGCATTGAACTTCCCAGAGACCATAGCCATCTTAAAATATTCTGCTCATTCAAAGAGAACAGATTTAATCTCTCTTGGAAACAAAGCCACAGATTTGGAGGCCAAAAAAGCAGCTTACTACCCAACTACATTGGAAAGTGAAGTAAAAACTGCAAAGCAGGCAACAGGGCCATGCATGTTGGTTAAGGAAGGATTTAATATAACGTCCATTGTGCAATTAATTGAAATACAAGAACGAGCATCACAGGACGAGAAAGAGTTATGGAAGAAGCTGTGATGTTCTCTATCCCCCATTGAGGCAATTTGGAGACAAGATAGCACTGGAAGTCTATTTTATGCCACTATCATTTTTTGGGATAACTTCACTACACAGCACACGTGACTCGAGAGAGTCTAGCTTCTTCAATTGAAGAAGAATGGTTAAAACCGAACCTATTTGACTATGTGGCACAGTTCATTTTAAACTGTATTGTGTGCCAAAAATGTACTGAAGGACATACTTTGTGAACAATGAGAGGAGTAATCCCCAGACCTAATGTTCCATTTCAGCACCTGCATATAGATTATGTAAATATGCTGCAGACTTGCAATGGTCATAGGCACATGCTAGTTGTAGTATGTAATTTTTCCAGATGGATTGAGGCAGGACCCTGCACGCACCCTGATGCAGTGTGGGCAACCAAATTCCTTGTGCATGAGGTATTTCCAAGATGGGATGTATGCAACGTTTTGCAATACGAAAATGGACTGCACTTAGTAAATGAGCTATTTGAGAATATAGTTTTGGTATTAGGGATAAGACATAAGTTTGCGTCCGCTTATCATCCACAAACAAATGGATTTTTTGTGAAAAATTAAATGGTCTTTTGAAGGAAAGAATAGCAAAACTAAAAGTTACTCTAAAGAAGGGATGGACACATTGTCTACTCCTTGCGCTGTATGCGCTGAGGAATCAGCATAGCTCATATCACCATCTAACTCCTCATGAGTTGGTGACTGGATGCCATATGAGAACTCCTCTCACACCCCCAACAAGGGAAAATACAGATTCCCACAGTGTAGCAAGGGCACCAGGTGATGAAATGCATGATTATTTCAATGCAATGACTGCAAGTATTTCTTTCAAGTCTCAGCCGATCTGTTGGGAGGGGTCAAAATAAAACAATAAATACAATCAGCCCAGTGATTTAGAAGATCCACTCAAGCCATTAAAATGTTACCCAGGGGACCAGGTGCTAGTGTGCAAATGTGTATGCACCAGCAGTACCCCCTTGTTTTGAGGGCCCACAAGAAGTGGAGGAGGTAAGCCCTACTGCTGTGAAGCTGAAGGATAGACGAGCTTGGATTCACCTACATGACATTAAACCCTATAAAGGAAAAGCTTTGGCCTCTCCTGCAACTACTTCCCATGAAGCAAGTGAAGAATTTAAGCGAATGCAGACAAGATTGCATTTTCCGTGGTCTCTGCCCCCTCACCACTGTCATGCTGGAATAACAGAAGAAGAGCTACAATTGGAAACCCATGTATGAATCCATGCAATATTTCAGTACCACTTTGAGTCTATGAGAGACGATATGCACTCGGGTATCCATTCAGAAAGTACTCTCAAGTTGAAGCAGTGAAAGGATGCTATCTGAAAGAATGTCACCTGCCAAGTTGTCATAATATATCCATGGATAATACAGACATATGTTGAAGTGAAGTTTGATGACAACAAAATGACGTCATGAAGAAGATGTATTAACCTATGTTGAAAATATATGAAAATACTTAAGATGGACAATGTAACAGAAGCAGTAACAGAAACATGTACCTGAAGATAAAGTAATCATAAATACAAAGAATCCTGAAGGCAGTCAAGCAAGGTCAATAGACATCTGCAATTAGACCTCTGAGGAAGGGTGGCGAAAAAAGAGAGCTAAAATGTTTTACGTGTGGCAGCAACAGGCACCTGTCGACAAGCTTATTCTGCCTGCTGCAAGGAATGCAAACTGTCTGAAGTGCAAAAAGAAGGGAATTTTGCCCATGTATGCAGAGAAGATACTCTGGATGCCGTAGTTATTGGGGGGGTGCCCTCCGAGCAAGATGAGACACAGGCTGGATTGATCCAAGCGTCAGGGCAAGCCAGATATGTGTTGGAAATCAGTGCTCTTCATGGTACTGGGAAGGGTCCGATTGATGATTTTATGGTCAATGGTAAGTTCATTACATTGAAGGTGGAAAGTGGTTCACCCTGGAATATCATCTCATGTGAGATATACAAAAATAGAGTGGGAGGAAGGCTAAAGGTCCTGCAAAACCATAATATTGAATTGTATGACTATGATGAAGTTAACATTGACTTGTTGGGGAAATTCCCTGCACAAGTGGAATATAAAGGGAGGAGTTGTACTGCTGATGTGTATGTGGTGACCAAAGGTTCTTCGCTACTGAGTTGGGATGAGCAATATGAGCTTAAAGTTCGCATTTAGGCTTATTCAGTCGGACCTATTGCAGTAGCTGAAATGGAAGAATGATGAGAAATGGAATTTCTGGGCTTTTCACTGATGACATGGGAAGGCTTAAGGATTTTGAGGACAACCTTAAAGTGAAAAAGGAGTCCATTCCTGTGGTTCACAAAGTGAGATGAGTTCCCCATCAACTCAGAGGAAAATTGAAGGAGGAGTTGGACGCATTGCTCCAAAGGTGATCATTGAGAGGGTGAAGAGTTCTGTCTGGTTGTCTCCATTGGTTATAGTCTCTAAGGCCAATGGTAACCTGAGAGTTTGTGTGGACTTGAGGGATCTCAATAGAAACATTTGCATAGGCCGTCATCCTCTACCTGTTATTGCTGAGGCTTTGGCAAATTTGGGCAAATATATGTTGTTCACTGTGATTGATCTAGCGGCAGCGTACAATCAGGTTCCTCTAGCCCTGGAATGTCAGCATCTCATGGCATTTGTCACCACATAAGGGACTTTCAAATATTGTGCAATGCCCTTTGGTCTAGGGGTCATAGAGAAGGTGCTTGAAGGGGTTCCCAACATAGTGGTCTTTCAGGATGATGTGATAGTCCACGCAACTTCTTGAGAGGACCACGATAATAGGTTGAGGAAGGTTCTCCACAGACTGAAATTGGCAGGTTTGACAGTAATGCGCAAGAAGTGTTGCATAGCTGTGGAGAGTGTGGAGTACCTGGGACACTGTGTGTCAGGTAAGGAGATCACTCCCAAAGTTAGTCTGGTTGAGGCAATCAGCAAAGCGTCTGAACCTACAGACAAGGAACAACTCAAGTAATTCCTCAGCCTGGCAGAATTGTATCACAAATATGTTCAGAGCTATGCAATGCTCTCCACGCCCCTGAGACCTTTGTTAAAGAAGGGTGTACAGTGTATATGGCCCAAGGTCTATGAGGAAACCTTTCAAAGGATTAAGGAGGACATTGTGAAGGCACCCTATCTTGGGAAGTTTTGTGTCAAGGATAAAACTGTACTTATGGTGGATTCCCGCATGTGTGGTTTGGAGGCATCCCTGATTTAGAATAATGGAGAAAAGGAGGAACGGATTGTGGCCTTTGAGGGGGGCTCAGAAGAACTACTCAGTGATTGGGAGGGAAGCTCTAGTGGTGTATTGGGCCACATTGCACTTTACGTTTTTCTTGTGGGGCCGGCAGTTTGTTGTATGCTGAGATCATAAGCCATAGGTGCAAATTCTTGCATGTGGAGGTTGGACTGTTGGGTCACCAAGGATCAGCAGGTGGTGGGTGGGTTTGCAGTGTTATGACTTTCAGGTCTGCTAATTACTGAGTGTGAATTATGCAGTTGTGTATTGCCTGTCACATTTGCATGTGGATATTATGGAGCCAAATAGGTAGTTTGTGGATGATGAGGCCATTATTGCCAATACTGATGTAGAAAGTGTTGGACAAGCTGAGTGGGAGTTGGCTGAAGGGGCAGATGATGTTTGGAAGTTTGTCAAAGAATGGACAGTTTCAGGGTGGCCTGGTATAGAAGTTTTGAACAAAAGGTTTGCGGTGCGGTCGGAGTTAAAAGATGAATTGTCTTTGATTGATGGAAGGCTTCGGAATGGTGTGAGTATCATCCTTCAAGTGGGATTGAAAGTTAGGTTGGTTGAGCACGTACACCAAGGACATTTGGGTGTAAATGGGACAGAGATAAGATGGCAACAAAGTTTTTGGTGGCCAGGGATGGATGCTCTAGTGGGGAGACTGGTGAGGGAATGTGTGCCGTGCTGCTTGAGTGATAAAACCAAGGTGGTGCGAGAGACGGCACTCATTCCGATGTTTGTTCCTGATCAGCCATGGGGCAAGGTTGCCATTGACATTATGGGCCCCATTTAGGGTCTGGGTGGTGGTTTGAAATCTTTCTTCTTGTTGGTTGAATATCATACCAAGTGGGTAGAATGGAAGGCAGTTAAAGAAGTCACCGCAAGAGATTTTATTGAGTTCCTGGACGGTGTGTTTTACTGGGAGGGGTTTCCAACAGAGGTTGTTACCGACAATGGAGTGCAGTTTTGCTCAGAGCTCATGAGGACTTTTTTTTATATAGTTGTACAGGAGGTAGCCAAAAGCCTCTACCAGAAGTCCCGCCCCTATATTGCCTATATGTTGGGAACAGGAAATATTGACAAGCAAGGCACCTGTAATGATGCCAATAACACGAGCAGCCTTTGAATCAAAGTATCCATTGAGAAAACCTTTCTTTATTTATCCATGACAGGCTGACAGTCTCATGGGGAAGATCCCTGACGAGCAAGAGAAGATGGACAAAATAGCTGACTGGTGATGTCACATGATGTAAAGTGACACACTGAGAAGAAGATAACAGAAGAGAAAGTAAAGAGAAGATATAGAATTTGGTGCCAATTTAAGAATCGTGTAAATGTTCACATGCAAAATAAAGATCAGATGTGTGAAGAGCACGGAAGAAAATGAAAACCATTTTATAACTGTACAGATGCTGGAAATGCAAGTAGACTCATAAAAGCTTGCTATACGTAGTGAATAGATTGATGTGATGCGCCAAGATATATATATATGCATAGGAAATCTCGATGTTCCACATCATGTTTTAGCAAACTGAGACCCCATGAGCAGAAAAGCAGAAAGTCTGGCGCAGTTACCAAAAGTAGCTGACGAGCAAGAAAGAATCCAAGAGGGCTTGGTTGGCCCAGTGTCAAAATGCCAGTGCAGCCGAGTACTGGTTGTCGAGCTTCATGAGATACAATGAATTCAAGAGACGAGCTGAGCCCCTGCCAAGGCACAGCAAAAAGACAATGAGTGCCAAGTTCTATTCGAAGCTTGAAACGTGGTCTCCAGTCACATGATCTAGGTGGAAATAGACTTGGGCAGACAACGCCCAGGCGAGAAGATGCGAGCATGCTCACAATCCCTTTTTATTCCCAGGAGTTGTGAGGCTTGCAATGCCATGTTCAAAGGCTAATTGAATGACAGAAAGTAAGAGTGATGATAGATTTTGGGTTAATTGCGTGGGGAGGCATGGTCAAGCCCAACCCACCAACACCTGGGTTTCCAGTTTGCGTGCTGCCAGCGAGTGGAATATTCCAGAAGGGCACAAGCGTGCCAACCAATTATAGAGGGCCATGTATCAAACAGCCCTATAGTTTGTGAACCAATAAATCATTATGTATTTTATGATGATGAAGATGACTTGCACTAGAGGTGGGCTTAGTTGCCCACCTGACAATAGAGGCCCTATCACAACCCTACACCCCATAGAAAGTATATGTCAATGCTTCACAAAGACCAACCAAAATCCAGTTTAAGTTTTATAGTTTGGCATGTAGTGTGATGTCAGTGATGACGAAGATTTACTATAAAAGCTTGTTATTTATGTAAATCGTTGAGGGACATTGCTATGAGACGTCCGTTGATGTTTGTTGTACTCCCTGTTTTAGATAATTGCTAATAAAACAGAGTACTTTTTGCCAACTTCCTGAGTCGATCTTTTTATTGATGTTTCAGTAACTTCTGCATCCCCATCGATCCCATAAGAACGCCACCTCGTCTTAGAGGGCCTACGGGTTCATAGTTATGCTATTAAGTATACCCGTACTACCGGCTACCACCCCAGGGCAAATGGCCTGGTGCAGAGGATTAAGATATTCATCAAGGGTGGCATCCAGCTAGTTTTTGGCTCGGGTTTGCCATGCAAGCTGGTGCTAAATCACATACTGTGGGGGTATCTTGCTACGCCTCAGTCGGTGACTAAGGTGTCGCCCTTTGTTTCCTTGCAGGGCAGGGAGCCTGATTTCAATGTGTGTCCAGGGTGGTAGGGGCTTGCCAACATAGTCTCTGTGGACAGGAGTGCGATTATGGATTTGATCAAGAGAAAGGTGCAATTTAAGTATGTGTTTGATCATGAGAAGAGTGTGAGGGTGCGTGATTGGAGAGTTGGGGATTGGGTACTAATCCACAATCCCAGGGCAACTCACACATGTTTGGAGAGTGAATTCATAGGACCCAAGAAGATTACTGCCCATCAGGAATGGAGTGGTGATAGTGGAATGTGGTGAGGTTTGGTCAATGGGAAGGTTGGTACCCTGTGGAGATGGAAGATCCAGAGAGCTAGAGAGGAGGAACAGTGGGGTGAAGACAACAGTATGCTGGGTTGAGCTGATGCTCACAATGTAGGACAGTGCCCATTGTTGACAAAAAGGGTGAGAAGGGAGCTGAATAGGATGGATAGATTGTGCGTGATTGTGCATCCAGATAAGCATTGTGATGTGGTCATTTGCTCTTTGGTTTTGTTGGGTGTTCACCTTGCTTTACAGCACAGTTTGTCTTGTTTATATATTTTTGTTTGCACCTGTTCCATCAGTTCTCTGCTTTGGGTTTCATGAGGGGGAGATGCGTTGAGTTGTGCTCCCGAGCGTTCCACGTTGAAGTATATGGGTGGCGATTGGCAGTGGGGATCGAGGGGCTGTTTGTGCATGCAACTGCGAGCCCGAGGGCTCTTAATCAAGGAACCTGGTACATACCCCGGCTCCGGAGCTTCTATAAGCTGCTATAGAGGATGGGCCCTTGGGGTCCCTACATAGGTTTGGATGGCACATCCTTCTGGAATTTCCAATGTGGACTAGCTGGAGCTTGTCTGGCAGATAGAGGAAAACCAAGTTCGGATTCTGTGAACCCCATCGTTGTAGTGCGATGTGAGAGAAACGTTGTGCGAGCACCACAGAGAGGTCAACCAGAACTATGATCGAAGGGTCTTCGCGACCCGCGTGGGTGCTGTCTTGGTACTAAACTTGGGCTTTAAAACAGAGTCATATTCTTGCTTCAGACCACAAAGCTCATGCAGCTCCGGGTGACCTTTCCCACCGGGCGAAGGTTGGTGATTTGGTGATAGTTCTTTCCGCCTATATCTGAGCACTGGGGATATCACATTTGTCGGAGAAATGTGGGGAAGCTTCCTTGAGAGAGGGATGCATCCATTAAGGGGAGATGGGGCAGGAGTGCTTCCCCTGAGAAGATGTCTTTCTCACTTCTCAGGGTTCAGTAATGGATATAGGATGTTTGAAAGTTTGTCTGCAGTTTCTGTGTCCTGTTCAAAGAATTTGGCCCACCCTCATCAAAGGTAATGACTCATCAACTCCCTCTTACAAGCCCTAGACTGCTTTCCCCCTTATCCCTAACCAACCCCTCTTCCAACTGATTACTATTTTCCTCCTGTTCCCTTCGCTCAATTTCCGGTCCTACCCCCTCCAGTTATTGGGGCCTAACTAGGTGTCATCAAAGCCTTCAGAGGCTATCTAAATAATTTTCTCATAGAATATTGTTATTCCAATAAGGACAGTTTGATGCACTCCTAATGTACTCTTTGACATAACCCTGTAAAACAAAAAAGCCAAGGCTGCAAATAGCACTAATGAGTGCTTCTGGTTGCTTTGTGCAACGTCCAAGAGCATGTCTGGGACATAGGAATCCCCATAGACCTTCAGATTTTTATATATGACGAATATATCCATGATTAAACGGTGTTATGCTTGACTCGCTAGGCAGATAATGAATCGTAGTAAGAACAATGATGACATTGATTTGTAACAGAAAATTCACATCGTTGCAATATTACGAACACATGATATGTGTGAATATCAATTTGCAAGATGTAATAATGTTTGGAGCGTCTACTCTACAAAACATTGGAAGAGCGCACAGAATGACGAAATTAACTCATCAGAGTTAAACTCTACAAGGCGCCTAGACGCATCAAAAGCGCTGCGAGCATATGGCTGGTGTGGTGAAAAGGCAATGCATACATTTCAGTGATGCAGGAGCGCCTGATATGGACGTAATTAATCATTGCCAACACACATTTCTTCCAACAAAACCTGGTCTCTGAGACACGGCAAGCAGGTACGATAACGAAACAGTGGTTTATTTCACTGTGTTGCATGTCTATGTCAGCAGCAGTTTAACAAAGAAAAGTAGTAGTAAATGTATCGTTTTTAGTATGTATCAACAGGCATCATGTTGTTTCCAGTACTGAGCGTAAATAACTTCATTGTTTGTTTGTTTATCTGCTAATGCACACCGAACCCTTAGGTAGCTGGGCGCTTAGTTACAACATAGAAAAATACAGAGAATACAAGCAAAATGCAGATAGTTACAGTGGGTTGCATACATACATTATATAGAAATGTGCAGTACATGTCTAGCCGTGGCGACCTGTGATGTGACTGCTTCCTGAGCGATGCCTGGGTGTCATTCTGCTGTGTTTGCAATTCACTGTAAGATATAGGTGTTTCCATATATGATATATTGTTCATATTGTATGATATACTGTGTTCTGGTATGAGAAATGTGCGCCGCTTATGGTGAACAATGCATCCAACAGGCCCTCATCCTGATGCGATCTGACCTTTATTAGACACTGCAATTTGCCCTCATGCATAAAGTCGCCCTTATTCCAGCTGAATGGCTCCCAGCTGCCATTACTCGCGTGTTCCCTGCAAGAAAATGGCATTTGTGTAGCTGTTATTGGCCCTTCTCCTTCATTATTAATGGCCCGCTGGATACCCAATATCACCAAGTCTGCTTGGCCAGGAAGAGCGTGGGTATGTCAGTGGGTACAGTGTCATGAGCTCAATGAAGCCCATCCATGGCCATAGGCGTATCAAGGGCAATCATATTGCGTAACCTACCGGCGCCAAACTTGCCGTGCGCGCTATCGGTGATGAGAAGGTTCTCCGTATGGTGAGGTAGCCAGTTCTCCGGGGGACAAGGCTGTTGCGGAAGACTTGCTGAATTTAATGTAGCTACTGAGCATAAAAGCACAATTTAATTCATAATGGACCAGGGACAGGAGCTCTCCACTGACAGGGGGAATCAGTACGGAGGTGGAGGGGGGGTCATTACTGCTGTTATTAGGCACTACAAGCAGAATCTCTGACACAAGGGGGCATATTGCAAAACCAGGCAGTTGGGTCACTTAGCGGTAATTATGTTTACTGTGCAGAAGTGTAACAATGCCTGGAGTAGTAGAAGGGAGTACCTTTTTGTCCCATGTTAAATGTTGACAGGTGGCCCCACCCTCCATTTCCGGTCCTAGTTGTGCCCCTTTGATATAAATTTGATTGACCCCAAAATGTTTGATATCAAATTGATTGACCCAAAACTCTTGATATAATAAATTTGATATCAATTTAATGAACCCCAAATGTGCTCATATCATTTTCATATACATTTTATATACATTTTATATAAAATTGGATATATATATATATATATGTAGTTATGGTTAAGTTGCTGTTTCTATAGGAAGAGCACTTTTTGGGTGGCTTATAACTTCGCTCCCCCTGGACGAATCCTCACCAAACTTTGCAAAAAAGTATATGGCCCACTCTGAATTTTTTTGCAAAGTTTGGTGAGGATTTGTCCAGGGGGGGCAAAGTTATAGGGGGGGTGCCAAAACTTTTTTTTCCCGTAGACTGAATGGGAAAAAAAATGTGTTCGCGCCTACACCCCAAACCGCTGGACGGATTTTCACCAAATTTGGACCAGGAGCAGCAGCTTGGTCCCGAAAGCTTTTGCAAATTTGGTGAAAATCCGTCCAGTAGTTTTTTTAAAATGACCAAAAAGTAGGTCAAAAAAATTAGTGATATCTGTTTTCGGTCCACGGACACACTTCCCTGTTCGCTCCGCGGACAGTGTGCTGATTGGCCAATCGGCTTGCGTGATGTCCGCAGTCATGCGACGTGTTTGCTGATTAGACGGTGTTAAGCGCGAAGCCCGTCAGATTTTCGGTAATGACCACCATCTTGGATTCGCGGACGTCCAGGGACAGCGTGGTGAAAGTTTGTTCTAAATGTGTATTTAGTAGAGTGTGTTGGTGTGTAGGAGTGTTTGGGGAGGATGGAAGGGTATGAGATAGGTGAAATGTTGTGCTTTTTTATGTGGTAGACGTTCTTCTTGTGTTCGATTTGTCTGCGGACATCACGGGTGTACTGAAATGTTCTAAATAAACTGAATGGGGGTGTTCTGAGGACTCAATATGTGTCCGTTTTGTTTGCAAGTAAGCTGAAACTGTTCTAAGAACACTCGCGGTGTTCTGAAATGTTCGCAAATAAACAAAAATGGGGTGTTCTGAGTACACTGTCCATATTGTTCATTGTCAAGTTGAAAGTGTTCTAAGAACTCTCGCGTTGTCCTGAAATGTTCGCACATAAACAAAATGGGGGTGTGTTCTAAGAACACACGCGCTGTCCTGAAGTGTTCTACAAACTCTCGCGGTGTCCTGAAATGTTCGTAGGGGGTGTCCTGAGGACGCTGTCCGTATTGTTCAATGGCAAGTTGAAAGTGTTCTAAGAACTGTCTTGGTGTCCTGAAATGTTCGTAAATAAACAAAATGGGGGTGTGTTCTAAGAACTCACGCGTTGTCCTGAAATGTACGTAGGGGTTGTCCTGAAGACGCTGTCCGTATTGTTCAAAGGCAAGTTGAAAGTGTTCTAAGAACTGTTTCGGTGTCCTGAAATGTTCGCACATAAACAAAATGGGGGTGTGTTCTAAGAACACACACGTTGTCCTGAAATGTTCGTAGGGGGTGTTCTGAAGACGCTGTCCGTATTGTTCGCTGGCAAATTGAAAGTGTTCTAAGAACACTGGTAATGACCGCAGACATTAAAAGTTTCCATAGGCCATAGTTGAAATGTTTTACTCTATGGGTTTGATATGCTGCAGTGGTTGTGGCCAGGGCATAGAGTGTTGGGTGCATGGCCATTTGGCCATGCACCCAACACTCTATGCCCTGGCCACAACCACCGCAGCATATCACATTCACAGTTGCTTATAACTTTGGGTCAAAAACAAATTTATAAGGAACAAAGTTATAAGAGACTATGGGTGTGATATCCTGTGATGGTTGTGGCCAGGGCATAGAGTGTATAATATACTTACTGTTTGGTTTAGTAACTGGAGTACATGTATTTCTTGTTAATTTCTGTGATAAAAGAAAATAGCATTTTAGTATTAGTATTTTGTAATAACTTTTTACATTGTATAATCAACATTTTTTTTTTGGACCCTCATATTTAGTAGATTACAAACCAGATTACTGTGCAATTTGCTCAGTTTCTGTGTTCGTTGCTAAAATCATTGGGTCTGTGGGAGAAACAAAAATCCATGTTGGATTAAAAAAAAAACTTTTTCTGGTATGCTACAGTTTATTTGTTTGTTTTCAGTGTTCATTTGTTGTTTCTGGCTAATGCTTTATACATTGGGTTGTTGCATTTTTTTTTGGAGCAGTAACATATTATTTATTTGTTTGGATATTATGAAATTTTGGAGCATTTAGATACCAGTAGGCATATTCTAACTGTCTATCTTTTTATATATTTTAGTGGTATTCATTTATGTGATTAATGGTTGTAGAATCTTTGGGCAGTTAGATAGCTGTTGCAATATTCTAACAGTTTATATTTTTTACTACAAGTTTACTTGAGGTTTAAGTACAGTTTAGTTATCAAATTTTGGTTTTAAGAACATTAAATAAGTGTTTGTAAGATTTGCTGGTAATCTCTGCTTTAGAGTAATGGTACTATCATTACATTGAAACCATCCACATTTCTTTTTTATATATGCAGTGTAGTGCCCTGAATTGGTTGTGGCTCCTGCGTGGTAGATTAGACCTATTGTTGTGAAGGTTTTCCTACCAAGTGATATTTGACCATGTGTGAATCCAGTCAGCTTGCAGTTGTTTTTGGTACCATCTGCATTGTAACGTAGAAGCATTAGTATTACGTATTTACAATGTGTTTGTATTACTAACGTGGAGCGATTATCTGAATTGCAGGTAGAACATAATCTACCATGGTTTGCATTTTGTACAAGTTGCTGAAATGGAATGGATTCACAATTAGGTATTGATATATATATATATATATATATATATATATATATATATATATATATATATATATATATATATATATATATATATGAAGCGTTCATTAGGGATTTCTTCTTGTGTCACATTGTTGCAGAGAGTGCATGTATGTTTCCACATGTATGAAATCTGGAAGATTTCATTTATAGGTATGTTTTTGTTTTCCAGTACTTGTAGTAAGTACATTAGAAATTCTTGTGGATCTTCCTGTGAGTTTTGTAGTGAATTTCACCATTCCAGCACAGTAGTCCAATTGTTGTCTTATTCCATAAACACAATATGTTTTGTCAGGATTGTTTGCTGCATTTCTGTGAAGTACTAACATTTGCAAACACAATGGGTCTGTACTGTGTAAGTAAATGTTCTCAACAATTGGTGGTAATTGACATAGAATATTCATTTCTACATTTGCGTAGCAATTTACACCAACTATATTTGAGAGTTTAAATGGACCAGGTAGTTCTGTATCTGACTGCTTTCTTTGGAGTTTGTCTTCCTTCTTTGAAGAAGTACCTGGTTTACTTTCCCTAATTGATTCTTTTTTGATTGTGGTACAGTTTCTTTTACTCTCTTTGGAGGATTTGTAGTGACATCCTGTTGTTTTTCTGTTTGATTTATTTTTCTTTTATAATGTTTTACTTTTTGTGGAACAGAATATGTGTTTAGATGGCGAGTGTATAGTGAGCGAAGTCTATTGTATTCTAAAATGCAAGGAATTTCAGCGTTTATTTTACTTGCATCAAAGTTGATTAGAAATAGACCGTCAAGTGTACGTAAGCGTGATAGTGCTACATAGCTCATGCCTTCTTTAAAGACTGTGTTACCAATATCTATCATTGCTTTGTCTAGGGTAAGACCTTGTGATTTTTGAATCGTGACTGCGTATGCAAGAGTTAGAGAAAATTGTTCTCTGCGTACATACATGTCTTTGAAGAGAAGGAATCGAGCTGTTGAGCATCCTATCCTTTTAACTTCTGAAAGTTTGTCTAAGAGTATATTGACAAACTGAATTTTGTTGTCACGTGGGTATGTTTGAAAGCCAACAACTGTACCCAGTGCTCCATTAACTAATCCTTGGTCCACGTCAAGGTTAAGTTTAAGCATTACTCTGCAATTTAAGGATAATTTTAATATCTTTTCTAAGCCTGCTGTGTTTGAGATTGATTTTTCTAAACTATTTAGTCTTGTTGTGGCTTGGTCATACATAGGTAGTGTCATACCATGTACATCTAGTTTGTCTGTGGCGCTAATTTCCATTATTGGTTGCATTTCTTTACTTAACATTATTTCATTGAATTTGAAACAGCTTGCAAGAGTTGGCATTAAGGCCATACAATTGACATTTCTGTGGGCTAATTGTTCCATAACATCTGTAGCACATGCATTATCACCATAAAGTGCATTAATTTGCCGGGTTTCAATATTGTTTCTGCTTCTTTAGAGAGTATACCAACTCTGATACTTTTTAAGATGTTGGCATAAGTGAGATCTGCAGATTGCTGCATGTTTTCTGATAATTCTCTGTATTGGAAATATTGCCAAAGGTTGACATTTCCAATGCTGGCAACAGTTTTACGGCAGAGTTTTTGTCCTAATGTTTTAAAAATAGGCTCACCTTTTACTGGTGTCAATTGAAGAAGATCTCCGAAAACAATAATGTGTTTTCCTGCAAAGAGCTCTTCATAGTTTGTTGTCAGTACTTCTTGTAATCTGAGGTGAATCAAAGCCAACATTAGGTTGGAGACCATGCTCACTTCATCTATTAGTAGCATTTTCATTTGTTTCAATACTCTGCGTAGTTCCATAGCAGCTTCTGCAGAAAGTTTCTAATAGTCTAATTTGTTCTGGTGTTCTACTGGCAATAGTAGTAATTGGTGTAAAGTGACACCACCTATGTTGTGGGCAGCTAAACCTGTGGGGGCAGTGACAACAGTCGACAGTTTGTTGTTTGTCAATTGTTGAAGGAATTTACTGATGATTTTGATTAGGAATGTTTTGCCAGAACCAGCTTCACCACTGACGTACAGTAGTATAGGTTTATAATTATGGCAGGAACATTCTTTATTTTCATGTTGTACACCATGTGCAATTTGTTTTGTTACTTCTTCAAAAATGCTAAGTTGTTCGTTGTTTAGTTTTGATTGTAGTATAGTTAAGTCTTCTTTATCTTCATACTGACACATGGTGTTTTCTACTTCTATCATAGCTAATTCTGCCTCATTTATTTTTAGTGGTTCTCCCAGTGGTTCTTGGCTTCATGTTATAGAAGGTTGACTACTGTCAGGAGTGTCTTTATCTAGTTGGGCCTGGAGTTCTTCTTCGTGTTGCTGTTCATTGTGCAACATTGTTTTGTATTGTGTAAAGTTTACATCAGTTATAGTGATTTCATTTGCTTTGAAAGCATCTTCATATGAGTCATAGTTTTCTAGTATTTCTTCTTCTTTTCTCCATGGTTTAAAGAGTTGTAGCAGGGACTTGTAATATATTTCTTTATGTTGAGGAGCCTTCAATGACAATTTGATATGATTAATTAAATTTGGTTTAGTGAGTTTAACTAAGCTGCCTTCACAGTTTGTCACTCTGTATTTACCTTTTTTTTCATCAGGTTTTATATTATTTTTGTATGTGTAGTTTTGGGCTATGTGGTATAGACACATGGTTTCCAAAGTATTACTTCGGTTTGGGTAGTATGTGTCCAATAAATTGTTTTTTAAAATGTCTTGGCTGTTGGGATCATGTTTGGCTATTGCTTCTATATCTTCGTATGTTTTTAGAACTCTAGATTTAGCTGGACCAAGACTTAGCCATACTATATTTTCAGATTTACCATACAATGCAGTACCAGTTAAACAATCAAGTGCTTCATATGATCCACATTCTCTATGGGAGAGCATTTTATGCCCAAGCTGTATCATTTCTGAGACACAGTTTTATATGATGACAGGTCATTCCAGAGGTCTTGGAACTCTGTCTTTTCTGCTTTGGTTAAGTATGCTGTGACATATCGTGCAACTGCAGTAGAATTGTCTGCAATGTACTGCACATCTATGTTTGCATTCCATAAGTGGGCAATGATTGCATTATAATCATTGATATATTTTTCTTCTTCTTTTCTTTTTATGTAATATGTATTTTAGGTGACTTACCTTTAACACTATGTCTAACTGAAGACATGAGGTTGTTCACTTGACCTGTATTTGTAACTGGTCTAGGGAAACCAAATCGGCATTTGATGTAGTATTTCCCTTTGTTTTTGTATTTGCGACGACAATATTTGCCACATTTATGTCTTTGAAATTGTAAAATTTGTGCATGAATATCACTATTTGTGGCTTCTGATGGAATTTCACAAGTGACATATTTTTCAATAAACTGTAAAACAGTGGCATCACTGCCTTGACCAAATTTAGGAGCATCTTTAATCCATAAAAGCATGTGGATATGTGGTGCTCCTCTGGCTTGGTATTCTTTTCTCCAAAAGAAGTGTTGCACTTCTCCAAGGGGAGGAACAGTTTTATTAAAAATAAAATGTAGCATAGCAAAGAAGCGATGGTGAAAATATCTTGAAACATTAACAGGATCCAAAGAACAAAGTTCTCCTGGTGTTAGTATATCTATGTTTGTTTTGTTTTTATTTGATATGTGTAGGAAATCATGTAAATCTTCCCATGCCTATTCTGCACAACTTAATGTAACAAACCAAGTGGGTGGGCCAAGGTTTCTGATTATACAACATACATCTCCATGATGTCCAAACCAGTACTCTTTAGTACCACGCATATTTGCTAATAGATTTGTAATATTTGATTGTAAATATCCTTTTGTTGCACTTTTTGTAATAACTGTGTAGCTGTCATATTTTGAAAGTGGGATCCTGATTTTAATATGTGTGCAACTCCGTAACATAAAGTTGCTAGTTCACTTTCAAAGAGTAGGTGGAATATGTATTCCACATTTTGTCTAAATCTGGGATCTTCAGAATACATTTGTAATGAGCGATATTCTGATGCTGATATTTGAACAGGTCTATCATCGTATCTTCCTCCTTTGCCAGTAGGAAAGAGTAGAGGAAAAGCACGTGCTTCTATACTTGTTTTCCCATATGCTGATTGGTGATCCTTTTGTTTGACGCATTTGGTATGTTTCCAGTGCATCTTCTATGTTGTCATTAGAGTGCAAAGGATGAATTGTATAATGGTCTAAAGTATTTGATATTGTAGCAGGATCTAGTAGCTCAAATTGACCATCTTCTTGTGTTTCTTGAATTATTTCAGTTGTATATTTCAAGTTTTCTTCAATATTAATTTCTTTGTAATATTCATTATTCTCTTTAAGATATTGGAAGGCTTGTCTAACTTTATATAAATCTACCAGCTGTTGCCATATTTTTTTGTCTTTTGTAGGTACTCCATTTACTAAGATAATTAAAGATTGCTGAATTGGACGTTGCACTCCTAGAGTATGCACATTTTCTTTTAGATCTAATGGTAAATAAACTACTTATCCACAAATGCCTTTTACCAATTCAGAGGGAGGTAATTTTACTGTTTTTGGTTGAAGGTGAATTATTGCTTGAAATGGGTGTATTGTTTGAATTATGATGCTCTCATATAAATTAAGTTGTTGTACGGGTTTGGTAGTGGGTATAATTCCAAATTATTTCTGATAGCACGTGAAGGAGTTAAGTTGTTTTCAAGTTTTGTAGTGCAGTAACTGCAAAGTATTAAGGGGTCACTTATTTCGTATTTGTTTTCTGCTACAAGGTAGAGAGCTAATTCAAACCATTTAGGGGACGATTCATGGAACAAACGTGCGCCGAAAATCTTCGCGCAAGCATGCGCAAGCGGAAAAAAACAGGCGCACGCGAACGTGTGCGATTCATGGAAGTCCCTGCGCGTGTTCACCGCGGGATGTGCGCCAAACCCGTGCATGGCGCACAAGTCACTGCAACATCGCGAAAGGCGTGCGCGACGCGCACAGTGAAAGCGCACAACCTCAGCGCACACACCAGAAAGTGGGCGGGACATGGGGCATAACGCGCGGAATGGGGAACAACACTCGAAAATAAGGGCGTAACTGGGGATGTACTGCAGGGAAGCAGACGGAACGCCCACACGCACTCGAACCACACGTATTCATGGAATCGAATAGGGCAAAGCCACGCACAGCCAAAGATACGCACAAGCTGAAACACGGCCGCCACACGAAGGCAGGCGGTAGAGTCCCAGCGCATCAAAAAAGTGGCGCGCGGGAAGTTAAATCCGCGATTGAGCGGGGTACGTGTATTCCGGGGGTGCGCGGGAAGTTACACACGCGATTGAGCGGGGTACGTGTATTCCGGGGGTGCGTGGGAAGTCAGACACGCGATTGGCCTGGGTACGTGGATTTCAGGGGTGCGCGAGAAAATCTACACGCGATTGGCCTGGGTACGTGTATTACAGGGGTGCGCGAGAAAATCTACACGCGATTGGGCTGGGTACGTGGATTTCAGGGGTGCGCGAGAAATGCTACACGCGATTGGCCTGGGTACGTGGATTTCAGGGGTGCGCGAGAAATGCTACACGCGATTGGCCTGGGTACGTGGATTCCAGGGGTGCGCGAGAAATTCTACATGCGATTGGCCTGGGTACGTGTATTACAGAGGTGCGCGAGAAAATCTACACGCGATTGGGCTGGGTAGGTGGATTTCAGGGGTGCGCGAGAAATTCTACACGCGATTGGCCTGGGTACGTGGATTTCAGGGGTGCGCGAAAAATTCTACACGCGATTGGCCTGGGTACGTGTATTACAGGGGTGCGTGAGAAAATCTACATGCGATTGGGCTGGGTACGTGGATTTCAGGGGTGCGCGAGAAATGCTACACGCGATTGGCCTGGGTACGTGGATTCCAGGGGTGCACGAGAAATTCTACACGCGATTGGCCTGGGTACGTGGATTACAGGGGTGCGCGAGAAAATCTACACGCGATTGGGCTGGGTACGTGGATTTCAGGGGTGCGCGAGAAATGCTACACGCGATTGGCCTGGGTACGTGGATTTCAGGGGTGCGCGAGAAATTCTACACGCGATTGGCCTGGGTACGTGTATTACAGGGGTGCGCGAGAAATCCTACACGCGATTGGGCCTGTGCGAGTGGGGCAGTGTATTACGTGGGTGTGCGGGAAGTTGAAGAGGTGAATTGCCGGTGTGGGTCCTCCCAGGTCTCCCCTCTACCCCCTCCACGACCTCTGCAGGCAGCCCACACCACAGGGGACTACCCTGCACCCCAGGTCATGTCCCGCAGGCAGCCCATCCACCATGGGCATGCCCCCCAGCCAAGCCACATGTCCCCTTGCACCCCCACCCCCCAGCACTGTGGGGCACCTGCCAGCAGGCCCCCAACCATGTCCCACTCATGTCCCCTTGCACCCCCACCCCCCAGCAGGCCCCCACTCATGTCCCCTTGCACCCCCACCCCCCAGCACTGTGGGGCACCTGCCACCAGGCCCCCAACCATGTCCCACTCATGTCCCCTTCCACCCCCACCCCCCAGCAGGCCCCCACTCATGTCCCCTTGCACCCCCACCCCCCAGCACTGTGGGGCACCAGCCACCAGGCCCCCACCCATGTCTCCCAGCACTGCCACCCCCAGTCACCAGGGGCAGCCTCCACCAGGCCCCCACCCATGTCTCCCAGCACCCCCACCCCCCAGCACTGTGGGGCACCTGCCAGCAGGCCCCCACCCATGTCTCCCACCACCCCCACCCCTCCAGTCACCAGGGGCAGCCTCCACAAGGCCCCCACCCATGTCTCCCACCACCCCCAGTCACCAGGGGCAGCCTCCACAAGGCCCCCACCCATGTCTCCCAGCACCCCCACCCCCAGTCACCAGGGGCAGCCTCCACCAGGCCCCCACCCATGTCTCCCACCACCCCCACCCCTCCAGTCACCAGGGGCAGCCTCCACCAGGCCCCCACCCATGTCTCCCAGCACGCCCACCCCCAGTCACCAGGGGCAGCCTCCACCAGGCCCCCACCCATGTCTCCCAGCACCCCCACCCCCCAGCACTGTGGGGCACCTGCCAGCAGGCCCCCAACCATGTCCCACTCATGTCCCCTTGCACCCCCACCCCCCAGCAGGCCCCCACTCATGTCCCCTTGCACCCCCACCCCCCAGCACTGTGGGGCACCTGCCACCAGGCCCCCACCCATGTCTCCCAGCACCCCCACCCCCAGTCACCAGGGGCAGCCTCCACCAGGCCCCCACCCATGTCTCCCACCACCCCCACCCCTCCAGTCACCAGGGGCAGCCTCCACAAGGCCCCCACCCATGTCTCACACCACCCCCACCCCCCAGTCACCAGGGGCAGCCTCCACAAGGCCCCCACCCATGTCTCCCACTACCCCCAGTCACCAGGGGCAGCCTCCACAAGGCCCCCACCCATGTCTCCCAGCACCCCCACCCCCCAGCACGGTGGGGCACCTGCCAGCAGGCCCCCACCCATGTCTCCCAGCACCCCCACCCCCAGTCACCAGGGGCAGCCTCCACTAGGCCCCCACCCATGTCTCCCAGCACCCCCACCCCCAGCACTGTGGGGCACCTGCTAGCAGGCCCCCACCCATGTCTCCCAGCACCCCCACCCCCAGTCACCAGGGGCAGCCTCCACCAGGCCCCCACCCATGTCTCCCACCACCCCCACCCCTCCAGTCACCAGGGGCAGCCTCCACAAGGCCCCCACCCATGTCTCACACCACCCCCACCTCCCAGCACTGTGGGGCACCTGCCAGCAGGCCCCCACCCATGTCTCCCAGCACCCCCACCCCCAGTCACCAGGGGCAGCCTCCACCAGGCCCCCACCCATGTCTCCCACCACCCCCACCCCTCCAGTCACCAGGGGCAGCCTCCACCAGGCCCCCACCCATGTCTCACACCACCCCCACCCCCCAGCACTGTGGGGCACCTGCCAGCAGGCCCCCAACCATGTCCCACTCATGTCCCCTTGCACCCCCACCCCCCAGCAGGCCCCCACTCATGTCCCCTTGCACCCCCACCCCCCAGCACTGTGGGGCACCTGCCACCAGGCCCCCACCCATGTCTCCCAGCACCCCCACCCCCAGTCACCAGGGGCAGCCTCCACCAGGCCCCCACCCATGTCTCCCACCACCCTCACCCCTCCAGTCACCAGGGGCAGCCTCCACAAGGCCCCCACCCATGTCTCACACCACCCCCACCCCCCAGTCACCAGGGGCAGCCTCCACAAGGCCCCTACCCATGTCTCCCACCACCCCCAGTCACCAGGGGCAGCCTCCACAAGGCCCCCACCCATGTCTCCCAGCACCCACACCCCCCAGCACCGTGGGGCACCTGCCAGCAGGCCCCCACCCATGTCTCCCACCACCCCCACCCCCAAGTCACCAGGGGCAGCCTCCACCAGGCCCCCACCCATGTCTCCCAGCACCCCACCCCCCAGCACTGTGGGGCACCTGCCAGCAGGCCCCCACCCATGTCTCCCAGCACCCCCACCCCCAGTCACCAGGGGCAGCCTCCACCAGGCCCCCACCCATGTCTCCCACCACCCCCACCCCTCCAGTCACCAGGGGCAGCCTCCACAAGGCCCCCACCCATGTCTCACACCACCCCCACCCCCCAGCACTGTGGGGCACCTGCCAGCAGGCCCCCACCCATGTCTCCCAGCACCCCCATCCCCAGTCACCAGGGGCAGCCTCCACCAGGCCCCCACCCATGTCTCCCACCACCCCCACCCCTCCAGTCACCAGGGGCAGCCTCCACAAGGCCCCCACCCATGTCTCACACCACCCCCACCCCCCAGTCACCAGGGGCAGCCTCCACAAGGCCCCCACCCATGTCTCCCACCACCCCCAGTCACCAGGGGCAGCCTCCACAAGGCCCCCACCCATGTCTCCCAGCACCCCCACCCCCAGTCACCAGGGGCAGCCTCCACCAGGCCCCCACCCATGTCTCCCACCACCCCCACCCCTCCAGTCACCAGGGGCAGCCTCCACAAGGCCCCCACCCATGTCTCACACCACCCCCACCCCCCAGTCACCAGGGGCAGCCTCCACAAGGCCCCCACCCATGTCTCCCACAACCCCCAGTCACCAGGGGCAGCCTCCACAAGGCCCCCACCCATGTCTCCCAGCACCCCCACCCCCCAGCACTGTGGGGCACCTGCCAGCAGGCCCCCACCCATGTCTCCCACCACCCCAACCCCCAGTCACCAGGGGCAGCCTCCACCAGGCCCCCACCCATGTCTCCCACCACCCCCACCCCTCCAGTCACCAGGGGCAGCCTCCACCAGGCCCCCACCCATGTCTCCCAGCACCCCCACCCCCAGTCACCAGGGGCAGCCTCCACCAGGCCCCCACCCATGTCTCCCAGCACCCCCACCCCCCAGCACTGTGGGGCACCTGCCAGCAGGCCCCCAACCATGTCCCACTCATGTCCCCTTGCACCCCCACCCCCCAGCAGGCCCCCACTCATGTCCCCTTGCACCCCCACCCCCCAGCACTGTGGGGCACCTGCCACCAGGCCCCCACCCATGTCTCCCACCACCCCCACCCCTCCAGTCACCAGGGGCAGCCTCCACAAGGCCCCCACCCATGTCTCACACCACCCCCACCCCCCAGTCACCAGGGGCAGCCTCCACAAGGCCCCCACCCATGTCTCCCACCACCCCCAGTCACCAGGGGCAGCCTCCACAAGGCCCCCACCCATGTCTCCCAGCACCCCCACCCCCCAGCACTGTGGGGCACCTGCCAGCAGGCCCCCACCCATGTCTCCCAGCACCCCCACCCCCAGTCACCAGGGGCAGCCTCCACCAGGCCCCCACCCATGTCTCCCACCACCCCCACCCCTCCAGTCACCAGGGACAGCCTCCACCAGGCCCCCACCCATGTCTCCCAGCACCCCCACCCCCCAGCACTGTGGGGCACCTGCCAGCAGGCCCCCAACATTGTCCCACTCATGTCCCCTTGCACCCCCACCCCCCAGCAGGCCCCCACTTATGTCCCCTTGCACCCCCACCCCCCAGCACTGTGGGGCACCTGCCAGCAGGCCCCCAACCATGTCCCACTCATGTCCCCTTGCACCCCCACCCCCCAGCAGGCCCCCACTCATGTCCCCTTGCACCCAGGTCCTGACGAAACGCAATCATGGCAGTAATGGGCAGCATACCCAGCACAAACACCCAGCCAAGGATTGCATCCACCCACATAGTAGATGCAATTACATGATACAACCCCAATGGCAAGTATGTAAATGAACACATGTCCGTCACACACACATACACAATGGGTGCAAGTGAATGTCAAAACCCATATCATGACATGCATGAAACCAATGAGAAAATACCACAAATGTAAGTAATAAATATATGTATTAAAGATGAAAATGAAGTAAAAAAATAAAACACACAACAATGGGGATGACAAAACAAATGGTCCATGTCCGAGAACTAATAGAAAAAATCAAAAAACAAAGGAATCCAAAAACTAATGTAGTCCAAAGCAAAATAATGGGGGGAAAAAATAAGGAAAAACCATTGCCTCATGGTGAACACAAATATAAATCCAACAAATGTTTTTCAAACATCAAACTATGCACAAGAATATCCCAGGGTCCATGAGCCCAACACCATAAATGAAACCTACTACTACTAACTAATAAAAGAAATATATACAGAAAAGTGGCCATTGTCCGAGCGGTCCGAAAAAAACTTAAAAAATAAAGGAAACCTAACACTAACTAACTAAAGAACTATATACAATGGCAGCGGGCAAGTCCTGCGGCTCACTCTGTGATGTTGCCGGCCAGGGCATCATCGAACTCCATGTCGATGTCCCGGAGGCGGGACTCTGTCCTGGCCCCGAGGTCTCGCAGGGACAACCCCGTGTTCACCCCAAACTCCCTGCGAGCTTCCTCGAGGCACTCAGCCCGCCTCAACGCCCGACGCATGGAGAACTCCGCCCTGACCATGGTGAGCCGCTCCTCTTCCGCCCGCTGCCGCTCCGCACCTATCCGCTGGATCAACTGCTCCCACACGGAAGACACTGCCATCCCAGGGTTCTCCTGCCCTCCGGCCGATGCCTGCCCCTCTGATCTTGATGGCCTCGAGCCATGATGCCTCCCACGTCGAGCCTGCTGCTGCCTCCGACGCCACTGCCTCTGCCAGCACGACGGCATCCAGGCTGATGGAATCCACCGATGCCGTCGTGCACGTGCCCTGCCAGATGATGCCGGCACATCCTCCATCTGCA
Source organism: Ambystoma mexicanum (assembly GCF_040938575.1). Lineage (NCBI taxonomy): Eukaryota > Metazoa > Chordata > Amphibia > Caudata > Ambystomatidae > Ambystoma > Ambystoma mexicanum. The sequence goes on along the minus strand of NC_090932.1, from coordinate 25,483,450 downwards.
GGGGTACAGTTGCTGGTGTGTCCACCCATGCTGGACCTTCGACTCCCGACTGTGGCAGGGATGGGGTCCCCACCGAGCTGGCTGCGTTGGTCGGGGCAGGTCCACAGGGGGCTCCCAAATGGTTCACGTACGCACGGTGCTCTTCGTAATGATGTGCATGCTCCTCCCGGGAAGCATGCACCTCATCACGAATGCCAGCCGTGCGCAACGCGACACCAATCAGGACCCTCTCCGCACGGGCAGGGGTCCCCTCATCCGCAGGTAGAGGAGTGTCAGATGACATGGACATCTCCCCTACCTGCGGACGGGCCTGGGATGGTGCATCCCTGCTGGTGCATGGTGGTGCAGTCACAGTGTCAGGGACAGTGACATGCACAGGCCCCTCCACGGCGACCTGTGCTGCCTCCTGCCCCTGGCCCTGGACTGCACCACTTGCACCAGCGGGGATGCCCCCACCAGGCCCCATGTGTGGCTCAGTAGCGGCCTCCTCCCCCTCTGTGGAAACCACCAACCTGGATGTCTCCACGCCTTCTTCCGCCGTTGCAAGCCCCTGTGGGGGCTCACCCACCCCTTCCGCTGCAGCCGTGGCGGCATCCCCGCCGCTCTGCTCCACAGCGCCTTCTCCGCCCTCTTCTTCACTTGCCACTGTGTAGAGGGAGACATAGAACACAAGCATCAGGGTACTGTACAATGGTCCCCTAGACAGGAAGCAATAGCAGATGAGTGGCACTGTCATACATCACTTCCATCATGTCCCTCCACAACACATGGGTCAGTGCAGGCAAAACACATACAGTAACAGGCATGGCGCATGCCATGGACATTGGCATACATGACCAAGGGACTCATGATTCATACAATGTTGGTTTCAAACTCACATGCATCATGGGTCTTGCCATCACATGCACACACCTCACCGTAGTTCCATCCATCTGGCCTCGTACACCACAGACGCAGTGGATACAAGGATGACTAGGCTGCATCAGTGAATCTGAACATTGTCACAGACATGTGTCATGCATCCATGGCATTTACAAGTCACAGACACGCAGGTCAGACACACACACATGGACACCATACGTGTACATGGGACCAGCACCCATCCCTCACCCCCACCCATGTCCAGGAACAGAGACTGCCATGCTTCCATGTGTCCATTCCGCACAGAGCCCCCAATGTTGCAATAGAACACATGCACCAACCATGTGGTTCACACATCACTGTACTCACATGCCTTGACCATGATGTCCCTGCACACACACATACGTACATGGCCTATGTCACACATACAGGCAGGTATCAGACAACCAGCACACTGCAACATGCCCTGTCTCACACAGCAATGCTTGGCCACTTACCGCTGAACTCCAGAGGGGTCTGCCTCCGAAGGATCTGGGCGTGGAGCGCTGGGTCTACGCATTCCAGGACCCTCATCTGGATGTCACTCAGGCGTGCCCGGCCCCCCTCCGCGAGGCGCCGGGCCTTATTGAGGGTCCTGGACCTCAAGTCCTCCCAGCGCTTCTTGATGTGCTTGATGTCGCGGGTTGCCACCCCCTCCGCGTTGATGGCAACCACTACATCGTCCCAGATCCTCTCCCGTCCTTCCTTGTTGGCGCATGGTCTTCCGAAGAGGGCATCATAATGCCCCAGTACATGCTCCACCAGGACACCAACTTCCTTCTCACTGAAGCTGGTGGCCCTCTGCCTCTCTGGCTGGGGGTCGCCACTGGTCTCAGATGGTGCTTGCCCCGACATGGCGACCCCCGAGGCAGGCGTGGGTGGGCAACTGAGTCCTGGGGCTGGGCTGTGGAGCGATGGTATCCCAGTCGGGAGTCTACTGTTCCAGCAGGGGTGGACACAGCAACTGGACCCCTGCAGATGGCTGATGTGCAGGCACCAAATGGCAGGGCACGGTGGCAGCAGGCAGGCAGGCAGGCAGGCAGGCAGCAGCAAATGGCACGTGGGAGGCTGCTCGGGGCACTGGGGGGCAGTGATTCGGCCTTCTGGGCAAGAGGGTGGTCTCCCGTGTGTTTTCGCGTGGCCAGCTTGATACGGAGTGATCTGGCACATGAAAAATCTGCACGTCAGCGTGTAATTCGAGGAAAGGCCCTTAGCGCGTAAGCGCGTCTGCACGCATACGCATTTTCATTGGACCAAAGGCCCTCAGCGCGTGAGCGCGTCTGTGACGTGACGTGCGAGGGTGTATCCCTCATTGCACGTGATGACAGAACACACGTGGATTTCAACCAATCGCGTGTGAAAGTTCACGGCACCCCGGAACACACGTACCCGGGCTAATCGCGTGTGGAACTACCCGCGCACCCGGAAACACACGTACCCAGGCTAATCGCGTGTGGAACTACCCGCGCACCTGGAAACACACGTACCCAGGCCAATCGCGTGTACGCTCGCTCCCCTCCGATCACACGCGATGACACCCGAATACGGGAAACCCGTGCACGGCAAAAGACGTGCACAGGTGTCAACGAGTCCGCCCACACGGAGGCGTCCCGCGGACAGCATAAAATTGCGCGCAAACAACAAACGCGTATATACAGCGACGATGAATGCCCCATTTGTTGCTGCACTGATCGTGGGACACCGCAGGAGGAGGAGAATAGCCAGGGCACGCATTTTTGCACCACGGACAAGCCTTTTTGGGATGCCTGACGACCAGGTCTACGGCAGGTATAGGTTTCCACCCCATATCATCCTAGACCTGGTCAGGGAGTGGGAAGATGACCTCACATCCACCACCCTTTGCTCCCAAGCATTGAGCCCCTTGGAGAAGCTGCTCAATGTCTTGCATTTTTTGGCCACTGGGTCGTTTCAGCGGACCACTGCCATAGTGGGGGGGGGTCTCACAGGCCACGCAGTCACGCTGCCTACACCAGGTACTGGCAATCATGACAGCGCGCCCCTCAGTCCGCAGGCACATATACATGCCCAGAACACCCGCAGAAAGGCAGGCCGTTGTCCTGGATTTTTTCAGGGTGGCACACTTCCCCAAAGTGCTCGGTGCCATAGATTGCACCCATGTGGCCCTACGTCCACCTAGGGCCACTGAGCACATCTACCGAAACCGCAAGCACTGGCATCCCATCAATGTACAGGTGGTATGCGATGCAAAGCGAATCATCACCTCTGTCTATGCAAATTACCCTGGCTCCACCCATGACAGTTTCATATACAGAATGTCCGCCCTGAGCCGGGCCCTAGAAGCTGGGCAGCATGGCGACACATGGCTCCTAGGTCAGTACAAATGCCCTTGCACATGCATGCAAGTCACACACAGACAAATATCCCAACCCTAATAATCTCAATTATTATCACCTCCCCAGGGGACAGTGCCTACCCTCTGAGCAACCACATGATGACGCCAATCCGGAACCTCACCACACCACCCCAGGTAAGATACAACGCCGCCCATATTGCAACCAGGGGCATAGTGGAGCGCACATTCGGAGTGCTCAAGTCACGTTTCCGCTCCCTTGACCGCTCTGGTGGGCAACTACTCTATGCACCACCAGTAGTGTGCAGGATCATTGTGGCAGCATGTGTCCTGCACAATGTTGCAACACGGCAGGGCGTCCCGGTGGACATGGTGGTGCCCCCACATCCCCAACCACAGGCACAGGCGCTGCCCATGGGAGGGGACAGGGCACGTGGCGAGGAAGCCCGGACCCAGCTTGTGGCCTCATTTTTCACCTAAACTCCCACCCCTGCGGAGTGCACACAGGCCTGGCACATACCAGGTGACAATCGATGATGACAAAGTGACAGTCAACTGTCACAACCCTACCACCCTGAGATAGTTGCCATGGAAGTGCCACATCGTCTGCATCCCTAGCTACTTAAACACAAGCTATCCTGTGCAACCAAAATGCACACACATGACATGTGACATGACATGGGCCATACACAAGTATTCCAAGGCGCAATGAGGCAGAGGGGGGGGAACAAGGGAACACAGAGAACGGTACTACTAGGCCAGGTGTCATTGAGATTGTGCAAGTGCAGGGGTAGGGGGAAGGGAAAAGTGCAAGGGGAAGGGTGGGGGGGAGTCCAGTACAGGGGAAGTAGGCCAAAAAAATAATACATAGGTCGCCTGGTGGCAACTGCAAAGGTAAGTGCAGACAAGTGCTGGGAAGGGAGGGCTGTAGGGATAGAGAGACAGTACTGCAGTGCAGCGGTTGCCAGGGTGGCAGTGCAAGTGGACAGTGGCTGGGCCAGGGACCGAGGTTGGTGAGAGTGTCCCAGTAGCAGCTCCTGTGCAGTTCCAGTGAAGAATTCTGCAAGGGAGAGGCAGAGAGTAAGCAGAAGCAAAGAGGAAGGTCTTGAGGTGCTTCCAGAACTGGAGATGGTTCCCCTCAAGTTCAAGTCAGGCAGGAAGTCTGTTCCAGGGGGAGGGCCCTGCTGCGGAGAGAAACCTACCCCCAGCTAGTTTCTCTGAGAAGCGGATGACCTGGACATGCAAGGTGTGCATCACACACACCTGCAAAACAGGCCATGGCCATCACTGTCATGTCAGTCAAACCCTCCCAAACATCAACATGACATGGCAAGCAATACCCATACACCGACGCAGTAACGATAAGGTACACATTGCCATGTCCTAAATGTACAGTGGCATCGGACAATGATGCCTGACCCGGAATCAGATGAAATGACAGACCAACAAAATGTCCCACCCAAAATAAGTCGTTTCCAAATGCATTGCAACAGTCGTAGACGTAACATCACAATGAATGCCTGTCTATATGCACATTATCCATTGCAAAATCAACACTGCAGCTCATGTGTGCAGTGTCCTACTCCTGCATCACACTGCTCAGCGCACAGCACAGTGAACAGCCATTGCGTGTGATGCACACCCTGAGCATCACATTTAAGTGACAGACTACATCAAACATCAAATTAGGCATGTACTGGAACCGTAATCGGTCACAGAACATGTGCAGCCGGGACACAGTGGGCACCAGAAGGCAAACAGTGTACACGTGGATATGCAAGGGTGGGAGTACATGGAGTGCATCCGAGTGCAAGTGTGTGGTTCTGCAGGGACATGCACTCCACATATGCATGTGCACTCAAGTGACCATCAGTGTTCCCTACACATCACATGTGAACATCCACCATGTGTACACCCCAGCATGTCAAACCACAACTATCCCCTCGCACCTGAAAGGAAAACACAACACATGAACAGGCATTGATCAGCAGAACACAACACGTACATAGGACAACAAAATTACAATGTCAGAGTTCCCATCACACTGCAGGGCAATGCAACTATCAACAACAACCCCCCCCTCCCTCGCAAATGACCATGACCCACTGAACAACTGCACCTGGGTCATGGAGCCTCCAACCCTCATTTCCACCTGGCCACAGGATCACCTTTACCCTTCGTGTCCATCTCCCACCTTGTGTGTAAAAAGATGCCTGAACCCTTAGAATCCACACTCATTTCCAAAATCACAAAATCCAAGGCATGAAAACGAACCCAAACACCCTCCAGTAGATGACTTGACTTAGCAGTACCTCACAAACGCCAAGTACTACCACAATGATGCAACAATTAAGGTAGAACAGCAGAACAATGTCACGACAGGATGTGAGACATGTGTGGTACATGACATAGGATGATGCACCATGAATGGATGTGTACTGTCACAGGTCCCCTGTACAGGCGCGGGAGTCTCATGAAACAACCACCCACACCATGTCCTGGGTGCCTGCAAGGTCAAACTCACACAGGCCCCTGAGATCATGGTGGGGAATGAGGTTCAGGGATATGCAGTCGGGACAGGTGTAGACACACTGGATGACTGGAATGAGTGGCAGGTGAGGGGAGGAGGAATGACACATGAAACTAGGGAATGCACGAAAATGTACAACCTGCATGAACACATACACAATCCAAACAAACTTGGACATCATTGTCATGGCCTTCTGTAGTCCAGGCTCAGGAGTGGTACGAACCAACCACCCCCTCTAGGGTTTTGGCGCCTGCAAGTTCGGGGATTACACAGGCATCCGCAACCCCAGTGGGGAAAGAGGGTCAGGGAACGTTGCTTGGATAGGCACGGGAAGCAGGAACACCGGGTAGAGGGTACAGGTTTCAAAATTGCATAGGATCACGGGTGATTAGGGAAAAAAACATACCAAATAGGACCACACATACATCCATGCATCAGTACACTCCCCAGCAAGCCTATGCAGGGCAGTTTGTAAGGAAAACAACAAGACACTTAGCTCTGGTTTTGAGTGCTGGCCTCCTGCCTGCGCACTCTCAGGGCCGGTTACAGGAGCACTGCAATGCTGCAAAGAGAGACACAGTCAACAACCTGTATGTGCCAATTACACAAAAACACAACACAAAACATGCCCCATAGCAACAAACTACTCTACAAACAGACAATCAGTGCTCGATGCTTCGTACCCATATATAACATCACCCCTGTGACGGGTCATACACAGTCAATGCAGTAAGTCAGGCGCTGGTGGGTGCGTGGCAAATGGAACACCAATGTGTCACAATTCACACAACATGCAATGTTCCCTGGGTAAGCAGACAGACCCATATGGCAAGCCATGACTACAGAGCAAGTTGCGTACCACCATGACCAAAACAAAGTTGGCAGTGCATTTATCATGAAGTACGTGGAATAGACATGCACTGCACCCACGTATGTCCCTTGCTGTATGTCCCTGTGAGCTGCCCCTTTCCATGTCTCGGAAGGCTACATGGTTGATACAAGTGCCTCAATGAACCTTGGTGTACCGCAGGGTATGTGCCACTGCCCCTGCATGTGTCCCAGACAACCCTACTATCAACAGCCATCAGTCCACAAACACATCTGAGCTGCATTGTGTGCTTCAACACCAATATTCGTCTAAGCTCACCCTCAGTGCTGTGACTAAGCCTGCATGTGCAACTCGCCTGGTGCAAGCTTTGCTGTGGCGTGGCCCCCCTGTGATGCTCACCTTGCCTGGAGTTCCTTGGAACATGTCAGCAGTTCTAGGATGTGGGTCTGCAATCACTGTGGCTCTGCTCGTGCACACATGTGCATGTGGGCACCAACAAACGGGTCAGGAATTCCGTCGTCCAATGGGCCATGTCTGCTGGCAAAGGTGCTCTGGTGCCTCATCCCCCTGCAGAAAGTGCATGAAACAAATGATTAATGCATCAAAGTGATCTGTGTGTGTCTCAGAAGGCATCTCATTACTTGACCATGTCAGAGAGTCACATCACAAATCCCACCATCAGTCCGTCTTTGGCTTCCAGAGTGTGGAGCACTATCTACAGCATGAATTGCAACAAGCACGTGTACAGGAAAGATATGAGACATAATACACAATGCATAGCAATCAATGTCCACATTAATCATGACACACCCCATCTAGCAAAAGCTGAACAGTGGACAATTACACCTAAATCATCCCCACTAGGGGTGTCAACACAAGTCACAAAGCACCAGACATGCCACAGATATGACAGTCCAAAGCCCTTGTGTAAAATTCTGTAACACCGAACCATCATTGCGAGCCCATGGATAAGGGAGGCAGGAGTGGCATATGTGAGTCAAGGAACCCAAGCAGCAAACACATACACAAGACAACCATGAAGGGCCCAGCTGGAACAGACAGTGGATGCCTTCAAAAACCACAAGGCACCGCACTGTCACATGAAAGCACAAAAGACTACAAATTTTAAACTAACTCAACTATTAACTAATTACACTAACTATGGAAAACCTACATTACCTATTTAAACTAACTATCAAACAAAAACTTAACTAACTAAACTAAAAGAAAAATCAAAAATGGCCACATACGACCCGGGGGGGAGGGGAGGCACCCAGGAGGGGGGAGGTACAGGGTGCTGCTCAACATCCACATGCGATGATGCTAAGCCAAAATAAAATACCTCCATGGGCTCAACGCCTGCACAGCACGACCTATGTGGGAGATAGATGGTCGTCCGAGTCTGGCTCATCCTCGTAAGGAGGACGTGGCACAGTAGCCTGGCCACGCCTAGCCGCAGCTTGCCCCTCGTCGGCAGCAAGTCTGCCGGACAGGTGAGCCTGGTTCTGTGTGGCGATGTTACATAGGTCTGCATGCAGAACCTCACGTGATACACGTGCTTCCTCTTGCAAGGTAGCACGTGTAACATGGAGTTCCTCCTGCAAGGCCTGGCTGAACAACCGCTGCACCTCCCGGCAAGCCTGTAGCTCAGCCGAGATGGTGCGTCAAAGCTGTGCAAACCTCTCCTCTGCCTGCTGCCTCTGGGACATCATAAGGACACCCAGAGTGGATCTGAGGGAGGCATACTCCTCCCTCAGGGCATCCATGTGCGCCTCTGCGTGAGCAGCAATTGCTTGACGCAGAGACGACATTTCAGCCTGGCGTGCCCTGTCTGAGGCCGCCATGCCCAGCCTGAGCGAGCGGGCCGTGGACCGTGCCGCCTGCTGCTGGAGAAGCACCTGCCTAGCAGGGGGGAGCACAGATCGGGCCACACGCTCCATGCTGTCAGCGATGTTCTCCATTGCTGCCCCCTGCCGTTCGGAATTGGCAGTCATGTCTTGCTCCCACTCAGTATACAGCAGTTGCGCGCGGCGACTGCGTTGCCGGGCTTGACCCCTGCCGGACCCAAGGACCGGGGGTCCTCGCTGTGTTGGCACCGCCTGCGGCTGCACGACTACATGCCCCCGTCGACGTGATGTCCCAGGCACATCAGTGACTGGTGTGGAGGGTGACCCTGCGTCCCGATCCACCACGGGCGGAGGAACCAAGACTGTCTGATCCCTCAGTGCAGGTGTCGCAGACAGAGGAGTGTCCACATCAGAATCACTCACCCCTGACACATGGACTTGATGCTCATCCAACTCAACATGGACGTCAGAGTCGTCATCAAGGCTGGACTCATAGGCAGCCAGAGACAGGATGGACTGCAGCACTTGGGGGTTTTTACCACCCCACGACCCCCACTAGTGCTGGGTTGATGTGGTCTTACCAACCCTGTGTCTGGCATGACAACACCATCCTCTGCATCCATTGCGTCATCACCTGAAAAATAGAGAGGAAAAGGTCACTACACATGTCAGAAGCACACAACACACACACACACACCGACAGCAAAGGCATCCGGCAGACATGTGACACACAACATATGACCTGGCATGCATGCTGGGTCTACTTTGAATAGCTTCTGTGATCAGACCTGTTGAAAGGTGGCAGTTTGCATGGAAGTGGGTCTATGCAGTGCTGAAAATGTGTACGCCACTCACTACCTACATGTACAAGCACTCCATGGTGTGTGCCAGGAAATGTGAAGGCAGTGCAATGTCAAATTCAGACATCACGTGCATTGAGCATTCAATGTGTACCATATCTAGAAGCCAAGCACCCCTCCACCCCAGTACCAAAGCAGGGATGCCTAGCATGGTATCAAAAGGCTGCCCATACACCTGTGTATTGACAAGCAGTGTTGACTGGCATCAACAGCTTAATGTGATTCAAATTACAACACTGCAAATGATGCTGGGACAGTGGGCAGGACACATGATGGAAGATCCGGAGGCCGGCCACGTGTGAAGAAGACACGACAAGAGTTGGACAGAGTCATTGGCCATTGAACAGGCTGAGGCCTGTGAGCCACACAGATTGTCAGAGCCTAAACATGTGTGCAACGCAGGACTGAGCCACAGTTGACATGGGGAGGCCGATAATATGGCAGGCAATGTATGTAACCAAGGACTCATATTACAGTGATCATCCAGTCAAGGACACATAGGGGCATGCGTGCAATGCACATGGAGCATGAATGGGAACTCATGTCCCTGCGGGACATCTGACCCATGCACAGTACAAGTGGGATAACCTGCATCGAGTACTAAGGCTGTACCACACGGCATATGTCTGGCAGTTTCTAAGCTGGAAGTTAGCATCTAAACAGGACACATGAACAAGAAACTACACATTGGCAAGAATGTAGCAGACCAGTGCAAAGGTGGAACTGGGGTGCAGAGTGGCGGAGGAGGGGCAAGGGAGCATGCCCACATGGAGTCCCGCATGCAGGCAGAGGAGACATGCATGACGGTAGCATTGCATTACTTACACATCAGAACCATGTACACGTCACATGTAGCAGCAATCATGCACAACACATCCCACAAGTGAAACACACACGTCCTCAACAACTACGCATCAACACTCACTGGACTGGGCATCAAAGTCCAGCATCTCTCCCACACCTTCGACCAATTCTGGTGGTATGAACTCCGCAACGAGAGCCTCATGCGGAGTGAGTTCTTCCTCCTCTGGTGCAGGCCCACCGCCAGTCACCAGAGTCAAGTTGTAATTTGAGGCACGCTTAGCCTTAGTGCTGCGCTTGATGTCATTCCAGCGCTTTTTGCACTCCTGCGCCGTGCGCACCTCATGGCCGAATGAACTGACATGTTCCGCAACATGCTTCCAGTGGGTGTCACGTTGGGCAGCCGTAGTCTGACTATTGGCACCCACTAGCATGTCACGGCTGTGTCCCCGCACGTAGTCCACGAGGAAGTCCAGTTCCTGCTTACAGAAAGGCTTCTTCCTCGACGTGCAGGAGGTCGTGGCTGTGTGTGGGGTCCCAGCCTGTGCTGCAGGTGCAACCTTCCTCCTCTTGGACTGTGGCGCAGACCCTGGCTGGCTAATGCCGCCCTGACCAGTATGGCCAGTGGGTTCGGTGGATTGAGCCGAGGGAGTGGCAGGTGGAGGGATGACCAAAGGCCTGACTTGTGTCAGTGGCAGCTGGGTGCCCACTAATGGACCCTGCGCAGCAACATCAGCTGTGGCAGGGTCATTGACCGCAACGGTCCTGGTTGGCAGACTCATAACCGGGGTGCTGTTTGGTGCATCTGCCCCTGCACTTGCCAACACCCGGCTGTTCGGGGCAGAAGATGACATGACTGCCCCAGGGACACGTGTCTTGGTCTGAGCAGCCCGGCGTGCCCCTATGGTTTACCCCCTGGCCTGTTGGAGATCTACCAAGGGCTCTTCAAGTGCCAACGCAGCCTGCGCTGGCAGACCCTGAGCCTGGGTGGCGGTGTCCACAGCTGCACCTGCAGCTATCGCTTCCCTTGGGCCCGTGGCAGTCGATGGAACGGACTGCCGGGTCATACGGGTGCCAGTGCCAGATGCAGGAGCTGCATCCCCCGGAACCACAGGGGGTGGTGGCATGGCTGCACCAACACATGGCACAACATTGTGCTCAAGTGGCGCACCCCTGCCTCTTCCCCCTCTGTGGCTGCCCTGGACACCCTGGAGTCCCCCTACACCCTGGTCACCACGGCCACGTCCCCGACCACGCCCGCCACGAGGAGTACGCCCAGCTGAGGCGCCCCTCACCTTTGGTGGCCTCCCAACCATGGCACAGATGTAATAGTGCTGGCACAGATGGAGTGGTGCCAATGGGAGGTGTACAGCACAATTGACCTGGGCAATTGGGGTGAAGGGGGTGGGAAGCAAGATGTTAACAGCCCCCCTGCACCTGCAAGGCTGTATGTGACCCCGGTGATGTGGTGACGGGTCACGCAACGCTCAGGCACCCCAAAACTGCAGTAAAACCGTGCACGCAACCCTGCAGCCTACGTGTGTGGATTTAACCTCCCGCAGTACGCGGTGGCACCCAGTAACACGAATAACTCGTATGCGTGGGACACGCAGGCTACGATGACATCGAAAATGGGTGCAATACACAGGGGCACCCGCAGTGGGAAAAGGAGCGTTTGCGACTCACCGTCTGACTAGCGCGATGCAGAAAAACACGCGTAACCAATACCCCCGCCAAAAGAAGAGATACGTCCTTGAGAGCTGTGAAGTAGTTGGCGCGCGAAACAACTGGAAGCAGCAACACACGTCGGTCTCCACGAAAGTCACGTACAGCGAACTGCTGGGCCCGCTCACCTTTAACCCGTGCTGAGGGAAACGCACGCGCGCGTCACGTCACATGCGGACGTGCAGTTTTTCACGCGCGATTACGCGCATTACACGCGGACGTGCAGTTTTTCACGCGCGATTACGCGCATTACACGCGGACGTGCAGTTTTTCACACGCGCTTACGCGCATTACACGCGGACGTGCAGTTTTTCACGCGCGATTACGCGCATTACACGCGGACGTGCAGTTTTTCACGCGCGCTTACGCGCATTACACGTGGACGTGCATTTTTTCACTTGCGCTGTAATGCCCATGCACGTCTGTACGCGTCACGTCACAGGGGCGCTTGCGCTGGAGGGGCCTTCTGTCCAATGAAAATGCATATGCGTGCAGACGCGCTTACGCGCTAAGGGCCTTTCCCCGAATTACACGCTGACATGCAGATTTTTCACGTGCCAAATCACTCCGTATCAAGCTGGCCACGCGAAAACACACGGGAGACCACGCTCCTGCCCAGAAGGCCGAATCACTGCCCCGCAGTGCCCCGAGCAGCCTCCCACGTGCCATCTGCTGCTGCCTGCCTGCCTGCCTGCTGCCACCGTGCCCTGCCATTTGGTGCCTGCACATCAGCCATCTGCAGGTGTCCAGTTGCTGTGTCCACCCCTGCTGGAACAGTAGACTCCCGACTGGGATACCATCGCTCCACAGCCCAGCCCCAGGACCCAGTTGCCCACCCACGCCTGCCTCGGGGGTCGCCATGTCGGGGCAAGCGCCATCTGAGACCAGTGGCGACCCCCAGCCAGAGAGGCAGAGGGCCACCAGCTTCAGTGAGAAGGAAGTTGGTGTCCTGGGGGAGCATGTCCTGGGGCATTATGATGCCCTCTTCGGAAGACCACGCGCCAACAAGGAAGGACGGGAGAGGATCTGGGACGATGTAGTGGTTGCCATCAACGCGGAGGGGGTGGCAACCCGCGACATCAAGCACATCAAGAAGCGCTGGGAGGACTTGAGGTCCAGGACCCTCAATAAGGCCCGGCGCCTCGCGGAGGGGGGCCGGGCACGCCTGAGTGACATCCAGATGGGGGTCCTGGAACGCGTAGACCCAGCGCTCCACGCCCAGATCCTTCGGAGGCAGACCCATCTGGAGTTGAGCGGTAAGTGGCCAAGCATTGCTGTGTGAGACAGGGCATGTTGCAGTGTGCTGGTTGTCTGATACCTGCCTGTATGTGTGACATAGGCCATGTACGTATGTGTGTGTGCAGGGACATCATGGTCAGGCATGTGAGTACAGTGATGTGTGAACCACATGGTCGGTGCATGTGTTCTATTGCAACATGGGGGGCTCTGTGCGGAATGGACACATGGAAGCATGGCAGTCTCTGTTCCTGGACATGGGTGGGGGTGAGGGATGGGTGCTGGTCCCATGTACACGTATGGTGTCCATGTGTGTGTGTCTGACCTGCGTGTCTGTGACTTGTAAATGCCATGGATGCATGACACATGTCTGTGACAATGTTCAGATTCACTGATGCAGCCTAGTCATCCTTGTATCCACTGCGTCTGTGGTGTACGAGGCCAGATGGATGGAACTACGGTGAGGTGTGTGCATGTGATGGCAAGACCCATGATGCATGTGAGTTTGAAACCAACATTGTATGAATCATGAGTCCCTTGGTCATGTATGCCAATGTCCATGGCATGCGCCATGCCTGTTACTGTATGTGTTTTGCCTGCACTGACCCATGTGTTGTGGAGGGACATGATGGAAGTGATGTATGACAGTGCCACTCATCTGCTATTGCTTCCTGTCTAGGGGACCATTGTACAGTACCCTGATGCTTGTGTTCTATGTCTCCCTCTACACAGTGGCAAGTGAAGAAGAGTGCGGAGAAGGCGCTGTGGAGCAGAGCGGCGGGGATGCCGCCACGGCTGCAGCGGAAGGGGTGGGTGAGCCCCCACAGGGGCTTGCAACGGCGGAAGACGGCGTGGAGACATCCAGGTTGGTGGTTTCCACAGAGGGGGAGGAGGCCGCTACTGAGCCACACATGGGGCCTGGTGGGGGCATCCCCGCTGGTGCAAGTGGTGCAGTCCAGGGCCAGGGGCAGGAGGCAGCACAGGTCGCCGTGGAGGGGCCTGTGCATGTCACTGTCCCTGACACTGTGACTGCACCACCATCCACCAGCAGGGATGCCCCATCCCAGGCCCGTCCGCAGGTAGGGGAGATGTCCATGTCATCTGACACTCCTCTACCTGCGGACGAGGGGACCCCTGGCCGTGTGGAGAGGGTCCTGATTGGTGTCGCGTTGCGCACGGCTGGCATTCGTGATGAGGTGCATGCTTCCCGGGAGGAGCATGCACATCATCACGAAGAGCACCGTGCATACGTGAACCATTGGGGAGCCGCCATGGTCAGGGGTTTCCTACATGTGTGTGGCCTTCTGGCGACCCTCTCCTCCTCTGTGGAGGCCATGCGCCAGTCGTGCTCCATGCCGTCTTCTGGCCCAGATGCCACCAGGGCCCCCTGTGGACCTGCCCCGACCAACGCAGCCAGCTCGGTGGGGACCCCATCCCTGCCACAGTCGGGAGTCGAAGGTCCAGCAGGGGTGGATACACCAGCAACTGTCCCCCTGCAGATGGAGGATGTGCCGGCATCATCTGGCAGGGCACGTGCACGACGGCATCGGTGGATTCCATCAGCCTGGATGCCGTCGTGCTGGCAGAGGCAGTGGCGTCGGAGGCAGCAGCAGGCTCGACGTGGGAGGCATCATGGCTCGGGGCCATCAAGATCAGAGGGGCAGGCATCGGCCGGAGGGCAGGAGAACCCTGGGATGGCAGTGTCTTCCGTGTGGGAGCAGTTGGTCCAGTGGATAGGTGCGGAGCGGCAGCGGGCGGAAGAGGAGCGGCTCACCATGGTCAGGGCGGAGTTCTCCATGCGTCGGGCGTTGAGGCGGGCTGAGTGCCTCGAGGAAGCTCGCAGGGAGTTTGGGGTGAACACGGGGTTGTCCCTGCGAGACCTCGGGGCCAGGACAGAGTCCCGCCTCCGGGACATCGACATGGAGTTCGATGATGCCCTGGCCGGCAACATCACAGAGTGAGCCGCAGGACTTGCCCGCTGCCATTGTATATAGTTCTTTAGTTAGTTAGTGTTAGGTTTCCTTTATTTTTTAAGTTTTTTTCGGACCGCTCGGACAATGGCCACTTTTCTGTATATATTTCTTTTATTAGTTAGTAGTAGTAGGTTTCATTTATGGTGTTGGGCTCATGGACCCTGGGATATTCTTGTGCATAGTTTGATGTTTGAAAAACATTTGTTGGATTTATATTTGTGTTCACCATGAGGCAATGGTTTTTCCTTATTTTTCCCCCCATTATTTTGCTTTGGACTACATTAGTTTTTGGATTCCTTTGTTTTTTGATTTTTTCTATTAGTTCTCGGACATGGACCATTTGTTTTGTCATCCCCATTGTTGTGTGTTTTATTTCTTTACTTCATTTTCATCTTTAATACATATATTTATTACTTACATTTGTGGTATTTTCTCATTGGTTTCATGCATGTCATGATATGGGTTTTGACATTCACTTGCACCCATTGTGTATGTGTGTGTGACGGACATGTGTTCATTTACATACTTGCCATTGGGGTTGTATCATGTAATTGCATCTACTATGTGGGTGGATGCAATCCTTGGCTGGGTGTTTGTGCTGGGTATGCTGCCCATTACTGCCATGATTGCGTTTCGTCAGGACCTGGGTGCAAGGGGACATGAGTGGGGGCCTGCTGGGGGGTGGGGGTGCAAGGGGACATGAGTGGGACATGGTTGGGGGCCTGCTGGCAGGTGCCCCACGGTGCTGGGGGGTGGGGGTGCAAGGGGACATGAGTGGGGGCCTGCTGGGGGGTTGGGGGTGCAAGGGGACATGAGTGGGACAAGGTTGGGGGCCTGCTGGCAGGTGCCCCACAGTGCTGGGGGGTGGGGGTGCAAGGGGACATGAGTGGGGGCCTGCTGGGGGGTTGGGGGTGCAAGGGGACATGAGTGGGACAAGGTTGGGGGCCTGCTGGCAGGTGCCCCACAGTGCTGGGGGGTGGGGGTGCTGGGAGACATGGGTGGGGGCCTGGTGGAGGCTGCCCCTGGTGACTGGAGGGGTGGGGATGGTGGGAGACATGTGTGGGGGCCTGGTGGAGGCTGCCCCTGGTGACTGGGGGTGGGGGTGCTGGGAGACATGGGTGGGGGCCTGCTGGCAGGTGCCCCACAGTGCTGGGGGGTGGGGGTGCTGGGAGACATGGGTGGGGGCCTTGTGGAGGCTGCCCCTGGTGACTGGGGGTGGTGGGAGACATGGGTGGGGGCTTTGTGGAGGCTGCCCCTAGTGACTGGAGGGGTGGGGGTGGTGGGGGACATGGGTGGGGGCCTGGTGGAGGCTGCCCCTGGTGACTGGGGGTGGGGGTGCTGGGAGACATGGGTGGGGGCCTGCTGGCAGGTGCCCCACAGTGCTGGGGGGTGGGGGTGCTGGGAGACATGGGTGGGGGCCTTGTGGAGGCTGCCCCTGGTGACTGGGGGTGGTGGGAGACATGGGTGGGGGCCTTGTGGAGGCTGCCCCTGGTGACTGGGGGGTGGGGGTGGTGTGAGACATGGGTGGGCGCCTTGTGGAGGCTGCCCCTGGTGACTGGAGGGGTGGGGGTGGTGGGAGACATGGGTGGGGGCCTGGTGGAGGCTGCCCCTGGTGACTGGGGGGTGGGGGTGGTGTGAGACATGGGTGGGGGCCTTGTGGAGGCTGCCCCTGGTGACTGGGGGTGGTGGGAGACATGGGTGGGGGCCTTGTGGAGGCTGCCCCTGGTGACTGGAGGGGTGGGGGTGGTGGGAGACATGGGTGGGGGCCTTGTGAAGGCTGCCCCTGGTGACTGGAGGGGTGGGGGTGGTGGGAGACATGGGTGGGGGCCTGCTGGCAGGTGCCCCACAGTGCTGGGGGGTGGGGGTGCTGGGAGACATGGGTGGGGGCCTTGTGGAGGCTGCCCCTGGTGACTGGGGGTGGTGGGAGACATGGGTGGGGGCCTTGTGGAGGCTGCCCCTGGTGACTGGAGGGGTGGGGGTGGTGGGAGACATGGGTGGGGGCCTTGTGGAGGCTGCTCCTGGTGACTGGAGGGGTGGGGGTGGTGGGAGACATGGGTGGGGGCCTGCTGGCAGGTGCCCCACAGTGCTGTGGGGTGGGGGTGCTGGGAGACATGGGTGGGGGCCTTGTGGAGGCTGCCCCTGGTGACTGGGGGTGGTGGGAGACATGGGTGGGGGCCTTGTGGAGGCTGCCCCTGGTGACTGGGGGGTGGGGGTGGTGTGAGACATGGGTGGGGGCCTTGTGGAGGCTGCCCCTGGTGACTGGAGGGGTGGGGGTGGTGGGAGACATGGGTGGAGGCCTGGTGGAGGCTGCCCCTGGTGACAGGGGGTGGGGGTGCTGGGAGACATGGGTGGGGGCCTGGTGGCAGGTGCCCCACAGTGCTGGGGGGTGGGGGTGCAAGGGGACATGAGTGGGGGCCTGCTGGGGGGTGGGGGTGCAAGGGGACATGAGTGGGACATGGTTGGGGGCCTGCTGGCAGGTGCCCAACAGTGCTGGGGGGTGGGGGTGCTGGGAGACATGGGTGGGGGCCTGGTGGAGGCTGCCCCTGGTGACTGGAGGGGTGGGGGTGGTGGGAGACATGCGTGGGGGCCTGGTGGAGGCTGCCCCTGGTGACTGGGGGTGGAGGTGCTGGGAGACATGGGTGGGGGCCTGCTGGCAGGTGCCCCAAAGTGCTGGGGGGTGGGGTGCTGGGAGACATGGGTGGGGGCCTTGTCGAGGCTGCCCCTGGTGACTGGGGGTGGTGGGAGACATGGGTGGGGGCCTTGTGGAGGCTGCCCCTGGTGACTGGGGGTGGGGGTGCTGGGAGACATGGGTGGGGACCTGATGGCAGGTGCCCCACAGTGCTGGGGGGTGGGGGTGCAAGGGGACATGAGTGGGGGCCTGCTGGGGGGTGGGGGTGCAAGGGGACATGCGTGGGACATGGTTGGGGGCCTGCTGGCAGGTGCCCCACAGTGCTGGGGGGTGGGGGTGCTGGGAGACATGGGTGGGGGCCTTGTGGAGGCTGCCCCTGGTGACTGGAGGGGTGGGGGTGGTGGGAGACTTGGGTGGGGGCCTGGTGGAGGCTGCCCCTGGTGACTGGGGGTGGGGGTGCTGGGAGACATGGGTGGGGGCCTGCTGGCAGGTGCCCCACAGTGCTGGGGGGTGGGGGTGCTGGGAGACATGGGTGGGGGCCTGGTGGAGGCTGCCCCTGGTGGCTGGGGGATGGGGGTGGTGGGAGACATGGGTGGGGGCCTTGTGGAGGCTGCCCCTGGTGACTGGAGGGGTGGGGGTGGTGGGAGACATGGGTGGGGTCCTGGTGGAGGCTGTCCCTGGTGACTGGAGGGGTGGGGGTGGTGGGAGACATGGGTGGGGGCCTGGTGGAGGCTGCCCCTGGTGACTGGGGGTGGGGGTGCTGGGAGACATGGGTGGGGGCCTGCTGGCAGGTGCCCCACAGTGCTGGGGGGTGGGGGTGCAAGGGGACATGAGTGGGGGCCTGCTGGGGGGTGGGGGTGCAAGGGGACATGAGTGGGACATGGTTGGGGGCCTGCTGGCAGGTGCCCCACAGTGCTGGGGGGTGGGGGTGCTGGGAGACATGGGTGGGGGCCTGGTGGAGGCTGCCCCTGGTGGCTGGGGGATGGGGGTGGTGGGAGACATGGGTGGGGGCCTTGTGGAGGCTGCCCCTGGTGACTGGAGGGGTGGGGGTGGTGGGAGACATGGGTGGAGGCCTGGTGGAGGCTGCCCCTAGTGACTGGGGGTGGGGGTGCTGGGAGACATGGGTGGGGGCCTGCTGGCAGGTGCCCCACAGTGCTGGGGGGTGGGGGTGGTGGGAGACATGGGTTTGGGCCTTGTGGAGGCTGCCCCTGGTGACTGGGGGTGGTGGGAGACATGGGTGGGGGCCTTGTGGAGGCTGCCCCTGGTGACTGGGGGGTGGGGGTGGTGGGAGACATGGGTGGGGGCCTGGTGGAGGCTGCCCCTGGTGACTGGGGGTGGGGGTGCTGGGAGACATGGGTGGGGGCCTGGTGGCAGGTGCCCCACAGTGCTGGGGGGTGGGGGTGCAAGGGGACATGTGGCTTGGCTGGGGGGCATGCCCATGGTGGATGGGCTGCCTGCGGGACATGACCAGGGGTGCAGGGTAGTCCCCTGTGGTGTGGGCTGCCTGCAGAGGTCGTGGAGGGGGTAGAGGGGAGACCTGGGAGGACCCACACTGGCATTTCACCTCTACAACTTCCCGCACACCCACGTAATACACTGCCCCACTCGCACAGGCCCAATCGCGTGTAGGATTTCTCGCGCACCCCTGAAATCCACGTACCCAGGCCAATCGCGTGTAGCATTTCTCGCGCACCCCTGAAATCCACGTACCCAGCCCAATCGCGTGTAGATTTTCTCGCGTACCCCTGTAATACACGTACCCAGGCCTATCGCGTGTACAATTTCTCGCGCACCCCTGAAATCCACGTACCCAGGCCAATCGCATGTAGCATTTCTCGCCCACCCCTGAAATCCACGTACCCAGCCCAATCGCGTGTAGATTTTCTCGCGCACCCCTGTAATACACGTACCCAGGCCAATCGCGTGTAGGATTTCTCGCGCACCCCTGAAATCCACGTACCCAGGCCAATCGCGTGTAGCATTTCTCGCGCACCCCTGAAATCCACTTACCCAGGCCAATCGCGTGTAGATTTTCTCACGCACCCCTGTAATACACGTACCCAGGCCAATCTCGTGTAGAATTTCTCACGCACCCCTGAAATCCACGTACCCAGGCCAATCGCGTGTAGCATTTCTCGCGCACCCCTGAAATCCACGTACCCAGCCCAATCGCGTGTAGATTTTCTCGCGCACCCCTGTAATACACGTACCCAGGCCAATCGCGTGTAGAATTTCTCGCGCACCCCTGAAATCCACGTACCCAGGCCAATCGCGTGTAGCATTTCTCGCGCACCCCTGAAATCCACGTACCCAGCCCAATCGTGTGTAGATTTTCTCGCGCACCCCTGTAATACACGTACCCAGGCCAATCGCGTGTAGAATTTCTCGCGCACCCCTGAAATCCACGTACCCAGGCCAATCGCGTGTAGCATTTCTCGCGCACCCCTGAAATCCGCGTACCCAGCCCAATCGCGTGTAGATTTTCTTGCGCACCCCTGTAATACACGTACCCAGGCCTATCGCGTGTGAGAACACCCGCACACCCCTGAAATACACGCTCCCCGCTCTGCGTTTGCTGCTGCCCTTTGCGCTGGATTGGGGATTTTGATGGCTTTTCCCTGCGCGAGGGGCGTTCTTGGGGGCGTAACTGACGCTGCTGCAGGGTCGCTGCGCCACTCTGCGCCACGGCTGGTTGTGGATGTTGGAATCCATGAATACGCTGTGCGCCTGAATGTGTTTCGGCGCACGCGGCTGGCGCAGACTACCGCACGCGCACACTGTGCGCCAGCCGCGTGCGCCACTTGTGCGCCGAATTCTATGAATTACCCCCTTAGAATCTTCATTGTCTTCTATTTTATATGATAGGTCTACAGTTTTTGTGTTACGTTTATAAAAAGTTCTGCGGCAACATACACATACATGGTTTGGTACTTCAGCTGATGTACTTTTAAATTTTAGTATTTCATTTTTGTATGTGTTTAGCAAAAGGTTGCCATGTGTAGAATTGTTGCTAATTTGGTTTAAAACTATTTCATTCTGTAAATGGCTTTCACTTCCAAAATATTTTTTCTGGATATAGTCAATTTCTTGAAGTAGGTCTTTTGCTGTACCATGTAGAAGAATGTTATTTAACTTTGCTAGTGCTAAAGCAGGACTTTTAGCATAGTACAGTTTATAGACTAGATTTCTTATAGTTGAATGATGTGTTGATATCCTTTTGATATCATGGAAGGTGGTTTTACAAGTAGGTCCTGTAATGCAGGCCAATGAATGTCCTTGTAGTCCTGTGTATTTGCGCACTGGGCAGGTATCCATATTTTGCAGTAGTTTAATTTTGATTTTGTCTTTGCTTTTTACATATTGATTGAGGAATTGGCGTAAAGACTTGAAAAATTGTTTAGGAATGTTACATATTGACGTGCATGGCCATTTGTACACTAGACGTTCTGATTCAGTTGAATGGAGGGGTAATTCTAAGTTTTCAGGGCGTATTTTTGTAAGGAGTACTTCTTGTTCCATTATGGTATTATTAACTTTTTCAGAACCTCGACCACTGCTATGTATGGCAATTGTATTTGTTTTTGTTTGTACGCTTCTTCATTAAAGTATTGTTCTGTGCTTGTAGTGTGACTCCATTCACCTCCGCAGATACTTAAGAAGTTCTTTCTGTTGACATTTTGTTTATTGAGAAGTTTTTTTTGTAATTTAGTTATTCGTTTTGTTAGTGGTTTCATTTTGTTTAACACTAAAATAAATAACTTTCGTTTGAGAAGAATTGCACTATCTATCAACGCTTCTAAAATTAATTTCCTACGATAGGTTTTAAGCATTGAACCTGATTTCTCTCCTGTTTTTATAAGATTTTGAAGGACTTTGTGACGGAACATTTTGGCTAAAATACTGGTGTCTGATTGTGCATTGGGAACTACAACTAGAAGGGATGTGTATTCTTCAATTAATATGTTACTAAACTCAGATTCAGATGACAGAAAAAATAAGCTAGTGGTGTGGAGAAATACAAATTGTAAATCTAATGTATACAATAAAAACAGTTGTTTGTTCTATAATATGAACATTCTAGCGCTTGAGTTGGGTAATTTGTGTGTTCAAAAGTAGGAATTTCTGCACCATTCTGTCTGTAAATAGCTGTTTAAGACATGGGGATTTTTGGACAGAATGGTGCACAATCTCTATTTTTAGGCACAGAAATGGCATAATTTAATTTGACAGTATGTTTGAGTAATAATACAAATATTATGGTGATATTCTACTTACTTTTTTTCTGAAATGAGCAGTTTAATTCTTTGTTCTTCTTTGTTCTTGAAATTCGGCTGCTTCTTTTCTGGAGAATGGTCTTCACTGCAATTGTAAAATAAACAAATTAGTAATTTTGTTTGTATATAGCATTGTTTTTAATTTAGATATTGATTTTTTTAATTGAAATCCTCAGCGCCTTCCTTAAAACCATTAAAACTACCTTAATCACATAAGATACGTTGCACCAGTTCAATACATATGATATGTTTTTAATGAACAAATTGTATTGCAATGAGTAACTGTAACAAACAACATATCTTTAGTATGTCTTGAGAAATTCATAATGTACCACTGAATACCACCATCTCTGTGACTAAGCTGTTCTAGGTAATAGTGCCTTAATGTCATGCTTAAATTAAAGTAATCAAATAAATAAATAAATAAAAAATGTAATTGTATAAGTATTATTTTTTGAGATTGGAACATAGAGTGTGCATGCTTGCAATTTTGATTCAATATATGTAGTCTATAAATTTCATTTAAAAAATGTTAGTTTAACATGATTTGATGGTGTGTGTATTAAGAAAGTAAATAGTATAAAGGTTTATAAGTGATAATTGATTTTAGGAAATTGGAAAAAGACAGTAGATTCATTTTACAGTTTACACAAGCTAAAAGTCAGTTTGAAAATGTGTTCATCTACTGTACAGAAAATATGCATACCTGTAGTTTGTGTTCATGCATATGGATATGCATGGAGCTGTAAGTAGAAATCTTGGAGACTTGTACAGTATTTCTTGTAGATGGTGCTTGCCAATGATATGACACTTGAACTCAGAGAGATTCACAGTACATTTGCAGTGCTGATCTATGATGATGCAGTTAGATGTAGAGGTCTTGAATGTGATTGGTGCATGGTCATGTGATTTCTTAGCTACATCCAATGAGGGAATGGCACAGAGAGTGAAGTGGAAATGGTAGAAGGGCTGTTCATGTTACGATATGTTCGCGGACATGGCGGTAGTTCGCGGACATCGGGAGTTACATCCGGGGATTTTTGGGTTCAGAAGTCATGCAACTGAGAATGAGCAGTGAAAGGGATTGGTCAGGAAAGTTTAGTGGGTGTGTTGTGCCAGGAGAGAGTTTCTCAGATACTCTTTTGCTGAGAGAACAACAGATAGCTATGGCTGTGTGTTTAAGAAAACAGATTGTTTGGATTTTGGGAGATTTGTGGATACATTGGTTGAAGGTGCATGCAGAAAGCTGTGGAGTATCTATAGATCTTGGATTCCCACATGTGGAAGTACACTGGCATGGAGTATGTGGAATGAAGTGGTTGGACTTGGTACCTCTCTGTGCTACTTTGGAAACAAAGCAACATCCAGACATAATTGTAATTCATTGTGGAGCGAACAGTTTAGGACATGTGTCTGGAATTTCTTTGCAATTTGCTATGAAAGAAGGACTTGGGAAAGTCATGGACATGTTTCCTAATTCTCAAATAATATTTTCACGGATTGCGCAGAGACAAATGTGGTTTCGCTCTTCTTCATTTGGTCCACAAATGGAAAAAGCAAGGCGCAATGTTAATAAGGCTGTTTTTGCATTTCTAAGAGATTTTGGCATGTCCTCTTTTCACAATGAAAATATTATGTTTCGTAGTACATACATTTTTCGCAGAGATGGAGTCCATCTTACTTATGCTGGCAATCAGATTTTTCTGAGAAATGTACAAAATGCATTGCAACCTTTTTTAGAAATACAGCATCCATTTTGAAGTAGGTGTTAAGTATTTATAATTTTTGACATACAAACACCTCCCAAAGGCTCTTTTCAGAGCCACCACTTCCTCCCAGAGAAAAATGCAATGGTAACAATAGGGCAGCACCCCAATTTTTTTAATGTTCGCGAACTGTCCGCTGACTTTTAAGAAATACAAAGGGCCCTGCTTTATTTATCTTCACTTCTATTTTTTAACTGTGAAAGGCGGCTGTGAAAATAGCCTTATTTTTTTTTGATGTTTGTAATTTTATATTTTATTTTGGTTTTTTAGACACGACACACTGGGTGAGGAGGGGAAAGGAGGGTAAAGGGGGGACACCAACCACAGGGATAAGAAAGGGTGAGCTGAGAGAGGAAGATGTAGAGTGGGTTTTATTTGGGTAGTGAGCAGGTCTTCTGAGACGATAGTCTCAAAAGCACTCCGAAGTCGCTCCCCCCTGCAGAGTACTGTGTCACAGTACATACATACAACTGTGACCCTCGAAAGGTAAGGGTCATCATAATTCTGTATGGCCTGTGAGGCAGCTTGAGGAAGACGCTGGTCCTTGTGGTGACAGGATCAGAAACAGAGGATGAAGTAGAGGAAATCAACCTACTACGTTCTTCACAAGGTACAACCTTGCGAATAGCCCCAGAGTGAAATGACCTGTGGTGTCGCTTCATGGTCCCAAAGCTGTACGAACCGTGCTTCCCGCGACTGAGTATCATTTTGCACTCATTGCAGATAACACGGTTTGCACAAGCCTTAGGATCATTCCCATAAATGGAAAATAACTGCCACACCCAAGACTCACGTCTAGTGCGGGTAGTAGGGATTTCCTCTAACTCATTCTTATCATCCTCTTCTTCCTCATCTGCATCCTCACTCCTGTTCCCTTCTTCAGGCCCTTGGGAAGGTGGTGGTGGAGGGGGTGGGGTGGTGCTGAAGCAGGTGCAGCACCAGGTGGCAGTTCTGCAGCCAGGGATGCCATCTCGATGGTGGAATCAGCAAGTTGCTGGAGAAATAGCTGTGCTCTGAAGAATAGCCAGAAACACAATGAGAATAAGCTCTAGGGCGTGGTCTTTTATAGGGGTGCTTGTACATGGTTCGCGGACATGCGCGCTGTCCGCGGACAGATCGAACACAAAAAAGGGTTCAAAAAGTTTCAAAAGATATGTAGAAACTCAGGATTACTATGTGGGACTTGTGCCATGATGAGTTTTTATGGAAAGATATTGTGGATTACTCGAAAATGTACTTTTAAATTGTTCGGAGACACGACCAGTGTCCGCATTCAGAACACGTGATCAGCATGGGCGTGGTCACATGATCCCTTCGTGAACAGGTACGCGAAGGAAGCTCCTGTCCGCAGGACACCAAATGTACGGACATTGGTGTGCGCATACGCAGTGATGTTCTACGGACAGTGTTCGGGTCCTGAATTAATTAAAAGTGTGTCACACATCAAACGAACATTTTTGGACATCGAGTATGTTCTAGAACAGTTTAAACTTGCTAGCGAACACTACGGACAGATATAGTGTTCTTTAGGACACTTCCATTTTCGTTTGATTACAAACTTTTTAGGACATCAATTGTGTCCTTAGAACATTTAACTTAGTGGCGAACAGTACGGACAGGTATAGTGTTCTTTATTAGGACACCTCCATTTTCATTTAATTACAAACATTTCAGGACACCAATTGGGTTTTTAGAACAGATTCAACTTTCTAGCGAACAATACGGACAGGTATAGTGTTCTTCAGGACACCTCCATTTTCGTTTATTTACGAACATTTCAGGACACAGTTTGTGTTCTTAGAACAGTTTCAACTTGGTGGCGAACAGTACGGACAGGCATAGTGTTCTTTATTAGGACACCTCCATTTTCGTTTAATTACGAACATTTCAGGACACCAATTGGGTTCTTAGAACAGTTTCAACTTGCTAGCGAACAATACAGACAGGTATAGTGTTCTTCAGTACACCTCCATTTTCGTTTATTTACGAACATTTCAGCACCCGCGCTGTCTGCGAACATCTACATTGTTTTAAAAAAATAAAAAATGGGAAGTAATTACAACACAATATAAAAATGTAACTTTATTTTACATATATTAATAATTTATGACAGAGAAGGTGAGGCAGAAACAGAAACAAAAACAGGAGAATTAGGGGTTTCAACATGATTGATATCAGGTGAAGAAGGGATGGAAGTCTCATCAAAACATTTTGGATTATGGAGAGGGTTTGGGGATAATTGACTGGGATATGGTGAGGCGGGACAAGTACATATGGGACAATGGTATGAGGTTTTTGTTTTAAAATGATCCTCAACAAAAGTTTTCAAATTATTAAAATTGCTCAATAATAAATCAATTTTTTCTTTTAAGCTGTCAAGCGTGTTTTCCATAACAGTTTCTTCAGACATATTTTCTATTTTGGTATGCTCTGTACAAAAAGAAATATATATGTTAAATATATATAAAATAATAACACTTAAATGGTTTATATTGTAAAGTGTGTACCATTAGCTTCACTATTTTCTGACATTATGTCATGTGGGAAGTGCTCCTCTAGCCATTCCAGAGTACTAGACATTTCTGTGAGAAAAAATATATATATATATATCTTTTTTTTTTAATCTAATACAGAAAGTTTATAAAGATATGAGTAAAATGATGTACGCTTACTATTTCAGGTTAAATATGTTCTGAGTAGTCTGTAGGTCTGGTCTTGGTCTTAGTTGTGGAATGTCTGTCAGGTAATTATGTTGAAAGCCTATTTATCTTCTCTTGGTATATTCCATTTTAGAATATATTGTATTTAAATGAATGGTTAGTGTGGTACATATATGGGTTACATTTCTTATGTATTACTACATATAATATGTATTTGTACTACTTTGTGAATTTTTTAAATGTTATCATGTTGTAATATAACAATGAAACATGCCCTCCCCCCAGACTTTTTAGGTAGTGGTACTGTTGTCCGAATATGTCCGCAGACATCAAAAATGTTCGCGGACATTACATTCAGTAGAAGTGGTTCAGTATGTTCCATATTACATGTACATAAAGTCAAAGTTACTATTGTTAAGCTTTGCTACTAAAAACCTATGAAATTCAGTTAAAAAAACTTTGTTAAATTCGTCAGTTATGGTAAGCTAAGCAACCAAAACTCATGCCACCACCGTGCACTGCTAAGACTAACACCCAGGACATCAAAGATGACATCACAAATGTCATTGATGACATCACTGATGACATCACATGTGCATTTATCTTCCATGAAAAGTCTGTACAAGGGTTTCTCATTGTAATGTTAATAAAAAAAAGTGTCAAGGATTATTGGAATAAATATCAAGTGCTAATTCGTCCATCCAGTATACTAAGGTGCTCATGTAAAAACATAGGCATTGTGTGCAGCATACATGATGGAGGTGCAATATTCATAAACTTGCCATGTTGAATAGTGAAATGATAACTGTTTTCTTATTAGACTTTTGCATTCTGTGAAACATGTGATAAGTAGATAATAAAACCCACTTACTACATAATTGTTTTATTATAGACAAAACACAAAGGGGGTAATTCAGAGAATTTAGCGCACAAGTGGTGCACGCGGCTGGCGCACAGTGTGCGTGTGCGAATCCCTACGCCAGCCGCATGCGCTAAAATCCATTTCCGCGAACAGCGTATTCATGGATTCCAGCTACCAAAACCAGCTGTGGCGCACAGTGGCGCAGCGACCCTGCAGCAGCGCCAGTTACGCCCCCAAGAACGCCTCTCGCGCAGGGGAAAGCCATCAGAATCCCCAATCCAGCGCAAAGGGCTGCGCTAACCCTGTACCAGCACGGCAAGCGGGCTACGTGTATCACTGGGGTGCGCGGGAAGTACCTCACGTCATTTCAGCTGGGTACGTGTATTTCAGGGGTGCGCTGGAAGTTCCACACCCGATTCCATCAGGGTACGTGTACATCAGGGCTGCGCGGGAAGTTTCACACGTGAATTCAGCAGGGTACGTGTATTCCAGGGGTGCGCGGGAAGTTCCACACGCGAATGTCCTGGCTACGTGTATCTTGGGGTGCGCGGGAAGTTTCACACGCGATATCAGCAGGGTACGTGTATATCAGGGGTGCGCGGGAAGTTCCACACGCGAATGTCCTGGCTACGTGTATTTCGGGGTGCGCGGGAAGTTTCACACGCGATATCAGCAGGGTACGTGTATTCCAGGGGTGCGCTGGAAGTTCCACACGTGAATGTCCTGGCTACGTGTATCTTGGGGTGCGCGGGAAGTTTCACATGCGATATCAGCAGGGTACGTGTATATCAGGGGTGCACGGGAAGTTCCACACGCAAATGTCCTGGCTACGTGTATTTCGGGGTGCGCGGGAAGTTTCACATGCGACATCAGCAGGGTACGTGTATTCCAGGGGTGCACGGGAAGTATCACACGCAAAATCAGCAGGGTACGTGTATTTCAGGGGTGCGCGGAAAGTATCACACTCGATTCCATCAGGGTACGTGTATTACAGGGGTGCGCGGGGAGCACCACACGTGAATTGCACGTGTGGGTCCTCCCAGGTGTTTCCTCTACACCCTCCACGGCCCCTGCAGGTGGCCCACACCACAGGGGCCTACCCTGCACATGTCCTGCAGGCACCCCATCCACCATGGCCATGCCCCCCAGCCAACCCACATGTCACCTTGCACTACTGCCCACCAACGCATGTCCCCCTGCACCCCCAGCCACCAGGGGCAGCCTCCACCAGGCCCCCACCCATGTCTCCCACCACCTCCACCCCCCAGCAGTGCAGGGGCTGCCTCCACCAGGCCCCCACTCATGTCCCCTATCACCCCCACCGCCCAGCAGTGCAGGGGCAGCCCCCACCAGGCCCCCACTCATGTCCCCTATCACCCCCACCCCCCAGCAGTGCAGGGGCAGCCTCCAGCAGGCCCCCACCCATGTCTCCCACCACCCCGCCCCCCAGCCACCAGGGGCACCCTCCACCAGGCCCCCACCCATGTCTACCACCACCCCCACCCCCCAGCAGTGCAGGGGCACCCTCCACCAGGCCCCCACTCATGTCTCCCATCACCCCCACCCCCAGCCACCAGGGGCACCCTCTACCAGGCCCCCACCCATGTCTCCCACCACCCCCACCCCCCAGCAGTGCAGGGGCAGCCTCCACCAGGCCCCCACTCATGTCCCCTATCACCCCCACCCCCCAGCCACCTGGGGCAGCCTCCACCAGGCCCCCACCCATGTCTACCACCACCCCCACCCCCCAGCAGTGCAGCGCAGCCTCCAGAAGGCCCCCACTCATGTCTCCCATCACCCCCACCCCCCAGCCACCAGGGGCAGCCTCCAGCAGGCCCCCACCCATGTCTCCCACCACCCCCACCCCCCAGCAGTGCAGGGGCAGCCTCCAGCAGGCCCCCACTCATGTCTACCACCACCCCCACCCCTTAGCAGTGCAGGGCAGCCTCCACCAGGCCCCCACTCATGTCCCCTATCACCCCCACCCCCCAGCAGTGCAGGGGCAGCCTCCACCAGGCCCCCACTCATGTCTCCCATCACCCCCACCCCCCAGCCAGCAGGGGCAGCCTCCACCAGGCCCCCACCCATGTCTCCCACCACCCCCACCCCCGAGCAGTGCAGGGGCAGCCTCCAGCAGGCCCCCACCCATGTCTCCCACCAACCCCATCCCCCAGCAGTGCAGGGGCACCCTCCACCAGGCCCCCAGTCATGTCTCCCATCCCTCCCATCCCCCAGCCACCAGGGGCAGCCTCCAGCAGGCCCCCACCCATGTCTCCCACCACCCACACCCCGCAGCCACCAGGGGCACCCTCCACCAGGCCCCCACTCATGTTTCCCATCACCCCCACCCCCCAGCAGTGCAGGGGCACCCTCCACCAGGCCCCCACCCAGGTCTCCCACCACCCCCACCCCCCAGCAGTGCAGGGGCAGCCTCCACCAGGCCCCCACTCATGTCCCCTATCACCCCTACCCCCCAGCCACCAGGGGCAGCCTCCACCAGGCCCCCACCCATGTCTCCCACCACCCCCACCCCCCAGCAGTGCAGGGGCAGCCTCCAGCAGGCCCCCACTCATGTCTACCACCACCCCCACCCCCCAGCAGTGCAGGGGCAGCCTCCAGCAGGCCCCCACTCATGTCCCCTATCACCCCCAGCCACCAGGGGCACCCTCCACCAGGCCCCCACTCATGTCTCCCATCACCCCCACCCCCCAGCAGTGCAGGGGCACCCTCCACCAGGCCCCCACCCATGTCTCCCACCACCCCCACCCACCAGCAGTGCAGGGGCAGCCTCCAGGCCCCCACTCATGTCTACCACCACCCCCACCCCCCAGCAGTGCAGGGGCAGCCTCCACCAGGCCCCCACCCATGTCCAACCCATGTTCCCCTGCACCCCCACCCCCCAGCACTGTGGGGCACCTGCCAGCAGGCCCCCACTCATGTCCAACTCATGTTCCCCTGCACCCCCACCCCCCAGCACTGTGGGGCACCTGCCAGCAGGCCCCCACTCATGTCCAACTCATGTTCCACTGCACCCTCAACCCCCAGCACTGTGGGGCACCTGCCAGCAGGCCCCCACTCATGTCCAACTCATGTTCCCCTGCACCACCACCCCCCAGCACTGTGGGGCATCTGCCAGCAGGCCCCCACTCATGTCCAACTCATGTTCCCCTGCACCCCCACCCCCCAGCACTGTGGGGCACCTGCCAGCAGGCCTCCACTCATGTCCAACTCATGTTCCCCTGCACCCCCACCCCCCAGCACTGTGGGGCACCTGCCAGCAGGCCCCAACTCATGTTCCCCAGCCAACATGTCATCACAATCTAGATCCCTGGTCCCTATGGTCAGCCTCCAAATGCAAAACACCCACCTGAGTATTGCATCCACCCACTTAGAAATGGCAATAACATGATAGAACACCAATTGCAAGTTTGGAAACGAACACATGACCCTCGCATACACCCAATGGGTGTCAGTGAATCTCAAAACCCATATCATGATATGCATGAAACCAATGAGATGATACTACACATTGAAGTTTGATAAAAAAAATATGTATTAAAGGAAACCTAAATTGAATCAAAAATAAACAAACAGAAATGGGAATGAAAAAAAATGAAAAGAAGCATGTCCGTGAAAAAAAGCAAAACCAAAAATCATAATCCAAAAGAATGGTGTCCAAAGTCACAGTCCACAAAAGAAAATCCAATGGAAAATTATAATTGAAAGCCATTGCTCCATGGTTAAATTGTAAAAGAAAAAGAAAATCCACCAGTGAACTATGTACAGATGAACAAGCCAGGGTCCATGATCCCAACAGAAGAAATGAAACCTATCTAACTACACTAACTAATAAAAAAAACTATATACAAAAATGTGGCCCATTGTCCAAAAGGTCCAAAAATAATTCAAATACAAAGGAAACCTAACACTAACTACATAACTATGTACAAGGGCAGCGGGCTAGTCTGACGGCTCACTTTTGGATGTCCCGGGCCAGGGCATCATCAAACTCCTGCTCAATGTCACGGAGGCGGTCCTCCTCCATGGCCCCGAGGGTCCGCAGGGCCGTCGACGTGTCCACCTCCAACCCCCTGCGGATTGCCTCGAGGCACTCGGCCCGCCTCAGGGCCCTCTGCATGGAGTTCTCCGCCCTGACCATCGTGAGCCGTGCCTCTTCCGCCCGCTGCCGCTCCGCATCTATGGCGTGGCCCAACCGCTGCCACGCGGAAGACACTTTCTGTCCTGGGTCCTCCTGCCCTCCGGCCGATGCCTGCCCCTCCGATGTTGAAGGCCCCGAGCCTTCATGGCTCCTACCACGTTGCTGCTGCTGCTGTGCCTCTGCTCGTGCACTGCCTCCTGCTGCCTGCACATCCTCCGCTTGCTGGGGTGCAGTCGTTGATGTGGCCACCCCTGCTGGACGTCCGACTCCCGACTGTGGCAGGGATGCCTCCTCCACCAGCCTGGCCGCACCGTCAGAGGCAGCTCCACAGGGCACCCAAGTGACTGATGGGTGGGAAGATGGCACGGAGGACGACTGGCGCATAGGGGGTTCAGTTGAGGAGGGGGTCGCAGCAAGCCCCATCAAACGGAGGAATCTGGCCTGGGTGACCTGTCCCAGTAGGCCGACGCGGTCAACGAGCCATTCGAGATGACGTGCAGTCTCCTCATGAAAAGACTGCAGGTCACCTCGCATGGCCCGTTGACGCAACGCCACACCAGTCAGGACAGGCTCAACCCGGACCTGGATAGCCACGTCCGCAGGCAGAGGAAGGCCAGTTGTCGTGAGCTCATCCCCTGCCTGAAAACGGGTCTGGACGTAGGCATCCCTGCTGGTGCAAGATGATGCAGGGACAGGATCAGGGACAGGATTGCACACAGGCACCTCTGCGGCGGCCTGTGCTGCCTCCTGTCCCTGGTCCTGCACTGCACCACTAGCACCAGTGGGATCCCTACCTCCAGACCCCGTCTCTGTTGCTTGCACGGCCTCCTCCTCCACCAAACCCCCCACCAACCTGGATGACTCCGTGGCATCTTCCCCCGTTGGGCCCTGTGTGGTCCCAGCTGCCCCTTCTGCTGCCGAGGAGCCCAACTCCAACCTCCACCTCTTGGACCTCCCCCCGGCAGCTGCGGCCTGGGACGCGGCACCAGACTCCTCACTCCCCGACGAGATCACAACATGGGAGGGGAGCCGGGCCTTGCGTCTCCGGATGGCGGTGGGATCCCCGCCACTGTGCTCCACAGCACCTTCTCCGCCCTCTTCATCAGTTGACGCTGCAGACAGGGAGAAATAAAAAACAGGCATCAGGGCACTGTACAATGGACACATACACACATGACAGTTGTACATGAGTGGCATTGGCAAACCTCAGACATGCCATCACAATCCCCAACACACATGTCATTTCATCTCGCACACATGAGCCATACCACAGCCATATCGCAACTGCCAGCACCATCCATACACATACAACAGCATGAGCAGGCAAAGCTGAGCCAGACATCACATGCAACACAGGAAGTGCACTACACATGTACACATACCACCACACTTGCATGCATGTGTACACCTCTGCCAAGTGTTGCAGTGTTCAGATGGGCATCCATGTCACATCTGCCAATCAGGCTTCCACATCCCGCTGTCACATGCATCCATGTTGCATCACTGTTGCACCCTTGTCAAATACACACAAATGCACATGTACACAGTGCTGATACATGCAGCTGAAAACAACATACATGCGTGACATCACGAACATGTCTACTTACATACACATTCATCCAAACATGTGTGCCCACACAACTGCATTTGGCATGCAAGCCTACACACACAAGCACCATCCATGTCTCACACATTACAGCCCTCGCATGTGTTAGCCTCATGGCCCTGTACACCCCCACCCATACTCGACCCCATACAAACAGATGTGCAACCTGCACACTACTGAAACATCACCACATGCACAGCTCACAATCATGATGCATGTACACTTACCGCTCGACTCCAGACGGGTCTGCCTCTCAAGGACCTGGACGTGGAGCGCTGGGGATATGCGTTCCAGCACCCTCATCTGATCTTCCGACAAGTGGCCCCGGCGCCCCTTAGCATCTGCTGCCTTCAAGAGGCACCGGGCCTTGTTCAGGGTCCTGGACCTGAAGTCCTCCCAATGCTTCTTGACAAGTTGTAAGTCGCGGACTGCCACCCCCTCCGCGTTGATGGCAGTCATGATGTCAGTCCAGATCTGAGTCCGTCCTTCCTTGTCGGCGCGGGAACTTCCGAAGAGGGCATCATACTGCCCCAGGACTTGCTTTACCAGGACACCAACTTCCCTGGCACTGAAGCTGGTGCCCCTCTGCCTCTCTGGCCGGGGGTTGTCAGTGGTGCCAGATGTTGCAGTGCCCGACATGACAACCCCAGAGGCAGGAATGGGTGGGCAACTGGGTCCTGGGGCTGGGCTGTGGAGCGATGGAATCCCAGTCGGGAGTCTTCGGTTCCAGCTGGGGTGGTCACAGCAACAGCACCCCTGGCTGATGTGCAGGCAGCTGTAACGCTCACCTGATTCCCGTAGAGGCGCCGATCTTGACTGGGCGTATACCGTATCTTCAAAGGTGATGTGTAACACACGGCTGGCTCTTTGGGCTGGACCTCTGTGCACTGTATGTCTGACTCGAAGGGTAAGATGTCTGCAGATAGAAAATATGGGATTAATGAACTGGGTTATTGAATGTCTCTCTCTTCTTCCCTTTCTCTTCTCCTGTAGAACCCCAAAGGTTAACGCTCTCACCTTAGGTAAGTGAACGCCGTGCTCTCCATCTGCCTCGGGGCAGGGTGCTGTAACCAGTTTCTTCACTGGATAAGGGGAACAGGCCTCTTGACTTCAGAGGACTGCTGTCCGTCGTTTACTGCACGAACGGTAAGTTTCGAGTAATTCTAATGTCTTTAAAAGTCTTTAGTAATGATGTCTCTTGTTTTTGCAGGGTTCCGGCGATGGCGGATGACGGGCTCAAGTGAGTTGAAGATGGAGCCTGTGTGATGAATGGAAGCGCCTGGAAGCACGTAAGTAAGCGCTTGTTGCCTGCTTCACGATGCGCTCTAACTGTCTTTTTATTTTGCAGGTACAAGTTCGGAGCGGCTGCAGGGTGCCGGAATACCCACTGGGTTAGATGTGGAAAGGAGTAATGGCACGTGAGTATTAAAGTTCTCCAATGTCTTTAAACGCACCTTGTTTTGTCTTTCAGATGCGGGATGCAGCGCTGAAGGCCTCCGGAGCGTGCGAAGAGCTGGTAAGCTTTTGTCTTTCAGATGCCGGAATGCAGTGCGAAGACCTCCGGAGCGCACGAAGAGTAGGTAAGCCTTTGTCTTTCAGATGCCGGAATGCAGCGCGAGGCGTTGGTGACAGCCGATGGACCAGGTAAGTGAAGCGCTGTCACTGAAGACCGTAATGCTAACCTGTTCTTTCTTGTCTTTATAGGTGTTGCTGAAGACTGGATTCAGGATGGTAAGCCTTTTTCCTTAGGCCCAGGATCAGATGCAGAAGACACAATGAGCGTTCTGCTGCAGAGGATGCAGAATAACGCAAAGCAAGATTCATCCATCGGGTGTGGTTTAAATAGCCTCCTGTAGTGCTTAGGTGTCTCCTTCCACAGCCATGCCTAGGTAAGAAAAGAGTTCCTGCTTTCCAGAAGAGTTCCAGTGTTCTGAACCTAGGGAGTGGCTCCTGCCCCACCCAACAGGAAAAGTAGTTCCAAACAGAAGAGGATCAGAGGCTCAACTGGCAGGCAAGTAAGCAGCATGGTCTGCTGCAGGTAAGTCCACCCAAGCATTATGAGCCCGGCGCTTCCAGCGCTGGGACTGGGCATATTTATGAGCCTGGTGCCACTGGCGCCAGGACTGGGTCCAAAAGGTCCCAATTGGGACTGGTTGGCACTCGGAACCTGGGTTATGGATCTGCTTCCAAAGGTGTTGGGAAAACCCTGACCTTTTGGAAGCAGAGATCATGACAGTACCCCCCCTCAAGGCCCCTCCCAAACCGGGCTTCTCCGGGGGTTTTGGCTTGTCAGGAAATGTTCGGTGAAATCTTTTGATTAGGCGAGGAGCGTGGACATATTCAGCAGGTTCCCAGGATCTCTCTTGGGGGCCGTAGCCTTTCCAGTCAATTAGGTAAAATAGTTTAGATTTGGAGATCTTGGAGTCCAGAATGCTTTTGACTTCAAACTCGAGTTCTCCATCAACTAGGATGGGTTTTGGAGATTTAGTTAGTCGGGTTTGAGGTTGCACGGGTTTTAATAGAGAGACGTGGAAGACCGGATGTATCTTCATGTGCGGGGGCAAGTCCAACTTGACCGCTACTGGGTTTACTATGGTAGTGATGGAATAGGGACCAAGGTATCTTGGGTTGAATGTGCGTGGCCCTTTTAGAGGTAGATATTTGGTGGATAACCAGACTTGATCCCCTACTTGATATTGAGGGGCTTCCTTCCGATGTTGATCTTCTCCTTTCTTGTATTGTTCTTTAGCCCTTTGAAGGTGAGAAACAGCTTCCTTAAAGGCTTGGGTGATTGTAGAATGCAGGTAGTCTACTGCTGGTGTTTCAAGATCTTGGAGGGGATCCAACTCCGAGGTTCGAGGGTGACTACCGTATAAAAGAAAAAACGGGGTTTTCCCAGTTCCCGAATGGACAGAGTTATTGTAGGCATATTCGGCTATCCAAAGGATGTCTTTCCAAGTTTTTTCAGTTTGTTGCAGCATGCAGCGTAAATACTGTTCCAGAGTTTGATTGGTCCTCTCGGTTTGTCCGTCGGTCTGAGGGTGGTGACTGGTCGATAGTCTCACATCAATTTGAGCCGACCGACAGCAACTTCGCCAAAAATGAGAAATAAATTGACTACCTCGATCCGAAATTAGAACCGAAGGAAAACCGTGCAGTCGGACGATGTTTTTGAGAAATTCTCGGGCCAGAGTTGCTGCTGTTGGCAAACCTTTGAGCGGAATGAAATGCGCCATCTTGGAGAATAAGTCCACGATTACTAGAATCGTATTGTATCCGGAGCATGGAGGTAGATCGGTGATGAAGTCCATAGAAAGCGTATGCCAAGGGCGAGGTGGGATGTCAATAGGGCGTAAGAGACCTGCTGGTCTTTCCTTTTGACTCTTGTTTTGGGCGCATACTCCACAGGACATTATAAAGTCTCTGATATCTTTTTTCCAAGACGGCCACCAGAAGTAGCGCTTTATCTTTTCTGAGGTCTTGGCCATACCGGGATGTCCTTCCATTAAAGAATCGTGATAACAAGAGATTACTTTTTTCTGTAAATCTGTGCTGGGCAGGTATAATCGTTCTTGGAAATACAATAAGTTGTCCTTTACTGCAAAGTCCTTTCCCTGCAGATGCCAATTCTGTATGTCTGCTGGAGTTACAAGTTGCCTGGCTTTATCCTTAACTTCCTCTATGGATTGTGTGGCGATTACACCCAGAATTCTTTGTTCGGGAATGATTGGTACAAGTTTAGGGTTGATCAAGTGTTCTTCCACTCCCATCCGAGAAAGGGCATCAGCTTTACCGTTTTTTGTGCCAGGTCGATAGGTAATTATGAAGTCAAACTCGGCAAAGAATAATGTCCAACGGAGTTGTCTAGAGGATTGGGCTTTTGCGGTTTTCAAATATTGCAGGTTTCGGTGATCCGTAATCACAGTAACGGTGTGTCGGGCCCCCAGCAGATAATGCCGCCAAGCCTTAAAGGCAGACTTGATAGCCAGAAGTTCCTTGTCAGTAATCGTGTAATTGATTTCAGGAGGCGAGAATTTGCGGGACCAAAATGCCACGGGATGCAACTGATTGGTTACCGGGTCCTTTTGTGATAGAACTGCCCCCATGGCAAGGCTTGAAGCATCAGTTTCCACGATGTAGGGGAGTTCGGGGCGAGGGTGTTTTAAGATTGGTGCAGAGATAAATTTAGTCTTCAAATCCTGGAAAGCTTGTTCCGCCTCGGTAGACCATTCAAAACGTTTGTTTTTCTTTAACAAGGCAGTGATGGGCTGGACTATTCGAGAAAATTCGGGGATAAACCTGCGGTAAAAGTTAGCGAAGCCTAGCATGCTTTGCACACCTTTTACGGAGGATGGTGATGGCCATTTGAGAACTGCATCGACCTTCTTTGAATCCATACGCACTCCGCCAGGTGATAATATGAATCCCAAGAATTCAACTTCAGTCACGTTGAAAACACATTTTTCCAACTTAGCGAAAAGTTTGTGTTGACGCAATCTTTCGAGGACCATTTTCACGTGTTTCCGATGTTCAGATTCCGATGAAGAATAAATGAGGATGTCGTCAATGTAAACAACAACACACACATCTATGAGCTCTCTGAGGACATCGTTCATAAAATATTGAAAGGCGGCCGGGGCATTGCAAAGTCCGAAGGGCATGACCTGATATTCAAATAGCCCATATTTGGTGCGGAAGGCCGTCTTCCATTCATCGCCCTCTTTTACTCGTACCAAGTGGTAGGCTCCTCTAAGATCCAGCTTTGTATATATGCATGCTTTTCTGACTTGGTCCAGGAGTTCAGGGATCAAAGGTAACGGATATCTATTCTTGACAGTGATCTGGTTCAGGGAGCGATAATCTATACAAGTTCTAAGGTCTCCTTCCTTTTTTGGAACGAAGAACAAAGCTGAAGAAGCAGGGGACTTGGAAGGACGAATAAACCCGTTTGCCAGGTATTGATCCAGGTATTGTCGAAGGTGAAGGTTCTCAGGCTCGGTGAGGGCATAAATTCTACTACAAGGAGGAGTAGATCCAGGTATCAGGTCTATCTGGCAGTCATAAGACCTATGAGGAGGTAAAGAGTTAGCCTGGTCCTTCCGGAAAACATCTTGGTATTCTAGGTATTCGGGAGGTAACTGGGGAGTCTCTGAAGAAATTGCTGCCAGTGCAACACCAGGTGGAGGGTGACAAGTAGAGACACATTCTGGAAACTGGACCGTTCTTGCTCGCCAATCGATCAGAGGATTGTGTTTCTCTAACCAAGGTATTCCTAGAATAATCTGAAACTGAGGAGCCTTGATCACATCGAACACGATCTTCTCATGGTGTCCATCTTGACTTACTAGCGTCACTTCTTGAGTGGTATGCGTTACTGGTCCGGAGGCTATCTCCGTTCCATCCACCGTAGTAATGACGTCCTTTACAGCCTTGGGACAAAGAGTTAGATTCATCCTCAAAACCATTTCATGATCCACATAATTGCCGATGGCACCGCTGTCGACGTAAGCTTCAATTGCATGTAATCGATCCGGATTATCAGGGCTAATGAGGACCATAGGTATCACGAAATGTGAGGTCACGGAACTGGTTTTCACGCTCGGCAAGAGGACCTCTATTCTTGTCGGGCGAGGTCGTTTCCCTGCTCAGAGTTTGTAACTTTGGTAACTGCAGCTCCTACTGCCTTCTTGGCAGGTTTCACCGGACAGTCTCGAAGAAAGTGCCCTGAGTTTCCGCAATAGAGGCATAATTGCAACTGTTTTCTCCTTTCCCACTCCTTTTGTGTTAGAGGACCTTTCAGGCAACCTATTTGCATGGGTTCCCCGGAGTCTACTCCTTTGGAAGGAGTTGGCGGTTTGGAAAATACTCGAGCATCAAACTTGGAACGATCGGCCTTCCTGTTCTGCAGTCTGTGATCTATTTGAACGACTAAGTCTATATAGTCCGAACAATCTTGTGGGGGATTCACTACTTGGGCTAACACATCTTTGAGCTCTCCACGTAGACCTCTATAAAACAGCGTAATCCTTTTGTCCTCAGGCCATCGAGTTTCCACTATCAGTCTGTTGAAAGACGCAATATAAGCCAAAAGGTCTTTATTACCTTGTCGCAACGAAAGAAGCTCATTGTCCAAGGCCTGCCCCTGTGAATGTCTTGCGAACAGTTTTTCCATACTGAGCTGAAAAGCTTGAAAATCATGGAGGACCGGATCATCTTGATTTACTAGAGGGATCGACCAGTCTGCCGCATTGCCACTAAGGTACGAAAGCACGAAAGCTACTTTAGCTTGATCAGTTGGAAAGGCTGCTGGCCGGCATAAGAATTGCAACCGGCACTGATTGATAAATACTGCAAACCTCTTTGGGTCACCAGAAAATCGTTCGGGCGGAGCCAGAGGTACATTCCCAGGTAGGTTGATCTGCACTGGATTCCTAGAGGATGTAGAAGGAAGATTTCCCCCAGATGCGGGTAACGGGGTCTGTCCGGCTTGTGACTGTAGCAGTTGTCTAGCGAGATCATCTGTTCGCTCCTTGGAAATAATCAGTTCCCTTCTTAAAGCGTTCGTTTCCTGACGGGCTGCATGCACTTCTGCCCTTAGTTCCCCAAGTAACTGGGCTAGCTGGTCGGTATCCGAGGTTTCCATAGCGCCTGGAGGGGAGTTTTGCGGTAGGCTTTGCGTTCTGTAACGCTCACCTGATTCCCGTAGAGGCGCCGGTCTTGACTGGGCGTATACCGTATCTTCAAAGGTGATGTGTAACACATGGCTGGCTCTTTGGGCTGGACCTCTGTGCACTGTATGTCTGACTCGAAGGGTAAGATGTCTGAAGATAGAAAATATGGGATTAATGAACTGGGTTATTGAATGTCTCTCTCTTCTTCCCTTTCTCTTCTCCTGTAGAACCCCAAAGGTTAACGCTCTCACCTTAGGTAAGTGAACGCCGTGCTCTCCATCTGCCTCGGGGCAGGGTGCTGTAACCAGTTTCTTCACTGGATAAGGGGAGCAGGCCTCTTGACTTCAGAGGACTGCTGTCCGTCGTTTACTGCACGAACGGTAAGTTTCGAGTAATTCTAATGTCTTTAAAAGTCTTTAGTAATGATGTCTCTTGTTTTTGCAGGGTTCCGGCGATGGCGGATGACGGGCTGAAGTGAGTTGAAGATGGAGCCTGTGTGATGAATGGAAGCGCCTGGAAGCACATAAGTAAGCGCTTGTTGCCTGCTTCACGATGCGCTCTAACTGTCTTTTTATTTTGCAGGTACAAGTTCGGAGCGGCTGCAGGGTGCCGGAATACCCACTGGGTTAGATGTGGAAACGAGTAATGGCACGTGAGTATTAAAGTTCTCCAATGTCTTTAAACGCACCTTGTTTTGTCTTTCAGATGCGGGATGCAGCGCCGAAGGCCTCCGGAGCGTGCGAAGAGCTGGTAAGCTTTTGTCTTTCACATGCCGGAATGCAGTGCGAAGACCTCCGGAGCGCACGAAGAGTAGGTAAGCCTTTGTCTTTCAGATGCCGGAATGCAGCGCGAGGCGTTGGTGACAGCCGATGGACCAGGTAAGTGAAGCGCTGTCACTGAAGACCGTAATGCTAACCTGTTCTTTCTTGTCTTTATAGGTGTTGCTGAAGACTGGATTCAGGATGGTAAGCCTTTTTCCTTAGGCCCAGGATCAGATGCAGAAGACACGATGAGCGTTCTGCTGCAGAGGATGCAGAATAACGCAAAGCAAGATTCATCCATCGGGTGTGGTTTAAATAGCCTCCTGTAGTGCTTAGGTGTCTCCTTCCACAGCCACGCCTAGGTAAGAAAAGAGTTCCTGCTTTCCAGAAGAGTTCCAGTGTTCTGAACCTAGGGAGTGGCTCCTGCCCCACCCAACAGGAAAAGTAGTTCCAAACAGAAGAGGATCAGAGGCTCAACTGGCAGGCAAGTAAGCAGCATGGTCTGCTGCAGGTAAGTCCACCCAAGCATTATGAGCCCGGCGCTTCCAGCGCTGGGACTGGGCATATTTATGAGCCTGGTGCCACTGGCGCCAGGACTGGGTCCAAAAGGTCCCAATTGGGACTGGTTGGCACTCGGAACCTGGGTTATGGATCTGCTTCCAAGGGAGTTGGGAAAACCCTGACCTTTTGGAAGCAGAGATCATGACAGCAGCAAATGGCAGGGCACG
This sequence comes from Ambystoma mexicanum, assembly GCF_040938575.1. Classification (NCBI taxonomy): domain Eukaryota; kingdom Metazoa; phylum Chordata; class Amphibia; order Caudata; family Ambystomatidae; genus Ambystoma; species Ambystoma mexicanum. The sequence goes on along the minus strand of NC_090932.1, from coordinate 25,442,301 downwards.
TAGGCAGCAGGCAGTCAGGCAGCAGCAGATGGCAGGTGGGAGCGTGCTCGGGGCTCTGGGGGGCAGTAATTCGGCCTTCTGGGCAGGAGTGTGGTCTTCCGTGTGCTTACGCGTGGCCAGCTTGATACAGAGTGGTTTGGCACGTGAAAATTCTGCACGTCAGCGTGTAATTCGAGGAAAGGCCCTTAGCGCGTAAGCGTGTCTGCACGCATACGCAATTTCATTGGACAGAAGGCCCCTCAAGCGCAAGCGCCCCTGTGACGTGACGCGCACAGGCGTGCATGGGAATTTCAGCGCGCGTGAAAAACTGCACGTCCGCGTGTAATCCGAGGAAAGGGCCCATGCGCGTAAGTGGCGTGACGCGCGCAGGCGTTTCCCTCAGCACGGGTTAAAGGTGAGCGGTCCCAGCAGTTTGCTGTACGTGCCTTTCGTGGAGACCGACGTGTGTTGCTGCTTCCTGTTGTTTCGCGCGCCATCACAACTTCACAGCTATCAAGAACGTATCTCTTCTTTTGGTGGGGGTATTGGCTACACGTGTTTTTCTGCATCGCGCTAGTCAGATGGTGAGTCGCACACGCTCTTTTTCCCACTGCGGGTGCCCCTGTGTATCGCACCCATTTTCGATGTCATAGTAGCCTGCGTGTCCCACGCGTATGCGTTATTTGTGTTACTGGGTGCCACCGCGTACTGCGGGAGGTTGAATCCACGCACGTAGGCTGCAGGGTTGCGTGCACGGTTTTACTGCAGTTTTGGGGTGCCTGAGCGTTGCGTGACCCGTCACTACATCACCGGGGTCACATACAGCCTTGCAGGTGCAGGGGGGATGTTAACATCTTGCTTCCCACCCCCTTCACCCCAATTGCCCAGGTCAATTGTGGTGTAAACCTCCCATTGGCACCACTCCATCTGTGCCGGCACTACTACATCTGTGCCATGGTTGGGAGGCCACCAAAGGTGAGGGGCGCCTCAGCTGGGCATCCTCCTCGTGGCGGGCGTGGTCGGGGATGTGGCCGTGGTGACCAGGGAGTAGGGGGACTCCAGGGTGTCCAGGGCGGCCACAGAGGGGGAAGAGGCAGGGGTGCGCCACTTGAGCACAATGTTGTGCCATGTGTCGGTGCAGTCATGCCACCACCCCCTGTGGTTCAGGGGGATGCAGCTTCTGTATCTGGCACTGGCACCCGTGTGACCCAGCAGTCCGTTCCATCGACTGCCACGGGCCCAAGGGTAGTGGACACCGCCACCCAGGCTCAGGGTCTGCCAGCGCAGGCTGCGTTGGCACTTGAGGAGCCCTTGGTAGATCTCCAACAGGCCAGGAGGGAAACCATAGGGGCAGGCCGGGCTGCTCAGACTAAGACACGTGTCCCTGGGGCAGTCATGTCATCTGCTGCCCCGAACAGCCGGGTGTTGGCAAGTGCAGGGGCAGATGCACCCAACAGCACCCCGGTTGTGAGTCTGCCAACCAGGACCGTTGCGGTCAATGACCCTGCCACAGCTGATGTTGCTGCGCAGGGTCCATTAGTGAGCACCCAGCTGCCACTGACACAAGTCAGGCCTTTGGTCATCCCTCCACCTGCCACTCCCTTGGCTCAATCCACCGAACCCACTGGCCATACTGGTCAGGGCGGCGTTAGCCAACCAGGGTCTGCGCCACAGTCCAAGAGGAGGAAGGTTGCACCTGCAGCACAGGCTGGGACCCCACACACAGCCACGACCTCCTGCACGTCGAGGAAGAAGCCTTTCTGCAAGCAGGAACTGGACTTCCTCGTGGACTACGTGCGGGGCCACAGCCGTGACATGCTAGTGGGTGCCAATAGTCAGACTACGGCTTCCCAACGTGACACCCACTGGAAGCATGTTGCGGAACATGTCAGTTCATTCGGCCATGAGGTGCGCACAGCGCAAGAGTGCAAAAAGCGTTGGAATGACATCAAACGCAGCACTAAGGCTAAGCGTGCCTCTAATTACAACTTGACTCTGGTGACTGGCGGTGGGCCTGCAGCAGAGGAGGAAGAGCTCACTCCGCATGAGGCACTCGTTGCGGAATTCATACCACCTGAATTGGTTGAAGGAGTGGGAGAGATGCTGGACTTTGATTCCCAGTCCAGTGAGTGTTGATGCGTGCTTGTTGAGGACGTGTGTGTTTCACTTGTGGGATGTGTTTTGCATGATTGCCACTACATGTGACGTGTACATGGTTCTGATGTGTAAGTAATGCAATGCTTCCGTCATGCATGTCTCCTCTGCCTGCATGAGGGGACTCCATGTAGGCATGCTCCCTTGCCCCTCCTCCGCCACTCTGCACCCCAGTTCCACCTTTGCACTGGTGTTCTTCAATCTTGCCAATGTGTACTTTCTTGTTCATGCGTCCTGTGCAGATGCTAACTTCCAGCGTGGAATCTGCCAAACATATGCCTTGTGGTACAGCCTTAGTACTTGATGCAGGGTATCTCACTTGTACTGTGCATAGGTCAGATGTCCCGCAGGGACATGAGTGCCCATTCATGCTCTATGTGCATTGCACGCATGCCCCTATGTGTCCTTGACTGGATGATCACTGCAATACAAGTCCTTGGTTACATACATTGCCTGCCATCTCATCAGCCTTCCCATGTCAACTGTGGCTCAGTCCTGCGTTGCACACATGTTTAGGGTCTGACAATCTGTGTGGCTCACAGGCCTCAGCCTGTTCAATGGCCAATGACTCTGTCCAACTGTTGTTGTGTCTTCTTCACACATGGGCGGAATCCAGAGTTTTCATCATGTGTCCTGCTTACTGTCCCAGCATCATTTGCAGTGTTGTCACTTGAATCACATTAAGCTGTTGATGCCAGTCAACACTGCCTGTCAATACACAGGTGTATGGTCAGCCTTTTGATACCATGCTAGGCATCCCTGATTTGGTACTGGGGTGGAGGGGTGCTTGGCTTCTAGATATGGTACACATTGAATGCTCAATGCACGTGATGTCTGAATTTGACATTGCACTGCCTTCACATTTCCTGGCACACACCATGGAGTCCTTGTACATGTAGGTAGTGAGTGGCGTACACATTCTCTGCACTGCATAGACCCACTTCCATGGAAACTGCCACCTTTCAACAGGTCTGATCACAGAAGCAATTCAAAGTTGACCCAGCATGCATGCCAGGTAATATGTTGTGTGTCACATGTCTGCCTGATGCATTTGCTGTCGGTGTGTGTGTGTGTTGTGTGCTTCTGACATGTTTAGTGACCTTTTTTCTCTCTATTTTTCAGGTGATGACGCAATGGAGGCGGAGGATGGTGTTGTCATGCCAGACACAGGGTTGTTACCACTACATCAACCCGGCACTAGTGGGGGTCGTGGGGTGGTAGGCCACGAAAACTCCCAAGTTCTACAGTCCATCTTGTCTCTGGCTGCCTATGAGTCCAGCCTTGATGACGACTCTGACGTCCATGTTGAGTTGGATGAGCATCAAGTCCATGTGTCAGGGGTGAGTGATTCTGATGTGGACATTCCTCTGTCTGCGACACCTGCACTGAGGGATCAGACAGTCTTGGTTCCTCCACCCGTGGTGGATCGGGACGCAGGGTCACCCTCCACACCAGTCACTGATGTGCCTGGGACATCACGTCGACAGGGGCATGTAGTCGTGCAGCCGCGGGTGGTGCCAACACAGAGAGGACCCCCGGCCCTTGGGTCCCGCAGGGGTCAAGCCCGGCAACGCGGTCGCCACGCGCAACCGCAGTATACTGAGTGGGAGCAAGACATGACTGCCAATTCAGAACGGCGGGGGGCAGCAATGGAGAACATCGCTGAGAGCATGGAGCGTGTGGCCCGATCTGTGCTCCCCCCTGCTAGGCAGGTGCTTCTCCAGCAGCAGGCGGCATGGTCCACGGCCCGCTCGCTCAGGCTGGGCATGGCGGCCTCAGACAGGGCACGCCAGGCTGAAATGTCGTCTCTGCGTCAAGCAATTGCTGCTCACGCAGAGGCGCACATGGATGCCCTGAGGGAGGAGTATGCTTCCCTCAGATCCACTCTGGGTGTCTTTATGATGTCCCAGAGGCAGCAGGCAGAGGAGAGGTTTGCACAGCTTGAGCGTACCATCTCGGCTGAGCTGCAGGCTTGCCGGGAGGTGCAGCGGTTGTCCAGCCAGGCCTTGCAGGAGAAACTCTGTGTTACACGTGCTACCTTGTAAGAGGAAGCACGTGTATCACGTGAGGTTCTGCATGCAGACCTACGTCACATCGCCACACAGAACCAGGCTCACCCGTCCGGCAGACTTGCTGCCGACGAGGGGCAAGCTGCGGCTAGGCGTGGCCAGGCTACTGTGCCACGTCCTCCTTTACAGGATGAGCCAGACTCGGACGACCATCTATCTCCCACATAGGTAGGGCTGTGCAGGCGTTGAGCCCATGGAGGTTTTTTTTTTGGCTCAGCATCATCGCATGTGGATGTTGAGCAGCACCCTGTACCTCCCCCCTCCTGGGTGCCTCCCCTCTCCCCGGGTCGTATGTGGCCATTTTTGATTTTTCTTTTAGTTTAGTTAGTTAAGTTTCTGTATGATAGTTAGTTTAATTAGGTAATGTAGGTTTTACATAGTTAGTGTAATTAGTTGATATAGTTTAAAATTGCTTGTCTATTGTGCTTTCATGTGAAGGTGCGGTGCTTTGTGGCTTTTGAAGGCATCCACTGTCTGTTCCAGCTGGGCCCTTCAGGCTTGTCTTGTGTATGTGTTTGCTGCTTGGGGTCCTTGACTCACATATGCCACTCCTGCCTCCCTTATCCATGGGCTTGCAAGGATGGTTTGGTGTCACAACCTTTTACACAAGGGCTTTGGACTGTCATATCTGTGGCATGTCTGGTGCTGTGTGACTTGTGTTTACACCCCTAGTGGGGATGATTTTGGTGTTATTGTCCACTGTTCAGCTTTTGCTAGATGGGGTGTTTCATGATTAATGTGTACATTCATTGCCATGCATTGTGTAGTATGTTTCTTATCTTTACTGTACACGTGCTTGTTGCAATTCATGCTGTAGATAGTGTTCCACACTTTGGATGTGAAAGACGGACTGATGGTGTGATTTATGATGTGACTCTCTGACATGGTCAAGTAATGAGATGCCTGAAGAGACACACACAGATGACTTTGAAGCATTAATCATGTGTTTCATGCCCTTTCTGCAGGGGGATGAGCCTCCAGAGCACCTTTGCCAGCAGACATGGTCCATTGGACGACGGAATTCTGGACACGTTTGTTGGTGCCCACATGCACATGTGTGCACAAGAAGAGGCACAGGGATTTCAGACCTACATCCCAGAACTGCTGACATGTTCCAAGGAACTCCAGTCAAGGTGAGCAGCACAGGGGGGCCACAACACAGCAAAGCTTGCACCAGGCGAGTTGCACATGCAGGCTTAGTCACAGCACTGAGGGTGAGCTTGGACGAATATTGGTGTTGAAGCACACAGTGCAGCTCAGATGTGTTGGTGGACTGATGGCTGTTGATTGTAAGGTTGTCTGGGACACCTGCAGGGGTAGTGGCACATACCCTCCGGTACACCAAGGTCCATCGAGGCACTTGTATCAACCATGTAGCCTTCCGAGACATGGAAAGGGGCAGCTCACAGGGACATACAGCAAGGGACATACTCGGGTGCAGTGCATTTCATTTCCATGTACATTATGATAAATGCACTGCCAACTTTGTTTCGGTCATGGTGGTACACAACTTGCTCTGAAGTCATGGCTTGCTATATGGGTCTGTCTGCTTACCCAGGGAACATTGCATGTTGTATGAATTGTGACACATTGGTGTTCCATTTGCCACGCACCCACCGGCGGCTGACTTACTGCATTGACTGTGTATGACCCATCACAGGGGTAATGTTATATATGGGTACGTAGAATCTACACCAGATTGTCTGTTTGTAGAGTAGTTTGTTGCTATGGGGCATGTTTGGTGGTGTGTTTTTGTGTGATTAGCACGTACAGGTTGTTGACTGTGGCTCTCTTTGCAGCATTGCAGTGCTCCTGTAACCGGACCTAAGAGTGCGCAGGCAGGAGGCCAGCACTCAAAACCAGAGCTAAGTGTCTTGTTGTTTTTCTTTCAAACTGCTCTGCATAGGCTTGCTGGGGGGTGCACTAATGCATGGATGTATGTGTAATTCAATTTCGTATGTTTTCTTCCCCCTAATCACCCGGAATCCTATGCAATTTTGAACCCTGTACCCTCTACCCGGTGTTCCTGCTTCCCGTACCTATCCAAGCAAGGAGGGTGTTCTGGTTCATTTTTATGCCTTGGATTTTGTGATTTTGGAAATGAGTTTGGATTCTGAGGGTGCAGCCACCTTTTTACACACAAGGTGGGAGATGGTGACGAAGGGTAAAGGTGATCCTGTGGCCAGGTGGAATTGAGGGTTGAAGGCTCCATGACCCAGGTGCAGTTGTTCAGTGGGTCATGGTCATTTGTGAGGGAGGGGGGGGGTTGTTGTTGATAGTTGCCTTGCCCTGCAGTGTGATGGGAACCCTGACATTGTAATGGTGGTATCCTATGTACATGTTGTGTTCTGCTGATCAATGCCTGTTCATGTGTTGTGTTTACCTTTCAGGTGTGAGGGGATAGTTGTGGTTTGACATGCTGGGGTGTACACATGGTGAATGTTCACATGTGATGTGTAGAGAACACTGATGGTCACTTGATTGCACATGCATATGTTGAGTGCATGTCCTTGCTGACCCACACACTTGCACTCTGTTGCACTACATGTACTACCACCCTTGCATATCCACGTGTACACTGTTTGCCTTCTGGTGCCCACTGTGTCCCTGCAGCACATGTTCTGTGACCAATTATGGATCCTGTACATGCCTAATTTGCTTTTTGATGTGGTCTGTCGCTTAGATGTGATGCTCAGGGTGTGCATCACACACAATGGCTGTTCACTGTGCTGTGCGCTGAGCAGTGTGTTGCAGGAGTAGGACACAGCACACAGAAGCTGCAGTGTTGATTTTGCAATGCACAATGTGCATGTAGACAGGCATTCATTGTTATGTTACGTCTAAAACTCTTGTAATGCATTTGGAAATGACTTATTTTGGGTGGGAGGTTGTTGGTCAGTCATTTCATCTGATTCCAGGTCAGGCATCATTGTCTGATGCCACTGTACATTTTGGACATGGCAATGTGTACCTTATTGTTACTGTGTTGGTGTATGGGTATTGCTTGCCATGTCGTGTTGTGGTTTGGGAGGGTTTGAGTGACATAACAGTGATGGCCATGGCCTGTTTTGCAGGTGTGTGTGATTCACACCTTGCATGTCAGGGTCATCCGCTTCTCAAAGCAACTAGCTGGGGGTAGATCTCTCTCCGCGGCAGTGCCCTCCCTCTGGAACAGCCTTCCTGCCTCACTGGAACTTGAGGAGAACCATCTCCGGTTCGGGAAGCACCTCAAGACCTTCCTCTTTGCTTCTGCTTTCTCTCTGCCTCTCCCTTGCAAAATTCTTCACTGGAACTGCACTGGATCTGCAACTGGGCCACTCTCACCGACCTCGGTCCCTGGCCCAGCCACTCTCCACTTGCACTGCCTCCCTGGCAACCCCTGCACTGCGGTACTGTCTCTCTATCCCTACAGACCCCCTTCCCAGCACTTGTCTGCACTTACCTTTGCAGTTGCCACCAGCTGGCCTATGTATTTGTTTTTGGGTCTACTTACCCTGTACTGCACTCCCCCCCTCCCCTTCCCCTTGCACTTTTCCCTTCCCCCTACCCCTGCACTTGCACAATCTAAATGACACCTGGCCTAGTAGTACCGTTGTCTGTCTTCCCTTGTTCCCCCCTCCCTGCCTCATCGCACCTTGAAATACCTGTGTATAGGCCATATCATGTCATGTCATATGTGTGCCTTTTGGTCACACAGGATAGCTTGTGTTTAAGTAGCTAGGGATGCAGACAATGTGGCACTTCCATGGCAACTATCTCAGGGTGGTAGGGTTGTGACAGTTGACTGTCTCTTTGTCATCATCGATTGTCACCTGGTATGTGCCAAGCCTGTGTGCACTCCGCAGGGGTGGGAGTTTAGGTGAAAAATGTGGCCACAAGATGGGTCCGGGCTTCCTCGCCACGTGCCCTGTCTCCTCCCATGGGCAGTGCCTGTACCTGTGGTTGGGGATGTGGGGGCACCACCATGTCCACCGGGACGCCCTGCCGTGTTGCAACATTGTGCAGGACACATGCTGCCACAATGATCCTGCACACTACTGGTGGTGCATAGAGTAGCTGCCCGCCAGAGCGGTCAAGGGAGCGGAAACATGACTTGAGCACTCCGAATGTGCGCTCCACTATGGCCCTGGTTGCAATATGGGCAGCGTTGTATCTTACCTGGGGTGGTGTGGTGGGGTTCCGGATTGGCGTCATCATGTGGTTGCTCAGAGGGTAGGCACTGTCCCCTGGGGAGGTGTAAATGGTTGTGATTATTGGGGTTTGTTTATTTGTGTGTGTGTGAAATGCATGCATGTGCAAGGGAATTTGTACTCACCTAGGAGCCATGTGTCGCCATGCTGCCCAGCTTCCAGGGCCCGGCTCAGTGCGGACATTCTGTATATGAAACTGTCATGGGTGGAGCCAGGGTAGTTTGCATAGACATAGGTGATGATTCCCTTTGCATCGCATACCACCTGCACATTGATGGAATGCCAGTGCTTGCGGTTTCGGTAGATGTGCTCAGTGGCCCTAGGTGGATGTAGGGCCACATGGGTGCAATCTATGGCACTGAGCACTTTGGGGAAGTGTGCCACCCTGAAAAAATCCAGGACAACGGCCTGCCTTTCTGCAGGTGTTCTGGGCATGTATATGTGCCTGCGGACTGAGGGGCGCGCTGTCATGATTGCCAGTACCTGGTGTAGGCAGCGTGACTGCGTGGCCTGTGAGACCCCCCCCCCACTATGGCAGTAGTCCGCTGAAATGACCCAGTGGCCAAAAAATGCAGGACATTGAGCAGCTTCTCCAAGGGGCTCAATGCTTGGGAGCAAAGGGTGGGGGATGTAAGGTCATCTTCCCACTCCCTGACCAGGTCTAGGATGATGTGAGGTGGAAACCTATACCTGCCATAGACCTGGTCGTCAGGCATCCCAAAAAGGCTTGTCCGTGGTGCGAAAATGCGTGCCCTGGCTATTCTCCTCCTCCTGCGGTGTCCCACGATCAGTGCTGCGACAAATGGGGCATTCATCGTAGCTGTATATACGTGTTTGTTGTTTGCGCGCACTTTTATACTGTGCGCGGGGACGCTTCCGCCTGCCTTCGTGTGGCAGACGCGTTGACGCCTGTGTGCGTCTTTTGCTGTGCGCGGGTTTCCCGTATTCGGATCCATGAATACGGGTTGTTCGCGTGCGTGTGGGCGTTCCGTGTAGTTCCCTGCAGTACTTCCCCAGTTACGCCTTCTTTTTCACATGTTATTCCCCATCCCGCATGTTACCCCCACTGTTCCGCCTATTTTGGTTGTGTGCGCCGCGCTATGTGCGCTTTTGCTCTGCGCGTAGCGCACGCCGTGTATGCCTGCGTGCGCCATGGCTGGATTGGGCGCACGGACAGCGGGAAACACGCGCAGCGTCTTCCTTGAATCGCACACGTGCGCGTGCGCTGCGTTTCTCGTGCTTGCGCTACCTTGCGCCTGCTTGCGCATGGATTTTCGGCGCATGTTTGTTCCATGAATCGGCCCCAAAGAGACAACACCACATACAAATATGAGTATATACAAGGAAATTGAAGAAAGAAAAAAAACAGCAGTAGTAGCAAAAAGTGTTCATAACCTAACAGATTACCTTTATGCAGAGAAATTATTGCTCTGTTTCAAACGTGCCACTTACCCTATGTATATATATATATATATATATATTTAAAGAAAACCCATTACCCGATCCGGATTGGAAACGGGATGAGATGAACGGAATGCACTCCCAAAAGAAACAGGAATAAAGAAAGCCTTAATGACTCTCTATGCTGAGGCAAGGAAAACCCAAATTGATCCAGACTGACATGCCTTTATTTTAAAGTCAGCATGGATAGGAAAAAGCACGAAACACAACGCGTTTCACGGTACACAGACCGCTTGATCACGTAGAACAGTGTAAACATAGACAAGGTGACTATATATGGACTCATATAACTCTATCCCCAGTTCGCAATGTAGAGTGTCTCCAAGACAATTAACTGCTGTCTCAATCCTAACATGGCAGACATCTTAACCCTTGCAAATCACTGCACAATGCCCTTAGTAAATGCATATTGGACTCGTTCCCAGCGCCTTTCATGTTTTTGTTATAATGTCTGTGTGTGTTAAATAATTACAGAACCAAATGCTCACAGGAGCGTAATGAGAAAATAAAATGCTAAATTCAAAACATTTCTCAACATTCGTAAATTACACACCGTTTGTCCAGCATTGATAATTAGTGCAGGCAGTAAAACTGTCAGAGCTGAAAATAAAATGCTAAATTCAAAACATTTCTCAACATTCGTAAATTACACACCGTTTGTCCAGCATTGATAATTAGTGCAGGCAGTAAAACTGTCAGAGCTGATGTAAAATTTTTTTTTTTTTTTTTTTTTTTTTTACTGCTCTAGAGCAATATGTTTCAAAATGCCACTTGCGCTGAACAACACATAATGTCAAGAAAAGCATGGCAGCATGTAGAGTATGGGAACCATGGCATAATATCCCCAAAATAGGTTCTGGCTATAAAGTGGCTTACCATTATCAATAAATAATAAACAAATGGGTAACTAATGAAAAAACCTCTATTACTGGCATTAATAAATAAATAAATGAAATGCCTAATGCTTGGCTAGATCATGTTATCAGCCAGCATAGCCCAGTCTGTTGCTAATAAAGTGCATAATGCATATAGCAGCAACTTTTTAAATACACCCCATGTGGGAAAATAAAAAGTGCTAATGCTTGAACTTGCAAAATTGCAATAATCAACCTCTATGGTCTAACTGCAATAAGCAGTTTAGCAGCTGGTGGTATATCCTAAATAAAGGTATTGAAAGTGCGTAGTGCATTCAATACCTAAATATTGAAACCATGCAAATATGCATGGATGTGCAAATATGCAATAAACCTATATGGTCAGTCTGCAAATGGCAATTTAGTAGCTAATAATGTATCCTGCATAGAGGTATTTAAAGTGCTTAGTACATTCAATACTTGCTGTTGAGTCCATGCAAATATGCAAAGCAACCTAGTGTTGAATGTGATACTAGAATTAGATATAATAAAGTGCATAGTGCATTTGCATGATAAAGTGCATAGTGCATGTAAACATCTAGTTGACATCTAGTAACTGATCTGTACAAAAAAGCAAGAAAGATTATTCTATACATGTGATGCCTGTAGTTTCCACTCTACCCAATATTGTTTAAGGAATATTACCCATGGCAGCCTGAACAGCAAAACCTCATGGTCCCATAAGATCAAACATGAGCATTTACAAAAAAAGCCTATAAATGAAATAAAGTCTGAAAGAAAAATTTTTACCAAATGATCCGGGAAAGACTGGGGAAAGAGAAAAAAGAAAAAAATATCACAAAAGAAGATATAAACTTGAATTTGTATGAGTCCAAATACACTTGTTCAAAGAACAGAAAAATTAAGAAGATGTTTAAAATAGGACATACAAACGTATGTCAAAATCTAAAAAGAATCACCTTAGCTTCATATTTTCCTCTGTTATGTACAAAAGATAACAATTATGACTTGGGCAATGGACCAACCTAAAATATTAAAGAGAAGGTGCCCAATTACATAAACAGTGCGATCACTTGTGAAACCTCCAGTTACAAAGAACCTAAACGACCCAGGACTAAGAAACACATAACCCAACTCGAAAAGAGCAAACTGAATATGCAAATTGCAGTGATAACCTAACATCATAATTTCCAAACCTCTTCAACCAACCTTTGAACTTGAATTAGAGTGCATAGCGAAATTACAGCTTCATCATAATAATACAATGTTTCCCCAACTTGAAAAGATGTCTTGCAAGAAATTCCATAAGGGATCCACTGCTAAAGTATCACCTGCAAAAGGGCCACCTGCCAAAAGTCTATCAAAAAGTGAACCAAGAGAAAATTAATCTGCTAATCTAATGGTTCTTACAGTAGTATGAGACAAATGCATCAACAAAAATGGTGTTGTGTGAAATAAAGGAAACATGCATAAAGGTCATAGTTAGGTTCCTAAAAAAGTATAAAGTTCTTCATCCAAATTATGGCCTCTTGGTTTTTTGGTTTCTAGGTCCAAAATGCATTTGGTTTCCAATTGTCTCAATGCCAGTTCTCTATTGCCACCTCTCGGATGTTTGGCTATGGTATGAATGCCAAAAAATGTAAAACCATCCAATTTGCTGTTATGTACTTCATGAAAATGCATTGCCATGGGGTAGGTAACATCCATATTCTTAATTGCCCTGATATGCTGTAGCATTCGTAGCTTAAGTCTGCCTATGGTGCTGCCTACGTACTACTTGTCACAAGGACACCTGAGCACATAAACCACATACTCAGTGTCACAAGTGATACGTGTTGTAATAGAGACATTCTTGGCTAAAATCGGGTGTTCATAATTGGAGACATCTATTGCATACTTGCAGGCCTTACATTTCCTGCACTTACGGAAGCCTACAGTTGGTATATTTAGCCACATAGAGCCTATAGGTGGAGTAGAAGGGCTCATAAAGCTAGAGACAAGGTTGTCCTTAAGTGAGACAGAGCGTCGAAATGTGATGTTCATCTTGTCGCCCAAGATCGTTCCTAAATGTTCATCCAGTTGTAGGATATGCCAGTGTTTCCGCATAATCCGTCGTATTTTCTGGGAGTGTGTACCATAAGTGAGTATGAGTCGTGTCTCACTTGTTTGATCATTTGATGGTAATTGCACTGTAGTAGTTAACAGTGAGGAACGGTCTTGCATGATGTGCCTGCACTCTAAGGAAAGTAGTGTGAATACAAGATATAAAAATATGAGCATATACAGGGAAAGTACAGTAATAAAAAACAACAGAACTATCAGAAAGTGCTGATAACTCTACTGATTATTTTAATGCACAGAAAGGATTGCTGTCTTTCAAGCTTGTGTCTTCCCCTATGTATATGTTTCATATGATATGACTGGACCCTAAGGGAATTATTGTAAGAACATACTTGAAGAATAAGTCTACAAATATAGTAACTTTTCCAATTTTAATTACTGACTGTTACTGAAGAAAACCATGTGGCCTAGATATGTCAGTAAAGGAAAAAAGGGGGAGCCATACATGTGATGTCATCAGTGATGTCCTGGGTGTTAGTCTTAGCAGTGTACGGTGGTGGCGCTAGTTATGGTTGCTTAGCTTACCATAACTGGTGAATTTCAAGGGTTTTTCGGTTTTACTTGGAACCATAACATCCCTTTAACAAAGTTTTTTCACTGAATTTCATAGGTTTTTAGTAGTGCAACTTAACCATAATGTACCCTTAACAAAGTTTTTTCATTGAATTATATATATATATTCAGTGAAAAAACTTTTCAATTTTTCATTGAATTATATATATATATATATATATATATATATATATATATATATATTCAGTGAAAAAACTTTGTTAAAGGGACGTTATGGTTCAAAGTAAAACCGAAAAACCCCTGAAATTCGGCAGTTATGGTAAGATAAGCAACCATAACTGGCGCCGCCACCGTGCACTGCTAACACTAACATCCAGGACATCAAAGATGACATCACAAAGATTGTGATGAAAGACTTCTCTTGAAGTAGTGTTGCTAAAACGTAAGAGAAGATAAGTATGAAATTTCTGAAACGAAACCACTTTTATATATTATATCACTATGCGAAAGATCGTTGGCACATGCGGAGTCGTACTTTGGGACTGCACCACTAGTAGACAATGGAAATTGCAATTGTACTGTAAGTAACCCTTTAGATTATTTTATACCAAATATAATTACAATAGCGCATAATGTTTTCTACCGCGCACTATCACCGCCGAATTGATCCCCTGTCGTTTAGAGGCCTCTGAAAAAGGCAGACGACACAGGGTGGGTTAATATAAATAATTTAACCGGTCTATAGGCGGTCAAGCGCTCTACTCCCTGTGCCACTTCACTGTAGCCTGTCAAGTGGCACAGCGAGTACAACGCTCGCTTTGACATCCGTGCACAGCTTGCTAACGCAAGTTCGAATCTCTGCAAGCCCAAACTCAGCCTTTCATCCTTCCGTGGTCGATAAATGAGCATCACACACCGTGGTTAATAATAAGCACTGCTTAGATACCTCACGGTTCTTAGCGCTATATGAATGGGAAAATATTATTATTTTATTACTAACATACTCCGTTGCACTATCTTCGATAGCAAATAGTTTCACGCCTTAATAAATAAAATGATGATTTTTAATGAAGATCGGCTGGTGAGACTAATTTATGTTTTTTAAAACAGGTATGCGGCCCCATTTTGCCTATGTCACGATTTACAGACTCCAGCGGATGGGATCTTCCACTGCCAGGTGCAGGTCCAAATATGCAACTTCATGACCCTCACCATTTTATGGGACAATCGCCAAGGACCAATATGCCCTTAGGCAGTACTAGCGGCTACAAACAACATACCAACCAATAGGGCTGATCTGTTTTCTCTCTCGGCACCATGCACCTGGCCACCCTCTGTTCTATGGGCACAAGTACCTGCTCACCCTGCCTCCCTCCTGCACTGTCTCCGGGCCACACCTTGCACTGGGGTCTGCATCTGTAACCCATACAGTCCCCCAACCACTTTTCTTCTGCACTTATCAGATACTCCCTATCTGACTAACCTAGCACTGTGCCACTTGCTGGCTACACTGCCACTGTTTATCGCCTTTATTTATTTATTATGTGTTTGTTTATTTATTTATTTGCTTACTTTTAATTATGCTATTAATTATGCTGTTCTGTCCTCTGTTCTGCACTTTCCATTTCTCCCCTCTTCCATGCACATCCCCCTTTTCCCTTTCCCATGCACTTGCACACTCTTAATGTCACTGGGCTTAGTAAGATCGTTGTTTTTGTTCTCCCCTGTTCCCCTCCCTTTGCCTGGTTGTGCTCTGCAACACTTGCGTATGAGCGCAATGTAAATTAAATATCTTATCATATCATATCATGGGGTGCCAGCAGGAAACTGAGCCTCACAAGCAGTTCCCATCCAGCCTGGCAGTACCATGTCTATTTTGAAGTTCTTCTCCCCTGACGATTTCCATCTGTTAAAGGAGTTATATAGTCCATCTGCAGGGTAATGATCTGTAATACCGCTCTATGGGTCACATGATGTCAAACCTTTGTACACCACAAGGAAATGAAGTTGGCAGTGTTATCATTGACAACTATGTTACACCTAGTACTGAACCTCGGCACTGTCAAGCAGAGGCCAGTAAGGACCTCTGCCCAACCCTTCCTAATGACTATGAGTGGGCACATACTGTCAGTCTAGAAAAATGGATACCTCTCATGATTGACGGCAAATGTATTTTGGTGGCCGCGGGCCAACCGTCTCATGCACGATATGATAGACATATAGGTTTTCGAGTTCTCCAATGAACGACCATTTTGATGTAACAAGGATCGCCATTTTGTTTTCTAAAAATCTCTCATTGCTTCCTGTTCTTATTGCTTTGCAGCACATTTTCTGCTTAAACTGCTCGACTGTTAAACATTGTTGTCTGAACGTGAAAGGACAAGGCCGCAGTGCCGCGAGGCTAACAAGAGTTCGTTGAAACACAACGTAGGCAGCGCCAGGAAGGAATGCCCGGCTTCCTCCGGAATGTAGCCTTGAGCAGGGCATTTAATCATTTCACAGCTGCCAGCCAGTCTCGTTATATGGTAGAATATGCTAGAATAAAGCAGCTAAAAGCTTGAATTATGCTCTTCTTATGGCCCCCCTTTTACTGAGCCCTGTAGAGCGTGTCGGCTCCCAGGACACGAATAGCACCTCATAGATAGCAAGGTCTGGAATGTGACTCTTCCCCCGTATGTAGCTCGCTTCCAAGAACAGAAGCACTGTGTTCTGTTCAACAACTAAAAGATGCCTCTGCACTTGCAAATTGCATATTGTTACTAGAATAGATATTTGAAGTTGTCATAATTGTCGAAAGTGTCCATCATCACACCGAGTTCAAAGAAACCCAATAAAGGGGGGTGTTAAACATGTCATAGCTGACTGTATGATATGCATTTTGTATATATGTAACTGATGTACGTAATTCGCTCTCTTGCGTCCCTCGAGGTCTAGAGATACACGTCGCGGGGCGTGAGACCGAGTTGGCCAACTGAGACTATTTGCTTTGCAATAAACCCTAGCTTTGGGAATACAACCTCGTGTCTGGCATATCTATCATGTGTGGTGACTTGCCTTGTTTTCATAGATGTAAGGGACCCCTACGGGCCCCTTTCAAGACTTATACAGCCCTGCCGCCAGGCTCAGCCAGTCCAGTATACAGGTTTGGTGCTACTGAGCCGGCGAGTTGCATAAAACACTTTCCAGATTTAGAGCATCCACTAACCTGTGCAGACATGGGTTCATATTGTGAGTAGCAACTGCCACTTTGAGAGAGCTTAGTCCTATGCTGAGTACTCAGAGGATTCCTTCCTTTGCAGATGGGACAGTGTCACCGAGGCTCCCGTTTTGGGGTGTTGGGTACTTGAGACACCATATGCCCCCATATGTCTTGGATCCTCTCCTCTTTACACTCTACACATCTGCTTTTGAGGCACTATTGTCCTCCTTAGGTATCTCGTACCAACTATTCGCAGACGATGCCCAAATATTCTTCTCTTTTCCTGAACTCCCCTTTGATCTCTCTATCAAAATATCAAACTGTTTCTCTGCCATTAAGAGATGTTAAACTCTACTGAAACAGAGGTGCCCTTCTTCCTGGCCAAAAGCTATCTCTGATCTCTTCTTCTGCCTGTCCAGTTTCCACCTGACACTCTGCCCTACTCTTCTTCAACTCAAAAATTCGGCATCATCTATGACCCTTCTCACACCTTCTCTACCTTCATATTCAAAACTGCAGCAGTGGCTTGCTTCAACTTCCTAGATATTAGGAAAATCTGGCACCTCCTTCCTTTCAACACCACCGAGCAACCCTTAACGACTCTTGTCTTCTCTAAACTGGACTACTGTGTCAGCCTCCTGTTTGGTATCACCAAGTATGCTTTCTGTCCTCACAGCAAGATCATTAACTTCGCTAGCAGCACTCTCTTTGAACTCCCTCACTTCTCGTACTGTCACCAGGCTGGATGGGTGATTGTGCAAAACAGGACCAGAGTTACATTTTTTCTTCTGGTTCACAAAGCTATCCATAGTAAGGCCCCACTGTATCTTTCCACCCCTATCCAACTCAACAAGTCTTCTCGTAATCTTCGCTATCCCTTCTCGACTACCGTTGTGGATTCTCACCCTCTCTGTGTTTCCTCTCGCGTCTGCTCTTTCTCCTTGCTCCACTTAAATGGAATTCTCCTCCCCCAAATATCCAAGAAACAGTCTACACTGATTTGTTCAAAGCAATATTGAAGGCCTACCTTCTCGACTCTGAGTTACCCTCCTAGCTTCAAGCTAACAATATTCCCTCACTTGTAACATGCCTCTGTCCCTCGCTTTCTGCTGTCTCCACTCTAGCACTTCACCCATCATGGCCACATTTCTAACCCAACTAGCCGTACTGCCTACCTGCACTAAAGAATGGCTATTGTTGGTTGTCCTTAATCTCTATTTGTCCACTTGTGTATTGTGCCTGGTGACTGTTCAATTTACCCCCCTTCACAACCTGGTCAGAATATCTCTCAAACTCACCCCATTGCAAGAAGCTCACTGCTTCCCGTCAGATCTGATTTCTTATCTATTGTAGGTTCTTTTGCAATGAAAAGAGCATCGATATTCTCTGTACACCAAAGAATTAATAAATGCATAGAGAAATGCATACATCTCCCAAGTACATGAATTTCTAGTCATTGGTTTTATGAACCACTGGATGGTCATGGAAGTGGCCAACTGTTAGAAAAATTGGCTTATCAGCCCTATTTTGAGCATATGTTGCCAAAGTTTTGTTTTGTTGATTTGTGTGCGAATGAATTTGCAGGTCTGTTCTTTTGACTTCATTACGAGATTATAAGAGACTATTAGAGCGTCTTTGAAGAACTGTATTTTGTGGGTTTTGGGGCTTCTTAATAGTGCTAATTTGCTAGTGTTTACTATTCAGTCAGGTTCTACCAAGCTTGTCAGTAAACATGCACATTTTTCCTACTAAGAGCAGAGTGCACTCTTTCCAAATACATCTCAGAGCAGGCTTTAAGCCTACTTAATATCAGCCGGTTTGGGCCGGATATTTAAAAAGCATTCTTGGCACTGGCAGCTTTCTGTCGATGTATGTACGAATGACGTTGCTGGTGTGTTCTTTTGAATTTATTACCAGATTATAAGAGACTACTGCTCTGCTTTTAGGTCCACGATCCACCTAAATACGATTTTTGTTCTAGTACCAACCTTGTTGCTAAATACATAGTTGCCAAGATCATAGAAGTCCTGCAAACTCTGCCTGTCACACTGAGAACGATTTGTAGTTCTTGGGAACTACATTTCCCTTCAAGTGCAGGGTATTTCTTATCGTCAGCGCGTTAGCGCTGGCGCGCTTGGGCTGGTCTGTGCTTGTCTGCGTTGAACGTGTGCATGAGCCCACAGGAGAAGATGCACATGCCGGATTGTGCAAGCGCTTCTGTCCTTCAACCACTAACACTTGCCCTTCCCTATCCATCATGGGCATTAATCCGGAGCTGGTCCTGCTCCTTGTAGCCCAAAAACGGTGACGTGAAACTATAGTTCACTCATACATTGATGAGCATTACCGGGCAAGTCCTAGAGTTCCAGCCAGCGCTCCAGAGATAGAAAGGATCACCACTATAGACAATGATGCCATGGTCACACCTCCTGCACTGCCGCTAGCCCAAACCTCTTAGATTCATGCCACATTCTCCAGGAAATAAAACCCACATCCGTCCTCCCTGCAGAGTGTACATCCCACAGCAAGGTATGGAATATGGATAATAAATTAGGAATTAGTCCCTTAACAACTGCTGTCCACCCTAATACAGGGTCTGACTAAAATCCCGAAGCTTTAGACCCCAAACCCTCAGAAAACCTCAGGACTAAGATCAACACAGCATCACACCCTCCTAATCTGAACAGCCCCCTTGCAAGGACATACCTCACCAGAACCAGGAGGAAAAATCCATCCATAAAAACCTACGCCATCAAAGTATCCTCGCTGAATACACGCTGCTTACCCAACACGCTACTGATATAAATGACTACATCATAGACAACAGGATTGATGCCATGTGTCTAACAGAGACCTGGTTGAAAGACTCTCATGGTCCTAAAATAGACTTATCAACACCTCCCTCGCGACTACGACCTTTTACACAAAAACTGCCAGCAGGGCAACAGCGGTAGAGGGGGTTGGGGGGTAGCCATCCTAGAAAAAAAGAGCCTGGTCTCTTTGAATTCAATATGAAGTGGGATGGATGTAAAATTCTACACACCAAATTCACCCCTTATGAAAACTACTGTGTAAATCTCATACTAATTGTCCAACCATCGGGAAACATGCCCTCCTTCAATGAAGAGCGGATACATCTCTTGGCCCCCTTAAATAGACGTCATTGCACTACGATAGTGCTGAGGGATTGTAGCCATTGGCAGAGGGACACCACTGTAAAGGAAGCCTTAAACGCAAGACAACATCTTAACAACATGGGTTTTAAAATGCAGAACAGTGAACCAACACATGTAAAGGGTAACATCCTCGACCGGGTGGCCTCACGGAATATCGCGATATAGAGGGTGGATACCAAGCGATGCATCTGGTCAGATCACTTATATAAATGCCTGAAAAAGTTTCTCACATCTGTAATCCTATAAAGGTACTGGAAAAGTCACATAAACTTGAAATCTATGAAACAAAAAAGAGCTTCTACAATGTGCACATTGAAAAGGCTGATAACAATACCAGAAAACCTTTTGAAATCTTCAGAAACCTCGAAAAACTCAACGTTCAAGAACGACCTTTCAACCCGGACACAGAGGACTGCATCAGAGTCCAACAAGACTTCATAGGCAATGCTAATTCAGCTCGAAATAAGATCACAAATAGCCTAAATACAGTGGGTCTCTTTGAACAAGTGATATACAATGAAGTAACGAACAGGGAACAACTTAAGTTCCACTTCAAACCCAATGAGCTAGTGGAAATAGAAAAAAACCCTCCCAAATATGAACCCCATCTCCTGCCCAGGAGATATCCTACCATTAAAAATCATCCTGAGCAACATATAAGTATTTTCTCCCATCCTCAGAAGTCTCGTTAATGCGTCTTTTGCCCACAATTCGGTCTCTGACAACATTAAGGAAGTGGTGGTGACGCCCCCAAAAAACAAGCCTAAACACTAAAGAGGCTTCTAACTTAAGGCCGATCACCAGCAAACCATTCCTGCAAAAGGTTGCTGATAAAATTGTGACCTCACAGCTAAAAACATATCTACAAGAAGCAAATATTTTCCACCACAATCTATCAGGCTTCTGAAGCCATCATGGGACAGAAAGTGCCCTCCTACATTTGCAAACTCAGATGCTGGACACTTTCGATAGAAGTAAGACAGGCCTGTTTATTCTATTAGATCTTTCAGCCCCTTCGATATACTGGACCAGGACCACCTACTGAAGACTTTAGCCATCACTGTTAACTGCTATAAGGACTCTGTAGACTGGATTGGCTCCTTCCTTAGCAATGGGAGATCAAGAGTCTGTTGGGGTAAAGCTACCTCTGAACTGGCACATATACAGTACGGGATTCCTGTGAGGAATTTGACCATCCGAACAGTGGTCTTTTTTGATCATTTTTAAGAACAATGAATGATGGTAGATCAACCTTAGAAAATATGTGGGGCTAATACGCACACATTTTCCTATGGTCACCACATGACAAAAATATAGAACTGTGTACTCTGGGTGGGCACAGCCTACAGGTGCCACCCCCTGCCCCTGTGCCCTTTAGTTAGAATGTGACAGCCAGGTGTACACGAAAGCACCGCATAGGAGGATGGACAAACCTTCCTCCGGCCATGGCCAGCATAACTAAATATCAACGGCTCCATGGATCAGCCCTGTTCATTGTCAGTTCTGTTTGGTGGTAGCGCATACTGATGAGAGTTATTTGAAGCAGGCCTGTGAGAGGCCTGGTCACAGAACTAACAAAGGACAGGAACACCAACACATCTTTGAGATGCATCTGTGTCCACCTGAAGCCAGCTCCCTCCCTAAAGGATCAGTGACAGTGAGCTGTCATGTCTGGTACATGTGTTTAGAGTAAGTATCCCCGCAGGGAGACCCCATTCAGAGGGTAGGAGTATGTGATTTGATGGAGACATACAGTCTGTTCTCACCACAACTTCAAGGGAAACCTGCGCTTTGATTAGAAACCACAGAGAGCTCAATTAACCAGAGATACCATTTGATCAACAACAGACAGGAAGATGGGTGGGACTTAGTACTACATGTTTTCACCCCCTTACCTTTACTGTTGCAAAGCACTCTGGTTATGACCTCATGCATAACAGAAGATTGTTTGGTGCGGACAAAGGATTGGTTCATTAAGGTAGCCTTTGCCTACACCAATCACTGGGGACCATTTGTCTTTAAAAGAGGGTTGAGCCCCTTTTTTGGGCAGAGTGGAAAACTTTGCAAAGAGTAACACGAAGAGCTCATTTGGACCCTGACTGAAGGTACAACTGCTGCCTTACAGCTTCTGCCAGTAAAGGAAGGCCAGGATTTCCAAGAGGAAAGCAAGATCCCTCCCCTTAACATCTCCCAGGGAACCAAGGGAGATTCTGAATCCAGAAGACCCTCAAGCAGCTCCAGAACCGGTACCCATCCAGCACACAGCATGCCATGCTAGGCTCTGTAGCAAGCTTCCTAGGTGGGAAGTGCCAGAGAGTTTCTGAACCAAAAGAACTGCAACACTCTCCTCAGCTTTGGCCCTTCCACCTTAAAGGGTGACACAAGCCCAGGGAAGAAGCTATGAGTAGTGCAACGACAAGCATCAACCAGCGTCCACCTGAAAGGATATTTTTGAGACAGTTGACTCCCTCGAACTGCAACCGACTGCACCACTGATGGTTGTCATGCCACAGTTGCTATCGTTGTCTGAGATGCCTCGACCAGTGTTTCAGTCCCGCTGACCAGCATTCAGACAACAATTCCTGACCTCGAGCCGCTGTGTAGGCCAGCCTGCAGCAGATCATCTAGCCTCGCTTGCTGACCTGCCTTCCGCCTGATTCTCGCAGCTGTCTCCCATCTGGAACTCTGTCGTAGGTGCTGCAAAGCGCCGTAGAACCAGTCAAACTTATAAGGGAATAGGGGTCTCGATACCCTCTTCCGAACCACAGAAGCCAAATAGATTGACCCCTCCCACCTTGGTTGGCACGGGCGCCTGAAAATGATATCACAGGTAGCCACGTGGCAGCCAATGGGGGGAAGATGGAGTTAGGGAAAGGGGATGGAGTGACAAAGGAAAGGAAGGGAACATAAACAAGCAAGTACATACAATATACGCAATACTCCTATACCTGTACCTCTACTTCCTGAACACCTAGCCTGACCTCCTATACATGTAATGCACCCTCTACATACCTACAGTAGTGTACCTCATTAGTGGCCCTATACGACTCCACTTTGCACACCACAAAACATAGGATCATAAACTTGAACATAGAACTTGAACATAACATAACATGCGCCTTGGGACGTATACTTCCTGAAAACACATAGGGTTACATACAAGAAAAATGGCACAAACAAAGGGGTTGTCCCTTTTCATGAAGATACAAGACTCATGGCCCGCTGGGCCCAATGAAGCAACAAACAAGGGTTTAAAACAAATACACAAAACACATGCCCTTGTGCTGTGTGGACCCTAAAGAATGATTCCAAAACGAGTGAGCTTTAAAGGATAGTCTCCTATTTTCCCAGGGCACTGTTTTGTCAGTTCTGAGATTCATAGCATGTTTCCTCACACATGGTGTGTCTCACACATGGCCTGTATCCTACACATGGCGTTTTTCATCACACACTCCCTGCCGTGTTCGTATCATAAATCAACAAGCGAAAATAATCATACTTTAACACCAAAACGTGAACACTGTTGTAGAAAACTTAACTGATGGTCCGGATGCCTCACGAGGACATCCGGACCCTGATGTTTGATGCCCAACACTTGGGAAGGAGCCTGATTCACCGCTGTGGCCCCCAACTTCTTTTTCTCCTGTTTAGGCTGCTAATCACCGCGCCGTCCCGGGAAAAGCTCCAAAAGTCCTTCGGCGTCCAAAACGTTCCCGCATGCTCTTGCTTCTTCAGCTGCCACCGCCCATGCTGATAATCTGTAATTACCTGCACCGAGGCACAGGCGGCGAGTTTTCAACAGTTACTGCTAATGAGCAGCTGGCGTACCGCACGAAAGAGGAACTACACGCATCCCAACGCCTGATAGGAAATGTAGTTTATCGCCTCTTGGGAAACACAAAGCGCCGTCCTCTACCCCAAATCAGATTCCTGACAGTACCTCCTCTCTCAGGGCCCCTTCCAAGTTTTGCCTTCTCTGGATGCTGCAAATGAAACTGTTGCACCAATCTAGGTCTATGAACCCCACTAGCCGGTTCCCATGAACAATCCTCAGGGCCATATCCTACCCACTGGATGAGATACCATAATTGATTCTGTCTCTGTCTTGAGTCCAGTATCTTCTTTACTTCATATTCTGTCTGCCCATCCTTGATAATTGCTGGTGGTCTCTGCACTCGCGTCCCCGGAGCTGCGGGTTTAAGCAAGACACATGGAACACTGGATGTATCTTTAAAGTTTGAGGCAACTTTAATTTGCATGCCACCGTAGATATACATTTCACAATTTCGTAGGGTCCAATAAACTTAGGGGCAAATTTACGGGGTCCTTTCAAAGGCAAATTGTGTGTCGAAAGCCAGACCTTATCCCCCACTTTATACTGAGGAGCCTTTCTCCTATTCCTGTCTGCATATCTTTTATACTGTTCCTTAGCCTGGTCTAAATTGGCTCGTGCTTTCTGTCTGAGGTGTAGAAGTAACTTTTTTCTATCCTGAAGCATAGGAATATTCTCCATATCAGGTAAATGTTCTGGTAACATATTCTGTGCTTGACCATACAAACATACATTCAGAGACATACCCAAAGTGGCGTGCTCAGTGTTATTATAAGTGAACTCAGCCAACCATAAAGACTGCACCCAAGATTCATGACCATCACTTAAATAACAGCGTAAATATTGTTCAAGCGTCTGATTGACTCTCTCTGTTTGTCCATCCGTTTGTGGGTGATAACTGGTGGACAAAGCACACTCCATTCTTAACATTTTACAAAAAGCACGCCAAAATTTGGAAGTAAATTGAGGACCTCTATCGGATAAAATACTCTGAGGTAGACCATGTAATCTGACCACATGTTGCAAAAACAATTCTCCCAATTTCCCTGCTCCCGGAATACCTTTACAAGGTACGAAATGGGCTTGTTTAGATAGATAATCCACCACCACCCAGATTGTATCATACTGATCATCCGGAGGCAAAACAGTAATGAAATCCATGGATATATGTGTCCAAACCTTCTCCGGAGTAGATAGGGGCTGGAGTAACCCTGCTTTCTTATTATGGTCTGACTTACTGCGTACACATGTTTCACACTATTGAATGTATTTAATAGCATCCTGTCTTAATCCTGGCCACCAAAAATATTTTTCCAACAAACCTTGTGTCTTTTTACTTCCTGAATGTCCTGCTAAAGGTGAATTATGACACCAATGCATCGCCTTCTTTTGAAAAGCGAGCGTCGGTAAAAACAATTTCCCTGCATAGTAGGGAAGACCATTGTAGAATGTTTCTGCAGGATTTGTCTCTCCCCATTTCAATTTGACCTTTCCTTTCATTTCTTGTTTTACTTGTCTCAGTAACTGAGTCATTACCACTCCTACTACTTTGTCCGCAGGAATGATAGTCTTAACTTCGGTTACACTGTTTTCCAAATTTTGCTGCCTAGATAGAGCATCAGCTTTTCCATTATTTTTTCCTGGTCTAAAAATGACTACAAAATTAAACTCATTAAAGTACTGTGACCATCTTAACTGCCTTGGACTCAATGTATGAGCTGTCTTGAAGTACTGCAAGTTCTTATGATCAGTGACCACTGTAACCTGATATTTGGCCCCCAACAAATAATGTCGCCACTCCAAAAATGCTGCTCTAATTGCCAATAACTCTTTATCGGTAATTGAATAATTTTGTTCACAGCTGGTAAGCTTACGAGAGTAGAAAGCTACTGGATGCCACACTCCTTCTTCATCCTTCTGAGACAATACTGCTTCAACAGCCACATTGGAAGCATGAGTTTCCAATTGGAAAGGTTTCTCTGGATTAGGGTGTCTCAGTACCGGAGCTGACGTAAATGCTTTCTTTAACTCTTGAAAGGCTACTTCTGCCTCAGAGTTCCAATCAAATTTAGTGGCCTTCCTTAATAATTTGGTAATGGGTGTAACGATTTGTGAAAAATTTGAAATAAAGCGCCTATACAAATTTGCAAAACCCAAAAAGGACTGGATATCCTTGATGCTTTGAGGCGCTGGCCATTCCGTAACTGCTTGCACTTTCTTCTTGTCCATCACAATACCAGAGGGAGTCAAAATAAAACCAAGGAATTCCACTTGAGTGGTATGAAAGGCACATTTTTCTAGTTTTACATACAACTGATAGTCTTGTAATTTTTTCAACACTGCTCTCACATGACCTATATGTTGCTCTTCAGAAGATGAATAAATCTAAATGTCATCAATATATACTATGACAAACTGATCTAGAAACTCACTCAACACCTCCTGCATAAAGTATTGAAATGCTGCAGGAGCATTGCATAGACCAAAAGGCATCACAAGGTATTCAAATAAACCAAACTTAGTCCTGAAGGCTGTCTTCCACTCATCCCCTTCTTTAACACAGATCAAATGGTAAGCCCCTCTCAAATCTAATTTGGTGTAAACCACTGCTGTTTTTACTTGGTCCAATAACACTGAAATCAAAGGCAAGGGGTACCTGTTTTTCACTGTCACCTTATTGAATGCTCTAAAATCAATACATGTCCTAAGAGTTCCCTCTTTCTTTGGGACAAAGAATAAAGGTGATGAAACAGGTGAGGTGGAATGTCTAATAAATCCCTTATTTAGCATGTCATCCAGATATTCTCGATATTCTCGTAAATGCTGGTTTTCTGTTTCAGTCAAAGCGTAGATTCTACTACAAGGTAACTTAGCCCCTGGTTCCAAATCAATCACGCAATCATAGGATCAATGGGGTGGTAACCTGTCTGCTCCCCCTTTGTCAAATTCTTTGGCTAAATCTTGGTACTGATTCGGGATACTCACAGCCATTGCTCCCACCATTTGTGGTTCTGCCACCTGATCTACCAAATATAATGTAGGTCTCACCTCCTCCTCCTCCATGTGACCCTCACATTCCACTCCTGCAAATACCACCTCCCTCTTAATCCAATCAATCCTGGGATTGTGCTTAAGTAACCAAGGCATGCCCAAAATGAGTCCGAACTGAGGTGCCGCTATTAAATCAAATACAATTTCCTCTATATGTCCAGACTCACACCTCATTAGAATGGGCTTAGTTTGTTGACAAATGGGCCCTGAAACCAATGGTGATCCATCCACCGATTGCACCCCCTCAACCTGAGATTTTTCCCTTAACGGTAAACACAACCTTTTCGCCAATCCAATGTCAATGAAATTACCAGTGGCGCCAGAATCCACCATTGCAGATACTAGCTGTTTAATACAGGCAAAAAATAAAGTCACCAGAATGTACAAATGTGAATTTCTTTTCCCTGTCGTATTTGCACTCCAATTGGGGAACCTAGTTGTTTCTGGGCCTGTCGCCTGAGTTCCCCCTAAGGCCGGCCCAATCCTTTTCCCGCCTCAACCTTGTTCCTATCCACACCTGCTCCTTTCTTGGGAGTATTCGGACAGGTCCTAATAAAATGTCCTGGTTGTCCACAATAAAGACACAAGTTATTAGTCTTACGTTGCTCCTTCTCTGCAACAGCCAATGGCCCCCTTATTCCACCAATCTGCATAGGTTCACCTTCTGTATTCCTGTTTCCCTTACCCCGATCCAACCTGGCAAAGGGCAACACTTCTGGTCTTTTCTTCTCTCCCCTGCGCTCTCCAATACGATGATCCAATCTTAGTGCTAAATCAATCATAGCCGTACATGTACTAGGTTGAGGTTCTACTTGAGCGATAGCATCCTTCAATTCCTCTTTGAGCCCTTGGTAAAACAACACAGTCTGTTTATTCTCAGGCCAATCTGTTTCAATCAATAACCTGTTAAATTGGGTAACATATGAAACCAACTCGCGTGTTCCTTGTCTTAAAGCTAACAATTATTTGTCTTGAGCCAAGGAAACTTCCCGGCAATCAAACAATCTTCCAAACTCCACTAGAAAACCATCCCAATTATATAATGAAGGATCATCCTTTTGCACCAACGGCATTGCCCATGCTGCCGCATCTCCAGTTAAATAGGAAATAACAAATGCTGTTCTAGCCTGTACTGTCTCAAAAGCCTTAGGTTTACACATAAAATGAAGTCGGCACTGTGTTAAAAAGGTCAAATATTTCTTAGGGTCTCCTGTGAACCTTTCTGGTGCGGCTAATGGCACACTACTAGGGGACTGCACAATCACGGTAGACGTGGTTTTACCAGTTTGCCCTCCAGTAGAGGTTCCAGCCCCATCCAGCGGGGTGCCTTGAGCGACCAAACCCTGTACCTGGGCTTTCAATATACTGGATTCCTGTCTAGTCTGTACCAACTCTACTTGTATGTCTTCTAGTGCTTTTAGCACATCCACTAAAGAGGGAGGATTCAAATTCATTTGACCTGGGTGGTTCAATTACCCCGAAATCGGGGGCAGGTAATTCTGTCAAACCTATAAGGGAATAGGGGTCTCGATACCCTCTTCCGAACCACACAAGCCAAATAGATTGACCCCTCCCACCGTGGTTGGCACGGGCACCTGAAAATGATATCACAGGTAGCCACGTGGCAGCCAATGGGGGGAAGATGGAGTTAGGGAAAGGGGATGGAGTGACAAAGGAAAGGAAGGGAACATAAACAAGCAAGTACATACAATATATGCAATACTCCTATACCTGTACCTCTACTTCCTGAACACCTAGCCTGACCTCCTATACATGTAATGCACCTGCTACATACCCACAGTAGTGTACCTCATAAGTGGCCCTATACGACTCCACTTTGCACACCACAAAACATAAGATTATAAACTTGAACATAGAACTTGAACATAGCATAACATGCACCTTGGGACGAATACTTCCTGAAAACACATAGGGTTGCATACAAGAAAAATGGCACAAACAAAGGGGTTGTCCCTTTTCATGAAGATACAAGACTCATGGCCCAATGAAGCAACAAACAAGGGTTTAGAACAAATACACAAAACACATGCTCTTGTGCTGTGTGGACCCTAAAGAATGATTCCAAAACAAGTGCGCTTTAAAGGATAGACTTCTATTTTCCCAGGGCACTGTTTTGTCAGTTCTGAGATTCATAGCGTGTTTCCTCACAAATGGCGTGTCTCACACATGGCGTGTATCCTACACATGGAGTGTTTCATCACACACTCCCTGCCGTGTTCGTATCATAAATTAACAAGCGAAAATAAGCATACTTTAACACCAAAACATGAACACTGTTGTAGAAAACTTAACTGATGGTCCGGATGCCTCACGAGGACATCCGGACCCTGAAGTTCGATGCCCAACACTTGGCAAGGAGCCTGAATCACTGCCGTGGCCCGCAACAGCTTTTTCACCTGTTTAGGCTGCTAATTACCGTTGCGGCCCGGGGAAAGCTCCAAAAGTCCTTCGGCGTCCAAAACGTTCCCGCATGCTCTTGCTTCTTCAGCTGCCGCCGCCCGTGCTGATAATCTGTAATTACCTGCACCGAGGCACGGGCGGCGGCGAGTTTTCAACAGTTACTGCTAATAAGCAGCTGGCGTACCGTGTGAAAGAGGAACTACACGCATCCCAACACCTGATAGGAAATGTAGTTTATCGTCTCTTGGGAAACACAAAGCGCCGTCCTCTACCCCAAATCAGATTCCTGACAGAACCGAGTGTATCCTGTTGAATTCCAAGAACTTCTATAAACCCAAGGTACAGTGTGGTTCTGCCCTCTGGTCCTGCTCTGGAGACCCCTAGTGACATTTTACAACCGCTTGCTCCCTTTGTGCTGACACCAAGTATCCTTGAACATTATGATTGATTAATAACTTTACCGACTGCCCTCCTGTCAGTATCCAGAGTGCAATATCTTGAAACTGTCTCTCTCTGTACTTCTTTACAGGGTGGGCTGGATTTCTAGGTGCACCAGGACTGGCTGTTGTAATAATAATAATAAAGTAGATATTTGTATACACCCTTTTCTGGACAGTCCCTTTTTATCATTGGGTAATAATTGTATTTTCGCTGTGTTGCAACTAACCAACGATCCACGACCTTGCAGAAATAAGCCTGCTGTTTCATCTACGTTACCAAAATTGGGCAAGGAGGTTTATAATTGACTTGTGTTTCCAATTTTTTCATACTAGAGGTGTGGGTTTGATTGTTGGTTTAGAAACCGATGTTCAACCCTGGACCACTGGTGCCACAGACGTTGATTTGCCACAGTTCAACAGGGGGCTTGTTTACCCCCAGCATTGTTTATTTTATTTTTTTATTTTATTTAAAATTGGTTTAATTGACAAGCAACCTTTTCAATTATAGATATATTATTGATCTACAACAAATACATTGATGTAACAATCATAACATGAAATCATTGTACATAGATCAAAGAAAAAAATTGTAGTGTCTATTATAAATTCTTAGGACCATAGTCAATTGTTATCAATAATAGGCTAAAACTAGATAAAATAATGTTCAGATAAGATTGATCAGTAGCTCAGTTGTATCATACAAGTTATAAGTTCAGTTTTACAATGAAGTTCACTGTGTCAATTATTAAGCTGGTGTTAGAGGCATTAAACATTTCAATCCACAACTGTGCTTTAGTTAGCAAGATTCTATGTTTAAAATGCTTAAAAAAATGACTTTTCCTTAGGTCAAGTAGAGCTTCACATTCAGTGATTAAATGAACTGTTGTCTCAGGTCTAGCAACCAATTTGCAAAATCGACATAAATTATACGAGGTAATTCCTTTAGAGTAAGACGCCATTTTTGTTTTAGTAGATGAACGGTTGAGTCTAAGACGTAAGAAAGTGACAGCATACGATCGATCAGGAAAAGTCTGTAGGTACCTTGGTACCTCATTTAATAACTTGTCTGCAAAGGCTCCAGCTTTGAAGGCTTGGTAGTCCATGCATCTTTTCCTTGTATCGATCCAATCTTTCCTGTACGATTGGAGCTTTGCTTTCTCTGGAGAATCTAAAAGCAGATCTAAAGGTATAGAAGCATCCAATAGAGTATCTTGGCATTGATTTTTCCATTTAGTTATAGGATTTAAAGATGTACTTATTAAGAGCCTTTTTACTACACTGAGATAGGTTTTTAGACATGTCCGTGGATAAGTGCACTTTTCTGTATAAAGCCAGCATTGACCATTTAACAGCAATTTGTAATGAAATAAGACCAAACTCATGTCAAATAAACACTATTGGAATGCTCTGCGGAAATGGTAAAATTGATTTCCAGAAGATTCCCTCAAGTATGTCCCATCTAACCTCCTTGTCCATGAGTTTTGTCTGGCCACCGTAAGTTATGACAGGGATTACTTTTTGTAGATAAAACATCCGGGCTGGAGTTAGAGAGAATCTTCCATACTTTTGTTGTAAAGCTTAAGATTGATTAGCTAGCATTCTCATTCTTAAAATGAACTCTTCTTTATATGTTTTTTTTTTAGGATGTAGATTCATATTGACTCCTAGGTATTTATAAGAATGGATTTGCAGAAGATATTTTTTAGCTAATTACCAATTGAATCCATATTTGCCTTTTTTGTTAACGTGATTGAATACCAAGATATTAGACTTTTTGGTATTTATCCCTAAATTATTGTCTTCAGCAAATGTAGTCAAAGCTGTGAGTTTTCTCAGGAGACCAATTGGGGTCCTATCGAAAAGAACTAAATCATCTGCATACAACAAATATGGAACATGTTGATTACTGAGTCTAGGTGAAAAAGAACGTACATTCTTTAGAGCTTTATAGAAGTCGCTGATATAAAAGTTAAATGAAATCGAAGCAAAAGGACAGCCCTGTTTCAGGCCCATGTTTGTTTGAATCGATTCAGTGAGAAGGCCATTGGCTGATAATTTTATTTTGGTTGTTGTGTTGTCATAAAATTGTTGTATTAAGTAAAAAATGTACGGCAGGCATTTGCCTTTTATTAGTTTATCCCATAAAATGTGTCTAGAGACCGAATCAAAAGCTTGTTTGAAGTCCACTAGAGCAACAAATACTGGGTATTTGTTCTTAATTGCATCAATTTTGATGGCAGATATAATCAAGAGGTTTAGTGCTGTCCCAATTCCAGGGACAAATCCACATTGGTGTATGTCCATTAGATCTTGTTGAATAAGCCATTTGGTAAGGTCACGGATTAAGAGTCTTGCTAGAATCTTGCCTGGGGCGTCTAAAAGCGCTATAGGGCGGTAGTTAAAAGGGTCAGTTCTGTCACCTTGCTTTAAAATTGGAATTATAATGGCCGATTACCATGATGAAGGTATGGTCTTGGATTTAATAATATTTTGGAATACGATATTCAACAGTTCAGCCCATGCATCCAGGTTTGCTTTGAGAATAGCATTGGAGAGCATGTCAGGGCCCGGGGCTCTAGAAGAAGTACGTTTTTTATTATTAGTCAAATATCAATGGCATCGAACTTTAATTCTGTTAGATCAGGGACATCAGGATAAAAAGCATAAGGAGAGGTAATCTCTTTGAGGAGTAGATTTTGATAATGTGTTCTCCAAGTTGCCTCATCAATGCAATTTAATTGGTGTCCAGTCATTTCGTCGAAAATAAAAGATCGAATGACCATTTGGTCGAATACCAATTGGTCGAAAAAAAAAGGTCGAATTTTTTATTTATTTATTTATATATTTTTTTTAGATTCGGTTGGTAAAAAAAAAATAATAAAGAAAAAGGGATGTTGGGGGGTGAACCCCCCCCCAATAAAAAAAAAAAAAATCAACCATTTTGTCGACCATTTGGTATTCG
Source organism: Ambystoma mexicanum (assembly GCF_040938575.1). Classification (NCBI taxonomy): domain Eukaryota; kingdom Metazoa; phylum Chordata; class Amphibia; order Caudata; family Ambystomatidae; genus Ambystoma; species Ambystoma mexicanum. The sequence continues at coordinate 25,409,858 of NC_090932.1, read as the reverse complement.
ACCAAATGGCATTCGATCATTTGGTTTTCGACCAAATGACTGGTAACCAATTAATTGCGTGGATTGATGGGCATTTCCAGAAACAGAGTTTATTATTCGTCATATCTCGCTTGCTGACTTGGATAATAGAGCTTTGAGCGTTAATTCCGCATCATTTTGCTTTTGAATGAGGGAGATCTGCTTGACTTGGTTTCAATATCTATTCTTCAAGCTTTGAGTGAGTTGTTTGCATTTTTAGGTAACACCCTTAAAGCCCTTCGTAGGGCTCTCTTAAGGTTAAAGATTACTAGGTTTGACTTATATTCATAAAAGAGTTTTGGTTTATTATCATCTTTGGTTGATTAAGCTATAATCTGTATGTGATCATTATAGAATGTCAGAGGGCTCATCGAATCAATTTCGGATGCAGCCTTGACTTTACCCTGTAAAAGCACAATGGTTTTCAAGTTCCATTTAATCTGTTTTTTTGCCAAGTTTATCTCAAACTCACCCTCGACATGAGTCTCCACTCGAGAAGGGTACGGTGCCCAGTGGACTTCAAGCATGTTATGATTGCTGGTGTAAATCGGGATTACTTCAAATTCCTGAACAAGTCTGTTGGCATCGCTAAAGATAAAAACATAGTCAAGGACAGAGTGAGAAGCACCTCTGGACCAAGTCGCTCAAGGTGGGGAATCTAACTTGGAGTTGCCATTTAGTACAGAAAAGTGTCTTAGTTCCATCAGGGTAAGCCATTCATCAGATCTGGAATTAGGGCCTCCATTAGTAGGCGTAACTAGGTTGATATTGAAGTCGCCAGCAATGATGGTCATTAAATTGTTAGGATTTAACAGGATATTATCCAGAATTTCCTCGATTTTATTAAGAAAGAGTGGTTCAGTTGGTGACAACGGATTCCAGTAGATGTTTAATATTGTCATCATTGGGAAGAAAGGATGGTTTTAATTTTCGTCCTTATAATCGTAGGTTGTATGCCGTGATCAGGTGATGGCAAAACTTCCATATGTAATTGTGAGTCAAGCCGTACAGCAGTTAGGAGACCAGCTGCAGGTCTTCCCCTTGCTGCTTTGAAATCCGGTACTATCGTGACCTGATGATCAGGCCACACTGGGGCTGACATCATCCAGGTTTCTTGGAGTAGGACTAGATCGTATTTATTCAGTAACTTGCTTATTGATGTCAATAAATGCAAGAACCCTTGTGTATATCAAGATACCATTGTGCACTCAAGGATCTCAACCTCAAGGTGAGCTAACGGTTATTTGCTTCTTTAATTGCAGCGGCAGAGAGACAAGTCCATTTAGAAGTTACGGAATGGGCAGAATTTGAGGGAGCTTGTTTACAATTACAGCAAGTAAGAGGGCCAGTTTTAGTGTTGCTATCAGAATTTTCGCCCACCCCTGTTTTTGAATGAGTTGGTTTAGTCAAAGTAGATTGAATTCTTTGGAGGAGCAACTGTTTCCAAAGCCAATCCTTTTTCGCGTAAGAGATGCCTCTGCTGCCCGGCATAGTTCTTGATTATTAATGAAGAGACCTCGATGTCAACAGTGTCCTGGTAAGCAGGTTTTGGATAGGAAACTTGCTGGATGTCATTAGAGTTAATGTGTCGTAATGCTGGGATGCAGTGAAAGACAGCCAATATCGCAGCTCTTCTTGGAAAAGGATCAGAACGAATTCAGTCTATCATAGTGATTCGTAGAATGTCCTCTTGTAAGTTGTCAGTAAGGCATCCATTGTCATTTGTGGGGGCGAATGTATGTTCCTGATCAGGTTCAGTTGGGACTAGAGCACATCTCCTGTTGTTTTAAGCAGTTGAAGTAGGAGGAGACTTTGTGAAGGGAATTTGTTTAATTAAACCATTCCGTTTTGTTCAAGGGTTCTGAAGGAGGCACCGTGAAGTTTAAGTTCACACAAAACTTGGGGCTTTGAGCCACCTGAACTGAGTTAGATTTGTGCAGATTTTGATGTATAACATCTACAATTGCATCACTATTATGTGAATGTACAGAAATATTCATCATTTCTTCTTGAGAGATTGAATTCTCTATGGTACAACATTTCACTATCGAACATTTGCAACAACGGGAATGCAGAGAGGAGCTTCCAATGTCTTACCTTCAAAGCAGGCCCGCCCAGGCGATGGAGGAAAGCAACAACTGGGATGACATTTTCCAACGTATCCGTATCTGGAGGTCGACAACCATTATCGTTAGAACCCAAAGCTGATAGATTAGCTACAAAAGCTTTGGTTTTGGATTGCTTGTTTTTTTTCAGGATTGGCATATTTTTCGTCTTTTTCCTTTTCAGAGGGTCAGTTGAGGAGTTTAAATCAACGTCCCAGTTAGATGTCCGCTTTCTATCACGCCTTTTTCTTCTACGCACATTTTGTGAATGGCGACAAAAGACATCGTAGAGCGGTCTCTCTGAATTAGTTTGTTGGGGGGATTCAACAGATATTGGTTGGTCATTGACAAGGGGTATCTTGTCATTAGTTAATGTTTGAGGAGGGGATGGCACAACTCCCGCAGTGGGAGGGGAGCTCATCTCCATAGATGGGAGGTCGTCCGAGGTCGACACTGGAAACTCCGGTTGGGGTGCATCACAACAAAAGGGGGATGTGCATTTTTTCGTGCATTTGGGAGGTTCCATACTAACCAGTCTAGCTTGTTGGTAAGGATTGTCAGTGAGCTTTCATGCATAGTAGCTCTACTTTTCAATGTTTCAAATATTTTGGTGAGTGCATAAATGGAAGTATTGATGGCGGTTAAAGCCGTCTCTAAAGCTAGATTGGAAACTGGGGGAAATCCAAAAGACGGGCGTGGTATTGGTTTAGCAAAGGAGAGGGCAATAGAAGGAGTTGAGTCAGGTGAAGAAATGATATCATTAGGCACATCCGCGGGGTGGAGTTCTGGTGATATGTATAATCTAGGGTCTGGAAGCCCTGTGGTGGCATCATCACTGATATCTGGGGCAGGAATGTTGGGAGCCTGAGTTGAGTGTGCTACAGGCCAAAGCTGATTGGGCGTTAGTTTAGGGAGCCGCTGATCCAAAGAGTCTCCTGGTTCAATCGATTCAGCCTGTGCAGAAGGACCTCTAAGTACATGTGAGTAAAGGGAGTGTGGAGTGGGAGAGATCATGGATTGGGGAAAGATAGTGTGGAGCTCATTTGCGTACACCATAGCACTGGTTGATGGAGTAATATATGGTTCCTCAGGAATGGGGTCTTGGTCAGTGGCATAAGCATCCATAGTGTGATCAGAGAGGAAATGTAGTAGAGGAGTCAAATTGGAAGAGACCAACGGCTGAATTTTGGTCGCTCCTTGAGTAAGTGTTACAGGATATCTAGGAAAGGGAGGCCTAACGGGGCCAGTCCCCATAGAGGAGAGATGAAACCCTGGCCGTATGTTTAGAGGCATGCGATGATAGCATAAAGGGGGCGGAGGCATGCCAGCAGTGAGTCTCATCATGATGGAGACGATTAGAGTAAGTTTAGAATTTAAGTTAGCCTCTTTTTTTATTAACTATTGTTTAAACTAATTGTATTAATGTTTTGAGATTGTTTTTCAGTTATTGAATCTTACAATTTAATATGCCTGCAAAAGGTGAGAGCTCGCAAAATCACTTCTGATTAGCAAGAACGGCTCACAAGTGTGTCAAGGAGTCCGCGGAGACACTAATAATAAGGGAGGAGCCGATTCGTCAGAATCAAATCTTGAGTCGATGATGGGGATAGCCAACGGAGTAACGTAGATGTGACTGAACTAGATTACAAACGCCACTCACAAGGAATCACAATATACACACAGTAAGCCATGGGCGATGATTTAATTTTCTCGCGTCATCAGGTTAAACTTTGAGAAAAGCGAGGCTGTTTGAAATCGTAATTGTGTATACGGTCAGAGAAAGACCGGCTCCAGTGTGGTTGGAATGATAGGTGTGAGCTAGCTAGAAAATGTCGAGCCGGAGGCTCAAGTAAGTAGAAAAGGCAGGGAAATTGAAGCTGATTATCTAATAATACAGCTCTTGGACAGCAGGCCGTGTCGATTTGTCTTCCTCAAGTACGAGCTTATGCTTGTTTCTATCCTTTGAAGCAGATGTTATGAGGCGCTAGCTTTGAGTAGGTGAAACGCAAGGATCGCGGCACAGCGGCAGGGTTGGACTGGCCACGTCGGCCAATCGGCCCATGGCCGATGAGATCTGAGTCCCTGGGGGCCGGTCTTCTAATATGGGCCGGTTTGCCAGGTTACCTTGGCTCAGGGCACTGGCTGGCTTGCCTGCAGGCTGCCTGCAGCCCGCTTAGCAGCCACCACCCGCCACAGCGGATGCATTCATTAAAGAAAGGTAACACAGAAGTGTTACCTTTCTTTGATGAATGTATCACGTAGCTGTAGGCCTGCTGGCCTGGCAGTGCCATGGGCCCTGAGCCGATCCGGCGCCGGCGTGACGCCAGTTGTTGCAAATGAAATTAATCAAAACAAAAGGAGCGGCTACTGGGGGAGCCGCTCCTTTTGTTGTGATTCATTGCCTTTGCAGGCCCTGTGCCCCATTCCTTTCTCGTCTTCTCCTCTCTCCACTGGGCATGTAACGGTATTCCGTACCAATATAAATATCATCATCACTTTCATTTGTATTTAATTACCGTTACTTTATTTGCAACGGTATACAGAATTACCTTCATTTTAATACATGTGCGGCATGCGCACAGTGTACTGTGCAGTCTCTGTGCACAATGAGTGGCGTTAAGCACCGTGGGCACAGACAGGCACTGGATTCTGTGCTCCTTTCTCCACCCGAGGGCCGAGGCTGAGCGTGAGAGCGCAGAGGGAGTCTGCCTGGGCTGGGATGCCCCCCCCCATCCCATGCTGTAATCAGAGAGATAGTTCCAGAGAAGATTCGAGTCACTGGAAGCGTTAGTGGCACACACCAGCATTGGAGTGGGAGCCCTGCTGAACCCTTATCTGCAGCTAGCTGCTCTTAGTTCAGGTGAGTTTCCGGAGTCAAGACCTCTCTCGAGTCCTTTGTATTTTGTGCTCGCCCCTGGTATGTGAAAACTATGTTCAGCAGTGGCGCAACACCATTGAGTTGATTGGGCTTTAGCTCTCCCCCACCCCCATGAAAGTTTGTGTGATGTTGACTTGACCTGGCTGACCTGCAGCCATGGCTGGACCGACATGACACATAAGTTAAAAGGCGCCTGGGCTTCGTGTAAACAGAGGCACTGCAATTACTAACACAGCGCATTTCACTGTTAGCCGTGCACCTGCATTCGTGTGTACTGTGCAACATAAATCACTGGGTTGAACTGTGTTTTACCATGCCTCTAAACAGTGGTTAAGCTTCTTAGAGAATGAGTGTGACTGCCTGTATGTGTGTGAGCGAGAGAAAGCACGAAAGAGTGTAATAGATTGGGAGATAGAGACTTTCCTTGGCTAGTGTTGTTCTTCATGCTCCATACGCATTCCAAGATGCAAAAGATGGCAACTTTCTAGGAATAGCCCTCCAACTTGTTTTAAGAGATGACCGCTCAGAGTAGCCCACCGTGCTTTGAGTGTTAGGTTTTGAAAGTGGAAAGTTTGGAAGTTCATTCATACATGTTGAGCCATTTTGCATTGCTCTGTAAAATATAATTTAGACTATGTTTATATTCTTTGGAGCGGTTTTTGAGAAGCATATTTGCTACACAACAAACATACCAGTCACTCAATATGGGTTACAGAATGGTTAGTAAAACCACAAGCAGATGGGATGTAGAATACATTATTATTTTTATGAACTGTTTTTCAGGAGGGCCAAACAAAATGTTGGTGAGGAAGTGGGGGTATATCCAAATGAGGTCGTTATGGGGTTGTGTCCCATTTTAGCTTCGGCTTTACAATAATTCACTGGTACCACCAGATGGCAAATGTATTGTATGATGTGGACATGGATTAATAAACAAAGCACATTTCTGGAAGACTCTTTTTGGTATGTATTTCTGCTGACTAGACAGCACATTCATATTTTGATGTTGGCTGTCTGGAGAGCAATGTGTAGCATTTCTGCTCTTTTTATATTTTTCGGGCAGGCAAGGTCATGCTTTGTGCTGCAAGAGGGCTTCCCAGAGAGGCCATGGTGGGTGCTTTACCAAGGAGAAACCAAGTATGGGGGAAAGGTTTGCAGTGAGAAAGTGACATCCCTGCTGCCATCTTTTAACCTTTGGGTGGCCAGCATCCCTGTCCATAAAATCAACGCGACAATTAAAAAGAGAAAAATGTCAGGCTGCACATTAAGGCGAGAGGTGCCTGCAGGCAATGGGTAGTGAAGAAATAAATTGCAAAATCAAAGCAATGGTAAAAGAAATGCTGGCAACTATTGGAAAATGTTTGTTGGTAAAGTGCAACCGATGTTTGCCTTTACTATGGGAAGATTTTGAATTTGGTAAATAGAAACTAATGTTTGCCAAGAAAAACTTGCAGAAGCACCTAATACATATTAGATGTAGAACCACCACAAAAGAACCTAATCACTACAGAACAAAGAGGGTAACTTAAGGCATTGTAGTGTTTCCAGATACACCACTAAAACCACTACATTTAATAAAGGTAACACACCGAACAATGAAAGAAGACACATTGTCATATGAGGAATGTTATATATGTTCTAATGTCCATGTCAAATGATTTACAGAAGCAAATTACGAGACCAGCTATGAATACATTTTTAGGCAATTGAAATCGTGAAGTGGGGTTTGCACTTGTATGTCAGGTGAGTGATTGGAAGGGTCGAGGGGGTACAGGAGACTGTCCATTTTCACAGCAGTCCGTAAGTGGGTGCTTTCAGAGGTAAAGGACAGAGCCTAACAGCTTTTAACATTGAGACTTCACCAGAATAGTCTCATTGGAATGTTTAAAGAAGTTTCTCCCTTCTCCCACATTCTCTGAAATTAGCACCTCTACCAACATTTGAAGGGTTAGCTCCGCCGACCCCACAATTTTAGCCCAGGCGCACGTGCACCCCTCGAAGGACCTGATGTGCTCATTTGCGTATGGCAGACAGGTGAGGAGGGAAGCCTTTCCTGAAACTGGCGGCATTCAGGTTTTACTGTGTTTGTGCAGATGCAGAAAAATGTACTTGCACAAACGCAGTGAACCTTTAAAGCTGCTACTTTCAAAGCCTCCGCTGCCCATCTTCCTCCGCAAAATCAAATGCTCACATCACCCTTATAACCACATTATGTGTACTTTCACATCTGAGTGTAGGGGCTTATGTGCAGTTGTGCACACGTTGTTTTTCTTCAGCATATGTGTTTAGTGACTGGAATAGCATTTTTGTACAGTTAGTAGTGTAGCCACTTATTTCTGTGGCATGAGAGACCTTATTTTTCTTTTCAACTTTTTTTTTAATGGGTATCCATAATAAAGTAGGTATGACATCTGTTATTGCAAGGCTACACTGGCATTTTGGTGCAGCCAGTCTAGTGATGTATTACTGTGGCATGGCCTTATAGGTACAAGTGTTATGGTGTACAATCTACTTTTGTTTCTCAAGAATATCTTTCAAAAGTTGCTGTCCATGGCATATAACAATTATCAAAGCAGCTAAATGCATAGATTCCCCTCTGCTGAGTTGAACTAAAATAAAAATGTAAGAAGAACTAAGACAACAGTGGCGTCTCTTGTTTGTGTTTTGTGTCTTGCTGAAAATGTGTGACTTTTCCTGGCAAAATAGTATTTAAGATAATGGTTAAACACACGTATGTGCTATACCGTGATAACCACAGTATACCGTTATGTCACATGAAGGTAATCATACCGTCAAAAAATCAATACCGTGACATCCCTACGTCTCCACCTGCTGCGGCCACTTTCCTGCAGGGAGTCCCCGACTAGCGGCTACCCTGCGACCCCTTCCCTTCCTGCCTTTGATTTCCGTGCCCTCTGCACCAGAGCCTGCTGCTCATCAGTGCACTTTGGAGAGAGAGCAGACCAGCTGCTCCCACTTCAGTTCAAAGGAGAAAAGGGGGGTTTCCTGCAAGAAAGGAGAGGGCCATCCTGGAATCTCTGGGCCAAGAATCTGCAGCAGTGGGTGAGCCGGGGTCACTCACATCACCGACACACAGGCGGGCTGCAGAGGAGCCAGTGGATCTGGCTAAGGCCCACCGGCAGTATGGTCTACACGGGCATCCTGCACCAGAAGTTGGGCCTTCAGGTGATTGAGATTGCTGTTGATGAGGAGTTGCCAGAAGCCGTGCTGGTGGAGGACCTGGCTGTGGTGCATGGAGACACAGCCATCGTCACCTGACCGTGGACATTCCCCCTCCTGCCAGAAAGAGGTGAGTAACGGTGGGTGGCCTGAGTGCTGTGCAGGTGGGTAGGGAGGCAGGGCCTTGGGGCTCTTGGTAAAGCTCCAGGGTGCTGCTTGCTACAAAGACATCTTATGTTGTTTTAATCTTTCTCTGCTGGCCACCAGTCATGCTAATTATTCCGAAAAACATTCACAGTCTTTATGGAACAACAAAATGTGAAATGTTTTTCGTCATATCGCTCAATACACTGAGCAACAGAAATGCTTTTTGGGCCCGAGCTGAGATCCTTTTGTTGTCCACGGCCATTGAGCAAAAGTCTGCATCAACAAAACTCCAGAACAAGCAAACACTGAGGGTGAGAGGAGGGCAGACGGCAGGGTTGCACAGTCAGAGAGGAATGCTGCACCGTGCTGCGCACTCAACAGTTAAATATACGTTTCTCTCCAAGCAAATCAGAAATGAGACGAACCCCAATTGCAAGATGAATTAATTATCAAATTGCATGACAATATTTACTGTGGAACTGATAAAAGTGTAGCAACTTGGTCGCAACGCTGGAGCCTCTCTCCTACCCATTCCTGTGCTTGTGAAATTACGCTTCCCCCATTTGCATCTGGTTTGCTTATAGCAGAGGGCAAAGTGGGAGTGAACTAAAGGGTACAGGACTTTCCATTACTTCTCAGGCTTATTCCCTTACTGTATGTTACCTGGTATACAATGCCAGGACGGTAGGAATGACCACTTTTTTTTTTCTATAATTTCCCCCCTGCTGGGGATTTGAACCTGGGCTCTGCCCCGTAACAACCATCTGTTAAACCTCATTATTCTTACTCTAAAGTGCTGGCTAACATTTGTTTATTTCAAAGGACTGCTTGCACACGAAGCCCATTCCCAAGCATTAGGGCAGCAATCTGGGAATTGCTGTGGGCACAGGGGAGCTTGTGTAGGCAAAGAGGTGTTGGCAGGTAATGGTAGGGGTGTGTCGGTGGCCATGGTCCTAGGCATGGCCCTTAAGAGGAGCGAATGGCTGGTGATTGCAACGTGAGGTTGCATCAAGCTACATGCTGAGGGGGGACAATGACACACTAATTCACATGTGCCCCCACCGATTTAGGCGCTATATAGATGAATGGTTGCAAAAAACACAGTCCATATGTTTTAGCGTAGCAAGCATTCCCCGTTCTAAACCTCAGTGAAATCCATAGTCATCCTGTGAATGTTTGCCTTTTGTATATTTCATAATGCAATCACTTTGTATATGGCGCATCGTTGCAGACGCTTCCCCCAAATGCTGCAATAACCATAGCACATCAAGTGGCCATTGACTTCATTGTGCCACAATGAATGCTTTGTTGTAATGTGTCTCTCTTTCCCAACTCCCTGGCATGATGTTCAGGATGTTTGTTTGCATGTATGAGGTAACGAGTGTTCAGAGTATGGAATGTCCTGTGAGTGCACCGCTTTCCCTATTTTGCCAACCTCTGAAGCCTGAAAGATGCACGCAGGCTTGATATGTGGTCAACTTTGCACCAGACCTGCAGATCAACTTAAATGGTCTGCTGTTAAATCTCAGTTACCAGTTTAATGGTTCCATTACAGAATAATTGCTAATTTTACTATAGCCGATATGATAGCTCAGTGGGTTGAGCACTCACTGCTGCGATGTGAGTGTGATCTTCAGGCTCGAATCCCAGCAAGGCCATCTCAGCCTTTCATCCTTTTGAGGTCGATGAATGAGTACCAACACAGGTTGGGTGATATTGTATGCATATTTGTTCAATAAAAAAGAGCTTAAGCGTAAGTGCTATAAAATGTCATATTTCTATGAGTGTAACAGTTCATTGGAAGCGTGCGCAGTTATCAAAACCTTACCCTAACATCCCAAACCTATGCATAACCTCTCCCTAAACCTCTTTCCGGTTTCCCTACTTCCCCCTTCCTATCCAACCATCGTCACCCTAACCTTCCTTCCATACTGGGGTTGCGGAGCCCTGTATAAGCATCGACTAGCAGCAGGCCCCAAAACCTCAGTGTGGGTGGTTGGTTCATGCCACTCCTGCGCCTCGGAGCTGTGGACCCTGTCACAGAACTGTATGCAGAGTTATGTTATTTTATGAGTTGTGTTGTGATGTAACAAACACATGAACCCTCCAAAAGTAGCATTTTCTGTAAAGTTGTGAATTGACGCGATTCACGGATGATGGTTTAAGGGCCACTTTTTTTGAGGCAAGGGGTGGGCCACTTTTTTGAGGCGAGAGGTGGGCCACTTTTTTTTGTGTGTCCGGGCCTATTTCTTGTCCCAGTCCGACCCTGCACAGCGGAGGATGCTTCTGGTGCCCGCGCACTGGTGCGCTTGGGTGCTGAATTTGTTGCTTGGTCACGGGGGGCGTGGCTAAAGAAAACAAACATAAAAGGTTGAATTAGAGCTTGTAAATATGTTTCTTATAGTCCATATAGTCCACTACAAAAGTCATTAAAGACTTAGGAGTTCAGAGCTGAAGTAGTATTCAGTATACCCAAAAACGCTTTCCAAGGGCAGTAGTTCCAATCAGAGGCAATCCGAATAGCGAGGTTTGCAGGTAAGCAGACAGTACTCGCCTGTACTCGCTTCTGGTGCCCGCGCGCTGGTGCGCACAGGCGCTGAATTTGTAGCTTGGCCACAGGGGGGGCATGGGCAAAAATGCTTTCCAAGGGCAGTAGTTCCAATCAGAGGCAATCCGAATAGCGAGGCTTGCAGGTAAGCAGACAGTACTCGCCTGTACTCACATCTGTGCATTGTTTAATGTGTACATTAGGCCTCTGTGAGACCAGCTGGAACTCATGGGGCTACAGTTCCCCAATTACGCTGATAATATTCAGCTGTTGATGGAGCTGAGCGGGAACCACACAAAAGACTCAGACAAACTCTCCACCATTTATGGATCCATGAAGAGCTGGATGACCTCCGGCTGGATGTGCCTAAACAGTGCCAAAAAAGAGCTCATGATCCACGGCTCTACACGAGCAAGGACCAAACTAGGGCTGGAGCACATAAACGTCAAGGCGGACGGCTGCAAAATCTCAGTATCAGAGAAAGTAAAGACCCTTGGTGTCTTTATGGAAGCCTCACTCGGAGGCAACAGAACGTGAACGGTAATTCGAAAACATCCCATTACCATCTGAAAGTGTTTTAAGGCAGTTGAAACCATTAGTAACATGTAAAAACTGCGAGACCCTCGTCGGGGCTCCCATCATGTCCTCCATAGAAAAGTGCAAAGCACTGCTCAGCGGTGAATGCAAAGAGTGTCTTCATACACTACAAATAATCCAGACTGAGGCAACTAGGACTATCTGTAATCTCCCCAGGAGGGAGCATATAACAAACACAAGGACGGAACTGCACTGGCTGCCTGTCACCGCGAGAATTGTTTGAAGGTGATCCCACTGACCGCTAAGTGCATCTATGGAGAAGTACCCCTCTACCTAAAACAGACCCTGGTTACATACAAACCGAATGGAATCCTTTGCTTCTGTACCACCCAACACGTAGTGGTCCCCAGAGTAAAAAGGGAAAAAAGAAAATGGTTGATCCTTCCCGGTGCTGGCAGGCCAGGCGTGGAACACTCAGCCTGTGGAATTACGCAAGGAAAAAAGACTCCTGAGTTTCAGGAAAAGATTAAAGACTCTTACTACTGGAATAGTGAGACAGTCTGGAACCTCCTTCTATGGCTTGTCTCATCCGTCTGAATCGTCCTCGAGTCTATGTGCGCCCTGATGCCTGCGGGCTATGGTGCGTTAGAAACAAATAACTAATTAAATACGTGCAATGGATTCATGACAATCTACTTTGACTGGGCAAAACATTTTGCACATGTTACCACGTGATCGGTTGTCCTTTAGTCGCCTGATTAGGTGTCCTTTAATCAGAAGCCATGAGGACTGTAAGGGTTACTATGTTTGCTGTCAGCATGAGTTCATAATTTTAATTGGTTATTTGTAACACACTTAATACCCAGAGGTTTTAAGCGGGGACCAGGGAATTGAACCTGTGTTGCTCTGCAATGTCTTGCTTCCAAGGCGAGCACGTTGCCCCTGGGCTATCCTCCCAAGATGACGTTGACACAAATCCATGAGTCCAGCCTGACACAAATCCATGAGTCCAGCCTCTAAGATGATGACATCAAACAGTCGCACCGAAGCCTGCACTTTATACCCAGACAACCAAACCTTCAGGTTATTCACAACTCCACAACTCTTTCCCAGCTGCCACCTTCTTTCTTCTTTTTACCACAAAACCCTTACAGTCCTCAGCCTGTGCACTTTTAAACCTTCTCACAAGCACCGCTAAGCTTTTTAGTTTGGGCTCTTAGGTGCTGCTTGCAACACCTATATGTTGAAACTATTGCACTAGAGTACAGATAGGGGGAAATGGCATATGAGGGGGTACACAAAGCTTGAAGGTGATGTTTGGTTATTTGCCCACCCATTGATTGCCCATGGTCATGCTAATCCTTACGGCCATTGCCACCCACTTCCTGCCCTTTCCCGCCCAAAACCCCTCCTCCTGAGCACTCTTTCAGCAGACTTCAATTAAGCCTTACCATCAAACGTGGCACTCAAAGTGTCTGCTAATGTTTTTTTCAAAGCAGTCTTCTGGCAGTTAATGACTTAGTTGGAGTAGTAAACCCACTGCTGGTGTAATACAAACGTTTTTACCAGGCCTGCCTTCAGCCACTCCATTTATAAGCACTCTGCCTGTCCTTCACTTTAGTCCTGTTATAAACAGGCCTTGGTAATGCCAAAGGGTTGGGCTTGTGTATAAGCATTGGGCATTTGTCAGGCACTGCTGGTAGATGCCCAGGTACTCACACCATTCCGCACCTGCTACCATCAACGGCCAGTTGATATCACTCTGGCAGTGCCTCGAAGTGCATTTCCCATGCCTACACAAAAGCTCAAACTGTTAACAGAGTTGCTTTGCCCTCCACCAGCGAGAGGCCGGTAACTGAGCAACGAGACACTCTTGACCCCCCTCACGCACTGCCCACTTGGATCTGGGCAATGCAGCCCACCCCATGCCCCTGCCCTATCCGCACTCAGCATGCCGTCTCAGCAGGTGGGAACAGCGACTTGTCCTTGGGGCGCTGCCCGTGAAGTGGGTGCTTGGGTTCCTTCTGCAGGGCTCTGTGCCCATCCTTTCTATGTTTCTTGGGGCAGCACTGCAAGCCTCCTGTGCTCCCTGTGACGCGTGTCTCACTCTGGATCGCCTAGACTTAGAGCTTGGCTCCTTGCACTTCTTGCACTTTGCGCCCCCTCAGAAGGCGGTGCTGCATCTCGGATGTTTGCATTGCAGGGGTCATGGTTTGGAAGTCTGTTCATCTGATCCGGGCTGGAGTAGAGGTTGAGGTCACTTGCTTTCTGGAGAAGTCTGCCTCTTCCTGCAGGCCGCCTTCTTGATGCCGTGTCAATTGCTCCCATTGAGTTCCCTTCGTCCACTAGTTCAGAGGACACGCTCAGCACGCTCAGCACGCAGGCTCTAGTAGACCACAAAGCACACATGCTGCGGAAGGGCCTGCAAGTACACCTCACCAACCCTGAGGTCTATCTGGCGAGTGTGTCGCTTCATTGAGTAAAATGCCGTCAGCTGTGTGAAGAAACAGCCCGTGTAAACGCATGGCCCAAGGTACCAGTGAGCCTGGTACGCACGGCACATGGGCAACTGAGGTAGCATATGTGCAGGGAATCACCAAGTTACACCCGCTTTGCATGAGCTGGGGGAACTTACACAAATGCCTGAAGGGTGGACCGACTGCCCCCAAACAGAGCAGACATATGCCAGGCTTTGAAGGCCATAACAGAAGTAATGGCCCGTTCACCTCCCTGGAGGCTGTCCTGCCAGCCCCCGTGCACAGAAGAAAGGATGGGTTTGTTAGTTCTTGTTGACGTTGGATTCATATTTCTGCGAGCGGGGGTGGGGATGGGTTTTTGATTTTTATAAGTACAGATTTTTTTGTTTGGTTTTTTGTTGTCTTTTCTTTTTCCTTGCAATGCCGTCTGAGAGGGATGATCAGTTGTCTGTTTCCTCGTGGAATATCAATGGTCTAAATAATCCGCTCAAAAGGCAAATGATTTTTAATTGTTTGAAAGATATGCACAGTGATGTACATTTTCTCCAAGAGACCCATTTACTGTTAGAGGATGCTAATATGCTGCACAAAGGTTGGATTGGGGAATTCTTTGTCTCTTGCTATTCATCCAGGAGTAGGGGGGTTGCTATTTTGATTCGGAAGAACTCCCCGATTAAGGTCATGAAATCTCGCAATGATAACGAGGGTAGGGTCATCGTGCTCTTGGTGGAAGTTCAGGGGGTTCAGTATATTCTTTGCAATGTTTATGCCCCTTCAGTGGATGACGGCACATTTTTTGGGACAGTGGCTCAAATGTTACAGGATTTGGCTTGTCAGAATGTTATTATGGGAGGTGACTTTAATTTGGTTATTGATAATGTCAAGGATCGCAGTGGGCCGCATATTGCTATCAGGAGAGACCCGACTTTTTGTTCCTTTAACTCACTTATTTCTGAATTTGCATTAGAAGACTGTTGGAGATTGCTTCATGAGGATTTGAGAGAATATACATTTTATTCTAGTTCTCATGGCTCACATTCTCGTATAGATATGTTTTTCTCGGCTGGTTCAGCAACCCTGAATTTGAAAAGCTGTGAGATTGGTTGTATTGCTGTCACTGACCATGCACCAGTGTTTATGAACATAGATTTGCAGTTTAGTACTCCTAGATCGTTTTTGTTGGAGAATGTACACCTCAATTCTTCGAGATGAAAAGTTTGTGGAGAAAATAAGATCTGAGGCTGATCATTTTGTTGTGGAAAACAGTACAGATGGTATGGCTGTTGGGACAGTATGGGAGGCATTTAAATGTACAATGCGGGGCTTAATTCTAGGTTTGTCCAGTAGCAGGAAGAAATGTTTGGTGGACATAAGTATGGATTTGGAACAAAGTATTAAGCAACTTTCACTGGAGTTGATTAATGACTCTGGGAACATGGAAAAAAGAGAAGATTGAGGGAACTACAGAGAGAATTGAATGAAACTTTGAAAATAAGGTCTGAGAAGGATTTGTTTAAATTGAAATGTTCGTATTTTGAATATGGTGAAAAATGTGACCGTTGGCTTGCCTATAGATTGAGACAACAAAAATCTGAAAGATCCATCACTTCTATCAAAAATGAGAATGGTCTTGTGACTTGTGATCCAAAATTGATTAATGAGACTTTTAAGGAATAATATATGAAGCTCTATCAAAAGGAGTTGGGTGTCAATGGATTGGATGATTCTTTTTATAATGGACTAGAGATACCTAGAGTGAATGATTTGGAGAAAGCTGTGTTGGGTGAGGCTTTGACTGTGGATGAAATGAAGAGTGTGATTGGGAAGTTGAACTTGGGCAAGTCTCCGGGTCCGGACGGACTGCCTGCTGAATTTTATAAAATCCTACCAGATTCAGTGGTGGAACTTATGCGGGATATGTTCATGGAGTCCAGGGTGAGAGGTTTTCTCCCCGCTTCTACTAGTCACGCCATTATATCGGTATTTCTAAAAAAGGATAAGGATGGCTGCTTGACTTCAAACTACCGTCCGATCAGTTTGATTAATACTGATAATAAGATTCTTGCGAAACTATTGGCCATTCGTTTGCAGAATCTTCTTGTGAAGTTAGTGCACACCGACCAGTCAGGTTTGTTCATGGTCGAAGAACATCTAGCAATATTAGGAACCTATTGTTATTGATGAACCATGCACAAGATGTGGAAGATGATGTTGCGGTGCTTTCCTTAGACGCGGAGAAAGCGTTTGATCGCGTTGATTGGAATTATCTTTTTTTAGTATTGCGTACTATGAATTTAGGTGAGGAGTTTGTTTCATGGATTGCTTTGCTTTATGCTTGTCCGACTGCTGCGGTCAGGACTAATGGGCAGTTATCAGACTCTTTTGTACTGCAGAGGGGTACAAGGCAGGGATGTCCTTTATCCCCCCTGTTATTTGTTTTGGCCATGGAACCACTGGCGATTGCAATGAGGTGTGATGTAGGGATACGGGGTCTGAGTTTTCATGGGGCCACTCAGAAGCTGTGGTTTTATGCGTATGATCTGTTATTGTTGTTGCGGGATTTAACGGTGTCCCTTCCGGCTTTGTTGGATGTTCTGGACAGATTTCATGCAGTGGCTGGATTTAAGGTCAACTGGACTAAGTCTGAGGTTTTACCAGTTTCTGGATGTTGTGATAGGAATTTGGTCACTGGTTTTGGATTTCGGTGGTGTGACAGAAAATCAAAATATCTGGGTATATGGCTGACCCCAATTGTGGATGACATGGTTGTGATGAATATGACTGAGACTTGTAGAGAATTGAAAATGAGTATTTTGAGGTGGTCTTTACTTCACTTGTCCCTATGGGGCAAAGTGAATGCTATAAAAATGAATGCGGCTCCAAAAATTAACTATGTACTAGGTATGCTTCCAATGAAAATTGGCAATCATTTTTGGATGAAAATTGATAGTTTGTTGCAGTCGTTTTTATGGGATGACAAGCCGCCGCGGTTAAAGTTATGGAAGCTTCAGCTGCCTGTGGGAAAGGGAGGTTTGGGGGTGCCGAATTTCAGGGCTTATCACCTAGCTTTTTCAAGTCATTTCATTGTGCCCTTTCTGATAGAACAGCCTGATAGTTGGGTAATTGCTGAGGCAAGTCTGTTGGGCCCTCTTCCCCCAAGGGCGATTCTTACGGCAACAAACAACTTATGTAAGAGATCATCTCTGACAGTCTTTCTGAGAGATACGTGGAAACGGGTTCATGAATTATTGGGATCGGACGCATCTAAGACTATTCATGCTTCAATTTGGCTAAACCCGCAGATTTCTGTTGGAGGTAAATCTTTATTCTGGCCTGATTGGTTTGTAGGTGGAGTCCATTGGATTGATGATGTGTTGGTGGATGGGGAGTGGATTGGTGAGCGCGAGTTGCGGGCGAAATTTCACATTGATAATTACAGATCTGAAGATTTCAGAAAATTAAAAAAATGCATAGGTGATGTGGTGGACAAAGGCAGTTCAATCGTTAATCTCTTCCTTAGAGAGAGGGAGCCAGGTGGCGGCTCGATTGCTAGCAGGATTTACAATTGTATTGTGTCTGCTTATAAGGAGAATTCTGATTTTAGGGATGAATGGGGGAGGAGATTGGGGTGTGAGATTTCACCCGAGATGTGGTTGGATATGTGTGCGAACATTAAACTTTGTGCAATTGATCTGGGGGAGAGGTCTAGGCAGATAAAGATCCTCAATAGAGTGTTTTGGAGCCCGGAACGTATGTTTAAGAGGGGGTTGTTGGATTCGGATGATTGCTGGTGCTGTGGGAATGGACTAGGAAGTCTGGAACATCTGCTGTGGGAATGTGTGCGTGTACGGGGTTTTTGGCATGATGTTTGTGGTGCCTGTCTGCGTGTTTTGAATTTGGAGGTGGACTTGGATTTTGTGACAATGATTTTGGGAGGTGGAGAAATGCTGGATGATCTCTCTGTGTCACGGAAAAAGTTTTTACTGCGTGGAGCTTGTCTGGGCAAAAAGTTGGTCTTGAGGGGCTGGAAGTCAACAAGTGTGCCTACTCTTGATGATTGGGTGGAGGGGATGTCTGCCCTTGCATCCATGGAAAGGATGGTGTTCAAGAGGCAAGGGAAATTGAATTTGTACGGAAAGGTGTGGGATGACTTTTTGAGTATTTACTGATTTATTGCAAGTCATGTATATATATTATTCTGTTAATCTGTACATTTTTGTGGAGTATTAATTGTTCTTCTTGATTGATTGATAATCTATGTGTAAAACTTTATAAATAAACAAATAAAAAAAAAAAGGATGGGCTCGGCTCAAGTGCAGGTTATTCGATGCTACACAGCTGGACATGATGGCATCTTCGTGCAACATCTCGGAGGAGGGCAGCGAGACAAGCAGGCTGGCAGCTTCCTGTCGAATGGTTTCATTACCAATATTAGACAGAGTTTGCAGAGATTTGAAAAGGAAAATAAAACGAATTGGAAAAATGCAGGGAGCGAGACAAAAACAGATAAAAGAGGGGAGGCAGGGAGTGAGCAACAACGGCAAATACAAGAAAAGGCAGAAGCGGCCCCAGGTAAGACTCAAGTACATTAAATGACATCTCCAGTGGGTCGTATCTCTCTTCTCTAGAAACCCTGAAAAAGCTGCTGCTTTTTAGGAAGAGGGTGGCGCGTCTCTATACAAGCACCTCCGCTATGGAAGACGTGCTTCTTAGGATATGATATTTTATTTGTATCTCGCTCAAACACAAGTGTTTCAGAGCGCAACAAGGCAAGGGAGGGGAACGGCGAGAACAAAACAACGATCTTACTAGGCCCAGTGACATTGAGAATGCGTGAGTGCAGAGAAGAGGGATGGGGAAAGTGCAGGGGGAGGGGTGAAGTGGAAAGTGCTCAGCAAGGGATAAAAACAACAACTGGTAGTGCAGCCAGAAAGGTTGCAAGTGCAAGGTTTAAAGCGCAGAAAAGGAGTGTCTGATACGTGCAGGTAGGGGGACTGTAGGGTTACAGATACAGACCCAAGTGCAGGGGTTGGCAGGAGGCAGTGCGGGTGTGTGGATGGGTGGGCAAGTACCTGGGCCCGAAATCAGAGAGTAACCCGGTGCACAGAGCCGAAGCAGACAGATCAGCAGGGGAGAGAAAGAGCGAAGGCAGAAGCGAAGAGGAAGGTCTTGAGGTGCTTCCGGAACCGGAGATGGTTCTCCTCAAGTTTCAGAGAGGCAGGGAGGCTGTTACAGAGGGAGGCCCCAGCCGAGGAAAGAGATCTCTTATTAGGAGCTTCTGATCCAAAGCCATTATCTCACCTTCAGAAAAGTGCTCCAAAGTCTTCTGTCCTGGACCCTCAGAAAGGTTGCTTCCTAAACAGAAACTGCCTGGAAGGCACTCATGCCTCAGAGCCCCTCCACTTGCATGTTTCATACATGTAACCATGTACACGTTCTGAGTAATAAACACGTGTCAGCTGTAGCAGAGAGAGCACTCAGATCAGAGAGAACGGTGGGGCAAGAAGGCAGGCAGAGAGAAAGTGCTGTGAGTAGGAGTGGGGTAGGGTGACTTCAGGCAATAAACTGGTTGGCATAGAGTGTGTGGGCGAGGAAAAGTTAAGCAGAGCCGCGACATTTCTGACCGTAATTCATTTTCTGGCAAAGGGATTTGGAAGACGTTTTCCTGGCTCAGGAAAAGCCATAAGCATTACTGCTCCTGGCACACGGTTAACTGCTGACGCCATTTCTCCTGGCACAGCTGTACGAGGGCATTTTTGCTGAGCACGGTATATATGAAATGAAGTATGAGTTCAGTCGCCATCCATTGCCTTTGCTGCCTGCTGACCACCTTTACATTGAAACACGAGACCAATGTCCTTGCAGGTTTGCAGAATAAACGGTACTGGCTGCTGTCGGGGACCCCGAAATACTGGCTTTCATCTTCAGCTCCCTCTAAAACCCAAAGCTATATTTGCAAAAATATGCTGAAGGATTGACGTTTGGAAAACGATTTATTGTGGTGGTAGGTACAGAGGCATTTTGGAAAGGGTCAATTTTCCTTTGATACAAAGACAGTTCAAGTCCACCAATAAAGAAACCACTAGGTGAGGGGGAATTACTTGGAGGTTGAAGGGGTGACATTTCGAGCACTAACCTATCGTTTCCAATGGGTCATGCCCTAAGAGCAGTGGGCACACTCTGCACATATTAATGAACATTAGGGGCTGACTCACATAGATGTACAGAGGTTCGATCTAATGTCTGTTCACCTGCCTAAAAGCGGTTTATCAAATCATGGTTAGTTGCAACAGTGGAGCAATAAAGTTTCACAGTGCCATACACAGTAGAACCCGCCAACTCTGCCCGAAAAATTGACCACCGTTGCCACAGGGGCTAGTCGATGAGGAAAGTCTCCTCGATAACACCACCGGACCCACGAGTTATAAGATCGCAGCGTGCTTGGCAGCCAGGATTGTTGGATGAATGTTGTCACATGTAGAGAAATTCAACATGGGGGCCATCATTTCTTGACTAGAGGAAGAAATCCCATCTGAGATAATGGGTCGCCCTATCTGGGCCCCGGAGGTGATCTCAGAGGGCAGGAAGTAATCAGGGGGTCTCCATCAACAGGTGCAGAAACAGTAGATATCAAGCCTGCGATGGCCAATATAGGATGATGAGCACCAAACAAGCGTCTTCTGCTTGGATCTGGCGCAGATCCTTGGGAATCAGGGAAAAGTGGGGAAAGCCATAGGCTGTGTAACGTTCTGGACTTGAAGACATGCATCTGTTGCCATTGCTTCCTGTAGAGGAGCAGCTGCAGGCCTTTGCTGGAAATCCCGCCCCCTGCCTGCTATATGTTGGAAGCCTCAGATCGCATCATGCTTGACACCAGCAGTTGTGACCATACCACGGCAAACCTTCGAAAGAAGGTACTGTAGAGGAAGAGACAAGTACCCCCACCTCAACCATCAAAATATGATGGCCATTTAAATGAAATCCCGGAAGAAGCAGAGCAATTGAATGGCAAATGCGAGTGGTGAAGTCATACAGAGCCAAGCTGACGTACATAGAAGAGATGCAGAGACAAGAGAGTGCAGATATTCTATAAGGCATCAAGAAAGTATCAAGGATAAGTGACATCTTGGGATCAAGGTGAAGAAGCTTATGCTACAAAATTGATGAAGATATCAAGTCAGTTTGCACATATACAGATATAAAAAAAACGCAAGCAGACAAAGTATTCTTAAGGCTAACTTTATATTGAATAGAGTGCGGCATGCTCCAACATGTACACATATATATTGGAGTCAGTAGAGGATGGATGTTTCCACCACGTACAATAGCAGTGCTGAACTTTAGAAAGAAGGCCTCATTTCTAGTATGTCGCAGATAGAAAACAAATTAATTACAGGCGAATCTCAGAAAGGTGAGTTTTGGACGAGCCATGAAGCCAAGTCAAGAAGCCAATGTCTTATCAGGCTGAAGTTAACTAACATTGCATATAAATTGTGGGATAGAACAAAACTCTAATTTAAAAGACATAAACAAGCGAGGAAGACATCATAGGTCTATTAAAAAATAGTATTTTAAAGACAGTGAAAACTCAAAATTATGGTCTTCAGTCACGTGGAAGGATGAAGTTGGACGAGCAGATGCTCACACCTACGCATGAGGGCAGAGCGTGCCTTCACTCACCTGAATTCTCCACAGTACAGAACAAACTCAAGTCCGAGCTTCAAAGCCTAATTGACTAAACAGACCACTAAGGTGATTATGCATTGATATGCTAATTGGTGGGAAACTATGGTTAAAACGAGCTCACCAGGGGGAAGGGTACTCCTCCTACTTGACCTCACTGCTGCATTCGATCTTGTGGATCACAAGGTCCTCTGCAGTCATTTAGACTCGGCAGTACATTTCTCCAAAGAGGCCATCGTTTGGATAGAATCATTCCTAAGCGATAGGACTGTGAGGGTCTTCTCCCTAGTAGCAGCTGCAGACCCTATCCCGATCACATGTGGAGTGCTCCTGTGTCTCCCCCACCCTGTATAACTTTTTCACTAAGCCCCTTTTCGATGATCTGGACCATCTTGGTATCACCTACACTAATTATGCAGATGATACTCAGATCCTCCTCCCATTTTCAGGGGATTACGGCGAGGATTTGGCCTTGTTGAATAGAGTGTACCTCTTCATCCAGGCATGAATGGCCACACATGGTCTATGCCTGAATGATGATAAAACAGAGCTCATTATCCTACGTACCATTACTAATCTCAAAGAAATGAGGCCTTGAATATACTGCCTTCATAATTGATGGCAACCCTATCAAAGTAGCCACTGAGGTAAAGTCTCTTGGCTTCTACCTAGATTCTACGCTATCCTTCACTAAACAAGTTAATGCATTAGCCTCCACCACTGCTTACACTTGCAAACTTATCAGAACTGGCAAACCCTTCCTCTCTCATGACGGCTGCATCACCCTGGCCAGAGCCCTTATGCTGTCTAGGCTGGATTACTGTAATGCTCTTTATATTGGCTCCAACAAACATACCATAAAGAGAATCCAAACTCTCCAAAACAACGCTCTTAGAGCAGCCTTAGGTATAGCTAAGAGAGATCACATCTCTGAGATCAGACGGCTAAATAACTGGCTCTCTATGTTTGACAGATGCCAACTAAAAACTGCTTCTCTCACCTATAAATGCCTGAACAATGCTGCTCCTAGCTACCCTGCTGAAGGATTCCATAGAAGGACTTCCTCCAGACCATCCAGACTAGTCAATTCCAACGCTGCTCCTGGCTACCCTGCTGAAGGATTCCATAGAAGGACTTCCTCCAGACCATCCAGAGTAGTCAATTCCAACTGCCTCACCATCCCCAGGTTCAAACTATCCAAGGTGGGGGGGGGCAGTTTCCCAGTG
The DNA here is from genome assembly GCF_040938575.1 of Ambystoma mexicanum. NCBI lineage: Eukaryota > Metazoa > Chordata > Amphibia > Caudata > Ambystomatidae > Ambystoma > Ambystoma mexicanum. The sequence continues at coordinate 25,387,059 of NC_090932.1, read as the reverse complement.
AAAGCGGCACAATTATGGAATTCCCTGCCACCTTCTACCCGAGCTGATCAATCATATCAGAGTTTCAGACACAGCTGCATCAACTGGTTTAAGACTACTGATTACTAGCTACAGGCATCCCCTGCACACAACACACACCTGTTGCTAGCACCTTCATAAGGGTCCAACTATGCCTTCTGACAATATGTAACCGACGTCTGCTGCTGATATGTATCTGTTGCCTCACTATTTGTACCTCGGCTGATCCAAGGCTCTTCTATACTGCGTACTTCTCACTCTCTGTCTTTTAACAACCTGTAACTTCTGATGATATGTAATTATTGTCCTTGCATTGTGTTCTTATTCCTGTAACTAAGCTTTGAACCTTCCTGTAATGTCAGCGCCCTGGTACCTTCGGGTTTGGAGTGCAATAGAAATCAATAAACAAACAAACAAACAAACCAGAACCAAAAAAAGGCCAGCCTGCGTGCTGCCACACGTGGGTGGAAAAGTACTGACAAAGGTTCAACCATGTGTAGGGGACAGCGTAATTAAGGGTCCTATAGTTTGTGTAGCCAATAGGATGTCAAATATTCAGTCACGTTCATAAGTGGTCATTTTAGAGGGAGGGCTTAGTTGCCTCACTTGATGTTAAGAAACCAATTACTTTCACTCACAGTCCCATACTAGTATAGAAGATATACTTAAATGTTCATTAGAAGCCTATCACAGTTACTCGTAGGTTTTTGTAGTTTGTCACATAGGATGACACTGGGTAGGAACGTAGGTCAACGTCAATGATGATGAATTTTTGATATATAAGCTCAGTTTTTTATTAAACTAGTTGAGTAAGAGGATCAAATCAATTTGTTGATGTTCGTTGTACTCCCTATTTTAGATAATTGATACAAAACAGTTATCCTTTTTGCCAACTACTTGAGTCGTTTTGATTATTGATGTATGAATATAATCTGCATCCCCATACATCTCCAGGCTTAATTGATACTGATCTTAAAGGGCTGATGTTATTCAGTTCAGTACCCTTTGAGAAAACCTTATCAAATGTATCCCTGAAGAGACGACAATGTGAGGGATGAACTCACTGCAGGAATATGAAAAAGAGTGAAAGAGGAACTGGTGACATCACACAAGACTAGTGTGACACACTGAGAATACTGGCTGTAGAGAATGTATGGATCTTACAGAAACTGATGACAAAGTTAAGAATCGAGTAAACTTTCATATTTGAGTAGTAGATTGCACGTGTGTGAAGCACTGAAGAAAATTCAAGACTTTCAATAACTGTACAGATGCTGTAGAGCAAGTAGATTAAGTAATCTTAGAAGCTGGATAGATGTGTAAATAGACTGCAGGCGAAGCCACCACTGTATAGAAACTGGACATCAGTGTCATGAATTTAGTAAGCCCGGACACATGGAGAGGAAAAGCCAAGAATAAGCTGAGATTGTGTAAACAAATGGCAAGGTGGTCTGGCCTGATATCCAAGCTGAGGCAGCCAAGGCCGGTTATCTATTCTTGACTGCGATGAACATGAGATGCTGAATCATCCCTTGTTAAGGTTTAAAGAAAGAACACCAAGCGTGCCAAGTTTTATTCATTTAAGACATTTAAATGCTGGTAAATTGACCAAATTGTGGTCTATTGTCACGTGAGCCAAGGATGGAAATAGAGTTCAGCGTGGAGTCCTAGAACAACGATAGTGCATGCTCGCACTCCCATATATTCCCAGAGACAAGAATACTTTGCAAGGCAAGTTCAAAAACAATGTTCATGGCAGAAGGAATGGGTGATGAGAGATGATGGGCTAATTGGGTGGGGAGATAAAGGGCCTCATTACACGGTAGGCGGTAAGGGTTTACCGGTACCGCCTTACTACGAGGTCCCTTTGAGGGTTGGGGAATTTAACGCCTGCTTTTTGCAGGCGTTAAAAATCCAACCCGCAAAGGGACCAGGGTGCCAATCATGGTACCGCAATTTGCGGTACCGTAATTAGCGCCTTCCCCATTCCCATTATGCCCTGTGGGGCAAAAATGGGAATGAGTAAGGGCAATGGAGGAAGGAGGAATTACCGCCTTCCCAACCTTGGAATAGGGCGGTAATTCCTCTTTCCTCCAAGGCAGTACCGGTAAATTACAGGCATGAACCATGGCGCTAATAGCGCCATGGTTTACCGCCTACCGTGTAATGAGGCCCAAAGTCAAGTCCACTACCTGGCACTTGCATCTGAGTTTATGTGCTACTAATTGAACTAAATGTTTGAGAGCCAACGATATACCGTGTACTTAATAGTGTTGAAGATGACATGTTGCTAGAGGTAGGCATATGTTTTCCACCTGACAGTAGATAGCCAATCACAATCCAAACCCTTTTAGAAAATATACTTAGATCTTCCCCTTGAACCTATCATAATCCCTCCTAGGTCTTTCTCATTTGCCACGTAGTATGATGTCACGTCTGACGTATTTGTTTTATAAAAGGATGTTTTTTTGTGAAATGCATTAAGAGCTCGAGCGAACGTCTGTTGATGTCCATTGTAACTCCCTGTTTTAGATAATTGTTAATAAAACAACAGCTTTTGCCATCTCCTTGAGTTGGTTTGATTTTCAGAGTTATTCTGCATCCCCATCCATTGCATGCACAATACCCAAAGGGCCATATGTTCACGTGGTAGCAGTGCGGATGGTTTAAAGATCCAAACTAGTTTGTCTCCAGAGTTTCAGACAATCCGGCATCCTCCGCCATTAGCCGGAAGATTGCAGTGTTTCCTGTGGAGAGCGGCCAATAGAAATAAACTTGCAAGGAGAAACGAGACAGTGAGCAAGTCCCCCTTTGATGAAATCCCTACCCGGTTTCCATAGGGGCTCTGCGGACGAAAGGCGAAGTGATCGGATTGAAGGAGGAGTCAATACCGAAGGCCTCCAGTCAATCAATGAACGAATGGTGAGTAGACTAAGGGGAATGGCAAATGAAGGGGATGGGATTGTGATAGTTTTTGAGTAACGGGAAATATTGTGTGAAGAAAACAGAGCCTATAATCCTGGCCCAAGGGAGTTTCACAAGGAGACATTTCAAATCCCAACGGGCGTAGAACAGAAATATGTAACGCTAAACCGATTTAGGTAAGGTGACGTTTCAAACCCTGTATAGGATATAAGAAAAGGCAAGAGAGAAAATGGTGATCGCAGTGTTTATTAAGGTCTAAAATGTTGACTAGTCTGTACGTTGTTTGTTGAGTAAAAATATTGATGAGCGATACAAGTTGTGAAGTAATTGAAAAAGTTGAGGAGCCAGTGATTAAGCCCAGCAAAGCGATTGGTACCAATCCAAAGCTATAGATAGCTCATTAAGAAGTGAGAGGCTTGAGCAGCGATGGGTGGTGCATGCTCATATGTGTTGTTTTTAAGGCATTGAACAAGTGGTGATTTAAGCAAAAGTATAAAGGTTATTTCATAGGTCTGGTAAGTATTGACAGTCAATTGAGACTTGTCCTTATCAGAGACACTCCTCTCATGCAACTATGCAAGACACTGCCAAAGCACATGCCCAAGCTCAAACAGTATAGTGCGGAATGGGTGAAAGGCGCGGCAGATAAAATGTTCATTCTGAGGCCACAAGGGGATCACTGTCAAACACATGACTACCTACTTGATCTGGAAAATGTACCAGGAAGAAAGGGAAGACCCTCCACGTGATGAGTGGATGCTTAGTCAGCGTAAGGAGGAAGGTGTTGAGCCCTCAGCGCCCATTACCTCGCCCGAAGTAAAAGGCTCTATTATGGAAGAAATAAGGCTGTACCCTTTAAAGGAGATGAAAGCAGCGACGGGCTATAGTAATCTGATATATGAATCCCCAGATTATAGTAGCAATGATAGTCCAGAGAAGGAGAAGAGAAAAGAAGAGATCTATAAGATCATATAAGACAGAAGAAATGCGTGAGTGGTCCAATCTGTCAACAGAAATAGACAGGGAGCTAAAGAGATGGAAAGGAGAGAAGGATAAAGATAACGAGATAGCACTCATGCATAATGAATGGGTGGGAGAACAGATATTACTTAAAATAGATGGGAAAAGCATTGAGGAAGTTAGGCAAAGAGAAGATAAGGATGAACAAGACAGAAAGGACAACGAACGAGAGAAGAGATTGAAAGAAGATGAGCAGAAAAGGAAGAGCAGGGGGCAACGAGAACAGATATATCAGGAGGAGCAAGAGAGAAAAGAAGAACAGGCAGAAGAACAAAGAAAGTGTCACAATAGACAAAGAGCCATAGAAGATAGGGATAGCAGAGAAAGGAGGGGAAGAGAAGAGAAGGAAGCGCAAAGACTAAGGGACACAAGATTACAGAGAAGAAGGGAAGAAGAATAAAGAAGAGAAGGAGTAAGTAGAGAAGAACAAAGGCAAGAGGAAGAAAGAATTAGAAGAGCTGTGAGAAATCAAAGAGAACTAGATGAAGAAATAGAATGAAAAAGAAGACAGCAGGGTCTTGATACCAGTCTCATTCTAAAGGAACCAGTAGGGCCATGGCCAGAAATACGATGGGACAAAATAGAAGACATTCCTCTGGTGAAGGAAGCAATGTCAGTGGCATCTAGAATAGTATTGGAAGAAGAAACTATTGATGCAGTGAGCATCGGAGAAAGGATCGATAAGGCTTATCAAGTATTAAAGCAAGGTAGCAAGTATGGGATTCAAAGGAAGGAGGATACATCCCTAGCATGTCAATCACGAAGAGAAGAAGGAATTCCATTCAGTTCAGGACGTAGAGCATTGTCCTTAAGCAGACTGAACCTAGACAAAGGTGAGGAAGATTATAGTCACACTAGTTGGGGACAAGACATATCAAACGCAGAAAGAGAATCCAGTTTTGGGGTAGAAGGAGGCAACGCGTGCACTCCTAAAGGAAGCCTGCAAATGAATAAAGAAATAAGATGGTCAGCTACTACACCAGATCCCATAGCATATCCAGAGCGTCCCAGAGGACGATTGTATAGTGAGAAGGGAGAATCGTGGCCATATGTGAGCAGGTTAAAGTACCTACCAACAAGGAGACAGAAAGGGAGGTTTGTCCCGGCCATGGATACACTTATGATGAGAACGGACTCTGGGTTGGGATTTACGCAGTTTCCCTTATTGGAAAAAGGGGGAGCAAGACCACAGTATATCCCATGGCCGCCGATGGACAAGGATAATTTAAGGTGTAAGCTCCCGAGTTTGACTTCGGACGCTGGGAAATGAATATATGAATTAGAAAAAATTACAGGAGGAAACACGTTGACCATAGGGGACATAAAAGGTCTCCTGGCAGCTACTCTTGCAGAGAGAGCTGATGACATATGGAGTAGGGTGGGATATTCAAGTGTGACAGCACAAAACACAGTGCATGACGAAGCATCTTTTAATAATTGTAGAGTAGACGTATGGAGGGCTACCCCGACACATCAGATATAGATACAGTTATGACACGTAAAATGAAGGAAGAGGAAGGCTTACATTCAGGACATTAAGGTGAAATGGCAACCTGAAACTCACGAGCCATGGGAAAACACAGTGGCATTATTTTACCACAGTTTATGCCAGGGGTTGCCTGAGCCAATAGAGACAGATGAAGAAACAAGCAGGGATGGACGAGAATCCTTGTGCTGAGATACAGCTGATGACAGTACACTATTGTTGGCTATTACAAGAGAAAAATAAGAAGAAAGATGAGACTATGACAATCAAGGGAGCCAAGTTAGTTCAGAAAAGAAATTGTCTACATTTGCCATAGAAGGGGTGGCATTGACAAGTGGAGAGGATTGGGAATGTAGGAAGCAATGGGTGCATCACAGGCGAGTAACCAGGGCCCAATGGATCAAGTGGATACGGGTTTGTGCCATGAGGCAGAGGTATGGGCTATAGAGGAAGAGGAGGTGGATTTCAAAATAATCAAGGTGGGTTTCAGAATACTCAGAATGAGAATCAGTGTACCCAGGGAGGATATAACCAAGGGAGACTTGTCAGATGGGTACCTCCAGTATGTTGGATTTATGGGATGACAGGGTATATTACACGCATGTGTGGGAGCCAACGAAATGTACAGAATGGCCAATTTTCAAGAGGGGGGACAGATTATCCTCCACCATATAGCACACAAACTAGGGAAGGGTTCGACCAAGATCACACATTGTATCAGAAACAAGCACCACAAGTGCAGCAAGTGCAGCAACAAGAGTGAGTGCAAATGAATCCACCACAAGTGCAGTCGCAATAAGCCCCTATGCAGACACAGCAGTATGCAAACACAGGACAAGTGCTGACACCCAGAAATCCATTCACAGGGACGGGGATGAGCCTGTATCCACAATAGGACAGCTCACAAGGTGACCTGATGTGTTCAGTACTATCTGTGACACAAGATCCCCTGGAGGAACCAAAGGTCGAGGTGATGATAGGAGGCAAATCCATTTCCTTTCTAGTAGACACTGGGGCTACTCGTTCATGTATACGAGAGGGATAATATCGAATGCGGGGAATTGCCATGAATGCTGAAGGGTTCTCTGGAGCTGTGAGTCGAGTTCCTTTTACCAATGAATTACCAGTCTCTATATGAGAGTGCGACATGTCTGTTCCTTTGTTATATTCATGACAGACACTGGTTAACATTTTGGGAAGAGATTTGATAACAAAACTAAACATGACAATTTCATTTACTGATCAAAGTATAGTGTGTTCCACTCCAGGAATACACTATTTAAATGTGGACAAATTTATACTGGCATTCACATGGCAAGTGGCTCTGCGGTGCGTTCCAGTAGATCGAGAGATTTTTCTGTATGGATTGAGCATTTTATTGACATGGCTACCTGGCTAAGTGGGAAAAATTGTGAGGATACCTGATGATTTTTTTTTTAGACCACGCATACCTATGGACGAAGAGTGGGGACAGACTGTCCCTATAGAATTAGTTGCAGCCATAGTAGGAAGGGAAATGGCAATGCTTGAAGGAGCAGACAATGAGGGTAGACCCTGGAGGACAGTAATAGCTCTCGAGGAAGTGTACAGATTGACTGACATCACTGATGACGACATGTTCATGGAAGATCAAACAGACAATGAAGTGGTGTTCTTTATGAGCATCACATACTGGATGAGGATAGAAAAGAGGGAAGTCCCACAGCGAATGGCGATAATGCAGCAGCATCCAGCATATTTTCAGGAAGACTTGGAGAAGGTGCCAGGTGTCCTTTGGACCACAGGCCCTTATGACGTAGGTTTATTAAAGGGAATAGGGGGAAGTTAAAATAAAGCTGAAGCCAGGAGCGATTTTACCTCAAGCTAAACTGTCCCCCATGTCTTAAGAGGTTGATGAAGGTATATTTCAAACCAATTCAGCATTGATGAAACAAGGGATTCTGGTGCCATCGGAATCGTCGTGTAATGCTGCGGTGTATCCAATGAAACAATCTAAAGGAGGGTTGTGGAGATTTATGAAAGATATGAGATGGATTAACCAGATTATAAACACAGTGTTTCCTCTAGTTCCTAATCCAGTGATGTTAGGCAGAATTACATGCAGTACCCTTTGGGAACACTACACACAATTAAGACTACAAGTGTAAGCACAATTTCACCTTTGGTACAAGCCTGTACAACACAGTAATGTGGTAGCAATGGCTGAGCAGCCAGACTCATCGCAAGAGTAATGTGAGCAGTACAAGATGTTACACAAAGGACTTTCAATCACAGTAGTTCAAACAAACATTATTAAAGGTTTGTTGGTAAAAGAATATATATTTATTTACACAGTCAGTTAGAAAACATTCCAATATAAAGAAAGCAGTTTAATATCACACTTTAATATACTACAGTATACAACCAATATGTTTCTGAACAAGTTATGTTCTGAAGTGGGAGCAAAATGGCACTTCAGTTACTTTCAAAAGGGGTAGAAAGACAAGGTTATAATAATTTAAAGCACACTTACTTGCATAGGCAGGGCAAAGAGTTTCACTTCAATACAAACAGCAATTCACTCCAATAGGCCTGGTCCAAACTCAATGGTTAAGAGTCTTGGATAGGATAGCACAGTTATGGTAGTAAATGGTAAAGTCTTTGCCAATGTTTGAGGAAGTAGTTTTCCAGAAAAAGAGTTATATGTCGGTTTAGGAGCGAACAAGAGCCCGAAGTTGGGAAAGTTTCACAAGGTTTCACCGCGGCAGAAAGGATTTCCACACCGCGTTTGCACAGTACCTTAAGGATGAAGAAAAACTGTAGCTGAGGCAGATGTTCTTGGCAGTTCCCGCAGATATCGCTGTTCCTGGGCTTCAGTCATGGGGACAGGAAGGAGGACGTCGGAGGTTCCTGCACTGTCCAGGGAAGTGGCCACAAGCTTGGCAAGATGTCGGGTTTAAGGTGTAAGTGCCTTAAAGACCACAAACTGGTATCCTTCTCACTGGCTATCCGGTTTTCAACAGCACTCCAAAGATAATTTGACCAGTATGGAGACAGTGTCCAGATGGCTTACGAGTTGGTTGTTCTGACCAGCTCAAGGGAAGAAGTCGTCCATGCAGGATCTTCTCTGTCGATGGATTTCAGGCAATTCGGACCTGCAGCAGGGCTTCTCCGGGCAAACCAACGGTCCAGGAGTTGCAGCAGTCGTCTTCCTTCAGCTCGTCTTCGGTTCTTTTGTTCCAGTAGTCGACTCTGCCTTTCAGTCCTGGAGACTCGCCTTTGAAACTGTTTTCTCCCATTCATTCCAGCCTAGAATGTACCCTTAAGGTACTCTCCCTGGCCTTTCTTGTCTTCTTCTGTTTCCTTTTGCTGGGAGGCCTGGGGGTGCTTGATACAACTCCAAGAGTTTTTAAGTCATTCCCCAACAGGACTCTCCCAGGTACTTCATCTGCACACTTACAGGTATCTTGACAGTCAGTGCATTGCACTGGATGAGAGCTAGTAACTGTGGAAGCATTTGTACAGGGTCTCCAGCAAGCTTAGTGAGGTATTTGGGTGCCTTAGCAAACTCCTCTACCTTGAAAAAAGATTCATCAACTACAGTTATGCTGGCCCCAGTGTCTCTGATGGCAGGGGTCTCCTGACCATTCACATGAACACTGTCTTTGTAATACTCTTTGTATTGTCTGGACTGGAATTGTAGACGTCTAAGTTCCGTTGTTACCACAGACCGAGGGATACTAAAGAAATACTGGCTGAGACTTTCATGGGTTCCTCAGCCAGTAGGTGAAAGTTTCCACTTGCCATTTGAACTTCTCCCTCTGGGGAGAAGGCAAAGGAGACAGTGTGGATCCCTGAAGGTTTACCCGTACATCTGGGATCCCCTTTCACATGGTCAGCCGCCCCACAAGCATAACATTTTCCTAATGTTTTTATGAATGGTGGTTTGGCCTGACCCACCTCTGGTTTAGCACCAGGGGTTACACTGGCCTGATTTGGTTTACCCTGTGGATTACCCTTGTTCTGTTTGGGGCCCTCTTTAGGATTGGATGTATTAGAATTCTCTTTGTTATCTTTCTTGTGCTGCTTTCCCTCATCCTTCATCTGAGTTGCCCCAGAATCCTTGTGAGTAGCCCTGTTGGCAACCCACAAGTCAGCAGCCCTTGCTAACTTCTTTGGATCATTTCCTTGGGTCAGCCAAGTGCTGTCTAAGCCCAGGAGAGCAGGCATCATAGATAGACTCCAACATGAACAGATTTCTCATACCTTCATAAGTGTTAACTCTGTAACCCTTAACCCATCCATCTAAGTGTTTCAAACATTCACACACCCAGGTAGCCAAAGGGGTACCATCATGCTTTTTGAGGGTTCTAAAACTCTTAAGATACTGGGAAGGACTTTTCCCAAAGCTAGTTTCACACTTTCATACTCCATTCGTTCTCTTCTCCCATCTCCATTACAACATCAGATGCAACTGGGCGTAGCCTGGAAAAGCAAAGGAATCAGCTGATTCCCTGTAATGTTCTGAATCCCATGGTTATATTCAGAAGTTGCCAACCAATCCAAAATATCAAGCTTTACCTCATACATACTTACTGCATCTTTGGGCATGAAAGGCCTCTTAGGACTGGAAGACCTAGAGGACCCTGGGAGAGAAGCATTCTCAAGAGACAACCTTTTTCATTTCAAGTGCATGATTCAACTCCATTTCTCTGAGCTTAAGTTCTTGGTGTTTGCTTTCAGTTTGGGCTTGGATTCTTCTGAATTCTAACTCAAGTCTCATCTTCTCAAGAGAGACAAGCTCTGGATTCACCATTTGATCTAGTAGGGCCCATGTGGCAAAAGGTTGAGGCCTTTGAGCAGGTAGAGGTAAAGTGGGGCCTACATCTTGAGACTCCTCTGCCTCATCTAACTCAACAATAGCATTTATATGTGACTCTGAATCATTATCATCCTCATCATCATTTTACACATTTTTATCAGAGGTAGGTACAGCAGACCTATTTCTTTGACTCTGACAGTCTAACAACTTTTCAATCAGTTCATTGTTCTTGCCTTTAACAGTGAGTTTCCTAGCTTTACACATTTCTCTCAGCTGATCAACTGTTAAAATGACTAGGGTCTCCTGTCTGTAGCTATGCATATCAGGCATGATAAAACAATTGCTTCTCTAGTGGTGCTTAGCCTTGGGAGGGTTATTTGAACAAAGGTAGGAGCAGCGCTCTCAATGTAACAACTATACTTGATCCTCAACACTGTACACCAATGTTAGGCAGAATTACATGCAGTACCATCTGGGACCACTACACACAATTAAGACTACAAGTATAAGTACAATTTCACCTTTGGTACAAGCCTGTACTACACAGTTATGTGGTAGCAGTGGCTGAGCAGCCAGACATATCTCAAGAGGGATGTGAGCAGTACAAGATGTTACACAAAGGACTTGCAATCACAGAAGTTCAAACAAAACCTATGCAAGGTTTCTTGGTAAAAGAATATACATTTATTTACACAGTGTCACACTCACCTGTGTCTCTGCAGGAGCAATGGATGAGCCTCCCTTGACCCCGAGTTCTCACTTCCCCAGTTTCACCCAGAGGGATACCTGTCAAATACATCCCCTGGGCCCTTCCCTTCTCTTTACTGTGTGCTGTGATGTCCCCTAAGGGCTTACCTTGATCTTTAGTAGGGTGTGCACTCCATCCTGCATTTGCAGGGGCGCGATTCACTCATGTGATTGATGCCAATGGGGGTCATTCTGAGCATGGAGGTAAGGTAAAAACCATGCCGGTAATGATTTACCGGCATGGTTTTCCGCTCCATGCTATTCTGACCCCTCAGACCGTTAATTACGGCACCGTAAACTACAATGCCGTAATTATCGGTCTTGGGTCGCGCGTGCGCCCCACCATGGCGAAATTAACGGCATGGCGTAAACCGGAGCTGATCACAAGTAAGGAGCACACATAAATCACGGCCTCCTCAAGGCCGTAAAGTACCTTACCGGCATGGAGTACATACAGGCATCTCAGAGAAGGAGTAAAGAACCCTGAGCAGTTGGTCCCAGAGCCACAGGTGCACACATGCAACACAGATGGAAGCGAGGAGTCTGCCACAGCAGAAAAGGAACACACCCACACACACCCCCCCTCCCACACCAAGATGGCACCAATAGAACAAGCAAGGCCACAACCACACAAACCCCTGCAACAACACCACGCCCCCCCACTGAGTAGACACAGTGGTAGAAGGAGGGGGAGACAGGCCCTGCATGCAGCACCACTGCAACCTCCGTTACCACCCCAGCAGCCCCCATGTACACGCAGCATGTCCGGCCACTCAAGGAGAAGTCCTACCAGATAGACACCCCTGACCACCTATGCTGTGACATCGTCACCACCATATTGCGCCACAGACACATGAAAAGCGAGCACCATACAAATGTACAGTGACAACCTGGCACAAGTGACGGTGTTGCCTGTGCCCCACACCCATGCCAAAGGCACCTACCAGCACACAGTGGCATGTCACAACCGTCCATTAGGCGGCCACATATACAAGTGCCGTTGCACCTCCCCAAGCACACAAGGGCCTACCAATCCCCAACATGGACCACCCATGAGATACACAACAGTAAAGCTGGACCTAATGCAAATGGAGGCATGCCAAATGACAATGGTGCCCCTGACAGCACCCACAGGTCGTATGTGGACCAGCATGGCATGCAGGTGGCAGACAGCAACTGCAAACAATACCACTCCCCCTACGTGCAGATGGAATCCAACGCTACCAAGAACCGCACACATGGGTGGGCCCGACACCAAACAACAACACATGACTCAAAGGCCCAGCAGTTCACCACGCTACCGCGCCACGTGGTCCAACATGCAGGATGACCTGCCTGGCTGGCGGTTGAGTCGTCTGACTGTGTCATGCAAGTGCACTGGTGCCATGGGGTGGGTGCCTGCATGAACCAACTATGTTGAAACGATGAAGCCACCGTACGGTGTTCACCCCGACAACAAACCTGCCACAGAACCAGTGCAACGGCACATACAAACTGATTCCCACTTTGCTAGAATAAGGCACTCACAACACACTACATCTCCACCAACTGACAAGGGATAATCACATTACACCAGCACCACTCATTGGCGGACACCACAACCGTAAGCGCATATTGGAAGACACACTGCACATGCACAATGTGGCATCCCCCAGCTTGGCACCACATTGGAGACCCATACCTGGGAGTGGAATTAACAGAGGGCAGCAGGGGTACGTCATCACGTCACCTGCATGGCACACCCATAGGAGTGTTGGGAATCACCATCGAATGGATCAGAGCAGGATGATGACCATGATCCACAGACTACAGCCATCACACCCAAATACGATTCTACACAGTACACAGCACCACATTGATCCGTCATTAGGACAGCAGCATGCAACAAAGGAACATGTACCCCAAGATGTCCACACCATTGTTCACGGACCATCATGTAGACGTAACCCCCCACTGCATTCCATTGCATCGGACACATATTTGTGTGCGTGCGCAATACATCTATGGACATGTGCAGATGGCCATCATTGAAACCCTGCCATGACAGCCAAGTACTGTTCTCCACCATGACAGTCCACAAACTCACCTCATTTGGCTACACATGCAGCTGTTGTTGGCTGTCCCTTGACAACAAGCCACATGACCCCTGTCATTAACCCCCTGAAAAGGCCCATGGGGCAACCAGACAATGACCATACCGTGCATGTGTGTAGATGAAGCAGTCACCTGGCTTGCGTGAAGCACATATGTGCCGGCGAAGCAGGACTGGTGGTTGACCCATCCACTGATATCTGGTGTCGAATGAGCCCATGTCATATGTGCAGATGGACCAAAAGTGCATCCCTACATGAGCAGCTATCACCCCTGACATGGCACTGCTACAACCACAGGACGATGCGGTGAAGGCTGAGGGTGAAGTGGCAACAAAGGTTCATTGAGGCAGTGCACTTGAGGGACATGTAATGCTCTGTACTTACAGTGGACAAGATCTCCAGGACACAAGTCAGTAGAGGGTGGCATGACATGGGCACACAGGGCACTGGACTTGTGTATACTTGTACACCATGCACTGGCAGACGTCAATAAACAAATGTGCAATGAAGAATGTCCACAACGGTTGAAGTTTACAACACCAATTGTGTATTGTGAGAGAAACAAAATAGTGCATACATCAGCAGCAGCCCCTCCCCCCTCCCCTCTCCCCCCAACTCCAGAACAAACCATCACCCCCATCCCCCCTCACCTCCAACACCAGAACAAACCATGACCCTCCTCCCCTCTCCCCCCAACTCCAGAGCAGTCGTCCCATGTAGGATGTGAAGCCCACATGTGGCAGGAATGCCTAATGTTTCTTGCTCCCCTTGTCTGGGGGAGGCATATCCCGCTGACGCATGGAACTCCAAGTGCATCTCTCCGGGCTGCCTTGCGTGGCCTCACTGGTTGTGGCCGTGTCCTCCTGCTGTGGCACGGAATTTGAATGGCCTGCCTCAAGGGCATTCACTATGCGGCCAAGGACATGACATAGCCGGGTCGTGCTGTCTGTCAAAGAGTCACACAATTTGGTGGTGCAGTCGGTGAGGGACTTCTGCTTTTGACTGAGTTCTTCATGCAATTCTGCCCTGGCCTGGCAGTTGTCCTCAATGTAGTTTTGTATGAGGTCCGTCAACTGATGCACTCGCTGCCCGCCAAAAGATGGGAAACCATCGGAAGATCCACTTGGTCCAGCATGCTCTGCAGGGGGCGGTATGGGTGGACTGGGGAGATCGGCTTCATACCCCTGCGGGTCGAGTTCCGGAGTGTGCACAGGTGAAGAGGCATCCCCAGAGTCACTGCATGAGGCCAGTGTTACGATGCATGGCTCCGGGCTGTGCACTGTGTCTTGTCCATCCTCCAACAAGGCCCCCCAGATGGGTGACGGGCTGTGCTCACACTCATCAGGCGTGGTAGCAGCAGCCTCCCCTGAGACGCTCGACTGTGCCGAGCAAGGGGTTGGCATAGTTGCTTCCGCCGATGCTGTGTGGGATGGTGGTCTGGCAGCTTCCAGTGGCCTTTCCGTAGGCAGGGGGGTGGTTGTTTTTGGTGCTGGCTTTGGCCTGACCCTGCCACTACCCGTGGAGGTGATTGGCCAGCTTGATTGGGGCTCTGTGCTGTCATGGTGAGTGCCTGTGGGGGTAGAAGAGAGGGACAACATTAGTAAATGTGCAATGTCCTATTTGCATACATGGCTGCATGGACATTTCGGTCATTTTAGGTTTGTTCTGTTTTGGGGGTAGCTATGGCAGTGATACATGTGCATGGTAATGACATATACGCATCTTTGGGAGTGACTCATTGTGCCCTGGTTGTGTACATTTTGGCTAGTACAATGCTTAACACGCTGGACAGTGTACATGATGGGCTGTGCAAGTCAATGCACTATGGTTGAGGTGCGTTATGTACTCGCACTTGGACCATCGTTAGGCGGCACTTGCCTCAGCATTTGTTGGATGGGGGATGCGTTGGATGGGGGGAGGGCAACACGAGAGTGTGCCTTCGATGGCCTCTGGGTCAGTTTTCATCATGCAATGTACATTGCCAGTGTACACTGTGGACACTCACCTCCTTCTGCAGAAGTCGTTCCCCCGCACTCCATGGTCCCCACGCCCTCAATGGATTCAGTGCCAATGAGAGCCGCACAAGTCTCCTCCCACAGCTCAAGTTGGACTGCGGTACTTGGTCCACCTCCCGTCTGCAGGGCCTGGCTGCGGTTGCTGGAGAGGAGGCCCCGCACCCGCAGGTCATCCCACCGCTTGCGGCAGTCCCTGTGGGTGCGGGGGGTGTAGACTACAGCGCTCACCCTCTGTGCAAGTTCCGCCCAGATGTTCTTCTTGAGGAGGGTGGACTCCCTCCGCATGTCGCTGCTGAAAACAACATCGGCATGCTCTGCCAGGAAGTCGACCATGGCCTGGAGTTCCTCGGGGCAGAATCTCTGCTTGCGAATCGGATCCCCCGCCCTTTTGGGTGTTTTGGGCATGTTGTGAGATGCCTGGTCCTGTTCCCGACTTTAGTTCCCTCACGAGGGTGCTGGCGGCTGAGGATGGCAATGGATTGTGTTTTTAAGGATGGCCGCCGCTCTCCTTCCCGTTCCTGTGCGATGTCGTAATTTCCGGTTCCTTTTTTTTATTGCGGTGACCGTAATTTACGGTCACCGTTATGCACTGACCCTACAGCTTACAGGGCGGTGTTGTTGCTTACGTGTCGCAGCATGCCGGTAGGGGTTTTTTGGGGCATTTTGCGGCAGGCCGCTCGGTAC
The DNA here is from genome assembly GCF_040938575.1 of Ambystoma mexicanum. Classification (NCBI taxonomy): domain Eukaryota; kingdom Metazoa; phylum Chordata; class Amphibia; order Caudata; family Ambystomatidae; genus Ambystoma; species Ambystoma mexicanum. The sequence continues at coordinate 25,371,270 of NC_090932.1, read as the reverse complement.
TTTTCCGGCATGGCGCAAAGCGCGTGTCCGCGAGCTCGAAATGGGCTGAAATTTGCAGTCTTGCACCAGCCCGGTCTCATACTTTACACCATGCCGGAAAGTACCGATACTTACCGGCATGGCTCGGAATGAGGCCCAATGTCTGTAGGCTGTGTTCAAATGCCACACGCTGTTTTATGCCTTCACAGCAAGGCCGGGTGTTCAAGGTGCCAGTTTCTTCACTGTCTAGAAAGTCCTTCCCACAAGTGAACGTTGCGCGGAGAATGCTGAGTGTCCAAAATTGTCCGTATTATCTTTGTTTGCCGGTATTTTTGTGGGTGAGTAGCACTGCGTGTAGACGTTAGCTGCCGGTAGGTATGCGCAGCGTCTTCAATTCGAGCGCGCCTGGTAATGTCTCTCCCTTTCCCTCGCAGGAGAAAGTATGTGGTATTAGCACCTCAAGTCCGGGTTCAGCGCTACTGGAGACTTGGTGGTTTGGTAAGTATACACGGAGGCTTTGGTAAGTATGCATCGCGTTGAGAGAGAGAGCGCAGTGAAATAAGTGTCCGCGTTATTGGGGCGATCGCAATGAATAATGTCTCTTCTTTCTTTTGCAGGGGTTTGTGCACTCGTACAACTGACCTGGATTCCAGCGTCGCAGGAAGATTCAGTGAGTATGCGCAGCATTACTGATGTGCGCGTGTTAATGCAGTTCTTCTTTGTTCTTATAGGTGACGTTGTAGAAGTCCCCTCTTGACTGGAGATAGCTGCGGCTTGGAGTAAGAACGGAGGTTCCTCCGGAGCAGGAAAGCAGAAGCAGAATGAACTGGAGAAGGTAAGCAGAAGCAGGATGATCCGAAACAGGTAAGCAGAAGTAGGATGATCCGGAGAAGGTAAGCAGAAGTAGGATGATCCGGAGCAGGTAAGCAGAAGAAGGATTATCCGGAGCAGGTAAGCAGAAGCTTGCTGATCCAGAGAATGGCAAGTGTGTTGCTGATACAGCTCACAGTAAGCAACACAAAGCACTGGAAGAATCTTGGGTGTGGCTTATATAGCCAGCCACACCCAAACACTAGAGAGCTCATGAATTGTCATGCACTTCCTGTTTGGCAACAGGAAGTTTCAACCAGGAAGTTACTACAAACACTAGGAAGGAATTAAAGGAGGGATCTGCTATGGGTTTTTTGTGTGCCTATGCCAGGCCTGCCAAGCCTCCACCCAGCTTGCCCCAACTACCTGCCTGATACCCATGACACACAGTCAGTTAGAAAACATTCCACTATAAAGAAAGCAGCTCAATATCACACTCTAACATACTACAGTACACAACCAATAAGTTTCAGAACAAGTTAAGCTCTCCTGAAGTGGGAGCAAAATGTCACTTCAGTTACTTTCAAAAGGGGTAGAAAGACAAGGTTAAAAGAATGTAAAGCACAATTACTTGCATAGGCAGGGCAAAGAGTTTCACTTCACTACAACCAGCAATTCAAATCAATAGGCCTGGGCCAAAGTCAATGGTTCAGAGTCTTGGATAGTATAGCACAGTTTTGGTAGTAAACGCTTAAGTCTTTGCCAATGTTCGAGGAAACAGTTTGCTAGAAAAAGAGTTATATGTCGGTTTTAGCAGCAAACAAGGCCCCAAAGTTGGGAAAGTTTCACAAACTTTTACAGCGGCACAAAAGATTTCCACACCGCGTTTGCACAGTACCATAAGGTTGAAGAAAAGCCGTAGCTGAGGCAATTGTTCCTGGCAGTTCCTACAGATCTCGCTGTTCCTGAGCTTCAGTCGTGGGGACAAGAAGGACGATGTCAGGAGGTTCCAACACTGCCCAGGGAAGAGACCACAAGCTTGGCAATACGTCGGGTTTAAGCTGTGAGTACCTTAAAGACCACAAACTGGTATCCTTCTCACTGGCTATCCGTTTTCAACAGCACTCTGAAGAAAATTCGAACAGTATGGAGACGGTGTCCCGAAGGCTTATGAGGTGGTTGTTTCCACCAGCTCAAGGGAAGAAGTCGTCCTTGCAGGAGCTTCTCTGTCGATGGAGTTTCAGGCAATTCAGAACTGCAGCAGGGCTTCACAGGACAAACCAATGGTCCAGGAGTTGCAGCAGTTGTCTTCCTTCTGCTCGTCTTTGGTTCTTTCGTTCCAGTGGTCGACTCTGCCTTTTAGTCCTGGAGGCTCACCTTTTAAACAGTTTTCTTCCATTCATTTCAGCCTATCTGTCACTCACCCAGCAGGGTGGCTGTCCTTGCCAGTCAGCTAGCCATTCATACCAGAGTGCATTCAGGACTCCTAGGAGACTAATGTCATGATGCCTACCCCCGGGGAACCAGACCAGGTCCAGCAACCCCGGAAGCAGGCATCATGTTATTTTGAGCAAGCCCAAAAACCCCTGCTAGGGGCTGTTTGTGTGCGGTCATGGCGCCTATGGCGCAAGGCTCATGTGGAGAGTCAGTCCTGGCGCCATAGGTGCCAGGCTCATAGAGTAGAACTTACCTGATGCAGACCATGCTGCAAGCTTACCTGGTGCAGACCATGCTGCAGAGCTCCAAACCAAATGAGGCTTGGAAGGGACTATTTTACCTAGGGACTATTTTTTACTCGGGTGGGGCTGGGGAGGAATACTTACCTGGGACTACTTTGGAGGCTATTTAAACCATGCCCGAAGAGCAGCACACACTTTGCGTTATTCTGCATCCAGCAGCGTAACGCTCACTGTGTCTGCAAGCCTGCATCCAGTCTTCTGCCACGCCTGCCTCGAGTCTGCAACTCCTAGAAAAAGGGAGGAACAGAAGGATAAAAGATTAGAATAAGAGCAAACCTTTGATCCTTACCTGAATTCCGGATCCACCGCGCCTTCGAGCTGGAAGAAAGAAGCATTTTACGCGTGCCGCCTCGCCTGCTGCAGTGCCGCGCTGAACTCACCGGCCTTCGCAGCATCCTCACGATCCACTGCATCCTTCTGCACATTCCCGCCGCATTCCGGCACCTAAGAGGAACACGAGAACAGCAAAGGTGAGCCAAGGAAATAAACAGAGGCAATAGTAACTACCCCCATAGACTTACCTGATTACCACCGAGGGTACTATTCCTCTTCAAGGGTCGGCGCAGTCTCCATTGCATCCTCGCCATACCCCGGCCCCTAAGGGGAACAAAAGGACAACAAGGTGAGACAACGGGACAAATAAGGGGAACTCTTCTCACCACAATAGACTTACCTAATTTTACAGCCGGAGGCATAATTCCCCGAACTTCATATTTTCTCTTCACACCTGAATAAGGGAACAAGCAACAGGTTACATTCTGGCCTTATTTTATTGAACTGTGTAGGATAAGCCAAATCCTTACCTGAACTTCGTCAGCTACCACGAGGAACCCTTCGCTGGGGTCAAGCTGCAAACTGCAAGGAATCGGACAAGAGTGAAGGTTAGACATGTGAACTCTTACGAACTACATACTTTTCAGAGTCAATATTGTTCTGGAACTCACCAATTCCTTCTAGCCAGTGAAGCAACTGGTTATCAATGCGCCCCTGCGCTCAATGCAGGATGGAGAGCTCATCTTTTCAAACCATCAGGTGAGACTATAAGAGGGTACATCAAAGGTGATCTGTGGGGAGAACAGCGGGGGTGGGGGGATTTACGCTCAACTCCACGGGTGGTTAATTCCCTTTCTCCATTTGCAGAAGAATATTCCTACGGGCCAAGCAAACGAAGCTAGGTGGGCCAGTCCAGTCCGTCACCTCAGCCCTACGCGTCACATTGGTGGAGACCGCAGCTGTCCAGTTCAGGTTGACGCCTCTGTGGGAGCCAGGTGAGCGTAACAACTAAGCAGAGAGAGTTTCGGGCACCCCCCTCACATCCTGTCCACCCCAGACACTCAGGAGCCAGAGGAGGGCTTCAGCACTGAAGCCCGCCAAAGGGCATCAAACAAAGGGACCAAACCTGATTTGGCGTGCAGAGATAAACACAAGAAGCACCTTTCCTAAAAGAAACGACGAAAAAAGAGGACCAGAGTCTGTTTTTACAGTGGGGTCATGGGTGCCATATTGAAAAACATGGCTGACCCGATTTTTAGCTACTGGTGTTTGCGGTCGGGAAAAATCATGGTAATTTGTTCTAAAACCACTGCCACCAGCCATTTCAAGAGGAAAGGGTAACATTTGACTGTTACATGAGTGTTTAGACACAGGGGATGCTAAGCAACCCTTCCAGCACTCTATAGGAAGATAGTATGTGCTGAGTCTATGAATTTAAAAACACTAGCAAAGTCAATTTACATCACATGCTCTGGCAGACAGTAGTCAGTCCCAGAGAAGGTATTTAAACTTTGGGGAGTCTGAAAGACAGCCCTGTACCACTGCACTAAAGGTGCTGTGTGACACTCAAGAAAAAGATGATGCCTATGGAGTTGGTTTAAAACTCCATATCCAAAGAACACAAAAGTAAAACACACATTAAAAATACATGAAAGACCGTGAAAAAAAGGCTCACACTCTTTCAAGATAAATATTTAAATCCTAGAAATACAGCAAAGTTGTTGGGGGTCTCAAAAGGTAAGGGAAATTAGCACATTCTTGAGAATTCTCCCTAACAGGTGACGATACTATGCAGTAACCCGGTTGAAGCTCGATATTTCACAGTGATAGATTTGAAAAATGCATTTTTCTCGATCCTGTTGCACAAAGAATCACAAGAGTTGACCTCCTTTACATTCTGCCAAACTTGACTGAAACATACACATTTGCCCCATGGGTACTGTGAGTCCCCATCGATCTTTAACAGAGTCCTACAGATGGATTTAGGCTATATTGATCTTAAGAGTGCGGTGATAGAGCCTGTCAATGACATTGTCATTTCTATCACCACAAAAGATGAGTGCAGACAAGATTTTATACAGTTGATGATTATTCTAGCAGACAAGGGATATAAGCTAGACAAGGAGAAGTTACAATACTGCCAACAAGAGGTGTTATACATAGGATAGTTGATTTCACATGAGGGTAAAAAGGTGACACCTGAAAGAGCTGAGGCGATTATGAAAACCGCAGTCAAATAAAGTGAAACAGATGCAACAGTTTTTGGGGTTATGCAACTATGTTAGAGCCTGGGTATTTCACTACAGTTTGTGCACAAGACCCCTTTTTCAGGCTCTAAAGAAGGCACATGTGAATGAGGTTAAAATACAATGGACTGAGGAGATTGAGGAAGGGTTTGAGGAATTTTTGAAAGCAATTTGCACAGCCCGTTTTAGGAATTCCCAATTATGCTGAGGAATTTTATCTGTTTATACACACAAATGGTCAGTCATGACAACAGTGCTTACACAGAGGAATACATTGGGATACAAGCCTCTAGCATATTACATTGGAATTTTAGACCCAGAGAGGACACTTTCCTTGCGAACAGTCATTGGCAGATGCCACGTTCACAATTGAGAAGACTACAACTATTGATATGGGCTGCTCAATGACTGTCTTCAAGGAGCATGCTCTGTTTGCCATTTTAGAGAAACCCAAATGCACATTGACATCCCAAAGAACTTCAGCGTATGATGTAATGATTTCTAATCCGACAATTAAGATGATAAGATGAAAAAAAGGGAATCCTGCTATGTTTATAGCTGAGCCAATAGAAGAATGTGATCATGTGCATGACTGTGCTAATTATGTTGAATTTTATGATGATATTGTAACCCTCACCTGGTATCCACGGGGACGTCACTCAGCCTGTTCTGACCTCTTACGACCTGGAACCCTTCCCTGGAGGCTATTCGACTGGAGACTGGGCCTGAAACACAGGATTGGTAGAGTTTAACTCCCTATTGACTCTGTGTGCTTGAACCCCTTCTTCCCCGGGGTCCAACCCTTCCCTTTGATCCTCAGCTCACCTTGTTTTCTTGGATAGTGTGCTCTCCATCCTGCTTTCAGTGCAGGGACGCGTTGATTGATGCAGGCTCGTTGCTGCCTAGTTACTTCACTGGCAAGAGTCCGACAGGTAAGTATAATGAGTCTTTTGAACAGTTCTCTAACTTAATTCCTTTCCTTCCTTAGATGATGGCCGGCGTCCGGGGATGGTGGCGTGATGCTGAGATAAGTAGCACTGAAGGTGAGTGAGAGCGCGATGCGCGATGCACCCCTTTTATATTTGCATTGAACTGAGTTCTTTTTCTGTGTCTTTTAGGTGCCGCAACATTTTCCGCGTGGATGCCGGTTATGAAGAACAAATGCGGTGGGTAAGCGCGGTATGCGGTGCCTCTAGATGTTTCCACACTAACCTGGAGTGTCTTTTCCCTCTTGCATATGGATGAGAAGTTCCGGAGACAGAGTTCCCCCAGAGTGGCTGGGATTCAGGTAAGCGTTTGAAGCTCGTACAGTATTTAAAAATAAGGGAAGATTTACAGAATGCTTACTAATGCTTTTTTTCTGTTCTTTTCCCTTTTCCTTAGGAAGCGGCATGCCGGGATGGGATTGACACTGCCGAAGATGCCTGCAGAACAGAAGGAGCGATGAATGATGGGCAGAAGCGCTGCAAGGTAAGGCTGTTCTTAATGGTGTTCTTGTTCTTTCAGGAGCTGAGCACAGTAGAAAGATGCAGGCCTACTGGAGACCGATCTGAAGACGGTGAGTGTCATGCTGCAGGTGCAGAAAATGCAAAGCATGTTTCTCAGCCTGGGTGTGGCTTAAATAGTCCCTGCGTATCCCAGGTGTCTCTGGGCTGAACCACACCCAAAAGACTAGACCGCACATGCAGTTCTGGGAACCTAAATATGTGGGGGCATCCATCCTGTCCCCATCAATGCACTACAAGTCCAATCCCCAATGTTATTCTATGGGAGTGAGTGATTCTGGTGCCACAAGTGCCAAGTCTGACTCCAAGTGGGTCTTTGGAGGGATGGAGAGGCCCTTGAGGGCCATGTAGGTGATCGTGGCCTGGCTCCAGCCTGACATCTTGGAGGGCTGGGGACATGAGGGGCAGGAATCATGACAGATATACCCCGAGTGAAGGAAAAAGCTTTGGCGTGGGGGTAAATTCTCTTTATTGATGGTCTTTTGAAAATTGATCAGATTAGCGGGGAAAGGCATTCAGGTGCCATAGTAGTGAGACATAGATTAAATGCACAATTTGAAGTTGTAGCAAGTGCAAGGCCGCCATCTCACTTTTCAGCACAAGTGGCAGAATTAGTAGCGCTCATTGTCGCGCTCGAGAAACACGAAGCACAGGAAGTGATGCTGTACAGTGACACTGCCTACGTGACGTCAACCGGGCACACAGGGTTAGAGTGTTGGAAAAGGAGGGGCTACCTCCATGCAGGTGGCATTCCAGTTCAGCATGCATCCTATTGTATAGGCTTCTTAAGGCACTACAACTTTCAGTAGCCGTAGCGGTAGTTAAATGCGCAGCGCACACTAAGTGAACAGATTTGATCTCTTTCTGGAACGAAGTTACAGACAAAGAAGCTAAAAGGGCTGCATATTCCCCGGATATTTTGAGTTTTGATACTGAGAGTATTAAAGAAAAAGTAGTTACAACCATGTTAGTGCAAGAAGAGTTTAATAAATTGTTGATAACCCAACTAATGGAGATTCAAGGGAGTGCTTCACAGGAAGAGCAGGAATTATGGGAGCGAAGGGGGTGTTCTTTATTCCCCACAGAAGCATTATTGCCACAAGATAGACTGGAAAGCCAGTGATGCTAGTAGCATTATTAAAGGTTGCGCTTGAACAGCTGCATTACCCCGCGCATGTTACTAGGGAGAGTCTTGCTGCTACACTTGCGGAAGACTGTTTCATTCTGAATTTTTTGGAGCATGTTGCACTATTTATGGTAAACTGCATCGTGTGTCAAAAGTTTACTGCTGGGCACACACTAAGAACAATTAGAAACAATTAGAAAATTAGAAAGTATGTACTGGATATAGGTATCTATTAGTGGTGGTTGTGTCCTTTCTCTAGGTGGAGTGAGGCAGGTCCATGTACACACCCTCAGGCCACTTGTGCAGCAAAGGTTTTAGTGTGCAAAGTCTTCCTTAGATGGGGTTGTGTGAAGTGCTGAGATCCAACATAGGCCACATTTTGTTAATGAGCTATTTCACCAAATAGGGCTTCTATTGAACCTTAAAGATATGTTTTCTTCTGCTTATCACCCAGAAGCGAATGGGATATGTGAGAGACTCAACGGCCTCCTTAACGAAAGGATTGCAAGGTTAAATTGACTTTGAAGAAGGGATAGCTATGTTGCCTACCCCTAGCTTTATATGCCCTTCGGAATAAGCCGGGATCAGACCATCACCTCACCCCTCATGAACTAGTGACAGGGTGACGTATGGGAATGCCCCTTACACCTCCATCTAGGAGTAGTAGTGATGCCCAGAGTGTAGCTAAAACCTTAGGTAATGAATTGCATGATTATTTGACAGGTATAACCTCTAGCATCTCTCTCATTTCAGATCAAGTCAAGTGCAAGGGGGGTTGGTCTCAGAACACAGAAAAAGACAATTCAACAACCAACCCAATTCAACTATTATCGGCACGTAAGTTATATGTTGGAGACTTAGTCCTAATCAAGAACTTTACTAGGAAGTGGCAGTAGCCACATTTCAAAGGTCCCTTTTGCATTGAAAATATAACTCCTTCAGCCTTAAAGGTTCAAGGAAGACGAGCTTTGCTTCACCTGAGTTAAGTAGATTAAGTAATATTAGAAGATGACTATATACATTCAATTTACTGCAGGCAAATCCGCCATTCTATAGAAACTGGACATCAGTGTCATGAATTTAGTAAGGCCGGACCCATGGAGAGGAAAGGCCGAGAACTGTGTTCCAGCAAGAATAAGCTGGTTGTGGAAACAAATCGCAAGGCTGTCTGCCTGGCCTGGTGTCAAAGCAGAAGCAGCCAAATCTGATTATCTACTTGAAGGCAGTGAACATGAGAAGCTGGATCATCCCTTGTTAAGATACAAATAAATAACACCAAGCGTGCCAAGTTTTCTTCATTTAAGACATTTAATTTAAATTCCTAGAGACAAGAATACTCTGCAAGGCCAAGTTCAAAGACAATGTTCATGGCAGAAGGCATGAGTGATGAGAGATGAAGGACTAATTGGGTGGGGAGGTCAAGTCAAGTCCACCTCCAGGCACCTGGGTCTGAGCTTAAGTGCTGGTAATTGAACCGAATGTTCCAGAAATGGCACAAGCGTGCCAACCAGTTATAGAGGGTTGTATAATGAGGGGCCTTATAGTGTGAGAGCCAATGATATACTGTGTACTTAATAGTGTTGAAGATGACATGTTGATAGAGGTAGGAATAAGTTGTCCACATGACATTAGATAGACAATCACAATCCCACCCCTTATAGAAAGTATACTTAGATGTTCCGCTTGAACCTATCACAATCCCTCTTAGCTTTTTCTTATTTGCCACATAGTATGACATCATGTCTGATGTAATTTTTGTATAAAAGAATGTTTTTATGTGAAATGCATTGAACGCTCGAGCAAATATCTGTTGATGTCTGTTGTAACTCCCTGTTTTAGATAACTGTTAATAAAACAGCAAGCTTTGCCATCTGCCTGAGTTGGTTCAATTATTTGGTGTCAGAGTTCTTCTGCATCCCCATCCAATGTGTGCACATTACTCAAAGGGCCACATGCTCATTCCGGATCCAGCTGCAGCTGAAATACATTGGTAGCGGTGCATTGAGGCACGAGGCAACTAGATTGATCTTAAACTGCCCCAAAGCCCCGCAAGACATTGGAAGACTCTTGGTAATAGTTGCCAATCCACAGGATGCGGCCAAGGCCGGGAGCTCCAGTCCACCACCACATTGAACACTGTATTAAAATAGAATGGGGCTATGATATGATATGATATGATATGGCATTTATAACGCGTCTATACACAAGTGTTTGTTTCAAAGCGTGAAGAGGTAAGGGAGGGGGAACAGAGGGGAGACAGACAGCGATCCTATTAGGCCAGATGACATTGAGATTGCACAAGTGCAGGGGAATCTTTTCTATGTATTTTTTCTATTGGGAGCAGCAAGAAAAGAGGATGTGTATGGTGTGGAAGGAGTCCTAATGTGGCAGGTGGAGCAGTGATTGAAGGGGCACAGACGAAGCATGATGGGAGCAGTAGTTCATTTTTTTCTTGATCCTGACTAAAATAAAAGAGTCTGTATAATAGGATCCTCCTACCATGCCTTAGAACTGTTTGCTGGACACCCGAGCCACAGCCTCAAAGACTATAGCCACACACCATGAATCATGCTCATGTCATCCTACTTAGAGGGTGGCCTGATCTTTACATTAGAAGAGAGGATCCTATCGGTTGTCATGGTAACAGAGTGTCAAGGGTTGGCTTGTGCAACTACTGGAGGTTTTGGGGTTATATTGGCGAATGTATACCATTTTTTGGTTGACACCATACATTAAGTGTTGCAGCTGGTGCTTGGCATTTCTCAGGGAGTGCCCGCTTAGTGCCCACTCAGACACTATCTCCATTATGCTATCATTGTGAGAAGGACCTGATGAACGACCCCCCAATCTTTAGCACCTGTATTGAGTCATTTGATGGATCTACGTGTCAATTCCTCTCCCAATCCCATGAAGGTGGCACATGCGCTGGGGATCAACATTAACCACGCGTGTCAAAAACCCTGTGTTGCTTTTATGAGTGTCCCAAGAGAACAGCCCACATCCCTGACCTTTTAGTGTAACCTATCGAGTGGGAAGCAGATAGCAGCTCTGGCTTGACCTCACACCAAGGGTGGGGGGTGTGGTTTAACCATGAGCTCTTGACAATCAATCCCCAGCAGTGTGGAAGTGTCCGCCACAAAGTGACACTCTGAAGCTAGTGTATGCAACAAGACTGTCACTTTGCCCCGAAGTGGCACCATGATTTATTTGGAGTCAGAAAGTATTACAAGCAGGGCAACATCACATTTTAGGACTGAAGGAATGGATACGGACAGATATGACCCGAGAAGATGATACCCACATGTATCACTCATTCTCTGGCACAGACCTCGGCGCTATCCAGTGCCAGTCCATCGTGCCATACTGATTGTCACAGCAACATACAAAGTAACCTGAGCATTGATCATTGAGGCCGGAGGTTTATTGATGCAGGGTCCAGAAACCTATGAGACCGTCATGAGAGAGCGGGCAGACCGAAGGTACATTAGTCGTGGTTTTGCATTTCAGGCCTACACTCATGCAGCTCATTACGGACTCCAGCTGTTTCAGCACCGCCTGCCCCACCCTATTCAACTATGGGGGCTGCCACCTTGGCTCGGGCTCGATCCCTGAACTAAATCTAAGGAATTAAAGTCCCAATCAAACACTCCCAATCTAATATGTCTACCCAGATCGATTTAGATAATGAAGTCACATATTCAGAGCATGCCCCTGACGTCATTTGAGCTCTGAGATGCCTTCCCTGGATCATGCCTACTCAGTGCTTGAGGGAACAGGGAACTTGCTCTTCCGTCCCCACTACTGGTACCTGCACCTTTGCTACCTGTGCTGCTCACCTGAGATATCACAAGCCTCACGCCCCCCAAAATCCTCTGGCTCGCGGAGATCCTGAATAAAGATCACTCTGTGCTCTAGCGCCTTGAAGCATCTCTTGTGCTTGATGGAATTGCCAATGAAGATCTCAGACGATAGAACCCGACAGACTTAGAAAATATGGCAAAATACTACTTTTTGTTTTATAATTGTATATGGTAAACCAATAAGAATACCTTTATAATTTCATTATTACATAATTAAAACATTTCAACAAATCTTACATTTGCAATTTCATCAATAACTGACAAAAAATAAAATTGTTAAAACCACTATGAAACAGTCAAAGAACAAAAATATTAAGACCACTGTAAAACAGTTAAAGGACAAGAATTATCATATACATTTCTCTTAATAGGATTTCTCATTAACCCAATTATCATTATAACGAATCATTTCACAAAATGGTTTCATACGTGGGACAGATAACATAAATGCACTTGTACTTGTCGGATTTCAAAGTTTTAGGAGCTTATCATTTCTTTTGAATAGACAGAAGTTTATTCCTTTATCAATCAGTTAGATTATAACACATTTGTCTCTTGTCTAACAATTTCACTTCTAGAAATCTTATACGTTTGGTTAGTGAAAAAGTCAAGGATTGGCTCTTTGCCCACATACATTTTTGCCACAAGGTTTCCCTGCTCAGCCCTGAGTCAGAGAACAGGTAATCCCCAATATTCGTTTTCTTGTATATTAAAAAAAAGGATAGTAGACTATCAGATGTTTTAATGTTTCTAGAACATTGGTTTGGTCACAAAATCTGCATTTTCCAATATTTAATTTGCTTTATATTTTTTCGTTAGTTTGGAGTTGATTTAAACAAAATCTTAAATAAGTTTGTCTAGCTTTGTGACAAGGAAAGATCTACAGATAATTCACATGTTGTCCCCGTTGGCGTGTACATTTCACATATTCTTAGAATGCCTTAGTTTTGTTAATTTTATCAACCAGAGTGCACCAATAAAATCTTTGGTATTTCAATTTGCACAAAGGAAGACCTAATAATCGATCCTCCTTTACTTTGATTGTTTCAGCCAAAATAGCATCCATTTTAGCTCTAAATTTTGCAATTGAAGGTGGAAAGTTTTTAGAGATCATAATAGCCAAATCTTCATATAAAGACGCCAATGGTGGCGATAACATTTTGGCATAGTTGGACAAAATACGCCAGTGCCATTTTACTGATAACGGTAATAATCCGAGCTTGTGACAAATGATCACATTAGGGGTTGATAAAGCCAATCCCAAGACCCGTTTCCACAGCTTTCCCTGTAAGACATCCAAAATGTCTTCAATATCGCATAAACAAATGTCTATGGAATATAAAAAGATGGGTTCGATTTTTTTAAGATAAAATTTAAGATTAGGTAAATGGGAGAATCTTCCAAGTCTCCGAAAGATGATCTGCATCTGCGAGGTAAGAGGTGTAATTTTTTCCATTCAAAATATTTTTCCAGGTCTCGCGTGAATATGTCGTGGCCAGATTGTATCCAAGAAAGTGCATGGAAGTGGGCCTTGGGATCGATATACCATTAAGACACCAGTCGAATTTTGCTGCTTTTTTCCTACCGTCTGCAAAGGAAATAATATAAGATTTTGTAGGATTAACCAGCAGATTGTTTTTTGTAGCATAGCTATAAAATAGATTCAACTTGGTCTGTAGGCCAAATGGCGTCCGATCAAAAAATAATAAATCATCCGCAAAACTGAGCCAATTCAGTGTCAGACCACCGAATTTGTCCCGGAAAATGACTGCATTGTCCCATTCTTCATCGAGATCTAGGAGATAAAGACTAAACAGGACTGCAGCCATATTGCAGCCCTGCTTAAGGCCGATCTCGGTGGGTATAGGATCGGTCATTGCCCCTGCTCTAGTCATTCGTACACTATATGCTGTTTGCTGGTGGAGTAGTGCGAAGTTAGAAACCAAATTCATGGAAAAGCCATACTTCAGCATTTTAGCCCAGAGTAGAGATCTTATAACAGAGTCAAAGGCAGCTGTTAAATTGAAGGCTGCCATATATATCGGTCCTGTATTTGAATGTTTCGTATGCTGATATAAATGAGCAATTATGGTGGCATTTAATGGACAGCCCATAAATTTACGAAAGCCCACTTGAAATTTTGGGAATTTGGAAAATGCTGAAATATGTAACTGAATAGAATTTAGCAACAGACTTCAATAGATCTTTGCAGAGGCATCCATAAGCGCTATGGTCCTAAAGTTTGCGGGGTCATTAATCGATCCCTTTTTATAAATCGAAATTATGATGGCCGAACACCAAGAACTTGGAATAGTACGTTTCACTTGGATCGCATCAAACTTTATTTTCAGTATGTTGGTCCATAATTCCGGATTTGCTTTCATCAAACAAGGGGGAATACCATCAGGTCCAGGCGCTCGAGAGCCGTTCGCTTTATTAATGGCCATCCAAATTTCATCAGTATACCATGAACAGTTGTTTGTCACTGTGTTAAATGGATCTCTCGATTGTTCGTTAACAAATTGCAGAGGCATTGCAAATTTCGTTTTTATAAATTCTACCCAAATATTCGCAGAAATTGCAGGATTTCAATTGAATCTGCAAGGCCAATTAGAGTTCTAAGTGTGCCCACACATGCCTAGAATCGTTCTGTAAGAGATGAAGTAATATCATTTGATTGTCTGTCACATAAATGTCATATTTCAGAGATTTTAGTTTTCGTCAATATGTTTGTAAAATAAACTGTTTCTGTCTAAAGTATGTGTTAGGGTCATAACTAAATGATCCAAGATCACGTTATTGTTTCCGTTTTTCTTTTTTTAGATTCAAGACCTTCACATTAAATTGATGGAGATGAGTATTAGAAGTTGTCACCGCATTCTCTTTCGTAATCTGAGTCATATAGGTGTGGATTCTCCATGCATTTTGTGTTTCAGCCATAACTGATTGAAATCCGTCTTGAGTCCCTCTCAAAATAAATAAAGGGTGATTTTCTAATTTTTGTATAAATTTATGACATAGTTTTGAATTCCATTTTAATGATACACGGGGCCAATTGAATTCAATCACTGTTACGGTAGGGTTATGAATAAACGGGCCCAAATTTAGTTGGAGTAGTGATTTCAAGGTGAAATGATCACCATACTGTAGATTACAGATTCGTATAGGATCAATCGGAGTTAGCCTTTTAGACGATATGAAAATGTAATCAATCATTGACATACGAGGCCCTCTAGACCAGGTATACTGGTATGACTCTTGTTCAAAAGGGTCCAATTGGATGTCCCATGCTAAAAAATAATCAACCCATCTCCTTCCATTTGTCAAAGATCTAGAACCCACTCTCTGATTATCCACACTGGCTTTGTTCTTAATTGCCAAACAGGTCGCATTGAAATCTCCCCCTATCAGAATACAAGTTCTAGGATCTATTGACAATACATTTTCAAGTATTGTGCTGAGTTGGTTGGTAAAGTTTTCAAATGAGATTTTAGTAGGATTCCAATATAAATCTACAAATATAAATCTCAAGGGATTACATCCTAAAGGAAGAACTTCCACAGCAACAAAGGAATCCTCTGCCCCCACTAGTGTGGATTCCATCCTGAGATTTTTATCAATCAGGATAGCAAGCCCTCCCGACGGACGACCGAGGACCCCTCTTGTCGCTGGATGGTAGTGCGTATAATAACATTCTAAGTGCAAGTCGCAAGTCTTCTTTCTGTTCCCATATAATTTTCATTATGATATGGGAATGGTAGCCACAAATCATCCTGGTAGGGTTTGCACTTGCTAAGCGTACCCAGTCAATGTCATCGCTTCTAATTGTTCTCAGTGCTGGAATTGTCTGGAAAGCTTTAAGCATTGCTGATCGATTTAGGCTCATTTGCGTAGATGTTGTTAGCTTAGTTTCCCATCCCATTATAGACAGTGTTTCCGGGGTGAGTATTCCTTCATCATTTTAGAATCCAGCCTCCTGAATACAATCGCCCTGTTTTTTTGGGACTTCTCCATCAGTATGAGTTGCCAGCTCTTGTGGACGGTTATCAGCTAATATAGGGCCATTAGAACCACCTTTATATGCTTGTTGGGAGTTGTTGTCAATCACGATTGGCTCTGTCACAATTTTATTGTTAAAAGATCTCCTGGATTTCTCATTTTTAAATAATTGAGAGTCCAGGTTCTTTAACTGAGGCCTTTGAGGCTTCGGTAGATCAAAACTTTTGTTAAGGAGTTTCTTGTTTATACCAGCCTGTTTGATCTTATTGGTGGCTCTCTTAATATATATGGCCGGAAAGAAGTATCAAGATCAGATTGTTTTTGTTTAGGAGAGCAACGGGATTGTTTGGATTCTGATTCCCTGTCCCCCTTATTTTTTATTTGTTTCTGGGGGATTTTTCTACAGACCAATCTCCTTTGTCACAATCAACATTCAATAGTACTGTGGATTCTTTGTTAAGTTGTTGAAAATCAAAATTCTCATCTTCACCAATTTCATTATTCGTCTCTACTTTTTACGATTTCAAAAATTCATTTTTTGTTTTTAATTTTTTATTTTCTTTCTTATTCTTTTCTTGGTTGGCATTATGTTTTTCAACCTTGATGATCAATAATTTTTGCTTCCTAGTCAGCACTGGTCTGATCACTAGCTCCTTGATCGTAATCTCCTTTGATGATTCCTGCAAAGTTTGCATTTTCTGTGTATCATCATCAAGGTCGATTAGATTGGTCAGAGTTGATGGACTGTCAGGATGGGTCTCTGAGCTAGAACATATCTCCTGTCCTAGATCTTCTTTCTGAGGTTCAACATACTGAGGAGTAGATGATTTACCCTGTATAATCTGTTGAATTGCCTCCCCATTAGCTGAGACCAACTAAAGTAATTCCTCTTGAAATCAACATCCTTATCGTGCTTTGTTTCCTCTGCTGCGGTAATGGCTGCAAATGACTTAGGCAGCGTGCCAGCCATTCTGAAATCTGCCGGAGTTTGGGTGTCCCTATTTATCATCGCAGAGCAAGGATTTCGTTTCTCTGCTGATAATGCTGCCACTGCATCACAAGTAAATAGTAGCCCTTCCATTCTATTTACTTTCACTAATACCTCCGTTAACAGCCCATTAATGGTAAAGATTTGAGCATGTGTCTGTTCATGCCCCTTATCAAGGAGATTAAGTATCCTCGTCAAAACAGGAAAGTCTACTCCTAGGTTTGAGGTTTCTAACAAGTTACATTTGGCCTCTATTTCGAAGTCTACTTCTCTTGATTTAAGAATTGGGGGAGAGATAACAAGTTCTGGTTCGGAGGGTGTACAAGTTTCTCTAAAATTAGTACGTCCCCTGATTTCGGAGGGCGAACTAGATTCAAAATTATGAAAATCTACTATAGGAACATCAGCCTTGGCTAAATCATCCTCAATCAGATATTCATTCTCCCGTTTTCAGATTTCCATCAAATCTGTAGATTTACTAAATAAATGAACGTCCTCCATACAATATCTACTCTGTTTGATTGGAGTTGAGGGTCCCCTAGAGAAATGCATCCGCTTTTCCAGGAGAGCCTCAATCGCCGGGTCAATGATGGAAACATCAATGAATCTTGGTTGAGTTGAGGTTATGCCCATTTTAGATAGTAGGTGACCCTGTCCAGGGTCCTCCGAACCATCAATGGATACTCTATTGAGTTTGTCTTGCTTCATCTCCTTCATTTCATAAGTGGGTAGTGTTGATGAAGCATCGGTTTTGATCTTAACTCTCGTATCAAAAGGAGGAGGCTGGTGGCTTTCATCGGCCGCTTTATATAACAGCTTTAGTGGCATAATATTGCCTAGTTTTTCTTGACAGATTGATGTGCCAGCATCTTTGGAAACATTCTGTACATCAAGAGCCGACACTTCCAAATCATCTACCTCACTTCCGGTTTCTATGGCTTCATTACTTTTATCAATAGTTGTATCATGGATCGTCCGACCACTGTAAAGCCCAATCACCATTGTTAGTGTTTATCTAAGGTTGATAACAATCTATTGCCTGTCAATTAACGTATGAATGAAAAAGATATTCACCGGACAGTTTGCTATCAATGGTAACAATGGGTTCGTATTCCCAGAACAGTATGAATGTTCGTATTGCTTGCCTTCACAATGAAACATTGACAGTGGACTTTTTACCCAGTGGAACTAACTGTAATAATCCCCAACTCCCCTTCAATAGCAACAATTACAGTGTAATCGGTTTATATTACAACAACAATTAAGTGCGCAAAAAAAGTTGTAAAAATAGTTCCTCAAACGTATTTGCTATCCACTGATGGCATATTCATCCATTATATTTGTCTCCAGTATAGATGTTAGTGAGCGAACATTTATAATTCCTATTGGTGAGCCCGTATATAAAGTTCTTAATAGAGTAGACTAACACGTTAATCTAACTATATTTGAATTATGAAGGCCCTTTTAAGGCTGCTTACTGCGCTATGCCAAAAAATCTTTTAATCAATAGTATGACGAAAAATTCCCCCGCCTCACGTCCCGCGACCCGTCAAACAGTCAAACAGTCAACGGTGCACTTCCGGTGCACTTCCTGGATACGCCCGCTGGATGCACGTGCACCAGGACTATATGGTTTGATGGACTACTACTTTATTGTCATTTTAATAAAGCTTGGCGAACTGACAAAAAATGGACTGATGCTCACACACTCACAAACTTGATTATATAAAGGTTACATACCCCAATATGTATTATCCACGACATCATCCTACGTGCCAAACTACAAAACCTATTAAAGGGAAGAATTGGTTGGGGAAACATATTTACCTATGGTATGCATAGGGGTTTGTACTTCATTGGCTACCCCTTTTTTGCAGGGCACGCCTTGAACTACCTCTAAGTACGTATGATACTGATTATAGCAGGGAAAATGGCAGCAGATTGGTCTATGCAACATTGCATAGCACGTTGCCCCATAGACCGTCTGATTGGTTGGCATGCTCACCCACTTTGGACTTTCAGCTCGCTAACAGCATGTAAGCAAAACAAAACCGAGGTGCTCGAGTCAGGTCAGATTACACCCCACTTTACTAATTAGTCCATCATCTCTCATCAGTCCAACCATAAGCCACATTTTCCCGTCTATTGTTGACCTTGTAGTCTTCTCTCTGTCTGTGGACATTCCAGGGAGTGGAAGCACATCACTATCTTCATCCGAGGCTTAATGAATAGCCCTTGTTTTCGATTTCTGAATCACGTGTGAGTAAACCGCACATTGTTCCATTTCAACCTCCTATTAAGTTCTATTTGATTTAATTATGCTGGGTGTTATTGCTCCTCTTGCCCTCTAGAGACTACCTCTCTCCATCTTGTAGGAGCCTTATTCACTGTTGATTGTCCAATACTTGGCTCTTGCAAATGGTTTCCTCTTCTTTAATCTGAGAGAAATATGTCTTACGTACATGGCTTATCCATCTGCCTCCATTTGTGCCTAGCAATTATTCCTTAAAATAGCATCCTGGATCCCAAGCCAACATAGACTCCTCTTTATTCTGCACATGAAACTTGGTAAGATGGATTTCTGAGCTCTGACCTGGTGGGCAGAGGTTCAGAAGGCCAGCCTAGTTTCTTGGAACAGGGTAGCCTTCTGGACAAGCCAGACCAATCAAGGTAGCATTGCCAGTGGTCAAGAGTAGATCTCAGGAGGGATGAAGGTGACTGAAAGCCCACAATGAGAACACACAGTAAACAACACTACAAAATTACTCTCAGCCAGGTGTACATCAAAAATACATATACATGTATTAAAGACCTTTTAAATTAAACACACAGTAATTATCAGCAGTAAATCCTAAACCAATACAACACTACTATAACACATATATACAATTACCAATGGCCTAAAGGAATGGCACACAGCAAGCGTCCACAACCGGTAAGGACAGGGAGCAAACTGTGTGAATATACTTTAGGCAGTCAATCACTTATCAAACCCTAACTGAGAGGCAGTCCAATCCCTAAGAAGAGTGGAACCTTATGATCAAAAGTACTTTCAGATGTTGTTGCATGTGATCGTGTGGTTGGGCAAAAACGGGGTCTCTTGCAGGGGCTGTAACAGCTCAGGAAGGCAGGTGAGGCAGTGAAGAATAAGTTCCCACTATCTGAGGAGGGTCTCCCCAAGAGGGCAGAACAGGATCCAAGAGTTGGGAATAGCTTGGTAGCATAGGCTACCCAGATAAAGAAGAGTGGCCATCAGGGGACACTGATACATAAAAATGGATGGATGTGCCAGGGGCCACCGGTAAGGGTTGCACATACTCACTGACCCAAGGCGCACTCCGGACCAAACATGGGCAGTGGGGTCCACTTCGGTTGCCAGTTCAAATGCTGCAATTGTGTGGTTCTGAGCTTTCAGCGGCTGAGTTACAGGGATGATTCCGTGGCAGGACAGTGGCAATTTCTCTGCTCCTGATTAAGGGATCAGCTTGACTCCACTGCAGCTCGGTTCAGGGCACAAGGAGACACAGCAGCAGTGCAGGCTCTAAGTTCGTCACCACGGCTTACCTGCACTGTGACCGTGTGCACTCAGGTTCAGGCGTACTCTCCTAATTCCAGACCTAGGTTGCATAGGTGTACGAAACATGGCTGGAGAGTGCCTTATAACCAGTGCTTATGATCTCCAAAGTCCCTAGTGTCAACTAGAGACAGCAGCAGTTCCAGAGCAAAGATCCCTCGCAAGCTGGTCACTTCACTGGTTGGTCCAGGAACACCTCAGAGAAGGCTTACTTCCAGGTTAATGTGGAGGTGCTGAGAATAGTTGGTGCCACTATTGTAAGGGCTTGAAGCACCTTTGCAGCCCTTCAAAGTTCGATCAGAAGCAGGTGGGTCCTGCTGGACAACAGCGGGCTCAGGGTGGCAAACCTTCCAGCGGGTCACCAGAGGTTCCTCGACTCGGCTTCCTGTTTTCAGGATACTTAGCTCTATCCTAAATTAATTGAGAACTCAAGAGATTGACCTGGTATGGATGTCTGGGCCCTTCTCTTATCCAGAATCTCCTTTGGGCCGAAATTAAGAGGACCCAATGAGAGATCTGCGCACATGCAGCCATCCGAGATGCGAACAAATCACGACCACATGATCCCAGTTATTCCCAGCACACCAGACTCTATTGCACCCAGAATGTGTATTGGAGCTAGACAGTCCAGCCCAAATCCTCGAGGCACACTCAAATGGCATGTAGAAGCTCGCAAAAGCTTTGGTTTGTGCAGGGATCTGCGTGGCCAAATAATGGTTTTCCTGGGTCTGCTCGACCTGGGGAAGGCAAAGGGACAAGATGGGCAAAGGACAAAACGAAGGACCTTGTCGAATGGCCATTTTGGGCCAAGCCACTGTCATGGTCCAAATGCCCTAAATGTGATATGAACGGAAATAAAGGGTTAAAAATCTATGAAAAATAACAGCTGCCACCAGCTCTGTCCAAGGCACATTGCGAAAAACCCTTTGAGGCTGTCTAGGGCCTTAAAATGAAAGGAAGACCCCAGCGCACTGTACTCTAAGGTTCATTGTGCACTTGTAACATGTTGCAAAAAGACTAGCAACAAAGTGAAAGACTAAGGGAAACAAAGTCTCCCAGTACTGACTGTTTTTCAGGGCATGTCAGTTTCCCCATAACAAAGGTTGGGCTCCACTCAAAGGTCAGGCTAGGATGGTCAGACAACAGCATAAAGTTGGGGGGTTCAAAACTGGAGGGAAAATTACACATACATGCAAACATTTCCTAACAGAACCGTTTCTCTATTGTCTCCTGACTTTGCATCTCAGGTCTGTTTCTGAGGTATGTTTAAAAATTGGTAAGGCAGGCACTCTGTTGCCAGTCAAGTTTAGCTTCTCCTGCAAACGCACGTTTTCATGACTCCATCAATCTTCAGGGAGGCTGTGTTACTTTGCTTTTTCAGGCGTGTCTTCATTTCCTTTTCAGGTGTGGCTGGTTAATTGACTCTAAGGATTCTGGTACTTGTATTTTTTGCACTTTATTTTTCTTGCAGGTGACTGGAAACAACTCCCTCCATAGCACAAATCTTCCCCTTGAAGGGGGGAGGGGGAAAGCCATGGTTGTGGCTCTCCATTGTAAGGCACATGTAATCTCATATGTGGGAGCTGGTCCAAATATAGGCTGTCGAATGGACAGTATGCTGCCAGCAAAATTGAGTAATACTTCAGTCCAGTGTGCCAAAGTTCTCTCCCTGGCACTGGCGGCATGAAGGGAGGTGCCCCGTGTGGGTAGTATGTAGAAAACATCTCTTCATCCATGTGACAGGGCAGTACAGTCTCATGTAGTAACCGTAAAGACCCCTATGGAGCCCCTCCTCAAGAGAGAGAGCAGCCAAACCTCCCCCCCAGCCATACCCAACGCCTTCCAGAGTGAACAAAGACACCCACCGTGGACCCGCAACTAAACTGCTTCAGTTCACCAGCATGTCTCCGAGGTTTGTGGTATAGGCTGACAAACCTACACAATCCATGAACTTTCGAGGTCCACTCTCTTTGAGAGGTTTTGAACAGCCTTCAGTCCTCATGCCGCTTATGGCTGCCAACCATGCGGGGTACATGGATTTCCAGAAACCCCTGGAGCACAACCCTGCCCTTCGCCCTAAGCACTTCCCAATGGGGAGAAAGACCAGTAATGCCTGCAAAATGCTCCAAGTGAGACTCCCATTCACACTAGGCAGGAAATCAGCATTCCCCTCCACCACCCTCAATACATACACAAGATGGCCTGCAAAGCCGTATATATGTTAAGTCCCGACTCATTTTAGCCCATGTTACCCATATGATTTAGGCCAATCAAATTCAGGCCAGCCCAAAAACACAGTCGCAAAACTTCACTGAGAGGAGGGGAGATTAGACTTCATACATCAGGCATCTTGGATCAGCAAACTTCACTGAGAAGAGGGGAGATTAGACTTCATACATCAGGCATCTTGGATCAGCAAACTTCACTGAGAGGAGGGGAGATTAGACTTCGTACATCAGGCATCTTGGATCAGCAAACTTCACTGAGAGGAGGGGAGATTAGACTTCGTACATCAGGCATCTTTGATCAGAAACCTTCACTGAGAGGAGGGGAGATTAGACTTCGTACATCAGGCATCTTGGATCAGCAAACATCACTGAGAAGAGGGGAGATTAGACTTCGTACATCAGGCATCTTGGATCAGCAAACTTCACTGAGAGGAGGGGAGATTAGACTTCGTACATCAGGCATCTTGGATCAGCAACCTTCACTGAGAGGAGGGGAGATTAGACTTCATACATCAGGCATCTTGGATCAGAAAACTTCACTGAGAGGAGGGGGGATTAGACTTCATACATCAGGCATCTTGGATGAGCAAATTTCACTAAGAGGAGGAGAGATTAGACTTCATAAATCAGTTATCTTGGAATAGCAGGGTGCTTGGCTGTTCTAGAAGGTGAATGGAGGGTGCCTGTTCAGATTCTAGAGAGAAGATGAATTGCACTTGGAATCAGGTTGAACAAAGATGTTTGGAGAAGAAATTGGAGCTGGGAAGGGAAGATGCAGGATTCCTGGTGAGAGCACAGGGAGTTCACAGAGGAATTTAGAGAAGGGATTGGCAGACCAAGCAGGAAAGGGAAACAGAAGGTGAGTTTGTGAGATCAGAGGGGCAAAAGGTGGAAAGGTGGCAAGAGGCGTGTTTGTGAATCCAGAGGGGGAAACAGAGGCAGCGGGGCAGTTGGGCTCTGGAAGGAAGGGTGCAAAAGCATATCCAGAGAAGGAGGTAGGGAGCCGGGTGGAGACCAGAGCAGACCATATCAAGCCAAAGAGGTTGTGAGCAGAGAGAATCCTAGAGGAGAGGAGTATTCGGAAGAGGGGGTTGGGAGTTGAGAGGAGATCCGAAGCCAAGCATCTGCAGAGGAAGCAGATGTGAGCATAGATGAGATGAGAGACTGAACCTGTCAAGAGGAGGAAGTTTGGAAGCGTGAGAAGACTGGAAGCAGAATACATTGGGGGAGGAGGTGTGTCGTTTAGTGTGGCTTTGCGGCAGAGGGAGGAGGCTGGCAGAAGTGATGTGATTGGTGGTAGAGAAGGTCAGATGGTGGTGATTAGAAACAGCAAGAAGATTGGCTATGAAGTGTAACCAAGAGGACGAGGTGGAGCACAACGAGAAGATTGCTCACAAGGAATGTCATGTTGAGAAGGTGGGCCCTAAAGAAGAGGTTGGCAGAACATGTTTTGGATGGGAGAGGTGACATGTTGCTGGGAGGTTGGATAAAGAGAGCAACTCGACATGTAGAGTGGTCAGAGCAAAGGGCTTGCAACAAGAATGTGGTCTGAGAAAGAGAAAACACAGAGGAGTGTGGACAGATGAGAAAGGGGATACACAGATATAGACATCAAGGACAGCGGATCTTTGACAAGGGACATTGTGCACTAGGGTGGTCCCAGCTGGCACTGGGCAGGATATTGAGATGGGAGGAGGAGTTAGGGGGTCAGGGAGAAGAGAAAGCCCTCAGCCCTGGGCTTGGTAGGCCCGGGACCTCTCATCAGGGGGTCATGCCCTCGTAGAGCCACCAGGGACCTGCTCCTGATCAAGGCAGTGATGTCGAGCCCTAATTGTCTGCTAGTGTCTATTGAAGAGTCTATGGACCTTCATCCTCCTCAATAGACACAGCAGAAAGTGTATGCCAGGACTAGACGTTCCCAGAGACTCCAGATAAGGACGCAGGAAACCCATAAACCCTGGGCTAGGACTTTTCATTTCAGCTTTTGCCCATCACTTTTTGGTCGACCATTTATTGAACAAGGTTCAGAGACCCCTGCAAAACGGGCAGCATGGTATGTGATCCTTCCAGGAGGGGGACCGTGAGGCAGTGAGAGCTGAGACACTGGCGCCTGGAGCCTGGAGCCCCACCCAGAGGGATGCAATCCTGGAGGTAGAGACCCCAGGAATTAAGTTGTTTCAAAGTATGTGTATTTGGACATCTTGGTCTTGGCAGCTTCTCGATACCTTGTTGCTATGTGACACCTGGAGCCTTGATACCCTGGGGACATGTAATTTACAAGGGCTTCCGGTCCGTCATTGCATTAACACTCAGCGGCTACATATAAGTTCGCAGTAAACTGAGCTCAATAGTCACTGGGTGTTGATGTCTTTGGTTTAGGTTCATTTTGTTTCTGGAACTTAGTGTGCTGTTTTTTTTAGAACCACTGAAGTACGTAGGACGGAAGTTGCTACCCTTGAAAAATGTTTCTGAACAGAAATGGTACATGTGTCCCTCCTGCCCTGATGCCACGTCCCTGTGGCTCCTACTGTCGTACACCACATTATATGCTGCAGTTGTCCAGCCACAGCCCCTACTCTTTGCCGCTTGTAAAGAGCAATTGACTGGCATTGTTCAAGATGGCGCTTAAGCTGTGCTGTCCTACATCGACCGGCCTCTTTCCCGTGGGTGTCTTTGCGATTTTACTGGAACATGTTATGTCTTTGGGGGTCAACAGAAAGGTGACTGCACAGCATTAACGGTGAGGAACCCTGGAGCAAGTTGCCCTGAGCTTCCTGCCTTTACTCGTATCCTCACCATATCGCCCAGGGCTGGGGATTTATCCCTGCAACAATTTGCCCTGAGCTTCCTGCCCTTTCTCGTATCCTCACCATATCGCCCATGGCTGGGGATTTATCCCTGCAACAATTTGCCCTGAGCTTCCTGCCCTTTCTCGTATCCTCACCATATCGCCCATGGCTGGGGATTTATCCCTGCAACAATTTGCCCTGAGCTTCCTGCCCTTTCTCGTATCCTCACCATATCGCCCATGGCTGGGGATTTTTTACACTTTGTTTTTTTGTGTAGCTTTTTGCGTCACCTGATTTAAGATGATTCACTTTCCAGGTTTCCGAGAGTGAAGAAACGTAAGTATTGGCCTTCTTTCTCTTTTTCTCTCATGTCTTCCTGCATATTGGCATTCTGCCAAACATTCCTCTGGTTCAATACCAGGGAGAGTGACTGTCTGGCTTCAAACCTCCTAGTTGGGCTCACACACATCTGTACATTCGAGTGACGCTGCTCATTTGATGACAGAACCAGTCTGGAATCAGAATCCTGGACATGTCTGCCATGTTCTACTTCTTTCCCCAAATCATGGATGCCCGCTGCTGTGGCATGTTCTCCCGCCCTCTGCCCTCTGCCCCAGACATTGCGGCATTTTCAGCTCCGAGACGGACCCCTGGGTGGGAAGAACGTTGCATTATGTAATCCCGTGCAAGGCATCCTTTCTGCAATGGGTGGTCTACATTGAGCGATGGGCCGCGGCAGTGCCAGCGGAGCGGAAGTAAGGAAGTCAGCTGGCAAATGGGGCTGTGAAGGTGGTGAGCCACCCATGAGCGAACAGGCATAGGTTCTGGGATTATCTCCTGGATCAGGTATATGGGGAATGGGCACGATGCCTAAGTGAGAAGAGGTGAGGGTGGAAGGGACAGATGGGGTGCCCGAGATGGACCCCCAAGGGAGTAGAGAGTGGACGGGGGACAGCAACATGCAAGGAAGCATCAGTTTCCCAACTCCTGTCACGCGAGAGTCTCGCCACAGTGGGTGTTGCTCAATTGTATTATTATTATTATTATTATTTGGGTATTTATTAAGCGTGGACCTAGCTTTGGGAAGCAACGGGTGCTTCACAATCATAGGGGGCTGAACACAGTGAGGGAAACAGAGAAAAAGGGAGCAGAGAGCTAACAACAGGGGAAGGACAGGGCGGGCCATTGACAGCAAAGGATCTACAAGCAACCAGCGGAGGAGGCAGTAGGGAGTCGATCACCGAGACTCAGGTAAAGTGTGGAGTGGAGGGTGTGTGGACCTAAGTGTTAGGGAGGTGCCTTTCCTTGAAGAGGATGATCTTGACTTCTTTCCTGGACTGTAAAAGGGGATAGGCAAGTCTCATGTTGATGGGGAGGAGGGTCCAGAGTCTTGGAGTGCAGGCAGACAAGGCCTGCCTTCCCTTCCCGCACTGGCAGAGTTCATGTCTGCACATGTCCTTACTTCTGGTTGATCGCAGGGCTCTGGAGATGTTGAGGTTCTTGGAGACTTCAGGATGATAGCCTTGTAGATAATGCAAGTGGATTTGAAGATAAAATGCGTTCATTTTGAATAGGGTTGCCAATTATTTCATGCATGTGCTATGATTACAGCAACATTGCGTTGCCCTTGGTCAGAAGAGGTTCTGGTTGGCACAGACATGTTGGAATTTGAGGTACATTCTTAATTTGCAGGAATTCCATTACATACACAATGCCACTCAATATTGATTTTGATTGGAAGAAGCACACAATGAATATTTAACTTTCCGTTTTCTAGAGAATGGGCCTCATTACAAGTTTTCCGGTCCAGAAATAACGGTGCCGGTAGCACCTTACCGGAACTGTTTTCCCGACTGGCACTGTTTTTCTGAACGGCACATTCCGAGTCACAAGTGCAGAAACTCTGTCACAGCAAAGTGAACATGCGGTGCCACCAGGGTGCGTAGGCACCCTGACCGTAAACAGCAAAAAGAGTCGCAAGATGTCCCTGAATTACCGGCACAGCAGTAGTACAGGTACATTCAGAGTTCCACCTACACAGAAACACTGCCATAAAAATGGCAATGGCACCGTGACCACCACGCCTGTAATACCGGCACCGCGGACCAGGCATTAAATAGTACCAGGTGAGTAGCAACAGACCCCTGGTGGAGTACATTTGCCCAGCTGCACACCATTTACCACTGGAATGTACAAAAGGACCACACCCATACCCAACCCACCTCCCAACACAACCATGCTGGCAGTTGCTGTAGCAGCAATTGGGCTGGGGAACCTGCAAGGAGCTATTGAGTGTGAAGCAGCAGAGAGGCAAGGAGGTGTTGTAGGCGCCATAGGTGAATGAGGACCCACTTGGCCATGCCTAACATCAATGTCCAGCAGGTAGCACCCCGCAAGCAGCCACCGATACCTCGCATCAGGGCCTCGCCCTGGAACCTGACCCAAGCCAAAACCACACCTTGTACCCATTAGACAGGGAGACCATAAGATCAATAGACACCCTCATTAATGGCGACATCAGCAGCATGATAAACATACAGACTGCAATTCCAGCCTTGCTGAAAGTTGTGTCGGTATGGCACTTCCTTGCAACCGGCACATACCAGCACACCGTGGGTGAGCTGCACAGGCTGTCACAACCCTGTTTTTCCAGGATTTTGTTCCAGGTACTGGATGCACTGCTTCACCTTGTGGCAGACCACATTTCCCTACCCCGAACCCCTGCCCAGGTGAATTCCACCAAAGTGGCCTTCCATGCCCTTGCAGGCATGCCCAATTGCATTGGTGCATTAGATTGCACCCATGTGGAGTTGGTTGCCAGGCATGCCATTGAGGCAGTGTATAGAAATCACAAACAATTCCACTTCCTCAACGTGCAAATGGTCTGTGATGCTGAACACCTCATCACCAATTGCTGTGCACGTTTTTCGGGATCCACACATGACTCAATGGTCTTGCAGAACTCCACGTTGCCAGGGTACATGGCACGTTCCATCAGAGAGATCACCTGGCTGCTGGGTGAGTAGAATGACCAATGCTTGACCTCTGTTTAGGGGGGTAAATAGACACGCACCAGAGTGCACCTGGCTGTTGGGTGAGTAGAATGACCAATGCTTTACCTCTGTGTAGGGGGGTAAATAGACACTCACCAGAGTGCACCTGCCTGTTAGGTGAGTATAATGACCAATGCTTTACCTCTGTGTAGGGGGGTAAATAGACTCTCACCAGAGTGCACCTGCCTGTTAGGTGAGTATAATGACCAATGCTTTACCTCTGTGTAGGGGGGTAAATAGACTCTCACCAGAGTGCACCTGCCTGTTAGGTGAGTATAATGACCAATGCTTTACCTCTGTGTAGGGGGGTAAATAGACTCTCACCAGAGTGCACCTGCCTGTTAGGTGAGTATAATGACCAATGCTTTACCTCTGTGTAGGGGAGTAAATAGACTCTCACCAGAGTGCACCTGCCTGTTAGGTGAGTAGAATCACCAATGCTAAACCTCTGTGAAGGGGGTGGGGAGTAAATAGGAACTAACGAGAGTGCACCTGGCTGTTGGGTGAGTAGCATGACCAATGCTAAACCTCTGTGAAGGGGGTGGGGAGTAAATAGGAACTAACGAGAGTGCACCTGGCTGTTGGGTGAGTAGAATCACCAATGCTTGACCTCTGTGTAGGGCGGGGGGTAAATAGGCACTCACCAGAGTTCACCTGGCTGTTGGGTGAGTGGAATGACCAATGCTTGACCTCTGTGTAGGGGGGGTAAATAGGCACTCGCACCTGGTTGTTGGGTGAGTAGAATGACCAATGATTGACCTCTGTGTATGAGGAGGGGGTCGATAGACACTCACCAGAGTGCACATGACTGTTGGGTGAGTAGAATGACCAATGCTTGACCTCTGTGTGGGGGGGTAAATAGGCACTCACTAGAGTGCACCTGGTTGTTGGGTGAGTAGAATGACCAATGCTTGACCTCTGTGTGTGTGGAGGGTTTGGGGGGGTAAATAGGCACTCACCAGAGTGCACCTGGCTTTTTGGTGAGTAGAGTGACTAATGTGTGACCTCTGTGCAGGAGTTGGGGTGGTCAATAGGCACTCACCAGAGTGCACTTGGCTGTTGGGTGAGTATAATGACCAATGCTTGACCTCTGTGTAGTGGGTTAAACAGGAACTCACCAGAGTGCACCTTGCTGTTGGGTGAGTAGACTGACCAATGCTTGACCTCTTTGTAGGGGGGTAAATAGGCACTCACCAGAGTGCACCTCGCTTACCGCTGCATGAGGTCCATGTCAGTTTTCCATGGCACAGGAATCCATGTTCTGGCAAATTGAAAGTCCCCCTAAGCATGGAGTGGCGCATTATGCAATGGGGGCATGTACATGGGAGTTTTGCCACCGGTGAGAAAGTAGCAGGTGCTCCCATGTGCACACTGCCTACTGTGCCCGCTGCGCACAGCAGTGTCTTTACTCTTGCGCGCTGCGGGTGCAGAGCGCAGATTGTTAGCACCATACAATACATGAGGCTCCTAATAGGCAGACACACACCAATGTGCACATTGAAAGGAATAAGACGTAGTAACATTGATGGCCATATCATGATTGCAGACAGTGAGCAGGCCAAACAGTCTCAGTAGGAATGAGTGACCAAACATTGGACTATTCTGTGGCATAAACTGTTGTGTGCTAACAAAATCCTGAAAATTTGTACATGCTAACATCACCAACAAACAATGTCCACCACAAACATACAATCATCTTTCTGTCACTGCAATGCAGGCGTTGCTGGATACCCCCTCACGACATGGCTGATGACAACCCAACCGCTAGATGACCACAGAACAGGCATGAGGAGGCCTACAACTGGGCACACATCCGTACACGGGGCATCATAGAACAGACTTTTGGACTGCTCAAGGCCAGGTTCCGCTGCCTCAGCAGATACGGCAGGGCATTAATGTACAGCCCCATCAAGGTTGGCAAAATTGTTCTTGCGTGTGAATATGTGTATTCGATGGAACATTGCACTGCCCCGGACATGGACCAGGCACATGAGGAGGATGGGGATGACGACGATGATGGGATGGGAGATGGGGCGGGATGCCATGGATGGTCAACATGCACGGAATGCACTGATTCACAATTTCTTTTAGCAATCCTCACAAGCACATGGAGCACAATGTCGCACACGTAATTTTTAACACTTTCATTAAATAATTAATACACACACAGAAGAAGAATGTCCACTCGTGATTCAGATGCAGAACCCAGTGTATTATGATCAAGACCAATGAAAACAGGTGCAACAACAATAAACTCCCAAACGTACCCTCCCACCTACCAGGCCCCAACTATCTATCCCAACTATGGACCCCCGCCCCCTCCCAAACATACCCTCCCACCTCCCAGGCCCCAACTATCTATCCCAACTATGGACCCCTGCTCCCTCCCAAACATACCCTCCCACCTCCCAGGCCCCAACTATCTATCCCAACTATGGAAACCCTCTCCTTCCCAAACGTACCCTCCCACCTCCCAGGGCCCAACTATCTATCCCAAATATGGACCCCCGCCCCCTCCCAAACATACCCTCCCACCTCCCAGGCCCCAACTATCTATCCCAACTATGGACCCCCGCCCCCTCCCAAACATACCCGCCCACCTCCCAGGCCCCAACTATCTATCCCAACCATGGACCCCCGCCCCCTCCCAAACGTACCCTCCAACCTCCCAGGCCCCAACTATCTATCCCAACTATGGACCCCCGCTCCCTCCCAAACATACCCTCCCACCTCCCAGGCTCCAACTATCTATCCCGACTATGGACCCCCGCTCCCTCCCAAACATTCCCTCCCACCTCCTAGGCCCCAACTATCTATCCCAACTATGGACCCCCTCCCCCTCCCAAACATACCCTCCCACCTCCCAGGCCCCAACTATCTATCCCAACTATGGAAACCCTCTCCTTCCCAAACGTACCCTCCCACCTCCCAGGGCCCAACTATCTATCCCAAATATGGACCCCGGCCCCCTCCCAAACGTACCCTCCCACCTCGCAGGGCCCAACTACCTATCCCAAATATGGACCCCCGCCCCCTCCCAAACATACCCTCCCACCTCCCAGGCCCCAACTATCTATCCCAAATATGGACCCCCGCCCCCTCCCAAACATATCCTTCCACCTCCCAGGCCCCAACTATCTATCCCAAATATGGAAACCCTCTCCTTCCCAAACGCACCCTCCCACCTCCCAGGGCCCAACTATCTATCCCAACTATGGACCCCTCTCCCCCTCGCAAATGTACCCTCCCACCTCCCTGGCCCCCAACTATGGACACCCCCTCCCAAATGTACCCTCCTACCTCCAAGGCCCCAACTATCTATCCAAACCATGGATCCCCTTCCCAAACATACCCTCCCCCACTCCCAGGCCCCAACTATCTATCCGAACTATGGACCCCATTTCCCCTCCCAAACGTATCCTCCCAGGTTCCAGGCCCAAAATAGCAACATGTGGAGCAAGTGTCAATGAATCGGCCCTACTTCCTGCCAAACTTGGCAGCATGTTTGTCCCTCAGAGATGAGCCAGACAGGCAAATTGATCTTCTCCTGGGGCGGCCTGCCTGGGAGATTTTAGGCATGATGCTGGTGGAGGGCACTGGCGTGTTTCGAGGCAGTAAGCATGACATGATAGCCTGTAGGGCCAGTGCCATTGTCTTGGCAATGTTAGATTGAACACGATTGCCCTCACAGACCCTCTGTGACATGAGGACAGTGGCACAGACTGAATGCCCAATGGTACGGGCAACCCGGCGTTCAATAGCCTGACTGCTCTCACTCTGAATGCGTGACTCCTCTAAGTGCTGCTGCACCAGTGAGTTGAGTGTGTCCCAGTGGGCCTCCATCCAATGGAGACACGCATTGAGCTCCCGAAGTGATGGGCTGGGTGAGCGCACAGGACGTCTGGGGCTCATGGGGCTAAATGTGCCCAGAACACCTGGGGTGTGCTCAGTGTCCTCGTTGCTGCTGTTTCCACCTGCCTCAACAGCCACATCCTCAGCACTGCTGTCAATGCCATGAGACTCGACCTGGTGGGGTGGTGGAGCTGCACGTCCCAGTGGGAATGCACATGCGGCTGCGTGTGTCACGGGGCAGCAGGTGGGACAGGCAGAGGGGCTTTGTGCGTCACAGGGGCAGCAGGGGTGTATGCTGGCTCTGTGTGTTGTACCATTGCAGTTGTCATTGCCCTGATGGCCGAGGTGCTTGCAGCAGAGGTTGACTGACGTTGTGCTGTGGGCCTTGCATGTCCGCTGTCCCTTGATGTTTCTGCTTGACCGCCATCCGTGTCAGATGATGTTCCTGTGGCTGAATGAAAGGCATGATGTTAGGGAACTGACTGGATTAGTATTGTACTATTATATGCTACACGGTCATTGTGCTATATTACATTGTGGGTGCAGGCAATGACGCATGGTATGTCTAATTCATGCATGGGTTGAGTTGACTCGGCTGAAGGCACTCTGCAGATGGCACATGTGACTCAATTGTGCTGGGTATACTCACATGCACACCCGCATTGGGCTGTGGGTAGTGCTATGCGTGTCTGCCCATGTGCAGATATTTGAGATGTGTTGCTAAGGTTGTTGGGGGGTGTGTGTGTCTGGAGTCGATGTGTGACCTGGTTGTATGGCCAGGATGTGTGTGGTGTTTTCATGGTAGGGCTGCCAGGTTTATATGAGTAACATGCACTCCACAATCAGTGTGAGCCCATTTGTCCATGCAGGTGGGGGCGTACCAGTGTTGTGATGTGCTGGTAGTGGCAGCACGGCAGACACACATGCAATACTCAAGACCATTGTGGGATATGATTTCTTCTATTGTCATTTGAGCCTGGCGAAGAGTTGTTCTTCTGTGTTTGCATGTGCAGGGAGATGCATGGGTGAGGGCCCTACACCGTAGCCATGCTGTACATGCAGCTCTATATAGGTGTCCCTGCATGGATGTGCATGCTGCAGTGTGCAGGTGACACTGTGCCTCATAATGGGTCCTGTATTAGCCATGCCAGTGCTACCGGCATCTTGCTACTGGAGCCATTGGCAACGCACATATGCTGACTTAACAGTGCAACTGGAATTATCAAAGTCTAGGGACCAGGAAGTCAGGCGGCAGGTTGTTCTTGAATCACATTTGCATTACGTCCCATACAGTAGCATGTGGGTGGGTGGGCATGTGCAGTGTCAACGTTGTTGACAGTGGCAGTGATTACATAGCAACTCAGCATGCCAGGACTTCAGCACCCACCACAGATAAGCCTGTTGGCGGCTGCATCCCTGGCAGCCACTGTAATGGGCCATCCTCATGATTTTGCTGGACCTGTCACATTAGTGGTGGTCTACGTACAGGAGGAATAGTGTCAGTTCACACACAGTCATGTGTGGTGCATTGTCAGGTGGTTGTGTATGGGTCATACTTGGGGCAGGGCATGTGACTTGCTTTGAACTGTATTCAGTGAGGGGGCATGGAAGTGCTGGGTGTAGTTGGGGTGATGTGGACAATGCTATGGGCATTTAGGTGCATTGATGGTAGGGAGGGGTGGGATATGCTTGAGTGAGCTTTATATTTGTACACTTTCTATACTCATCAGCCTCGAAAGGTTTTCCAGCTCCTGCCTCTGCTGCACCAACTCACTTAATGCCCTCCAGATGCAGCACACTGCTGCACTATTCCTCCCATGGAAGCACCTTTAGGGGTGAGGGTGGACACCACCCGTGGCTGTGCATTTACGCTGGTGTGCAGCCAGAAGGTTATGCACCCTTAGCCGGTGGTCATCCCACCTCTTGTGGCAGTCTTTTATGCTCTGTGCTGTTAGACCAACACCTGTCACCTTCCAGGCTGCTTCTGCCCATATTGCCTTGTGCCAATGCTGCATGCTGTGCCGCTGGTCTGCGGAGAAAGCTCCCCAGCGTTGTCCACTATGTGCTCCACAAGCATGATGAGCTCTGCCTCACTGAAGCGTGGCATCTGCTGGTGGATTTGGGGAAACCTTGATGTCATGTCCCCGTATGTGTTGGGCATTCACTAAGGCTGGATGGCTTCTGGTACAGAGAGATTGCAGTGGATAGTGATTTGTGTAATTGCTGCTGGGCTCTTTCCGGTTCCAGGGATCATGTTATTCCCGGTTCCGGTGTTACGGGCTCCTTGTACACAGTGCTCCTAGCTCCTAGGTCCGGCATGTACGCAGCGGAGGCAGATGCACCGCAAACCTTGCTGACAGTACATCTGTCTACACGGGTGTTACTGTGATAATAGTGTCACCAGTTCCGCAGATAAGGGAGGCGCGCGGCCCACAATCCATAATCCTACCTTGTTTCCGGCACCACGCTGTGGCGGACCCAGTAGGACCGGTATCACGGTAACACCAGATTTTTACCACCAGACTCGTAATGCGGCCCAATGTCTTTTTTGAAATGATGCATTTTGGGGGAGGGATGGCATTTGTGTTTGGAGTATAATGAATAAACTGCATGCTAGCCAAATAAAATGAAAAACAAAATAAAAAGGAATGAACTTAAAATGTTGCTATATCCAAATAAATGCCTTTTTTCTAATATAAAATACAGCTTAAACTAAGACACTTATTTAATTTCAGAAAAGAACTCAAATCAAGATGATGAATGTGACTAATCAAATTCTAGGGTACCAGTGGACCAGGGGTGAATATCAGTTTCTAAACCATCAATCAGCCCCACTCCTCTTGTACACCAGAATGGATTGTAAAGAAGCATATCTACACATCATCTACAGAGCCTCACCTCTGTCCTACTGGACGAACAGCAGAAAAGCAATGTGCATGACACCAGCTATCATCCCAATACTGCATCGGAGATATGAGAGATGTTATGCGCTCAGACAACCTTGTTGAATGTACCATCAAACTGAAGTGATAGAATGAAGTCTGCAGACACCACTGAACATAGAAAAGCTATGAGTGAAATTTGACAGGTGTAAAGTGACGTCATAAAGAGAAGAGACGAGGACGCACTGAAACTATATACTAACACGTAAAGAATGAAGATGTGATTGAAGTGACAAAGTGAACACATATATGCGAATAAAAATAAATCATATATACGAAGACGATGATTAACCAGAGATGCAGTAGATGTATATGTGCTGAAACACAAGGTAAATAAGACATATAGAAGCTTGCCAATCTAAACGAAGAAAATATAACACGGTTAAAGAAGT
Organism: Ambystoma mexicanum; assembly: GCF_040938575.1. Lineage (NCBI taxonomy): Eukaryota > Metazoa > Chordata > Amphibia > Caudata > Ambystomatidae > Ambystoma > Ambystoma mexicanum. The sequence goes on along the minus strand of NC_090932.1, from coordinate 25,335,915 downwards.
CATGATGAGAAAATGGACATCGTCTTGTATAAATGTAAGTGAGAACCCTGAATGAGAGAGACCAAGGCTGCAGAGCTGGCAGAAGCTGGAATACAGATTTGTGCAAGAATAAATATTATTTTTTTGGCTATGGATCAAGGGTGCCACAGCAAGGTACAAAAGGAGTAGAACAGGATAAGCTGAATACATAAGACATAGTTCTCTAGAATAGCAGAGGAGTGAACATTTGCAAGTGCAAGCATTGTACAAGCAAAGATGCAGAAAGTACATTCAAGATGGAGCAACCAAGTATCCAGAGGCCAAAAGGAGTAATAGCAACTAGTATAATTGAATCAAATAGCACTAAATAAAAGGTCAGAATGGAGAAAATCTTGGTCTCCTCATACGTTGTGTGGGGACCAGAAGATAAGGCGTATTCATACAGGTCAAGACGAAGATAGCAATGTACCTTCAATCCCTTTCAAATTCAGAGGAACAGCCAGCAAGGTCAACTACAAAGAAGAAGTCTTGGTTTAGGGCCTAACTGATGAGAGATGGTAGGCTAATTAGCTAAGTAAGGCAGTTCTCTGACATTGTTCCTGCACATGGGTTTTGTTTTGATTACGTGCTGCTAACGAGCTGAATGCCCAAGGTTGGAAGAGAGTGCCAACCAATCATGAGGGCCTATGCAATGATGGACTATACATTGTTGCAGAAGCCAATCCGCTGCTGTTATTCTGCTATTATCTTATTATCCATAGTAAGAGGTTGTTCCAGATGTGCTCTAGCACCTTGAGGCATCTCTTGTGCTAGATGGGATTACCAATAAAGATCTCAGACCAAATAACCGGACAGACTCAAAGAATATGGCAAAGTACTACTTTATTCTCAGTTCAATAAAGCAGGGCAAACTGGCAAACAACGGACTGATGCTTGCACACTCACACACAAACTCGATTAAACAGAGGTTATATACCCCAATATGCATCATCTATAATGTCATCCTCTGTGGCAAACTACAAACATCTATTGAAGGGAGTGATTAGTTAAGGGAACATATATACCTATTGGATTCATAGGAGTTAGAAATTCATTGGCTGCTCCTTATCTGTAAGGCACATCTCAAACTACCTCTAAATACATATAATACTGATTATAGCAGAGAGAATGGCAGCAGATTGGTCTATGCAGCATTGTATAGCATGCTACCCCATAGATAGACCCTCTGATTGGTTGCCATTCTCACCCAACCTTGGACTTTTGGCTCGTTAGCAGCACGTAAGCAAAAGCGATTCCATCAGATTACTCCCCACTATTCAAATTAATCCATCATCTCTCATCACTCCAGCCACAAGCCATAGTTTCCCATCTGTAGTTGAACTTGTAGGCTCGTCTCTGTTCTGTGGCATTTAAGGGAGTGTAAGCACATCACTATCTTCATCTAAAGCTTAATTAATAGCCCCTGTTTTTGACTTCTGAATCACATGTGAGGAGACAGCAAATATATCCATTTTGACCTTTCATTTACTGCTATTTGATTTAATTATACTGGGTGTTCTTAGATGGCCTAAACAATTGCCTCCCCTAGTGCCTTGTAATTATTCCTCAAAATAGCATCCTTGATCCCAGGCCAACATAGATTCCTCTTTATTTTGCTCACAAGACTGTTTCTCCAGCATCTCCTGACTCTGCAACCCTGGTCTGTCTCTGAGGTAGCTGGATTGAGTCTTGACGCGAGCCGACGTCCATCTTCCTATCATGGCCATCCTAGCCACATTATATTTTCCTCTACAGCAAGCTTCTATATGTTTCATCTACCTCACGTTAGTGCGTACTTACACATATTGGTCAGCAAGTTACTTTATCTTCTTGATACATATGATTACTTTATCTTTAAGTACATGTTTCTCCCGTCACTTCAGTTATATCATTACTCTTAAGTATGTCCTTGTATATCTGCTTCAAGTCATCACTCTTCCGTCATCAGATTTCACTCAGCAAACCATGATGTCCAACGCTGAGTGCAGACACCATTCCGCTCTTCCAGTGCAAGGGTACATTCGGTATGATTGCCTGAGTGTGTATGTTCTCACTCGATGTAGTATAGGGACAAGACATGGGGTCCAATATATTGTTCTTCTCCTGCTGTTCTAATATGAAGGAGGTGTGGGGGCGGGAGTTTGGGAGAATGCGTCCACCTGCTCCTCTACATTCCCCCCTCTGGTCGAGTCTTCAACCATATTTTCCTCTTCAATCTCTTTCATCTTCTCTTCATACTGTAGTTTCTATGGGATCCATATGTTTGTCACCCCCTCATGTGACCTGCATTCTTTATATGTGCATCCACACTCTAGGTCACGTGACAGCAATCTCCTGATGGTGGACAGAATATCCAACACCCTATATATTTGTTATGATCCTAGATCGCAATAGCTTTCTTGGCTGTCTTCTGCAACTGTCCCAAGATGATCCTTATGAGACAGAATCCAAGAAATACCAACGCTAGTGTTGCTGCAAGTATTTTGAAGGCATTCGCCAGCCAGGTTGGAGCCCACGATAATAGAAAAGAAAACCAGTCATATCCTGTTGTCTCATAAGCTTCATCTTCCATCTTCGTATGCAGGGTGTGACGAATCAACTTCCGGGGCACCAGTGGTCCAGGGATGAATATCGGTTTCTCAGCTCCACACCTCTAATAAACCAGAAGGGATCTGAACACATTGGAAAACAAGTCACTTGTAAAACTCCTTGTCCAATTATGGTGACGTGGATGGAACGGCAGGCTTATCTCTGCAGGGTTGTGGATCGTTGGTTAGTTGCAACAGACTCAAAATACAATTATTACCCAATGATGAAAGGGACTGTCCAATCAAGGTTGTATAAAAATATCTACTTTATTATTATTACAACCAACAGATCTAGTACACTACAAAATAAAGCCCACACTCTAAAGGAACACAGAGGACAGACAGTTTCACGAAGGAAAGGGAAGCACTCTGGATACTGACAGGAGGGTACTCGGTAAAGCAATCAGTCTTAATGGTTAAAGGTTATTTGGTTTCAGCACCAAGGGAGCAAGGGGTCGTAAATGTCACCAGGGGCATTCGGAGCAGGACGAGGGGGAAAGAACCACAATGTACCTGGTGCTTGAGATGTACTTAATGCTCGACAATGTCAAGTCGGTTCGAGGATGCTTTGCAGCTCCTGCGACAGAGTTCCAGATGGGAGACAGCTGCGGGTATCAGCCGAAAGGCAGCTCAGCAAGTGAGGCTGGACGGATGGCTTCAGGCTGGCCTACACAGCAGATCGGGTCAACAATCGTTGTCTCTGTGCTGGTTGGTGATCTGGAATGCTGGTCGAGGCATCTCGGCTGGCTTGAGTGACTGCAGCATGACAACGGTCCGTGGTGCAGCAAGTCACAGTTAGAGGGCTCGACTGCCTCAAAAATGTCCTCAAAAGATGGATGCTTGTTGATGCTTGTGTGGCACTCCTCCTAGTTGAGGATAGTGTTTGCAGGCAACAGCCTTGTCCTTTGTTCAGAGACTCTCTGGCACTTCCCACTTAGGAGGTTTTCTGGCAGAACCTAGCAGGGCATGCTGTGTGCTGCCTGGGTACCGGTTCTTGAGCTGCTGGACATATCTTCTGAGTCTGGCATTTCCTTCTGTTCCCTGGGAGATGTTTAGGGGAGGGATCTTGCTTCCCTCTTGGAAATCCTGGCCTTCCTTCATTGGTGGAAGATGTGAGACAGACTGTACCTTCAGCCAGGGTCCAAATGAATTATTCTTCTTATTCCTTGAGAAGTCTTCGGATGATCTGCAAAGTAAGGGGTTCAGCCCTCTTTTAAAGCCAAATGTGCCCCAGTGATTGGTGCAGTCTAAGCCTACCTTAATGAACCAATCCTTGGTCCCCACCAGCAATCTTCAGTTATGCGTGAGGTCGGAACCAAAGTGCTCTGCAACAGGAAAGGTAAGAAGTGACAACATATCTTCCTGTCTGTTGTAGATCAAAGTTTCTCTCTTTTTAAATGATCCCTCTGTGACTATTGATCAAAGTGCAGGTCTCCCTTGAAGTTCCTGTCTCCCTTGATATTGATATTGATATGTTATTTCTATCGTGTTCCTGCACAAGTTTTACAGAGCGCAACAAGGCGAGGGAGGGGAACAGGGAAGAACAAAACAATGATCTTACTAGGCCCAGAGACATTAAGAACTTTGATTTTATTGAAATGGAACGGTGTAACAATCTTAAATATGTATTGGTTGTTATTTGTGCCTTTAGTAAGTGGGTTGAGGCCTTCCCGGTTAGAGATGCAATGGCCATAACCACGGAAAAAACTCTGTTGAAAGAGTTCTTTCCTAGGTTCGGGCTGCTGAGAGTCATCTGGTCAGAAAATGGGCCACACTTTATTGCCACTGTAATCCTACAAATTTGCAAAGAATTACAGATTGACAAGTGGTTCCATTCAGCTAGACATGCCCAAAGTGCCGGATTAGTGGAAAGGCACAACGGCATTATAAAGAACAAACTCGCTAAGACGTGTGCTGGCACCAAGCTAAAATGGCCGGACGCCTTACCGATCGTGTTACTGTCGATGAGAACAACCCCTCAAACTAAGTCTGGCCTCTCTCCCTTTGACGTGGTAATGGGGAGATCTGCTAATATTTGGGTATGCCAAAAAGTCGCTCATTACGGGATATAGAAAATGTTTTTCTTTCAGATTACTGTAACCAGTTGACTAAAAATCTGTTTTCAATTTATCACCAGGTGCGAGAGGCATTACCTGTGTGATACGAGGGTCCTGGTCACAGTCTATGACTGGGGGACTGGATCCTCACGAAGGTTTTTGTGAGGTCTTCTTGCCTTGCACCTCAGTGGAGGGGTCCCTACCAAGTCCTGCTAGTCACCCAGACTGCCGTGCGGGTAGCGTTTTGTAAACACTGGATCCATGCGACGCACACCAAACGGAACCCACAGCCCGTGCCATACGATACAGAAGACACAAAATCCCTTCCAACTGCTGTAACTAGCGTGCCTGAAACAGCAACAACCAACAAGGGAGAATCGGAGACCGCTTCAGAATCCGCAAGACTGGACAAAATGGCCATCTTGTCTCCGCACTCCCCAACAGTGGAACTCCTGGATCAATCCTTTTCTGATCCCATTTCCGTCCATTTGCCACTTCCAGGAGGAAGTGATGACACTTTGTTCTCACCAGAACCTGCAAAATATAATTTGCGCCCAAGGAAGTAAACATACAGCATGGTCTGACTGTGCGATTGAGAAAATCATTTGAGGGCTTCCCTTTTTGCTCGACTGTGCGGGAAGATTCTGTTGGCTAAGGGTTGTGGGAAAGACATTAAGAAGACGCGAGACTGGAGTCGCCAGCAAACAAACAATTGGTGTTTTTTCGGTTGAAGACGACAATGCCTGCACCCGCTACCGCTCGGACCGAACTTTCAGATAAACATTTGACTAGCAGAGACAATGATCAAGTATGTAAGGGGACCCCCAAAGTATATTGTTGCCTTTTTGTGATAATTACTGGATTTTTAATAACTGTTGGGTTTGGGTTATGGTATCTGGAGGAAGCATATCCGTTAGAGGACTTTTTACCTATTGAAAATGTATCTGTTATTCCCACTCCTTCTGTGCAATTGCATACTTTGTCGCCTAGAGATTCTTTGCATAGACAGAACTATGAGAATAATACCCTTTTGTTAATAATGAATGCCACTCATACAATTTTTAATTAGACCAATTGCTGGATCTGTACACATCTACTGCAACATTGGGATAAGGGGCTAGGTTGGTATATTTATCCCTTACCTTTGACAACTGCCTGTTACGCTTCTCTTAGAGCACAATTTTTTGGTGAATGGAATGACAGTTTCTCAGGAAACTTTGATGGTACAAATTTAAATAGTTTTGGAAATAATGTTTTGATGCCCCTGGGATGCTCGCTTTTTGCAAATAGAAGTAAGCCAAACATTGCTTCTGTTAGGACCTCTGATAGATTGGGCCTCATTACGAACCAGGCGCAAAGCGAAAAACGATGGCGGTAAACGATTACCGCTATCGTCTTCCGCTAGGGCCGATTACGACCCATGACCGTAAACTACGATGTCATTAGCGGCATCGTAGCTAACGCTGCCGCTGACTGCGCCAAGGGCGCGCGCACGCGAACATCCACACTGTACTTAGCGCCATGGCGGAAAGGTACGCGAATGCCGACCCAAGTGGACATGCCCCTAACGCCATCACCCAGCCCGTTAAGTACCTTACCGCCATGGTGCTAATTACGCCATCGCGAACCAACCGTAAAGGGCCATGTAAAGTGAATGCAGCTGCCACAGGTGCACAGAAACAGCACAGGTGAAGGCAGTACAGACTCAGGAAGTACAAAAAGAGCACACCCCACCCCTTCCCACACCCAGTCACACTCCACAATGATACCAATAGGACTAGCAATGTTGGGGCTGGAGGACCTGATAGCAATGCGAGTGCTACAACAGCAACTACAACAACAACAACAACAACAACAACAGGCTGCACAGAGGAGACGCAGGAGGAGAAGGAGGGCAAGGCAGGCCCAGCCAGCCCCACCAGCACAGCCAGTGCCACCACGCAGGCAGCCCCCAATCCCACTAATCAGAGCCAGCCCATTCAACCTCACCGCTGAGCAGATCCACACCCTGTACCGACTGGACCGGGACACCATCACCACCATTGTGGACATGATACACAACGACATCGTCAGCATGATTGAAACACCCACTGCCACCCCCTCCTACTGAAGGTAGTGTCCGTGCTCCACTTCCTGGCCACAGGCACCTACCAGCACACAGTGGGGCACTTGCATGGCATATCACAACCATTATTCTCGCGTACACTGATGCAAGTGCTCGATACCCTCCTCAAGCACACAGATGACCACATCTCATTACCACGGTCTGCCCAGGAGATTGCCAACACCAAAGTGGGTTTCCATGCACTGGCCGGCATACCTGGTTGCATTGGTGCCATTGACTGCACCCATGTTGAATTGGTGGTCCCACATGCCATGGAGGTACCGTACCGCAACCGTAAACATTTCCACTCAATCAACGTGCAAATGGTCTGTGACTCCAACAGGATCATCACACATTGTTGTGCCAGATTCCCCGGATCAACCCATGATTCTATGGTCCTTCGGAACTCCACAATACCACGCTACATGGAGCGACATGCAGGCCCAAGATCCTACCTACTCGGTGAGTCTAATGTCATGAGCATGGAAATGCAAAGTGGGTGTTGAATGACGTACCAATGCATATTTCATCTGGCAGATACAGGGGGGTGATGCATACGTCACATGGGTGCAACTAGCAGTAGCCAGATCATTCCCTGTGGCAGCACTGACGTCAACAGAGTAGTGTACACATCATGCCTGACCTAATCATCCCAAAATGTGAATGAAAGTGCATCCCAAAAACGACACAACCATCTGCAAGTGCATTGTGCAAATTGTGACCGCATTGACCCTAAAGAAAACCACCAACATGCACGTCACCATGCACCAACTACTGAAAGGCCTGTCCCCCACAACTGTGCACAAAGGAGGCACATGACAGACAGGAACATCAATGCACCACTACAAGACCCACAAACTGTCCCCATTGACACCAGTAATGCTCACTGGGGTCATAATGAGCCAGACATCAATGTTGCTATCATGTGAGCTTCAAGCTCACAGGACACTTGCAAGGTCACATGAATGACGGCCTGAACGGACACAGTGGATGGCCACTCACAAGGCAATCGTCCCCCCTGCATTGTGTTTTTGCATGCAAAACAGTACATGAGAGCCATGAACACATACTGGTTGCACAGTGTAAATCCATAACCACAACTCCAATTGGTGCACAGTAACAGTCAGAATCAAGGCATGGTTGTGCGTCATGTTCACATATCAATCTCGTTCCTGACACATTCTTTTCTCACATTTTACAGGTGATGCGGGCTATCCCCTGAAGAGGTGGCTCCTCACAACAGTGCGGAACCCATCGAACCAGCATGAGGAGGACTACAACCATGCCCATGCACGTACCCGTGTGGTGATAGAGCATGCTTTTGGCCTACTGAAGGCACGTTTCCGCTGCCTCAGCAGGTCTGGCGGGGCACTCCTGTACCGCCATGAGAAGGTTGCAAAGATCGTCATGGCATGTGTCATGCTACACAATATGTGCATCAGACGAAACGTGCCTCTGCCCCCTGACGCAGAACCACAACCACCTGATGATGGGGATGATGATGATGGGGATGGGGCAGCACCTCAGGGAGGCAGCGATGCACAGGAGGGGCATATAATGCGTCAGAATGTCATTGACCGATACTTCTAGCACATACAGCGAGTGTGTAACATATGGATGGCACTTGGGGCACTGTGTGTGTCTGGTATGTCAACACTGTGGACTGTAAAACAATAAAGCACACATACGCAATGAGCAATGTCCACACATTTCGTTTGTGAGAAAAGAAAAAGTGTATTGTTCTTCTGAATAGGTATAACAGAACCCCTCCCCCTCCCCCCTGAACACTCCAACACACCCAATTCCCCCCTCCCCCTCCTCCCTGAACACTGCAACACACCCAATTCCCCCCCCCCTCATCCCTGAACACTCCAACACACTCAATTCCCCCCTCCCCCTCCCCCCTGAACACCCTGCAAACATGTGACAGTGCCCGTGGTGAAGTGTGTATAGTTTAGCACACTATTGACTGCCCCCTCTCCCGGAACCTGGGGCCCCCCAGCCTGTGCTCCTCAGGGTCCTGGATGACCTGCGGACGGGAGAGGCTTGTGCTGAACTTGCAGCTGAGGATGTACCGGGCTGCTCAGTACGGCATATGTCCAGAATTGTCTGGATGAGCTGGCTCATCATCTGCCGCACTGCAGCAAGTTCGGTGCATATGTCCCTGCTGGCAGTTTGGATGGCAGCCCTGATGCCATCACCACTCCTCTCCATGGCTGCACTGGCACTTCCACATTCTGCAACATGCTGCGTGAGGAGTGTGCCCAGTGCTTCCTGCCTGTTGGCAATCTGCTCCAGCGACAGCTGGAATTCTGGCCCAATGGAGGGTGCCAATGGGGGACCAATGGGACTACTCCCATCTTCCACAACTCCCACTGGGCTTGGAGTTGCTGGCCATGAATTAGCTGGCGATGGGCCCTGGGTGTCATCTCCATGATGGCTGATTGGGGATAGGTATTGTGAGTGCAGTTGCATGTTGTGGTCAAGTCCAGTGTCATCCTCCACATCACTGTCGGAGCAGGCAGCGATGGCTGGCTGCAGTCTCCCCAACAGTACTGCTCCCTGCTGACACATTGCCCTCAGTGGGCAACAGTGGGTGTTGTTGGGCTGCAGGCGCTGTCACAACCCCTTCCTCGGGGGACTTTGCTGCCCTGGCCTCTTCAGCCTGGCGTGGTTTCTGCCTGGGTCCAGCAGAGGTGGATGCATGGTTCCCTTCTCCCACTTTCCTGGCCTTCTTGGCTGGGGTGCTGGTGCTGTCGTCCCTGCCAGTGTCCGATTGCGAGCCTGTGGTGGAGCAGAGGAGGGTGACTGTTATTGATGGTTCAGCGGACATTGAGCAGGCATTTTGAAGAGTGTAATGGATAGATGGTGGAGTTAGTAGCCCGTGACATACAGGTTGCCTCCCTTTAGGTTTGGTTTTGCATGCAGGTGTGTGTCTGCCTACTGTACAGTGTACATGCTGCATGTGCGCAGGGTGTGGCTCATCTGCTGATGTGTTGCGTCTGCCACATTGTGATTGTCACGTGCAAGTGTATCAGGGTGTCTTGCAAGGCTGGATATGAGGCACCTACCTGTGTCTCCAGATGTCGGGGCCCCTCTCTCCATCTCGCCGACACCTTCGATGCACTCAATGCCAATCAGAGAGGCACAGGTCTCCTCCCATGGCTGCATCTTCAGTGGGGAGTGTGCTCCCCCGCCAGTTCCCAGGGCCAGGTTACGGTTGGCAGACATAATGCCCCGGACCCTGATCCGCAGGTCGTCCCATCTCTTGCGGCACTGTTTGGAGGTGCGTGGGGTGGTTCCAACAGCACTGACACGTTGTGCCACAAGTTCCCACACCTCCTTTTTGCGGCCTATGGCTGTCCGGGTCATCTCAGTGGAGAAGACAACATCGGCCTTCTCCTGGAGCGTGCCTGCAAGCATTTGCAGTTCCTCACGACTGAAGCGCTCCTGCCGCTGCCTGTCACATGCCTTCTTGACAACTTTCGGCATGGTTGGCTGAGGAAATGGGTGGGTTATGGGAATGTCAGGGTTTGAGGGTTGGTTGTGGTGTAGTTGGGTAGGATGGCAATGGATTGTGTTTTTTAAGATGGCCGCTGTGCTGTTTCCCGTTCCGCCGCGATTACGCTATTTCCGGTTCCACCTAATTGCGGTCACCGCTAATTACGGTGACCGCTGACTACGGTCGGCGCAATGATGGGTGGCGGTAGGTCACCCTGCGCTGTTAACGAGGGCGGTAAGGGCTGTTTACGGCATGGCGTAGTTTACGTTACCGCCATGGCGTAATGCTCGTGCGCGATGGGTCGTAATATGGCGCTCTTATCGCCATCGGACCATGGCGTTAACGCTCATTACGCCATGGCGGTAATTTCGATCACTTACCGCCTGGGTCGTAATGAGGGCCATTGTCTTGTTCCTTTCAGTCTTTAATCTCTTTCAAAATGGCTCCTATAGGCAATATGGATGCCACGCCTCCATCTTATTCTGTTAATCATAGCCCCGATTCAGTATCCTTCTGCATAGAGAGGAATGGAACACGGTCAATGGGTAATTTTAGAAAGTGCGCCAACGTTGCAAATTTGACTAGTGAAAACAGACCTCTGTACGTAGGCGAACCTGTCTATTTTGTTTGGGGTAATGTGACATTTCCATGGTCGACCAGGGATTGGCAAGGAACTTGTTATTTAGGGATTTTATTACCTGGGGTATTTATTGCCAGTTGTAGAAATTTTGAAGACCCGTCTACGAAGAGGTGTAAAAGGGGATACTCCAGCGCAAACTCTAGGAGATATTATGAAATCCTTTGTGCCATTTTTTGGGCAAATTATGAATTCAGAAGATATCAGGGGACTTGCGAGAGTATTGGAGAGAACCATCAACCGGACCACTGACATACTCTATAATATGACATTAGAGCAGAGAGCGATACGATTAGTGGTTCTTCAGAACCGGATGGCATAAGATGTCATCCTGGCAGAGCGAGGAGGAGTATGTAAATTAGTGGGGTCCGCTTGTTGCGTTTACGTACCAGACTCCTCTCCGACGATCTTTAGGGCTATCCAAAATCTACATGTTCTTAGTTCAGAAGTACATGTTCCTGAGGGAAACTGGGAACTTGGTACATGGTTTTGGGACCTCCTACGGTCATGGGGATGGAAGTTGTTTTCGGCCCTGCTGATTATCTTGGGAAGTTTTCTGTTTCTTTGTTGTTGTATACAGTGTCTCCCTGGTATATGCTCAGTGTTAGGGGGATGTTGCGTGCAAGCAACAAGTGTATTAGGGCATAAAATATACGCTCCAAAGAAGGTTTCCAAAGAGTATGTGTTGAAAGAAATTCTGGTGTCAGATCTAATGGCAATAGATATGTCCGACAATGATTCGGGGTGTCTGGATGATGACGTATGGAGTTACTTGCAAGCAGATCAGAAGTAGTGTTAGCACTTGGCATAGGCCAAAAGGAGAGTTTGTCGAACTGGATATTAAAATATACCTCCTATTATAATGATTTGTATGCATATTGGCCTACGCCAAGTTGCTTAAAATTGTATGCAAATAACTCTCTACGGCAAGGTCTTGACCTTAGAAATTGATGTAAGCCGCCATCTTGAATCAAGCCTCCATTTTAGGTTAGAACCGCCATTTTGGGGGTTTTGTACAAAGTCACCATGTAATCTAAAATGGCCGTCTCGTGTGCCCTTGTTCTTGCCTTAACCTCTCCAACCGCTGTAGGACAGTTAATGTCCAACCTGCCTTCAGGCTACATGTTAGGGTCATGTAGACCTTGCCTTTTGTTGACCTCAGGAGCAGGGGATTACTTGAATTAGCAATGTTAAACTACATGTATACAAGAACAGTAATGCTATCGGAATATAATATGTGAAACATTTGTTTGGTCTGTATTAAAACAGTATGTAAAGAGTGTAAATGTTAAATTAAAGAATAATGGAGTGTGTTAGTAAATATATTCAAAAGTAAACCGCATGTACAAGATATGTAAATTAGGAAAGTGAACCTGGCGCGACCCTAGCCCAGTGTATAATGAAACTGTAAGAGGCTGGACATCATTTTACAAATTGTATAAATGCGTCAATGTCCAGCTAGGAAATTCTGTTCACTGCTCACATTGAACCCGGCTGGTGGTCTCTGTGATGTATTGACGGCCAAATAGCTATTTGTGTACTTTGTTGAATACTGTTCAGTTTTGTAATAAAGATTCTGGGAATCTTTACAAGCCTGTGTCGGTGTATTTTCCTTTACTTGGTGTAACAGCCGTAATATTGTATTTTTTCTGATTCCACACAGGGGTGAATATCGGTTTCTAAACCATTAATCAGCCCCACTCCTCTTTTACACCAGATTGGATTGTAAAGAAGCATATCTACACATCATCTACAGAGCCTCACCTCTGTCATACTGGACGAACAGCTGGAAAGCACTCTACATGACACCAGCTATCATCCCAATACTGCATCGGAGCTATGAGAGACGTTATGCACTCAGACGACCTTGTCGAATGTACCCTCAAACTGAAGTGATAAAAGGAAGTCTATAGACACCACTGAACATAGAAAAGCTGTGAGTGAAATTTGACAGGTGTAAAGTGACGTCATAAAGAGAAGAGACGAGGACACACTGAAACTATTTACTAACACATAAAGAATTAAGATGCGACTGAAGTGACAAAGTGAACACATATATGTGAATATAAAGAAATCATACATATGAAGACGATGATTAACCAGAGATGAAATAGATGTGTATGCGCTGAAACACAAGGTAAATAAGACATATAGAAGCTTGCTAAACAAAGAAAATATAACACGGTTAAAGAAGCCATGATGAGAAAATGGATGTCAGTCTTGTATAAATGTAAGTAAGAAGCCTGAATGAGAGAGACCAAGGCTGCAGAGCTGGCAGAAGCTGGAATACAGATTTGTGCAAGTATAAAGATTATTTTTTTGGCTATGGATCAAGGGTGCCACAGCAAGGTACAAAAGGAGTAGAGCAGGATAAGCTGAGTACATAAGACATAGTTCTCTAGAATAGCAGAGGAGTGAACATTTGCAAGTGCAAGCATTGTACAAGCAAAGATGCAGAAAGTACATTCAAGATGGAGCAACCAAGTCTCCAGAGGCCAAAAGGAGTAATAGCACCTAGTATAATTGAATCAAATAGCACTAAATGAAAGGTCAGAATGGAGAAAATCTTGGTCTCCTCATACGTTGTGTGGGGACCAGAAGATAAGGCGTATTCATAAAGCTCCAGATGAAGATAGCAATGTACCTTCAATCCCTTTCAAATTCAGAGGAACAGCCAGCAAGGTCAACTACAAAGAAGAAGTCTTGGCTTAGGGCCTAACTGATGAGAGATGGTAGGCTAATTAGCTATGTAAGGCAGTTCTCTGACATTGTTCCTGCACATAGGTTTTGTTTTCATTACGTGCTGCTAACAAGCCGAATGTCCAAGGTTGGAAGAGAGTGCCAACCAATCATGAGGGCCTATGCAATGATGGACTATACATTGTTGCAGAAGCCAATCTGTTGTTTTTTCTGCTATTATCTTATTATCCATAGTAAGAGGTTGTTCCAGATGTGCTCTAGCACCTTGAGGCATCTCTTGTGCTAGATGGGATTACCAATAAAGATCTCAGACCAAATAACCGGACAGACTGAAAGAATATGTCAAAGTACTACTTTATTCTCAGTTCAATAAAGCAGGGCAAACTGGCAAACAACGGACTGATGCTTGCACACTCACACACAAACTCGATTAAACAGAGGTTATATACCCCAATATGCATCATCTATAATGTCATCCTCTGTGGCAAACTACAAACATCTATTGAAGGGAGTGATTAGTTAAGGGAACATATATACCTATTGGATTCATAGGAGTTAGAACTTCATTGGCTGCTCCTTATCTGTAAGGCACATCTCAAACTACCTCTAAATACATATAATACTGATTATAGCAGAGAAAATGGCAGCAGATTGGTCTATGCAGCATTGTATAGCATGCTACCCCATAGATAGACCCTCTGATTGGTTGCCATTCTCACCCAACCTTGGACTTTTGGCTCGTTAGCAGCACGTAAGCAAAAGCGATTCCATCAGATTACTCCCCACTATTCAAATTAATCCATCATCTCTCATCACTCCAGCCACAAGCCATAGTTTCCCATCTGTAGTTGAACTTGTAGGCTCGTCTCTGTTCTGTGGCATTTAAGGGAGTGTAAGCACATCACTATCTTCATCTAAAGCTTAATTAATAGCCCCTGTTTTTGACTTCTGAATCACATGTGAGGAGACAGCAAATATATCCATTTTGACCTTTCATTTACTGCTATTTGATTTAATTATACTGGGTGTTCTTACATGGCCTAAACAATTGCCTCCCCTAGTGCCTTGTAATTATTCCTCAAAATAGCAGCCTTGATCCCAGGCCAACATAGATTCCTCTTTATTTTGCTCACAAGACTGTTTCTCCAGCATCTCCTGACTCTGCAACCCTGGTCTGTCTCTGAGGTAGCTGGATTGAGTCTTGACTCGAGCCGACGTCCATCTTCCTATCATGGCCATCCTAGCCACATTATATTTTCCTCTACAGCAAGCTTCTATATGTTTCATCTACCTCACGTTAGTGCGTACTTACACATATTGGTCAGCAAGTTACTTTATCTTCTTGATACATATGATTACTTTATCTTTAAGTACATGTTTCTCCCGTCACTTCAGTTATATCATTACTCTTAAGTATGTCCTTGTATATCTGGTTCAAGTCATCACTCTTCCGTCATCAGATTTCACTCAGCAAACCATGATGTCCAACGCTGAGTGCAGACACCATTCCACTCTTCCAGTGCAAGGGTACATTCGGTATGATTGCCTGAGTGTGTATGTTCTCACTCGATGTAGTATAGGGACAAGACATGGGGTCCAATATATTGTTCTTCTCCTGCTGTTCTAATATGAAGGAGGTGTGGGGGCGGGAGTTTGGGAGAATGCGTCCACCTGCTCCTCTACATTCCCCCCTCTGGTCGAGTCTTCAACCATATTTTCCTCTTCAATCTCTTTCATCTTCTCTTCATACTGTAGTTTCTATGGGATCCATATGTTTGTCACCCCCTCATGTGACCTGCATTCTTTATATGTGCATCCACACTCTAGGTCACGTGACAGCAATCTCCTGATGGTGGACAGAATATCCAACACCCTATATATTTGTTATGATCCTAGATCGCAATAGCTTTCTTGGCTGTCTTCTGCAACTGTCCCAAGATGATCCTTATGAGACAGAATCCAAGAAATACCAACGCTAGTGTTGCTGCAAGTATTTTGAAGGCATTCGCCAGCCAGGTTGGAGCCCACGATAATAGAAAAGAAAACCAGTCATATCCTGTTGTCTCATAAGCTTCATCTTCCATCTTCGTATGCAGGGTGTGACGAATCAACTTCCGGGGCACCAGTGGTCCAGGGATGAATATCGGTTTCTCAGCTCCACACCTCTAATAAACCAGAAGGGATCTGAACACATTGGAAAACAAGTCACTTGTAAAACTCCTTGTCCAATTATGGTGACGTGGATGGAACGGCAGGCTTATCTCTGCAGGGTTGTGGATCGTTGGTTAGTTGCAACAGACTCAAAATACAATTATTACCCAATGATGAAAGGGACTGTCCAATCAAGGTTGTATAAAAATATCTACTTTATTATTATTACAACCAACAGATCTAGTACACTACAAAATAAAGCCCACACTCTAAAGGAACACAGAGGACAGACAGTTTCATGAAGGAAAGGGAAGCACTCTGGATACTGACAGGATGGTACTCGGTAAAGCAATCAGTCTTAATGGTTAAAGGTTATTTGGTTTCAGCACCAAGGGAGCAAGGGGTCGTAAATGTCACCAGGGGCATTCGGAGCAGGACGAGGGGGAAAGAACCACAATGTACCTGGTGCTTGAGATGTACTTAATGCTCGACAATGTCAAGTCGGTTCGAGGATGCTTTGCAGCTCCTGCGACAGAGTTCCAGATGGGAGACAGCTGCGGGTATCAGCCGAAAGGCAGCTCAGCATGTGAGGCTTTACGGATGGCTTCAGGCTGGCCTACACGGCAGATCGGGTCAACAATCGTTGTCTCTGTGCTGGTTGGTGATCTGGAATGCTGGTCGAGGCATCTCGGCTGGCTTGAGTGACTGCAGCATGACAACGGTCCGTGGTGCAGCCAGTCACAGTTAGAGGGCTCGACTGCCTCAAAAATGTCCTCAAAAGATGGATGCTTGTTGATGCTTGTGTGGCACTCCTCCTAGTTGAGGATAGTGTTTGCAGGCAACAGCCTTGTCCTTTGTTCAGAGACTCTCTGGCACTTCCCACTTAGGAGGTTTTCTGGCAGAACCTAGCAGGGCATGCTGTGTGCTGCCTGGGTACCGGTTCTTGAGCTGCTGGACATATCTTCTGAGTCTGGCATTTCCTTCTGTTCCCTGGGAGATGTTTAGGGGAGGGATCTTGCTTCCCTCTTGGAAATCCTGGCCTTCCTTCATTGGTGGAAGATGTGAGACAGACTGTACCTTCAGCCAGGGTCCAAATGAATGATTCTTCTTATTCCTTGAGAAGTCTTCGGATGATCTGCAAAGTAAGGGGTTCAGCCCTCTTTTAAAGCCAAATGTGCCCCAGTGATTGGTGCAGTCAAGCCTACCTTAATGAACCAATCCTGGGTCCCCACCAACAATCTTCAGTTATGCGTGAGGTCGGAACCAGAGTGCTCTGCAACAGGAAAGGTAAGAAGTGACAACATATCTTCCTGTCTGTTGTAGATCAAAGTTTCTCTCTTTTTAAATGATCCCTCTGTGATTATTGATCAAAGTGCAGGTCTCCCTTGAAGTTCCTGTCTCCCTTGATATTGACATTGATATGTTATTTCTATCGTGTTCCTGCACAAGTTTTACAGAGCGCAACAAGGCGAGGGAGGGGAACAGGGAAGAACAAAACAATGATCTTACTAGGCCCAGAGACATTAAGAACTTTGATTTTATTGAAATGGAACGGTGTAACAATCTTAAATATGTATTGGTTGTTATTTGTGCCTTTAGTAAGTGGGTTGAGGCCTTCCCGGTTAGAGATGCAATGGCCATAACCACGGAAAAAACTCTGTTGAAAGAGTTCTTTCCTAGGTTCGGGCTGCTGAGAATCATCTGGTCAGAAAATGGGCCATACTTTATTGCCACTGTAATCCTACAAATTTGCAAAGAATTACAGATTGACAAGTGGTTCCATTCAGCTAGACATGCCCAAAGTGCCGGATTAGTGGAAAGGCACAACGGCATTATAAAGAACAAACTCGCTAAGACGTGTGCTGGCACCAAGCTAAAATGGCCGGACGCCTTACCGATCGTGTTACTGTCGATGAGAACAACCCCTCAAACTAAGTCTGGCCTCTCTCCCTTTGACGTGGTAATGGGGAGATCTGCTAATATTTGGGTATGCCAAAAAGTCGCTCATTACGGGATATAGAAAATGTTTTTCTTTCAGATTACTGTCACCAGTTGACTAAAAATCTGTTTTCAATTTATCACCAGGTGCGAGAGGCATTACCTGTGTGATACGAGGGTCCTGGTCACAGTCTATGACTGGGGGACTGGATCCTCACGAAGGTTTTTGTGAGGTCTTCTTGCCTTGCACCTCAGTGGAGGGGTCCCTACCAAGTCCTGCTAGTCACCCAGACTGCCGTGCGGGTAGCGTGTTGTAAACACTGGATCCATGCGACGCACACCAAACGGAACCCACAGCCCGTGCCATACGATACAGAAGACACAAAATCCCTTCCAACTGCTGTAACTAGCGTGCCTGAAACAGCAACAACCAACAAGGGAGAATCGGAGACCGCTTCAGAATCCGCAAGGCTGGACAAAATGGCCATCTTGTCTCCGCACTCCCCAACAGTGGAACTCCTGGATCAATCCTTTTCTGATCCCATTTTCGTCCATTTGCCACTTCCAGGAGGAAGTGATGACACTTTGTTCTCACCAGAACCTGCAAAATATAATTTGCGCCCAAGGAAGTAAACATACAGCATGGTCTGACTGTGCGATTGAGAAAATCATTTGAGGGCTTCCCTTTTTGCTCGACTGTGCGGGAAGATTCTGCTGGCTAAGGGTTGTGGGAAAGACATTAAGAAGACGCGAGACTGGAGTCACCAGCAAACGAACAATTGGTGTTTTTTCAGTTGAAGACGACAATGCCTGCACCCGCTACCGCTCGGACCGAACTTTCAGATAAACATTTGACTAGCAGAGACAATGATCAAGTATGTAAGGGGACCCCCAAAGTATATTGTTGCCTTTTTGTGATAATTACTGGATTTTTAATAACTGTTGGGTTTGGGTTATGGTATCTGGAGGAAGCATATCCGTTAGAGGACTTTTTACCTATTGAAAATGTATCTGTTATTCCCACTCCTTCTGTGCAATTGCATACTTTGTCGCCTAGAGATTCTTTGCATAGACAGAACTATGAGAATAATACCCTTTTGTTAATAATGAATGCCACTCATACAATTTTTAATAAGACCAATTGCTGGATCTGTACACATCTACTGCAACATTGGGATAAGGGGCTAGGTTGGTATATTTATCCCTTACCTTTGACAACTGCCTGTTACGCTTCTCTTAGAGCACAATTTTTTGGTCAATGGAATGACAGTTTCTCAGGAAACTTTGATGGTACAAATTTAAATAGTTTTGGAAATAATGTTTTGATGCCCCTGGGATGCTCGCTTTTTGAAAATAGAAGTAAGCCAAACATTGCTTCTGTTAGGCCCTCTGATAGATTGGGTCTCATTACGAACCAGGCGCAAAGCGAAAAACGATGGCGGTAAACGATTACCGCCATCGTCTTCCGCTAGGGCCGATTACGACCCGTGACCGTAAACTACGATGTCATTAGCGGCATCGTAGCTAACGCTGCCGCTGACTGCGCCAAGGGCGCGCGCACGCGAACATCCACACCGTACGTAGCGCCATGGCGGAAAGGTACGCGAATGCTGACCCAAGCGGACATGCCCCTAACGCCATCACCCAGCCCGTTAAGTACCTTACCGCCTTGGTGCTAATTACGCCATCGCAAACCAACCGTAAAGGGCCATGTAAAGTGAATGCAGCTGCCACAGGTGCACAGAAACAGCACAGGTGAAGGCAATACAGACTCAGGAAGTACAAAAAGAGCACACCCCACCCCTTCCCACACCCAGTCACACTCCACAATGATACCAATAGGACTAGCAATGTTGGGGCTGGAGGACCTGATAGCAATGCGAGTGCTACAACAGCAACTACAACAACAACAACAACAGGCTGCACAGAGGAGACGCAGGAGGAGAAGGTTGGCAAGGCAGGCCCAGCAAGCCCCACCAGCACAGCCAGTGCCACCACGCAGGCAGCCCCCAATCCCACTAATCAGAGCCAGCACATTCAACCTCACAGCTGAGCAGATCCACACCCTGTACCGACTGGACCGGGACACCATCACCACTATTGTGGACATGATACACAACGACATCGTCAGCATGATTGAAACACCCACTGCCACCCCCCCTTACTGAAGGTAGTGTCCGTGCTCCACTTCCTGGCCACAGGCACCTACCAGCACACAGTGGGGCACTTGCATGGCATATCACAACCATTATTCTCGCGTACACTGATGCAAGTGCTCGATGCCCTCCTCAAGCACACAGATGACCACATCTCATTACCACGGTCTGCCCAGGAGATTGCCAACACCAAAGTGGGTTTCCATGCACTGGCCGGCATACCAGGTTGCATTGGTGCCATTGACTGCACCCATGTTGAATTGGTGGTCCCACATGCCATGGAGGTACCGTACCGCAACCGTAAACATTTCCAATCAATCAACGTGCAAATGGTCTGTGACTCCAACAGGATCATCACACATTGTTGTGCCAGATTCCCCGGATCAACCCATGATTCTATGGTCCTTCGGAACTCCACAATACCACGCTACATGGAGCGACATGCAGGCCCAAGATCCTACCTACTCGGTGAGTCTAATGTCATGAGCATGGAAATGCAAAGTGGGTGTTGAATGACGTACCAATGCATATTTCATCTGGCAGATACAGGGGGGTGATGCATACGTCACATGGGTGCAACTAGCAGTAGCCAGATCATTCCCTGTGGCAGCACTGACGTCAACAGAGTAGTGTACACATCATGCCTGACCTAATCATCCCAAAATGTGAATGAAAGTGCATCCCAAAAACGACACAACCATCTGCAAGTGCATTGTGCAAATTGTGACCGCATTGACCCTAAAGAAAACCACCAACATGCACGTCACCATGCACCAACTACTGAAAGGCCTGTCCCCCACAACTGCGCACAAAGGAGGCACATGACAGACAGGAACATCAATGCACCACTACAAGACCCACAAACTGTCCCCATTGACACCAGTAATGCTCACTGGGGTCATAATGAGCCAGACATCAATGTTGCTATCATGTGAGCTTCAAGCTCACAGGACACTTGCAAGGTCACATGAATGACGGCCTGAACGGACACAGTGGATGGCCACTCACAAGGCAATCGTCCCCCCTGCATTGTGTTTTTGCATGCAAAACAGTACATGAGAGCCATGAACACATACTGGTTGCACAGTGTAAATCCATAACCACAACTCCAATTGGTGCACAGTAACAGTCAGAATCAAGGCATGGTTGTGCGTCATGTTCACATATCAATCACGTTCCTGACACATTCTTTTCTCACATTTTACAGGTGATGCAGGCTATCCCCTGAAGAGGTGGCTCCTCACACCAGTGCGGAACCCATCGAACCAGCATGAGGAGGACTACAACCATGCCCATGCACGTACCCGTGTGGTGATAGAGCATGCTTTTGGCCTACTGAAGGCACGTTTCTGCTGCCTCAGCAGGTCTGGCGGGGCACTCCTGTACCGCCATGAGAAGGTTGCAAAGATCGTCATGGCATGTGTCATGCTACACAATATGTGCATCAGACGAAACGTGCCTCTGCCCCCTGACGCAGAACCACAACCACCTGATGATGGTGATGATGATGATGGGGATGGGGCAGCACCTCAGGGAGGCAGCGATGCACAGGAGGGGAATATAATGCGTCAGAATGTCATTGACCGATACTTCTAGCACATACAGCGAGTGTGTAACATATGGATGGCACTTGGGGCACTGTGTGTGTCTGGTATGTCAACACTGTGGACTGTAAAACAATAAAGCACACATACGCAATGAGCAATGTCCACACATTTCGTTTGTGAGAAAAGAAAAAGTGTATTGTTCTTCTGAATAGGTATAACAGAACCCCTCCCCCTCCCCCCTGAACACTCCAACACACCCAATTCCCCCCTCCCCCTCCTCCCTGAACACTCCAACACACCCAATTCCCCCCTCCCCCTCATCCCTGAACACTCCAACACACTCAATTCCCCCCTCCCCCTCCCCCCTGAACACCCTGCAAACATGTGACAGTGCCCGTGGTGAAGTGTGTATAGTTTAGCACACTATTGACTGCCCCCTCTCCCGGAACCTGGGGCCCCCCAGCCTGTGCTCCTCAGGGTCCTGGATGACCTGCGGACGGGAGAGGCTTGTGCTGAACTTGCAGCTGAGGATGTACCGGGCTGCTCAGTACGGCATGTGTCCAGAATTGTCTGGATGAGCTGGCTCATCATCTGCCGCACTGCAGCAAGTTCGGTGCATATGTCCCTGCTGGCAGTTTGGATGGCAGCCCTGATGCCATCACCACTCCTCTCCATGGCTGCACTGGCACTTCCACATTCTGCAACATGCTGTGTGAGGAGTGTGCCCAGTGCTTCCTGCCTGTTGGCAATCTGCTCCAGCGACAGCTGGAATTCTGGCCCAATGGAGGGTGCCAATGGGGGACCAATGGGACTACTCCCATCTTCCACAACTCCCACTGGGCTTGGAGTTGCTGGCCATGAATTAGCTGGCGATGGGCCCTGGGTGTCATCTCCATGATGGCTGATTGGGGATAGGTGTATTGAGTGCAGTTGCGTGTTGTGGTCAAGTCCAGTGTCATCCTCCACATCACTGTCGGAGCAGGCAGCGATGGCTGCAGTCTCCCCAACAGTACTGCTCCCTGCTGACACATTGCCCTCAGTGGGCAACAGTGGGTGTTGTTGGGCTGGAGGCGCTGTCACAACCCCTTCCTCGGGGGACTTTGCTGCCCTGGCCTCTTCAGCCTGGCGTGGTTTCTGCCTGGGTCCAGCAGAGGTGGATGCATGGTTCCCTTCTCCCACTTTCCTGGCCTTCTTGGCTGGGGTGCTGGTGCTGTCGTCCCTGCCAGTGTCCGATTGCGAGCCTGTGGTGGAGCAGAGGAGGGTGACTGTTATTGATGGTTCAGCGGACATTGAGCAGGCATTTTGAAGAGTGTAATGGATAGATGGTGGAGTTAGTAGCCCGTGACATACAGGTTGCCTCCCTTTAGGTTTGGTTTTGCATGCAGGTGTGTGTCTGCCTACTGTACAGTGTACATGCTGCATGTGCGCAGGGTGTGGCTCATCTGCTGATGTGTTGCGTCTGCCACATTGTGATTGTCACGTGCAAGTGTATCAGGGTGTCTTGCAAGGCTGGATATGAGGCACCTACCTGTGTCTCCAGATGTCGGGGCCCCTCTCTCCATCTCGCCGACACCTTCGATGCACTCAATGCCAATCAGAGAGGCACATGTCTCCTCCCATGGCTGCATCTTCAGTGGGGAGTGTGCTCCCCCGCCAGTTCCCAGGGCCAGGTTACGGTTGGCAGACATAATGCCCCGGACCCTGATCCGCAGGTCGTCCCATCTCTTGCGGCACTGTTTGGAGGTGTGTGGGGTGGTTCCAACAGCACTGACACGTTGTGCCACAAGTTCCCACACCTCCTTTTTGCGGCCTATGGCTGTCCGGGTCATCTCAGTGGAGAAGACAACATCGGCCTTCTCCTGGAGCATGTCTGCAAGCATTTGCAGTTCCTCACAACTGAAGCGCTCCTGCCGCTGCCTGTCACATGCCTTCTTGACAACTTTCGGCATGGTTGGCTGAGGAAATGGGTGGGTTATGGGAATGTCAGGGTTTGAGGGTTGGTTGTGGTGTAGTTGGGTAGGATGGCAATGGATTGTGTTTTTTAAGATGGCCGCTGTGCTGTTTCCCGTTCCGCCGCGATTACGCTATTTCCGGTTCCACCTAATTGCGGTCACCGCTAATTACGGTGACCGCTGACTACGGTCGGCGCAATGATGGGTGGCGGTAGGTCACCCTGCGCTGTTAACGAGGGCGGTAAGGGCTGTTTACGGCATGGCGTAGTTTACGTTACCGCCATGGCGTAATGCTCGTGCGCGATGGGTCGTAATATGGCGCTCTTATCGCCATCGGACCATGGCGTTAACGCTCATTACGCCATGGCGGTAATTTCGATCACTTACCGCCTGGGTCGTAATGAGGGCCATTGTCTTGTTCCTTTCAGTCTTTAATCTCTTTCAAAATGGCTCCTATAGGCAATATGGATGCCACGCCTCCATCTTATTCTGTTAATCATAGCCCCGATTCAGTATCCTTCTGCATACAGAGGAATGGAACACGGTCAATGGATAATTTTAGAAAGTGCGCCAACGTTGCAAATTTGACTCGTGAAAACAGACCTCTGTACGTAGGCGAACCTGTCTATTTTGTTTTGGATAATGTGACATTTCCATGGTCGACCAGGGATTGGCAAGGAACTTGTTATTTAGGGATTTTATTACCTGGGGTATTTATTTCCAGTTGTAGAAATTTTGAAGACCCGTCTAGGAAGAGGTGTAAAAGGAATACTCCAGCGCAAACTCTAGGAGATATTATGAAATCCTTTGTGCCATTTTTTGGGCAAATTACGAATTCAGAAGATATCAGGGGACTTGCAAGAGTATTGGAGAGAACCATCAACCGGACCACTGACATACTCTATAATATGACATTAGAGCAGAGAGCGATACGATTAGTGGTTCTTCAGAACCGGATGGCATAAGATGTCATCCTGGCAGAGCGAGGAGGAGTATGTAAATTAGTGGGGTCCGCTTGTTGCGTTTACGTACCAGACTCCTCTCCGACGATCTTTAGGGCTATCCAAAATCTACATGTTCTTAGTTCAGAAGTACATGTTCCTGAGGGAAACTGGGAACTTGGTACATGGTTTTGGGACCTCCTACGGTCATGGGGATGGAAGTTGTTTTCGGCCCTGCTGATTATCTTGGGAAGTTTTCTGTTTCTTTGTTGTTGTATACAGTGTCTCCCTGGTATATGCTCATTGTTAGGGGGATGTTGCGTGCAAGCAACAAGTGTATTAGGGCATAAAATATACGCTCCAAAGAAGGTTTCCAAAGAGTATGTGTTGAAAGAAATTCTGGTGTCAGATCTAATGGCAATAGATATGTCCGACAATGATTCGGGGTGTCTGGATGATGACGTATGGAGTTACTTGCAAGCAGATCAGAAGTAGTGTTAGCACTTGGCATAGGCCAAAAGGAGGGTTTGTCGAACTGGATATTAAAATATACCTCCTATTATAATGATTTGTATGCATATTGGCCTATGCCAAGTTGCTTAAAATTGTATGCGAATAACTCTCTACGGCAAGGTCTTGACCTTAGAAATTGATGTAAGCCGCCATCTTGAATCAAGCCTCCATTTTAGGTTAGAACCGCAATTTTGGGGGTTTTGTACAAAGTCACCATGTAATCTAAAATGGCCGTCTCGTGTGCCCTTGTTCTTGCCTTAACCTCTCCAACCGCTGTAGGACAGTTAATGTCCAACCTGCCTTCAGGCTACATGTTAGGGTCATGTAGACCTTGCCTTTTGTTGACCTCAGGAGCAGGGGATTACTTGAATTAGCAATGTTAAACTACATGTATACAAGAACAGTAATGCTATCGGAATATAATATGTGAAACATTTGTTTGGTCTGTATTAAAACAGTATGTAAAGAGTGTAAATGTTAAATTAAAGAATAATGGAGTGTGTTAGTAAATATATTCAAAAGTAAACCGCATGTACAAGATATGTAAATTAGGAAAGTGAACCTGGCGCGACCCTAGCCCAGTGTATAATGAAACTGTAAGAGGCTGGACATCATTTTACAAATTGTATAAATGCGTCAATGTCCAGCTAGGAAATTCTGTTCACTGCTCACATTGAACCCGGCTGGTGGTCTCTGTGATGTATTGACGGCCAAATAGCTATTTGTGTACTTTGTTGAATACTGTTCAGTTTTGTAATAAAGATTCTGGGAATCTTTACAAGCCTGTGTCGGTGTATTTTCCTTTACTTGGTGTAACAGCCGTAATATTGTATTTTTTCTGATTCCACACAGGGGTGAATATCGGTTTCTAAACCATTAATCAGCCCCACTCCTCTTTTACACCAGATTGGATTGTAAAGAAGCATATCTACACATCATCTACAGAGCCTCACCTCTGTCATACTGGACGAACAGCTGGAAAGCACTCTACATGACACCAGCTATCATCCCAATACTGCATCGGAGCTATGAGAGACGTTATGCACTCAGACGACCTTGTCGAATGTATCCTCAAACTGAAGTGATAAAAGGAAGTCTATAGACACCACTGAACATAGAAAAGCTGTGAGTGAAATTTGACAGGTGTAAAGTGACGTCATAAAGAGAAGAGACGAGGACACACTGAAACTATTTACTAACACATAAAGAATTAAGATGCGACTGAAGTGACAAAGTGAACACATATATGCGAATATAAAGAAATCATACATATGAAGACGATGATTAACCAGAGATGAAATAGATGTATATGCGCTGAAACACAAGGTAAATAAGACATATAGAAGCTTGCTAAACAAAGAAAATATAACACGGTTAAAGAAGCCATGATGAGAAAATGGATGTCAGTCTTGTATAAATGTAAGTAAGAAGCCTGAATGAGAGAGACCAAGGCTGCAGAGCTGGCAGAAGCTGGAATACAGATTTGTGCAAGAATAAAGATTATTTTTTTGGCTATGGATCAAGGGTGCCACAGCAAGGTACAAAAGGAGTAGAGCAGGATAAGCTGAGTACATAAGACATAGTTCTCTAGAATAGCAGAGGAGTGAACATTTGCAAGTGCAAGCATTGTACAAGCAAAGATGCAGAAAGTACATTCAAGATGGAGCAACCAAGTCTCCAGAGGCCAAAAGGAGTAATAGCACCTAGTATAATTGAATCAAATAGCACTAAATGAAAGGTCAGAATGGAGAAAATCTTGGTCTCCTCATACGTTGTGTGGGGACCAGAAGATAAGGCGTATTCATAAAGCTCCAGATGAAGATAGCAATGTACCTTCAATCCCTTTCAAATTCAGAGGAACAGCCAGCAAGGTCAACTACAAAGAAGAAGTCTTGGCTTAGGGCCTAACTGATGAGAGATGGTAGGCTAATTAGCTATGCAAGGCAGTTCTCTGACATTGTTCCTGCACATAGGTTTTGTTTTCATTACGTGCTGCTAACAAGCCGAATGTCCAAGGTTGGAAGAGAGTGCCAACCAATCATGAGGGCCTATGCAATGATGGACTATACATTGTTGCAGAAGCCAATCTGTTGTTTTTTCTGCTATTATCTTATTATCCATAGTAAGAGGTTGTTCCAGATGTGCTCTAGCACCTTGAGGCATCTCTTGTGCTAGATGGGATTACCAATAAAGATCTCAGACCAAATAACCGGACAGACTCAAAGAATATGGCAAAGTACTACTTTATTCTCAGTTCAATAAAGCAGGGCAAACTGGCAAACAACGGACTGATGCTTGCACACTCACACACAAACTTGATTAAACAGAGGTTATATACCCCAATATGCATCATCTATAATGTCATCCTCTGTGGCAAACTACAAACATCTATTGAAGGGAGTGATTAGTTAAGGGAACATATATACCTATTGGATTCATAGGAGTTAGAACTTCATTGGCTGCTCCTTATCTGTAAGGCACATCTCAAACTACCTCTAAATACATATAATACTGATTATAGCAGAGAAAATGGCAGCAGATTGGTCTATGCAGCATTGTATAGCATGCTACCCCATAGATAGACCCTCTGATTGGTTGCCATTCTCACCCAACCTTGGACTTTTGGCTCGTTAGCAGCACGTAAGCAAAAGCGATTCCATCAGATTACTCCCCACTATTCAAATTAATCCATCATCTCTCATCACTCCAGCCACAAGCCATAGTTTCCCATCTGTAGTTGAACTTGTAGGCTCATCTCTGTTCTGTGGCATTTAAGGGAGTGTAAGCACATCACTATCTTCATCTAAAGCTTAATGAATAGCCCCTGATTTTGACTTCTGAATCACATGTGAGGAGACAGCAAATTTATCCATTTTGACCTTTCATTTACTGCTATTTGATTTAATTATACTGGGTGTTCTTACATGGCCTAAACGACTGCCTCCCCTAGTGCCTTGTAATTATTCCTCAAAATAGCATCCTTGATCCAAGGCCAACATAGATTCCTCTTTATTTTGCTCACAAGACTGTTTTTCCAACATCTCCTGACTCTGCAACCATGGTCTGTCTCTGAGGTAGCTGGATTGAGTCTTGACGCGAGCCGACGTCCATCTTCCTATCATGGCCGTCATAGCCACATTATATTTTCCTCTACAGCAAGCTTCTATATGTTTCATCTACCTCACGTTAGTGCGTACTTACACATATTGGTCAGCAAGTTACTTTATCTTCTTGATACATATGATTACTTTATCTTTAAGTACATGTTTCTCCCGTCACTTCAGTTATATCGTTACTCTTAAGTATGTCCTTGTATATCTGCTTTAAGTCATCACTCTTCTATCATCAGATTTCACTCAGCAAACCATGATGTCCAACGCTGAGTGCAGACACCATTCCACTCTTCCAGTGCAAGAGTACATTCGGTATGATTGCCTGAGTGTGTATGTTCTCACTCGATGTAGTGTAGGGACAAGACATGGGGTCCAATATATTGTTCTTCTCCTGCTGTTCTAATATGAATGAGGTGTGGGGGCGGCAGTTTGGGAGAATGCGTCCACCTGCTCCTCTACATTCCCCCCTCTGGTCGAGTCTTCAACCATATTTTCCTCTTCAATCTCTTTCATCTTCTCTTCATACTGTAGTTTCTATGGGATCAACATCTTTGTCACCCCCTCATGTGACCTGCATTCTTTATATGTGCATCCACACTCTAGGTCACGTGACAGCAATCTCCTGATGGTGGACAGAATATCCAATGTCCTACATATTTCTTATGATCCTAGATCCCAATAGCTTTCTTGGCTGTCTTCTGAAAATGTCCCAAGATGATCCTTATGAGACAGAATCCAAGAAATACCAACGCTAGTGTTGCTGCAAGTATTTTGAAGGCATTCGCCAGCCAGGTTGGAGCCCACGATAATAGAAAAGAAAACCAGTCATATCCTGTTGTCTCATCAGCTTCATCTTCCATCTTCGTATGCAGGGTGTGACGAATCAACTTCCGGGGCACCAGTGGTCCAGGGATGAATATCGGTTTCTCAGCTCCACACCTCTAATAAACCAGAAGGGATCTGAACACATTGGAAAACAAGTCACTTGTAAAACTCCTTGTCCAATTATGGTGACATGGATGGAACGGCAGGCTTATCTCTGCAGGGTTGTGGATCGTTGGTTAGTTGCAACAGACTCAAAATACAATTATTACCCAATGATGAAAGGGACTGTACAATCAAGGTTGTATAAAAATATCTACTTTATTATTATTACAACCAACAGATCTAGTACACTACAAAATAAAGCCCACACTCTAAAGGAACACATAGGACAGACAGTTTCACGAAGGAAAGGGAAGCACTCTGGATACTGACAGGAGGGTACTCGGTAAAGCAATCAGTCTTAACGGTTAAAGGTTATTTGGTTTCAGCACCAAGGGAGCAAGGGGTCGTAAATGTCACCAGGGGCATTCGGAGCAGGACGAGGGGGACAGAACCACAATGTACCTGTTGCTTGAGATGTACTTAATGCTCGACAGTGTCAAGTCGGTTCGGGGACGCTTTGCAGCTCCTGTGACAGAGTTCCAGATGGGAGACAGCTGCGGGTATCAGCTGAAAGGCAGCTCAGCAAGCAAGGCTGGACGGATGGCTGTAGGCTGGCCTACACGGCAGCTCGGTTCAACAATCGTTGTCTCTGTGCTGGTTGGCGATCTGGAATGCTGGTCGAGGCATCTCGGCTGGCTTGAGTGTCTGCAGCATGACAACGGTCAGTGGTGCAGCCAGTCACAGTTAGAGGGCTCAACTGCCTCAAAAATGTCCTCAAAAGATGGATGCTTGTTGATGCTTGTGTGGCACTCTTCCTAGTTGAGGATAGTGTTTGCAGGCAACAGCCTTGTTCTTTGTTCAGAAACTCTATGGCACTTCCCACTTGGGAGGTTTGCTGGCAGAACCTAGCAGGGCATGCTGTGTGCTGCCTGGGTACCGGTTCTTTAGCTGCTGGACATATCTTCTGAGTCTGGCATTTCCTTCTGTTCCCTGGGAGATGTTTAGGGGAGGGATCTTGCTTCCCTCTTGGAAATCATGGCCTTCCGTCACTGGTGGAAGATGTGAGACAGACTGTACCTTCAGACAGGGTCCAAATGAGTTCTTCTTCTTATTCCTTGAGAAGTCTTCGGATGATCTGCAAAGTAAGGGGTTCAGCCCTCTTTTAAAGCCAAATGGGCCCCAGTGATTGGTGCCGTCTAAGCCTACCTTAATGAACCAATCCTGGGTCCCCACCAACAATCTTCTGTTATGAGTGAGGTCGGAACCAGAGTGCTCTGCAACAGGAAAGGTAAGAAGTGACAACATATCTTCCTGTCTGTTGTAGATCAAAATTTCTCTCTGGTTAAATGATCCCTCTGTGACTATTGATCAAAGTGCAGGTCTCCCTTGAAGTTCCTGTCTCCCTTGATATTGATATTGATATTTTATTTCTATCGTGCTCCTGCACAAGTTTTACAGAGCACAACAAGGCGAGGGAGGGGAACAGGGGAGAACAAAACAATGATCTAACTAGGCCCAGAGACATTAAGAACGCACAAGTGCATGGGAGAGGGAAGGGGAAAAGTTCATGGAAGGGGGAGAAGTGGAGAGTGCATCAGAAAGGAGAAACAGATAAATAATAATAAATAAATAATAACGGCAACAAACAGTGGTAGTGCAGCCAGCAATTGGCAAGTGCCGGGTTTAAGGCAGCAGACAGGGTAGGTCTGATAAGTGCAGGAAGAAAAAAGGGGGGGACTGTATGGGTTTCAGATACAGACCCCAGTGCAAGGGGTGGCCCGGAGGCAGTGTGGGAGGGTGGCAGGGTGAGCAGGAACCTGGGCCAGAGGACAGAGGGTGGCCAGGTGCACAGTGCCAAGAGAGAACAGATCAGCAGGGGAGAGATGGAGCGAAGGCAGAAGCAAAGAGGAAGGTCTTGAGGTGCTTCTGGAACCGGAGATGGTTCTCCTCAAGTTTTAGAGTGGGAGGGAGGCTGTTCCAGAAGGAGGCCCAAGCCGAAGACAGAGATCTACCCCTAGCTAATTACTTTGAAAAATGACTGACCCTGAGGGAGTTATAGGTAGAGGAGCAAAGAGCTCAAGAGGGGACATATTTGTGGCGGGATAGCTGAAGGTATTTTGGACCCAGGCCCCAGAAATCCTTGTGGATAATGCAGAGGGGTTTGAATTGAATCCTTGCATCCACTGGGAGCCAATGGAGAGATGTCAGAGCTGGAGAGATAAATCACATACTTCTCCATCTGAAAGGGGTCCGCTCTGCATGGGTTGCCCATAGTGAATAATGGACCCAGACATGCCATTCACTGCCTTTCATCCAGAGACGTGGAAGCTAGCTTCAAGTTGAGACATTGAATACAAAAGAGCTGTTAGCCCTGCCTTACTGTTGTCTGTCCAGCGACCAAGCCCCTTTAACTGGCTTGCCTCAATTAACGCTCATCAGTATGCGCAGCCACCAACAGTTGAGGTAACAGGAAGGCAGATCCATGGAGTCTTTGATATTTTAATTAGGCTGCCTGTCTGGAGGAAGGTTTATCTTCCCCCTTCCTGAGATTCTTTGATGTTTGTTTGTTTGTGCATGGATATAGCGCTACAAACCCTCGGGTATCTGAGCGCTGCTTATTTCCCACGGTGTGTGGTGCTCATTTATCGACCTCAGAAGGATGAAAGGCTGAGTATGGCCCTGTCGGGATTCAAACCTGCATTAGCAGGCTCTGCACGGATGTCAAAGCGAGCGCTCTACTCAGTGTGCTACTGTGGGACCGGATGTACCCGTGGCTGTCACAATCCAGCTGAACATGACAGCGAGGATGATGCCTGTAGTATGCGTCCTCCCAGATTCCATGTCACTATGCGTTACACGCAGTGAGCAGGGAAAATGTGTGCGGAATGACCTCACACATTTTCAGAGGTTGATCTCCAATTATTCATTTTCATTTTCAGAAAATCTAAAAGCCCAGGTGAGTGCTCACTCCCCGTGAGGATGGTCAAGTTCCTCACACAGGGTCATCAGCATAGTTATTACTTCCATCCGGGTTCCATTTTCTCCATCATGAGATGTTAAATGTACAGCAAGATGACCTCTCCTTTGCACACACGCCTCCTTTCATTGCTGTAATTAGGTCAAGGACATACTTGTTCTGGAGAGTCATCAGCCCGATGGCATTTAATTCTTCTCTGATTGCATTGAATACCTTTATTGTTACACTGATCATCTGTAGCAGCTCCCATCTGGTGATTTGCAGCCACTTGGCGTTCACTGCAGTCTGGAGTCCTGGCATAAATATAGATGTAATTATCAGTGCTGCCTTGCTGAACAGTTTATGCTCATCTGGAATATCATCATAGAACTCTACTGATTTTGATGAAAAATTGTTCTCCCTCTTCAGCTGTCAAAGATTAAGCAACCTCTTCCTCCTCTGGATATCGTTCATTTTTGGAAATCCATATATAATGAGGTCACTTTGAGGAATAACTAATGCTGCAACATGTATTACTACAATGTTAATGTTAATGTTAATGTTAATGTTAAAGGACATTTGTACCGCGCACTATCACCACCGGAGCGGTCCCCCGGCGCTCTGGTGGCTCTGAAAGAGGGAGGGAGAGGTGGGTTAGTGGGTGGAGGCTGGAAAAGTGCAAGATTGCAGTGATGTGCTGTTGGCAGCCTCAGCCCGGTGGTTCCATCGGCTGGGCCTGGGGTGTATGCGGCCGGTAGTCGTCGTGTGCTGATGTGCGAGTCTATGTGTGTTTTTTGTTTTGTTGTTTCAGTGTAGTGAAGTTCGTGCGGTTTGTTGTGCTGGAGGTTTGTGGTTGTGTTTGGAGTTTGAGAGGTGTATGCAGAGAAGGAAATTGTTAGTGGTATTGGTTAGTTGGTATCTCTATCCTGGATTGATCGGTTGGGCTCGTGTAATCTTACACGACGGGGTGCTTGCACATCCTGTGCCTCAGGAGGTACGTGCCCGTTTTTGCATTCGAGGCTGTTTGAGCATTTAGCTGTCCCCTCCGTCCGCTCCCTTAGTATTATAGATACTAGTCCTGCTTCATTGCCGACCCATGTTATTTATTTTATTTTTATTTTTTACATGTGTATAGCGCACAAACTGCCCAGGGGCATCCTGGCACTGTTACTTGTAGGAAGCTTGGTTACAGTGGTATCAGAATTCACACATTTTACATTATAAGTATTGTACATATTATGCATTGAAGGTCATTAGTACAGTAGAGTAGTTGCAGTTGCAGAACATTTGCAGAATCTCAGGGACGATCGGCCAGTTCGAGTTGAGCAAACGAACAGGGTGGTTTTCATAGCTTTGTGGAAGGCAGTGAGTGAGGGTTCGGCTCACAGGGTAGTGGGAAGGGCATTCCAGTGTAGGGAGGCAAGGTGGTAACGGAAGCTGGAGCCCCCCGCTCTGGCTCTTTTTACCCTGGGTACGGAGAGCATAGGGTGTTCTGGTAGGCCTTATGGAAGTGGCTAGGGGAGGATTTTCTTTGTTTTAGTATTCGGGGGGTTAAGAGACCAGAGCAGATATACAAAGGTAAGCAGAGCACACTGCTGGTATAAATCCCAATCAGAAAACTTTTCTACATAGCTTTCCAGATTCCTATTCAAGATCTGGCCCCCTTTATTAAATCTTACCAGTCTGATTCCTGCAGAATTAAGAAGTACATTTTGGGCTGACAGCAGATCTTAGGCTCTAGCACCACCCCAAACAATCCCTCCAAGATATCGTGATCACTGAAAACCCCATGCGTAACACTGCAATTCTTAAAACACTCAAATAGGCCCCTTGAGACAAAACATAATCAATATCTGAGGTCTCTCCCAGCATCCTGGTTCCCCTGATCTCTCAGTGGTCAATAAATGCTCCAATTATTTTGAAAATAATGTGATTGTTCTTAGGTTTGCAAAGAAACATCACAATATACACATGTCTTCTTACTGAAGCTAGATAAGACTGATATATAGGTAAAAATAGCTTACAAGAATGTTTGTATTGTTATTACAATGGGTACCATAAGAGATGAAGTGTGCTTATTTCCTTTCAGTTCTGGCACATCAAAACATTGTCTCTTTGACCTATCTAAAGGTTTCAGGATAACTGTAAGTCGTATTATTCCTTTATCGAATTAGAAACATATTGGTCCTCAATTTAAAGTACTTCTGTGCTCTTTGTTTTCCTTATCTTTGCTCTTGGCCATTGAACGAGGCAAGAACTTCTTTGCTTGCTTCACCATCGGTAGCTGCAGGAGCAGTCAGGGTTTCTCCTTTACATGGTTTGATGTTGTGTAAATGCAGCCAAGCTAGCATTCCTTTTAATTTAACAGCTGTTGGGGTGACTTCTTCCACCTCATAAGGTACTTCAAAATGGGGCATAATGCAAGTGCGTACAAATATTTGTACCACACCTGGTCTCCTCGGTATAGTCTGTGTTGCTTTAATAAATCCCCTGAATCAGTGGGTTGGCTGTGCTTGTCACATCTGTTTGTCCCCACCCTCCAGTTCTTCACCTGTTGTGATATGAAAGAAACACTTGCACCCCTTGTTGTTAGGTAATCATACATCTCATCACCTAGTGCCTTTGCTACACTTTGGGCATATGTTTATAACCTAGTTGGAGGAACAAGGGGAGTTCTCATGCGGCATCCAGTCACCATCTCATGAGGAGTTAGATGGTGATCTGAGGCAGGCTGTTTTCTTAGGGCATGAAAGGCAAGGGGCAGGCAATGTAGCCATCCCTTCTTAAAAGTCATTTTCAGTTTTGCAATCCTCCCTTTTAACATTCCATTTAATCTCTCACAGATACCGTTCATCTGTGGATGGTAAGCTGAGGAAAACCTATGCTTAATGCCTAATAGAAGAAATATTTGTTCAAACAATTCATTTACAAAGTGTGATCCATAGTCAAACTGCATGACATTGCATACACCCCATCCTGGGAACACCTCACACACAAGGTACTTGGCGATGCATGTGGCATCATGGTGCTTGCATGGACCTACTTTGATCTATATAGATAAAGGACAAACCACAACCAGAATATGGGCCTCATTATGACCCAGGCGCTAAGTGGTTAACTGCGCCGTAAAAGGCTGCGGCGCCGTTAACCACTTAGCACCTTACTATGAGGAAACTTTGCGGGACCCGACCTGAACGGCTGATTTAGACCAGCCGTTAAAGTAGGGACCCGCAAAGGGACCTCGCAGGCAATTACAGTACCTCAATTTGCGGTACCGTAATTGCTGCCATCCCCATTCCCATTGAGCCCTATGGGGCAAAAATGGGAATGGGGAAGGGCCATGGTGAAATGGGGAAATACCGCCCCGCCAACCTTGGAATGGGGTGGTATTTCCCCATTTCACCATGGCGGACTTGTTACAACACCGGCACCAACCATGGTGCTAATAGCGCCATGGTTTAGCGCCGGTGTTGTAATGAGGGCCTATATCTGTAACCATTGCATGTCTGCAGCATATCCACATAATCTATACATAAGTGCTGAAATAGGCCATTGGGCCTTGGGATTGCTCCTCTCACTGTTCGCAAAGTGTGCCCTGCAGTCAATTGCTGGCACATGAGGCAATTTACAATAAACTGTGCCACATCCTCCAACATATTTGGCGAATTAAATCTTCTGCAACTGCAGCAGCAAGACTCTCTCTCATCGTATACGTGGGGTAGTGAATCTGCTCCAGTGCAACCCTCAATAATGCTTGAAGTATAACTGGCTTTCCAGTGCTATCCTACCTCCAAATTGCCTCTTTGGGGGATAAAGAACAACCCCGTTTCCTACATAAATCCAGCTCTTCTTGTGGGGCTCAACCTTGGTTCTCAATTAACTGGACATTTGACAGCATGTTAAAGCCCTCCTTTACCAACATGCATCTTCCTGTCATCTGTTTAACACCTTCTACTTCAGAAATGGTTGGGAAATCAGATCAGTCTTTTTTACGTCGAAATCTGCTGCTTCGTTTCTGCAAGAAATTACTACTGCCCTTTCTGAATGTGCTGCACACTTTTCAACTGCAACTGTCAATGGGAGTCCTAATGCTTAAATACATTTATCCAATAGGGCCACATGTTGCACTTGAGTGCCATTTGCACGGAGGAAGCCCCTCCTTTTTCAGCGTGACAGACCTGTGAGTACAGTTAATGCCACATAGACGGAGTCAGAGTAAACTGCCACTTCCTGATCTTAAAATCTCTGAAGTGCAGCAATAAGTGCCAATAATTCCGCAGCCTGGGCTTAGTAATGTGAAGGCAGTCTTGTGCTTGTCACTACCTCAAATTTACCCTCTCGGTTCAGGTTCACTACTACTGATCCAGTATGCCTTTCACAGGTTGTTTGGTCAATATATGAAGAACCTTCAATAAGGAGAACTTGCCCCCTCCCGAGAGATTTTCCCTAGCTTGGGGAAATCGTAGCTTTCAGTATATGTTGTGCAATCATGTACATAATCATCCCCCCCTACTGGTTCTGCTGTGAATGTTGCTGGGTTCACTGTCTCACATGTAACCATTTTTATTGCAGGATTTGAAATAATTACCTCATATACTGATGTTCTTTGTGTGGTTAGTGTACTTTCGGGTTTCTCTAAAATCGCAAAGAATGAGTGTTCCACAAATAATGTTAATCAACACCCCATTGTTATACTTGAAGCTTGTTCAGTCACGAATGCAGCAGCAGCTAAAGATTGCTTACAAGGTTAATGCCCTTTCATAACTGGATCTAAAATCCCACTGTAGTAAGCCAATGGTTTAAGTCCATGTCCTAATGTTGTTTTCTGTGGAAGGACTGCTGTGAATGTTATCACCTTCAATATCACAGAGGCAACTTATTCTGAGGTCTTAGCCCAACCAACCCCCCCACTGCCCTCTTGAGAAACTCACGGAACATTTCTCCAGCCAACTTACTCCCCTTGCTTCTACATCTAACAGCTCACTCACATGAAAACACAGACCCCACCATCATGGTCAAATTATGCAAACAAACCCTCCACAAGGCCATTAACAAAGGAGCACCACTGAGCATCTGAAAAACCTAAACCAAGTGCCCACCTCAATTTGTGGTTCACCCCCAGTCTCAAAACCCTACGCTAATCAAAAAGAGCACCGGAAACAACCTGGAAAAAACATCTTCATACGAGAACAAATAGCACTTCACAGCTCTCTCCCAAAAGTACAAAATAAATATTCTAAAAACCAATAGCGCCATCAACAACAGGAGAATCGAAGAAGCAAGCTCAGACACAAGAGAGCTCTTTGCCATTCCGCACAAGCTTTAAACACCACCCCCCCCCCAGCTGATAACTCCACCAAAGACATCAGCTGGTGCAAGGAAATTCAAAATGCCCTCCTTGACAAAATCTCCCTACTCCAGACCAAAATCACTACAAACAAAACAAGCTCCTGATAACCGACAAGCCCCCAGACCAGCGGCCCGCACCCCTCCTTCCAATCCAAGGTTCAAGTTCACCCCGATCACAATCACGGAAACCCTCAAAATGCCAAGGAGACATCTGTCGGGCCACCTTCATAAAAGATTGTGCTAAATAACTTGCCCCGTTTATCATGATGTTAATAAATAAATGCATCTCAACTGGCAATGTCCCAGAGAATCTAAAAGAAGTCTGGGTACTCCCACTTCTCAAGAAGCCCACACTAGAAGGCAACATTCTGAACAACTACTGCCCCATCATGACATACCCTTCCTCCTCAACATACTCGACAGAGCAGCCTATCTGCAAATCCAAAATTATCTGGAAATCCACAAGCTCCGCGGTCTCCGCCAATAAGCGTTCCATCCCGATCACTGTAAGGAATTAACTTTCTTGGACCATAAAATCCAAATGGACAAAATCAAAGAAAAATGGCAACATGGCCATCCTTCTCCTACTTGACCTTTCTGCAGCATTTTACTTGGTCAATCACACAATACTCTGCCAACACTTTTCCTCAGCTGCTCACTTCTTGGCCAAAGCCATAGCCTGCATAGAGTGCATCCTGACCAACCACACAATGTTCTCCTCTGGAGCGGCAGTCCCCCCTGCACCAGTCACCAGTGGAGTGCCTCAAGGCTCATGTGTCTCAGCAACACTGTACAATAGCTTCAGCAAACACCTCTTTGACCTCCTCGATGCCCAGGGTGTAACCTACACTAACTACGCGGATGACACCCACATTCTCTTACCCATCTCTGGCAACTATGACACTGACTCCAATGTGCTTAACAACCTATACCAAACCATCGAGGACTGGATGGCACAACACAGACAATGTCCAAATGACAAGAAAACTAAACTACTCCTCATCGGTACACTACTTTGGTTAAATACTCTAAGCGGCTCATCAAAAAAAACTCTTCTCATCGACGGGAACACAATCACTGTTGCCAAAGAGGTAAAGACCATGGGCATATAAGTAGACTCCACTTTATCACTAACTAGACAGGTAAACACTATTGCATCAACAGCAGCACACACTGTGAAAATGATTAATGCCTGCAGGTCATTACCATCCATGCACAGCTGCATCACACTCACTTGAGCCTTCATACTACCAAGAATCGATAACTGCAACTCCCTCTTCGCAGGTACCAATGTCTGCAACATAAAAAAACTCTAGGTTATTCAAAATAACACTGTTAGAGCAGCCCTTAACATCTCTAGAAAAAGACTGCATTTCCACAGCCAGGCGAAACATGCACTGGCTCCCGGTCCAAGTACGCATTAGGCTCAAAACGTTAGCACTGACCAACACATGTATCTCAAAGACTGCCCCCACTTACCTGTCCAGAAAAATCTCGAAGGTACAATCCTCCAGATCTACCCAAACTGCCTTTGCACACTCACTTGACATCCCTAGATACATGCGCCAGTAAGCAGGAGGAAGCAGCTTCCTGGTGATCACGGTCAAACTATGGAATGCCCTCCTGCTAGTCCTCAGATCTGACAAATCCTTCTGGTCTTTCGGCAAAGGCCTCAAAACATGGGTAGTCTCACAAGACCCCAAAATCTAGCTGAACCTACCCAACCCTACAAATTTAGGAACCGCCAACTCTACCATGTTAGATATCTAGCCTTATAAAACATATACTTATCACTTATGACTTGTACCATTGCAACCATTACCTGATAGATAACTAGCCTTATATAACCTGCATCTAGCACCTATGCTCTGAACCACTGTAACCATTAACTGTAACTAATGTATTAACTATGACTGTAACCTTTTGTAACCTAGGGCAAGCACTGCCCCCATGTAAGCCAGTGCCCAGATGCCCCCGGGTTCGGTGCGCTATACAAATTACAAAACAAATAAATAAATACATAAATAAAATAACTTCCCCATTTGAATGAGAAAACAAGTAAAATTCTTCATGATAATCTGGAATTCCAAACACAGGGGCTGTACTGATTGCCTTTGTTAATGTTTCAAATCCGTCAGTCATCTCATCTTACCATGCTATTTTACTCTTGTCCACCTGTGCTTCTTTAAGTCCTTTTAAAAGTGGTTGAATGTTTGTACTGTAATCAAAAACCTAGGCCTTGCAATAGTTACATAGGCCCAACAATGGTTGCATTTTCCTCACTGTTTTAGTTTCTGAGTTCTTCATAATTGCTTCTGCTCTCTCAGGTGTCACTTTCCCCCCTTCATGAGAAATCATCTGTCCTATATACAAGACCTCCTTCTGGCAATATTGCAACTTTTATTTGTCCACCTTGTACCACTTCTCTGAGAGTATGGTCATAAGCTTAACTGAATCTTTTCTACATCTTTCTTCTTTCTCACTACACACCAAAATGTTATCCACTTATTGAATGATTGCATTTTCAAACTGAACATTACCCAGGTCCATCTGGAGGACACTGTTAAAGATTGAAGGAGACTCACAGTACCCCTGGTGCAAACGAGTATGTTTCAGGCGAATATTTCTATACGAAAACAAAGTCAAATCGTGTGACTCTTCATGGAGGGGAACTGAAAAGAACACATTCTTTAAATCTATAACTGGGAAACATTTGGCCTTAGATGGGTTGTTGCACAATATAGTTGCAGCATTTGGAAATAAAGGAAACTCAGCTTCGACAATTTGTTTAGGGGATGAATATCCTGTATGAATCTCCACGCCCTTCCCCTCCTTTGGTTTTTTCAATGGGTACCCAGTCGTGTTACATGGAGAATCGGATAACACCAGTATTCCTTCCATCATTAAAGTGGAAAAGGTCTCAAATATATCTTCATCCGCTTCTCTAGACATGGGGTATTGCTTTGCTCATGGCAAACGGGCTCCTGGTTTAAGCTTAATTTTAACTGCTCCTACTCCTTTTAATAGACCCACATCATATGGACTTGTAGTTTATAAAATATTTAGCACTTTTTCTTAATCTTCTTGGAAAAATTACAGTTTCTTTTTTATCAGTGCCATTCTCTGTGGTATTTCCCTATTCTCTGCTTTAATCAAATAAGTGAGAAGTATGAAAAATATGAATTCATCATCTGACTACTCACCCCTAAATAGCTCTTCATCTATCAAATCTGTCACCTGTATCCTTCACTGAGGGTTATCACTGTTCCCTCAGCATCTGTCCAATGAAGAACCGGCCTTTCCACTCTGACCACTGCAGCTTCTAACTCCAGGGGGAGTTTGCCATTATCCATAGGGATTTTTGGTCTAAACAGAAACTCATCAGGTATTCTTAATAGTTTACCTATCAAACTTGGTAACCATGATAATAAAACTGTCACTCCATATAAAACACTTCTGAATCAAAGGGAACTCCTCATAATGCCTTCTGACCTGTGATGGCTACTATAAACTTTCTTATGTTCATATAATGTATTCCTGTAGTAGAACAGCCTATGTTTTAATTCATATAGTTTAATTTAGTAGTATTAATATGTTAACTGGCGTCTGACTGGAATATAATAATGGCATTGACATATTGTGTTTTCCGATAGAAATTGCTAATTTTTCTGTAAAAGGAACTAAACTAATTGCCCCAGAGAATCCCTGTGGATTAATGGCAATACCTGACATTGGGCATCATTCCGAGATTGGAGGTAGTCATGGCGCAATTAGCGCCATGACTGCCTCCAATAACAGTATCGAGTCTGCCCTGGTTCAATGGGGATTTACCGGTCTAGCCTGACCTTTGCGGGACCGGTAAGTCCCCATTGAAAATGCCATTCCCCATTCCCATTTGAGCCCACATAGGGCTCAATGGGAAGGGGGAAGGTGCTAATAATGGTACTGCAAATTGCGGTACCGTTATTAGCTCTAAAGTCCCTTAACGGGTCCTGTCCATAACACCTGGTAAAACCAGGCATTAAGGAAGGGACCTGCTAAGGGTACTCGGAATAGGGCACAAAGGGATTACCGGCA
The DNA here is from genome assembly GCF_040938575.1 of Ambystoma mexicanum. Lineage (NCBI taxonomy): Eukaryota > Metazoa > Chordata > Amphibia > Caudata > Ambystomatidae > Ambystoma > Ambystoma mexicanum. The sequence goes on along the minus strand of NC_090932.1, from coordinate 25,294,689 downwards.
CCGGTGTCCTTACCGGTGCCCGGTATCCCTTTGCGCCCAACTTGTAATGAGGCCCATTGTATATTTTCCCTCACAGACGCAGGAACAAGTTGCTCCAGTGTCTACAAGAAATGAAAATGTCCTGCTTCCTATTGTCAACTTGACCCTTGGTTCCTCTTGGATGTCTGGTGTTTCTGATAGTACTGAACACATCAGGCTACTCTGTGGGCTATCATATTGTAGAAAAAGATTCATCCCTGTATCTGTGAAAGGATTTTCTGCTACGACAGTCATACTCCCTAATTTAGTTGTGGGTGCTTGCTGGACTCCTGCTTTCACATTCCATTGTCCTATGATGGCCTGTTGTGTCTGTGCCTGCTGAGATTGTACCTGTTGTTTTTGCATGGGTACTTGCTGAGGTTGCGCTTATGGCAATTGCATTTACAAAGGTGCTTGCTGTGTCTGCTTTGATTGTGGCGCATGTGTCTGAGTCTGCTTGTGATCTTGGGCATAATATTCCTGTGGTTCGGTATTATATTGCAGAACATCCCCCTCTTGGAATTTGCCAATTCTGCTGCATGCCTTCTCTGCTTCTACATGTTCTGGTTATGTGTCCTATTTTCCTGCAATTGCAACATTATTGCGGCTCTCCGCAATAAAACCCTCCTTCTCCCTGAGAATTCTGAAATCCACCTTGTCCCCCTTTGCTAAGTCCATTCCCTCTTCCTCTTACCCAAGAATTGTTCCTATTCTGATCCATGGAATACACTACGTTGTTTTGCTGCGTTGGTGCATTCTTTTTATCGCCACACCCTCATTACTCGTCAGTCAGTACCACTCCCTGCCTGGCTAATTTTGATTACTTTTCCTGAACTAACTTCACCTCTTCCTGCTTTCTACTCTTGGCTTTCTTCTTATTCTTCTCCTGTAACAATGGACAGTGATGCACGATCGTCAATTGTATTTCTGGCTATGGTTTGGCTTCCATTCCTACCTGTTTCTTTATTTGCTGTTGCACTGGCTCGGCCAATCCCTGACACAAAATTTGGTAAAATAATGCTTCTGTTTTATCCCATGATTCTCTCGTCTCAAGATGTCATCTCTCTTGAATATCTGAAAAAAGACAAAAGGGTCTTCATCTTCTCCCATTTTCCTTGTCATTATCGCACCCATATCTGATGTATCGGGATATTGTCCTCTGAGTGCCCGCCATACATCTACACTGCAATTATTTAATGCTGGTCCTTCATGTGTCGTGTTGTGTGCAGTCACACGTGTGTATCCTGCTTGCTTCCAAATGTTACATGTTGTCAGCCCTCTCCCCAGAATAGCTGCCAGCAGGCCTTTTATGCTCTCTATCACTAACATCATTCCTGATGTAATTCTTTCTAGCTCATAAATGCATTTTTCAGCACCGGACGTTAACCTCAGGAATTGTCTGTAATTGTCTGTAACCATTTGTTGGCACGGAATATATTGTGGTTGTCTTCCCCCTTATCTAATAATGGACATTGAAAAATCCTGGTCCATGATCATACCTGCCTACACTTCTTGTTGTCCAGGTGGGGCTAGTTTCACCCGTTTGCCTCTGTCCTGGTAGTGACCTTAATCTGCTTACATAAGGTGGGGATACATCCCCTGCACTGCACAATTGTGTGTGTCGTTACTTGGTGTATAGTGTTGATTCTGGTGTTCTTTATTTGGGGTCCTCTAGATATGACCATTAAACCCCTTTCTCTACACTCAGATCTTTTGAAAATCTGCATGCCCTCTCCCTTTGTGCTCTGTCGTTTTCTTCACTTTCTTCATCTGACATCATTATGCCCTAACTTGTATGGCTATTATCCTTTTCCACATCATCAACATCTAATCTGCTTGAAGACAGTGTTCTGTGCTCGTCTGTTATGACATCATCTAACCTACCTCTTGTTTCCCTCAATAGCGATCCTTCTATATTCTCTTGGGTTTTACACCATTCTTTATCCCTCATTTGCCTATATAAATCCCCAATTATGTTCCCAACATTTTCTGTATCCTGTTCGTCCTCCCACATTGGTATTCTTCGTATTCATTGTAGTTCCCTATGGGGCTGTTCTGACCCTCTCTCTTCCTTAAATTGTTTTTGTGTTTGAAATCAGCATTATGCTTCTATGACATAGATACTCTGTCTCATCATCCTTTAATCCCTACTATTTTTAATTTCGTTTTCTCTCTTCCTCATCTCCCTTAATTCATCTTCCTCTCACTTTCTTTGAAACCTACGTCTTGCATTCTTTGTGCTTCTACCTCTCTTGTTTCTTCTCTTCTAATCTCTCCTTTTCTATTCTTGACTCGTACCTTGTTTGTTCTTCCCTTCGATTGTTTCTATTTTCTTCTCTTTTTTATATATGCTCTCTTCTTCCTTTTCCCGCTCTTTTCTTTCTTCTCTTTCTCGAACTCCATCAATGCCCTTATCATCCAACTTGAGTAATATCTGTCCTCACATCCATTGATTCTGTACTATTGTTATTCCCTTAGCTTTGCCCTTTATTTCTTTCTATTTCCATGCTAGTTCCTCTATCTTCATCTGTCTATCCTTCTTCTCATCACGCTGTTTACTTTGATCATGTGTCGATATATATTTGCGTTCTCTACTGTTGCTCTCTTTCGCATTGCCCTCACTGTTATAAGCGGGAGGCTCATATGTCGGATTAACATACCCGACTGCTGCCTTCAGTTCCTTTAAGAGATACAATCCTTTTTCCTCTGGCTCTATGCTCTTACTTTTAGAAGGGGAAAGAGGAGCCGAATGACATCCTCCCCTTTATGCTGATTAAGCAACCAATCCTTCTTGGCTGGATCTTCTTTCTCACTCTGGCACATCTTCCGTGAGTCTAAAACAGCCAACCTTTTCTGTAACTTCTTTCCCTTATATGTGGCATGCAAATATCTTGTCGTATGTCGCAATACTGTCTTTAAACAACAAACCTGCTTGAGGCCACGGCATGAGTATCTTATTGGTCATGCCTCAAACCCACTCCGAATGATACTTCCTTATATTAGCTGTATATTTAGGCAATGTTCTGCATCAGTGTAGCAGACGTGTGTCCACATGATGACAAGTCAATCTGAACTTTCTATACTTACCCAACCTTTCACTCTTTTCTTTATTTTATCAAATATACCACACAGATCAATTTAAGCAGGCACCATCAATCGCCACTTATTATTTGAAAATCAAAATATTTTAATTACTTTTAAAATCTAAGCAACAATGTTCTTTGTGTTCCTAAATTCACACTTTCTATCAATGTTTGGTACCTCATTGTTTTATCATTGATATTTTAAGAATCTCTTCTCTATTTTTTTGTTTCCTTTAATTTTGATCCTCCTGATTTATGTCAATCTCTTGATTAAAAAAATAATAATCAGCTTGATTCTTACTATCATGTTATATCTATTAAGCTAAACACAACAAAAGTTTTATAGTAACATGGTATAACCCCATACACAAGTGCACTTTAATTAATTTGTCTACGAACACCTTCCTTTGCTACCTTTAGTATATGTATCTCATCTCATTTTTTTACTCCCTCTTGGAGTTTGATGCGCACTCTTCTTTTTGGTCTTGCCTCAGGAATCCTTAACACCCTTGTGTGGAGTCTTTTTAGTGCGTACTCTTCCAGCCCTTTGAACCGGGAATTGAGGTATCTATTTCTCTTCTTTATAATCCCAAAAATCATGTTACTTTTATACCTATTATTTACAGCACAGTCCCTCCCCCTATTTCTGCCACCTTCAGTGTTCTTCTTACATCCGTGGCTCAGCTCAAGTCCCTCTGAATCAACTCTGTCTCAACCGACCAGTTTGCCACCAGTCTGCGGGGCACCTATGGGGACCGGACAGGAATTTCATCAAACTGTATCTTCTCACATGTGTTTTGTTACACGCCATTCTCCACAGGAAGCTCTGCAGTCTTCTGGCTAATGGCGGAAGCAGTCAAAAGTCTGGAGGTCTGGATGTGGGCCTAAGTCGATTAGACCTGAACCATCTGCACGGCTACCAAAATGTACTCCTACATCTTGAAGTTTCTCTTGTGCTAGACAGGATTACCAATAAAGACCCCAGGCCAAAAAAAAACAGATAGACTCAAAGAATGTGGCAAAATACTACTTTATTCTCAATTCAATAAAGCAGGGCAACCTGGTGAATAACGGACTGATGCTCACACACAAACCTGACTATATAGGGGTTTTATACCCCAATACACACCATCCATGACTTCATTCTACGTGGCAAATTGTAAAACCTATTTAAGAGAGGGATTGGTTAAGGGAACATATGTATGTATGGTACACATAGGGGTAAGTACATCATTGGCTGCCCGTTATCTGCAAGGCATAACTCAAACTACCTCTAAAATATGTATAACACTGATTATAGTAGAGAAAATGGCAGCAGATTGGTCTATGAAACATTTTATAACACGCTACCTTATAGACCCTCTGATTGGTTGGCTTTCTCATCCAACATTGGACCTTCAGCTCGTTAGCAGCATTTAAGCAAAATGAAACTCAGGTGCTTGAGTCACGTCAGATTACTCCCTATTTTTCCCATTAATCTATCATCTCTCAACAGTCCGGCCACAAGCCAGAGTTTCTCATCTGTAGTTGACCTTGTAGTGTGCTCTGTGTTCTGGGACATTTAAGGCAGTGTAAGCACATCACTATCTTCATCAGAAAGCTTAATGAATATCCCTGGTTTTCAACTTCTGAATCATGTGTGAGGAGACGGCAAATGTATCCATTTTGACATTTAATTTACTGCTATTTAATTTAATTATACTGGGTTTTCTTGCTTCTCCTGGTCTCTAGAGACTTGCTCACTCCATCTGGATCTGTGTTAAAAGACTGAGGAAAAAGGCCTGAGTACCAAAAGCCCGAATTAGTTTTTTTCATTTTCCCATTTGTTTGCATACATATATATGTGGGGGGGAGATCCCCCACTTTACACCTATACATTTTCTATTAACTTTACCCCCCCACACACATATACCAATGCAAACAAATGGGGTCAGACTTTTGGTACTCAGTCTTTTTGACCTCTGTCTTTTGGGTGTTTCCTTTCATCTTGTATAGAGTTCATACACCCTTTAATTGTCCAGTACGTGGCTCTTGCAAATGTTTTCTTCTTCTTTAATCTAAGAGAAATATGTCTTATATACATGGCTTTTCAGTCTGCCCCACCATGTGCGTTGCAATTATTCCTAAAAATAGCATCCATGATCCCAGGCCAACGTATATGCCTCTTTATTTTGTACACAACACTATTTCTCCAAAGTCTCCTGACTCTGCAACCTGGTCTGTCTCTGAGGTAGCTGGATTGAGTCTTAACGCGAGCCGTTGTCCATCTTCCTATCATGGCCGTCATAGCCACATTATATTTTCCTCTTTAGTAAGCTTCTATATGTTTCATCTACCTCACGTTATTGCGTACTTACACATATTGGTCAGCAAGTTACTTTATCTTCTTGGTATATATGATTACTTTATCTTTAAGAACATGTTTCTCTCGTCACTTCAGTTACATTGTTACTATTAAATATTTTCATATCGTTTCAGTATGTCCTTGTATATCTGTTTCATGACATCACTCTGCCCTCATAAGATTTCACACAGCGCTCCCTGATGCCCAACTGTGCCTTCTGACATATTTCTACTCTTTCAGTGTGAGGGTACATGCGGTATGGTTGCCTGGGTGTGTTCTGTCTCTCGTACACTCGATGCAGTATAGGGACAACGCATGGGGTCCCACATAGGGTTCTTCTCCTGCTGTTCCAATATGATGGCGTTGAGGGGGCAGGAGCTAGGGAGAATGTGCCCACCTGCTACTCTACACAGGTGTGCCTACTCAATAAGGATCAGCCAATGATGTTACTAATACCTAAAGAAGCTATAGGTGTATATGTTCCGTTAACCAATCCCTCCGCCCAATGGGTTTTTACTACTTTCCACATCGGATGATGTCATAGCTGATGTACTTCAAGGTATGAAGCATTTGGGTTAACAAAATGAAGTTGAGAGTGTGTGAGATACCATTTGTTTGTTCGCCAGTTTTCCCTTATTGAGCTGATAATAAAGTAGCATGTGCCATATTCTTGGACTCTGTCCGGTTATTTGGGCTTGTGATTAGTTATGAAGTACAGGATCCAAGCAGACTGAAAGAAACAAGCCTACAATTAAAATTATAAACCTCATTGTCCAATTTTGGTAATGTGGACGGAATGGCAGGCTTATCTGCTCTAAAGGTTGTGGATCATTGGTTAGTTGCAACACAGCGAAAATACAATTGTTACCCAATTATAAAAGGAGTGTCCGTTCAAGGTTGTATAAAAATATCAACTTTAATATTATCACAAAAGACAGTCTAACAACACTATGAAATACAATCCACCCTATAAAGGAATGCAGAGGAAAGTAAAGCAATCCGTCTTTGTTATGGTTTCTTGGCTTCAGCACAAAACAAAGGGTCTTAAAATGCCCCCAGGGGACCTCTGGGAAGGGCCAGGGAGACAGAACCACAATGTACCATGTGATGTTGGTGTTCTTGGTGCTCGACAGGGTGGGATTGGCTTCAGGGCGGTTTGCAGGCTTCTGTGACAGAGTTTGAGATGAGAGTAAGCTGCCGGTGTCCAGCGGCAAGACGGTTCGGTGAGCAAAACTAGATGCATGGCTGCAGACTTGCCTTCACGGCAGCTCGGGCAGGAATCATTGGGGGTCATTATGAGTTTGGAGGTAGCCATGGTACTTTTAGCACCATGGCTACCTCCAAACCTGTGACCGGGTCCGGGTTCTCAGAATGGGGATTTACCGGGTCATTCCAACCTTGGAGGACCCGGTAAATCCCCATTCTGAAAACCATTCCCCATTCCCATTCGAGCCCCATAGGGCTCAATGGGAATGGGGAAGGAGATAATAACGGGCCCGCAAATAGCAGGCCCGTTATTAGCTCCATGGTCCCTTAACGGCTCCCTTAAGGGACCTCAGAATGCGGTGGTAGGGGGTTAACGGCACCGCATCCTTACCGGTGCCGTTAACCCCCTACCGCTGTACTCATAATGACCTCCATTGTCTCAGTGCTGATCGGTGGTTCTGAAGCACTGGTCAAGGTGTCTCATGTTTCTTTCAGCGACTGCGGCTTGATAACAGTCTGTGTTGCTGTCCGTTGCGGATCGAGGAGCTCGACTGGCTCGAAAAATGTCCTTTAAGGCAGACATCGGCAGATGCTTGTTGAGGCACTTATCCCAGCTTCTTCCATGGGCTCCTATCATTCTTTTAAGGTGGATGGCCCACAGCTGTGGAGTGTGATGCAGGCAGCTGCCTTGTCCTTGGTTTTAAGTTCTGAGACATTCAGGCACTGCCTATCCAGGAAGCTTTCTGCAGAGCCTAGCAGGGCATGCTGTATGCTGGATGGGTACTGGTTCTGGAGTGGTTTGAAGGCAATCTGAGTTCTGCTTCTCCCTCTGTTCCCTGTGAGATGTTTAGGGGATGGATCTTGCTTCCCTCTTTGGATATCCTAGCATTCTGTCAATGGCGCAAGATATAAGGTAGACTGTAACTTCAGCCAGGGTGCAAGGTTGAGTTCTTCTTTCTTACTTTGTGTGAAGTCGTCAAATGATCTGCCAAAAGAATAACTCAGCCCCCCTTTAAAGACGAATGGGCCACAGTGATTGGTGTAAGCTAAGACTACCTTAATGAACCAATCCTGGGGTCCCAAACAAATATCTCCTGTATGTGTGAGGTCAAAACCAGAGTGCTTTCCAACAGGAAAGGTAAAGGGGTGAAAACAGGAACAAGAATGCCCCAGAACTAATATGGCAGAACCTTGTCTCAACAAGAAGAGCTCTGGGCTCACTCCCTTGGGCTACGGAGGCCCTCCCATCTTCCTGTCTGTTGTGTTCAAAGAGTCTCTCTGGTTAATGGCCCTCCCTGTGTGGTCCCTTGAAACTGCGGTGAAACAGGAGTCTCTGAATCCTGCAGACCACATTCCCATACCTTATGAAAGGGGTCCCTCTAGCAGGGTATCCTACTGCAAACAATAGACCAGACATGACAGTTCACTGCCATCACTACTGAGAGGCAGTATCGGGCTTCAGGTTAACACAGTTGAATATGAAAAGTTGTTGGGTTTCCTGCCTCCTGTGTTATCCTCTGCAGTCAGACCCTTTGTGGGCCGGTTTGAAGTACCCCATGTTGGTATGATAATCGCTGCCACCAGCTGCAGGGACTAACAAAAGTGCTGGGCAAATCCATTGAGCCTTTGTCAGTTAATCAAGATCACCAAGGCAGGGTGAAGGTTTGTCCTCCCCCTTCCTGGAAATGACATCATGCCATCCTCAGTTGTCACATTCCAAATAAATATGACAGGACGGACAGTGCGTGTAGGTGTTGTCCAGTCGGAGTACACAGGTCTATGCTTTTGTCTTCTTGTGACCATGGGAAAATGTGTGCAGATTAGCCCCACACTTTTTCCTGAGGTTGGTCTACCATCATTCCTTTTAAATAAACATTTCAAAAATCCCATACAGATGATCGAATTCCACACATGCCCACCAGCCTCAACATATGAACCACCAACATAATATGGGTCTGGTTTGTCATCTAGGAAAAAAGTACCTGCTTAGGCCACCTGCATTTCCATGCTTGGGGCCTGGCTAGTGCTGGATGTACATATCTAATCACTGTAGGGATATGGCCCAACGCAAAAGCTTAAGGTCCTCCCTTGCATGGCAATTAACAATCAAAGAGTCTGGTGGTCTGTTTGAATAGTAAAGTGCGTCCCAAAGATGTAGGTTTTAGCCGAGTTACTGCCCACATGGCTACGTAAGCGCTTTTTCAATGATGGCCCAGTTCCTTTCCCTTTTTGTCAATCGCCTGCTAATGTAGGCAACAGGTTGCTCTTCCCAATGAGAGTTCAGCTGTGCTAACACTTCTCCAATCGCAAAATTACAGGCGTCTGTCTGGATAATTAATTCCCGATCATAGTCTGGTACTTTCAGAACTGGGACTCCACACAATCCATCCTTCAAATCGTGAAAGGAGGTTTGACAGGTGGGGGTCCAAGTTCTTAGGCATTTTCTTTGAAGTTACATCATTCAGGGGCATGGCATGGTCCCATAGCCCTTGATGAACGACAGGGTTTACCAGGTAAGACCTAGAAAGGCTCTTACCTGTGTCTGTGTGGTGCAGATGCCCCAACACTTTGCAGCCTGTACTTTATCTTCCAGAGGTTGTTTCTTACCTCCACTGAACAGGTGGTCTAGGTAAGCCACTGTGCCCTGCGCTATCTGGCACTTTGCGGCCTAGATAGTCAGACCTGATTGTTTATGTACCTGAAGCACGTGTTTCAGGTGGGATAAATGATCCTGCCAGTTCTGACTGAACACAACAATGTTGTCTAAATAGGCGACACTGACGTTTTCCATTCCAGACAAAACATGGTTAACCATCCTCTGAAAGGTGGCAGGGGCATTCTTCAATCCAAAAGGCAGGCATCACAGTGAACTGATAATGTCCTTCATGGGTTGAAAATGCTGACCTCTCTCTCGCTCTGTCTGTCAAGCCAACATGCCAGTACCCTGCTGTGAGGTCAAAGGTACTCATGTACTTGGCAGCGTTGAGCTTGTCAATGAGCTAATCTGCCCATGGAATGGGGTGAGTATTTGACTTTGGGACATAATTGTGCACCCTGTAGTCCACACAAAGTGGACTTCAGTCTGCTCAACAGTGGTCTTTTTAGGGACCTGTACCATTGGGCAAGCCCACAGGCTGTGGGATGGCTCTGTCACTCCTAAGGACAGAATCTTGGAAAAATCTTCCTTGATGGTGTCCCTGACCTTATCAGACATCTGGTGAATACTACTCTTCACCAACTTACTGTGTCCAGTGTCCACATCATGAGTGCACCAATCTACGTGACCTGGAGTAAGTGAAAACAGACCGACAAACTGTCCCAGTAAACAGCAACAGTCTTTCAGTTGCTGTTCTGACAGATCCGTTGCCAGGTTTACACTGTCAACTGACCCATCTGGGGCTTCAGTGTGCAGGAGGTCTGGGAGGGGATCAGTCTTCTCCTCAGTCTCTGCGTCAGTCACTAATTGTAATTGTAATTTGTTGTTTATAATGCACTTATTACCCAGAGGTTTCTAAGCGCGGACCCGGGGATTTTAGCTGTGTTGCTCTGTGTCGTCTTGCTACCAAGGCGAGCACGTTGCCCCTGAGCTATCCTCCCAAGACTATGCCATGACCAAGTCATCCCGGCTATAAGGGGGTTTTAGCCGGTTAACATGCAAGACCCTGCACATCTGTTTAGGTACTTTCAAGTCAATGAGACAATTTACCTCACTGACCTTTTCAAGCACACAGTGAGGCCCTTTCCACTTTTCCTGAAGGGCACTGGGTTTGACAGGATCCATAATCCACACTCACTGGCCTGGAGAATAAACTGTCACTGTGGCCTTCTAGTCATGCCAGTGCTAAATTGGCTCCTGACTGGCCTTAGATTCTTTGTTGACTCCTAAATGTACTTTGTTGGACTTTGATGTACTTTTGTGGACTATGTCCATAGTCCACCACATCTCGTGTGGCGGATGATTGGTTGCCCTCCCATCCTTCTTTCAATACACCAAGGGGACCTCAGACTGGGTGTCCAAACATAAGCACAAGGGGGCTAAACCTTACTTCCTTCTGTGGCACCTCCCTGTAGGCGAAAAGTAGACATGGCAGGAAAATATCCAATTTCCTCCTCAGGTGATCTTCCGAGCCACCTTTCATGCCTCTCGGGGTCTTTTTGAACTGCTCAACAAGCCTGTTCATTTGTGGATGGAAGTATGTGGAAAACCGGTAGGTGATTCCACACTGTTCTGACATAGCCTTCATATACGCTGATATTAGGTTTGTTCTCCAGCCAGAAACATCTTCCTTGGGGAATCCAACATGGGCAGATATCCCAATCAGTGCCTTCACAACTACAGGGGCTTTGGCGATCCTCGGAGGGCCAGCATCAAGGTTCTTAGTTGCGTGGTCTACCACCACCAAATGTATCTGTTCCTTGAGCTGGTTTGTGGATTCAAAAGACCCACAATATCCATGCCTATTCTCTCGAAAGGCTTCTCAACCACAGGTAGTGGAATTAAAGGGGCCTTTTTGGCACTGCCTGACTTGCCAGAAGCTGGACAAGTCAGGCAAGACTTGACAAATCCCTTAACTCTCATGCCAAATGGGGTTGAGTAAAAGTGCGCAGACAAATGATCTGATTTCTTAAACACTCCCAAGTAACCCGCTACAGGAATCTGGTGAGTCAAGTCCAAAAGGAGGTTTCTGTGGCACTGGGGAATCAGCAACCTTCAGGTGCCCTCACCTTCAGAGTCCTATGGCTCACTGTAGAGGAGTCCATCCTCCTAGTACACTTTGAACAGTCCTTAGCTTGCTCTTCCGCCTGCTTCCACAGGCCTGCCAGAGTGGGACACTGATTTGAAGAAGTCAGTCTTATCTGGGCCCCCAGCAGATGCAAACATCATCCTACTTGGAAAGGCCCTTAATATCTGAACTCACCCAGTCCTCCACCTCAGGTTCCTGCACTGCACCAAGCAATTCTGAAGTCACTGAGTCACATGCTACGAAAGTAGGGTCCTCAGTGGCTACTGGCCTGTTAGGCAGTAGTAGTTTACTCAGCAGTCTGTGGAACTGGCCCAGGCCCAAAGGTTCTGAGAGTCTTCAATGTGACGGCCCCTTTGGCCTTGGATCTTGTAGCCGCTGCGACTATCTCGGGGTCCAGAAGAGCAATACCCAACAGACATGGGACTGGGATTGAGTCTGTCACTGCTACACGGCGCTGGGTTGTTTCACCTCATCAACTGAACTCTACTATTGCCAACGGTCACTTACTCTGTCCATCAAACCCATGGAATGTACAATCAGGCAATTTACTGTCCTGGCTGCACCCACTGTCGGGTGACCGTAGTGATGCTAGCAGCATTGACTCTGACTGCAGGAGGAGCTTTGTGTCCATTGATGTACTAAATAGTTAAGTATTATTGGGAACTGGGATCTCTTCTGGAGACCCGGTACCGTTCCCCCTCAGTGTAACCAATCCATATTCAGTCACTCTTTGGGCTAGCGGGAACTCCTCATCTATGATGCCCACACTAATGATGGCCTCCTCTATGAGTCCAACATTCACTATGGTTTGCTTCAGTTATCCCTTTTTCTATGGCACAGCTGTTTACACATGGAACACCCTTTAGGTTGTGAGAACAAAGGTGTCCCATTTTTAGGGATTCCTGGGCTCTGCTTTTTGGAGTGCACGGCTGAACTAGAGTTGTGGGTTTTCCAGTCATGGATTTTGGGATCTGAATTCACAGAGGAGTGGGTTGGACCTTTGTACTTCCAATTCTTGTTTCCTATGTTGTTCAAAGATTTCTTTTCTGGTTTGGGTGTGCTCACCTGAGCCTTTTTCTTGACTCAAGTACTGAACAACTTGTCAGCAGACTTTGCAAGCTCCCTACGGTCAGTAATAGACTTGTCCAAAAGATACTGGTGTAGGTCAACCTCCAATTCTTCAAGATATGTTCACATGCAATCAAATTGTACATCCCTTTAAATGCATCAACTTTTTTACCAGACAGCCACCTCTCAGATTTCTTTCACAACAAGTATGTGAATGCTACAGATGTCTGCCCACTTTTCTTTCCAAGCTCTCTGAAGCTCTTGAAATACTATTCTGGGGCCTTACACAATTTCCTGAAAAGGGCATCCTTCATGTTCTCATAAGCAGGCCTTTCCTCAGGAGTTAACTGAAGAATTACATCACTCCCCTGGGTCGGTGAGCGACTCCTCAGGGCTGAACCCTACAATACCTTCTCCATCTCCTGCAGCTGAAAAGTCAGCTTGAGCACTTCAAACAAATCAAAAATATTTTTTCCCACTTCATAAACCTGCACTAAATCATTGAGGATGTGGTGCATGACTTATCCTGGGCACCCTGGTTTGGGCCACTACTGCTGTTTTCACTAGAGGTTGATCTGTTGGCCTCCTTCTTATCTTTGATCAGCAGCTTGCGCAGCTCTATGGCGGCCCTGTCCTGCTCTACGGTGATCTTGTCCCGCTGTTTTTATTCCTCCAGCTCTAGTCTCCTCTCCTCTAACAGGAGTTTCTAGGCACTATATCGTTAACAGCCAGAACAATTACTGGGCCACTCATAGGCTGTGCAGGGGCCAGGGAAACTGTGGGGTGCCGCACTAGCCCCTTACCTCTCTGACACTCTGATATGTTGAGAAGCCACACTTGTCCCAAGAAGGGATGGTTGGCCAGAAACACTACTCATGCTGCTGTAATGGGGGACCTGCTGCTCTTCATCAGCCTTGACATCTGTAGACTCTGGCACTGGAGACTTTACAAAGCAGGAAATTGACGCTTTAATATAAACCATTCTTGTCTTTGATTGGTTGGTTTATTTGTCCCTCACAAAGTCCACATTATCTCATTTTGGCAAGCACTGGTTGACTGACACACAGACTGATAAGTTTAGTTGAAACCCGGCTGGACCTAATTAGTTATCCTTTAATGCCTGCCAAGAAACATCCCTTATCTGGTTCTCGAGGTCCTGACAAATTTACTTGACAGCTCATACTGTGAAAGCCTCTATGAGCTCATCTTATTTATTGCCAAGTAAGCAGCTGTTCTGTTTAATTGGTAGCCTTCCCATGCCTTTGTCTGATTAATTATCAATCAATGTCTGCTTTCCCTGCCAACATTTCTAAATATACAATCCCAGACATGCTTTACATTACAGTGAAATGCTGCCAAAGAATATTCAAAATTAGCATGATTCAGCTCTTTTGACACCTGATCCCGAAGCCATTTTGTATTTTGGCATCCATTTTAGAAATATCTCAGTCTGTACAGCCTAGATGTTCAGCTACCAAACGTGATCTGTTATTTACTTCTGAGCTTAACTCCTTTTCTATTCAGTTTTCAGATGATATCTTTATATATTCATGATATGTTAGTAATACCGGGGACACCCTTTACTTCTTGTGTCATTCTGACCCCAAAAATATATGTCACCATATATCAATTCTTTATCTTCAAAAAGCAATGTAATTCTGATCTTTGCAATACTGGAACCATTGATCAACCTATAATGTTACATGTGCTTGGTTTGAGGGTGGGGACTAGTACCTCTTATACACTGCCGTCCTGGTCATCTTCTACTTCCCCCCTCCTGAACGTCTCCTTCATTCAGGAACACAGTGTGAAACCAGATAGTATAAAGAAGCCTGGTTTGTTATCATTAGAGAATCATTACCCATTTAGGGGTTAGTTATCCATCATCATTCTGATTAGTACTGATTAGTAGTGATTAGTTATCCATTATCCACATATTATGTAGCCATTTGCATTTTCTATAGGAAGAGGCCTGTTATATTTGATGTGCCATTTAGAGACACATGTTATATTTGTAGAGACATGTAGACACATGTAGAGATATGTTGTTATGAATTATGTATGCATTGTAGAAACACCACATGAGTGTGCACTTAGAGTATGCATTGAGTCTGCATTGTAGATAGTGCTTGGTATGAATGAATGCGTTAGCCACTACATTCGAGAATAGAAAGCATGAGGCCGATGGCATTTTGATGCCATTCCATTGAGACAGAAGAGAAGCGCCACAGACTGCGAAAGATGTTATGAGTTACAGTGTCTGAGGAATGTATAAACAGTTTCATAGCAGGCCGAGATTAGACGTGACTCTTGCCTTAGCAGAGACACGGATAAGGGCATGGTATCAGCAGGCCTGCCATGTGCTGGTGTTTGCAGACAGAGATGGTGGGGGCCTTGCATGGAGTGCTTTGCTTTACACAGAGAGACATGTAGAAGAGAAGGATTTCAATGGAGTGAATAGAGGAATATGATGGTAGGATGGTATGGTAACACGTAACACTGATGTCATGAACAAGATAGGCTGAAATGTCACGATGACAAGAACACGCAGTAATTGAAAAGTACAAGACATTCATTACAGACTTTTAGGCACTGCTCGGATTTAGAAATGCTGACAGAGAGAAAGAGAGTGCATTTTAGCTTAGAGAGACATGTAACCATGGATACGTATGTACGTCATTGAATAGTATAATGAGAGGTGAGGCTTTGGGAGTTTATAGTTCTAGATGGAGTTTTTGGATGAAGCTGCTCTCTGAGATGGAAGAGAGATGTTTGGTGGTGGCATAGTAGAGGTGTTTTAGATGGGGAGGACTCCGAGAGAGGAAGCATTGGGGAAGCATTCTGATGAGACCTGATGAGATTGATCTGGCAGGGAGACTGGCAGAGAGAGTTGGCAGGAAGACCTGACCACTGAGAGGAGAGGCCTGTCCCTGACTGACTGGCTGGTTGCAGAGTTAGCTGGAGAGGAGAGACATGGCAAGAGGGGAGTATTGATCTGAATAAGACACATGCATGGGGAATTAGAACAGACACTCACACAGAGGTTTGGCTGACATGATAGATGGGGTAATCAGACAGGGTATGTTTTAGAGAGAGTGTGTGAAGTATTGTGTGGATTGGAGAGGAATGGTGTGGATTGGAGTTGCTATTAGATTGCTTGCATTAGAAGCCTTTAAGGCTTATAGTTATTGCATTGCATTGTAGATTTGCACCAAAAGCATAAAAGGTGCAAATTTGAGATTTGCATTATAGTAGTGTTTGCATCATGCATTGCTGTGTATGAATAAAAGTGTTTCTATTGTTGAATTGATTCATGTGTTTTCTTTGTGTCTTATGTTAGTGTGTCCATAATATAGTAACTTAGGAGTAACACAGTGCATATCTGCCCTGAGATATAAGAGCAGGGGGGGAATAGTGATCCACACACCCCGAGGTAGATTTGTTTGGGACTGACAACAGGGCCGTGCCTGTACCCAGAGGTCTCCTTCTCAGCTGTCCTCACTTCTACCCAAGCTTGGAGACTGGTCAGCAACTCAAGTTTATTAATCATGGTGATGTGGGGGAAGTCCCCTCTCTTGACATAGGACACACAGAACATCCTTTCTCATGCCTTTCACAGTCTCTATTTCAAGATCCATGATTATTATCAAATAACGAGCACTGTCTAAACATTGCCTGCAACAGTATTTTTATTGTTTGGTGACTAAGCTGTGTGTAAGGCTCCACCTAGATCCGACCGTCTGCCAGCAATGTGATGAACAAACTTCTAGGGCACCATTGGTCCAGGGGTGAATATCGGTTTATAAATCTTCAATCAGCCCCACACCTCTAATATACCAGAAGGGATCCAAACAGATTGGAGTAACATGCAAATTATGAACCTCCTTGTCGAATTTTGGTAACATGAATGGAACGGCAAGCTTATCTGCGAACGGATGTGGATCATTGGTTAGTTGCAAACAGCGAAAATACAATTATTACCCAATGATAAAAGGGACTGTTCAGTAAAGGTTGCATCAAACATATCTACTTTATTTATATCACAAAAGACAGTTCTAGCAACACTAGGAAATACAACCCACCCAGTAAAGGAATGCAGAGTACAGAGAGTTTCAAAGAAGTAAAAGGGATGCACTCTGGATACTGACATGAGGGTTGTCGGTATGTTTAATAATCACAGCAGTTTAAGGTTACTTGGCCTCAGCACAAAGGAAGCAATGGGTCTTAAGGATCACAATGTACCTTGTGCTATTGGTGTTCTTGGTGCTCGACAGGGTTGAGTCAGATTCAGGTTGCTTTTCAGTCTTCTGTGACAGAGTTCAAGACAGCTGTGCATATCAGGCGGCAAGACGGTTCGGTGAGCGAAGCTGAACAAACAGCAGAAGGTTGGCCTATACAGCGGCTGGGGGTCAGGAATTGTTGACTTAGTGCTGATCGCAATTCTGCAGCACTGGTCGAGGCATCTTTGAAGTCTTTAAGCAAATTTGGCTTGACAACATTCAGCCTTGCAGTTGGTTGCAGCTCAAAGAACTTGACTGGAACAGAAATGTCCTTTAAGACCTTCTGAAAAATTCCTACCTAGGAAGCTTGCTACAGAGCTGAGCGGGGCATGCTGTGTGATGGCTGGGTACTGGTTCTGGAGTGGCTGAGGGTCCTCTGAGTTCTGGATCTCCCTCTGTTCCCTGGGGGATGTTTAGGGAGGGATGTATCTTTCCTCTTTGGAAATCCTGGCCTTTCTTCACTGGCGGAAGATGTAAGGCAGACTGTACCTGCAGCCAGAGTCCAAGGATCAGCTCTTCTTTGTTACTTATGGTGAAGCCGTCACATGATCTGCCAAATGAGGGACTCAGCCAACTTTTAAAGCCAAGTGGGCAACAGTGATTGGTGCAGACTAAGCCTACCTTAATGAATCATTAAGCACTGGGTCATAACCAGAGTGCTTTGCAACAGGAAAGGTAAAGGTAAAAAAAACTTGTGATACTAAGTCCTACCCATCTTCCTGTCTGTTGTTGATCAAAGAGTCTCTCTAGTTAATGGATCTCTCTGTAGTTCCTGATTAAAGTGGCAGGTCTCCCTTGAAGCTGTGGCGACAGCAGTGTCTTTGGCTACTGCAACCATATTCTCGTACCTTATGAGTGGAGTCCCCCTAACTGGGTGGCCTACTGTAAACAAACAGTCCCATACATGACAGCTCACTGTCATTGATAGTGAGGGAGGGAGCTGGTTTCAGGTTGACACAGTTACATATGAAAGGTTGTTGGGTTTCCTGTCTCCTTTGTTAACCTCTGCAGCCAGGCCCATGTGGGCCTGTTTTAAGTACCATGCAATTGGTATGTTACCTGCTGCCACCAGCTGATCAGCCGAGCAAAAATGCACAGTGGATCCATGGAGTCTTTGTTAGTTAATCAGGCTGGCAGGGGTTAGCTTGGTCCTCCCCATTCCTGGAGATGACATAAGGTACTCTTAGCTGTCACATTCCAGCAAAATATGCCATGGCAGACTGTGTCTGTAGGCTGTCCCCCATGGTGAACAGGACTATGCATTTGTCGTGGTGTGAGCATAGGAAAATGTGTGTGCATTAGCCCAACACGTTTTCCTGAGTTTGGTCTACCACACCTGTATGTCTACCATCCAGGAATGGTGTGCCGGCAACGACCTCTACCTTAATGCCAGTAAGAATGCGATTCTACTCATCGGCACACCCACTCCCTCCTTCCCTGCAGCTCTCTGGCCGGCCTCTCTTGGCCCTCTTCCTGCTCCCACCTGCAAGGCTAAAAACCTCGGGGTCATCTTCGACTCTGCACTCTCCTTCTCCCCTCACATCTCTGATGTCCCCAAGAAGTCACACTACCAGCTGCACCTCCTTAGAGGTATTCTTCCTTTCCTCTCCTTCCCCCAGAAGCTCACTGTCTCCAGTGCCCTGGTACTCTCTAAGCTGGACTACTGTAACAGCCTCTATCTAAATCTGCCTGCCTCTACTCTCTGCCCTCTGCAACTTATCCAGAACAGGACTGTGAGACTTGTCCTTGGCCTCAAGCCCAGGGATCGTATCTCTCCAGGACTGGAATCTCTTCACTGGCTCCCAGTGGCTGCGAGGATTAAATTCAAAACCCTCTGCATTGTACACAAGGCCTTCTGGGGTCTAGGGCCGAAATACCTTCAACTCTCTCTTCCTAAATATCTTCCTTCTCGAGCTCTTCGCTCATCCGCCTCCAACTCCCTCAGGGTCCGTCGCTTCTCCAAGCAACGAGTTGGTGGTAGATCTCTCTCCTCTGCAGGGGCCTCCCTCTGGAACAGCCTACCTGCCTCCCTGAAACTTGAGGAGAACCATCTCCTGTTCCGGAAGCACCTCAAAAACTTCCTCTTTGCTTCTGCTTTCTCTCCCCCACACCCCTGCTGAATTCCCTGACTGAAACTGCTCTGGCTACCTAGCCCCCTTTCTGATCTCTTCCCCTGGCCCCGTCAATTACCCACCTGCACTGCCTCCCTGGCAACCCCTACTCCTGGGGATCGCTGTTCTGTATCCCTGCAGTCCCCCTAGCAGCACTTATGTCAGCACTTCCTTGCACTTGCCACCAGCTGGCCATTATTTATCTTTATTTATTCCACTTTCCATGTACTGCACTTTCCGCTCCCCCTTGCCCCCCTCACTTTCCTTTCGCCCCTTCCCATGCACTTGTGCGATCTGAATGGCACCTGGCCTAGTAGGATCGTTGTATGTCTTCCCTTTGTCCCCCCCATGCCTCGTCGCGCCTTGAAACACTTGTGTATAGATGTGTTATAAATGCCATATCATATCATCTTTCCATTTAATTACAAATGTCATAAAGCCCCGGCGAGCGCACGCCCACCAAGCGGATGGCCGCATTCCTCACAAGATGGTTTTCAAACAAGTTGAAAGATCGATTCAGCATCTCCCAAATAATCGGCCTCTGATGTGTGACAGAGAAAGATGTTAACAGGTCTTTTACCTGCGATCTTTTGATCCAGTTCAACAAATGCAGATGTTCAGAGACTTTTTCAGAGCACACCCCTTGCAGCGGATCCCATGTGACTCTTAGCGCCTCAGAAGAGGGTAGTCACTGTGTGTTTACGTTTCTTTGTGGAACCACAATGTATGTTGTTGGAAAGAGAGGGGGTCGGGGGTGATGTGAAGTGGTGTTCAGGAATTAGACCCCTGGAGCAGGTGAATGTTGGGAGGATCAGAGAGAGGCCAACATGTTTTCAACATGCGGAATGGATTTGAAATGCCTCCAAGGGGTGTTTGAGGAATGGACCCCCGCCCCCAGATGTTGGCACAATCCCACCTGTTGGAGCGTGCTCCATAGTGGTCTTAAGAAATGTGCCCTGTTTGGTGTGTGTGCAGTCCCACACTTAACCAAAATAACTCTGGTCTAATTCGTGACAGTGTTTGCCAGTGCTGAGCCCCAGCACTTGTTTTATAGATGGAGGCGGAATGAGCAGGGCACTTCCTCAAAAGACTGAGGGGTGTACACTAGGGCTATCTTTCAATCCCCTCTTGCGATTGGTAGTATCCGCAGATGGCTTTTAGGAGATTACGCGTAGCCTACAGTACCTGCTCACATGAACACATTCTTGAAAGTGTAGGGACTCCGTGGCAGGAGCAGCTTTTGGAGCCGCTACACCAACAGGGGGCACCTTTATAATCGAATGACAAAACATCAGTGGCAGACAGTTATTTTTTGTCATTGGAGGTCTGTTAATATTAGCCCGAATTAGCCTGAGCAATTGAGCATAGTGATGGAGCCCGAACCAGCAAAGGGGGATCCAGGTAATGCGGGGGGCGGGGAGAAGGGTTCCCCGAAATTTGTTTTTCAAAATATTGATTTGAAATGGTGCATTTTGGAGCACAGTTTCTTTCTGAAGAAAATGTTTAAAAGCCATGTGAGTTACAAGCCATTCTTTAGGATGAGACATGAAAAAATCAAACAATGTATGCCAGGTTACTAAAAGTACAAAGACACATTTTACAGCATGCTTGTGATGCCAGTGCTCACAATGTATGCCAGCATTGCCATTGTAGTCACCCAAGTGGGACAGGAATGCCCAGATGTTGGTCCGTGCCTGCATAAAGAGGCCAACGAGGCTGAAACATGTTTGGGGATGCTTGGGGTCTCGTTCAGAAGGGATGTGGCCAATCAGTTCGGGCTGGGCGGACACTTTTGGGGTGGGACCAAGCCTGATTTGCAAATGGCCTTTGCCTTTTCTGTAATTGCTTCGCAGGCAAAGAACGATGGTCTGGACGGTTGCCCAGGGCAATTCCAGAGGGTAAGATTAATTCTAAGCCTTCGAGCCGCCACCTCTTTTGTTCAGCATTGCCACTGTGACAGACTTTCACAATGTATGCCAGCATGACACTTTAAAACACATTATTTTTGCATTTCGCCTGTCTAGACTCCCCTCTGCTGTATAGTCCTGCTCTGCACGGCAGGACCTTGCTTCAATAAGCGGAGTACTCTGTTAAGGCTTGGAGAACTGATGGCAGCTCTGCACCCTTGGCTTCAGCCACATCTTGCACTGAATTCCTATCGATTATGGCAGATTGTGCTTCTTAACCTGCGCCTCGCTGCTTTCAGTAGACTGGTATATAGTCCATATTTTTCAACTCAGAAGCTTTTGGCGGGAGTTACCCACCATCTAATCAGTTAATTCATCCAGCAAGCCCCCTTAAATGCTTCTATTCTTCATCGGGCTTTCAGCCCCCAGGGGACACAAAAGGGCTATGGGAGTCAGATGCCCAGGGGTAATATGAGGGGGTTTGACATGTGCTTACTGTTTTAGGTCTGATTATGAGTTTGTGGCTGTCTGTGCACGGCTGGTCTCTATGCACCTTATGGTCCCAGTGAGCAATCGGGGATCTTAATGAATGATGTTAGTTCTATGTATAAGACTCTACTATGCTATGTGGCTCATGGAAACAACCAATTGCTCATGTTGTTGTTGGTAAGACTAAATGACTTTAGCACTCTGATTTGTTTCTGTCTGTTTTTTTGTTGATTAATATCTCTGTGCATGTACATGTGTCTTCTATGTTGAATGGATCAACGTCTGAATAAACATAAATATGATTGAAAAGGAAGACTCTTTAAATGTTTTTAAAAGGATATGCAAACTATATGCATAAACACATTTCTTTATTTATTTATTGTGAATTTGTAAGGCGCTTATACATCAAGTAAATTGTGTTTCATAGCACCCACAGGGCAATGGGGAGGGAACATGGGAAAGAAAATCAAATATAACAATGAAAGATAGAGGCAGTCCTGCTAAGTCTTGTGAGCATTCAGAACATGGAAGTGCAGAGAGAGAGGAGGGATGAGGAAGTGGGGGGTAAGTGCTGGGTGTACCAGGAGGGAAGTGCTAGTGAGCAATTAGCTACAAGTGTCTAGGGGAGTGTGCAGCTGCCAATAAATTCCTACATGCCTCTGGTGGCATAGGCCAGTGGGTGCCAAGGCTAGTGCTGGGAGAGGGCTGAGTCTGAAGGTGATTGGGTGTCGGAGTCCATTGCCCAAGAGGACACATAATTGCCCAGACTACCAATCTCAGCAAGTGTGGGGCTTAGCATATGAGGCAGAGGGGGAAGGAGGAGGAGCAGAGGAAAGTCTTGGGAAGATTCTGGAATTTGAGGAGATGCAGCTCAAGACAAAGAGGAAGGGGGAGGCTGTTCCATAGGTGGAAGCCTGCTGAGGAAGGAGACCGACCACCAGCTCGCTGGTTAGTGAAGCTCTTGACATACAGACAGTTTGTGCCAGAGGAACGTAACAATCTGGGGAGAGTATTTAGTGAGGGCAAGTTGTAGATGGCATTGACCCTGGCCCCATATAGCCTTATGGATGATGCAGAGTGAGATGAATTTGATCCTTGCAGCAACCGGGAGCCAAAGGAAAGATTTTAGGGCTGGAGGGATGCGGTTCCTGGGCTTGAGGCCAAGGATAAGTCTAGCAGCCCTGTTCTGGATTAGCTGGAGGGGTCGAAGAGAAGAAGAGGGTAGATTAAGGAAAAGGCTGTTGCAACAGTCTAGCCTAGAGAGAACCAGGGCTCTGGAGTCATTGAGCTTCTCGGGGAAAGTGAGGAAAGGAAAAGTTCCTTTGAGGAGGTGGAGTTGAAGGTAGGCCTTCTTGGCAAGGTCCAGAATGTGAGGGAGGAAGGAACGAGTGGAGTCAGAAATTACTCCAAGGGCTCTAGCTTCAGATAAATTAGAAGAGGGAGAGCAAAAAGAAGAAGGCCAGAGTGAGGGGGAGAAAGAGGGAGCGGAGTCCCAATGGGAAATATCTCAGTCTTGCTGGCATTGAGGCAGAGATAATGGAGGCACACCAGGAGTGGATGGCAGATAGGCAGTCAGGAATGATGGAGACAGTAAGGAAACGGTCAGAGGGAAGTTTGAAGAAGAGTTGTGTGTCATCAGCATAACACTGGAAGATGGCGGAGAAGGTGGAAATGAGGTGTGCAAGGGGAGCAAGATAGGTGCTAAAGAGCCAGGGAGAGAGGTTGGTGCCCTTGGGGACACTGTAAGTGTAGACTGAGGTGGGGGAGGAGAAAGAGCCCAGAATAACCTGGGCAGACGGTAAGTGAGGAAGGTCGTCAGCCAGTCCAGTGCCTGCTCCAACCCATGGAATCGTGGATCCGTTTTATAAGGATGTAGTGATTGACCTTATCAAATGCAGAGGAGAGAGCAAGTAAAATGAGAACAGCTGGAGAGTTGGAATCAAGAGATGTGAGCAATTCCTCACGTGTGTCCAGAAGAGCAGTTTCCGTACCTCTGGATGGTCAGAATCAAGATTGATGGTTGTGGAGGCAACCAACAAGTTCAGTGTGCTGGGTAAATTGGGGGAAGACCAGCTTCTCCAAGAGTTTGCCAAGGAAGCGGGTGATAGATGTGGTGAGGTAGTTGGCTGGATAAGAGGGGTCTTTGGACGGTTCTTTCAGGAGGAGGCGCACCAGGGAGTGCTTGAGGGGGGAGAGGACAGATCCAGTGGCAAAAGAGTGGTTGCAGCAATTAGCAGAATTTGGCAAGCACAGGGGCAAGAGAGGCAATATTGTCCTTAATGGTTCTGGAGGAGCAGGGGAGACTGTTTGGAAGAGACCTTCATGAGCTGCCAACTCTGGTGACGTCATCAGGTATGACAGGAGAGAAGGAGGAGATAAAAGCAGGAGGGTGGGAGGCCGTAGGAGGCAGGGGGGCAGGGGAAGGGGATGGGGAGAGGTTTGCAGGGGGTGCTCAGGATGTCCTGAGTTTTATGACCAGTGCATTGCAGAAGGCCTGGGGGAAGGCGGGAAGGTGAGGAGGAGGCTGTGCAAGGCTTGGCTAGTCCCCTGGAGATGTTCAAGAGTTCCGCCGTGTTGTTGGATGAACCAGAGACCTGCCCTGGATGTGGGTCCTTTTCTTGGCGTGAATGACTAATTATCTACTGTATAGTTTGGAAAATGCTTTGAATTTAAATGGTCCTGAAATGACACTTCCCGTAATTACACGCGGCTGTCAGGTGGCGAATGTTGCAGGCATTTAAGAGAAAGCATCCTGAAAGAAAATTCAGTGCATTGCATAAGTAGTTTTAAAAGTTATTTTTTGGGAGAAATATATTCCAAGTGTGCTTTGCTGAGAAATATCCAGCTGAGAACACGCAGCCTTGCTTAGATATACCTGTTTGTGTGCTGCTGGGCCGGGTAATCAGGTGTGGGAGCCCTGGAGCACGGCATGGTGGTGTGGAGGTGGGCGAGGAAGCACTGCAGAGGCCCGCTGTCTGGCTGCTTCATGCGACGGGGGGGGGGGGTTGAACTCCTCAGGCCCAGGCTTTGCCCTCTCTATTGCACGTGCACTGTGGGGGTCCCAGCCCACCCCTGTTCTACATAAAGGCCCCTTGCACTGCCTCGGCCCATGCAGTGTTTATTTTATGTGATGCAGGCATGCACTGGCGAAGTTTCCGTGTCAGGGAAGCAGGTACTGCCCACGCATTCTTTGTGACGGCTCCATGCGCAGGTCTGTTGTATATGATGGGAGCTGAGGATATTATTGTGCCAGTTCTATGTGCGGGCCTCTATCATGTGCTTCTGTGTTTATTTGCACCTGTCCTCTCTCAGGTTCACCACTTGCCACTACTTTCACTGTGAAAACACTGGTTACTATGTTGCCAAATAGCCACAGGATTCCACGACAAAAAGCTTCCAAACACTCCCAGAAAAGGTGTCAGCCCGAGGCTTGTTTGTTTCATAAAAAATACTGAAAATAACCAGAGGGTTCCTCTAATATCACTTATGTGCAGTTGAAAGTATGTTGAAACTTTATGTTCACTTATGTTTGAGCTAAGCCACTGCATCATTTATAACGACCCTCCACCACTCCAGGAAGCGCCTGGAGACCCCGCTCTTCAGAGAACATCTCGGCAACCGCTGGTCGGGCCACCCAACCCTAATCCCCCCCCCCCATCTGGAGTTGCCTCCTTCCCATAGTCTCCTACCCATCCATCCCTGCTCGTCTCTACACCTGCAGACTGCCTGTACCCACTGGGGATGTCCCCTGTGTACACCCCTCGGCTGCTAGCCAGTGCAGTGTGGACTTCATAAATCCCAGCCATACCACCAGTGCGAGGAGCAGCGAGAAGCGGCTTCAGAACTTGCCACGAGCGCCACTGGAACCATGGATCAAGAACTGGGGAAAGGGCACATCTCACTGCATGGATCGGGTTCCATTGTGGTGTTCGGTTCAAGCTGCTCTGTCACAAATCTAGGCATGTGTTTAGGAACACAAAAGACCAAAGCAAGCTGTGCTCAAAGTCATGACACAACCACAGCACGCTCCATTTCTAGGTCACAAACGCAGTATTTGCCCAGATGAAGTTTATCCCGCCATCTCCAGTTGCATCGGAAACATATGTGCAAATAAAGTGCAGTTTGGTATATGTCCAGTATCTAGGGCAGCAGCTTTATGCAAATAAAGTGCAGTTTGGTATATGTCCAGTATATAGGGCAGCAGCTTAATGCAAATAAAGTGCAGTTTGTATTATGTCCGCTATCTAGGGCAGCAGCTTAATGCAAATAAATTGCAGTTTGGTATATGTCCAGTATCTAGATCAACAGCTTAATGCAAATAAAGTGCAGTTTGGTATATGTCCAGTATCTAGGGCAGCAGCTTAATGCAAATAAAGTGCAGTTTGGTATATGTCCAGTATCTAGGGCAGCAGCTTTATGCAAATAAAGTGCAGTTTGGTATATGTCCAGTGTCTAGGGCAGCAGCTTAATGCAAACAAAGTGCAGATTGGTATATGTCCAGTATCTAGGGCAGCAGCTTTATGCAAATAAAGTGCAGGTTGGTATATGTCCAGTATCTAGGGCAGCAGCTTTATGCAAATAAAGTGCAGTTTGATATATGAATGAATGAATGATATTTTATTTGTAACGTGCTCATACACCGGTGTTTCAGAGCGCAACACATGCCCAGTATTTAGTGCAGCAGCTTTATGAAAATAAAGTGCAGTTTGGTATATGTCCAGTATTTAGTGCAGCAATTTTATGCAAATAAAGTGCAGTTTGGCATATGTCCAGTATTTAGTGCAGCAGCTTTATGCAAATAAAGTGCAGTTTGGTAATCAGCAGGCTGGCTCTTTCCTAAAAAACAAAACATTAAAACATAGTAAAATGGAAATGTCAAAGGTTCACAAAAGTAACGTTTCAGTTAAATCAAAGATCACGCTGAAAGTTCAGTTCTGCAAAGTATTTTTTTAAACATAACATCTTTATTGTTTGTATGCACAGAAGAGAATAATTTAATCGCAGGAGCAAACCACTTGCATAAAGTGTGAATGGAGGCCAGATTTAAAATATTTTCCTTCAACAATTATTAAGTTGGGGTTAAAACATGGCACAGGCAAGGTTTGGGTTCAGTCTCCTTGTCCTATAAGAAAGAGGGTTTGAGTTCAGGATCTTGGCCGGTAGATGGATGCACCTGCGGCTCCTTCTCAGTTGTTTTTCTCTGCCCGGTCTGCGTCGCGGAAAAGGCTGTGGAGAGGAGCCGGGGCTGGCTATGTGGAGTCCTGGTTGACTTTGGCGCCATTCATGGTGGGTGTCCCCGAGCTTTTCCTGGAGCGCCCCTGCTTCTCCCCTAGTTCATGCAGCGACGGTTCTCTGTACATGCACACTGCAAAAGAAAAGCCAGCCATCAATGCGTGAGGCTTGAGACAGCATGCCAAGGTCATGTTAAGGCCATGCAGTACACAATTCAATAGAGGAGGATCATGTCTACACCAGTAACACTGACAGCAGGAATATCCAGGAGTACAACCCATGTCCAGCCTTCCAAGTGGCCATGAGCACGTTCTGCCTCATGTTCTCCTTTGGGGAGAATGTCTGAGAACCAAGAGTTGCCCCGTATTACACCAGGCGTGCCCCCGTATTACACCAGGCGTGCCCCCGTATTACACCAGGCGTGCAACACATTTAGGAAGCGTTTGGGGGATTCTCCAAAATGAACATTTGGAACAAAATGGGACTAAAAAGCAATTTCCTAGGGACATTTGTGACTGTATTAAAAAGTAATTCAACATAATAAAAAACAGAGGTATCAGTTCAGGTGGCATGTTGGCTAATGATAGCCAGGAGTCTTGCGTCTGGCAATGCAGGAAAGCATGCAGCCCTACTGAGGCTTCATTATTGAATTGTCCCCTCCCCCCACCCTCCTGTGGTAATGGAGCTTTGTGCTGTTTGGGATGCGGGCGGCAGGGAGGTGGTATACAGAAAGAGCTACAAAGCCTCTATTGTAATGCCCTATGGCTCCTGATAACCTGCGGGTATGCATTATTGAAAAGGGGCTTTCCTTCATTTGCATGCGGCATAGCCCATAGAAACGAGGGCATCCCTGTTTTCTTTTCATCTTGCACAATATAAAAAAGAATGTTTATAATGATCAAAAGTGCAACATTTTAAATGCAAATTTCCATGACATTAAAACATTAATTAAACGTCTGGCTCTTCATCATTTGCCTGGTGCCTTTGGCCCACCTGATCTCCACCTACACCCCTCACTTCCAGTGTTACGCAGACGACACACAACTCTCTTTCCAGCTCCCTTCCCCTACCCATAGTTACAGCGCGACGGCCTGAACAAAGGCTCCAGGGGCATCACCTGATGTGCTAATGACCCCCTTGTGAGGGGCCTATTGCTTAATTAGTACCCCAGCCCGTAAGACCGGGATACTAAAAGCATTTTTGTTCCTGTTGCAAAACGCTCTGGCTTTTCGGAACAGAAAAAAAATGGCCACTAGGGAAGGGAAAGCAAAATCAATTTTCCCTTTCCATGACATCCATTGAAAAAAGTAAACAAAAAAAGTGCAGCATGGAAACAGGAAAATCTCTCTTTCCATGGCGCACATTAAAACAAGTAAACAAGAAAATGCCCACCATGGAAAGGAAGAAGGGACTAGATGTAGTCCTTTCTTCCTTTCCATGACAGTCTGTTAGGGAGCGGAAATGCTGGGGACAGAGCTGGCTTGGAGCGGGGGAGATTACCGCTGGTAATCCCCCCCTTTTCTGTGCCTTCTCATTGGATGAGAGGCTGCCACACACCCCCACCAGGTACTAATCAGGCATGGTGCTCTGCCAAAGATCTCTGCCTCAATTCCAGCAAGACTGACATCCTTCTCATTGGGATGCCTAGTCCCAGCTTCCCCCTCACTCTCTGG
Source organism: Ambystoma mexicanum (assembly GCF_040938575.1). Classification (NCBI taxonomy): domain Eukaryota; kingdom Metazoa; phylum Chordata; class Amphibia; order Caudata; family Ambystomatidae; genus Ambystoma; species Ambystoma mexicanum. The sequence continues at coordinate 25,266,533 of NC_090932.1, read as the reverse complement.
CCAGACTCCTTGGGTTCCCTCCCCTCACCCACTTGTGAGGCGAAAAACCTTGGGATCATCTTTGTCTCCTCTCTCTCGTTCTCTCCACACATCATGGACCTTGCTAAGAAGGCTAATGTTCAGCTCCATCTCCTCAGGAGCAGTCTACCTTTCCTCACCTTCCCCAGAAGATCAATGTCTCCAGAGCCCTGGTTCTCTCAAAGCTAAGCTTGACTATTGCAATAGCCTCTGCCTCAACCTGCCTCTTTCCTCCCTTCAGCCCCTCCCATTAATCTAGAATAGAGCTTCAAGATTTATCCCTGTCCACAAGTCCAGTGACTGCATCTCTCCAGCCCTAAGGTCTCTACACTGGCTCCTGGTGACTACAAGGATCAAATTCAAATCTCTCTGCATTATCCACAAGGCAGTCTGGGGCCGGAGACCTCTCTACATCCAGATCTGCATCCCTAAATGCATTCCAGCCAGAAACCTTTGGTCCCCTAACTCCAACTCTCTGCGGGTCAAACGTTTCTCCAAGCAGAGCGTGGGAGGTAGATCCCCCTGATTGGCTGGTACCCCCCTCTGGAACAGTCTCCCTCTCCCTGTCAGACTCTAGCCAGATCTTCTTAATTTCCAGAAACTTCTCAAGACCTTCCTCTTCTCCCCTCCCTTGCTGAGCTCTCAACCTGCTGCTGCGACTGGGGCCTGGTCCCTTCTGAATCATACAAGGACCAGTCCACCCATCTACCAGTCCCTCTCAGCATCCTTCTCCAGCACTTGCCCTTGGGCCCCCTTTCCCTGGACTACCCCTACCCAGTTTGCCCACCCACTGCACTTTGCCTACCGCCTCCCTCCCCTGGCACTTGCCACATTAGTCTGTACAGCACATGCCTTTCCGCTTCCTCCAAGGTGCCCCACCCCTTTCCACTTCTCCCTCTACCCCCACCCCCTTGCATTTATCTCCTTTAAGCACTTGCACAGTGGGATTGTAACAAGGCCAATATAAGCGTCTCTCTGTTTTGCCGCTGCTGTTTTGTCTGATGATATCCCATGCCCCCCCTCCCTTCCTGTCTTGTGGCGCCTGGAAACACCTGTGTATAGGTGGCACACAAATGTCCAATAAAATAAAAATACAAATAACTACTTTAATCTCATCAGGCCTATTATGCGGGGTCCACTGGAGCACCGAGATGTCCCCTTTAGCAGCTGCACCTCTGCTCTGGCTCTCCCTGGTGGAGTCAGTCTATGGCAAGAGCAGCACTTCTGGGTTTTAGGAGTTCTTGCACTGCTCTTGCCGTGTTCAGCACTTATTGGCTGTCCTCTCTGGGCTCTCCCCTCTCTCCTTCATCTGAAGCCAGAAACCTTGAGGTCATCGTCGACTCCCCTCTCTCCTTCTTCCCTCATATTCAGGACTTTGCCAAGAGGTCCCACTTTTAACTCTTTCTTCTCAAAGGGATTCTCCATTTTCTCACTTTCCCACAGAAGCTCAACATTACCCGGGCTATGTTTCTCTCTAGGCTTCACTGCTGCAATAGCCTTCTCTTAAATCTACCCTATTCCTCTCTTTGACACCTCCAGTTAATCCAGAATAGGGCAGCGAGACTTATCCTTGGCCTCAGCCAAGGAACTGCACCTCTCCTGCCCTAAAAAACACTTCACTGGCTCCTGGTTCCTGCACAGATTATATTCAAATCCCTCTGCATCATCTATAAGGCTGTCTGGGGCCAGGGACCACACTATCTGCAACTTGCTCTTACTAAATACTCTCCCTCCAGACCTCTATGCTCCTCTGGCACCAACACTCTGTGAGTAAAGCGAGGGCAAGAGGCCGATCTCTCTCCTCAGCTGGATCCTCTTATGGAACAGCTGCCCCCTTCCTCTTCATCTTGAGCCGGACCCTCCTCAAATTCGAAAGTTCTTTAAGACGTTGCTTTTCACCTGCTCCTTTTCTTCTTCACTCCTCTGGTAACCCTACAGTCACTGTGACTTGTGATCAGAGCCCTTATTTGTACTTCGGGGCCCTGGCCTCCCCACACTCAATCGCCTCAGCCTCTGGCTGCACACAGCACTTGCCTTGGCACCCAATGGTCTACGCCACAGTAGGCCTGCACTTACCTACTTATTGCAACTCAACGCTCCCTAGCACTTACTACACTGAGCACTAACATGTGCTGCTCACCCATGAGCACAGGCACTCCAGCACTTACCCTCCACTCCCTCTTCCCTCGTCTCTCTCTGCACTTGCACACTCTGAATGCTCACAAGGCCTATTAGGTCCGTCTTTATCCTCCGGTGTATACATTGATTTCAGTAGCATGTACCCTCCCTGTTGCCCTGTGAGAGCTTTGAAAAACAATTTACTTGTTGTATAATATGCTAACAAATGCCGAACAAATAAAACAATTGCTGTGCTGAATGCTATTGTCAGGCCAGTTTTCTTATCACATACTTGGTAAGGCGCATGGCCAGTTGTTCCCTGTTTTCCTGCCACCATTGTACATGGAGTAAGTATGTGTCTAGCTAGTGCCTAGCCACACATTTCACCCATTACCCTCAGGGTGGCCAAACATATTGCCATGACTGAGACCCATCTCACACTGCCCTGGAAAGAGCTGCTTAGGAGAGACTGGTGCGATACAGCAGGGGCAGATGTCCTGTTACTTGGTGTATATATAAACTGGCACCAATTGGTTCGCTTCACGAGAACGCTGTCATTCTTCATCAACATTTGGATGCTAGCAATGCCATTTACTAAGCATCAACCTTTACTGGTTATGTGAATACTGGATACGCAAGTTAATGGGCCTTAGAGGACTGCAGTTGCCTTTTAATGGACTGGTTTATCCTGGCACTACCTTTCCTTAGGAGTTTGTAAGATGGTAATACCAATTACTGGGCATATGTGGAGGCTGTTAGAATCTGGAACGGGCATGTGGCTGAAATAACTGGAACATACTGGACATGCAGATGCTGGGAACATCAGGGACACCAATTTAACAAAAATGCCAGGAGGAGTGGCCGTGACACTGCAATCTCTTATGACATCAGAGAAAGTGATGTCACATGACCTTTGACACGACATGAAGTGGCAGCACAGATTGTTTTAAAAGTAAATACACTTAAGATAAAAAAAAGAACAAACAGTTACTAAAGCAGATAAAAGATTGTTTTAGTTGCCCACCAATTCTTACCTGAAGCTGTACCCCACCAAGACTGATTTCCTACTACTGACCAACATCAATGAACACCCTGAAATCCAGACCTGGCTCTCTGCTTTGCTCCTCGAGGGCTTCACACCCCAGATGGCCCCCTGTGCCATGTCCCTTGGGTTCAACATCGACAGCCAGCTCTCCTTCAAACAGCACATAGCAAGGAAGACACAAACCATTTGCTACCAACTTTCTCTCCATGCAAAGAAATCAAGCCCTTCATCCACGAAAACAAGTTCAGATCTGCTGTCCAAGCCTTAGTCCACTTCCACCTGGATGGTGGCAATGCCCTTTTGTAAGGCCTTCCAGCGACTAACTTGCCAACCCTCAAAGGTGTCCTGCGTACTGCAGCAACATTGATTAAAGGACTGCAAAATCGACCACATCACCCTGACCCTCATCAAACTGCACTGTCTCTCACTGCAAACCTGCATCATCTTCAGATCCTGCTGTATCATCTACAAGGCTGTCATCCTGAAGTCCACAAACTACCTCACTGAGAAACTCAGCATCTCCGAGGCCTGCGATCCACCAGAAGTTGGGAAATGTGCAGACTTGAATTACGACAGTGCCGGAAGGAAAGAGCCAGAAGACATATCTTCTCTGCCTATGCTCCAAGATTCTGGGACCCCCTCCCCATCAACATCCTACTCGTCCCCTCGAGTCTTCATTTCAGGAAGGAGCTCAAGACCCTCGTCTTCAATGAATTGCTCCTCCCTTACATCTCGGGCCACACACCCTCCTCTCCCCATCCTACCTGAGCCTGGGTGATCGGATCCGCACAGTGTCCTCCCCTGGTGACTTGCAGATCCATTGTTGACTACTGCCCTCCCCCCTGCTGTTAGATCGCCACGCCCTTGTTTCTCTGCTCCCGAACCTTATTCTTCCCCCTATGATTGTAAAGTGCTCTGTCGCTTCCTGGAGATAGTCCCACACTCAATAAATACCCAGGAATAATGGTAATAATACTAGAGTGCGTCTTGATGTGCCATAAATGGCGTCATTTCACACGGGCAAGCCCAGTAGAACATTATTGGCTGGAGCCACTGCCTTCATATGCCAGCACAGCCTCATATGCCAATCAGTGGCATCCTGTGCCCGGTGTAGTCATTACATGTTAACAACATTGCTATATTCTCAAGCAATGTCAAGTGTTGCAATATATGCGGGTAACACAAACATAAGCATGTTCAAGCCCCAGATCCCGGGTATAGTCACAATAATGAGCTTCCATGACATGCAAAGTTAGGCCACACGTGTGCCCAGCGGCAACTTTCCCGAATGCATTTATCCGAATGTTTTACCTCTTTCATTTTTTTTACTACAATAGCGAAAAAAATGCAGTGAAGTTGTCATTCGGCAAAAACAACTAAAACAGGCATCGCCTCATGGATCCCATGGAAGGGGAGCCTAGGAAACGTCTCTCAGTGCAGACACTTAATACATCATCTAATGGCTATTACCACATTATGCCAGGTACAGTGCCACAGGTGGCGGCGCGGCCCATTTCTACCAAGTGCAGTCTTACATTCCTGAAAGATGCAATTTTTGCCGGTTCATTCCCCACGTGCCCCCCCCACGTGTCCAATTGCTTTTACCGTATACCAGTGCCAGCATCACACCCAACAGTAATGCCGTCCATTGACAGATAATGGGGGTCATTATGAGTTTGGAGGCAGCCATGCCCTTATCAGGGGCATGGCTGCCTCCAAACTCTTGTCCGGGTTCCCTGAATGGGGAAATATTGGGGCATTCCGACCTAGGAGGGCCCGGTATTTCCCCATTCAGGGAACCCGGACCCAGTCCTTCCCCATTCCCATTCGAGCCCCCATACGGCTCAATGGGAATGGGGTTGGAGCTAACAACGGGCCCGTTACTAACGGGCCCGTTGTTAGCTCCCTGGACCCCTCGCGGGACCCGCTCTGGACGTTTGGTAAAACCAGACGTCCACAGCGGGTCCCGCAAGGGAACCTCGTAATAGGGCGGAGTGGGTTTAACGGCGCCGGCACCATTACCGGCGCCGTTAAACCCATTCTGCCCTTCTTGTAATGAGGCCCAATGTCTCTTAAACATGGCCTTTGTAATGTGAAACCTTCAATATCCAGATACCGCCTCACAGGGCAAGAGCCACCTCAAATTTCCCCGCAAGGCCATTCAATGCCACTTAATGCTTTGGCCTCATTACGAGTATGGAGGTAGCCATGGTGCTATTAGTGCCATGGCTGCCGCCATACAGGGCTCCAGTACCGGGTTCCTTCAATGAGGAATAACCGGGTCATTCCAACATTGGAGGACCCAATGATTCCTCCATGAAGGAACCATTCCCCATTCCCATTTCAGCCCCCATAGAGCTCAATGGGAATGGGGAGGGCTGCTAATAACGGGCACGTTGCTAACGGCCCGTTATAAGCTCCCTCTTCCCCTCGTGGGACCCGGAAAGGGAACCTCATAATAGGCACTCCCACAATGAAGGGTGCCGGTCCTGTACCGGCACCCTTCATTACGGGAGTGCCAGGGTCGTAATGAGGCCCTTTGTATCCGTAACTCACAGCCTCAGAGCCCAGAAATCAACTTCTGCCTTTCCTTTCTGCTTTGAGAGCCAGGGGCTGCAAGAGCCGTGCTCGGGTTACTAAGGGGACCCCCAAGTCCACCAGCTGCTACTCCTGGTGACCCTGGAATGGCGCCCATGAGCAATGTCAGGTACTGGCCAGGGGGCGCGTGGGAATCTGTCACCTGCAGGTGCACACGGCTAATGCATGTCATTCTGAAAGGGGAGCTGCCCCCCCGCCTGCTTTACTTCCCACCCGTTGCAAGGAGGTGCTCAACTCTGATCAGGTTTGAGTTGCAGGAAATAGAGTGTGCGTGCAGCTGCGTACATGCTGTGCGTGGCCCCTCTGCACCACCAGGGGGTGTCACACATGAGTTCTTCTTTCTGGTTTAGTCTGTTTCTATAGTGTAAGGTGATCTGCAGTAGTAGGAACGTTTTGGGATTGTGAGTAAACATGATAACATGCAATGAATCGGCTTGAGAGCAAAGATAAATACATGTTCCTAATTGGCAAAGCACTCGTGTATTGCAGGCATCAGCTTCGTGATCTCACCTGGCGGTTTCCTGGGAAATGTGTGCTGCCACATAGCTGCACGTTCTGAGAGAGTCCGACGAGCTACCAGGCACTTACGCGCTGTCTCTACCACATACAACCTCAGGAAGGGTAGCACGACAGGCTATCATGCCCAGTGGTGGTGGCTTGATCTGTTGACCTTATGACCCCTTTCAGCTCCACATCCTAATGCCTGATTGCATCTGGAAATCCAGTATATTTGAGTGGACTTCGTAAGCCTTGTTTCACACAAAGACCATGCCAGGGTGTATGTCTTTGTATATGGGGAGCCTGACTCCAGGGCCATACTCTAGCGTGAAAGGGGGTGAACACTAGGTCGTGTGTGTTGCCTTAATTGGAGGGTTGAATTAGTAATGAGTTACTTGATGTCCACAGTGTGGAGCAGTTTGAAGGTACTCTATCTCGTTTTCTTCGTGTTGTGGCAACTGGGTTGGTGCAGTTCCCAGAGAAAGATGCTAGTTGTGTTGCTGATGGATGCTGTTGGGATCATATGACAGGTTATTTATTATGTGCTTAGTACCCAGAGGTTTCTAAGCGCGAACCCGGGGATCGAACCTGTGTTGCTCCGTGTCATCTTGCTTCCAAGGTGAGCATGTTGCCCTTGAGCTATTCTCCCGAGACAAAGTCAGCGACGACGTCTGTGATTTCATTGAGAAAGGCCTTGTTGGTTTGGGGTGGTCGGCAGATCAGGTGGCAGGTAGCTGGCAAGGCATGCGCGAGCAGGAAGTGATAGATTAGGTGTTGCATGGATGCAGTTGTGTTGTTCTTCTGGAGGTTGCATGTCAACGAGGTCTTCTGGATAATAGCGAGTCCTCCGCCAGTCTTTGCTCTGCGGTCCTTGTGTTGCTGTAATGAAATGACCAGGATTGTCAGGGCTCTGTGGCACTAACAAGTCCCAGCAGAACTCCCTCTGGTCTCCCTGTGCCTGTTAGATTCCAGACAACACAGAGTTTCTTTATTCACAAGACCACTCAGCAGACACTCCAAGGAACCACTGGCCATGAGCGAGTCTCCTCCCGCGTGGGTACGCCTCATTCCTTGTCTTGAAGCAAGTAACTTGCTGTTCAGTATTAATTTGCCAATTTGTAGTGTTCAGTTTGTCTTGCCCTTTCCAGACTTATCAAATTGCTTGCCTGTGGGTGTTGAGCTTCAGGTCACCTTACTTTATTTAAAATGTATTTGTCATAATTTGTGAGGCAGAAGACTACGGTTCCCAAAATCCACTTTGTAGGGAAGAAGGTTTCCCGGTACTCAAGGTAAGTTAATGTCCAGGTCCAGCTCTTCCATCAAACATGAGGATTGTAGGGGAAACATGAAATACAAGTATAAGGGAGAAACACTGGGACAGCCCCACACTCCATCAACACCTTTGCTAGTGACCAGCCCAACCGTCAATAGTAGAACGGCTGAACCTCCACATTCCACATGGTGACACCCTCATCATTCCACAAGCCTAGTTATGAGCCTATGCTCATAAGCATAGATTATAACACTTCCCCCTCCCTTGGGAAACAAACAAAGAACGAGGGAAAATGACCAGCATCGTACCCAAGTCATCACAAAACAAGCACTGAACTACAGAACACAGCGGCCGTCCATGTCCGTAATGGCAGCACCCAACATGAGGAAAACTGTCACTTGGCAACCGGACCACTACCATAAATGCTCCACAGGCCCACCTGGACCACCAACAAAACACCACACCACCACCATGATCAAACTCCAGATCAAATGCCGATGTAATTCCTAGGTTATAAAATATCACCTTAAAATACAACAGTGACTACACAACCCCTCGATGGTAACTTACAAGAAACAAAAATAACAAAAATGCACTACCACCGTTCTGAGCTGCCCCTCGGAACCAGGACTGCCACTCCCAGATCACACAGTTCATTAAAGAACACAACTACCTAACCACCCTATACCACCATCGCACAAACATCCTCCCACTCTGGTCTGCACCCCAGAGTCTCGGAACTGCCACTACCGAGCACAACCCAGCTCAAAAGAGCACAACAAATGCCCAACACCACCGAGGGACCAGGCTAATACTAAACAACCAATCCACTCCACAGTAATCTTACAAAGAGAATAAGCAAAAGTCCTAACACTGCATCTGAATGAATTTGGTTTAACATGTGTTGTTAACACGCCCCAACCAACCGGTAGAAAACAAACCTGGGGCAACCCGTACCACTGCCAGGGCACACACCATAGCATGGCATTGAAACAAGTTATCGCGTACTCTCTAACTTCTAACACGGCCATGTATGTCTACATGACCCTAACGAGACCACAAGAGCAGGATGATAACTGCATACTCACCACAGAACACCTAAATAAAACCGTGGACCCACCCGGCATCCACAAAACCCAAAAATGTAAAATGGACCCACCCCGGCATCCATAATTTCATATTAACAACCCACAATACAACAACGTGGACCTCCAAATAAAAATGGAATTATGGACCCACCCGGCACCCATAACCCCAAAAGTGGAATATGGACCATACCCGGCATCCATAAATTTATATCAACTATCCCACTATACAACAATGTGGACTCTCCCGGATGTCACAAAGTTAACCCCTATGAAGGCAACTTGAAAATCGAATCCGCCGTTCCACACACCTAATAAAACCAGAGTATGCACATACTCATTAAATGCCTGAACAGCATATCGCGTGAACCCACCCGGCCATCCACAATTCTTATAGATGATGCATAAATTCAGATTGGTAAGAACCAATGGAAAAATTAAGCGACATAGATCCACCCGGACATCTACGCCTTACATCGCCAAACACCGAACCCAAACATTGGCATAAAAACTTCATCACCACATTAGCACTACATTCACTCACTCACCTCACAGAAACAACATGACATAAAACATACAAGTATTATGCATCTCATAAAATTATGACATTTCTTAGCAATTTGCAATAGAGTTGCTTTCCATTACATTCAATGAACGTTGTCCCGTAGACCACCACCCTCAAGTCCCAAAAAAATATTCCAGTAGCTTGGAAGCACCACCCGCAAGTCCAAAATCCAATGTCAACTTCCCATACAAGAGAACATTTTCAACCCCTCTGCACTAAGGAAATATACCCTTATTCCCATGGAAGGACCCCTTAAAGGTGACAATTCCTACAAAACCTAACCAGGACCTGAAAACGGACTACGAGGCCACAACGTAACACAGCACTGGAACAGACAACGGCCTCCACAACATCGACCCCTTACGCTACCCAGAAGTTGTACTCTGCACCCCACAGTGGGCCACCACATCAACATAACAACACACTGGCCCAAGACACTAACCTGCCATGAACATTGTTCAATCATGTTCCAAACCACACGGTTCCTTGAAATACCCCAACGCCAAATCCAGGAAGTGATACTGACTCTCTCGACTTCCAACGCCGGTACAGGAACTTCCATCGCATAATTCACCGTCCTCTGCCCGACTTCCACCACTAGGACCAGGACAACGCGAAGAAACACATGTGACAGGGTGCACTGTCCTCTGCTGGTGCACCCTACCAGGACCAAGACAATCCACGATCCTGACTGCACTCGGATCGGAGAAAGGAACATCCATTACATCTCTCACACTGCCAAACATCCGCATCACGTGGTGATGACGGCTGAAATCCGGAAGTGAACTGCGGAACTTCGCGTTGACTTCAACACTGGCGTGGGCAGGAGAAGCCCCACAGGCGTACCAACGGCCTTGCAGGTGATTGGCCCGCATCGATAATGGAGAAGACGACATCATCATTATTGCCATCGGCACCACCGTGTCCACATCGCTCGCCGTGGTTGCTGAGTCCTCTTCCATGGACATCCCGGAACGGCTCACGCTTGTAATCTTGGACACAGAACTCAGTCCAGAGGAGGAACCAGGCACCCACGACTGCCGCAACCCGGACAGATGCCCGGACCTGTTCCTCCTCTCCATGCCCAGAACAGGCCGTAAGCTGGCTGCGCACCGCTCGCCTGCAATCAGCCGCTGGGAAAATTTCGGGACCCCGCTGGCAACACGCTCCAAGCTCCAAAGCGCTCCTACACGGCAACGAACGGGACCTCTACTGCAACCAAGTCTCTTCCTAAGGTGACGCAGGCACACGGAAGGTACTCCACTGACCACACGACACACCGGCTGGGCGAAAGGACGCACATCAATCACAGACCATCCGCTGAAAGCAGGCCGGCTGTCCACACAGGAACCGCCACATGGCAAACCTCCCAGCAGTGCTCCCGGCAAAGAGTCCAAACAGCAGCAACAATGAGCCAACGAACACAAAGCCGCTCTGGGTTAAGCCACGGACCTCCAGACAAACTGAACAGCCGTGAAGCCGGTACTCACTCCTCTGCCCAATACTAGGCAGCGCTCCCTTCACAAGGCCTGCACAAAGACAGAGCAGACCTCCATAGTTGAATCCGCTCGGGGTGCGGGGCTTCCTTCGGGGGCAGTGTTCTCTGGTGGCACAGGGCTGCACCCCCCCAGCAGCAACGGTCTCCCCATCACAATCCCATCCTCGTTGCCATTGTAGAAAAGAAGGTTTCCCGGTACTCAAGGTAAGTTATAATGAGTCTTTAATGTCCAGGTCCAGCTCTTCCATCAAACATGAGGATTGTAGGGGAAACACGAAATACAAGTATAAGGGAGAAACACTGGGACAGCCCCACACCCCATCAACACCGTTGCTACTGACCAGCCCAACCGTCAATAGTATAACTGCTGAACCTCCACGTTCCACATGATGACACCCTCATCATTCCACAAGCCTAGTTATGAGCCTATGCTCATAAGCATAGATTATAACACACTTCTCTTTATCTGAACTCTATCGAGAGTCATTGGTGTGTCAAGGGTTCACTGTACAAGCAATCTCACGAGGAAGCAGGCTAAGGATCCCAGTTGCAATGTACTTTAGTTGAATTGTCTCCAGAGGTGTCTATGCAATTCGTTTTACTTGAAACGTTTCTATAGTCACGGATTTGACACAACACGTTGCTTCCTACAAGTCAAATCACTTTATTTTCAATCTCTTGGAAGCTGTTTTTGAGGCAGCATACTTAAATTCCCACAATGAAACCCCCTTTACTTGAGATGTCACTTTAGTGGCTTGTGAGCCAGCTGACTACGATTCCCATAATGCAATTCAATTGTCTTGTACAAGCCACTTTACTGAACATGTCTCTGTGTCTCTATTCATCTCATCATTATGGGCACTTTTGGGTATGCCATTGGATACTTGGTCCTCTTAAACTATGGCTCGGTTTCTTTGATAGGCTAAGAGTGTGATCTTCTCTCGCCATTCTTTACCCTCCATTTGCTTCTGCGCTCCCATTGTCTACTTTTTTCATCCTTAAAGATCCCTCTGGCATTTCTCTCTCTCTCTCTTCATTTCAGCACTCGCTTCACTCGGGCCTGTAAGTATGGGCCCTGGGGCATTGCCTGAAGTGGTAATGCCCCCCTGCTCTGGGCTTATTGCTTAAGTATAGCTCTGTGTTGCGAACCGCCTCAGTGGCTGACCGCACCAGCGGTCCCTATTTTTTGTTAAACTTACCTGATCGGCAGCATTGCCTGCAGCATCTTCCTCTGTGGTTTCTTCTGCTCCTCTTCCTGGCCACGAATCAGTGGCACCTTCGCTTGTGTAGACCTCCCTTCACTTTTTCGTGGCGGCCATCTTTATCTTTGCTCGTGTAGGCCTCCCTTCACTTTTTCTTGGCAGCCATATTTATCTTCGCTCGTGTATGCCTCCCTTCACTTTTTCGTGGCGGCCATCTTAATCTTCACTCGTTTAGGCCTCCCTTCACTTTTTCGTGGCGGCCATCTTAATCTTCACTCGTTTAGGCCTCCCTTCACTTTTTCTTGGCGGCCATCTTTATCTGTTTTTTTCCAACGTGGGATTCTTGCTGATTGTCCACGCGCGCCGTGTTCAGAGTTTTAACAACTTCCATCATTTAAAAAATGAACGATTCATGTTATTATGTTGAATTAGTGTTTTATTATGTTACTGCAGGGTTCCTTTTTAATAGTCCAACGCTTTCCTCGCCCTGAAGGTAGACAACTGTGAATTGTGTTCTAAGAGCTCGCCGCACTTAATTAAGAACACGTTTGGCCCTGATGCAGCTTCTTTGGTGTGTCCCACAAACACCTGTGATGAATTAAGGCATTACTGGGACTATCGGCTTTTGCTGATAATAGTCTAACGCCTCAGCCCTTGAAGATGCACCCTCCCCTCTCCACCTTCCCGTCTTCTTATCATATTTTGGTTACAGCTGCCCTGTTTTGGCAATACATATTTTGGACGGCTCGCCAAGGATTAGTCATGTGGAAGCAAGGACATTGGTTGTGCACCTCTGGTGTACTGGGTGTTAAGAGGGCAGGCTATCTCACATCTTTTAATATCCAGAGGAGTCGCGACGAGACAGCCACCGAGAGCCGGGAGCCTACACAAGATATGTTAGTGAAATGGAGGCTTATCATTCGATATTAATGTCTCTGCTGGGGCTGTGGCTGATGTCTGGGTGGGCGCTGAACTTAAGATGCGAAAGGACAGCCAATGTTGGAGGAAATGCCTGGCTGTGTTATGCTAACTGCCATCATATGCCTGGGTGTCGCCTTATATTGCAGAACAGGCATAACACCTCACAAATAGAGCAAGAGTGGGCGGGAACTGGCAACACGCGCCAGATGAAGGCCTATATGCCAGGTGAACTCGGACTTGTTGGGGTAAAGTCCATCAGCACATGCTCCACAAGAGAAACTTTAAGCCCAGCAAGCAGACACTCAAAGGCACAGACACAGCATCCCATGACAGGTGCAGGTGCCCAGATGCAATGTGCTAGGTTCTCATCACATGTGAAGGTGCTGACATTCTAAGCCAAGGGCAGCCTTGTATGTCAGATACAACCTTCATACAACAGGTAGAACCCATATACACCCAGCAGCTGGCATCATATGCCGGTGCAGGCCAATATGCCAGGTGCGGGCCTATATGCCAGGTGCATGCCTGTATGCACAGAAATAGAATTTACATGTGAGGTGAACTTGCAATCTCTCACAAGCAGCCACCATGTGCAAGGTCCACCTCACATGTTCACGTACTGGCTGATTATGCCCGCTGCAGACTCCTGTGGCCAGTGACAGCGATTATATACTGGTCTCTTATTCCAAATGGGGGTTCTTACTTTCGGGTAACTTCAACATGACCCAGGTAACGCCTGATATTTCCACATTATGCCCTCCTATATGGATGCACTGCCAGCATATGCCAGGTGCAGCTTGGTGTGCAGCACAGCCAATGCATGCCCATGGAGCGTCTGATGTGTCTACTACAGCGTCATAAGACGGGTTTACACCTCAGGTACACAGATTCACTCATCGCATGCCGCTTACAGCGGCACGTGCCAACACAGAGCTGGTACAACTGGCAAATGCGAGGTGTAAGAAAGTGTACACCAAATCCTGCACCCCCTTCAGTAGGAGGGAAATGGGTAGATGCTATATTGGTGTCTAGTCAGTGGGGGTCATTGCAAGTTGGGTGGTATCGTGGGGGTAAGTCCACCAGGGCACCACCTAATACAATTAGCTCTACCGCAGCTTGGTCCGGCGTTATTAGTGCCGGACCCAAGTTGCAGTGGTGCAGTAAGTCTCCATTTATTGTAGATCCATTGGACCCAATGAGTCATTTCCGGCGCAATTACTATGGCTTAATCGGTAATTATGCCAAAAATGGGCAGAAAGTCTGCAGATTTATCCCCAGCTCAGAGCTGAAGGTAAATCACTCATAGTTGGGTGGAGTGGCAATGCAGTGGTAATAACAGTACCGCCACATCTTTGCAGCTCCCCCTAACTTGTGGTGAGGCCCAGTGTCTGCAAGAGCAGTTCCCAGCTCTGGCCATCTGAGGCTGTGCGCTCTGGTTGGTTAGCGGGGAGTGGGAGGGGTCGTTCTATGGGTGGTCTGACAGAACGAGCAGAGAACTGGAGAGGGAAGGGAAGTAGGGAAAGGGATACTCCCTGAAAAGCCTGTTTTGCCAAAAATCACCATGATTGAAGTTGGCCAACTTCACCAAAATAAGTCATATATTAAAATGCAATCTGTATGACTGCAGCTTCAAGACAGGAGAAGCATTTTTTTCAACATGCCCTAAAATAATAGATAGGTAAGAATGTCTATTCCTTTAATAATATCTAAGTACTCAGGGGCTTTGGTGGTTGTAGAGAGAAAATCTCAAAAAAAATATGCCAGCCCAAATTAGAATGATTCAGCTTAATGGCAGTGTGCATATTAATATTCAGTGAAAACACTTTGACTTTATGGTTAAGTTGCAGTAACCAAAACATATGAAATTCAGTGAAAAACTGCTTTAAAAGGGACGTTATGGTAACAAGTAAAATTGAAAACCCAAGAAATGTGCCAGTCATGGTAAGCAAAGCAACCATAACTCGCACCACTGCCATGCACTTTTCAGACTAACACCCAGGACATCAAAGATAACCATACAAATGACATCATCAATAACATCACTAATGACATCATATATCTGGGGTGGTTGTTTTTGTTCAGTGACAGTGTTGTGCATGTAGAGCGTGACTGTGTGCTATATTCTGACACATACTATAAAGGTACTGTGCATGCAGAGCTTGACCTTGTGCTATAATCGAACACATAATATAAAGGTACTGTGCATGTAGAGCGTAACCATGAGCTAAATTCTGACACATACTATAAAAGGTACTGTGCATGTAGAGCTTGACTGTGTGCTATATTCTGACACATACTATAAAGGTACTGTGCATGTAGACCGTACCCTTGCGCTATAATCTTACACTTACTATAAAGGTACTGTGCATGTAGAGCTTGACTGTGTGCTATATTCTGACACATACTATAAAGGTACTGTGCATGTAGACCGTACCCTTGCGCTATAATCTTACACTTACTATAAAGGTACTGTGCATGTAGAGCTCGACTTTGTGATATATTCTGACACATACTGTAAAGGTACTGTGCATGTGGAGCGGGACTGTGTGCAATAATCTGACACATACTATAAAGGTACTGTGCATGTAGAGTGTGACCTTGTGCTATATTCTGACACATTCTATAAAGGTACTGTTCATGTAGAGCTTGACCTTGTGCTATAATCGAACACATACTATAAAGGTACTGTGCATGTAGAGCGTAACCATGAGCTAAATTCTGACACATACTATAAAAGGTACTGTGCATGTAGAGCTTGACTGTGTGCTATATTCTGACACATACTATAAAGGTACTGTGCATGTAGACCGTACCCTTGCGCTATAATCTTACACTTACTATAAAGGTACTGTGCATGAAGAGTGTGACATTGTGCTATATTCTGAGACATTCGATAAAGGTACTGTACATGCAGAGCGTGACCTTGTGCTATAATCTAACACATACTATAAAGGTACTGTGCATGTGGAGCGGGACTGTGTGCAATAATCTGACACATACTATAAAGGTATTGTGCATGTAGAGTGTGACCTTGTGCTATATTCTGACACATTCTATAAAGGTACTGTACATGCAGAGCTTGACCTTGTGCTATAATCGAACACATACTATAAAGGTACTGTGCATGTAGAGCGTAACCATGAGCTAAATTCTGACACATACTATAAAAGGTACTGTGCATGTAGAGCTTGACTGTGTGCTATATTCTGACACATACTATAAAGGTACTGTGCATGTAGACCGTACCCTTGCGCTATAATCTTACACTTACTATAAAGGTACTGTGCATGAAGAGTGTGACATTGTGCTATATTCTGAGACATTCAATAAAGGTACTGTGCATGTAGAGCTTGACTGTGTGCTATATTGTGACACATACTATAAAGGTACTGTGCATGCAGAGCGTGACCTTGTGCTATAATCTAACACATACTATAAAGGTACTGTGCATGTGGAGCGGGACTGTGTGCAATAATCTGACACATACTATAAAGGTACTGTGCATGCAGGGCTTGACCTTGTGCTATATTCTGACACATACTATAAAGGTACTGTGCATGTAGAGCTCGACTTTGTGATATATTCTGACACATACTGTAAAGGTACTGTGCATGTAGAGCTCGACTTTGTGATATATTCTGACACATACTGTAAAGGTACTGTGCATGTAGAGCATGACCCTGTGCTATATTCTGACACATACTATAAAGGTACTGTACATGCAGAGCTTGACCTTGTGCTATATTCTGACACATACTATAAAGGTACTGTGCATGCAGAGCGTGACCTTGTGCTATAATCTAACACATACTATAAAGGTACTGTGCATGTGGAGCGGGACTGTGTGCAATAATCTGACACCTACTACAAAGGTACTGTGCATGCAGAGCTTGACCTTGTGCTATAATCGAACACATACTATAAAGGTACTGTGCATGTAGAGCTTGACCTTGTGCTATATTCTGACACATACTGTAAAGGTACTGTGCATGTAGAGCATGACCCTGTGCTATATTCTGACACATACTGTAAAGGTACTGTGCATGTAGAGCATGACCCTGTGCTATATTCTGACACATACTGTAAAGGTACTGTGCATGTAGAGCATGACCTTGTGCTATATTCTGACACATACTATTAAGGTAAAGTGCATGTAGAGCGTGCCCTTGTGCTATATTCTGACACATACTGGAAAGGTACTGTGCATGTAGAGCGTACCCTTGCGCTATAATCTTACACTTACTATAAAGGTACTGTGCATGTAGAGCGTGACTGTGTGGTATATTCTGACACATACTATAAAGGTACTGTGCATGTAGAGCGTACCCTTGTGCTATAATCTTACACTTACTATAAAGGTACTGTGCATGTAGAGCGTGACTGTGTGCTATATTCTGACACATACTATAAAGGTACTGTGCATGTAGAGCTTGACCTTGTGCTATATTCTGACACATACTATAAAGTTACTGTGCCTGTAGAGCGTACCCTTGAGCTATAATCTTACACTTACTATAAAGGTACTGTGCATGTAGAGCGTGACTGTGCTATATTCTGACACATACTATAAAGGTACTGTGCATGTAGAGCTTGACCTTGTGCTATATTCTGACACATACTATAAAGGTACTGTGCATGTAGAGCGTGCCCTTGTGCTATATTCTGACACATACTATAAAGGTACTGTGCATGTAGACCGTACCCTTGCACTATAATCTTACACTTACTATAAAGGTACTGTGCTTGTAGAGCATGACTGTGTGCTATATTCTGACACATACTATAAAGGCACTGTGCATGCAGAGCTTGACCATGTGCTATATTCTGAAGTTCTTTTCCCTAGAGTTTACCCTGAGGTCATAATGCACATACATGGAACAAGAAGCAGGTCCCATGCAGATATTACATTTCTCAGGGATGTGATATGCTTCGACTTATCATTGTATTACCTATACATACCATCTTAAGAATACTTTAGTTCTGTTATCCACACTGCATTCATTGTTTCTCTTTATGTATTGATTGCTGTATTCACAAAAAAGATCACTACAAAGTTTCTTTCTAAATAAGTCCCTTTTATGTGACATGGAGTAGTTTATTACAAGCCTGCGGATCAGCTCTGATATGTTGTAAATGAGACTGTCAGTGGCACCCCTTATACCAACATTGCATTTGCATTGTTACACAGTGGTGATATCATATGTGATGCTATCAGTGGTTGCCACTGGCTCCTTCCCGCTAAGTCTCAAGAACTCCCTTGTGCATCTTCTCCTCAGAAAGCCCTCTGCCGGCCCCTCCTGCTAGCTAACTACTGCCCCTATCTCCATTACCACCTTCTTGGGCAAACTCCTGGAGAAGCTGCTCATCTCCCAACTGATCCACCAGGTTGAATCTGTGGGCTCCCTCCATGACCACCATGTGTTTCATGATGTTACATCACTGTATCTAAGATATTAATAATTCCTCTTTTAACATATAAAAAGAACTGTAACCCTCCTTTAACAAACACATTTCTTGCAATGCATACTGTTGTGTGTCATTATCAGCTGTGCATGCTGGGAATGCAAGTCATGATTGAATTGCTTAGGGCATGAGGCTCGACCATGACCCCAGCACTTCCAAACCACCCCTGTTATCCACTGCACTTACCCTGCATCCCAGTTCATTGTCCACTATACCCTCATAATGTGACCAATGGCCAGTGCTCATTGCTTGCAGCCATGGCCAGTGTCCAAAATCCACGGGGCCTGGGCTTTGGCTTGCTGCATGCCCCAATAAGCAAACCAGAGGAGACATTGACCCCTGCCATGGACCAGACGCACTGCCCAAGCACCAAACTTATATCACTATTTTTTGTAGTTACATTTTGACACATTGGAAAAAATAAAATACGAACACATTTGCAAAAGCATGCTTCCAGGTCCTTGCACATGCCCCTCGCGCAAGTTTGCTGCAATCTCATCCAGTACTTCGAGCTGCAGCTGCAAGCAGAATTCTTTTCCCTATTCAAACATAGGGCTTCGGCTAGACTGCATGACCCAATAAGAAAATCAGAGTATACATTTGCCATTGTTGAGGCCCAGGCCCACTGTCCAGGCACGAAAGTTATATCACTATTTTTGTACTTACATTTTGACACTGTGGAAAAAATAAAACACAGGACAGATTTGAAAAGCCATGCTTTCAGGTCGTTGCTGATGCTCCTCGCGCACGTTTGCTGTAATCCCACACAGCACTTTGGGCTGCAGCCACGTGTAGAATTTCTTTTCCCATTCAAACCTATCCCGACTTCGAAAAACTTTACCACATAGCCATTTTGTGGTCAGGCCCACTTTAACCCCATTAACAGTCCCCCGTGGCCATGGCCAGAGGCCAGATTGTCTGAGTCATGGCCTTTAGCTATCTGACAGTCTGGCCACTGGCCATGGCCACAGGCTATACCTCGGTCACCAAAGGTATATAACTATTTTCTGTACCTACAATATGACAGTTTTCAAAAAATAAAAAAACAGACACATTTGCAAAACCATGCTTTCAGGTCCTTGCAATGGTCCTCGCACAAGTTTGCTACAGATCCGTCCATGTTTTATTTTTTGAAAAGTGCCAAAATATACTTACACAAAATAGTGATATAACTTAGCCCCCACTTGACAAAATCCATTCGAACGGTGCGCAAATATTCAAGGTTGGGTCTATAACTTTTTTGCAAACTTATGTGAAGACTCATCAAATGGCACTAAAGTTATAAGCCATCTAAAAATGTTGAGGCCACCTCTCTAATTTTGCCCCCTCTTGACAAAATCCCACCAAACTTTCCCAAAACATTCAAAGTTAAGTGTAAAATCTTTTTTCAAATGTATACGCAAATCTTTCAAATGGCATGACATTTATAAGCTGTTCAAACATTTTTGAGCCCCCTTCTAATTTTTCCCCCTCTTGACAAAACAGCACCAAACTTTGGGTAAGCCTTCATGGTTGTCTAAAATGATATTGCAAAATGTCATGCAGTTTCATTGAATGGCACAAAAGTTATAAGCCATCCAAACACATCTTTTCACCGACCCTGTAATGCAGAAATATGCATGGATGTCCTCGAATTTTCGTGAAGTTCGCCAACATCCCAGCATTGTCCCTGAACATCTGAGACGTTCACGGACATCGGAGAAGAAAAACAACCCACTTTTTTGGCATTTTGTAGCCATATTCCATCCATCCTCATCACCTTTCACCTCCCCAGAGATTGTTTCATTAGTTTGACAAGTGTAATGTTTTTTGTTTTAATATGTTTTTACTGCAATGTTCGTGGACTATGGACGCAGTCCGTGAATCCAACATGACGTCCGTTTCCAAAGTTTTGACAACCTCACATTTTTAATTGACCAATCAGCAGGCACGTACGCTGTCCGCAAATGACATGCGGCTCTCTAATTGGTCCAGAGGTGTCCACGGACAACGAACCAGGAAAAGAGTCCGCGGACGGGATGCAGAAATCACTAATTTTTTGGGACTTACTTTATGGCCATTTAAAAAAAAAAACTAACACCGAATTTGTAAAAGCAGGCTTTCGGGATCAAGCTGCCACTCCCCGCACATATTTGGTGCATATCTGTCCAACAGTTTGGGCTGTAGGTGTGGGCACAATTTTGTATGCCCCATAATCATTCCGAGGTGGCCATATACTTTGTTTGCACAGTTTGGTGAGGATTCATTGAACGGCGCCAAAGTTAGAAACTGCCCAAAAAATGTGCAATAATTCTTATAATGATGATAGTCCATTCGCAAGGGAACACTGCCAATATCATCAGTTTCCGGTGCTTGGCGTGAACATGTGATATCCACCATGAAGCTGGTTAAAAGGAACTTGGCTGGTGTGTCCATCTTAGTGTGTGTGTGTGTGTGTGGTCATGAAAGCCCACACACTTGGGACTGCATCAAACAAGGATTGTGTCGCAGCAGGAATGGCCTGAGGGTTTGGGCCTTTGTTTTCTGTATAAGGAGCCTACATAGAGTCCTTTCTGCTTCTTTTCCTTCCATATCACTCTGGTACATTTCCATGCACATCACTTTGGGTTCGGGAGGATTTTTTAATGCTCGTTGATTCGGTCTAGGCCGATTCGCCATTTTCCGATTTATACAAAGGCTAATCTGGCTGGAAAAAATCTGGACTGCTTGCTCCATTCTTACGTTTGGAGCAGGATTTATATGCCAAGACCATTGTCATAGAAATGGGAGCAAGCAGAGAGATAGCATGGCAGGAGGGGCACCGCCTGCAGGCATTGGTTGGCTATGTTTCCACCTAGTGCGCCACCGTGTGCATGCCAAAGGCAATGGCAAAGGCTTGTTCAGCCTCCCGGCAGCCCACACACCCCCATAATACACAAAGCTCTCCTTTCATAGCACACAAGTGTCTCCTTTCGCACGCCCACAAGGGACTCATTAAACAGCAAACGATTTATTTTTATCTGGATGCTGTTGTGTATGGAAGCAGTCTTCTGAAAGGTCATGGGTTAATTTGAGCTGTGAACCAGCTCCTGGTGTAAACAATGTCTCAACTAATTGTTCATTCTGGCCGTTGATTAATCAGAGCGGTGTCTCCTGGAGTTTAAACTTCAGAAACCTGCAATGTTCATTCTAATGGCACCTGCTGCTTGGCACTGTTTAAAGGCACAGTACTGATCAGGCTTGTGTGCTGTGGAATGCAGGTTCAATCACACAACTGTGGTAGTCGCCACAGAACAGTACCATTTGCTCCAAACATCTCACTGCCGTGGCCTTCAGTTTTGTTTCCTAAGCTAAAGTTGAACAAGCCTCCCTTCCTCTTCTGTAGAGAATTCAGTGCTTCAGTGTTTTAAATAATATACATCACGGACAGAAGCAGCAACTTAACATCATCAGTGTGTCTGCTGCTGAACCGTTCGGCATCTGCATGTGTTATTGGTGTTTGCAGCTCCTGGATAAATGTGCAAACGTGCTGAATGCTGATAGGCGCTATGTTAATCATACTTTTAAAGCGCGCTTTCACCAAAGGTATCATGGCGCTAGCGAATAAGCAGGACTAAACCAGAGAAAACTAGAACAGAAAGTAGAACAAAACTAAAACAGAAATGATTAGATTTTAGCAAATGGACTGTACGGTGTTGGAGGTGACTGGCGCCCCCCCGCGCGCCTTGCCGTAAGCCCTTGCCCCAAGAACGGAGACCACACATCTGTCTTGGTTCGGGCTTCCCGGTCTCACTGACGCGGCCGGGAAACGCCCCGTTTATTTCTACTGCACGCGACGGCGTGCAAAGTCATGCCGTTGCGTGCGCGCCCGTCATCGGGCAGCGCCACACTCCTCCTTTTTCGGGGAGAACCAAATTATCACAATTCAACTATACACTGCAAACCAAACAACACTGCAAACAGAATAACTCACAAACCCCGATGCCATGAACACCCCTTTATTAGCACCCACCCGGGTCCCCCTAGTTAACAGTTGTCACCTTTCTGATCATCAGCCAAGTGTCCCAGCACGTAATCGGTGAGGCGAGCAGGTCTCCCTCGCCCAGCCCTCTGGGGGTACCTCCGGCTCGCCCCCGGCACGGGTGATCTGTCCACTGACGGCCCCCGGGCTGGGGACTCCGGCATGCAGGGTTGGTCTCCCTCGTCCTTCAGGGCTCCCCCAAGGTCCGGATCAGGAGGAGGGTCAGTTCTAGGATCCCTGATCTTCTTGAAGAAGCTTACATTGCGAGTCACTTCTGACCGGCCATCTGATGCAGTTACCATAGAGCCCCTGACAGCCACCACGTCTAGTGGCTCAGGCTTGTACGGCAGGGAGAGCTTCCCATGCGGATGTCGATTGCGAATGAGGACCTCATCGCCCGGCTCCAGCTGTTGTGGGCGGAGACCCCTCTGCACGTTTTCTTGCTTAATTCTCACTCGCCGGTCCATTTCGACTCGTTGGTCATCAATTACTGCAGGCTCTCGTTCTCCGACCTCTGGCAACAAACCGCGAGGACACCTCCTGAACATCGCCTCTGCCGGGGCCACCCCCGTGGACGCATGGGGCGTGGTGCGGTACACCCTCAAGAATTGGTAAAGGGCTCTCTGCAGGGACTGTCCCTGTCCTTGGGCGATTCTAAAGGTCTTGTTGAGAGTCCTCATCAAACGCTCTGCCTCCCCATTTGCTCGAGGCCAGAGAGGCGTGATCTTCCGGTGCACCACCCCACAGCTCAGCATTAGTTCTGAAAACCGTTCACCCTGGAATGGCGCACCATTGTCCGAGCACAGCGCGTGCGGAAACCCATGAGCTGCAAACAACTTCTCCACCGCCACAACCACGTGCTCAAACGCCACGGACTCCACGAACTCCACCTCGGGGTACCTGGAGTACTCGTCAACCAAGACCAGGAAGTGGGTGCCCATGGTGGTGGACCGGAAGTCGGCATGAACCACCTCCCATGGATGGGTCCCCCTTTGCATTGCCTCGATGGCTGGCTCCCGCTGCACAGGCGATGCGGCCTGGCACCAGACACAGGCCGCCACAAAGTCGTCCACCTTGCGTTCCAGCTCGGGGAACCATACCTTCATCCGGAGACCAGCCTTGGTCTTGGCGGCCCCTTGATGACCCCGGTGCGCCAGTGCAATCACGTCGCCCACCTTTGACTGGGGAACTACAATCCGATCACCCCGAAGCAACAGGCCCGATGTAGAGAATGACAGTTCTTCGCGGACGTTCCATAGTTGCTCCAACCCAGTCCGGGCCTCCTGAGTGTGCCCGGCAGGGCTTCGAGTGCTGATTTCCAGGAATCTTGTGCATGAACTGCCTCAGCACCCTGAAACACTCATCCTGTGCCGCCGCAGCCTCCAGCTCTTGAAGAGGCATGGCATTCGGCGTGGCTGCTTCCACCACGACTCGGACATGCTCCTCGGCTTCTTCTTCACAGGCGTCTCGGTCCCCTCCTCCGGGCGCCCCGGGGTGTCTGGAGAGGTAGTCAGCTGCGTTATTTGCCCCCGGTCGGTATACCAGAGTCACCCCATACTCCAAAAGAGCCAGCATCCACCTTTCAATTCGTGCTGGCGGCTTGGATGACGACCCTGCCATGATGGGTAGCAGTGGCTTGTGGTTAGTTACCACCGTCACTGGGCGTCGGAGTACATAGAGCCTGAAGTGGCGGCATCCCCACAGCACGGCCAGCACCTCGCGCTCAATCCGCGAGTACCGTTGTTCGGCGTCCGACAGTGCTTTGCTGGCATACCCCACTGGCCGGACACCGCCATCACGGTCAATCTGTGTCAATACAGCACCCAGGCCAAAAGGGCTGGCGTCCACGATGATTTCCGACAGTAATGCAGGATCGAAGAACGACATGGTGTCCTCGGCCGTGAGGGCGCTTCTAATGTCATCAAAAGCCGCCTGCTCAAGTGGGCCCCAATTCCAGATGGTGTCTTTTCTTGTCAGGGCCCTGAGAGGCTCAGACCTGGACGCCAAGTTCTTGATGAACCGCCCACAGTAAGTGACCATGCCCAAGAAACTTCGCACCTCCGATACAGACTCCGGTGGTTGGGCCTTTTGAATGTCCAGTACCTTCTTGGGGTCAGGAGACACCCCCCCTCCTTGAACACAAACCCAAAGAACTCCAGGGAGGGGCGCAGAAACTTGCACTTCTCCTTATGGAGGGTGAGTCCCAGCGACCGTAGCCTCTCGAATGTCCTCGCCAAGCGCCTCAGATGGTCCACCTCCGTCCTCGCAAACAGTAGAATGTCATCGCTTATGTTCAAGATGCCCTCGAGGCCAGCTAGGGCACCCCGAATGATGTTAATACTTCAGCCGCTGAGGACACCCCAAAACTCAGCCTCTTGTAGCGATACAATCCCCGGTGTGTGGTGAATGTGGTAATGTACCTCGACTCGGGATGGAGGACGACCTGGTGATAGCCAGCCCGGAGGTCGAGCTTCGAGAAGAACCGGGCACCCTGCACCTCCGCAATGATGTCATCCAGCGTCGGGGTGAGGTGCCTCTCCCTCTTGATGGCCTTGTTGGGGATTTCTCATGTCTACACAGATCCTGACTGCGCCCGGCTGTTTAAGTTTCCTGGCCACCACTATAGGGGACACCCAGGGAGTCGGGCCATCCACCTTTTCTATGATGTCTAGATCGACGAGGCTGTCCAGTTCTTTGTCGACCTGCTCACAGAGGTGGAATGGTACCCTCCGATGTTTCAGGGCTACCGGCTGTACCGAATCATCGATATGCAGCCGCACCGGCTCTCCGGCCATCCGCCCAATCCCCTTGAACAGAGCCTCATGCTTCTCCAGTAAGTCATTGATATCTTCCAGGTAGACGGAGTACGCAAAGCTGACGATGCCGAGAGCTTCCGCCGCTGCACAACTTAGCAAAGTATTC
Organism: Ambystoma mexicanum; assembly: GCF_040938575.1. Taxonomy (NCBI): domain Eukaryota; kingdom Metazoa; phylum Chordata; class Amphibia; order Caudata; family Ambystomatidae; genus Ambystoma; species Ambystoma mexicanum. The sequence goes on along the minus strand of NC_090932.1, from coordinate 25,241,327 downwards.
TTACTCACTGGGCTCACATAGAAGCGTGCTGTGATGTGAGAGCCATCGTGTTCTACTTTTGCTACGAATGCTCCATCGAGAGGGATGGGCTCCACCCCACCGAACGCAAAGATGCGGGCCCTTTGTGTGATCAGCCTGGGCGGCTGATCCATGGCATTGTAATGTTCACGGCCCATGACGTTCACCGACGCCCCTGTGTCCACTAGGACCGGGACTGGAGACTGGTTCACCTCAACCACGCACCTTGGCTGTCGTCGGTTCCTGCTTCTCAGAATCCCCACACTTGAGACAAAAAATATGTTCTCTTCATCTTCCTCCTCTGCTTCTTCCACGTGGGCCTCCTCCTCGCTCTGGTCCACTTGAGCGACGTTGGATGGCCGACCTTGGCGAGTGGAGCTAGCTCGGCCTTGGCCCCTTGGCACCAATACGGGCATAGTCGCCCTACACATCCTCGAGAAGTGGTCCGGCAACCCGCACCGTCCACAGGTCTTGCCAGCTGCAGGGCATTCTGATTGGTGGGGCAGGTCATACCCGCATTTTTGGCAAATTTCGCCTGCCCTCCCAGCTCTGTCTCGGGTGCCGCCACCAAACCTCCTGGTACCTCTTCCTCCTCGCCACATCACGCAGACCTCTTCAGTCTTGATAGGCTGCGACCCGGCCTCCATTCTTGCGGCTCTCGCTTCCGACACCTCATGGCACCTTCCTAGCTCAAGGATGCGCTGGAGCGTTATCCCGGGCTCCCTCAGCACCTGGCGCCTGAGCTTGCCTGATGAGTATGCCTGGATCAGCATGGTCCTGATCATATCCTCTGCGTCACCCCAGGCACGGGCGAGCGACAGACGCTTCAGGCGCCCATAGAACGTGTCCAAAGTCTCGTCATCTTTTTGTTTGGCAGAGAGCATCACGAACCGCTCATAGTCCGCGTTGGCAAGGGGCAGAAAGTTTGCTTGTAGGGCGGCCTTTGCTTGATCATAAGTTCCATTCCCTGGTGGCAGAGATTCAAAAGTCTCCTGGACAGATGGTCCAGCCGAGTATAGCATCGTAGCCAGCCTGGTGTCGTCATCAACCACCTGAGCAGCCCTGAAGTACATGTCCAGGCGGTCCACCCACCTTCTCCACCTGGGCCCCAAGCTGGAGGGCGGGCCCGACACATCAAATTCGGGGATGGGCTGCAGAGCAGCATGGGCACTTACCTGGGCCATGACAGGTGCGGCTTGTTGAATGCCAGGCGGTGCAGCTGGTTGTATTTGGGGTTGAAGAGCCGGAACCGCTGCCTGACCACCTGCTAGTTGCTGCATTGGAAGCTGTCGGCCCTGCGGGGCCGCTGGGGCACGAGGAAGTAGCTGCGCCGCCGCGCCGTGTGCACCGTCCTGGTCCTCGGTGTCATTCATGGGTTTGAGCGCACAGGCACTCCCAGAACGTTGACCAGGAGCCGCAACTCCAACGCCTAGTCCAAGATGACTGTCAGCATTAACCACCCCTGGGCACAGTCACCTGCAGCACACCTCTGTGATGATGAAGAGGATGAAAGCTGGTGAGGCCACCAGGATGATGATGAAGGGGATGAAAGAAAAAGGCACCCTGCCTTTGGATGTTCCAAAAATTTTGTCAAGGACAAACAGGCTATGTAGGCCCAGCCAAGATGGGCCTTCTCCTTGCTTCCACTCGACGTAGCAAACCCAAAATTGAGTCTATGCCCTCGTCAGGCATAACCTCGTGTATGTGTAGCCATCAGCTACCAGGATGTCCAAAAATTAGGCCTGGGGTCGCTTCAGGGCTCAAACCGGAGCCTCCCGAAGTCCCACAGCCTGCTGCACAAAATGGGTGCCAGCCGAGTGGGCATCGCACTACCCGCGGCGTGAAACGAAGTTCGTGTTCCGACCTCGTTCGGGTGAAAAATTGTTCCTGTAATCACCGCCGGGCCCGGGCATGGTTTCCCCCACTCGTCGCCACTGTTGGAGGTGACTGGCATCCCCCGCGCGCCTTGCCGTAAGCCCCGGCCCCAAGAACGGAGACCACATGTCTGTCTTGGTTCGAGCTTCCCGGTCGCACTGACGTGGCTGGGAAACGCCCTGTTTATTTGTACTGCACGCGACGGCGTGCAACGTCGTCGCGTGCGCGCCCGTCATCGGGCAGCGCCACATACGCTGCCATCATTTTGCTGTTGTAATAGAAAAATCTCCACCCCCGGTTCTCATTAATCTGAAAGGAGGGACCTACACCAAACATTTGTCTTGCGAGCGAAGGCGTCTACCAGGAACATAATGAAGGAATTGTGATTACAGATAATCTGCACCTTGCCCATAAAAAGCTTGATGAACAATGCAAAGTGATGTGAAGGCAACCCGACACACACACACACACACACACACACGCACGCACGCACGCACGCACGCACGCACGCACGCGCACTCTCTCTCTCTCTCTCTTCTCTGTTACCCTTTTTCTTTTACCTAGTTCTAAAGTGTAGGTACATATTTTGACACAACACCAAACCTCCGAACGTTCTGGAGAGGAAATGCTCGACAAATGATGGCCAAGGCTACAACCTGGGCACCGTTGAACCAGTACTGGCTTTTTAAGTCAACTTCACTTGGCTTGTAGTTTAGTTGTCCTCAGAAAAGGTGTACACTTACTCCTAGCATATGAAGTGCTGTTGAGAGAAAAGCCAGGACTGGCTCGAAGTGCCACATGACATGGGTCAGCCATGAGCAGTGTGAAAATCAGTTCTTTTGTTTTGATAATACAGCGCTATTGACACCCTTCGTGTCTTCGTAATTTGCCACTCCAATGGTTTCATGAGGTTTTTCTAGTCTTTCTTTTCTTAACATATAGAACATGTCTGCTCTTGGAACACTCTGCTGTGTGTTTGTGCCCTTGAAGCCTGACCTGTTTCTTGTACATGGGGGGGAGAGGGAGGGGGCAGTGCATGTCTTTTCCTAGGATTTCACTTATATAGACTCCTTTTCGTGCACTCTTGGAAAGCCCACAGAATTATTTTCAAAACGTTTCTGCATCTGTTTTTTCTCTCCCTCCTCCTCCCACCATTGTCTCTTTAATCCGTTGACCCCTGGCCCTCCCTTCTTTTTTCACCTCCTTCTCTTCTGCCCCTCTCCCTCCTGCACTAAGCCCCCTCCATCTCTCCTCCAGGCATTTACGTGTGTTCCTGACTCTTATTCTCACAGACAGATTTTTATAGTTGATGTGTTTTGTCCCTTTGCAGTTGAATCCACAAACAGCTACTTTGTAATTTGCGAGACATGTCTATTCCTGTCTGATATTTAACTGTTTTATTACGCATCTCACCAATTATTAGAATCGTTACACGTGCCCTCTTCTGCAGAGTGACAGCTGGCGGGTGGGTGCTCTGCCAATCACTGGGAAACAAGAGCGTTCAACTTATTCACTAGAATTTGCTGTGGGCCTATAGAATGCCTGATGCATTCAGACTGTTTATATTTCGGTTTATGAAGAACATGTTTCTAAAATTCACGGAAGGACAGAAGCAGGAATTTAAGAACATCTGTGTGAACTGCTCGTGAATGTTCACCACCCGCCTGGCTAAATGTGCATACGTTCTGTACTGATGTAGACGTTCTATTACAGGTTTGCTCCACATGTTTGAAACATGTATGTATTTCTCACTTTCTTTTCTTTTTTCAGAGATCTATGTAGGCGTGCTAATTTTTATAAAAACCCTCCAATTTTAAAGAGGAAATATTAGGCAAGTGCTGATGAAACATGAGAATTGGCCAACTTCGTGCCAATTCTGGCTTTTTAGCCGACTTCTCTTTGCATTCTGGGACTTGTAGTTTGGTTGTGCTCCTTATAAGTGGTTTGTGCCTAGAGTTGTGCGTCCCTCTACTGCAGATATCCACGTGCACCCCAGGGTTATGTGTTTGATAGTGTCTCGTGTGTGCATACGCAGACAGGACTAGTAAACCACAACAGATAGTTTGCCCAAGTAATGAACCTCAGCAAAGTGTTACTGGTGAAGAAATTACGTGCAAACCACCAGGGCTTCAAATACTTTATTGGGAGGGGAAGTCATAAAATTGTAAGCCTAAAACTGTGCAAATCATTACATTTTTGGCGATACAAATTACACCCGTGTTTAAAATTGTGCATAAGAGTTGACTTCCATTGCAAAAACCCACTGGAATCCATGGGCTCCAGTTTATTGGAGGTTTCTTGGCATTTTCGGGATTTACAAAAACATCAACAAGGCTCACTTACAACACTGATGCATGCAGAATGTTATCCTGCACACAAAGTCCAAGAATTAACATGCGTTTCTGTAGTGTCTGTGTTATGGAGAATTCTCAATATTTGCTAATTTCCCTTACCTTTTGAGACTCCCAGCAACTTTGCTGGATTTCTAGGATTTTATTTTTTTACCTGGAAAGAGTGTGAGCCTTTTTTCCCCACTCTTTCATGTATTTTGATGTGTGTTTTACTTGTGTGTTCTTTGGTTATGGAGTTTTAAAACAACTCCATAGGGATCATCTTTTTCTGTGTGTCACATAGCACCTTCAGTGCAGTGGCACAGGGATGTCTTTCAGGCTTCCCAAGGTTTAAATACCCTCTCTGGGACTGACTACTGTCTCCAAGAGCATGTAAAGTTAAATTGACTTTACGAGTCTCTTTAAATTTACTGACCCAGCACACACTATCTTCCTATAGAGTGCTGGTGCGGTTGCATAGCTTCCCCTGAGTCAAAACACTCATGTAACAATGAAATGTTACCCTTTCCTACTTTAAATGGCTGGTGGCAGTGGTTTAGATCAAACTACCATGATTTTTCCCGAACGCTAACAACGGTAGCTAAAAATCGGGTCAGCCATGTTTTTCAATATGGCGCCCAAGGCCTATCTGTAAAAACAGACTCTGGTCGACATTTTTCATCATTTCTTTTAGGAAAGGTCCTTCTTGTGTTTGTCTCTGCGTGCCAAACCAGGTTTGGTCCCTTTGTTCATTGGCCTTTGGCGGGCTTCAGTGCTGAAGCCCTCCTCTGGCACCTGAGTGTCTGGGGTAGACAGGATGTGAGGGAGGTGCCCGAAACTCCCTGTGCTTAGCCTCCTTTGAGACCTGAATGCACTCTGGCGTGATTGGCAGGCTGGCTGTCCGGCAAGGATAGTAAGTGACAAGCCAGGCTGGAATGAATGGGGGAAAACTGCTTAAAAGCAGGTCTCTGGGACTTGAAAAGCAGAGTCGACCCCTGGAACGAAAGAAACGAAGATGAGCTGAAGGAAGAGGACTTCTGCAACTCCTAGACGACGGGTGAAGCCCTGCTGCAGTTCAGAATTGCCTGAAACTCCATTGACAGAGAAACCCTTCATGATTAACTTCTACCCTTGAGTTTAGTGGGAAAAACCAACTCGCAAGCTGTAAAGAAGACCGGTGGGGGGGTCTGTACTTCTGCTCTCTATATGGTAGAGGGGAGGCACAGAGGACCCCAGCCAAGATTCTCTAATACGGTAGCGATGGGCGAGCAATCAAGGCCTAGCTTCTCAGGAGGTGATGCAGGCTGGTTCTTAAGTACAGTGTATCCCCAAGCCCCCACAAAGGAATGTCCACACACTGTATTACTGAAAACACAGTCTTTATATAATTAATATTCAAGGGTTATGTACACTTATCACAATAACGCACTTTGTGCTCAGGAAAATCAGCAATGGTAAATATCTACAATTCTAAAGTGGTACCACTAATATTAGACCTCATTAAAGTGCATTCACAATACTGTAGAAATGGCACACAGATCAATAAGAAGGAAACCAGCAATAGAGAGAGGAGAGATAACAGAGGGTTGAAACAATAGGCAGAATACTGGCCCTTGCTACTGGACACAGTTCTGTGTGGAGATCCCCCCACCTGGGCAACCTGCAAAATAAAGAGATATAACACCAGCCCAGTCCAGATATTGTTCAATAGTCTATTTCTCTCCTATAATGTTTTTACCCCCCCAATGTACCTGGTGGAGTCGAGTTCCTCGAAAAGGCGTCGACAAGCGTCGAGGGACTCGCTGTTCGGCGACGGGGAATCGACGGCCCTTCTTGAATGCCTTCCTTTTCAGGCGGGAGGCACGGGGCGTCGAACGTCCGTCGACAAACGAGGCCGAACGTTGTCGAAGAGGCGGCAGCTCCGTCCGAGCGGTGCTCGTCGGCGTCGGGGCGTCGGCGTCCTGCAAGGCGGAGGTGTGCGGGGCACCTCGATGACAATAGTTCTGGACCGCAAAGATTGTAGAGACGGGAGCCCAGCAAGGGCGTCGAGTCGTCCGAGTCTTTGGGGTCGTCGGGTGGCGGGAAACCCACCGGCAGGTTTCTCCTCGGCGCGTTGGTCGTCCTCGACTTTCTCCGGCAGGATAAGCGGTCGACGATGCGGTCGAGAGAGTCCTTCGATTGAATGTTCTTAGGCAATGGAGCGGACGGCTCCGATCGTCGGCGGCACGGCGTCAAGTGGTTCCCACGGCTGGGCACACAACTTCGACGGGCCTCCAGCGGTTACACAGACCTGCGAACCCTGGTCGACGGCAATGGACTTCGACGGCGTCGATGTCCGGGTGCTTCACTTCGATCTCCTCGGCGGTCCCGTCTCGGGTCGGCAGCCTTTCGAGGGTCTGACTTCCAGGGCGCTTCGGCGAAGATTCAGCGGTGCTCGATGGTCCCTCGGAGCACGGGAAGAGGGCGCCTAGCCAGGTCCTCTCTCGGGTCAGTCCTCGACGATTTCGACAACCTTCAGTTCCGTCGAAGCAAATGCCACAGCAAGTCTTCTTCTTCCAGCTGGACGTCGAGGATCAGCAAATCCAGTTACTCTTGAGTGGAGACTCAGCTTCTGAATGCTTCTGAACAATTTCCAGTGGTGAGAGGTCCCCAGATATACTATTCTGTCTCTCATCCACACTGCTGGCACACACACAGCAGCCAATCACACAGAAGGGCATTCATGCAGTCAGTCAGCCAATCAGGCACACAGTGCATTCAGGCCACACTCCTCCCTTTCAGACACTCACAACAAGGAATGTGGATTGGGACAAGTACCCAGCCATTCAACACTACACACTGCATTCAGGCCAGTTTCGGGCAGGGCTGTCTCAGTCTTTGTCTCTCATGCCAGAAACCAGACAACCACAACAAGGAGTGTATATTGGTCACACACTCCATTCACCCAGGTCCCACCCACAGGAGGTACCCACAACATACAGTCACTGGGAAGGCTCCAGTCAGTCTAGCTGGGCCTTCACAACAACACCATATATGGAACTTCCACCCAACAGCCAGTCAGGGGGAAGGGACAGAGTCAGGGCTTCCCAGGACTTTGGGAAAAACAAGATAACAGGCAATAGAAAGCAAGAGGCCACAGGGGCCATCTTGTTTCCTATCAGGAATCAACTGATTCCAATGGCAGGGCCTGGGTATCCCAAAATGGAGGACACCCAGAGCACCTGTCAAATTCAGCATGGAGCTGCCACCAGCCCATACCCTGCTCTGTGGGCCACCCACAGGTGCCCAAAAACATACACTAGGGGCACAGGGTTGTACCCCTACCCATGGGTGCCATAAGGGTATCCCATGGGTCTGTTCACCAAATCAAAAGAGAGCTGCACTGCCAGGAGTCCCTCATGGACTCCTGGGCAGAAAACATGACAGAACACACGGTAAAAACAGAGAAAGGACAAGGATTCAGAGGCCCTGTCCCTCAGATGCATTTCCGGCATCACAGTCGCCCCCCCCAGACTGAGGTGGAGGGTGCCTAATCTCCCACGGGATAGACACCCTCATCCAGACGGTCAACATACCTTCTGGAAAGGCCATCTGCATTATCGTGACTCTTCCCTGGTCTGTGCTCTATGGTGAAGTCTAGCCCTTGTAGGCTAATCGACCACCTGAGCAATTTCGGATTCTCACCCTTCATCTGCATAAGCCACTTCAGGGGCTTATGATCTGTTTGGACCTTGAAGGTGGACCCCGTAAGGTAGGGCCTAAAACGCCTAAGGCTCCAAACTATACTAAAACATTCCTTTTCAACAGTAGCCCACCTAAGTTCTCTACCCTTGAGTTGTCTACTGATGAATATGATAGGATGTTCTCTCCCTTTGTCATCTAACTGGGACAAGACAGCTCCAATTCCGGTGTCGCAGGCATCCGTCTGGACGATAAAGGGTCGGCTGTAGTCAGGCGCACTCAACACAGGTGCCCTACACAGACTTTCTTTCAAGCCATCAAAGGCCCTCTGACAGTCTTCAGTCCAATTAACCTTCCTAGGCTGTTTGGGTGAAGTTAGAGCTGTCAGGGGTGCAGCTATGGTTCCATAGTCTGCCATGAAATTGCGATAGTACCCAGTGAGGCCCAAAAAGGCTCTCACCTGGGTTTGAGTAGTGGGCGTCTCCCAGTTCTGTACGTCCTGTACTTTACTGGAGAGAGGTTGGATTTGACCCCCTCCTACCTCATGACCAAGATAGGTAACTTTCCCCTGAGCTATCTGGCACTTGGTGGCCTTGATAGTGAGGTTAGCCCTTTTCAAGGCCTGCAACACCTTATCCAGATGTGTCAAATGCTCTTCCCAGGTGGAACTGTAGACGGCAATGTCGTCTAAGTAAGCCACACAAAAGGCTTCCAGCCCACTGAGCGCATGGTTGACCAATCTCTGGAAGGTGGCAGGGGCATTCTTCAACCCAAAGGGCATGACCCTAAACTGGTAGAGTCCCTCAGGTGTGGAGAATGCCGTCTTTTCCTTGGCATGGTCCGTCAGAGCTATTTGCCAATAGCCTGAGGTAAGGTCAAAGGTGCTCACAAATTTGGCAGCACCTATAGTGTCCACGAGCTCATCAGCCCTGGGCAATGGGTGCGCGTCAGTTTTGGTGACGGCATTGACTCCTCGGTAGTCCACACAGAACCTCCAATCCTTGGTACCCGCCGGGGAACTTGCCTTGGGGACAAGGACCACTGGACTGGACCAGGGACTGGTGGAGGGTTCAATAACACCCAGATCCAACATCTTGGCGACCTCAGCCTGGATGTGGTTTTTGACGGTATCTGACATACGATAGCTCCTGCTTTTGACAGGCACACTGTCACCAGTGTCAATTTCGTGCTTACACCACGGTGTAAGGCCCGGTGTCAGTGAAAACAGAGGGGCATACTGCTGGAGCAAAGCCCGGCAGGCCCTCTGCTGCTCTGTTGTCAAATCGGGAGAGAGTTGTACTCCCTCCACTGAGCCATCCTGAGGGTTGCTATGCAGCAAATCAGGAAGGGGCTCACTCTCATCCTCTTCTTGCCCTGAAGCTAGCAAGAGACATGAGACCTCTGCTCGCCTGTGGAAAGGCTTGAGCCTGTTGACATGGAATACCTGGGGGGCTACCCCAGAGGCTCCCATGTCCACCAGATAATTGACTTCGCCCATCTTGGAGATGATCCTGAAGGGTCCAGTCCACTTGTCTGCCAAAGCTCTAGGCTTGGTAGGCTCCATCACAAGGATTTCCTGTCCCGGAGTCCAATCCACTTGCGAAGCTTTCAGGTCATGCCAGTACTTATTCAATTCCTGGCTGGCCTTGAGATTTGCTGTTGCCTGACCCATCATTTGTGTCATCCTCCGCCTGAGGCCTAACACATAGTCCCCCACTTGCTTGGCGGGACCTGGAGGGGTGGCTTCCAAGCCTTCTCGGATCAAGGCGAGGGGCCCCCTCACGGGATGTCCAAAGAGTAACTCAAAGGGGCTGAAACCAACACCCTCTTGAGGTACCTCTCTGTAAGCAAACAGCAGGCATGGCAGGAGGAGATCCCATTTCCTCCTTAGGGGCTCTTCCAAAGCACCTAGCATGCCCTTGAGAGTTTTGTTAAATCTCTCACCCAGACCATTGGTCTGGGGGTGGTAAGAGGTGGAGAACTTGTAGGTTACCCCGCACTCTTTCCACATGGTTTTCATGTAACTAGACATGAAGTTGGATCCTCGGTCAGAGACAACCTCCTTGGGGAATCCAACACGGGTGAAAATGCCCAGGAGAGCCCTGGCAACCACCTTGGCAGTAACAGTCCGAAGGGGTATTGCCTCAGGGTACCTGGTGGCATGATCTACCAAGACCAGGATGAACCGATGTCCACCTGAAGTGGGAGGGTCAAGGGGACCGACGATGTCGATGCCCACCCTCTCAAATGGTGTGCCAACCACTGGTAATGGCTGCAGTGGGGCAATGACCCTGCCTCCAGTCTTGCCAGACAACTGACAAGTTGGGCAGGTCCTGCAGTGGGACTCCACCTCTACTCCCATCCGTGGCCAGTAGAAATGGGCAGAGAGCCTCTGCTTAGTCTTCTTGGTCCCAAGATGACCAGCCAAGGGCACCTCATGCGCCAACTGCAGTAGGAAGGGCCTGTAAACCTGGGGTACCACCAACCTCTTGCGGGCACCAGGTTCGGGCTTAGTGGGCTCACTAACAAGGAGCTCACCCTCCCAATAAATCTTGAATGTCCTAGGCACTTCACCTTGTGCCTGGGACAGGGCCTGTTTCCTCAGGCCCTCGAGAGAGTGGCACTCTCTCTGTCCCTTACAGAAGTCTGCCCGGGAGGGTCCCCCTTCAGCTAACAAGCATTGAAGGTCGGGATGATCCTCCGGGTTGAGAACCTCTCCCACAGGAGAGTCTTCTGTCTCTTCTCCCACAGGAGTTGAGTTTGGGTTTTCCGCTGGACCCAGCCCGTCCGGAGCATGGATCCCATTGGGTGCTGTCGGAACAGCAGGAAGAGAAGGTGTTCCCTCCACAGAGGTGGCCTTCTTGGTCTTCCTTCTTCTTGCCTTAGGCCTCGCCTTTGGCTCGGATACCTGACTCACAGCCAGACCCGGTGTCACCTGTGACCTAGTGACTGCAGCAGCAGTCATGGGAAGACCATCCGAGATCAACCCCAACTCTACTAGATCATTTCCTAACAGAATGTTAGCAGGGACATTGTCCTGAACCAGGACAGGAAGCTTTGCTGTCTTGTCTCCAATCATGAGTGTGACTAGGGCTACAGGCGATAATTTGGGAGGCCCACCAGCTAACCTGGTGGTTTGCAGAGGAGCACCTTCATAGTCCTCTGGCTTGAGCAGGGTCCTGTCCACCACTGTCATGCTTGCCCCAGTGTCTCTCAAACCAGTAGAAGGCTGGCCATTCAAGAGGACACTTCTCAAAAATCTACGGGTGTTCTGTGGGATAGTCGCCAGTACTTCTGCGTACTGGTCCCAGGCCCCAAGGGACACTAAGGAAATCTCTACTGGAGCACCAAATGTGATTCCTGTAGAGGAGGGGAGGACAGTGGCCTCCACCTCAGACACGGGGTAAGGGTAGGTCAGGCTGACAGCCTGTACTCCAAGTGCCTTACCTTTACACTTGGGGTCACCCCTTTTGTGATCCAGAGCCCCACAATCCCAACAAGTGCCAGGAGTGCGGGGTACGGTACTGGAACCACTGGGAGCCTGCTTTGCAGCAGGTGGACCACTACTCTTATTCCCACCCACAGAGGACTTATCCCCACTAGATTTTTGGGTCTTAGGAGAGGAAGGTTTTGGTTTACCCGACTGTGACTGCTTTTGGGACTCCTCAGCTTTCTGAGAGGCCCCCTTTTCTTTGTCCTTGTCCTTCCCACTGGAGTCCTTAGGGGACACCCGGTGGGAGACCCACTTGTCAGCCAACCTAGCCAGCTTAAAGGGGTCCAAAATGTTCTGGTCAGCCACATACTGACGCAGCTCTGGTGAACAGGCTTCAGAAAAATGCTCAAAAAACAAGAGGTGGGACAACTCAACAAAAGTTTTCACCTTGTATCCATCAATCCACCCCATCATGTTCATGTGCGCAGTACTCACCCAGTCAACCCAAGACACATTCTCTCTTTTCTTAAATTCCCTGAACCTTTTAAGGTATTGGGCAGGTGTCTTGCCAAACTTGGCAATCAAAGCAGACTTCATACACTCATACTGACCCCTTTCTTCCACACTCAGCTTCAGAATACAGTCATATCCAGTTTGAGGCACTCTGCTTAACAAACACTTAGCCCAATCTCTTTTATCTACATCATGAATTGCACAAGCCATTTCAAACGCTTCAATCCATTGGAGGATATCTGAACCCTCCACAAACACACCAACCAAATCTTTCATAAACTTGGTGGCTGGGGACCTGCCACTCTCAATTGGTCTAGCTGAAGTCTCCACTCTAGCTCTCTCTAGCTGGATTCTCTGACATTCAGTGTCCTTGTCTTTGAGCGCAAGATCCCTATTCTTGAGTTCCACTTGCTGTGCCAGCTCCTCTTTCTTAAGCTCAGCTTCTATTTCCAACTTGCGATATTCAAAGGCCAATTTCATCCTTAATAACTCAAGTTCCATGGAATTGCTGGGGTTTGGAACAGAGGCAGCAGGAATGGTGGCATTCCCAGAAACAGATTCAGCGACAACCCCAGGGGCAGAGTCCTCACTGGTTGCATCCCCCCCTTCATCAAGGGTTTCACCATCAGTCTGGTAGTCCACCAGGGCAGCTATCAGCTCAGCCCTAGACTTATCCACAAAGTCCAACTCCCTGGCTTCACAAGCACTCTGGAGAGCCTCTAAGCTCATCCGAGTCAATTTACCATTTGCAATGGGCTCCATTGCCTGTAATGCAGTTATTTGGTACCCACCCAAACCTTAATCTAATAAAGTGCGGATATTTTGTAAGTGGCACGGTTATACACTGAGTCTTAAAACCATAAGCATCCCACCGCTGCCACCAGCTTTGTAAAGAAGACCGGTGGGGGGGTCTGTACTTCTGCTCTCTATATGGTAGAGGGGAGGCACAGAGGACCCCAGCCAAGATTCTCTAATACGGTAGCGATGGGCGAGCAATCAAGGCCTAGCTTCTCAGGAGGTGATGCAGGCTGGTTCTTAAGTACAGTGTATCCCCAAGCCCCCACAAAGGAATGTCCACACACTGTATTACTGAAAACACAGTCTTTATATAATTAATATTCAAGGGTTATGTACACTTATCACAATAACGCACTTTGTGCTCAGGAAAATCAGCAATGGTAAATATCTACAATTCTAAAGTGGTACCACTAATATTAGACCTCATTAAAGTGCATTCACAATACTGTAGAAATGGCACACAGATCAATAAGAAGGAAACCAGCAATAGAGAGAGGAGAGATAACAGAGGGTTGAAACAATAGGCAGAATACTGGCCCTTGCTACTGGACACAGTTCTGTGTGGAGATCCCCCCACCTGGGCAACCTGCAAAATAAAGAGATATAACACCAGCCCAGTCCAGATATTGTTCAATAGTCTATTTCTCTCCTATAATGTTTTTACCCCCCCAATGTACCTGGTGGAGTCGAGTTCCTCGAAAAGGCGTCGACAAGCGTCGAGGGACTCGCTGTTCGGCGACGGGGAATCGACGGCCCTTCTTGAATGCCTTCCTTTTCAGGCGGGAGGCACGGGGCGTCGAACGTCCGTCGACAAACGAGGCCGAACGTTGTCGAAGAGGCGGCAGCTCCGTCCGAGCGGTGCTCGTCGGCGTCGGGGCGTCGGCGTCCTGCAAGGCGGAGGTGTGCGGGGCACCTCGATGACAATAGTTCTGGACCGCAAAGATTGTAGAGACGGGAGCCCAGCAAGGGCGTCGAGTCGTCCGAGTCTTTGGGGTCGTCGGGTGGCGGGAAACCCACCGGCAGGTTTCTCCTCGGCGCGTTGGTCGTCCTCGACTTTCTCCGGCAGGATAAGCGGTCGACGATGCGGTCGAGAGAGTCCTTCGATTGAATGTTCTTAGGCAATGGAGCGGACGGCTCCGATCGTCGGCGGCACGGCGTCAAGTGGTTCCCACGGCTGGGCACACAACTTCGACGGGCCTCCAGCGGTTACACAGACCTGCGAACCCTGGTCGACGGCAATGGACTTCGACGGCGTCGATGTCCGGGTGCTTCACTTCGATCTCCTCGGCGGTCCCGTCTCGGGTCGGCAGCCTTTCGAGGGTCTGACTTCCAGGGCGCTTCGGCGAAGATTCAGCGGTGCTCGATGGTCCCTCGGAGCACGGGAAGAGGGCGCCTAGCCAGGTCCTCTCTCGGGTCAGTCCTCGACGATTTCGACAACCTTCAGTTCCGTCGAAGCAAATGCCACAGCAAGTCTTCTTCTTCCAGCTGGACGTCGAGGATCAGCAAATCCAGTTACTCTTGAGTGGAGACTCAGCTTCTGAATGCTTCTGAACAATTTCCAGTGGTGAGAGGTCCCCAGATATACTATTCTGTCTCTCATCCACACTGCTGGCACACACACAGCAGCCAATCACACAGAAGGGCATTCATGCAGTCAGTCAGCCAATCAGGCACACAGTGCATTCAGGCCACACTCCTCCCTTTCAGACACTCACAACAAGGAATGTGGATTGGGACAAGTACCCAGCCATTCAACACTACACACTGCATTCAGGCCAGTTTCGGGCAGGGCTGTCTCAGTCTTTGTCTCTCATGCCAGAAACCAGACAACCACAACAAGGAGTGTATATTGGTCACACACTCCATTCACCCAGGTCCCACCCACAGGAGGTACCCACAACATACAGTCACTGGGAAGGCTCCAGTCAGTCTAGCTGGGCCTTCACAACAACACCATATATGGAACTTCCACCCAACAGCCAGTCAGGGGGAAGGGACAGAGTCAGGGCTTCCCAGGACTTTGGGAAAAACAAGATAACAGGCAATAGAAAGCAAGAGGCCACAGGGGCCATCTTGTTTCCTATCAGGAATCAACTGATTCCAATGGCAGGGCCTGGGTATCCCAAAATGGAGGACACCCAGAGCACCTGTCAAATTCAGCATGGAGCTGCCACCAGCCCATACCCTGCTCTGTGGGCCACCCACAGGTGCCCAAAAACATACACTAGGGGCACAGGGTTGTACCCCTACCCATGGGTGCCATAAGGGTATCCCATGGGTCTGTTCACCAAATCAAAAGAGAGCTGCACTGCCAGGAGTCCCTCATGGACTCCTGGGCAGAAAACATGACAGAACACACGGTAAAAACAGAGAAAGGACAAGGATTCAGAGGCCCTGTCCCTCAGATGCATTTCCGGCATCACACAAGCCACCTGGACACATCCCCATCTGGTCAAATTTTCATCAGAGTGCTGTTGAAAACCAGATAGCCAGAGGAAAGGAAACCAGCTTGTGGACTTTAAGGCACTCACACCTTAAACTGATGTCTTGCTAAAGCTTTTGGCCTCATCCCTTGGCAGTGCAGGAACCTCCAGACGTCGTCCTTCTTGTCCCCATGACTGAAGCACAGGAACAGCGAGATCTGCTCGAACTGACAGGAACAACTGCCTCAGCTACAGCTCTTCTTCATTGAAAAGGTACTGTGTGGACGCGGTCCGGAAATCTTTTCGGCCATCGTGAAAGTGCGTGAAACCTTCCTCAACTATGAAGACTTGTCCTTCACTTGACATTCGTCAAACTTTTCACCTAGCCAAATTCTTCTAATCTCCGTGGCAAAGACTTAACTGTTATCTACCAAAACTGTGCTATCCCATACAAAGACTCTGAACCATTGACTTTGGCACAGGCCTATTGAGAAGACTTGCTGGTTGTAGTTAACGGAAACTCTTTGCCTTGCGTATGAATGTATGTTGGCTGTCTGTTCTTATAAACTTGTCTCTTTACCCCTTTATTAAGTATTTGAAGTTCCATTTTGCTCCCACTTCAGGGCAGTTTTCATTTACTTACCGGTTGTGTTTTTGTGGTTTATTAGTGTGTGATATTGAGCTGCTTATGCTAGTGTAATGGTATCTAACTGCGTAAATAAATGTATATTGTTTTACCAAGAAACCTTGAATAAGTGTATCTGTGAATCACTGTATTTGGTGGCCCTTTGTGTAACGTGTTCTACTGCTCACTCAAACTCTTGAGATAAGTCTGGCTGCTCAGTCACTGCTACCACATAACTGTGTAGTACAGGCTTGTACCAAAGGTGAAATTGTACTGTCCCTTGTAGTCTTAATTGCACATACACATTGTGTATAGGCGATATATAAATAAACTATCATATTATATAGTGTTCCCAAAGAGTACTGCATGTGATTCTGCCTAACAGTCTGGGCAACACCAGGTACATCTAAAGTCTAAGCCATTGCCTTTACGTACGAGAAGGTGTGCTGATGCTAGTGCTGCAGACACAAGCAAGCACTATGTGTTGATATAATCCTCCACATTAGGGTCTGTTCAGGTTCAGCCTGCAGACCCTATTCTAGAATAACATGAGTTCTAGATATTGAAGAACAATTTATGCAAGACATCCCTAGGGAGGCAAATGAAAAAAAAAATAGAAAATAATTGAAAACCATGTACGGTGAATTGAACGATTGGACTGTATATCGCATATCCTTATGGT
The DNA here is from genome assembly GCF_040938575.1 of Ambystoma mexicanum. Lineage (NCBI taxonomy): Eukaryota > Metazoa > Chordata > Amphibia > Caudata > Ambystomatidae > Ambystoma > Ambystoma mexicanum. The sequence goes on along the minus strand of NC_090932.1, from coordinate 25,224,949 downwards.
TCATCCCACTTTTTCACTGAAATAAGGAAGCATGTTCAGAAGCTGACACGCACATTAGGATAAAAGCCAACGGGTCAACACATTAGGATATATGAGTTGAGATGGAATTACCAAGAAACAAGGAAACATGTTCCTTTGTATTGAATTGTAGCACAGCCTAGGTGGTCCCCCTGCCTTGTCATTTCCTATTCCTTCTTGATTTTATTTTTCACACTTATCTTGTCATCCAGGAATATTTGCTCAGACTAAGACCAATCACAGCGTGTGAGCTTTCTATCTTAATGTAACACTTACCCATTGTTCTGTCCCTGGCGTACATTAAATTGCACTTTATTAAATGTGTTAATCTGATGTTGTATGTTGATACATATCTCCTTTGTTGATCATGAAAATTAATACACATTCTATTTTTATGGATTGTCTGAACTAGTTATTGTTGGTGCTGTATTTGTGTCTTAGGTGGTCATGCCAGATATGATGAGCGGGTGTACTGGAGGTCCCGAATTAAGATATATTGAATCAACAACTGAATGAAGTGGAGGGCACCCCCCACTTAACCATAAGCAGAGAAATTCATATTGACTAATGTGGTGTTGTAATTATGTGACAATGGTATTCATAATGTTAGTATATACAAGTAGTCAAAAAGCATCATGGTTATAATGTCGAAAATGTCCTTATCATGATGCGGTAAGGTGGCAAGGCACAGAATGGACAATGAGATTTTCTGTATAAAGACAGATAATAGCGCTGCCTAATGCCTTTAATGAAAATGCATGTAACTGAAAATGTGGCTAAAGTGACCAGAGTATGTAGGATGAGGTAATTTTAAAGTTGAAACATTCAAGGGTAGCATGCAGTCAGAAACTTGACGAATGGGCAGAACCTAGACTCTTAATTAGGCCCTGTCTGGAACCTTAGCTGAAGAATCCAGCTGCACCAATTATAATTGAGCAGAGCACCGAAGAAGAGTCAGGAATGCATGCTAGAGCATATTTCATTTTGAAGGTTTAGTTCGATTAAAGATCAATTGCCCAGTGAGCTAATGCTAACAATGAAGTTGTCTAAGACTGTGCAGGAAAGGTGGGGGCAAAGTGCTCCCTCAAATTTGGCTATAAAAATGAGCTCTGTGTAATACTGAGGGGTTGATTGAGGCTGGGAGCTCGACCACGGCACTAAGGCAGCTCTGTTGCAGCAGTGGCATGAAATAAACTACTATGAACTTAACAGTCTCTTTGCCAAATCCTTGCGTTGTCCTTATTGAACTGTGTTGGAGTATGTGAATCCTGCACCCTAACCTCCTCAAGGTGCAGCTATCTTGTCTTAAGGTATTCGAGGGCGAGCTCTGATTCTATGGGCCCATCAGAGGTCACTCGGTCCTCGTTTACATTTGGTAGCCAGGAGGATGGTTATTGACCATCAACTATGGATTAAAATAAGCCGCCTAATGGCCGTTGCCACAAAGTAACTCTAGGTCTTCGGCAAAATCACAAGTCCTTCGCCATTTCGGGCTGAGTAGACCGCAAAGCTCCCTGTAGACAAAGGTAGTGTAATTGAGACTGCAGTCGGGACCTGAAGGAGCCCGTGTTTCTGATCATCTCCATTTCCATTCCTACAGGCAGCTGACCAGACGAAAACCTGAAGAAGGCTGTGATCGCGAGGGTCAGGAGAACAAAAAGGTGAGTGAAAACTGCCCTAGCTGGTAGAGACGGGGAAAAAGAATAATGGCAGTCAAGATTTGGGAACAAACCAAAACCGTAACAGCATTTTAATATCAATAACAAGAGTAAAATATTAATGAGAGGCAGACATGTATGCAGGCAGCCAGAGTGGTGTTTGACTTTGTTACATGTCTCAGTATGTATATGTCTGATTTTGCATGCTATGGCTGTTCATGGCATAACTGTCTGTGTGCACTATAAAAACATTGGAACTAGTATAAAAAATGATATTTTAAGCAAAATTAAAAAAAATGGCATCAAGCCAAGATTTGAAATTGCGAAAAAATTGCATTAAAATAGGTGATCAGATATTATGGTTTAAGGCACACAAATGTGTGGTGATTTCACCCCAAAAAGAGTTAAACAGCCTGCGAAAAGTGCAAAAAGCTGGTGCACTTTAAGCAAACACATTTTTTCAAACCAGCAGCTATGGAGTTAAATTTGTGATATCCTCATAGCAGGCAAGATAACTGATAAATCGTGCTAGGAACGATGGATTTTCGCATTAAAATGGCAAAGTTATATTGATTTATAGAAGTACTGCTCTCGTGCGTTAAGCGCGCGCTGAGAAGAAAGGAATGCACCATGTGGTAATGGTTTAACTTTGAAGTATAGGGGAGGTCCGGTTAGAACAAGGAACTGTGAGCCTGCAAAGTGTGTCTTAAAGTAGACTATCTGTAGGATCATGAGAGAAATTAATCATGCAAAAGGAATGTGCAAATAGCAGCCCTTGAGATTGCACTGAGAACGCTCTATGCGCGCCTTTCAAGATTGTCTAAATCACACACAGAGTATTATAAAAAGACAGGCTGTAGTTCACGTGGAAACAAGGTATGAAAGGTAGATCACAGAATGCAAAGAATCATTCCGAGCATTGTTGCAAATTATGGAATAAAAGGCCCACATTTAAAGATAGGAGAAATGCACAAATACAGTTACGGCTTACCCATGTACTAACCAAGCGGTAAGTGGATATTTATTAATGAAAACAGCAGCTAAATATTTCTGTGGAATGGCTGGTAAACGCAGGGCTCAGATTTGGCTGGGTCACCACATTTCTTCATTTTGACTCGTGGTGGACACGCTAGCAGCCGTTGTAATTGTGAGGTTATTTCAGTAATCTGGAGAATGCTTGAGTGAATGTGTCTTACACATTGCATTTATTTTTGAAAATAGAGTGCATTACATGCAGAATGAATGTGTCTCATGGCAGAACAGCCCCAGGAATTGTAGGAAAGGGGCTTGATTGCATATTAATGCGTCCGGCCTGTTGTGGAAAGCATTGCAAGATTCTTTCATTTTAGCACTGGTGGGCGGACATTCCAGCTTTTAAGAGCCGGATGACTAAAGCCAGGCCCCGTTTGTGGAGTTTCAAGAATAGGCGTATATTATTGGGGTGACCTAACAAGAGTGATTCATTCCGATAAGGATTAATGAGCGCGGACGAAAAGACATCTTTTGCGTGCTGCCAATGAGCTTAACAAGAAATGCATTATTTTACTGATAACCTGTGCGCTTCTCTCATGTCTTATGAGAGGCATCTGTATTGGAATATTCAGTATTGCCCAGAGGCCTTACTCTCTGTGAGACATACTCATGCTGCTGTGCAGCATTCAAGATAAGCATGTTTACGCCCTTTTGTGTCCCCAACCCTCTCCATTCCTGCGCTATTCAGAATGAGAAACAAGTAGCATTTGAAGGCCAACATTTGCAATTTACGAAGGTTACTTCTCTTCTAGTATAGAAACAAGATACCTTTTAGCATCCGGGAAAGTGTGCAGCCTGCAGCATTAATGTAGGACTGTATGTGAAAAGATACATGCAGCCCAGAATAGGCAGATTAGAAGCTGCCAGGAAGGTGTCTTTATCCAGGCAGACTGAGAGTAGGCGTGGGACATGATTTTCGAATTGCGTTGCCATTAGAGATCGAAGGGACAAGTGACTGTAGTATGCAATATGTCAATGCTCACTATCATAATGGAAACAACCCCATTGCCAGTGAAACTATGAGTGGTGCCTCGATGAAAAACATACCCTGAGAAGGAAATCACCCTGAAGGGCTGACGATTTTGAAAGGTTTAGAGACTGGAAATTAAGAAATGTGAGGCAATAAAAGATTAAATGAGATGCCCAGGATCACACAGTGTTTAAGGGGTGAAGCTGGGATTTGTGCCAATATTGCAATTCCTGCAGTTGGGCACCTTCTCTTCCAGCTCTTAACATGAACTAAAACAATCTAATGTTATAAAACAGACTTCTAAAAGTACGCAACCTGCATTTCCTAACCTGACAATTTTTAAAACCAAAATATCACAGAAGGGGGTTACACAACGTGGGAATGATGTTAGCATCAGTTTCTCCATTATCCAGGGGAGTTTCAGCATGCAAGTAGGTAAAACCTCGCAGAAGACAGCACAGTAATGCAAGGGATCCTGTATAATCTGACCAGGATCACTGTGCCGTCTGCTGGCATAGCCAGGATACAAGCATGAACACTTTGGCTGCAAAGTCTCGAATTTGCATGCTTGTTTGCCACTTGGACAGATATTCTATGCACATCTTTTAAGGGATTGCTCAGGGGTATAAGAATGCCCAGCTGAGCAAACTAATTTCAACCCTTATCTGGTGCAGGAACAGTGTTGTTAATCGCGCCGCTTGTGCTGCAAACCCAATAAATGTGCAGGTATGTTTGTGAACTTCAGATTTAAAGACGGTTCAGCCAGTCTTACTGGGATGTGCCCTTCTGATCTTTCATATGAACGCATATCCCTGCAATAAGTGCTCAACACACTGAGACAACTTCTGAACCTCCGTAGCGTTACTTCCCACACAGGGGAAGTAACGCTACAAAGGTTGTGTTACCCAAACTATGTATTCCACAATGAAAACGAAAGGCATTGCATGTTTTAATTGATCAAGCCAGAATGTACTTGTCAAAACCGACAGGTAATGGGTTTGGATCCTCAGCAGCAGGCAATCAAATTTTCCTGCCATGTTCTATTTAAGCCTGATATAAACTGGAATCTTACTTCAGACCAGGCAGCATTGTGGGGGGCCCTGGGCAGCCACCCCATGTGCCCTCCAATAAAAACGTCTCTGGGGTCTACTGTCGTCTGGCAAGGAATGAGCAATTGCTAGTAGCATGGAGCACACAGAAGCCCGTAGGCATTGTGGTGCTATTACAAGGAAGGGGCTTGCAGATTACAATAAAAAGGCATACACTAGGGGCTGCGTGACGAAGCATCGCCTGTAGTTATAAGACAAATAGATATATATTGTAATTACTATGAATGAGCTGCATGTTAAGCTTACACTGGATACAGTATATTAAGTAAAACAGAGCAGAGTGGCTAATTTAGCAAAAGGGGGATGAGTACAGACACCGCTGGGGGAACTGATAGAGGTAGGTACCCAAGTAAGGTTGAGAGTTTTGCGGGAAAGGAAGAGGGATGGCTCTGCTCTAAGTTCACTAGAGAAAGCATTCCAGAGTTCGGGGACAAGATGGGGGAGCTTAGCCCTGTGGCATTAGCTCCTTTGGTTAATGGGGACAGCAGCTGGTGACAGTGAGTCCATGAGCACTGGGGGGTAGCTCAGGATTTAAGATATGCTTGCCTCTCGCATTGCATGTCGGAAAAGCTTCTCACCTAGGTAGGCCCTGCTGCGACGCGTGTGTATGTGTTTATATATTGTTAAGTGCTGTATGGAAACATAATGCTAGCAGTAGTGGTGAATTTTAACACTGAGTTTGCAGGGTGAGTGCGCCTAATTGGCTTGTTAAATTGGGATTTTATTCCTTGCATGGGGAGGGGGAATTTAAGGCTGTGTATGGCCATCCTGCGCACCCAATAGGGGAACCAGTGATGCCAATGAAACAGGTCTTAGCCCCATTTCGATTTCTTTATATTGTGTGGTGGCAAGCAGTCTGGTGGAGGTAGGCAACCTGAGCCTGGCTGAGCCTCACAGAAGATATTGGCTGGGTCAGTGCGCCAGCAGTCCCAGTGACACATACATGCAGGACTAACAGCAACTTAGGCAAATGGAATATGGCAGTCAGTGTGTGACTGCTGCTCCCTATAGCATGTGTGGCTCTGAAAGAGCTAGAGATTGGGGGTTAGAGTCTCATCTAGCTGCCTCCTCGCTCTCAACCCCTTTCTGGGCTGGCTGAGATCCTGTAAAGGGCAGAATCTGTGTCTGTGCATAGCTGTGAATGCCACCAGCCTCATACATGTCACTCAATGGGGTGCTGTTTGGACACGTGGCTTTCATACCCTTTGTTTGCAGACACCTTGGCACAGATATTACTTTGTATTTCTTATATGTGGACTTTTAGTTAAGTCTATTGTGTATGTGTGTTCTATGGCACAGGCACAGTGTTCCCATTTTTGTCAACTGCCTTTGATGGTGTTGATAGGTGCTTCATTTTAGAAAAATGTATTCGTATGCATTATTTATTAATGGCTTCCCATTAGTCCAGTCCAGATGTCCATGAGCTGGAAAAAAACATTGCCGACATTTTAGTGGATTCCAGGCTGTTTCCGACTCATAATTAGGCCAGGATTTGTGTTGTCATATTTCTGTAGGGCTTGGACAGTCAATTGCACATCTTGGAAGCCATTTTTTCCAAAATGCCTTGCAAATTCCGACCAAGATATATACGCCCCACCAACTTCCAAAGTCACCAGCCGCCACTGGGCTGAACTGGCCCTAGTAGCCGCATCAGTTAAATAAACTAGCGCTGTGTAAGACTTACATTCGTGATTTTAAAAAATTAGCCTTTCCTCCATGGGTAGCCAGTGCGCAGCTCCTCTGACGCAAAATCATGTGTATTCTCTCAATGAATACTGAGAGTTGCACACAGCAGCACTCCGCACTTTTAGAGCTTGTGAAGATTTTGTAAGATGCCTGCAAGAATGGCAGTGTAGTAATACAATTTATCACTGATAATGACACGAGAAATGAATGGTCAGGTGTTGTAAGTATGGCGGGGAAAGGAAAGGGCCAGAGGCATTAGCATATGTGGTAGTGAAAAAGAAGTAATGACACAGGGATGTCATTCCACCAAAATGATAGAGGTAGCGGACGTGACATCTCATGACCCTTGACCTCTGATGATATCACTGTATGAAAAGTTTTAAACATTTTTTTTATTTTAGGGTAGCAAAGGAGACTGCGGGGCGACAAGGGATACCTCAGGGGGTGCAGCCACGACCCCTAACGACAATGCAGAGTGTAGTATATAACCTGGCATGACATGAGCAAGGGTTATTTTATAGCTACAGAAGTAGTGTTAGAATTAAAAGAGCTGGTGATAAACTTCATGAGATGAGATGCAAGCGATTTTACATGGGGTTTTAAATCAACGTGCGGGCAGGAGCAGGCACTGCCTTGTAGCTGAATGGTCCATTGCCATTCATGTGTTCTATCATTTTTGACTTAGAATGCCCCCTGAAACTGAAGGAGGTTACTGGGTCATTTGCCACCTGCTTTTGGGGAATTTTGGGGATAGCACACATTTAGTGAAGGGGGTTTTCGGGGTGCTCCTAAAGGCTTTTTCTAGGAGCTCCACCGTGAGGGGTAGGACAGTTTGCATGGAGTCATACCAGGGGTGGTATTTTATCATTTTGAGGCCTCGACGGCCAGAGTGGAGAACATTTTTATTAAATAAGGAAAACCCTTTTGTGATTTGAGACGAGCAGTTGTGATTCAGGTATTATAGGATTTAGATGAATGAAGAAAGGTTTGAATGACAATATGTCAAAGCATGATGATAGCGTTTAGCTTGCCAAGGAAAGCATGTTTTATGTAGAACATGCCCCATTTCGGAATAAGCACGATTTTGAGGCATGAAAGCCGCAGAAGGTCAATGAGAATGTTTGGGTGAAAACTAAAATATTTTACTATCATGACAGCACGGTAAAGAACAGCTAGCTGTATGACCTGGTGAAGAAATAACGAAAAAGGAGAGGAAGGATTTTAGAAATTCAGGCGCAGGCCGTGAATTATGAACGTTTGCAGACACAAGGTAGAAACAGATGACCTCCAGGAAAATAAAGGCAGCCATAAAATAGAGAAATATGGCAAATAAATAAAGAGCAAGCAGAATGAAATAAGAATCATGAAGGACAGTAGTGGTTCAAGCAAGGTTTCTGGGGGGGCACCCGAGAGAAAAATGTAAGGTTTCCGGGGGGGGGGGGGGCACTCGAGAGAAAAACTTAAGGTTTCCAGGGGGGCACCCGAGAGAAAAGGTAAGGTTACTGGGGGGGGGGCACCGGAGAGAAGGAACAAGTTACTTACCTGTAACTGTTGTTCTCCAGCATGGGTCTGGCATGGATTCACATGCTCATGAATATTCCCCGTCGTCAGGCTGGGAATCCTCGGTAAAGAAAAAATCAGTATCAGTTTCGTTTCTGATCTGTCTTTCGTAGTAGTAACCAATCACTGATCTCTGCGTCATACTGACCACAGCCAATGACTGCCCTCTACCTAAGCCCCGCCTCTGGCAGCCATCTTCAGATTTGGTAGCACGTGAAGAGGCAGTATGACCAAGTGAAGAGCTGCAGAGTGGTAGACGGGAGGGTTCGCATGTGAATCCATGCCAGACCCATGCTGGAGAACAACAGTTACAGGTAAGTAACTTGTTCCTTCTCCAGCATGGGGTCTGGCATGGATTCACATGCTCATGAATATAAGAATAAATAGCAGTACACACATGCACAACCACGGGAGGTGGCAAAAGGCTCAACATTAAGCAATACAAAAAACTCAACATTAAGCATCTCTTACCTCCTCACCAGGCTCACCTTAAGCGAACAGGTTGCGCAGCACTGCTTGGCCGACCCTGGACTCCTCCCTGGAATCCCGATCGACGCAGTAGAATCTTGTGAAGGTGTGCGTCGACCTCCACGTAGCAGCCCTGCAAATGTCCAGCAGGGGCACACCAGATAAGAACGCCATAGTAGCAGCGATCGCTCTGGTCGAATGGGCTCTCGGACGGCCTGGCAGCGGTCGGTTAGCCAACTGGTGGCAGTGCATGATGCAGCCGGAGGGCCATCTGGAAATAGAAGACTTCAAGAGAGCCTTCCCTTGATTCACAGGTCCAAAGTTCACAAACAGCTGTGATGTCCTCCGGAAACTCTTTGTGCGGTCCACGTAGAACTTCAGCGCTCTAGCCACATCCAGCGAGTGCAAAGTCCTCTTGGCCGGCGACGAAGGAAACGGGAAGAAAACAGGTAACACCAAGGGCTCGTTAAGATGGAAGTCTGACGGCACCTTGGGCATAAAGGAGGGGTGCGTCCTAAGCACCACCCTCGAGGCATGGAAAGTCAAGTACGGTGCTTTACAGGATAGGGCCTGGATCTCTCCCACTCGTCGTGCGGAGGTAATGGCCACCAGGAATGCAGTCTTCCACGACACAAACTTCATTGGTGCGGAGTGCATCGGCTCGAATGGGGGCCCTATGAGCCTGGTCAGCACCACGTTACGTTCCCACGCCGGGGCCGGGGCCTTCACCGGCGGGAATGACCGGAACAGTCCTTTCATATACTCTTTTACCAGTCGATGGGACCACAGGGACGTCCGTCCTGTGGTTCTGGTATATCTGGAGATCGCCGCCAGATGAATCTTAATTGAGGCATGGGCTAGCCCAGCCTTTGCCAGCCATAGCAGGTACGGCAGCACTTGAGGGGCCGTAATCCGTAGGGGGTTGATCTTCTGTGCTCGGCACCAGATAGAGAACCTCTTCGACTTATGACCGTAGCATTTGAGAGTCGAGGATGCCCTGGCCTTTGCAAGAACCTCTCTGCAATCGGCCGGTATATCGTAGCCTCCAAACTCTAGCGCTGCAGGAGCCAAGCCTGCAGGTTCAGCGACGCCGGGTCGTGGTGGAAGATGGCGCCTCCTTCTCTGGAGAGAAGGTCCGCGTCCGCCGACAGCTTGATGGGAGGGGACGTTGACAAGTCCAGAAGGTCTGGGAACCAGATCTGCCTCGGCCACGCCAGTGCGACGAGGATCATCCTGCACCGGGACCTCTTGAGCTGGCTGATGAGTCGAAGCAGCAACGGCGGGAACGCATACAGGTATAGGCCGTCCCAGGGGAACGAGAACGCATCGCCCATGCTTCTCGGCTGGGGAAACCTGCTGGCGAACCTCTTGCACTTCGAGTTCATCGCTGTTGCGAACAGGTCGATTTGGGGTTTGCCCCATCGTCGGAAGAGTTGATCCACCTGATCCTGGCGCAGTTCCCACTCGTGACACGCGCGCAGCTCCCTGCTGAGCGAGTCGGCGATGGTGTTGCTTTCTCCTGCCAGGTGGAAGGGAACCAGGAACATCCCCTGGGCGACCGCCCAGTGCCACAGATCCTGTGCCTCCTTGGATAGGGCTGGGGATCTGGTGCCTCCCTGCTTCCGTATGTAAAACATTGTCGTGGTGTTGTCCGTGAAGATCCGCACCACCTTGCCCTTGAGCGACGGGAGGAACGATTTGAGAGCCCAGAACACGGCTCGGAGTTCCAGGACGTTGATGTGCAGGAGCCTCTCCTCCGGGCGCCAGAGGCCTCTTGCGTGGAGATCTCTGGTGTGGGCGCCCCAACCTTCAAGGGAGGCATCCGTCGTCACCGTCTCCTGGTACGCCGGCATCTGAAAGTCCTTGCCCGCCGTGAGGTGCGCTCGAACGCCCCACCACTGAATCGCCCGCCGGAACACCTCATTGAGGGGGACCCTGTCTTCGAAGGTGCCCGTCGCCTGCATCCAACGGGCGTCGAGAAATTCTTGAAGAGGGCGCATCCGTAGTCTGCAGAGGCGCACCAGGTAGATGCAAGAGGACATCATCCCCAGGAGGGATTGGATGGACCTCACCCTGGCCACGTCCGTGGCTAGCAGGCGCTGCACTTTGCCTAGAATGGTCTTCGTCCGTTCTTCCGACGGGGCCGCCAGGCACCTCACTGTATCGAGCTTCGCTCCCAGAAACAGGGCCACCTGCGACGGCACCAGGTGGGACTTTGGGTAGTTTATGGTGAATCCCAGGTCTGTGAGTAGCTGGACGGTCCTCGCAGTGTGTTCGACGGCGAGTTCCCTCGTCCTTGAGCGGATGAGCCAGTCGTCCAGGTAGGGGTAGACGTGAATCCCCTGCAGGCGCAGCCGCGCCGCCACTGGTGCTAGACACTTGGTAAAGACCCTGGGGGCCGGCTTCAATCCGAATGGCAGTGCTCTGAATTGGTAGTGGCGTCCCTGGACGACGAACCTGAGGAACTTTCGGTGACTTTTGAGGATGGGAACGTGGAAGTATGCATACTCCAGGTCCAACGACGATAGAAAGTCGCCTTCTTCCAGCTGTCCCAGTACGTGCTGGAGGGTGACCATCCTGAAACTTTGTGATCTGATGTATTTGTTCAAACGACGAAGGTCCAGGATGGGGTGCCAGCCGCCCGTCTTCTTCCTGACGAGGAAGTACCTTGAGTACACCCCGGAGCCCCGGAGCATCTTCGGGACAAGCTCGATGGCGCCTTTCCTGACCATCGCCCATACTTCCAACAGCATTTGCGGGACGTGATTTTCCTTCCTGGCCACAGGTGGAACGTGAGGGCACTTCTTCAGGAATTCGATAGAGTGTCCTCTTGCCAGGGTATCCAGCACCCAACGGTCGGTGGAGATGGACTTCCACACGCCGACGAAATTCGTCAGCCGGACTCCCACCGGGGTGCTTCGGTGGGGGCCCAAGACCACGGCCGGTTCAGTCCTGCTTGGAGGTGGTGGCCTTGCCGCCCTGGCCACCTTGCCGATGGCGGCGAGGCGCTCCCTGCTTTACGCGACCCCTGTAGGCTCCTGAGACGAGGAGCGTGCCGCCTGGCGGTAGGACGACGAGCCACCGCTGGATCCCTTGGAGGCACCCTGCCTGCCTCCGGAGCTCCGAAAGGGCCGTCGTTGCTGAAGGGCTCCTAGGGCGCGGGCCGTCTCTGTGTCCGTTTTTATGGGTTTGAGGGATTCGTCCACCGCCTTCCCGAACAAGTTGCTGCCGTTGAACGGCATGTCCAACACCCTGGTCTGGACGTCCTGACGGAAGTTGGTCACCCAGAGCCAACCCCGTCGTCGTAGGCAAACACTGTTGCCCAGCTGGCGGAACCCGGTATCGGCAATATTGGTTGCCACCGTTATGGCGTGGTCCGACGCCACCTCGCCCTCTTGCAGTATTTCCAGGGCCTCGGACCTCTTATCGTCCTGGTGTTGGCTGGGCCCTGAGGCACAGGGGAGCGGTTTCGGGGACCCGGTACTTCTTCTCGTACCGGTCCCGTTTGGCTGGTGCCGTGGAGGGGTTTTTGAGAACCGACAGGCCCTCCTCCCAGATGTCATCGATTAGAGGCACCGCGATGACAGTCTTCCTCTTAGCCTCCCGGCGCTGATAGAGGAAACCTTCCTTTTTCTGCTCCTCCGGGCAGAGCTGGAACCATTCGGACGCCCTGGCGATCATGGCGTGGAATGAGCCAATCTCGTCGGGTGGCGAGGCCCGTGCGACGGGAGACCCGTTCCGTCGTTGTCGCCGTCGCCCTCAGAACCCGTCGTCGAGCCCAACGCACCGTCATCTCCCGACTCGTGGGAGGATGAGGAGGGAACTGTAGGCCTTATGGGGGCGAGCGGAGGAGAGGGTTGGGTCCTCTGTCGTTTGTTCTGAGGACTTCCCGACGGGCCAGGTTGCGGGTCCTCCGGCCTGGGCTGTGGGAATCTCGTCCTTATCTCAGAGCATAAGGACTGGATCGCAGACAAAATGGCCGAGCACGAGGACTCCCAACACTTGAACGTGCGGTAAAAATCTGAAGATGGCTGCCAGAGGCGGGGCTTAGGTAGAGGGCAGTCATTGGCTGTGGTCAGTATGACGCAGAGATCAGTGATTGGTTACTACTACGAAAGACAGATCAGAAACGAAACTGATACTGATTTTTTCTTTACCGAGAATTCCCAGTCTGACGACGGGGAATATTCATGAGCATGTGAATCCATGCCAGACCCCATGCTGGAGAAAAACATAAGAGGATTCGCCTTGTTCTTGCGCTTTAATACAGCAGTCAGAAGAAATGTGAACCCAGAGCACACAAATTAGGGGACGATAGGCTACGGTGACGATTAAAGACGGCATCAAAGGCGTTCGTTTACACCCCATTTCGGGGTATTGATTAGAAGGCAGGTATACGTGTGTCCAGCTGGTGTTTGTCTAGTCTGTCAAGTGTCTGTTATACATGTCCTGTTGTATGCTACATGTAAGGAATTTTGTCTCCTTGTTGGTTGAAATCAAGTAAGGGTTTTATGCGACTCTATAGTTGAGAGGGAATCGCACACAGATTGATGTTCTTTGAGTAAATTGGCGGTATAAATAATTTGGCGGGAAGAGACTGGATTGGAGCTTGCAGTATTTGGTGCTCACTCATAGTAATGGGAGTGTTGGACTCACATAAGGATATCGTTAGAAACAGAGTTAAGCCCGGAAAACATTGCTCCAATTGGAGGAGTGGGTTAAAGGTACCGCCCACAAGATGTTTATGCCGCGGCCACAAATTGAGTCTTCATCTAAAGCCATCTTACAACGCATGGCAACTTACTTGCATGCCGCATATACAAGAATAAAGTTAGAAAACGCTATGCTGTTCTCAAATTGTGAAAAATATAAGAACAAGGAAAGGAGGAAGAGCCTCCAGAAGCTTGGTTGCAAAAAATATGCACTGAGGGGGTTGAGACACATGCAGCGACGCCTGCCCCACCTGAAACAGGAACCGAGGGAAGTAAGCCTGAGGGACGTTACCCATTAAAGAAAGCTAAAAGCAGCCACAGGGAATAGCAACCCATTTTATGAGTCGCCTACATAAAGTAGTAACAAAAATCAAGGGAAGGATAAGGACAAGAATCTCCCATCCCTAGCCCCAAGGGACAAGGGGAGATGCGATGATGCATTAATAAAGGTGGGGATCAGGCACAGACAAGTGCATCTCTCAATAAGGGGAGAGAGGGAAAGAAGAGGAAAGGAAGTGAAGACAGAACAGATGAGATAGCATTTACAAAGGACGAATGGATGGGAGGACAAATCTCATTGAAACTCGGTGGGAAAGGAAGTGATGATGGGAAATCTAAAAAGAAGTTAGATGAGGCACAGAGGAAAGAACAAAGAGAAGGAGTTAAGGGACGGAAGGATGGAACGGAAGGATAAGAAGGAAAGTCAGGCTAAGGCGGAAACAGCTATATCAGGAAGAGCAAGAAAAGCAGCTCGATCGCAAACCAGAGAGAAGCCTATGAATGAGACAGACAGAAACAGTAGAGGTTAGAAGAAAAGCAAAAGGTATGTGAAAGAAGGGATGAGGAAGTTCAAAGGAAAGATGAACGTGGAAATAAAGGGAAAAGGAAGGAAAAGAGGCGAGGAAGCGCAAAAGGATTGGTCACAGGAATAAATAAGCAAATATATAAATAAATCAGGAAATACTGAAAATGAGCGGTTTTCTTGAATAAAAAATGAATAAAGGGAAAATTGAGAAATGGGAACAAATGGGCAAATGAATAAAAGGATAAGGGATACACTCAAAAGCATAAAGCGGGAAGAAAAAAAAAAGAAAAAAGTGGAAAACAAATAGCATTTATGAGGTTTCCTGGCCAACAGAAAAAAGGAGCGTTGGACAATAAAAGACATCAAGAGACCATGAAGACCAATAAAAGGAGTATGGCTGATCAAATTGGGTCAATTAAACAAAGGAAACTCGCACAAGCCATTTTAAGTAAATATGGTGAAGTAAGCAAAACAACTTGTAACAATTTTGATTTATTTTACAGACAAGCTATGGACCTCTTGCGTGAAAGCACAAGAAATTGTCTGCATGGCCTTAAATTAGGGAGAAAGAGAAAAAGGTAAGTACTAGTTCACGCCAAAACGGTGTAAACACACAATCGATCAACACTAAAAGTAAGAGGATCCAGGTGAGTAACAGGAAAAAGGTAGTAAGAGACACAAGTTAGCGGTTTTTCCCAAGACAGGTACAACAGGTGTGGAAAAAGTAGAAAATAGATAACAACATGGCCATTTCAGAAAACCACAGAAAACAGAAGTAAAATTGAAGGTGAGTAATTATTTTTATGTTCATAATGTCAAAAGAGTGTTATGATAGAGGTATGCAAGCATTAGAGTAGGCAAACATTAATGGGAACAATAAAGGTGGAGGCACGTAGTAAGAATTGGTGACATAGGGCCTCATTACGAATCAGGCGTTAAGGGGTAAACGGCGCTGACGCAAAGGGACCTTGGTGCTAAGTACGGTGCCGCAATTTGCCCTATGTGGCTAAAATGGGAATGGGGAAGGGCCATGGCAGAAGGGGGAATTACCACTCCGCCAACCTCGGAATGGGTTGGTAATTCCCCATTCCGCCATGGCGGAGTCGGAGAGTTACCGGCATGGACCATGGTGCTATTAGCACCATGTTCCATCCACCAGGGTCGTAATGAGGCCCATAGTCTTAGAAGACAGGGGTAGGCTAGATCAAGTTAGACAGGGACGGTGTGCAGCAAAACGCCTCTGTTTTATCTCCCTAGGATGAACACAAAGCACAAGCATAGACCATGGTCCAACTAACGAAAAAAAAGAATAGGAAGAATGGCTGCTAAACTGAAGAAGTATGTGCAGCTAACCAGCAAGTATTTACTGCTAACCTGGTAGAATGCAGCTAAGCTGACCAAAGAGCCAAGCCGAAACTAAGTATCCCCGTGGGGTGGTTGGAAAATAGTTGTTTATGTGCACCAACGAATAGGGGAGAATGACTCAGAGAGAATTTTTTTGATAGCAGAAAAGGAGGAAGGGGTTAAAGTCAGGAAGAAAACCTGACCTCTTGCCAATGCCCAAATGACTTTTGACTTTATTTTGACTTTCTACAGACAACGGGGATCCCCAAGGATGTTTCTGTCATCTACTGCCGACGCGCCTATAAGACCAGGAAAGAAGAAGACGTCTTTCTTTAATTTTTTTTGTCTCCTTAGGAATGCATGTGGCACCTGGAAGGAAAAATGTGTCCCATGAAGGCCGAGGTGTATTTTGTGTTATTGAAAAGAAAAATCATGTTCTAAGCCAGCTGACACGGTGCTAGGAATGGGGGGTAGTTTAGTTATGGTGTGAAAATGACCCACAAAAGGGAAATGTTTAAAAGAAAATGTTTTGTAGCTTGTCTAGGAGGCATGGGTGTCAAATAAGAGGGAATGTCTTGCAATTTATAAGGAATAAAGTATAAGAGCAAATGCGAAAAGAGGTTTTAAGGAAATGGGTTGGTAGGAAATGTGTTAAATAGTAGAGACCTGTTATTTTACAAAAGAAACTCATTCCGTTTTATATTACAGGTATACGTCGAGGGACCTGTATGCCTTGGGAAATTAACGTTGAACCACGTGAGGAGAGAGGGAGGATCGTAGAGAAACCCAGTAAAAGCCCGACGCTGAATTGTGTCTGCAAAAAGTCTCCCCCAATCCTGCATCCCCATGATGAACTGTCCCCTCTTGTGGACGCATTGAACAATGAACCCTTTTGAAAGAGAGACACTCTGGAAAAAAACTGAACTTCTTGTGAAAAGGAAAAAACAATGCACTTCTGGTCTAAGCATCAAAAGAACCTGGGAGACCGACTGTGAAAACAGCACAATGGAAAGGAAAAGGCGACAGGACACAGACGGTACACTAACGCCAAACTAATGACGAGTAAAAAGGAAGATACGGAAGAGAAAAGAGTGTGGACAAGAGAGAAGGACAAAGTGAAATGATATTCATGGGCAGGAGAAGATGATCAAGGAGAGACTGTGCTTTGTTGGGGTGGGAGTTGCAGACAAGGTGCAACATACAAAGAGACAATGTGCTAATGGGTTACCTCAAAGCTTGACCAAACCTCTCGAGTCTCACAATGGCTGTGAATCATCCAAGGCATACAGTTAGATTAAAGGCACACAATTACAGGAAGTAGGGCTTACATGGAAGGAGATGACACACACACATGTTTGTTTTAAATAACAATACGTTAGTATGTGCCAAATTCTAAGATCGTGTTAAGATGTGTTTAGATAAATATTAAGGAGAATGGACATTGCATATGGTTCAAAGTTGTTGTTTTACAAACAAAAATCTTTCAAAACGAGGGAGTGTACTGGAGGACCCGAATTAAGATATATTGAATCAACAACTGAATGCAATGGAGGGCAGCCTCCCCACTTAACCCTAAGTAGAGAAATTCGTATGGACTAATGTGGTGTTGTAATTATGTGAAAATGGTATCCATAATGTTAGTATATACAAGTAGTCAAAAAGCATCATGGTTATAATGTTGAAAATGTCCTTATCATGATGTGGTAAGGTGGCAAGGCAGAGAATGGACAATAAGATTTTCTGTATACAGACAGATAATAGCGCTGCCTAATGCCTTTAATGAAAATGCATCTAACTGAAAATGTGGCTAAAAGGAGCAGAGTATGAGGTAATTTTAAAGTTGAAACATTCAAGGGTAGCATGCAGTCAGAAACTTGACGAATGGGCAGAACCTAGACTCTTAATTAGGCCCTGTCTGGAACCTTATCTGAAGAATCCAGCTGCACCAATTATAATTGAGCAGAGCACCGAAGAAGAGTCAGGAATGCATGGTAGAGCATATTTCATTTTGAAGGTTTAGTTCGATAAAAAATTAATTGCCCAGTGAGCTAATGCTAACGATGAAGTTGCCTAAGACTGTGCAGGAAAGGTGGGGGCAAAGTGCTTCCTCACATTTGGCTATAAAAATGAGCTCTGTGTAATACTGAGGGGTTGGTTGAGGCTGGGAGCTCGACCATGGCACTAAGGCAGCTCTGTTGCAGCAGAGGCATGAAATAAACCACTATGAACTTAGCAGTCTCTTTGCCAAATCCTTGCATTGTCCTTATTGAACTGTGTTGGAGTATTTGAATCCTGCACCCTAACCTCCTCAATGTGCAGCTATCTTGTCTTAAGGTATTCGAGGGCGAGTTCTGATTCTATGGGCCCATCAGAGGTCACTCGGTCCTCGTTTACACGGGATATCAGCTGTAGACACCGGTCTACAGCTGATATGATTAATAAGTAAACTGGGTATGCCAGCGATGGAAGTAGCTTTTTCTGTACAAGTTCAATCTGAAAGCACTAGAGTCTTTCAAGGAAGCCGAAGAATCATATCCTGGCTTTGGTGATCGAAGCCACCCTTATACCAGGGATGAACCAAGAAGCGTGTCCTAGATTTGGGGGTTTAAGCCAAATGTATTGAATCAAGTTCCAGGTCCATTTGAAAAATGGAACCGGGTAAGGATATTTGAGAAATCAATATAGAGCGATAACACATAATGGCTTGTGTTCTGGGTGGAGGGGTAGGATGGCAGGTATGCAACTTGCAATCTTGGTGATGGGGAGCAGATTGCCAAGTATGGGGCTTGTGCTCTGGGTGGTGGGGGGTGAGAGGGGCAGGACGCCCGGTATGGTGCCTGTACTCTAGGTGGTGGGGTAATGCCATGTATGGCGCTTATGCTCTGGGTGGTGGGGGTGGGGGGGGCATGATTCCCGGTATGGTGCCTGTGCTCTAGCTGGTGGGGCAATGGCAGGTATGGGGTTTTGCTCTGGGCAGTGGGGGTGGGGGCAGGATGCTCGGTATGGTGCCTGTACTCTAGGTGGTGGGGCAATGCCATGTATGGCGCTTATGCTCTGGGTGGTGGGGGTGGGGGGGCATGATTCCCGGTATGGTGCCTGTGCTCTAGCTGGTGGGGCAATGGCAGGTATGGGGTTTTGCTCTGGGCAGTGGGGGTGGGGGCAGGATGCTCGGTATGGTGCCTGTACTCTAGGTGGTGGGGCAATGCCACGTATGGGGCTTGTGCTCTGGGTGGTGGAGGTGGGGGGAAGGATGCCTGGTATGGTGCCTGTGGTGTAGGTGGTGGGGCCATGCCAGGTATGGGGCTTGTGCTCTGGGTGGTGGGGAGGCATATGTTAGCTATGGGGGTTCTGTTCTTTGTAGTGGTGGCAGAATGCCAGGCATGGGTTTGTGCCGTGAGTGATGGGGGGCAGGATGCCAGGTGTGGGCTTGTCCCCTGGGTGATGGGGGCAGGATGCCGGGCATGGGCTTGTGCCCTGGGTGATGGGGGGAGGGCAGGATACTGGACATGGACTTGTCCTCTGATTGGTGAGGGGCAGGATGCCAGGTATGGATCTTGTGCTCTGGGTGATGGGGCAGGATACCAGGTATGGGGCTTGTACTCTGGGTGATGGGGGCAAGATGCCAGGCACGGGCTTGTCCTCTGATTAGTGAGGGGCAGGATGCCAGGCATGGGCTTGTCCTCTGGGTGGAGGGCGGTAGGATAACTGGTATGGGGCTTGTGCTTTGGATAGTGGGGGGCAGGATGCCAGGTATGGGGCTTGTGCCATGAGTGATGGGGGAGGGATGCTAGGTGTGGGATTGTCCCTGGTTGATGGGGGGCAGGATGCCGGGCATAGGCTTGTCCTATGATTGGTGAGGGGCAGGATGCCAGGAATGGGGCTTGTGCTCTGGGTGATGGGGCAAGATGCCAGGCATTGGCTTGTCCTCTGGGTGGTGGGCAGTAAGGTAACTGGTATGGGGCTTGTGCTTTGGATAGTGGGGGGCAGGATGCCAGGTATGGGGCTTGTGCTCTGGGTGATGGAGGGCTAGATGCCAGGCATGGGCGTGTCCTCTGGGTGGTGGGTGGTAGGGTAACTGGTGCTAGATAAGGGGGCTTGTGCTCTGGGTGGTGGGGGAAGGATGTTAGCTATGGGGCTTGAGCTCTTTCTAGTGGGGGGGGCAGGAGGCTGGATGCCAGGCATGAGGCCTGTCCCCTGGGTGATGGGGGGCATGATGCCAGCTATACGGCTTGGGCTCTGGGTGGTGCTGGGCAACATGGCAGTTATGGGCTTGTGCCATGGGTGATGGGGCAGGATGCCAGGCATAGGACTTGGGGTCTGGGTGGTGCCGGGCAAGGTGCCAAGTATGGGGCTCGTGCTCATGGTGATGGGGGACAGCATGCCAGGTATGGGCTTGGGCTCTGGGTGGTGGGGGAAAGGGTGCCAGTGTGCCCCTTTGGGCGTATCACACACGCAGATTGGAATTACCATAGTAAATGACCTCAGACCCAAATAACCGGATAGACTCAAAGAATATGGCAAAGTACTCCTTTATTGTCAGCTCAAATAAAGTAGGGAAATTTGGTGACCATATGAAATGCAGCTCACACACTCTCATTTAAGTTTTGGTTACAGAAAGACTTTATACTTTGATGTACGTCAGCTATGTCGTCATCCTACATGGCAAACAATAAAACCTATCGAGGGGAGGAATTGGTTAAGGGAACATATATTCCACGCCGGAGGGCTTGAATTCAAGGGATTGGACCCTATTCAAAAGGAACACAAACAAACCAACAAGGACTATAAATATCTAAATGCTGTGAAGCACAAATAGCCCTGATTTGAGAAAGGCTTTCAGTAGCCGAAACACATGTCATCACTAAGGGCATAATATTAAAACTCAAGTTTATGGTATAAAATAATCTGGTGCATTCCTTGACCTCTGAGTATGTATTTATACCTTACTATATCTAAGGTGCTTTTTTAGACTTCCTACCACCCAACTCAAACCAGATGCGACAGACCAGCAACATAAAAAATCTCTCAAAAAAGGTAACCTTGAATGACCTAAAGTGTCGCCTGACAGAGTAGTCTCTTAAAGGAGTCTAACTCCGCATATACTTTATCACATTATAGTTTCTACTGCAGCAAGCTTCTATATGTCTCATCTACCTTGTGTTTCTGCTTATATACATTTGCGTGCATACATTTACTGCTCATCTGGTTACTTATCTTCTCTGTATATATGATTTATTCATCTCTGCATACATGTTTCTCTTGTTACTTGAGTTACGGATTACTGTGATTGTACCAAATGAAAAGTTAGAGAATTCAATTTTAACGGATCATAACTAAGGACAAAAATATCGAAACATTTCTTTTTCTTTTTGGGGGTACCCCCAAGCCCCAATTTCCCCTTGCTAAAAACTCTACCCCAAACCCCTCCCCACTAGATTTAACCCCTTACCCCATCCCCATATACGTTTCTTAAACAACATTTTTTTTTCCCGATATTGTCTATTAGTTCAAATTTCATTCTCTATTTTATATTCGGTATAATCACTGGATAGCTTCAGTATGTCTTAGTATCTTCTCTTCATTATGTCACTTTACTCAGGTCTGACTTCATTTACAACCCTTTTATGTCCAATAGTGTATGCCGACATCCTTCCACCACATCAGTACAAGGGTACATTCGATACAGTTGTCTGAGTGCATGCCATCTCTCATAACTTTGATACAGTATTGGGATAATAATTGGCATCATACACAGATTCTTCTTGCTACTATTCCAGTATGACAGAGGTCAGGGACAGGCATTAGAGATGACATCAGCCACTTCTCTACATTCCCCCCTCTTGTCGAGTACTCATAACACCTCCTCAATCTTCTCCACCTTCTCTTACACTGTGGCTTCTTTGGGATCCATATCTTCGTCACCCCCTCAGGTGACCTGCATTCTTTATATGTTCATCCACACTAGATATCATACAGCAGAATTCCCCAGATGGTGGACAGAATACCCAACCTCCTACATATTGTTTGTGGTCCTTAGGGTAATAGAACCCCATTTCTTGGGGTGCCAGGGGACTTTCCTTTATATTTTCATGGGCGGAGCTCTCATATTGCATGTGTTCACCATTTTCACAATTTATATTGATCACTATCTTCATCCCAACAGCTTTCTTTGCTGTCTTTTGACATTATCCAATGCTGATTCTCACAACACAGAATCCCAGCATTACCAACACTAGCACTGCTCTTAGTAGTTTTAAAGCATTCGCCACCCAGGTCGGAATCCATGAAAACAGGGACGAGAACCAGTCATCTCCTTCGTTCTCGACTACTTCTTCCTCCATCTTCATGAGTAAGTTTGACAAAATTGTTATTGCCTCTATCAGGTTACATTTTCTCCATCATGGGCGGGTTTGTAAGTACAGCAAGAAGGCCCGATCTTGGTGAAAAAACCTCCTTCAATTGCTGTAATTAAGTCAAAGAAGTACCTGTTCCTTGAGGGCCATCAATCTAATGGCCCTTAATTCTTCTCAAATTGCATTGAATCCTTTCATAGTTGTGTTGATTGTTTGTAGCAGCTCCCATCTGGTGATTCGTAACCACTTGGCATTCACTGCAGTCTGGAGTCCTGGCATAGATATAGATGTAAGTATCATTGCCGTCTTCCAAATAATGTATGCTAATCTGAAAGGCTGTCATAAGCTTTTATTGATTTTTCTGAAAACTAGTTCTCTCTTTTCAGCCGAAGAAGGGTTAGAGACCTTTTCTTTCTCTGATGTGCATCAATTTTTGTAAAGCTTTCAATCTGAAGATCACTTTGGGGAATTACTAACGCAGGAACATCTTTGATCACAATAGAAATGACCTGCAATACAGCTGCAATACATAAATCAATTTGGGAAATCACTATCAATCACTACCTTTACCAAAAAAGTTCAATATTTTAACACATTTTTAAGCCTTTATGATATAATTTCTCTTTATGTCTTCGTTTATAGTTCTACCGACCCTTGCTAGCCTGTTGTTCTATTATTGCCAGTGCAAGAACCTTTATTTAACCTTTACTATGTTGTCTCAGCTATTATCCTTCTCTGATTGACATCAATCACTTAAGGCCTGATATTCAACTAGTTTTATTACTATTATTTTATATTTCTTAGTTCATACACAATAAAAGGTTTATACTAATATATTTATAACCCCAAATATACGTACACTTTTCTTTTCCTGTGATCACCTTCGTTTACTTTTCCTTAGTAAATGTATCTCGTCTCACTAGTTACTCCATTTTGGAGTGTAATTCACATTTTTCATATTTGTGCCTGCCTCAGGAATCCCTATATATACTCTTCTTAGAGTTTAATGCATATTCTTTGGTCCCCTTGGAACTTGAAATTGAGGTATCTATCTTTTTAAACACAAATCCTGTGACAATATATTTACACTTAGGCTATAGACCCTTCCCTTTATTTATCACTTTCAATGATCTCCTTACATCTATGGCTCAGCTCGAGTCACTCGGCATCAAATTTCCCAATCAACCAGTTTGCCTTCAGTCCGTGTGGCACCTGCAGGGACTGGTCAGAAATGTCTTCAAAGCAACACCTGCTGACCAATTCTTTCCACACGTATATATTGCACCCTGCTCTTCACAGGAAGCTCCACGATCTTCTGGCTAGTGGCGAAAGTCATCGATACTATGAGAGTCTAGATCTGGGTCTAGTTGCTGGATCTTGAACCATCCGAATGCTACCAAATTGTGTACTAGAACCTTGGAGCGCATCTCATGCGCAGAATGGAATTGCCATAGTGATTTACCTCGGACCCAAATATCCGGACAAACTCAAAGAATATGGCAAAGTACTACTTTATTGTCAGCTCACATGAAGTAGGGAAATCTGGTGACCATACGAAATATAGCTCACTCACTATCATCTAGGTTTTGATTACACAAAGACTTAATACTTCGATGTACGTCAGCTATGACGTCATCCTACGAGGCAAACAGTAAAACCTATTGAGGGGAAGGATTGGTTAAGGGAACATATATACCTATAGTATGTATAAGTGTTAATAACCTTACTGGCTGCCCTTATCTGGTAGGCATGCCTCGGACCAACTCTAAATTCATATAATACTGATTATGAAAAATAATTACAGTGGATTGGCTATTGCAACATTGCATGGCATGCCTCTGCATAGCCACTCATGAGTGGTTGGCATACTTCCATATGAAGAATCTATCACTGACCTGATCCTTGCTCAATAATGAAGGTGATGTTTTATTGCACTTGAAATAATACCTAATTAATATTCCACCAATATTTGATCTATAGACCCTCAAATTAAAATAACTTTTTGTATTTACTCTCTGGAGACTTACACATCTTGAAGTATGAAGAACACTTGTATTGACAATAAGATGAACTGCTCCTGATGAAGGGACTTTTATCCCCAAACGCATGGAGCTCTCTAATATTTGTGTTTATTATTATTATTGTTCTCTTTTATTTTTTAATTTATGAATTAAATGCTGACACTATACAGAATTAAACCAAGAAATGCTGTTATGCATACAGTAATCTGTGAATACTTATGAACTTTGACTGAGTTACCTCAGTGACTTTGTTGTGCAGGGCACAGGGACGTCCACCAATTACGATGGTATATTTCTCTTGATTTACAGTAGCAGATTGTTGTGCCAGAGCTGCATGTTTCCCCTGCACCTATAATTCAGCTATATTTAACAAGTACTACACCCCTTGGTCTTCCCAACTTTCTATCCCTAAGAGGTGTGCATAACACTAATCTGTGACAGCTTGTAGATTCCCCAATTTTTTTGGAGTGGCACTTCATTGTGTATCGCACCCATCACAGTTAAATATATCTTTTTAAATGTGTCATTTTCAAAAATAAATCTTCTAACCACAAAACATAACACTACTCTTGCATTTAGTGAAGAAGCATCTTGCATTCTAAGTCTAATTAAAGACACAGAAAGAAAAACCACAACCACTGAAAGTCCTGATAGACTAGTGAATAACTTAGAAAGACTCATTAGAAGAGAAATTCCCAGAAGCTCCATGCTTCAACACTGGTGCGATATTATAAACCCCAAAGAATTCCTCAAGGATTAAGAGGTTACCTGAGAAAGACACTTTGCAAGGAAAACAGTGAATTTGTGAAAAAATGGGAAAAGATTCTCATTAAATGTTTGTTGGACCTGCTATTACTCACTATTGAAGAACTGGATACATCCCTCTCAATAATTGACTCCGATATCCTAGAACTGAAGGAACAACTAAGCTCCCTTATGTCTCAAAAAACACTCAATAAAATACTAATAATAAGAAACTTGACACATATCAACGTGAAATTGAACAACGCAAAATCAGAGAAATTCAGACGAGACACATTGGACTATTCCAGAGATATAGTATACTCTTGGCAAGAATTCTACCAACAAAATCAACAGTTCAAACCTAATTGACAAGACAGATAACCTAGAAACAACAATAGAAGTACTGACCCAACTAGTGACACTTCTAGCAGTGGTAAAGAACAGACCACCTCTGGCCTTGGTGCCCTGACACCATCGAAACAGAGTCCCGCTGGACCAACACAGGCAGAATCCTACAACGCCAACACACAGTCTTTTTTAGAAATAGAAAGACACAGCGAGGAAACCCGAAAACTAAGAGGCAAGAAAAAGATCGACCTAGCCTATTGCTCTCTTTTGCAGCCAATAATAACACCAACTTGTTTGATGAGGAGATTAATATAGCCAAACTGGTAAGAACAATTTGGTTAAAAGTCTTCTTTGACTCTGTTACCCCATACAAGAAAAATCTCACACATTTCACTATTTAAAGTTGAGACCCAAGAGTATGTTTAACATCATGGTACAGAACGCAGCATTCGATTTATTTGGGTAAAAAATGATCAAATATCTGAAAACCATCAAATATTTCCACATTAGGGAACACAACATGCGAAAGCATTAATTAAAGCTTCTCAAACCGATTTCCGAAGACCATTCCATCGACAAGAGAGGCGCCATAGTCATGAGGGACATCACATTTTATATCTCAAGCTGCCTTATGCTTCTTGAAGGTTCAAAATCTACATAGTACTTGAACATGATCCAACAGATTCTATAAATCTCTTTATTGAGAATGTACTGACCAATGCGTTCACAGAAAAACAGATTACCAAGAAGACCATAGACTAGCTTACAAACAAATTTTCAATTATGCCGGTATTTTATTGTGTCCCAAAAATCCATAAAAATGCAACACAACAATCTTTGCGGCCAATAGTTGCAGCAACCGACAGCATCTTTGACCCCATTGCCAAGTTTCAAGACAAACTATGACAACCAATTGTCCAGAAAACCTCCATCTATCTGAGAGATATCACCCACTTTTTGACTGCCCTAGAAGATATCACATTATTTGACCCTAATTGGACTTTATTTACCTTAGATGTTCAAAGTTTGTATATGTCTGTTCCACACAGCGAGGGGTTAGGTGCCCTTGAATGGGTATTACTCCAAGAAGATTTCTTCCTCTCAGATACGATCTTCACACTCACGTTGGCCAAAATGATTCTCTACATCATGTTCTTTAGGTTTGACAAAAGATATTATCTCCAGATATCTGGCACAACCCTGGACTAGGCCATGGCTCCAGACTATGCCAATATCTTTATGTTTGCCTTTGAAACACAGAATATCTTTGAACAAGAAATGTGGTCTTTCAAGCTAGCCCTATGGAAGAGATACATAGACAACATCTTTGGGATCTGGAAAGTACCCAAAGATGAATGAGAAACCTTTCTCAGATACCTTGAATGAATGCCATCCCAGAATTAAATCCACACTAGAAGTGAGTAATCCAGCTGTACAGTTCCTTGATGTTGAAGTGACTCCAGGACCCAACAAATTGAAAACATCCATTTACCGTAAACCCACTGATGTTAATACCACACTACACAAGTTTCCACTGCCAACATCTGAAAAATAATCTATCACTTGGTCAGTTCCTGAGAGTGAGAAGGATCTTCTCTAATTACAAAGAATATATTGACGAAGCAAATATCTTGACAGACAGATTCAAAACCAGAGGGTCTCCTGATAAAGTTTTGACACAAGCAAAAACTAAGACTGTCATTAAGACTAGAGCCACCCTACTAAGGCCAAAAGGCAAGAAAAGTAATCTCACATTAATATATCTTTTGAAATATTGTAGGCAAAATGCCCAAATAAACAGATGACTTAAGAAAAATTGGAAAAACACTAGACTCGACGTCCAACTATCCAAACTTTTTCCAAGCCTACCCAAGGTAGTCTACGCAAGAGGAAGGAACCTTAGAGAAAACCTACTAAAAGAAGAAAGAACAGGACCATCGAAACAATTGTTACTCAATACACCTAGACATGGCACCTTTGCGTGTTTGAACTGCAGTCATGGTAACAACATACAAAAGGGCGATCACATACGACACCCGCAAACAGGACAGAAGATGAAGCTCAAACATTTCACTACATGCAATCCTAAATATGTAATCTATGGTCTTGTGTGTCCGTGTGGACAATTCTATGTGGGTCAACCCACAAGAAAAATTAAAGAGAGACTTAATGAACATAAGTCTAACATCAGAACAAACAATGTGTAATCCCCAGTGGCAAGCCAATTCGCAGCATGGAGACATGCAATAGCCCAACTAAAATATGTAATCCTTCAAGTAGTGAAAATGTCAAGTACCCACGGTTACTTGAGCAGAGTGATCTTGGTGGGTTATATATTTTTAAGTGATCTTTACGGTACGCAGGTGCCTCACCAGAGATGCATTTATGAGCCAGAGAAAGCTCCTTAAAGTGTATTCTCTCTTTGACCGCTAGCCAGTGAAGAGTCTTCCTAGCACCGGATTCATGTTCCTTCCTTGCAACATCACAAAGCCGTGCATACTCCTTCGATTTGAAGAACTAAAAATCTACTTACACAATTCATGTTTGTACCAATGAACAAAGGATTACAACAATCCAAGCCAGGCATGGCAATCACTCTAAGTGCCATCTTTTAATTACTTCTGGGTAAACTCTATGGTTGTGATGAGAGTTACGCATAAGTCCATCCACATGCTTCCAGATAGACTCCTAAAGTTTTCTTTTGAGACTTGGATAACCATACTGGCATATTCAGTAGCAAGATTATCTCTAACTTGTGAAGCACTTAATCATCAGCTCCGTTTTTTTTAGTTCAGACACATCCAATGATTAGACATCCAGTCTTTCACTATACCGTAGAGGTGTTCCAGTCTGTCAGAATCTTTGATCTCATGCCCACTCAGCTCCGTAAGGAGCTCAGTGCATCAGCATAGTTTGTGAAATGGATTCTTTCAGAGGTCAACAGATCACAGAGAATTTAATATATAGGTTGAATATTGACAGGGATAAACATGCCCCCTGTGGTACGCCACAGTGTATTAATGTTGGTTCTGAACTTGTTCTACCCCAGCACAGTCTACACAATTTGTTTTTCAAAAATGAGTGGATCCAATTAGTGGCCTCCATTGAGCGATTTCCCACGGTGGTTAGTGATGCCAGCGGGCATTCATGGTCCACCAGGTCCAACACAGCCAAAAGATCCAGCAAAATCAACAGCCCAGAACCACTTTTCTCCAACACATCCGACATGTTAGACTGAAGGTCTATAACAGCACTTCCCATCCCGTGGTTACTCATAAACCCTGATTGATTTTGGTGGAGAAGATTTGAGACTTCAAGATGTTTCTGAAGTTGAGATGTTGCTATTTTATCCATGATTTCCAACAGGATGTGCGTAAAGTATCTGCATTTGTCGGACATAGGCCTGGTATTTTGACCTGTGGTGTAACCACCAGGTGTTTAATCGCATATTTTACTGAACTCCACTTAAATTATGCATTTACAAAACACAGCAGAAATGTGACAAACATTTTGTAATTAGCCAGGATCAATTTTGAGGGTACAATATCGCTTCTACATGAAGTCGGGTGCAGGTTCCTCAGAAAAGTTTCCATTTCTGATTCTGTTACAGGGTGGAAATTAAAAAAAGGACCTTCAGTATGCAATGGCGTCTGAGATTCCGACCGAGTGCTAATGTTAGCATTAGCATTTATTTTGCTACGTGTCGCCTCGGTTTTGTCCTGGAAAGCTACAGTTTTCATCAGTTGTAGTGATAGATTTGGTCTGGTATTTAGGGATCTTGAAATTCCTGTGTATCTGAAAGTGTATCCTCAAGTTATTATCTGCCCCTGCAGTTTGGTAATCAAGGGAGTTTCTTTTGGCTTCATAGATTTATTTTTTTATAAATGTGCTGTAACTGTTTCCAGACTTGTTTGTTTTCTAGTGATCTATTTATATCCCTGGCTCGTTCTGCCTGTCTTTTCTCCCTCTTGAGCGTATTAAGGGCCGAGGTGAACCATTCCTGATGTTTTACGTTGTCTCTGACTGCCTTAGATTTCAATGGGGCCACTTTGTCCAAGACACGGTTCCTGCACCAGTACATCCGGAGAATCAGTGCCTGCTTTGCGGGCCACAATAGATTTAATACATTGGTCTAAGTGTTCTGAGTTCACTCTGTTTAGGTTATGACTAACTACTCTTTTAAGAGGACTATGTGTTCTCTCGCTTATGCCAAAGAGATCGATTGAGCACTCTACAAAAGAGTGATCGCACCATATCCATGCTTGGAATGGATCATTTCATTGCAATATTTCTTCTTGCCACCCAATCTAGAATTGCCCCTCCTCAGTGGGTGGCTTCAGTGTTATTTATGGTAAATACTTGTTAGTTTTCACTCGAGGTCGCAAGCCTCTTTGTCATGGTCATCTTTTAGCCATCGATTTAATTTTCCTATCAAGACAGTGACACCAGAAAGTTTATTAAAAGGTGCTAAACGGTGGACGAAGTCTCATTGACAAAACAAACTATCCAACCTATTCTGTGGTCAGACCACTTTCTAGTCTCATGTCAGGTGAAAGCGGGAGGCAAACCAAATAAGATACTAGCGGGTAAAATCTGACATCGGTCTTGGCGCACTGCAGATACCCATGGTATGGTCATTTCGATCCGCGCCAAATGTGGTACTGCCACTGTGGTCTCACTGTCTCTTCTCTCTCAGTCATTCTTAGAGGCCGCCAATGTGGCTGCCCCGCTGCGCCTAGTTCAGCCTCATAGACTGCCATCTGAACCGTGGTTTATGGATCTGCTGAAGGATGCCCATCTTAAACTACGTCAGGCCGAACGCAAATGGTGGAAAAACTATGAACCTGTCAAAAAAACACATAATAAAGCCTGCTCTACTGCCCATTTTGCTACCATCAAAGCAGCCAAAGCCCTATATTATACTACTAAAAGTGAGTCCTCTCTATGTCAGCCTAGAGTCCTTATTTCAGCGGTTAAGGCTCTCTCCTCATCAGAGAAATTGACCCCTAAGGCACTCGTACCCAAGAACTATGTGATGCCTTGTCACAATATTTTATCACAAAGATTGGCACTATCCAACACAATATTTCCATGATTGCTACCGCAGCCCCTTCTATCACCTATATCTCTTCTCTCTCTGTAATCTCTACTCACTCTGCAATTAAGAAATGGTCAACTTTTCTAAGAATCTCTGAAGAGACAGTTCTAGGGGCTATCCAAGAAATCAAATCTTGTTCTCCACCTGATGCCATCCCTCTACTGGTTAAGAATGACATTGCCCCGGACCTTCTCTCTGAGATCACTGCAGCCATCAACGACTCCTATCAATCTGCGATGGTCCTGCAGGAATTGAAGACTGCCAGGGTTGTCCCCCTCCTAAGAAAGCCTACCCTGGGTCCCACAGTCTTATCCAACCTTCGCCCAATCTCTCTTCTCCCTCTTTTATTTAAGCCTCTTGAGTCACTGGTGACACCTCTGCTTTCTACATTTCTGGAATCTTCCAATCTTCTGGAGTCCGCTCAGTCTGGGTTCTGTCCAGGCAGAGGCACTGAGAGTGTACTGGTCGCCATCCAGGATGACATGACCAGGCTGGTGGATACAGGTGGAGTGGGTGCCCTGAATGTGTTAGATCTTTAAGCGGTGTTCGACACGGTCAACCACTCCATCCTGCTATCTCACCTTGTCCAATTTGGTATATGAGGCCAAGTGCTGGCCTCGTTCATGTCATTTCTGGCGGATCGTACTCAGACCCTCTCTATGCTGCCATTTCTCTCTGCTCTTTGCCACCTCAGTTGTGGAGTGCCTCAGGTATCCTCCCTGTCTCCAATCTTATTTAACATCTATATTTGGGCCCTTGTATGTTTGATCCACTCCTTCGGTGTCAGATGCTACTCGTATGCCGATGACACCCAGATTTTGATTCGATTAGATCTCGATCAAGCTGAGGTGTCGTCATGCCTGTGGGAGTGTCTGGCAGCCGTGCAAGAGTGGATGAAATGCAATTGGCTCAAATTGAATGGCGACAAAACAAAGGTGATGTTGGTGGGCTGTCCTCCCAATCCCACAATTTGGGTGTCCTCCTTCTGGCCTGTATCTCTGGGTCCCTTACCGGTTACGGTCAGCAAAGTGAAAAATCTCGGGGTTATCCTCTCTGCTGCACTATGGACAAACAGGTTGCAGCGGTCTGCCAGGCTGGTCACTTCCAGCTAAAAGTTCTTAAGAAGGTTCTTCCCATGATCCCAGCATCACTACGCCCGCCAGTGGTGGCTGCCATGGTGTTATCATGACTAGATTACTGCAACTCCCTGTATCTGGTTCAACCTAAGGGCCAGATTCAACGACTACATTTGCAGAATCTTTCGGCTCGTGTCGCAACTGCTCTCCTTTTGGCGCACATATAACTCCTGTGCTTCGAGCCCTCCACTGGCTCCTGGTGACCCAACAGATTGAATTGAGGGCTTTGTGCATAGTCCCTCGCACCCTCCATGGTCAGGGCATTGAATACCTTCAAGCTAAGTTTACCCGGTACCATCCTAGCCGTAACCTTTGTTCAACCTTTGCTGTTTGGTAGTACTGAGGTATAAATGGGTTCGGGTTGGCGGTCGGGTGTTTTCCACAGCTGTGGCGGCTCTTTGTAATAACCTCCCGCTACCCATAAAGAAAAAAACGAACTATCTTGCCTTTAAAAAGGCCGTTAAAACCTACTTATTTTAGGAATACCAGTGCTTACCTGGTTGCTGCCCCCTCCTATAGCGCCAAGATACCCTTGGGTGACCGCACGCTCAATAAATACTACTAACATAACATTAAACTTGGTCATACTGGACAGAGGGCAGGCAATCAAAACAATATTTATACAACTATTTGCATCAGGGCTGAACTTTAGCAGTAGGGTCTCACATCCATTACAATGGCTTCAAAGAATTGTAGGTGGTGTTTAGCCAAAATAGCAATGCCCCCTCCCTTGTCCTGGTCCTGATGTTTACAGAAAGAAATCTACCCTGGCGGAACGGCTAAACATATCTTTGGGCCGCAAGAGTCGTTTACCCAGTTTTCGGTTAAGCCCATCACGCCGAGATCCTCTTCCAAGATGTCGTCCTGGATGTTACTTGCAGCTCTGCTAAATGAACACGTGTTCAGAAGAAACAGTTTAAGGTTGAATATAGAGTGACAGGCTGTAGCAGAGTGGATATTAGCAAGACCGGAAGAGGATCGCCAGGGCTAGCTAAAGTAGTAGAGGGCGTAGGGTGAGGCAGAGTGTGGATAGCTTGACTCGCCGGGATCAGACAAAGGGAGGGGCCTTCCTATAGCCACCTTCCTCCGAGGGGACATGTGAACCATAGTTACTTTGAGAAAGGCTCAGCAGATCACACATCACCCACTCTGTCTCCCTGGGTATAGCAGGACTGCGCGCATCACCCACTCTGTCTCCCTGTGTATAGCAGGACTGCGCGCATCACCGACTCTGTCTCCCTGTGTATAGCAGGGCTGCGCGCTGCCTATTGCAATACGGGTATTTATGAACTGTTTTATGGTTTCAGATGTAAAGCAACATAAACATGTACTGTTGAAATGTCAGTTTAATTGCAATGCACATTTTCTTCCATATTATTGTATACACAGTGTGGGGTCGGACTGGGACAAGAAATGGGCCTGGTCACCCAAATAAAAGTGGCCCACCCCTCGCCTCCAAAAAGTGGCCTTCCCCTCGCCTCGCGACGCTTGACCTCTGATGACATCACTGGAAATGATGACATTTGACCCCACCCCAATGTGACATCCCGGGAAGCGATGAAACACAACCTTTCACCCCTTGACAAAACAGGAAGTGGCATCAGATAGCATTGTTCCTAAGTGCACTAAATTACAGTGAATCCAAGCAGACGGCCAAGGCCAAATGATAATCTGTTATTGTATAGCACTTACGCATAAGCTCTTTTTTATAGAACAAATATGCATACAGTATCACTCAACCTGTAGTGGTGCTCATTTATCGACCTAAGAAGGATGAAAGGCTTTTTGAAAAGAAAAACAAATTTGAAAAAAAAAAAAATGTTCTTCCAAACCGACCCAGGCATGGCCAGAAACCGACCCCCATGCCCCAGGGACAAAGGCCGAGGGGCCAATCCGACCCTGACACAGTGAAATAAACATCTGTGGTCTATTTTTGTTGGTGCTGAAATGATTTTAAAGTCCTCATCGCAAACTGATGGTGGAGTTAGAACTCTTAATAACCTTCCATTGCATCTCGGCTCCAATAATGGGTTTCTGATTAGCGCCATTGGTCCCCTTCAAACGCGAGCTTAGGTGCGCGCATTTCTCTACAGCGGACCCCGATTTATTAGCATTTAATCTGCGCTGCTGCGGCGCCTTTTGCAGACTGCACCTCTGCAGTTTCCATTCAGACCCGCGCACAATGCGCGGGGGCGGGGGCCTCGCTGCGCCGCAGAGATACGGGCGGCGCGCGAGACGCGGGTGCTTTATCACAGGAAATGGATCACACAGAACATGAAGAAGCCCCC
Organism: Ambystoma mexicanum; assembly: GCF_040938575.1. Taxonomy (NCBI): domain Eukaryota; kingdom Metazoa; phylum Chordata; class Amphibia; order Caudata; family Ambystomatidae; genus Ambystoma; species Ambystoma mexicanum. The sequence continues at coordinate 25,191,599 of NC_090932.1, read as the reverse complement.
ACTGCTCCCCCCCCGCAGTATCTGGCCCTCTCACCGCCAAGCAGAACCGCTTTCAGAAATCCAATAACCTCATTTTCTCCCTCCACCGAGCCTTGCTAGAATCTAAAACACAATCTCCTTAAAACCAATTAAAAACACACAAGACGGTGCCCGCTCACCTGATCGGTGGAGGGTGGCTCAGTCCCGAGGAACGGGAAAGCCGGCATAGCTACTGAAAGCACGTGCCAGGACTGACTCCCGAGGGCAAGGAGTCAGAAGGCGCTCCTCTTCATGGGCTCTGATAACCAGTTCTCTGGAAGTGCACATGTGGCGCTACGTTCCCAGGAAGCGCTTAACATCTGCATGCTCTGCTTCCTGTGTCCCTCTGATGCGAGTCCCTGTGGAGATTGCCCTGATGGGAGGGCAGTGTGGCCCGTCGTCCTTTGGGGACGGTGCTCTTCTGGAATGTGTTCCTGGGATCCGTGTGCATGTGGGGATTACCCTGCTGGCAGGGCAGTGTGGCCTGTGTTCCTCTGGGGACTGTGCTCTTCTGGAATGTGTTCCTGTGATCTGTGTGCATGAGCAGATTGCCCTGCTGGGAGGGCAGAGTGACCAGAGTGTTTGGGGACTGTGCTCTTCTGGAATGTGTTCCTGGGATCCGTGTGCATGTGGGGATTGCCCTGTTGGGAGGGCAGTGTTGACTGTCTTCCTTTGGGGACTGTGCTCTTCTGGAATGTGTTCCTGGGATCCGTGTGCATGTGGGGATTACCCTGCTGGGAGGGCAGTGTTGACTGTCTTCCTTTCGGGACTGTGCTCTTCTGGAATGTGCTCCTGTGATCTGTGTGCATGTGGGGATTGCCCTGTTGGGAGGGCAGTGTTGACTGTCTTCCTTTGGGGACTGTATTCTTCTGGAATGTGTTCCTGTGATCTGTGTGCATGTGGGGATTACCCTGCTGGCAGGGCAGTGTGGCCTGTCTTCCTTTGGGGACTGTATTCTTCTGGAATATGTTCCTGTGATCTGTGTGCATGTGGGGATTACCCTGCTGGGAGGGCAGTGTGATCCGTCTTCCTTTGGGGACTGTGCTCTTCTGGAGTGTGTTCCTGTGATCTTTGTGCATGAGCAGATTGCCCTGCTGGGAGGGCAGAGTGACCGGTCTTTGTTTGGGGACTGTGCTCTTCTGGAATGTGTTCCTGGGATATGTGTGCATGTGGGGATTACCCTGCTGGCAGGGCAGCGTGGCCTGTCTTCCTTTGGGGACGGTGCTCTTCTGGAATGTGTTCCTGTGATCTTTGTGCATGTGGGGATTACCCTGCTGGCAGGGCAGTGTGGCCTGTCTTCTTTTGGGGACGGTGCTCTTCTGGAATGTGTTCCTGTGATCTTTGTGCATGTGGGGATTACCCTGCTGGCAGGGCAGTGTGGCCTGTCTTCCTTTGGGGACGGTGCTCTTCTGGAATGTGTTCCTGGGATCCGTGTGCATGTGGGGATTACCCTGCTGGCAGGGCAGTGTGGCCTGTGTTCCTCTGGGGACTGTGCTCTTCTGGAATGTGTTCCTGTGATCTGTGTGCATGAGCAGATTGCCCTGCTGGGAGGGCAGAGTGACCAGAGTGTTTGGGGACTGTGCTCTTCTGGAATGTGTTCCTGGGATCCGTGTGCATGTGGGGATTGCCCTGTTGGGAGGGCAGTGTTGACTGTCTTCCTTTGGGGACTGTGCTCTTCTGCAATGTGTTCCTGGGATCCGTGTGCATGTGGGGATTACCCTGCTGGGAGGGCAGTGTTGACTGTCTTCCTTTGGGGACTGTGCTCTTCTGGAATGTGTTCCTGGGATCTGTGTGCATGTGGGGATTACCCTGCTGGGAGGGCAGTGTGGCCTGTCTTCCTTTGGGGACTGTATTCTTCTGGAATATGTTCCTGTGATCTGTGTGCATGTGGGGATTACCCTGCTGGGAGGGCAGTGTGATCCGTCTTCCTTTGGGGACTGTGCTCTTCTGGAATGTGTTCCTGTGATCTTTGTGCATGAGCAGATTGCCCTGCTGGGAGCGCAGAGTGACCGGTCTTTGTTTGGAGACTGTGCTCTTCTGGAATGTGTTCCTGGGATCCGTGTGCATGTGGGGATTGCCCTGCTGGCAGGGCAGTGTGGCCTGTCTTCCTTTGGGGACTGTGCTCTTCTGGAATGTGTCCCTGTGATCTGTGTGCATGTGGGGATTGCCCTGCTGGCAGGGCAGTGTTGACTGTCTTCCTTTGGGGACTGTGCTCTTCTGGAATGTGTTCCTGGGATCTGTGTGCATGTGGGGATTACCCTGCTGGGAGGGCAGTGTTGACTGTCTTCCTTTGGGGACTGTGCTCTTCTGGAATGTGTTCCTGGGATATGTGTGCATGTGGGGATTGCCCTGCTGGCAGGGCAGTGTTGACTGGCTTCCTTTGGGGACTGTGCTCTTCTGGAATGTGTTCCTGGGATATGTGTGCATGTGGGGATTGCCCTGCTGGCAGGGCAGTGTAGCCTGTCTTCCTTTGGGGACTGTGCTCTTCTGGAATGTGTTCCTGGGATATGTGTGCATGTGGGGATTGCCCTGCTGGCAGGGCAGTGTGGCCTGTCTTCCTTTGGGGACTGTGCTCTTCTGGAATGTGTTCCTGGGATATGTGTGCATGTGGGGATTACCCTGCTGGCAGGGCAGTGTGGCCTGTCTTCTTTTGGAGACAGTGCTCTTCTGGAATGTGTTCCTGGGATATGTGTGCATGTGGGGATTGCCCTGCTGGCAGGGCAGTGTTGACTGTCTTCCTTTGGGGACTGTGCTCTTCTGGAATGTGTTCCTGGGGTATGTGTGCATGTGGGGATTGCCCTGCTGGCAGGGCAGTGTGGCCTGTCTTCCTTTGGGGACTGTGCTCTTCTGGAATGTGTTCCTGGGATATGTGTGCATGTGGGGATTACCCTGCTGGGATTGCAGTGTGGCCTGTCTTCCTTTGGGGACTGTGCTCTTCTGGAATGTGTTCCTGTGATCTTTGTGCATGTGGGGATTACCCTGCTGGCAGGGCAGTGTGGCCTGTCTTCTTTTGGGGACGGTGCTCTTCTGGAATGTGTTCCTGTGATCTTTGTGCATGAGCAGATTGCCCTGCTGGGAGGGCAGAGTGACCGGTCTTTGTTTGGGGACTGTGCTCTTCTGGAATGTGTTCCTGGGATATGTGTGCATGTGGGGATTGCCCTGCTGGCAGGGCAGTGTTGACTGTCTTCCTTTGGGGACTGTGCTCTTCTGGAATGTGTTCCTGGGATATGTGTGCATGTGGGGATTGCCCTGCTGGCAGGGCAGTGTGGCCTGTCTTCCTTTGGGGACTGTGCTCTTCTGGAATGTGTTCCTGGGATATGTGTGCATGTGGGGATTACCCTGCTGGGAGGGAGTGTTGACTGTCTTCCTTTGGGGACTGTGCTCTTCTGGAATGTGTTCCTGGGATCTGTGTGCATGTGGGGATTACCCTGCTGGGAGGGCAGTGTGGCCTGTCTTCCTTTGGGGACTGTGCTCTTCTGGAACGTGTTCCTGTGATCTGTGTGCATGTGGGGATTGCCCTGTTGGGAGGGCAGTGTTGACTGTCTTCCTTTGGGGACTGTATTCTTCTGGAATGTGTTCCTGTGATCTGTGTGCATGTGGGGATTACCCTGCTGGCAGGGCAGTGTGGCCTGTCTTCCTTTGGGGACTGTATTCTTCTGGAATATGTTCCTGTGATCTGTGTGCATGTGGGGATTACCCTGCTGGGAGGGCAGTGTGATCCGTCTTCCTTTGGGGACTGTGCTCTTCTGGAATGTGTTCCTGTGATCTTTGTGCATGAGCAGATTGCCCTGCTGGGAGGGCAGAGTGACCGGTCTTTGTTTGGGGACTGTGCTCTTCTGGAATGTGTTCCTGGGATCCGTGTGCATGTGGGGATTGCCCTGCTGGCAGGGCAGTGTGGCCTGTCTTCCTTTGGGGACTGTGCTCTTCTGGAATGTGTCCCTGTGATCTGTGTGCATGTGGGGATTGCCCTGCTGGCAGGGCAGTGTTGACTGTCTTCCTTTGGGGACTGTGCTCTTCTGGAATGTGTTCCTGGGATCTGTGTGCATGTGGGGATTACCCTGCTGGGAGGGCAGTGTTGACTGTCTTCCTTTGGGGACTGTGCTCTTCTGGAATGTGTTCCTGGGATATGTGTGCATGTGGGGATTGCCCTGCTGGCAGGGCAGTGTTGACTGGCTTCCTTTGGGGACTGCGCTCTTCTGGAATGTGTTCCTGGGATATGTGTGCATGTGGGGATTGCCCTGCTGGCAGGGCAGTGTGGCCTGTCTTCCTTTGGGGACTGTGCTCTTCTGGAATGTGTTCCTGGGATATGTGTGCATGTGGGGATTACCCTGCTGGCAGGGCAGTGTGGCCTGTCTTCTTTTGGGGACGGTGCTCTTCTGGAATGTGTTCATGTGATCTTTGTGCATGTGGGGATTACCCTGCTGGCAGGGCAGTGTGGCCTGTCTTCTTTTGGGGACGGTGCTCTTCTGGAATGTGTTCCTGGGATATGTGTGCATGTGGGGATTGCCCTGCTGGCAGGGCAGTGTTGACTGTCTTCCTTTGGGGACTGTGCTCTTCTGGAATGTGTTCCTGGGATATGTGTGCATGTGGGGATTGCCCTGCTGGCAGGGCAGTGTGGCCTGTCTTCCTTTGGGGACTGTGCTCTTCTGGAATGTGTTCCTGGGATATGTGTGCATGTGGGGATTACCCTGCTGGAATTGCAGTGTGGCCTGTCTTCCTTTGGGGACTGTGCTCTTCTGGAATGTGTTCCTGTGATCTTTGTGCATGTGGGGATTACCCTGCTGGCAGGGCAGTGTGGCCTGTCTTCTTTTGGGGACGGTGCTCTTCTGGAATGTGTTCCTGTGATCTTTGTGCATGAGCAGATTACCCTGCTGGGAGGGCAGAGTGACCGGTCTTTGTTTGGGGACTGTGCTCTTCTGGAATGTGTTCCTGGGATATGTGTGCATGTGGGGATTGCTCTGCTGGCAGGGCAGTGTTGACTGTCTTCCTTTGGGGACTGTGCTCTTCTGGAATGTGTTCCTGGGATATGTGTGCATGTGGGGATTACCCTGCTGAGAGGGCATTGTGGCCTGTCTTCCTTTGGGGACTGTGCTCTTCTGGTATGTGTTCCTGCGATCTGTGTGCATGTGTGGTGCTTCCTGTTAGGGGCCTTCCTCAGGTTGTACTCCCTTTAGCTTTGGCGCGTGCCTGCTGTTTTCTCCTGTGCTCTTTCATTCAGAACAAGGCGATTTGGGTTCATGTTCAGGATGGACTGGCAACCAAAAGAGGCCTTGGAAATTATTTTCAAAGTGGCCCCAAATTACACATCTCCAGCAAGCCCACCCCTTTTCCTATGAGAAAATGTGGAAATACCACACAAAAGAGGCCCAGGGTGCAGAGGCCTACTGGGAAATCGCCAGAGTGCCCTATGGGCCAGTCAACCCCTGTTCATGTTTTTTAGTTCATGGCCAAACACAGACAAAGTCCCCAGAAGACCATGGCTTGTCCATCCTTTTGACCATGTGTAACCACTGAAAACCACAGATAGCCATGATCGAATGATGTCCATAGTACCATGTGCATACATTGTTGTCCCTGATCCCAGTTTGGGGAAGCATGAATAGCCATGGACGTACATGTGCATGCCTGTGGCCTAGCATGCGTGCTCATCCCTTCTTCACATTACCTGTGGATTCTCAACAATGTGTGGTTTAAAATAAAATAAATGTGGTAAGGGAAGGCCATGGTTCTCAAGATTCCCCCCGGCACAGCACTGTCCTATTAAATACTGTGTGGTGGAAACCACTAACCCCACCAAACATTTGCACTTCAGCAATACCAGAGGGCGCTTTCACATGATCACTGGAAAGCAGACAACATACAAACACACGTGAGATCGCTCTTTAATAACAAATTGGTCCAAGTGGCTGCTTACTGCAGGTCCATGCCATTAAAAGACCCTGGCAATGTTAGGATGTCTTTAATGTATTGTATTGACACACTCGCTGCAGCCTTGGCTGATTTCTGTAATCACCCTTCCGCCACTGGAACCTTCCCCTCTCCCCTTAAGGACTCCCTTGTGCACCCCCTCCTCAAGAAGCCGTCTGCCAATCCTACCTGTCCAGCAAGCTATCGCCCAATCTCCATCATTTCATTACTGGTTAAACTCTTGGAAAAGCTGGCCATCTCCCAGCTTACTCTACACACTGAATCTGTTGGTTGTCTCCATGGCCAGAGGCACAGAGGCTGCTCTCCTGAAAACCTGTGAAGATCTGCTCTCTAGCCTTGATTCCAGCATTCCTTCTGTCCTCATCATCCTTGATCTTTCCTCTGCTTTCAACACGGTCAACCATGCCATCCTGATGAATTGACTCAGAGAGAACCTGGGCATTACGGATCAGGCCCTTGAGTGGCTGACCTCCTTCCCAGGTCCAACTTGGTCCCTTTTTCTCCACCACCTCTCTCTCTACCTGTGGCGTTCCCCAGGATTCTCTCCTCTCACCCTGGCTTTTCAAACTCTACTTGGCCCCTTAGGCTCACCTGATCTCTACCTGCTCCTCTAACTTTCAGTGTTATGCGTATGACACTCAGCTTTCCTTCAGGCTCCCCTCAGCCTCCTCTCCTCTCTCACTCATTCCTGACTGTCTATCCACGATTCAGATTTGATGCGCCCCCAAGAATCTCTGCCTTAATGCCAGTAAGACAGAGATACTTTTCATTGGACCTCTGTCCCTACTTTCCCTCTCTCACTCTGGCCGCCCGTCTTGGACCCTCTTCCTTCACCTTCCTGCGAGGCAAAAACCCTGGTATCATCTTCGCCTCCACTCTCTCTTTCTCTCCTCACAACTCGGACGTCGCCCAAAAGTCCCACTTCCAGCTGCACCTCTTCCAAGGGACTCTTCACTTTCTCACTTTCCCCCAGAAGCTCACTGTCTGCAGAGCCCTGGTTCTCTCTAGGCTGGACTACTGCAACAACCTCTTTCTCAGTCTGCCTTCCTCTACTCTCCACCCTCTGCAACTAATCCAGAACAGTACTTCAATTCTTATCCTTGGCCTCAAGCCCAGGCACCATATCTCTCCAGCCCTGAAATCTCTCCACTGGCTCCCGGTGGCTGCAAGGATCAAGTTGAAGACCCTTTGCATTGTCCACAATGCTTTCTGGGGCCGGGGCCCGCACTACATCCAACGCTCTCTTCTAAAATACCTTCCTACTCAAGCCCTTCGCTCAGCTACCTCCAACTCTCTATGGGTTAGACGCTTCTCCAGGCAGAGAGTGGGGGGTAGATCCCTCTCCTCTGCAGGTGCCTCCCTCTGAAATGGCCTCCCTGCTCCTCTCAAACCTGAGCCAGACCACCTGAAGTTCCGGAAGAAGCTCAAAACGTTCCTCTTCTCCTCTGCTTTCTCTCTCTCCTTCCCCTGCTGATCTACCTGACCTACCTGTCTGCTGTACCGACTGGTTGCTTGGCTATCCTCAGAGCCTCACTGGATACCAGGCTCTTTCTTGATCAGTCATCCTTGCACTGCCTCCTGGCCACCACACACTTAGGGGCTTTAGCTGTAACTCTACAGTCCCTTGTTCTCACTGCACTACCCAGAGCCACGCTGCCCTGGCTGCACTTTCACAGAGCATGGCTGCCCTGCTTTCCCCTCCCGTCTCACTTGCATTTCTCGTTCTCACATTTGCACAATCTGAAAGACACAAGGCCTAGTAAGATTTTTTGTCTTGTCCTCCCTCTGTCTTCGCTCAATTGTCTTGTCGCGCCTAGAAACACTTGTGTGCAAGCGTGTTATAAATGGCTTATATCAGATCATATCATACCGTGGAAATATCTCAACAGCGTTAAATTGACAGAAACTTTTATATGTGAGCTGTGAACTATTACAGAAATGCATTCATTCATGTGGGAACGAATACAAAACTTACTGCAGTTGTGCAAAGGATGTTGGGTATGCAAATGTATTCAGTCCCATGGAACAGAATTCACAGTTCCCTCCCCAGCTAACAGGGGTCCATGCTCTGCCCTGCACTGCATACATGCAATGTACTCACAATTTACACGTATTTTGTTGGGAAATAATTTTTTCAGTTAATAGAATTGTATCGTTAACAGAAATACACATTTTCCTCCCACACGTTAACACTCCTCCATTTTATTATTATCCAAGAAAAAAAGTGATATTGAATTTCCATAGACATTGATCAAGGAGAAACCTTGGTCAAATTACATGTAATACTATTATGGCTGATCACTTATGACAATACGTAGCCCAGGTTTTCTATCATGTTACAGGGACAGGGAGCCAGGCCATAATCACCACGATTCATTGACAAGCAGGGACACAAATAACTGAGCCAGAGGGAAGTGTGATAACCAAGTGTACACACAGACAAGTTTCTTTAAGCATGATTCTATGGTCAACTGAATGTTGCCTGTCCATGAACGCCCCTGTTACATGGACAGAGGTCATGGATGCAAGGACTGTGGTTAATGGACAGACCTTGGCCAAAAATACCATGGACAACATATAGGAACGGAACAGAGGAGCACATTAATACATGGATAATGTTGTTCATGCATTATATCATGAAAACACATAGAATGGAGTGTTCATGTGAGCTGGTTGCATGTGAATTACTGGAACAATGTGTCCCTATAATTCAAGTCCCCATGAGACGGGTTCCTGTGTTTTGTGCATCTGTCAATCATGTCGTCGTGAGACGGATTCCTGTGTTTTGTGCATTTGTGAATCATGGCGTCGTGAGACGGGTTCCTGTGTTTTGTGCATCTGTGAATCATGGCGTCAGGAGACGGGTTCCTGTTTTTTGTGCATCTGTGAATCATGGCGTCAGGAGACGGGTTCCTGTGTTTTGTGCATCTGTGAATCATGGCGTCAGGAGACGGGTTCCTGTGTTTTGTGCATCTGTGAATCATGGCGTCAGGAGACGGGTTCCTGTGTTTTGTGCATCTGTGAATCATGGCGTCAGGAGACGGGTTCCTGTGTTTTGTGCATCTGTGAATCATGGCGTCAGGAGACGGGTTCCTGTGTTTTGTGCATCTGTGAATCATGGCGTCGTGAGACGGGTTCCTGTGTTTTGTGCATCTGTGAATCATGGCGTCGTGAGACGGGTTCCTGTGTTTTGTGCATCTGTCAATCATGTCGTCGTGAGACGGATTCCTGTGTTTTGTGCATCTGTGAATCATGGCGTCGTGAGACGGGTTCATGTGTTTTGTGCATCTGTGAATCATGGCGTCAGGAGACGGGTTCCTGTTTTTTGTGCATCTGTGAATCATGGCGTCAGGAGACGGGTTCCTGTGTTTTGTGCATCTGTGAATCATGGCGTCAGGAGACGGGTTCCTGTGTTTTGTGCATCTGTGAATCATGGCGTCAGGAGACGGGTTCCTGTGTTTTGTGCATCTGTGAATCATGGCGTCATGAGACGGGTTCCTGTGTTTTGTGCATCTGTGAATCATGCCGTCATGAGACGGGTTCCTGTGTTTTGTGCATCTGTGAATCATGGCGTCAGGAGACGGGTTCCTGTGTTTTGTGCATCTGTGAATCATGGCGTCAGGAGATGGGTTCCTGTTTTTTGTGCATCTGTGAATCGTGGCATAATGAGACAGGTTCCTGTGTTTTGTGCATCTGTGAATCATGGCGTCAGGAGATGGGTTCCTGTGTTTTGTGCATCTGTGAATCATCCCGCCAAGAGATGGGTTCCTGTGTTTTGTGCATCTGTGAATCATGGCGTCATGAGACGGTTCCTGTTTTTTGTGCATCTGTGAATCATGCAGTCATGAGACGGGTTCCTGTGTTTTGTGCATCTGTGAATCATGGCGTCAGGAGATGGGTTCCTGTGTTTTGTGCATCTGTGAATCATGGCGTCATGAGACGGGTTCCTGTGTTTGTGCATCTGTGAATCATGGCGTCAGGAGATGTGTTCCTGTGTTTTGTGCATCTGTGAATCATGGCGTCATGAGACGGGTTCCTGTGTTTTGTGCATCTGTGAATCATGGCGTCAGGAGATGGGTTCCTGTTTATTGTGCATTTGTGAATCGTGGCATAATGAGACAGGTTCCTGTGTTTTGTGCATCTGTGAATCATGGCGTCAGGAGATGGGTTCCTGTGTTTTGTGCATCTGTGAATCATGCCGTCAGGAGATGGGTTCCTGTGTTTTGTGCATCTGTGAATCATGGCGTCATGAGACGGGTTCCTGTGTTTTGTGCATCTGTGAATCATGGCGTCAGGAGATGGGTTCCTGTGTTTTGTGCATCTGTGAATCATGGCGTCATGAGACGGGTTCCAGTGTTTTGTGCATCTGTGAATCATGGCGTCAGGAGATGGGTTCCTGTGTTTTGTGCATCTGTGAATCATGGCGTCAGGAGACGGGTTCCTGTTTTTTGTGCATCTGTGAATCGTGGCGTCCGTCAGGAGACGGGTTCCTGTGTTTTGTGCATCTGTGAATCATGGCGTCATGAGACGGGTTCCTGTGTTTTGTGCATCTGTGAATCATAGCGTCAGGAGATGGGTTCCTGTGTTTTGTGCATCTGTGAATCATAGCGTCATGAGACGGGTTCCTGTGTTTTTTATGCATCTGTGAATCATGGTGTCAGGAGACGGGTTCCTGTGTTTTGTGCATCTGTGAATCATGGCGTCAGGAGACGGGTTCCTGTGTTTTGTGCATCTGTGAATCATGCCGTCAGGAGATGGGTTCCTGTGTTTTGTGCATCTGTGAATCATGGCGTCAGGAGACGGCTTCCTGTGTTTTGTGCATCTGTGAATCATGGCGTCAGGAGACGGGTTCCTGTGTTTTGTGCATCTGTGAATCATGGCGTCAGGAGACGGGTTCCTGTGTTTTGTGCATCTGTGAATCATGGCGTCAGGAGACGGGTTCCTGTGTTTTGTGCATCTGTGAATCATGGCGTCGTGAGACGGGTTCCTGTGTTTTGTGCATCTGTGAATCATGGCGTCGTGAGACGGGTTCCTGTGTTTTGTGCATCTGTCAATCATGTCGTCGTGAGACGGATTCCTGTGTTTTGTGCATCTGTGAATCATGGCGTCGTGAGACGGGTTCCTGTGTTTTGTGCATCTGTGAATCATGGCGTCAGGAGACGGGTTCCTGTTTTTTGTGCATCTGTGAATCATGGCGTCAGGAGATGGGTTCCTGTGTTTTGTGCATCTGTGAATCATGGCGTCAGGAGACGGGTTCCTGTGTTTTGTGCATCTGTGAATCATGGCGTCAGGAGACGGGTTCCTGTGTTTTGTGCATCTGTGAATCATGGCGTCATGAGACGGGTTCCTGTGTTTTGTGCATCTGTGAATCATGCCGTCGTGAGACGGGTTCCTGTGTTTTGTGCATCTGTGAATCATGCCGTCGTGAGACGGATTCCTGTGTTTTGTGCATCTGTGAATCATGGCGTCGTGAGACGGGTTCCTGTGTTTTGTGCATCTGTGAATCATGGCGTCAGGAGACGGGTTCCTGTTTTTTGTGCATCTGTGAATCATGGCGTCAGGAGACGGGTTCCTGTGTTTTGTGCATCTGTGAATCATGGCGTCAGGAGACGGGTTCCTGTGTTTTGTGCATCTGTGAATCATGGCGTCAGGAGACGGGTTCCTGTGTTTTGTGCATCTGTGAATCATGGCGTCAGGAGACGGGTTCCTGTGTTTTGTGCATCTGTGAATCATGGCGTCAGGAGACGGGTTCCTGTGTTTTGTGCATCTGTGAATCATGGCGTCGTGAGACGGGTTCCTGTGTTTTGTGCATCTGTGAATCATGGCGTCGTGAGACGGGTTCCTGTGTTTTGTGCATCTGTCAATCATGTCGTCGTGAGACGGATTCCTGTGTTTTGTGCATCTGTGAATCATGGCGTCGTGAGACGGGTTCCTGTGTTTTGTGCATCTGTGAATCATGGCGTCAGGAGACGGGTTCCTGTTTTTTGTGCATCTGTGAATCATGGCGTCAGGAGATGGGTTCCTGTGTTTTGTGCATCTGTGAATCATGGCGTCAGGAGACGGGTTCCTGTGTTTTGTGCATCTGTGAATCATGGCGTCAGGAGACGGGTTCCTGTGTTTTGTGCATCTGTGAATCATGGCGTCATGAGACGGGTTCCTGTGTTTTGTGCATCTGTGAATCATGCCGTCAGGAGACGGGTTCCTGTGTTTTGTGCATCTGTGAATCATGGCGTCAGGAGATGGGTTCCTGTTTTTTGTGCATCTGTGAATCGTGGCATAATGAGACAGGTTCCTGTGTTTTGTGCATCTGTGAATCATGGCGTCAGGAGATGGGTTCCTGTGTTTTGTGCATCTGTGAATCATCCCGCCAAGAGATGGGTTCCTGTGTTTTGTGCATCTGTGAATCATGGCGTCATGAGACGGTTCCTGTTTTTTGTGCATCTGTGAATCATGCAGTCATGAGACGGGTTCCTGTGTTTTGTGCATCTGTGAATCATGGCGTCAGGAGATGGGTTCCTGTGTTTTGTGCATCTGTGAATCATGGCGTCATGAGACGGGTTCCTGTGTTTGTGCATCTGTGAATCATGGCGTCAGGAGATGTGTTCCTGTGTTTTGTGCATCTGTGAATCATGGCGTCATGAGACGGGTTCCTGTGTTTTGTGCATCTGTGAATCATGGCGTCAGGAGATGGGTTCCTGTGTTTTGTGCATCTGTGAATCATGGCGTCATGAGACGGGTTCCTGTGTTTTGTGCATCTGTGAATCATGGCGTCAGGAGATGGGTTCCTGTTTATTGTGCATTTGTGAATCGTGGCATAATGAGACAGGTTCCTGTGTTTTGTGCATCTGTGAATCATGGCGTCAGGAGATGGGTTCCTGTGTTTTGTGCATCTGTGAATCATGCCGTCAGGAGATGGGTTCCTGTGTTTTGTGCATCTGTGAATCATGGCGTCATGAGACGGGTTCCTGTGTTTTGTGCATCTGTGAATCATGGCGTCAGGAGATGGGTTCCTGTGTTTTGTGCATCTGTGAATCATGGCGTCATGAGACGGGTTCCAGTGTTTTGTGCATCTGTGAATCATGGCGTCAGGAGATGGGTTCCTGTGTTTTGTGCATCTGTGAATCATGGCGTCAGGAGACGGGTTCCTGTTTTTTGTGCATCTGTGAATCGTGGCGTCCGTCAGGAGACGGGTTCCTGTGTTTTGTGCATCTGTGAATCATGGCGTCATGAGACGGGTTCCTGTGTTTTGTGCATCTGTGAATCATAGCGTCAGGTGATGGGTTCCTGTGTTTTGTGCATCTGTGAATCATAGCGTCATGAGACGGGTTCCTGTGTTTTTTATGCATCTGTGAATCATGGTGTCAGGAGACGGGTTCCTGTGTTTTGTGCATCTGTGAATCATGGCGTCAGGAGACGGGTTCCTGTGTTTTGTGCATCTGTGAATCATGCCGTCAGGAGATGGGTTCCTGTGTTTTGTGCATCTGTGAATCATGGCGTCAGGAGACGGCTTCCTGTGTTTTGTGCATCTGTGAATCATGGCGTCAGGAGACGGGTTCCTGTGTTTTGTGCATCTGTGAATCATGCCGTCAGGAGATGGGTTCCTGTGTTTTGTGCATCTGTGAATCATGGCGTCAGGAGACGGCTTCCTGTGTTTTGTGCATCTGTGAATCATGCCGTCAGGAGACGGGTTCCTGTGTTTTGTGCATCTGTGAATCATGGCGTCAGGAGACGGGTTCCTGTTTTTTGTGCATCTGAGAATCATGGCGTCAGGAGACGGGTTCCTGTGTTTTGTGCATCTGTGAATCATGGCGTCAGGAGACAGGTTCCTGTTTTTTGTGCATCTGTGAATCATGGCATCAGGAGACGGGTTCCTGTTTTTTGTGCATCTGTGAATCATGGCGTCAGGAGACGGGTTCCTGTTTTTTGTGCATCTGTGAATCATGGCGTCAGGAGATGGGTTCCTGTGTTTTGTGCATCTGTGAATCATGGCATCGGGAGACGGGTTCCTGTTTTTTGTGCATCTGTGAATCATGGCGTCAGGAGACGGGTTCCCGTTTTTTGTGCATCTGAGAATCATGGCGTCAGGAGATGGGTTCCTGGTGAATCATGGCGTCAGGAGACGGGTTCCCGTTTTTTGTGCATCTGTGAATCATGGCGTCAGGAGACGGGTTTCCGTTTTTTGTGCATCTGTGAATCATGGCGTCAGGAGACGGGTTCCTGGTGAATCATGGCGTCAGGAGACGGGTTCCTGTTTTTTGTGCATCTGTGAATCATGGCGTCAGGAGACGGGTTCCTGGTGAATCATGGCGTCATGAGACGGGTTCCTGTTTTTTGTGCATCTGTGAATCATGGCGTCAGGAGATGGGTTCCTGTGTTTTGTGCATCTGTGAATCATGTAATCATGAGATGGGTTGCTGTGTTTTGTGCATCTGTGAATCATGGCGTCAGGAGATGGGTTCGTGTTTTTTGTGCCTGGCAGAAGAAGGCTATCCATAGACCTGTCTGCAGCATTCAGCATGGTCCACAGGACTAAGTTATGGAACAAGCGGGCTGCCTGGGGCCTTCATCTTAGTTTGTTGGATATAATAATTATGTTACACGTTAACTCCTCAGCGAGGGTCAGGCTAGATAATCAGGGTTGCTTAGCCGAATGGATACAAACTCAAAAATGTTATTTTCTTGCGCAAACGAGCTTATAGACCCAGCTATCTACAGAAGGTAGATTATTTTGCTAATATGATTTTGGCATTCTTTAATGCATTTTATTATTCTTATTTCCTTTATTGAATGGAAATCAAGGAGTTTTATAATAATGCTATGGCAAGGAGAGTATTAAGTGATGATAACACAACACAAGCATAGGTCTTAAAATGAAATGACAACAGTTAGAAGGAAGCACACACATTCTGTACGCAATGATTGCCTCCAGATGGTTCATAGCGACAGAGGTACCGTCACATTAAGCACATTGTTGGACACTTCTAGCTTTATGCACAACAAGGGGACAATTTTAGGACAGATGGGCTACTATACTGTGGGTGAAAAAAGCAGATTGGCTTTGTGAGGACAGCTTCATAAAGCAAACACTCCTGATGATCAACGTTATAACACAGCATAAGGTACTGAAATATGTGCTGTCAGGTCCATACAGGGGAGACGTGAGAATAGGAGACCGTACACTACTGAAGTGTACTGATGCCAAAGGGAAGGAAATACCCGACTACTGGAACAGAACTCAGTTGCATATAATGGCGGATGAATACACTGCTGGAGGATGGGCTCATGGAATGATGGGCTGCAAGGCACAAGCACTCATAACAGCACCAAAGGAGGTTGTGGGTAATGCCAATAAGGTGTGCCGCAAAGAGTGGGCTAAAGATTCCCAATTACTTGCCTAGGTAGAAAATGAGGCAGGACCAGTACCCATAATACCAATAAAAGATGAAACCCTGTGTTTTAGAAACAATAATACCATGGAAGTAGGAGTGAACAAAGATTGCTGATGTGTATTTGACATTCCAGCATGAAGTTAGGCACAGCTGTATTAATGAACCACTAATGGGCTAGTGGGTCAAAGGCTTATACACGGCTGCTGCCCAATTGGGGAGGTCGATGCTTCATCATAGTAATAAATTCATTGGCTCTGGTGGTGCGACAGAGTGAGGTGCAGAGTGGCGATTGAACACACACAATAGAATGTAAAGGTCTCATAACCTAATACTTACCTGAAGGGAGAATTACTTTTCACAAAATCAATTGGGGCCTATAATGACATACCAGATGAACATAAATTGTTCAGCATGAGTGCAAAGTTCTTTACCCCATCCTTGCCCCTGGCTTGCAAATATCAACGAAGGCCAAGTGGTTAGAAATAACCAGGTGGACGCTGTTGCAAACAATACATTCCACGGTAAAGGGGTTTAATGCAATTAAGGAGGAGTTGAGAGAAGTAATATTAATGATTCTCCAAAATAGGTATGTTCTTGATCTAATCAGAGCAATGGAGGGTGGCATTGTGTTAAAATAGGCTCATCCTGCTGTACGTACGCACCAGCAAATGATGAGCAGAATGGGTCCGTTACAGAGACCATAACAACCTTAAAGGAGCTACATACTAAGATGGTGTTAGAGGTGGAAGACATTGAAAGTGAGGACTGGTTTATTCACCTGTTTTCATGGATACCCACCTGGTTGGCAACCACATTAAAATAATTATAGCCTATTCTGGTACTGGTCTTGCAGTTATTTGTGTTGTGAATATAGCACTGAACCCATGTAAAAAGGCCGTCAAGAAAGCCCTGGAAATGAGAATAATAGAAAATGTGGGAGATCAAATGCAACGATACACACAACGAGATGAATCACTCCCTATGTACCAAATGGAACATACCATTGAACCCCCCCCCCACCCCCAGGGCAATGTTCACACGTCCTGTTGACCCCCACAATTACACTGAACATTGGGTGAATTGTGAAGGGGAAGGATATTGCTGTTTCATGACATGTGGTCCAGAAGAGTATGTAGCACAGTGAGGCAACCTGGGGGGATCATGAAAATGTGGCTACAAAAGTACAGATGCAATGAGACAGGCAGAAGTGAGTGTGTGGTCGATGAGTCGACCAGAGGGGGGTTTATACTGGGGCAGAATAATATGCAAGTAACACCCACTGCCCCTACTCAGATGAGTATGCAAGTACTGCTTCCTTTCAATCAATCAACCATCAAGGTGAGAAACAATACCAGCTGAGACAGGCTTACCACCCCATGAGTCTAGGGGAGAAAGATGAGACAGAGTAACATAAATTCCACAAAACAATGCCTTAAACAATCATTGTATACACTTCTGCCACAAGGAAGTAGTTTAAGTAAGTAGAGATCATAGTTGGGATCATAGGTAAGTAACAGAACGCTCAAGTAGTGTGCTGTATATAACACAGTAGTCTGCTGTATATAACACAGTAGTGAGGAAGTCTCCATGATAGCAAAAGTGGGACTCACTGCACTGATAGGACAGATGAAAGTATGGGCAGTTTAGATGATGAATACACAGACAGGGAAACCAGCGTATGGCAGACACATAAGACGTAAACATGATCATATGGGAATATTGGTCGCCAACATGGAGGCAAGAGAAGCGCAGGAGTAGAGCCATTTTCCAAGCATAAAGGCCATAGCAGGCTTAGAAGTTAGCAAGGCCTCAGATGATATGGTAAATACATAAAAACACATTTATTTCAGAAACGCTGAAGTTGCCCAGACAGTAATTTGCAGCATGCGCCCAGGTCAGATGCGCAGAAGGAAGCGAGAATGCAAAGACAAGATAACAGTACCCAGTAGATGAAGCAGTTGCATTCCAAGTTAATTAAATTAATAGGAACACAGACAGCCATTGATGTCCAGGTGCACATTAATTGTATGCCAAAATACTCCATACAGAATAGATCAAGGGTGTCCCAAGTGGCCACAAGGAATACAACATGCACATTAGAATTAGCTAAATATGTAATAAATAAGAAAAAAAATTATTTTAAAACATTGTCTCCTACCACGTGATAAAGACATGAAGACATGAAGAACACCAGCTATTCATTAGGAGCTAAGTACAGATAAGACACCTGCAGGATTTCCTAGCATGCACACAGACAGGAGATGGTATGCAAGGCCAAATACAAAGGAAGCAGATAGGGCACATGGCCTTAGAATTATGGGGAGTACTTTTGATTGGAAGTATTGCAAACCATGTACTTCTCTCCCCCGTCGTACTTATCCAATATATCTTGACATCTCATCAAAGTGTCCAAAGTCAGTGAGTAAATGGCAACCAAACCAAATCCCTCTCACCATACCTCCCATAGTGAGCAGCGCCAACCAGTAAACTATCTGTGTGCTTATGTAATGGAAGTAGTATCTGTAATTGGTTGGATCCAGGTGGAGCCATCAGATATGTCTAACCCAATCATAGAGCTAACAGCTACAGACTGTGTATATAGCTTGGGATATCAACACATCTGAGATGCTCATACATTTTGTAATCAATATTGTATTCTGATGCCATTGATGTTGTGTTTTCGATATACAAGCTGCTCACTCTCATTGCAAGAATGAGATCTATTTGTAAGCTATCCTTGCCGGGTTTCAATGCTTTCAATAAAGCTGGGGTTTTCCATGCACTTTGAGTGCTCCATTATTGAGAATCGTTTTTTATACTATTGCAACTTGGGGCCCTCTTCAACAATGGCTTCATGAGATGGTTCCTGTGTTTTGTACATCTGGGATTCATGGAATCATGAGAAGGTTCCTGTGTTTTGTGCATCTGGGATTCAGGGGATCATGAGAGGGGTTCTTGTGAATTGTGCATCTGGGATTCATGGCTTCATGAGATGGTTCCAGTGTTGTCTTCATCTGGGATTCATGGAATCATGGGATTGGGTCTTGTGATTTGTGCATCTGGGATTTATGGAATCATGAGATGTGTTATTGTGATGTGCACATCTGGGCTTCATGGCTTCATGAGATGGTTCCTGTGCTTTGTGCATATGGGATTCCTGGAATCATGAAATGGATTCTTGTAATTTGTGCATATGGGATTAATGGCTTCATGAGCTAGTTTTCTAAATTGTGTGCATCTGGGATTCATGGAATCAATAATTAAATGGGTTCTTGTGTTTTGTTCATCTTGGATTCATGAAATCATGAGATTGGGTCTTATGATTTGTGAATATGGAATTTATGGAATTGTGAGATTTGTTTTTGTCATGTGTGCATACGGAATTTATGGCTTCATGAGATGGTTCCTGTGTTTTGTGCATATGTGATTCCTGTAATCATGAAATTGGTTCTTGTGATTTGTCTGTATGGGATTTATGGCTTCATGAGCTGGTCCTAAGTGTTGTGCATTTGGGATTCATGGAATAATGAGATGGGTTCTTGTGATTTTTGCAGCTGTTATTCCTGGACTCATGAGATAGTTCATGTGTTGTGTGCATCTGGGATTCCTGGAATCATTAAATGGGTTCTTGTGATTTGTGCATATGGGATTCATGGCTTCATGGGCTGATTCCTAGGTTTTGTGCATTTGGGATTCATGGAATAATGAGATGGGTTCTTGTGATTTTTGCAGCTGTTATTCCTGCACTCATGAGATGGTTCATGTGTTTTGTGCATCTGGGATTCCTGGAATCATTAAATGGGTTCTTGTGATTTGTGCATATGGGATTCATGGCTTCATGGGCTGATTCCTAGGTTTTGTGCATTTGGGATTCATGGAATCATGAGATGGGTTCTTGTGATTTGTGCATTTGGGATTCATGGAATCATGAGATGGGTTCTTGCGATTTTTGCAGCTGTTATTCCTGGACTCATGAGATGGTTCATGTGCTTTGTACATCTGGAATTCCTGGAATTATGCGATGGGTTCTGTGATTTTTGCATCTGTGATTGTCCAAGTTTAGATGATTGACATTTCCCACACGACCCTCCCTTAATGTCATGGGGTTTGTTGTGATAAATCGGATAATTTTAACTCTGTCATTACTAAAGTTTGTGTGTTTGTTGGATTTCTAGTGCCAGGGGGCTTTGGCGTCAGCCTTACATTCAATGAATGTACTGCAGAACAAGTACACTCGGCAACCAAGTGAACTACTAGCCAAATGTGTCATTCATTGGCTAGTGATTGAAGAAAGAAGGTGATTGGTCAAAACATAAAATGCATTTATGCTGCATTTCCAGACCAGAACCCATTCAGGACTACAGACGTCTTTGAGCCTGATTTGCCACTGGGACAAAGAAAGAGAAGATGAGCCAGGCAACAGCATCTCTGCTTATGAACATCCTTTATGGGAAGTTGAGAACATTTGCCTCACCCTTCGCCTGGACCATGGGAACGTCATCTGCCTGATTGGGTTAATGTCTGACCAGCCTTGAGTGCCAAGAAAGGAGCTTCCAGGCCAGTGATCTTTGGCGCTGTAGAGAATCTGGATCCTTGGAGTCGTTTTGACAATAGGCTATCTATATTCCTTCCACCTGTTGGGCACACACTCAGATGATGCCAGTCTCTATAATTGAAGAGAGCACCAATAAGTCACATCCTCTATATTGAGGAACATGATGAGGGGAGAAATGGTTTTCTATCTTGCACTGGCTGTTGCTTGACCTATGCTCTAGCCCCTAGGGTGATGACATGTCAGCTGATAAAAGGGCAGCTGAAACACTTGCGTATAGGTCGGTTATAAATGCCATATCCTATCATATCATACCCTCCAGCATTAACATACTCTGAGTGTATGGTCTGCAGAAGCACAGGGAGTGGTGGGGGCGGGGGTCTCTTACCTATGAGCTTTGCTTCTTAGAGCTCTTAGTTTGCCCACATTTTGAACTGGAAAGTTGCACCCAAAAGACTCACCAGAAAGGGAAGTAGGTGGACCTGCCAGCAACTCCAGCCTCTCTCAAGAGATCAAGGACTCCTTTCGGGGGTCACTGTTTTCATCCCCTGAAGACCACTCTCCAGCTCCTGGGATTTTGTGAGTTCGACCATTGGATATTTGAAAGAGAGTGTGCTTTTCTGTCTGCAGGTTTATGGAGCTTGAAGGTTGTGATGTTATCAATCACTATATTGATGTCTTGAAGCCTCATGTGTTCAAGTGACAGAGTTGCCAGTTGGACGCCTCAGCACTATCAAAGGTTACACATTAGAGGCAGGCCATGTTCATGATGTGTGCATGGAATATGTAATGTGGGGGTCCTGTAGATAAGTTAACTCTTTGATTTGTAGGTAGGTGGCCCTTGAGAGTGATCTCAAAGGCCCAATAGCAGTTCACATTTCTTCCAATTCTGCAGAACCTGGAAGAAAACCAAACCATGCGTCAATCTGAAGGAGGCACAGAGGCTTTAGGGGTGATCGGGCAGTGGTGCTTTGGGGTAAGGGCGAATACAGTAGTGAAGGCAAACTTGAGCACTTTGAAATGAAATGAAATGATATTTTATTTATATCGTGCTCGTACACAAGTATTTCAGAACGCGACCAGGCAAAAAGGGAGGGGTCAAGGGAGAGAAAAAACAGAAAAACCAGCGATCTTACTAGGCCCAGTGACATTTAAGAAAGCGCAAGTGCATGGGAAAGGAAAATGGGGGAAAAGTGGGAAGCAAAGGAGAGAAAAACAAATAAATATTAAATAGAATAGATAATAAACAAGGGCTTTAAACCATTGTAGTGCAGCCAGCAAGTGGCAGGTGAAAGTTAGTCGGAAAAGTATATCTGATAAGTGCAGATGAAACGTGGGAGGCGGACTGTATGGGTACAGATACAGAAACCCTAGTGCAGATGGTGGCCTGGAGGCAGTGCAGGAGGGTGGCAGGGTGAGCAGATACCTGGGCCCGAAAGATCAGAGGGTGGCCAGGTGCACAATGCCATGAGAAGAAACAGATCAACAGGGGAGAAGGGGGGCAGAGGCAAAGAGGAAAGTCTTGAGAAGTTTCCGGAACCGAAGATGTTTTTCCTCAAGTTTCAAGGTGGCTGGGAGGCTGTTCCAAAGGGAGGCACCAGCCGCAGACAGGGATCTACCCCCAGCTTGTTTTTTTGCAAAACGACTAACCCTGAGGGAGTTAGAAGTAGAGGAGCGAAGGGCTCGAGAGAGGAGGTATTTACGGAGGGAAAGTTGAAGGTATATTGGACCCAGACCCCAGAAAGCTTTGTGGACAATGCAGAGGGTTTTAAATGTAATCCTTGCATGCACTGGGAGCCAATGAAGGGATTTCAAGGCTGGAGAGATACGATCCCAGGGCTTGAGGCCAAGGACAAGTCTCGCAGTCCTGTTCTGGAATAGCTGTAGAGGGCGGAGAGTGGAGGTAGGTAGATTTAGGAAGATGCTGTTACAGTAATCCAGTTTGGAAAGAACCAGAGCTTGGGAGACCGTGAGCTTTTGAGGAGAGGAAAGGTAGAGTACCTCTAAGGAGGTGAAGTAAAAAGTTAGATTTTTTGGAGACATCAGAGATGTGTGCGGAGAAGGAAAGTGTAGAGTCAAAGATAACCCCAAGGTCCTTAACCGCGCAAGTGGGGGTGGGAGGAGGGCCAAGGGAGGCCAGCCAGAGAGTGAGAGGAAAGGATGGAGATGGTGTACCAATAAGGAGGATCTCAGTCTTGTTGGCATTTAGACATAGATCATTGGCAGCACACCAATTTTGAATGTCGATTAGACAATCGGAGATGAGGGAAGGAGAGGAGGAGGCTGAGGGAAGCCTGAAAATGAGTTGGGTGTCATCAGCATAGCACTGGAAAGTTGAGCAGAACATTGAAATGCAGTAAGCGAGAGTTGGCAGGTATTGGTTGAAAAGCCAAGGCGAGAGGATAGACCCCTGGGGAACACCACATGTGGAGAGGGAGATAGAAGATAGGAAGGACCCAAGTTGTACCTGGGAGGGTCGATCAGAGAGAAAAGAGGTAAGCCATGCCAGAGCCTGATCAGTGATACCGAGGTTGTCACGAAGACGATTGAGCAGGGTGGTATGGTTGACCATGTCAAATGCAGAGGAGAGGTCAAGTAGGATGAGGACAGAGGGAATGTTAGAATCAAGGTTGGAGAGCAGGATTTCATGGATGTTCAGGAGAGCAGTTTCCGTACTTCTGGCAGCTCTGAAGCTAGGTTGGTGGTCATGGAGGGAGCCAACAGAGTCAGAATGGAGATTAAGCTGAGAGATGGCCAGCTTTTCCAGGAGCTTGCCCAAAAAGGGAGTAATGGAAATTGGGCGGTAGTTTGCCGGACATGACGGATCAGCAGTGGATTTCTTAAGGAGAGGATGCACAACGGAGTGTTTAAGAGAGGTGGGGAAAGAGCCAGATGCAAAGGAGAGGTTGCAGAAATCAGCAAGGGCCGGAGCAAGGGTGTCAATGGTCCTTAATGGTTTTAGAGGAACAGGGAAGGACTTGTTTTGATGAGGTTTTCATAGATCGGACTTGTCTAGATATCTCATCTGGGGAGAAAAGAGGGAATGAGGAGAAAGGGGGATGAGGGGTAGCTGAAGGAGGGTCAGCAGGCTGAGAAGGAGAGGGAGGAGGAGGGGGAGAGGAGGAGAGGGTGGACAGGATGTTCTGGGTTTTAGAGATAAAGTGAGAGGCAAGGGCATTGCAAAGATCCTGAGAGGAGAGAGGAGGGGTGGAGACTGCAACAGGGTTGGCCAGCTCCTTGCAGATTTTGAAAAGTTCAGCTGAGTTGTTAGATGCCGCAGAGACGTGGGCTTGTATGTGGACTCTCTTCTTAGTGTGGACAGCAAGTCGGTATTGCCTTTGGAGCAGGCGGCAGGCCAGTTTGTCAGAGGATGAGCAAGAATCCCTCCATTTTCTCTCAGCTACCCTACACTTCCGTTTAAGTGTAGCAAGGTCAGAGTCATACCAAGAATTGCACTTGGCTTTGGACTTCAAACGGATCCTCATGATGGGGCCAAGAGTATCAAGAGTAGCAGAAATAGAGGAGTAGAGAAGAGAGAGGGCTGTGTCAGGGTGTGAGTCAGCCTGGGGTGGAGGAGGGGGGGAGAAGGTTGCGGCAAAGGCCTCGACTGACACACGCTTCATGAGCTGGATATTTGAGAAGGTGGGTGGCAATCTAGGAGTGGGCTTGGCTTGGGGGGAGGAGATGGAGAGATGAGAGGAGAGGAGGCAGTGATCACTCCAGGAGAGAAGAGTGGCAAGAGGGGTAGAGAGGGGGAGGCCAGATGAGATCAAGACATCAAATGTGTGGCCAGCCAAGTGAGTCGGGCCAGAGGGAAGGATGGAGAGGGAGAGTGTACCGCAGAGGTCGCGAAAGAGTGAAGATGAGGGACAGGTAGAATCAAGATGAATGTTGAGGTCACCAAGGAGGAGAAGTTGAGTGGTGGAGGCCAAGAGGGAAGACGAGAGGTCAGCTCACTCAAAGAGAAAAGAGGTGATTTGACCAGGGGGCCGGTAGAGAGTAGCAACAGTAAGAGAGTGGTTAGGAGAGAGAGAGAGAACCTGCAGACTAGGCATTCAAACGAGGAGTAAGCTTGAGTGGGAATGAGAGAGGCAGGGATCCACTAAGGGAAGATAAGGGCTACACCCCCTCCAGGCCGATTGGATCTGGGAGCTGAGAGGATGTTGTAGCCATCGGGGAGGAGAGTGTCAAAACTCGTGATAGAGCTGGGTGTGAACCATGTCTCGGTGAGACTGAGGACATCAAGGTCGAGTTCTTCTAGGAGGTGACAGATGTTAGACGAGTGTTTAACGGGCGAGCAGGAATTTAGTGTGGCGAGATGGAGAAGGTTGCCAGACTTACAGACCTTCCGGGGAGGGGTACAGATCGTAGGTACACCCTGCTGAGGTGTGGAAGGAGTTTGAGATGGGGCAAAGGAAGAGGCGGAGGAGGGCAAGGTAGCCAGACGAAGAGAGTAGGGGACAGCTGGAGATGAGAGGAAGTTGATGAGGTGAGAGAACTGCCTATCAAAGAGGAGGAGGTTAGCCTGAGGGCCTTGCACCATGACAGTATCATTTAGATAGATGTTAATAAAGACTCTAGAGGAGTCAAAGAGATCCATACGTACATCCCAGCGGGTGCCACCATTAATGGGAGAGGAGGAGAAAGGACAGAGCACAGAGATCATATGAAGGGTCCAGAGATCTTGTGAAGGAACGAAAAAGAGGATGTCAGTGAGGGTTTATCTGGCAGAGGCGCTGGAATAGGTATCAGCGATGGGGAGACCAGGGTTAGAAACCAAGATATCCTTTTTGAATTTCTCCTTACCAGACTTAGTGAGAAGGGGAGGAAAGTTGATAGAGAAACAGATAATGCCATGGGCAGGTAGAGAGAGGAGGCAGTAGGAGAAATATACAAGATCAGAGGTATGGAGCGGTCACTGGGCTAGCAGGTAGCAGTGTAGGTGAACAAAAACACACCCAAGTTTAACTTTCCCAAAAACACACCCAAGTTTGACTTTCCCAAACACACCCAAGTTTGAATTTCCCAAACACACCCAAAATTGACTTTCCCAAACACACCCAAAATGGACTTTCCCAAAACACACCCAAAATTGACTTTCCCAAACACACCCAAGTTTGACTTTCCCAAACACACCCAAAATTGACTTTCCCAAACACACCCAAGTTTGACTTTCCCAAACACACCCAAAATTGACTTTTCCAAACACACCCAAGTTTGACTTTCCCAAACACACCCAAAATTGACTTTCCCAAACACACCCAAAATTGACTTTCCCAAACACACCCAAGTTTGACTTTCCCAAACACACCCAAAATTGACCTTCACAAACACACCCAAGTTTGACTTTCCAAACACACCCAAAATTGACCTTCCCAAACACACCCAACATTGACTTTCCCAAACACACCCAAAATTGACTTTTTCCAAAACACACCCAAAATTGACTTTCCCAAACACACCCAAGTTTGACTTTCCCAAACACACCCAAAATTGACTTTCCCAAACACACCCAAAATTGACTTTCCCAAACACGCCCAAAATTGACTTTCCCAAACACACCCAAGTTTGACTTTCCCACAACACACGCAGAAATTGAAATTCAAGGCAATAGCTAAGGAACCAATTGGTAAAAGAAATGAGATGGGATCATAGGTGAGTGCTCAGATGAGAGCATGAAGGGAAGACCAGTTAAAAAACACAGGAAGAAGGTAGAGTGAAGTGAAATTAGAAAGGGTAGGCAGAAAGAGGGAAACTAACCAATAGATGGGGAAACGGGACAGTGTTGGAAGTCCAGGTTGATAGTAGAAAAGAGATGGCAACCCCAGGGAGGGTCAGGCTGTTGTATTAGCATCCCGTAAAGCAGACAGGGAAGCTGACAGGAGCCTTAGAAGTGGGCCTTGGGTAGGAGCTGGCTAAAGCCAGTCGGTTCCTCATTGGTCAGCTAGAGAGAGTCCCCAGCCAATGGCAGAGCACCATAGAGGCAGCCAGGAAGGCACGCACAGCCTCAGATGGAGATGAGACCAGGGCGGCCATGTTGAAAGCACCGCATGGTGCACACAGTTTGAAGCCAGAAAGTCCCAAAAGATCCCAATTTCATGGTGCAGCAGGCAGCAGGATTTTATAAACACTTCCAAATGGCGCTATGTGGAAGCGCTTCAAATAATTGCTATTTAAAAGTGATTTTCTTGGGTTTTTTTAAATGTTCACTTTTTTCCAAAAAATGCACCCACAATTCTCACGAGGTACAGAGGGCAATGGACAATTGCACCTACCTCTACCAAGTGGCTGCAACAGCCCTGTGCAGACAAGGAGACCAGGAAAAAGACAATTTTGATGTTGAGAGGCTGCAGGACCTTGCACTCCGGAGCAAGGAGGAGAAATGAGAGGAATTGGAAGAGTTGTGAGTGGGGTGTTTCAGCAGAAGCTGTTGCAGTAGCCCAGGTTGCAGGGCACTAACACTGATCATGGACTTGACAGAGTGAAAGTAGAGGTAGTGGCAGGTTTTTCAGATAACAAGTAGGCACTTTGCTAATATTAATTATATTTTTGTGGTCAGGTCTTGCCTTTTCTCACTCTGTATGAATGC
This sequence comes from Ambystoma mexicanum, assembly GCF_040938575.1. Taxonomy (NCBI): domain Eukaryota; kingdom Metazoa; phylum Chordata; class Amphibia; order Caudata; family Ambystomatidae; genus Ambystoma; species Ambystoma mexicanum. The sequence goes on along the minus strand of NC_090932.1, from coordinate 25,165,123 downwards.
ATTTGAGCTGCTTCAATTCTTCCCAGACCTCATATTAACTATGCCCACAGTTTCATCCAGAAACTTCCAGCCTATACCATTAACAACTTTCCAGAACCGATCAAATTTAGTGGGCCGCATATTCTTCAGTTTTGGCTAAATACTCAAATCTGCCCTTTTTAGCCAAACTCCATTAACTCTTTCTTCCATCGAAACACTTTTCCCCTTGTAGTTTTCCTTTCATCTCGCTGATGAGATTCTCTGAAGGCACAGGGTATGGCGGGGGAGGGGAGACATGCCATCTCAACACTATCTCCTATTCTCTGGAACTCCTTCCTGCTGTGTATTGTGAGAAACCTGAGGGTGTTCTCACATCTACTTCCCCTGGATCCTAGATGCAGGTGTCCAGGGAAAGGCCATCGCTTTTGGATCCTGCCTCTGGGGGTGGACAAGCGAGAGAGGTTTACCTAGATGGAGGTTCCTGAGGGATTGGAGGCGGGATGCCATTAGTATTCCACATCTTTCTTTCAGAAAGGAACCACTAACCCAGAAGTAGTTATGGGATATTGTTCCCTTATTTCTGAGAAGGGCAGGGGATATTATCATCCCAGAAGTGTTAGAAGGGGGAGGAGAAGGATTGGGGATTAGTCACCTTAGGACAAAACACTGTATCCCCCTTATCCTTATCCTTGTGACAACCAGCCTAACCCCCCCTGACCTTCATGGGTCATTGCAGAGTAGTTCAGTTTTATTCCCCTTTCGGGGTATCTAACAGTACTGAGACATGGAAGAAACAACTGAGAGTTATGAATATTATACATTTTCTCCACTCTCATACGGAGACGAAGAAGAAGCAACAGTTACTCTCACCATGTTGGTATTGGGTTGAAGAATATGCATGAAGGTCAGGCATGTCCTTGTAATCAGAGTCAGGCAACCTTAATTAATGGAATACACATGCAGCCCATTGAAGCACCACAAGTGCATAAGAGGTGGACTGCAGATGCACATGCGGGAAGGAAAGCAGCAGTGGAGAATGCAACAGCAGAGAGAGCCCCAGAAGAGAAAGCAGCAAAGGAAGGAGCTGTGCCGGAGCGCGAGAAGCCAGAACACTGAGGCGCCTACCAAGATCCCAGAGTCCTGCTGGTGAGACTCTGCAGGATGGAGAACCCTCAGAAGGGAAGGCGGGCAGCAGGCGCTGCCATGGAGCGGAGGTAGAGCCATACACGAGAGCCAGCGAGGGCTGAACAATGCACCCAGTGAAAAGCTTTCCTGTTGGGGACAAGCCGCCAAGAGGAGTTGCGGGGTCCCGATGAGTGTCAGGGACATTGGTGTTACCTAGGCACTCCAAGGGGCCGTGAATGGAGTAGAGGTCCATGGAAGTGAGCAAAGTTGAACTTATTGAATACCGAATTGAATGAAACAAGCAACACCGTGCTTATTGAATAGTGAACTGAATGAAACAAGCCAAGTTAGAGTTATTAAAATACATAATTGAAGGAAATCAGTAAAACCTGCACATATTAAATTTCAAAGTGAAAGGAAGGCAAATACTATTCATTTGGAATAGGGAGTTACGTGAAACAGCACCACTGCTAAAATTGAACCTCAAAGTGAATGCAAATACCCCTAAGATTGAACTATGAATTGAAAGATAATTGGAAACAAAGTTCAATGAAAGACCCTGATTGCAGAGTTGAAGTAAAGGCTGAACAAGTGCTTTTTGTGGAACTGCACACAAGAAACCACGTGTTTAGTAAAATTGTGGAATTGCAATTAAGACATCATTGGTTCAGCTGACTATTGAACTACTCAAGTGAGCTTGATCTCCTTGGTTGCGTGACCTGTAATGGGTGAATAATGTGATCCAACAACTACTCTTAGACCAGAGAACTACTACTTGTTGGAAAAAGAACTGTTGAAGCGAATGCAAGGTTCCTGGTTGCGTGACCTGTCATGGGTGGACCGTTTTGTCTAAGAACTGCGCCAAAACCAGATACCCCCTACGTAATAAAAAAGAAGGATGCTGTTGGGTAAAAAGGAAAACTAACATTGGTGCATATAAGACGTGGGGAAGGCAACCGTTTGCTAAAAAGAACTATGGAAATACAGTTTAAAGATAAAGCTTCAAGATACAATTTTTTGTGAGACATCTTTTGACATTGATCTTGGGGAATGGAACCTGGAGATTTGCTGCCCTGGAACTACAGTGAACTTGGGGAAGGGCACCCCAACATTTACAAAGATGTAGAACGTTGTTAATTCAAGTCCAGAAGAAGGTAAATTGAACAGTGTGATAAAAAGGTTGACATTTGGGGAAAAGAGGCTGCAGAGTAAGCCTGAGCTGGAAATAGTTTGGAACTTTACTGTTGGAACACTGTTTAATTTATGGCTGACATCCCGGCACATTGTTTTGTCTTAGTTGTGAGGGCAAGCATAGGTTTTGGACACAGACAGACTTTTCAGTTGAACTCTTTCACTCAAACTTTTCTTAGTTTCTTTAGGTAGGAAAATCCCATGGTAGCATAGGGAAAGTTAGGCCTTAGAACATCCTTACTTATCTTTAATAAAGCCTTTTGTTATATGTTGAATCTGTTGTCTGTGTCTCTTTCCATGATGCCAACCTCACAGTATTCATTCTATTCCATCTTACTCTGCTTCTGCCAGGAACTTGAAATGTGGCTTTTTTCCACTGTCTTCTGTTTCAATATCACTGATGAGGCACTAGCGCCAAGAATCCACTTTGTGGTGTACATCAGCTTAGCAAATAATAACAGTAATAGTAATGTGTTGGGCTGCCAGGCAAGTTGGATAAGATGACTGCCTCAGTAGCTCGACTTAACAAAGCATATTTTCCTATTTTTCCATCATGAAAACTACCATTTGCAGAGCTCCAAAAATCATCTAATGGGAATGTAGGTGGAATCTTTCATTACCAAATGGCATCAATCCAACCATAGGGCATGAGATTAAAAATAAAATCCTTCACTCTTAGAACTCATTGAATGTAAAGAAAAAAATCTGTGCCAGAATTGAGTGAGTGTGCCACCATTGGTGGAAGAGGGCCTCATTACAATTTTGATGGAAATCCAGTGGTACATTTCAGCTTTTTGCAGGAGGTAATCCTCCACTTGACCTCCAAATGATTAATCGAGGGTGCCGGAAAAACAGCAGTAATTCCGGTACCTTAAAAAATATGGCAGCAATGGAATGACCACCACTTTCTCCCTGCACCACCAAGCTTGCAATGCGGCTGATGGTGTCTACGCTATTCTAAAACCAAAATCGCAAACAATTTTGCAAAGTCAATAGGATAGATATATGCTAAAACCACCTGGGCATAGCCATGAAATATATATGGCAGAGCACAGTAGCAAAGCCCACTGAATAATGGGCAGAGGAGAAAGATGAGAGACCCCATTATCCTGTAGGGTTATTATAACTATTTCACTAGCATCTTCAATGGTTCAGCATGGCCCATTTCCCAAGTTACAAACACAACCACACACACACACCCCATCCGGGGCTGATCAGCCAGCAACTTAACAACCTGGCTAACACATTTCTTTTGTTATCTTTGAGCCTTTCCTACGCGTGATGGAACCTTTCCTACTCCAAGACCCCAGGCAGTGCCAGTTACCTGGCAGATCTGTGACACTGAGTAACACAACAAAGCTCCTTTGAAAGGTCTGTTTCTATCAATGGTGTCTAATAGCTTGATATGCAAACAAAACAAACACAGCTTGCTTTTATGTTCATAGTCATATATTCTTGCATAACAACGAGCTAGACGTTTGCACCAAAGAATCTCCATACCTCAGTATATTATACAGCTTCCTTGGCTCTGTATCTTAAAGTGCTCAAATTACAGAGGGGTTTACAGGGAGATTGTTCATGCTTGTGTTATTTTGCATTCTGCGACATACAGGTTTCAATCCAGGGTGTAGAAAATAATTCTATATTTCTATTATTTTGGCTTAACGCGGTTCTAGACGGCTTTACGTGTTGTCAGGTTGCTTTACTTTGCAGGTTATGGATCTTGCAGAAAACTGATTTAGCTGCAAAAATCGGAGTCCTTAGAAGTGACTAACTTCATTCTACAAGAAAAAGACACCCTTGCAATGGGCCTAATGATTTTAGGGACAACATGATGCCCCCGTGTGCTCCTCTGTCAGTGAACCCTCAAAGCCATCGCCTAGTATTGTATGGATGTTGCACTGGCCCTCCTTCAGTCCAATATCGCTTGATTTGACAGGCAGATATATAGTGCCACAAGCCAGGCAGTGCACCACAGGTTTGAGTATAGTGGCATAGCAGGGGGGCTGCAACAGAACCAGCATTAATTTCCTCTGCTGTTGCTGCCCGTCACTGAAGTTGTTGGGGCCGTCCAGAGCTTTGCCGCAAAGGGGAATGAGTGAAACTAGCTCCTGTGCCCCATTAGGCTGTGAATTGACTCGTGCATAGCACTCCTGCCGTTTGCATGGTTTCTAGGAGCTACAGAATCTGAAGGAGGTGGTGTAAGGGCTTACAGGGGAAGGTTGATTTCTATAATGGTGATGTGTGCAGATCTGACAGGATAGCCTTCTCTGAGTGGCTAATGTGCATTGCATGTTGCTAAGGTGATGGGCTGTGTGGTTGTCAGTGGTGTCTGACTGAGTGGTGCTTAAGGACAGAGGAGAGTTATGTTGGTTTATCTGTGCTGGGTGAGTGCAGCATGTATGGGAATGTAGTGCTGACAGGTCCCTTCGGGTGGTGTACATTTAATTCTGTGACGTGTTGTTTACTTGGCAGGGTTGGGTGTTGAGGTGTGTTGTTGGTTAGGGTGGGGGGTAGAATTAATTTGAAGGGGTCAGTATTGCCATATCTTCCACCTTATTTGTTCCCAGTTTGAATGCATGAACACGCCGTGAAGTGCACGAGTGGGGTTGGAAGGCTTTCAAACGCCACGTCCGGCAGCAACAGCTTGCAGAAAAAGGACACATTCTCTTTCTGTTTGTTTGTGGGTGACTCAAAAGTAAGTAAAGGACCAGAGTAGTCACTCACAATGGAGGCCAGGACCAGAGGAGAGTGGCTCACCAAAGAAGCCAATGACCACAGGGATGACACCCAAGAGGAGAGTAACTCACCAGAGCAACCAAGCACCACAGGGATGACCCCAAGAGGGGGGTGACTCACCAGAGCAGCCAAGCACCACAGGGATGTCACCCAACAGGAGAGTGACTCACCAGGGAACAAAGGACCACATGGATGACATCCAAGAGGAGCATGACTCACCAGAGCAGCCATGGACCACAGTGAAGATACCCAAGTGGACAGTGACTTGTCAGAGCAGCCAAGGACCACGGGGATGACACCCAAGAGGAGAGTGACTCACCAAAGCAGCCAAGGGCCACAGGGATGACACCCAAGAGGAGAGTGATTCACCAGAGCAGCCAAAGACCACAGGTATGACACACAAGAGGAGCGTGACTCACCAGATCAGGCAAGGACTACAGGGATGACACCCAAGAGGAGCGTGACTCACCAGATCAGGCAAGGACCACAGGGATGACACCCAAGAAGAGAGTGACTCACCAGATCAGGCAAGGTCTACAGGGATGACACCCAAGAGGAGCGTGACTCACCAGATCAGGCAAGGACTACAGGGATGACACCCAAGAGGAGAGAGACTCATCAAAGCAGCCAAGGGCCACAGGGATGACACACAAGAGGAGAGTGACTCACCAGAGCAGCTAATGACAACAGGGATGACACACAAGAGGAGAGTGACTCACCAGAGCAGCCATGGAACACAGGGAAGATACCCAAGTAGACAGTAACTTGTCAGAGTAGCCAAGGACAACAGGGATGACACCCAAGAGGAGAGTGACTCACCAAAGCAGCCAAGGGCCAAAAGGATGACACCCAAGAGGAGAGTGACTCACCAGAGCAGCCAAGGACCACAGGGATGACACCCAAGAGGAGAGTGACTCACCAAAGCAGCCAAGTGCCACAGGGATGACACCCAAGAGGAGAATGACTCCCAAGAGCAGCCAAGCACCATAGGGATGACCTAAAGAGGAGAGTGACTCACCAGGGACCCAAGGAGCACATGGATGACATCCAAGAGGAGAATGACTCACCAGAGCAGCCAAGGACCACAGGGAAGATACCTAAGAGGAGAGTCACCAGAGCAGTCAAGGACAACAGGGATGACACCCAAGAGGAGAGTGACTCACCAGAGCAGCCAATGCCAACAGGGATGACACACAAGAGGAGAGTGACTCACCAGGGAGCCATTGATCAGAGAGGTGATGGACCAAAGGAGTATCCCAGAGCAACTGGGATTGTCAGATGACCCCATGTCATGAGTGGCACCCTACTCCACTCCAGGTCTTTGTTTTTACCTTGGTTTTCCACAGATCGATATCATTCAATTGAAGTGAATGCAGACAGACGATTGCTGACAATTGCACAGTAACCTGAGTTTAAGGTACAGTTGTGGGCGTGCCCAAACAAATGCATTCCCGTTATTTATACATCTAACTTTGTCTTCAGAGAAAAGCATGCAGTCATAATATGAAATACACATTAAAGTGTCGTCTGTTCTGGATGGTTCACTTCCTGTACTGTGCATGCAGGATATCATTGTTACCTACTGGGACTGTCTACACATGGGCTGTGTCGTGCAGGGATCTGTTTTTGAAGTGGGGGGAGGGGCTGCTTACTATGTAAGCTGCCCTCTCCCCTCTGGCCCCCAAAGCATGGGGGCAATACCCTGGGGGCAGATGGGGGGCACCTTATGTAGCCCTCCCTGGGGGCGGATTTCTGCCCCAAGGAAGGGGTACATGACATGCCCCCATCCATTTTGGGGTGAGGGGAGAGGCCACTGCAAATATTGACAGAGCCACTCCGCCCCCCCAAGCCTGGGGCAGAACATTTTTCCACCTCCCTGGGGGCAGATGGTCTCACACGTGCCATCTGCCCCTAGGGAAGGGCAACACAAAAATATATATATTATAACTTGTTTTGGGTGGGGGTGGGGGCCCACTAGACCACTAGGATTTTTTGTGTTTGAAAGGGGGTGGCCCTCCCCCCCGACCCTAAGTGGATGGGGGAGCACCTTATGTAGCCCTCCCTGGTGGCAGATTTCTGCCCCAAGGAAGGGGTACATGACATGCCCCCATCCATTTTGGGGTGAGGGGAGAGGCCACTGCAAATATTGGCAGAGCCACTCCGCCCCCCCCAAGCCTGGGGCAGAACATTTTTCCACCTCCCTGGGGCCAGATGGTCACACATGTGCCATCTGCCCCTAGGGAAGGGCAAAACAAAAATATATATATATTAAAACTTGTTTTGGGTGGGGGTGGGGGGCCCACTAGACCACTAGGATTGTTTGTGTTTGAAAGGGGGTGGCCCTCTCCCCCCACCCTAAGTGGATGGGGGCACCTTATGTAGTCTTCCCTGGGGGAGATATCTGCCCCTAGGAAGGGGTACATGAGATGCCCCCATCCATTTGGGGTGGGGGGAGGCCACTGCAAATATTGGCAGAGCCACCCCCCAAGCCTGGGGCAGTACATTTTGCCCCCCCCCCCGGGGGGCAGATGGCCACACACATGTGCCCATCTGCCCCTAGGAAAGGAGCAACACAAAAATAAAACAAATTATAACTTGTTTTCGGTGGGTGTGGGGGGGCCACTGAACCACCATGGATGTTTTTAGTGGAAGGGGGGTGGCCCTCTCCCCCCACCCCACATGGATGGGGGCATCTCATGTAGCCCTCCCTGGGGGCAGATTGCCACACACATGTGCACATCTGCCCCTAGGAAAGAGGCAAAACAAATTATAACTTGTTTTGGGTGGGTGTGGGGGGCCATTGAACCACCATGGATGTTTTTAGTGGAAGGGGAGTGGCCCTCTCCCCCCACCCCAAATGGATGGGGGCATCTCATGTAGCCCTCCCTGGGGGCAGATTGCCACACACATGTGCACAATCTGCCCCTAGGAAAGAGGCAAAACAAAAACAAAAATAAATAAAATGATAACTTGATTTGGGTGGCTGTGGGGGTCACTAAACCACCATGGGTGTTTTTAGTGGAAAGGGGGGTGCCCACAGGTGTGTTCTTTTTGGAAATGCATGGGGTTCTCTGTTTTCCTTGGTGGCTTCGACACCCTAGACCCAAAACTGTCCACATGAGCAAAATCTGCTTTGCCGAAAGGCTTGGGGTTATCAGTGGGTTAGCCTTTTCCCTTTGCACCGAGGTAGGTGCATCCACACGAGGTACCGTTTCCGTTGGTACATCTGTGGGAACGCGGGAAGGTAGGACATCGGTTGTTGGCGCGTGTTTCGGTGGGTGGACAGAGGGAAATGTCTTTGAAATTTGGTGGAAAAAAACACAATTTTCAGACATTTCACTCTGGCCACCCACTGAAACACACCACCAACAACACATGTCATACCTTTCTGGGTTCCTACAGGTGTCCCGACAAAAACGGTACCTCACCTGTGTGGGTATACCTACCTGGGCACAAAGTGAAAAGGCTAAACCACTGGTAACCCCCAAAGGGTTTGGAGAGACAACCTACATATTTGGGCCTAGGGTGTCGAAGCCACGACAGAAAACAGGGTACCCCATGCATTTCCGAAAAGAAGACACCCGTGGGAATCCACAGAGTTCTGACTTGCGCAAATCTCCCCAGAATTTATCACCCACAATCCGAGACAAAGTGAAAATTGTGTTTTTTCCACTAAATTTCAGACTTAGTCAGGGATTGTGGGTCATAAATTATGGGGCGATTCGCGCAGGTCAGACCTCTGTGGATTCCCAGGGGTGTCTTCTTTTTGGAAATGCATGCAGTTTCCTGTTTTCCTTCGTGGCTTTGACACCCTAGGCCTAAATCTGTGGGTTGTCCACATGAGCAAAATTCCTGAAAATCTGCTGTGCGAAAAGACTTGGGGTTACCAGTATTTTAGGCTTTTTCCTTTGCACCCAGGTAAGTGCACCCACACATGTGAGGTACCATTTTCATCGGGAAACCTGTGGTAATGTGGGAAGGTAGGCCATGTGTTGTTGTCTGTGTGTTTCGATGGGTGACCAGAGTGAAATGTGCGGAAATTGTGTTTTATTTTCTGTCATTTTCCTGATTTCCCCCAAAACTATGGAATCTTTCCCTACATAGTTGTTGCCTGACCTGCGCAAATCACCCCTTCCTAAACTTGGAATATTGTCTACTTTCCAGAAATGTATGCCTTTCTGGCTTCCTATTTAGCTATCCTACCCTTTTCTTCCATTCCGTCCACGTATGTCCTATTGGACAAAAAACACCCAAATAGCCTACCTCTCACAAAATGGCTGATTAGCATATCAAAATATATTATTTTGGTTTCCACTCAATCTGTTCTTGAAAGCCTGGAAATTGGCAAATCCAGCACAGCAAACCATTTGTTCCTAGCTCTTACAAGGAAAACACCACATGCTTCTTTGTACAACATTTTATTGGCATTTTCTGAAGAAAAAAAAAACAAATGTTCTCCTTTTTGGCTATTTTCTCTCACACCCCTACAGCAAACTAGGATTCCTGGGTGGCGTTACAACCACATACATGTGGGGAAAAAGGGGCCAACTTTGGCCGAGATATCTCATGTAACAAAGAAGTTACAAGGGATTGAATGGCGACATACCGAAATCACCAAAAAAGGCCTTGGCACTGGGGGGAAATACCCATGGCAGTTAAGGGGTTAAGACGGTAAAGCCCCAGAAGAGACATCATTTGTAAGGTAGCTCAGTTAGTTAATTCTGCAAATGCAGATTGTGCACAGGAATATGTAACACCTGTGTTCAGGATCTGCCTTAATCTTCCGGTGGGATCATAGGCAGAGTGAATGCATTCAGCTTCCGATGCAACACAGCATTTTCCAGGTCAATTGGTTCAGAAAAAGTGGTGGAAATCACTATTACTGTCGCTTTTTCTAATTGGCCAGATTTTCATGCATTTTCTGTGTGGAGTTCGGGAGCCAAGTGGACACACCAGGACCCCCTGCATTTCCTGCTCCACCAGACAAATGCGGCCTTACTGCCAGCATGGATTCTCATGCTGGAAATAAGGAAAGGGATTCCTCTGGGATCTGCTTGGAAATTAAACCTGGTAAAAGCGGGCGGAATCCAGAGGAAGCCATTGTCAATTCCGCCAGCATTCGCTAATTGCGTGCGGTATTTACACTCTTCCAAAGTGGAAAAGCAATGTGATTTCACCTGCCTTTTACGCTAAAATCTTCCATTGTGTGGCGGAAAATTAAAAACGTGCGTCAATGGAAGTGGTCCACTCCATGCAGTTTACTTTGCGCCTTGATGCTTGGGGGTTTTGCGTGATGCTACACATGTAATAACTAAATAAATACATTTAACATGACTCCAGATAAATGCCAATTCGTGATCAAAATGAGTGAGCATGGCATGTCGCTGGTAAGAGGGTGTCCTGTGCTTCTTCAGTGCGTTGGCAAATGCCCTTAATTGCCATCTCGCCTTAAGCAGGTGCTGAAACCCATCAGTGTGGATTGCGCAATAATAAGTCAACAGATTTATTTCAAATGGCAAATTTCTCTCTTTGGGTGACATTGTCAAAGTGGGAGAATGTTGCCCAGCATGTGCCACTTTCTCTGTGGAGTGAATTGTGCCCACCCCGAGGAAGAAGTGTGAAAACCCACAAGGGCACTGTGCCCTGCTCTTTCTGTGTGTGTCTTCCCCACAGGGCGACAGATGCCGACTCAGACCTGGGTAAGTCTCAGGTGGCAAGCCTGTACCTTAGTTGATGTGGCAAAGGATTCCAGACTTCTGAGGCTGATAACATTAGTAGCATTGAGTTACATGCCACCTGACAGGTATGTGTGATAAAGTTGCAAAGCAGAGCTGTTAGTGGGCTAAAGCAGGAGGCAATGTCTGGGTACATACAACCAAAAGTAATAGGCCCCTCCCCACATCATGGCGGTAGGGGCCAGGCTCCAAACCAGGGCAAGAATGCCCTCCAATCATCCATGCCCACGAGTAGGATACCTCTCGTGCTCCAGGAACCCTGTTCAGCAACCTATGTGCTTTCCAGGTGATACTAACATTATTTAAAGCCAGAAGTCTAAAAGGTAATCGCTTAATTGCAGCTGGAAATAAGCTCCTAGCGTGATCAAAATGTCTTAACCAAGTGTGACATCATCCCCTTCCTTTATAAGCAATATGTGTGCTCTCGCGTTTCTTCATCCACTGAATTACTGTTAGAAACAAAGGCAAGAGTTGTGTCTCTTGTGTAGGCATTAGGAAGGCAGTTGCCAGCCTCTGGCATAATATGCCCATGTTCTTCCAATATTGGCTAGCTATTGCCCTCTTATGGCCAGGTAGAACCATCATGGCAGTGACTGGCAAATGCCTTTCCCCTGCAGACAGAAAAGCAGAAATAAGAGGCCAATTCAAGACACAAAACAAACAGAAGTTAAGACAGACTTCAGCTGCCATTGCTGTGTTAGGGAGAATATCCTGAGTGTTCAAGCAAGGAGGTATGTGTTAAGCAAGCAAGCAGTGAGACAAGGGAGAGGCAAAGAAAGGCCAAAGGGGCTCTTTGAATAATGTAACAGGACAGAGGACCCAGGCTCTGCCGTCCTAGTAACATATGAGAAAATCAAATAGATCAGGCTTTGCAGCTAATGTTAAACGAGAAAGGAACAGAGTCCACCTCTGCATTCAGAATAACAAAGGCAAAGAAAGGCTAGGCTCTGAAGCCAGCATGAGATGGAATAAGAGGGACCAAACTCATCGTGAGAGGCTGGCCCGGACCTCGCAGGGGCGCTAGAGGGGCAGCCCACATAGCAGGCTTCCCCTCTGGCCACTCCCCTGGGTCCACATACACCCCACCTACTAGGCATCCCCCGGGTCCGACACATCCGGCCGCGGACCTGGGGAATGCTTATAAGGGGGTGGGCTTGCGATTGCTCATCCTCCTTGTTTGCTGTACCCTCCCCCCCGGAGGACAGTCAAAGCAGCAACATCACACACCTGGTCCCTCTACTCCCATAACAGGGCTTACTCAGAGGTACAAACAAGTTTTCCTCTTTCTTTGAAACCCCCATCTTTCCATTCCAAGAGACACACACATCTCCTTGGCCCACACAAAAAAAAGTAGCAACTTGCAGTTGGTAGAAAAGGCTGCAACTCCTTTATTTGGCAGGAGTCCACTTACAGGTGATCTGCCTCTTAACGAGCTGGCGTCCTAGCTGTGGCCCACGGGATGTAATTGTTATTTCCTCTCTCTTACCATGAGCTCATAGTCAGATGAAAAATGCAGTAATGCCACATAAAAAGACATGTTCTTTGCTGCTGCATCCTTTAATTTTCTTCTGTTTTCTTTTCTTCTTTTCTCTTCTTTTCTACAGTGATATTTGAAATTTAATACGTACTGCTATTTTAATTCTAATTTTGTGAAAAGTCGAGTTCTTTGACTAAAACACAATAAATAAATAAATAAACAAAGTCCCCAAGATGTCCTCTGTCCCCCCCAGATTTTATGTGTCTCCTATGCCCCTGTGTCTACGGGCTCATGCTTTTCTAATTTGATACCAATCACTCTATGTTTAAGCTCTGTTTGTAATTGGTATTCTATTGTAAAGTATGACTCACAAATAGCACTATCAAACATGGTGTAAAAGTGGGTTGTGTGTAAAAAAGTATCTTGCTTAATTTCAATGCACAGCTATTTATTTTGATTTATTTTTTGTATGTTTCTGTCGGGAATGAATCCAGTTCTACTATTTGGTAGTGCTTGTTCACCACCTAACAGTAGAAACGAATGCACTGGCGTAGTGCTAGGAGAGGGAAGGCATTTGAGGAGGGACACGCTCATTGTGGGTGGCTATTGCTTATTTAAGCACCCAATCAACTGCCCGTGGCATGCTAATCCCCATCAGGGGTGGACTGGCCTATAGGGAACTCTGGAGATTTCCCTGTGGGCCTCTGCACCCTGGGCCACTTTTGTGGGGTATTTCCAAATGTTCTCATAGGAAAAGCATTGGGCTTGCAGAAAATGTGTCATACTGAACTATATTTCCAGGGCCTCTAGTCCACCCCTGATCCCCATGGTCTTCCCACCCACTGCCTGCTCCCTGGATGTGCCCCTCTGATCATTCCCACCCACTGCCTGCCCCTCCTGAGGGAAACTCATCCCGGGATCTCTTTGAGCTGGTCTGATCTGCTCAGAGTTAATAGTTTAACTGTAACTGCGCATGTGCTGATTGTGAATTAAACATGTCGTAGCCACGTGTGTCTTCAGCCGCTTGATTTATAGCTGCTTGTTGCACTGAAGTCCTGTTAAAAACAAGTATTGACAAAGCCAAAGGTGTTGGCTTTCTTATAGCTGTTAGATATGCATTTTCTACGCCCTGCTACCACATGCCCAAGCAACCATGCCATTGACCAGCTATCTGCATCTGATGGCTAGGTTATGGCAGTGCCTGGCAAATGCCTATCCTGTGGTTACATAAAAGACAACACGGTTCGGTTGGCTATGTCCATGTTTGTTTCTTATTCTACACATTGCTTAGCCACGCCCCAATGCAACACGAGCCCATTAAGATTGCAAACTAAAGCCACACCCTTCCCCCCTCCACTCCTCATGCCACCACACTCCCTCTTTTTGGATGCAGCCAATGTAGGACTGTTGGCTTTGCCAATGCTTGTTTTTGTTCATGCCAGACTTTCCCTGCAGCAGCAGCCTGATTTGACTCACTATTTATAAAAGACGTGTCCTGATACTTTGTCAAGACAGGGGGACATGATGTGAAACACGGGGACATCCGGTCATCTATTTTGCCATTGTCTCGGGAGGATAGCTCAGGGGCAATGTGCTCGCCTTGGAAGAAAGACAACACAGAGCAAGACAGGTTTGGTCCCCTGGTCAGCACTTAGAAACCTCTGTGTATTAAACGTGTTATAAATAACCTATCCTATCGTGTCAGAGAAGGCTATCTGGGTCTCCACTACCTGCATCCACCCAGGTTTGGAGTTTGAAGTGAGCTTCATTCGCTGCAAGAAAAAGTAATACTAAGTAACACCGGTTACGTTACCTCTGTGCAACCTGTAAGATAACGAGCTGGACCAGCTCCAAAATATATGGCACGCTTGTGGCAGCCTGGCGACATCATTGCCAGGAAAACACAATGTCCTTATTAATGGCCCCCAGTGGGAGGAGGTTGTTTTTGTTTTTATGGAAGTAGTTGTCAACGTAACTTCAAGCCTCATATGAGCTTTACACCAGGGTTATGTTAGAAATAAGTGAGACACTACATGGAGTTAGGCACTCTGTGGAGTTATCTCTTCCTCGTGCTACTCACCGGATCATATCGCCTTAGCTGCTTCTACAGCGCTTATAGCGCTTAAAGCACTATTGGCGGTATCAAAGTGCCAACGAGGAGAGGAAGTGCAGACAGTAATATGGCTGTAGATGGATAGGGAACCGATGTACGAAGAGGGAAAACGGCCAAAGAGGCAACAACGTAATGTTATATCCAGAGGAGGAATTGGGCCGGAATGTGACGGAGCTGCGCTCTGGCAACCGGAGTTCACTTCCGTGTAGCCCAAAAAAAACAAGTCGAAGACGCTCTCCGTCTTGCCGTGTCTGCTGCAGTCTGTGGGCAGGGGGGTTACGGTGCTTGTTACATATCACTGCTCACCTGATACAGGGTTTATATGCTTTCAGCTGATCTGCATCTGAAAGTCGTCCTTTGCCCAACAGCCCACACTCAAACAATGAAACCACCGAAAGCTATATATATATATATATATATGTCTCATGCTTTGCACACATTTTGCGTTAGGGTGACTATTCTGATAGAAGCATGGAGCACCGCACCAAGTGTGCATTTCATGCTCAGAAGGAATGAACGTTTCAATGACTAGCACTGGCTTATTTAAGCAGCCAGCATCCTATATTCAGGGCACGCATATCATACGAGTCCCGCCCACACCATTGACAATCCACCCCCCGCCCCCCTCCACCCCTCCCACCAAGCGAAGGGGATGGAGGGAGAGTTCCCCCAATACATGTTGTCCAATTCCACCACTGGTTATGTCATGTTGCTTGCTTGCCTAGTGCTTTGATGTGTTACACTTCTGATCACCTGAAAGCGATGTGGGATACAAAGTGAGAGGGCCGCTAAGGAGAAGGCAACACAGGGAAGGAGGTAACACACATGTGTGCTATGTTGGTTGCTTGTCTACTGCTCTATGCCACTGTGTCACTGTGTGTGGTGGGTGAAGAGGAGACAGGATGGGCCACGGAAAGGGAAGAGGCGAGTCAGGGAATATGTATGAACCAGACGGAGGGAGAGTGTGTTTGTGTGAGAGAGAAACAGAGAGCATGAGAGGGGGAAAGAGACAGAGGGGAGAACGAGAGAGCGAAAAAGGAGGAGAGACAGAGGGGAGAGAAAGAGATGGGGGAATAAACAGGAGAGAAATAAAGAGAGAGGGAAGGGATACGGGAGGGGGAAGAGACAGAAGAGAGAAAGAGAGGGGAAGAAACAGAGAGAAGAGAAAGAGAGAAGGGGAATAGACAGGAGAGAGAGAAAGAGAAATAGAGGGGGAGAGATAGAGGCGAGAGAGGAAGGGGAGAAGAAACAAAGGGGAGATAGAGAAAGAGAGAGAGGCAGGACAGAGGAAAATGAGAAAGCAAAGGAGTAAGAGAAAGGGAAGGAGAAGTAGGAGAGAGACGAGGGAACAAAACAGGCAGAAGCAAGAGAGAAGAGTGAGCTAGAACTGTGAAAGAGATAATGAGAGAATGAATGGGACACAAACAGAGCAAGAGGTAAAAAGACGTTTGTGATAGAGGAAGGTAGATATAAAGAAATATAGGAATGGGAGAGGCAGGGAGAGAGAGAGAGAGAGAGAGAGAGAGATAGAAAGTAATGAAAGAGTGCAGACAGAGTGAGACTTACACAGAGAGAAGAGAGGGAGAGAGAACAAGAGGGAGAGCTAGATCGGCTAGGGTTGTCCAACTCCAGGACTCGAGGGCTGGAAACATTTTGGATTTTCAGGGTACGCCTCTTTAATATTCCCTAAATAAATGTGCATACAATGATTCTAAATGTACGCCATTTTCTTCTTTTGAATATTAAGGAGGGATGTCCTGAAAACACATCAGGATTCCGGCCCTCGAGGCCTGGAGTTGGCCAACCCTGGGCAGCTAGACATTTCTGTGGCTTGCAATTGAGCAGAGGATGCCTGTGAGGGTCCTCTGGGCCTGCTCACCACCAGCATGGCAAGCACTGGCATAGCAGCAAATACTGGGTGGTTTCCACACAACCACACGTCAGGAAAGCGTCCTACAATGTCTCGATTTTCCAATGTTGTCCACTCTCATTTAATTGCACCAAGGGCTGGGCAGAGTGAAATGATGGACACATCTGCTCAATTATTTTGTCTGTAAAGAAAAAAAATGCGAATTTGATGCTCAAGAGTTTCTTCAGAAACCTATTCCCATACTAACAGCGATCCCTTCTGAATCATCCGCAATGTCCATAGAACAAACCTTTATATCCCAGATCATTGGCAATCAAAATCTAGCATGGATAGAGCCACTAATGCGTTCCATCTCCTCCTTTAAAAACATCTCATCTTCAGCCTAGCAAAAAAGGCAATTAAGTTTAATCGTAATATCATGGAACTCATGTGGCTATCACGTTCTTCAAAGTTGGCTTTATACTTTCTCCAATGACGATAAACCAGGCATGATTTTTTTACAGGAGACAATGTGTACTTATGATTTGATTCTAGAGGACTATTATGCGATTTGTAGCCATGCGAACAGGGGTACCTTGGGTCGCCCAATGGGAGGGATTGCAATTGCAATAAGCATTAGGCTTACATGCAAATCATCTGAGATTCACCTCTCCTCCCAAGAGGTGAATCTCTATTTCAATTGCCAGTGGTGGCAATTGAAATAGATATGGGCAGTGACGCCCAAAATTGCCTATATTTGCTATCCCTATACTGGAATCCATTGAAAGTTTCCTTATAAGATATGTTCTACGACTTAGATCTATGTTTGGAACATATACATGATCTGGTAGCAATACCCGAGATTATTATTGCAGGAGATGTTAACTCCTTATGCTGTTTGAACAAGATGGTGAAGAACTACACTGGTAACTTGGGGAAGTTGGAATCTAAGAACAGAGGTAAAAAATTGACTGCCTACCTTGAAACATGGGAGATATCGCATGTGAATAGTCGGACAGATGGTCCTGAGCACACATGGAGTTGTGGTATTTTCACTTCCAAGATAGGCTACTTTGCAATCTCAAGTGAGCTGACGCATTTAGTTTCACCGGTGTTGATTCATCCAATTAACCTGAGTGATCACGATCCCATTCAATTAAACCTAACGTATACACATGCCTGCCATAGAATTAATCACCTGTCGCCACTATATGAAATCAACCGACCTAAACTTTCTGTGAGATGGAATCTGGCGTTATGTAAGCGCATCGCAGAGAAAGTTAGTACTGACTTTATTAGAACATTATTGTGTTGGGACCTTGGTGTCTCATTGTTTGTCAAAGAAGAGGAAACAGTCAAAATAATTACCGATGTTATACAAACTGTCTGAGTCAAACCAACTCTGACAGGTTCATATCACACAAACAAGTTTGATCATGCAATACAGCTCCTAAAACGGAAAAAAACAAAGAGCTGCACATTGTTAAGAAACTTGTGTTTAACTATGCTCAGTTCAAATATGTAAAAAATCGTATTTTATTGCAGTTCAAAAATGAAATGAGAATTCTGAGAAAAAATCAATCAAATAATCTTAATTGTGAAATTGTGCGCAAATTATGTAGACATGACTCCAGGTTTATTTGGTCGATTATGCATAAAAACACTTGCTCCAAGGTTGCCACCAAGGCGAATATAATATCGGCCCATACATGGGCTGCATACGTAACAGAAAAATTTGCTATGCCATTGCGATTCAAATCTAATACACCTGCGTTAAACTCCTTTGTGAAATGGGACACTTTGAAATGGTCCGAAACTGACATCATATGGGCAATTAAGAAACAATCTAATCTAATGCCCCAGGCCCTGATGGCATACCTTCGTGTATATACAAAGCTGATCCAATAGTATGGGCAGCGATACTCAAAATTAAATTTGATGTGTTCCTTAAAACTGGCAACATACCAGAGCAATGGGATACATCAATAATCGTACCAATATATAAGAAAGGCAATGCTCTCGAACCACAAAACTACAGACCTATATCTCTTATCAACACCTGTGCGGAAATCTTTGCAAGCCTACCTCTGTATGACCTGGAAAAGTATATTGCCACCAATGACATTCTGGCGAAATCCCAGATTGATTTCAGGAAGTCAATGGGCACTCCATTAAATGCTATATTGATGTTCCATATCATTGCTAGTACGAAAAAGAAAGGAGCATACCCTATCTATATAGCAAGTATTGATCTATCTTGTGCTTTTGATTGTGTGATAAGGAACATACTATGGTCTAAATGAATTCAATTGGGAATTCCATCAGAATTAATATACTGGTTAATAATGTTGCACTCTAACACAGCATATAAGGTAAAGCTGTCGAGAGGAGGCGCCATCACCGATGCCATTAGAACTCAGATTGGTCTAAAACAAGGCTGTAACCTTGCTGCCATGCTTTTTAATCTCTACATCTGCGATCTAGATCGGATTTGGAAGGAACTTGGGATGTATCCTGTAAGGTTAGGTTCAATAAGATTACATTGGCTGGCATTTGCAGATGATCTGCTTATAATGGACACTACTCCCACTGGCCTTCAGGCAAAATTGTTTGCGTTTGAAAAATATGTCAACAAAACAAATATTCTGATCCTTCATGCTGGCAGGAAAATAAAATCATTCAGGTGGCAAATGGGTAATCTTGCAATACAAATACAGTCTGAAATCTGCTATCTTGGCTATCAATTACGCAGCAACTCCTCCATTACCATCTGGAAAGAACGATTGAACAATAAAGCACGTCCATTAAAGAGCCAAATGAAGATCATTTTTAAAAGATACTGTCAATTTTCCCTAAGCCCTATGCGTGACGTTTTAACTATGAAGGTTCAAGCTGCTCTTATTTATATTCCTGATGTGTGTCCTCTTGATTTATGTGATTACTTAGATACTATGCAAAAACGAATACTTAAAGATATTGTAAATATTGCGATGTCCATTCCAAATTGCATGATCGGGCACGAGCTAAGCTTGATCTCTTTGTCTTGCAGAGTGGTATGGCGCCTATTATCAAATTACGCGAAGATATTAAACCCTCCAAGAAATTGCTTATACCAAGACATAAAACATGCGATGAAAACTAATTCAGTAGCCACTATTAAGAGGCTTGAAATCCGAATGACTGCGATATTCGACAGACTTAAAGTCACCTCTGATGACTTAGGCATCCGTCCTCCTTCGTTAAAAAAAAAAAATGATTTGAGAAGGATTGGATTCGAACAATTGACCAAACCAAGTGTTACTCCACATTCTCTGAATAAGCTCAATTTACGCAGAAACGCATTCCATGTAACCCCTATGTCAATCGATTTCCTTGCCCTATTATTAGTGGATTGCATATACGTTTTAAATTAAATCAATTCCATACAAAAGAACGGTGTCAGCATTGGGCAGGAAAAGCAATGTATATGCAATCAACGCAATGTAGATTTCTGCTATGCAAAGAACCCTTGAAACTTTAAAACACTTAGTATTGGAGTGCTGTTATTTTAAAAGTCTACGCACGTTTTATCTGGCTAAATTTGTTAACATCGAGTTCATCGATTGTACCGAACCTCTATGGGAAAGACTTATGAACGTTGTACACTACCCATTAATTTTAGCATTGGGACATTTAAAAAAAATTATAGAAAATGAACTCACGAGCTTTGAAACCCAAGACAAAATTAACTAACAAAGATGTACAATTTTAATCTACAAAACTTTTGTTTAAAGTATACATCACTCAAAATGCATTTTAAATATTTTGTACAAATATATGTCTTGTAAACAGACAATGATGTGAATAGACAAAAAAATGTAAATTTTTATACTGTTTTATTGTATATGTAATATGTGATTAATATGTGATAAATATGACTCATTTTTTGTAAAGGTTTAATTTTAACCAAATACAAATAAAAAAATAAAAACAATAAAATAAGAAAATTGCAGTGAGAGGACCCGTTGGGGGAAGGAATTTATGCTGAATTACATTCCCGTTGAAAAGATGCTCTTTTAATTTACTAAAATACATCATTCCAAAGAATTCTGCTGAACAATTTCAAAGACAGTAAAGCACATTTCTGCCCAAGATCAGAGAGAGACTCTGTGACTGTTTCTTGAATGCGTATGTTACTATGTAAAGAGAGTTATCTAATTGAAGTGGTTTTATAGCTTCAATCCTGATCCCCATTGGGCCCGATTCCTTTGCATGTCCTTATGGCACTCAGTTTGAATTTGTCCCAGGCATGACCCCTGCTGTATACTATTCTTTAACCCATGGAGTTGTTCCTGCTGCTCTTAACCATGCATTAGTCATTCCTCTTCCTAGGAAGCCCACTCGCAACCCCACATTGCCAGCAAACCTTCGCCCAAGTTCGCTTCTTAGTTCTCCAATGAAGGTCCTTGAGGCCACAGCATGCCACAGCTTAGGAACTCGCTCAAGGGTGCCCTGATCCTCAACCCTTTTTAATCTGGATTATGCCCCCTTAAGGGGACCAAATCAGTCACTGTTTGTGTAATTGATGACCTTACTATGGTTAGGGACTAGGGCGGAGTTGGTCTCCTGATATTAGACCTTTCAGTAGTGTTTGGCAGTATTGGCCACTCTGATTTGTGTCAATGACTTGAAGAGGTTGGTATCTCAGGCTCAGCTCTCTGATGGTTTACATCCTTTTTGTGAGACAACTCTGGGATGCTTTTGCAGAGGAGGAGCCTAGTGCCTCTACCGTAAGTCCCGCCCCATATTGCCTATATGTTGGAAACTGGAAAATGCGATATACATGACGCCAATAATGGTCCCTATACCACGAAGAGTCCTCTAAACAAGGTATCCATTGAGAAAGCCCCATATGAAGTACCCGCAGAGACATTTTAAAGGAGATTGCGGAAGAAGTGTGAAGATGTATGAAAGAGAAGACTGCTGACATCACATGACGCAGAAATGAAGCATCCAGAAGAGATGCCAATGAAGAGAGTAGATAGACGTCATAGAATCTGATGGCAAAATGAAGAATTGAGGAACATATCATGTGCAAAATGAAGATTGCACGTGTGGAGAGCACTGAAGAAAATGCAAGCCCTTTCATAATTGCACAGCTGCTGAAACGCAAGTAGAACAAGTATTCATAAGGCTGGCTCTACATAGTGAATAGACTGCAGGCAGTGCCACCATTATATATATGTGTATAGAATCTGAACGTTCCACAACTAATTTTAGCAAACTAGGACCCAGTGAAAAGAAGGGCTGCAAGTGTGGCACAGTTGAAGAAAACAGATGACGATGAGAGAAGATTCGAGAAAGGTTGTCTGGATCGGTGTCAAGGGTTGGGGCAGCCAAGAAACTGGTTATCTATTCTAGAAGATACAATGAACGTGAGCAGCGAGACATGCTCCTGTTGAGGTGTAATGGAAAAACACTAGAAGTGCCAAGTTTTATTCATTTAATAGTTTTTAATGCAAAGAAGGAGCTCAAAACATGGTCTCCTGTCACATGGGCAGATGAAAATAGACTTTGGGCAAGCTACACGGAGACTTGAAGATAAAACCATGCTCACACTCCTATTCTCAGGCGCAGTGATACTTGCAAGGTTGAGTTCAAAGACTAATTGAATCACAGACAGCAGGAGTGGTGATGGATGTTGGGCTAATTAGGTGGGGAGGCATGGTCAAGTCCAAACCTCCAGCACCTGGGGTACCAGCTTGCGTGCTGCTAGCCAGTTGAATATTCCAGAAGGGTACAAGCATGCCAACCAATTGTAGAGGGCCACGTAGCAAAGAGCCCTGTAGTTTGAAAGCCAATGAAACGTGTATTTTATGACACTGAAGATGACTTGCACTAGGGGTGGGCATAGCTGTCCACCTGACCTTAGAGATCCAATCACAGTGATACCCCCATAGAAAGTATACCTAGATGTTGCCCTTAAGCATATCAGAACCCAAAGTAGGTTTTCTTATTTTGCCACGTAGTATGATGTCATGTATGACAATTTTTTTCTATAAAAGAAATGCTTCTTATTAAATGCTTTGAGATTTATGCAGAAGGCAGTCAATTGACGCCCATTGTACTCCCTGTTTTTGACAATTGCAATTAAAAACAGTTATGTTTTGCCAACTTTCTGAGTCAGTGTTATTGGGGTAGTAAGATCTGCATCCCCATCCATCCCACAGAGCGGTACCTCGCTTAAAGGGCCTACGGGTCCACTGTTTTTACTGCCTTTTAGATCTAATCCATTCCCCTTACCTGTGGAGGCCCTCAGGGTTCGGCCTTGCCCCTGCTGCTCTATAATATTTACATTTGACCACTCTCCAGTTTAATCTATTGTTATGGCTGCCCTGTCTATTCATATGTGGACGACAGCTTATCCTTAGAAGAGACCAACATCCTCAGGAGACAGCAGTGTCCCTTAAAGTGTGTCTGGCAGATATAGGGGATTCATTTAATGGCAAAACAACTGAGGTGCAAGTCCTGGGTCCAGCTATTGCACACCATCTTTGAACCAATGACTTCTGGCCATCTAATTTAGGCACTTTCTCTATACTGTTTGACTCTGTGAAAAATCTTGGTTTCACAATTGCAGCATCTTTGTCACCAGATTTGCAGGTCGGTGCCACATTCATGGCAGGCTTTTTTTAAATGTAGAACTTTTTAAAAAGTGCTACCTTTTCTCCCAGAGTCAATTTGGCTTTATCGGCACTCTTGATTATGGTAATGTGTCTCTTCTTGCCCAACTTAAATATGTTATAAAGAGGCTGAAAACCCTTCAAAATACTGCCCATATCGGACCCTGGCCCAGCTTCACTGGCTCCACGTTGCTAGGAGTATTACGTTTACGGTCTAATGTCTGACCCATTGAGCCCTCCATAAACAGGATGCTTATTTTCTTCAAGCAAAAATCATTCCTTATCTTCCGACCAGAAATCTCAGCTCTGCCAATCTTGGCTGCCTACAGGGGTGTCTCTAGGTCTGTAAAAGATCCGGGGCTATGCTGATGTCGAGATTGTGGGCACTCAGGGCTATCTAGCCTTTTGGTTGTAGCCCCTGAGATTCTTTCAGGGGCTACAACCAAAAGACCAGGGAATATAGCCCCCTCAGAGTCCCCCCCCTAGCAATGTCTCTGGCTGTGTTGCTGTGCCCCAATTTAAAACGAAGATGGTCAGCGGCAGAACTTTCTCAATCGCTGTCCCTCTGCTGTGGAACACTCTTCCTCTAGCACTGAGACAGATGAAAGTCCATAGTCAGTTCCGGAAACATCTCAAGACCTTTCTCTTTTCTGGGTAAGCTTTTTTTCCTGCATGTCCTCCTCTGTCCGGTTCCTTAGTAAGCACCAAGATACCTGAGGGTGGCAGAGAGTTCTACAAGAAACTACCCTATTATATACTTCTGTGCTACGCCAAATTACCACCATAGATGTTTCAAAACGCTGATAAATGCCAGAGCCCATTAGCCATGTCAATAAATGAAAAGTGGCCATCTTGGTGAAATGTGGAGCAGAGTTGTCTTTGTGGGAGGGTAAAGGGGGCACTTGCTCCCGGCCCCACCTTGGAGGGGTCCCAGAAGGCTGCCTGAGATAAAGAAGTCAATTCCCATTTTTCACCAAACTTAAATAGCACATCTCAGGATATTTTATGGCATGCTGCAGAGGCTCCAAACCTGTCTGTCTGTTACTGACAAGTACATTCTACTCTGATTAATTCTCTGTGCTCTCTGTAGAATACATAGTTTGTGCATTCACTGCGGCACAACTCCAGTAGCATTTGCACATTTCTGTGGGGATTGTATTGATCATGTGCAATAGCAAAAGTTGAAATGCTAATTAAGAAATGTGAGTGCGACAATGGCTCAGAAGATAGCTCAGTGTGCTCATTGCAGAGATATGTGTTCATATGCAAGATTACAATTCCAAATTCCAGCAAAGCCCACTCAGCCTTTTCTATCTCTGTAGTTGATGAACCTCCATGTATGTGTACTTTGTTTTGTAGCACAATGGGTGTTATCATAAGCAATGTGCCTGCACCAGATAGAAGTTGCCATAAAAGCAAACACTGTTGAAGGTGTAAAAATTGGTTTGTTCAGATGGGGAGTTGTAAAACCTAGGCAGCCACCACCAATGATGAGCACTAAGTTATTATGACGAAGAGGGGATTAGGTATTCAAATTCGACACTGTGGGCCTGATCACGACTTCGGCGGTAACCCTTAAATCCGGCGGTAGCGCTATTACCGCCGGATTTAAGGGTCCGCCAAATCAGGACTTCGGCGGATTTTCGCCCCAGCTCTGAGCTGGGGGGAAATCTGCCGAAAATATGCGCTATTACCGCTGGCAGGAAATCCGCTGGCGGTGTGAGCACGAAATTTCCCCATTGAGCCCAATGAGGAATGGGGCATGCCCGAATGGGCTGAATGGGGAATGGGGAATACCATTACCGCCGAACTCGTGATCCGGCGCTATTAGCGCCGGGGGGTTCAGCGGTAGGGCTATTAACGCCGGCGCTAATAGTGCCGGCGTAACCGCCCAAGTCGTGATGAGGCCCTGTGTATCCAAAGCATTAATGTTTGTATCCTGGCTTTGCAATCAGATGATGCAGTGATTCTGGACAAATCATCCTATCACTGACATTAGTGTGCTGTCTTCTGTGACATGTTGTGCCTTCTCACATGCTGATGGCATTGTTCAGCTCGTCATCACTCTTTCTTTTTAATGGGGGCCATTTGAGTGGGGAGGGGGGGTTCTAGAGGCAAAGAAACTGGGCCAGATATTGCAGGCGTCTGGCAAGCAGATTTTTTGCATTTTCAAAGGTTTTTCTGCAAGTTTAGAAATAACAGTTTCACAAGCCTGTGTTTATGGCATACAGCTTTCAAATACACTTGAGAAACTGAGATAAAGTCTTTTAAGATCACATCAATTCATTTGCTGGTACTTGCTTACTGACCTTAACGATGGAGACAATAACGCTTGAAGCATTCCCATTTTGCATAATAAAGAACATTTTATTTTTCAAATGTTAGGTTATGTGATTTGTGTACTTTCCTATAAAATTTGATTATTTTACTTCCTGGTAAGGACTTGAAAAGAAAGTGTTAAAGTGCAAAAATTGCACAGTGGGTGCAAATCCCAGCATTCCTTCTTAACCAATGTGTGATCCTGGGCATCTCATTTAATCACATATTTCCTAACTTTTCAAAATTGACAGTCCCTAAACCTTTCAAAACTGTCGCCCTCCAGAGTGATTTTATTCTATGTCAAAGATCTTCAAAAAAAGCTCACTCATGGGCTCACTGGCTATAGTGTTGTTATCTCTATAATAATACATTTGGCCGGGAGGATAGCTCAGGGGCAATGCGCTTGCCTTGGAAGTAAGACGATGCAAAGCAACACAGGTTTGATCCCAGGACCTGCGCTTAGAAACCTCTGGGTATTAAGTGCGCTATAAATAACCTATTATTATACATACTTATTATATAAGTACATTGACATATTGCACAGCACTAACACACTTGTTCCTTGCTCTCTCATGGCAACACAACTTCAAAATTGTCTCCCTCTAAAAATCGCAATCTGTCTGGATGGGAGCACCTTGCTGGTAGCTTCTAATCTGCACACATGATCTATGTTATGACATGTGTAGCTTTGTCATGGCTTCCAATTGGTCGCCTGAATCCATGCTTGGGCACTTCTGTGAGGCAGCTAACATGAGCAATCTGTCTATTCTGGGTTATGTGCCCCTTTTTCATATAATCTGTGTCCCGCAGTTATACAATGGCACGTATACCTTCCTCATGGCTGCTATTGATGAGAAGTGTTGTGTTCCTGTGCGAGAACACAAGTAGCCTTGTGGTGGACCACTAATGTTACCCTTGAAATGCTGCTTGTCTATCATTCGGATTAGCAAGAGTGAAGAGGGTGAGGGGACTGGCAGGGAATACCCATGCTTATTGTGATCGCTGCCAGGCAGCATATCAAGCAATGTGTTGTGATTGTGTGTGTGTGTGGGGGGGGGGGTGACCAGATATTCTAGATCCCTTAATTCATGTTGTTCAGTAGAGGGTGTTTGGGGGGTAGCAAAGATGCCTGTGCCCTGGGACCCAAAAGTGCTTAAAATGGCCCTGATGTAGGGTGTAGAGGAACCACAACCAAGAATAAACCCATGTGGAGGTAGTCGAGCCCCATTACCTTCAATGGGTTTTGGTACAAAATGCGAAGAGGCCTTGGTCTTCTTGACGCGATTCCCTTTCATGATTCCACCTTCCTTGTTGAGCCCCAGGAACCAGGCGCGCCCCGACTCCACCTGCCGGTACAGTGTGGAGGAGTAGATGACGTAGTAGTTCTCAAAGACAGATTCCTTAAACTTGCATTCAGGTGTGAAAATCTCCTAAAACAGAAGAAAAAAGGTGTCTCAGTCATGAGGTGAATCTTTGACTAGCGAAAGATTTTACCACTCAGTACATGGTCAAGGTGGGACATTAAACGAGCAGTGCATTCAAAGAAGAGGGTTGGATGGGATAATGCACCAGCACAAGAGCAGGATAAGGCACGCCTTTACAAACTAAACACCACCAATCCCACAGTCTCAAAGGATGCCCTCACACTGCCTCATGGGTTCATCCGCCTAGCTGAAGGTGGACCAGGCCAGCTGAGATGCCGGAGCACTGACAGTAACACGTCTTTAGAACAGTTCTTTCTCAAACTGGGGCTTTTAAGATGCAGACTTAGTGAAAGGCATTAGACTTAAAAATAAGGTAATCAAAAATAGGCCGCACAATGATGAAACAATGAGCAACCAGCAAAGGTGAATAGTCTGTAATTCCCGTAAACCTGTGAAGCGCTCTCTCTCTCAATTGCTTCCGCCTGTCACATCCACAGCCCACCTTTCTCTACCTCATTTACTGCCCCAACACACAATCCCAACTTCCACATTGACTGGACTGACTTCACAACTACCAGCCGTATCTCCCCTATACCAATATCTACTGTGGCAATTTCAACCCTGGCAATTTCTATCCAGACAGCAACCCAATAATAAAGAGTATCCTTACTCCCCTCACCCCCATGACCTCACACCAGTCACCATCTAGCCCCACAGACAGCTGAAAACATCCACGACCATTTGATCAAAAACCATGTATTTGTGGAAAATAGAACGTGGGTGTTGTGGTCTGACCACTTAGCAATCCGATTCACACTCAATCTACTCAACAGGAAGCCCCCACCTGTCACACATATGCCTCAACCCCTTCCAGACAAATACAACACATTTCAGACACAGCATTTGCACTACTCATATCACCTCCCTCCTCCTCAAACACATATCCTTCCATTCTCCTCAAGAATTACAACCCCAAGTCCACACAAGCACTCAACAACATTGCCCCCTCAAATTACAATACCCGTAGACCCCACCATAAACAATGGTTCTCAAGCTCCCCCCTCTATCAAACAGGAAGTGAGATGCCTATAAAGAAACTGACAAAAGAACCCAGGCCCCACCACTAGAACACCACTCAAACACTGCTGCAACTAATTCAAAACAGACAACGCAATGCCAAAGTCACTTCCAAGAACTGCAATCCGCCACAATTTATACACAAAAACTATTCATCATTGTCAAATACCTCCCAAAACCACAAAGTATGGTATCCTGGAAGGCTACTCCTTGTCTTCACTCCTCTGCAACCTATGTGTCAGATCCATTGGACAGACCCGTAGCAAACAAAATGTAAATTTCCAACAATATGCAGATGACCCACAAATATACTTCCACACCTCGTCCCCCTTACAACTCCACACCATCAAAAGCTGTCTCTCCAGCTTCAGCACCTGGATGGCCTCACACTTCCTCAATCTCAACTCTTCTAAAACCGAACATCCCTAATCTGCCCCCTCAGCCACAAACCCTACTTCAACCATTGGATCAAAGAACTTTCCAAGAACAACCCACACGTAGCTCTCTCCACACCTGTAAAATCACTTGTCTTCACCATCGACCCCCCACCTTTCCTTCACACACCACATAGCTGCTGTAACCAAAACATGACTACACCTCCTTCGCAAGATCAAACACTTGTGTATAGGCACGTTACAAATGCCATATCATATCATATCATACCCTTCCTCCTGATGAATTCAGCACTGCAGTCTAAGCACTTGTTCTCTCCAAGCTGGACAACTGTAATGCTCTCCTCACTGGATTCCCCAGTAGAACCCATGATTCTGAAAGCCATATAAAATACAGTAGCTAGACTCATCCTTCAGCACCCAAACATTCACATATAAACCCAGCATTCGCCCAGCTCCACTAGTCTCCTGTACTTCAAATAATTGCCTTCAACATACACTGCATTGTTTTCACAATCGACCACAACACCCAATGTCATATTCGTAACAAACATAAACCCATCACCCACACAAACACCAGGCAGGTGATCCAACATCTCCTACACATTCTACTCTGCCAGCTAGTATGCCCACAAAAGCACACATTTACCCACTGGGCACCCAGGGCATGCAATACACTACCTTTTCACGTCTACACTGCAGCCTCAATCACCAATTTCAGAAAAAGCCTCAAATCATACCCGTTTCCCCCAAACATAATTTAGCCCCTCCACCTCTCCTGCTACCACTTGCTTATTCTAATCTTTCTAGCCTATCCTGAAACCATTGTGTAACTTCTGTTTCACCTCACACCTTTCCAAACTTTGAACCTTGTAAGGGACTCCTGTGTAGGGCTAGTGTTGAACACATTTCTAATAACTAGATAACATAAAAACATGATATCTGTAAACGCTTTAAGATCATTTCAAGGACTTCTTCAGGGATAAACGCAAGTAGTTCACCTTCAACTTCATGATGGTCTGATACACTCCATCTGGGCTATTCATTATGCTTGGAAATTCTCCTTCTCTTAGCCTCGCAATAGAACTGTAGCGTGCCATGTGTTCAAGCCATTGCATTCAGAAGCAAAGCTTCACCTGAGCAGTGATACACACAGAGGAAGCATGGGATCAGGCTGACATGATGTACTTGTTATACCCACAAAAGTGTAGTTTGAAACAACAAAGCAGAATACCCCTGGTTTGGGGTGGACACAAGTGTTTTATGACCCACTAGCCTGAGCCTTGCCGGATCAGGGAAAATACCTCCTGTGTGCACACCCAAATCCAAGGATTATCACTATTAGGACCACAGGAAATACCCAGAGTGCTTACAGGGAAATTCACCTGAAAGGATAGAGTGAACACCAATTTCCCTTAAAAGCAAATCACAAAGTAAGATGAAGGCCGCTAAACGGAAAAGGATCTAATCCCTTCTCTATTTCTATGGGTGTTTGATGGGAGGGTAGTGTGAGAAACCTGAGGGTATTCTCACTCCTTGACCCCTTGGAACATTTACGCAGGTGACCAGGGAAAGGCCATCTCTATTGTATCCCGACCCTGGGGGCAGAGAAGCGAGGGGGGATCACCTGGGTGGAGGGTCCTTGGGCCTGGAAGTGGAATACCCTTGGGCGAGACATGGTATCCCCCTTTTCCTACTGATAACTAGCCCAAACTAGCCCAAACCTGCCCCAAACTTCATGGGCTATTATAAGTCATCTCCCCTCATGTCTCTGCCATTGATAGGTAGTATATTCAGTGGCAACGCGCTCGTCTTGGAAGCAAGACGACGGAGAGCAGCACAGGTTTGAATCCGGGACCGCGCCTAGAACTCTCTTTGGTATTAAGCACGTTATATAAAAACAAATATACTATATAATTGACACGTGACAGTACTGGGACAAAGAAGAGGCTGGTAAGAGCAATGAATGAGAGGCTCTTATACCTCTCTGGTACTGGGACGAGGTTAGATGCCTGCTAAGAGTGATGAAGGTCAGGTATGTCTTTTTAATTGTAGTCAGGCAGGGCTGAATAAACATCCACACCTGCAGCCTGTTAAAGGAATGTAGGTGTATAAATGGTGCCCAACCCAGTCGGGAGGGGGAATGACAGATGGAGAATAGGAGGTCGGTGCAGGATGCCGAGGACCCTCCAAATGTGGTGTGGGAATATGGACTCTCCGGAGCAGAGCTGGAAAAGTGAAAGAAGCCATGCTGAAAGGCTGCCCCTTTCCTTCCTTTCCTTTCAATTCAATGTGCTTGTTCCCCTGTGGTGGAGGCCAACCCCAGAAGTGCCTGAGGGACAGGAACTCAAGCCCCGACACTAAAGAAAGAAGGCTGCGTGATCTGCGCTGCAGAATCAACTTTCAAAGCGACCAGTGAGTTTCTGGTAATGGAGAAACCTGGTGCGCATGTGTGAACGTGAACGTTTCTTGAAATGCTTTGTATCGAGTGGTCACGTGTGGTGAGATACAAATTTTCGAAGGTCTCTGAACATTGAATGGCTCAATTAAAGGGAAATGGACAACTATATTTATTAATGATTTAACAGAAGGAACTACTTTGTATCAGAGTGGTTGTGTAAGGCAAAGAAACACGTTTCTCTAAAGTCTTTGAACGCAGAAACAACTATTTAAGTGAAATGAATACATCTAACTGTCAACTATGAAACAAAGGGGAACATTTTACATTGGAGTGATCATGTGTGGCAAGAAACACGTTTTCAAAGGTATCCAAACATTGAACTATTTAATCAAAGTTAATCTAACAATTATTAAAACACAACATGAAGGGAAAAGGAACCCTAAGCTAAATATCTCATTATTGAATATCAAATTGAATTAAAACTGTACAACTAACCAGATGAAAGCCAATAAGAGGAGAGGAAGTTTAAATCCATTCAAACCATCATACATTGAAGTGCTAAAATAAACATCATTCTAAAGCAACCACAGTATTCTGAAATGTAACATAATGTGAAAGAAACAGGCATCCAAAGGATATTCAAGCCTTGTTTTCAGTAAAAAAAAATGTCAACATGTGTAAAAGCTACACAATTATCCAAACTGTGTACTTGACAGCAAAGTTGAACTAAATTGTGGAAAATAAGGGAATTGTGTGTTTTGTTTTGAAGTGTGGCACTTGGAGCTTGTGGAAGGGAACCCTGAGTTCTGACAAGGAATATTCCACTTCAAGGCTGTTTGAAATATGTGCCTTGGAACTGGGGGAAGGGTACCCTGAGTCCTAACTTGGGTATGGGGACCCTGGGACCTGAAAAGACTAATTGCTTTCTAATTCTAAGAAAGGGAACTTTGGGACTTTACTTTGTTTAACTGTTTTGTACTAGGGGAAGGGAGCTGAAGAAAGCTGTGGACTGGAAGAAGCTCAGGACTTTATATTAAACACTGGTTTTCTTTTGAGTGCTGCAATACCTACACATTCTATGTTATAGTTGTGAAGGCAAGCATAGCTTTTGGACACAGACAGATCCCTAAATTGAACTCTTTGACTCAGATTATCCTTAGTTTTATTTAGGTAGGGAAAACCCACCTTCGCATGGGGCACGTTAGGCCTTTCTCCATCCTGACATTTAAGTTAGACATGTGTTCTTTTTAAATATGCTATCTGTTGAATGTGTCCTCTTTCATGGTGCCTTCAAAGTAGGCACTGAGAAAGATACCAGTGCAGAGCTGGGAAAAGGTAAGGCAGCGGGGTCGCCAGAGAAGAGGATGGTGGAGGTGGGATTGCATGGGGACAGGAGATGGCTGAAGAGGGAATAAGGTGCCCAGAGCCCAGGCTGAGGCGAACAAGTGCAGACCCGTGGGAGAGGCATAAGTGGGCAGGAGAGAATGCAGGCAGTTACAGGCAGATTCCACCCACACTCCTGCCCACCAGATTGACATGAGCCTCTGCCACAGATGCTAATATAGGGTATAGACCACTAATGGGCAGTGGCATTGTTAAGGATTTCAATCAGGCGACATAGACCTTGGTCTCGGCCTAGTATGCAACACACGACTGAAATGCTTATTTTTATGTTAGAATCAATACTGAGATGGCACACCACTCATATCACACACCCTTTTCAAATACCCCGGGTCACAATGGACCATGAACCAGGTTGGTTGATAAAATGTAATGTTTATTTGAAAATTAAAAGAAATCATTCAATGTTTAATGTGGGGCAGCAATCACCAATGGAGTGATAATAACAATAGGATTGTAAGCAATGCACTTAGTTTAACCTTCTATTGACACATCTAAAAAACACCGGGAAATAGGAGCACTTTTTGATTTTGGGAAAGATAGCACTCAAGTTTGAATTTCCCGCTGCAAGGTTCCCTCAACACACAAATAATCAATTCTGAGTGGATAAACAGAAGCAGCAGGTAATCAGGAATAACAAATAGAAAACAGAATTGAAATCTGACCTTCCCTTCTCAAATATGAGAGAAAAACGGATGTCAAACCCCTTTGCAATGCTAAAAATGACACTCGGAAATGGATGAATAAAATAAGGAATGTGTCTAAAAACCTTGAAGCAGATACAATTCTTCACTAAAGCAACAATGCAAATATACTAACAATCCCTAAGAATGGATAACCAAGAGCATACAGTTTGAAAATGAGTGGCAGGGTTTAAAACATGTTGCAGCAAATGACATGTTGGAAACTTTGCAAACTTTGCAATTCCTGCCTGAAATTACCTCAAATGGGTTTTAATAAAAACAGGTGAAATACACTGATTTGAAATTAAGTCTCTCGCTGGTAAACTGAATGAGTTATGCAAGATCTAGAAGGGTGCGTTTTGAGTAAAATGGAGCAATGAAAAAGGAAAGGAAATCAGTTTTGACAAGAACAGTTTTACTCTATACTAGAGCATTCAGGCTAGGCCACCAAAGAGGGACACAGTAAGCTCCAGGGTTGATGTGTGAGTTCAACCCTAGCACCTCAGCGCCCAACCCCGGCGGAACCAGTCCGATCACTCGAAATAGGACTAAGGGTTTAGGATTTACACAAGGCAGAATTATTAAAGAGAAGGAGCGAGCACTAGAAATCAAAGGCAGGGTTGCAAGAATGATTCTGACGGTATTAAAAGTAATCAGTATAAGGATAGGATGACTTAGAGAGTTTAACTAAGCACGCCTGTAAACAGCTGGATTGGACAATCAATGTTGGTTGCCTCCCCTGGGTTGTACCCAGTTTATGAGGTTGTATTTTATGATGGAAAAAGACTTCCAACAGACCTTTTTGCCAAAAATCTGTCATGTCAGTATTCACACTTTTGTACAATGGTCGCACCTTAACAAATTGCATAATCAGGTCACATATTTTATGTAAAGGACAGCCGTCCAATCCTACAATCTGTGAGACATTATATTTGACGGTTGTTACTTTTTGATCATTTTAAACATGAAAAGTTTGACCTAAAAATCCATAACTTTATACATATGTGGGGTTGATCATAAGGTATGTAAGAATAAAAATGTACATTTGGGACATGTACACTTTTCTGGTATTTTGTTACTTCTGTTCCCTTTGCAGCAAGGAAACCTATGACATCTTAAAAGAAAGGCCATACAATTACTTCTAAAAAGTGAAATATTTACATTTTTCTAAAGTCCTACTGCAGAGATAAAAAGTCTTTAAAGTGTATTCCTGAAATAGTCTTTGCGAACAAATGGCATTCCCTTTGTTGGGTCATTTTTTTTCCTTTAACTTCAACTGCTGCCAACTGTCATTTCCTTCAGCATGGTGTGGGTTGCTCAGCTTAATTGAAGGTTTTATTGCCCCTTCCCTTGACAGGTTAGTGTCCCAGGACTTCTATTGTCCCAGCCTGAAGCACAGACAAATGTCTGATGAGCATGTGAACTTTCTTTTTCCTGGCCCATTCAAAGTTTTTCAAGCTGGCAATTACAGTTTACGTGTCCTGGATGTTTATGGTGTGCCTCCCTCCCTAGGGAAAAGTTTCAGGGCTGGCACTTGAATTAAAAACAAACCTGTTTATGGAGCTTGCAAACTCAGCCCATTTGTCTTAATCTTTATTTTCCTATTCTTAATCTTTATTTTCTTATTTTGAGTCTTGAATTAAAACAAACCTGTGGAATAAACATAGCTTATGTGTGGTATTATCACCAGCCACAAACCCCTTTACATTGTTAGATAATGGCAGGCTTTCCTTCACCAGTTTACTTTTTAAATAGGCCATTTTTTTCTTCAGTCAGCAAATCCCATTTTTACACGTGTTGAAAACTGCTAGCATTTCTTCCCTTAAATTCGGTTGGCATCTGTCTTTCCAATATGGTTTACACAACAGCCTGGACAAGGCAAAGGTCTCCATAAAATTGACATCTGTACATAGAGCTCTTGTTCCTTTTCAAACAGTGATTTTGATGCTTTTTAGCCAAAGTTAAGCTCTTTTCTGTGTTTGGTGCAGTACAGCTTTTGTTGGTTTTCAGATTTTGGCTGGCACAGCCTGTCATTCTGGAATAAGGCTTGGTTTTGCTGAGGCACAATGGGGACATTGATGGGCATGGCAGGGCCCTATTCCCAGTGGTTTTAAGGAACAGAGGGAATTAGCGTCAAGGTCACAATTTTTTTAAAGATGAAAAAGGTTTTCTTTTCAATGGATATTTTGACTTTTGCAGCAAAACAATGCTGTTTTTTCCACTTTCTTCCTTTTGTTTATGTGGGAACCCGCTGGCAATCTCCTTTAATGTGCCCCCTGGTTCCATCCTGCCCGATGTGTGCTTGGCAGGATGGTGCAGCCATTTATGTTGTTGTTGCAAAGCACTGTTTTGAGTCATGACACTCACAGAAGCCAGCACAGCCCTTTTGTGGTTGTTTTTGTGCAATTGCAGCTTAATGATGTGGGGCAATGTTGTTTAGTGGGTCAATATATCCCACAGCATGGCATATTGAGAATGGAAGTATATGGACCTCAGTGCTTGCTAGCATTTTCCATCACCATTTTAATAAGGCTTAGATTTCTGGATGAGAATCAGGAAGGTGCATTACCTCATTAAACTCCTGTCATATATTCGTCCAGGTAGGGCCTCTTTAACGGATGCTGCACCCTGGAGACCATTAGTGATGAGGGCCCCATGTAATGCATGCTGCCAAATGGAGACCATTAGTGATGAGGGAAGCATCCAACCGGTACTGCCACCTGGAGATGATTAGCGATGAGGGAATCATCCAACCAATGCTGCCCCCTGGAGACCATTAGTGATGAGGGCAGCATAGAATGGATGCTGGCCCCCGGAGACCATTAGTGATGAGGACATGCTGCCCTAGGAGACCATTAGTGGTCCCCATGGAGACAATTAGTGATGAGGGAAGCATTCAACCGATGCTGCCTCCTGGCCCCTGGAGACCATTAGTGATAAGGGCAGCATACAACTGACGCTGCCTCCTGTAGACCATTAGTGATGAGGGTATGCTGCCCCTGGAGATCATTAGTGATCCCCATGGAGACCATTATTGAAGAGGGAAGCATCCAACTGATGATACCCCCCTGGAGACCATTATTGATAAGGGCAGCATCTGACCAATGCTGCCCCTGGAGACCATTAGTGATAAGGGCAGATGCAACTGATGCTGCCCCCGGAGACCATTAGCGATGAGGGCAGGATCGAATGGATGCTGCCCCCCTGGAGAACATTTGTAATGAGGGCATGCTGCCCCTGGAGACCATTAATTATCCCCATGGAGCCCACTTGTGATGAGGGAAGCATCCAACCGATGCTGCAACCCTGAGGACCCTTAGTGATCACCCTAGAGATCATTCAAGTGATGCTGCCACCTTGGAGACCATTAGTGATGAGGGCAGCATCCAACCGATGCTGTGTCCCCCAATGCTGTTCCCTGGGGACCATTAGTGATGACAGCAGCATCGAATGGATGCTGCCCCCCTGGAGACCATTAGTGATCCCCCTGGAGCCATTCACCCGATGCTGCCCCTGGAGACCATTAGTGATGAGGGAAGCATCCAATTATGCTGCCCCTTGGAGGCCTGGAGATCATAAGTGATGACAGCAGCATCCAACCGATGCTGCCCCCTGGAGACCATTAGTGATACCCCTGGAGGCCATTCACCCGATGCTGCCCCCTGGAGACCATTAGTAATCCCCCTGGAGCCCATTCACCCGATGCTGACCCCTGGAGACCATTAGTGATCCCCCTGGAGACCATTCACCCGATGCTGCCTCCTGGAGATCATTAGTGATCCCCCTGGAGACCATTCACCCGATGCTGCCTCCTGGGGACCATTAGTGATCCCCCTGGAGGCCATTCACCTGATGCTGCCTCCTGGAGACCATTAGTGATCCCCCTGGAGATCATTCACCCGATGCTGCCACCTTGGAGACCATTAGTGATCCCCCTGGAGACCATTCACCTAATGCTGCCTCCTGGAGACCATTAGTGATCCCCCTGGAGATCATTCACCTGATGCTGCTTCCTGGTGACCATTAGTGATCCCCCTGGAGACCATTAGTGATCCCCCTGGAGACCATACACCCAATGCTGCCTCCTGGTGACCATTAGTGATCCCCCTGGAGACCATTCACCCGATGCTGCCTTCTGGAGACCATTAGTGATCCCCCTGGAGACCATTCACCTAATGCTTCCCACGGAGATCATTAATGATCCCCCTGGAAACCATTCACCCGATGCTGACTCCTGGAGACCATTAGTGATCCCCCTGGAGACCATTCACCCAATGCTGCATCCTGGAGACCATTAGTGATCCCCCTGGAGGTCATTCACCCGATGCTGCCCCCTGGAGACCATTAGTGATCCCCCTGGAGACCATTAGTGATCCCCCTGGAGACCATTCACCCAATGCTGCCACATGGAGACCATTAGTGATCCCCCTGGAGACCATTCACCCGATGCTGCCCTTGGAGACCATTAGTGATCCCCCTGGATTCCATTCACCCGATGCTGCCTCCTGGAGACCATTAGTGATCCCCCTGGAGACCATTCACCCGATGCTGCCTCCTGGAGACCATTAGTGATCCCCCTAGAGACCATTCGCACAATGCTGCCTCCTGGAGACCATTAGTGATGCCCCTGGAGACCATTCACCTGATGCTACCCCCTGGAGACCATTAGTGATCCCCCTGGAGACCATTCACCCTATGCTGCCACCTTGGAGACCCTTAGTGATCCCCCTGGAGACCATTCACCTGATGCTGCCTCCTGGAGACCATTAGTGATCCCCCTGGAGACCATTAACCTGATGCTGCCTCCTGGAGACCATTAGTGATCCCCCTGGAGACCATTCACCCGATGCTGCCACCTTGGAGACCATTAGTGATCCCCCTGGAGACCATTAACCTGATGCTGCCTCCTGGAGACCATTAGTGATCCCCCTGGAGACCATTCACCCGATGCTGCCCCCGATGCCCATTAGTGATCCCCTTGGAGATCATTCACCCAATGATGCACACTTGGAGACCATTAGTGATCCCCCTGGAGACCATTCACCCGATGCTGCCACAGTGGAGACCATTAGTGTCCACCCGGAGACCATTCACCTGATGCTGCCCTTGGAGACCATTAGTGATCCCCCTGGAGACCATTCACCCGATGCTACCACCGGGAGACCATTAGTGATCCCCCTGGAGACCATTCACCCGATGCTGCCACCTTGGAGACCCTTAGTATTTCCCCTGGAGACCATTCACCTGATGCTGCCTCCTGGAAACCATTAGTGATCCCCCTGGAGACCATTCACCCGATGCTGCCTCCTGGAGACCATTAGTGATCCCCCTGGAGACCATTCACCTGATGCTGCCCCCTGGAGACCATTAGTGATCCCCCTGGAGACCATTCACCCGATGCTGCCTCCTGGAGACCATTAGTGATCCCCGTGGAGACCATTCACCTAATGCTGCCACCTTGGAGACCATTAGTGATCCCCCTGGAGACCATTCACCTGATGCTGCCTCCTGGAGACCATTAGTGATCCCCCTGGAGACCATTCACACGATGCTGCCTCCTGGAGACCATTAGTGATCCCCCTGGAGACCATTCACCCGATGCTGCCACCTTGGAGACCATTAGTGATCCCCCTGGAGACCATTCACCCGATGCTGCCTCCTGGAGGCCATTAATGATCCCCCTGGAGACCATTCACACGATGCTGCCTCCTGGAGACCATTAGTGATCCCCCTGGAGACCATTCACCTGATGCTGCCTCCTGGAGACCATAAGTGATCCCCCTGGAGACCATTCACCTGATGCTGCCTCCTGGAGACCATTAGTGATACCCCTGGAGACCATTCACCTGATGCTGCCCCCTGGAGACCATTAGTGATCCCCTTGGAGACCATTCACCCTATGCTGCCACCTTGGAGACCCTTAGTGATCCCCCTGGAGACCATTCACATGATGCTGCCTCCTGGAGACCATTAGGGATCCCCCTGGAGACCATTAACCTGATGCTGCCTCCTGGAGACCATTAGTGATCCCCCTGGAGACCATTCACCCGATGCTGCCCCCGATGCCCATTAGTGATTCCCCTGGAGATCATTCACCCGATGATGCACACTTGGAGACCATTAGTGATCCCCCTGGAGACCATTCACCCGATGCTGCCACCCTGGAGACCATTAGTGTCCCCCTGGAGACCATTCACCTGATGCTGCCCTTGGAGACCATTAGTGATCCCCCTGGAGACCATTCACCTGATGCTGCCTCCTGGAGACCAATAGTGATCCCCCTGGAGACCATTCACTTGATGCTGCCACCTGGAGAACATTAGTGATCCCCTGGAGACCATTCACCTGATGCTGCCTCCTGGAGACATTAGTGATCCCCCTGGAGATCATTCACCTGATGCTGCTACCTGGAGACCATTCACCCGATGCTGCCTCCTGGAGACCATTAGTGATCCCCCTGGAGACCATTCACCTGATGCTGCCTCCTGGAGACCATTAGTGATCCCCCTGGAGACCATTCACCCGATGCTGCCTCCTGGAGACCATTAGTGATCCCCCTGGAGACCATTCACCCGATGCTGACCCCTGGAGACCATTAGTGATCCCCCTGGAGACCATTCACCTGATGCTGCCCCCTGGAGACCATTAGTGATCCCCCTGGAGATCATTCACCCGATGCTTCCACCTTAGAGACCATTAGTGATCCCCCTGGAGACCATTCACCCGATGCTGCCATCTTGGAGACCATTAGAGATCCCCTTGGAGATCATTC
The DNA here is from genome assembly GCF_040938575.1 of Ambystoma mexicanum. Lineage (NCBI taxonomy): Eukaryota > Metazoa > Chordata > Amphibia > Caudata > Ambystomatidae > Ambystoma > Ambystoma mexicanum. The sequence continues at coordinate 25,125,784 of NC_090932.1, read as the reverse complement.
ACCCCATGATGCACACTTGGAGACCATTTGTGATCCCCCTGTATACCATTCACCCGATGCTTCCCCTGGGAGACCATTAGTGATCCCCCTGGAGACCATTCACCTGATGCTGCCACCTGGAGACCATTAGTGATCCCCCTGGAGACCATTCACCTGATGCTGCCTCCTGGAGACCATTTTTGATCCCCCTGGAGACCATTCACCCGATGCTGCCGCCTGGAGACCATTAGTGATCCCCCTGGAGACCATTCAACCGATGCTGCCTCCTGGAGACCATTAGTGATCCTCCTGGGGACCATTCACCCGATGCTGACCCCTGGAGACCATTAGTGATCCCTCTGTAGACCATTCACCAGATGCTGCCCCCTGGAGACCATTAGTGATCCCCCTGGAGACCCTTCACCCGATGCTGCCTCCTGGAGACATTAGTGATCCCCCTGGAGACCATTCACCCGATGCTGCCTCCTGGAGACCATTAGTGATCCCCCTGGGGACCATTCACACGATGCTGCCTCCTGGAGACCATTAGTGATCCTCCTGGAGACCATTCACCGGATGCTGCCTCCTGGAGACCATTAGTGATCCCCCTGGAGACCATTCACCCGATGCTGCCACCTTGGAGACCATTAGTGATCCCCCTGGAGACCATTCACCCGATGCTGCCACCGGGAGACCATTAGTGATCCCCCTGGAGACCATTCACCCGATGCTGCCACCTTGGAGACCCTTAGTATTTCCCCTGGAGACCATTCACCCGATGCTGCCCCCTGGAGACCATTAGTGATCCCCCTGGAGACCATTCACCCGATGCTGCCACCTTGGAGACCCTTAGTATTCCCCCTGGAGACCATTCACCCGATGCTGCCCCCTGGAGACCATTAGTGATCCCCCTGGAGACCATTCACCCGATGCTGCCTCCTGGAGACCATTAGTGATCCCCCTGGAGACCATTCACCTGATGCTGCCCCCTGGAGACCATTAGTGATCCCCCTGGAGACCATTCACCCGATGCTGCCTCCTGGAGACCATTAGTGATCCCCCTGGAGACCATTCACCCGATGCTGCCTCCTGGAGACCATTAGTGATCCCCCTGGAGACCATTCACCCGATGCTGCCAACTTGGAGACCATTAGTGATCCCCCTGGAGACCATTCACCTGATGCTGCCTCCTGGAGACCATTAGTGATCCCCCTGGAGACCATTCACCCGATGCTGCCTCCTGGAGACCATTAGTGATCCCCCTGGAGACCATTCACCTGATGCTGCCCCCTGGAGACCATTAGTGATCCCCCTGGAGACCATTCACCCGATGCTGCCTCCTGGAGACCATTAGTGATCCCCCTGGAGACCATTCACCTGATGCTGCCACCGAGAGACCATTAGTGATCCCCCTGGAGACCATTCACCCGATGCTGCCACCTTGGAGACCCTTAGTATTTCCCCTGGAGACCATTCACCTGATGCTGCCTCCTGGAGACCATTAGTGATCCCCCTGGAGACCATTCACCCGATGCTGCCTCCTGGAGACCATTAGTGATCCCCCTGGAGACCATTCACCTGATGCTGCCCCCTGGAGACCATTAGTGATCCCCCTGGAGACCATTCACCCGATGCTGCCTCCTGGAGACCATTCGTGATCCCCCTGGAGACCATTCACCCGATGCTGCCTCCTGGAGACCATTAGTGATCCCCCTGGAGACCATTCACCCGATGCTGCCACCTTGGAGACCATTAGTGATCCCCCTGGAGACCATTCACCTGATGCTGCCTCCTGGAGACCATTAGTGATCCCCCTGGAGACCATTCACACGATGCTGCCTCCTGGAGACCATTAGTGATCCCTCTGGAGACCATTCACCCGATGCTGCCACCTTGGAGACCATTAATGATCCCCCTGGAGACCATTCACCCGATGCTGCCTCCTAGAGGCCATTAGTGATCCCCCTGGAGACCATTCACACGATGCTGCCTCCTGGAGACCATTAGTGATCCCCCTGGAGACCATTCACCTGATGCTGCCTCCTGGAGACCATTAGTGATCCCCCTGGAGACCATTCACCCGATGCTGCCACCGGGAGACCATTAGTGATCCCCCTGGAGACCATTCACCCGATGCTGCCTCCTGGAGACCATTAGTGATCCCCCTGGAGACCATTCACCCGATGCTGCCCCCTGGAGACCATTAGTGATCCCCCTGGAGATCATTCACCCGATGATGCCACCCTGGAGACCATTAGTGACCCCCCTGGAGACCATTCACCCGATGCTGCCCCCTGGAGACCATTAGTGATCCCCCTGGAGACCATTCACACGATGCTGCCACCCTGGAGACCATTAGTGACCCCCCTGGAGACCATTCACTCGATGCTGCACACTTGGAGACCATTAGTGATCCCCCTGGAGGCCATTCACCTGATGCTGCCCCCTGGAGACCATGAGTGATCCCCCTGGAGACCATTCACCTGATGCTGCCTCCTGGAGACCATTAGTGATCCCCCTGGAGACCATTCACCTGATGCTGCCTCCTGGAGACCATTAGTGATCCCCCTGGAGACCATTCACCCGATGATGCCCCCTGGAGACCATTAGTGATCCCCCTGGAGATCATTTACCCGATGATGCCACCCTGGAGACCATTAGTGACCCCCCTGGAGACCATTCACCTGATGCTGCCCCCTGGAGACCATTAGTGATCCCCCTGGAGACCATTCACCCGATGCTGCCACCCTGGAGACCATTAGTAACCCCCCTGGAGACCATTCACCTGATGCTGCACACTTGGAGACCATTAGTGATCCCCCTGGAGACCATTCACCCGATACTGTCCCCTGGAGACCATTAGTGATCCCCCTGGAGACCATTCACCTGATGCTGCCTCCTGGAGACCATTAGTGATCCCCCTGGAGACCATTCACCCGATGCTGCACACTTGGAGATCATTAGTGATGACGCAGCATGTTACGTTATTTCACCTTGCAGCTCCATTACCTTTCAGGCCCGTCTTCACTTTTTAAAGTCGAAAAATAAAATGCATTTGACAAAACACCATAATTTGCCGTTTTTGTGTGAAATCGAGAAATCAGGATTGCCAAATTGGAATGCCTTTTTACTCCTTTGCAATAATGCAAGGGCCCTCACTGTGAAGGGCCCTCACTGTCAGGATCCCTCACTTTGTCATACATGAGCTGACAGAAGGCTTCGCAGCTTTGTGGCTTGACCTGCACCGGGAAACCACAGTACCGTGTATATCAACATATATGAAGCCGTGTGCTCATGAAAAGTCATATTACTCCCTCTCCTCATACGCGCAATAGAAACATTACGTTTTTGGAAGGTTTTTGAAGTTTGCAAAACCTAAGAAAAACGTGTCTGTACAACATGACCTGTGAGTCACGTGAATACATGGTATGTGGTCTTGGTATAGCACGTCTGCTATTTGCAGGGCGTTTTGACGCTGGCAGCTGGCTGCGCTGGGGACCTTGTGGTGGCAGCTAGCTGCGGTGGGGACCTTGTGGTGGCAGCTGGCTGCGATGGGGGCAGGCTGCGCTGGGGACCTTGTGGTGGCAGCTGGCTGTGGTGGGGACCTTGTGGTGGCAGCTGGCTGCCATGGGGCAGGCTGCGATGGGGACCTTGTGGTTGCAGCTGGCTGCGCTGGGGACCTTGTGGTGGCAGCTGGATGCGGTGGGGACCTTGTGGTGGCAGCTGGCTGCGATGGGGGCAGGCTGCGCTGGGGACCTTGTGGTGGCAGCTGGCTGCAGTGGGGACCTTGTGGTGGCAGCTGGCTGCGATGGGGCAGGCTGCGCTGGGGACCTTGTGGTTGCAGCTGGCTGCGCTGGGGACCTTGTGGTGGCAGCTGGATGCGGTGGGGACCTTGTGGTGGCAGCTGGCTGCGATGGGGGCAGGTTGCGCTGGGGACCTTGTGGTGGCAGCTGGCTGCGGTGGGGACCTTGTGGTGGCAGCTGGCTGCGATGGGGGCAGGCTGCCCTGGGGACCTTGTGGTTGCAGCTGGCTGCGCTGTGGACCTTGTGTTGGCAGCTGGCTGCGATGGGGACCTTGTGGATTGTGGTGGCAGCTGGCTGCGATGGGGACCTTGTGGTTGCAGCTGGCTGCGGTGGGGACCTTGTGGTGGCAGCTGGTTGAGATGGGGGCTGGCTGCGCTGGGGACCTTGTGGTGGCAGCTGGCTGCGATGGGGGATGGCTGCGCTGGGCACCTTGTGGTGGCAGCTGGCTGCGGTGGGGACCTTGTGGTGGCAGCTGGCTGCGATGGGGGCTGGCTGCGTTGGGCACCTTGTGGTGGCAGCTGGCTGCGCTGCGGACCTTGTGGGATGGGGACCTTGTGGTGGCTGCCGGTTGCAGTTGACCCTATGGTAGCACCACGTAGAAGTTGGTTAAGGGATACTGTTCCACGCCCCATGTCCTGGCAGCAGTCACTGCCGAATGCGGGACCCCTAAGGGAGATATAAGTGAGGTGGCATGGGGTGTGCTGATGGGGCACGGGGTGCAGTGATGGCCGCTGTGTGATGTGATTGAGCGCAGAGTAGCAAAGCAGTGCATGGCATAGCATGGCCTTGCCTTCCTTCGAAGAGGCGGTGAGTCAAGAAGGGCAGGTTGGTGTGGTAAAACACGGCCACGGAATGGTTTGTCGGGTCTCAACATGATTTTCCTGAAGTCCAAATAAAGGGTACAAGAAGACTAGTGATAAAGGCATGAACTGGGTTCCCTAGGCTTCCCCTGACTCACCTGTTGGTAGCACTGGCTGAGCAATCAAGATACATCACTTTAAGACAAAAGTCACAAATAGGGGCAAGCACGTCAATGCACCACACAATAGAATGCCCACATGAAGGGGTGCATTTAATGCACCTGCACCTCGATGCAGAGGGTGAAATTAGTACCCTATGTCCCCGGGGAGTAACACCCCTATAATTGCGTGCAGTGCATTTCTTTATGAGTTCAGGATTGGTGGTGGGTGGAAGGGGACATCTTGGATTGAACTGGATGTAGGATGGGTTCTAGGTGAGGATGGGCCACCCTCTAGGGCTGCTGCTGATTATTCCCAGCCATGGGAGTCTTACTTGGGGCAAATGCTCCCAGTACACAAATCCCTTTCCCCTTAAGATAACTTCTCTGGGCAGCGGCATGCGGCATGTGACGCGCTTGCACCTAAAGGCTGCACATTATCTTGCTATGTCAGGTCCCGCGATTCGCTGTTCCTCCTCTTGTTTTCGTGTACCTTCTGTGGACAAATCAGGCTCAAAACACTTGGATAAAACGGGGAATATGGGTGTTCTCATTTAAGCCAAGGACACCTCTTCTCCCACTCTAAGAATTGTGGGAAACTCCACTCTTTGTTGCTAATTGGAGTCTTAGCGCCAGATTCACAAGGCGTTTTCTCATGGATTTGTGCCAGTTTTAAAATCTTTTTACTTTTTTATTTGGTTTAGTTGTACATTACAACTTTTCAAATGATATTATTCGAGCATGAAAAAAAAGGAAGACAAACAAAGATACAACAAGATGGAGAAGCAGATAAAAGGCAAAAGAAATATAAGAATTAAGTAAAACATATTGCAGCTTAAAAGCTAATAAATATCAATAAACGGTCCAACTCACAGTGCATCTTCATTAGATCTGATCATTTCTATTATTTTATCTATTTGATGATGCAATCTAAATTCATCCTGAATACATTGTCTTTCATTTTCATCCTTCTTCATACATGATACATTGTCACTCATGTGCATCAGGAATAGTCAATGTTCGGTTTTAAGCAAGAGTGTCATATTTGCGCCATATTAATTGCACCTTTGAGATCATCAGCAAAATTACAATACTCTGTTTTCCATTCACATCCCGGGATACAAATTTAGTTTTTGGAGAAAGTCTATTGTGGAAATACATAACGATATTTGTTGTGCATTTATAATCGTAGTCCACATAGCATTTGACGTTAATGTACAATAGTTGCCGAGGAATTTGTGAAAATGCTCTTTCCTCGTAACAGATAGTGCACTACATTCAGCAATTAATTGTTCTTATGTTTACTGTGGCTTTCAAGATTGCAAATTCTACATACAGTTATCTGCTCTTGGTGCTTATATCTCCTTGCCAGTACCATTCTTCTCGGCAAGAGGTCAAAACGTAGTCTCATTATTTGATTACGGTATATATTATCAGGGAATGTTAATAAGTATTTCTGAATTTGGTTAAACATTTTGGGAGTGAAAATGCTATACTTAAATATTTGATATTTCTTACATTTTGTCTCCGTCCTGGCCCACTCATGATACCAAAATGTTCGTTTGTCACCACGTTCAGGGTTGCATGCAAGTGTCTTTCTGTCGATGTCAGCTTCCATTAGGTTTGTTTTGCATCTTTCATGCCATATGTTTAGCGGATTATTAATTTTGCAATCCAAGTTATCAGCAATTATTGAAATTACAGTTTGTTTAAATGTATCTTTCATTAAGCATTTTCAGTAGAGTGATATTACATTCTATGATACCGCCGCGCTCAAGGGTATCAAACCTAGCTCATGGCGATAGGAAAGATTTTGGGGACCGGCAGTAATGCTTTCCAGAATACACCTTCAAAATAATCCCAGTGTGGACGAAATGCCAGGATTTTTGACTGCGTGCCATAAATTAAAGCAGGGATAACATTTTGCTTATAATATATCAGCAATGGGGTATAAGAGAATTTGCCATATTTATGGGGGATCACTTTAACTTGAGCAAGTTGTCTCTGGAGGCCGATTGGTGTTTGATCGATCAGAATAAGATCGTCAAAATAGAGCAACCAATTTATAGGGTATTCACCTAATTTTGGGGGAAACGCTCTAATTGGAGGTATATACTTATAAATATCTTTGATGTAAAAGTTGAAAAGGGTGGCTGCAAGGAAACATCCTTGTTTTAGCCCATGGCATGTTTTATAGGGCGAGATAGTAAGCCTTGTTCACTTAGCTTCACACGAACACCAGTGTTGGTGTATAACTGATGGAGCAGATTTACAATGTATGATGGACAGCCTGCTACTTTTAGCTTTTGCCATAAGAGTGTATGCGACACTGAATGAAACGCTTGTTTGAAATCTCTCATAGGCATTTATATTGGCTGCTAACTTGTTATGGCTTTCTTTTTCAGGGCAGCCGCTATGAGTAGATTTGGTACTGTACCCACACCACTGATGAATCCCGATTGAAAGTTATCTTGCATATTTTCATTTTTTAGCCATTTGGTCAGGTCTCTCAAGACTAGTCTTGCATACATTTTCCCTGGAGTATCCAAGAGTGCAAGGGGTCTATAATTTGTTGGTATATTTCAATAGCATTTTTTATAGATCAGTATTAATATGGATTGCTTCCATGAGAGGTGTATGATACCCGAAAGGGTCACCCTTTCGTATTTATTGAGAGGGATTTGGGACCATTGATTAGGATGTTCTTTAATATTGCTACTAGATATTGCATCAGACCGGGAGCTCTTGACGAGCTTAGTTTTTTAATTTGCAGGAGGATGTCATCTATATCGAGCTTCATTTTTACAGCATAGTTGATATGCGTTTCACAGTCAGTGACAGAAACTGGTGGGTCCGGAAAAAGGTTTGAGAAGTGGTGTATCCCTTCCAACTCACCTATTGCATTCATTAGTAACGACGGTGTGCCTGTGTTAGCTCCTTCCGTAGGTAGGTCCCATTGTGTGCACTGGAATTGGCTGTGAGAGCAGTGAGCATTTTTTCATTGGCTTTTTGTGTTTTCATAACTTTGTGATGAATTAGAAAGTTCTTATTGATCTTTTTCTTGTGCTCCTGAAATGATGGAGCTTTGGCATTTCTTATATCAAATCTCATCTTTCTTATTCTCTCACAAATTTCAGGGTCATGTATAGGTATCTTTCGGTAGATGAGATGAGTTGTGTAGCTACGTTTTGGGTAGAATAGGGTTAGAGCGTTAGTGTACGAATTTAGCGTGCTAAGGGAAGAGCAATTTTCCTCATTTCCTTGAACCTCATGTAGTTGATCTAGAAAGTTGTCTAGTTTTGGTTTTCTCCATTTTCTACGATTTCTTCCCTGTTAGTTGTATGTGTGGTACACAATATTGTCGAGGCTGACTTTTACTAGGAATCCAGGTGGTTTCTAGTATGTTATGACCACTTTCTAAAGTAGTTATGACAGAAAATGTTGCAACTTGATTTAGTGTTTGAGTGGAGATGAAAACACCATCTATAATGGACGCGGGTCGAATTCTTTTCCTCCACGTATGATTGGGAGGAATATGACCCACAATCACACCGTTATTTAAGGATATGTTTCTTACTGTCATAAGATTCATCCATCTGGACGCTTTAGATGTAAGAGGGGCATTGTTGGAAGAGATGCACCTTGTATTTAGGTCCCCCACTAGTAACGTAGCATGGATCTCTATCTCATTGGCAATGAGATCAAGCATTTCTGTTATGTGGTCCATGAATTCTTTGTCTGTGATACTGGCAGGGTTCCACTAGACATTGAGAATGGCTGAGAGTGGGGCCAGGGGTGCATGGGATTTTCAAATTCTAATTTTAGTACCTGGATGCAAGGGTGAGGCGAGTGCCAAGCTGATATTTTACTTTGTGCATTAATTCTCAGGGCAGCAAGTAAAACAGCCATAGGTCTACCTCTGGATTGTTTAATTGTGGTATCCAACACACCGCATAGTTAGGCCATATAGCTTCATTTGTAATCCAGGTGCCTTGACGCAAAATAAGATTGTATTCATATAATGGATGATTTTTGTGGGTTTTCATAAAGTGTGAAAAGCCTCTGGTGTTCCACACCCCCATTCGCATTGCCTGCAAGGAGTAATTATTTAAACATTAATCATCTTTCCCGTGATTAGTTTCCTTGATGCCTTTTTTAAGCTGTAACATTTTTTTTCCTGAGGGGGTTGCAGGTAACATTAAAAAAAGACTTCACGCAGTTGATCACTAATTGTTTGGGTTTTTCATAAACTGATAGATTTGCTGATACATGAGTTGTTTCATGTGTATTCTTTTTTGTCTGGGCATCCTGTGCTTTTTTAACATTCATAGTGAAACCGTTCTAATGTATTCTGTCTCTTTCATCCCATATCATCTGTTTCACAATTTGTGAATGGACAACTAAGGATACAGCATCCATCATTCTGGAGTTGTAGACATATAAGCTTTGGATATCGTACGTTTCGATAGTCTTTAGTTTTTGGAATCATTTGAAATAGGGCAAATATTGTAGATCGATCGGGATAGGGGTCTTTGTGATGTCTATCTCTCATTGTTAGTGTGAGCATGTCTGTTCATCTAAAATAGGTATCTCTCAAATTTCGACCATTAGGGGATGTAGGTACATTTAGTTCCATATGGTTTCTATTTTTTGATTCAGGCGCCATTGTATCTCCATTGGTTATTACTTCAGGTCTAACCCCGTCATTTGTATGTTTATTGTTTCTAATTGGGCAAATTCTTCTTTGCAACAAGCATAGGGAAGATCTGTTATTTACACTCTGATTAAGCATGAGGGGTCTTGTTATGTCATTTGATATTTCATCGATCGGCCGCCATTTGGGAGATACTATCAATTGGTAACAAAGAGTAAGTTGAATAGTTTAACATATCACTTTCTTCTTCATCCTGAGCTCTATTTTTCTCCAAGGAAGGAGAGCTATTATCGCAAATAGTTGTATCAGTCTCTATAATCTGAGATTCAAGCCTAGTTGGCTCCTCTAGGGTGATTGAGTTTGTTTTATCACCAGAGGTATGGATTATTTGTCGAGGGGGGTAGTGAAAGCACCAGTACATTTCTTTGCTTTTGAATTAGAGGCTTTTTTTATAGACATCTGATTTTTTGTTTTCTTCTTTGCCTCCACCATTTTGCCTCGTTTAGATTTTTTTTTTGTCCTGGATTTTTGGAATACCTCAAATGTCGGTTCTTGTGTTATTTCATTTTCCACTATAATAGTTTCAGTTTCTTTAATTGTCTGGTTGGCAATGTGCACAGTCTGGGATTTGTGTGTATCTTCAATATCCACAATGATTGGTATATCAAGTGTTTTATCCAATGTTATGTGAGGACAAGACTCCTCATTGTGCCTAAGTATTGGTAATGCCTGACCAGCCCTGAGGGTCGTTGGAGCGGAGGGAAGAGTTTATGGTTATGTCACCGATGATTAGGACGTATTGTGCCCGATTTCTTGTAATTTTAATTTTTGTTGGCTTACATCATCAGTGATGTAGCCTAGTTTTGAAAATATCACTTAACAGCTCTGTATGCTGGTCGGATTTTTTTCCCAGTATCTCATAGATAAACAGTGCATTAGTCATGGCTGCTAATGTAATTTCATATGCAGGAATGGGCAGTTGTTTTAGGCCAAACGATGGCCTCGAGGTAGGTCTCACAAATGATATAGATCACGATGCTGTCGAATTTAATGGAGAATTAGGCGATGTGGGATATAGGAGAATGAGACGGGTCTGACACCTGTGTATTAGATGCAATCAGCTGGCTTTCTGGTACGAATTGACACAGCACTTCATACGTTTTGTTTTCTATCGCAGGTGTTTTTATGGCTGGGGGCCTTGTCCTACTGTTGCACAGAGGCTTTAGAAGTTACTCATCCAGTGACACACTCAATAAATGATTGCCAACTATTTGGGAATATAATGCAGGCATGCAGGAATGATCTAATGTATGTATTTGAGCCTGGGTCGGCGTGGATGCATTTGTTTTTCCAGCCGTGCGAGAATCTAACTCATTTACTGTCTCGCGCGGCGACTTGTTAGTTAAACAGAGCGGAGTCTGGCAGGCCAATATGTCTTCATCCCATATTTGTAAAGACGAGGATCCATGTCTTTCAGCAATGGGATCGCTACCCTCAATCCTGGGTGTTTATTAATGATCGCACTGGTCGGTGAGGCATGTGCCATGTTACCTTCGCCGTGTGTTTGTTACAGGCGTTCAGGCATCGTCCTACAGCAGGACTCCCGCCTGCATCCAGGTCGTTTCCGGCGCCGTCAAACCTGTGTGTTTGTTAAGCATTGGCTCAGAAGGTAGGGTGAGAGCCGGGTTATCTTGGATTTCAGCACGACGGCCAAAACCGTCTAATGTCAGAGCCGACGGATCTAGAGCGGGCAATTTTACTTTTATTTATGTTCAGTCCTCAGCAGCAGGGCCAGGCGCCTTCGCTGGGCATTGCTGTTTGCAGGGTATATAAAGCCATACATTAAATAATGGCAGAGTTTATGCAAAACAGCAAAGCAAAAAACAATCTTTGTCAGGGGATAATGAGATTGCTGTTTGCTGAGCAGCTGAACAGCTAAACAGCACTTGCAAAAAGCACTCACGCAAATGTGCACAGATCCCAGTATTTATGGGACAGCTGGGAAATGTAGGCGGAGCCTAATCAAGATCAAAGTCCAATAGTAAGAAGTCCCAGCTTGATTTCTTTGACAGTCTGTATGGATCCAACAATAGCTGTGCAGTCTCTCTAGGCTAAAGAGCACTCGCACAACGCACTCACTCTAATGCGCCATTATAAAACAGGCCCTTAGGGCTAAAATGGTCATGGGCTTCAGATGAAAGGTCTACATGAGTATGGATATTTCTTTTCTATCGTCATTTTGCATTAAATCAGGGGACAAGAACCTCTGCAAACTAAACTGATCCCTAAACGGTGACTTTTTGAATATGTGTATATTTAAGATTGCTTTACTTTGCTAATGTACAAAGATGTTTAATGTGTTTTAAATGTTGTGAAGGGGTTTGCGACACTTTGATAGTGCGGTTCGTGTTCCCGCTGCTCTTCCAGGGCAGCATTTTCTGGCTGGCTCTTAAGGGCTGTGAGTGTGTGGCTAGGAGTAAAGCACTTGATATTGGACCGCTAGTGCAGTGCACACTGGGAGTCCCTCTTCTTTCCTGTACACTTTTCTTGCACCCTGATGAAGACGTGCCTGCAATTCCACAGTACCCGTGGAAACCACGTGGAAACCAGTCAGTGATTTCAATGTTTCCATTGAGGGCACATTCTGACTGAAACAGGTGTCCCTCTCATCTCGCCTGTAAGAGACAGCCCAAGAGGGACCTTCAACGGATAGGGAAGCATCTGCACACCTGGTGCTGTACAATCTACACTCAATAGCGGACACTGTAAACAGCCTGGATGAAGCATTGGATGTTGCTTTGATGTACTGTGGAGTTTCCCCGTTTGTGTTTGCAAACATGTTTGTGTAAATGCCAATCATAACATGAAAAGCCCATGTCAACACATGTATTGTGCATTTGAATATCTGATATGCTTATCTGTGTCCAACAATAACGTATCTAGGTTTCTTGTCTGTCATGCTGCCTACACTATCAACATATGGATATATTTATTACTATTAAAATAGATTTCCTAGAAGTTTGTGCTTTGCATGTGCCCCATAGGCACCTATTTTCAGTGTATATGTCAGTGTTCCCAAGTGGCCTGTGGGTTATGGGTAACCTGCCGTTCTGCTTATAGATTAATCCCAACCAATACCTGCCCTCCCGGCCCGAATCACCCCCCACCTAGGATTTCTTTGCGCTAGCTCTATGCTTTTAAGGGGATGCCAATGTTATTTATAAGGAGTCTACTGAAAGATAATTCCTTGTTTTCAGCTGTAAATCAGCTCCTTATGTATGAAAAATGACTTCTCCAAGCATGTCTTCTGCCTCCTGATTTATTAGCAATATGTGTGCCATTGCATCTGTTCATTGTACTGAATCTGTGCTAAAAACAAGTATTGGTAAAGCCAACAGTTGTGGCTCTTGTAGAGACATTGGGTAAGTGGTTTCCAGGCGCTGCCATAATATGCCTGGGTACTAACACAGAGGCCAGCTTTTCTCATGTTAGGCTAGATAGCAACATAATGACATTGCCTAGAAAATGCCCTGCCCATTCCCATACAGAAGCCAAATCTGTTGGCGTTGGCAGATATTGTTCCTTCAGATTCATGCACTGCCAGTCACTCACAGGAATGAACCCAGATTTCTGAAAAATGCGCCCCACATTTGCATGAACATACCAGGACCGGTTCCGCTACAAATGGGGTTTGTCTCCAACCACTGACCTGACAAACACTGGAAGAACAGTGTAACCCCCCCTCGTGCACCGTTAATCCCCCACCCGAAAGGAAGGGAAATATATGCAAATAAACAACGTACACAAGAATTAATATGACAGTGATGTATTCGCTTACCACCGAGTAACAGCGAAGTTGTTTTTAGCATTCATCGTTTGTTGGAGCTCCTAGTGTGGCTGTGTTCTCGGGATGGACAATTTGTTATGTGTCCAATTAGATGGGCCCTGGCCTTGTCTATCATCATCCAGGATTAGACCAACATTTAACAACTGAGACAGCCCTTGCGAGCGGCATTGTGCTTCTAGTAAACACTCTGTCTGTTGACAGGAAGCTGTGTTTGTTTACTTAATTGCTTTACGTTTTGATAGTTTAATATCTGCAAAGAGGGAAACAACTAAGGGCATTGTGTGCATAGAGGAGTGCTGATAAGGACATTGGGTGTAACCATGTGTGCAAAGAGGAGTACTTCTAGGGACATTCTGTGCATGCATGTATGCAAAGGGGAGTACCCCTAGGACAGTGTGTGCATGCATGCATGCAAGGAGGAGTACTACTAAGGACATTATGTGCGTACATGTGATGAAAGAGGACATTGTGTGCAAAGAGGAGTACTAATAAATTGTGTGCATTCATGTCTGAAAAGAGAAATACTACTAAGGACAGTGTGTGCAAAGAGCAGTACTGCTAAGGACAGTGTGTGCAAAGAGCAGTACTGCTAAGGACAGTGTGTGCAAAGAGCAGTACTGCTAAGGACAGTGTGTGAAAAGAGCAGTACTGCTAAGGACATTGGGCATCATTACGAGTTTGAAGGTAGCCATGCCATTTTTAGCGGCAATGCTACCCCCAAACCGGGTACCGGGTCCCGCAAAAGGGGATTTACCGGGCAATTCCGACCTTGGAGGGCCTGGTAATTCCCTTTCGCGGGACCCAGTACATCCCCATTCCCATTTGAGCCCCCATGGGAATCAATGGGAATGGGGAGGATGCTAACACGGGCCCGTTAATGACGGGCCCCTTGTTAGCATCCTGGTCTGCTAGCGGGTCCCGCTCTGCACGTCTGGCCAGGCGTCCAGAGCGGGACCCGCTGCAGACCTCATAATGTGGCGGCCTGGAATGAACGGTGCTGGTCCCTTACCGGCACCGTTCATTCCGCAGCCGCCTATGTTGTAATGAGGCTCATTGTGTGTATCCGTGAGTGCAAAGAACAGTACTGCTAAGGACATTGTGTGTATGCGTGAGTGTAAAGACTAGTACACTAGGACACTGTGTGCATGCATGTATGCAAGGAGGAGTACTACTAAGGACATTATGTGCGTACATGTGATGAAAGAGGAGTGCAACTAAGGGCATTGTGTGCAAAGATACGTACTTATAAGGAGATTGAGTGCATGCATGTGTGTAAAGATAAATGCTACTCAGGACATTGTGTGCAAAGAGGAGTACTACCAAGTACATTGTGTGCATGCAAGTATGCAAAGGGGAGTAATACTAAGTACATTGTGTGCATGCATGTATGCAAAGGGGAGTAATACTAAGTACATTGCGTGCATGCATGTGTGTAAAGATAAATACTACTGAGGACATTGTGTGCAAAGAGGAGTACTACTATGTGCAGTGTGTGCAAAGAGGAGTACTGCTAAGTACATTGTGTGCATGCAAGTATGCAAAGGGGAGTAATACTAAGTACATTGTGTGCATGCATGTATGCAAAGGGGAGTAATACTAAGTACATTGCGTGCATGCATGTGTGTAAAGATAAATACTACTGAGGACATTGTGTGCAAAGAGGAGTACTACTATGTGCAGTGTGTGCAAAGAGGAGTACTGCTAAGTACATTGTGTGCATTCATGTGTGCAAAGAGAAATACTACTATGTGCAGTGTGTGCAAAGAGGAGTACTGCTAAGTACATTGTGTGCATGCAAGTATGCAAGGGGGAGTAATACTAAGTACATTGTGTGCATGCATGTGTGTAAAGAGAAAAACTATTGAGGGCCTTGTGTGCAAATAGGAGTACTGCTGAGTACGTTGTGTGCATGCATGTGTGCAAAATGAAATACTACTGAGGGCAGTGTGTGCAAAGAAAGTACAACTGCATATATTCGGGTTTGCATCACCGTGGCCAGATAATACTCTCAAAACATAAGGATGGAAAAACTGCACCTAGAGATGTGCTGTCTCTTAAGCTGAGCAATAAAGGATTTCGATTTTGAGCTCAGAGATTCTTCAACTGCCCCCCAAGTCTCGCATTGAGGAGGCTAATGCCAAACGGGCCCGAACTGCTCACCAGCCCATCAGCTTAGGTTGTGGGTCTCTAGAAACATTCCTCACCTGGTGCACACTCTCTGGTCACAATCCAAAAGCATGCACATGTCACTGGATCAGGATCCTGTGGTCCGACGGAGACTTGAAGTTCGGATCCGCAATTGCACAAGGGGAATGTCTCCGAACTAGTGAACACAAACACACACACACACATCAGAGCACATGCAAGGGAAGACAATCTTACAGGATGTTGCAGTGAAGACCGCATAGGCTACCGTCCCATGTTTGTTAGACCTTTGCTTGGTCTTCTGGGCATCAGAGCACACCCCCTGAAAACTGCCCAACACCTCAGCACAGTCATACAGATAACTCTTGCACATGCCACACAAGGCATTCCTCGAGGCGTCCACTCATGGCTATGTTCCACAACAAACTCTGAGCTCTCCCGGGAAGCAGCTAGATGCAAACACTGAAGGCATGTGAACTGGGGTCTCCCAGCCCTTTAAGATGAGTAGCAATAACCTGCAGATGGATGGGGATGCAGATTCTAATCAAGCATCAATAATTCAGACGACACAAATAGCTTGGCAAAATGTTTGTCTGTTTTAATGCAAGTAACTAAAACAGGGAGTACAACGAACATCAGCAATCACTCGATACTCAACTCTCAATTATTTCATAGAAAAAGCTGGGTTCTTAAACCCTAAATTGGTCATAGCTGACGTGCTGACCTGCGTCATTACCAACGTCATCCAACGTGGCAAACTTCGAAAACCTATCGGGAAGCGGGATTGGGTCTAAGTGAATGACTAAACATAGGTATTATATCTGTATAGAGTAACAGAGAGAAAAAATTGGCTATTTAACATCAGGTGGGCAACTAAGCCCTCCCTTCAAAAGGGCTACTACAAGCATCACTAAATGTACAACATCCCATTGGTTACACAAACTATGGGGCCCCAACTACGTGGTCCTCTCCAATTGGTTGGCTGCCAACCACCGTCAATAACTTTCCACCTAGTGAGCAGCATGCAGACTGAACAACCAGGTGCGATTGACCTTGTCTTGATACCAGCTTCCCACCAATTAAAAGTATACTCCATCATCACCTCAATGGTCAGTGTCAATTAGTGTTTGAAGTTGGCCTTGAGTCTGTACTGTTCTCTGGGGTGTTTTAAGGAGAATGGGTACTGTCTGGCTTCCGTGTATAGGTGTGATCGTCTCCTGCGTACAACGTTCTTCCTTCACATGACTGGACACCACGATTTGAGCCATTTCTTGTACTTCATTTTATTCTCCAATAGTCCACTGACGTTTTTTTTTTCACTTGACCTTTTTGGACAGGAGCTTCTGTTCTTTCATGTTAATTGTATCCAATTTCAGCCAATTCTAGCTCTGATAAGACCTTGGCTCTTTGGCTCATCCAACTCCTTAGCTGAAATATATTCAGTTTAATTCAATTGCTTTTGTACTGCAACACTGAATTTGAGGCCCTCCTCGTTGCTCAAGACTGCTATTTACGTAGTGGAACATTCCTTCTTTATTCAATCCATATGTTTCTGTGCAGTATATATGTATATGTTGGTGCTTGTCACAATCTATTCACTATAAGCATCTGGCCAGCTTCATGATGGCTTTGCTGCGTGCGTTTCATGCATTTGTACACGTTTAAACTAACTATCTTCATCATGCTTATGGCATAAATCTCTTCATCTAGATCCCAAGATGTCACTTATCCTTGGTACTTCTTCGTTCTCCATAAATCGTCTGCCTCTCTGGTCTGGTTATCTTCTATATGGAGTCGATTCAGTCTCGTATGACGTCACCATTCATCCTGGTCATTCAGTTTCTTTGTTTCATCAGGAATCGCATTCAAATGGCCATCATATTGTCTTGGATGTAGGTATGGTTTCCTCAATGGGTACCTCACTTCCCATATTCTTTTAGGTATAGGTATTCTTATGGGTACTGCACAGAGTTGTTGCTCTTCTTCCTGCTTTCCTATTGGTGTATTATATGTCACATACTTTGGTTCATACTTCTCAGGTAATGTAGGTGGGGCAGGTGGAGTGGGGGTACTTGGCTCCTCCTCTACAGATGAAGTAGGGAGGCATTGCCCCAGATAAACAACTTCTCGTGGGTTACCACAGCCATAGAATGCTTCCAATCCCCCGCAGACGAGTCCATACCCAGGCCCCATGCATTGCTGGCTATTCCTGAACAGCACTCTGGGTAGATCGGTGCTGTGAGTGGGCAGCGTACCACTCAGCAAAACATCTCCAGCCAATAACTGGCCATAACCCACACAGCTTGGCCTGGCCAACACCTGTTGTCCTGTACACTGTGCATGTCTAATTCAAAGAACCACTTCAAATGTGCTCTCCTCTTTAGCACTTATTAACTCACAGTAAACAAATTCCCCATTCGTCCTTGATACCCTGACATCATTTGCCATGCAAATGTCTCTTTTTCTCTCAAATAATATATCGGTTCACGGCTGCGATGCAATAGAATGGCCGTCATACATGTTCCGTAGTGTGTCTCATACAAACAAAAGATGGTGTAGTGTTACGTCGTTGGTTTATGTTTTATTTATTTCAGTTTAGAAGCAATGGAGGTGAGGTAGAACGAGTGCACGAGTATCCGGGATAAACCCTACTGCCAGTCACTTCAGATCTGAAACAGTGTGTGAGGCCTCACCCCACGGCCCCTGCCCCTCCCTTGTGCTGTCTGTTCTTTCCAGTTGAAAGTGTAATACTGGATTATGGACACTTTATGATTGGAGGAAGGATCATTTTATGAAACAATCGATCATTTTAATTTCAATTTATCTGCAAAAAATTGGAAATCTGAGCTTTGGCGTAGGATGTCTCCCTCCTGTTAATCGGTTATTTACACGGTGCTTTAGCCAAGGTTCTGTGCATGATCCATTTTAAGTACCACTCGTATCACCCACCCAAAGGTGGCACTCAGTTAATGAACTCGCAACGATAGGAGGCTGAGATGGCCCTCGCAGGATTTAAACCTCTGACCCGCACATCACTCACACACAGAGCTCAGCAGTAAGAGCGTAGCCCTCAGAGCTATCTTATCAGCCTTTTGATATTTTTATTTGTTATTTTTTATTTTATTGGTTTGTACAAACCTTTAAAACACATCAAATTAGTCCAAACCCAATATAAAACAAAGCATAAGAATGAGATAAAGTCCCATCCTTGTGACAGGGTTTGTGTCTTTAGTGCCGAAGGAGCCTTGTCAGGGAGTGATTAGTGTGCTATGCTATGATATGATATTTCAAGTGTGACATTTGGTGCTGACTGATGCAACTGAGAAATCCAGTAAATTGGTGATGAAATAATGAACCGATGGCCTCGTGCAAGAGCACGATGGCTCATAAAATAGCTCAGTGCGCCAGCGCAGCACGCAATGAATGCACTGGTGCATGAACGGTCCTTGCATGTTAATTCCTTTCTGATAGATCCCAGTCACATCCATGCGCAAAAACCCCACAAATAGACACTTTTAACCTAACACCCTATTTCCAGCAGCAATAGTTGAAAGGGAAGTACTGAACTTGCGTGATAAGTCACAGACAGATCTTCCCCGGGCACGGCTGCCAGGGGGAAGGAGAGTCACACTCGGGCATGAGAACGAAACTTCTGACTTCTGGAGGTGACAATCACTCCTCAGGCACCGGTCATGCGTCAAAGGGCACACTTACACTCAGGTGTCTCCTAAACGACGCTAGGCCATCCTGTCAGAAGCCAGAAGGGAACCTGGTGGGACCCCCAGGGTTGCCTTCTGGATCACCAGGGCAATGGCTGCCCTCTGGATACCCAGGGCCATGGCAGCCCTCTGGATACCCAGGGCCATGGCAGCCCTCTGGATCATCAGGACCATGGCTGCCCTCTAAATCACCAGGGCAATGGCTGCCGTCTGGATCACCAGGGCCATAGCTGCCCTCTGGATCATCAGGGCCATGGCTGCCCTCTGGATCCCCAAGGCCATGGCTGCTCTCTGGATCACCAGGGCCATGGCTGCCCTGTGGATCGCCAAGGCCATGGCTGCCCTCTGGATCACCAGGGCCATGGCTGCCCTCTGGACGCCTAGGGCCAGGGCTGCCCTCTGGATGCCCAGCGCTATGGCTGCCCTCTGGATGCCCATGGCCAGGGCTGCCCTCTCGATACACAGCGCCATTGCTGCCCTCTGGATCCCCAAGGCCAGGGCTGCCTCTGGATCCCCATGACCAGGGCTGCCCTCTCGATACCCAGCGCTATGGCTACCCTCTGGATCCCCAGCACCATGGCTGCCCTCTGGATCCCCAGCACCATGGCTGCCCTCTGGATAACCAGCACCATGGCTGCCCTCTTGATCACCAGGCCCATTGCTGCCCTCTGGATACACAGCGCCATGGCTTCCCTCTGGATGCCCAAGGCCATGGCTGCCCTCTGGATGCCCATGGCCAGGGCTGTCCTCTCGATACCCAGCGCCATGGCTGCCCTCTGGATGCCCAGGGCCAGGGCTGCCCTCTGGATCCCCATGGCCAGGGCTGCCCTCTCGATACCCAGCGCTATGGCTGCCCTCTGGATCTCCAGCACCAAGGCTGCCCTCTGGATCCCCAGCACCATGGCTGCCCTCTTTATACCCAGCAACATGGCTGCCCTCTGGATCCCCAGCACCATGGCTGCCCTCTGGATCACCAGGGCCATTGCTGCCCTCTGGATACACAGCGCCATGGCTGCCCTCTGGATCCCAAAGGCCATGGCTGCCCTCTGGATGCCCATGGCCAGGGCTGTCCTCTCGATACCCAGCGCCATGGCTGCCCTCTGGATGCCCATTGCAAGGGCTGCCCTCTGGATCACCATGGCCAAAGCTGCCCTCTCGATACCCAGTGCCATGGCTGCCCTCTGGAAGCCCAGCGCCATGGCTGCCCTCTGGAAGCCCATGGCCAGGGCTGCCCTCTCGATACACAGCGCCATGGCTGCCCTCTGGATCCCCAAGGCCAGGGGTGCCCTCTGGATCACCAGGGCCATGGCTGCCCTATGGATCCCCATGGCCAGGGCTGCCCTCTCGATACCCAGCGCTATGGCTGCCCTCTGGATCCCCAGCACCATGGCTGCCCTCTTCATCACCAGGCCCATTGCTGCCCTCTGGATACACACGATGCACAGCGCCATGGCTGCCCTCTGGATCCCCAAGGCCAGGGCTGCCCTCTGGATCACCAGGGCCATGGCTGCCCTATGGATCCCCATGGCCAGGGCTGCCCTCTCGATACCCAGCGCTATGGCTGCCCTCTGGATCCCCAGCACCATGGCTGCCCTCTTGATCACCAGGCCCATTGCTGCCCTCTGGATACACAGCACCATGGCTGCCCTCTGGATGCCCAAGGCCAAGCTGCCCTCTGGATGCCCATGGCCAGAGCTGTCCTCTCGATAACCAGCGCCATGGCTGCCCTCTGGATCCCCAGCACCATGGCTGCCCTCTGGATCCCCAGCACCAAGGCTGCCCTCTGGATCCCCAGCAACATGGCTGCCCTCTGGATCCCCAGCACCATGGCTGCCCTCTGGATCAGCAGGGCCATTGCTGCCCTCTGGATACACAGCGCCATGGCTGCCCTCTGGATCCCCAAGGTCACGGCTGCCCTCTGGATGCCCATGGCCAGGGCTGTCCTCTCAATACCCAGCGCCATGGCTGCCTTCTGGATGCCCAGGGACAGGGCTGCCCTCTGGATCCCCATGGCCAGGGCTGTCCTCTGGATCACCAGGGCCATGGCTGCCCTATGGTCCTCATGGCCAGGGCTGCCCTCTTGATCCCCAAGGCCATGGCTGCTCTCTGGATCACCAGGGCCATGGCTGCCCTGTGGATCACCAGGGCCATGGCTGCCCTCTGGATCCCCATGGCCAGGGTTGCTCTCTGGATCACCAGGGGCATGGCTGCCCCTAGTTCACCAGGGCCATGGCTGCCCTATGGTCCCCATGGCCAGGGCTGCCCTCTTGATCCCCAAGGCCATGGCTGCCCTCTGGATCACCAGGGCCATGGCTGCCCTCTGGATCACCAGGGCCATGGCTGCCCTATGGTCCCCATGGCCAGGGCTGCCCTCTTGATCCCCAAGGCCATAGCTGCTCTCTGGATCACCAGGGCCATGGCTGCCCTCTGGATGACCAGGGTCATGGCTGCTCTCTGGATCCCCAAGTCCATGGCTGCCCCCTAGATCACCAGGGCCATGGCTGCCCTATGGTCCCCATGGCCAGGGCTGCCCTCTGGATCCCCAAGGCCATGGCTGCTCTCTCCGCCTTCATACACTTACACACCTTGAAACATTGAAAACCTACTCTTCAAGCTCCTATGCGTGGATGGCATGCAAACATTGTTCTACCTAGAAAAGGGGGCCACCACACTTCCCCAGAAATCGGAAACTGCCAACCCAACGCACAACAGCGTCAGATGGAGGATGGTGTGTACCAAGAAGACGCCGCCTAACCTTCTCAGGAAGGTCATCTGAACCACTCCCTCGCAACGCTCGGTGATGTCCCAACAACTAATGAACCTGACAAGCCTCCAAAAATGACACAATTCAAAACATATGGTTCAAACATTCCCTGTAGAATATCACTAGTGCAAATTGTAAGACAGTTGGGAATTCTATTCACTGGCTTCAAGCTGCCACAGCAGTTCTTTGGGGTCTTTTGCACTTCCGGTATCAAAGCGCAATATTCTGTCCCCACTTTTTAAAGGATTTTCTTGAATCTTCATTCCAAGATTAAGCAGACCAAATTTCGCCCCATGTTTATTCCCCCTATACATTACAGGAAACCATGACTTCAAGTTCCATCATGCACCATTGCTACTGCTGCTCACTCTCTCAATGGGCTTTTAGAATCCTCGCCCCAAGTTCCAGCTTGCCGCATTCCTCCTCTCATCTTTCCAACATGTATAATTCATCCTTCTGCTGACAGTTTCAGGAAGTCTGACATCAAGTCCCAGCATGCAACATTTCTTCATAGTGTTGCTGTCCTGAAAGCTCCACTCTGTCGTGCCTGGTCCTGGATGCTTTTCCTCGCTCTCATGGTCTTGTCTCCCTTCTCTCCCAGTCGCCACGCACCCTGCTCTCATCTTAGTCCCGCCTGTCGCCCTCTGCCTATCTTTCCGGGTGTATTCTTTTCTGGACACGTGTGGTGGCCCTGCTTGCCCCTAGCTCTTGCTCTCCTGGCTTCTTTGGGTCATGGCAGGCTCTTGATATCTGGTGGCGGGTCTTCCCTCGTGAGGGGCTTTATATCTGAGACACACCGACTCCTGCAGGCTCGGCCTGTCCTCTTTCAATCTCCTTTACACCACTCCTTATATCTGCATCAAAACGAATTCAGACTCAGAACTACTAACCTTGCCACCCAAGACGCGCACGAATCCATTCAAAGTTTATTCATTTTAATAGCGCTCTTCATTTACGCCAAACGTCCCTGGGGGGCACTGGATGGCAGCATCTTTATCTCTGCCCTCCCCAATAGCTTTGCCCGCACTGGATGGGACTTCAGACACCTTTACAATAATTATCAGAGTGGGAGGAGCGTGCTTTTTGGAAAGTTTCTCGGCCATGAAGAGAAAATAAAAAGGGAACTGTTCATTTTAGTTCCCGGTATACCTCCCCCACAGAGAACCTCGCTAAAACCTCTGGCACATGTTTTAGGTGGGATGTATAGGGGAATGTCTGAAGGTGTCCTGAACTATTTCTGTTTTGTTTCGTTCTTTTCTCAGCCCCGAGTTGTCACTGACTGCGTCATCAATCTGATTTAAGGAAAAAAGACCTCATATGCTGTTAATGAGGGTGCGTAATCTCTCACACACACATGGGCCTCATTACACGGTAGGCGGTAACCATGGCACTATTAGCGCCATGGTTGCCGCCGGTATTTTACCGTGTCCGCCTTGGTGGATGGCGGAATTACCGCCCTACTCCAAGGTGAGCGGGGGCGGTAATTCCCCATTCACCAAGGCCCTTCCCCATTCCCATTTTTGCCCCCATAGGGCATAATGGGAATGGGGAAGGCGCTAATTACGGTACAGCAATTTGCGGTACTGTAATTAGCACCAAGGTCCCTTTGCGGCACCATACTTTAACGGCTGGTAAAACCAGCCGTTAAAGTCGGGTCCCGCAAAGGGAACTCGTAGTAAGGCGGTAAGGGTTAACGGTCACCGGTAGCATTACCGGTGACCGTTAACCCTTACCACCTTCCGTGTAATGAGGCCCATACTTTTTTATTTTTCATTACCTAACCGTTTGGGCTGCAATTAGGTAGAGTACCTGGAACTTGGGCAGACCACCTTAAAAGGAGGTACGAACTTAAGGGCCTGAAGGGCCTGAAGGGAAGGAATCCACACAGGGAATGTGGGAGGAAGAGGAGGGGCGAATAGAGCCCGGGACAGAATGCTGTAGAGGGCAATAAAGAACGTTATACTCATGTCGGGCTCCCTCTCATTTCAGGGCCGAGGCCCGAGCCATCCACAGAGCCCATGCTCTGCCCCGTGTATTCAAGGGGACCCAGTTTGAGAGGGTCCAACAACTGGCGACGAGGAGAAATGTGCCCACATAAGCCCACATGACTCAGAGGGCGTCCTACCATCCCCGGTATGCTGAGTAAAGCAATGGCCACTGCGCCCTTTTGCTGATCCCGGCGTCCTAAAAAAGAAATGTCCACTGATCCCGGCCTCCAGTGACGATTAGCGCCTTTCCCGGCATCCTACGACATCAAGAAAGGGGTACTCAGCCCCTTCACCAATCCCGATGTCCTGCAAAGTTTCTGCCGATCCCGGCGTCCAAAAATACAAGATAAGGGTACTCCACCCGCTGCCGATCTTGGCGTCCTGCAAAGCATCCGCTGATCCCGGGGTCCAATGCAAGAAAAGGGGTACTCTGCCCCTCCGCTGATCCCGGCGTACTGCAAAGCTTCCACTGATCCCAAAGTCAGAACTACGAGAAAGGGACCCACCCTCCGCGGTCCGCCAGTCTCGGCAGAAGAAGGAAACGGCATCTGCCGTTATCTCCGAACTCTACCGCACCAGGGAGTAAAGGCAACCCACCAGGGCAGCACTACAAGGGCCTGTACTAGTTCCCCACCGCCCCAACCAGCACCTGGTGCTGGCTGTTACCACACCGCGGCCTGACCACCAAACAAGCAATAAAGCTTGGGGTGGAGCGCCCACTCCAGCCTACTCCTAACACGTCATACTGAGTCCACAAGTCTCTGTCGCACCATAGCCACAGTGCTACAGCCAAGTACATCATTTAGGGGCTGCCACCCCCTTGCTTGCTACCCCTGTGGTCTCCCTTGCTACCCCTAAGAAAAAGCACCCCAGGACCTTCTTCTAATGCAAGGTCCTGGGCTGTGGCCAGCGCCTTGAGGGTCTTTGCATCTGGAGTGGCTGGCTTTCTTGTTCAGGCCACTTGACGAAAAAAAAGGTTTAAAAAAGAACAGGAGTTCCACAAGTCTAACACTTTCGCAGTGACCCTAAATAAGAAAGAATTGGAATATCAAATAATTTGTCTTTCTGGAATTCTATGCAATAATTGCTAAACTCATTAAAGGTTTATTTCAGGCCCACTTCAGTGGGTGAGTCACTGATTTAGTCTGTTCTTAATCACCTCAACTCAGCCTTTCATCCTGCTGAGGTCGATAAATGAGTGCCAACACAGGTTGTGTGATATTGTATGTATATTTGTTCTATAAAAAGTGCTTAAGTTTAAGTGCCATATAATAGCACATCATTATCATTTGGTCATGGACGTCTGCTTGCATTCACAGTAATTTGGTAATATGGGCCTATACACACTGATCTTAACGATACATATGGTGATCCATTCTTGTATGAAATGTACATCACATTATAGTGATATCGTAACCATATTTTTCGTAGTGTGATTAGGAACAATGCTATGAGATGCCACTTCCTGTTTTTTTAAGGGGTGAAAGTTCATGTTTCATCGCTTCCCGTGATATCACTTCGGGGTTGGGTAAAATGACATCCCTTCCTGTGATGTCATCAGAGATCAAGGGTCGTATGATGTCACTTCCGCTACCCTCGGCATTTTGGTGAAATGACCAAAAGAAGGGGGCCAAAGAACACCCACAAACCACAAATGCTACAGGAAACAGGGGCCAAAGGGACAGGCACAACACACAACGTAACACAGAATCACCATCATATCCAGGAAACGCCCGGTAAGTAAAGACACCGCTATTAGCGCCACTACGCTGCCCTGGAAGGACCGCAGAGCTTGCTATTACAGTGGCCACAACAACGCGGCAAGACGAACGGACAGTAGCAGACAAGAAGGGAAGCGCGCACTAGCCCGGCAGTCCCAAATAACAAGGGAACACTAAAAAAGTTGCACCACAAGACTCTGCCAAAGGGAATGCCCACACGGCAGGCAAAGGCACTCCACCGTCCTACGAACACAGAAGCCTGCTGTTCCCACCAGGCAAAGGAGGGAGGTGCCGAGGGCAGTGGCCTCCTGACAAGCAAAGTACTGACTGAAATACATCGAAGGAAGGAACAGCATCAACACAAGGAATTAGGGAAGTGATCATCCTCAGAAGGAAGGGGAACTGGCAACATGGAGGGACAGGGCAGAGCTCCCCACTCTCGTCAAGTTGAAGGCCACTGAGGAGTCAAGCAACAGCCAAGTACGTTCAGAAACGGGAATCAGACGGTCCAAAAGTGTGCAAATTGAGCTACTGGCAAAAGAAGTAAAGAAGTACAAGTGGACAGTGGGGAAGAGTAAACATATTACTGTTACAACCCGGTGGACAACTCTGTCGAAACAAAGGGAATTGAGGAAAGTTCAAGGCAAACGACATGCGATCAGTGCAAAGCTGAAGCTTCACAAAGCCTGGGATCAAAGGTGGAGACAAGAGCAGAAGAGGAAGGAACTGGGGTCACCAAGAAAGCAGCTGCTGGGGCCAAGGTGCAGATCAAACAAATAACAAAGGGACGAACAGACAATAGAGGAATTGGTGGACTCTGAAGGGAAGGGCAGGGAACAGTGCAGTCTTCAAGAAGGCCAAGCTTCATGAAGAAGAGAAGAGAGCACCAGGGCAAGACAGGAATTGTCACGGTGATGGAAGGGCGCCGACTGGTTGGACTGTGCATGAGGGCCAAGAGGGACCAAGGCATGCAAACCACTATGATGACAAAAGAGAGTGACGCCCCAAAAGTGAACAGCAGGTTTACGGGGGAAATAAAGTACATGCAAAAGGTGGTGGACGTCGCAAAACCGGAGGGAAACAGGGAGTCGAGAAATGCAAAAATAAAAGAAGGTCCCACAGCTGATGCAACTGGTCAGAAGGTGAAGGAAGGAGAGGAAGCAAATGAACTGGTACAACGTGAACGTGTCGGCGATAAGTGCACACTTGCAGGAAATGGCATTGGACCATACCAACAACCCTCCTGTCAGTATCCAAAGAGCATCCATTTCCTTGGTGAAACTGTCTGTCCTCTGTATTCCTTTACAAGCTGGTTTGTATTTTGTGGTGTGGTGGAACTGTCTGTTGTGATAATAATAAAGTCGATTTTTATTTTTATTTTACAGCCTTGACTGGACAGTGCCTTTTATCAATGGGTAATAATTGTATTTTCGCTGTGTTGCAACTAACCAACGATACATGACCTTGCAGAGATAAGCCTGCCGTTCCGTCCACGTTACCAAAATTGGGCAAAGAGGTCTGTAATTTACTTGTGTTTCCAATCTGTTTGGATCCCTTCAGGTGCATTAGAGGTGTGGGGCTGATTGATGGTTTAGAAACCGATATGCACTCCTAGACCCCTTGTACACCAGAATTTGGTTTGTTCCATAAGGGTTAGGAATCTGAGGCTCGTATCTAAGTGGCACAGTCCTTTCCTATATTGTTAAGTTATGTAAAAGGATTTGTCATCCAAAACACTTCAGCATTGATAAATATAATAAAATACATTGCACCCGACTTTTTCTAAGGTTTAAGAACCACTTCGGATCAATCGGAGGGCAGCGCTACCTGGAAGAATTCACCCAGACCCACATGCCAGCACTTGGGAACATTTCTCGCATGCAGAGAGATTCCCACGCACAGGCAACGGCAACGGATGTCTACTGTTTATGGGAACATAGCAAGAGCTGACAGCCCCTATCCTTCACTGTGCAGATAAGATTTACTGCGCCTTTATCCCAATTTCAGGGCTGTCAGGATGAGAAATGCGCTCCCGTCCCACTAAACTTTCATTTCTGGGCACGCAGCCCTCCATCACAAATCGCCTGGCAAGTCAGTGACAGGGGGGCAACAGCAGACCAATTGGCTGGAGACCTCGCTGGAGTCCTCTCTGTGGGGACACGATAAGGCGAGAGTGTTCGTGACTGCTCTGAAAACCAGGGACACACACATGTAGCCGGGTTCTGCACGGCTGCTGCACGCAACATGCAAGGTCTGCAAGGCAGCGCCTGGAAGTGGCAGCACGCGGCAGTTGACTTCAGCTATCTAGCTAGGTGACTGTCAGTGTGCCCCAGCCAACAGGACACAACTAATTATAAACAGTATATTATTATAAAATGTAGCAGGTCACACACAACCTGCGTAAACGCACCTGCAAATAAAGTGACTGTAGTCCAGATGTGACATCGCTACTTAGCTATAATACGGACATTACATCCCCCAACTGTAATCACTTCTTATACCTCTTATTCTTCAGCCCCCCCTGCTTTCCCCAAGTCACACCCAATGCCCCCCTGCCCCACTAGCAATACTTCCCCCACCCCCTTATCACATTGACCCATAAATCCGACTGCCCCGTCAAAGAGAAAAAAAGTAACATGTGGTGCCCCCACCCGTGGTGAGGGGCAGCAAAAATTACCCAGGCCCGTGAGCCCAGGCTCCTCAGGACACTCTATATCCATAGCTCCGCCACCCCTTTGCGGCACGCCAACACCTGTTGCATCAGATCCCATCCGCAAGGGGAGTGTCAGCTTCCTAAACTTCTGCAAACCCATAAAACACCTTCTCCTTGATCTCTCTGTTTGTCATTGTCCTCCATTCGGCTTTCGTTCCCTTGAAGTGTGCAGCTTCTCTCCTTCTCCCATCAGTTCGCCATTAGCCCTCTTAATCTCCTGCTCCAAGGTAAGTCTGTATTTGCTCCCCTCTGCTTCAACCAATATGGAACAGGGGACCCCCACCTGTATCTGATTCCTTTTTCATTCAGCCATCTGGTGAGGGGGGCACAGATCCTTCTCTTCGAGGGGGTGAGGGAGCACAAGTCCTGGAAGACCACGTCACCATAGCAGAACCATACATTACTGAGCCCTTCTTTCTTGCCTGTTCCATGATTTGGAGTCTGTTGCTATAGTGCTCCATCAGGAGAAGCAGGTGAATGGAGCCCCCCCCAGGACCCTCCTGGGACCTGATTAGCAACAACATTTTAGAAAATGATGCCCCATGCCCCGTTCACCACCTCGCTTCTCCGGCCCCTTCCCCACTTCCTTATCCCACCTCCCAAGCCTTGCCTGGCCCATGATTGGTCAAAAAAAATCCCATTGCCTGGACCCTCTGGCCCACACTTCACCTTGCTCTCCAGTGCTCCATCAGGAGAAGCAGTTGAGTGAAGCCCCCCAGGACCCTCCTGGAACATGATTAGCATCAACCTTTTAGTAAAATGATGACCCCCTGCCATGTTCACCACCTCGCTTTTCCGGCCCCTTCCCCACTTCCTTATCCCTCCTCCCGAGCCCTCCCCGGCCCGTGATTGGTGCTATGGATGGTCTTAACCGACCTTCCCAGGGCAGCCCGCTGCTCATGCAGCCCCTGCAGCTAAGGACCCAAGGCAAAGGGCGGCTCCAACAGCGGCAGCTCCAGAAAGTGTCAGCAGGTGTCCACAGGGGAAGCCAGTGACCATTGCCAACCAGCAGCAACCCAAAAAAATAAGTGTGGCATGGGTGGGAGTAGAGCGATTACTCAACTCTGGAAAACCCTGCCACTCAACATTACCTTACCTCAGAACTATGAATGCTAGCTATGTGAATGTTAGCAATGCCATACTCAGTTAGAATTGTGATCATCAGCCTGCACCGGACCCAGACAGGATTGTGAATGTTAGCAATGCCATACACAGAATTGTGAACCGCACAGTAGGGTGCCATGCATCCTCTCAGGCCCAATCCAAGTTTCCCAAGGACGCAATTGGAGGACTGGCCATCCAGTTGAAAAGCAGGTTGCCAGCCCTTTTCATGCTCATCAGATAAAGGAAAAAGCCCCTTCCAAGGCACAAGCACAATTCTTGCTCGTTGTCTCAAATCCAAGAATGGTGCAAGTGAATGGGTACCTGGCAGAGAGTTGTGTACCTCTTCCTCCTGCAAATCCAGCGTCAAGGAAGAAGGGCCAAACCTAAACTAAGGGCCACTCACTTTTTCCTATGATCTGGCCTCATTGCTTCTGCTTGGATGTAACAATTATATTCCCAGTGACCCCAGCCACCAAGCTCCAAAGGTCTAGCTCACTTTTGCCAAATGGCAATTTTGTTGAATTCAGTTTTGACACATGTATTTGCCGATTTGTTTTTTCCAACAACAGATACATAGTAAGCTGTAGTAAGATATAAAACGTGGGGATGTAAGGAGTGTGTAGGGGGTTACGCCCCACAGCTTGTGGTAAAATAATCTAAACTATGCTTTAGAATCAAAGCTAAATTAATTTCACAACAAATTCACTTTTGCTATCCTCGATCACCATCCCAAAAATGGAGAGGATAGGGATGTCTTAATGTATTTATTTATTTATTTATTTATGCGATTTAGTTTAAACAATAAACTTTACACATATTTACATAAAATTTAATTATAACATAAAATATACAAAATATAATTTCTTACAAGTCATTATGGAACAAACAAAAAAACAAAAAGAGAAGCAAAACCTAATGTAAACAATTAATTCGTTATTTCTAAACACAAATAATATCAACATTTGCTTTATAAAATATTATAATAATTAATTTGAAGGTTGCTCCAATTCTTTCTTACAATACAAACGACTTTACATGAACAGTAGCGCTAAAACTTCAAAAATTCCTTAAATGCGTTTTTATTAAAAGCTGTAGAGTAACCAGGTACTATAGTTCTGCACAGGAAAAGGGGAAGGAAATCTAAATCCCATGCGATCCTATGTTAGTTCTATGCAATTTGTTGCCAGACTTCTCATCCTAATGGGGATTAATCCCCAAATTATACTCAATAGTGTTGCAGTGGGGGCTGACAGTCAATCAAAATGCCCAGTTCCTTATATTGAAATGCCTAATGTAGTTTTGATCTTCAGCCAAACATTATAGAGTGCAGTGAGCAATCGAATACTCGTAGTATTGGTACGGCATAGCCAGAAAGACATCTCTCCAACTGTTTCCAAATTGTGAACGTAAGTGCCAATATAGCGTTCATACGTTTTGGACATTGTGGGGCATTACAGAGTCGACAAAACCGGTCTTCCTTAGGAGTCTTACTGACGATGCCCGTCACGATCATGGTGGGCAGATGTGCTACTCTCATTAATAGTATTAAGCGCCTAAGTCTCTTAGAGGGACAGAGGTTAAAGGATAGTTCCAGGACTTTTTTTTTATTGTCCCTACGGGTCGGCCATGTGTTTGTAAGCATAAATCGGTAGATCGTAGGAAACTTTCCTATGGACCTTACCCGACTTTTCGCCCATTATCGCACTCGAAATCAGCCTCCATTTTGTGATAATCCTATCATTCCGCCGCATCGACCTGGCTCACCTGCCTTTGCGGCACTAAATCAAATCCCCCGCCCCTGAGCCTGACATCAGCAGATGCGTACTGCCCATTTCAAGCACGTCTCGTGTCAACAATCGCTGCGCCTCAGCTATTGACGTGTTGCCATGGAAATGAACATTTCCACAAATGTGAACATGGCCATTTGTCCACAGAGGAGGCACGGAAGAAGAAGTGGTTGATTCCTTCATCACCCACTCACAAGGCCATTGAAAAGATTGTATTTGATAAAACTATAACAAGAGATTTGAGGGGACTCACGGAATTCTGCCACACAGGAGATTTGGAGGTGTTCCACAATATGTGCCTAAAGTACAGGCCCAAAAGATTGCATTTTGGCATGGAAGGCATGATAACTCGGACTCTTCTAGCGGTCTTGGCACATAACCATAATGTTGGCCGTCAACAAAGTAGGACGACCGGAACTTTAGGGACGCTTCGCTACAATAAGGCCTTCACTAAAAGAAGTAAACAATGGGTGATCAAACCAGTGTTTGAGGATATGCAATATGAGTTTATTGAGAGACTTATCGTAGATGTCCTCGATAGGCACATACATGGAGTGGTGAACGAACCTATGCAGGGGACAACTGCATTGCCACCCAACATTGCCTCTGTTCCATGTCCACCTAAAGCAGAGCTCATTGAGAAATACACATCACGGTTTAAATGATTGTAATTTGATTGTCTGTTCTCTCGAGTCTCCTCATGTTGCAGGCCCATTGCAATTAAACCAAACAGTAATATAAATCATTTTTACAAAAATTATAGAATGTTTCCGTATTACAAACACATGGCCGACCCATAGGGACAATAAAAAAAAAGGCACGCAGACAAGATGTCCCTAAAACTAACTGCAGCTAACTAGAAATGTGTGCTCGCTCAAAGTGAAGGTCAGCTGCTTTGATGTTTTGCTCGGGTGGCGGAACGGCCCACGACCCAATATAAGGTTCTATTGTGATTTGACCTTGACAGGCCGGGACCATCCTGAAAGACTAAGAAAAGATAATGAATAAAATTTCAGAAACGAAACGATGAGCCACGTTCATTAGAAGAAGTAACGTCGGCAAAGAAGGAGTGGTGTTTCGGGTCTGCCCTACACAGAGACACAATGGAAAATGCAAATATAATGTAAGTAACTTTTGATGAGTTTATACCGCAATTTCATTACTATACAGTGGCTTTAAAGACCGGTTCAGTTGTACTTGTTCGTTCTATGTGGCATATTGTTTTCTACCGCGCACTATCTTGAGGAGAAACATCTGCTTTTACTGAAGCACCTCAAAACCTTCCTCTTTGCTTCTGCTTTCTCTCTCCCTCTCCCCTGCTACAACTGGTCCACTGTCTGCGACCTCGGTCCTGGGCCCTTCCACTCTCCACCTGCACTGCCTCCCTGTCAACCCCTGCACTGGGGGACTGTCTCAGTATCCTACAGCCCCCCCTTCCCAGCACTTGTTCTGCACTTACCTTGCACTTGCCACCAGCTGGCCCTATTTATTTATTATTTTATGCTACTTACCTTGTACTCCACTCCCCCCCCCCTCCATGCCTCGCCACGCCTTTAAACACTTGTGTACACCCAGTAGCGCTGTCCTCGCTATGAAATGAATAATTTTAATAAGGATCTGATGGTGAGACTAATTTCATTTTTTATGTTTTTAGGTACATCATTCACTACTGTCTGTGTCACGAGTACCAGACACCGGCGGACGGCTTCTACAGCCGCCAGTTGCTTCTCCGCGTGAACAACGTTACCACCCTGACCATTTTATGGGACGATCGCCAAGTACAAGTATGCCCTTACGCGGTACTAACGGTTAGATGCAACATACCTACCGTTGTGGTGGCCTAGTGCCTCGTTGTTGGAACAGCCATGCGATTATCAGTGCGACCGAAGAGCTTATTTTTATCGTAAACCAACACCCTGTGTACTGCACACGAACATCGCTTCCCTCAAGACGAACTAATTTGGATCGAGAGCAAAGAAAAATGCAAATCGCTGAATATTCTCTAAACATTTGATGTCCAATAAACGTACTTTGCCAAATGTACAATCTTGCCGTTTGCTTTTAAACCACGGTTTCACATTCCGAATTGTGGTGCTGTATTGTGAGATGCTCTAAGACCCTGTGTACAGCAAAGGACCATCGCGTTCCTCAATACGAACTTTTTGGAACATGAGCAAATAAAAATGCAAATCGCTGAATATTCTCTAAACATTTGATGTCAAATAAATGTACTTTACCACATTTACAATCTTGCGGTTTGATTTCAAAGTACAGTTTCATATTCCGAATTGTGGTGCGCTGTATTGTGAGCTGATCTGTGTTGATTTCCGGGGTCTGTGTGGAGTCGCGTAGAAGACGCCTGTGCGCGTTTGCCTACGCAGCTCAGTCACGTCACGGATAGAGGCGGGGAATATGAATGTTTTGATAAAGTCTGTTTCAGGGGCGGGGGATTTGATTTAGTGCCGCAAAGGCAGGTGAGCCAGGTCGATGCGGCGGAATGATAGGATTATCACAAAATGGAGGCTGATTTCGAGTGCGATAATGGGCGAAAAGTCGGGTAAGGTCCATAGGAAAGTTTCCTACGATCTACCGATTTATGCTTACAAACACATGGCCGACCCGTAGGGACAATAAAAAAAAAGTCCCAGAACTATCCTTTAAGGTAGCCCCGGGGCTTCTTGAATGTATATAGCCTATGTGTCAAAAAAAGACATTTTTTAGCTCACTCAAGTGGGCGTAATTCTCCAGCCAATCCCAGAGTTCTACTCGCTTGGCGAGGGAATTCCGCATTTTCACTAGGCCGTTCTCCCCTCTGGGTGACCAAAATATCTCAGCAAAAAATGTATCCATAGTATCTTTTAACAGACAGACCAACCGTGATTTTAATGTTTCCAGGTAAATGGATGTCTTAACTTATAAATGAAACTCCAATGCTTAAGAACAATGAAGCCCTTGAGATCTTCCATGGGATGCCTCAAAGATCGCAGTGAAGAATTAAGAAAAGCGGCTTAAGAGGGAAAACATGGCTTCTCCTCCTGCAGCATAGTGGGCCCCTGAGGACCCCACTGCATCTCAGGCCTAGGACTCACTTCCAAGGAAATCAGGTGTCAGCTCCACATGAAATGGGGTGGTGGAGTCAGCAGCCCACCCTACTCACAGAACTGTGTTTAGGGGTTCCTGAAATAATGCCTATTGGTTTGCAGAATCGCAGTGAGCACCGGCTAGCAGTGTCTGGGCCGCACACCCTGAGCGCAGTCCAATACGGCTGCAGAAGTCCAAATATAAAAGCTGCAAAACTGCAACAAGACACATGGGCAGTTGTGATCTATCACCAGCAGCACTACATGTTAGAGCCCGGAATTTGGAAAAGAAATTGCCTATAATTCAATGGGCCTCATTACAAAGAGTGCGGCCACGGAATGAACAGTGCCGGTAAGGGACCGTCACCGTTCATTCCATGCCGCTTCATTACGAGATCTGCAGCGGGTCCTGCTGAGGACATCTGGTGAGACCAAGCATCCTTAGGGGGACCCGCTAGCAGACCAGGATGCTAACAACGGGCCCGTCATTAACGGGCCAGTTGTTAGCATCCTCCCCATTCCCATTGAGCCCTATGGGGGCTCAAATGGGAATGTACCTGGTCCAGGTCCCGAGAATGGGAATTACCGGGCCCTCCAAGGTCGGAATGGCCCGGTAATTCCCTATTCCTGCAGCCCGGACCCGCTACTTGGTTTGGGGGTAGGCATGCCGCTAAAAGCAGCATGGCTACCTCCAAACGCACAATGAGGCCCAATGTTTTGTATGAAAAGGCAGAACAGGGTGACTTAAGGGGTTTTAATAGAAAGATAGCTCCCCGTGGAAATTATCATGCGAGGAGGATTAAGCGGGATAACGCCTCCCATCATTTTAAGTGCTACAGCTTCCAACACTGCCAGAACACTCACAGAACTCCTAGAGGCTTAGAGTGCCCCTTATTTGATCTCAACATTTGACCCCACATCAAATCACTCAAGGATATACTTGGGGTACCACAAAAGAAAGAGGGACAATACTTTACATATGCACAACTGTTGAAGAAAACATCCAATGGTTGTCGGAATAAAAAGTATATTGTGCCTCCTATTGTAATAAATATATTAATATTGGCCTACGCCAAGCTGCTCGAAAGTCATTTGCGAAATCCATGTTACAAGGTCCTGACCTTTAATCTATGTAGGCCGCCATTTTTAGGACAAACCGCCATTTTAGGATTTATGTGGACAAGTCACCCTGTGAGCTAAAATGGTGGAAGATGTCATTGCAAAATACAACATGGCCTTCTTGACCTCTGTACATCGCTAATGTGTAATCTGCTTGCAGGCTACTTGTTGAGGTCATGAACTGAGACCTCGTCCTACGTTGACCTATGTGTAAAAGGATTACTTGCGCAAGTAAACCAATCCACGAGTATGTATTATGATAATGTATTTACACATTGGACAAAGACCATCTGTTTTACTATATTGTATTCATGTTTAAGAAGACATGCAATACGAAACTTAGAATACACAGTTATTGCATACGCTTATTGTTACATGTAATAAAGAACGAACCAGTTAGATGCAGTTATTTGAGACTCGGCAACGAACCCTAGAATTGGTGATGTATAAAGTAGAATATTAACCCAAAGAGGGGTTGGCCATAGCGCTCACAAAATGTATAAAAAGCTAATGCATTCTAATGTACAGTCTCTCACTGAACACACTGAACCACGCTGGAGTTCGTTGTGTTGTACTGTGGGACGATAGCTATCTGACTTTGCACTGTTTTGTAATTGTATCCGATAGAGAATAAAGTGCTTTGTATATTCCTTTGAAACCGGTGTTTGGTGTATTTCCTTCTGGAGTACTCAGCCTTGATATTTTGTTTCTGTTTTCACAGCTGGCGCCCGAATAGGGACCCTCAAGATTGATGCCGGATTGTTGAAGGTTGACACTTGCTATCGGACCGGGATCGGACGGTGTACAAAAGTAAGGGGCCCCTGGATGAGACGCGACACCTCAGCAGCGCTGCATGATCCAATCCCTGGACGACTAGCCTGTGGTCTGAGATGGCATCTTGACGAGGGTCCACTTATCGAGGCGGGCAGATTTGCCGAAATCAACATACACGAGGTAAGATTAGTTAGGTAAGATTCTTAGAAGTACCGATCGGTCCTCCTTAGGTTTGGCCAGGTGAGCCGTGACCCGATTCGTAATTTAACCCTGGTAATTTGAATTTTGGTGCATTGTATCTGCAGACACAATTATTGACCGGGTAACACCAAGAATTTGAGATATGCCTGGGAAATTGTCTACCTGCTTTAGGGCATTATTCCGCAGTGATAGACAATCTTTGGAATTTAGCCATCCGGCACCACAGGAGGGGTCGCCGGCATGTACTATGTACTGTAAGCATGGCATTGGAAGTATAGTATTTAATGATATTTGGCACAGACAAACCAGACATACCTCCGAACTTCAGTGGCCAATCAATGGTAGTTTTGAGATCCCTCACATTGAATATTTGGAGTCAGTATTGTTAAAGAAAAAGACTAGACCTGCAGCATTTGATATTTTACAGAATTGGAAAAAAGAAGCATTACAACAGCTTAAGAGTAGAGAAAAACATGTGCGCCGTCATAAGACAGTTGCCGAAAAAGCATTCTTATATGATCAGGATAAACAGGCTGAGTCGGCTAAAAATATGTAAAGGGCTTTTTCACTTGGTATTTATAAAATCTATCCATCCAAAGATCTCCATGATTCTGATGAGTTTTTTGAGAAAATATTAAATGAACGAAGGCCTGGTGCCGCTGCGCCTCCTCCGTATGTTCCTCTTCCTGCTGCGGTACCTTTTTCTGCTTTTATTCCTACTCTTCCTGCTCAACCTGTTGTTCCTATTCCTTTGACTGTTGTTCCTCCACCTGCTCCTCTGCCTCTTCCTGTCGCACCAGTTATAGCTCCTCCATCGAATTTGCCTATCCCCTCTCTTCCAAGTGGTCTTGGGCCGCTTGTAATCGATCATGGTGCAGGCGTGAAGGTTGTCACTCGCAGTACTATGCCACCGGAGAAGAAACATGAGTTAATTGCATGGGCTAAACATTGTATGGAGAAGGATGATCAGGCTAGTGTTTTTTCCACACTTTCTAATACGGATAATTTTCCTGAGAAAAATGATTTTATTGAAGGTTTGGGGATTCAGTTATGTATAATGTGGGGAAGATTAAATAATACGGATGTTCCGCAAGGGCTAAGGGATCTAAATACTTTAGCACTTTCCAGCGATACTGTGGAGAAGGTAAATGAGCATGTCGAAAGGCTATTTGAATATAGAAAGGAGTTAGAAAGGATAGGGAATGAGGATGATGAAGAGGAAAGTATGTATGTACAGAAACGGACCCTTCCGTGTCGTAAACCGATATCGGAGGAAATGCGAATTTGTAAGAAAGATGCGTTTAGATGGATTTCAGACATATCGATAACTCCAGTTGAGGTATATGACACATATAGTCAATATACGTTGGAAATGCAGAGAAAAGTGATACAGGTAATGATAGAGTACCTGCAAGATGAATGTGTAAAGAGGAGGATTAGTTGTCCCACAGAGTTATTGAATATTTATAAGAAAGCTTTTTCATTTGACACTTCTTCGACTGCTTTAGAGCTCGATTTTGGCTCTGTTGCTTAGTAGCGTTCGGAGTTGCCTACATCTCAGTTGCCTATGAGAGAGGTTCCTCCGACATTTGTCTCGAAGGTTGAGGTTGCGACCGATGGACATTCCCGCACATTATGTATCACAGTTTGTTCACGTCCCGTTTTCACAACAGGAAGTGAACACCATTAGACAGTCTATTCCTGATATTAGGAAAAATCCGACAGGGTTCTATAGAGAGATGAAATCCGTTTTGCAATCCTCAGTGTTCATCTTGGGTGACATTGATTTGTTGTTTCCAGTACTCCTGCCCGTAGATTTATGGAAACAAGTTAGAACTATTGACGATGTACCCGGTCTGGGAGATACATGGGCGAATTTAACTAGATTTGATGGGGAAATGCCAGCTGGTGAAAGACCACAGCAGGTGATGTTAACCTTGCCTGATAGAATCATTGCTAAATTAAAAACCATAATTCCCGAAAAAATAATAATATGGGGCAAGCTTACG
This sequence comes from Ambystoma mexicanum, assembly GCF_040938575.1. Lineage (NCBI taxonomy): Eukaryota > Metazoa > Chordata > Amphibia > Caudata > Ambystomatidae > Ambystoma > Ambystoma mexicanum. The sequence goes on along the minus strand of NC_090932.1, from coordinate 25,087,419 downwards.
GCCTGTGTCCAAGGAAAGTCTGAGGGTGCTACCGAGTTCTTTAATCGGTTCAAACAGGTATTTTCGGATTTCAGTGGACAAGACTTAGGCACAGAGTCTGGGAAAAGGTTATTTGTGGACAAATTTCTACATGGATTGCTGCCTGACATCCAGTCACAGATTATGTCCTCTGAGAGCGCTTGGCAGGCGAAATCGCAATCAGAAGTACTGCATATGGCTCAGTATTATGAAAATAGTGTCAGCAATGAAAAAGATAGGATTGAAAAACGGAAAGGTGATTTAAAAACAAAGGTGCTATTGCAGCAAATTATTAGAGGCCCCAGAGGGGGTAACTCTCAGGTTAGAGGTCAGTATGTTCCACAGGGGAATGTGCCCTTGGGTCCTGTGAACATTAATCAATGTGCTTATTGTCGACGAGAGGGTCATTGGCGAGCACAATGCCCCGTCCTTCAATAGAGTTCGAATAATAACATGGGTAGGAGATCTAGACGTTGCCCGGGCGTACGGGGCCCTGGTAGAGGTCAGTTCACACAGGACCCTCAACAACCTTTTTCGCAGGACAATCAGACTCCGAGCGTGGATACTAGGAACATATTCTATCATCCTTCCGCTGCATATTTGTCTGAAGAGCTTCCTTTTGACAATATTCTGTTTCGTTAGGATTGCCCGAAGCAGGGTTTGGAACCTGCACCTATTCCCGTCAATCAGAAAGGTCCCTACATTTAAATGATAGTGGGAAATAGGAAACATCAGTTTTTGATAGACACTGGAGCGCAGAAGTGTTCCTTTGATCGTTCACGGGTTCCAAAAGTTCCACTGTCAGGGCAAACCAATGTTTCTGTAGGGTTTTCCGGTACTCCAGTTATTTGTTCAGTCTCTATGCCAGTACCTATTTCTTTGGGTCCTTTTACAGACCAGTGTCCTTTCATATTGACCTCGGATTGCGGGGAAAACTTGCTGGGATTGAACTTGTTAAAAGAATTAAAAGCAGTGATTTATTGTTCTTCTGATGGAGTACGCTTGACAATTTCACCGCAGCAATCTTCCACCTTGCAATTTCTGACTAGACCTTTGCATCCAGAATTCATTGATGTACTAGAGAGTTTATGGGCTGTTGACGACAATGATGTCAGTGTTTTGCAGATTGAGCCTGTTAAGATAGTTTTGAAACATGGAATTGAGCTGCCACGCATTCCCCAGTATAAGATTTCGGTTGAGGGCGAGTGAGCTTTGAAATGTATTGTTTCCGATTTTGTGCACTGTGATGTGATTGAAGAAATCTCAGGAAGTTTGTGTAATAGTCCGATTTTACCCGTGTACAAGAAAGGTGATAATGTAATTCCATTCCGTTTTATAATTGATGTACGTGCCATTAATAAAGTTGTGGCATCGCAGTTTCCAATTGTGCCTGATGTGACAACGATCTTAACTATGATTCCAGCTACAGCTACTTACTTTAGTGTTGTGGACCTAAAGAATGCGTTCTTTAGTATTCCTATACACAAGGATAGTAGATATTTGTTCGCCTTCACCTTAGGGAGACGCTCGTTTACATTTACTCGTGCAACTCAAGGGTACACAGAGAGTCCTAGTATTTATAGTAGGGCTTTGAAAGAGCAACTTGATACCCTTGAATTGCCCTCTACTTGTACTTTGCTTCAGTACATTGACGATTTGCTTCTGGCTGCAGACTCTGAGAGTGCCTGTAAGAAGGGCACCGTGTTACTACTTATTCATCTAGCTATGCATGGTCACAAAGCTTCGCTTAAGAAATTTCAATATTGTTGCCAGGAGGTCGCCTATTTAGGCTATCTCCTGTCAAAGGAGGGAAGAAGATTGACACCTGAAAGAATAAAACACATTTCTGGTATGTCTGTCCCAAATACGCAGAAGGAAGTTAGGGCCTTGATAGGTATGGCTTCTTACTGTAGGTTGTGGATCACACATTTTTCACTAGTGATAAAACCGATGTTGGCCTTGACGAAGAAGGGCATTTCCTTGCCGTTGCCATGGACTTTGGAACACCAGCAATCGTTTGACTTGCTTAAGACTGCATTATGCTCTGCACCAGTTTTGGGCACACCAAACTATGAAAAGGCCTTCGTATTGTTTGTGCTTTGGCTGTATTAGCGCAGGAGCATGGAGGGAAGAATAGGCCGTGCAGTTACTATTCCTCCACCCTTGATCCTGTAGCATGCGCTTTGCCAAGATGTTTGTGCGCTGTCGCTGCTGCTGCTGCGTCTGTAAAACAGAGTGAGGGAATGGTCCTAGGCCATGATTTGACCCTGATGGTGCGTCACTCTGCAGATGTTTTATTGAACCAAACTCAAACGCAACACCTCACTTCCGCACGGTTGACGAGATACAAATTGATCTTGTTTGCCCCTCACATTCAAATTAGGAGGTGTTGTGTTCTTAATCCGGCTGAACTCCTACCTTTCCCGCAAGATATTACTTGCAGCGATGAAGATTCACATGATTGTTTGTACACGACAGAGCAAGAAACAAAGGGCAGGATTGATTTGAAAGATACCCCTTTGGATAATCCGCAAGGAGAGCTGTTTTGTGACTGCTCCTGCTTTAAACTTCCGGATCGTACCTCCACAGCCGCTTATGCAATCACTACCTTAAGCACGGTTGTGGAAACTAAGAGAATTACACATAATTCTGCGCAGGCCGCAGAGATTATAGCCTTCACCCGAGCTTGTGAACTTTCCAAAGGGCTTGCAGTGAATATATATACTGATAGTCAGTATGCCTTTGGGGTTGTTCATAACTTTGGGAGACTTTGGTCGGAAAGAGGATTCCTAACCTCGCATGGCACCAAGATCCAACATGGCACCCTAATAGTGCAACTTCTTCCAGCACTTGCGTTCCCTACCCAGTTAGCAGTTGTGAAATGTGCAGCACATCGCAAGATTGTAGATAACATTGTAAAAGGGAATGCTTTTGCTGATCAAATAGCCAAACAAACTGCCACTGATCTCTGTACGGAGATGTATGTTTCTAGGGAGACTGAAAACGCTGATTTGATGGATGAGGGAGTGGGGTTTGTACAGGATATCCAAGCCGATGCCACAGTAGAAGAAGCCAAGAGGTGGGCTGAGGGCTTGGGAGAACTTGATGATGATGGGTGTTGGGTGGACACGGTGGAAGGGAAATGGTTACTCCCCGATGCCTATGTGCTAATGATGGTTGTAATGGCACACAGTCCTACGCATGTATGTGCTCAACAGATGACGAAAATGTTAGAGTGTGGATAAACAACAAAATTTCAAAAATTGCTCAGAACTATGTCCAGAATTGTATGATTTGCCTACAACATAATATGGGAAAGGGGACAGCCACCCTCTGTCCCATTTGAAGTAATTCATTTTGATTTCATTGAAATGGAGTGATGCAATAATTTAAAATATGTATTGGTAGTCATTTGTGATTTTAGTAAGTGGGTCGAGGCTTTCCCTGTTAAAGATGCCACAGCTATGACCACTGCGAAAACTATGTTAAAAGAATACTTTCCCCGGTTCGGTTTGCAGAGAGTAATGTGGTCAGACAATGGTCCACACTTTGTCGCCGCTGTAATCCGATAGATATGTACAGCGTTACAAATTGACAAACGGTTCCATTCGCCCAGACATCCACAGAGCGCCGGACTAGTAGAAAGACACAACGGTATCATCAAGAACAAACTTGCTAATACGTGTGCCGGCACCAAACTAAAATAGCCGGACGCCTTACCGATTGTGTTATTAGCGATGTGTACAACCCCTCAAACTAAGACTGGGCTCTCTCCATTTGAGGTGGTAATGGGGAGACCTGCCAATATCTGGAATGTGCCAAAATGTCGAAAGTTAAGAGATATTGAAAATGTATTACTTTCAGATTATTGTAGCCAATTGACTAAAAACCTGTATTTGATTTACCATCAGGTACGAGAGGCTTTACCTGTGCGGTACGAAAGCCTGGGCGACGGCATATGACCCGGAAGCTGGGTGCTCACTAAGTCATTTGAGCGCACCTCCTGCCTCGCGCCATGCTGGCGTGGGCCGTTCCAGGTCTTGTTGGTCACCCTAACAGCGGTGCGGGTAGCTGGCCGAAAGAATTGGATATACGCGTCACACATCAAGAAACTTCCTCACCCTGTGCCACACGTTACAGAAGAAGCAGAACCCCTTGCTGATACTGCAACCAATGATCCGAAAGCAGTAAACAGCACCGAGAGTGTGTCGGAGAATATCTCTAAGCCCGAGAGGCTTGGGGAAGCTGCCATTTTGTTTCCACACTCTCCACCGATTTTGCACCCGGGAGCGGCTGTTTCAAGCGCAGCCCCTTCGGTTGTCCCGAATACGTTGCTTCCAACGGGAAGTGACGACACATTGCTTCCGGATCAATCAGTACCAGGAAAAACCAGATACCACTTGCGTCCAAGAAAATAGACATACGGCACGGTTTGACAGTGCATTCAAGGAAGGAAAAGAATCACCGAGGGCTTGCTTTTGCCCAAATTTGAGAAAGGGGATTCTGTTGGCTAGGGTTTTGGAAGGACATAGAAATCGCGCAACCGGGGGGTCGCCAGCCACGAACATTGGGGTTTCCGTCTGAAGACTGCAATGCCTGCTACCGCCGCCGCTCATATTGGACTTGCAAATAAGGGGGTGACCAACCGGGACAATGGACAGAATGACAGGGCCCCGAAAATAATAGGCACTGTTGTAGGCCTTTGGTATTTAGAAGAAGCTTATCCTTTAGAGTTTTCGCTACCGACTGTAAATGTACCCACTGTTCATACACCTTTTTTGCATTTCATACTTTGTCCCCTAGAGATTCCCAGCACAGACAAAAGTATCATAATAATACTTTGTTACTTATAATGAACGCTACACATGCCATTTTTAATAGATCCAATTGCTGGGTCTGTTCACATTTACTGCAATACGGGGATAAGGGGCTAGGTTGGTATATTCATCCTTTACCGTTGAGAACTGCTTGCTATGCTTCTCTTAGAGCACTGTTCTTTGGCCGATGGAATGATAGCGTCTCAGGGAACTTTGATGGCACCAATTTGAATAGTTTTGAGAAACATTTTTTGACTCCCCTGGGATGCTCTCTTTTTTCGAATTGGGGTAGACCGAATGTTGCTTCTATTAGGCCTTCTGATAGACTGTCTCGTCCTTTTCAATCTTTGATTTCCTTCCAAATGGCTTCGAAAGGCAATAAGGATGCCATGCCTCCTTCTTACACTGTGAACCATAGCCCCGATTCAGTTACTCTCTGCATACAGAAGAATGGCACTCGGTCAATGGGAGATTTTAAAGGTGCCAACGTTGCAAATTTGACTGGGGAAGACAGACCTTTGTATGTAGGCGAACCTGTCTATTTTGTTTGCTGTAATATAGCGTTTCCATGGTTGCCCAGGGATTGGCAAGGAACCTGTTATTTAGGGATCCTGTTACCTGGGGTGTTTATAGCGAGTACTAAAGAAGTTTCGAAGGCTCGTCCACGACGGGATGAGAATGGTGATACCCCGGCACAAGTATTGGGAGATATAGCAAAACCAGTTGTGCCATTTTGGGGGCAGATAGCAAATTCAGAGGATATTAGAAAACTAGCGAGAGTACTGGAGAGAACCATCAACCGGACCACAGATATACTCTACAATATGACATTAGAGCAGAAAGCAATAAGATTAATAGCACTCCAAAATCGAATAGCATTAGATGTCATTCTAGCTGAGCGTGGTGGAGTATGTAAATTAGTGGGGTCCGCTTGCTGTGTTTTCGTACCAGATTCCTCCCCAACTATCTTTAAGGCAATACAAAATCTGCATGTCCTTGGTTCCGAAGTGCATGTTCCCGAGGGAAACTGGGATCTAAGCCATTGCTTCTGGGACTTCTTGCGATCTTGGGGTTGGAAGGTACTTTTGGTTTTATTAACTATTTTAGGAGTTCTGTTGTTCCTTTGTTGCTGTATTTAGTGTCTGCCTGGTATGTGTTCGATGGTAGGGGGGTGTTGTGCACAAGCGATAAATTCGATAGGACATGAGGTGTATGCCTCGGATAAAACTTCCAAAGAATATGTGTTAAAAGATATATTAGTAAAAGACCTAATGGCAATAGATATTTCAGATATTGATTCAGGGTACATGGATACTGATGTATGGAGTTATTCATAAGGAGACCCAAAATAGTTTTTAGCACTTGGCATAGGCCAAAAGGAGGGTTTGTCGGAAGAAAAAGTATATTGTGCCTCCTATTGTAAGAAATATATTAATATTGGCCTACGCCAAGCTGCTCGAAAGTCATTTGCAAGATCCGTGTTACAAGGTCCTGACCTTTAATCTATGTAGGCCGCCATTTTTAGGTCAAAACGTCATTTTAGGATTTATGTGGAAAAGTCACCCTGTGAGCTAAAATGGTGGACGATGTCATTGCAAAATACAACATGGCCGTCTTGACCTCTGTACATCACTAATGTGTAATCTGCCTGCAAGCTACTTGTTGAGGTCATGAACTGAGACCTCGTCCTACGTTGACCTATGTGTAAAAGGATTACTCGCACAAGTAAACCAATCCACGAGTATGTATTATGATAATGTATTTACACATTGGTCAAAGAACATCTGTTTTACTATATTGCATTAATGTTTAAGAAGACCTGCAATACGAAACTTAGAACACACAGTTAATGCATACGCTTATTGTTACATGTAATAAAGAACAAACCAGTTAGATGCGGTTATTTGAGACTCGGCAACAAACCCTAGAATTGGTGATATATAAAGTAGAATATTAACCCGAAGAGGGGTTGGCCATAGCGCTCACAAAATGTATAAAAAGCAAATGCATTATAATGTACAGTCTCTCACTGAACACACTGAACCACGCTGGAGTTCCTTGTGTTGTACTGAGGGCCGATAGCTATCTGACTTTGCACTGTTTTGTAATTGTATTCGATAGAGAATAAAGTACTTTGTATATTCCTTTGAAACCTGTGTTTGGTGTATTTCCTTTTGGGGTACTCAGCCTCGATATTTAGTTTCTGTTTTCACATGGTGCACCCAAGCCTTACCTCTACAGGCCCTCCTCAACTGCATTACAACCTCTGCAGTTTCTAGGGAAAAGCCCAATCTTTTTTATCCCGGCCTCGCGTTAGCCGTGCTGATAGTTTGAGATCGGACCGTTTCTGGTAACACAACCTTGGAGACCACCACAGGAGCAAGAATATAGATGGACAGATCTTGGCCACAAGACCCTGGGTCGGGGAAATTCCAGATGGCCTTCAAATTATAGAAGATAATCAGTGGAACAATGGCCACCCTCTCTTGTCTGGTTTTTGCGAGAACCCTGTGGATACTAAGAGGAAGGAAGATAACGCAGACAGAAGACCGTTTGGCCAAGGAAGACACAGTGCTTCTATCACACATGTTAGAGGTTCCCCTAGATATGCACAAATCGACCCACATGTTTAAAACCTATTGCAAAGCCGACGAAGGCCCACGTTGCGTAGGTGAGCTTCACTGGGTGAGGGAAACCCGCTGCAGAGTGTCTCTGCAATGTCCTTTTCCATCCATTGGATGTTAATCATTAATAATGACCGCAGGTTCCCATTGGCCCTTGAAAGGATCATATCGTACAACATAGATAATTGCCTGACCTTCACACCACCTGGGAGGTTGATGCATGTCTTTGTAATTGTGACCCATGTGAATATGACAGGGGAAGATGGCGCCTGTAGGCTGTGTCTTCCCAGAGTTCAGGTGACTATGTGTTTGGTGCGGGAAGCAGATGAAATGGGTGCGGGATGGCAACACCCATTTCTCAGAGGTTGATCTCCCATCATTCATTTTCATTTATCAAAAAATCAAAAAAAGCCCAGGCGAGCGCACTCTCCCTGTGCGGATGGTCGAATTCCTCACATATATACCACAGATTAAAGTTGTAACACAAAAGGCAATTGCACACTAAATAGAAACTTTATTACAGAGCTCACACAAAACATTGGTGGGTGTGTTCTGCCATGTCAAGATGGCACCTATAAAAATGCTTCTGCAGTCAAGATGGAATGGGCCAATGAAATCGCTCTCTGTATCACAGAGTACTATCACAAGCGGCTTTCACAAAAGTCATGTATGCTACATCGCCATCCCCACAGAAGGCGTGTTAAAGTGCATGGGAAACTGTGGTAATTTACAAAAACACTACTCAGTAAGCGGCAATGTTCCCTTATCATGCACAGCTTTGTTCACTAGAACGCATCACAAAATTAGGAAGCTCAACATTGTTACACACAAGGAAATCTCACAAACTTAGCACACACATAAGAAAATAATAAAAATGTAAAAAAAATATCAGGCATGGCCGGCCTGTCCAAGACTGAGCATGTGAACATTCCAAAATACCCACATTGATAGAAGAAAACGATTGAATGGTAAATTGACTGATTCCAGCCGGTACTATTCAATCGCTGGTGACAATACCAAACATTAAGAGCAGGGGTTGTGGGGGTGAGCCCCCCTACCCATGTTTGGTATTTACAGCATTGAGGGAGGCGGAGGTGTCTCCCGCTTCCTCAACATTGGAGGCAGGGGACCAAAAAAAAGAAAAAAAAGGAAGAAAAAAGAAAGAGACCCTGCAGCGATGGATCTGACCCACGTTAGAGGGACATAACTGATGCCACAGAGTACAGGAGAGGTGGTGGATGGAGAAAAGGTAAGTTAGGGGGGGTTGTGGTTGCTCTGGCACTGTGGGGGATGTGTTTTTTTTAACCGAGGAAATAAACGTATTCGCAGCAAAAGTGACTACTTTCAATTCCGCTGCAAATCTTTTTACCTCGGTCAAAAAACCCAAATCAGAAAATTCTAGGTGATCAACTGGCAGTGGAAGACATTATATGGTGGTGATTTTCCATAGACACAGACGTACACAGACTGCTATGAGGCTGCAAACCTGGGAGAAAGCCGTGCAGAAATGGGAAGGAGTGCAACCTGCTGTGACTCCATCAAGCCATAAGGACATGAAAAGGAAATCAACTTGCTGCAAGTCTGCGGAGCTGCGGCAAAGCCTTGTGCTGTCAGAAATGTGTGCAGCCTGCTGTGCGCCCATAGAGCTTCACTGAAGCTTGCGGGAAGGGGCCCTCTGACAAGCCAGAGAGCTGATGGTAACACCACGGCGCTAGAACAACTGTCAAGAGAGACGTGGCATTCTGGGAGCTGCAGAATAAATCTGTAGCATTTATAACTAAACATAAAGGTTTGTGAAGCAACTAATGAGCTACATGTTAGGATTTGAAGTAAGCATATCAAAGTGTCTACAACCAAGTGCAGGACACTAAGCAGAGGCTGAAGACCCCAGAGTGGGCGCTGGAGGTTCAGCTGCATGGTGGGCTGCCCCTATGGCCTGCAGGTTGCCTCCCTCCTCTTGAGAGGAGGCTAGAAATATGGGCGCAGCCTGTTAGGGGCAGGCAGTTAGAAGAAACTCCTTCCGGATCAAAAGGGCCCAAAAGGGGCCGAGCTGCACAGAGGCACTCCTCTCTGGCAGCCAGGATGATTTTCCCATTCTCCCTCTACTGGCGTTAAGTAAGTTTAGTTCAGTGGTCAGGTAGGTTGGATTATTAATGCTGCTTCTTCTTTGCTGTCACAGGTGCAGAGTTACGGGGCGATCCTAACTGAGGAGACATCTCGCTGTGTTTGGTAGCCGCAAGCATTACCCACTGGCTACTGGAACCAGGGCGGGCGCGACAGGCACTTCATCCTTAAGAACAGTAGACTCCTCAACAACTGCATAGTGGCTTAGGCTCCGCCCCATACAGGGGTATATTAGTAAACATAATATTTCTGGTAGGAAGGCTACCAGAGTCAGGTCGTAACCAGATGGAGAAGCAAAAATGATGGGTTCGCCGGTTGGAAAGCCTGGGAATGTCAGAAGGCCACCCGTAGGTTATGATTAGGGCCTCGTTCTCTAAGCGCCGGCATTGCTGGGATCACCCATAAGTTGACTCTTAATACCGTGACCTGTTTTTTCTCCAATGTAAACAAATGGGTGTGAGTTATTTAAGTTATACTACACAAGAGGCCTGAGTAGGGGCATGTCTCGCTCTGCAAAGATTTCTTATTCCGCACAGTTCATGGACTTCTCTCGGGCTTCCTTTGCTGGATTCAACACTCTCAAGTGTAACACAGTTCAACTTTACCAATGTTCCTGGGTGGATCTTTCCGGTTTTCCTCACTGGAGCTTAGACCCTCTTTTCCAGTTGCTTTCAACTCTTTAGTATTTTATAGTACAATATTTCATCATCTTGATACACGGGGTTCCCTTACCCAATTTTCCTGCTTTTCTCATGTGGTTTATGTCGAAGATTTTCAAAACAGCACAGCTTTACTCATTCCCATGCCTGACCACTCCAACACTGTTGCATTCTGGTTATCGTATTCCTTATTCTCTGTTAGTATGTTCTCAAGCGTGCCTTTTAGTAGCACAACAAGTTCTACTTCCTTGTCTGCGTCTCAAACGTGCTCCCTAGCATCCTGACATGTTCCACTTTGTCAATTAATTTAATCACTCATTTCTGTTTCATGCGATCCCCATCGGGAACTTGCTTCACTCAATATTCTCTGCAGTAGCCTTTCCCATCGGCTGTCACTTTCATTAACTTGATTCAACTTGCTTTTCAATTCAGCGATACTTTGTTTAACTTTTGCAGTTCACAGAGTCTTTCGACAATATGGTATTCCAAAGGACCACTGTTACTTTGTTTAAATACAGTTCAAAACAATCTAAGCTTTCTTTTAACGTGTCCTGATTCTTATGCGTAACCTTGCTTGCAACGTGGTATTCATATGTGTTGTTTACTGGGCTCCCTCATCACTTTCAACTCACTGGCTGTACTTTAACAATGCCTCCTTCACAATTCTTTTATCCGAGGTCAGGGTCTCTCCCCTAGCACCCCTCAGACCTTCCTGGGTGGCTTTGCTATCCCAGGGAAACAAGCAATCTATTGGCACAACGTTTGGAGAGATTAACCAGCTTCTCAGCTTCCTTTGAAGAACACTTTTGGCTTTGTGGAGATAAAGTTAAATCGCCACTCTTTCTCGAGCTTCAACCTGCAGCCTTGTAGCATCTCAGCATCCCACTCTCTCAAGCCTGGTTCTCACAAGCCTCTGCTCAGATGCTCAAGCTCTGGCCTGCTCTCCTTCTCGAACTCACCTTTGCCGTTCTGCCTTTCTGTGCTCCTTTTGTGAATCTGGGTTCCAACTTTTTATACTTAGTTTGGTTCTCAATTGGATTCAGGTATTTTGTGAGCGTAGCTAAGTGCCTGGCCCAGCCTTGCCTTGTTAGAGGGACAGAGCCATGGAACATTGCCATAGGTAATCTTCACAGCTTCAGTCTTCTTCATCTCCGCATTAGGCATTAGGAAGATGGGAGTTGTAGTATCCTCTAAGGATAATCAAGGTGTCAGATCTGTAATTGCTAGAGCAGTGGGGATAATAGTTTTGTGGTATGGTTTTATGTTTATCAAAACATTTAGCGTAACGATAAAATGGCATTTCCCTTGTATTCGTTGTCTCGCTCTCTTGCAGTAAGAATGATAATGAATACGAGGTTTCGGTTTCACAACAACTCAAAACCACAGGAAAAGGAGGATGGATTGTTAGAAAGAATAACTGCCTCAGATTTTAATGTGGCTTTTCCCCTTTTGTTTGGTACTTTCTTTTCAGTATAGGGTTTTCATGGTTTTTTAGATTTCCAAGATTGGCCTTTGGAATATCCCATAAAATCTGTTATATTGTTTGCTTCATCCACTTTTGGAAAATATCTCACCAGAGATCGTCCCTCTAACACTCCCCAAGAATCCTTCCTCCAGGTGATCCTCCCTTGCTTGTCCGCCCCGACGGTTGGGATCCAAGAGTGTGACCCATCAACTTTCAGAGCACCAGTGGTCCAGGGATGAATATCGGTTTCTAAACCATCAATCAGCCCCACACTTCTAGTACACCAGAAGGAATCCAAAAAGATTGGAACACAAGTAAATTATAAACCTCCTTGTCCAATGTTGCTAACGTGGACGTAATGGCAGGCTTATCTCCACAAGGTTGTGGATCATTGGTTAGTTGCAACACAGCAAAAATACAATTATTATCGAATGATAAAAGGGACTGTCCAGTCAAAGTTGTATAAAAATATCTACTTTATTTTTATTACAACAGAAGGTTCTAGCACAGTACAAAATACAAAGCACCATGGAAAGGAACATAGAGGACAGACAGTTTCACTAAGGAAAGGTAAGCACTGTGGATACTGATAGGAGAGTAGTCGGTAAAGCAATCCGTCTTAACTTTTCAAGGTTATTTGGTTTCAGCACCAAGGGAGCAAGGGGTCAAAAATGTCACTAGGGGCTTTCAAAGATGGGCAAGGCAGACAGAGCCACCATGTACTTGGTGATTGAGATGTTCTTGATGCTCGACAGCATGAAGTTGGTTCCAGGGTTCTTTGCAGCTCCTTCGACAGAGTTCAAGATGGGAGACTGCTGCAGGTATCAGGCAGTTTGGCAAGCGAGGCTGGATGGATGGCTGCCTGATGGCCTGCACGGCAGCTCAGGGTCAAGAATCATTGTCTCTGTGCTGGCTAGCGGATCTGGAATGCTTGGTTGAGGTATCTTGGATGGCTTGAGTGACTACAGTGTAACAACAGTCAGTGGTGCAGCTGGTCGCAGTTATAGGGCTTGACTGTCTCGAAAATGTCCTTAAAAGATGGACGCTGGTTGATGCTTGTGTGGCACTCCTCCTTGCTTCTTAGCAGGGCTCACGGTGTCCTTTCAAGGGGAAAAGCGCAAAGCTGAGGAGAGTGTCTGCATGCAACGGCATTGTCCTTTCTTCCGAGACTCTCTGGCACTTCCCACCTAGGAAGCTTGCTGGCAGAACCTAGCACGGCACTCTGTGCGCTGGCAGGGTACCGGTTCTGGAGCTGCTGGACGGGTCCTCTGAGTCCACTATCTCCCTCTGTTCCCTGTGAGATGTTTAGAGGAGGGTTCTTGCTTCCTTCTTGGAAATCCTGGCCTTCCTTCACTGGCGGAAGCTATATATATATATATATATATATATATATATATATTTTTTTTTTTTTACTTATATATGGTTTATTAAATGCATTACATTTCTTTTCTTTTTTGGCAGAAACTATAAGGCAGACTGTACATTCAGCCAGGGTCCAACATGAGTTGTGCTTCTTATTCCTTGCAAAGTCTTCAGATGATCTGCTAAGTGAGGGGTTCAGCCCTTTTTTAAAGCCAAATGGGCCCCAGTGATTGGTGCAGGCTAAGCCTACCTTAATGAACCAATCTGGGGTCCCCATTAACAATATTCTGTTATTCGTGAGGTCAGGACCAGAGTGTGTTGGAAAAGGAAAGGTAAAGGGTGACACCATATACTACTAAACTCCACCCATCTTCTTGTCTGTTATAGATCAACGTGTCGCTCTGGTTAATTGAGCCCTCTGTGGTTCTTGATCAAAGCACAGGTCTCCCTTGATGTTTGTGATGAGAGCAGTCTTTCTGTCTCCCTTAAATCACATACTTCTCCCTCTGAAAGGGGTCCGCTCTGCAGCAGTTCCCTTCGGTACTAGTGGACCCAGACATGCCATTCACTCTCCTTCAAACAGAGGGGTGGGAAATAGCTTCAAGCTGACACATTGCATATCAAAGAGGTGTTAGCCCCACCTTCCTGTTGTCTGTCCTGCGCCCAAGCCCCTTTAACAGGCTTGCCTTAATTATTTCTCATTAGTATGCACTGCCACCAGCAATTGAGACACTAGGAAGGCAGATCCATGGGGCCTTTGATATTTTAATTAGGCTGCCCATGGCCGGAGAAAGTTACGCCTTCCCCCTTCTTGAGATGCTCTGATGTACCTGTGGCTGTCACTTTCCAGCTGAACATGACAGAGGAGGAAAGCGCCTGTAGGCTGTGTCCTCCCAGAGTACACATAACTATGTGTTTCATGCAGTGAACAGGGAAAATGTGTGTGGAATGGCCTCACACATTTTTGGAGGATGCTCTCCCATCATTCATTTTCATTTTTTAAAAATGAAAGAGCCAAGGCGGGTGCACACTCCCCGTGCAGATGGTCGAATTCCTCAAAAAGACTGATGGCCCTTTCCTTACCACCTGCATCAAGGATCCCTGGGGATTACTTGAGAGAAAACCTTCAGGTTTCTCACAGAATGTAAATACATGACACAACTGCCTCTGCATGTGAGCTGAGAAACAATGGTGAATGTGATGCTGCAAAAACCTTTTGCACAACAGATTCACCTTTGTGTATCTGCCCATTTGCCGAATGGCACATTTGTGTGACTCATTTTGACAACCTATGAGTCATGTCATTTTGCAAACAAGAGAAAGAGACGAGACGGAAATGCCAACAGATGATAGTCAATATAGTTAAGCAAAACATCTACATCCCGGGTATGTTATGTGGTGTCAATGGCCATTGACAAGTTAAAGGCCTGAGCAAAGCAAGGGTGTTTTGTGAAGATAATGACATGAGGAGGGGCATTATAGCTTTCAGAACAGGTCACCAAATGAGGGTAGAATGTTCAGTTTAAAACTTGGTAAGACAAGGAAGAAACGTCTGAATGTTAGGACAGAAGACTTATATCAGCTGGCATAGCATCTGCTTGTTATGGAATATGCACCTGTTTATTTTCTTGAACGATGATGTAATGCAGCATAAATAAGGAAAAACAACCTGTTTATTTTCTTAAACGATGATGTAATGCAGCATAAATAAGGAAAAACAATGTAAAAGACAGCACGGACATGCAAGAAGCTCATAAAAGCAGCATTGGGCCACCCTGCCCCTAGAAAATGGCCGACCATAGAACAGAACGCTCACATGATGCACTCTTTCTCCATCACTGCTCCGCTGAATGGCGTCATCATCTACATGCTGGTGCAAGAACGCTGGAAGAGAGCTCATGCACTGTCAAGCAGACCTAAAAAAGAGGTCCTGCTAATCTTTCATGGGACACAGGCTTGCTAGCAATCAGAGCGGGTTCTTGTGTGAGAGTTTGGAAACGTGTGTGAAGAAATAGAAAACCGATGGCTGCCTGTGGGTTTACTATTTCTTCACACTGTGTTTATTTGTGTCGGTGCTTGTGAAGTGCAGCTACACAAATTAAAAAGGGATCAACACGTGTGCATAGGTCCACACACAGCATGCCTGTGTGTGTGTGTGTATCTTTGCAACAGCATAGTGCACAGGGAGTAGAAAGTAAACATATCTTCTTGTCCTTGTGTAATTGGATCCATACACAGTCAATAGGGGTCCCCGAACATTTGCACACATTATGAAGCGGATGTTTATGCGTGTGGGTTGAATGTCTACATGTGTACATGTCAGATCATCTGAAGACTTCACCAGAAGTAACAAATGATAACTCAACCCTGGCTGAAGGTACATCCTGCCTTACAGTTTCCTCAAGCGAAGGAAGGCCAGGATTTCCAAAGAGCTGAGCAAGATCCCTCCCCTAAACATCTACCAGGGATCAATGGGAGATAAATAACTCAAAGAACCCTCCAGCATCTCCAGAACTGGTACCCAGTAAACACACAGCA
Source organism: Ambystoma mexicanum (assembly GCF_040938575.1). Classification (NCBI taxonomy): domain Eukaryota; kingdom Metazoa; phylum Chordata; class Amphibia; order Caudata; family Ambystomatidae; genus Ambystoma; species Ambystoma mexicanum. The sequence continues at coordinate 25,071,812 of NC_090932.1, read as the reverse complement.
TGCCCTGCTAGCCTCTGAAGCAAGCTCCCGGGACAGGGAGTGCCAGAAGGTCTCTGAACCTACAACCCAGGACAAGGCAGCTGCCTGCAACACACTCCTCAACTTTGGGCCATCTGCCTTAAAGGATGACACAAGCCCATTGAAGAAGCTGGGAGAAGTGCCACGATAAGCATCTACCGACATCCACCTTAAAGGAACTTTTCGAGTCAGTCGAGTTCTTCGATCCGCAAATGACTGCAACGCTGACAGCTGTCAAGCTGCACTGGCTTAAAGACATCCGAGACATCTTAAGCAGTGCTTCAGAACTCTCAATCAGCACTAAGACAATCATTCCTGGCCATGAGCCGCCATTTAGGCCAGCCTTCAGCTGTTGGTCCAGCGTCGCACGCCGAACCATCTTGTCTAATGATACCCTCAGCCGACTGCTGTCATGCACTCTGTCCCAAGAGCCTGCAAAGCGTCCTGAAGCCAACTCGACCCTGTCAAGCACCAAGAACACCTACAGCACGAGGCACATTGTGGTTCTGTACCCCTGGTGTTTGTCCAAAGGCCCCCAGTGACATTTTATGACCCATCGCTACTTTTGTGTTGAAACCAAGTATCCTTGAACTATTGCGATTATTTACTTTACCAACCACCCTCCTGTCAGTATCCAGAGTGCATCCCTTTCCTTTGTGAAACTGTCTGTCCTCTGCATTCCTTTACTGGGGGGGTTGTATTTCGTAATTTTGCTAGAACTGTCTTTTGTGATGTAAATAAAGTAGATATATATTTTTTTTATTGATTGATTTAATTCAATTTAATCAACCTTTCAATTTCATTACAACATATTAAAACCATTTGATATACATAAAAGGACTATTGCCTGCATAAAAAAACAAGAACAAATCACAAACTATACAGCACATAATAACATACAAATCAATTTCATGGTATAACATACCAAACAACCAACATAAGAGAGAGAGAAAAAGAAATAGGATAAAATAAGTACATATAAGATAACATAAAAGGCCACATATTTAGCTTTGTTCCTTTCCCAGTTACTAAGAGAATCAGTGGCTAGAACAACACATAAGCAATAATGAGTGACGTCTTCCTGACTTAAGGCATTTCAACAGGTTTTGATTTTAGTTGTAAACTTTCCAAAAGTTAACACTGGCTAGTTGTATTGGTAAATCTCTGTAGATATAAATATTGGTATACAACCATGACTGGACAGTCCCTTTATCATTGTGTATTAATTGTATTTTTGCTGTATTGCAACTAACCAATGATCCACAATCTTTCAGAGGTAAGCCTGCCGTTCTGACCACGCTACCAAAATTGGACAATGAGGTTTATAATTTGCTTGTTATTCCAATCTGTTCGGATCCTTTTTGGTGTATTTGTGGTGTGGGGCTGGTATACAGTCTTTATATCGAATATGTTATGTAGACCTGCACATATACCATAACTTTTACAACGACCAAACCTAACAAAAATGTATTTGAGGGTGGGGTAACGGGTTAAATCTTGTGGGGAAATGGTTGGGTGGGTTTTTAGTGGTGGGAACCTTATGCAGTATACAGTCTTTATGACGAAAATGTTATGTAGACATGTGCATGTACCAAACCATTTACAATGGCTGATTGATGGTGTAGAACCCGATATTCCCCCTTGGACCACTGGTGCCCTGGAAGTTGAAGAGAGAGAGAGAGAGAGAGAGAGGGGGAGAGAGAGAGGGAGAGAGAGAGAGAGAGAGAGAGAGAGAGACTGATGCAGAGAAAGCAAACAACTCTTCATGCATTGCCTAGGGTTGCTTCCATGTGTATCTGAGTGAACAGGTCCACAGTGTTTTCATGTGTATGTAAGATATTTCCATATGTGTTTGTGTACGTGATTGGCTTGCGCTCATTAAAAAGGGCTGATTTGAGAACACACGTGTTAGGTCCTCTGACAGGTAAATGCCAAACACACCAAGCTCCTAAGGAATGTGTTTATTCGAAACGCGACGTCAAATCAAGGGGCTCTTCTGTGATGAAAGGCGATGTCACTTGTGCTTGAGCGCCGGCTGCGGGGGCATAAATAAGCGATGAAGCGGCATCAAAGCCAGGCTGCACGGGGGGGGGTCTGCTTCTTGTCTTATTCATGGGGGGGTTGCGTGCCTTTACTGCTGTGATCTTTTACTCGTTGGAAAGTGCACAGTAGCACGATGTAGGGAGGCCTACAAGCTGGCATGTATTGCGCACAAACCTAGCAGGGGACTGAGGACTCGATTCCAGAAGCCAGCGTTGATTATCAGCTTGCTCTCATGTCCAGCAAGACAATGTCCAGCAAGGCATGCGGGCTCATGCTTGCTCTCATGTCCAGCAAGACATTGCCCAGCAAGGCACGCAAGCTCATGCTTGCTCTCATGTGCAGCAAGACCTGCGGGCTCATCATTGCACTAATATCCAGCAAGTCATGCGGGCTCATCGTTGCACTAATGTCCAGCAAGAAATGCAGACTCATTGTTGCACTAATATCCAGCAAGGCATGCGGGCTCATGCTTGCTCTCATGTGCAGCAAGACAATGTCCAGCAAGGCATGCGGGCTCATGCTTGCTCTCATGTCCAGCAAGACATTGCCCAGCAAGGCACGCAAGCTCATGCTTGCTCTCATGTGCAGCAAGACCTGCGGGCTCATCATTGCACTAATATCCAGCAAGTCATGCGGGCTCATCGTTGCACTAATGTCCAGCAAGAAATGCAGACTCATTGTTGCACTAATATCCAGCAAGACATGCGGGCTCATCGTTGCTCACATGTCCAGCAAGACATGCAGGTTCATCGTTGCACTAATGTCCATCAAGACATGTGGGCTAATAGTTGCACTAATGTCCAGCAAGACATGCAGGCTCATTGTTGCACTAATGTACAGCAAGACATGCAGGCTCATCGTTGCACTAATGTCCAGCAAGACATGCAGGCTCATTGTTACTCTAATATCCAGCAAGACATGCAGGTTCATCGTTGCACTAATGTCCAGCAAGACATGCAGGCTCATTGTTGCACTAATGTCCAGCAAGACATGTGGGCTCATCGTTGCACTAATGTCCATCAAGACATGCAGACTCATTGTTGCACTAATATATATCAAGACATGCAGGTTCATTGTTGCACTAATGTCCAGCAAAACATGCAGGCTCATTGTTGCACTAATATCCAGCAAGACATACAGGTTCATCGTTGCACTAATGTCCAGCAAGACCTGCAGGCTCAGTGTGCACTAATGTCCAGCAAGACATGCAGGTTCATCGTTGCACTAATGTCCAGCAAGACATGCAGGCTCATTGTTGCACTAATGTCCAGCAAGACACGTGGGCTCATTGTTGCCTCTAATGTCCAACAAAACATGTGGGCTCATCGTTGCTCTCATGTCCAGCAAGACGTGCGGGTATATTTTGCTCTCATGTCCAGCAAGACATGCAGGTTCATCGGTGCTCTCATGTCAAGCAAGACATGCCGGTTCATCGTTGCTCTCATGTCCAGCAAGACATGCAGGCTCATCGGTGCTCTCATGTCAAGCAAGACATGCCGGTTCATCGTTGCTCTCATGTCCAGAAGACATGCCGATTCATCGTTGCTCTCATGTCCAGCAAGACATGCCGGTTCATCGTTGCTCTCATGTCCAGCAAGACATGCAGGCTCATTGGTGCACTAATATCCTGCAAGGCATGCAGGTTCATCATTACACTAATGTCCAGAAAGACATGCAGGCTCATCGTTGCTCTCATGTCCAGCAAGACATGCGGGTTCATCATTGCTCTCATGTCCAGCAAGACATGTCCAGCAAGACATACGGGTTCATCGTTGCAATAATATCCAGCTAATGTCCAGCAAGACATGTGGGCTCATCGTTGCATTAATGTGCAGCAAGACATGTCCATCAAGACATGCAGGCTCATCGTTGCACTAATGTCCAGCGAGCCATGCGGGCTCATTGTTGCTCTGATGTTCAGCAAGACATGCATGTTCATCCTTGCATTCATGTTCAGCAAGACATGCAGGCTCATCGTTGCTCTCATGTTCAGCAAGACGTGCGGGTATATTTTGCTCTCATGTCCAGCAAGACATGCAGGTTCATCGGTGCTCTCATGTCAAGCAAGACATGCCAGTTCATCGTTGCTCTCATGTCCAGGAAGACATGTGGGCTCATCGTTGCACTAATGTGCAGCAAGACATGTCCATCAAGACATGCAGGCTCATCGTTGCACTAATGTCCAGCGAGCCATGCGGGCTCATCGTTGCTCTGATGTTCAGCAAGACATGCATGTTCATCCTTGCATTCATGTTCAGCAAGACATGCAGGCTCATCGTTGCTCTCATGTTCAGCAAGACATGCATGTTCATCGTTGCACACATGCCCAGCAAGACATGCAGGCTCATTGTTTGTGTCTTAAACACAGACAGCACATGTTTTCTGCAATTGTGTTTTCCTGTGCGACCTATGGGGAGACCACGTACGTTCTGCGAGTGGGCTGCACAATAAAAGTGAACTGCTCATGCAAACATGTGTTTGCACGAGCAGAGTCATTTTTTGTTTATCAGCACCCCTGCATTATTGCTGCACTGGCCCTTCCCCAGACTCGTATCACTTGCTTTGACTTCACTTTGTTTTAATTTACAACATTTCTTTTGCGCACTGTGGACCTTCGGGCATAAAGGCGCTAACCGTTATACAAACATATAACATAGAAAGGATGAGCCACAAAGGCCAGAGGGTTGGCAACTATCCAAAGAGGTGGGTTTTTAACGCTTTCTTAAAGATGGGTAAAGACCCAAGGAGTTTTAATTTTTTAGGTAACTTGTTCCAAAGTTTTGGAGCAGCTGAGAAAAGCACCCCCTTACCAGCTTTTGTTTATTCTACATTTATGCTGCAAGAGCTCATTTTGGCCGCTGGACCTGAGATCCCTACTAATCGGTTTATCGATAATGGAGGTCTGTAAGTAAAGTAGCATGTTACCCATCCTACACTTGAAGGTTATGTTAAGTACCCTAAAAGCTATACGAGCTTCAATTTGGAGCCAGTGCAAGGATTGTCTGGCGCTCGTAACATGGACTCATCTAGAAAGACCCAGGACAGCTCTGATCGCTCTGTTCTGTATTATGTGTAGTCTGTGTATTTCGTGTTTGTTGATACCCACTAGTAGACTATGGCAATAATCTATCTCCGTGCCAATTATGGCTCTGGCGATTATCTCTGCGCATTGTTGGGTAATGAGTGGCTTGAGATGGTGGAGGCGGCTGTTATACTTGACACATGAGATTCCATAGTCCACGATTGATCTAGCGTAACTCCAAAGATTTTACGTTTCTTTACAGGGACGATCATGTCGGTTTCGAGTCTAAACAGACCAAAATTGCTATCTAAATTTTTTATAGCTGCGGGCTCCCCACAATCAAGACAGGAAGACATTGGGCTTCATTAGGAGTTTGGAGGTAGCCATGCCATTCGTACCGGCATGGCTACCCCCAAACTGGGTACCGGGTCCCAAAAATAGGGAATTACTGGGCCATGTCGACTTTAGTTGTCCCAGTAATTCCCATTCTCGGGACCCAGACCCGGTACATCCCCATTCCCATTTGAGCCCCAATAGGGTTCAATGGGAATGGGGAGGATGCTAACAACGGACCCGGTAATTGTAAGAAACCATGTTTGCTCTCGGGTGACGGTATGCACGTCTGGACCAGATGTGCATTCCTCCACCACAAGGAAACCCGTAATTTGGCGGCCCTGAATGAACGGCACCGTTCATTCCGCGGCCGACAGCCTCCTAATGAGGCCCATAGTCTCACCAGCCCGTCGGTTCACTAGAGATTCTTGGATAGCCGACTGAGTTTGGTTCAACTAACATTACATGTTCTCCCCTGTTGCTCCCAGCCACTGAAGTTGCTTGGGCCATCTAGAGTACTGACCCAGACTCTTCTATGTCCTGCTATGCTATGATATTGAGTCTTTCCTTGCACAGCATCTCCCATTTTCACAATTTGTAAGCTCTTCAGGATCTGCAAGAAGTGGGTGTTTTCAGACTTAAAGGAGAGAGTTAACTGTAACATTGAAGCTGCACTAGAATAGTCTCATTACAAGGCGTAAAGAAGTTAGATGCCCCCACACAAGTAAGTTTGCCACCCTGCCACTGTCTCTGAATTCACCGCCTCTCCCAACATTTGACGGGTTAGCTCCTGCCTACAATTTAGCCTAGGTGCACCCCTGGATGAGCGTACTTGCATTTTGTTAGGCACAGAGGTAAGGGAAGCCTTTCCTGAAAGTGGCAGTGTTAAAATTTGACTGCGTTTTTTCAGAAAAATGTACTTGAATCAACACAGTAAAACTTTAAAGCTGCTCCTTTCAAGAAAGACTTCCATCGCCTCGCTGCATATTGCGCTTTAAAATATATTATTTGATAGTTGGTCCCCACATCAGATCATGGGGGCGGGGGGGTATAACAGTGAGGGCGGGGCCTCCAAGTTTGCCCCGCCAATTTTCTGAAGTGGCCCCACCCATCACCACTTAGCCCCCCCACCCTCCAAAATGTAGGTTTTGTTGCACCCCTGCTTCGGACGGCCTCTAAGCACTTCTCTTCTTCATCAAGTGAGTTCTGAGGAGAAATGGACAGGAGAGAGGACAAAGTGTCCTGGCATGTCTGGGTGCACAGGCATCTTGGAATATTCCCTGTGTGAATATATCAAAAAAATGGGGCACTCAAACAGACACACCTGCAATACTTTCTGCTCAGGAATAGCCTTCATATGTGTGATGCTGGCTCACATTTTGAATGCACAGGCAAAGAGTTATTTTACTAAAAGCAAATCACCTCCATTTTCTTTTAGGGAAGATGCACAGGTCTTGAAAATGAGTCAATTATGTATTTGCAGTTTGCATTTTAGTGAGTCTGAGTGCTTCAGTTCATGGCGAAAAAATAAGACAACTGCGCATTTACCCACATTTAAGAAAACACGAGTGGCAAAAAAGCGTCTCTCTCATGTTGAAGGAAATACACCATTTATTGGGTAGATTTGGTATTGGCAAATAAAGTTATGGGAGGAAGAGGTTAAATGGGAAATCATCAAAAAGACCACTCCTGACAGGACTCAATGAAGGATATTTTTGGGCATTAATACTAGTCGAAATGTAAAATGACATTTAAGCACTGCTGGATCATGTTATAAACACTAATGGCAGTCGTGGTTTCCTGAGAATTTCAATGTATATTTCAGTGAGAATTGTGAGTTAGTTTCACAGTTGGAGAAGATAAATCAATCAAAACACTGATTTGACATTTAAAGTTACTGCTTTTTAATGCACTGCTAAACTGCAGAACCAGTCTCGGGAGTGTTAGGCAGAAGTATATCCAGTACCCTTTGGGGACACCACACACAATTAGGACTACAAGTGACAGTACAAATTCACCTTTGGTACAAGCTTGTACTACACAGTAAAAGTGGTAGCGATGGCTGAGCAGCCAGACTTATCTCAAGAGCAAGTGAGCAGTATCAATAGTTACACAAAGAACAGCAATTACTATGATTGAAACAAACACTGACTCAAGGTTTCTGAGTAAAAGAATATACATTTATTTACACATCAGTTGTAAAACATTTCACTAAAGTAAAGCAGTTGAAAAATAACACCCTTAATACACTACACCGCACCCAATAGATTCAGGACAAGTTAGGCTCAAAATGAAGTGTGAGCAAAATGGCACTCCAGCAATTTAAAATGGAGGGAAAGACAACGTTAGGCACAAATTGAGCAGCACCAACAAGTAGTAAGCAGGGCAATCTAGAAAAAGGAACTACAGTGAGGAAATCAAATTAAAGGGGCCTGGCCCAAAGTCAATGGCCCAAAGTCTTTGCTCAAGATCACAAAGTTCAGGGTAGTTTGCAATTAAGTCTTTGCCAGGAGTTCGGAACGAAGTTGGTGGGCAGAAAAGTTAGTTTAAAGAATGGAGAAGGACAAGCCCTCGGATTGGCAAAAGGTTTCACACCCTTTCACCGAGGCTGGACGAAACAAACAACCGGATTTGAACAGTACCTTAAATGGAGAAGAAGGCTGTAGCTGAGGTGGACATTCCTGGCAGGTCCTGCAGGATTACAGTTCCGAAAGCGATTGTCGGAGTGACTCAAAGTAGGAAGACTGGAGGGTCCTGCACTGCCCAGGGAAGAAACCAGCAGCAGAGCAAAGCAACAAATAAAAGGTACGCTTCTTAAAACGCAAGTAGGGTCCGTTCCTCCTGGCTATCCGGTTCACTGTACCTCTGTACAGCAAATTCGACCAGAAAAGGGAGGCCTGACGAGCAGTTTGGTAAACTGGTTGTTCCCACCAGCTCAAGGGGAGAAGATTCCTTGCAAAACTTCCCTGTCATTGGAGTCTGAAGATTCGGACCTGCAGCACGGCTTCACCCGGCAGTTAAGTCGTAGGGGTCCTCTTCCGTCAGTTCCTCTTAGGTTCTCTCGTTCCAGTGGCGACTCTGCCTTTCCAGCCCCAGAGACCTGCTTTTTATGCAGTTTTCCCCCATTCACACAGCCTGGCTGTAAATCACACAGCAGGGTGGCTGTCCCACCGTAACAGTCACCACAGCCAATCAGATCAGAGTGCGACATGGGTCTCCAATGAGAACCTGTGCAGGGAGTCCCAAACCCCTCCCTCACATCCTGCCCCCCTGCCCCTCCCCTTCCAGACATACAGGCACCTAATGAGGGCTTCTGTGCAGAAGCCCGCGAAAGGACGGCAAACAAGGGAACCAAACCTGGTTTGGCGTGCAGAGTAAAACACAAGAAAGACTTTGACAAAAAGAAATGGTGACTTAACCCAGCTGGAACCGTTTAAAAACATACATGGTCTAGCGGGTTTAATTTCGAGGCTACCAAACTAGCCTAAAACAATACCACGGCTATTTAAGATAACCGCGGTAGGAAAAATAGGGTAGTTACCACTGCCACCAGCCAAGTCTTAAAGAAAAGGGAGCGAAACAATGATCTAAGAGAAACAGACAAAAAGGGATAAGTATTAACCCTTTCCAGCACTCTATTTAAGTTTGTACTGGGTCTGTGAGTTTTAAAAGAGACTAATAAAGTCAATGGCAACTTACTTGTTCTGGGAGACAGTAGTCAGTCCCAGAAAATGGAGTCGGAGTTGGGAAGTCAAAAAGACAACCCTGTGTCACTACACTGAAGGTGCTGTGTAACACACAGTAAACAATGATGCCTATGGAGTAGGTGATACTCCATAGCCCATGAGCACAAAAATGTTAAGCACACACAGAAAAACACATGTAAGAGTGGGAAAAAAAGGCTCACACTCTTACCAGGTGAAAAAAATAAATCCTAGAAATCCAGCAAAGCTGCTGAGGGACTCAGTAGGTAAGGGAAATAAACCATTCTGGAGAATTCTCCCTAACAGGGAGGATAGCTCAGGGGCAACGTGCTCTCCTTGGGAGCACCACAGGCTCGATCCCTGGGTCTGCGCTTAGAAACCTCTGGGTATTAACGCGCGTTATACATAACCTATCATATCATACCATTGGAAGAACACAGGAAACTGCTGAACCTTGTTCGGCTGTGTCCGCTAACTCGTCCATACCCATGTGTCGCACAGTGCTGCAGTGGGGGTTACTGTGCAAGCGCGCGCGCGCATGTGAGCATTCAAATCCTGTGGTTTACCGAGTCGTGACAATATCGGCTTTGCAAGTTCTGAGGAGCTGTGTGAGGTCAGCTGGGATACTCCAATGTCTCCAGGTCAGTTGAGAGAATAGGAAGGTGTCTTGGAAGTTTACAATCACTTGGTGGTTTTGGGGGGGTTCCATTGGAGCCACCCGAAGGCCATCCTTGCAAATGCGTTGGGAGGTATTTGAGAGTGAGTGCTACCAGGCGGTCAGAAGGATGTATGGGAGTGCCTGTGGAGGTAGGTATGTATGGGTCTGTTGAGGCTTTGTGAGGGTCTGTTGGGGCTTTGCGAGGGTCTGTTGAAGCTATAGTAGGAACTGCTGAAGCCATGTGAGGGCCTGCTGAGCAGTGTGCGCGTCTGTTGGAGTTATGGGATATTATATGGAAGCAAACATGTTATGCTGAAATGCTGAGCCCCAATATTGAAACGCGCCACACAATTTAAGTTGTATGGACTTAAGTTACACGTGACATACACATGAAATTCAGTTCATTTCTATGCCGTGTTTTGAAGCAAGCTGACTGCAGCATTCCTCTCAGCTCCACCTGAGGATTAGGAAGCTCCCCTGGGCTCTCTGGACTGAGCTTCCTGTACAAAAGTTCTCACTGTGCAATCACGCGAGATGGAGATTGAGAACGTGGATTCACGGGGCGATCGCATACATCCAGCCGCTGAAGGCCACCCCCTTAGCCCCCCCCCCGCACCAGGTCGGGCAGGAAGCCGCTGGATTCGCAATATTCACGGCCGCCGCAGAGGACTCTGGGAGATGCATGCGCTTTTGAGTGGGCGAGTACTCAGGCGTGTGATGAAGCACTCCTTGACCCTTTGCCCTCTGCTTGAAACGATGCACACATCTCCGCTCTGCTAGAGGCCAATTACCCTCATCCATCAGGTTTTACATCACAATATTTGATGAAGGTTGATGGGAAAATCGATCATGACGAGAGGCGTTCGGCGCGAGGAACCCCATGACACCAGCGAGTGTCCCTGTTCTACTGCGCCTCTGCACGCACCCAGTCTCGTGGACTTCAATAGTGGAATGGGGGACAACGTGCACGACTGCCACGATTGGCCCCGCTCTGGGGAATGTGGGCTATATCTGCTTTTGAGACTTAATACCAATATCCTGGTCAACAGGACACGTGAATGTTCTGGCCACTTAGGCTGGAGTGGTCCGGATGTTCTGATTGACTAAACTACCTGGCATCCCAGGCCATCAGATGTCACAGGATAGGTTGGCGACTTGACCGACCAGCCTACCCATGTGCCTGCCTGGTGCCCTCCTGGGATGGAAATGGGGCGTGAGAGTCTTAGACTTCTGCTCCATCAGCGGAAGGGACTCTGGGGCACACTCTGCTCACTGCATCAACCCTTAGACGCTACCACTAAGACCGCGCCCACGTGCCACTGAGCAGGTCAAGGGGCAGAGCAAGGCACCAACTGGAGTGTCCTGGGAGTCCCCATGGACCATCCCACGCATTGTGGGGTCCCCGGCTGGAGCAAACAGGGGATCAGTGAGTCAGACGTGTCCCCTTGAACTTCAAAAATCATTTCCTAAATTTATTTTAGACTTAAGTGCCGTGGGCGTTACTTCTGGAAGTCAAGCAAGTCATTTAACAGAATGGGTACACAAACATTTGCAAAACAAGTTACAAGAAGCACGTGCCCCCCTTAGGTTAATGTTACCTTTGTAAGTCACCTGTTTGCTTCTATACATTTTGTTTCTGTTTGTTTTGTTTTGTCCCTGGTATATGTCCACATTTTTTACACCCTAAAAAAGAAGCTCACTACTGCTATCGTCAAGGCACCCTTCTTGGGAGTGCCTCCACCATTTCTAAATGTGTTATTGTAAGTCATTTCTGATCGAAATTCACACCCCTGTTCTTCAAATAAATACAAGTGCAAATAGGGCGCCAAACAAAACTGCGCCAAACGTATATTTGCGTGACCTCGGGAGGAGAGAAGAAACACATGCTGCTAATTTCAAACATTCCGTGCATCCTCTAAACCCACGTCATGTGACCAAAAGGGCAAACCCCATGTCCCCTGATTCATGAATACAGAAAGCAGCCATGTTGGAATAGCTAGTGAGATCTCTGCTGTAGCTGTGTATACAATGTTCTCAGACTGACATAATTCGAGTATACTATACATTGTTATCGAGAAATACTATTTTTTAAGACAAGGATTCGAAAAAAAAAAACGTGAGATTTGGCCATAAAAAGAATGATATTATTATGGATGATTGCAAGTGAATTCCTGCAGCGTATCGGGAGTTGGGTCGTGATGTGCTGCAGTGGGGACGAGAAGGTGAGAATCGTCACTGCAGTTCAGGGTGATTTGAAGAGCCTCCGTTTGACGTCACCCTAAGGCTGAACAAGCGTATCCTGTAAAAGCACGGGGCAGCCCAGCAAGTCTCCCGAACCTTCTATCTCGGGCAAAGCAGCTGAATGTTGTGTTTACTAACTGAAAGGGTGTGCCAGGGTCTCTACTCTTTAGACTGTATGATTCAGTTAAGGGCAGCCTTGCCATCTGGAATGTGGCCCAGAGCTCCAGGCATTTACAATATGTCAAACCCTCTTCTTGGAACCTTGCCCAATCACTCTTTCAAAAAAGCATTGACAAGGCCAACAGTGTTGCACAACTATGCGGACCACAGCAATAGCTGAGCAAATAGCCATAGGTATCTGGGCCTAGAGGGTCAGTGGCATGCGATGCTTAACTAACACTCATACACAAATCAAAATGGTTAGCTTTGCATTGTTAACAAGACCAGTGCAAAGAACATATATAAATAAAGGGGCTGAAGGCGCACCTGGTTAAGACATTTTTATTACACCACTAGAGCATTTACAGCTGCAGTTAAGCCAGGAACTCTCAGCAGACAGCTTTGAAATAACACTGGCAGGTCAACGTTTGAAGTCACTGCATTGTAGAGGTTGCTCTACGATTCGCTTGGGGCTGCAAGGGGCCGGTTCTAGGTGGGAATGACCGCATGGAATAGCACGGCCATGGGCAGTAAACGGGCGAGTGAATAACTGAACAACACCCAGAAGCTGTGTGCCCTGAATAGCTGTTCGGGGTGCAGGTCACAGGCACAGGGTTCTCCTACCTGTTACTCTATAGAGTTGCTAGAAGATTCTCCCAGGTGGGGACAGACTAGCCTAATAGAGTACAAATCAGGAAGAGCAACAGCAGGCTTTATGTGGACTGCTGTGCTCAGCACATGTTCTAATTATTATGGTATGCAGTAAGTGCAGACCGAGCTTCAGGAAGCAACAGAGCGAATAACAATCATAGGGAAAAGATCACGGTGAGGGAAGCAGAGGAACAAGGGAGCAGGGAGCTAACAATGGGCTGGGGGGAGACTTGGGCATAGTCCGAAGAGGCGATAGAGACATCTCCTGTGTGAGGACCTCCGCCTTGTTGGGAAGTAAGGGCATCGCCTGAGGTATTTGACAAGGGAAACATTGGAATGTTGGCAGAGAAGGCATGGGCTGGAAATGACATGGCCGGCTGCCCCTCCATGGCCTTTAGAGGAGTCCTGATCTTCTGAGGGAGGGAGTTGATCATGTGAGGCTCTTTCTTCCTTCTCAGCCCTGAAGAGCAGGAGCTGATTGGACAGTAATCATTTAATGACACACCAATAGAACAGGAGGAGGGTAAGGATTAACCTGGGCCACAGACCAGTTGTTAAAGGGTTGGACTTTGCTTTAGAACAATATTCTTCATGTCAGGAAAGAAAAGTGTGTTCAAGGCACTTTACACCAAAGTTTCTGCACAGCACGTGTCATCTTGGAGTGGGATACCACCAGTGCCCTTGTAGTGCATTACACAATGCTGACCCGGGAGGCGGTGCTTCGAGGATCCCCCCAGGGTGTCTAGGCAGGTCCTAATATCCCTACACAGGCGTTCATGCAAGCAATGGCCGCAAGCAGACTTCAGAAAACAAGACCACAAAGGACTTTGCACGCTCCACGAGGGAAGTGGCAGGACCACTCACTTACCCCATTAGAGTGGAAGCAGTCTTACTAACAGAAAATAAAGGATTGCTGGAGCCCAGTAAAACCAGCAACAACCGACTGTACAATCCATAGATGGCAACTTTGCACTGTGGACTCGGGGGCCACTTGCCCAGCACTGCAGAAATGTGCATAGTCTACATAGCTCCGCCCACCTCATGAAAAAGACACCATGCGCAGGGAACCCGCACCACTGAGAACCATTGCGTGAGACAGAGAAACGAGTGCAGGTTACTTGTTTTGCCCTTCTTGTAAGTGTTTAATAGCGAAGATAAGTGCGTTTGCCACAATAAAGGTGACAGTCCCTTAGCTGGCTGCTTGGTGATTAGTTTGACATGTGAGCACATCACCTCGCATCACTGCAGTGCACTCCTGATTGGCCCTTTGAGTGGCATTCAGAAGTGGTGAAATTGCACTGCAGCGCCTCACAGTCCAGGGCTTGCAGTGCTCACTTCCAGGCTTGCAGTGGGACTGTAGTCACACATGAAAACATCAGGAATGCATATGTAGCGATGGAGCAAACACACTCATCTGGACTTCAAATGAACCCAGTCGTAAACACGTGCTTATCTGTCCCCCCAGTGCTTTATTTATTTTCAGAAATGTCCATTATTTTCAACCCAGCCCCCACAATACCTTGTGTGGCTGTCTTCATGGCACTTAAATCACCTTTGACTTCGAGGCAGAGACAGCAAAGGCTATTGTACCGTTTTCTATTCTGGGACTTCACGGGGGCACAGGAGGTCAAACCTCCATGACTTTGCTAAAAGCAGATCAGATGAAAGGATGGCCTCCGATGAAAGGATGGCCTCCGATGAAAGGATGACGTTGCATGTAAACCGACCATCACTGCAGAAACGTATTTACTTTGTTTTCCAGCCGCCGCTCTCACGGGGTTTCCCTGGCATATGTTCGGCCCGAGGGTGTTGTGTTTGTTTGCAGACCAACCCCCCGGATCGCAGAAGTGGGCACCTGGCCAGCAGCCAGTTCCTGTTCGGGTTGCCGCAGTACCAGGGCCGCCCGAATCCAAGAGGCGCCACCGTAGAGGGATGTAGCCTGTATGCAAATGAGACCAACCTGAGGGTAATGAGCTGCCCCTGAAAACCAGGATCAGGCTAGGAGGGCCAGCCCTTTAGAGTGATGGGAGTGGCCTGACAATCCCAGCAGTTACTGGACCAGTTAAGGTAAGCCCCAAAGTGTCAAAGGAAGCCAGGAGTGTCCATGTGTGCAGGACTTTGGAGGGTGGTCGGAGGTGAAGGAATGCAGAGAGATAATGACAAGTGCATGAAGAAATCGACACACATGGCAAGGTTGGTGTAAGAGGAGCGAAAGCGAGAGATGAAAGAGGAGGAGAGAGAAGATGCAGAGAGAAAGAGAACGAGAAGCCGCCTGAGGGAGATTGTGCCGCCTTTGCATAAGCAAAGAAGGAAGGTTGGCCATACCCAACTGGGGATCCAAAGACACTAACTTGCACGAGCCATTGAGAAGAGAGTGTGAGACTGAGATAGAGAGAAAGAAAGGGGGAGCTAACGATAAGCATGGGGGGAGGGAGAGAAAGAAAGGGGTAGAGGGAAAGATAAGCATGGGGGAGAGAGAAAGAGAAAGACGGAGAGGGGGAGAGAAAGGCGGTGAGAGAGAGAGCTAAAGAAAGGAGGCGAGAAAGAGGGGCAGAGGGAAAGATAAGCATGGGGGAGAGAGAGAGAGAAAGAGAAAGACGGAGAGGGGGAGAGAAAGGCGGTGAGAGAGAGAGCTAAAGAAAGGAGGCGAGAAAGAGGGGCAGAGGGAAAGATAAGCATGGGGGAGAGGGAGAGAAAGAGAAAGACGGAGAGGGGGAGAGAAAGGCGAGAAAGGCGGTGTGAGAGAGAGATAAAGAAAGGAGGCGAGAAAGAAAGGGGCAGAGGGAAAGATAAGCATGGGGGAGAGAGAGAGAAAGAGAAAGACGGAGAGGGGGAGAGAAAGGCGAGAAAGGCGGTGTGAGAGAGAGATAAAGAAAGGAGGCGAGAAAGAAAGGGGCAGAGGGAAAGATAAGCATGGGGGAGAGAGAGAGAAAGACGGAGAGGGAGAGAAAACGAGTCAGCCCTGATTCTGCTGCCCGTTACGGGGGCGGGTGGGGTCGGCACGACAGAGGCGACTACAGCTGATAATCCATCCAGGGCACACGGCCTAGACATAGAATGCCCACTGGAGAGTCCTGCAACATAAGGAGGGCTGGCACCCATAGTAGCTTCACCCACTCCAAGCCCAGGAATGCCTACACCCGCTGACACTACGAAAGGAGGGCACTAGGCCCCTCCACCCGGCCAGGAACTGTGAGCGACCCGCCCAGGGCACTGTCTGTCACCCTGAATCCTGACTGCACTGTGAACGCGGAGAAATGGACTCAGGACGCCGGGAAAATAACTCACTCCCAGTTGTTGAGAACCTGAACCCAGTCTATTGCAGCACTCAGTGTTATCCCTGTAGGGCACCAAGTCATGCGGGTGGGAAAAAACCCGGGAAGCATAATGGCGCCAACATAGATGCTCACTATAGCGCTCACAGTTATACCTTCTGTAAAGCGGATGGGAACATTGCCTTAAAAAAGTGTAAATGAATATTTTGCAAAAGCCAAAGTGAGAATGGGGTAGCCTGAGGGTCAGAAGGGAAATGGAAGTGGGGTATGCCGCCCCCCTCCCCCACCTCCCGCCTTCCCCAACAGGGAGCAAAAGGGGACACGTGAAAGAACTGGACGTGAGTGTGGGAGATGGGAGCTTTAAATGGCAAAACGTACGTCAAATAATAACAAACACGATTTTTCAAAGCAAATGTATTAAAATTATTTTTTTAAATACGTTTTTAAATACAATTAGTGTACATATGTTTAAGTAAGTTGCTTTTTAAAAGTTATGTTGTCGAAGTAAAATATTTTCAAAAAGATATTACAATGCATCGTCTTGCAGGAGGAGAACTTCTTAGATGGAGAAGGCGACTCCTCAATGGATAGGGGGCGGAGACCATCAGAGGCCGGGCTATTGGTCCCGCTGCAACGCGACTGCGCAAGACCTTATTTCAAGGAATGGCCAATCAGTGCACGAGGCGCCTCATTTTCCTGCCTCTCTGGAAGGCTGTGTTTATAGATATGTCTATTTGTTTTATATGATGTTATTACGATAATTTGCCATACCAAGCACCCCTGCAAGTAATTGCAAATCCCAAAATGGCCGACTCAGCTCTTCATCCTCAGAGGTCGACAGATTAAATACTATTACATTGGGCACTGAAAGCAGATGCAAGGACAGCGCTTAGAAGCAGTGGGAGTCAGGCATGTATTGTTATTTTGATTTATGATATATTATTGTGTTATGGAGACACTGTAGCATACTGCAAGGCCAGAAAAGAGCAGGGGCTAGACAGCTGTGACCCAATGAACTCCCGGGAGAATACCCGGCACGCGCGGGTTCCTTACGATGCGGATGTGACGTACTACCTATACACCACCCCTGTGCCATGCACTCCAAACGCCTTTCGCTAAGTCGAATGGTGGCATGGAAGAGACGCCATTCTTTGATTCTGGGAGATGGGGCGGGGTAAGCAGAAGGACGCGTGCAGGTTACAATCCTTGCTCATACTTTCATTCTGAACACACTACATCTTTGATATATTAGGACTTGTAAAGATAGGCGAGATGTACTCTCGTCCTAGAAAGTCCGAGTTCACGTGCCCTGCCTCTTTTCCCGAATCTTGGTGTCTCTTTCTCAAGTAAACACAGGCCCTGTGTGGTGAGTGCATGTCAATGGGCCTCATTAACGGTAGGCGGTGAGGGATTACCGGCACCGGTGAGGGCACCGGTGCCGGTAATCCCTTACCGCCCGACTACGAGGTCCCTTAGCAGGTCCCTCCCCTAATGCCTGGTTTTACCAGGCGTTAGGGAAGGGACCCGCTAAGGGACTTCAGAGCTAATTACGGTACCGTTATTAGCTCCTTCCCCATTCCCCTTGAGCCCTATGGGGGCTCAAATGGGAATGGGGAATGGTTCCCGGAATGGGGATTTACCGGTCCCGCCAAGGTTGGAATGACCTGGTAAGTCCCCATTCCGGGAACACAGACCCGGAATGCGGTAAGGGGGAATGCGCCATGGCTACCGCCTACCGTGTAATGAGGACCGATGTTAGCATGTTTCTTTCTCCTTTGTCAGAGGCCGCTGTTGTGGCCCGTGGGGCAGTGTGTACAGAGTGCGCACCTCGATTACCCCTTCTTGCATTTTCCTTGCCACACTGCTCGCTACATAAGCAGGCTTAACTACCTGTAATGACAATTCCTGTTAGGAAATGTGGCATTATAAGCTGTGAGGAATTGCCATCTGGCAGGGGGGCAAAGCTGTGGCTTTTTTTTATTTTTATTAATACATAAAATGACGCGGGTATGTCCATCTCCAAAAGGATAATTTGCCAAGCGCATTCCCCTTTTTGTCAACTCCATGCCAACATCATAGTGTACTTGTGCCCTGCTGTATCAGTAGCCTGATACCCAGCTCAGCCGCAGCGACAGCCAAGCCTCTGCAGTGCAGGGGTGGCACTGAAAATATGCCCCTCTGTGCCCTAATTACAGTGATCATAAGAAACCCATGCCGGTGGCAGGGTAAACTCTCAAATGAAGCTATGTCTGAGTTTAGGCATAGTGCATGGCACTACCTATGATCATGCCTCCACATCCCAATTGATATCGCACATGCGTGTGCACACGTGGAAATCAGCTTTCATGAATAGGTCGCAATTTATGCACGTGTAAATAATGATTTTTACTAAGGTCTCACTCGTGCCCTCAGTGTAAATAAGGCTCAGAAATAAAACATTCACCACTAAAAGCTTCCAGGGAGGTGCAGTGGCGTGAGCTTCCAATCGCCCACAAAGCGTAGCCGTTCCATGATCGATTACATCCTCAGAGAATGTCGGAAGCCGAGGTAATGTAGGTAATTCGGGGTCTGTGAGCACTGAAATGGCAGCAGGTGAACAGCACCTTCCCACGTCCTGCAGACTTCTAGGGGTGGAGGGCAGAGGTGTTGCTGCAGAGTAACAACAGTCAGAGGTGCAGTCGGTTGCAGCTCGAGGTGCTCCATTAGCTTGAAAATGTCCTTTAATGCGGACTTAGGTAGATGCTCATCGATGCACTCCTCCTAGCTTCTTCACTGGACTCATGTCATCCTTTAGTGTGGACGGCCCAAAGCTGAGGAGAGGGTTGCAAGCAACGGCCTTGTCCTAGGTTTGCTTCAGAGACTCTCTGGCACTTCCCACCTAGCAAACATGCTAAAGAGCCTAGCAGGGCACGCTGTGTGCTGGCTGGGTACCAGTTCTGGAGCTGCTGGAGGGTCTTTTGGAGTCAGTGGCCCTCATTAGGAGTTTGGAGGTAACCATGGCGCTATTAGCGCCATGGCTGCCTCCAAATCCTTACCGACTCCGCCCTGGTGAATGGAGCTATTACCGCCCCATTCCAAGGTTGGCGGGAGCGGTAATTCCCCATTCACCAGGGCCCTTCCCCATTCCCATTTGAGGCCCCATAGGGCTCAATGGGAATGGGGAAGGCGCTAATAACGGTACCACAAATTGCGGTACCGTTATTAGCACCAAAGTCACTTTGCGGATCCCGTCCTTAACCAGGCGTTAAGGGAGGACCCACAAAGGGAACTCGTAATAGGGCGGTAAGGGATTACCAGTACCGGTGCCTTTTCCAGTACCGGTAATCCCTTACCGCCAACCTCGTAATGAGGCCCAGTATCTCCCTCTGTACATTTTGAAATGTTTAGGGAGAGATCTTGCTTCCCTCTTTGGAAATCCTGGACTTCCTTCACTGGCGGAAGCTGTAAGGCAGATTGTACCTTCAGTCAAGGTCCAAATTAGTTCTTCTTGCTCCTTGCAAAGTCTTCAGATGATTTGCGCAAAAGATTATTTAAAGCCAAATGGGCCACAGTGATTGGTATAGACTAAGCCTACCTTAATGAACTAATACTCGGTCCCCATCAACAATCTCCTGTTATGCATGAGGTCATAACCACAATGCTTTGCAACAGAAAATGTGAAGGGGTGAAAACATGTAACAATAAGTCACACCCATCTTCCTGTCTATTGTAGATCAAAGGACCTCTCTAGTTAATGGAGCTCTGTGGTTCCTGATTAAAGCAGCAGATCCCCCTTGAAACCGTGGTGAGAACAGACTTTCTGTCTCCGTCAAATCACATATTCCTACCTGCTAAATGGGGTTTCCCCGCGGGAATGACTACTGTAATCCACACATTTCCTGACATCACATTTCAATTTCCATTGAGACTAAGGGCAGGAGCTGGCTTCAGGTTCACCCAGTGCATATCAAAGGTTTTTGGGGTTTCCTGTCTCCTTTGTTCCCCTCTGCAGCGAGGCCCCATGTGGGCCTGTTTGAAGTATACTCTATTAGTATGCTAATTATATTACTTGATGCCACCATTCTGCAGTGTTACACAAAAGGACAGGGCAAACCCACAGAACCTTTGTTAGTTACTTAGGCTGGTCATGGCATGAGCAAGGTTTTGCCCTCCCCCTTCTGGGAGACAAAGTGTAATCCTGACTGTCATATCCGAACTAAATAGGACTGGGGGACTCCACCTGTACAACCAGAGTACACAGGTCTATGTGTACGTCATACAGTGAGCATTGAATATGTGTGCAGATTAGCCCCACACATGTTCTGGAGTCTGATCTACCATCATTCAATTTCATATAAAATTTCAAAAAAGCCCAGGTGAGTGCACACCCAAGTGTGGATGGTCGAATTTCTCAGACTGAGAGTTGCCTGAAACCTCAGTCTAACATGTGCTGGCACTGACTGCAGTGGTTTGTGGGGATTTACTTGGTCAGATGTTCATTGGGGCCGGGACCAACTTCCCTGCTCGCTTCACCTAGAGGCCTATCCTTCTGCCTCCCACAAGCCTCACCTTTTTTTCACACAGGAAACACAGCCAAGTGGCAAAAGGAAATCCTCACCACCCCACCCCCAATGGCAACGATTGCCCAGATGTTCTGGCAGCACCAGGACTTTGGTTTCAGATAGAAGCTGGAGCCCTGCAAGAGGTTCTCCATTTATGGGAAACACAAGTCTACACTCTGCTCCCTCTTGCTGTCACCCCCGTGATGGTTTATGGAATCTACTCTCAAACAGATTCCAAACCTCATTCTATTTCATCGACTTTACCTTGTGTCGGAGGCACTCATGGGCAAGCGTTTTCTGTAAAGTGTGCTGCTGCTCCTTGAAGTTCAATACATTGTGACAGACATAAAATTAACCATAACGAACCTGCCCTTAAATATGCCAAACCGATACATTTGCATTGAGAATCCCTAATCAGCTTTCACCAGCAATGCTATTTGCCTCCATTCGGATCAATCATTGGAGGAAACTTGGGGACAGCGGCTCATTTGTCAATTTCTCGCTTCCTTCATCTGCCTTCGTCAAGGGCAGTGGAGATGGATGTCCTGCCATTATGCCGCTGCACGCTTCAAATCTCAAAATCAGAACCTTCAGCATGTGGGAAGGTGGCAGTGTTCCTGTGGGGTTTATGAATCCTGTAGCACAGGAAGCCGGTGGGGATTTTGGGCCACATGGACAGTGGGGCAGGAACATGTAGCCCCCAGCATAGCTATGACAGAGTATAAGTAGGTTCTGAGGTGACGTAAACAGGCAGCTTTGGACTGTGTAAGAAGAAGACAGCTTGAGGAGATACCTGAATGGAAACTATGAAAAGGAAGTGGGTACAGGCGGTCGTAGAGGGAAGTAGGAGGGGCTAGACTTGAAGTCTCTGGTGGAGTCAAGGAACAGAGCAGGAACTATAAGGCACCCATAGGAGGCATGTTATTTAATAAGAGCTTTTTGTGACTTTGCGTCACAGCCAAGCTTTAGGGGGATATATTGACACCAGTCTTATAACACAGGGACAGTGAAAGTGTTTTCTGCCTTCTGGAAACATAGGACACATGAAATGTTACTGGTAAATCTCCCATGCACTGGGCTACATTTCAGTGAAGCAGGGGCTGTGAAGAACTCCGTAATGGGAAACACAGAGTGAATGCATGCCACAATTTCATTTTGATTTTCAACATTTATTTCACGCTCAGATAAACGTAACTGTATAAAGGTGCAATTCTAATCCTTTTGCTGGAGAGAGCATAGTGAGAGGGTTTGAGGTCACTTCCTGTTTGATATCAGAGCAAGTTTGAATCAGACACACCAATCTGGGGTTCTAAAGATGTACCACCTGCGACCGTTCAAGCAACTCACTGCTGTACTTTCTGCTGCAAGTGCACATGGCCTTTACATGCAGTGCATGACGTTGACTGTGGGGTGCATTTAAAGGCCCCAAACAGAAGTCTCTTTCACATGAATATCAAGATTTTAAACACTGAAACAAAAATGTGCCTGTCTTTGATTTTGTTTTCAAGTAAAATTAAAGAGCCATTTGGAAAGGGGGCCTACCTGTCATTACCAATGAATAAGCAACATTTTAATTTACAAAATAAGGAGGAATCAAAGATCCCTGTCACATGAAAAATAGGATTTTTAAAAATTGACAAAAAAAACGGCATACACAGGTGTGTGAAAATAAAAGCAGTTTTAAAAGTGAAAAAGTATCACTGCTCACAGAAAAATGTCAGGAAAACAAAACATGATGTGTGGGTTAACAAAAAAGCAATGTTTATTATGTTTCACTTACAAAACCACAGTGATATATGAAGAGCCACTTTGGCTTCATGAAAAAATGTCAGCCCAAGGCAGACCCATTTGCTGGCTGTGGGCAAAACTTCACAAGGACATCTCCCACTCCCAGCCTGGATGTCACATCTCTCATCTAATTACCAACCACAATAAAAGGTCCTGCAAAAGGTTTCAAAATTCAGTGTTCTCCAGAACTGCTGGCTCTGAAAGTATTAACTGCAACAGAAGTTCCCCTTGGCTGGAGCATGACTAATATGTGTGAAAAGGGGGGCTCCCACTTCAAAGAGCAAGCTTCCAACATAAAGCAGGATGAAAAATGAACTCTGTGTACAGGCTGATCCAGTGAAAACAAATGGCCGGAAGGTAGGAGGAGGGCCATTTTCCTCACATGAAGATTCACAATTAACTTAAAAGCACTATTATCATTTAGGCCTTTTTTCTTAGCCATCATAAGGTGGGTGGATTTAATCTGTATACCACTTTTAATGTAATTTCAAGATGATTTTGGGAATATACAATGCACCTAGCTGTAGCTCAGGTAACTGTAATGGCCAGTTAAACTAGGTTTCTGGCTGATCTGAACATGTTCCAAATGTAAGAGTTGGTAAGCGGATGGGAAAATAAATTAGGGATAGGCTTAATAACTTACATATTTGGTGCTACATGGCCATGCTACAAGGTTTCGGACTTTGTGGTCTGCTTATCTAATTCTCCATGATTAGCTGAATCAGACATATCTTTATTATGGCAGTTTCTAGAAAAGTTATGAAGTTCTGATGCATAACTAGATTTTCCAATGAGTTGAAAGGAGAAGACAGAACGATTACAAATGGGAATTGGCATATGTTGCTCCAGACCCCTAAACCAATCCTAACTTGGAGGCTGGTTTTGGGTGGAGAGAGAAGGGTAACTGTCCAATCCTCGTGGCAGGAATTATTGCAGGATCATCCCCAAGATTGTAAAATTGGTGGTGGCATTGCTCCTATCTGACAGCTGTTTGGAGACACCAAAGGAGATTGCTGGATGGAGCTGTATATTTGTAGGAAGGCCTCAAAGCTGACTGAGACCTATGCTGGAGAGCGGCAGGGTATCTTTGAGAGTGGAGTGACCTGGCACCTGCCTTGTCTTTCCAGAATGTCCTGAGATGCAGCTGACATTCCTGAACCTTAAACAGAGGCTTTCTATGTAAGTAGAACTGAGTCCTGGAAAACTGAAGGGTGTGGGAGTTTGCTTGCCTTGAATCCTTTCCCTTTATAGTGGGGGGGGGAGATCTTTAGCCTATATAACAAAAAAACATAAATTTAATAAATTCCCATTTGGCAGAACACTACAGGGTGAATGTAGTTAAAATTCGAAATTAACAAAGCTCACTTCCCAATGTGTGCTGAAAACTGTAGCTGATAATTCTATTGGGTAATCCTTTTTGTCCTGCTGAACCTGACTTCTTTAAGGAAGGGGGTATCTTTGTTCTTAAATCAGTCCAACCTTTTTATCCAGCTCCCCCAACACAGTCCTTTCAGTAAGGGGGATCTAAAATCCCAAACTCCCCACAATATTCCAATTTTTCAGTCTGACTTCCCAACATAGATCAAAGCAAGGGAGGGGGGTCTGAAAATCCAAGCGGTATATCACCCTGCGTTTATTTTAAACCAAAAGTGTCCGCAAAATCATAATTGTCATATGTATTTGTACCAATCTTGAAATCCTACTGTTAGCCTTTTAAGCCTGCAGGAAAATCAAAATTGCACATCTCTTGACAACTGACTTTGTAACTGATAAGTGTATTTATTTTGTGAAGTGAAATGTGCAGGGGAAGAAGAATTGTGATTGTGTTCTTTTTCGCTCACTTTTGTGATTAATTTATGCTGAGAGAAGTTGATTGTGTTGTGCCACAGATAAAGAGGTGTTTGATATTTTTGTGCTAATTTCTATTACTTTTAATTAAAAAAAAATACCCATATATTTCCTGTACACCGGCCTGGTTCTTGGATCATTGTTAGCTCAGGGAGATGGATCCAAGGGGCATGATATGTGTCTCGGATAGGGCTAAAGAAAAGAATCTGTTTAACAGTTTGTTGCGTAACCACTTGAGTGGGGAGGGAAGGAACTCCCCGTATTGAGGGCGGCTTCTCAATAAGCCATTACATGACCAATCCGAATAAAGTTGATATTTAAGAAACAGACTTTTGGTCTGACTCTTCACAAGATGTATGCAACTTGTGGCTCTCCAGAGGGTTTGCTCTACATATCCCATGATACTTCACCATTGAAAATGCTGTCCAGGGTTGATGGGCATTGTAGTCCAAAACATCTTGAGAGCCAAAGCGTTCAGACCCCTGCTCTACACCATATCTGGAGTGCCTTTAAAGTAGGGACACATTTGCAAGTTGGAAGAGTTCTCTTTACCCTGATGTGACATTTTATCAGACACAGATTGTTACTTAATGTACGTTCAAAAACATTTCTAATAGTAAACTTAAAATTGTCACCTTAAAAGGTGTCATGGAATCTAAAGAAAAAATACAAACTTCAATTAACATGTTCTTATTAAAAAAATGATTTTATTCTAGAATTTACATCCTTAAAGTGAATAGAAAATTGGATGGCATATTAAGTGGTATTTGCGCAATACAATGAGACTTCTAGGAGACCCCCTTAACGCTGAGGAATGTGGGTCACACCACTACACCTCCCTGGCCCCTGACTCAGCAAGCAGTAGGCTAGCCTTCACAAATGCTCAGCAGGGCTTGATAAATAATACATCTTTACAGAAAACTGACCATTGTTCAATTTCACATTTGTCATACATGAAGACATTTTACTTAACTCTACAATCCAAGCCTGGCGGTGAATCGATCACTGACGTGTCGAAGATTTTATTTTTGATCTAGAGATATACAAGGAGGTCAACAATGATATTCTGCTCCAGGGCTGTCAAAACTTTCCAGTAATGAGGGTGACTTCAATGATCCGGAGGTAGACAATGAAACAAGGTTACCCGATGCTCTCTACCATGTATGCACACATGTGCATAGCATGTTTTATTCCCTAGCAAAATTCTGCTGTTATATCTGACACCCTGAGCTGCCTGATTCTGAGAGGCACATTTTGTTTTGGTTACAGGAGGACAAATGGTCCATATTAGCCTTTCTTTAACAATTCGTTCGGGAAGTCGATGCATTCTTATTGCTTTGAGTGACTGGAACAAGCAACACAAGGTAAAATATACAATGCATTGTATTGGTTAGTGCAATTTATGAACAAGTTATCAATATTACAAATGATATTTAGCTACTTCTTAGGTTTTAAATTAATATCTGATCATGTGAAAATTGTCTACTTGTTCAGGGTATCACTACATATTATCCCCACCCAAAAAATCGCTGTATATATGGTCGTCTGGAACGGACATATGTGATATTTTTGGGGGGGATAATTATGTTTTTTTTGGGAGCAGGGGTTGCGGTGTCCCCCGCTGCTTTAAAAATAATGTGCAGTAGAAGAGGTGGTGACCCCTGCAGGTTCCATGCCTTAATATTGCCGCAAACATATGGTGATGTCTTTGTATGGTGATATTTTTGCAGCGATATTAACTCATGGAACTGTGTTCAGCAATTCAAGAATCCATGAGCAAGTGGTTTGTAAGGAAACATTAATTTTACATTACTCTTCATTTCTCAGCTTTGTACTTTTAAGACACTGTAAGCAACAGCGTTTCTCACGTACCACAAAGTTAGTCTATATGCGACACTGCTGCTTGCACCCACCCCCCCTTACCTTTTTCCACTTCTCCCTGTGCCTTCTTGCTTTCCCTTCACCCTGTCCTCCACATTGAGCGTTCTCTCACATTCAAACTCTTTGTAACTCACTCTGGCACTGTCAGGGGGTCGCACTGCTGAAGGTGGGTGGAGAGCTACTCACTGGCACCTTTCGAGAAAGCAGGCAGTACAGAGTGCATGGGGCATCTTACCAGGGCATTATTTTCACAGGCTCCCACTGCGTCTGCTTTTTGGTTTCCTTTGTCATTACAGAGGAGAATCCTGCAACTCTCCCTTTTTAGATACAGCAAGAGAGTGCTTGCTCTCTCTCTCCTTGCCTAATGCAGAGTTAGAGAGAAGCTAGCTGCTCTGTCAAGTATGTGTATCTGCCTGAAAGCTCAATTTCAACAGCAGCAATGTTTTACGAGCTAGCTGAGCCGTGTACGTTGGGAAGAGTTTTGTAAAATGTGATTTATTAGTGCCCAGCAAGGGGCATTGAGCTTGTGAAAAGCAAGCTCATTGGCCCTTGTCCGTGGCTAACTTGCCCAACAAGCTCTTAGTGCTGCCGCATCCCAGAGTTCTTTCCTCGAGTGGCCGTCATTGGAAAGGGAGAAGGGACTACGTGGAGTCCCTTCGCCCCTTCCATGGTAGCCAAACATTAAACCCCTCACTTCTACCGGTAATGTAGCCCTCACTTCTACCAGCTATTCCCGGGAGGATAGCTCAGCGGCAGCGTGCGCGTCTTGGAAGCAAGACGACACGAAGCAACGGGTCCGCGCTTAGAAACCTCTGGGTGTTAAAGCGCGTTATAAATACGTAACTAAGACAGACAAATTACACAACTAACAGGCCTCGATGCCTGTGGGCTGTGTGAGCGCTTTATAAATGTTAAATAAAAAATAAATAAATGCCCCACCTTCTCGGGCTATATTACGTAAATCATGTTTTCTTTGCCTGCTGCTTGTTCTTTTGCCGTGTGTTACGCTTCAGTGTTGCGTCGCATTATCCAGTTGTTACTGCCTCTGTGCATGTTGTTAAACTAATTAAGACATTAGTTTCAACCGCAACTGACCGAGCAAATGCTGCAGTCCTTTCTTCATCTCCACAGTGGGGACCCTTCTGCGACCAAATAGCCTCCAATTGACAAGCATATCACCCGGTCCTTCGTTCATCTACACACAGCAGTGGACATGTTTCATGTGTTCCTGGAGCTGTTTCAGCGGGGGAGAGATTTGCTGAATTTTGCTTGGAAGTGCTTACATTTTGTTCTCAGGCTGGCAGGTAGAGTGATGTTTTTTAGCACTTGTGTGCTGCTATTGTAACTTGCATTGGAGATTTCAATGTTTTGCCTGTGCGTTTTTTGTTTCCATGCTGCTTGTCCTGGGCCACATGTGGTTAATAGGTGGCGCTGTGCAGTGTGACTCAAGTAATGCATGGCAGAACACAGACATATAGCTCGCTCTCTCTCTACCACACCACATCGGCTTATTACGTTGAAGCCAGAGACTGCGACACGAAGAAGTAGCTTTCAGCTGCCTGGACAGCTAGTAAAATGACTTCTGAGTCCTTAGGGACAGCCATTTTGTAAAAGTCTAGGCTGCCTGTAAGAGTTCTTTTGGGTTGCATTGCCTAGTTAATTGACATTTTTTTCACCTTGGCCGCTGCAAGATGCATGGCTAGGGACCAATATTTGGTTGTGGGCCATTCTGAGGTGCTTGGCTAAGTCACCAAGTGTATCTATGCACTCTGGCACTGTGCAGTATTTGCTGTACAGCAGAGGTACATCACACACTTTAACATGCAGCTTTGGACATGAACACTGGATGCACCAATGTCAATCAGCGGTGTGACTGGTGATGCTATGCAATCCAGCACTAACACATGTCTGCAGCAGACCCCCACATAGTTAATAGGTGGCGCTGTATATTCCCCCACAAAAACGCACCTGCAGACAAACTAGGCCTGTGCAATTTGTCCAGGTGAATTCCAGTGGCTATTGCATTCGCCAGTTAGTTCAGTCCTTTAGGCCTCTGTTAGGCACTTGGGTAGTAATATAGGTTGGCAGTCTGGCATCAGTAATGGAGGGCAGCCCAACTTAACCAGTGCCTCTCTTTCATTTGGCCCCTCATGTGTTGCTTTTTACCGGAGCCTGGCCAGCCTTGGTAAGCCCCATTTGGCCAAATGTACACAGGCATTGTAATCTTACTGAGTGACCTCAAACATTCTGGACTTCGGTCCCTGAGGGCGTTCCCACCAAAAGCTCATTGAGACTATAATAATGGCAAAAAGCACTATATAAATGACAAGTAGAATAGGATACAATTTGAGACAGTGAACATCGGGTTGTGAATCTGTGCTTACTTACTTGACACAGGTTGTCGCACCAGCCTGGCTACAGTTTGTGTTGACTGACCCACTGTTTTATTGTTGTTCTCTTTGCGCTGCTGTGTAAAAGAGATTTGGAAAGCAAACACACACACACACACAGACAGCAACGGCAAATTGCAAAGCCAGACCTATTGGCTTTTTCAATGCTTGTTCTTAAATGCTGCAGTAAGGGCGTTGTGGAAGTAGTGCTTCAGGAACATTACCCAGCAACCACCTGGGCCATTTGTTTAAGACTTCTCAAAATGCATCAAAGGTCCTAAAATTCGAGATTCTGGTGATGAGTAATTATAAGTTCAGAAAGGTCCCTTGATAGTTTAGAGCGTGGCGTACGTGCTAGGTAGTGCCCAACCCTTCCCCATACATACATAGGCATCAGAGATGCTGCTGCAAACTGAACAGCAACATAAAGACATAGACTTGCAACAGCTGCCCTCAAGAAGAAGGTTCAATCGATAAAGGAGAACCTGCCCCCCCTCCCCACCAGAGGAAAAGGAAGAACCTGCCCCCCCCCTCCGCGGAGGAAAAGAAAGAACAACATGACAAGGTAGGAGGCCATAGAAACGTAGGATGCCCAGTCCGCCCCAGGAAAAGGCCAGAGCAGCACATAAAAGCTTCTGTTTCATGCCATGGAGGGAGAGGGGGGGGGTGTAAACGGCGACTTTATCGATCTATGTGTCTGTAGTTCGCCCGTCTCTCACACTGGGCCACGAGGATCCATCAAACGTCAAGCTTAGTTTAACTGTGTAGAACTGTTACACAGAACACAAGGTGTTGTTTTAGCCGCGCCGGGTCATGTTATCGCAAAATTCTTTCCGATAGCTAGTGGCATATGGAAAACACGCAATGGAAAATCCAACCTTTTTGGTTTTTTGGTGTAGGCATGGCATACGTATTCGACAGGTCGTACCTGGCAACAGCTGGACGTCATGTGATTACCTGGGCATATGATAGCAGTCCTGGGAAATGACCACCTGGCAGCTGTACCACAACCAGTACGAATGGCTTTGTCAACACTTATTTTTAACAGGACATCAGTGCAAGGACCATATAGAGCTCCAGCGGCTGAAGGCACGCTCCTACACGCTGTAGCAGACTGCTTACAAATACCACTGGCAGGCCAACGGTGGTTGTTAATGCACTTTACATCTAACTCAAAGACATGTGTTGTGGTGTGGAGGGGCAGGTGGTGGGCTGGAATGGACACTGGGAATAGCATAGCCTTGTCCAGTCAACTTGTGTGTTCTTAATGCCACTGGGCCTAGTAAGATCGTTGTTTTTGTTCTCCCCTTTTCCCCTCCCTTTGCTTGGTCGTGCTCTGCAACACTTGTGTATGAGCGATATCGTATCATATCATATCAACGGGTGGGTAAATAACCAAACTGCACCCACAAGCTGTGTGCCCCTCCTCACATGGCATGTCTCTTTTAGCTGCCCTCCAATGTAATCTCTTTGGCTTACAAGGTGGTGCTTCTGCACCTCCTAACAGCTGACAACTGAAATGGGGTTCTGCTCCGTGAAGGGAAAGACAGTGAAAGGATAAGAGACAGGGAAGCGTGTTTCAAGGGAACAGAAGGGGCAGGGGTAAAGATGACCCTGGTCCTCAGTTTCTCCCTCCCCACGCCCACCTCACCTTATACCACACCTAACATCAGCCACCATGAAAGCAGGAACAGGGCGGTGTTTCAGCATGTACACAGGCATTCAAGGTTCCCACACGGACCATTCTCGAGATGAACTTTCACACAGAGGGTGTGAGTGGAGGGCCTTTGCTTACTCATGGTTTCTATAGCACACCCCGACTGGTCGTGCCTGCCAGGGCTGTCATCACGCGCCTCTGAGCGCTAATGAGGGATATTCTTATGGTTGCCCATCGTCCTCAGCAGCGGAAAGGCTAACCGGGAGGATAGCTCAGGGGCGAAGTGCTTGTCTAGGACACAAGACAAGAAAGTTTGCACCCAGATGATGGCAGAAGGTGTTTTGCTCCTGAACTATGTAGCATGATAGTTCCCTGTGTATGAATTACAGGAGCAGAGCCGCTGTGTCGATGTTCTGCCACTGTCATCCGCCTGCTCCTCAGGCCTCGGTGGGAGCTGAATGGAGCGGGGTGCAGGGCCGGCCTTAGGGCAGGGTGGGCCGGACGACTGTACCAGGGTGCGATTAGCCCCCATCACGCAAGCTCAGTGGAGTCTTTCAAGGGCTCCACCGAGCTGGCGTAGTGGAAGAAGGCGCGGCAGGCGCCCTTTTGTTATTAAATATGCCCGCGGCAATGGAGCGCATTTAATATGAGATGATCACCCCCCCGCTCCGACGCAGGAGCAGGGCGGTTTGCATTAGAAAAGGGCGCTCATGCATTAGCATCATCGCCCTATTCCAGTGATTAACTCCCTGGTCAGCCGTTGGAGCGGGGAGTTTTAAAAAAATGAACAGCAAAAATGTTTGTTAAACTGCCCGGGTGCTACTAAAGCCGGCACTGAGGGGGTGGGTTAGGAAAAAGCTGTGGCCAGTTTTATGTACACACAAACCGATACCTATCTCCATACTCTATACCTTCCCAGTTACCAGGAATAGACGCAGAGGGATATGAAGTGAGTTGCTGAATATCACACGACTTGAGTAAGGGGGAAGTTGGGATTAGAACAACCGATGCTGGATCCCAGAATCACAGCTTCACTAGACACACCCCATGCCCCCAAATATTCCCTGCAATACAACAGTATACGTCAAAAACAAGAAAGGAGTGGGGGCATAGGGGCAAATGGCAAGACATTTGAATATCCAAGAAAAATTAAGCGGGTGCACGGGGAGTTTAAACTAACAAATGATATCCCACAATGGTTTCTAAATACCTTCAAACTAAGCACCTCTGCAAGTTGATGTTTATTCACAAAATTACCAGTTCATCCAAGTTTATTTTATACCTCATCATTTCAGCATATGGAAAGTGGTCCCATACCTGGTCACTTAAATCCTGTATATTCATTTATAAGATAAAAGAAACATTAGTAGAGTAAAAACACTAAAAAGGTCAATAGTCATGTTTCTGCAATACACGTTGGCATTTGGTGGCTTGCTTGGAGAATGGACCAAAGTTTATAAAGAAAGAGAAACTTGTTGTTTTATTGGTTATTGAGGACGTTTGTCAACCAAAGGGTCTGTGTTTTAAGCCGTGGGGCTTCTTTTATGCTCCATATAGTCACTGCCTGCTATGTGGAAGGGTCTCTCACTGGAAGTATTCAATATTCTGATGTCCTGTTAACATCTTCCTTGGCCATAGACCAGGGTTGTCCAACATGCAGCCTGAGCGCCGCAATGCGGCCCTCCAAGCCATTTTATGTGGCCCAGAAGCCAAAGAGCACAGACAAAGCATTAGGGTTACTTTTGTATGTTTTGTATTTATTTTATATGCAGCGAGCGCTGTGGCTACAGTTTCAGGGTAGGGATTGCAGTCCACACGCATTATGATTTCCATTGGCTGAGAAACAGCCAATGGAAATACTGTTACCATGCAAGGCACGTTGTAGTAGTGGAAATAAATAAAATAAATAACTGCCTTGCATGAAAACAGTATTTCCATTAGCTGTTTCTCAGCCAATGGAAATCATAATCACGTAATGTGTGTGGGTGGAGTGACGGGCACACATGCCACATTCACACATCTGCGTTGCCGAGCCCAGGGCACAGCCTGCATGAGCCAGCAGCTCAGCCCAGCCTAGGTTCACAGTGCTACGTGCGGTGCACACCGAGGCCTAGTTCTCCTTGCCTCCAGCAGTGGGACGTACTGCCTGCCATATTTTCCAACGTATGTTTGCAGCCTGCAGTGCTTTTGAGCCTCCGAGATACTGCTGGCCAGATACACGGAAACACAAGTATCTGGCCGGCAGTATCCCGGAGGCTCAAAAGCAGAGTGGGCTGCCTTAGAAAACTCCCCCGTGGGTACTGTTCAAATAGCGTCACAAAAGGAATTAATTCCCACATGATTTTACCGCATGTGGGAATTAATTCCTTGCCAAAATGGCTGGGCAACACAATCACGCCATCCACACCCAGAAACTCTGCATAGCAGGTAAAATGCCTGGGGCTCTATCCAGTTTTTGTTTTTGCAACTGACAAGTGCTAATCTGGACGAGGCAAAACATCCCCTGGGAGGTGTCCGTGTCCCTGTCGGAGGAAGGCCAGCTGCAGGAGTGAATTTTCAGAGCACATAACACCATAGCCCACCAGATCCAAGACACTGTGGGCTTTACAGCAGACACCATGAGGTCAATTCCCTTCCCGGTTCCTACACCATGGCCTTCAGCTCAGCTGGAGTGATCCAAGTACCGGCGCACCGGCCACCCCTGGGCGCTGGGAGAGGAGGGCACCCGGCCATGTCTAGTTCTTCATACTTTAAGATTGTGCTCACATTGCGTTTTTTCAATTAGGTTCATCTTTGG
The DNA here is from genome assembly GCF_040938575.1 of Ambystoma mexicanum. Classification (NCBI taxonomy): domain Eukaryota; kingdom Metazoa; phylum Chordata; class Amphibia; order Caudata; family Ambystomatidae; genus Ambystoma; species Ambystoma mexicanum. The sequence continues at coordinate 25,038,806 of NC_090932.1, read as the reverse complement.
GTGATCGCTTTTCCCCATTTTATCTGTTGAATTGGATTATACTTCTTTCATTAGCACAGAAGTAATGAATGTGTATCACAGAGATAAGCTGCCATATGTATTGGGCACACTGCACAGGCAGCATCAATCATTAACACAGAAGTAATGAATGTGTATTACAGAGATAAGCTGCCATATGTATTGGGCACACTGCACAGGCAGCATCAATCATTAACACAGAAGTCATGAATGTGTATTACAGAGATAAGCTGCCATATGTATTGGGCACACTGCACAGGCAGCATCAATCATTAACACAGAAGTAATGAATGTGTATTACAGAGATAAGCTGCCATATGTATTAGGCACACTGCACAGGCAGCATCACTCATTAACACAGAAGTAATGAATGTGTATTACAGAGATAAGCTGCCATATGTATTAGGCACACTGCACAGGCAGCATCACTCATTAACACAGAAGTAATGAATGTGTATCACAGAGATAAGCTGCCATATGTATTAGGCACACTGCACAGGCAGCATCAATCATTAACACAGAAGTAATGAATGTGTATCACAGAGATAAGCTGCCATGTGTATTAGACACACTGCACAGGCAGCATCAATCATTACCACAGAAGTAATGAATGTGTATTACAGAGATAAGCTGCCATATGTATTAGGCACACTGCACAGGCAGCATCACTCATTAACACAGAAGTAATGAATGTGTATCACAGAGATAAGCTGCCATATGTATTAGGCACACTGCACAGGCAGCATCAATCATTACCACAGAAGTAATGAATGTGTATCACAGAGATAAGCTGCCATATGTATTAGGCACACTGCACAGGCAGCATCAATCATTAACACAGAAGTAATGAATGTGTATTACAGAGGTAAGCTGCCATATGTATTGGGCACACTGCACAGGCAGCATCACTCATTATCACAGAAGTAATGAATGTGTATTACAGAGGTAAGCTGCCATATGTATTGGGCACACTGCACAGGCAGCATCACTCATTATCACAGAAGTAATGAATGTGTATTACAGAGATAAGCTGCCATGTGTATTGGGCACACTGCACAGGAAGCATCAATCAATAACACAGAAGTAATGAATGTGTATTACAGAGGTAAGCTGGCATATGTATTGGGCACACTGCACAGGAAGCATCAATCAATAACACAGAAGTAATGAATGTGTATTACAGAGGTAAGCTGGCATATGTATTGGGCACACTGCACAGGAAGCATCAATCAATAACACAGAAGTAATGAATGTGTATTACAGAGGTAAGCTGGCATATGTATTGGGCACAACACTGCACAGGCAGCATCAATCATTAACACAGAAGTAATGAATGTGTATTACAGAGATAAGCTGCCATATGTATTAGGCACACTGCACAGGCAGCATCAATCATTAACACAGAAGTAATGAATGTGTATTACAGAGATAGACTGCCATATGTATTAGGCACACTGCACAGGCAGCATCAATCATTAACACAGAAGTAATGAATGTGTATTACAGAGATAAGCTGCCATATGTATTGGGCACACTGCACAGGCAGCATCAATCATTAACACAGAAGTAATGAATGTGTATTACAGAGATAAGCTGCCATATGTATTAGGCACACTGCACAGGCAGCATCAATCATTAACACAGAAGTAATGAATGTGTATTACAGAGATAAGCTGCCATATGTATTAGGCACACTGCACAGGCAGCATCAATCATTAACACAGAAGTAATGAATGTGTATTACAGAGATAAGCTGCCATATGTATTGGGCACACTGCACAGGCAGCATCAATCATTAACACAGAAGTAATGAATGTGTATTACAGAGATAAGCTGCCATATGTATTAGGCACACTGCACAGGCAGCATCAATCATTAACACAGAAGTAATGAATGTGTATTACAGAGATAAGCTGCCATATGTATTAGGCACACTGCCCAGGCAGCATCAATCATTAACACAGAAGTAATGAATGTGTATTACAGAGATAAGCTGCCATATGTATTAGGCACACTGCACAGACAGCATCACGCATTAACACAGAAGTAATTAATGTGTATTACAGAGATAAGCTGCCATATGTGTTGGGCACACTGCACAGGCAGCATCAATCATTAACAAAGAAGTAATGAATGTGTATTACAGAGGTAAGCTGCCATATGTGTTGGGCACACTGCACAGGCAGGATCAATCATTAACACAGAAGTAATGAATGTGTATCACAGAGATAAGCTGCCATATGTATTGGGCACAACACTGCACATGCAGCATCAATCATTACCACAGAAGTAATGAATGTGTATCACAGAGATAAGCTGCCATATGTATTGGGCACACTGCACAGGCAGCATCAATCATTACCACAGAAGTCATGAATGTGTATTACAGAGATAAGCTGCCATATGTATTGGGCACACTGCACAGGCAGCATCAATCATTAACACAGAAGTAATGAATGTGTATTACAGAGATAAGCTGCCATATGTATTGGGCACACTGCACAGGCAGCATCAATCATTAACACAGAAGTAATGAATGTGTAATAGTGATAAGCTGCCATAGGTATTGGGCACACTGCACAGGCGTAATTAATGGGTATTACAGAGATAAGCTGGCATATGTACTGGGCACACTGCACGGACAGCATCACGCATTAACACAGAAGTAATTAATGTGTATTACAGAGATAAGCTGCCATATGTATTGGGCACACTGCACAGACAGCATCACTCATTAACACAGAAGTAATTAATGTGTATTACAGAGATAAGCTGGCATATGTATTAGGCACACTGCACAGGCAGCATCAATCATTAACACAGAAGTAATGAATGTGTAATAGTGATAAGCTGCCATAGGTATTGGGCACACTGCACAGGCGTAATTAATGGGTATTACAGAGATAAGCTGGCATATGTACTGGGCACACTGCACAGGCAGCATCACTCATTAACACAGAAGTAATGAATGTGTATTACAGAGATAAGCTGGCATATGTACTGGGCACACTGCACAGGCAGCATCAATCGGATGCGGTCGAACGGACCGCATCCAAAGGTTTGCATGGACTAAAAGTCCGAAAAAAATGCTACCGCCAAAAGGTTCCAACCACCAAAAGTTTGAACCTTTGGTGGTAGCATTATAGGTAAGTATAAAAAAAGACTGCAGGGGTGTCCCGTGCAACACACCCGCTTACTATACTGTGTGGTATAGTGAGCGGGGTGTTGTGGGGGACACCGCTGCAGCACACCCGCGGGAAAAAAACAGGGGCTGTGGGGGTGTCCCCCGCAACACCTCGCTCATTATATTTTACAGCATACTGAGCAGGGGTTGCGGTGGAAACCTCTGCAGCCCCCGTAAAAAAAAGAAAAGAAAAGAAAAGGACCCTGCGGCGCCGGTGCCCAATCACGGAAGTGAAAGGGAACTGGCGCCGCAGGAAACCAGCATGAAGAAGAAGGTAAGTAGGGTATGTTTATATTGGGGGTGTGGGTGGGGGTGTGCTGAGGGTGTGGGTGGGGGGTGTGTTGTGGGTGTGTTGTGTGTGTGGGTGTGAGTATGTATGTGTGTTCGCATAAGAAAGGGGCAAACTTTTGGTAGTTCGCACCTTTCTCATGCAAACGTTCCGGCCGTGGTAAATTCAGCCGCGGCCGGATCACTTAGATTCGCATCAATCATTAACACATAGGAAATTAATGTGTATTAGAGAGATACGCTGCCATATGTATTGGGCACACTGCACAGGCAGGATCAATCATTACCACAGAAGTCATGAGTGTGTATTACAGAGATAAGCTGCCATATGTATTGGGCACACTGCACAGGCAGGATCAATCATTACCACAGAAGTCATGAATGTGTATTACAGAGATAAGCTGCCATATGTATTGGGCACACTGCACAGGCAGGATCAATCATTACCACAGAAGTCATGAATGTGTATTACAGAGATAAGCTGCCATGTGTATTGGGCACACTGCACAGGCAGGATCAATCATTACCACAGAAGTCATGAATGTGTATTACAGAGATAAGCTGCCATGTGTATTGGGCACACTGCACAGGCAGGATCAATCATTACCACAGAAGTCATGAATGTGTATTACAGAGATAAGCTGCCATATGTATTGGGCACACAGGACATGCTCAGGCAGCATCAATCATGCTTTGTACAGGAAAATGCTGTCCTAAATTGGGAACAGCCAGCATAGGCATGTTGTTACAGAAGCATATTTTGGGCACAACCAGAATGACAATGTGTTACATCAGTGGCAGTGCTGTCTTACAGTGTGGACACATAGATCATTAAAATGTGCTGTGTTGTAAAATGTTCTTGTCTGCTGTTGGTGACATGGAATTTTCATGTTCCCCTTTAGAACTGATTGTAAACGTATGGCTTTTTGGTCCGTTTTTCTGCTGTAAAATGCACCATTTCAACCCCATATTTGAAAAGAAATTCTTGGAAGGGGAAACCCCCCCAAACCCTCCCTGGATCCTTAACTTCCTCGCCTCGCTGTGCTCGGTCGTCCCCACTATTTCAGGAAAATATTAACAAACACACTGAAAGAAATCACACGCAACTGACCTCGGATCTTTTGATGGAGGGGCTCCCTCAGATACTCACTGCCCCTGACACAAAAAGCTATCTTTGGGACTGCATGGCGCATCACTGCCTGTGATGCTATTGTGACAAAGGTCACGCAATATCGCTTTTTAATATACTGCTTTGGGTGAGGTTGTTGACTTTTGGCTCGCCGGCCCACTGGGTGACAAAAAGTTAATGCTTCGGCCCCACATTCAAAAAGGTTGGACAAGCATGCCTTAGACCAAGGGTAGTCCTTAGTGAAATCACTACGAATGCATTTAAACGCTATTGTGAAAAGGCTTCGAGAGTGTAATTCACTAAACAGGGGTGGGGCAGTAAACACGGCAGCAACATAACGTTATTGCTTCCCCCTGATCAATGTTATCATTTTCCTGAGTGTTGCACGCGTCAAGATTCTGCAAACAGGCGGACATGTGTCTCCGCAGCACCCTGTCTCCGGTGGGCCGCAAAGGGGCGCTTGTGAACTGATATGCTCTGCGGGAGGGCTTTCGCCTGCTCCCTTCAGCAGGCTGAACTGTAATGAGGCACGATGCCCCCAGGAAAAGGACTCTTAAAGTAATGGCAATCTACCCCAAGGCATTGTAAGGTTGGGGACACTCATCCCCTGCAAGTCTTTTCTTCCCAGGTTTCTTCTGGGACTGTGCAGTGGACACACACTCACACATACAGGTTTGTGGGAACGTCTTGAGGTGTGGATGCTCTTTGCCACTGGCTAGTGCAGGCCGTTGGGGCTCCTCCTATCTCCGTGGCACACCCATAAATATATGTCCTGGAGAACTGAAGCCCAATTCTCTCTGACCTCCAGAACCGTCTCATGGTGACCACATGTCCGTCTTTTCTAAATAAAATATCCTGTGCAAGATGACATGTGTGTAAAATGGGCAACCTACGTGTGAAACGCCTTAACCTTGCCCAAACACATCAGCGTCCATGTGCTGTGTCCTAGCCCTGGCCAAATATGTCATCCTGTATTAGAGGTGGCGCCTGGGGGACCGAGGTGAGTAGTCGCCCACTTGGAATCCTCCTCAAGTCCCAGTGTGCCACACACTCCCGCCACCCAGTTGACTTAGTTGAGAAGTGCACTTCCTCTTAAAGAAAAATGAATTCTCACAGGAGTGAGTGGTGTCCTGGCAGCTGCAGAGCACATGGCTTGCTTACCAATCGGACATCTCTCACGAACACCCACGTGCTGCTTCAGTGTCGCTGCCAGATTTGCTGCTATCCCACACATACTGGAGAGAACATCACCTGAAGTAAAAGTGTGTTTGCATGTAACACACTATGCATGTGAGTGCACGGGTGTGCAAAGGAGTTTGAAACAGTGTGTGTGTTTGTAAGTAAGTGAGGCTGAGGGAATGCATTAATGTATGTCCTTGTTTAATTGTTGGCTGTGCCTAACACATGCCAGCGTTGCCTCTGTAAAATATAATTTTCCAGGGCACAAAGCAGATCATAAGTCCTATCAACATGAAATGCCCAAACGACCTAATTTTCATACTGTCAGTGCCCAACAATGCACACAACATTGCCCAGGAAAACACATGTCAATGCTGTCAGTGCCCAATCTATGCCAGTATTACCAGTGTAACACATGGTTATTTGCATGCTACCATTTCCCTCTATATGCCAATATTGCCCTATAAAAACACATGTGTGCTGGATGGGGCCAATATTTGTCCGCATTACAATTGAAAAAACACATTTTCATGATTTTTGTATCCAAAGCTGACCATAAAGTCTGCCAATACAATACAAGTCTCTCCATTGTAATGTATGCACCCCACAGGCGCCTTGGACTGTTTTCCACTCTAAGCACATAGACGGACAGAGCATAATACACATGTTAAAAGATGCCTTCCAGCTCCCCTCCAGATCCCCTCCATATCTTCCATTCAAACTGTGACCCTTTTTGGTAATTTGTCAGGGGCGTGGGGGTCGCTTTATGTAGGCATGGGCTTGGCTCTGAAACCTGACACTCACCCCAGATCCTCACCACCAACCTCCCCAAAAAGCTCACTCCAGTGCTACACCACACAAACTCCTCAGCATCTAAGTCCTGTTTAAAAACAAGCAGTGGGTGCTGGATGCCTGCTTTTGACTGGGATGGCAGAGGATTCTCTCCCAGGGGGTACATACTATGTTTTGGCCTGCGGGTTCCATTTTTGCCCAACATAGTCAAAAAGGTGTGCTTAGCAAATTATTCGAAAATCATTCAGCACAAGTGCAACTAAGCAAAAGCTGAATGACAATCAGTATTAGTCTGCAAATCATCCTACAACCTCTGTGATGCTCTGAAGTAATCAGTAAACCATCCCCAAATCATGAAGAACAGACCAGCAAGATAGTTCAGCGGGTTGAGCGCTCGCTGCTGCTGAGCGTAACTTGCACATCGCAGGTTCAAATCCCGGCAAGGCCAACTCAGCCTTTCATTCTTCCGAGGTTGATAAATGAGTACCAATTTCGGTTGGGTGATATTGTATGTAGAGAAACTAAGTTGGCAAGAGGGGAAAGAACGAGGTTCAGCGCAAAGACCTGTTGCATTAGGTGTGGTGAGAGGTGCTGCAGGTGGATGTGGGGGGCGGTATTTGCCAAATCTACCACCAGGTAAGTAAACAAAAATCAAGTTTTTGCAAGCACACTGTGCAACAACACTTATTTAAAGCCAAAATGGTAAAGTGATTTTTAATGAAAGCTAGAGTAGCCTGACACGTGTTTCGGGCACTTGCCCTTCCACTGAGGCTACAAGGTTTTTTGTACATGCAAAGTAATGTAGTACAAGGCATTTGAACAATAATATATACACCCAAGGTAACAGGGCAACCAAAGAGAAGGGCCACAAAACAATTATTTTGGTCATTCATGGCACGATATTGTACATTTCAATTCATGGTGCCAAAACAGAAAATTATTAAAAGCAATTTCGAAATAAACAACACATCCATGTACCACATAATTGCAAAGAAGTCCACACCAATTGTGTATTCGGAATTCATCAGGTCAATTAGGGAGAGAAGAGCGGAAAATAAACAAAGTTTGTTAGCTAGGGGTTCTTAGGGGGCCATACAAGTTGTCGGGGCTAGAATTAAATTGAAACCATTACCTGTGGTTTGATTCTGTTGAGAACTGTAATTAGGGGCAAGCGAATTGTTAAGCCAATTGCCGGACATCAAATAAAACATGCTATTGCTGCAATATGAGCAAGAAAATTTAGGCTTTCCACTTACCCAGGATATGGTAAGTGATTAATTAACGATTTCTCACGGGCTCCGCTGTAAATTTAATTTGATGGGCATATTAGGCATATGTTCCATTGCATATAAGGAGTAATTGGACATTTATTGAACAATGGCAAGTGCCAAACCAGTACCTGTCACTTGCAGTTGCAACAAACTATAAGGTAGCGTTTCCGCGTTACAGCTTTGAAGAACGGGAAGATTCCATAAACAATCGTATGTAGTAAGCCCAGCAGTGAGGTGAAGGGAGGCGGGAAGGGAAAGACATAAACAGACAGCATAATTAGCACAAGCTGCGTGTCTGTCTGATTAATTGAGATGCGCGTAGACCCTCGCGGCTTTTAGGGGTCTACGCGCAAGTTTGAGCCTTACCAGCGTCTCCGCTGCAGTTTGAACTGGAGCCTGTCGGCTCTTTCGTGTGCTGCCACAAATATGGGTAGGCACGTCTGTACGTCTGCATTCGCTGCTACGCTAGTGGGACTTGACGTCCGCCATCTTAGGTGAGTATACACGGCAAGAAATCGAGCAGTTCCAAGGTTAATTAATTCCAAGGAAACCGACAACCGTTTCCATTAATTAGGAATAAGAGAATTATGCTAGAGGATATATGTTCATATACGTTTGTGTCACTTACATCCACATGGATAATTGCAAGTTGAATCTATAAGTAGATTGTGTTGTATGGCAAATGAAGAGCCCCAAGCGTACAAGAAGGAAAATTAGAAACCAGGCAAAATCAATTAGGAGAAACCATTTTTACATTGCTCATTGTTCATAAAAAGACAGAAAGTTCATGGTCTGTATTGAGGCCATGTGTGACAGTGCGGTAGTGGCAGATAAGTCGCGCTTCTAATTGTCGCAATTTGAGAACCAAGTTGCCACCTCGTTGTGGTAACGTAACCTTGGCCATCCCAGAGAATCTAATTTCTGCTTTATTATCCATTTGGTGGACTCGTTGCCAATGAACTGATAATGGATATTTGGAATCTACCTGGGAAATGGACGCCAAGTGTTCTCGAATTCTTATTTTTAATGGCCGAATTGTGCTGCCAATGTAACACTGTCCACATACGCAAAGGATACAGTATACACACAATTTGGTGTTGCAATTTATAAACAAGGTGATAGTATGTGTGCCCAAATGGCCAAATTCAAGTTTGTTCGTTTCATATGCAAAAGCGCACATAGAACATCCACCACACTTGCGAAAACCACTGGTACTTGCTAGCTGTAGCCAGGTTGGTTTGTGTTGTGGGTTGGACATAAATGAAGGAGAAAGGATGTTCTTGAGGTTATTTGCCTTGGTGTAGATACAATTTGGCGAATAATCTATCCAAGGAGTAATGTCTCTGTCCAGTTGGAGAATATGCCAATGTCTCTTAACTATACTGTACAGACTGGAACTTTCTCTGTTGTATTTGGTAATAAATTTCAGTTTGTTGCTGTGAGTACTCTGAGGGCGTACCTTAGGAGTGAGTAAATCCTCTCTCTTTAAGGAGTTCACCTCGCATTGTGCTTTATCAAGGAGGCGACTATCGTATCCTCTTGCCAAGAAACGGTTACGGATAAATGCGCATTCTGTGAGGAAATTCTCATTAGAGGAGCAATTACGTCTGGCACGTATGAATTCTCCTTTAGGAATATTACGCGTGACCGATTTCTTATGGCAACTGCTTGCATGAAGTAATGAGTTAACAGAAGTAGATTTACGATAGGTCTTAGTTATCAGTTTATCCTCTGAAATGGTGATGGTTAAATCCAAAAAGTTGATACTCCTGTCGCTAACAGTCTGTGTAAATTGAAGTCCCCATGTGTTAGAGTTGAGGTAGTTCACAAATTCATTAAGTATATCACACGAGCCCGTCCAGATCAGAATCACATCATCTATATATCTCTTCCAAATGTGGATATATGGTAAGAACATAACATTTGAAAAGACAACCAATTGTTCAAAGTGATGCATGAATATATTTGCAAGTGCAGGGGCATAGTTCGCTCCCATTGCTATGCCAATGAGTTGACGATAATAGGTGTTATTGAACAAAAAAACATTATTAGAAAGTGCACAAGAAAGAAGCTCTTTAATCAACTGGATATGTTCAAAGAACGAGGCAGAGTGCTCACGGAAAATATAGTCAACACTGATAACTGCCTTGTCATGATCAATCGAGGTATAGAGTGCTTTAACATCAAGCGTCACTAGTAACATGTTAGGTAGTACAGGTAAATGGACCAATATATAAAGAATGTGCATGGTATCTCGAATAAAAGTGGGAATAGACGGTACCAAAGGTGCAAGGCATTCGTTAATGTAAATGGAGATAGGCTCAAAAATGCCACCGCCCCGCTCAAAATGGGTCTCCCTTCTGGTATTGAAGTGAAGGCTTTGTGGATTTTGGGTAGGAAGTAGGCTGTGGGCATGACTGGGCCATCTACAATAAGGAAACGTTTTTCAACATCTGTAAGAAGGCCTCTGGTGTGCCATCTGGCCACGAGTTGGTTAACTGTTGCCCGTAGTCTGCCAATTGGATTCGAGGGCAAAGTTTCATAACAACCAGGTAAGTTTAAGTGTTCAAGGCCCATGGCAATGTAGTCCTGTTTGTTCATTATTACCACATTGCAACCTTTATCTGCTTCTTTAAAAAATTATGTTAGCATTGGAAGCCAATTTTTGCAAAGCTAATTGTAGTTGCTGAGATAAGTTGCGTTTGCACCCTTGATTCGTATTGGTAGTGTCTTGCAATTTGTGTATGTCATTAATGACTGCTTGGTAAAATGTACCAATTAGATTGTCTTTCCGGAAAGTAGGTACGAATTTTGATTTGCTTGATAATTCCTTTATTTTCAAATGTTGCTGTTGTATGCTAAGATCTTGCAGTAAGTCCATCACATTAACAGTTGAATCATGTTCACATTCATCCAGAGACATGAGAACATGTGTGCTTAACATTGTCTGTAGTGTGACATCTGAAGGGTCAGGTTGGTGTGATTTAGTTTTAAACTGCTTAACTTGTGTTGCAAAGTATTTTTTCAGTTTTATTTTGCGAATAAATTTGAACAGATCAATCTGGATCTGGACATAGTCACTGCGGTTAGTAGGAGCGAACGAGAGTCCTTTGTTGAGGAGTAAATGTTCGTCTTTAGAGAGAGGATAGTCACACAAATTGGTGATCAGGTCTATCTTGTCTGATTCCTGAGATTTTGCTGGTACAGTGACCGAGTTACTCTGCGTTGTTGGGGCGTGGCGTTTGCGCTTGCGAGGTTGGCCGCCCCTTGTGCCCCGAGACTTGGGTCTGGGATTATGGTACTTGTGACTAATGGTGTTTGAAATCTGACTTTTTTCACGGCCGCCAGTGCGGCTTGACGATTGCCTTTCTTGTAACGCCGAATCGGTTCTAAAAAAGGATTAGGTTGAGGTTGAGTAATATGGGCACGGTTGCCATTGGGAGCCTCCGAGTCATCAGAGAGGTTCAATTCAGTATGGCTATGTCCCTCTGAGGGGTCTATGTCTGTTTCTAGTTTATCACCATCACTGTCAACTTCAGAACTCACTGGTGAGGTGGCTGGACTAGTGGAACGTGAACGTGAGACTTCATCATATTTAGGTTGATATGTATATACCCTGTTATCCCGGTAGTCACGATCATCACGGGAAAATTTGGGTGATTTATGGATTTTAACCTCATCTTGGTGTCTTCGAAGTTCGGTATAAAGGGTTTTGTAGTTTTTATCTATAGTTGCACTTGGTGCATCGAAATGTGCAATCTCATCTTTAAGTGCATCAATTTGAATTACTATGCGATTGTGTTCTCTACTTGCATGCTCAATAAGAAGTTTGAGCATTGTGTTCGAACTCACAGAATGCGCATTTATCCGTAACCGTTTCTTGGCAAGAGGATACGATAGTCGCCTCCTTGATAAAGCACAATGCGAGGTGAACTCCTTAAAGAGAGAGGATTTACTCACTCCTAAGGTACGCCCTCAGAGTACTCACAGCAACAAACTGAAATTTATTACCAAATACAACAGAGAAAGTTCCAGTCTGTACAGTATAGTTAAGAGACATTGGCATATTCTCCAACTGGACAGAGACATTACTCCTTGGATAGATTATTCGCCAAATTTTATCTACACCAAGGCAAATAACCTCAAGAACATCCTTTCTCCTTCATTTATGTCCAACCCACAACACAAACCAACCTGGCTACAGCTAGCAAGTACCAGTGGTTTTCGCAAGTGTGGTGGATGTTCTATGTGCGCTTTTGCATATGAAACGAACAAACTTGAATTTGGCCATTTGGGCACACATACTATCACCTCGTTTATAAATTGCAACACCAAATTTTGTGTATACTGTATCCTTTGCGTATGTAGACAGTGTTACATTGGCAGCACAATTCGGCCATTAAAAATAAGAATTCGAGAACACTTGCCGTCCATTTCCCAGGTAGATTCCAAATATCCATTATCAGTTCTTTGGCAACGAGTCCACCAATTGGATAATAAAGCAGAAATTAGATTCTCTGGGATGGCCAAGGTTACGTTACCACAACGAGGTGGCAACTTGGTTCTCAAATTGCGACAATTAGAAGCGCGACTTATCTGCCACTACCTCACTGTCACACATGGCCTCAATACAGACCACAAACTTTCTGTCTTTTTATGAACAATGAGCAATGTAAAAATGGTTTCTCCTAATTGATTTTCCCTGGTTTCTAATTTTCCTTCTTGTACGCTTGGGGCTCTTCATTTGCCATACAACACAATCTACTTATAGATTCAACTTGCAATTATCCTTGCTATCCGAGGATGCCCAGATGAGGTGGGATAGGTAGGGCAGGCCTTGAAGGATAACCATGCCTCCCCTCCCCCTTCCTGGTTTTCTTTTACTTACACCACAAATCACCTCATTTCTTATAATACTGGACCACCTTATCCCTTTCCAAAGACACATGTGGATGTAAGTGACACAAACGTATATGAACATATATCCTCTAGCATAATTCTCTTATTCCTAATTAATGGAAACAGTTGTTGGTTTCCTTGGAATTAGTTAACCTTGGAACTGCTCGATTTCTTGCCATGTATACTCACCTAAGATGGAGGACGTCGAGTCCCACTAGCGTAGCAGCGAATGCAGACGTACAGACGTGCCTACCCATATTTGTGGCAGCACACGAAAGAGCCGACAGGCTCCAGTTCAAACTGCAGCGGAGACGCTGGTAAGGCTCAAACTTGCGCGTAGACCCCTAAAAGCCGCGAGGGTCTACGCGCTTCTCAATTAATCAGACAGACACGCAGCTTGTGCTAATTATGCTGTCTGTTTATGTCTTTCCCTTCCCGCCTCCCTTCACCTCACTGCTGGGCTTACTACATACGATTGTTTATGGAATCTTCCCGTTCTTCAAAGCTGTAACGCGGAAACGCTACCTTATAGTTTGTTGCAAGTGACAGGTACTGGTTTGGCACTTGCCATTGTTCAATAAATGTCCAATTACTCCTTATATGCAATGGAACATATGCCTAATATGCCCATCAAATTAAATTTACAGCGGAGCCCGTGAGAAATCGTTAATTAATCACTTACCATATCCTGGGTAAGTGGAAAGTCTAAATTTTCTTGCTCATATTGCAGCAATAGCATGTTTTATTTGATGTCCGGCAATTGACTTAACAATTCGCTTTCCCCTAATTACAGTTCTCAACAGAATCAAACCACAGGTAATGGTTTCAATTTAATTCTAACCCCGACAACTTGTATGGCCCACTAAGAACCCCTAGCTAACAAACTTTGTTTATTTTCCGCTCTTCTCTCCCTAATTGACCTGATGAATTCCCAATACACAAGTGGTTTGGACTTCTTTGCAATCATGTGATACATGGATGTGTTGTTTATTTCGAAATTGCTTTTAATCATTTTCTGTTTTGGCACCATGAATTGAAATGTACAATATCGTGCCATGAATGACCAAAATAATTGTTTTGTGGCCCTTCTCTTTGGTTGCCCTGTTACCTTGGGTGTATATATGTACATTGTTCAAATGCCTTGTACTACATTACTTTGCATGTACAAAAAACCTTGTAGCCTCAGTGGAAGGGCAAGTGCCCGAAACACGTGTCAGGCTACTCTAGCTTTCATTAAAAATCACTTTACCATTTTGGCTTTAAATAAGTGTTGTTGCACAGTGTGCTTGCAAAAACTTGATTTTTGATATTGTATGTAAATGTGCTCTGTAAAGCGCTTTGGATAAAGGTGCTATATAAATAACACATAATTATCATTGTTTCATGGCGATGCTCTTGAAGTAATCAGTGGGTGATCCCAGAATCATCCCCAAATCATCAGGGACAAACAAGGTGATGCTCTTGAAGTAATCGGCAGGTCATCCCAAAATCATCAAGAACAAACATGTTTCGTGGAGATGCTCTTGAAGTAATCAGCAGGTCATCCCAGAATTATCCCCAAATCATCAGGGACAAACATGTTGATTCTCTTGAAGTAATCAGCAAGTCAACCTAAAATGATTAGGAACAAAGAGTTTTCTAAAATCGGGATGATGTTGGCATCATCAGCAAGTCATCCTAAGCTCATCCCCAAATCATCACCCACCATTCTGAGACATTTGCTAATGACTTTAGCAGCCTGAGGACTTCTGATGATGTGGGAATGACTTCTAACGTAGTTCGATGATCATCGGACGACTCCAGGATGCTCTCTTAAGTCATCCTTTTAGACCAGGGCTGGGTGTACCTCTACATCTGTGCACCCCTCATGGTTAACCCCACACAAAACGATGTTTATAAGCAGAGGCACAGATGTAAAAGAATGGAAAGGGGGTGTTGGGGAAATAACGGCAGTTGGGGGATAAGAAAAAAGGGGCCAAAACTGTGCCAGGAAAATAAAAAATAAAAACCTTACCTGCCACTGCTTCCCGAACGCTCTTCTCTCTCTCTGCTTCGGCTGGTGACATTGTGTCCTGTATGCTTCAATGCTGTGACTTCCTTAAACATGGGCGAAGCAGAAGCAAAACAACAGAAGCTTCCGGTAGCCCTGAAGCCCTCCCCTCCAGGACCATCCACCAATAGGAAGGCCTCGAGGCAGGGCTTAGTTACAAATGTTCGCGGCTTTTACCCGGGCCGCCAGAGAGAGACGCGGCATGGATATAACAAAGGGCCATCCATACTGCGTCTCTTCTCTCCGGCCCGGGGGGTGAGGGGATCTTTCAGCCCCGACTTCATTCTGTCGGCGGGTGCCCAGGTCCCTGAGCACCTGCGTACTCGGCGCCCCTGAGAGGGGCCTGAGGTGGGTGAATGATGTATAATACTTGGCATTCTTGAGAAATGCATGTTACTACTGGGAAATATTAACCGTTCCCTGTGCTATGGGACTTGAAGGGGGATTGTGTGTCAATGAAGAAATAAACAGGTGCGTTTTACGTAGGATGGTACACTGGGGAGGGATACTTGAGCCGTATACCTTCAAGACAGGTCTGGATTAGGAGTCACTTTTCCTTTGGAGAGACGTCATACATGACCTTGGGTGTGTGGAGCATTTGGTGGAGTGATAATATCGAGGAATGCATTGTGGTAAGGATGTCGCCAGTGCAGGAGACATGGAAGTAGAGTTGTGTGTCCTCCGCATACTTGTGCATGTCTGCGTACTTATGTAGTTGTGTTGTTTTGTATGACCAGCACGCATCATTAAGGTGCAAGAGAGCATTCTGGAAGTGATGATGGAGGAAACGGGAGGAGCATAGAGTTATTCAGGGAACACGTGGAGCAAGGACAGCATTCCTGAGGGACACGTGATGAACTTGCAGCAAGTGTTAGGCCCGAGGAGAGTGAGGCTGCTAGCGGCCTAGCGGGAGCAAGTCAGACACAGGGCATCTGTAAACACACCGTCCTGGGGGCGGTGGAGGGAGATCAAGTACATCAACTGCGGCTTTGTTTGCTCTGGTTCCTCCTGTAGACACCAGCTGTTTGTGTACCACAAGTTATTGCAAGTTGATATTGGCGATGAAGTCTTGCAGAAGGACTCTCAGTGGCTACATATAGAGATTAACGATCATATAAGGTAACGTGGAGTTCTGGTGGATATCCCATATCTTAGGAAGTCGCAGCAGGGATATTTTATTTCGACAATTTTGAGCATCCTTCAAGTCATTGAGGGAAATCGTTTGAGGCGACATCATTGCATTCCCATTCGTGGTGCTAGGGGCTGAGGAGGTCAGCATCGCACACACGGCTGCATGAGGGTCATCCGGCATGAAGAGTCGTTATCAAGCATGTGCAGGAAGCCATGACACCAACGAGGCTAATCCCATGGATGCAATGTGGCTATAAGTGTGATTGGTCCCCCTCGAGCAGAATGGCCATTGACAGGTGACTGCCCCATTGAATGTTTTGCCCAAAAAGAGAGATGAGTGATGGGGCAGTGGTAGAGGAGGTTGCAAGTGATCATGGCATTGCACTCTAAGAAGTGGGACCCGATCTGGTCTGTTTTAGGGATGAGGAGAAGGGGCCTTGAGGGGGTTGAAGCCCTGAGAATCCATGATTAATGCCAATGGGTTGTACCATCGGGGAGGGGGAGATGCAGACTCACCCAATAGTGTTATTTTACCTTTGACTCAGGATGTAGATCAAGAAGGGGCCATGGGTGAGACACTCCCACTCAGAAGATGTAGAAAGAAGCTGAGTGCGCTTGGTGTTTTTCCAGGGCGACGATCTCAGCTGGGAATTGTGCACGTGACAACAGACAGAAGATGCTGACCCACCCTGGGGAGAGCTGCTGACCACAGACAGCCTTTGTTGAGGACATTTTAGAAAACTCAATGGTGAATCAGAGAGATGATGAGGAAGATTAAATGCAGCTGAGAGAGAACCCCCCCACCCCCACCCCGGAGTACATCTACTGGGTGAAAGATGGTCCGGAAGCCCTCACACAAAGAAGATTTGGGGTTACATAAGTCACTGGCATCACAGTTTCTAGACAATTCTCAAGATTGTGAAACGAGGCATGAAGCACGCACTGGTAGCGGCTGACCTATCATTTCCAGGAAAGTGGCGCTGCTACTGTCTACATCATTGCAGAAGCTTCTTAAAGTGTCCATTTCCGGTGGCTACATCTCCAACAGAAATAAGGCAGACGGCCGGTGGTCGGCGAGCTACTGAGGTGTGCGACGGTCGCGTCACGCGTGTTATGAAGGATCCATGATGTTTTCCCTCAGGCCAGACCTGCAGAGCGCATGCCCGGCTGTGGCGCTGTGTGACACAATCCTTCTCAATGGGGCTGCCCCAGCACACCTTACTCTAATCAGGGGACATCCACCTCCTCAAAGCCATCTGTGTTGTGAGGGGACCACCACCGCGAGGCTCCAATCCTTTGACTCCCATGACTTTGTCCCTTCCCACTGAGCATCCTACGCCCCCAGCTGACGTCCTCAGCATTCTAAGCCTTTCCCCCTTCCCCTGACCTCACCCCTCTCCCCCTTCTTAACTGTCAGGGCTTGTCGCCGCAGACCATTCGTGCATGGCCACACGCTATTAACAAGTTGCTGTCTGGGAAAGATGTCCTGTCTAGAAAAATATTTTGCCGAAAGTGCGTGATGTCATTATGCAGATAAATGCAAATCTGAACGCTCTGGAGGGGGTGTTGCCCAAAACAATCAAATGGGGTTGAACATCTGCACAATCTTCTATTTTCACAGACAGTGAAACACAATGGTTTATCCCGGCAAATAGTGGTTCGGGTCTTTTTTTTTGTCGTGTAATCATTAGCTTTTTCCATACATTGTAAGGTTTATCTGTTTTTATAAGTATCTCACTTTTTTCTCTTTTAAAGAAATGCCTTAAGTTTGTACAAAAAAAAGATTCTTTTTTGCAGCAAACCAATTATTATCGAGGAATTTATGTGCACGTGATGATCTAAAGGAGAAAATAGTCCGTTAGCAATGCACCTGGACATTTGGGTAAAAAGACAGAAGGGCCGATTCTGAGCTCATGACAAAAAGTGTGTGGAAATTCAACATTCTCCGCTCCAGTTTCCAGCACCACCATTCTGAAGTTGGTGGGAATATTGGATGGGAGATGTCGTGTTTTCCTGCAGCAAAAGCTGCTAAAATCTCTAATTGTGTGGGAAATGTTCTCCAGTTGCATTCTGATTTTGTTTTAAAAGACTGCCACTTTTCTAGTTTAAGACATTTTTCTTAAACTTTCATTAAACTAGAAAAGTAGTGCTGCAGTCTAAGAAACGCTATATTTATAAAGGGACGAAGTGTGCTGCGGATTTTGACGGCACCTAGAAGGTGCCAAACCAGTGCTGCTGGGAGGAGAATCCTGATGGTTGCCCGATGGTTGCTAGGGCTGTTGTGAAGCCATAAAACAGTTACATGCAAAAGCCGAGGCTTTCATGTCCCTGCACCACAATATTTCATTATAAGAATATGGTGTTAGTAAGAAAAGTGTTCCTCCTTCATGGACAAACACTTTCCTACGTTTGCACACACTTCAAAATCGGCTGAGAGAATTTGCTTTTTGTGCTGGGAGGCTGGAGGGTAGGTGGAGATATGATGGAGGCAGGCATCTCTTGCATGAGCGAGGAGTTGAAGTGGTAAGTGCCTTTTGGGAGGAGGTGCACCAGATGACTAAGAGGTGATGAGGTGTAGAGGAGGTCCCAAATAAAGCCTGCACTCCAGCCGCCCATTTCGAAGTACCAGGAACGTTCACACCGAGATATGTGATGTATGATGAGCAAATAAACCTGCAGAGAGCTGCAGTAGTGCTCTGCCCGGTGCCCATCAGAAGAGCAATACCTACTGAAGTACCAATAACCAGAAAACCATGGACAGTAAGGTATCCACTGAGAAAACCCTACCACCTACCATGGACAGTAAGGTATCCATTGAGAAAACCCTACCAGCAAATGAAGCGAAATGAAGGTTGCTTAAACACTGTCCTGGAAGAAACTCAAAAGGCCTTAATTGAAGATGAATGGTGACATCACAAAGGCCTGGACAGACATGCAGATAGAAGATAAGACGACCCAAAGATGACACACAGAAACGAAACGCAATGAATAGGGATATTGTGAACTTAGAAGGAGAGACGATGTTGAAATATAAAGAAACTTAAGCTGCAAAGCAGGATGAATTCATTCAACCAGCTAAACGCCTGTACATATGCTTGAAACCGCAAGAAAGCTAAGGAAACAGTGAGGCTTGCCATGCTTAGTAGAAGATAGACCGCGGCAAGCGTCACCTATACATATCTACCTCGATGAAGCACACTATACAAGTGCGAGTCCACTTTACACAAAAGCAGAATTAACTCGGGTTACTAGAGGTCAAACAGGCCAGGATTCGTATTCCAGCTAAAACGAGAAGAGACGGCTGAATCGAAACTCAGCAAGAGCAACGTGTGCCTGGGGAGCAAAGGTCAGACCAAGAGAGGGAGGCTAACAGTAGTTCTGTGGAATTGAAACTTAAGAACAGAACAACCTATCTCAGGAAGGTCGAGATAAGGAGGCCCAGACAGGTGGCAAGCCGAACAAGAATTAAATGCGCAAATAGAAGAAAAACTAGACAGACTCACGGTGTGAGCAGCCCGTGAACATAGGAGCAAGAAGAGGCACGGGTTCACACCTAGACCTGGCTGTCGCTCAGACAGAGATATCATAACTTTTTCTGACAAGAAGATACAGTTTCGAGGCCGACCACAGCCAGCTAATTGACACATAGGGCCTCATTACGACCCAGGCGGTAAGGGGTTTACGGCAGCGTAAACAGCGCCGACCCTTACCGCCTGATTCCGAGGTCCCTTAGCGCTATGGCGGATTTAACACCTGCTTTTAGCAGGTGTTAAAATCCATGGCGCTAAGGGACCATGTTGTTAATTACGCCACCGTAATTTACGGTGGCGTAATTAACGCCTTCCCCACTCCCATTATGCCTTATGGGGCAAAAATGGGAATGGGGAAGGGTAAATGGGGATTGGGGACTTACCGCCCCGCCGACCTCGGCATGGGGCGGTAAGTCCGCCAACCACCATGGCGTAAACATAGTTAACGCCATGGTGGTAAAGGTACGACCCAGGCGGTAACTTACCGCCTGGGTCATAATGAGGCCCATAGCTACTAAAGTAATGATTGATTGAAGGGAGGCCAGGTGAATTTTAGGGCATCCTGCACATGGCTGACCAATCTGCGTGCTGCTAAGTAAAGTGGAAATTTATGCATGAGGTTGAAGCCAACCCAATCACAATGGACCAAATAATCTAGGGTCCTATAGATAGTAGAACCAATGGGACGTCGTACTCATAGTGACGTCTACTAGAGTAATGTTAGAAGGAAGGGCTTAGATGCTCACCTGATAGTGTTTACCCAATCCCCTCACTCCGTTACCATATACAGATATAGTACCTATAATAAAGTTACCTTTTCCCAATCAATAGAATTGCATGTTAACTTTTCGAGTGTTACACGTCAATGATAACGAGTTTTGGGTATAAAAGTTACTGTTTGTATGAAGTTCTTGGGAGTTGAAGCGAGACGGACTAACGCATCACTGTTGATTTCCATGTTTCCCCGTTTTTTGTACTTGTTATTAAACAGACACCCCTTTGCCAAACCTTTGTGTTGTCCTTATTGATTGGTGTTGGAGTAATATACCCGCACCCCCATCCATCTCAAAGGTGCTGCTATCTCGTCTTAAAGTACTGCGGAGCAAACAGCAACTCTATGGGCATGCCAGAGGTCTCCCCAGTACACTTGGTAGCAGAGGACGGTTGGTGACTATCGATTATTGATTAACATAAGACACCTATTGACCGTTGACATAAAGTAACTCTAGGTCTTCGGCAATATCACAAGTCCTTTGCCATTCGGCTGAGTAGACCGTGAAGCTCCCCGTAAACAATGGTAGTGTAAGCAAGAGTCTGCAGAAAGGGCCTGAAGGGACCCGTTTTCACACACTTCCCTTCCCATTCCTACGGGCAGCTGAGCCCGCGAAAAGCTGAACGAGGCGGAAACAAAGGCGGTGATCCCGAAGGTCCAGAGAGGAACTATGCGAACGGTGAGTGAAGAAAAAAATGGAATGCTTTGGCAAACAATGTATGCCTTAGAACAAGTAAAGGGAAAAGCTAACGGAGGGAGGAGGAAAAATAAAATATAGTTAGAAGTAGAGCAGACTGTATATAGGGATAATGACTCGAGAGTAATAAAGGGTAAATGAGAGGTTACCAGGGTGGACACCTGAGAAGTGAGAGGATTCACCTTATTCCTGCGCTTTAATATATCGACCAGAAGAAACGTGAACTCAGAGCCCACATAATGGGGAATGCCTAGGCTACCACAATGTTTAAAGATGTCATGAAAGGGGTACGTTTACACGCCACGAAGGGGTAATGATTAGAGGCAGAGATATTTGTGTACAGCTGTTGTCTGTCTAGTCTGTTAAGTGTCTGTCTTATATGTTTTTTTTGACGTCATATGTATTGAACATTTTTTAAGAGAACTGTTTTAAAAATTTTGCGATTTGATTGCTGAGAGAGAATCGCACATGAGTTGATGTTTTTGAACAAATTGGAAGTGTAAAATTTCGTGAAGAATTTGGATTGGAGCTTGCAGTATTTGGTACTCGTTCATATTATTGGTAGTGTTGAAGTTGCATGAAAGCATTGACAAGTGTTGTATAAGAGGAAAGGGATCAGATTTAAGCATGGAAGACATTACTCCATTGGCACATTTATGCAAGCAATTGCCAAAACACGCACCCAAGCTAAAGAAATATAGTACCAAATAGGTTAAGGGTACCGCCCACAAGATGTTTATGCCATGGCCACAAAATGGATCTTTATCTAAGGCCGTCTTACAGCATATGACGACATATTTGCATGACACATATACAGGCAAGAAGTTAGAAAAATGACTTGCTGTTCTCGAGTTGTGAAAAATGTACGAACAGGTAAAGGAGGAAGAGCCGCCAACAGATTGGATACTTAATGTATGCACAGACAGGGGTGTGACGCCTACCGCGCCACCTACCCCGCCCAAAACATAAATTGAATAAAGTAAGGACGAGGGATTATACCCGTTAAGGGAACTCAAAGCAGCCACGGGGTACAGCAATCCTGCATATGAGTCACCTACACATAGTAGTGACGAGAATCAAGGGAGAGAAAAGTATAAAAATATTGCCTCCGTAGTCCCAAGGGACAAGGGGAGACGCGATGATGAAAGAAAAGATCAGGCACAGACAAGTGCATCTCTCGACAAGGAGAGAGAAGGGAAGCGATGGAAAGGGAGCGAAGGCAGAACTGATGAGATAGCACTCGCAAAAGAGGAATGAATGGGAGGACAAATGTTATTGAAACTCGATGGGAAAGGCATTGATGAGGCGAGACAAAAGGAGAGGTTAGATGAGATACAGAGAGAGGGGAAAGAGAAGGAGTTAAGAGATGAAATAATAAGGAGGAATGAGAGATAAAGGCGAGACCAGCTATATCGTGAAGAGCAAGAAAAAAAGCTTGATCACAACCCAAGAGCAGCCTATGACCAGTACAGACAGCAACAGCAAAGGTTAGAAGAAGAGCAAAGGGTACTGAAAAAGGGATAAGGAGATGAAGAGATGAGGAAATTTGAAAGGCAGATGAACGTAGAAATGAAAAGAGAAAGGAAGAAGATCGGGTCAGAGAAGAGGCGAGGAAGTTCAAAGAATTTGATGACAATGTAGAACGTAAGCCAAGACAGAGAGCACGCGATCTTGAATATCTGGGGAGAGAGATTAAAAAACCCTCCCAGTAGTAGATTGGGAAGACATTGAAGAATTCTTTCCTGCATACGATTAAGTACCAGGCATGTCTAGGGCAAATATTGATGATGACTTCGAAACCAGAAGCATCAGAGAAATGATTGATAAAATATGTGATGAAATGGGGCTATAACAAATACCCCAAGGGGAGGGGGAAGACAAGCGCCTGGAACGCACTCAGCTGTATGACACTGAGGAGCTCACTTGAAGCAGTGGGAACAGAGAGCTATTCCTGGATAGATTAGAAATAAGCAGGAACAAGGAGGATACGAGAAGTTGCGTGAATTGGTGACAGACAATGTCAGACTCCGAAAGGGAAGAGAGCAAAGAAAACGAGGAAGGGAGGTGAAGTGAAAGGTGACTCCCAAGGAAAAAGGAAATAAGATGGTTAGATGCTAGTGAGTCTGCACCAAGAGCGTCAGAGTCTGCCACGCAGCCTGACCGATATGAAGAAGTATCTCACGGTCAGAGGGGGGTGTCTTCGCCACTCTATGAGGACAGACTAAGGACATTGACAGGTAGACGGCGATGTGAGAATATTACCCCTGCAATAGACAGGAGAACAATGAGAGAAGAGAAAGAGGGCTACATATTCCAATTTCTGCTACTAGAGAAGGGGGAAGTAAGACCACAATATATTCCATGGCTACACATGGATCGTGAAAACTTGAAAAACAAGCTTCCAATGCTGACATCGGATGCCAGAAAGTGGATACATGAGTTAGAAAAAATGACAGGAGGGAACACGCTAGCTATAGGGGACATCAAGAGTCTCCTAATCGCCATACTTGGTGAGAGAGCAGACGATGTGAGGGCACGAGCAGGCTACCCTGGTGTAACCACAAATAATACAGCACATGACGGAGCGCCATTTAACAATTGTAGAGCCGCAGCATGGCAAGCACTACGAGTACTCTA
This sequence comes from Ambystoma mexicanum, assembly GCF_040938575.1. Classification (NCBI taxonomy): domain Eukaryota; kingdom Metazoa; phylum Chordata; class Amphibia; order Caudata; family Ambystomatidae; genus Ambystoma; species Ambystoma mexicanum. The sequence continues at coordinate 25,015,229 of NC_090932.1, read as the reverse complement.
CCCAGATACTTCCAATACGGGAGCTATAATGACTCGAAAAATGAAGGATTTTGAGGATCTGCTAATTTATATACAGAATTTCCAAGACACATGTGTGCTCGAAACGCATGAATCTTGGACGAAATCAATACCTGTGTTTTACCATACATTGTGCCTATGGTTGCCAGAACCGGGGCAGAAACAACTCAAGAAATTAGTAGGTGTTGAGGCTAAACCCTGGGCCTAAATACAGTTGACTATCGCACATTATTGCAGACTGCTGCAGGAAAAGAATCGCAAAAAGGAGGCAACTCGAAAGGGTGAGGAAGCTAAATTGGCACCGAAGAAATTATCAAAGTATGCCCTTGAAGGAGCCATGCTAACTAGCGCAGCTGAATCAAGCATGCAGCAAGTCAATAATCCACAACAGAATAATCAGGGCAATATGGGGTTTTACCCCATGGGAAGAGGATTTAGAGGAAGAGGATGGCAGAGCAATCAGGGAGGTTTCCAAAATAATCAAGGAGGCTTTCAAAATATGTTAAATTGTAACCAAGACATGTTAAATGGGTAAATGATCCGACCACCGCCAGTATGTTGGCTGTGTGGAATGACAGGGCGTTTGGTGCGCACATGCAGAAGTCAAGGCATGATGCAGAATGGTCAAGGAACAGGGGCAGGCATGGCAAATCCACCTGCAGTTTTACAACAGGGCGTTGCACAGAATCACACGGTGCAGCAACAAGCTCCAGGAGCGCAACAAGGGGCGCAACCACAAAGCATGGGGAATTTTTCACAAGGACAATCCCAACAGGCACTGCTACAACTATAACAGACCATGAACCCTGGTCCACAGGTGCACAGTGGACCAAACTGGTTAATGAACTAGGACAGCTCACTGGGAACCCTAATATGCTGTATCCTATCAGTGACACCAGACCCTCATAGGGAACCTAGGGTGGATGCCGTTATAGGGGGTAAGGATTATGCCTTCTTAGTGGACACAGGTGCAACACGCTGGTGCAAATGTGAAGGCAGGTTTTCCTTGTCTGGCGAGGCCGTGGATACTCAGAGTTTTACAGGAGCTCACAGCCCATTTCCCTTTACAAACCACTCCCAGTCTCCATCGGAGAGTGCAAAATGAATGTACCTTTATTGTATTCACGTCTGACCACAGTAAACATTTTGGATCGAGACTTAATGACAAAGTTGAACATGACAATTTCATTCACAGAGGAGGGCATAGTATGCTCCACTCCAGGAATGCACTACTCAAATGAATGTGAAATGATTAGAGCATACTAGGACACCTTGCCATGAGGGCCATACCATTAGAGACAGAAATCTTTGCATATGGCATGCGAGTGCTTATGGCAGGATTGCCAGGCCTAGCAGACAAGATCATGAGAACCCCTGATGAGTTTTTATCAGACCAAGAATACCTATGCATGAGGAGAAGGGACAAGTATTTCCCTTGATTATACACACAGTTGCAGTGCGAGTGAAAGTGGTCTTGGTTGACGGTTACGATGATGAAGGCAGACAATGGTGCGCAATAATTGCCATTGAAGAAGGATATCGAGTGACTGACTTCACTGATGACGATCTGTTTGAAGAAAGAAGAGAAACGGGAGAGACAATGGTGGAAGTAAGTCTCACCTTTTGGGTAAAGATGATTAAAAGAGAAGTACCTCAGAGAAAGAAGTTGGCACTAAAACGTCCTGAATATTTTGATGACGATATAGCTAAAGTGCCTGTCGCAGCGTCAACTACCGGACCCTATGATGTGGGTCTCTTGAAGGGGGTTGGAGAAGTGAAGATTAAACTGAAAACAGGAGCAATTTTTCAGAGAGCCCGACAATAGCCCATGTCCAGAGAGGCAGATGAAGGGATTTCTAAGACAATTTCTGCCATGATGGACCAGGGCATCTTAGTGAAGTCAGAGTCACCATGTAATACGTCAGTGTATCCTGTAAAAAAAATCAAAGGTGGGGTCTTGGAGGCTAATTCAAGATCTAAGGCAAATAAACAATATTATTGAGGCCGAGTTCCCTTTAGTCCCAAACCCGGCTACAATATTATGCAATATACCCGTTGAGGCATATTTTTTCATGGTGATTGACTTGAAAAATGCATTTTTCTCAATCCTGTTGCACAGTGACTCACAAGATCTAATGTCATTTATGTTCAGACAAATGCGTCTGAAAAGCACAAGGCTGCCACAGGGGTACTGGGAGTCTCCATCTATTTTTAACAGAGACCTGCAGATGGATTTCAGCAATATTGCACCAGAAAGTGTTGTCTTAAAATATGTGGATGACATCCTAATCTGCAGCACAACAGAAGGATGCAGGCACGATTCTATTCAACTACTGACTATACTGGCTGAGAAAGGGTATAAGGTTGACAAGGAAAAATTACAATATTGTCAACAGGTAGTGCTGTACATAGGCCAGCTGATCTCACATGAAGTGAAGAAAGTGACCCCAGAAAGGGCTGAAGCCATATTGAACACGGCTAAGCCACACACGATAAAGCAAAATGCAGAGCTTTCTAGGGCTGTGAATTATGTGAGGGCATGGGTTTTCGATTACTGCTCCTACACTAGGCCTTTACTTCAGGCGCTAAAGAAGGCCCAAGTGTTGAAAGAAAAGATTGAATGGTCTGAGGCAATGGAGAAAGGGTTTGCTGAACTCAAGAGGGTGATCTGTACAGCTCCAGTTCTCGGAATTCCCAATTATGCAGAGGAATTTTACCTATTTTCACACACAAATGGCAGCATCATGACGGCAGTGCTCGCTCAAAGAACCTCGTTGGGGTACAAGCCCCTGGCATATTACAGTGGGAATCTGGACCCAGTAATGAGAGGCCACTTCCCATGTGAACAAGGTTTAGCTGCCACAGCATTCGCCATAGAAAAGGCGACAACCATTGCGAAGGGATGCTCCATGACGTTGTACATCGAGCACTCATTATTTGCCATTTTAGAGAAACCAAAGGGCACATTGACAACCCAGAGAGCTTCTGCTTATGAAGTGATCATATCAAACCCATCGATTAAAATAGTCCGATGTAAGATAGTAAACCCAGCTATGTTCATCGCAGAGCCAGTCACTGAGGAAGAGCCGATACATGACTGCGCAAATTATGAAGAGTTCTATGATGAAATCCGCATGGTAAAAGAAAATGCCTTGGCAGGAGGAGAGATTGTCTTCATTGACGGGTCTTCGAGGATCGATCAAAATGACGGGCAAAGATATACAGGCATCGCTGTGTTGAAATACACAGCTAACGCAGAGTTTCAAGTTCTTCTTAGTGCACGAATACCATCTCATTATTCAGCATAGGCTGCAGAATTATTGGTGTTGATACTCGCCATTGAGAATCACGCAGACCAGGAAGTAACTGTACAGTGACTTCACCTATGGGATGTCAACAGAGCACGCAGGCCTACCGCGCTGAAAAGGAAGGAGCTACCACCGAGCAGACGGCACGCCAGTACAGCACGCAGCCTTATTGGACAGGCTGATTAAGGCACTACAGCTCCCAGTGGGCATATCGGTCATGAAATGCGCCGCCCACACCAAAGGGACAGATTTTGTCTCACGCGGAAACCAAGCAGCAGACACAGAAGCCAAGCGTATGGCATCCAAAAGTGAGACGATTATGGAAGTAGATGTGGCATGCAGCAATGAAAGAATGATGGTTGCACGAACAACATCCGAAGCCTATAACTATCTTGGGCAAACGCAATTAATGGAACTCCAAGGGGAGGCGCCGCAGGATGAGAAGAACCTGTAGAAATGTCGAGGGTGTTCTTTAAACCCCTCAGACAGTTTGTGGCGACAAGACAGCACTGGTAAACAAGTAATGCCTGTAGCCCTACTAAAAATAACGCTGGAGCAGTTACATTACCCGGTGCATATGACAAAGGAGAATCTAGCAGCAACGCTCGCGGAAGACTGGTTCATACATAATTTAGCTGAGCATGTTGCATTCCTTATGGTGAACTGCATAATCTGCCAGCAATTCACTGCTGGGCACACATTAAAAGTTATGAGAGGAGTCAACCCCAGGCCAAATGGGCCTTTTGAGCACTTGCATGTTGATAACGTCGACATGATTCAAGTATGCAACGGGTACAGATACTTAATTGCTGTGGTGTGTCCATTCTCTAGATGGATAGAGGCAGGTGCAAGTACACACCGAAACTCTACCTGTGCGGCCAAATTATTTGTGAGGGAAGTGTTCCCCAGGTGGGGGGTGTGTGAAGTCATCAGATCAGATAATGGGTCTCACTTTGCCAATGCAGTGTTCGAACAGATTAACTTGCTGCTTGGTATAAAGCACAAGTTCTCGTCTGCGTATCGTCCACAGGGTAATGGGATTCTGTGAGAAGCTCAACGGCATGTTAAAGGAAAAGATAGCCAAGTTGAAGCTTACTCTAAGGAAGGGATGGTTGCACTGCCTTCCGCTGGCATTGTATGCTCTTCGGAACCAACCTGGCTCCCACCATCATCTTATGTCGCACAAGATAGCCACAGGAAGAAGAATGAGAACTCCCCTAACACCCTGAAATAGAGCTAGATGTGATTCCCAGTCAACACGAGAGGTTTTAGGGTCTGGAATGCAAAACTATCTGAACTGCATGACATCTTGCCTTACTTTAATTACAGACCAGCTGCAGCGACGACGGAAAGGGTGCAGCGCAGCACAGGACACAGAAAGAGACACTGCAATAGACCCAGTTCAAGGTCTACGCGTTCCACTCATCTTCCTTGGAGACGCCGTCTTCGTGAGGAATCAGACAAGGAAAAAGTGGGTCGAGCCAAGGTTCAATGGACCATTCACAGTTGAAGACGTTACTCCATCTGCAGTGAAGCTACAAGGAAGAAAAAACTTGGATCTTCCTGGGTGATATCAAGCCATACGTCGGAGGAACCCCCCCTGCCTGCACCCCACCACAAAGACTCTACAACAATGGGGAAGAACCACAGCATGTGCAGATAAGATCCGTGACGAGAAAGAAGGTCGCAAGACCAGCAAAATAAAGACAAAGAACTTTTTGGAAGGTGTGGCTTAACTTGGACACTTCCTCTAAGCAAAAAAGGGATAAGGACATAAAAACGGACACTCTGTGCATCCCAGTTGCAGGGTGAAGAAGAAAATTGCATGTATAAGCTTTGATGAGAAAAGGGACAATGACAAATTTTGACCTAGGACACTCACATTGGAAGCAAATAAAGTATCCCGCAACACCGAGACCATATTCAAAATCACTTATGGTGTCCCACAGCAGAGATATCCCGAAGGACCTAGTCACCTGCTTTGAACTTGTGCTAATATCATACCCGTCATTGGTAGTGAGGCTCACAAGTGTCACAGACTTTCTCCAAGATCCTGAAAATGAAAAAAATAATAAGACAACTGCTTACTGTCATTGTCGAACCTCTCATCCTACTCCCTGAGTACAGTGAGAAGAAACCCAATGCTCCCAACACAGGCAGACATAGATGAGCTCATCAACACACTGTTCTTTCGCATAATTGAAGACTGTCCAACCATTGTCGGAAGAACGACAGCTACACTAACATTTCTTCGAGATCCAGCAGACACTGAACATTTGAGCCATCTCTTGAATAAGATAATCATTTTGGTTGCACTCCATGCGAACGGACAGTGCAAACATTGTTTACATCAAGGAAAAAACATATAACCCTGAAACAAGCAAAGACAGGACAAATGTCCCTGTCACCAGAAGACAGCAGATTGACATACAACGTCTTCTTTCACCTTATTGAAGACTTTCCAGAGCTAGTGGGAAGACCAATCAATGTTGACATAATTACATTTCTCGGAGAGCCAGTAAAGAGTACTCAGCTAAACATGCCCCTGCATGGTATTATACCCCAAATCAAAATGTCCAATCTCCATCGAATTCTTAGGAGAAGATCGTGAAACTTTCCGCCGAGGGATAGATTGAGGGAGCAGAGTCGGGAACTACATTTGTTACATGTGTTGTTATTTTTTCGCTATTTCTTCATACTGAGCTGTGTCGAACATATCCTCAGGACTGAAGCAGATTCGAGGGGTGGACTGGGAGCTGACCTACTTTGAACATGCACAGTAAGGGGACTCACTGAAGTATTATATAATCTGTTTTTCCCATAGTCTAAAAGAGGAACTGTATCCTGAAATAAGAGACAATCCGTTGCCCGCAAGAGGGGGTCACGTTTGAACCATCTAACACTCACAAACGCAGTATTCGAAAGATGATAGTGGTTAAGAAAATAATAATATTGACATTTGGCGAATGATCGAGATGGGGGCCCAAAGCGGCAACCTGGTCTTCCCACAAGCAGAGAGGCACCCCCGCTTCTCTGGCAGGAAATGCTGTCACCTTACATATCGAACCATAATGTACTTATGCATTGTATTTATCATTATTTTACTGTCATTACAATCAGATCTGCATTCTTTATTGGTGCACGAGGCGTTCCAATTTCAGTGCACCCACCTGATGATACACGCATGAAACCCACAAGAGCACCCAGACCTTATATAGTTATTCCAGTTCCTAGAAAATCTGATGGTAGAGTAAATGAACTTGAAATGAACGTAATTAATAGTGATATACACACACTTATGGTAACGAATGAGCAGGAAAGCCGGAGACAGGGTCGGCATGAAATGAATGAAGAAAAAACACTAACAACTACACACACACACACACATTGAATGCACATGAAACAGGCCTAGTGTCAATGACTGCAGAACCACAAAAGAAAACAGCAGAGAAGATGAGCCTGCCTGCCACAAACACCTTCACAGAAGATAGTGGGAGAAAACAAGAAGAATTAAGAGAAAGACCAACAGAAGCAGTCATATCAGAAACACTTAAGAAAACGGAAGCGGCCTCAGAAAAACTCTCCACAAGGACACAAATGTTAGTAGACTTACTATTCCTACACATAGCCAGAGAGAGGAAACTGCATGAGGAACTGAAAAATAAAACCACAGAGACTGCATTACCCAGCATATATGTTCCAACACAAGGGACAAGTACCAGTTCCACAATACAGCCATATACCGGACCAGTGTCAGGCTGGTTGGCATGGGGATTTGCACGCAGCAGAGAAAAGATGCACGAGGATCGGGAAAGAGCTGCCAGACTCCTGTCCACTCAAATGGCGCAGATGAAGAAGCCTGACCATGGGCCAGGATACCTGAGAACCCCCAGCAAGAAAAGGCCATATAGAGGCATTCAGAGATGTAGTAATAGCAAACTATATGCAAACCTTAAGAATCAAGAGTAGCATGCATGAAGGCGACACCGAACTGAACGATTACCTGGACAGCACAGCACACTTGGGTATCAACATTTGGTACCAGCACATGAAGGAAGTTGAAAGACGAAAATCCGAAGGGGAATGCTTCATTTGCGCACTCCTACCGTACAGCATGGGAAAGTCCAAGATCTTCGTGGCTGTAGAAATTGAAGTCCCGACACCACACTGTCTGTCACACGTAGCAATGTGCAACACCAGAGGCCAGTTCATGGGAAGGGATGCCTCATTGATATGGGCAACTGAAACAGCCTATCCCGATGAAGATGATTATGTCAAGGACATTAAGACGAGAAATAGAGCCCATACTAGGAATCATGTGATCAGGTACGAGAAGCCTGGAGTTAAAGGAACAGGAATAAGATGGGAAGTAAACCCGAGACTGAACGTCCAAGGGAAAACTCTAGAAGAGGCTCAAATTTGGAAAAACAGAGGCCAAATGCAGATTTGGAGAACAGTATTTTCACCAGATGGTTGGGAGCAAGGAGTAGTGATCTGCCGAGGATGGGTGGTCCTTGTAGCCTGCAAGGAAGCCATCGAAAACTCACAAAGACGGTGAAAACCACTATGGCCTAAACGTACAAAATTACTAACATGGGTCGAAGACAGAGGAGGGCCCTTGCAGATAGTGCCGTTCGAAAGCCCATAATTGTGCTTCAGGAACAATGGCACAAGGAAGATGAGAGAGAATCAGAACTGCGGTCGAATTTTTGAGGCTCCTGGAATGACTCATGGGACTGCAGTGATAATGGATCATTATTGGGCATGTGGACCCAAAGCATACATCAGACTGCCGAAAAACTGGGGAGGCATATGCACAATAGTGAATGTCCACGTTCCAGTATTAGTAATCCCGAAAAGCAACCTGAACATTGACAGTTTCCCGAAAGCAGATGCACACCTGAGGAAGAGGAGATCTGTGGAACTGATAACTCGAATAAAGAGAGAACATTACTTTTCCGCCAAATCAGAAGAAGCATTTCATGCAATCCCATATGAACACAGGCTGTTCAGCCTCCCCTCATCAGTATTCACAACGATTTTCATGCCACGAATCCAAGTTGAAGTAAATACTAAATGGTTGCAGATAACCAGATGGGAGTTGCTGCAAACCATCAACATGACAATAAAAGTATTCAATGTAATCAAGGAAGAGTTAAGAGCCATCCGACTGATGACTCTCCAGAACAGATATGTACTTGACTTGATCACAGCTAGGGATGGAGGAGTTTGTGCAAAAATTGGAGAATCATGTTGCACATTTATACCTTCTCACGACGAGGAAAATGGGACTTTAACAGAAGCTATAAGTATGTTGATAAACCTGCAGAACCAGATGACCAATGAAACCGATGAAGTTGATGATGACAGCTGGCTTGGATCACTGTTTTCATGGGTTCCACAATGGATGGCGGATGCATTCAAACTCTCGGGAGCCCTGCTAGTGATGATATTACTGGGAGTTTGTGTTATCAAGATAATGCTCTCGCAATGCCAGAAAACTGCAAAGAAAATCATAGGGATGAAGATCATGATTAATGTCAAACCACGATGGAAGCCCAGAGATCTGACTGATGAAGAAATAAGAGACTTTGTGAAGGCTAGCAAGCATGCACCAGAAGGTACAAAGTTTCTTTATCCCAGGAAACGCAGAAATTGAGTTTTGAGTCATTTGTATTGCGCACCAGACAAACTAAATCGTATTTAGGCGCAGATGGAAAATTGTGGATATTGGAATGTCTTTCTACAGAATAGTAATTACGAAATATCATACGTGTCTTGGCCTCTCTGATATGTCCTGGGAGCTTATTCCATAGTCTAGGTCCATAGACCCCAAATCTACGGTCTCCTTTGCTCACATATTTTGACCGCTGAACTTGGAGTAAATTCTTTTCCCCAGAGCGTAACTGCCAACTAGGAATGTAGCTCTTCATTTTGTCAGATAAGTAGCCTGGTGCTAATTTACATTTAAAAACCAGGCAGAAGGTTTTGAACTCGATTCGCTCTTTCACCGTTAGCCAATGTAAAGATTTCCTCAAGTTGGTGGTTGGTGATTGGTGCCTTTTTTGATACCCTACACATTAACCTAACTGCTGTATTTTGGGCCACCTGCAATCTGTGCAGCTGCAATGCTGGTATTCCTGACAACAGTGCATTTCCATAATCCAGGCGCTTGTTTACAAGTGTCCCTACAACCACTGCTCTATCCTCATTTTCAATAAATGGCAGAATGTGTCTCAGTAATCGTAGTGTGTAAAATGCTGACTGTACCTTTGTACTAATCTGCGCTGCACAACCCATATTATCTTCCCACACGCAGCACAAATTTTCTATTTTCTTTGCAAAGTTGAGCTGCACTCCTAGGAAACATGGTGCCAATATCTGTTTGTTCTGTTGCAGATGATGTCTTGAGGTAAATAATGATACTTCCATTTTGCTAGCGTTCAGCAGCAATTGGTTAGCACACATCCAGTTCTGAAGCTCCTGTAGGCACTGTTCCACTATTGCAAATGTGTCTTCAGCTCCCGGGAGGATAGCTCAGCGGCAGCGTGCGCGTCTTGGAAGCAAGACGACACGAAGCAACAACAAGTTCGATCCCCGGGTCCGCGCTTAGAAACCTTTGGGTGTTTAAGCGCGTTATAAATACGTAACTAAGAAAAAAAAAAAAAACACACCATTACGCAAGACATTTCCTGTAACAGCGCCTCGATGCCTGCGGGCTGTGTGAGCGCTTTATAAATGTGAAATAAATAAAAAAAATAAAAAATAAAGCTCCCTGCACCTTTAAGAACACCTGAGTATCATCTGCATATGAATAGAAGTCGATGTAATGTTTCCTCATTATGTCCATAAGCAGTTTAACGTACAATTTAAAAAGCAAAGGTGAGAGTGAAGATCCCTGAGGAACCTTGCATTTTTGTAGGATGGAATCCGACAGGAAATCACTGAACCGGACCCTTTGTTCTCTTTTAAACAGGAAAGACTCAAACCACTGAAGGGCTGGTTATGAGATTTTTCCTACTTCCCTCAGTCGTTTGAACAGGATCCCATGGTCTACCGAATCAAATGCAGCAGACAGGTCCAACATGACCAGCAAGGACATGTCCACCTGATCTGCCGTTTTCAGTATGTCATCCCATACTGTCAACAATGCGGTCTCTGTCCCGATCCCTGGTCGAAAGCCAGATTTTAGCAGGTCCAGGAGATTTTCGCGGTCTATGTGTTCTTGCAACTGGGATGTCACAATTTTTTCTAGAATCTTTGCCGGCCACGGCAATCCTGCCACTGGCCTGTAGTTTTGAAGATTCTTAGGATCTAAGTTAGATTTCTTTAATAGTTGAGTTACTACAGATTTCTTCAGAATTTGGGGTACTATGCCTGATGTTAAAGATTTATTTAAAAACTTTGTAACAAATGGGGCAATATCTAAAGCTACTCGTTTAGCTACTGCAGATGGAAAGGCGTACAGCATATCATTGGTAGCCTTCAACTCGGAGAGAAAGGAACAAACCCTACCCTCTGAAACTTCCATAAATACAAACGAGTTAAAACCCACCTCAGTATCATGGCTGGGGACCTCCAGTCTCTCGGACTCTATCTTCCTAGCCAAATCTGGTTTCTGGATCCCAATGTTACTTGTCCAGTACCTTCTGTTGTCTCTAGGTGGTCCTGGGGATGTATCGGGGTGATTTCATGATTTCAGCAATCTTAGCTCGTATTAAGTCTATTTTATCTATAAAATAGTTGTTGAAATCCTCAGCCTGTGCTTGAGAGATCTCTGAGGCTATTGATGCGCATCTCGGGTTTGCTTATGAAGGAAAATGGATTTATTGCAGCCTAAATGGACAATGTCAGCTGATGACATGGAACAAAGACGAACATGTAAGGACAGCAGGAAGCCTGAAAGGAGTGATAACAATATGGACTCCAAAGAGACACTTCTTCAAACCATCATGTACAAACCCAGAAGATGAAGGGGAGATTAATACAGATGGACCAAGTAAGATGAAAGTGGTCGATGGATCGACCAGAGGGGGGGAGTGTAGAGGAGGTCCCAAATAAAGCCTGCACACCAGCCGCCCATTTCGAAGTACTAGGAACATTCACACCGAGATATGTGACGTATGATGAACAAATAAACCAGCCAAGAGCCATAGTAGGGCTCTGCCCAGTGCCTATCAGAAGAGCAACACCTGTGGAAGTACCGATAACCAGACAACCATGGACAGTAAGGTATCCATTGAGAAAACCCTACCAGCAAATGAAACGAAATAAAGGTTACTTAAACAGTGTCCCGGAAGAAACTCAAAAGGCCTTAATTGAAGACGAATGGTGATGTCACGAAGACCTGGACAGCCATGCAGATAGAAGAAAAGACGACCCAAAGATGACACACAGAAACGAAACGCCATGAATAGGGATATTGTGAACTTAGAAGGAGAGACGATGTTGAAATATAAAGAAACTTAAGCTGTAAAGCAGGATGAAGTCATTCTACCAGCTAAACGCCTGTACATATGCCTGAAACCACAAACGAAAGGTAAGGAAACAGTGCCGCTTGCTATGCTTAGTAGAAGATAGACCGTGGAAGCACCACCTATACATATCTAACTCAACAAAGCACACTATACAAGTGCAAGTCCACTTTACACAAAAGAAGAATTAACTCAGGGTACTAGAGGTCAAACAGGACAGGATTCGTATTCCAGCTAAAACGAGAAGAGATGGCTGAATCGAGACTCAGCAAGAGAAACGCGTGCCTGGGGAGCCAAGGTCAGACCAACAGAAGGAGCGAACAGTAGTTTTGCAGAATCGAAACTTAAGAACAGAACAGCCTATCTCAGGAAGGCGGAGATAAGGAGGCCCAGAGAGGTGGCAAGCCGAACAAGAATTAAATGCGCAAATTGAGGAAACTAGGCAGATTCACAGTGTGAGCAGCACGTGACCATCCGAGCAAGAAGAGGCACAGGTTTGCACCTTCGCCTGGCTATCACCCAGACAGAGGGCCTCATTACAAGTAGCGCGGTAAGGGTTAACGGTCACCGCTAACGAGACCGGTGCCATTAAACCCTTACCGCCCTACTACGAGTTCCCTTTGCGGGTCCTTCCTGAATGCCTGCTTTTAGCTGGCGTTCAGGAAGGACCCACAAAGGGACTTTAGAGCTAATAACGGTACCGTAATTTACGGTACAGTTATTAGTGCCTTCCCCATTCCCATTGAGCCCTATGGGGGCTCACATGGGAACGGCCCTGGTGAATGGGGAATTACCAGTCCCACCAACCTTGGAATGGACCGGTAATTGCTCCATTCAAAAGGGCGGAATTGGAACGAGTTTGGAGGCAGCCATGCCGCAAATAGCGGCGTGGTTACCTCCAAACTCGGAATGAGGCCCAGAGATATCATCACTTTTTCTGACAAGAAGATACAGTTTCGAGGCCGACCACAGCTAACTAATTGACACATAGCCACTAAAGTAATTATTGATTGAAGGGAGGCCGGGTGAATCTTGGGGCATCCTGCACCTGGCTGACCATTCTGCGTGCTGCTAAGTAAAATGGAAATGTATGCATGGGTTTTAAATCAACCCAATCACAATGGATCAAATAATCTAGGGTCCTATAGATAATAGAACCAATGAGACGCTGTACTCATAGTGACGTCTACCAGAGTAATGTCAGAAGGAAGGGCTTAGACGCCCACCTGATAGTGTTTATCCAATCCTCTTACTCCGTTACCATTTACAGATATAGTACCTATAGTAAAGTTACCTTTTCCCATCCAATAGAATTGCATGTTAACTTTTCGAGTGTTACACGTCAATGATGACGAGTTTTGGGTATAAATGTTACTGTTTGTATGAAGTTCTTTGGAGTTGAAGCGAGACGGACTAACAAATTACTGTTGATTTCCATGTTTCCCCGTTTTTTGTACTTGTCATTAAACGGACTCCCCTTTGCCAAACCATTGAGTTGTCCTTATTGATTGGTGTTGGAGTAATATACCCGCACCACCATCCATCTCAAAGGTGGAGCTATCTCGTCTTAAAGTACTGCGGACAAACCCTGACTTTATGGGCTGGCCAGGGGTCTCCCCAGTACAGAGGTGATACTTATTGTGGATGGTGGCTCAAGAAAGAAAGGTCCAGATGGAAACAGATGGACACGTCTTATAGTAGGAATGGGGGGGGGTCAGAAATGGACCTAAAAAAGGGCTAGGATAGACAAAGGAGTAATCACAGAATGAGAGCAACAGAGCTGGAGACTAAGCTGATACACATTGTTGTGAAGAGGACAGACACGTTTTTTTTCGCCTTCACTGTCTTCGGCAGAATGGGACAAACTCACTGTGCTACCTATGCCAAGCTACAACCTCAGAGGAGTGGTGAAGCCAGGATTTCCTGGCAGAGCAGGGCTGCAGAGTACAACTGCAAGGTGATGGCTGCAAGGCTATGACTTAATCATAACCACTGGCAATTGCTCTGGGCAACCTCCAGACCATTGAGTTGCAGTCTACCAGGCCATTGCAGAAGGGGAAACACATTATGCAAATCCTGCCTGGCCCCACTGGTTAATGACTTCACACCTGACATGGCACACACTGACATATCTGCATGCACCCTGTGCTTATGCTTTCCTGCTGATTTAGACCATTCAGACGAGGTTGCATGTTTGTTGCCTGCTTCTGGGCCTTGTATGACATGTGAACATATATTGCTACTATGTCTCACGGCAGAAAAGCAGAGCATGTGCACAGCTATCCCTGGGGTTTATTTCTGTTTGTTTTGAATGGCTGCTTCTTTCGGGAGCGGTTCCCAGTGATTTCTTTTATATCAGAGGCCTCTATGTGTGAAAGACCTCTTCAGATGGATGTGCAGCTCCACTGCACGCTTATAAATTGCAGTATGAACAACTCACATCCTGCAGTCAGAGAAAAGTGGTAGCGCACAGAATGATCTTCCTGAATTCCCACAAGGAATCGCTGTAGGCTCCACCCACTTCCACACTTAATATCCTGCTGCGGCTCCATACCCACCCGTGGGTGCTACAGGTAAAGGTGAGAGCATTGCAATATATTAAATGGAGGAAACGAGTCTAAGGGCAGAGCCAGGCCTCTTTCTGCCTTTGCTTTGGGACATCCTTAAGCCCTCCTTTAATGAAGGCATGGATGCGGATGTGCTTAAACACACCTAGCTTCCGTCACTACTGAAGGGACGCCTTCCTGGGATCCCAGTGACAGGGCCACTTGCTGTCCCATCTCATCTATTGAATATATCAGATGCAGCTGCTCAATTAGTGTGGCATCAGCTCCTGGATGGTCGCCAATCTGGCATTCACCCTGGTAGAGGTACTGAAAGGCCCCTTCCAGACTTCAAGGACTGTCTCCTGCACATGATTCATCTGGTGCAGGTGGGCTATCAAGATTCATTTAAATATCATGGTGCTTCTAAAAAGTCCAGCTTACATGGGGTCTGTGAGGAATTTGACCATCTGCACGGGGCGAGTGCGCTCGCCTGGGCTTTTTTGATTTTTTAATATTGAAAATGAATGATGGGAGACCAACCTCTGAGAAATGTGTAAAGCCATTCTGCACACATTTATCTGCTTCACACACAAAATACATAGACACATTTACTCCGGGAAGACACAGCCTAGAGGCGCCATCTCTCCCTGTCATATTCAGCTGGAATGTCTACATCAAAGCATCTCCAGAAAGGGGAAGCCACACCTTCCTCCAGCCATAAGAAGCCTAATTTAAATATCAAAGGCTCCATGGGTCTGCATTCCTTTTGTATACTCCAGCTGGTGGCAGTGCTTAGAAACGAGATAATTGAAGCAAGCCTGCTGAGGGGCTTGGTTGCCGGATAGACAACAGGAAAGGCAGAGCTAATGCCCCTTTTGTATGCAATGTGTCATCTTGAAGCTAGTTCCCACATCTCTGTATGAAAGGCAGTGAATGGCCTGTCTGGGTCCAGCAGTTACCGCAGGTGTGCCTGCAGAGCAGACCACTTTCAGAGGGGAGAAGTATGTGATTTGAGGGACACAAGAAGTCTGCTTGTTTCAAATACTTTAAGGGAAACCTGCACTTTTAATCAAGTGTCACAGAGGGCTCAGTTAACCAGAGAGACACATTGATCTACAACAGACAGGAAGATGGGTGGGACTTAGGTATATGTTTTCACCCCTTGTCTGTCCTGTTGCAGAGCACTCGGGTTCTGACCTCACGTATAACAGAAAATTGTTGGTGGGGGCCCAGGATTGGTTCATTAAGGTGGGCTTAGCCTGCACCAATCACTGGTGACCATTTGGATTTAAAAGAGGTCTGAACCCCTCACTTATTAGATCATCCGACGACTTTGAAAGGAGTAAGAAGAAGGACTCATTTGGACACTGGCTAAAGGTACAGTCTGTATCACATCTTCAGCCATTGAAGAAAGGCCAGGAGTTCCAAGAGGGAAGCAATATCCCTCCCCAAACATCTCCCAGGGGACAGAGGGAGAAACCAGACTCAGAGGACCTGTCCAGCAGCTCCAGAACCGGTACCCAGCCAGCACACAGTGTGCCCTGTTAGGTTCTGCCAGCCAGCAAGCTTCCTAGGTGGGAAGTGTAAGAGAGTCTCTGGATAAAGGACAAGGCTGTTGCCTGCAATCACTCTCCTGAGCTTTGGGCCGATCGGCTTGAAAGGATGATACAAGCACTGCGCAGAAGTTAGGAGGAGTGCCACAAAAACATCTATCAGCGTCCATCTTTTAAGTACATTTTCGAGACAATCGAGTCCTCAAACTGCATCCGGCTGCACCGCTGACTGTTGTTACGCCGCAGTCACAAGAGCCATCCGAGCCGCCTCAACCATTATTCCAGATCCGCCAACCAGCACAGAGACAACCATTCTTGGACTGAGCTGCCGCGCTATACAGCCTTCAGACGTCCGTCCAGCCTCGCTTGCCAAACTGCCTGCCGCCTGATACCCACAGCTATCTCCGACCACTAACTCTGTTTCAAAGGCTGCAAAGTGCCCTGAAACTGATTTGATGCTGTTGAGCACCAAGAACTTCTTCGTCACCAGGTATATTGTGGTTCTGCCCCTTCTGGTCCTTCTCTGAAGGCCCCTAGAGACAGTTACAACCTTTTGCCCCCTTGGTGCTGAAACCAAATAACCTTGAACAGTAAGACTGATTACATTACCAACAACCCTCCTTTCATTATCCATAGTGCACCCCTTTCCTTTGTGAAACTGTCTGTCCTCTGTGTTCCATTAAAGGGTGGGATGTATTTTGTAGTGTGCTATAACTGTCTGTTGTAGTAATAATAAAGTAGATATTTTTATACCAACTTGGCTGGGCAGTCTCTTTTACCATTGGGTAATAATTGAATTTTCGCTGTATTGCAAATGACCAACGATCCACGACCTTTCGGAGATAAGCCTGCCGCTCCGTCCACATTACCAAAATTGGTCAAGGAGGTTTATAATGTGCTTGTGTTTCCAACCTTTTTGGATTCCTTTTGGTCTACTAGAGGTGTGGGGCTGATTGATGGTTTAGAAACCGATATTCATCCCTGGACCAGTGGTGCCCCCAAAAGTTAATTTGTCACAGAGCCCCAGGGTTCTGCACCTATCGCAAATTACCAGCCACCAGCCCGAGCTTGCCAGCCAAAACCACTAGCCAACATCCATCACTTACCAACACCAACTCCACCCTGAAAGAAGGCCTTATCAATGCAAGGTCACTAACAGCCCATGCACTTGATATTAAGGACCTCATTACATCCAATAACCTAGACCTCCTAGCCATCACGGAGACCTGGCTCCACATCGCCTCAGGTCCCCTCCTGTCACTGGCCATCCCAGACCAATACACCATCATTAGGCAAGATAGAACCTCTTCCAAAGGGGGCGGTGTAGCCATTATCGCCAAATCTTCCTTAGGCCTCAGACAGGTTCCAGGCCAAACACTCACTTCTGCTGAACACCTGTCATTCAAACTGCCTCTATCACCGTCTCAAACAATCACAGCCCATCTGATTTATAGACCCCCCGGCCAACTCTCCTCCTTCAAAGAAGACCTATCACAATAACTAACTACCAATACCAAACCATGCTCACAAACACTCCTCCTAGGAGACTTCAACCTGGGTCTATATGACTCCAATGACAAAAACACCACCGAGATTAGCAACAGCATAACAGATTTAGTACTTACCCAACACCTGACACAAGCTACTCACTCCAAAGGGAGACAACTAGATTGGATAGCCGACAGTAACTGTAACCATCACATCAAACCATCCTCTGGCCTGGACATACCATCATGCCATCCTCTTCTCCATTCCAAGAGATCCTCCGAACCAGGAGAAAACCCTAGCTCCTCCAAGACTAGCTAGAAACTCACGCAACATAACAGCCTCTAAACCACTCCCACTGCTTCAACCAATCCTACATAGGGACACAACCTTCGAACCTAATGAGGACCCTACTCACCTGGTAAACCTACCATTCAAAATGCCATTGACAAACTAGCACCTCAAAAACCTCAGAAAGCCAAACCTGTTGCCCACATAAACACATGGTTTCCCCCACAACTGAGAACACTAAGAAAAAACAAAAGAGCAGCTGAAACAAATTGGAGAAATGCGCCTACGGCCCCCAATAAAGAAAACTTCCTAGCAGCCTCTGCCATATAGAAATCTGCCATCTTCTTAGCTAAATCTGATTCCTACAACAACCATATTCAAAATGCCAAATCTAACACCAAGGAACTATTCGGCATTCTCAAAGAGCTCAAATCACTGACACAGCCTCCTAATACCTGCATCAACAACACCACCTGGTGTCAAAAACATCCAAACAGCACTAGCAGACAAAATTGAGCTCCTACAAAAGAAAACTGAAATGAAAAAAGCACATTTAACTCAAAACCTTCCTACCCACTCATCCATGACCCGGCCCCCTCTCCAACCTAACTTATTCAAATTCTCCTCACTCAGTGTCAAGGAAGAAGAAGAAATAATACTAAGCCTCAAACCATCTAGACGCATGGGCAACATCTGCCCTGCTCCAATCATAAAAGAAACAGCAAAGGACATTGCCCCATGTATCACCTCACTAATCAACACCTCCTTCAAGGCCAATGAAATCCCTAATAACCTGAAGGACGCTTGGGTTATGCCACTCCTCAAGAAACGCTCCCTTGATCCTAACAACCCCTCTAATTACAGACAATTACCATGGTACCCTTACTCCTGAAGATCATCGACAGGACAGCCTACTTACAGATCCAGCACCACCTGGAAAGCAATAACCTGCTAGGGCTACGACAATCTGGATTCCGACCCAGACATGGCACTGAAACAGCCCTGATAGATCTAGTGACCCAAATTGAGAACATTAAGGATTCTGACAACCTTGCCCTCCCTCTCTCACTAGACCTATCAGCGGTGTTTGACCTAGTCGACCACAATACTCTCTGAAAACACCTTTCCTCCGCAGCCCACTTCTCCAACGACGCCATCACCTGGATCCAATAATTTCTTAACGACAGAACAACCAGAGTGTTTGCACCATCAGCCTCTGCACCCCATCGACTGCCACATGTGGGGTCCCACAAGGCTCATGCGTCTCCCCCACACTCTACAACATATTCACCAAACCACTATTCGACAAACTCGACCAACTGAGCATATCCTACATAACGACTTAACGACATCTACCTGATCGTCCAAGCTTGGATGGCACAACACGGTCTGTGCCTCAATGATGACAAGACTGAACTTCTCCTAGTGGGCACCCAAGCCAGACTCAACAAACTGGACAACAAATTGAACACCTTTAATATTGACGGAAATGCCATCATAGTATCTAAAGACGCAAAAACACTAGGTATGTAGATCGATGCCACTCTTTTCCTAAGAAAACAAATCAACACCTCAGCGTCCACCACTGCCTACACTTACAAGCTCATTAACGCCTGCAGACCATTCCTGACAACAGAAAATTGCATCACCTTGGCCTGAGCTCTGGTTCTCACCAAATTGGACTATTGCAATGCACTATATTTAGGCACCAGTCAACACAATCTTCACAAACTAAAAATCTATAACAACAATGCGCTCAGGGCAGCCACCAACTTCCCTAGAATACTGTACATCTCAGATCTGAGACGCAAAGTACATTGGTTATCTATCAACCAAAGAATTAAATTGAACACTCTCTCCCTCGTACATAAATGTATACACAACCAAGCACCTAAATACCTCTCTGACAAATTCAAACTCAACACCCCAGTTAGACAAACTAGATCCTCCCACTCCAACCTCCTTACCGTACCAGGGTACAAACTGGAAAAAGCAGAGGGTTGAAGCTTCCCAATCCTTGCAGCCAAAATTTGGAACACACTACCGCACAACATCAGGCTCGAACCTTCCATTCATAAATTCCGCAATGGGGCCAAATCTTGGCTCACTCAAAATGAAAACTAACCCACAACACTTACATTCTCTCCATTAGAGACTTCTGTACCTCTTGCAATCTCTGTAAATAATGCTGTGCTCTTTGCTGTCTATGAACATGCTATGTAAATATGCTATGCGCTATGTTTTATGCTTACCTTTCAGTCCTGTAATTCTCTGCTCCTGTAGTTGTATATATGCATATCTATCTGTACCTAAGAAATTTGCCCAGCTGCCTCCGGCCTCGGTGCGCTATATGAATACAGTACAATACAATACAATCCGATGAGGTTCCACCTTGTCATCATTTATTTCTAACCTACTGCACGAGGACAATACCGCAGTATTCAGAGAAGCAATGCTTGGTAAATCAGGTGGTATTTAGCCATTATGGCCATACTCACAGGGAGTCCTTGGATGGCTACAGGATACATTTCCCTCTAGCAAAAAAAAAGGGGGAGGTACCGAAGCAGCGTGTGTATTGGGAACCTGGCTATGCCCATCCTTAGGCCAGCGGATAGCTCATTCTATTGATTAGTGTGACTGTAGTGGGGGCACTGGTCGTTTTGTATGGCTTCGAGTCCTTGATACAGTGTAACTGCATTTGCACGATGCTGGTAATGCTGGCAATGCTGGATGCAGGAGAGCAGGTATCAGCACAGCAGATCTGAAAGCTTCACCACTTGGGCAATGCCTAGACTGGCAATGCTGGCAATGCTGGATGCAGGAGAGCAGGTATCAGCACAGCAGATCTGAAAGCTTCACCACTTGGGCAATGCCTAGACTGGCAATGCTGGCAATGCTGGATGCAGGAGAGCAGGTATCAGCACAGCAGATCTGAAAGCTTCACCACTTGGGCAATGCCTAGACTGGCAATGCTGGCAATGCTGGATGCAGGAGAGCAGGTATCAGCACAGCAGATCTGAAAGCTTCACCACTTGGGCAATGCCTAGACTGGCAATGCTGGCAATGCTGGATGCAGGAGAGCAGGTATCAGCACAGCAGATCTGAAAGCTTCACCACTTGGGCAATGCCTAGACTGGCAATGCTGGCAATGCTGGATGCAGGAGAGCAGGTATCAGCACAGCAGATCTGTAAGCTTCACCACTTGGGCAATGCCTAGACTGGCAATGCTGGCAATGCTGGATGCAGGAGAGCAGGTATCAGCACAGCAGATCTGAAAGCTTCACCACTTGGGCAATGCCCAGACTGGCAATGCTGGCAATGCGCAGGAGAGCAGGTATCAGCACAGCAGATCTGAAAGCTTCACCACTTGGGCAATGCCTAGACTGGCAATGCTGGCAATGCTGGATGCAGGAGAGCAGGTATCAGCACAGCAGATCTGAAAGCTTCACCACTTGGGCAATGCCTAGACTGGCAATGCTGGCAATGCTGGATGCAGGAGAGCAGGTATCAGCACAGCAGATCTGAAAGCTTCACCACTTGGGCAATGCCTAGACTGGCAATGCTGGCAATGCTGGATGCAGGAGAGCAGGTATCAGCACAGCAGATCTGAAAGCTTCACCACTTGGGCAATGCCTAGACTGGCAATGCTGGCAATGCTGGATGCAGGAGAGCAGGTATCAGCACAGCAGATCTGAAAGCTTCACCACTTGGGCAATGCCTAGACTGGCAATGCTGGCAATGCTGGATGCAGGAGAGCAGGTATCAGCACAGCAGATCTGAAAGCTTCACCACTTGGGCAATGCCCAGACTGGCAATGCTGACAATGCTGGATGCAGGAGAGCAGGTATCAGCACAGCAGATCTGAAAGCTTCACCACTTGGGCAATGCCCAGACTGGCAATGCTGGCAATGCTGGATGCAGGAGAGCAGGTATCAGCACAGCAGATCTGAAAGCTTCACCACTTGGGCAATGCCCAGACTGGCAATGCTGGCAATGCTGGATGCAGGAGAGCAGGTATCAGCACAGCAGATCTGTAAGCTTCACCACTTGGGCAATGCCCAGACTGGCAATGCTGGCAATGCTGGATGCAGGAGAGCAGGTATCAGCACAGCAGATCTGAAAGCTTCACCACTTGGGCAATGCCCAGACTGGCAATGCTGGCAATGCTGGATGCAGGAGAGCAGGTATCAGCACAGCAGATCTGAAAGCTTCACCACTTGGGCAATGCCTAGACTGGCAATGCTGGCAATGCTGGATGCAGGAGAGCAGGTATCAGCACAGCAGATCTGAAAGCTTCACCACTTGGGCAATGCCTAGACTGGCAATGCTGGCAATGCTGGATGCAGGAGAGCAGGTATCAGCACAGCAGATCTGTAAGCTTCACCACTTGGGCAATGCCCAGACTAGTGCAAGGATGGTGGGGAATGGCTATTAAGACCAGGGTTGAATGAAACAAGCCTTGGCAGCAATTACTGGATGAAATGAAATCACTACCCAATAGAAATGCAAATGACAGATTAACCTCCAACTCAGCCATACATTAAACATTCATATTGGAATGAAGACGAGCTCGGTGACTTTTGTCTTAATGAAAAGATATACTCCTTGGGGAGCGGGGGGAGGGGGCGCAGTGCAACCGCGCCTGGCTAATGGTCACAGTCTGCTTGTTATACAACCTAACGTGCTGCCACGTGTCCAGCCATTGAACATGGTCTGTGCTCTGGGAGGCGAGATTCCCGTTCATCTTGTGGGAGAGTTGAGACCCGTGTTTCCAAGTTTAGAGGGTCCATTACAACCTAAACGTCCAGTCCGGAGTCCTAACGTTTCTTATTCCTTAAACATCTGAATGAGGCCATTCCCCGCCGCACGAGGATATGAACACATCGAAATGCTCAAAATCAATCGGACACGGCCATTTGATATTTGGTATAGATAAGCAAAACGACAAAATGAAGAGAGAAAGAAAGAAAAAAAGAAAAAAAAGGAGGAAGGATGGAAGGAAATGAAGGAAGGGAGGGAGGAAGGGGGGAAGGAAGGAACAAAGGGGGCAAGCGGGAGGGGGGAGGAAAGAAGGAAGGGAATGAGGAAGTAAAGGAGGGAGAGAGGGAAGGAGGAAGGAAGGGGGGACGAACGAAAATAAATGAAAGAAGAGATGTCTGGATGGAGAGAGAGAGGAAGGAAGGAAGGAAGGAAGGAAGGAAGGAAGGAAGGAAGGAAGGAAGGAAGGAAGGAAGGAAGGAAGGAAGGAAGGAAGGAAGGAAGGAAGGGAGGGAGGGAGGGAGGCAGGGAGGGAGGGAGGGAGGGAGGGAGGGAAGGAAGGAAGGAAGGAAGGAAGGAAGGAAGGAAGGAAGGAAGGAAGGAAGGAACAAAGGGGGCAAGCGGGAGGGGGGAGGAAAGAAGGAAGGGAATGAGGAAGGAAAGGAGGGAGAGAGGGAAGGAGGAAGGAAGGGGGGACGAACGAAAATAAATGAAAGAAGAGATGTCTGGATGGAGAGAGAGAGGGAGGAAGGGAGGGAGGAAGGAAGGAGGAAGGGAGGGAGGAAGGGAGGGAGGGAGGGAGGGAGGGAGGGAGGGAGGGAGGAAGGAAGGAAGGAAGGAAGGAAGGAAGGAAGGAAGGAAGGAAGGAAGGAAGGAAGGAAGGAAGGAAGGAAGGAAGGAGGGAAGGAAGGAACAAAGGGGGCAAGCGGGAGGGGGGAGGAAAGAAGGAAGGGAATGAGGAAGGAAAGGAGGGAGAGAGGGAAGGAGGAAGGAAGGGGGGACGAACGAAAATAAATGAAAGAAGAGATGTCTGGATGGAGAGAGGGAGGAAGGGAGGGAGGAAGGAAGGAGGAAGGGAGGGAGGAAGGGAGGGAGGGAGGGAGGGAGGGAGGAAGGAAGGAAGGAAGGAAGGAAGGAAGGAAGGAAGGAAGGAAGGAAGGAAGGAAGGAAGGAAGGAAGGAAGGAAGGAAGGAAGGAAGGAAGGAAGGAGGGAAGGAAGGAACAAAGGGGGCAAGCGGGAGGGGGGAGGAAAGAAGGAAGGGAATGAGGAAGGAAAGGAGGGAGAGAGGGAAGGAGGAAGGAAGGGGGGACGAACGAAAATAAATGAAAGAAGAGATGTCTGGATGGAGAGAGAGAGGAAGGAAGGAAGGAAGGAAGGAAGGAAGGAAGGAAGGAAGGAAGGAAGGAAGGAAGGAAGGAAGGAAGGAAGGGAGGGAGGGAGGGAGGGAGGGAGGGAGGGAGGGAGGGAGGGAAGGAAGGAAGGAAGGAAGGAAGGAAGGAAGGAAGGAAGGAAGGAAGGAAGGAAGGAAGGAAGGAAGGAAGGAAGGAAGGAAGGAAGGAAGGAAGGAAGGAAGGAAGGAAGGAACAAAGGGGGCAAGCGGGAGGGGGGAGGAAAGAAGGAAGGGAATGAGGAAGGAAAGGAGGGAGAGAGGGAAGGAGGAAGGAAGGGGGGACGAACGAAAATAAATGAAAGAAGAGATGTCTGGATGGAGAGAGAGAGGGAGGAAGGGAGGGAGGAAGGAAGGAGGAAGGGAGGGAGGAAGGGAGGGAGGGAGGGAGGGAGGGAGGGAGGGAGGGAGGAAGGAAGGAAGGAAGGAAGGAAGGAAGGAAGGAAGGAAGGAAGGAAGGAAGGAAGGAAGGAAGGAAGGAAGGAAGGAAGGAAGGAAGGAGGGAAGGAAGGAACAAAGGGGGCAAGCGGGAGGGGGGAGGAAAGAAGGAAGGGAATGAGGAAGGAAAGGAGGGAGAGAGGGAAGGAGGAAGGAAGGGGGGACGAACGAAAATAAATGAAAGAAGAGATGTCTGGATGGAGAGAGGGAGGAAGGGAGGGAGGAAGGAAGGAGGAAGGGAGGGAGGAAGGGAGGGAGGGAGGGAGGGAGGGAGGGAGGGAGGGAGGGAGGGAGGAAGGAAGGAAGGAAGGAAGGAAGGAAGGAAGGAAGGAAGGAAGGAAGGAAGGAAGGAAGGAAGGAAGGAAGGAAGGAAGGAAGGAAGGAAGGAGGGAAGGAAGGAACAAAGGGGGCAAGCGGGAGGGGGGAGGAAAGAAGGAAGGGAATGAGGAAGGAAAGGAGGGAGAGAGGGAAGGAGGAAGGAAGGGGGGACGAACGAAAATAAATGAAAGAAGAGATGTCTGGATGGAGAGAGAGAGGGAGGAAGGGAGGGAGGAAGGAAGGAGGAAGGGAGGGAGGAAGGGAGGGAGGAAGGAAGGAAGGAAGGAAGGAAGGAAGGAAGGAAGGAAGGAAGGAAGGAAGGAAGGAAGGAAGGAGGGAAGGAAGGAACAAAGGGGGCAAGCGGGAGGGGGGAGGAAAGAAGGAAGGGAATGAGGAAGGAAAGGAGGGAGAGAGGGAAGGAGGAAGGAAGGGGGGACGAACGAAAATAAATGAAAGAAGAGATGTCTGGATGGAGAGAGAGAGGGAGGAAGGGAGGGAGGAAGGAAGGAGGAAGGGAGGGAGGGAGGAGGGAGGGAGGGAGGGAAGGAAGGAGGAAGGGAGGGAGGGAAGGAAGGGAGGGAGGGAGGGAAGGAAGGAAGGAAGGAAGGAAGGAAGGAAGGAAGGAAGGAAGGAAGGAAGGAAGGAAGGAAGGAAGGAAGGAAGGAAGGAAGGAAGGAAGGAAATAAAGGAAGAGTGTGTAGGAGGGAGGAAGGAAGGAAGGAAGGAAGGAAGGAAGGAAGGAAGGAAGGAAGGAAGGAAGGAAGGAAGGAAGGAAGGAAGGAAGGAAGGAAGGAAGGAAGGAAGGAAGGAAGGAAGGAAGGAAGGAAGGAAGGAAGGAAGGAAGGAAGGAAGGACGGACGCGTCTGCTGAACCAAGCTGTTGAAAACGCTTGTAGATTGTGTCTGCAGAAGAGGAAGCAAAGGCTTCTGGGAGTTTGCTTCTTGAGCGTGCGGGATTTTACATAGATGGATTGCGACATGAGTGCTGGCATGGGGTGAGACCCGGGCACACCCAGCGGCGCACTCTGAAAGGCCTCTGAGTGTGGCTGATGCAGAGCACGTGACCATCCATTGGTCTCTCCAGTTCCCCCGAAACCTTATGCAGAGGGGTGTTTCCTAGAGGTGCATTCTGGCCATGGAGAGTACTTCTTATAGTTACCCCCTGACGCATCTGAAAGAACCCACCCTCCTCCCCCAACACCACTAAGTCCAGGAGATATTCTCCCTCTGCCGACCCTGCTCACAGCCTCAGGTATGATTGGCTGAACCTGTGTCCCGTCCTATGGGACACTCCCGCGCTCTGCCAGGCGCAGCTTGTGGGCGTGTGTGCACCGGCGGCCGTGCAAGAACCACACACAGTCTCAACTACTCTGCCTCCGCGAACACTTTAAACTATCTCTTGGAAGCTCTCAACTGGTGGGCGACTTGCCACTTCTGGGGCCCCCATTAGCTTAGGACTTATTCCACTTTGCATCCCTCTCCCTACTGACCCTGCTGCCTCCACTAGCAGTCTCCTATCTACCCTGTTGCATCCACTAGCAGTCTCCTATCTACCCTGCTGCCGCCACTAGCAGTCTCCTATCTTCCCTGCTGCCGCCACTAGCAGTCTCCTATTTATCCTGCTGCCTCCACTAGCAGTCACCTATCTATAATGCTGCCTCCACTAGCAGTCTCCTATCCATCCTGTTGCCTCCACTAGCAGTCTCCTATCTATACTGCTGCATCCACTAGCAGTCTCCTATCTACCCTGCTGCTGCCACTAGCAGTCTCCTATTTATCCTGCTGCCTCCACTAGCAGTCACCCATCTATAATGCTGCCTCCACTAGCAGTCTCCTATCCATCCTGTTGCCTCCACTAGCAGTCTCCTATCTATACTGCTGCATCCACTAGCAGTCTCCTATCTACCCTGCTGCTGCCACTAGCAGTCTCCTATTTATCCTGCTGCCACCACTAGCAGTCTCCTATCTACCCTGCCGCCCCTTTAGCAGTCTCCTATCTACCCTGCCGTCTCCACTAGCAGCCTCCTATCTACCCTGCTGCCGCCACTAGCAGTCTCATATTTATCCTGCTGCCTCCACTAGCAGTCTCCTATTTATCCTGCTGCCTCCACTAGCAGTCACCTATCTATAATGCTGCCTCCACTAGCAGTCTCCTATCCATCCTGCTGCCGCCACTAGCAGTCTCCTATCTATCCCGCTGCTTCCACTAGCAGTCTCCTACCTATCTTGCTGCCTCCACTAGCAGCCTCCTATCTACCCTGCAGCCTCCACTAGCAGCCTCCTATCTACCCTGCTGCCTCCACTAGCAGTCTCCTATCCATCCTGCTGCCGCCACTAGCAGTCTCCTATCTATCCCGCTGCTTCTACTAGCAGTCTCCTACCAATCCTGCTGCCTCCACTAGCAGCCTCCTATCTACCCTGCTGCCTCCACTAGCAGCCTCCTATCTGCCCTGCTGCCTCCACTAGCAGTCTCCTATCCATCCTGCTGCCTCCACTAGCAGCCTCCTATCTATACTGGTCCCTCCCCTAACAGTCTCCTATCTATCGGCTCTGCGTTTTGCCTTAGTCGAGCGCGTGGCCTGCCTGCTGAATTCCTTAACAGAAAGTAGTCTCTTCTGCCTGAGCTCTGGAAAACCCCTCAATTAAATGAAGGCAGGGCGTGAGCAAGGCACGGGCCGAGGCGCCAAGCGACGCGTGTCCCTTTGGGACTGGGAATTTATCGGGACTCAGAGAAAGTGCAGAGAAATGTGTCAGCCACGGGATCTTTTCTCGCGTTTTCTTCCTCCCAGAGCCTATTATGCAACCCCGGATCGATACGTCGCTTTGCAGAAAGGTGCAAACATGATGTGTAAAACACCCCCCTCTGCCCAACGTCCCAGCGAGTGTATCCCGCTGCGATGATCTGCACCTTAACCATTGCATATTTATAACAATACTGGTCTTAACATAGCTCCCATATCAGATTCAAGGCGCTTCCGAATGCTTTAGGACTGGTATATCCATTTTGAATACTAGATGTTTCATGTGCTTGCTGAGCCATAACACATTCAGAATTGTAAATATATATATAATAAACGTGTGCTCATATAAGTCAGCTTGAATGCTGTTGTGAAAGGACATTGTATTGCTCTAGAAGTGGTCAATTTACACCTGGTCCCCCCCGCTCCCCCCCCCGTGTCTGTCGTGTGTGATGTAAACAGTGAATGCCCCTGGAAGCTTCCTGGGGCATACACCATGCTGGTGGCTAATTTCCTGCTAGGATAAATTGCTCAGTTATTGGGTTTAGCCTGTTCTAAAGTGTTCCTAGTGTTGGTAGATAAGGGGAGAGCGTGTCACAGGTACATTATGTGATTCGCCCAGGATCACACCATGCAGCCAAGTGGGGAAGCGAGATATCACCTGCAGTCTTCTGGCTCTATGGCAAATCATTAATTAGAAACAAGGAATTGCTGTGCACCTTTCTCTGGATGCTTATGGCACAGTCTTCTTCGGGCAGCGCAGGACATGGAAGCAAATGCTTTGCCCAGCATCCATAACTTGCCAACTCACAATCGTGGCATTACCCACAATCTCACTTCCTTCTCCTCACTCAATTCTTCTGACCCCTTTGTAGACCCATGCCGCCCCAACAATCACTTCCAGGTATCCTCTATCTATGCTTTCTCTACTTCCCTCTCATTCTAAAATGATTTTTGAAGAATTTGCTGGCAGCACTTGCTGACTCATTGAATTGGCATCATTTCTGGAGTTTCATGTGTCTCTTTGGACGCCATTATCCTACTTGTCCCTTCCCACCCTATTGCCCAGGCCCTCATCTATGGATCCGCTTAGCCTTCCAACATCTCAACACACATATGCACCTTATGTGGACCACTGGTCAAATCCCAACCCCTCCTCTCTCTGCTTCCTGCAGGAAATCCCTCCCTGCACTCACTACTGCCCTGAGCACAGCCAGGTCCAGCTGTGATACTCGCCTCATCTCACCCCTCCACTCTCATCCTCGCCAGCTACCCATTACCCAACATTCCATGCTTGCCTCAACCCAACTCACCTGCTCTCGTCTTATCTCAGCTGATGGCTTTGACGGCTACTTGTCCAAATTCCCTAACATACGGGACACACTGCCTGCCCTCCTTTCTCGCACTCCTGATTTCTGATTTCTATATTAATGATCTACCATCTTTCTTGCAGATGTGCCCCAGTGTGAGGGCAGGAGATTGCCTCTCATAAGTTACGCTGGCGATGCAGCACTGTGAGCCAGAAATCCAGGCTCTCTTCAAAATCTTGTGGAAGGGTACAACACCTTCATGAATCACAAGGATTTAAAGGTTATTGCCGATACATGTTACGTAATTAAAGAGCTTCATGAACCATCCATCCATTCGCAAGACCAACATTAAAGACCACAAACACTTTGAATATCTTGGTGTAAGCTTTGACTGCAGATTAACTGGAAGGAAAACCTACAGGTGTGAAGGCGGAAAACAAAACAGGCCTCAGGATGCACTCTTAGATTCACTAAAATGTAAGACTTGTTCCCCCTAGACAAATGCCAACAATATATGGGGCAAGGGTGTGGCAACCGGTGTTGATGGGGGGAGCTATGGGGTAGAAGTATGGTAGACTGAACTCAAGTTGAGAAGAATGCCTTTTTCTCCCGTCTTCTGGGTGTGCCACCAACTACAGAACCTTATAATAATCACCTGGTAACAGGTTTTGTATACATCTCTGACAATTTGAAGCCGAAACCAATTTTGTTTTGGATATCCTTGTGGTCCATCAAAGAGGAGAACCTAACTAAACGTTTGCTTAAGCATCTTCTGGCACTTGGTAACAATAGCAACATTGGGTGGCTCTTCTACGTTAAGAGGACTCTTGGAACTGTGGATTTACAAGATGGTTTTGTTAATCCTTCAAACCTCAATGCGGCCTTTGGGAGAGAAGTAATAGGGAGGCATCTGAACCTCTGATCAGCAGAATGGAGAACATGAACACTGTGCAAGTTAAGGCAGTCACCTGTAACTAACTTGGCACAAAACATGCAATCCATAAATGGTGTATCTGTGGTAAATTTGAACATTTGGGACATGTTATTTTGTTTTGTCCTCTGTATAAAACCTACGGAGGATATCTCTACAATCTTTACTGAAAACTTACAGCCCAACTTATTGCAAATCTGCTTTTTGGTTGTTGTTGAATCCCTTTGACCCTATCAGTGCCTTCAGACATGCATGTTACATCCAACAAGCTTGGAAGAGAAGAAACGTATTACTCACTTTGTGAGCTACAAGTTAGGGCCCGATTCATGGAACGATGCGCTTAGACACAGCAAGCCTGCGCGCCTGAACCGACTCTGCACGTCCCTTCGCGCATAAGAAAATCTACACACTCCTCGTATTCACAGAATTTCCCACACAAAACAACCCAATGCGCAAGGAGCGGCCAGAACACCCACGACACGCCCCCAGGCATAGCAAATCCAGCCGTACATACAGACACATGCGCACTCCTCGACCTTGAAGCAACACACCCCAGAAGAACAGCATGAGAACCCCCACAACCAAGGCAGCACACCACCGACACTGCATAGGGTGTCTCGTAACTATTTCCACCACCCCTACATCGCGCTAACCATGGATTGCAAAAGTTGTCATTTTCCGGTAAATATGTGTTAGAACCCGCGTAAACCGTGCCTGCGCCCCGCTACACTCCTTGCACGCACCCCTAAGTTCCATCAGAACCCCAACTGCATGCATGCAGCTGTAAATCCAACATGCAATCTTACCTGTTCGCAGTGATTGCTCTGCGCAAGTGTCTGTACACTTGCTTTCGGGTGGCGATTGGATCAGGAGCTTTGCGCGGGCAGATCCATGAATACGATATGTTCTGCGCAGTTGTGGACGTGCGATCGACTCACGGCAGGGTGTCTATCGGCACGCCCACATTTTCCCTTGTTCCTCCTCATTTTGCATGTTGCGTCCCCTCTTTTGGACTCTGCCTAGGCTCAACCAAACTCTGCAAGAAGTCTCACGCAAGGCGCTCGACTGCTCCCAGAGGTGTACCAGGCCTGCCAAAGTCCATGCAAGTCCCGGAAAAGTCTTGTACAGTCGATTCCACGAATTGGCGAACAGGGTTTTGCACTTGAATGGCGCGCAGAGCCATTATTCAGCCGGCAAATATTTCCATGAATCAGTCCCTTAATGTCTTATGATATGTATTGTATGTTTGTTTGTTTTTTATTTGCTCCACTGTGACTCAGGGTTTTTTAGAACATTTTTTGAATGACACGATTGTACACACGACTGCGATTAAGGAATGCATTTATATTGAAATGGTTTGATGGATTGCTTTACAAATCTGAAACAAACCGCATTCGTTCATTCATTCATTCAACTCTTATCATATTTGCCACCCAGAATCTGGTCTAGTTGCCCCATTCACACTGAAAACCTTCAAAAAGCTCAGACGTCTCTCCTCTCCTCGACCTTTCATTTTCTGCTGATATCTTCCCAGCCTGTTTCACGGCGCACACTGGCATGGCCACTTTGAAGAAACCAACTGCTCACCTCAACAAGCAGCCAACAGTTGCCCTGTCTTCCCCTTGCATCATTATTCTGAAGTCCTGAGAGGTCTATTCTTCACTCGCATCACTGTCTACCTGGAGGCCCACAGGCTGCGTGACACTGCCCATTCTGCGCTCGGCTGCATGTTCCCCATGAAGACAGCACGTGCCCACACCACTACCTCTCTCACTACAGGTCAGCACTGCCCTCTGCGGTCTTTGCACAATCTCTGCGATATCTCACCCCGATTTGATATGATAAATCCCCATCCCGCCCCCACCCATCAGACACCCTAACTTAGCTTTCAGGGTCCCGTGCTCGCTTAAGTGCCTTGTAACCTGGCTGGTCACTCCTTGTCCGTTTCCTGGAAGGCTGGGCCTGTGGTTTCCTCCCACTTCCTGCAGGTATCGCCCTGCAGTGGTCTTTACTTGGTCGCTTCCACTTCACACTCTACACCTTCTCAGCAAACTCACCTTCTCTTCTGGCATCTTACTAGTACCCGTGTGCTGATGACAATCAAATCCTCCTGCATCCCCGAGTTGTCCTTTTGCATCGCTGGGCGGTCCTTTCGCATCCCTGAGCTGTCATTTCCCGTCCCTGAGCTGTCTTTTCGTGTCCCTGAGCTGTCCTTTCCCATCCCTGAGCTAGCCTTTCACATCCCTGAGTTGTCCTTTCACATTCTTTTGCTGCCCTTTTGCATCCCTGAGCTGTCCTTTCACATCCCTGACCTGTCCTTTTGCATCCCTGGGCTGTCCTTTTGCATCCCTGGGCTGTCTCTCGCATCCTTGAGCTGGCCTTTGGCATCCCTGAGCTGGCCTTTTGCATCCTAGAGCTGGCCTTTCGCATCCCTGAGTGGTCCTTTCGCATCTCTGAGCGGTCCTTCTGCACCCCGGAGCTGTCCTTTCACATCCTCAAGCTGTCCTTTCGCATCCCTGAGCTGCCCTTTTGCTTCCTTGAGCTGTCCTTTTGCGTCCCTGAGCTGGCCTTTTGCATCCTAGAGCTGGCCTTTCGCATCCCTGAGCGGTCCTTTCGCATCTCTGAGCGGTCCTTCTGCATCCCTGGGCTGTCCTTTCACATCCTCAAGCTGTCCTTTTGTATCCCTGTGCTGCCCTTTGGCATCCCTGAACTGTCCTTTGGCATCCCTGAGCTGTCCTTTGGCATCCCTGAGCTGTCCTTTGGCATCCCTGAGCTGTCCTTTGGCATCCCTGAACTGTCCTTTGGCATCCCTGAGCTGGCCTTTGGCATCCCTGAGCTGTCCTTTGGCATCCCTGAGCTGTCCTTTGGCATCCCTGAGCTGGCCTTTCGCATCCCTGAACTGTCCTTTGGCATCCCTGAGCTGTCCTTTGGCATCCCTGAGCTGGCCTTTCGCATCCCTGAACTGTCCTTTGGCATCCCTGAGCTGTCCTTTGGCATCCCTGAGCTGGCCTTTCGCATCCCTGAACTGTCCTTTCGCATCCCTGAACTGTCCTTTCGCATCCCTGAGCTGGCCTTTCGCATCCCTGAATGCCCATCTTCGGTCATTACTGGCTGATGGTCACCTCCTCTAAAACCAAAGCGATCTTTCTCCAGGCTTTCAATGCCCCCCCCGCTTCAACTCCATGTATTATCTTTTCCTGCTGACCCCATCCCTCAAGGTTCACAATGTAGGGGTGCTTTTTGAGAGTACCCTGAAAGCGCAGCCTGTCATCACCTACCAGGATTATCCCACTGCACATCTGTAGACAAATTCACTCTCCAAAAACCTGATTTGCTCCGGTGGCCCGAAGCAGGAGGTGGGGTGATGCCGTAGGATGTTCACGGGGTGCTATCTCTACTACTTTGCTCCTCTCAAGAAGACACTGCATTTTGCTAACAGCCCCCCATATTTCCCCCTCCACACACCACTTTCATGTGTGATAGCTATCCATTCAATATCACTCCCCATTCAAATTCCTCATTCTTGTCTCTCAATCTATCCTTTAGCTAGCCTCTCCCCCATGAAGAGAATGTCTCCATCGACACTATACTCCAAAATCCCCTGGGCCTCACCATCCACCATTTCGTGCCTCCCACTATCACTCCTTGACTCTTCTGGGTCCCAATTCTCCATCACTGGAACTCCCTCCCCCCAGGAAGGAAAGGCATTCCAACAGCGACTGGAATCATCATCCTCTTTACTAGTCACCTCTTCTCTCGAGGGGGCCCCAACATCTTCTAGTGCTGCATTCCCACCTCCAAGGGCTCAAAGCACTGCATTGCATATGTGTATAAATCTGGAAACACTGTCAATAGTGAGGTAGAATATAAGGTCTGTCATGTGATGTCCCTTCACTGTATGAAGCTCGTTGCCACCACCAGTTGCTTTCATGCACTAACACTTATATGAGGACTTTCTGCAGCTTTAGAAAACATCATCCATCAATATACTCTATTGTGCACGGTCGCTTGGAAAAGCACTTTTCACTTTCAATGAATAAACACAAACGTACCCAAAATAATAAGTATTGGTTTCAGCAAGATCATTGTTTCAGTGCAGTACTTCTGTGCCCCCTTACCATAATATGGACGGCACTGGTTGTGAACCCATGTGTCCACATCTGGACTGCATCCATGTTTTGCTTGTAATGATTATGGAATGCTTAGGGCACAGACTTCCGTAAGTCTAGAACCAGAGGATGTCTTCTTAAGTTACACACTTGTCAGGAAGGAAAATACCTCTGGCTCCAGTCAGACCCTCTCTTGCCCGGTGATCACGCCATTTCCTGTCTGGGCAGGTAGCTCATCTGGTTGTTAAACGGGAAATCATATTGTGCCTCCGTTCTCGTATATATTGGCCTATGCCCAGTCGTTCTGTGAAGAAAACCGCTTTGCAAAGTTCCGATTTTAGATTGACTTCGCCGCCATTTTAGGTTCATCCGCCATTTTGATTTCTGTTTAAATGTAACTCTGTATTCTAAAATGGTGGACTGTGTTTCCAACGTGTAACCGAGCTGTCCTGAACATTGCAGTTAATGGTTAGACTGTCCGTTGGCCGAATGTTTAGGCTGAGTAAAGAGACCTTGTCCCATGCCTGATTTATGGTCTTGGGGCTGTCTGCACCAATAAGTCTGATCCACGAACATACATCAAAACAATGAGCAGTAAATGTCAAACGTGGACACTGGCTGAAATGCATTGTGAGGGACATGTGCTAAGGCGTACTGTTAAATCCAAGAATACACTGTTGCCATTGTAACCTGTTTGTATTTAAACCAAAGATAATCCTTGTGCATATTATTGTATAAACCATAAGTGAACTCGGCACAAACTCTAGACCATGGATTATTAACTTACAGGGGGGCTGGACATTATTGCCGAAAATGTATAAAATGCACAACTGTCTAGATGTCCAGTACCTCTCACTTCTCACACTTAATAGCTGGCATTCGCTGTGATGTACTGAGGGCCAGATAGCTATCTGTTTTGTTTAGTTGTAAAAGCGCAGTAATAGAATAAAGATCTGTGAATCTTTATAAACCCGTGTTTGGTGTATTTCCTTTTGTGGTACTCAGCCTCGATATTTCCTTGCTTTTACAGATGGCGCCCGAATAGGGACCCTCAAGATTGATGCCATCTCGTTGAACGTTGACGTGGCTATCGGACCGGGGTCGGACGGTGAAAAAGGGGGCCCCTTTCTTGGATGAGAAGCGATACCTAAACAGTACTGTAGACGATGCAGCAGGGTTAGGGGATACATGGCATAATATAGTTGATTAGATAGAGAAAGGCCAGCTGGCGAGAGACCGCCACAGGTAATACTGACTTTGAATGACAGAATAGTCACGAAACTAAAAGCCATAATTCCTGAAAGAAGGATTATTTGGGACAAACGTACTGCTTGTGTCCAAGGGAAGTCTGAGGGTGCTACTGAATTCTTTAATCGATTTGAACAAGTGTTTTCGAATTACAGTGGACAAGATTTGAGCACAGAGTCTGGGAAATTATTATTCGTAGACAAGTTTGTGCATGGATTGTTGCCTGACATCCAGTCACAAATTATGTCTTCAGAGAGCGCTTGGCAAGCTAAGTCTCAGTCTGAAGTATTGCATATGGCTCAGTACTATGAGAACCGTGTCAATAACGAAAAAGAGAGAATTGAAAAGAGAAAGGGAGACCTGAAAACTAAAGTACTATTACAGCAAATTGTTAGAGGCCCTAGAGGGGGTACTTCGCAATTTAGGGGACAATATGCTCTACAGGGAAATGCGCCGTTAGGTCCTGTAAACGTGAACCAATGTGCTTATTGCAGACAAGAGGGTCATTGGCGAGCACAATGCCCGATCCTCCAACAGAGGTCGAATAACGCATTTGCTAATATGGGTAGACAATCCAGAGGCCGCCCTGGGGCAAGGGGTCCTGGTAGAAGTCAGTTTTCTCATGATTTGCAACCTTTTTCACAGGATAATCAGGCACCAAGTGTGGATAATAGAAACATTTCTGATCCTCCTTCTGCCGCTTACCTCTCTGAAGAACTTCCTTTTGATGACATTCTGTTTCGCTAGGATTGCACGAAGCAGGGTTTGGAACCAACGCCTATTCCCGTTAATCAGAAATATCCCTACGTTGAGATGATAGTGGGAATAGGAAACATCTATTCTTGATAGATACAGGAGCACAGAAGTGTTCCATTGACCATTCACGGGTTCCAAACATTCCACTGTCAGGGCAAACCAATGTTTCTGTAGGTTTTCTGGCACGCTAGTAGTGTGTCCGGTTTCTTCACTGGTACCGATTACATTGGGTACATTTATGGACCACTGTCCATTTCTTTTGACTACTGGAGAGAATTTGTTGGGGTTGAATCTGTTGAAGGAATTAAATGCGGTAATTCATTGTTCTTCGGATGGAGTGCATTTGACAATTTGAACACAGCAACTTTCTCTCTCTCAGTTCTTGACCAGACGTTTGCCGCTGGAATTTAATGATGTTCCGGATTGTTTGTGGGCAAATCATGATAATGATGTCGGTGTTCTACAAATTGATCCTGTTAAGAGCACTTCGAAACATGGACTAAAGTTGCCACGTATTCCTCAGTATAAGATTTCGGTTGATGGTGAGCAAGCTTTGACATGCATAGTCTCCGATTTTGTGCATCGTGGGGTAATTGAGGAAATTGCAAGTAGTTTTTGCAATAGTCTGATTTTGTCTGTCTACAAAAAAGGCGATAATGCAATTCCTTTTTGTTTCATTATTGATTTACGTGCCATCAATAAGATTGTTGCTCCACAATTTCCCATTGTGCCTGATGTGACGACAATATTAATTATGATTCCGGCTTCTGCTACTCAATTTAGTGTTGTGGCTCTTAAGAATGCTTTCTTTAGCATTCTTATAAACAAGGATAGTAGATACCTGTTCGCGTTCACCTTAGGGGGACGCTCGTTTACCTTCACCCCTGCACCACAAGGTTACACGGAAAGTCCCAGCATCTATAGTAGGGCTTTGAAAGAGCAGCTCGACACACTCGAGTTGCCTACCACTTGTACACTGCTCCAATATGTAGATGATCTACTTTTAGCTGCTGACTCAGAGAGTGCCTGTAAGGAGGGCACCGCGTTATTGCTTATTCACCTAGCAAAACATGGACACAAAGCTTCACTCAAAAAGTTTCAGTATTGTCGACAGGAGGTTGCCTATTTAGGCTATCTCCTGTCAAAGGAGGGAAGAAGGTTGACGCCTGAGCGGATAAAAATCATTTCTAGCATGTCTGTTCCAAATACACAGAAGGAAGTCAGAGCCTTGATAGGAATGGCTTCTTACTGTAGGCAGTGGATCCTCAACTTCTCGTTAACAATTAAACCAATGTTGGCTTTGACGAAGAAGGGCATTTCTTTGCCATTGCCGTTGAACTTGGAACACCAGCAAGCGTTTGATCTGCTCAAGACTGCACTGTGTTCAGCACCAGTTTTGGGCACACCAAATTATGAAAAGTCATTTGTGTTGTATGTGCTTGAACGTGATGGATGTGCTTTGGCTGTATTACTGCAGGAACATGAAGGGAAGAATAGGCCGTGCGGCTACTTTTCTTCTGCCCTTGATCCTGTTGCATGCGCTTTGCCAAGATGTTTGAGAGCTGTCGCTGCTGCTGCTCCGTCTGTAAAACAGAGCGAGGGAATGATCCCAGGCCATGCTCTAGCCCTGATGGTACCTCACTCTGTAGATGTTCTATTAAACGGAACACAAACGCAACACCTCACCTCCGCACGATTAACAAGATATAACAAATTGATCTTGTTTGCTCCGCACATAAAAATTCAGAGGTGTTGTGTTTTGAATCCGGCAGAACTTTTACCTTTCCTGCAAGATACTGCTTGCAGTGATGAAGCATCATATGACTGCCTTTATACCACAAAGCAGGGGACAAAAGGCAGAATTGATCTAAAAGATACTCCTTTGAACAATCCACAAGGGGAGCTGTTTTGTGATGGCTCCTGTTTCAAACTTCCAGATGGTACATCCACGGCTGCTTATGCAATCACCACATTGAGCACGATTGTGGAGACCAAAAGAATCACGCATAACTCCACGCAGGCCACAGAGATTATAGCATTGACTCGAGCTTGTGAACTTTCCGAAGGGCTTAAAGTGAATATATATACTTATAGTCAGTATGCTTGTGGGGTGGTTCACAACTTCGGTAGACTTTGAGCAGAACGAGGTTTCTTGACCTCACATGGAACTAAAATCCAGTATGGCCCCTATTAGTATGGTTACTCTCAGCGCTTGCACTCCCCACTCAGTTACCAATCATGAAATGCGCAGCGCATCAGAAAATCATAGATGATGTGGGAAAAGGGAACGCTTTCGCTGACCAGATAGCCAAACAGACTGCCACTGATCTCTATTCAGAAATGTAAACTTCAAGGGAAGCCACAAATGTCTGTACTTTGGATGAGGGTATCAAATCTGTGAAAAGTATTCAAGCTGATGCCACTTAAGAGGAATCTAAACAATGGAATGAGGGTTTGGCAAGATTGGATTATGACGGGTGTTGGGTGTACAAGTTAGAAGGAAAATGGTTGCTGCCAGATGCGTACATTACAACGATGGTCGCAATGGCTCATGGCCCCACCCACATCTGTGCACAGAAGGTTACCAAAATGTTACAAAATGTCTGGGTGAATGATACAATCTCTAAAGTAGCTGAACGTTTTGTTCAAAGTTGTATGATTTATTTGCAGCATAATATGGGAAAGGGCACATCGACTCCAAGGGGTAGTTTTGGTCCACCTTCTGTCCCCTTTGAGGTCATCCACTTTGGTTTTATTGAAATGCAGCATTGCAACAATTACAAGTATGTACAAGTCTGTGCTTTTAGTAAATGGGTCGAAGCCTTTCCTGTTAAAGATGCTACAGCACTGACAACGGCGAAGACAATGCTTAAGGAATATTTTCCTAGGTTTGGTTTGCCAAGGGTAATCTGGTCGGACAGTGGTCCACATTTTATTGCTGCTGTAATTCTGCAGATATGCGCGGGATTACAGATCAATAAACGGTTCCATTCGGCTAGACATGCTCAAAGTGCTGGTTTGGTAGAGAGACACAACAGCATCATCAAGAGCAAGCTCGCTGTGACGTGTGCTGGCACCAAACTAAAATGGCCGGACGCCTTACCCATCGTGTTGTTATCAATGAGAACAACCCCACAGACTAAGACTGGGCTCTCCCCATTTGAGGTGGTTATGAGTAGGCCAGCTAACATTTGGTATCTCCCTAAGCCCCGATCTTTGCGTGATATTGAACATGTACTTCTTTCTGACTACTGTGACCAGTTAACTAAAAATCTGTATTTGATTTACCAACAGTCGTGAGAAGCCCTCCCTGTAAAGTACGAGGGCCCAGGTCACAGTATACAGCCTGGCAGCTGGGTTCTCGTCAAATCATTTGAAAGAGCATCCTGCCTCACACCACGTTGGCGGGGCCCGCATCAAGTTCTCTTGGTCACACAGACCGCAGTGCGAGTGTCGGGTGGAAGCATTGGATCCACGCGTCACACGTCAAAAGGATTCCCTTCCCTTTGCCACACGATACAGAAGACACAGATACCCCTACCTGCGCTGTACCCAACGATCACGTAGCATTGAGCAGCATCGAAAGTACATCTGAGACTCTCCCTAAGCCCATGGGGCCTGGGGAAATAGCTGCTTTATCTCCACACTCTCCCACAGATCCTTTTGCACCATTGTCAGAGTCTGTTACAAATCCACCACTTCCATCAGGAAGCAACGACACATAGTTCGAAGATCACACAGTACCAGAAGTCACAAGATACGATCTGTGCCCGAGGAGCTAGACTTACTGCATGGTTCGGCTGTGCCATCAGGAAAAATCATCGACGGGCTTGTCTTTTTGGCCTGTTCTTTTGTACGTAAGGGAATTCTGTTGGCTAGGGTTTGGGATGGACTAAGAAAACGTGCAAGCAGGAGATCGCCAGCAAACAAACTTTGGTGTTTTTGTTTGAAGAAACAATGCCTGCAATCGCTCCCACTCGTAAGGAACAAATAAGAGACTGTATGACCAACCGTAGTAACGAACAATCGAATGCGTGTGCCCCGAAAACTTATTGTTGTCTTGTGATTATGTTAACTGGCTTCACAATAGTAATTGCCTTAGGTTTTTGGTATTTGGAAGAAGTACATCCGCTTGAAATTCTGTTACCCACTGAAAATGTTCCTACTGTTTCTACACCTTTTGTGCATCTGCACACTCTATCTCCTAGAGACTCCCAGCACAGACAGAGTTACCACAGCAACACTTTATTGCTCATCATGAATGCCACACATGCTATTTTTAACAAGTCTAATTGTTGGATCTGCTTATATTTACCGCAACACGGAGATAAGGGGATGGGCTGGTATATTCATCCTTTACCTCTGACTACTGCATGCTATGGTTCTTTAAGAGCACTATTCTTTGGCCGATGGAACAATAGCCTCTCGGGGAACTTTGATGGGATGAATTTGAATGATTTTCAAAAACGAGTTCTAACGCCCCTGGGATGCTCACTCTTTGTGAATAGGAGCAAGCTTAATGTTGCTTCTATAAGGCCTTCATATAGACTGTCTCATCCTTTTCAATCTCTAATCTCTTTCAAGATGGCTCCTATAGGCAATAGGGATACCACGCCACCTTCCTATACTGTTAACCACAGCCCCGATTCAGTTTCTTTCTGCATACAGAGGAATGGTACTCAGTCAATGGGTGATTTCAAGGGTTGCGCAAATGTTGCAAACTTGACCAGTGAGGACAGACCTTTGTATGTAGGCGAACCTGTCTACTTTGTTTGCGGTAATGTAGCTTTCCCATGGTTACCTAGGGATTGGCAGGGAACCTGTTATCTAGGAATTCTGTTACCCAGGGAATTCATAGCAAGCACCATGGAAATCTCTAAGACTCGTCCAAGGCGGGACGAGAATGGTGATACTTCAGCACAAGTTCTGGGTGACATAGCTAAATCCTTTCTACCTTTTTGGGGGCAGATATTGAATTTGGAAGACATCAGAAGACTAGTGAGAGTACTGGAGAGGCCCATCAACCGGACCACTGACATACTCTACAACATGACTTTAGAACAAAAAGCGATAAGGTTAGTGGCACTTCACAACCGGATGGCATTAGGCGTCATCCTGGCTGAGCGTGGTGGAGTATGTAAATTAGTGGGATCCGCTTGTTGCGTTTTCGTGCCAGATTCGTCCCCAACTATCTTTAAGGCAATACAAAATCTGCATGTCCTTAGTTCAGAAGTGCATGTTCCTGAGGGAAACTGGGATCTTAGCGCTAGGTTCTGGGACTTCTTGCGATCTTGGAGATGGAAGCTACTTTCAGTCTTGCTGATCATTTTGGGTATTCTGTTGTTTTTCTGTTGCTGTATATAGTGTCTT
This sequence comes from Ambystoma mexicanum, assembly GCF_040938575.1. Lineage (NCBI taxonomy): Eukaryota > Metazoa > Chordata > Amphibia > Caudata > Ambystomatidae > Ambystoma > Ambystoma mexicanum. The sequence continues at coordinate 24,974,191 of NC_090932.1, read as the reverse complement.
CCTGGCATATGTTCGGTGTTAGGAGAATGTTGTACACAGTCGATGGGAACGTTAGGACAAAAGGTACGTGCCCCAGAGAAGATGACCAACAAATTTGTGTTAAAGGAAATATCTGTTTCTGACCTCATGGCGATCAATATCTCTGATGATAGTGATTCAGGGTGTATGAACATTGAGACGTGGAGTTACTCGTAAAGTGACTAGAAGTAGTTTATCGCTTGGCTTAGGCCAAAAGGAGGGTTTGTTAAATGGGAAATCATATTGTGCCTCCTTTCTCATATATATTGGCCTAAGCTCAGTCGCTCTGCGAAGAAAACCGCGTTGCAAAGTTCCAATTTTAGATAGACTTCACCGCCATTTTAGGTACATTCACCATTTTGATTTCTGTTTAAATGTAACTCTGTGTTCTACAATGGTGGACTGTGTTTCCACTGTGTAACCGAGCTGTCCTGAACATTGCACCGTAGTTAATGATTAGACTGTCCGTTGGCCGAATGTTTAGGCTGAGTAAAGAGACCTTGTCCCATGCCTGACTTGTGGTTTTAGGGCTGTCTGCACCAATAAGTCTGATCGTGATCCATGAACATACATCAAAACAGTGAAGAGTAAATGTCAAACCTGGACACTGGCTGAACTGCATTGTGAGGGACATGTGCTAAGGCTTACTGTTAAATCCAAGAATACACTGTTGCCTTTGTAACCTGTTTGTATGTAAACCAAAGATAATCCTTGTGCATATTATTGTATAAGCCATAAGTGAACTCGGCACAAACTCTAGACCATGGATTATTAACTTACAGGGGGGCTGGACATTATTGCCGAAAATGTATAAAATGCACAACTGTCTAGATGTCCAGTACCTCTCACTTCTCACACTTAATAGCTGGCATTCGCTGTGATGTACTGAGGGCCAGATAGCTATCTGTTTTGTTTCGTTGTAAATGCGCAGTAATAGAATAAAGATCTGTGAATCTTTATAAACCCGTGTTTGGTGTATTTCCTTTTGTGGTACTCAGCCTTGATATTTCCTTGCTTTTACATGGTCAGACCCGCTCCTGCCCAGAGATCACTCCATTGCATGTCTGGACAGGTAGCACTTCCGGTCAGACCCTGTCCTGCCTGGAGATCATGCCATTTCCTATCTGGACAGATAGCACATCCGGTCAGCCGCTCTTCTGCCCGAAGATAACTCCATTGCATGTCTGGGCAGGTAACACATCCGTTCAGACCCTCTCCTGCCCAGAGATCACTCCATTGACTGTCTGGCAGGTAGCACTTCCGGTCAGACCCTGTCCTGCCTGGAGATCATGCCATTTCCTGTCTGGACAGATAGCACATCCGGTCAGCCGCTCTTCTGCCCGAAGATAACTCCATTGCATGTCTGGGCAGGTAACACATCCGTTCAGACCCTCTCCTGCCCAGAGATCACTCCATTGACTGTCTGGCAGGTAGCACGTCCGGTCAGACCCTTTCCTGCCTGGAGATCATGCCATTTCCTGTCTGGGCAAGTAGCATGACCGGTCAGACCATATCCTGCCCGGAAATCACTCCTTTGCCTTTCAGGGCAGGTAGCACGACCAGTCAGACCCGCTCCTGCCCAGAGATCACTCCCTTGTCTGTCTGGACAGGTAGCACGAAAGGTCAAACCCTCTCCTGTGCAGATATCATGCCATTTCCTGTCTGGACAGGTAACACCTCTGGTCAGACCCTCTCCTGCCCGGAGATCATGCCATTTCCTGTCTGGACAGGTAGCACATCCGGTCAGACACTCTCCCTCCCAGAGATCACGCCAGAAGCCTGTCTGGGCAGGTAGCACGAACGATCAGTCCCGCTCTTGCCCGGAGATCACTCCATTGTCTGTCTGGGCAAGTAGCACGACCGGTCAGACCCTTTCCTGCCCAGAGATCATGCCAGAAGCCTGTCTGGGCAGGTAGCGCGACCGGTCAGACCCGCTCCTTCCCGGAGATCACTCCATTGCCTGTCTGGGCAGGTAGCATGTCCGGTTAGACCCTCTGCTGCCCAGAGATCATGCCATTTCCTGTCTGGACAGGTAACACCTCTGGTCAGACCCTCTCCTGCCCAGAGATCATGCCATTTCTTGTCTGGACAGGTAACACCTCTGGTCAGATCCTCTGCTGCCCAGAGATCATGCCATTTCCTGTCTGGACAGGTAACACCTCTGGTCAGACCCTCTCCTGCCCGGAGATCACGCCATTTCCTGTCTGGGCAGCTAGCACGAACGATCAGTCCCGCTCTTGCCCGGAGATCACTCCATTGCCTGTCTGGGCAGGTAGCATGTCCGGTCAGACCCTCTGCTGCCCAGAGATCATGCCATTTCCTGTCTGGACAGATAACACCTCTGGTCAGACCCTCTCCTGCCCGGAGATCACGCCATTTCCTGTCTGGGCAGCTAGCACGAACGATCAGTCCCGCTCTTGCCCGGAGATCACTCCATTGCCTGTCTGGGCAGGTAGCATGTCCGGTCAGACCCTCTGCTGCCCAGAGATCACGCCATTTCCTGTCGGGGCAGATAGCACGTCCGGTCAGCCCCTCTCCTGCCCGAAGATAACTCCATTGCATGTCTGAGCAGGTAGCACGTCCGGTCAGACCCTTTCCTGCCCGGAGATCACGCCATTTCCTGTCTGGGCAGGTAGCATGACCGGTCAGACCCTCTCCTGCCCGAAATCACTCCTTTGCCTTTCTGGGCAGGTAGTACGACCGGTCAGACCCTCTGCTGCCCAGAGATCATGCCATTTCCTGTCTGGACAGGTAACACCTCTGGTCAGACCCTCTCCTGCCCGGAGATCACGCCATTTCCTGTCTGGGCAGGTAGCATGTCCGGTCAGACCCTCTGCTGCCCAGAGATCATGCCATTTCCTGTCTGGACAGGTAACACCTCTGGTCAGACCCTCTCCTGCCCGGAGATCACCCCATTTCCTGTCTGGGCAGGTAGCATGTCCGGTCAGACCCTCTGCTGCCCAGAGATCATGCCATTTCCTGTCTGGACAGGTAACACCTCTGGTCAGACCCTCTCCTGCCCGGAGATCACGCCATTTCCTGTCTGGACAGGTAGCACATCCGTTCAGACACTCTTCCTCGCAGAGATCACGCCAGAAGCCTATCTGGGCAGGTAGCACGAACGATCAGTCCCGCTCTTGCCCGGAGATCACTCCATTGTCTGTCTGGGCAAGTAGCACGACCGGTCAGACCCTCTCCTGCCCAGACATCACGCCAGAAGCCTGTCTGGGCAGGTAGCACGACCGTTCAGACCCGCTCCTGCCCGGAGATCACTCCATTGCCTGTCTGGGCAGGTAGCATGTCGGGTCAGACCCTCTGCTGCCCAGAGATCATGCCATTTCCTGTCTGGACAGGTAACACCTCTGGTCAGACCCTCTCCTGCCCGGAGATCACGCCATTTCCTGTCTGGACAGGTAGCACATCCGGTCAGACACTCTTCCTTGCAGAGATCACGCCAGAAGCCTATCTGGGCAGGTAGCACAAACGATCAGTCCCGCTCTTGCCCAGAGATCACTCCATTGTCTGTCTGGGCAAGTAGCACGACCGGTCAGACCCTCTCCTGCCCAGAGATCACGCCAGAAGCCTGTCTGGGGAGGTAGCGCGACCGGTCAGACCTGCTCCTGCCCAGAGATCACTCCATTGCCTGTCTGGGCAGGAAGCATGTCCGGTCAGACCCTCTGCTGCCCAGAGATCATGCCATTTCCTGTCTGGACAGGTAACACCTCTGGTCAGACCCTCTCCTGCCCGGAGATCACGCCATTTCCTGTCTGGACAAGTAGCACATCCGGTCAGACACTCTTCCTCGCAAAGATCACGCCAGAAGCCTATCTGGGCAGGTAGCACGAACGATCAGTCCCACTCTTGCCCGGAGATCACTCCATTGTCTGTCTGGGCAAGTAGCACGACCGGTCAGACCCTCTCCTGCCCAGAGATCACGCCAGAAGCCTGTCTCGACAGGTAGCGCGACCGGTTAGACCCGCTCCTGCCCGGAGATCACTCCATTGCCTGTCTGGGCAGGTAGCACGTCTGGTCAGATGGATGCTCTGCCCATTACGATTTTTAGCAACTCCTCCCTGAGCAATCTCAGCCAAAACATCTCAGCCCATCTCCAGAACTGACCAACATGTGCCAGTACTTTCAGTTGGGGAGACATATACTCACCATATCTTGCCAAAGCGGTCGCTCTTCCATTTTCCACAATACGAACAGAGCTACAAGGCAATCACCCAAAACAGTAACTTTGCTTTTCCTCTGCAGGCACCTCTTGGTGTAATATGTGACCTGGTCCAATACGCCCTGAACTTCAAGGTCTAAACGTATAGTGCACTATCGCTCACGGCATTGTTTACACATGATCAGGGGGACAAATTGGGCGGAAGAAGACAGAGCTGTGCTGTAGCAAAATGTATCTTATGGGGTGTCATTCTGGGCCAAAGCTCCATGGCTGTGCTCCTCACCCTTTTAACTGTCAGCAAAGTGCTCCTCCAGCGTTCAGAGGAGCCACTGTTTAGGGGGCTAGCGGAGGGCCAGGACATGTGAACCCCTTAGAAAAGTACTCAGTACTGTGTGCGCAGACTGGAGAAGTGGGTGGAAATGTACCCGCGCCCCAGTCACTCCTAAGGACCTACATTTCAGAAATAAACCTGCGTTGCCAAAGAGAAAAGATCACAGCAACGTCCCTGAGGATTTAATTATTTCATCGACTCGGAAAGTGCTGAGCCGCTGAGAAAAGCACATCTAAGCACTTTACGGAAAAAATAAGAAAAAACGATGAGCTTTCCCTTGTGATTTTTAAAAATGTTTTTTGTTTTTTAAAAAATCAAAGAACCAATATCCCGAGACAAGCGTGTGCTCTCTCAGTCTTAATTAACGCACTGGGAAAGAGAGACCTAACACAGCTCGGGCATAGATTCCATGAGAGAGTGGTGAGAAAGCAAAGCTATTTCCTACCTTTTCTCGTCATGTCATACAGGGACTGCACCTTTACTTGAGGGACTCCCCCCACCCAAAGCCCCTGGCCTAGATCTGTCTCACATCAAAGGCGCGTGCATGGAAACTGTGCACTTTAGGATGAAAGGATCCTGGCCGATTGCAGCACTTCTTTCAGAACGCGCCGCTGATCTGTGGGGCGTTCCTCGCTCCAAGTGTCAAGAACACGTCCCAGCTCTGCTGCCGCACACACTTCAAAGCGCAGCGCGGAGACGCTGGCGGGAAAATAAGAAGAGTGCTGTGTGGCAGACAGTACTCTTAGGAAAGGCAGAACATATGAATTGGGCACACGCATGAATAGCCAGATGCCCAGAAATCCCCGGGGCTAACTGCAAAACTCAAACATGGCACTACACATGGTCATTCGTGCTTCTGAGTTCTCATTGGCTCCCTGGTCGGGCCATATTCCTTTCTTAAAGCCCCAGACTGCTTTATGTGCAGGTAGCTCTCCTCAACACGCCTTCTCATACAAGAAAACCGTGTGCCCTAAAACAAATCGCTGCTCTCTGCTCCAATATTCTGTGTTATGCGGATGACACCCAGCTCTCTTTCAGGCTCCACTCAGCGCCTATAATCCTTCTCTAATACCAGACTGAACTCCTTAATGAGAGGCTAGAGTCTGGTCTGGCGTGTCTGTTGTTTTGTGAGCAATTGTGCTTTGATCTGGTTGAACTCCTTAATGATACGCAGAGTCTGGTCTGGCGTATCTGCTGTTTTGTTAGGATTGTGCTTTGATCTGCTGTTTTGTGAGGATTGTGCTTTGATCTGCTGTTTTGTGAGGATTGTGCTTTGATCTGATTGAACTCCTTAATGAGATGCCAGAGTCTGGTCTGGCGTATCTGCTGTTTTGTTAGGATTGTGCTTTGATCTGCTGTTTTGTTAGGATTGTGCTTTGATCTGCTGTTTTGTGAGGATTGTGCTTTGATCTGCTGTTTTGTGAGGATTGTGCTTTGATCTGATTGAACTCCTTAATGAGATGCCAGAGTCTGGTCTGGCGTGTCTGCTGTTTTGTTAGGATTGTGCTTTGATCTGCTGTTTTGTGAGGATTGTGCTTTGATCTGGTTGAACTCATTAATGAGAGGCCAGAGTCTGGTCTGGTGTGTCTGCTGTTTTGTGAGGATTGTGCTTCGCTCTGGTTGAACTACTTAATGAGATGCCAGAGTCTGGTCTGGTGTGTCTGCGGTTTTGTTAGGATTGTGCTTTGATCTGCTGTTTTGTGAGGATTGTGCTTTGATCTGGTTGAACTCCTTAATGAGATGCCAGAGTCTGGTCTGGCGTGTCTGCTGTTTTGTGAGGATTGTGCTTTGATCTGGTTGAACTCCTTAATGAGATGCCAGAGTCTGGTCTGGTGTGTCTGCGGTTTTGTTAGGATTGTGCTTTGATCTGCTGTTTTGTGAGGATTGTGCTTCGCTCTGGTTGAACTCCTTAATGAGATGCCAGAGTCTGGTCTGGCGTGTCTGCTGTTTTGTTAGGATTGTGCTTTGATCTGCTGTTTTGTGAGGATTGTGCTTTGATCTGGTTGAACTCATTAATGAGAGGCCAGAGTCTGGTCTGGTGTGTCTGCTGTTTTGTGAGGATTGTGCTTCGCTCTGGTTGAACTACTTAATGATACACAGAGTCTGGTCCATCGTTTGATTTTTGATTTTGATTTATTTCTTACGCGCACCGGGCAGATAACTGCATTTGGGCGCAGATGTTAACTAGAAGTTGACCATTTCACTGTGGGGAGTTTTAAGTGGTAGCGGCCCTAAGGCAAGGATCATTTAAATAGGAAGGTTTTCAATTCCTTTCTGAATCTTCCCAGCGTGTTACAAGATCGGGTGCTAAGGGGCAGCTGATTCCAGAGCTTAGGCCCAAATACAGAGAACCTTCTGTCTCCTTTTGAGATACATTTTGTCCTCGGGACACATAGCAGCAATTTATCTTCCGAACGAAGGACTCTGGTTGGATAATAGTGTTGAATTCTGATGTTCAAATAACGAGGTGCAAGTTTGTAATAGCACTTGTACATCAGACAAGCCACCTTAAATTTAATGCGATCTTCCACCATCAGCCAGTGTAACGATATCCTGGCTGTGGAGACATGATCTCTTTTGCCCAGGTGTGCTATTAGCCTGACGGCCGCGTTCTGGGCCCTCTGCAGTCTTAGCATTAGTTTCTTGGGGATCCCTGCAAGAGACTATTGCAGTAGTCAAGGTGGGAGTTGACCAGGGCTCCCACCACTACTGGGAGATCCTGAGATGATAGAAAAGGGAGCACATTTCTAAGCATTCTCAGAGAATAATATACCGACTTTACCTTTGCCCCTATCTGGGCTTCACTAGCCAGATTTTCCTGCCAAATGCACCCCAGATTTTTTACTTTCCTTGAGAATGGAATATTCACTACCAGGATTTGCGGGTTGCAGTTTGTGTCTTCCTCTCTATATTTCGTTTCTGATCTAAACAGAACTATTTCTGTTTTGCCTGCATTGAGTTGTAGTTGATTGCAGACCATCCACTTTTTTACCTCCTGCATACAATGGTCTATCATCTCGAAAGCCTCCGACAGATTATCCGTCTCCACATAAATCTGTGTGTCGTCTGCATATGAGTGAAATCTTAGACCGTGTCTCCTCAGGATGTCAAATAGTGGTCGAATGTATAAATTAAAGATCAGTGGAGAAAGTGCTGACCCCTGGGGGACTCTGCACCTCAAATGTATTAAGTCTGAGAGAAAAGCTCCGAGGGTTACCCTCTGTGTTCTGTCCTGTAGAAAGGCGTCGAACCAGTGTACCACTGTTTTGTCTGCCCTTCCGATGTTCTGAACCCGTTGAAGGATAGTCTTGTGGTTGATAGCATCAAATGCTGCAGATAGGTCGAGCATCAGCAATATTGAATTGCTTCTCCTATCTGCTGCTTCCAGTAGGCCATCCTGGACTGCTGGCAACGCCGACTCCGTACCATGATTGGGGCGGAATCCTGATTGGTGTTCATCCAGTATGTCCTTACTATCCACAAACTGTTGGAATTGGTTACAGACTATTTTCTCCAGGATTTTAGTGGGCCAGCATAGATTCGCTACTGGGCGGTATTTTTTAAGTACCTTGGGATCTAGGTTAGGTTTTTTCAATAAGGGTTTTACCAGTGCACTCTTGAGTGCACAAGGAACATAGCCTTCTGTAAGTGATTTGTTCGCAAAAGTTGTTATGAATGGGGTAAGATTAGAAGCTAGACTGATAGCAGTACAAGCTGGCATAGGAAATGCTGAATCTTTGGTCGGTTTTAATTGGAGTATTAGATCTTGAATGGTTTTTTGTTCAATAAGTTGGAAACTAAAGATCTCTATTTTTTCTGATTTTGCTATTTCTGGTGTCTCTTCTCCTACTTCACCCCATTTTTCTGCCTCAAGTACTTCATTGATATTACTCTGAATATCCACAATTTTTTGTTCATAAAAGTTATTGAACTTATTGGCCTGTTCCTGAGAATTAGCTGTCGGTATTGACATGCATTTAGGATTCCTAAACCTAGATACTACGTCAAATAAAGCCTTCGACTGATTATCTGCTGCCTTGATTTCTTCATGGAGAAAATCTTTTTTCGCCGTAAAAATGGCGTTTTTATATTGTCTTAGGCGAATCCTCGCCATCTCTGCATCTGCCTGTAGTTTAGAGGCCCTCCAGATTTGATTGGCCTTGCGCACTTGTTTCCGCATTAGGCTCAATGCTGGATTGAACCACGTTTTGGAATTTTTGACTGATTTAAGTTTGAGTGGTGCATATTTATCAGAAATGTCCTTAATCAGGTCTATCCCTTTACTAAAAAAATTCCTCACAGGTCAGATTGATGTCTATATCTGCCAGTCTATTTTCAACTTCTTCCCCAGGGATTTTCCCTAAGTCAGCCGCTTTCCGGCTCCACACAGGTTTGCTTTCCCGTCCTCTCCCCCTCTGGTGTCCTGTATCCCAGCGATTGTGCTTTGATCTAGTTGAACTACTTAATGATACGCAGAGTCTGGTCTGGCGTATCTGCTGTTTTGTGAGGTTTGTTCTTTGATCTGGTTCAACTCCTTAATGAAACGCAGAGTCTGGTCCATCGTACCTGCTGTTTTGTGAGCGATTGTGCGTCGATCTAGTTGAACTCCTTAATGATATGCAGAGTCTGACCTGGCGTATCTGCTGTTTTGTGAGGATTGTGCTTTGATCTGGTTGAACTCCTTAATGCGATGCCAGAGTCTGGTCTGGCGTGTCTGCTGTTTTGTTAGAATTGTGCTTTGATCTGCTGTTTTGTGAGGATTGTGCTTTGAACTGGTTGAACTCCTTAATGAGATGCCAGAGTCTGGTATGTCTGCTGTTTTGTTAGGATTGTTCTTTTATCTGCTGTTTTGTTAGGATTGTGCTTTAATCTGCTGTTTTGTTAGGATTGTGCTTTGCACTGCTGTTTTGTGAGGATTGTGCTTTGATCTGGTTGAACTCCTTAATGAGAGGCCAGAGTCTGGTCTGGTGTGTCTGCTGTTTTGTGAGGATTGTGCTTTTATCTGGTTGAACCCCTTAATGAGATGCCAGAGACTGGTCTGGCGTGTCTACTGTTTTGTTAGGATTGTGCTTTGATCTGCTGTTTTGTTATGATTGTGCTTTGATCTGCTGTTTTGTGAGGATTGTGCTTTGATCTGGTTGAACTCCTTAATGAGAGGCCAGAGTCTGGTCTGGCGTGTCTGCTGTTTTGTTAGGATTGTGCTTTGATCTGCTGTTTTGTTATGATTGTGCTTTGATCTGCTGTTTTGTGAGGATTGTGCTTTGATCTGGTTGAACTCCTTAATGAGAGGCCAGAGTCTGGTCTGGCGTGTCTGCTGTTTTGTTAGGATTGTGCTTTGATCTGCTGTTTTGTTATGATTGTGCTTTGATCTGCTGTTTTGTGAGGATTGTGCTTTGATCTGGTGTTTTGTTATGATTGTGCTTTGATCTGCTGTTTTGTGAGGATTGTGCTTTGATCTGCTGTTTTGTTATGATTGTGCTTTGATCTGCTGTTTTGTTATGATTGTGCTTTGATCTGCTGTTTTGTTATGATTGTGCTTTGATCTGCTGTTTTGTGAGGATTGTGCTTTGCACTGCTGTTTTGTGAGGATTGTGCTTTGATCTGGTTGAACTCCTTAATGAGAGGCCAGAGTCTGGTCTGGTGTGTCTGCTGTTTTGTTAGGATTGTTCTTTCATCTGCTGTTTTGTTAGGATTGTGCTTTGCACTGCTGTTTTGTGAGGATTGTGCTTTGATCTGGTTGAACTCCTTAATGAGAGGCCAGAGTCTGGTCTGGTGTGTCTGCTGTTTTGTGAGGATTGTGCTTTTATCTGGTTGAACGCCTTAATGAGATGCCAGAGTCTGGTCTGGCGTGTCTACTGTTTTGTTAGGATTGTGCTTTGATCTGCTGTTTTGTTATGATTGTGCTTTGATCTGATGTTTTGTGAGGATTGTGCTTTGATCTGGTTGAACTCCTTAATGAGAGGCCAGAGTCTGGTCTGGCGTGTCTGCTGTTTTGTTAGGATTGTGCTTTGATCTGCTGTTTTGTTATGATTGTGCTTTGATCTGCTGTTTTGTGAGGATTGTGCTTTGATCTGGTTGAACTCCTTAATGAGATGCCAGAGTTTGGTCTGGCGTGTCTGCTGTTTTGTTAGGATTGTGCTTTGATCTGCTGTTTTGTTATGATTGTGCTTTGATCTGCTGTTTTGTGAGGATTGTGCTTTGATCTGGTTGGACTCCTTAATGAGAGGCATGATAAAATTGAAGCCAAGAATCTGAGGCCGGGCTTTCTTTGTATTTATTTTCTGGGTGTATTTGGGAATCATCTGATGGGGAGAGATTTTGGACCCTCCTGAAGCAGCGTCTTCCTCAGAGCCTGTAAAACACACGCGCCCTGTGCCCATCCAGGCCACTGCACCTACTGATGACCACCCTTTACAGCCCCCCTAACACTGTGTCCCCCACAACTCCCTGCAGATCTACTATATGCGGCTCGGTAATCATACATGTTAAAATCCCCTGCTTCCCTCAATGGCTGCTGATACCGGATACTCTGGTTTGGCCAGTAAGGACCTCTCGCCACTGCAAGCCACTAACGTTCGCCTGTAACCCCCATCTATGTTCATTGTCCCGTTGCCTCCCGAAACTAGGTTTGCACTCAATAAGTATACTAAGAAAATGACATTAAAAAACAGAAAGAAAAAAAACACCCTTGAGGCCTAATTCACAGAAGTGTTTTATAATGGCATCCCATAGGAAAACGCTCTGTGAATCAAGCCCCTGGACTCATCAATCCAGAAGATTCTGGACCATAGGTTCCAAGTCAAGTGTTAAATAATCTGTCCCGGGACCCTTAGGCCTGCAGGGAATAGACTGCGGCTTATGCCCAGCCCTCACCCCCATCTTCCACCCCCCCTTTATCCCCAGGAGGCCCTCTTCAGGGAGAATCCCAGTGGCGGCACTGTCCTTTTAAAGTTGTACACATGCACGTCCTCATTTTTAGAAAACACCCCCTTTCCTAGCTTTCAACATTCATTTGAAACACCCCTTGTCCTCAAAATCAAGGTGTTTGTAAACAATTACAACACCCTAATGAATGCAAATGTCTTACCTGCACAAGACAGCCAGACATGTCTGTGTATTATTGCCCTACTTGTCTTCACATCACAGAATTGTTTCACACAAGCATCTTCTGAATAAAATGTGCAAGTGTGCATGCATTACACTGTTTCAGGGTTATGTGGTGCAGCCACTTACTGTGGAGAATAGGCAGAAAGAGGGGCTTTGGGGCACTAAAGGCCCTTTCCCAGTGAGCTGTGACTTGTCAGGGAAAGGGGCCATTAGCACTCTCTTGGGGAATGACCTGTGGCCTGTGAAGTCCAGCTATAGCTTTTACCATCACAGTACTTCAATTCCCTTGTTAATGCCAGCCGGCAGTATGCAATAAGCCTTTGTTACGTTTTCAAGGAGACAGACCTCTGTGTTTACACTTTAAAAAAGCAGCCTTTCGCACGTTTTGGGGGAAGAGGATGCATACCACAGAGTAGTTTAAGTGCTATCCTTGTGTGGGGGCGGAATACACCCTGCACTAAGCAATGACACGCCTGTCATGGAAAATGGCATGTTTGCGCCTGTATCATTGTCCCTCCTCACCGGCTGGGCGTCTGATGACAGCCCTTGCCAGGATCTGCCCGGCTTTGCAGAGAGCAGCTGTGCAGCCAGCCGGGCACCACGACCAGGTGGGAATGCTGATGCTGTTAGTGCCTTGACCTTTCATTGGGAAGTGCCCGCCCCTCAAAGGCATGAAGAGGAGTGTGCAGGCCATTAGAGCACATTGCAGCCCCCGGCTATTACCACGTCAGGACGTGCTGAGCAGCGGGCACGTGGGTGGCCCGGGAAGGAAGGGGCGGTGGCAGCTCCGATCAGGCATCGAGTGAGCCGCCATCCGAGGCATGGGTGTAATTATAGGGGGGACAGGGGGTTTTGTCCCCCCCAACTACTGTGGCATGCCCTTTTGTCCCACCCCATCTTTTGGAGGGAGGGCAGGGGGGCTGCAATCATCAATTATATAATTGTTCAGTGTGAGCCCAGCTGGGGTGCCCAGCAAGGCTTGCGCTGTCTCATTACATAATGCTGAGCTGCCTGTCAACCGCACTGCAACATATTTGGGCCGGGGTTCCCTGTGTCGCTCAATTCCTCATGCTGGTTGGCCTGACTCAACGTCAGCAACCAGGGTGCTGAACTGGGTGGTGCGGGGCCCGGCGCCTGTGCTGTCACACTAGCAGCAGCACTTCTGCGGGCCACGGCACAGAGCATTGCTTTATGGCTTTGCGTTTGTGCGACACACAGACAGGAACTAGGAAGCTCATCCAGCTTCCTGGTTTCTGTCTGGAAGCTCGTGAGTGCGAAGAGGTTAGGTTGGTGTAACTTGAGACGTGGCCCTTGCTGCATTTGAAAGCAGAGCATAGGTAAGTTTTAAAACAAAATTATGTTTTTGTGTTTGTATATGTTTGTTGGGTGGCTGGGCTATGGGCTGACCCTAGTGAGGGCTCGGGGCACATTTGGACAATGTGAGTAGAGCTCGCAGTACACATTAAGGCCCCAGATATGAAGACATCCTAACAATAACAAATGGTGCATTGTCTGTGGCAATCCACAGCTCTGCAATGCCTCTAAAATTAGTCTTGCCAATTTTCAGGTTATAGTAAAGCACCACCATCCTAATTTCAAAATGAATTTGGCGGAAGGTGCGCCCTTCCCAAGTAGAGTGGAAAAGGTCAAGCTGAGAAAACCTGTGAATGTGAGTGCTATAAGCCTTCAAATCATGGTGAACCTTTGCTAAGCAGGTTTTCACTAGGTGCGCATTAGGAACCGTATGGGATTTTGTGTTAAAAGCAAACTTTTGTGAGCCCCATATCATTTTTTCCACTGCCGCGAAAAACAATCTTCACCAAACTGGAAAACATTATTTTGAGTTATGCAAACTCTTTTTCTTTTCAGGACGTTTTGGTGCAAATTAGTCAATGGGTGTCATGGTTCAGGTTACAGGCCATATATCAACCAAATAGAGACGTTGAGCCATTTAACGACGTGTGGACCTGACTCTTTAAACAAAAAATGCTGGACAATCCTTTAACAAAAAGTCGATCACGTCTTCTTGTCACCTTTCTTAGTCCTCCCCAGGTCTCTATCTTTTAGTACTTTGAACAAATAGGTACTAAGTGTCAAAAAAACTTTGACAAAATTAAACCCGACTGCAGTGATGAATAATTTTATTACATTTACTTCACACAATGTATAAAACATGTAAAATTGAAAGAAAAAAATTCTAAAATCTTATACAAATCTAAAATACAATTACAAAATCATACAATACGGTACAAAACCTGGTGCGTTTCAATTATGTAACCTCCTGCCTATACAGAACTAGATGGTGTATAGTGCTTCACAAAAACATTACCTTTCCTAAAGAAAGCACAATGGTCAGTAGCCCATAGGTTCCCTTTTAAATGCTGGATACCTTATGTTTACAGCTCTGTATATTGATACCCTTCCTAATGCTACTCAAGGGTTCCACCACAACTGAATTTTTAATGTTGTTTGCGTATTGTCATAAACTCACAATACTACTCAATTGCCCAACATGTTTCGTCCAACAATTCAGTTCTATATAGTGCTCAAGAACTTCATCAGGGGGACCATCTGTACCCTTTAGCTTTCTTAATGTCTATAAGGTTATTATATTACTTTTAAACATTTCACCATCCGTGACACTTAAAGAAATTTCCAAAATCAGAATATAATTTAAACACAATTCTTGACCTGGGGGAGAGAAAGTAGGGGAGAAATGACAAGAAACAACAGTCATTAGTATTTCAGTAGCTGTTGTATTTCTTAGTAGATAAATCAGTTTATCTAACTAAGGCTTACCGTGTCGTTCAAAAAGTATCGATTAGTCACGGTACCATAGGGGAGGGTCACTACTTGTATGTCGGACCACTCAAATCCTAGAGAGACACAAGCAAAAAAGCACTGTCTTGTAGTCAATGGTCTTCATGGAAAACTACTTGCAGTCATTTCTCCAGCGTGTTGTACTAGCTATTCATAATGTCTTTTAACCAACATTACCATTTAAAAAAAACCCTAGGTTTATTCTTCGTACTTGGACTGCAACTCAAAGTTGCTTACTGTATTAGTACCATTAGTTGTTGGAACCACCTCTACGTGGCTAATAGGTCACCATCTTCCACCTTATATACCGAGTGTATAAAACCTCCTGCGTGCTGATTAGTCTGATATTTAAAAAAATTTTAGATGTAAAAAAAGTTTTGTTTACCAGCTCGGGGCACGCTCACATACCTAATGCCCACGGGACTTCCGCTTCGCGTTGGTAGGTCTTACTGCGTACGTTCGCAGCTCATTTATACTTCTAATATTGCCCCCACCTCAAGCCGCAATGCGTCCTTATTCACGGCAGAAATATTGCCGAGTTGATTGTCTGTTCTAAACAAATATAAAAAAACATATCTCTTTCTTAAAAATCGTCGCACACATCATGGTGCGATTCCACCCTCAGATCACAAAAGAGCTTACCTCTTCCACAGGCTGCTAGGACCTCGTCTGTCACCTCTTTTCGCCATGTACTGCGCTACCGATATTCTAACATGGAAGATTATATCCAGGTGTCTGACAACACGTACGTTCGGTTCTGATCGCGTCACACGTAATGCGTCTGCATTACCTGGATGGTCACATGATTAACTATGAACGCCTCGCTCTACTCGCTTAACGCTTTGTAGCCTGGGGGACACTGAATTGTGTCCGGATTTTTAGTACCGTGGCCATTCTATTTGTGTCACACGATGCAAACGAAACGTCCGCACCTCACAGATGCCCACATGACCAACCATGCCCGAGTGGCTCCAAAAAGTCAACTCTTCTGCGACCGTGCAAAGGACACCAAGTCCACATCAAACCCTTTATCCTAGCAATGCGCGACACATCGCATCTCAGAGTGCTGCAAAGTGCTGCATGGATTATAATGTACCGGGTACGATTACTAATACCTACCGCCTGTGTTGTTTTATTCTTACCCGTCGCAATAATTATAGTTTTAAACAACACCTTACAGGTTACCTTATTGTGCCATAGTAAAATAAGTGTGCAGTGGACTACTATAGGAATAGTTTTTATAGCAGTCCAATATGACTCTACATTATCCCTAGTCTGTAAATAGCTCTACCCTGCAGTTGGATCTTTCGGAATTACATTTTCCAGTCACTGAATTCGTTGAGCCCATTCTTCGCTGAATCGGTCAAAAAAATTAACCATTGTTCTTTATATTGGAGTTTCTTTAAATCTGCTTCTGAGTTATTCGTTCTTTCCACTTGCCATAGTACTGTCCACTTCAATCCCTCTACATTATGATCCATTGCCAAAAAATGGCTAACCATTGGAGCCAATATGTTCTTATTACGGATACAACTTCTGTGTTCTCCTATTCTTATGGTCACTCTTCGTTCAGTCATGCCTATATAAATTTTCTGGCATGGGCACCATATGGCATAAATCACATGCGTTGAATTACAATTTGTGAATTTGGTCTGCTGCCACATTTTATGTAATTTCAAGTCAACTTCTTTTGTTCTCCGCGTGTACTTACAGTTGACACATTTGCCACATTGCGCATGTCCTACTAATGAGGGTAACCCCCATGCTTGTGTAACACTAATTTGATCTTTCGATTTTAGATAAACATCGTTCTTCGTGACCAATTCCTTTAAATTAGAGGCTCTCTTATAAGCACATAATGGCCTATTTAGCGGACTCTCACCGCCTGTAAGGATGTGCCAGTTTTTTTTGACAGTTTTAATAACTTCATTGCTTCTTTCATTGAATGTACTGACAAATACAATCTCTTTCTTATCTGGATCTTTTGGATGGTACTCTAATAATGCGTCCCGATGGTTGTTAGTCGATCTTTTATAGGCTCTCTTTACGATCTTCTTCGGGTATTTTCTGCTCAGCAATTTCATTTTTAATGATTCCGCTTCCTCGTGAAACGTTATGTTCAGTGTGCTGTTCCTTTTTAACCGAAGAAATTGCCCAAATGGCAAATTTTCTCTTGTGTGTCTCGGGTGGAAGCTGTTAAAACTTAACAGGGCATTCTTATCTGTTTTTTTGTGATAAGGTTTCACTTGTAATATATTCTGAACTGTATCTACCCAAATGGTAATATCCAGGAAATCAATTTTTTCTGCACTATAAGTACAGGTAAATTTCAAATGTCTATTCTGTTGATTGATCCATTCGAAAAACTCTAGAAAGGAACTCACAGTACCTTCCCATATTATTAAGATGTCATCGATGAATCTACGCCATAATGCGATTTTTGAAAAATATGGGTTGGTGTTTTGATAAATGTACTGTATTTCAAAATTTTCAACATATAGGTTAGCAGCTGTTGGTGCAACTGGCGACCCCATGGCAGTACCATGGATCTGATGGTATAATTCATTATTAAACATGAAATAATTCTCTGTTAGAGCCATCTCAGCGCACCATAGGATGAAGCTATTAGGTGTTATTCCTGTAGTCCTCTTGGTTAGTAAAACATTTTCAAGCATCTCCAATGTGTCGTGTTGTGGAATACACGTGTACAATGCTACTACATCTATGCTAACCAGCAAATGAATGTCAGGATCGAAACTCATATATTCTACGGAATTGATAATCTCCGTTGTATCTTGTATGTATGAAAACATCTCTAATACAAATGGTTTGAGAAATCTGTCTGCAAATTTTGCAAGCGGTTCTAGCAACGACCCCATCCCTGAGATAATTGGACGGCCAGGAGGTGCCAGTACTGATTTATGGATTTTGGGCAGGGTGTAAAATTTGGGGATGGAGGGTCTGTGGACAATAAGATATTCGTATTCCTGTTGGCATATCCATCCTCTCCCTAGTGCTTTCTCAACTTTCTCTCGAATGAGACTAGACAATCTACCAGTTGGATCCTCTGTAACCTTTAGATAATAAGACACATCTCTCAATTGTCGTTTGCATTCTGTTATATAAGCTTCCCTGTCCAAAATCACTACAGCCCCACCTTTGTCTGCCTTCCGGATGATGATACTATGATTATCTGCTAATGATTTAATAGCTTTTCTCTCTTCATTGCTCATGTTTTGAAATTTGGAGGGAACTTTTGTATTTTCCATTGCTTGCAGATCATGCCACACTCGTCTGGCAAAAACTGTGGCCTCGGGAGTGTGGCTAGCTACCGGGGGGTCAAAAGTGGACGGTTTTTTTAGACCACTCTCATTCACAGTTTTTTCAAACTCTTTATCCATAAAGTACTGTTTCAAGTGGATTTTCCTTAGTAGTTGTTCGATCTCTATTCTTGCTAGAAACTTATTGTAATGTGTAGTTGGGACAAATCCTAGTCCATGGTTTAACACTCTCTCCTCTACCACATTGGGAGTATATGTAGATAGATTGACTAATAGGGATGATTGCTCCGAGTCCTGCGCTCTTCTGATTCCCATTCGTTCATTCTCTCTCGTTCGTCCAAAAAAGATACCGTAGAATTGGCAGGTTGTGGTTGTTGTTGTGGTCTAGAATTAAATTGATTACTAATGCCTCCTCTTCGTTGTGAACGTCTGTTGCGATAGTTCCCTCTCTGCTGTCGACCTCTATTTCTATAAGGTCTCTGATCTTGACCATTTTGAAAACTCCCGTCATTCGAACTACCCGAGCTATATGACTTGTAACCTCTCTTGTTTTGTTGTTGTTGGCCATAATTTTTTTGTCTTTGTAGTTGTGCTCCTTGAGGCACATAGTCTTCTTTAGTGTATGGATATGCTCCTTCGTGTGAGAACTGTATCAAGTCCTTTTTCATCCGAGTGACTCTATCTTTTGTGCAGAAGCTTTTAAAGTCTTTCATTTCTTGTGTAATTTCCTCTAAGCGTTTTTTATACGTATCTAATGGTACCAGTTTTTTGATAGCTTCGCCCATTTTATCTAAGTCAGCTGTGATTTTCAATATCATTTCTCTCGCTGTATCAATTATCAAAATCACCCAATCTCTACCGCATTTGTAAGCTATGTAACTCCACTGGATAATGAACTCCTTATTGTCCAAGAACAACCGTGGTTCGTTCCGTACAATTAGTCCCGTGGGTAACGTACCCGACCGCAAGTACTCTATCATGATAGATCCATGTAGTTCAGTGCGTATTAACCTTTTTTTAATTTGTACAAGTTCATCCCAGTTGCTCAGATTCACCGCCAGTGGCCCTTCTCCTTCTTCAGAGAAAAAGGAAGCTTGTGCTAATAGCTCTTCAGCGTATTTAGCATCATAACTTTTAGTTTTATCCGCAGCCATAATTACCGGGTGACTGCAGAGATATATCCTGATTCACACTGCTACCGAAATTTCACTAGTGTAAATGATTCAGCACTTGTGCTTTTTTGTTCTGTCTCTCAAACTCTTTTGAAAAACAACCCTCTTATTCTAGTCTCACGGGCTTACCTGCACTAACCATATATCAACCAAATAGAGACGTTGAGCAATTTAACGACGTGTGGAAATGACTCTTTAAACAAAAAATGCTGGACAATCCTTTAACAAAAAGTCGATCACGTCTTCTTGTCACCTTTCTTAGTCCTCCCCAGGTCTCTATCTTTTAGTACTTTGAACAAATAGGTACTAAGTGTCAAAAAAACTTTGACAAAATTAAACCCGACTGCAGTGATGAATAATTGTATTACATTTACTTCACACAATGTATAAAACATGTAAAATTGAAAAAAAAAAATTCTAAAATCTTATACAAATCTAAAATACAATTACAAAATCATACAATACGGTACAAAACCTGGAGCGTTTCAATTATGTAACCTCCTGCCTATACAGAACTAGATGGTGTATAGTGCTTCACAAAAACATTACCTTTCCTAAAGAAAGCACAATGGTCAGTAGCCCATAGGTTCCCTTTTAAATGCTGGATACCTTATGTTTACAGCTCTGTATATTGATACCCTTCCTAATGCTACTCAAGGGTTCCACCACAACTGAATTTTTAATGTTGTTTGCGTATTGTCATAAACTCACAATACTACTCAATTGCCCAACATGTTTCGTCCAACAATTCAGTTCTATAAAGTGCTCAAGAACTTCATCAGGGGGACCATCTGTACCCTTTAGCTCTCTTAATGTCTATAAAGTTATTATATTACTTTTCAGCATTTCACCATCCGTGACACTTAAAGAAATTTCCAAAATCATAATATAATTTAAACACAATTCTTGACCTGGGGAAAAGAAAGTAGGGGAGAAATGACAAGAAACAACAGTCATTAGTATTTCAGTAGCTGTTGTATTTCTTAGTAGATATCTCAGTTTATCTAACTAAGGCTTACCGTGTCGTTCAAAAAGTATCGATTAGTCACGGTACCATAGGGGAGGGTCACTACTTGTATGTCGGACCACTCAAATCCTAGAGAGACACAAGCAAAAAAGCACTGTCTTGTAGTCAATGGTCTTCATGGAAAACTACTTGTAGTCATTTCTCCAGCGTGTTGTACTAGCTATTCATAATGTCTTTTAACCAACATTACCATTTAAAAAAAACCCTAGGTTTATGCTCGTACTTGGACTGCAACTCAAAGTTGCTTACTGTATTAGTACCATTAGTTGTTGGAACCACCTCTACGTGGCTAATAGGTCACCATCTTCCACCTTATATACCGAGTGTATCAAACCTCCTGCGTGCTGATTAGTCTGATATTTAAAACATTTTTAGATGTAAAAAAAGTTTTGTTTACCAGCTCGGGGCACGCTCACATACCTAATGCCCACGGGACTTCCGCTTCGCGTTGGTAGGTCTTACTGCGTACGTTCGCAGCTCATTTATACTTCTAATATTGCCCCCACCTCAAGCCGCAATGCGTCCTTATTCACGGCAGAAATATTGCCGAGTTGATTGTCTGTTCTAAACAAATATAAAAAAACATATCTCTTTCTTAAAAATCGTCGCCCACATCATGGTGCGATTCCACCCTCAGATCACAAAAGAGCTTACCTCTTCCACAGGCTGCTAGGACCTCGTCTGTCACCTCTTTTCGCCATGTACTGCGCTACCGATATTCTAACATGGAAGATTATATCCGGGTGTCTGACAACACGTACGTTCGGTTCTGATCGCGTCACACGTAATGCGTCTGCATTACCTGGATGGTCACATGATTAACTATGAACGCCTCGCTCTACTCGCTTAACGCTTTGTAGCCTGGGGGACACTGAATTGTGTCTGGATTTTTAGTACCGTGGCCATTCTATTTGTGTCACACGATGCAAACGAAACGTCCGCACCTCACAGATGCCCACATGACCAACCAGGCCCGAGTGGCTCCAAAAAGTCAACTCGTCTGCGACCGTGCAAAGGACACCAAGTCCACATCAAACCCTTTATCCTAGCAATGCGCGACACATCGCATCTCAGAGTGCTGCCCAGTCCTGCATGGATTATAATGTACCGGGTACGATTACTAATACCTACCGCCTGTGTTGTTTTATTCTTACCTGTCGCAATAATTATAGTTTTAAACAACACCTTACAGGTTACCTTATTGTGCCATAGTAAAATAAGTGTGCAGTGGACTACTATAGGAATAGTTTTTGTAGCAGTCCAATATGACTCTACATTATCCCTGGTCTGTAAATAGCTCAACCCTGCAATTGGATCTTTCGGAATTACATTTTCCAGTCACTGAATTCGTTGAGCCCATTCTTCGCTGAATCGGTCAAAAAAATTAACCATTGTTCTTTATATTGGAGTTTCTTTAAACCTGCTTCTGAGTTATTCGTTCTTTCCACTTGCCATAGTACTGTCCACTTCAATCCCTCTACATTATGATCCATTGCCAAAAAATGGCTAACCATTGGAGCCAATATGTTCTTATTACGGATACAACTTCTGTGTTCTCCTATTCTTATGGTCACTCTTCGTTCAGTCATGCCTATATAAATTTTCTGGCATGGGCACCATATGGCATAAATCACATGCGTTGAATTACAATTTGTGAATTTGGTCTGCTGCCACATTTTATGTAATTTCAAGTCAACTTCTTTTGTTCTCCGCGTGTACTTACAGTTGACACATTTGCCACATTGCGCATGTCCTACTAATGAGGGTAACCCCCTGCTTGTGTAACACTAATTTGATCTTTCGATTTTAGATAAACATCGTTCTTCGTGACCAATTCCTTTAAATTAGAGGCTCTCTTATAAGCACATAATGGCCTATTTAGCGGACTCTCACCGCCTGTAAGGATGTGCCAGTTTTTTTTGACAATTTTAATAACTTCATTGCTTCTTTCATTGAATGTACTGACAAATACGATCTCTTTCTTATCTGGATCTTTTGGATGGTACTCTAATAATGCGTCCCGATGGTTGTTAGTCGATCTTTTATAGGCTCTCTTTACGATCTTCTTCGAGTATTTTCTGCTCAGCAATTTCATTTTTAATGATTCCGCTTCCTCGTGAAACGTTATGTTCAGTGTGCTGTTCCTTTTTAACCGAAGAAATTGCCCAAATGGCAAATTTTCTCTTGTGTGTCTCGGGTGGAAGCTGTTAAAACTTAACAGGGCATTCTTATCTTTTTTTTGTGATAAGGTTTCAATGTAATATATTCTGAACTGTATCTACCCAAATGGTAATATCCAGGAAATCAATTTTTTCTGCACTATAAGTACAGGTAAATTTCAAATGTCTATTCTGTTGATTGATCCATTCAAAAAACTCTAGAAAGGAACTCACAGTACCTTTCCATATTATTAAGATGCAATCGATGAATCTACGCCATAATGCGATTTTTGAAAAATATGGGTTGGTGTTTTGATAAATGTACTGTATTTCACAATTTTCAACATATAGGTTAGCAGCTGTTGGTGCAACTGGCGACCCCATGGCAGTACCATGGATCTGATGGTATAATTCATTATTAAACATGAAATAATTCTCTGTTAGAGCCATCTCAGCGCACCATAGGATGAAGCTATTAGGTGTTATTCCTGTAGTCCTTTTGGTTAGTAAAACATTTTCAAGCACCTCCAATGTGTCGTGTTGTGGAATACACGTGTACAATGCTACTACATCTATGCTAACCAGCAAATGAATGTCAGGATCGAAACTCATATATTCTACGGAATTGATAATCTCTGTTGTACAGGCCACCAAAAACTGCTTCACTTACCAAACTAAGCAGCTTAGTGTCCAACATTGTAAGAGGGGGAGGGGGAGCGACGAAATGCATTGCGTGTAATTCCACATGGTCTCATTCACGCCCCCAAACCGTCCACCCCTGCCCCAATCTACTTTTTTGGTAACATTAGTGGAAGACGGCATTTTAACACATAACAAAAACAATAAAACTGCAGGATCGTTTCAGATGCAGGAAACCCATCTTTTAGAGCATTGTCCAAGCCCTATGGGGCAAAATACATGCACACCTAATTAGCATATGGATTGCACCAACACAAGTGACTTCACAGAAAAGAATATTGCGAGGAGCATCGTCAGTCTTTGATACTTGGAGGCACCACGGAAGTGACTTTAGAATAAGTTGCCATAAGTAAGCCAAGTGGCAAATAAGTTTGTGGTGCAAAATACCTAAATTGCACTATTGTTATATATGGACAAACGTTTTAGTCATTAGGCATTTTTTAATTGTAACATCATGATATATTAACATAGGCTTTGAAGTGATTCAGAATCAGTTACAGAGCTTCAGATAAGACACAATGGGCCTCATTATGAGTGTGCCGGTTGCGGTAACAATGTTGTTACCGGACCGGCACACTCCGAGTTCTGCGAGCGGGTGCCCTCCCACCCGCAGACGTTGATGGAAGCACCAGCACCATTCACAACGCTTCCGTCCTCCCCATTCCCATTGAGTACTATGGGACTCGAATGGGAATGGGGAGTTTTTCCGGCGCCGGAAAAAATGCACCACTGCAGCGGTAGCCTGTTGTTTTTACCGGCACGGCTACCGCCAGAGTTATAATGAGGCCCAATGTGATTAAATGATTAGCTCAGGATCACACACTTTGGTTAAATGGTGAAAATGGGATGTGGACAATTTATCAACTGTGCACATCTTCCCAGGTTTAGTTGATATAGATATTTATTAAGGCATTTCTTTACATTTCATGTGCTTAAATTATTATTTATAGCAATGCCTTGGAAGCAAACCACATTACATAATAAACTAGCCTTTCATAGTAAACTAACCATACACTACATACATTTTCATAGGAATATGTTTAGCAATGAGAGTATGGCTTTAGTTTTATTCTCCCCATACTGCATGCAAAGTCACAATAGCATCATGCAGTTTAATGTGAGCCTAAAAAATCCCATTGGGTTTTAAAGCCATTGTCATTATTTCATAAAGCATGCAGCATTATGCACCCTTCTCACTTCTGATAACTCCCTCTGACTCTCATTTCTAAAGGGACTAAGGCCCCAGCTAATAGTCCCCCCTCTCTCCCATCAGTGCTGTATGGCTCACATTGTAATGCTCTGTTGAAACAGAGCAACGTGAGAGCCCCTCTGCTACCCGGAGTTCCTTGGGACATTGTCCTGGCAGCGGGACACCTCAACCATTTGGAACGGTCAAGGTGTCCTACTGCCAAGACAATGAGCGTGCTGAGCAGGGATTGCAGGGCACACATTGTCCTAGCAGCGTGACATCTTTCGTGTTGGGCACCGTCTTTGAGGTGGCGAACAGGAGTGGTGTCCCACTGAGAAATGTCCCAGTCTCGATCATAAAAGAGCCAGGGGGGGCAGCCTGCCCCCCGAACCTCCCCGCCCTGCCTCTCTCACTTTGTACTACACTGCTTGGAGTATTTTGAACACAGGAAAACACCTTAATTTTAATCAGTCAGAATCTTGTAGAAAACATCTATCAGCACATACACATATAAGGTGCTGTGCAGAACCCACGTTTGGACATATATGGCATTTAAAAATCTATACCAAGTATAATTGGTCATTCACTGCAGTGCATTAACCAATGGTTTCTGCCTTTGAATGAATGGAAAAATCAATGGAATTGCTGACTGTGAATCTGTTCCTTTCTGCCACAGCTTTTTAGCTAAGCTAGGTCAAGTCAGCGTAGACCACAATTTCAATGATCAGGGGGTGATAAAGCCTGGTCTGCTCAATGGACGTTGAGCCACTGTTTTCCATGTGTTCTTGTGTATGTACATATATATGTTGTGTGCACACCTTGTATGCCAATGGAGGTGCTCAGTGCATGTGTGTGTGAGTGAGTGAGTGAGTGTGTGTGCTCTTTTGTCTCTGTATAAATGATAAATAATGCATTGTTTGTATGCGTTGGGTGGATTGAAGTTTGTGAATATTATGTGGTGTCACTGGGTGTATGGCACGCCCGGCTGAAGGTGGGTGGTGTTCCAATTGAATTTTAAAGGTACTCCACCAGTCTTATGAAAGTTATAGTAGAGTGTCGGCAATGGACTCTTGTGGTGTATTAGTTTAGTGTTATCCCTCATGGATTTGGGTTGTTTGACCGTAATCATTTTTGCTGTGAATACGTGTTTACCTCATTACAAAAAACCAAACCCATGTCCCCCCAAACTACCAGTACACCCATAAACCCCCTACTTACCTTTTCTCTGTCTGCCGCCTCTCCTGTACTCTGTGGTGTCAGTTCCATCCCTCTAATGCGGGTCGGATCTGACTCAGCAGGGTCGCTTTTTCATTTCTTCTTTTTTTTTTTGGTTGGGGTCCCTGCCTCCAATTATAAGGAAGGGGGGGGGACCCACGCAACCCCCGATGCCAAAAATCTGTCGTCATGCCCCCCCCCAACATTTTCAGCAAAGTTACTCCACTGATCCGAGGCCTCTGCTGCCACTCTTCCCGGGTTGCCTCCGGTGGAAGATTCGAGAAGCCAGAGGCACGGGCAGTTGAGCAAAGCCTAGGCTGCGCTACTAGTTGGCCCAGGGAGAGGTATTGAAGACGAGCCCTGCCTGGCCCTGCCTGTATTTCTGATGGGCCCTGGGTGCGGTAACGATGGACCTAACCTGTGCGTTACTAATGGGCCCAGTGGATTAATTGGGACACGGCTCTCGTGAGGGGGCATGGCCTCAGTATGTGTGTACTTCAGTGGTCGAAGTGTAAATCAAAAGTGGTGGAACTATGTTCCCTTTGCCGTGTCCCCTTTACTTCCCACTCCACCCCACCCCCCATACTCACTGCCTCTCCACACCCCTAAATCAAACCCCATGCCGGGTCCTTCCATTCCTCCACTCCACCCTGCAAAGCTGGGTTTTATAACAGTTCTAGCGAGACCTAAGAAAGCAGAGTGCAAGAAAATACATTTAAATGACCGACATTAGTGTGTTATTGCCCCCCTCAGCATTCAGCTTTATGCAGCCTCCCCGTCCTAACACCAACCACTCGCGCCTTCCAAGGGACAAGCCCATGTCTATAGCCACACACACACCCCTCCCGTGACCTGCAAACACTGCAGCGCCCACGGCAGTTCATGTGCAGGTTACGGCCCAGCTTGGTTGCTGTGCAGGTTACGGCACAGCTTGGTTGCTGTGCAGGTTACAGCAGAGCTTGGTTTTTTAGCTGCTCGGGAATGTGTGTTATGTCCCAGGCACTCTATTGAAATAAACAACGCCAACCAAGGCATGCAAGATAGTGCAGTGACATGTGACAGGAGCTGCTTTTCAGCAAAGTCGAGGTTCGAATCCCCTGTAGGGAGGAAGTTTAAACATTTATTTGTATGTTTAAGTTGCCGTCCTGGATCGGAAATAAGGGTTACATAAAGGAAGGGAACGATCATGGAGTCCCCAAAGAAGTAAGGGAATCCTTTAGTTCTCGCCCACTTTGACCTCTGGTGTACTTAGATCACGTCCCCTAATTAGAGCCCCCCCTTGCCAATGAGTGCGGGGGGCTAGTGAAAGTAGGGGAGCTGGGTTGCATGACGGGCCAGGCGCACCAAAGGTGTGACGCCAGTGTGCCGCAGCTCTCACACGCAACAAGCAGCCGTATCACCCAAGGCACCATGTGGTTACAAACCACAGACTCCTTGAATGAAAGCTCTGCCTGCTGTGGGAAGGCTCTGTACTCGGAAACAGGAGGAGGGCTGGAGAGCCTAGTCTCTCCTTTTGTTTCTGAGTAAAGAGTCATCACGCATCATGAAGCCTCTTTTAAAAGGCTTCCTGCTGCATAATGACCCTCCAGCCCCCCTCCTGTTTCTGAGTACGGAGTCATCTGGCAGCCGTGTAGCTGAAGCCACGGTTACACTGGCTCTCTGCAGATGTACTTCTGAAGTGCTGACACCTGCAGGCAGTCTGTGTAACTGTGCAGCGCTTCGGCTACATGGCTGCCCTAGGTGTCGGCATGGTTGGGGCTTGTCGGGGTGGGCCCAGGCATGGCCCCGATACAGGAGCCCTTTCTGGGCGGAGTCTGCTGAGGTTTGGCCCCGGCAGGCCCCGACCCACTTAAATTCGAGGATAGGCCCAGAGTGTGTTACTAATGGGCAGTGCTTTAAGTGGGATAAAAAATCAAGGAAGGGCTTCAATGCACCGTGATGCAATATTTGGGGGCCAGGCCTAAAAAGGGCCTTGCACAGCCTCAAATCCCAAGTATCTGATGCAGCTTTTAAAAGAGGAGTGGCCTGTGTAATTAAAGAAGGGAATTAACAGAGCCAATCGTGTTTGCATACGTGCAAAGAAAGGGCAAACATTCTGCTTTAAAAGATGTCTTTAAATATGGTTCATGTTTAAACGCTGAACAAAGTAAATATAATGAAATATGAAAGAGAACATCAAATCAAAAGGGCTCAGTACCCCAAGCAATACCACAGTTCCTCCGAAAGAAACCCAATATTCGTAAATACGCATCAAAGATATTATAATGCTGATATTTTAACACAATGTGTGTCAAAACTCAAACAATGTATTACCTTGTAACTTCCCTCTCCTGTTTAAAAAATGCCTAATTCCCCATTTCTGTCACTGATGCTGTGACATGACCGGAGGTGACATCAACTGGCGCACAGCAGCAGCGGCACTCATAGTCATACAGAAATGTTGTGAGCCCTGGCTCAAGGGCAATATTTGGAGCCCTGGCCCACTTAAAGCCCTGCTACTGGGGCGATGGGGTAATTCTGCTGGACCCAGGCTGTTCATAACTAATGGTCCCGGAGGGCATTTCTGATGGGATCAAGGCATGTTAATAACGTGTACTCGGCGTGTTATTGGTGAACCCCCGGACGCACTGCAGATGAGCCGACCGGGCATTAAAGATCGGCCTAGGATGCATTTCTGGCCGGTGCGGGGCATGTTACTGGTGGGCCTAGGGGCAGATACTAATGGGCCTAGGGTGCGGTAATTATGGGCTCAGGGCCTGTTAATGATGGGAACATGACAAAACATTGGTGGGCTCAGGATGCATTACTGATGGGACTAGGGCCACTAATGATGGGCCTAGGGGCATTCATGATGTGCCTAGTTTTTTGTTTTTTTTCTTTTAATTGTAACAATTAGTTTATGAATAAACTTCAATTACAATAAGAAATCCAAATTTCACATAAATATACAACGAAACAAGAAAAAACAACCATACAACCAAAACAAAACAGCACATTCTATGAATTTGCAGGAATAGGAGAATAGATGAATAAATAAATGAATATTGCCAACATATTTCCGGTTAGAGCGTATCCTCAGTCAAAATGTTTTCCACAAACTCACATACTGCACATGTGAGCGAAACATTTGTTCCAGATATGATCCAAAACCACCATCTGTCCATGTCTTCATCAGCTGGGGCAAAAGGCCCAAGATAGCGAGTTCGTTGGTGTGATATGTTGGAGCACTCAATGATCAGGAGTTTTACTGATTCAACTGAGTTTCCACAGAACCTGCAGAGGTTATTCTCGATATTAGTAGTAGCTCTTCGTCTCCATTGGATCTCCTTAGTTGTGATAACGTTCAACCGTAATCTCATAAATTGGTTGCGATGTTTTCTTGAAGGAAATTTTTGGAGATATCTAGGTAATTGATCTAGACGGTTTGTTAGTGGCCCTAAGTCGATCGACGAAGACAGCAGATTTCTATGTTCTAAGTTTTGGATCCAGTTCCACTTTCTTAGTTTCTGTTTCGCGAGTTTGGGGGTTGCTATTAGTATTTCCCACTTTATATCTGCAGAGTCTAGAATCGTTTTTAAACCGCTGCACCACGATAGCAGAATGCCGCAAGATTGCTGTTTGGTTGCATTTGCAAAGATTTGATAAGCCGGAGCCTGATCTGTCATTGACATTTTCCGTAACAAGGCCATCGATTTCCAGACAACTATGTTGTACATTGATTCAATTCCAAGTTCATGTCTTATGGAAATCATTGAGGTGCCCTTTGGAAGCTTAAGAATGCGTCTCCAAAATAGGCCTTCAAGGGTCGGCCACAAATGATAATGATAATCTAGATTCCAGCCGGCCTCGGCTCCAAAGGTGATTGAAGGAATCACCTTTTGAATATAGAAGGTTAGTACTGGTTTTAGGGTAAATTTCCCATATTCAGCATGAAGCTTAGCCCCTTGTAGCGCGAAGGTCAACATACGTTGTTTGAGATCAGACATCCAATCATGTTCTCTGATTGAGGTGTTGAAAATGATGCCTAGATACCAAACAGATGGTACGAGTTGTAGCTGTAATGCGTCGAGTTTCCATCTGAAGTTCTTGATTTGTCCTTTGGTGGAATTTCCAATCGCCATGATCTTAGTTTTCTCCACATTAATTTGTAGTGAGTTGTCACTTAGATATTATTCAAGGGCTAATAAGAGTCTCTGAAGACCAATTGGAGTTGCATCCATTAGGACAATATCATCTGCGTAAATTGTCCAACTGATACTGTTGCTGTCGATATTTGGGGGGAAGCATCGTGTCTGAGAGAATGCTTCAGATATATCAGCTATGAATAGTTTGAATAGTAAGGCAGCAAGGGGGCATCCCTGTTTTACTCCCTTGTTCGTACTTATTCTCTCAGTGAGTTCACCAGCCTCGTTGATTCGCACTCGGATTGAAGTTTCATTATGGAGGGCCATAATGGGGTACAGTAATTCAAGCAGACACGACCAAGTAGTCAGTTTTTTCCATAATTTTATGCGGTCCAGAGAATTGAACGCTTGTTTCATGTCAATGAATGCAATATACAGGTTTTTGCCTTGTTGAAGTGCTTTTAGTTTCAATAGGTTCAGTATGGTCAGATTTACCTCAGTTCCCACGCCCTTGGTAAAACCTGACTGTCTTATATCAGAGTGTCCTGAGCTGATAGCCCACTTTGCCAACTTCTGTTGTAAGAAGGACGCAAATATCTTACCCAAGATGTCTAAAAGAGCAATTGGGCGATAGTTGGCCGGATCGTCTCGGCAACCCTTTTTAAAAATAGGAACTATGATGGCCGAGTTCCAAGTTTCAGGGATTAGCTTTGTGATAGCTATCGCTTGGAATAGATGGTAAATGAAGGTTGTCCAATGCTCATTGTTGGCTTTTAGAGTGACATTAGAAAGGCCATCAGGGCCAGCCGCTCGGGAGTTTTTTAACCTTTTAATTGCAGATGATATGTCCTCTCTTGTTTCAATTACATCCCAAGACTGGACCACTTCACACCTTTCGTCTGTGGGCCGAAATACCGCAGTTCCAAAGACCTTGGCAAAATGTATTTCCCAACTGGCCTTGGAAATACCATGATGCGTCTTTGCTTGATGGAATGTTGCTTTGTGGTTTATGATGTTCCATAGGTCCTTTGTCTGATAACAAATGATGATCTTCAGGATACGTTCTCCTCGTTATTGATCTCTCATTGTTTTGAAACATTTCAACCAATTTCGGTACTTCACCTTTAGATGTTTCATTTGTATCATAATATTGGGATCTAAGTTTTTCTTTAATTTCCTCAATTCACGTTGCAGCTGTTCTTTTTTTTAGAGACACCAATGGACTAAATTCATATTTTTTTAAATATGAACAGCTGTTTGAATGGTTAAATGTTATTTGGTAGTCTACCAACAGAGCAGTGTAATTTAATTTGTCATGTGGAGCTATTTCTTCAGAAGACATCATTTCATTTAGATTTCTCAATTGCTTAGTGTTTATTTTTAGTCGATTTCCTCTTTGATTTACCTCAATTGGCTGAATGAAAAGCTCTTCATTTCGTGGCGAGAACGCCTTTAGAGTTAATTCGAGCGGATAGTGATCGCTCGATTTTGACTTCAAGACCTTCAACTGGACGATGTCATTAGACATGGTGTTTGATGCCCAAACATAGTCAATGATGGTTCCATTTCCATCACGCTGCCATGTAATGTTTGGGGGAAAATCTCCTTTTGTATGACCGTTGAGCATATAACAATTCCTAGCATTCATTGCTGACTGAAATTGATAACCTCTACACGAGGTTTGTGGTTGCTGCTTTAGTTTAATCGTTTTCAGGGCATCATCGAACCACGAAAAGTTCAAGTCACCGCATACTAGCACTTGTAGATCGGACAGCAATTCCATTGAATCATCAATCAGTTTTGTTATTGATTGAATAAAATAACGGGAGGAAATCATCGCTGTGTTCCAGTAGGTGTTAATGAGCAAAAGATGCTTGAGTGTTTCACTTGGTCTACAGCTGTTTTGAAGAATTGTTCCCTGGACAAACAAATTTGGAGAGAAAGAATTCGAAATCTCCCATCCACAGGCGTTATTTATCATGGTCAGGAGCCCAGAGAATGGTCGACCAAACTGGTTTTTCCCAGC
The DNA here is from genome assembly GCF_040938575.1 of Ambystoma mexicanum. Classification (NCBI taxonomy): domain Eukaryota; kingdom Metazoa; phylum Chordata; class Amphibia; order Caudata; family Ambystomatidae; genus Ambystoma; species Ambystoma mexicanum. Next base: position 24,942,849 of record NC_090932.1, on the reverse strand, counting down.
TGGATTTAGAAAGATGGAATACCCGTCTCTGTGTGGCGACTCCCTCAACCATGTTTCCTGGAGGCATATTGCAAAACATTTTTCCAAAGATGGTTCAAAATTTTCGAACAAATGCCGAAAGCCTCTGGTGTTCCATGATAGAAGGACATTCACATCGTCTTTAATATTTTGCGATAGCTAAGTCCTGTTCGAATGATTCTGTGAGGCACGATTAAAGACGGCATTTTGATGTCCGACTGATCTTTGTCTGATATTAAATTGTTGTCGTAAAACTTCACGGCGTTGTTCGTGAGTTTGCACTCGATCGTGAGGCACATCATTGCCTCTTCTTTCTCTTTGTGGGTTGGCTTCTAATGTCAAATCGAAGCCATACGACAGTATCTCGTCTTTTGCTGCAAGCAAGGCATTTTCAACTGCCTGAGAGGTGATATGCAGATAGACCATATCCAGAAAGTCCTCATTGATGTATTCCACAATAGTTATATCATTGGACGTTATCGTTCTTAAAGATGGAAAATTATGTAGTAGACGCATCACATTTCTACGGTTTAAGTTGACCTCGTTTGAGTCTGAGAAAATATTCTCTAGTCTTAATCTCCAGAGATTTTGTTCCTGTACAGATTTTACAGGTGCAGTTACTATTGGATGACGTTGCTTTTGCTTTTCCCATTGTGCAGCTGTCATCTTGGGATTCAGCTTTGTAGTGGACAATTTTTTTTGATGTTGTGCAACAACCTTTTCGTGTTCTCGATTTTGGGATTGTGAGGCTGCACCAGAGGCATTGGCATTTGCACGCGGAGGTCTTCTTTGTTTCACCATTTTTAGGTCTGAGCGCCTGATGAGTTTTTCTCGGACCTTGGGGAGGAATTAGAACAGTGCGAGGGGTTTCGACTGCCTGTTCTGACTGCATCAATTCGACCGATTCGTCTGAGTTTATCGAGAGATCACATAAGTCAGTGACACTTAGATCGGAATTCTTTGAACCAGAATCAGATTCACATCTTCGTCTTTTATTTGGATTTGATGGTTCAGCTACATTTATTTTAGAGATTTCTTTCGACACAGAATTTCTTGAAAGAACCCCATCTCGCTCACCCTGATGGACATTTGATGGATTGCGAGAGAAAAGTCCCAGCTTTTGTGGTGTCGAAAGATTTCTCACAAACTGTTTTGTTTTTGTTCGAGCATTGCTCGTTTTAGTTTGCCGCTTATTTACTGTCAGTTTGTTGGCAGTGATTTTTGTAGATTTTGCACAAGGTTTGGATGGAATCGAAGGAGCAAAGTGTTTTGCAGCTCCAGTGAAAATGTCAAAGGTGTTTACAGGTCCTTTTGAGAGTGGTGCAGGAGGATTTTGTGTAGTTTGAACTTCTTCCACAGCATCCGCAGACAGGTTGGAATTTTGTGGTAATGCGTCTGTACTCGATTGTACTTTATTCAAATGAATACGGTCAGGCTGATCATCCAAAGGAGGTGCCACTTGTGGATCCAACGACACAACGATTTCGGTGTTCGCTTTGTCGAGTTGTGGTGTGCCAGGACTCTTATCCAAGGCAGTACTGGGATTAGGAATGTTATTTGGTCCGCCTTGATTTTCATCTCCTCTTGAGTTGGTGTTTGATCTCTCTGCGCGATGAGGAAGTCTCTCTTTCAATGGACCTTCGAATTCCATATTGTTCAGGGGGCGAGAGTGCCGACACCACTTCATTATTTCTAGAATCGCATCCATTTGGTCATTTTTATCTGTGTGGTCCTTCATTGCGAGGTCTCCTAGTCGGTTTTGCCATTGAAAGGAAATCTCTGCTTCACGTTCCACTCTAGTCATTAAATGTATGTTATTTTCTTCCAATGATGAGACTTTGTTTAATAGATTATGCAGTAAAGCATTTTGATCTTTTACAGACTCATTTAATGTTTCAAAGAGTTTGATAAATGGAATCAAGGCTAAAGATGAGGCCGCCAGAACATTGTTGTGTATCTGAATCCCGGCTGCAACCGATAGATTTTCTTTGTTGCAAGGAATTGACTCAGATTCAGAAATTGAAGGTTCATCATTTTTGCTAGAGCTCCATTCATTTCTTGGAGAATGAGAGGCTGCTTTGGGACTGTGGTGAAATCGCAGGTTTTCCATCGGGTCCTTTGAGGAACATGGTTGTGATTTTCTTGTCATAGGGATGCCTATGTTGTGGATGCTTAGTGCATCTTTTTGCTGAGGTGTGCTTGTGCAAGATTTAAACATGACGTTTGACTTTTGAGCGATCTTCGCGTCTTTCTCACTGTTAATTGGCGGCTTTACTTTAGTTGTTGACATGATTTGCGGAGCCATCGAGAAGCTATGAATTAGTTTATTTTTTACGGCTTGATAGTCCGCTGTCAGCCGCTCCGTCAGCCGCGCTTCTCGTCCCGCTAAGTCCACTCCTTGACTTTTTTTATGAGCAGACATGAGCAGGGGAGGTAAAAGAGGTCGAGGTACCATGGTTTGTGATGGACGTAAGATTTCACGTCTTTGCAAATCCAATTCGAATGCGGGAGCCGTGGACACAGCGACAGTTCTACTGACTATTGAGTCATGTGAGATATCATTATTTAGAGGCGGAATGAAAGAAAAGTTGGTTTGAATTTCGGGCCGATTTGGTATCTTCAGGTCCAGTAATTCTGTGTCCGTTACATCAAACAGCGAAGAAAAGGAGGCAGTATCGATTTCAATCATCACATTTGACTCAGGAAGATGATGCTCATCTATCATGTTTAACACTGCAAGTGAGTCAGGTTCGGCCAAAACTGTGTGCGGTATCAGGATGTTATGGCACACGTTGACTAGCTCATTAGAATGAAGAGCTTGTGTCGAATTGTCAGCCAACACGACTTGTTTGATTTTATTAGTTTCATCACCATTTGCTACAGGGGGCAGGTGAGTTTCAATGTCGGAAACAACAAGTGCCGCAGCACTTTCAGCCCGCGTACTCGCTTTGTTTGCAGTGGTGCTTTCAAGATTTAGGGTCTCGTCGTTGGACGTGAAGGTAGTTTGAGATTGCGCTGTCTGAGTATGTACGACTTTCACGTCGACCGCGGACACTGCAGCTTGCTTGGCGGCGACGAGGGATATTTTTGTTTCAAGATTTGCTTCAAGGTCGCTAGTGCTGTCAGCGTGGAGGTGTGTGGGACTGTGGGGAAGACTTTCAACCACAGCTTGATCTAAGTAAGGGGGAGAGGAGGGGGTGGAAGAGAAACAGGAGCTGTAACGAGGGGGAGGGAAGGGGAGGACAGGGTGGGTAAGGAAAAGGGAGGGAAGGGGGGAGGGACGGTCGTGTTTGTAGAAACACCAGCACCAACAGCTGACAGCACAGGTTCGGTTGAGTAAGAAAGCTCACCACGATTCCGAGCATTTAAAGTTGTTTGCCGCGTCTGCGGGCGAATGTCAGTTACCATGGTATCTCTTACCGGTGGTTGGCAGTCTCGAATTGCAGCTCTGCACGTCCTCAGCGATGTAGGCGGACTGGAGGCAGACTGGACTCTGCACCGGACTCCACGCCGCACTCCGCGCGCTGGAGGGGTTTTTAAACAGTTAGCCCAGTGAAGAAAGAAAGAGGACTGAACACGTAGTGCAGCTCCTCAATGTAGCACTACACAGCAGGGACTGGAGGCAGACTGGACTCTGCACTGTGCCTAGTACACGTTTCTCGTCAGTGCGGGCATGCTACTGGTGAGCCCAGTATGTGATAAGACCCTGTGTACTGTTCAAAATCACAAGTCAACCTTGTGAACAGAGTAGGGCCCTGACATGTGCTTGACATCACGCATGGCACTCTCATCAACCTTAGTGATGGCTTCAGCAGAGGCCTGAAGCTCGAACCTGGCTCACAGGGCACTGGGTACAAGATTCTGTTTCTTTTTAGCTGTGTAGTGTAGCAGGCATATAGCGCCGAGAACCGGCAGAGTGCATTATAAAAGGGCAAAGGCTCAACCCATGGATGGAGTGTGGGGGCCGGTTCAGAATGGAATACAGACACCAGGATGTGATAAGTTGTGGTGAAGTGGGGGTAGCGTGTTATAGCAAAAGTGCTAGACTGCACGCTGACAATACATTCCACAAATTAACAAAGCACAGAAGAGTGAGACAAAGTGAGATGCTCCAAATCAGACAATGTTCATCCATTGCCTGGGCTGAGATGAAACCAAAGGCTGCAAGAGCGCGCGTGGCATGCAAAATGCCAGTCAGACCACAGGACTATGTGTCTGCACTGTTGCACTGTTTCTCGTTGACTGCTATCCTTGGGACTTCAAATGAACAGGTGCTTTCTCTTCCTGGGACTGGGCGCCCGACCAGAAGGGTTGTGATATGTTCAGTGACGTCAGCAGGGAATTGCCAGCCTCAATGTGTAGGAGACACCTCTGTGACAGCCCTGATCCCAGCATCCGGGCAGTGGACCACGGCTGCGGAGTGCTCGGCGCATCACTGGTGGTCAAGAGACTGCGGATCTGTGTTTGTTGGGGGTCATCCCTTTCACTGCAGCTGCCTTTTCGCCAGTGACGGTTAGGGATGTTTCCAAAGTGGTGTAAGTTGAAGAACCCGCCATGGTTGCGGGGGACATAAGACTTCATGTATGTAGCACGGGTCTCCATCTGTACTGCGTCCTGTAGGAATTACGCACGTTAGGTTAAGGGTATTTCAACCCTACAGAATCTCCAGAATACACAGTACACGCTTCTGGCCACTATGAATGCATAAAAAGGGTCCCTTTTAGGATTTCTACAGAAGTCTCCGCCAAAGCGCCGCTACCCCATGAAAGCTTTGAGAGTTTTTTAAGATGCGGCTGCACGCCGACAGCAAGTCCCAAGAAGGAGGAGTGAATCACTGTGGATTTGCCTGAAGTGGAAACTAAGCCAAAATCAATTCCAGATTTGCTGACAAAAAACAAATGCTAAGACCGGTGTCATGGAGTTCTCACTCCCTGGCAGTCTGATGAATAATAATGTCTGTGTATAGCCCCTTAACTGCACTGTCATAAGCTTCCTGGCAGCAGGCGCAGCTGTGTTGTGGTGCAACCACGGTGGACTGATGGGGGGGGGTCGTGCGATACTCGTGCAGGAATTCGAACAGGTTACGGCAGAGCTCCTCTCCCCCATTCATCGAAACCCGAAAAACCTTATTGAGGGACCTCATAAAACGCCTCACCTCCCCATTGGCCCGGGGCCAGAGTGGGCTAACCTTCCGATGCCTGATCCCCCTTTCCTCACAGTACTGTGCAAACTGCTGCCCCTGTTCAAACAAATCTCCGTGGGGAACCCATGGGTGGCAAACATTTTCTCCAGGGCCAGAATGGTGTGATCACTGGCCGTGGACTCCACCAGTGCCACCTCTGGGAATCGGGATCACTGATCCATGACTGCCAGAAAGTACATTCCTCTGCCCGCGGACCCGAAGTCGGCGTGCACCGCCCCCCAGGGTTGCTCACTTCTTTCCATGCTCTGGATGGGCGGCCCTCTTTCTGCTGGACCGGCTGCCTGGCACGGTATGCACGCCCGCACAAAGTCATCCACCCGGCTTTCCAGGTCAGGGAACCACGCCTTCAGCCTTAGGCATGATTTCGTTTTTGCTGTCCCCTGGTGACCTTTGTGGGCAAGCTGCAGTACCTTGCCCACCAGTGCCCGTGGGATAACGATTTGGCACCCCCTCAGCAGAAGGTCGTCCTCTGCCACCGACAGTTCGTTGCAGACTTTCCACAGCGCCTGGAGATCTTTCCGTGCTCCACTCTCCCTTCTGGCATTCTTCGTGAGCACTTCACGCCACCCCCCACTGTTCATGGCTTCTTTAATGACCAGGAACACATCATCCATATTTGATGTTTCCGCTATCTCATGGCGCGCCAAAGCCACCGGCAGAGCTGCCTCCACCACGTGCTGCACCATCTCAACGCAGTCCACCACCTCATCAGCGTCTCGAGAGCGCCCCGCCCCCGGGTGACTGGACAGATAGTCTGCAGGGTTGTGAGTCCACGGGCGTTACTGTAACCTGACCCATACTCCATGAGTGACAGCATCCATCTCTCGATCTGCGGTGGGTGTTTGGATGAAGCGCCAGCCAAGATTGGAATCAGAGGCTTGTGGTCAGTTATTACAACCACGGGCTTCCCCAGGATGTAGATCCGGAAATGCTTACAGCCCCACGGATGGCTAGGGCCTCGCGTTCAATTTGCGAATACCGCTTCTCCATCTCCGTTAGCGCTTTGCTCGCATATGCGATGGGACGCATCGACCCCTGCGGGTCTGCCTGCATTAGTACCGCCCCCAGGCCCACCGGGCTGGCATCCACCACTATCTCTGATTCGCGGTCCGGATTGAAGTACGCCATGGTCTCTTGTCCCGACAAGGCGTTCTTGATTTCAGCGAACGCCATCTGTTCTTTCGACGTCCAGGCCCACGCCACATCATTCCTTGCCAGGGCCGGCAGCGGCTCCGACAGAGACGCCAGATCGCGAATAAACCGCCCACAATAATTGACCATGCTGAGGAAGCTTCTTATCTCGGCTGGTGACTCGGTGGGGCAGCCTCGCAAATGTCACTCACTTTCTCTGGGTCGGGCGAGATCCCCCCTGCGTGGAACACGAACCCGAAGAATTGTATTCGGTCCTTCCAGTGCAAGGTCAGCCCCAGGCTTTTGTGTCTCTCTAGCGCCCGCTCCAGCCACTTCAGATGTTCAGCCTCTGACTGTGCAAACCCTAGAATGTCATCGGACATATTGATCACCCCTTTTAGTCCAGCCAGGGCCCCCCGGATGACGTTCTGGAAGACTTCTGCCGCCGACAAGACCCCGAAGCTGAGCCTCTTAAACTGGTACAGCCCCTCATGAGTCGTGAAGGTGGTGATATATCTCGACTAGGGTGAAGTACCAGCTGGTGGTAGCCAGACCTCAGGTCCAGCTTGGAGAAGACTTTCGCTCCCTGCAGCTCGCCGACGATGTCGTCCAGTGTGGGTGCAAGGTGGCTCTCCCTCTTGATAGCTATGTTGGGCAGTCTCATGTCCACGCAGATTCGGACGGCTCCTGGCTGTTTGGGTTTGGGGGGGGACCACAATTGGGGAGACCCAAGGGGTCGGGCCCTCAACCCTCTCGATAATGTCCAGGTCCACAAGCGTCTGCAGTTCCTTCTCCACCTGTGCCCTCAGGTGGAAGGGTATCCTGCAATGTTTAAGTGCCGTCCGCCTCACAGAACTGTCGATGTGGAGCCTGATGGGGTCCCCTTTCATTTTACCGATCCCCTGGAAAATGCTGTCAAATCGCTGCAGAAGGCGGTCGATGTCCGTATGATAAACAGCCAGTGTAAAGTGTACAATGTCAAGGGCTTCGGAAGCAGCACAGCTCAACAGGGAGTGCGGGCTCATGCTTTTCACAAAGAACCTTGCCTTGATCTTGTTCAGCCCGTGTGACTCTGGCACCATGAACACACCTTGAATGGGTAGTGGTGTATCCCCCCCGAATGAATATATCCTGGCCTTGGACTCTGTTACCTTGGGAGGACCTGGGAGAGCTTCATAGTGTTCTGCTGCCAGCACGCAGACTGACGCACCAGGGTCAATCAGAACGGGAGTCGGCACCTCCCCAATGTTCACTGTGCACATCGGTCGTCTAGACCCTCTGGAGCCGGCAGCAATGCTCGAGATGAAGAAAATGTCCCCTCTTCCTCCACAGCAATGTCCAAGTCCTGCATGCTCTGCTCAACCCGACGATACACCCCTCACTCTCCGGGCACCACTCCCAGTAACTCTCGCCGGCCCTCTCGACACCGTCACTGAGGTGGAGGCCCTGCACACCCTGGCATAGTGTCCTGGCGTGCCACACCAGCCACCGACTTTGTCTTTGCCGGGCACTCTCCCACATGCGCCAGGTCATACCCACAATATGGACATGACTGCGGAGCACCCGCCGCAGATGGACTGTCCGACCTCCTTGGTGTCCATCGCGCCTTTCCTGGGGCAGCATGACCAATGGCAAAAGCGCCTTCCCTGGGTGCATAGCAGCATCCATTTTCACCCCTCTGGACTCGGCCAGCTCATAAGCTCTTCCTGTGTCGAGGATTAGTTGTAGCGTCAGGCCTGGCTCCCGTAGCACTTGTCTCCTCAGCTTCCCCGAGCTACACCCTTGCAGGCAGCTGGTTTCGCACCATGTCCTCTTTCAAGTGCCCACCGGCACGTGCTTGCAAGGTGTCTCAGCCGAGCACAGAACTGGTCCAATGATTCTTCACCCTTCTGCTTTTCCGTCCCCATAACAAACCTGTCGAAGTCGACATTTGCTAAGTGACCACCTGAAGATTGAGAGAGTCAAAGATCCTGTGCACCTCTGTGTTTGCCGAGTACACCATGGTGGCAACTTTCGCATCATCATCCGTCACCCCTGATGCCCTGAAAAACATTTCCAACTTCTTGACCCACAGAATCCATTTCGGCCCCAGCCTAGATGGCGGACCAATGGTGTCAAATTCGGGCATGGGGGCAAGGGTGCTGTGCATTCTACGTGGAATTGGTGCAGGGGCTTCCCCTTCTTCTCTCTCCTCAGCCATGGTGGCAATGGGCTATGTACTCACGGTCAGGCAGGAAATGTCCAGGCACCTGAGCACCGGATGATGGAACCAATGGGCCCACAGTAGTAGATGGTGATGTTTTCAACTTCCCCCACTGGCTTCCTGCGCTTATATTCACAAAATCCACGACCCCTCAGGTCAAAAGGGCCATGGGATGTCCAAAAATGGATGATCCAGACAAGGATTGCAGCCGGCGCATGAGCACCCTCCTGGGCCGCAACCGATGCGATCCACGATGCAGATAAAATGGCCACTGGCCACGTGCGTAGGTCCGTGACGGCACAAGATGAGGCACTCTCTCCGACTGACATGGAGCAATGACACCTGTCTCTGCTGCCGCCACTCCTCGTCGCCAGTGTTGTGGGGGCGTGGGACCTCCTGGGCCCCCGCCCGTGTTCACACGTGCGCACACACACACGCACCAAGGACCCACGTGGGACATGTGTTACTCGCTCGGTCCCCGGCGGCAACTGCTGGCCAGGACCGTCTTTATTTAACAAGCGCATGCGCGAGCCTCGTTATGGGCCGTGCATGCGTATAACGCGTATTCACTACGTAACAAGCTGCAGCTAATTGCCGGGGACCCTTCAACTGATGGGGCCGAAATGGATTCTGTGGGTCAAGAAGTTGGAAATGTTTTTCAGGGCATCAGGGGTGACGGATGATGATGCGAAAGTTGCCACCATGGTGTACTCGGCAAACACAGAGGTGCACAGGATCTTTGACTCTCTCAATCCCAATCCCATCCTTAGGAGCTTCCCTTGTGCTTCCTCTTTGCCCCATTCTGGCCGGGAAGCACCTGTCTCAGGTGGCAACTACATTGCAATTTGATGGAATGTTAGGGGCGGGAGGTGTGTCACACCTGGATGGATTGTTTGGAGTTGGGAGGTGTGTCGCGCCATGGTGGATTGTGGGGGGTGGGGGGAGATTCCTCACACTTGGATGGGAGTTTGGGGATGAGGAGTGTACTGTGCTTGGATAGAGTGTTGGGGTTGGAGGAGTGTGAAGCTTAGATAGATGTTTGGGTACGGGAGTTGTATCGCACTTGCAGGGGTGAGCAATGCGTCACACTTGGACGGATTGTTTGGGGGCGGAAACTGTGCTGCACTTGACTGGAATGTTGGGGACAGGAAATGTGTGTCATTTGGATGGAATGCCGGGGGTGGTAATGGCATTGCACTGGTATGAACTGTTAGCGGTGGGAAATGTATCAGATTTTTGGCGGGATTGTTGGGTGTAGGACATGTATTGCCACTAACCTACTATAATAAAAACTCAACTTCTGCCTACACACTGTTGTATAGGTGCCATACAAGTGTCCAATAAATAAATAAAATAAATAAGTGCACACCCTCAAACTCTGAACTAAACAATCCCGCTCCTCTACTGCACCACACACCACCCACAATTCACAACAACTAACATGAAAACAAGCATACACAATCACACCTCTACACCACATGACGGCTAACCACTCAAAATGCACCAACGCTCAGTGACCGGTTTCTTTGAACGGAAGCTACTAACAGCACATCAAAGCTCTCTTGCTGTTCTCCCTCTCAACCCCACCAACAAATTGAACAATCCTCCTTCCTTGCAGATCCGTCAGAGCACCTAGAGACCACGCAAGTGGCAACAGTGCGCGGTGCAAGACCAATTAACTTTAACATTGACACTAACACTGCAAAAGAGTTTGTGAAGCAGTCTATTAAGCACGTCTCTGGGCAGGGTTTGCATCCACCTGGAGAGAGATTAGAGAAAATGTGCACTAGTGAAAGTGCAAAATTGCACGATATTAGCACAAGGGAAACGTTTTCCCTATTTTTAAAAACACTGGGACATATTAGAAATCTATTGCACCATGACAAGGGCAGTTTGACATTGTATAATCACTAGGGCAAAAATTGTCCTCAGGCAAAAAAGATATTTTTTGACAGCATTATTGCAACAGGGTACAGTTTGCCCCAGTGCTGATACACTAGGAATGGTATTAGCACTAGGGCAAACTTTGCCCTGGTGAAAAAATGCATTGAAAATGTATCTTTTTTGCACTATGGCAATGTTTGCCCTGGTGCTTGTACAATGCCAAACTGCACTTGTCATGGTGAAATAGTTTTCTTGTATGTCCCAGTGTTTTTAGAAATAGGGTCAACTTTGCCCTAGTGCTAATACTATGCAACTTTACACTTGCACCGATGCAAACTTTCTGTAATCTGGCCCTTGAAAGACATTAGGCAACAGTACTGTTAAGAAAGGCAAATTGTACTAACTTCTCAAGTTCATAGCCACCATAGCAAGTTAGTGTAACACCCCTTACACTGGCTGGTCACGTGACCACCACAAAGAAGCATAACCATGAGACTTCCAAAGTTGGGACCAATGGAGTCCTTACAATTTACGAGCCATCAACAAATCCGACCCTGTGACCCACCAGATCATTAACTTCACAAACAAGAAAGCACTCAAGACTGGACCCAACGCATGCATGCAAGAGTGGACCCACCGGGTTACTCTCAGGCATGCATTCAGATACATCAGTCCTTGAGGATCAAGAAAGCACTCAAAACTGGACCCAACGCATGCAGGCTAGAGTGGACCCATTGGGTTAGTCTCAGGTATGCATGCAGATACACCAGTCCATGAGGATCAAGAAAGCACTCAAGACTAGACCCAACGCATGCATGCAAGAGTGGACCCATCGGGTTAGTCTCAGGCATGCATGCAGATACACCGGTCCACGAGGATCAAGAAAGCACTCAAGACTGGACCCAACGCATGCATGCAAGAGTGGACCCATCCTGTTAGTCTCAAGCACGCATGCAGATACACCGGTCCATGAGGATGAAGAAAGCACTCAAGACTGGACCCAATGCATGCATGCAAGAGTGGACCCATTGGGTTAGTCTCATGGATATACATGCAGATACACCAGGCCACGAGGATCAAAAAAGCACTCAAGACTGGGTACAACACATGCATGCAAGGGTGGACCCATCGGGTTAGTCTCAGGCATGCATGCAGAGACACCGGTCCATGAGGATGAAGAAAGCACTCAAGACTGGACCCAGCGCATGCATGCAAGAGTGGACCCATTGGGTTAGTCTCATGGATATACATGCAGATATACCAGTCCACGAGGATCAAGAAAGCACACAAGACTAGACTCAATGCATGCATGCAAGAGTGGACCCCTCGGGTTAGTCTCAGGCACGCATTCAGATACACCAGTCCATGAGGATCAAGAAAGCACTCAAGACTAGACCCAATGCATGCATGCAAGAGTGGACCCATCGGGTTAGTCTCAGGTATGCATGCAGATACACCGGTCCACGAGGATCACAAAAGCACTCAAGACTAGACCCAACGCATGCATGCAAGAGTGGACCCCTCGGGTTAGTCTCAGGCACGCATTCAGATACACCGGTCCATGAGCTCTAAATCAAGAACACCCTCAAGACTGGACCCAATCAGGTCAGCCACCCCAACTCTTCTTCAAAACATACAATCCTTTGCAAATACCAGACCAGGACCAGACGGGTCGTAGCACAGTGAGTGCCTGCTCATTCTCCACGACGTCCACCCCAAGACAGAGGCATTGAGTCCATCTCTTCCACCACGCCTCTAGTCTTGCCCTCCCACTCACCTAGACCTTTGAGAGTATGTCTAAACCACCCACTGCAGAGACTCGATTACACACAACCCTCCCAATCTAACTTCACCCACCTAACCTCAAAAGAATGGAAAAGAGCAGGACGCCGCCAGCCTGACTTATTCCATCCCTACCGCAGCTCCATCTCCAGTCCCAGACTCTACCCGGTCGCGGTCAGTGTAGCCTGTACATTTCAAGCTGCAGGACCCCTCAAGAGCACCCCTGAGTGCATGTCCCTTCATGGAACCTAGCCACTCCCCATTAAATCTGCTTTCAGCTCTGCGCCCCGTACACAGACCAGCCCAAGCCATTCACCTGCGAGCACCACGACCACCTCCACGTTAACCACTGGAGGGCCACTTAGAGCTCCTTGAACTGCACAAGCACTCCTGCCCCCAGTCCACTGGCTTTACTGGTATGCCAGCACCGCCAAGGTACACCCTAGAGTAACTGGCACACGTTGCATAGATTCCTACTGGCACGCACAACTGGAGTCCTTTCAACATGCACCCATCAGCCCTTAATGAGATGTGCCCCCACTGACCCCTCAGAGCCATGTTCCAATTCTAGGAGTGTGATATGCACCACTGCTGTGTATTATATGTACAACTGCCGCCCCCCCCCCCCCCCAATCACTTGCTCACGCCTCCCAGAATACTGTGCGACCTTCTGCTGCACACTTTCAAGTGTGCTGTTCTGTAATGGTGTGAACCTAAATAGCTACTATATATATTCTGCTAATGTCCCAGGCTCGGCGACATCGGATCAGAGAGAGGGGGAGCGGCACTGGTTCTGATGGCAGTACCTTATCAACCTGAAGGCAAGGTGAACCCCGTCAGTACTTGGGGGCACTACTCTAGGCGAAGAAAACCACAGGCACGACGGGATCGAAATAAACTGGCAACATAGTAATCCAATTTAAAGAAAGAGGGCACACGAATATACAATATAACGTGTGGCTGCATCGGCGAACCACTGGCATGACTGATTGCACTCCCCCGGCCTTAAGTGCTACTTGATGCATGTTACCGTGTATGTCACATGTATGTATTAAGTGACTCCTTTTTGTGGCTAGTGTTTGTAGGAATCACAATAACTAACATAATGGCAATAGCAATAATAATAAGGTGCAAGCATTCAGAAAATGGCACAAGGAGGACAGCAATATACATTATTAAACTAATAATGGAAACAGCCAGAGTGCTGTTATCGCCATCGCGAGACGGGGACACGTCAATACTCTGGGATAATGACCAGCCCCAAGGTTATGGCCCGAAGCAAAGCGGAGGCCATACGCTCGGAAGGGCCGCCATCACAAGCAATGACAATGGCAACTTCCACACAGCATTGGGAGTTGCGGTGGTGAAGTGAAAATAAACAATTGAACAGTGAGTCCAGTAACGACACACACATGGCATTATAGTCATGTGGCTTCATGTTGCAGTCATTAATGGACCAGGTCGCCTTTATAAGATACAGATTGTAAGTGTAAACACGTTGCCCTGCAACTCTTTGAGCATGAATATTGATGCTCTGTAATGGAAAAGTGGGCTGTTGCTATGCACGCGGAAGCATTGTCCCTGGTTTAAGCTTTAAACCCAATGTTGCCCGTCACATGGAAACTGTAATGAAAGACGTTTGGCTTGGAAATTGCATTGCTGTAGAAAAGCGGATTCCGATTCCCCGTCTGCTTCTAAAGTCAGAATGTTTGGAATTCAGTCAATGTCAGTAATTATTGACTGCATTTCGAGTATTCTGATTGGTTGAGAGGAACTCAGTAATGTCCCCATGTGCTAAGAGCATTTTAACAGTGTTTCTCATCAAAAATGAGATAACAAAATGTCTCAGCCCTTCCAATTCTCAACAGACTCAGCTTCCAGTGGTGAATCCTCTGCCTTTCCATGTTCTAGATCCCCTCCGAGCCTTCTCAAATATCTAGAATGGTAGCCGCCTCCCTTTCAACACGTTACCTGGGTCATCGTTGGTCCAGGGTTCAAGTCCCTGGGTGACCGGATCCTGCAACACATATGCATGTTTTACCGCTCCTGTGCAGTGCTTTTCAGGAACTGCCACTCTGAGCACCTACCTCAGGGCCTTGGGCTGGTGGCTGTTCAAGACATTTACCGCCCGCGTCCCCGTGGTTCATGCACGTGGGTTTCTGGAGGTCCCCTTCACTCTCTTTTGCCATTGATTGCATCAGCTTGAACCCTGCCGCGGCTCTCTTCTTCCAGAAGATTCTGGGTCTTGAACCTTGCACTGGAGCTCTTTCGGGCGGGGGGGGGGGTTCTCCTCTGGTGCATGTGTGAGGTAGAACTCTGACTTACCTGACTTTTTCCCCACATAACCTTGCCAGTGCCTAGAGTCCTCTCCAGGAATATTCTATGGAGAACGTTTCCCGCATTAGAAAACCCTACACAACTTGTCTTTTCCTGAAAACATTAATTTTTCCTATCACCCTCAACCCCTGGCGTTTCCTACAGAATAATGGAACTTTAACATGCACTCCTTCTTTTAAAGTCCTGATATGTTGCTCCTTTCTACTGAAAAGTCCCTGTTAGATTGTATAAAGGTTGGTTTTAACGGCATCTATTTTCTAGAAGTATAATACAACTCTACAATTCTGGTTCTGAATGTTTGGCTTAATCCTTACTATCGGTGGCCTTCTGGGCTCGGATGTGAAAATATCACCCCACTTTTCTCCTTCTAGCTGCTGCATGAATGTATAGTGCGCATGCGTAACGTTTGCACTACTATGTGCTAGAGGGCTAGGAATTCATGTCACTTTTCACTATTTACTGTGTGGATGTTGAGACCTGATATTGAAGGTATTATTCCCTCAGGTTTAGGGCCCTCTTTGATTCTCAATGCTTAGCCTATGTGTATAGTGCCTACCACCGGGCAGCGGGCTTGCGTTTACTATTAGGAGTGGTTGGGGTCTTCACTAACCATTCATTGTTTGGACAATGCTTTATGGTAATACTGACAGTTATGTTTACCTAAGTCCTTCTTCAAACTGTTACAATGTCTATGTTTATTTAATACAGTGTATTTTTGAGCAAACAAGTACGGTGTAGTCTTTGGGGTTATCTGTGGGAGTAACTGTGCTTCAGTACCAGCCTCCCTCCCTCCCAGAGTTAAGCCTGGCTGCTCCCCGGCAGCTGCCACTATAGAGAAGTCTGTAAGTTACATGGTTTCACATCCCTCACCAGAGGGCTATGGGAAACATACCCCAGACTTTACAGCTGTTCTACTGTAAGGCATTGTTAATCACAAATGCTGGAACTAGATTATGAATGTATCATGTCATTGGAAACGCCTGAACCCATGTCAAAATGCTATGCTCTTTCTAACTGCAATAGGTTTGATATAGTCCGCAGGAAATGCACTACAGCGAATTATGCACTCGCGTTCAGACATTTGGGTGAACCTGCAGCCCAACGTTGAATTACCAGCAGCAGGGCCGACTCAACTGTTTAACCATGATAAATGTGTAACATTAGAATTGGTAATAATTACAACTTCTATTCCAGTGATTCGAAGTGGGAGGAATCGATGTAAGCACTATGCAGAAAGTTGGATATATTGTCACATAGCTTGCCACCTCCCCCTGGATCTGCACTGGGTTAAAACCTTGTTTATGGAACTAAAAACCAAGGAAGCAACAATACATCCCATGGCCCACAGAACTAGGAACGGCACCCAAACCATTGAAAGTTGTCAAAATCCTCGGAATCCTAATGGATAACGAGCTAACCCTACAACGACAAGTATACACGATAATCAAGAAATGCTTCTTCCACCTACACACAATTCTACAATTCCTCTCCTTCACGCGCGAAACACTAGCTATTGTCTCCCTCATCATGTCCAGGATGGACTACGCCAACAGCCTATACTTCAGAATGCAGGATTACTTACTGAAGAAACTGCAATTGATGAGGTATGCAGCTGACAAACTTCTCCTCAAACTCTCACAAAGGAACCACACCACTGCAGCGCTAAAGATGCTACATTGGCTGCCAGTCAAAATTACCTTCAAAACAATGTGCATAAGGCACAGAACAATCCACGGCCAACAGCAGAATTCATACAAAAGAAAATCACCATTTAAAAGCCGACTAGAACACTCCGATCCAGCGACGACATCCACCTAGAACCTAAACCCGATACAAAGAAAAAAACTCACTGGATCAGCTTCCTCCTGCCTAGCCACTAAACTCTGGAACTCCCTCCCCAGAGAAATACACACCATGAAGGGCCATCAATAATTCAGAAAACTCCTAAAAACCTGTCTCTTCCACTCAGGATGGGATGGAAACGAATGGGCAACACCCACGCCCCATGGAATGAACACACAACTGGAAAAGACTGGGGACTAGGCCAGACCACAGCGAAGTGCAGGGAAGGAGGGAGGCCTCTGAATGGGAGGGAGACCCAGGTGCCACCTTTCCATTAGAGGGGGCCTACCGGAAACAAAGGAGAAAGATGGGACCGACCTAATCGAACCGCAGATAGAGGGCATTAGAATTAAAGGGCAGAGAATGGAGACCGAACAGATGGGCCACAGGGCAAAGGGAGCTCAAGGGTGCAGGGAAGAAGTGCCCCCTCCTCGAGGGACCCGTGGAGGCGATGGTTGCTGGACACCGGGATGTGCCATGGGGTAAAGTGTTGTGGACATCCATTAGTCTGAATACAGGGGGTGGAGTACTGCCACTAAACAGCCCTTTTAATGACCTACACCACAATGCACGACTTTGGAATAAATGAATGTGCCGCAGGCAGCCAAAATTGAGGGGGTACGCTAATGTATTGCCACTAACCAACCTCATCCCTATGCTTACACCTCTCAAACTCTGAACTAAACACAACCATATCTCTACAGCACAACAAACCGCACACCCTTCACTACACCACAACAATGAAACAAAGCACATGTAGCCTTGAAAAACAGCATATGACAGCTACCGACCGAAAATTCACACCTACGCTCAGCGAACGGTGTAAACCCAACTGAAGCTGCCAACACCACATCACAGCTCTCTTACTCTTTTCTCCCACTCACTCCTAATTTACCTCCCACACCTTACCATCTTGCTTTACAGATCCGCCAGTGTAGCAAGAGTGTGCGGTACAAAAATCCTTTAACATAACCTACCATAACACAACATTAAGAGGTTTGTATCGCTGAATGTCAGCGTGGCATGTAAAAAGTGTCCTGAAAGTTCAGGTGCTGGAAAAGTTGCCATTCACAGTGAATACTTAACTCCTTGCCCTAGTGGAAGTGGCTACCTTAACCTATTTCTTTAATGCTTCACATACTCTTAAGTGAGGGTGGGGGGGGAACTTGTGAAAGGTGCGTGAGTGTTACCCGGGCAATGTATATGTATGCCAAGAAGGGGGGCGCAACAGGTTAGTCCACATCTGGAAACCGAATCATTGAAACTCTGTGGGACTCCTTTTGCTGACTTTGGAAGAATGAAAGGTTGAGTGGCACTGGCTAAGATGAAATCCTGTGACCTGCAAAGTCTGAACTCAGACTCAGCCGCAAGCACTGAACTCAATGAGTAATGCCCCTGTTATGGGTAATGTATGTGTTATGGGTCCATTGGATGTGGCAGCTGATCAGTAGCCAACACCTTGTTTCAGGTCAGCCATCTCAGGTATCCACAATAACACCTGCAACTAGCTGAAGACAAGCACTGGCAAAGCCAATGGGTTTGACATTTAGCTTAAAGATTTAGGCATGAAGAGATGTGCCAATAGCTTCTGGCAGGAGCAGATTCGGCCTTTCAGCATCTCTTACCCAGCAGATGTGATACAGCCAGCGAGAGCCCCAAACACAACACAAATGTTGACCCTGCAGAAATGATGGGCACAGGGGCAGCTCCAACCCATAAGAACCCCTTTATCCAGGGGAGGCAATCAAGCAGGAGCAGAGCCAACCCAAAACACCTCTTTAACCCCGTAGTCTCACAGGCACCTCTGGCAGCTAAATGCTTACATCTGCAAATGCCCGTAAGGCTTCTTGATACTGTGCTGGGTTACAGGTTTGGCCCTGGCAAGGGGGCACCAAGGACCCCTGTCACCCTGTGATTGGCGGCTTTCCAGGGCAATGCCAGCAGCAGACCCAGCCCTGAGGTGGTGTGGGGAAGTTCAAGGGGACCCAAGCCCCTGGCTCCACGGTGTACATGGCGTTGCATGTGATCATTGATGACTCTGTCTCTGCCCCGATACCTGTGTGCCGCTGTCCTGCCCAGGTTTGTTTTTCTAATCTTTCAGATGATTCCAGAGAAACTACAGCAACCAGCATGCACCAGAGTCTTCAGACACATGGGGTGTAATATATATATATAGTACCACAATGCATCTGGGCCCAGCAGATAAGCCCTGGACTAAAACAGGATCAAGGGACTCATTACCCAAATGGAAATTGTACAGTGTCAATGCCCCTTATGTGACCACTATTTTACCGCAGGTGTAGCCATAATTTGGATTACCACAGCAGGTCCTCTCTAAAATAGGCATACACAGGACATGTTTTTGGCCTGTTGTGGTCTCATTTACGATGTTCTACTCTTCACTAAGCGGATTCTGGGATGATCGCTCACTCGTATTTCACATGTGGTGCCCAGGGTTTGCGTCCTCCTCCCTCCAGTTGCAATCGTGTGGGCTTTGGTCTTCTGTGCTCCAGAAGCCAGTCCAGAAAAGACTACTGCACCTGCACTTGTCCCGTGCCGTCCAAGCCAAAGAGGACAGCCGGGCTGAGGAAAACCCTATGAATGCATTATCTGCCCCCGCTCAGGTGCCCCACTGAGTGCAGTGGCATTAAGTGCAAGGACAGTAGGACACACTGCGGGCTGAATTGCTTCCATTAAACAGCTGATGGTGTGTTGCACTGCGCGGTAGCAGGGACGTAAACTCAAGAATAAAGCAAATCGAAAAAACACAACCAGGCCAGGTGTGTAACATATGGAACTGATATTTGCATTGAATACAGATTGTATTTTTGCATTGAAAATGGTGGCTCTGACGTCAACAGTGACCTCTGCGGGTTTCAACATTGACCCCTCATACTGCAACCCCCCCACCCCCACGGGACCGGATTACTGCTATCAAGGGCCTGGTTTCGCTTGAATGACTGCATGCAGGCCGTAGGCGGCACATGACAAGCTCACAAACATTTCTAACTGAAGGTGCACTTTTCTCTTTCTAAAGATTACCCTTGTTTTTCCCCTCTATTTTATCGCCAACCATCGCCCTAGAAATAGTTGTGATGTGTATTATCGGAGTTCTCAACGCGTCAATTTCCAGATTGCACTTCTAATCCTTTGGGAGCACACTTCCGGTAGGAGAGTGCTTGTAAGAGGCAACACTCAGCACTTACTGCCAATCATCAAAGCAATACAGCAGGTTTCTCTCGAGGGCTTCTGAGTGAGAGCTGCTAAATGGGGAGATGGCGGCCATCTTGGATCGGCAGCCTCGGCACTCCATTTATTTGCCTGCACAGAATATTTCAGGACTATCCTGAGGTGGACTAGCAAAAGGATCTCCATGTAAAACTATCACGGCGTGCATTAAAGACAGGTTGCAGCCTCGGTTCCTGACAGCACAGGCGAATAAAATGCAGTGGATTATTTTTGAAAGAGCTGCAATTTATTTTTAAAGTCATGGGTTATCTTTTTACGGTTATCATCAAATTAACCTCAACCTAATAATTGTAACTAAGATTTAACCCCAAAAAAATCTGTAACTGATAAAAATGTAGACAGGCCTTTTCAAAATTAAATTGCATGTGTGGGTGTAAAGTGCAGTAGATGCAAATTGTGATTGTGGCCGTCTGTACATTTTGCAGGCATGAGGAATGTGGAGCGGGGTGGGATACTCTAGAAGCAACATGCAAAGAAGAAAGACTATATGAAGAGGCGGGAGGGAAGTGCAGCGGGAAGGGATACTCTAGGAGTAACATGCAAAGAAGAAAGACTATGCAAAGGAAGTGCAGCAGTGATGGGATACTCTAGGAGCAACATGCAAAGCAGAAAGACTATATGAAGAGGCGGGAGGGAAGTGCAGCGGGATGGGATACTCTAGAAGCAACATGCAAAGAAGAAAGACTATATGAAGAGGCGGGAGGGAAGTGCAGCGGGATGGGATACTCTAGGAGCAACATGCAAAGAAGAAAGACTATATGAAGAGGCGGGAGGGAAGTGCAGCGGGAAGGGATACTCTAGAAGCAACATGCAAAGAAGAAAGACTATATGAAGAGGCGGGAGGGAAGTGCAGAGGGAAGGGATACTCTAGAAGCAACATGCAAAGAAGAAAGACTATATGAAGAGGCGGGAGGGAAGTGCAGCGGGATGGGATACTCTAGGAGCAACATGCAAAGAAGAAAGACTATATGAAGAGGCGGGAGGGAAGTGCAGCGGGAAGGGATACTCAAGAAGCAACATGCAAAGAAGAAAGACTATATGAAGAGGCGGGAGGGAAGTGCAGCGGGAAGGGATACTCTAGGAGCAACATGCAAAGAAGAAAGACTATATGAGGAGGCGGGAGGGAAGTGCAGCGGGATGGGATACTCTAGGAGCAACATGCAAAGAAGAAAGACTATATGAAGAGGCGGGAGGGAAGTGCAGCGGGAAGGGATACTCTAGGAGCAACATGCAAAGAAGAAAGACTATATGAAGAGGCGGGAGGGAAGTGCAGCGGGAAGGGATACTCTAGAAGCAACATGCAAAGAAGAAAGACTATATGAAGAGGCGGGAGGGAAGTGCAGCGGGAAGGGATACTCTAGAAGCAACATGCAAAGAAGAAAGACTATATGAAGAGGCGGGAGGGAAGTGCAGCGGGAAGGGATACTCTAGAAGCAACATGCAAAGAAGAAAGACTATATGAAGAGGCGGGAGGGAAGTGCAGAGGGAAGGGATACTCTAGGAGCAACATGCAAAGAAGAAAGACTATATGAAGAGGCGGGAGGGAAGTGCAGCGGGAAGGGATACTCTAGAAGCAACATGCAAAGAAGAAAGACTATATGAAGAGGCGGGAGGGAAGTGCAGCGGGAAGGGATACTCTAGAAGCAACATGCAAAGAAGAAAGACTATATGAAGAGGCGGGAGGGAAGTGCAGCGGGATGGGATACTCTAGGAGCAACATGCAAAGAAGAAAGACTATATGAAGGGGCGTGGGGGAAGTGCAGCAGGATGGGATACTCTAGGAGCAACATGCAAAGAAGAAAGACTATGCAAAGGAAGTGCAGCAGTGATGGGATACTCTAGGAGCAACATACAAAGCAGAAAGACTATATGAAGGGGCGTGGGGGAAGTGCAGCAGGATGGGATACTCTAGGAGTAACATGCAAAGAAGAAAGACTATGCAAAGGAAGTGCAGCAGTGATGGGATACTCTAGGAGCAACATGCACAGAAGTAAGACTTTATGAATAGGCGTGAGGGAAGTGCAGCGGGATGGGATACTCTAGGAGCAACATGCAAAGAAGAAAGACTATATGAATAGGCGTGAGGGAAGTGCAGAAGGATGGGATACTCTAGGAGCAACATGCAAAGAAGAAAGATTATATGAAGAGGCAGGAGGTGTTAGAGATTTTGTCAGAGGGCTATGCCTAAACTCATGATATTCTCTTATGGTGGTAAAGTGGTATGGCGTTATTATGATAATGCCCTATATGGTGTGACACAACTCCCCTCCAATTCCTGTATTCGATTTAGGGTCAACTCTAAACACAGATTATCAGGCTTAGTACATTTGGAAACTTGACAGTGCTGTCCCCCAGCAACTTATCTATGAGACTGGGCTACTGCCTTGTTGGCAGTTCTGTTCAGCTGTCAACATGCACAGGCGACATACTGCACACTCACACTCTTTCTAACTACAGCCCAAAATTTATAATTTTCATGAAAGCCTTTACCCTTACCTTCTTGCCTTTGTAAGCATATTAAATACAGTGACCAAAATTTCATAAATAAATGTTTCAGATGCAAAATTATTTTTGTTATGCATGTTTATCTTGGCAGATAACTTACCACTTGTACACAGCAATCATTACATAACGATATTTGGTAGTGCAAACGTGGAAGGGCAGTTAAAAAGAAAATAAAAAGTTTAAAAAATAAAGACCATTAAATAATAATGGACTGTAATCAGTTTCCCCGACCTTGGATCGTGGGACTTGCAAGAAGCCACGCTTAATAAAAAACTCTTGCACCTTTTAGAAATACATTTGCATGTGACATTGAGCAATTACACATTGAAAACTTCTGGCTGACTATGAAAAAAATCAATTTATTCAGTCATGCCCTCATGTTTTACTGGCATGCTCACCTTGCACATGGAAGATTCTCTCTCTGTTATCTCTGGAACACCCCTCTCTGTGTCAGTTTGGCAGCAAATTCAGCCCCGACCTCCAGCCCACAGGGATGATGCAAACTCTATGCTAGGATAACCGCTTCCCCGTCTATCGGCTGCCTTCTGCTCAGCTGTTGTTTGTCTGCCTGGAAGCCTCTGTCAGCCCGACCCACACCCACTGGATCTCTTCCTTATAAAGTCTATCCCTGTCATTCAACAGAACCTGCCTCTTTTTCTGACATGCGCACATCACTGGAGCTTGGTCAGAATTTCTCCCCTTGGAGAATAACTTTCCAGAGATATTAGGAAAAATTGCTTCCTGGAGCATACAATAGTGCCTTCTCAATAGTGCCTTTTTCCTCGCAGTTTGTGTAATGAAATCACAGCCAGTAAACTGTGCTTGCACATTTTAAACCTATTGCAGAAAAAGCACTTCAATTTCGACCGGTCAACTGGGCCTGCTTTGCACTGCTTTGTTAAGGACGGTTACCAAATTAATTTGAAAGGGTGTTAATGGATTAGTTTAGATTATTATGTATACAGTGCAAACCGGACAGCTGATCTGTTTACCCTGAACTCTTAGCATTTTAATCACGTGCTTACTGTACAAATGTGCATTTCCATTTGAATTGTGCATTAACCATTCGATGTTCGTATTCTCCACATGAATCCCCTTGCCACGGTTTGCTGCTCACTTACTGCCTCCATATACAGTATCCCTACGGAGGGAAGTACAGTGGGATGAAATACTCTAGGAGCAACATGCAAAGAAGAAAGACTATATGAAGAGGCGTGAGGGAAGTGCAGCGGGATGGGATACTCTAGGATCAACATGCAAAGAAGAAAGACTATATGAAGAGGCGCGAGGGAAGTGCAGCGGGATGGGATACTCTAGGATCAACATGCAAAGAAGAAAGACTATATGAAGAGGTGGGAGGGAAGTGCAGCGGGATGGGATACTCTAGGATCAACATGCAAAGAAGAAAGACTATATGAAGAGGCACGAGGGAAGTGCAGCGGGATGGGATACTCTAGGATCAACATGCAAAGAAGAAAGACTACATGAAGAGGCACGAGGGAAGTGCAGCGGGATGGGATACTCTAGGATCAACATGCAAAGAAGAAAGACTATATGAAGAGGCGCGAGGGAAGTGCAGCGGGATGGGATACTCTGAGTGGAAATAAACAAACGCCAGGGCAATATCACTGCTAACTTGTCCCGAGTAGAGCACTGTGAACCATGGCAGGCTCTCCACAACTAAACTTTAACCTTGCTAAGAGGAATACTCGGACTGGGAATGGTTAGGCGATGCGATGGGGGGCTGTAATGGCCAGGGGCAGATGCCTGGGACTTAAAGGAACAGCAGAGAACTGGCTAGTCACGAATCAAAGCCTGACATGTGACTTCAGCACTACATGTGTTGTGGCTCACAGCATTGCCTCACAATGCCATTCTGGGCAAATGAGCCTTATTCCTAGCACATGACACGCGTAACTGCACATGTAAGCAGTATCAGGCATGTAAGGCTACAGCTAGAACAAGGGAGCAGCAGCAGTGCATACAAGACGGCTCTTTGAATATGATGACAGCTCCTTGGCTTTTGAGGCTACGCTTAGCATGTATGGACTATACCTGGAATGTGAATATAGAACTGGCATATGACGGTTTCATGGGTTAGATAGGGCATATGATGGCAGGACCTCGTATACAATGACCATTCCTGGCGTTTCAGGTGATAACCACATAAGAGGCACTACCGTACTAACTGGTACTTCCTATAGGAGCTGCACATGGCATGCAAGGCTGCAACAGGCAGCATATGGGCACATAAGCCTGAATATGCCATATGATGACACACCCTAGTACGTGAGGCTCCATTTGGCATATGCTGGAAACACATGAGACCGATTATGTTGCATAATGGCCTCGCCTGTGCACTTGAGTCTGTATTTTGCAAATGGGGAGTGTAGCTGGCATGTGAGTCTCTAGACCTGGCAAAGGATGGCCGTAGTTGCCTCCTTGAGACATACGGAGGCCCTGCTGGGTGTGGGCATGATATATTATGGCTGAGCACATGCTATATCACAGCACTATGCTGATTTATAGAAGAGTGAGGAATACAAGAAGTAAACTAGTCCTTTGTTTGCTGTTGCAATGCTTTTTAGATTCATGAATCTAACGTCGATTGTAGTTTTCATTTTACTTCTGTGTGTCACTAACCTTGCCCCTGGCATTTGGGGTGCTGGCCCCCTTGCAGCAAGCCACCAGGTTATTGCCATTGTGCTGTACTGTGCTTCCAGTTAGACTTGCCTGCGTGAATAATGCTTCGGAGAGGCACGGGTAGCCATGTACTGGTGATTCCGCTGATATACAGACAGGTGGGTCACGGTACAGGTGGGGCAGCCGGAAGGCTGTAGGAAGAGCCAGCATTCTAGCTGTTTGTGGAATTAGAGGAGGTCAGGTGTGCTTGTGGGGGAATGTTTCAGAATGGATGACATATGGTGGAGTGCGAAAGGCCGGGTTAGCTTGAGCTAGCGGAACGCTACATATATCGAGCTGCACTGTAGTCTTGTGTTGTTTCTTTGGGTCCATTTGCTGCTGTCTTGGTATTTTGTGTTTTTGCAGCTCCGGCTTTGTTGGTGATGAATCAGCATTTGATGGTATTGTGAAGGAATCGTAGGCGCGGTTCCTCTAGAGTCTTTCTTTCTTATCTGTGAGCAGTAGACAAGAAAGAAAGACTGATCCAACAGGCAGATGAACACTGCAGGGCCGTGAGGACTTCATAGGAACAGGAGAGAGGACACACATGGCCCGCTAAGTCCTGGTGGTTCCCACGCGCCCTGTGCAGTAGGTCAGCGGTGACAATTCAAGTTAACATGACATTCCCACTGGCAGGCCAGCACTGGCCACAAGCCATTGTCACTAGAAACCAAACTTTGCATCCAGTATATTAGTGTGTACCTTAAGACATATGCTTCGGGGGTATGCATGCAGACAACACACACAAAGATTAAACTGCCTGCTAAGATTTATTTGGTGGCCTTGGAGGGCGGTGGGGGGCAGGGGTCCTGATGCTGCTTAGCTTTTTAATCCCTCTGCACCCCTCTGAAGCCAGAACGAGGTGCGAGACATGCTTTAATATCCAGATACAAAGGAGTGGCGGCTCTGTGCCAAGTAAATGCCTACAGGGAGCTGCGCCCCACTCTTTGCTCTGATCGACTACCCTAGACTACAGTGGCGGCTTCTCGGCTGCATCGAAACATGATCGAGCAGGCCTCTCCTGGGCACATTGGCAGGCAGAAGCCTTGCCAGGCCCTCGGGGGTTGGCGGGAGGGGCCCTCAGACAAATTGATCCAGATGGATCCATTAATCCTCAAGCAAGGACCCCAGATCCTTCTCTGAAGCCCAGCAAAAAAGACAAAAAAAGAATCCCTGAAATCAAGGAGACTCCTCTTTTGTGCAAAGTTGGAAAAGGTTCCATCAGGGACTGGTCTCAGCGCGCCTTCCTCTGGCATCACTGAATAGGCATCATGTTATGGCACGATAAGAAATCCCATTAAGATAAAAGGACTTTAGCAAGAGTGGTTGCAGCGCACGCGTCCCCACTGCCCCACCATTCTCATGTCATCAGGAATTATGGAAGGTGCCGTGCAAGAGGGATACGGATGGCGAGCAGAGCAGCGACACCGTAAGGACAAGCTACTGATACATAGACACATGGGGTAAAGTCTGGACCCATAGATGGCATCTGTGGCCTGCAAGTCATCAGACCCAGCAGAGGGACTCTGCCCATCTAGGCCTGTGGCGCATGAAGACTCCGGACAGCTTGCGGGCCTTAAGAGTAGTATGTTGGACTGCAAGTTCTGCTATGTGCCAATTTATGTGTTTGGCAGTCCCTGCTTCATAGCAGCTAATTGGAAACATCTGTTTCATGGTTAATGGTGTTCACATTGTATAAATAAAGCTTAAAAAAGACGAGTATGTTACATGCACCGTGTGCCATTAGATCACATATTGTACACATGTGCAGCTCTTTAAAGCCACATGTGAGCTCACAGTGCAACACCAGAACGTCTGGCGGGGAAGTAGAGGTTGGCAATGCAGAAACTATGGGTCCTTGGGGAAAGAGTGGAGACCACTGCTTCATTCAGAAATAGATTAGTGCCAGGGGCCAAAGGTTTTCTAGCGTGTCTGTGCCACTGTATGGCAGCATCTCACCACCCATTACCTACCACCCTCTGCTGCTCCCAAAGTGTCAATATATTTGGGATTGCAGTGGAAGTCCCACCGGCTCATTAAGGGTGATGTGAGCCCCACACAAGGGTGCTGTTTGCTATGAATGCCACTCAAAATAACACAACATAGTAGTTGTGTCTTAAAACGAGACACAACCCTTGTCATCAATTAAATCTGATTCTATAGGTGGCAAAGGGAACATTGGCACTGTCCAAAATACGGCTGAAACAAATACTTTGGCCCATCACAACTTAGTCAAACTCTATACCTCTCCAAAAAACTGATAAAACCTACCCACAATGCACAGATTCTCCTGCACCCTCAGGTATCCCATCAGGAAAGATAGACCTCGGGGGAAATACCACAAACCACCTAGAAAGGTCACCCGCACTGACGCCAGTTGCTGCTGGCTCTACCGGCACCAACGTTGAGCACAATGGTCCTCATTCCAAGTCGGCCAGTCCAGGAAAAAAAGTGACAGTATTCATGGATACCGGCACTTTACTGGACCGGCTGACTATGGGCTTGCCAGTGGGCCACCTGGGGTACAGGCGCCCTGCCGGCAAAAACACCACAATTACTGGCACCGAGATTGCCGGTAATGACGGCAAATCCCCTCATGGAGTCCTACGGGACTAGTCAAACCGGTTAGAAGGTCGCCCTTTGAATTAGACGCCAAGGGCTAGGGTCGCCCTAGAGGCACTTCTTGTTATAGCGATGTGACGAATCAACTTCCGGGGCACCAGTGGTCCAGGGATGAATATCGGTTTCTAAACCATCAATCAGCCCCACACCTCTAGGACACCAGAAGGGATCAGAACAGATTGGAAACAAAAGTCAATTATAAACCTCCTTGTCCAATTTTGGTAACGTGGAAGGAACGGAAGGCTCATCTCCAAAAGGTCGTGGATCGTTAGTTAGTTGCAACACAACGAAAATACAATTACTACCCAATGATAAAAGGGACTATCTAGGCAAGGTTGTATACAAATACCTACTTTATTATTATTCAACTACCAGTTCTAGCACACTACAAAACACATCCCACCCTGTAAAGGAATTCAGAGGACAGACAGTTTCATGAAGGAAAGGAATGCACTCTGGATACTGCCAGGAGGGTAGTCGGTAAAGCAATCAGTTGTTACTGTTCAAGGTTATTTGGTTTCAGTGCCAAGGGAGCAATGGATGGTAAATGTCACTAGGGGTCTTCGGAGAAGGACCAGGGGGACAGAACCACAATGTACCTGGTGCTTGCAATGTTATTGAAGCTCGACAGGGTCCAGTCGGACCCAGGACACTTGCAGCTCCTGCAACACATTTCAAGACAGCAGAAAGCTGCAGGTAAGAGGAGGCACGCAGTTTGGCAAGCAAGGCTGGATGGACAGCTGCACGCTAGCCTACACAGCGACTTAGGGTCAAGAATCATTGTCTCTGTGCTGGTTGGCAGATCTGGAACGCTGGTCGAGGCATCTCGGATGGCTTTAATGACTGCAGCATGACAACAGTCAGTGGTGCAGCCGGTCGCAGTTCAAGGGCTAAACTGCCTCGAAAATGTCCTTAAAAGATAGATGCTGGTTGGTGCTTGTCTTGGCACTCCTCCTTGCTTCTTCGCTGGGCTTGTGTCATCCTTTAAGGCAGACGGCCCAAAGCTGAGGAGAGTGTTTGCAGGCTACGGCCTTGTCCTTTGTTCAGAGACTCTCTGGCACTACCCACCTAGGAAGCTTGCAGGCAGAACCTAGCAGGGTATGCTGTGTGTTGGCTGGGTGCCGGTTCTGGAGCTGCTGGATGGAGCCTGAGTCTGGTATCTCGCTCTGTTCCCTGGGAGATGTTTAGGGGAGGGATCTAGCTTCCCTCTTGGAAATCCTGGCCTTCCTTCACTGGCGGAAGTTGTAAGGCATACAGTACCTTCAGCCAGGTTCCAAATGAGTCCTGCATCTTACTCCTTTCAAAGTCTTTGGATGATCTGCTAGGAGTGGGGCTCAGCCCTCATTTAAAGCCAAATTGGTCCCTGTGATTGGTGCAGGCTAAGCCTACCTTAAAGAACCAATCCTGAATTTCCACCAACACACTTCGGTTATGTGTGAGGTCAAAACCAGAGTGCTTTGCAACAGGAAAGGTAAAGGAGTGAAAACATGTACTACTGAGTCCCACCCATCTTACTGTGTGCTGTGAATCAAAGTGTCTCTCTGGTTAATTGAACTCTCTGTGGTTCCTAATTAAAAGCTGCAAGTCTCCCTTGAAGCATCGGACAGACCAGACTTATGGTCGCTGCCAACCCACATACTCACACCTTTCTGAACGGGGTCTCCCTGCAGGGATGACCACTGTAAACAGTTTCCCCAGACATGACATTTCCCTGCCCTTGAAACTAAGAGGTGGGAGCTGACTTCAGGTTGACACAGATGCATATAAAATGGGTGCTGGGTATCCTGTCCTTTATCAGTCCTGCAACTAGGCCTCTCGCAGGCATGCTTCAATTAACGTCTCATCAGTATGCGCTGCCACTAGCAGGGAGGACAAATGGTAGGGCAGATCCATGGAGCCTTTGTCAGTTAATGAGGCTGGCCATGGCAGGAGGAAGGTTTTGCCTTACCCCTTCCTGAGATGCTTTGATGTACCCTTTGCTGTCACATTCCAGCTGAACATGACAGGAGGACTGTGCCTGTAGGCTGTGTCCACCTAGAGTACAAGTGACCATGTGTTTGTTGTGCGGCGAGCATAGGAATATGTGTGTGGATTAGCCCCGCACATTTTTTCCGGAGGTTGATCTCCCATCATTCAATTTCATTACACATTCTCCAAAAAGCCCAAGCGAGCGCAGACTTTCTGTGCGATGGTCGAATTCCTCACAAGCGGTCATGTGGGATCTGCTGCAGTTACCAGTAACAAGAGGTGGGGTCAGGCTATGGATCCTACAGCAGCGGCGTTGGAATGGCCACGAAAGATGGTCAAGCCGTTGTCAAAAATGCAAAACTCTTTCTCTCCCATCAAATATTGGATGGTATACAATAGTCTAAGCTAGAGAGAACCAGAGCTTGAGACACCATGAACTTCTGGGGGAAGGAGAGGAAAGGCAGAGTACCTCTGAGGAGGTGCAGTCGGATATTTGACTCGGGGTCATCTTTGACTCCGCCCTTTCCTTCTCTGCCCACATCTCTGAGGTCTCTAAAAAGTCAAATTTCTGACTGCACCTCCTCAGAGGTACTCCGCCTTTCCTCTCCTTCACCCAGAAGCTCATGGTATCTCAAGCTCTGGTTCTCTCTAGCTTAGACTATTGTAACAGCCTCTTTCTAAATGTACCTGCCTCTACTCTCCGCCCTCTGCACCTAATCCAGAACAGGACTGCAAGACTTGTCCTTGGCCTCAAGCCATGGGATCGTATCTCTCCAGCTCTGAAATCTCTCCACTGGCTCCCAGTGGATGCAAGGATTAAATTCAAAACCCTCTGCATTGTCCACAAGGCTGTCTGGGGCCTGGGTCCAAAATACCTTCAGCTATTCCTTGGCAAATACCTCCCCTCTTGAGCTCTTCGCTCCTCTACCTCCAACTCACTCAGGGTCAGTTGTTTTTCTAAGAAACGAGCTGAGGGTAGATCTCTGTCGCCTCCCTGCCACTCTAAAACTTGAGGAGAACCATCTCCAGTTCCGGAAGCATCTCTTTTCTTCTGCCTTCGCTCCCCCTCTCCCCAGCTGATCTGTTCTCTCTTGGCACCGTGCACCTGGCCACCCTCTGTCTTTTGGGCCCAGGTAGCTGCTCATCTTGCCACCCTCCCGCACTGCCTCGGGGTCACCCCTTGCACTGGAGTCTGTATCTGTACCCATACAGCCCCCCTTTTTCTTCCTGCACTTATCAGACCTACCCTGTCTGCTGCCTTAAACCTAGCACTTGCAATTTGCTGGCTGCATTACCACTGTTTGTTGCCTTTATTATTTATTTATTGTTATTTATCTATTTCTCCTCTGCTTCGCACTTTCCACCTCTCCCCCCTTCCATGCACTTTTTCCCCTCCACCCTCTCCCATGCACTTGCGTGTTCTCAATGTCACTGGGCCTAGTAAGATCGCTGTTTTGTTCTCCCCTGTTCTCCTCCCTTGCTTTGCTCTGAAACACTTGTGTACGAGTGCGATAGAAATAAAATATCAATCAAAAATCAATCAATGGTATCTCACTCGCTCAGTTGTTGAAGAGTACTAAAAGAAGTAGTCGAACTATGTTCACTACTAGCCTGTACCACTTCCCACAAACCCCATCGCCACCCCCTCCTCCCACACCCAATACAAAGTCCAAAACACATGCTCCTGCTGTTTAGGGAAACGTTCAGTGCAGTGCACTGAAGTGCAAGTTTTAACTTCTTCCTACAGTTTTATTTTAAAATGAAAGCATTCTGGAACGGTTTCTTTTTAAAATAAAAGTGTAGGGAACAGTAAATATTAAAAGAAGTAAAGGAGCACTGCTCCCCACTGCTCCCGCCCACTTTGACCACTGCACTCACTCATGCTCTGCTTCGCTAGACTGAAGTTCTCCTATTCCCAGCCAAATAGGCTTTCTCTTCCTCCCCTCCTCTTCATCTCTTCTCTCCTGTTTAGCTTTCTTACTTCCACTCGAACCGTTGGTGTCATCTTCGACCCATCCCATAACTTCTCGGACTTCATCCCCAAATCTGCCACTGCAGCCAGACTGAACCTGCTCAATATCAGAAAAATCGGGCATTTTCTTCCTTTCAATACTGCTAAACAGCACATCTCTTCTTTTTTTTTATTTTTTTTTTTATTTTTATTATTGAATATAGTTGAAGTTATATCAACTTTTTCAATTTACAAAAAATAGAAAAATCCATAAACATCAAATCCAAGTAACACAAGTATTCATTAAGGTTTAAAAGATGCTAAAATATCAACAAGTAAAGAACTCTTAATTTCATTCCATGTTTAGGGCTTTTAAAAAGTTGATGGTTGCAATTCTTATACTCATACATTCAGTGGCTGCCATGGCGATCCATCTATTTCTTGGGTCAATTTGTGCAAAGTACGCAAAGTGGTTAGCAAAGTGCAGTTTTCTCAAGGTACATAGCGCAGGACAGTTCAGTAATAAATGTTGTAGAGTTTCAACGATCGTTATATTTTTGCAAAACCTACACTAGTTCAGGTCAGAGGGAATTTGCTTTCTTTTTGTTTTAACCTCCCGAGTGGGCCAGATGTTAAGCCGCAACCGCAGAATGGCCATTCTTGTAGCAGCAGATGGTGCCAAACGTAAATACGCAGCTATATCCTTATAACGATTGGGACCAAAAATTGCAGGATCAAAGTCTTTGTAGGTTAAGCACTGAGTTCTTGTATCAATCCAGTCTATCATGTATACCTTTTTCTTGGCTTGCTCTGGGTGAAGTACCAGATGTTCAAGTGATATATCAGCGTTCACCATAATAGATAATATTTTAGAAGACCAATGTCTCGGAAATTTTTCTGCAGAGCTAAGCAAATAGCTAGAAATAGAAGATAACGTGGAGTTATCACATGGGGCTAATATACATTTACGAAATAGGGCACATAGACGCCAGTTATATATGGCAGTTAGAGAGGTTAATCCCAATTCATAGCGTATCAGCACTCCAGGAATACACTGTGGAAGATGTAAAATTGCACGCCAAAACTTGGCTTCTAATACATTGAGAAAGCCTGAGGGAACAATTAATGTCTCTAAACCATAAAGGATAGTTGCCACAACATTCTGAATCCAGTATGTAATGGCAGCTTTGATAGAAAATTTGCCATATTTAGAAACAATTATTCGAGTTTGACAGATTGCCGTGACTAGCTTATGTTTAATTTTATTCAAATGTGAGTCTAGCGTTGGACAACCATCAAAAATTAGGCCCAAGTACACGTAATTTGGTACTATCATTATGGGTATTCCCTCAATTTGCCATTCTAACAAGTGTTTACGTAACCCCTTCGGGACGTATGTAACAATTTGTGTTTTTCCAGTGTTTACTACTAGTTCATTTTCTTTAAAATATGAGCATAGTGCTGCCAAAAGGTTACGTAAACCACTGGGAGTTTTAGACACTAAAACCAGATCATCTGCATACCATAAGGCACAAATTTTTACACCATTCAGTTTGGGAGCACAGTTGTTATTTTGCTAAAGATCCAACGTACGTCGTTAATGAAAAAATCAAACAGGGCGGACGCTAAAATGCACCCCTGTTTCAATCCTCTAGATGTTGGAATTGGGGATGAAAGCAAGCCCTCAAAATTCAATCTCACATAGACTTTAGTGTGTGAATGAAGGGCAAAGATAATATCAATAAGAGTTGGAGGACACTCCGCTTTGCGTAATTTATCTATGAGTTTTGGTCTTGAGACCGAGTCAAAAGCGGAGTGAAGATCTATGAACGCAAAATATCTGGCTTGTCTCTTATTAACTGCTTGTTGTCTTATAGCATTTAAAGTAATTAAATTAATACCAGTACCTAATCCTGCAACAAAACCAGTTTGTGCTGGGTCACATTGATATGCTTTATTTGACCAAGCATTAAAATCTCTTAATACCAACCTAGAGAATATTTTGCCTGGAACATCCAATAACGTTATTGGACGATAACTCTTCGGGTCCATGCGATCACCCTTTTTATAGATCGGAATGATCACAGAAGAGCGCCATGAGTCAGGAATATTTTTGGTTTGTATGATGTGATGGAAGGTATTGTTCAAGATTAGTGCCCATTCTGTTATATTTTGTTTGAGCATTAAATTAGTAAGGCCATCCAGACCCGCTGCTCTAGATGAGGAAGATGATTTGATAAAATCTTGAATAATAGATCTTGTGCAGTACAGGGCCCACCCGTTCCCAGAGCTACTGTTGTACCTATAACCATTCATCTTATAATCATTATATAGAGCAGCAAAATGTGTGACCCACACCGATTCAGATACTCCATTGAGTTGTGTATGCCCTTGAGGTGATGTATTACATTTGTTCAACAAATCCCAAACCAGTGCAGAATTTTTGTTACGACAGGCTACCAAGAAGTGTTCGCTGTCTATTTGATACATAGTTGCTCGCCTCAAACGCACCCAATTTCTATATCTCGATGCAGCAACTTTAACTGCCTTAATTTGATCAATCATGGGGAGTTTGCGACATTTCCTGATCTCTCTTCTGTAAGCCTTTTTTCTTTCGCAGAGAGCTATGTCAAACCTGTGCACATGACTTTTAGGAGAATTACTATGAGTGGGATAGAGATTCGCAAAGGTGCTTAACACGTCTATATACGAGCCAGTCTTATGTAGACGGTGGTTGTCTAGTATAGCACCATTCAGGGCTAGTAATTTATTAACCGACCATTTGAAGCGGTTTTTACCTCTATTAACAGATACAGATTGATTATAATAAGATGCAGTTTTTAAATGATTTTCAATTTTGATCGCCCAAAATAGTGCTAAAAGATGGTGATCACTGGATGGCTGTTTTACTATGATAAATTTGGTGGTATTCATGAAAATGCTATTTGACATACAGATGTAGTCAATTATAGATTTTGAGTTGCCTCTCTCCCAGGTGTTCATTGGGGGTATATCACCTATAATTGCACCATTTGCCATCTTTAAATCGTGATCTTCCATATAGGAGATCCATCTTGCACCCTCATGATTCAACTTTCTAGTGTGCGAATCAAAACAAGAAAGGTTCAGATCACCCATAAGTAAGATTCCAGAGATATTTTTTTGTGCGGAAATATACTCGAAGAAAAGGGAAAGCGTATCATAGAAACAGTCATCATTAATTTCTGCCGGATTCCTGTAAAGGTTAATAAGTGCGTATGTGTGTGATTTAAGAGAGATTTTAACCAATTGCATAAATTTGTTTGGAGCTTTCCAAGGAGATATCTTTAAACCTCTACTCACTTTCACCGCAACCAGAAGTCCAGCTGTAGGTCTACCTTTATCAGCTTGAACTGCTGGTAGCAGAATAATCTCATGGTCATCCCATATAGGGGGATTTACTAGCCACGTTTCTTGCAATGCCACTATATCATAAGTGTTTAATTCATTGTTTATAGTCCACTGCAAATGAGAATGGCCTCTAGTATTCCAGCTAGCAAGCGAAAGATCAGTAGTGGGCATGACTGCTCGTGGTTATGAAGGATAATTACAAGATGCTCTGGGGTCTGATGAAGAGTCTTTAGTGCAGAAATTGCAGACACAAGATGGTGCAAGGCTGGTACCTACGACAGATTTGTTATCACCAATCTCCTCAGATTGCTTACGTGCAGGATCAAGGGCTAATAAAAAGCCAAGATTGAATAGATCCATTCTGGCGTTCCACAAGGAATTACGGACAAGTCCAGACTTTATCCATAATCTAACAATGGAGAGATTTTTGTCACACAGAAACTCAACTTGATCCACATCAGTGGAAGAGATGGCATCTAACCCCTCAATATCTCCAAATATATTTAGAACACTAGCACGACATAAGTCGTATTTCGGAAAGGAGCCATCACGACACTTCAAAATAAGAGTGTGGAATTGATTAAGTTTCTTTGAAAATGCAATATTCTCTTCATTTATGTAAGGTTTAGTATCATCATTACATACATCAGAGTATCTCTTAATGCTTTGTTTTGCACAAACTTGAGGCCAATTCCTTTTACAATGAACAGATTTAGAATTCATGCAGGTATCTGATCTACTTAAGAGTAGTGAAGCTTCGGTTTGGATAATTTGAGGGGGGTTATATATTTGAGAGGGTTGATCAATGGTATGTGAAGCTTCGGGCAACACCTCTGAGATTTTTTTTAGGAGATAGGAGTCTACCGCAGCTCTTAAGGAGCTCAAACGGTCTTCATCTCCCACTGTAGAAACAACAGAGGGAAGTAACCTACTAGCAGCTGTATTAATGACATTACAATGAGTAGGTAATGATGTTTGTGCAGCAGGAAGGGATTCTTTTATTTGTGTGTTATCAGGCTTAAATGTTAACAGATGTACCAACTCATTCAAGGGATCATACATAGGGGGTGACCTTGAAACTTTCTTTAAAGCAGATTGAGATGTTGGACAATTGTCTAACATAGCTTTAGCAACAGGAAGATTTTCGGCTGTAGTGGCTACTTCGCTATTCGTAACTACATCGCGAGTATCCATAGGGGCAGTAACACTGTGAACAGCAGTTTCCTTCACCGCCAAGGTTTTTTTATTTCTTTGTGTGGCTTTGAATGAGACAGAATTTGTCTTTTTGTTGTTCACTAGTGAAGACCCAATTTTTCGTAGGTTTTGATTAGCGCCACCCTTTTGTTTACCGGCGGCAAATTGAGCATCACTCTTCACAGGAGAATCCACACTAATCCAAGACTCATTATTTTTTGAGGACACAATTTCCTCCACGCATTCAATTGGGCGGATAATTTTAGAAAATGTTGGCAAAGCTGGGGGAATGGTCAAAGGGTTTTGAATTAAATTTTCTAGATGTGAGAGACGTTGTGTAATGGGTACCCCAGAGTATTCATTTGAACCTTGATGGGATAATATATGTGATTCTAAATGAATTACTCTTTGTTCCAGGTTTCCTAATGAAAGACTTTTAGCACATTTAAGTGAGGTGTCCTTCATCCAATCACTTATATGGTCTAGTTTAACAGATTGAACAGCTATCTTCTGATCTAAAGAGTTGAAAAGCTTAAATAACGTGGACATAGTAGTGTTAATGGCCCCCAAGGTAATTTCTAATAAGGCAGGATTAGTCGTTGTGGCATAAGATTGTTGATTTCTGTCATATGCCTGACAGCGGCGGGGGGTCGGATGCAAAAAGGACACCTCCTCGTCGAGTCTTATTGAGTCCGTGGCGCCTGGTTGTGCACAATCAGTCATTATAGAAGCTCTTGAGCTTTCTAAATCCCTGCAATCAGGAGAATTTTGACAGGGAGAAGGTGTGGATTTGTTTGGGCTGGCATATCCCACGTCTTCAATAATTACTGAGGGCAGCGAGACATTCCTGGACAGGATATCACATGCTACATTATGGCTTTCAATTGTCGTGTCTTCTATATGAGAAGTCGACTCTTCTACTACAGTAGCAATGGATTGAACAGCTCTGATAGATTTAATAGGAAAATGAGGAACAGTTAGTATAGTTTGATCCGAAATAGTAGAACTCAACGGGCAAATAGAAGCCTCGTTGTTAATGGAGGGATATTGATTTGGAGGTTCATTACCTGGACAACAATTCAGAGGCTGTGGATTCGTAGCAATCTTAACCAGAGATGCCAAGTTAATCGGATCAGACATTGCTATACCACCTGACTTTAAGTCATAGAACTTGCGAATGTCAGGTTGAGTGGGAGTTTTATTAATAGGGGTTAAAACAATATTTTTCTTAGAAATACGAGTTCGACTTTTGGACTTTTCCTGTGATTTTGGGATATTTTGGTTGACTGGAGTCTTGGAAAGCAAGGCTAGATCCGATGAACTAGGGGAAGTAACCATAGGGTCTCTGGTTATCTCCGATGGCATGCCTGTTTTTAAGGTATACATGTAATGATTTATTACAAAAGCGTTAAAAGCGATGTGATTTTCTCAATTACATGTAAAATAAAACAAGGCACCAACTCAATTAAAAATAAATGCTGATAAGATTCAACCGTACAGCTATTTGGGAAATAACCGATTAATGTTAGTAAGTGCAGCGGCAATACACAGTACCTGGGGCAGGATGGTGTTAAGCCACCATCCGCCAAACAGCCGCACAACAGCTGATGGCCTTTTCACCGTCGGGCTTAACGCCGCAAGGGTGGGTTGGGCGTAGTTTTCTGCTCGCGGCCAGTCACGTGATCACACACGTGGTCCGGGTGACTCCGCCCCCTCCAGGAAGCAGTCCGGGCCAGGCAAGAGTAGCACTCGCAGTGCCTGGATCCTGGCAGATAAAATGCAGATTCAAATGCAGTACTTTGCTGCTCACACGCTCCTTGATCCAACAGTAATGCGCCGCTCAGGCGGCTCGAGCGCAGTTTTCTGCTCGCGGCCAGTCACGTGATCACACACGTGGTCCGGGTGACTCCGCCCCCTCCAGGAAGCAGTCCGGGCCAGGCAAGAGTAGCACTCGCAGTGCCTGGATCCTGGCAGATAAAATGCAGATTCAAATGCAGTACTTCGCTGCTCACACGCTCCTTGATCCAACAGTAATGCGCCGCTCAGGCGGCTCGAGCGCAGTTTTCTGCTCGCGGCCAGTCACGTGATCACACACGTGGTCCGGGTGACTCCGCCCCCTCCAGGAAGCAGTCCGGGCCAGGCAAGAGTAGCACTCGCAGTGCCTGGATCCTGGCAGATAAAATGCAGATTCAAATGCAGTACTTCGCTGCTCACACGCTCCTTGATCCAACAGTAATGCGCCGCTCAGGCGGCTCGAGCGCAGTTTTCTGCTCGCGGCCAGTCACGTGATCACACACGTGGTCCGGGTGACTCCGCCCCCTCCAGGAAGCAGTCCGGGCCAGGCAAGAGTAGCACTCGCAGTGCCTGGATCCTGGCAGATAAAATGCAGATTCAAATGCAGTACTTCGCTGCTCACACGCTCCTTGATCCAACAGTAATGTGCCGCTCAGGCGGCTCGAGCGCAGTTTTCTGCTCGCGGCCAGTCACGTGATCACACACGTGGTCCGGGTGACTCCGCCCCCTCCAGGAAGCAGTCCGGGCCAGGCAAGAGTAGCACTCGCAGTGCCTGGATCCTGGCAGATAAAATGCAGATTCAAATGCAGTACTTCGCTGCTCACACGCTCCTTGATCCAACAGTAATCTCTTCTTTAATTATTAAATGTTTTCTAACATGCTTAGTAGCGGAGACCAATCTATAAGTGCAGGAGCACGATGAAAACATGTGTTGCTGTGCATTGACTTGTTTCAAAGACAAACGCATTGCCCTTCAGCTATCGTAGTACATTTTAGACTCAATTGGCAGTCTCCTCTTTGGCCTTCCCAACTATGTTTTTTCTCCTCTTGCCGAAGTTCCCAACGGTCGGCACACATTTCCACCTTTATCGCTTTACCTCTACCTCTTCTGCCCATCGCCATCTTAAAAGCTATCCATGGTCTCGCCCCACCCTGCCTATCTGCCCATCTCACTCCCTCCTTCAATTATTACCATCATCCTCAGCTCAACAACGTGCCACTACTTGAGCTCTCCTCTCGTTTCTGCTCTCACCCTCTCCTCACCGACCTAACCTGGAACGTTCTTCCTCTCCCTCTCCATACTACTCCAACTCTACCACAATGAAAATCCAAACTCAAAGCCCTTCTCTTTATGAAGGACCTGTTTCCTAGCACTCTATGCTACTCCATCATCCTGTGTCCCTCTCTCACAACTCTCGCGGACAACCCTAAAGCACTTTTCCATGACCCTTCCATCCTTAATTCAGCACTTACTCCGCCATCCTATTCCTGGTATGTGGAGATTTACTTCGGCACAAACAGACATGTGCCCTGGAGTGAGAGCCTAACCAGAGCTATTAACACATGCAGTGTTTATTATGAAGACCTGTCGTCAAGGACCACTCGGTTTTAGCGTCTTTCTACCACTAAGCTATGCGCTACCCACCGGGCTGCGGGTCTTAAATAACACTCCTTGGATTATCTGCTTCCATTCTTGCCCCTGTATTCCAATATAGGGAAGACACTCCCAAATGTCCTAGCAGACAGTGTGCGGCTCAGATGGAATCCCACCGGGGCCATTCTGGATCAGCGGTGCCCACTGGAGTGTGTGATCCACCCTGAGCAGTTCTATGCACAGAATTCCAGATGTGCCCTGGGGAAGTGCACGGCCCATCAAGTTGATATCCGCCGACGCGCTCATCATTGCATTATTCACAAACTCATAGTTTCGGATATTACGTTCATCGCCGATGCCTAGCAACAATGCCTTGGATTTATCCGTTTGCAATTAACGCTGACGCTCTTCTGAACAATAACTGTCAAAAACAACAAACTGAGTTAGAAAAAACTAACAACGAGCGGGCTTGCTGGCTGAGCACTCCTCTGTTTTTTAAACGACAAATATGCATTTTGAACAGAGAGCTATGTACAAACTGGATTCTTCTACCACACATCGTCCAAGGAAACCTCCCACATACAATGGTTCTTTTCAGTTTTAAAAAATATCTTAATTCCAGTTTCCCAAATTGGAGTACATTGTGTAACCAACTCCTGTATGGCAAGTGTACCGGGGACTGGACAAACATAACTAACCCAACGTTGACCTTTGTCACAGAGGATCCTCAGAAGCAACAAGAACACAAATATGTTGGAGTCGACACCTTTCTTTAGGGGAATAATTAAAGAGGGGCCAACTTAAAAATGTTCTTTCTAGTTCTCGCGCTCCAAAAGAGTCTTTGTCACTTTGTCAAACAGTGAGTCCTGTGGGCAAACTGGGGTTTAGAAGCTTCAGAACACTACTTCTGATGACAGTTCAGCTGTACTTTTTCTGGGGTCTTAGAACCCAAGAGTCACTCTGCGATGTAGATGTGCCAGCAGATATGTCAGCGGGAGTAGCTAGCATAGAGGCATCCATTGTGGCCACCTCGTGGTAATGATCAGGACCAACCTGGCTTACCTTTCTTGTCTGCCATTCAAATTGTCCTCCACCTTCTCCTGAGTCCCACCTTCACCAGCGGATGTTCTAAGTACCATCTTCCCTTCCAAATGTTAACCCACCCTTTACTCTCTTGATATCACCACCTCCTCCAGATGATACCCAGTCAAGAATACTGCCTTCTGCTCTTGGTGTTACCCCTTCCAAGATGCAACTTCATCTCACTGATGTCCTCACCACCACCTCTTCTGTACCATCTTCACTACCTGCTGTTTCCAGCCCACATGTATCACGTTCATCATCCTATGGTACCTCCTACTCTGTCCCACTTCTGGCCTCTGATGTTCTCATCTCCTCCTGCATCCTCTGCCTTTCCATTTTTTCCTGATGGCCTCACTCACCTCCTGATGTGGCCCCCTCCTTCGGCACCCTTGGTCTTCCACCTCCTCCTGAATACTACCATCTCTCCTGATCTCTTCTCCTTCTCTGGAACCCTTGATCTAACCTTCTCATCCAGATTACATCTCCTTTTCTGGTGCCCTTGTTCTTACCATCTCCTCCTGACTTCCACCATCTTCCCCTTTCATCTCTTCCTGCACCCTTGATCTAACTACCTCTTCCTTCCATCTCTAAGCTCTCGCTACCGTCTGCTGTTCTTCTCTGCTGCCACGTGGGCAACCTCCTTCATCTCTCCAACTCTCTGCAATCTCCAGTCATCTCTAACCTCAAGAACCCCTGCAACCCACACTGGCTGGAGCATCTGTTTTTTATAATGTTCTCCTTGGATTGAACTCATAGTTAGTGGCTTCACCTCCATGTGACAAGCGGGGAAAAGTAGGGATTGGTTGCTGCTCCTAGGTGCACCTGGCCAACACTTGTAGCTAGAGGACTGCACAAAGCCTTCAACTGGCCTGTCCGCCATCTTGGATGGCACTCTCCCCCTTGCTTTCTCTCTGTGCTACTACTGTACAGGTCTTGGGTCTCGTGTTTCCCCTGCATGTGAATTAGACAATGGAAATGCTCCTGGTAAGTCTTGCAAGTCTCCTGATTGTATTGACATTGTTAGTTAGCGGGGAAATAACTACATTGTGTCCACAGCGAGGGAACACTATGCTAGCAACAATGAACTGGTCTCTGTGAATCACACACGCAGAATCCGTGTTTGGAAAATTGAGAGTTGTCAACATTGTATCAGGGTCGATTCTCTGGAGCTACTACAAAAGCAGACCCACATTCGGAATTCTGCCAGCTTGCAGCATTGTATCCAGTCTGGTGAAGCAGTAGTAGAATACAGGATGCAAGCATTGTGTTGATGAAACCAACTCTGGGGAAAAGGAAATGCCTGTTTACCTCACTGGAGTTTTGGTTCTGCCCAGAGAGAGCTTCAGTCACTCTCTGTCGGGAATATTGATTTTGATGAGCCATGTGATGTACACCAAGGGAGGCCGACCAGGTTGTCCTCCCTAGACCACACATGGGGATTCCACTGTCTCAGGAAGCGCAGATTCCCAAATTACCCCTTTGGTATGGAAAGCTAGGCAGTGGACATTGTCACAGCATATAGATATGCATTTGAGAATTCAGTGGTTCTTGCTTAAAACCTGTGCTTAAAAGGCGAGCCCATTCTTAAAATATGTGCCGTGAAGCCCCTTCTTAACATGAGTGCTATAAGAGTGCTGAGCGCCTGCTTGCTGATGCCCAGGGTCCCACACAGCATGTCTCTGAATCAGACATGTCTGAGTCCAGTGGAAGACTTTCAGTCAGGATTGAGAGCTGATGAATATTCATTGGAATGCAGACCTTGTGATCTTGGAGGTACATTTATGAATTGAGCCATTTTTGTATTCCATGTGAATGCATTAATTGCCATATCGAACTCGGTACCGATTCATATTTACAAACTTAACACATTGCAACATCTTGTGTTACAGCTAACCGAAGTACAAGTGACTATTTGTTGTGTCCCCCCAAATGCCACATTTCCCTGTTGTAGTGAAATGATAATTGGATGTGCACGCCACAAATAATGGCCATAACATGGCTTTCATGTTCTGGCAAGCGCACCAATCAGCCATCCAATGAAAGGTGGATCAATAGAAAACCGTCTCCATGGTAGTGAACATGCTAACCTCCTGTGGAGAACCTGAGGCTCTTTCCCTCACCACTCTCGGGGGATATTCTACACAGGTGACCAGGGGAGGACCATTGTTATTGGATCGTGACCCTGGGGTTCGATGAGCGAGGGAGGATAACCTGGGTGGAGGTTACTTTGGGATTGGGGAGGGCGTTGCTCGAAGGCAAGACATGATACCACCCTTTTTCCAATAACCCCCTACTCAACATTCCCTCCTATTACATGACCACAGACTGTCCCCTTTTCCCTTTGACAAAACCTCAATGCTCTGCTAAAACACAGCGAAATCCAATGGGGGCACCTTTTCATTTCTATCAATGTCCTATTAACAAGGACAGGCAAAGTCAGGCACTGAATACAGAGCAAACACAACTGAGGACTGTTAGCGCACCACAGGCATATAAAAGGAGTGAGCCAGAGAAACAGAATGAGCGAGGAGGTACGCGAGTCAGAGTACGACAGCACAGGTGAACTGGGACACCCAGAGAACCCAAGAGCTGCTGGAAGAGAACATAGGGCCGAGACGCTGAGAGCCTATGGTGTAAAAGGGCTAACAAAAGCATGGCGAGGGAGCCGTGTCTCCAAGGAGCCAGAAGGGAGTTAAGTGCAAAGCATTTCTCCAGAGTGAAGTCTGTGGAGGGCTGTTTGTTATCCTGGGCCATCGAAGCCGCCGAGGAGAGTTGGAAGGGCTGACGAGGAGCCCTTGGACTTCAGTTGATGAGACTGCAACAGTGACGTTAAAGAAATCACAACCAGCAAGTTCAAAGTCAGAGGGGAACACAGTTGATGATATCAGCAAAGCGGCAGGGATAAAATGTTGCAAAAAGTAAGATAATTACAAGGACGAGGGTAGGATGAGAAGTGCGCTGAAGAGGAAAGCTTTGATTTTCCGTTGTGAAAGTTGAAAGATGAGAGAAACAAAGTAGCGAACGTTGGTGAAAGGATTTCTAGTGAACAGAAACATTGTGTACAGGAGTGAAGTTCACAGAGAGATTGAATATGGAAGCAAGTGAAGGGGGGCTATGCTTCAGAGAAACGGCATGCCGAGCCCCCATGAAAACATGTTTGTGAATTGTAAAAAGCTGCCAGTGCACGATATTGAGAAAAGCTGAAGTTGAACTGTAAAAAGGTGCCGGGGGCACGATAAGAAGAAAGAACTGAAACATAGGCCTAAGTATCAGAGTGGTCCCACACAGGGCCTGAAGTACTGCGCGTTCTTCGAATGTCTATGGTACGTTGAACTGCTGAATAACTGTGTGAGCAGAACCAAGGTGGCAGAGTGGTCCCACACAGGGCCTGAAGTACTGTGTGTTCTTTGAATGTCTATGGTACGTTGAACTGCTGAATAACTGTGTGAGCAGAACCAAGGTGGCAGAGTGGTCCCACACAGGGCCTGAAGTACTGTGTGTTCTTTGAATGTCTATGGAACGTTGAACTGCTGAATAACTGTGTGAGCAGAACCAAGGTGGCAGAGTGGTCCCACACAGGGCCTG
The DNA here is from genome assembly GCF_040938575.1 of Ambystoma mexicanum. Taxonomy (NCBI): domain Eukaryota; kingdom Metazoa; phylum Chordata; class Amphibia; order Caudata; family Ambystomatidae; genus Ambystoma; species Ambystoma mexicanum. The sequence continues at coordinate 24,898,832 of NC_090932.1, read as the reverse complement.
AAGTACTGTGTGTTCTTTGAATGTCTGTGGTACGTTGAACTGCTGAATAACTGTGTGAGCAGAACCAAGGTGGCAGAGTGGTCCCACCTTAGGCTGTGGAATACTGGGCTTTGTCAAAAGGCTCTGATACACCAATACATCCACCTGTTGTGAACTGTGAAAGTCTAGTGAATTAATGATAAGCAGATGACTTCCTGAATAGAGGTGACACAGAGGAATCGTTACCTAAAGGAACTTTGAACTTGTGTGACCAGAAATGTTTGAACTTTGTAAACAAATCTTTATAGAGTGCCTCTGAAAGCTGAGGAACGCATGCTGAATCCCTCTGTGTGGCTGTGTTTCTCTTGATACCTGCCTGTGTCACACTCCTCAGCCCGCGCACATTCCATCATGGGATGGTTTCAGCACGCAGTAAGGAAGTGAGCATAAGGGAACGTGTGCCTGGAGTGGAAAGGAGGGCAGCGTCCTCCTCCCCACCCCCGACCCCCGCATGCTGCCTTGGGTTGGCCTCCGGCAAGCACTCGGCTCTGGGCTGGAGATGTGAGTGTGCCCCAGGCCAGGCTGCACAGTGAATTCCCACAGCCTGCGTCTTCCACCGTCTGCCGTGGTCGCTGTCTCTGTTCCCTGATCTTGAACACGTCTTAGTGGTGCTCCAGGCAAGCCATCTGTTCAGAAGACAGCCTGTAACCTGAACATGTGGCCAGGGCGGCTTCCACCTGGAAGGGCTATTGGTGGGTAGCATCCTGCCAAGGTACTCTCTTAAAAGGCACATTTTTAAGTGGTCTTTCTATACTGAGCACCATGATATTTTACTACAAATATTAGAATTATATGACGAGATATTATGATGGAACCCGACAAACACCTTAATTTCATACTGATCAGTACCAAAGCAATGGACTGATAGCGCCTCCAGCCCCATGTGGAGTACCCTCAGATTGTTCACCACCACTATTCAACATTTATATTCCAACGCTGGCAGGAAGTGATACACCTCCAGTGCACACAGAATGCATTTCCAGGTGTATGCTGATGGCACACAAGTGCAACTCCTCGTGGGAAAGGGCCAGGCCAACCACAGCAACCTTGCAGAGCACGCTCGGGGCGCTTCTGCCTCGGGGTGAATGGACATCACCTTTGCCTGCAAGGTTTTAAAACAGGTGGTTTGCTGTTGGGGAGTTTCCAGGGAAGCAAACGTGTTTCAGGTTCTGCTATCCCCACGAGGCAGTCCGGCACCACCAAGGTGAAAAACCTGAGGGCTCGGACCTTTCACATCATTACAAAAAATAATAATGATGATGATGAATGCTGCTAGGGAGAGTTCTGCCAGTTCCTGAGACCAACCACCAGGAGGGAATGTCAAGAGAACCAATTACCGTCTGCACTACTGTGACTGTGTTTTAGTTGGGGTGCCCAGAAGAAATATGCAGAAATGATAAGAAGTCCACATTGAGGTACCAGGCTCTTTTTCAATGTAAAGGAATGGGCACATGGGAGCACTCACACACAAGGGAATCTCTCGAGTGGCTGCACCCAGGGCACTACTCTACGCGAGGCATACGAGGGCAAGGCTCTGGGTCACCTAGGAATCCTATACCCACATTTCCACCATGCCCACCCTCCCACCTGCAGCTCTGCTTGCTCCACTGGCCAAGATTAATCCAAGAGTTAAGAACAGAGGATTGAGTCAATCGAGGCTGAATGGCCAAGGGGCTCGGCACACGTCATTCTGAGGACACTGCCAAGTCTGACATCATTGCATGTTCATACACATGTAAGGATTTGCAAAGGGCAAACGTATCTGGGTCGCTGAGCAGTGCGTTCAAGAAAACATGGTCCCCTAGCGTCTTCTAGCCAAGAAGCTGGAGTAGGCCTGAGTTCTCCTCCAAGGTGGTCATTGACAGGGGAAAAAACTTGCTAACGCGGGACCACTCCCCCACTCAGGTTGTGGTGCTGGGCTGCGTTCAAGATGATATGATGACATACTTTCTGCAAGCCATCAGTTGAAGGTCCACCCACACACGGGAAGCAGATTGCCCCCACCCTTGAACACCACCAAATCCATGTGTCTGGTATCGATGCAAAGTCGCCCTACGGCAGTATACAGGCCCTACACAAAACACAATAAATACATACAAATAAACCCCTTACCACGTCGTACATCATCACTAACGAGAAATCTCCAAAACCCAGGGACTGCTTCTAAAAAAAAAAAACAGTTCTGCAAACCCAATACACGGAGATGATCCTTCCTGACCCTACTGGAATAGACCCCCAAAGAAGGTGTTTAGGTCTTCACTGAGAAAAGAAAAGTTTGGAAATATTGTATAGAATGCTAAAGTCAGAAATGTCATCTTACTCCCTACTTTGCATTGCTGTGGCAGCAAAAGTAATCATGTTAGTACCTCGTCAGGGGGCGCACACAGGGGTAACATCCTGCCAGCCTGGGGCTTACAGGCCTCATCAAAGCGAGAGCCTGATCGGCAAGGGCTGTTGGCTGTTACCCCCCCATGTTTGCCCTCCAACAAGGGGGTAATTGCTATTCGCGCCTTAGGTGCAAATATATATATCTTTGTATGGAGAGAGTGCAGCGCATATTGTGCAAGAACAATCTCCAGTTTAAAAAAACAAGATGGCCGCCACCATACTTTAATAGAAAAGGGACATTGTCCGTTTTCTATTTCCATGGAGGTTGTGGTTGGGAAGGAGCATCGGAACTAGAGCACAACTCCCTGCTCTGAATGGTTAGTGTGGAGGAGGGTGGGGAAAGGTGCAGGATGTCTTTGGGGTGAGGTTTAGGGTGTGCGGAGACAACAGGGCGGGGCTCCCTGTTGCCTGACCACTTTCAAGATGCCCCCCCACCCCCTCCGGGAAGGGCCTTTGTTTGGTGGAAAATTCCAGCGGAGCACCTTGTGTTCTCACACACATTTACAGCCACTTAATTGGCTGAACACTCTTCTCCAGGTACGAATGCTGGTTCACAATTTTTTCCTTTGTTTTTTATTTTCTTTAAATCACTGTCTGTGTTCCCCTCCTTCTCCGTCCATTATTGTGCACAACTTAATTAAGGGACACGGTTCTTCGACTTGGGAATCCTCACTGACAACGCTCCTCACTATCACTCAAACAAGGGCCCTTGTCGCCCATGTTATTTTTTGAAACATTTTAACATGCCGTGGTAGTAGAAGAAATCCATTGTTGACCACCTACTCCCTCTATATTCCTTTCTTGCAGTTTATGTTCACACTTGAGCTGTATATTCAAATGCATAATTTGAAGAGGTCAACCCTTATTTTTATTCTTAGGGTATTTTTCAAACTTCAAACTTAGTTTTCTGTTCCAGATACTACCAAGGGGTAGGCAAAATTTCCACCCGCAAAATGAAAAGCGCAGAATTCGCAGTGGAATGCGCTTTCGCCCGTTCCGCGAAATCAGTATTATGGTTCTGCCATCACTGACATTTGGCCCGGTTTTGAGCGGTTTTGCACAGAGCATGCTGCTTCGTTTCCATGTTGGTTGTAGCGAGACAAGATGTTTCACACAGGTCTTTTTTTTTCGATCCGTGCTAGTTTCACACAGTGCCACGAGAAACCTTGCACAGGGCTTCAATTTGTGCAAGTGTGTACAGAACACAAGAAACTCTGTGAGGGTCTTTTGCAATCCATGCTTGTTTTTCACAGCGACGCAACAAACTTTGTGCAGTTCTGTTTTAATCTGTGCTAGTTTCGCACAGCGACACAAGGAACTTTGCACGGGTTTTCCCCGATCCGTGCTAGTTTTGCGTAGCGACATATTAAAGTTTCAACAGGGCTTTTTTTGGTCCGTACTAGTTTCATGCTGTGTAAATCCTCGCTATGTTCGCACAGCGTCACGAAAATCGTTGAGCAGGTATTTTTTCGATTAGTACCAGGTTCACGCAGCAGCACCATAAAGTTTGCACCGCTCTTTTTGATTCGTGGTAGGTTCACGCAGCGGCACAAGAAACTTTGGGCCACTCTTTTTGATGCACAGGGTTGGCGGAACAGTGAATTGGGGTGAATCAGAAAAAAATATGTTGGATTTTGCTTCTGTGGCTGGCAGAACAGAATCTAACAATTTTACCCAGCCCTATTACTGACTGTATAAACAACGAAAGCAAGCTCAATTATTCTACCTCCTAAAGACACATAGATTTCAGCAGCACTTCAAAATGTAAACTGAGTCCAGCAGCCTCCACTCAGGAAATGCTTATTTGCCCCTTTGGGGTTCCAGTGCCATATGCATGGGCTTCTCTTGCTGGGACCCCTGCACTTCAGGTTATTCTTTATCCTTCTAAACCCGGCATTCAAGGTCATCCAAAATGAACGGCCTCTGACCCTGAGAAACTAAAGGGAAAAGGTCACCACACCTTCTGAAGCAAATCACATGCTCCAAAACCTCAGAGCTTTCTTTGGAATCCAGCTCTATGCAGCACTCCCTGTCAAAAAGGGGGTTCTAGGGTAAAGCTCTTCTCTCCAGAAGGCTTACTTCATTCCGTGAGGAGCTTCATGCTGGTCTATAAGCACCCAAATATTGTTTTGTTCCATAAGGGATTCAGTTGGATATGTTTGCCCACCAAGAGGCCATTTCAGTGACCAGGGTAGAGCCAGAGTTTGGTGAGAGGATCCACAGAATGTCTGAGTGAAGTGAGAGTGTCTGAGTTCAATGGCATCCTATGAACCACAAGCTCATAGGAACAGGTGCATCACCCGAATCCTTCTGAAGTCCCGCTAAAGGGTTCCAATGGGAGTAGTCTGGATGGTGAACAATGGTATCACAAAATCCCTTGCATCCTTGGGGATTGGTTGCCAGCAGGGTGTGAGATCTATTTATAGGGGGTCGGGGGGTGATTAGCAGGTTATGATATCTGTGTATCTCTGGGGAGGGTGGCCATCAGGTCATGAGATCTATCTATGGGGGTGGGGGAGGGCAGCAGGGTATGAGATCTATCTATGGAGGGCAGAGTCAGTAGTAGGTTATGATATCTGTCCATAGGGGGACAGCAGGTTATGATTTCTGTGTATCTCTGGGGGTGGGGGCAGCAGGTTATGATATCTGTGTATCTCTGGGAGTGGGGGTTCAGCCGGTTATGACATCTGTGTATCTCTGGGGGTGGGGGCAGCAGGTTATGACATCTGTGTATCTCTGGGGGTGGGGGCAGCAGGTTATGATATCTGTGTATCTCTGGGGGCGGGGGCAGCCGGTTATGATATCTGTGTATCTCTGGGGGTGGGGGCAGGAGGTTATGATATCTGTGTATCTCTGGGGGTGGGGGCAGCAGGTTACGATATCTGTGTATCTCTGGGGGTGGGGGCAGCAGGTTATGATATCTGTGTATCTCTGGGGGTGGGGGTAGCAGGTTATGATATCTGTGTATCTCTGGGGGTGGGGGCAGCAGGTTATATCTGTGTATCGCGGGGGTGGGGGCAGCAGGTTATGATATCTGTGTATCTCTGGGGGTGGGGGCAGCAGGTTATGATGTCTGTGTATCTCTGGGGGTGGGGGCAGCAGGTTATGATGTCTGTGTATCTCTGGGGGTGGGGGCAGCAGATTATGATATCTGTGTATCTCTGGGGGTGGGGGCAGCAGGTTATGATGTCTGTGTATCTCTGGGGGTGGGGGCAGCAGGTTAGGATATCTGTGTATCTCTGGGGGTGCGGGCAGCAGGTTATGATATCTGTGTATCTCTGGGGGTGGGGGCAGCAGGTTATGATATCTGTGTATCTCTGGGGCTGAGGGTTCAGCAGGTCATGATATCTGTGTATCTCTGGGGGAGGGGGCAGCAGGTTATGATGTCTGTGTATCTCTGGGGGTGGGGGCAGCAGGTTATGATGTCTGTGTATCTCTGGGGGTGGGGGCAGCAGGTTATGATGTCTGTGTATCTCTGGGGCTGGGGGTTCAGCAGGTTATGACATCTGTGTATCTCTGGGGCTGGGGCAGCAGGTTATGATATCTGTGTATCTCTGGGGGTGGGGGCAGCAGGTTATGATGTCTGTGTATCTCTGGGGGTGGGGGCAGCAGGTCATGATGTCTGTGTATCTCTGGGGGTGGGGGCAGCAGGTTATGATATCTGTGTATCTCTGGGGGTGGGGGCAGCAGGTTACGATATCTGTGTATCTCTGGGGGTGGGGGCAGCAGGTTATGATATCTGTGTATCTCTGGGGGTGGGGGTAGCAGGTTATGATATCTGTGTATCTCTGGGGGTGGGGGCAGCAGGTTATATCTGTGTATCGCGGGGGTGGGGGCAGCAGGTTATGATATCTGTGTATCTCTGGGGGTGGGGGCAGCAGGTTATGATGTCTGTGTATCTCTGGGGGTGGGGGCAGCAGGTTATGATGTCTGTGTATCTCTGGGGGTGCGGGGCAGCAGATTATGATATCTGTGTATCTCTGGGGGTGGGGGCAGCAGGTTATGATGTCTGTGTATCTCTGGGGGTGGGGGCAGCAGGTTATGATATCTGTGTATCTCTGGGGGTGCGGGCAGCAGGTTATGATATCTGTGTATCTCTGGGGGTGGGGGCAGCAGGTTATGATATCTGTGTATCTCTGGGGCTGAGGGTTCAGCAGGTCATGATATCTGTGTATCTCTGGGGGTGGGGGCAGCAGGTTATGATGTCTGTGTATCTCTGGGGGTGGGGGCAGCAGGTTATGATGTCTGTGTATCTCTGGGGGTGGGGGCAGCAGGTTATGATGTCTGTGTATCTCTGGGGCTGGGGGTTCAGCAGGTTATGACATCTGTGTATCTCTGGGGCTGGGGCAGCAGGTTATGATATCTGTGTATCTCTGGGGGTGGGGGCAGCAGGTTATGATGTCTGTGTATCTCTGGGGGTGGGGGCAGCAGGTCATGATGTCTGTGTATCTCTGGGGGTGGGGGCAGCAGGTTATGATATCTGTGTATCTTTGGTGCTGGGGGTTCAGCAGGTTATGATATCTGTGTATCTCTGGGGGTGGGGGTAGCAGGTTATGATATCTGTGTATCTCTGGGGGTGGAGACAGCAGGTTATATCTGTGTATCGCTGGGGGTGGGGGAAGCAGGTTATGATATCTGTGTATCTCTGGGGGTGGGGGCAGCAGGTTATGACATCGGTGGATCTCTGGGGGTGGGGGCAGCAGGTTATGACATCTGTGTATCTCTGGGGTGGGGCAACAGGTTATGACATCTGTGTATCTCTGGGGGTGGGGGCAGCAGGTTATGACATCTGTGTATCTCTGGGGGTGGGGGCAGCAGGTTATGATATCTGTGTATCTCTGGGGGTGCGGGCCGCAGGTTATGATATCTGTGTATCTCTGGGAGTGGGGGCAGCAGGTTATGATATCTGCGTATCTCTGGGGCTGGGGGCAGCAGGTTATGATATCTGTGTATCTCTGGGGCTGAGGGTTCAGCAGGTCATGATATCTGTGTATCTCTGGGGGTGGGGGCAGCAGGTTATGATATCTGTGTATCTCTGGGGCTGGGGGTTCAGCAGGTCATGATATCTGTGTATCTCTGGGGGTGGGGGCAGCAGGTTATGACAACTGTGTATCTCTGGGGGTGGGAGCAGCAGGTTATGATATCTGTGTATCTCTGGGGGTAGGGGCAGCAGGTTATGATGTCTGTGCATCCCTGGGGGTGGGGGCAGCAGGTTATGATGTCTGTGTATCTCTGGGCGTGGGGGCAGCAGGTTATGATATCTGTGTATCTCTGGTGCTGGGGATTCAGCAGGTTATGATATCTGTGTATCTCTGGTGCTGGGGGTTCAGCAGGTTATGATATCTGTGTATCTCTGGTGCTGGGGGTTCAGCAGGTTATGATATCTGTGTATCTCTGGGGAGGGTGGCCATCAGGTTATGATATCTGTGTATCTCTGGGGGTGGGGGCAGCAGGTTATGATATCTGTGTATCTCTGGTGCTGGGGGTTCAGCAGGTTATGATATCTGTGTATCTCTGGGGAGGGTGGCCATCAGGTTATGATATCTGTGTATCTCTGGAGGTGGGGGCAGCAGGTTATGATATCTGTGTATCTCTGGGGGTGGGGGCAGCAGGTTATGATATCTGTGTATCTCTGGGGGTGGGGGCAGCAGGTTATGATATCTGTGTATCTCCAGGGGTGTGGGTAGCAGGTTATGATATCTGTGTATCTCTGGGGGTGGGGGCAGCAGGTTATGATATCTGTGTATCTCTGGGGGTGGGGGCAGCAGGTTATGATATCTGTGTATCTCTGGTGCTGGGGGTTCAGCAGGTTATGATATCTGTGTATCTCTGGGGGTGGGGGCAGCAGGTTATGATATCTGTGTATCTCTGGTGCTGGGGGTTCAGCAGGTTATGATATCTGTGTATCTCTGGGGGTGGGGGCAGCAGGTTATGATATCTGTGTATCTCTGGGGGTGGGGGCAGCAGGTTATGATATCTGTGTATCTCTGGTGCTGGGGGTTCAGCAGGTTATGATATCTGTGTATCTCTGGGGGTGGGGGCAGCAGGTTATGATATCTGTGTATCTCTGGGGGTGGGGGCAGCAGGTTATGATATCTGTGTTTCTCTGGGGGTGGGGGCAGCAGGTTATGATATGTGTGTTTCTCTGGGGTGGGGGTAGCAGGTTATGAGATCTGTGTATCTCTGGGGGTGGGGGCAGCAGGTTATGATATCTGTGTATCTCTGGGGGTGGGGGCAGCAGGTTATGATATCTGTGTATCTCTGGTGCTGGGGGTTCAGCAGGTTATGATATCTGTGTATCTCTGGGGGTGGGGGCAGCAGGTTATGATATCTGTGTATCTCTGGGGGTGGGGGCAGCAGGTTATGATGTCTGTGTATCTCTGGGGGTGGGGGCAGCAGGTTATGATATCTGTGTATCTCCGGGGGTGGGGGCAGCAGGTTATGATATCTGTGTATCTCTGGGGGCGGGGGTAGCAGGTTATGAGATCTGTGTATCTCTGGGGGTGGGGGCAGCAGGTTATGATATCTGTGTATATCTGGGGGTGGGGGTAGCAGGTTATGATATCTGTGTATCTCTGGTGCTGGGGGTTCAGCAGTTTATGATATCTGTGTATCTCTGGGGGTGGGGGCAGCAAGTTATGATATCTGTGTATCTCTGGGGGTGGGGGTAGCAGGTTATGATGTCTGTGTATCTCTGGGGGTGGGGCAGCAGGTTATGATGTCTGTGTATCTCTGGGGCTGGGGGTTCAGCAGGTTATGATATCTGTGTAACTCTGGGGGTGGGAGCAGCAGGTTATGATGTCTGTGTATCTCTGGGGGTGGGAGCAGCAGGTTATGATGTCTGTGTATCTCTGGGGCTGGGGGTTCAGTAGGTTATGATATCTGTGTATCTCTGGGGGTGGGGGCAGCAGGTTATGATGACTGTGTATCTCTGGGGGTGGGGGCAGCAGGTTATGATATCTGTGTATCTCTGGGGAGGGTGGCCATCAGGTTATGATATCTATCTATGGGGGCTGGGGGTTCAGCAGGTCATGATATCTGTGTAACTCTGGGGGTGGGGGCAGCAGGTTATGATATCTGTGTATCTCTGGGGAGGGTGGCCATCAGGTTATGATATCTGTGTATCTCTGGGGCTGGGGGTTCAGCAGGTTATGATGTCTGTGTATCTCTGGGGGTGGGGGCAGCAGGTTATGATGGCTGTGTATCTCTGGGGCTGGGGGTGCAGCAGGTTATGATATCTGTGTATCTCTGGGGGTGGGGGCAGCAGGTTATGATGTCTGTGTACCTCTGGGGGTGGGGCAGCAGGTTATGATATCTGTGTATCTCTGGGGCTGGGGGTTCAGCAGGTTATGATGTCTGTGTATCTCTGGGGGTGGGGGCAGCAGGTTATGATGTCTGTGTATCTCTGGGGCTGGGGGTTCAGCAGGTTATGATATCTGTGTATCTCTGGGGGTGGGGGCAGCAGGTTATGATGTCTGTGTATCTCTGGGGGTGGGGGCAGCAGGTTATGATATCTGTGTATCTCTGGGGAGGGTGGCCATCAGGTTATGATATCTATCTATGGGGGCTGGGGGTTCAGCAGGTCATGATATCTGTGTAACTCTGGGGGTGGGGGCAGCAGGTTATGATATCTGTGTATCTCTGGGGAGGGTGGCCATTAGGTTATGATATTTGTGTATCTCTGGGGGTGGGGGCAGCAGGTTATGATATCTGTGTATCTCTGGGGCTGGGGGTTCAGCAGGTTATGATATCTGTGTATCTCTGGGGGGTGGGGCAGCAGGTTATGAGATCTGCAGCTAATCACGCCCCCCTACCTTCTGTATGTTGTAAGCCCTAGATTGTGCCATGCTTGACACCAGCAGCTGTGACCATACCACAGCCAGTTTTTGAAAGAAGGTGCCCTCAGAGAAAACCTTATCAAATGTATTCCCGAAGAGACAATAATCTGAAGGAGGAATTACCCGAACGAATATGAAAAAGAGCAAAGGTGGAGCTGGTGACGTCACAAGAGACGAATGTGACGCACAGAGAAGACTGGCTGAAGGGAATGCATGTACCTTATAGAAACTGACAATGAAGTAAGGAATCAAGTAAACTTTCATTTGCCAAAAGAAGATTGCATGTGTGTGACGCACTGTAGAAATTGCAAGACATTCAATAACTGTACAGAGGCAGCAACGCAAGAAACTAAGTGATCTTAGACGCTGGCTGTACCTAGTGAATAGACTGCAGGTGGAGCCGCCATTGTATAGAAACTGGACATCAGTGTCATAAATTTAGTGAGCTCGGACCCATGGAGAAGGAAAGCCGAGAACTGTATTGCAGCAAGAATTAGCTGAGATCATTTATACGAATGCGAGGCAGTTTGGCCTGGTACCAAAATCAAGGCAGTCAAGGCTGGTTATCTAGTCTTGAAGGCCGTGAACGTGAGAAGCTGAATCATCCCTTGTTAAGGTGCAAAGAACAAACACTAGCTGTGTCAAGTTTTATTCATGTAAGGTATTTAAATGCTGTAAAATGGTCCAAATCATGGTCTCCTGTCACGTGGACCAAGGATGGAAATAGAGTTGGGCATGGAGTTCAAGAACAAGCGATAGTGCGTGCTTGCACTCCCTTATATTCTCAGAGACAAGAATACACTGCAAGGCCAAGTTCAAAGATAATCTTCATGGCAGAAGGCATGGGTGATGAGAGACATTGGGCTAATTCAAGCGCTTTGGATTAAAGGGCTATATAAACTTAATAAACATAACATAAACATAACATAATTGGTTGGGAGGTAAAGTCAAGTCCACCTCCTGGCACCTGTGTATGAGTTTACGTGCTGCTAATTGAGCCGAATGTTCCAGACATGGCACATTGTGTGCCTACCAATTGTAGAGGATCATATAACGAAGGGCCTTATAGTTTGAGAGCCAATGATGTACCGTGTACTTAATAGTGTTGAAGATGACACATTTTAGAGGTAGGCATAATTTGTCCATTTTACAGCAGATGTCCAATCATAATCTCACCCCTTATAGAAAGTATACTTAGATGTTCCCCTTGAGCCTATCACCACTTTTTGTACGTTTTTCTTATTTGTTGCATAGTAGGACGTCACATATGACAGATTTCTAGCATATACGTTTGTTTTTATGTGAAATGAGCCGAGAAGCTTGAGTGAATGTCTGTTGATATCCGTTGTAACTCCCTGTTTTAGACAATTGATGTTAAAACAGTGAACTCTGGCATCTTCCTGAGTTGGTTTGATTATTTGGTGTCAGAGTTATTCTGCAACCCATTCCTTGCATGCACACTACCCAAAGGGCTCTAAGCTCACGTGGTAGCACTGTGGATGGTGAAAAGATCCAAACTAGTTTGTCTCCAGAGTTTTGGATGATCGGACATCGAGCGCCATTAGCCAGAAGGTCGTGGGGTTTCCTGTGGAGAGCGGCTGAATAGAAATAAACATGCAAGAAGAACCCAAATGGAAGCCGAAATGGTCGATTAGAGGAGGAGTCGATACAGAAGGCCTCAAGTCGTTTAAAGAACGACTGGTGAGTAGACTAAGGGAAATGGCAAATAAAGGGGATGGGGTTGTGATAATTTTTGAGTAACAGGGACATTTTGTGTGAAGAGAAGAATAGCACCTAGAGTCCTAACTCAAGGGAGTTCAGGAGAAGACATCTGGAATCCCAACCGGGTAGTTCCGAAAAATATAACGCATGAACTGTTTGGAAATGTAGTGAATCCCTTGTACCCCGTCACCTTGAGTGGTGTCAGATGATCAGGAGGAGTGCTCATTGATTACCTATATGGCACCTATGGAATCAAGAAGATATATATAGATCTCATAGCTTGTTGACCCCCACCCCTTAAAATAGATCTCATAGGCTGCTGACCCCTCACCCTTATAGATAGATAGATCTCATAACCTGCAGCCCCCTCTCCTATAGATAGATCTCCAAGCCTGCTGACTCCAACCCCTAGCTTCCTGACCCCTCACCCCCATATAGGTAAATAGATCCATGGCCTGCTGGCCACCCTCCCCAGAGATTGATTTCATATCCTACTACCCCCTTGATCCCCCATAGATAGATATCATAGCATGCTGACCCTTCACCCCCATATAGATAAATAGATCTCAATAAATACTGCCAATCCCCTCCATGGGACTCCGTGGAATGGGGATTTACCGCCGATGCCGGCACCTGGAATAGCCCGATAATATCGGGATGCCAGGTGCTAGTAACGGCATGTCAGTTTCACGGTATCCCACTGGAATTACCAGCAGGATACAGGGAAACTGGTAATGAGGATCAATATTGTGGGTTAATTTCTTTGTAAGGCTTGCTACCAAACACAAATAAGAAGCTCTCACCAAGGGTGTCATCAAGGTGGGACTAACACACAGCATTCCACATATGCACCCAAAGAGAAAACAATATCTCAGGGTCCGCAGATGACCAGGGTCATAGTTTGGAGACCATGTGCATTTACTTACTGCAGTTTGCACCTACTCCTTAAGTGATGTGGTATTCTGTTTATTAAAACTATTCAGATTGCAATGGAAAGACTTTTTGTTTCAGAACTTGGATGGCTTCTGGGAATATCTCTCCCACCTGCCAACTCTCGTTAATCCTGGCTCATTATAGCAATATTCAACAATGTGCAGTATGAGATGCGCTCCTGCCCAGCTAAGCTGGCCTTCACCCTGCCCTTCAATTAAACCCTGGGTCTTCCTCCTTCCTGGGCCTTTCTGCTTCCTAGTGAAACCCTGGACCTTCCTCCTTTTGGGGGAAGCCATGGACGCTCCTGCTTCCTGGGGAACCTTGGGCATTCCTCCTTCCTGGGGAAACCCTGGACCTCACTATTTCCTGGGGAGACCCTGGACCTTCCTCCTTCCTGGGGAACCCTGTGCCCCCCGCTCCCTGGGGAAACCCTGGACCTCACTACTTCCTGGGGAGACCCTGGACCTTCCTCCTTCCTGGGGAACCCTGTGCCCCCTTCCTTCCTGGCGAAACCCTGGACCTTCCTCCTTTTTGGGAAGCCATGGACGTTCCTGCTTCATGGTGAAACCCTGGGCCTTCCTCCTTCCCGGAGAAACCCTGGACCCCACTACTTCCTAGGGGGACCCTGATATGATATGATATGATATGGCATTTATAACGTGCCTATACACAAGCGTTTCAAAGCACGACGAGGCAAGGGAGGGCGCACAGAGGGAAGACAGAGACAACGATCTTACTAGGCCAGGTGACATTGAGATTGCGCAAGTGCAGGTGAGGGGGAAAGGGAAAGTGCGGGTAGGCAGAGGGGGCAGTGCAATACATAGGATCAACTGTAAAAAATAAATAGAATGAATAAAAACAGAAGGAAAAGTGCAGCCATCTAGTGACAAGTGCAGGGGTAAGTGCAGATATCAAGTGTCAAGAGCTGGTGGGGACTGTAGAGATACAGAAACAGCCCCCAAGTGCAGGGATTGCCCGGAATGCAGTGCAGGTGTGCAGTTGGCGGGGAGGAGACCTGGGCCCGAGATCAGAGGGTAGCCAGGTGAATAGTGCAGTTTCAGTCAGGAGTTCAGCAGGGGAGAGGAGAGAATGCAGAAGCAAAGAGAAAGGTCTTTAGGTGTTTCCGGAACCGGAGGTGGTTCTTTTCAAGTTTCAGGGAGGCAGGGAGGCTGTTCCAGAGGGAGGCCTCAGCTGAAGAAAGAGATATACCACCAACTTGTTGCTTGGAGTAGTGACTGACCCTGAGGGAGTTGGAGGCAATGAGCGAAGAGCTCGAGAAGGAAGATATTTTGGAAGAGAGAGTTGGAGGTATAGAAGCCCCAGGCCCCAGAAGGCCTTGTGGACAATGCAGAGGGTTTTGAACTTAATCCTCGCAGCCACGGGAGACAGTTCAGAGATTTTAGTTCTGGAGAGGTACTATCCCTGGGCTTGAGGCCAAGGATGAGTTGCAGAGGGCGGAGAGTAGAGGAAGGCAGATTTAGAAAGAGGCTGTTGCAATAGTCCTGCCTAGAGAGAACCAGAGCTCGGGAGACAGTGAGATTCTGGGGGAAGGAGAGGAAAGGAAGAACACCTCTCAGGAAGTGTAGCTGGTAGTGTGACTTCTTAGAAACGTCAGAGATGTGAGGAGAGAAGGGGAGAGTGGAGTCGAAGAGGACCCCAAGGTTTTTCGCCTCACAGGTGGGAGAAGGAAGAGGGCCGGCCAGAGAGTGACAGGAAATGAGGGAACAGGTGTGCCGATGAGGAGAATCTTGGTCTTACTGGCATTAAGGGAGAGATCATTGGCGGCACACCACTCCTGGATGGCGGACAGACAGTCAGAGATGCGAGAAGGAGAAGAGGTGGTGGAAGGGAGCCTGAAAATTAGCTGAGTGTCATCCGCTTAGCACTGAAAGTTGGGGCAGAGAGCAACAATGCAGTGGGCAAGAAGTGCCAGGTATTGGTTGAACAGCCAGGGAGAGAGGTTAGACCCCTCGGGAACACCACAAGTAGAGACAGAAATAGAGGAGAGCAAGGACCCAAGTTGGACCTGGGAGGGTCGATCGGAGAGGAAAGAGGTCAGTCCAGCCAGGACCTGATCGATGATACCCATGTTATCACAGAGACAGTTGATCAGGATGGTATGGTTGACCTTATCAAAGGCAGAAGAGAGATCAAGTAAAATGAGGACACAGGGGGTATTGGAGTCAAGGTTGGAGAGCAGGTCTTCACGGATGTTCAGGAGAGCAGTTTCCGTGCTTCTGGCTGCTCTGAAGCCAGACTGATGGTCATGGAGATAGCCAACCAATTCAGTTTGAGGATTAAGCTGGGAGATGGCCAGCTTTTCCAGGAGTTTGCCCAGGAAAGGAGTGATGAAGATTGGGCAGTAGTTAGCTGGGCAGGAGAGGTCAGCTGAGGGTTTCTTAAGAAGAGGGTGCACAAGGGAGTGTTTCAGGGGGGAAGGGAAGACTCAAGTGTTGAAGTAGTGGTTGCAGAAGTCAGCCAAAGCAGGAGCGAGGGTGTCAATGTGGTCCTTGATGGTTTTAGAGGAACATGGGAGAACCTGTTTTGACAAGACTTTCTTAGATCGGACTTGTCTAGAAACCACATCTGGGGAGAACAGGGGAAAAGCAGAGAAGGAGGGAGTAGAGGTGGCCACAGAAGGGATATAGGAAGAGGGGGGAGTCGAAGGAGGATGAGGAGAGGAAGAGAGAGTTTACAGGATATCCTGTGTTTTGGAGATGAAATGAGAAGCCAGGGCTGTACAGAGGGCCTGGGAGGGGCCAGACGAGGTAGAGACTGCAGCAGGATTGGCCAGCTCCTTGCAGATTTTAAAGATTTGGCTGAGTTGTTGGATGCCGCAGAGACACAGGCTTGGATGAGGGCTCTCTTCTTGGTGTGGACAGAGAGCCGGTATTGGCTTTGGAGCAGGCCGCAGGCCAGTTTGTCAGAAGATGTACAGGAAGCATGCCATTTCCTCCCAGCCACCCTGCACTTGCGTTTAAGGGTGACGAGGTCTGAGTCACACCAGGAATTGCACTTGGCTTTGGGCTTCAAGTGGATCCTCATAACAGGGGCAAGAACATCAAGAGTATCAGATATAGCAGAGTGGAGCATAGAAAGGACTGTGTCAGGGTGTGAGTGAGCCAAAGGGGGAGGGAGGGGAAACGCTGTGCCTCATTCCTTCCTGGGGAACCGCTGGACCTCCCTTCTCACTGGGGAACGCCTGGACATTCCTCCTTCCTTGGAAAACAAGATCCTCCTTTTTGGGAAGCCATGGACGTTCCTGCTTCCTGGGGAAACCCTGGACCTTCCTCCTTCCTGGGGAAACTCTGGACCTTCCTCCTTCCTGGGGAAACCCTGGACCTTTCTCCTTCTTGGGGAAACACTTGGCCTTACCTTCGACCTTCCTGGGGAAACCCTGAACCTTCCTCCTTTTTGGGAAGCCATGGGCATTCCTCCTTCCTGGGTAAACCCTGGCCCTTCCTCCTTACTGGGGAAACCCTGGCCCTTCCTCCTTCCTAGGGAAACCCTGAACCTTCCTCCTTCTGGGGGATCCCTGGGCCTTCCTCCTTCTTAGGGAAACCCTGGCCCTTCCTCCTTCTATGCCCCCCCCATACCCCTGCCTGTGGGATTCTTGGCTTTATGGGTTGCACCTTTCTTTGAACTCATGCTTTTATTACGGGAATGCTCGGTGGCTGCTGCTTCTGCTCTCAGGGACACACTTCTATCACTCCTTTCTATCCCGCCACTGCTTCACTGGATGGATGCAGGCTGCTCTGCAATGGTTAAGCCCACTGGCTAGTGCAGGATATTAAGCCCCACTTTGACCCGCCCTAAATTCTGCTGAGCTCAGCGCAGCGCTCTCAAGGCCAGAGGAAGCCCCTGCAAACCATCGCGACTTCCTATAATGCTGCTGCCCCCCAATCCTTCCCAATGCTTGATCCCACTGCCCCCCTTCCCCAGATCATAACAGTCCTTAAATGTTAGCCTTCAAGCAGTTTGTTGGAATCGTTTTTATAAGCTGTATTTTCTCAGATCAGAACCTCTGGGGACAAGAGCCCCCCAAACGCATGGGCAGCCCCCTCTTGCTCCCACGTGATTCAGAGTTCTCTGAATCACTCAGATTAGAGGTGATATCACAGGCCTGGGAGTTGCATGAGCCCCTTGCCTGGTCCTGATGGTCCTGAAGCAACGATGCTGCCTTTTGGCTTTACTGATTGACCCCCCCCCCCAACTCCCCCCACTCCCCCCGGGTATTGTCCATGTTCATGCTTATACTGCGTTGTTCCCAATGCACAGAGACACATGACACATCATTCTGCCATATGTTATTATATTGCTTGCCATGGGGGGCCCAGTGCAAAAGATGTGCTGATTGCCCCCTTGCATACATTAGTGTGGGAGGGGGCAGGGGGGTGTCTGGGGGAGCACATTTCACAGCCCGCAGTCATTGTGAAATGGGCATCCGTATTTGAAGGACAGGAATGCAAGTGTGATGCAGTGGCTCAAGGCGCTGCTGTCACGCTCAAGAAATACCGGACAGGGTCAGGAATGACCCTCTCATTCATTGCGCCTCCCTCTGTGCCTGTTCCCAACAGGCCAAAGGGAATGGGCTTGTTTCCTGTGCATTTCAATCCCCTTCTCATTTCTGAGTTCAGGATGATCTTTGAAAGGCACAGAAATGCCCATGTGACTGTACACATGTGCAAAGGGGTGGGACAGGACATCTTAATATGTGCATTTTTATAATGTGTACATTGCGATGCTTTTTGAGAATGTCGCCCAATGTGTAAAGAGTTTAAACACGCATTTCCATACTGCTGACAAGTTGGACTCGGACACCTTACAAGTTACGCTAACAACGGAGGCGACACCTTTCCACAGAGGCAATGATTTTCATTGCAATGCATTATGGTTGTCAAAGGTCCCAGTGGTGCCAGTCAACGTACACTTAGAGTATGTTAACGATTGTTGTACACAGAGTCAGCTGCACCTCGCGGGTGGTGCCCTCCAGGCAGGAACATGTGACACGGGCTACTAATTCTACTCGCCTTCATAGGTCATTGCTGAACATGTCTGTGTCAGAATGTCCTTGCGGGTGGGACCATGCTGATCTGTGAAAGGTGCCGAGACCCAAAGCATGATGGGACTTGCAAGCTGGTGAGTATAGCGAGTACAGCTTGTGCTCATTCTGGGTGCAGAGTTGCTCACGTGGTGCGTACGAGCCCACACTCCTGCCTGCCTGACTAGAGATCCTTAGGGCCGCCTGCACTCTGTGTACACAAAGACCTGCTTCTGGGCTTCTGTAATGCATTGTATCCGCAAGCGACAGCCAACGAACCAATCTCTTCAACGGTGGGAGGTAACTGCCACTTTAAGCATTCATGATAGTAGCAGGTATTTATGTATTTTTGTGTTAATGTTAAAGGTATTTATACCGCATACCGTCACCACAGGAGTGGTCCCCCAGCGCTCTGGCGGATCTGAAAAGGAGGGTGTGAAATAAAGGGGGTGAGGTGGGGCTAGTAGGGTGTAGTGGGAATAGGAGAGTGAGAGTTGTGATGTCCTGTTGGCAGCTTCAGTTCCATTTGGTGAGATTAGGCGTGATTTTTTTGGGTTGGTGCCGTTTTCGTGTGCTGTTCTGCTGGCCTATGTGTTGTTGCAGTGCGGGGAAGTGCCTGCAGATTGCTGTGCAGAGAACTGGCTGTATGAGCTTCTGTAGAAGAGTATACAGGAGGAACAATGCAAAAGAACAGACAATAGATAAGAAATCAGATTTGACAGGAAGTGGTGATCTTTTTACCAGCCCTGTTTCTTTGTCCGCTTGGAGTGGGTGGCGACCTGGGGTGGAGAGCTAAATAGCTCAGGATGGGGGGCCCAGCAAGCGGCCCGCACAGAAAGCTGAGTCTGATCTTGCCGGACAAAAGATAAAGCATCTGGGGGGTAAAACAAACATATTGCCTGTGTGTCACCCTGTATCAGATAGTTGGATATATACAAGGTAATCGTATCCTTGCTGCAGTGGCCTAACTGGGACTGATATTCACTTTTAGTCAGTCGGAGGGTAGGAAAGAGTAGTAGTAAAACGTTAGGTAAGTAGCTGCGCTCGGAAATAGCACAATAAACACGGTGCTTATTATATATTTATTTTGGGTTCTAAATTAAAGAGTAGGTGCTGTGAAATGCTTATTAGATATTTATTTGGGGTTCTAAATTAAATAGTAGGTACTGTGAACCAGTCCTACTTAGAGGCTAAATAGGACTGGTTCCCAGCACCTACTATTTAATTTAGAACCCAAAATAAATATGCTATAAGCACTATGCTAATTGCCTTATTTCCTAGCGCAGCTACTTACCTAACTGTTTACCACAAGCGATTAAGAATCCTGCTGTGCCGGTGAGACGACTTGTCGATGACTGTGCTGCGTTCGGAATATGCAAACAAAGGAAGGCATATTCCAAATACAGCGTGTGAGATGCTCTGGAGTTGCACATCCCGCACATCCAATGCCCCTCATTCTTGGTGTTGACAGCCTTTCACGTGGGGCAATTTATAAGTGATGGCTCATTTAACAAGCCATTGTTTTTACACAGCATGTGCTTAACATTTCAGTGTTAAGGGCTAAACATGGGGCATTTGTATTCACCAGGCCAGCACAAGTATCACTAAGCTGACCAAACCCATGCATTCTTCAAAGAGAATTAAAATGCCACACAGAAAAAGTTGTAAACGATTATCTTTATGTTCATGTCTCTTTATTTGACATGCCACATTGTATATTACTTTTTAGTTACATACGGCGCATCCCTGAGAAATGTAACTGTCATTCTCTTGCTCAAGTATTCTAGTGGCTGCTTTGGGACATGGACTCAATGCATCTGCTCAGCATCAAAGGTCTTTTGTCTAAACAAGCCAGCCACTGCCTAGTGCCCACCCCAGATGGCAACTCAATGTCACTTGGCACCTCCATTAGGAAAGCAGAGTTCATTGTGTGTCACCATGCAGGCAGTAGCCCATGGCAAATCAATGCAGTGATATGTGTGCAGCAATGTTTTTTCACTGCACAAGCCATCACCCTGTTGGTTAATGACGTCTATGAGCTCCAAATGTAACAGCACATATGTCTGTTTTTGTCTGATGTGGCGTATGTCCATACGATATCATACTGGAACGTTTTGTGTATGTGGCTCTGACGAGCATGCCATACTGTGCCCATACTGAGCCCACACTAAAATGCATAAAGCAATCAAACAAGTTGCCCCAAATTGTACATCCACTAGACCAAACACCCTTTCTACAATGCCACACCATGATTTTCGCTAGCTGCAGGCCAGCACTAATACGAAATGCTAATGCCAGCTCTGTTAGATAAAGCATGGGCCTGCTCGTTTTTGTAAAAATAATCCCTGAGGCCTGCGTAGTAGTGAGGAGGTTGTGGCTGAGGAACTGTGGACCCATTACTATGCATTAGAAGCCACATTTGTTTAACAGGAGTCATCAGCTTATTACTGGTCTGGCTAAGGTTTGTAAGAGGTACAATCCTTTCTGTGCATTGTTTATTGGCTCTCCCTTCTACGGTATCCTGTCCTGTCTATAGATACAATTCCCAACAGATGTTTCTGTAATGGGAGTTGGGCATGCTCACACTGAGTCCCAGCCCTTCCTCATCTAAAATTCTTCAGAAACAAGCAAAAGAGCCCTTGTACCCCCATCTGAGTGGCTGATGTTACAGCCATTTTATACTCACATCCAAAAACTTAAGCTGTCCAAATGAGTATGTATGATTTATGGTTACAAACATTTTAATGTTGGGGTGAGTGTTGTGAACAGTGTTGCGAGTACCACGCCATGCATCTGTTATGAATTTAGGGATTCACACATACATTCCTTTTATCAACAACTTGTTTATCCAATATCGAGATCTCTGACCAGTGTTATAGTCCTTAAAGGTTCTGTGAGTTAATGCAAAGCATACAGGAACCCTCACTGGTGCTATTTGTCCACTTTCCTACTCTCACAGAGGTATTTTGAAAGAGTAGAATAACAGTGTACCAACTGTCCATCTTGGAATGATAAGCTTCCATCAGAAAATAATTCATATGGTTAGTCTAGTATTGCCCTTTTGCGAAATACAAGTGAGGTGGTACGAAGAGAACACCTGCAACACAGGGCCAGTGGTCAGTGCGACCTCAGACCACGGTAGACTGGTCACACCGCAGTGTGCCAGTACGGACAGTTTGAAACTGCATTCAGGCAAGGCCTTCCCTAAGAACATGTGACAGAAAAAAACATTTACTTGGACAGCTACAACTGTGTTTTCACATTAGAATTCTTCTGTAAAGCACTTGCATTACAATGTAATGAAACCAGCTTCCTTTATATAGCAATGATTTATTCATATTGAGGAGGGGTTTTGTCGCACGACACAGAGGTGTAGTTTGGGAGTGACGTCTGCTAGTCGGAGGGGAGTGGGGAGGGTGCATTCTGGTGTTTCGACTTGGGCAACAACATGGCTAAAAACTGCCCTGCTTCTTACAATGGGGTTTGAAGGACACTCTGACCAGGTTGTGGAGGGGAGTAAATGGAACAGTCACCGGGGACAGTACATAAGTGGGCATACAGAGATTAGCAGAAAGGAGAACAGTCACCGGGGACAGTACATAAGTGGGCATACAGAGATTTGCAGAGAGGAGAACAGTCACCGGGGACAGTACATAAGTGGGCATACAGAGATTAGCAGAGAGGAGAACAGTCACCGGGGACAGTACATAAGTGGGCATACAGAGATTAGCAGAGAGGAGAACAGTCAGTCCGGTTTGTAATTTTTAATTCCTGTCACCCATAGTTCACAAACAGTGGATAATGAGTCAAGGAATTGTACGCAGTAATTCATGGCCAGTCATCAGTGGGTATGTGAGGTTCAGGACATCAGATGCGCGTGCAGCAAAGGAATGCATAATCACTGTGTAATTGAACAGCCAAGTCATTTGTGTTCATGTTTCAACAGCATTTATTCCTCTTCTGGACCACTGTCCATCAATTGCAATATATATGAGGTGCTCCGGAGCATACACATCATTAGATGACTTACCCACTATCTGGAGCCCACTCTCTTGACCCGAAACCACGATTCTTCCTCTTGCTGAGAAATGACTTGCATAGCCCACCTCCCACTGCCCCAGCAGTTCCCCCTCTCCTGGCCCCTCGGTAGCCTACTGCAATGGGCATGAAGTACTTGGTAGCATAATAACCCAGGAGGACATGGCTTGCTTCTAGACTTTCTTGTCCAACCACGTCTGATGCCACTCACCATCGGGTACCCACTCACTTGACCTCGGGGTCGTGGTGCTTCTGATCGCTGAAACGGGACTTGGACAGGTCACTGCCCACTCCCCATTCTGGCAAAAAAACAAAAGGGGTGATATATGGAAGATGTATAATTAATCCTAACCTCTGGCATTGCTCTGGGCAACCCTCCAGACAATTGTTCTTGGCCTGCCAAGCCATTACAGAAGGGGAAAGACCATATGTAAATCCAGCTTGGTACCACCCCAAAAGGGATAGTTCAGCCTGAACTGCTAGGTCACATCCCTTGTGCACGAGACCACAAGAACCCCCAGACATGGATCTCGTCAGCATGTTCCATGTCCCCAAAATGGGGCATCACTGTGAATCCTTACTGGAGTAAGGTCCTATTTTTGGAGTAAGGGACCAACAGCCTGGAGCCCATGGGTCCACACTCGTAGACCATGGTAGGAAACACAACCATGTGTCCGCACTACTTTAAAATGAATCAAATGAATGCTTGCTTCCCCTTTTAGAGGGCAGATGAGAAGTGATTGATGTTTCACCTGAGTTAAATCTGCTCACCGGGAGGATAGCTCAGGGGCAACACGCTCGCCTTGGAAGCAAGACAACATGGAGCACCACAGGTTTGAACCCTGTGTCCGCGCTTAGAAACCTCTGGGTATTAAGCACGTTATGAATAACCTATCATATCATATCGTTACCTGTCTGCGACATGCAAGACTGGATTTGCTTTTTCACCCAATAACCAAGAAGCAAGCGCCATGTTCACTGCGCGCAAACTCAAGCAGCGACGTGAACACATCTGCCGCAAACTCAAGCAGCTACGTGAACACATCTGCCGCAAACTCAAGCAGCTACGTGAACACATCTGCCTTCAGCTCCAAATAAACGCTCAAACACAGGATCTAGCTTTCTGGTGGCTAAACAAAATAACAACATAGAATTGTTCATTCAACTCAAGTTTAAAGAAAAAGGATTTTGCAGTCAGTAAATTGCACGAAGCATTAATCACTGTGTCAGAAAATCAATGTAAGCCGCTTGTTTCAAAATAATTAATATTTACCAAAATGGTGAAAAGAAACATGCAAGTCAATATCCAACTTCATACAGTACAAAGGCCAAAAGGTCATAACAATGAGACCAAGAAAATAAATAATGGTTATTTATGTGACTGAACCTGTGAGCGTGTGTATGTCTATGTGTGCGTGTGTGTGTGTATACACCTTGGTCTTTAAGTAACTAAAGAAATCATATGTTGAGATGAGGTCATGGCAGTCTTGTGACTTCATACATGTTCATCCGTCTTCTAAGTGTAACACATTGGGCCTCATTACGAGGTTGCCCGGTAAGGCAAAAACGATGCCGGTATTGTAATACCGGCATCGTTTACCGTCCCGTTGCATTCCGACCCGCAAACCCGGTATTAGTGGCACCCTAAATAACGGTGCCGCTAATAGCGGCATAGGCACATACACGCGCCCCTTCAGGGAGCAAATACCGGCATGCCGGTAATCAGGGGAAATCCCAACCTACGCAGACATGCAAATACGGGC
Organism: Ambystoma mexicanum; assembly: GCF_040938575.1. Lineage (NCBI taxonomy): Eukaryota > Metazoa > Chordata > Amphibia > Caudata > Ambystomatidae > Ambystoma > Ambystoma mexicanum. Next base: position 24,875,070 of record NC_090932.1, on the reverse strand, counting down.
ATCGCGAAGCCGGTAATCACGGGCTGCACGATGCCGGCCATACAGGCATCGCGGACCACCCGCAAACAGCAATCAGGATACAAGGCAGCTGCCACAGGTGCACACAATCCCCAAAGGTGGAGTCAATGGAGGCTGGGCCAGTATAAACTGAGCACACCCACACACCACAACCCCCCCACACAGGTGGAGGCAATGTAGACTGAGCCAGTACAAAAGGAGCACACCTACACACCACACCCCTTCCTACACCAAAATGCTACCACATGCTGTTGCAATCATGGCGCTGGAGGACATGCCTATACTGCTACAACTACAGCAACAACAGCAACAACAACAGCAACAACTACAGCAGCAACAACAGGCAGCACAGAGGAGATGCAGGAGGAGAAGGAGGGTGAGACAGGCCCAGCAATTACCACCAGCGCAGCCACCAGTGCCTCGTAGGCAGCCACCAATCCCTCTTACCAGACCCAGCCCATTTAACCTAACCCCTGAGCAGATCCACACCCTGTACCGGTTGGACCGTGACACCATCACCACCATAGTGGACATGATACAGAACGACATTGCCAGCCACATAGAAATACACACTGCCATCCCGCCACTACTAAAGGTGGTGTCTGTGCTACACTTCCTGGCCACAGGCACCTACCAACACGCAGTCGCCCAGCTGCATGGCATTTCACAACCACTATTTTCACGCATGCTGAACCAAGTGCTGGATTCCCTCCTGAAGCATGCAAGCACCCACATATACCTACCACGCACTGCCCAGGAGATAGCCGGAACCAAAGTAGGCTTCCATGCACTGGCAGGCATGCCCAATTTTGTTGGTGCCATCGACTGCACCCATGTTGAATTGGTAGTCCCCCATGCCATAGAGGCGGTGCACCGCAATCACAAGCAATACCACTCCATCAATGTGCAAATGGTATGTGACTCCAGCAAGATCATCACCCATTGCTGCGTCCGATTTCCTGGATCCACACATGATGCCATGGTACTACGCAACTCCATGCTACCCCGTCACATGGACCGACATGCTGGACCACGTGCCTGGCTGCTTGGTGAGTTGCACAACTGTCCCATGGCTGTGATGTGGGGTACTGATGTGTGCGGATGCAGAAGGGGGGGCTACTGCACCAGGGTGGGAAAGGGGGGGAGATAGTGTACCAGTGTGGGAAAGGGGGGGGAATAGTTCACCAGGGTGGGAAAGGGGCAGGGGAATAGTGCACCTGGGTGGCAATAGCCAGTGAGTGGAGAATGCATGCAGAGCTAAACACTCCTCACCTGAACCAGCCAAACGGAACATAACACACCACTGGGCCACATATCACGAATAATGCATATGGATGACAACAAGTAAGAGGTACAGCCAGGCCACCATGGTGATGGCAAGCAATGCATGACTGAACAGGATGGCAACTGTGGCAATGTGGCTAGTGTGACCATGCATAGTGAAGAATATGCAGCATGAATTGGAGGCTTAACATTGTCGCACTACCACAGCACATCTGCCTCAGCATGCATGATTACACCCTGCATCATCTATTGAACCCCATCCAGACTACCACACATCATTACAGTATACATTGCATCTAGGTGACTATTTTGTATACTTACAGGGACATGTGCATTCCTACACCAAATAGCTGCTGCCATGACTCTGCTCCATGAAGGTGGCAGTTCAGAGTGACACACACCTATTTGGATCTGCTTGAAGAGGAGTACAATCGTGTGCACACTCGTACCGTGTTGTGATTGAGCAGACCTTTGGCCTGTTGAAGGTGCAGTTCTGCTGCCTAAGCAGGTCTGGTGGGGCACTCCTATAAAGGCCTGAGAAGGTGGCAAAGATCACCATGGCCTGTGTCATGCTGCACAACATGTGCATCTGAGGGATGTACCACTGCCACCTGACATTGACATGCATGGACCAGGTGAGGATGAAGGGGATGGAGACGGAGGTGAAGGAGCCCCCCCTGCCAGTACGTGATGCACGGGATGGCCATGCTGTATGCCAAGCACTAATCCACCAATACTTCTGAAATGCAGGGACCATGAAAGTAATGTGCCAGTGACACACTGGCTACATGTGGACATGCACACTTGTTTTGTTTGAAGTTCGCCACTGTACACCATCACACATTAAATGTACATGCACAAAATGAAGTATGGCCAGCCATTGATTTTCTTGCAAACAACGGGTGTATTTTTCAGACACATGATAATGGAAACATTCCCCTCACAACCCCCAGTGATCTCCCTCACCCACCCTACAAACCCCAAAAATACCCCATTGAACTCCCTCACCCACCCTACAAACCCCAAATGTCCCCAAATATACACCAAACACTGTTCCCTTGACCAACGTCCATTTGTCCAACTCCATTGTCTGCCCAATCTACTTCTTCAGTATTTTGGGATCCGGGGGTGCTATGTCCAAGCGCCGTGCACTCCTCCGCGTCATCCGCACGGGGCTTGATTGGGCTGAGGTCGAAGGGGTTGTGGCAGTGGAGGTGTCAGGGGCCGGTCCCATGCCTGCCCCAAGGAGTGGGCGTTGCATTTGAGGCAGGTTTGACATCAGGGCTTGCGTAAGTGCCCCCAGACACTCCCTCATAGCAGTTGTGGACGCCTCAATGGCAGAAGTGTTAGCAGCGATGGCTGTAGCAATGGCCCTCATGGAGTCATTACCATTGGCAATTTGTTGCCGCATTAGTTCAAGCATCGACTCCTGTCGTGCCTCAACCCTCTACAGGTGAGCCTCAAAGGAGTCATTGGCAGCAGGAGTGCTGGTGGCCGAGGTGATAGTAGGCAGGGTGGTGGTAGGCAGGGTGGTGGATGGCACTTGCGTGGGGCCCTCGTCCAGGGCACAGTCCTCCTCAAAGAGGCATATGTCAGACTCTCCGAGGTCCGAGTCGTGGAGGCATGGATCGTCGCTGCTCTCGGCCTCTGTGGGGGGGAGGCTGGTAATGGGGCTTGGGGTGGGTGTGGTGGACACGACTGTGTCACCCTCGTTCTCCACATCAGCATCCGCAACGTCCGTGGTGGTTGGCGGAGCGGGAACGGAAACGCCTCCCATTGTTGTGGGTGGCTGCTGCTGGACTCTGGCTGCAGGTGTTTCCTGCTGGCTTTCTGCCCGGTGTGGCACACTGCCTGTTGGTCTGGGCAGTTTCTGGGCCTGGGGTGTGGCGGTGGCCCTGGTCCTTTGCCGTGAAGTAGATGCAATTGCACCCCTGTCCTGCCTGCCATCTTCCTCATCGGTGCCTGGGGGATAGAAGAGATGCAAGTCATCAGTGATGGTGTCACATGGCAGCGATAATCTATTGCGCTGTGATATGTTCATACATTCATGCATCCAATTATTACAGGGGTGTGGCATTTGTTGTTCTGAGGGGGCATGTAGGCAATCAATGCATGGCTGGTGGCATGGCATTGGTATGGTGTCTGTGTGGTGAGTTACATGGGCACGGTCGGGTCATGTTGCACATGTGTTGGGATTGGGATTGGCACTTAGCATGCATTTGTGTGTGGCAGGGTGTGGCACGCATTCTTGACTGGATATGTTGATGTGGGCCTGGGACATGCATTGCCTTGCCTAGTCTCACTTCCACGTCACTTCCACGTCACTTGTGCCACATCATGGTTTACCCTACAGGGATGTGATGGGTCACTCACCTTCTTCTGGGGATGATGCGGCGCCCACCTCCTGCTCTCCGATTCCCTCTATGGACTCGAGATCTATAAAGGTACTGGCTGTCTCCTCCCATGGCGTCAGCTTCACTGGTGAGTGTGGCCCTCCGCCTGTCGCCATGGCGGCCCTCCTGTTGTCTGCCAGGATCTTCCTCACCCTGAGGCTGAGGTCATCCCATCGCTTGCGACTGTCGCGCACACTCCTTGGGGTGGTTTCCACTGCGACACCCTCTGGGCGACCTCCTGCCAGACTTCCTTTTTGTTGGTCTGGGCCGCATGTTTCATGTCGGTACTCCTGATGGTGTCCGCATGCTGGGCCAGGGTGTCAGCGAGCATATTAAGCTCAGCGTCTGAAAAACGCTGTTTGCGCTTCCTGGGGGTCATCTTCCTGGTTGCCTTGGACATCCTGGTTATTTTCTGCCACAGCACAACACAAATGGACTGGTGGTTGGGGAGGATGGCAATGGATTGTGTTTTTAAAGATGGCCACCGGCCCATTTCCCGTTCCTGCGCGATGACGTAATTTCCTGGTCCGTTTTCTGCATGCCGGTATTTAGGGGTTGGTATGAGGTGGTACAGCTATGGGCGGGTCCCGCGATGCCGGTATAGGGGAGTTTCAGGCCCTTTAGCGGCATGGTGGTATTGCCATTACCGGCATGGGGGAACGCGCGTGCTCGCGCACTCGTAATCACCCGCTATTAGCGGGTTCATGCAAGCACGGACCCGCTCATTCCGGCATGCCGGTAATGAACCCGCTTTTACCGGGCTACTCGTAATGAGGCCCATTGTCCTGAATGTGTAGAATTATTAATATGTTCATTCTTATTGTTATGAAAGCACACGGTTTCTCCCTACATGTACTATTAGTGCAAAACAAAGGGGGGTCTCGGAGTCTTTCTACCAGCACGAACACAGCCCAATGACCTGTTCTTGGGTGGATGGCCCCTGGGAGAGACTCTACAAAGTCTTTAACTTACTGTCCCTTTCACAGAGAAGAAATGTCCCTGCATATTAGTCTTTGTCCTGCCCTGGGGCAGTCCAGCACCGAAATACTAGGCAATTCTCCTCTGAACAAGAGTACCAACAGCAACCCCATACACGTGTTTCAGCCTTGTTGGGCCTCATCAGTGAGGTGGAGCTGTGCCTCTCTAAGAACAGTGAGCAATTACTGTTTTTGTACATACGCTTTGCAAGATAGTATTCTTTGCAGTCTCATGTTTTGTTGAACAGGGAATTGCCAGTCCACACGATGTCCCAAGGACACTGAAATGGGCCACAGATGGCTTATGCCGTGTCATGTGGCTCTTCCAGAACGGCTTATGCCGTGTTAGGTTGGACTCTTCCAGAACGCCTCATAGGATCCTGGGCGGGGTGTCCCACGGGGAAGAGGACTTTGGAGCTCTCCTGAGGGACGGTGGAAAAATGGTTTTGGAATGTGAGGTGGAGAGAGAGAAGTGACGATCCTTGCGGCGGCTGCTGCCCGGGCGGCCCTATATTTGGGCCTCAAGGATTGGTTCATGGGCCTCGTGCTAGGTTGGTCTCTCCGCCCCGGGAGGGTAATGCCTACGAGCCTCCTTGAGCGTGATTTCTGGGCTAAAGGTGATAGCAATGGCAGCTCAGCCTGGGAGAGGGGTGCATGTCAGCCAGAGCAAACCCCAGGAAATACAAGTAGAATGAAGGAGACTGGTAGTGAGCAAGAGATAGGTTATGTTATGAGAGTTTTATAGAGTGCATCGTATTACTCGAAGGTGCCATGGCGCTATTGAGCTAGCTTGTCAGCAAACACTAATCTAGTTTAGTGGAAGTCCACTGAGGGGTAGATCGAATAGGTACGTTTTGAGGAGTTTCCAAAACGAGAGGAGGTTGGGTGTGTTGTGAAGTGTGGCTGGTAGGCGATTCCAAATTCTGGAGTCTTGGATCAAGAATCTAGGACGCCTTGTCTCTCTTTCCTGTACTTCGGGATGATACGTTTCCCATCCAAAGTAGATCTAAGGGGCGGGCCCGGTTTATGTAGAACAAATTTGGATGCCAACAAAAGTATCCATGGGGTTGTGGGGGCTTTTATGGACAACACACTTTTGAATTTGATCCATTTCTGGATCTACAACCAGCGATGTGCTCGTAACGGTGGCATACTTTCTGGTCTTCGTTAATAGTCTTGTGGATGAGTTTTGTACATTTTGTAGCCGCATAATGGCGTGTGCTGGGACCCCTAGATAGCAGCTGCGTCCACAGTCCAATCATCTGGATGTAAATAGAATTAACGACTGTCACACCTGTTGAGAAAAAGAGAGAAACTAGAGAGTGTATCTGGTGTTTCTCAGGTAGCATAAAGTAGGTTTATGTCCCTGAGGAGATTGGATTCTGTAGAGTAAGATCCTGACCTAGGTGGAATCCCAGATTTGTACCAGTAGGTTTAGGGTCTGGGCTTGTGTCAACAGACAGTGGCAGCAGAGATTTGACCAGGTACTAGGTTTTTCGTTTACCAGCAATATTTCTCTTTTGCTGGGATTCATTTTTAGGAAGTTCGAGTCCATCCAGTCTTTGATGGAAACAAGACACTGATTTTTTGTCTTTTTTTCTGGTGTATTTGGGTCATCTCCTGAGAAGTCCACCACAGTATGTGTATCGTCAGCATACCTTATAAAGGAGACCTTAGTTTAGAGTAAAAGGTCAATTTAAGGTTGTAAATACATATTAAAAAGAAACGGCAGAGGGCAAAGCCCTGGGGCAGATATTGATATTTTATTTGTATCGCGTTCGTACACAAGTGTTTCAGAGCGAGACAAGACAAGGGAGGGGGACAAGGGAGAAAAGAAACATCGATCTTACTAGGCCCAGTGACATTGAGAACGCGCAATTGCATGGGAGAGGAAGAAGGGGAAACGTTCATGTGTTGGGAGAGCAGGAAAAGTGCTGAGCAAAGAGAAAATAAATAAATCAATATATATAAATAAATAAATAAATACGAGCAACAAAGGGTGGTAGTGCAACCAGCAAGTGGCAAGGGCTGGGTATAAGGCAGCAGACAGGATGTGCCAGATACGTGCAGACAAACAGTTGGGGAGGACTGTAGGGTACAGATACAGACCCCAGTACTAGGGATTACCAGGAGGCGGTGCGGGGGGGGTGGCAGGGTGAGCAGGTACCTGAGCCCGTAGGTCAGACGGTGACCGGGTGCACAATGGCGAGACAGAACAGATCAGCAGGAGAGAGGAACAGAGAAAGCAGAAGCAAAGAGGAAGGTCTTGAGGTGCTTCCGGAACTGGAGATGGTTCTCCTCAAGTTTAAGAGTGGCAGGGAATGGCAACATCGCATTTTAGTGTTTGGATTTGAGATGAGAAAGAACCCTAGCTAACTTGTGAACGGTTTGAGAAAAGGGAACAGATCCATCTCATTACTGTCACGGTGAGACTAAAGATGGACATTCTGTTGGTTAATATTTGATGGTCAATGGTGTTGTATGCCGCAGGGAGGTATAAAAGACTTAGGGCACGTTCTGTTCTTATCCATTGATGCTCTCAGGTGGACTAAGACGGAGTTAGAGACTATTTTGGCTCTTCTCCAGGGTCTAAATCCCATTTGGACATGATCCAGGATGTTTGAGCCTTCTATGTACTCCGGCATCTGGCTGACTGCTATGCTTTCTATTTGTCCAGCCAGAGATGATAACTGGGACATGGGATGGAAATTGCTTAGGTTGGAGTGGTCCAATGAAGGTTTTTTTTTTTTGTCCCACAGGGGCTTTATCATAGAATGCTTCCAGTTGTCTGGACAAATACCCAGGGAGCGGCAGGATTGAATACCTGGAGTACTTGGTCTGAGAATAGGGGATAGAGTTCTATCGACAGTTTGGTGGGGGCGGGGGGTAAAGGATCTAACAGTGAGCCTAAGCATTTGGCTAAACTGATTAGGAACCTCGGTTGTGTATTATAAATGGCCTTGAACGTGTCCATGTTGCTGCTATAGGATGTTTTGATGTTAGCCGTTTTAGAGTTTTGCTTCAGCTTCGAAGTCAGGGTTGGCAAAATGTCACATCTAATCGTGTTTTGGTTGGGGAAGTGAATGGCTAGTTATTCTACAAGTTCTTGTGTAGAGTAGGTGGCATTGATGTGTTTTTTCATTGCACAGATCTCTTACCACTGAGAAAAATGCTTTCATGGTGGTTTTTGCATTATCTATTTTGTTCCCGTAGAAGTATTTCTTTGCTTTGATTATCTCATTTTTGTATGTCCGATGTTGTTGTATAAGGGCACTCAATAATTCTATCAAGCTGGTGCAGTGCCATTTCCTTTGCAGGTTTCTTACTGTGACAAATCAACTTCCAGTGCACCAGTGGTCCAGGGATGAATATCGGTTTCTAAACCCTCAATCAGCCCCACACCTCTAGTACACCAGAAGGGATCCGAACAGATTGGAAACACAAGTCAATTATGAACCTCCTTATCCAATTTTGGTAGCATGGAGGGAACGGCAGGCTTATCTCCGAAAAGTCGTGGATCGTTGGTTAGCTGCCACAGAGCAAAAGTACAATTATTAGACAATGATAAAAGGGACTGTCCAGTCAAGGTTGTATACAAATATCTACTTTATTATAACTACAACATACAGTTCTAGGACACTACAAAATACAACCCACCCTGTAAAGGAGTGCAGAGGAGAGACTGTTTTCAATACAGAAAAGGATGCATTCTGGATACTGACAGAGAAGTAGATATGTGTATACAACCTTGACTGGACAGTCCCTTTTATCATTGGGTAATTGTATTTTCGCTGTGGTGAAACTAACCAACGATCCACGACCTTGCGGACATAAGCCTGTCGTTCCGTCCATGTTACCAAAACTGGACAAGGAGGTTTATATTTGACTTCTGCATGCCCACCAGAGTGGGGCACTCTATCTGAAATTTGAAGAAATGTGTCTGGTCTGGGCCCCCTGCTAATGCAATTTCATGCAGCTTGGGCAGGCCCTTCAGATCTGTGCCCACCTGGTCTTCCACCACAGGTTCCTGCACTGCGCCAGGCAACTCTGAAGTCATTGAGTCCCTCTGTCACAGGAGGAGGCAACTCAGCAGTCTGCGGAACTGGACTAGGGGCTACCGACCATGCCGGTCCATCGAACAAGCCCTCTGGAAGCACTCCAGGCGCTAAGGTTCTGAGAGTCTTCAATCTGGGGGTCTCTTTGGCCCCCGGTCGGGTAGCCCTGCGGCCATCTCTGGATTCCTCACACTTACCTTGCGTCTGAGAAGGTTCAGATCAGGTGCTTTCTGTAAGTGGATGTATTTTATCTGTCGCTGTGGGGGCAGCTTATTTATTAGTTCTTCCAAAGTTACATTTGTTGGTTCCAAAGAATCATTGAGATTTAAAGTAGGGTCAGAAGCAGGAGCTCTGGCGGGCATATCTGAGACGGATTGAGTGACTGGGTCTTTGGTGATACAGTGCCAGACACTTGTGACTATGGTCTCAGTAATAGGGGGAGGTTGTAATTCTATAGTTGTGTAGGGGACAGTAAAGGGAACCCCATAATGACCCAACCATGGGAATTTGATATGATGCTCCAATTTGGTGCTCTTGATTACTTGAGAAGATTGGTCTAGCGTATGCTTTGCTGCGTGTATCGGGGGATGAACTACCTGAGCTGTAATTCAGTGAGATGTAGTGCTGATGCCTCGTTCTGGATTCAGTCCATATATGAGAAGAGTCCGTTTATCATTAAGCATAAGTGCCTCCGAGAGGGGTTTTCGGCTGAGTCATTAATTCATTTAGATCTTGGACCAGGAGGTCTATATATGAGCCATAAGGTCATTCCTTTTGCAAGCCTTCTGAATTCTCACATAAGTTCATTATTTCTTATGGGTAAAGTAATGGGGTGTAGGACTGACTGTTTCCCAGCATGCTTTGTAAAGCACTGCTAGTCCGCCAACATCTTTCATTATACGAGATTTGGAGAAGCATTTGTAACCATGTGGGGTCATATCAGCAAGGATGGTAGGGTGGTCCTCCTGTATCCAGGTTCCTGTTGGCAGCATTATATATATATGTTTATATCTAAACTCTGCCCTACTAATAGGTCATGAATCAGGAACCTGTCTTTTGCTGCTGATCTGGGGTTAGGCAATAGGTACCTTCATTGTTGTCTGCGGTTTTCGTCCCTCTTGTTGGCCTGATTTGCACGAATAAGCGCCTGGAGGTTTTTTCAGACAGTGGTGCCTGTTTTTTTTTTTATTTATTTATTATTTTTTTTATTTTGTTATAGCTGATTACATCAACTTTTCAAAATTTAGACAGTTTAAATTACATAACAGAAGTAAATACATAATAGAGCAGAAGGATGAAAAGGTGAGGACTTACAACTTTATACATATGAGTGATATAATTTCGAAGCTGTTTATGTAAGTGATTAAAATCATCATTGCGAACAGTCAATATAATTAAAATGACCATCATAAAAAGACCATCATAAAAACCAGAAGTCCAATTGAGGATATTGAATTCTAAATTTAAAAAGATTCACATTATTAATTAATCTATTCAAGATACTTATAACAGTATCTCATCAGATAAAACATTTTCCAAAAAGTGCACAATAGCCTTCATGACTGAAAATCTGGTACTCTTGAATAACATACTCCAAATCTCATTTTCATCCTTCTCCATGTACAATTCCAGAAGATTTTTGCAGTGTTTCTGACGAGTATCATACAAAAGTGGACATGACACAATTAGATGTTGAAGTGATTCTTTCACACCTCAGTTTTTACAAAAACGACAAAAGTTAAGATCCACATGAATAATTTTGCGTCTGACCATAATCTCTCTCGTCGGCCACAAATTCAGCCTCACACGTAAAAATTTATTACGAATGTTTGCCGAAGGGCATTTCAGCAGGTATCCCTCTGCTTGTCCTAGACATTTAGGACCGAAAAGATTAGGGTCGAAATCTTTGTACTTTACACATAGCTCGTGAGTTACAATCCAATCCCAACAAAGGAATTTTTTCTTGGCGCTAATTGGGTTGTCTATAAGATATTGCAAGGAAATATTAGCTCTAGCTAATATGTCTATGACCAAGTTTCGCCATCTCATGGGGAAAGGAGCAGACGATCCTGCTAACTGGCGAGCTACTGTGCTCGAAATGTTGTTATTAGTGATTCCAAGGAGGCTTTTACGAAACAAGGCACACATTCTCCATTTCACTCTGCTATGGAGCTAGTTCAAACCCAATTCGAATCTTAATATGGGTAGGGGTACACAGTTTGGAAGCCGCAACACCTTTTTCCAGAAAGTGGCCTCAAGTCTATTCCACGAGTTGTCATCGGAGTATAGTTTTGACTCCGCACCGTAGAGCAGGATGGGTACTACCTTTTGTTCAAAGAACATCAGAATATGTTTCAGCGTAAACTTCCCATATTTGTATATCAGAATTTTCGCTTGTGATATGAGGCTCAGCAGTTTTGTGTCTAAAATATGTGTGCAAGCAACATGGGTGGGGGTATTTTGTATGGTGACACCCAAATACTTATAGTTCGAGACAATTTCCATGATTTGTTGTTGCAAAAACCACGGCCCATTATAAGTTCTACATTTACCATAAGGCTTGCAGACCATGATCTGAGATTTAGACAGATTGATTTTGAGCAGGTTTGAATTTGCGTAATGTGAGAGAGCAGTTAACAAATTCTGCATACCCTTTGGTGTCTATGAGATCAAAACCAAGTCATCTGCGTAGAGCAACCACGGAATGCGTTGGCCACCCAACTCCGGAGCGTCAGCATTAATACCAAGAAAAGATGAGCCTACATCTAATATAAAAAGATTAAATAATGTGGATGCCAGTATACATCCCTGTTTGAGTCCTACAGAGGTCGGAATGGGTGCCGATAAGAGACCTTCGCGTGTGAGTCGGACTTGCATAGACGTGTTTGTATGAAGTTGCACAATTAGGGCCAGAATAGAGCTGGGGCAGCCAAACGCTTTTAATTTATTGAAGAGAAGGATCCGATCTATAGAGTCAAACGCTGCCCGGAAGTCTATGAATGCAAAAAATAAAGTTTGTTTCTTAGTTGAATATTGAGCTTTCAACATATTGATGGTGATGATGTTCGGAATTGTTCCTAAACCAGTGACAAAGCCCGCTTGAAAAGGATCTCGTCTCCAGTGATTCTTGGTCCACTCATTTAATTCTCGTAGAATGAGTCGGCAAAAAATCTTTCCTGAGACGTCCAATAGTGATATGGGTCTATAACTTGCCGGGCATTCACAATCTCCTTTCTTATAAATCGGAATGAGAATCGACTGTCTCCATGAAGTGGGAATTTTTTGAGATTTGTTGACTGTTTCAAACATAAGACATAGTATGTCAGCCCAGATATCCGGAAATTGTTTTAGGTGCATGTTCGATAAGCCGTCTGGACCAGGGGCCCTGGAATTACTGGCCTGTCTTATTAGCTGTTTTATATCTTCTTTAGTAAAGCGTAAATTGAATACAGTGTCAAACTTTGTGAGTGAAACATATGAGAATGCTTGGGAACATTTAAATTGATCAGAATAATAGGTTACCCACGTGTCCTCTGAGACATCATTTGTTTGAATTGCAACTTGGTGACCTGATGTTATTTGATTTATAAAGTGCCATGATCGGGACAGATTTTTAGATGCTAAGGATGCTAACATATTTTCCCCGTCATTCTGATACAGTTTAGCTTTCATACCTCTTACCCAATTTCTATACTTTGTTTGTATCCGCGAGAGGGCAGCCTGGCGTAATTCTGGAGAAAGTTTGCTGACCTTTCTTTTCTCAGCCCGGACTATGGATTTTTTGAGTTTGACTTCATGATTGGGAATATGTAAGTGCGGTGTTTGTTTTTGTTTATGTTTGATAGAACATGAAGAAAAGAGCTGCATTAGATCGTAATGAACATCATCAGACAAAGTATCACTCATAGGGTTATTTGTTAGATGGGCATGATAAAACGATCTAAAATCTTTTAGGGAGTGTTCCGACCACTTCAATCGATTTCTAGCCAGGTTCACTTCATGGGTCCCTTTAAGATAGACTGGTTGAGACTTGGTGGGCATTTTGTTGATACTGCAAGTTGTCTGTAGAATGTTATGATCACTTGCTTTAGATTCTATTATGCAAAAATCAGAGACCAAGATCCCAAGACTATTGGCCCGATGCCATGTTGGTCTTGGAGGAATATCATGTGTAAAGGCTCCATTTAGCATATAAAGATTACGTGATTTAGTAAACATTGACCACATATCAAGTCGTCTAAGTTCCGATTTGACATAAGGGCCCAGACAATGTAAGTTTAAATCCCCTGCTATATAGATCAAGTCAACAAGCCCATCCAACATAATTAAGTCAAATGCATGTGCCAAGGATTCAAAGAAATCATCATCAGAAATACCCACAGGATTCCAGTAGATGTTAATGACAGCACATGTGAGGCCTTCACCCATCAGTCTTGTCATTTGTATAAACTCATTCGGACAAAACCACACGGATATTTTTAAACCAGAGGATTGTTTAACAGCGGTTAATAGACCAGATGTTGGACGTCCCACACAATGTTTTACTGCAGGAGTTAAGCATACATCATAATTATTCCATGAAGGGGTACTGGTCAACCAAGTTTCTTGGAGCAGAATTACATCATAATTCAATTCGTGCTGAGTCGGGTTATTAATTAAATGACGATTTCCTCTGGAATTCCAACTAGCAAAATGGAGATTAGATGGTACAAGAGTCGTATGCTATCCTTGCTTAACCTGGCATTGACAACTGCAAGACTGTTCTGGTTGATCTTGGGCTCGACTTCTTTGTTGGTTTAGGGGTGGCGGAGGACGTGTAGAAATCTTATCTACTGCGTCTGGGGTTGCAGATAGTGTGAAGCCAAGGTCAGTGATTTGAGATTTCGCAGCCCAAATGGTATTTACTACCACCCTGGAGTTGATCCAAAGATTTACTAAAGATTGACTAGAATCATCTGGACATTCTACAAGTTCAATGTCTACAGTTCCTATGTCATCGAGGTCTGGAATTTCACGAAAAATCGCCAGAACAGACGCCCGATTTAGGTTATACTGTTTAGCAGGTAAAGGTTGACAGCTGAGGGTCAGAGAGTGAATCGCCGGGCGTTTCAAACGGGGAACGGTGGGTTTTTGTTTGACTAATGATGATGATTCATTAGGTTTCTTATATGCACCATTGTGTATATTTGGAGTAGGAATTATTTGCGAGGCAATAGAAGCCTCCAAAAATTTCGTTAGGGTTGCTTGTAGAAGGCGTTCCATATCACCGGAGAGACCTGGGTTGACCTCAGGAGTCTCCGACCTGACAGTTTTTGTGGGATTCGCCTTCCATATAGGTTGAAGAGGATTAGTAGTAACATACTCCGACATCTCAGGTAAAGTTGGTTTTAAGATTGGAGCAGCAGCCAGCACAGGTGGCTGCACAACAGCTGGGACTTCCTGAGGGAAAGTTAAATTTTTTGAGACCGATTTCGAAGCTAAATATTCATCCACGGCCTTTCGTATTTCTTTACGACGCTGTTCGTCCACCCCTAGGTTCTGAGTCGCCGGGGGCTTAGCGGTAGGTTCAGTGGCTATTAAATCGGACCTACCGTGTGCATCATTCTTCAGTGTGCGCCCTCTTAATTCGGTAGGATTGCTTTGTGAAAGCTGATTTGCTACAGTAATCAATTTATTTAAAGGGCTATATGCTAGGACCGAATTAGAAGAAGCCGGCTGTGTTTTTGCTTTTTTTATACGTTTTTGTAACGCATATTTTTTTGTAATAGCTTTAGATGCCGCTATAGTAGGGGTGTTTGAAGCTGATAGTTTATTAATGAAAGCTTTGACTTGTGAGGGTTGGCGCGGACCCGTTTTCATATTTTTTGTTTTCTTTGTCTCTGTTTGTAAAGATGGATTTTTGGTCCTCGAGTTCTTAACATTATCAAATAAAGCATATGTGGGGATCTTCTGTTTATTAATTTTAGGCTCAAGTTCCGTTTCCATGGAGTCTACTATAGGCTCCAGGATAAACGGTATGGGTTGAAATTCTTGAGCAGTGGGTTCGATGGCCAATGACGTCTGTGTAGACACAGACTGTTTGACAATTGTTAGTGCATTCGTATTGATCAAATGTTCTAATCTATTAGAGATTATAAGCTGATTCGTAAATATCTGATCAAACTGGTTTGAATGTGCCTCCGCCTTTACAACCAGCACTTCGAAAAGCTTGGCCAGAGCCACGATAGCGTTGTTCATGGATGTAAGAGCTATGCTCGTATTTACAGTTCGAGAATCGTTGGGGCGCATATCAATGGAAGCTTTTCCAGTTGCCCTTCTAGGGGTAGGCACAGTAAAGGAAGGATTCGCAACTGAGTCAATGGAACTAGCATGCGTAAATAACGCAGGGGACTTGGATAAATTTTGTGAGCTCATGTGAGAGAGCCCAGCAGAGGAGTTAATCTCTATGTCAATAACAGGGATATCTTGGGGCACAGAATCCGCAGGTGACATAGAAATTGAAGTATCACTTACAGTTATGACAGACACATTACAAAGTTCGGGAGGAGGTGCTACAACACCAGTTAGTACATTCGTGAGTATAACACTATCAGTAAGCGAGACATTTTCTTTAGCAAACTTGACAGTTGGTCCGGTGACTGTGGTTGATTTATAGGACTCACCGATTCGACTTTCCCCCACATGCACCGATAACATTTCTTTGTCGATTGGATTTTTTCCACAGGTGTAACTACTCGTAGGGTCGCTGTGTGAAGAGCTTTCCGGGTTCAAAAGTTCTGTTGCTGGTTGTTGCAAAGAGGACCCTACTGGCTTTCCAATTGACAGTTTTACATGATGCGCTTGATTTGGGTCCTTACAAAAGGGGCGAATATCCATTCCCTGTAGAAGCTCTGTTTCACTTTGTTTTGTGCATCTGATGGTTGTTCGTGGAGTGGAGCTAAGACGTGACCTTTTTATGTTGATGGAAGAGGGAGATTTAGAGTAACTGGCGCCATTGGATCTGTGTAATGTGGTTACCGACGGCATACCAGTCTTTAAAGAGTGTATCTGTCGTTTCATGATTCAAATGAAATTTAAGTTGGATAATATATGGCCAAATGTAGGTACTCAATATTACTATGCGGCAATATATAAGTAGCTTCCGCCGCGTGCCGCGGTGAACGCGGCGAAGCGGCAAAGCGGGACTTAGACCGGGACTTCGCCGGTGCGTGCGCGCGGTGCACGCGCGAGTTCCGTTATATAGCTCCACCCACAGAAAATGGTGCACGGACCAGTGCCTACAGAGAAAACATAAGCGTACTATTATTGTCCAACAATGTCTACTTGCTGAGTATGGATGAGTATGTCTCTATCTGTAGTCACCTTCTGGTTGCCGTAGTTCTGAATGTGGGGTGGCTCAGATGGCAGCAAAGTTCGCAGGTAGAATCACAGGTAACAGCAGGTAGCAGTAGTAGCAGCGTCCTCAAGCGGCAAAGCGGGACTTAGACCGGGACTTCGCCGGTGCGCGCGCACGGTGCGCGCGCGAGTTCCGTTATATAGCTCCACCCACAGAAAATGGTGCACGGACCAGTGCCTTCTGGTTGCCGTAGTTCTGAATGTGGGGTGGCTCAGATGGCAGCAAAGTTCGCAGGTAGAATCACAGGTAACAGCAGGTAGCAGTAGTAGCAGCCTTTATTAGAGGGATGTCATAGTTTAGGCTCGGGGCGGGGTGAGGGGTGTGTGTCAGCCAGAGCAAGTCCCCGGAAATACCGGCAGAATAAGGAGACTGGTAGCAGCCAGGAATTATAGTTGCAGTGCTGTGGACTAGGAAGCAAGACAACATAACAGGCAGAAAGCAGAGGCTGGTAGTGACTAAAAATAACAGGTAGAATGCAAGCAATGCAGGAGGCGGGTAGCGACCAGAAATGCAGGTAAAATGCAAGGGGGCAGTATCGCTCAAAAAATGCAGTTGTGAAGCAGTAGGCCGGTAGCAACTAAACCTTGCAGGGAGCAGGCAATGGGCGGTAGCTATATATCCTGTGCTATACTCATTGGAGGAGTCCAGAGGTGGTGGCAGCAGGGGGAGGGACTATAACACCACTCTGGGGGAACAGAGCCATAGAGAACGTGCCCTTAGCGTTGAGGCACTGGTGGTGAGACAACCAGGGATTGAAGAATAAGGAGGAGAGTCAAAAGGTCACTGCCAGAACCCCGCAGAACCTGCGCCTAATATGGCAGCCTGCAGGGCGATGGTGGGAGCGATCAACAGGCAATTCTCGAGACTAGTGAAGGGGTGAGCCCGACTTCTACAGATGATGACAGGTGGGCACTAAATTTAGGCACCTCTCTGGCCTGGTGAAGCGGACGGTGGTACAGTGCGGAGCCATTCTGGGGTACAGGAGGTGGCGCTGTCTTATCTATTTGGAAAGCTCCCACCAAAGTATGAAATGCTTGTTTTGCAAACCATAGATCAGGATATTTAATAACAAATATATGGAAAAGTGATATTTTGCCAAAAAAAACATACAGTACTACTGAACAGCACAACTACGATACCTGGGACTGCGTGGCAATACTCCAGTACTTGGGCTTGTCTGTCAGAGAGTCAATACCTGAGCATGTAAGGCAGCGCTCCAATCCGTGGGCCTGTGTAGCAGAGCTCCAACACTTGACCTGCACAGCACTGCTCCAATACCTGAGCCTGTATGGCACAGCTCCAATACCTGAGCCTGTATGGCACAGCTCCAGTACCTGAGCCTGTCTGGCACAGCTCCAATACCTGAGCCTGTATGGCACAGCTCCAGTACCTGAGCCTGTCTGGCAGAGCTCCAATACCTGGGCCTGTCTGGCACAGCTCCAATACCTGGAACTGCCTGGCACAGCTCCAATTCCTCGACCTGTTTTACACAGCTCCAAAACCTGCGCCTGTCTGGCAGAGCTCCAATTCCTAGGTCTGTCTGGCAAAGCTCCAATACCTGAGCCTGTCTGGCAGAACTCCAATACCTGAGCCTGTCTCGCAGAGCTCCAATCCTTGGGCCTGTGTAGCAGAGCTCCAATACTAGGCCTGCATGGCACATCTCCAATACCTGGTCCTGTCTGCCACAGCTCCCATACATGAGCCTGTCTGGCACAACTCCAATACCTGAGCCTGTCTGCCACAGCTCCCATACATGAGCCTGTCTGGCAGAGCTCCAATACCCGAGCCTGTCTCGCCGAGCTCCAATCTTTGGGCCTGTGCAGCAAAGCTCCAACACTTGGCCTGCATGGCACAGCTCCAATACCTGGTGCTGTCTGGCAGAGCTTCAATACCTGAGCCTGTCAGGCAGAGCTCCAATACCTGAGCCTGGCTGGTACAGCTCCAATACCTGGTCCTGTCTGGCACAGCTCCAATACCTGAGCCTGTCTGCCACAGCTTCCATACCTGAGCGTCTGGCACAGCTCCAATACCTGAACCTGTCTGCCACCGCTCCCATACCTGAGCCTGTCTGGCAGAGCTCCATTACATGAGCCTGTCTGGCAGAGCTCCAATACCTGAGCCTGTCTGGCAGATCTCCAATACCTGGTCCTGTCTGGCACAGCTCAAATACCTGAGCCTGTCGGGCACAGCTCCAATACCTGAGCCTGTCTGGCAGAGCTCCAATACCTGAGCCTGTCTGGCAGAGGTCCAATACCCGAGCCTGTCTGGCAGAGCTACAATGACTGGGCCTACCTGCACAGCTCCAATACCTGGGCCTGTCTGGCACAGCTCCAATACCTGAGCCTGTCTGGCAGAGCTCCAATAAATGGGTCTGTTTGGCACAGCTCCAATACCTGAGCCTGCACGGCACAGCTCCATTACCTGGGCCTGTTGGCACAGCTCCAACACCTGAACCTGTCTGGCACAGCTCCAATACCTGAGCCTGTGTGGCACAGCTACAATACCTGAGCCTGTCTGGCAGAGCTCCAAGGCCTGGGCCTGTCTGGCAGGTCTCGCCTGTCTTATAGAGCTCCAATAACTGGTTCTGTCTGGCAGAGCTCCAATATGCAGGGATTTTGGGGTGGGGCCAGTAATGAAGAGGAAGGGGGGCCATAGGGGTGACCCCCCCCCCAAATAAAGAAAATTAAAAACATTTTGAAACATTTTAAAGTAATTACTTTGTGGTAAATGACCACAAAGTAATTACTGTTGGTGAGGTGACATGGAAACCGCTTCCTACGCAAACTGCCATCTTGGACTCAGGGGATGTGCTCTTCGCTATGCCAAGGGGGGTTTCCCAGTACGCGTGGGGATCATGCCTTCTTGAGGGCAAACAGAGACATCTAGAATGCTCTGTTCAAGCGCTCGAAGCCCCGCCAATGCAGCACCTGTTCCTGTTATGGAAGTACTGCAATACTTGCATCTGTCTCTTAGAGCTTCAATGCTTGCACTTGTCACTGTAAGAGGATTCAATTCAGCACTACAGCCAAGTTAACGCCTAGTCTAGAATACTGAATGAAAACCCTTATTGATATATCTTTAGGTCCAGTTCATGCGTCCTGGATGACTACCCTTGTATAACACCCCTCTCTTGGAATCCCCCTGACCCCACTGAGCCAAGAAGTAGTTCTGTTTTGCAAGTTTAAAAGGTTTATTTGATAAATTAAAATATATATATCACACTTTATAATAAATTAATAATTGAATATCACACTTAATCTGATATGGTAAATATTAACAACGGAGAATCTGGCACTAGCACACTTCTTTATAATGACTAATGAGTTGACCTGAAATGGATAAGGTAGCACACTGGTAAATAGGAACAAAAGTATAATGTGGTAGAGGATGCTTTATGTAAGCTCAGGTGGATGCAATATTCAATGAATGCAGTACAGAAAATACGCAATATGATTCAACCAGACAATGTAATCACTTTTCTCGGGCTATTCCCTCCCCCCCTTGATGCAAGGCAAGGAAATGGAAGGAAAACACACAGTTCTCAGAAATGCAATCAACTGTAATTCAGTTCAATCCAGCAAGCTTACAGAAAACAGATAGGAGTTTTGAAAACACAGGCCCAAATGCTTTGATATGTGCTAGCAATGGATGAGAAATATGCTAAGCGCTTTTAATTCCCTTACAGAGGTTCAGGGTGAGTGGTATCTAGTTAATATTAGTCCAGGCTCACACTAGCAATGATGCAGGGATAGTTAGCAGGTCAAACGAATTTCTGGCAAATGGAAATCAGCAGCAGCCGTTTTTACATGTGAAGAAATTGCAAATCGCGGTAAAATTCGCGGATGCGTGTTCCGCGATTGCGGTAAAACTATAAGGGGTAGGAATGCGGTTCTAGGTTCGTAGGAAAGCCACGATTCTAACCTTTCAGATGAAAGTTATTGCAAGTCTCTAGCACAAACGGTTGCGGAGATATGAGCGATTAAATAAAGGTCGTTTTTCAGATTTGAAATTTTAAAGTTTCAAAAAGACAAGTGCAGCTTTTTGCAGCTAGAATGACAGGTGACAGATTTGGAGCTATCAAGCAGTTCTACTTAGGTTAAATAGATTGAATTAGATGAATTTAAACTAAAAGCTTGGTTCTACACAGTTTGCTATGTACTCACACTATATTCTTGAGTGAAATGGGCCTCGCCATGGATCTGGTCAGGGTTTTGGACTGGGCTCTGGTCTGGTCTGGTCTGGCCTCTGCACTTCACAGTGATCTGGGTCACTCTCTCTGCTGGTCTGGGTCTCTCTGGTCTGGTCTCTTAGTTCTGGATAGATTGAAGTCTCTAGTTTGGCTTTCTGGAGGTTGATGGAGGTAAGTATGGATTTTTCCGGCAGAGCGTCCCGCTGCAAATGGATTTGGAAAGTCCCTATCTGTCCTGTCTGTCTGCTTTTATGTGTTTAGAATGTGGGTGTGTTCTAGCATCACTGACCCTACCTCTCTCTCAGCTTCTAATTGGTCAAACTTCCATTCCTCCGCTTGATTGGCAAACTGAACTGTGAGTCAGATTGATGTCATTTTACAGCCTGCAGAAAGTCCACTCCTCCTGTCAACTTACACACAAATCTAGATTTGAAACCAATACATATTTGCAGAGGTACATATTGTTTTAAAATCATATGCACCCATCATGCATTACAGGAGGTATCCCCTGTTCAAACTCTGCTCTTCCTGGGAGCTTGCATTCAGAACTGGCACATATTTCACTTTTTAACTGATTTTGCAATTTCTGACATGGACCCAACTTTACATACATGTGTGCAGGGGGTAGGGACATTAACTGATGAAGTTTCAGATTTTTAACATGCACACATTTAGAGTAATATCCACTTTTCCGCCACAACCCCCCTGAACATACCACCGGTTCCTACCACGTCTTAAACTGTGGGCAGAAAAATCACAAGAATTATGGTATCATTTATAAAATTTTCACATGTCCGCTCTATGAATTATCCCCCTTTTTATAAAACCATATCCTTGCTGCAGGGGTGTGTCTTTTCAGGTCACATGGTACAGAAACCAGTCTTTCCAGTTTCTGCCAAGCCAGCTTGCTTCTCACAGGCAGTGCTCCTCCCAGCTTCTCCAGGAGGAAGCCACTTTTTACGACGTCTGTAATAAAAAACCTTTGCCTGAGTGGAGAGGGCTTTGTTCACTCTCTGGCAGAGCACAGGAAATTCAATTATCAGATAGATGGCATCTCCTTAGCCTGGGCAGCAAAAGGAAGGTTGGCCTGGGAACACAGTGGTGACTCAAGTTTCACTGCTGATGGGTAGTTGCTAGGCAAAATCAAGTTCCTTAAGCCAGACCTTCAGCTAACTTTTTGTTGCTTTTAAAATAACTTGTAATTTTACACATGCAGCTAGAATGCTGATTCTAAGCGCAAAACTATGACATTTCAACAGTTACAAAGGCATGTGACACCAAACATAGGTCACTCATTTAATTTAACATTTTCGATTTTGGTGGTTTTAAATCCAGTTGTAGTTAGGCTTAAGCTGCTGACTCCATAGCATTTTTGTTATAAGCATTGTTTTTGGGCTCTTCATTTCCCAGATTTTGTAGGCACACAAAACTCCATTCTGCCAAATGTCTGCTGGTGTTCAGTGAATATTTTGCACATGTTGCAAGGTTTGAAATAGGCATTTTGCTTGCCTTCAGAAAAACACACAGAGTGGTTTTAAAACGCCGGCTTTTGGATAGTGGTGAGTACTGGTACTGCACCCATTTTTGGGATTTAAGAAATGAATTCCCCACAATTCTAGGTTGCATTTGGCAATCAGCATTGCCATTCCCAATGGTTTCAGACTACTGTGCGGGTAGTCCAATGGTGGTTTTAAAGCGCTTTGAAGCTAACCGGCGCTACTGTTTTTCCTTTGGCAACCCATTTCCCTCATGGCAACCCGGCCTTTCATTCTCGCACTGGTGGGTGGCAAGTGAGGCAACCATTTTGGTGGGCGCACAAACTGCGCAGCTTTCCTGGATTTCAGCGCACATGTGGGTTTTCCGCCATCTTGAATTTTCTAAGCCCACAGCACCAAATGTTGTAGCAGGGTAGCTTAAACGTGGGTCAGGACACCCAACAAGTCCCCCCCACGCGACTGCACTTTGAATTTGAGTCGATGGGGAGTCGCGTGCACAAGGGTTTTGACCCATGCACCGGTCTGTCCGCATAATCTTCTTCCTCTTCTGTAGATGACACAGTTCAGCGTTTTCTTCTCCATCCGGTACTGATCGATCGGTTCTCCTCGCCGGTCCTGATGGGAAGATTGGGCGGTACCCCGGGCCCGTTGCGTCTCTGCTCCCGGTCTCCGGATCGTTCTTCTTGGTCATCCTTCATGGTTTCATCTCTCCTAGGATGATAAAGCAAAAGCGGCAATATCTACTCATAGACGTTTTTCCACCACTGTTGAGGTAGTGGGGCAGCATATGCATTTTATCATAACGAAACATTACATTCTTATTTTGAGAAAAAAAAACAGTATAACTAAGAGACAGTTTCATGCAAATCACAATATTTTAGAGACTAGATGTGGTATGTTTTATGGTTGGAACTGAATTAGTCTGAGACAGTACCCGCTAGGATTCCAGAGGATTCCTCCAGTTGTTGCAGAGTGTGCCTGGGATGGCAACATTTCAACTGGTTTATGTGGACCCACTTGTCGTCCCCCTCTGCCGAACCGCCTTTGGGGATGCGGATTTTGTAGGCCACAGGGGAGATCTTGTCGACGATCTCAAAGGGTCCCTTCCATGTAGGCAAAAATTTTCGCTGCTTGGCCTGGTTCCTTTGGAAGTTGTATAGATAGACCCGGTCTCCCACCTGATATTCCTTCCTGGAAGTTTTCAGGTCATAATGGGTCTTCATGCTATCAGCTGATCTTTCTAGATTCCGCTGAGCGTAAGCAAAAGCATGTTGGAGGTGTTTCCTTAAATTCTCCACATACTCATGAGTAGTGGAGGCATTTATCAGTGTCTGCTCTTGGGTCCTGTAGAGCAAATGCTGAGGAAGCACCATCTTGCGCCCAGTCATCAACTCAAATGGTGACATTTTGGTTGCAGATGAAGGGGTAGATCTGATGGCCATTAGGACCAGAGGTAATCGGATATCCCAACTTGGCCCAGAATCTGCCACAAACTTCTTTAATATGCTCACAATTGTCCGGTTATATCTCTCTACTGCCCCAGAAGAAGCTGGTCTATAAGCAATATGCAACTTCCTTTTGACCCCCAGTATCTCCCACATCTTTGTCATTACTTCACTGGTGAAGTGGCTACCTCTGTCTGACTCAATCCTTTGAGGTAGACCAAAACGGGAAAAGATGTGGTTAATCATCAAGGCAGCTGCAGTTTCTGCCTTGCAATTTGGGGCTGGGAGACATTCCACCCACTTGGTAAACAAGCATGTCACAGTCAACATGTACTTATTCCCCCTAGCCGAGCGAATCACAGGGCCTACAAAGTCGATTTGTAAATCTGACCATGGCAGTGTCATTCCCCTCTTTTGTAAAGGCGCCCGGTGTGTGAGGGATGTCGGCTGAAATTGTGCACACACAAGACAACCCTTCAAATATTGGTTGAGGTCCTGGCCCATGTGTGGCCAGTATGCAACCTCTCTTAAGATTTCCAATGTTGTGTGAAACCCCCTATGACCGGCAGTGGCCGCATCATGGGCGTGACTTAACATCAGGCTTCGGAATGAGGTAGGAACCACCCACTGATCGTGGCCAGCTTTGGATTTCCTTACCAACAAACCGTCTTGGATCCGGAACATTTTGGGACATTTCATCAACACTCTTAGGTCCTCTTTCCCAATGTAATCGGTATCCGTCAGGGGAAAGTTCTCAGGGTCCTCAAGGTGCTGGTAAAATTTACCAATTATTGGATCCCCCTTCTGAGCAGTAATCAAATCAGCATCAGGGGTCTCCTTACTCCATTGTGCAATTGAGAGGTCGTTGTGAGCATTTGTCTGGGACCTAGTGATGGCAGTGACCTGGATTTCCCCCAACAGGGACTCAATCTCAATTAGATCCCCTTGGATGGCCCCGGTTTTGGCCAGCTGATCAGCTAAGTCATTTCCAGTTTTGTCTGGTCCCTCTACTTTGGAATGACCCTTGATCTTTTTCCAATAGATGGTCATCTCATTCGAGGTGACCAGATCATCAATGTTTTGGATCAACTTCCCATGTTTCAAGGGTTTGTTGTTAGCACATAACATGCCTCTGGTTTTCCAATTAACCAGGTGCTCCACGAACCCGTTCCGTACATAGTCCGAATCTGTGATTATGACCAGTTCGCGGAGTTGATGCTGGACAGCAGTGAGGATGGCCTGATGCACAGCCATCAATTCTGCCACCTGACTACTTCGGGGACCAATTTTGTATCCAGCGGAGGGTTCTGGGGACTCATTCACCCATGCATTCCCTACGCCGGCCACCAGTTCTTTCTCCCCGTTGTTGTCAACATGGTAAGAGCATCCATCCACATAGACAGTGGGCATTCCCTCACACTTGTCCTCTTCAAAGACTTTGTGTGGGGAATTAAGGTATGCCTCCGTGTTGTCCTTGATTTTCAGACTTTCGTCCTCGAGACAGTTTTCTCTGGCACAATCATGCAAGTCAGCCAGACCTTGCGCGAGGGGACTCTTCTTGTTTTGGCCATATCTGACCTCCACAGGAAAGCCTTGCACTGACAGAATCCAGGAAGTAATTCGGGAATTACTCACATTTCCGGCCCGGATTCTGTCACTTTGGAGATATTGCAGAGGCTGGTGTGGAGTCTCCACTATGATGTGTTCCCCCTGGATAAACGGGCGGTAATTCTTCAATGCCCACACCGTTGCCAGGAGTGCCTTCTCACAATCGTTGAATTTTTCCTCCACAGAGGATAAAGTTTTGCTCGCATAGGAGATTACTTTATTGACCTTGTCATGCTTTTGGTATAATACTGCCGTCAAGCACGTATCAGAGAACCCCGTCTCCAGGAAGAACTCCTTGTTTCTGACAGGGTAAGCTAGGCAAGGCGCTTGTGAGAGGCTTCTTTTGAGTTGTTTTACTGCCTCGGCTTGTTCTGGACCCCATTCCCACTTGACCCCCCCCTTCAGGAGATGAATCAGGGGTCTGGTGATCTCTGCGTAGCCCTCAATGAACTTTCTGCTGTAATTAGTCAGTCCAAGGAGGCTCCTTAGTTCCCGCAGAGTTGTGGGGTCTTTCAGTTTCTGAAGTGCTTCCACTTTCTTTTCCTGGGGACAAAGACCCTGAGGAGTAATCTCATGCCCCAAGAAGTTAACACGGGTTTTACACCACTGTGCTTTCTGAAAGGAAAGTTTTGCTCCGGCGGCCCTCAACTGTGTCAGAACATAACGGATCTCCGCTATGTGTTCCTCAACAGTTGAGCTTTTGATGAGGACATCATCTACATAAGCCAGGTTACCCCTTGCACCCAAGTCGGGCATGGCCTTGTGTAGAAAAATGTTGAATTCATTGCCGGAGTTGAGGTATCCGAAGGGAGTCCGGGTCCAGGTGTACTGCTGGCCCCCAAAGGTAAAAGCCAGCTTGTATTGGTCCTCCTTACTGACAGGCACAGTCCAGTATCCATTGGTCAGGTCTATTGCAGTGAATACCTGTGACCCCTGGATCTGGGCCAGCCCTTGGTCAATGTAGGGCAGAGGCCATCGGGAAGTATGGACCCGTTTGTTGAGCTCCCTGAGGTCGGCGCAGAGTCTCCACTGGCCGTTTGGCTTCAATATTCCCAGCACCGGATTATTGAAGGTGCTGTGGACTGGACGGATTATTCCCCGGGACTCAAGGTTCTTAATTATTTCAGTAAGGGACTCCATTGATGCGAGAGGCAAGCGATATTGCTTCACAAACACAGGAGTCATGCCAGGGTCCGTGGGGATTGTTGTTGTGTGGATGTCAGTGCGACCACAGTCATATGAGTCTACCGCAAAGAGATCTTGGAAATCCAAGAAAACTTGTTTCAACTTTTGCTTTTGTTCCAGAGTCACACAGGCATCAGCTAGGTTGACTCTCTCTTCCACCATCTGCCTGAAGCCTGGAAAGACTTCTGGTTTGGCTATCTCCGCGGCCTCCTCCAGCTGGGTGGAGAAGTCCCTTGTCAGAGTGCTGATTTGGACCGGAGGCTTCAGGTGGGAAAGGCAGCCCTCATGGACCTGGAAAATCACCTCATCCCTCCTGAAGTCACAGGTCACATCTTCCTTACCATAGGGGCAGGAAGTGTACACCAGGAAGTTCCCCCCATGCCGGGTAAAAATCCTGTCTGGTGTTGCGTTGTCATCACTGTCACTGTCAAAACAGTCCTTGGGGATGGGTCCTAACAGTTCATTTACAAGATCAATGGAGAAATGTCGGTCATCAACCGCCATTCCAATAATGGTGCCTGCGGCTAGAGTAATACTCTTTAAGTCGCTGTTATCCACCTCTATTAGAATGGGGTCATGTTCTATGTTGACTAATGGAGTCGGGTTTACCCCCAACCCTTGCTGTTGGAGAGAAGGATTTAGATGTATGTAAGCATCAGGGTTTTTCAACTCTTGTCCCCTTTTAACTTTCACTTCCAGGGAGAATTGTCGGGTCCTTTCTGGGATGGTGACTTCCTCTTTAACCTGAATTTCAACTGCATAAGGTAGCAATTGAGCTGACCTAAATGCTTTTTCTGGATCATCAAAGCCCATGGGATTATCCGCTAATCGGGACCAAGCTTTGAAGTTTATTAGGTCCAAACTAATGGCAAAGCGATTGAGAATGTCACTGCCTAAGTAAAAGGCGGCAGGGACGTCTCGCACGACCCAACAATTATGGACTATGCTCTTGTTGCCAATGGAGATTTTGAGCATACACCTGCTTGGCAGGAGATGTTTGGAATTAGGTACTTCCAGGTCCATTTCCCATTTGTCTATCAGTTTGAAGGTGGGAATGGCTGGTTCTTTTGGGAGTTGGCGAAACATGGCTTCGCTGATGAAGCTCTTACCGTTGTTCACACACACTCGAGCGAGAACAGAGTCCTTCCCATCATTTAACTGAACAGGGATGAACAACTGCTCTCCAATTTGCTGAATATCAGCCAGGCTCTGAGCTGATTTCACATCTTTCTGGACTATAGGAGTGGGAGTTTCAGATTGTGGATTGGTATAGAATTTCAGAGTGTTTCCTTCCAGCGTGGAGTACCACTTTAGACTGGAAGGAAGGTTGATTTTCAGAAATAGAGAGGACCCCCCATCACCAGTCTGTTGTCCTACTGCTATTACTGTCACGTCTGGAATTTGGCTATTCTGGAAGTGAAATTCTACTTGGTCAGATTTTTGTTCAACCATGTGGCATGTGCCGTTTAAACTAACATGGTTGGCACTCTGTTTTAATTTTATTGGTCGGCTAGTCTGGGTCCAGAGGACCTTGTTTACGCAATCTATTAGGGGTGACAACCTTCTCAGGAGGTCATTCCCTAGTAAACAAGGGGTGCCCTCTGGGGTCACAACTATGACCGGGTGTTTCAACTTGTGTCGCCCGATCTTAATGTCCAAGTCTGCCGTCCCCTCGACGGGAATTTCCTTCCCGTCAAAGTTCTGCAGTTGTCCAGGAAGAGAGGTGAGAGGAATTTGGTAATTCTCTCCCCTTCCTGCATTCAGTTCGTCAAAGGCCCTTCTGGACAGAAGGGTAGCTTGAGATCCAGTGTCCACCAGTGCCGAGATTGTACCCTGCCCCTGTACTTGTACCGGGGCATAATATCTTCCCTCCTTCTCCTCAAGGGGGCACAGATAATGTACATTTTTGGACAACTGGTGGGCTAATTTTCTGGTTTTGGACATCGCGAGAGAAGAATTTTGGGCAGAATTCTGTGGAGAGCCTTGGGAATCTGAAAGAAAAAGTTGGCAACTGGAGATCAGAGCCATTGTGGGTTCCCCTGGCTCCGTTTCTGGGCCGCCCCCCCTTTTTTTGAGGCAGTCGCCAGGATGGGTTTGAACCAGGGGATTTTCTTGCTGTTGGTTCTGGGATGAGATGGTGGGCGGCGGTAGCTCAGTCTCCACATCTCCCCAGTCTGGATTTGCATCCCTAGGGACCCATTTTTCTTTGGGAGGAGTTCCCCCCTCTCTGAAGGAGAAGATCCTTTTCCCAGGATCCTCTGAGGATCCCTCTCCCTCAAATTGGAAGATCTGTACCTCCTCCTCAAACTGAGTCTGTTTGGGTCTTTTGTTTCTCCTACCCCCCCTCTGCTCCTTAGGAGGCAGACTTTCAGGGGCAAGAGATTTTGTTTCCGGTTCCTGGGTTTCCAGGGGCTGTTTACAAGTGAGGAAGGAAGCTTCCTCCAAGGCTTTACACCCCCCTTCCCTTTGTGCCTCCTCCCTGGGAACCGGTGAGTTATCGGGGTGCTGCCCCCGTCATTGTTCTGGAGCACCAGGTCCAGAGTTGGGTGCGTTCTGCGCCGGCACGCCCATCTGAGGGTTCTGCTGAGCCCTCAGTATGTGACCCAGATCCCGCGCCATGTTTTGAACCTGGCGCTCTAACTGGGAAACCCGCTCAGGCTGATACGGGGCCCTGTTTTCTCCCCTGGGCTGATCCCGGGAAGGGTAGCTGTCCCTCCTCTGGTAGTACCCCTGGTTGGGAAGATTTTGGTACCCCTCCACCCTTGGCCTCCCCTCTCCCGGATTCAGTGGTCTGGGCTCAGGGAATTGAGGAAAGAAGGATGGATGATTTTGGGGTTGGAAGTCGGGTGGATATCTGGGGAAAAAGTTCTGCCCAGGGTTTGGTAAATTTCTGCCCTCCTGTGGGAAGTTTGGAGGGAAGTTCCCTGGGTTAGGTGCTTGTCTGGATCCCCCCCCTTGGGCTGGAGGAGTCCACACATAACCCAGGATGGGTCGATTACCTTTGTAGCGAGGACTTACATAGTCAGGAGAGCGAGGGACCCCATTTGTGGGGCTGCCTCCCTGGCTCCCTGTCTGCGACTGGCCCGAGGACCTTCTGGGCCTAGCATTATTAGGTGCAGGTAGGTTTTTAGGCCCCCCCATCTCCAAATCCAAAACGGGGGTGACCTTTACCTCTGCCACCTTGGCAGCAGCAGGGGTGCTGTTGGCTTTGGGGTTTTTCTGGGCATTGCTTTTATTTTCTATGGGCTTCTGCACCTCATAGATGCGGGTAGCCTGTTCAATGACCCAGTCTAAAGATCTTTTCTCGTGAAAATCCCTCACGAGCTGGGTCATGATATATTTGGGCAAGGCATGGAAAAACGTGTTTATAAATTCACGGCTATCCGTGCGCACCCTTCTTGTGGTCTGTGCAAAAGCCCGCTTTAACTCCTGCACAAATTCTTGTGGGGCCTGATCCTCCCCACATTGCAAATTGTAGGCTGCCTTGCGAGCCTCTTGAGGATTTCTGTGAACAGAAAAATGTTTCAGGATGGCCGCCTTATAGGTGGACCATCTTAAATGATTTTGGTCCTCCAGCCCCGCAAAGAAACTGGAGTATTCCGGGGAGAAGGTCCACTTTACATATTGAATACAGCTTTGGCTGTCCTTCAAATGGAAAGTCTCCATCATTTGTTCAAACAACTCTAAGTGCTCCCAAACAGAATACTTAGCGTTCTTATGGTAAGGCGTGATGACGCTCCTGATCGCCTTAATCTGCTTTAAGGGGTCCTTGAGCAAGGCCCTTTTTGCCTTATTGGCCTTTTTGGTTCGGGTAACCCTTGTCCATTCTTCCTCTGACTCAGAGGCACTGCTCCCAGAGGTTCCCGTCTGTTCTTCCAGGTTTTCCCGGATTCTGCGAGCCTGGGAATGGCTGGCAGAATGTGGGGACCTGGTCTCCTGTGCCCTGCAGAGTTCAGAGGAGTCTTCAGATTCCTCCTTGCGGCCAGGATTTGATGGGTACCCCCTCCACTGACCTAACTGGGCAGAGGTTTTCAGGATGCCCTTAATGGGCCTACTCTCCTGGGGTTCCCCATTGAACTGTACTGTACTTGGGTGCCCATACCCGGATGCCCACCCCTCCATTCCTGAGTGGTTCTGGCCTATGAGCCCCATACTCTTAGCTGGATAGTAATCTGCCATCCCTGTGGCCCTGTGCTCATGTGCGCCAGGGAACATGGGGGTGGCAGAGTCCAGGGACTGAGAGGTATGAGGGCCTCTGGTACTAGGGCTCCTGAGGTTATGCTCCGGAGTTTCCCTTTCCCAGCGAACCTCATCTCTATCCGCCCCTGCTCCCTGTTGCAATGCAAGAGCCTGCGTTTGTGCCTTCAGTTCTTCAGTTAAGGCCTTACTGGACTCTATCAGTCTCTCCTGCATCGCTACCTGTTGTTGGAGCCTATCATTGTGTTCACAGAGGGCCTCGTTTTCCCTCTGTGCTTCCTGGTTGGTCCTGGAGAACTGGGCCAGTCTTTGCTGCAGGAGGGTTACCTCCTGAGCTGTGTCCCTATTGGCCTGCTCCTTTCTTGCTAGAGCATCCTCCACCCTCCTGGTGTGCTCTAACAAGTTCTGGTGTTCTTTTTGGAGATCACCCAGTCCCTGGTGGGCCAGGTGATTTTCTTCCATTTTTCTTTTTAAATGGCAGACTTCCTGGCCTAAGGCGTCTCTTTCCTGACTAAGAGCCTGCATTTGTGCCGCCAGGTCGTCCCTTTGCCGTTGAAGGGCACCAGCTTTTTGGCGCTCCTCATCAAACTCTGCCTGGGTATCCAGGTCTTTCAAGATCAGCTTGTTGCTCTCTACCTTCACTCTATCTAGATGACTTTGCAGGGTGGCTACCTGCTCCGTGCATGCCCTGTTAAAGTCTAATTGTTGCTCCAGCTTTTTCTGGCTCTGCAGTAAGGAGTCCAAACTGTCTTGGTGCTCCTTCTGCAGGGCCAGAAATCTGGTATCCTGTTCTGACTTTTCCTTTTGCAGCACATCCATATCCTCCTTCATTTTAGTGATGTACAGTCTGCTGTCATTTTCTGACTCCTGGCTCCTCTGCAGCCTCTGCTCAGAAGAGACCAGGTCAGATTGGACCTTCTGTAATGCCAGCAGTTGCCTACTCGCCAGATCTTGGCCTTCAGCACATTTGTCCTGCACGGCTCCCATATGTAAATATAAATACGCCGCTACCCTGGCAATCTTATTGTGTTCATTTTTGGCTTTAGGAGCCATATATAGTTCACTCAGGGCCACATGTAAGGGACCCTGATCTCTATATATATCTGACCCTGTTTCAGTGACCTGTTGTGTGATGGCCTGCAACCACGCATCCTGGCCCTGTTCGGTCCATTCACCTCTCACAAATAGCTTATGCAAGAGGTGCTCTCTGGCCATTTTCATGTCTACTAAGGTCGTCATTCTAGAGATTGGTCTCTGTCCTGACTTACAGAAGTTTGTATTTTATTTTTGCAGAACAGAACTTTTCTTGGAGTGTCCCTTTTGAGGAATGCTTCACAGCGTAATGCAGCGTGGTGATCCGACCGGATGTATGTATCCCGTCAGTTAGCACACTGTATTAAGCTGCACAAGTGGTAAATCTAACCCAACGTCTCGGCTCGAGCCCCCAATTTGTAAGAGGATTCAATTCAGCACTACAGCCAAGTTAACGCCTAGTCTAGAATACTGAATGAAAACCCTTATTGATATATCTTTAGGTCCAGTTCATGCGTCCTGGATGACTACCCTTGTATAACACCCCTCTCTTGGAATCCCCCTGACCCCACTGAGCCAAGAAGTAGTTCTGTTTTGCAAGTTTAAAAGGTTTATTTGATAAATTAAAATATATATATCACACTTTATAATAAATTAATAATTGAATATCACACTTAATCTGATATGGTAAATATTAACAACGGAGAATCTGGCACTAGCACACTTCTTTATAATGACTAATGAGTTGACCTGAAATGGATAAGGTAGCACACTGGTAAATAGGAACAAAAGTATAATGTGGTAGAGAATGCTTTATGTAAGCTCAGGTGGATGCAATATTCAATGAATGCAGTACAGAAAATACGCAATATGATTCAACCAGACAATGTAATCACTTTTCTCGGGCTATTCCCTCCCCCCCTTGATGCAAGGCAAGGAAATGGAAGGAAAACACACAGTTCTCAGAAATGCAATCAACTGTAATTCAGTTCAATCCAGCAAGCTTACAGAAAACAGATAGGAGTTTTGAAAACACAGGCCCAAATGCTTTGATATGTGCTAGCAATGGATGAGAAATATGCTAAGCGCTTTTAATTCCCTGACAGAGGTTCAGGGTGAGTGGTATCTAGTTAATATTAGTCCAGGCTCACACTAGCAATGATGCAGGGATAGTTAGCAGGTCAAACGAATTTCTGGCAAATGGAAATCAGCAGCAGCCGTTTTTACATGTGAAGAAATTGCAAATCGCGGTAAAATTCGCGGATGCGTGTTCCGCGATTGCGGTAAAACTATAAGGGGTAGGAATGCGGTTCTAGGTTCGTAGGAAAGCCACGATTCTAACCTTTCAGATGAAAGTTATTGCAAGTCTCTAGCACAAACGGTTGCAGAGATATGAGCGATTAAATAAAGGTCGTTTTTCAGATTTGAAATTTTAAAGTTTCAAAAAGACAAGTGCAGCTTTTTGCAGCTAGAATGACAGGTGACAGATTTGGAGCTATCAAGCAGTTCTACTTAGGTTAAATAGATTGAATTAGATGAATTTAAACTAAAAGCTTGGTTCTACACAGTTTGCTATGTACTCACACTATATTCTTGAGTGAAATGGGCCTCGCCATGGATCTGGTCAGGGTTTTGGACTGGGCTCTGGTCTGGTCTGGTCTGGCCTCTGCACTTCACAGTGATCTGGGTCACTCTCTCTGCTGGTCTGGGTCTCTCTGGTCTGGTCTCTTAGTTCTGGATAGATTGAAGTCTCTAGTTTGGCTTTCTGGAGGTTGATGGAGGTAAGTATGGATTTTTACGGCAGAGCGTCCCGCTGCAAATGGATTTGGAAAGTCCCTATCTGTCCTGTCTGTCTGCTTTTATGTGTTTAGAATGTGGGTGTGTTCTAGCATCACTGACCCTACCTCTCTCTCAGCTTCTAATTGGTCAAACTCCCATTCCTCCGCTTGATTGGCAAACTGAACTGTGAGTCAGATTGATGTCATTTTACAGCCTGCAGAAAGTCCACTCCTCCTGTCAACTTACACACAAATCTAGATTTGAAACCAATACATATTTGCAGAGGTACATATTGTTTTAAAATCATATGCACCCATCATGCATTACAGGAGGTATCCCCTGTTCAAACTCTGCTCTTCCTGGGAGCTTGCATTCAGAACTGGCACATATTTCACTTTTTAACTGATTTTGCAATTTCTGACATGGACCCAACTTTACATACATGTGTGCAGGGGGTAGGGACATTAACTGATGAAGTTTCAGATTTTTAACATGCACACATTTAGAGTAATATCCACTTTTCCGCCACAACCCCCCTGAACATACCACCGGTTCCTACCACGTCTTAAACTGTGGGCAGAAAAATCACAAGAATTATGGTATCATTTATAAAATTTTCACATGTCCGCTCTATGAATTATCCCCCTTTTTATAAAACCATATCCTTGCTGCAGGGGTGTGTCTTTTCAGGTCACATGGTACAGAAACCAGTCTTTCCAGTTTCTGCCAAGCCAGCTTGCTTCTCACAGGCAGTGCTCCTCCCAGCTTCTCCAGGAGGAAGCCACTTTTTACGACGTCTGTAATAAAAAACCTTTGCCTGAGTGGAGAGGGCTTTGTTCACTCTCTGGCAGAGCACAGGAAATTCAATTATCAGATAGATGGCATCTCCTTAGCCTGGGCAGCAAAAGGAAGGTTGGCCTGGGAACACAGTGGTGACTCAAGTTTCACTGCTGATGGGTAGTTGCTAGGCAAAATCAAGTTCCTTAAGCCAGACCTTCAGCTAACTTTTTGTTGCTTTTAAAATAACTTGTAATTTTACACATGCAGCTAGAATGCTGATTCTAAGCGCAAAACTATGACATTTCAACAGTTACAAAGGCATGTGACACCAAACATAGGTCACTCATTTAATTTAACATTTTCGATTTTGGTGGTTTTAAATCCAGTTGTAGTTAGGCTTAAGCTGCTGACTCCATAGCATTTTTGTTATAAGCATTGTTTTTGGGCTCTTCATTTCCCAGATTTTGTAGGCACACAAAACTCCATTCTGCCAAATGTCTGCTGGTGTTCAGTGAATATTTTGCACATGTTGCAAGGTTTGAAATAGGCATTTTGCTTGCCTTCAGAAAAACACACAGAGTGGTTTTAAAACGCCGGCTTTTGGATAGTGGTGAGTACTGGTACTGCACCCATTTTTGGGATTTAAGAAATGAATTCCCCACAATTCTAGGTTGCATTTGGCAATCAGCATTGCCATTCCCAATGGTTTCAGACTACTGTGCGGGTAGTCCAATGGTGGTTTTAAAGCGCTTTGAAGCTAACCGGCGCTACTGTTTTTCCTTTGGCAACCCATTTCCCTCATGGCAACCCGGCCTTTCATTCTCGCACTGGTGGGTGGCAAGTGAGGCAACCATTTTGGTGGGCGCACAAACTGCGCAGCTTTCCTGGATTTCAGCGCACATGTGGGTTTTCCGCCATCTTGAATTTTCTAAGCCCACAGCACCAAATGTTGTAGCAGGGTAGCTTAAACGTGGGTCAGGACACCCAACATCACTCAGAGCTTCAATGCTTGCACTTGCCCCTCAGAGCTGCTATATTGAGACTTTAGTACCTGCACTTACTTCTCAAAACTCGAATACGTGCACATATTTACTAGAGCTTTGCTACTTGCCCTTGTCTCTCAGAACTCCAATACTAGCACTTGTTACTCAAAGCTGCAATACTTGGACTTGCCCCTCAGAGCTCCAATACTTGGACTTGCCCCTCAGAGCTGCAATGTTTGCACTTGCCCCTCAGAGCTGCAATGCTTGCACTTGCCCCTCAGAGCTCCAATACTTGGACTTGCCCCTCAGAGCTGCAATGCTTGCACTTGCCCCTCAGAGCTGCAATGCTTGCACTTGCCCCTCAGAGCTCCAATACTTGGACTTGCCCCTCAGAGCTGCAATGCTTGCACTTGCCCCTCAGAGCTGCAATGCTTGCACTTGCCCCTCGGAGCCTGTCTTAGAGTGTTCCTTGCATATGCCTGTCTAATAGAGCTGCTACTATACGTGTGCCAGCCTCACAGGGACACACAGCGTGTGCCTGTCTCACAAAGCATCACCATCTGAAGGTATTTCATAGTGCTGCAGTTCTTGCTTCTCTCTGACAAAGCTCGTATTCTGACTGTCTCACATCTGTTACAGTTGTCGCCGGTCTCACAGAGCTCTGCTGAGTGTGTCTTTCTGGCAGAGCTCTTATTCTTCTGGCCTGTCTCACAGACCTGCAATGCGTGTGCCTGTCTGACAGAGCTCTTATTCCTGTCCTGGCCTATCTGACAAACCTCCAATGCGTGTGCCTGTCTGACAGAGCTCTTATTCCTGTCCTGGCCTATCTGACAGACCTCCAATGCGTGTGCCTGTCTGACAGAGCTCTTATTCCTGTCCTGGTCTATCTGACAGACCTCCAATGCGTGTGCCTGTCTGAAAGAGCTATTATTCCTGTGCTGGCCTGTCTGACAGACCTCCAATGTGTGTGCCTGTCTGACAGAGCTCTTATTCCTGTCCTGGCCTATTTGACAGACCTCCAATGCGTGTGCCTTTCTGACAGATCTCTGATTCCTGTCCTGGCCTGTCTGACAGACCTCCAATGTGTGTGCCTGTCTGACAGAGCTATTATTCCTGTGCTGGCCTGTCTGACAGACCTCCAATACGTGTGCCTGTCTGACAGACCTCCAATGCGTGTGCCTGTCTGACAGAGCTCAGATTCCTGTCCTGGCCTGTCTGACAGACCTCCAATGCGTGTGCCTGTCTGACAGACCTCCAATGCGTGTGCCTGTCTGACAGAGCTCAGATTCCTGTCCTGGCCTATCTGACAGACCTCCAATGCGTGTGCCTGTCTGACAGACCTCCAATGCGCGTGCCTGTCTTACAGAGCTCTTAGCGCTCCTCTCCCAGGGGCGGATAAGCCTGTACCCGCTGCACTGAACTTGAACATGCAGTGTGTGCTTGTGGCAGGTCCAAGGCGCAATGTGTGAATTATTGCAGAGCTGCCAGACCAATCAATAATTTCCAAATCTCGCAGCATATAGGGTCTATAAAGGAAACGTGCAGGCCCCTGGGGGTCTGGTTACCCCCTGGTGCTTGCATTCTCCATACACTAGTATATTCATGGTGCAGAATGCCACGGCCGTATGCCTTGATGGTCACAGCTGGTCCCGATATAATATGAATGACAACAATAAAACACATCTATTTTCTATAGCGCGTGCTATCAGAACGTTTATGTTTCAGGGTGCTACAAATAACAGGTGTTACTAATAGCCAACTCATTGGCACGGGTGGAGCAATGTTCCTTGTTTTGGCAGAATTTCTGCAGAGAGGGTATGACACATATTTACCCAAACAAGAGGGTCAATGTTGTGATGTGGGTAATGGGCAGGTGTATGTGGGGTAGGGACATGATCATTTAGACCCTACTGGAGTGCAATGGAAAACTGATGCTCCTGGTCCCGGGCACATGTGTGTCACGCCAGATCCCCCTTCATCTGACTATGAATGGGGATCGCTGCCGGTAGCCTCCTGAGTTTTAGGGGGGTGTGCCCATGATTTGAAGGCTCATGGGATGTCTGTCTTGAGCTGGAATACTAGAGGTTTCAACAGTTTTATGAATATTGAAATGTGGGAGGATCTTAGAGAGTTCGATTCTCGGGCACTCCAAGAAACAGGGACATTATATGGAATGTCAACCTTAATGAAGAAGGCTATAAAGGGGGGGAGAGGTCGACCATCGGGTGGACTCTCAGTTGCAATTAATAATACTTGTGATTGGGAATCTTTGCTGTGGAAATCAAACGCTGATTCGATCTTGCTGCTATCGAATAGTAATGATTTTGTAAAGAAAAGCTGTCTACTGATCAATGTCTCTATTAATCCAGCCAAGGCCAATGAAGATGATATAAGGTTGGAATTAAAGAAAATACTACTAAAAAGGTTATCTTTAAATACTGGGTCCATGGTTGATATGTAGGGGGGTATGGACTGCTTTTCCCTGATCCAGCAAGCCTGGAGGATGAATTAGCCTGTTCTTCTGCTATTCTAGAACTAGAAGGCATCTTAGACAGGAAAAGGGCCAGAGGCTTAGTGTGCTCCAAATGCATCAAGAAATGGCAATTGACTAGGATCATTGGGACAGATAATGGGAACCGAGAATGCCAGGCTACATTGTTCGGGACCTTTTTATACACCAGAGATCATTGTATGTTTATAACGGATATCTTGATGGACCTAGTAGATTCCTTGGTAGTCCGGCGTAACTTCAAAAGTGATCAGGCTATGTTGGTGCTGAAACTAAACCTCCCAAAGGAAAGTGGAGGCTGTGTTTCCTCCTCGTGTAAACATCTACTGGCCAATGATCAAGGTGACAGGTTTACCCAAGTGAGTTCCAATATATGCCATTTTCATCTGAGGGTTCAGGAAGATTGGGAGTCATGAACACAGCAGAAACGATTAACACAATGTGGACCATTGGAAGTTTCCTTGACATCAAGAACTTGTGCTGGTTTGTTTGTATTGAATAAGAGCTAGATGCTATGCCCCATTAAATCAAAACAATGACGTTCGTTTGATATTAAGGTAAGAGAGAGGAGTACAGTAGAAGAAGGTATGTTCTGAATAATCCATTTGATGACATTGCTAATTGTACATGATAATCAGGGGATAATGATGGTATATTATTTATTTAATTGTTTGTTTAATATGCAACTAATACGTACCCGAGTTTGGTTTCTAATCACAGATCTGAGATTCGAACCTCTGTGGTTCTTGCTTCCACGACCAGCGCGTTGCCCCGTGCTATTGCGGCCACAGAGGATTCCAAAGGTCAACACAAGCAAATTGCATTAGTGAAGGGGAATGCCTGGCACTTTATCTAAGCTGTTTGATAACCTTCAGGAGGAGAGGTAGGACTATCCCGAACAGCATGGGAGTTAAAATGTGATCTTGATGACTTGATAGTAGCCATAGGGAAGCTAAACAACTCTAGAGTTAGTGGCCCAGACAGGCTCTCAAATCTGGTCCTGAAGGGGAACGTGCATGTACAGATTAATATCCTCCTGTGTCTGTTTGGACACAGAGCACAGAACTGAATTCTTCCTACATCTTGGCCCAAATCAATTACAGTGCCTATTTATAAAACAAAAAAGGCCATAAGCAAGATCCAGAGAGCTATCGCCCAATTGCTCTTATTGATTCTGTGAGGAAGACCTTAGCTGGACTCATTGGATAAGATCCTGCGGGGTCGAGGGATAGTTCTGAGACTTTGGATCCTTCCAGCAGGTCTTAGCAGGGCACTAGGTACAGCCTGGAATGGACTTGTCAGAGTAAGGAGGGAAATGACAGAATGACATTGCTTTACGCAGCACATCTAGATATGCCAGCGGCTTTCGGTAGAGTAGACAGAGGGCTCCGCTGATGAAAACGAGTTGACTGCAGAATACCCTCTGTCTTCCTAAATATGTTACTGTTATTTAACTCGAATAACGCAATAAGAGTTTGTGTAAATATGGAGTGGGTCCTGTGTAGGGAAGTAAGGGAGAGGCAGGCTTAAGGCAGGGACCATTTTTAATTTATAGATCGCTGATCTACATCTAGCACTGCAGAAAGCAGCTACCTCTCCTGCAAGACTGGACACACTGGAGATGGGAGTGGTGACTGGGAACACTGCAGATGGGAGTATGACTGGGCACATTGGAGATGGGAGTGGCTTGTGCTACCTTTCTTCCTAGACTGGGCACAATGGAGATGGGAGTGGCTTGTGCTACCTTTCTTCCTAGACTGGGCACAATGGAGATGGGAGTGGCTTGTGCTACCTTTCTTCCTAGACTGGGCACACTGGAGATGGGAGTGGCTTGTGCTAGCTTTCTTCCTAGACTGGGCACACTGGAGATGGGAGTGGCTTGTGCTACCTTTCTTCCTAGACTGGGCACACTGGAGATGGGAGTGGCTTGTGCTAGCTTTCTTCCTAAACTGGAGATGGGAGTGGCATGCGCTGCCTTTCCTCCAAGACTGGGCACACTGTAGATGGGAGTGGTGACTGGGCACACTGGAGATGGGAGTGGTGATTGGGCACATAGTAGATGGGAGTGGCGACTGGGCACACTAGAGATGGGCGTGGTGACTGGGCACACTGGAGATGGGCGTGGTGACTGGGCACACTCGAGATGGGCGTGGCTTGAGCTCCCTTTTCTCCGAGATTGGGCACACTGGAGATGGGAGTGGTGCCTGGAGTGGGTTGTGCTACCTTTCTTCCTAGACTGGGCACACTGGAGATGGGCACACTGGAGATGGGAGTGGCTTGTGCTACCTTTCTTCCTAGCCTGGGCACACTGGAGATGGCAGTGGGTTGTGCTACCTTTCTTCCTAGACTGGGTACACTGGAGATGGCAGTGGGTTGTGCTACCTTTGTTCCTAGACTGGACACACTGGAGATGGGAGTGGGTTGTGCTACCTTTGTTCCTAGACTGGGCACACTGGAGAGGGGAGTGGGTTGTGCTACCTTTCTTCCTAGACTGGGCACACTGGAGATGGGCACACTGGAGATGGGAGTGGGTTGTGCTACCTTTCTTCCTAGCCTGGGCACACTGGAGATGGGAGTGGGTTGTGCTACCTTTGTTCCTAGACTGGGCACACTGGAGATGGGAGTGGGTTGTGCTACCTTTGTTCCTAGACTGGGCACACTGGAGATGGGAGTGGGTTGTGCTACCTTTGTTCCTAGACTGGGCACACTGGAGATGGGAGTGGGTTGCGCTACCTTTCTTCCTAGACTGGGCACACTGGAGATGGGCACACTGGAGATGGGAGTGGCTTGTGCTACCTTTCTTCCTAGACTGGGCACACTGGAGATGGGAGTGGGTTGTGCTACCTTTGTTCCTAGTCTGGGCACACTGGAGATGGGAGTGGGTTGTGCTACCTTTGTTCCTAGACTGGGCACACTGGAGATGGGAGTGGGTTGTGCTACCTTTGTTCCTAGACTGGGCACACTGGGGATGGGAGTGGGTTGTGCTACCTTTCTTCCTAGACTGGGCACACTGGAGATGGGCACACTGGATATGGGAGTGGCTTGTGCTACCTTTCTTCCTAGACTGGGCATACTGGAGATGGGAGTGGGTTGTGCTACCTTTGTTCCTAGACTGGGCACACTGGAGATGGGAGTGGGTTGTGCTACCTTTGTTCCTAGACTGGGCACACTGGAGATGGGAGTGGGTTGTGCTACCTTTCTTCCTAGACTGAGCACACTGGAGATGGGCACACTGGAGATGGGAGTGGATTGCTCTACATTTCCGCCTAGACTGAGCACACTGGAGATGGGAGTGGCTTGCTCTACATTTCCGCCTAGACTGAGCACACTGGAGATGGGAGTGGCTTGCTCTACATTTCCGCCTAGACTGAGCACACTGGAGATGGGAGTGGCTTGCTCTACATTTCCGCCTAGACTGAGCACACTGGAGATGGGGGTGGCTTGCTCTACATTTCCGCCTAGACTGAGCACACTGGAGATGGGAGTGGCTTGCTCTACATTTCCGCCTAGACTGAGCACACTGGAGATGGGGGTGGCTTGCTCTACATTTCCGCCTAGAGTAGACTGGGCACACTGGAGATGGGAGTGGGTTGTGCTACCTTTGTTCCTAGACTGGGCACACTGGAGATGGGAGTGGGTTGTGCTACCTTTCTTCCTAGACTGGGCACACTGGAGATGGGAGTGGCTTGCTCTACATTTCCGCCTAGACTGAGCACACTGGAGATGGGAGAGGCTTGCTCTACATTTCCGCCTAGAGTAGACTGAGCACACTGGAGATGGGAGAGGCTTGCTCTACATTTCCGCCTAGACTGAGCACACTGGAGATGGGAGAGGCTTGCTCTACATTTCCGCCTAGAGTAGACTGAGCACACTGGAGATGGGAGAGGCTTGCTCTACATTTCCGCCTAGACTGAGCACACTGGAGATGGGGGTGGCTTGCATAAGCAGATGATCTAATGTTGTTTGACATGACGCCTATTGGATTACAAAAGGCACTAAATGCGGTTGGCCAATAAGCAAAGGATAAAAATCGTGTGATCCATCTGCATCTTGATCTACGACACAAAGGCAAAGTGTAAATCATTTAAATGGGATATCAATAGTAGGGCCATTGATGAGGTCCAGGTGTTGGTTTACCTGGGATTGATCTTTGCCTCACGAAAACATATAATTACGGAAAAGCAGAAATACTTCTAGTATTGATGCTTTCATCACCCAAATGTGGATTATCCAGCCATAGTACTGTTTTTACTCTTTTACCCCTGATTTCATTGTATTACTCTAGAGTGACTCCAACTATTGTGTATGGCCTGTAACTCTTACCTACAATGATTAGGACATGGCTAGGGGTACTTGGAGGGCATATTTGGTGGTCAGTGCTGGGTCTCCTTCTGTGCTTTCTATGGAGGAAGGAAGTGCAGGTACTCACCAAGCTACAAAGCAGGACATTCCGGGGCAGTGCTTTTGGCGTGGCTGTTTACAGCACAGCACCTTGGGCCCAGGCCCCTTTTATGCACACCCTGTTGTTTGCAGGAAATGCCCAGTGAGATTAAATGA
Source organism: Ambystoma mexicanum (assembly GCF_040938575.1). Lineage (NCBI taxonomy): Eukaryota > Metazoa > Chordata > Amphibia > Caudata > Ambystomatidae > Ambystoma > Ambystoma mexicanum. Next base: position 24,833,187 of record NC_090932.1, on the reverse strand, counting down.
TGTGCCAAAGAGCACACACTTTGGTAAAGCACTGTATCAGAGATCCTTTCACATAAACCTCCAGTTTGTTGTTATGCATTCTGTTAAGAAACTTTGGATATCTATATTAAATGAGAGATCCTTTTTTGCATATCAAACTAGCAGATATCATAGGTGTAAACTGAGCTTTAGAAGGGGAGCTTTATTGTTGCTCGCTTTCATTGCCCAGTAAGAAATTCAATAGGTAACTGGAGCTGTATGCAGGTTTTCAGTCAAAAACGTTCCATCACAACTCCAGTTTCTTAAACATTGACATATTACAATAGGCCGGTAATAACAAAGAAACATCTTTAAAAAGTAATTTCCCAGGCTTTCCAAATCAATCCCTGCTCCACCAAAGGACACCAGTTATTACAGGCGAAGCCCTCTTAGCGAAACAGTGTCCTGCACCTGGTGTGTTGAGAGCACAATAGATTCATGTTTGACTCTCCTTTTGTTCTGCAAGGTGGGGCTTGAAGGAGACATTATCGGCACTGCGTTGGGGGGAAGCAGAGGGTGCTGCTTTTGCCCAGCAAAGGCGGAAGAAGTGTAGTCCTTTAAGTTGCTATGAAGTGAAATGAAAAGCTTGCATTTTCAACTGGCAGCACAGCTGAGTGCTGGTACTCTCTTTCAGGCATTGAGAAGTGCAGGTACCGAGGGGCGTGTAGGACTGGCCCATTTAAAGCACCGGTCTCCCTCCGTCAGTGCCCGTCGGAGCTATATGACTAGAATTAGGACTGCGCTCCTGGGGATTCACCCAGGGTCGGACTGGGATAAGAAATAGGCCCTGACACCCAAAACAAAGTGGCCCACCCCTCGCCTCACGACCCTTGACCTGTGATAACATCACTAGAAGTGATGTCATTTCATCCCACCCCAAAGTGACATCCCGGAAAGCGATGAAACACAACCTTTCACCCCTTGACAAAACAGGAAGTTGCATCAAATGGTATTGTTCCTAAGTACACTACGAAAATATGGTTATGATTTCACTAATGTGATGTACATTTCATACAAGGATCACAATATGTATCATTAATATCTGTGTGTATAGATCCATATTGTCAAATTACTGTGAATACAAGCAGACGCCCAAGGCCAAACGATAATATGTTATTGTATAGTACTTAGGCTTAAGCTCTTTTTCATAGATTAAATATGCATACAATATCACCCAACCTGTGTTGGTGCTCATTTATCGACCCAAGAAAGATTAAAGGCATTTTTCAAAACGACAAAAAATTGGAAAAAAATATATATTTTGGTTTTCCACATTTTTTTTAAAAACAGGCCCAGGCATCGCCAGGAACCGGCCCCAGCTCCCCAGGGACAATTTGGGCCTGGCCACGGGCTGAAAGGCCGAAGGGCCAATCCGACCCTGGGTTCACCTATACATGTAATAAGATGAGGCTGTTTTTTTTTAAATAAAGGAAGACAAAGGGAAAATACATTTTCTAAAACTGGGTGAGATTTTTCTAGAAGATGTGGACCGCACAGTGAAGGAGGTTATGGAAATGTGTGATCATATATTAACTGAGGCAGCGATTGATCCTGACACAGAGAAATCCATTCTTTAAAAAAAGCTACAAGAATGGGCTAAAATGGAGAATTATTGGGCCATTATACAAAATGTTAAACTTTACAGAGAATGCCAGGATACTTCATCTGGTCTCCATGTGCTGCTGCCTTACGTTATTTATTTATTTATTTATATAGCGAGCCTAACCCAAGGGTAACTGGGCGCGTACAAAGCCCCCTACACGAGCCTTTCGAATGTGGCTTCTAAAATGCAGGCTGATTGCTTGCATACCTTGGAGGTGTGTTGGCCCCGTATTGCTTCACAGTCTGAAAAAAGGACATGTCGTCTATGCAAAATACACCGGCGGGGAACTCGATGGCATTTATCGCTGGAATGATCAAGTTTCGTACAGCCGAGCATATTTTACTTTGGGAAGTTTGCCCACTCTTCTGATGCTGTCATTGGCGACCACCTATGGAAGCGCCTGGTGTTGGTGGGCAAATTATCCTTCTTAAAGGTTTTAAAGGAATTATTCATAATGCTGGGGTTATACCGTCTTTTACTGCAGTTTTAATGACTTTATAAGGGTCAGCATTATTGGTAAAAAAGGGTAATTTTTAATATGGGATTATGTGAATGTAATACTATGGACATTTTATTGTGGACTGTAATTCTTGTTTCCTGTATAAATGATTTTTATGTAAAATTAAATGTGTTGGAATGACTGTGAAAGGTTTAATATAAAACCAAAACACAATGAAAATAAACATGCAGAATTTGATTTTCATCTACAGATGGCTGTGGGGGTAAAACATTATCATTTCTAATAATCATGTGTTCATACATATATGCTCAAAAATGCAAGTGAGTGTGAACAACCTTTGATGCCATGAAGTTTGCAGGGTTTGGATGTAAACAGGCACAGGTGGAGACGCAGCCGGTGATTCACAGAATAGCCACCCCACTGCACGCTGCTTCATCCCTACGGGCAGTGCTTTAAATGGGCCGGTGCTATCCGCCCCTCAGTACCTGCACTTTCTTTCTTTGGGAATTCGAGTACCTGCACTTCTCACTGCCTGAAAGAGAGCACGGGTACTCAACTATGTGAAAAAGAAAGCTTTTCATTCCACTTTATCGCAAATTAAAAGACTAACCATCTGCAGCTTTTCTGGGGAAAGCAGCACCCTCTCCTTCCTCCCCCCGTCCTCTCTCCATCACCTACAGTGCCCATAATGTCTCCTTCAGGGCCCACCCTGCAGAACAAAAGGAGAGTCAAACATGCATCCACTGTGCTCTCAGCCCACCATGTGGGGAACACTGTCTCGCTACCAAGGCTTCACCTGTTACCAGTGGTGCCCTTTAATGGAGCAGGGATTGATTTGGAAAGCCTGGGAAATTACCTTTTAAAGACGTTTCTTTGTTATGAGCAGTGCCTATTCTAATATGTACACGTTTAAGTAATTCTAGTTGTGATGGAATATTTTCGACTGAAAACTCACACGTGGCTCCAGTTAGCTATTGAATTTCTTACTGGGCAATGAAAGCGCAAAATAATGAAACTCCCCTTCTAAAGCTTGCTTTACAGCTATGATACCTGCTAGTTTGATATGCAAAAAAAGTCATTTCATGATATTCAAACTTTCTTAACACAATTCATAACAACCAAGTGGAATTTTGTGTGAACGGATCTCAGATACACTGCTTTACCAAAATGTGTGCTCCTTGGCGCCTCATTTAATCTCACTGGCCATTGCCTGCAAAGAAAAGGGTTTGCCTGAAAGGTGCCGCACCGAAACAGCCGCGCCAAAAGCGCGGCCCCAGAAGGTCCTGCTTCGTAGCTTGTACCTGCACTTCCTTTTTTCCATTTAAAGCACTGCGCAGGGGGGTGAAGGGGGTTCATGTCTTTCGCCCCCCAACATCAATTGGGAGTACAGTGCAAAATAGCGCCCGGTGGTGCATGGGAGCGCGGGGAGCGCGGGGACGCAGGAACCCCAGTGAAGCGGCGCCGCTTCTCATTCCCCTCACGATCCTGGCTGCTTCCGTTGCCCCACCTGCCGGGATTGGAGCTCACTCTTGTTGTGGTTTGTGTTCAATTACCAGCCATTTAATTGATAGCCTGCGGGGGCAGGCTCAGAGAAGAGGGCACGCTGCGCTTCACTCCCCGGGTAAATGGACGCGCAGGAAGGGACGTTCTGCATCAAAGAGGGAACATTGAAGGAAGATCTCCCACAGGGTGGTGGAGGGTCGAGCACGAGGGTGGGGACAGGCATGCTTTAACATCGGAATGCTCTCCATCTCCAAGGCCACACCTACCACAATCACACAGCCTGCCTCCGCAGCCCTGTACCACTCCCCAGAGCTGAGGCCTGGACCCCAATCGAGGCACTGCTGAACCCAGCCCTACAGTCAAGGCGTGTATCGGCCAATTTTACTCCATAGAAAGATTTGATGTGGCCTTTAATATTCGCCAAATATAATTTTGTAACTTCTTCACTCACCTCTGAAATCAGGAGTTTCACCCCTGAACCCTCACATTAATCCTGCACGCTCTCCCCCATAACGTTCCTAAGACCTCCCAATAACGCAAACACAAATGCACACACTCCTTCTCCCCATCCCCATCCCCACACACACCAAACAGCACCCCACAACATAGCTGGTCTAATAGCACAGCGAGTAGAGCGCTCGCTTTGACATCTGTTTGAATCCCGGCAGGGCCAAACTCAGCCGGTCAACCTTACGAGGTTGATAAATGAGCATCACACACCTTGGGTTAAGCAGCGCTCAGATACCTGAGGGTTCGTAGCGCTATGTAAATGCCACATTATTATCATATACACAGACACGCAAACACACACTTACCACACCTGCACCCTCCGTCTTTCTGTGCTCTTCTCGGCTGCACCTGTCAGCCCCTGCATGCACGCGTGTGCAACAGAGGTGTGACAGTTAGGTTTAGAAAGACCACTCTCTGCAGTCACAGAGCGGCTTTTCTAAATCGGTCTTATTTAATGTTGTTTTTTTTTTTTTAAACAACATTATCACTTAATACCATTAATACTACCTTAGCTGAAGAGGTACACCTTTATATTTTAAATCGCATTAATACAAAACCTTTCTGTTTTAAAGTTAAAACATGTTTACTCGCTTATTAAATACACCCATCTATCTATACATACAAAAGTCAAGGTTTGTCTGTGGGTTTGTGGCAGGATTTGCGGCTTGGTGAAGCCTTATACAATTCCCAATTGTTTCATCAATCTGCACCAAATTTTGCATAGTTACCTGTTAGGACCCTCCGGACAATACTGGCTACATGACATTCGGACTCCCCGCCCCATTCCCCGGATATCAGCACAAGTCAGAATGTATTTGTGGGTTTGTGGCTTGGCGACACTTTGTTCCTAATACAATTCCACACCGTTTCAACAATTTGTACCAAATGTTGCTTACTTGCATGTAAGGACCCTCCGAACATTACTGGCTACATGACAATTGGACCCCCCATACTTTTCCCTGGACTTCAGCAAAAGTTAAACATTTGTTTGTGGGTTTGGGGCCTGCCGACGAAGCCGTAGACCATGTTCAAGCCGAAGAGAAACAAAAAATGTATGAGAGGCGAACGGACCTGAGAAACGAAGGTGAAGGCAGGTAGCATTCCAGAAGTTTCCACATTTTTGCTGCATCTGGTGAAATTACATTTCCAGAGTATTTTTACGAGATGCCTGCGAACAAAGCCATAAACCATGTTTACAGGGAAGGAAAACAAAAAAATGTAGTTTCTCAACTGGTCCCGACAAGAAGAACAAAACCTGAGGTCCCATATTTCAAGGTCCTGGAATGCACGGTTTGCAAGATATTTGCATCGCAATGCATCACAGCCAAGTGCACCACGCCAGGGTGAGGTGGAACCGTGACCTGCAGGATCATTCATTTTCCACAAGTGATGACGGTGTTATCATGCCTGTCTACAGAACCCGTTGAGAGAACGGGTACTTCTGCAAGTTGTGAATAAGACTTACTTTTTTACTCTCTACAAAATCATATTAGTGCCAACTTTAAAAAATAAGGACTAAAATACTCCCATTTCGAAATCTTATCTGGAGCACTGGCTGAACCTCACAAAATCCGGCAACAAAGAGTAACATCAGTCCACTGGGTCATCGGCACGTGTCTGTCGTTACATTAAGATAGTGCTCAGATGAGGCAGAGCCAGCCCCAGGGGGTCTTCCCACAGATTCCACCAGTGACAGGGGAGCAGAGCAGTGTCTACAGTGCATTCTCAAGATACACCTGTGCAATCACTCCAGCGTGACGGGATGGAGTGCTGCCGTGGTGATTGCAGGGAGTGAAAGGCAATGCATACTGGTTCATTGCCTGATGGATAACCGCTCCGAAGGGATGTGGATTTATGCATTTTGGGCAGGAAATGCACTTTTAGGAGTAACATCATTATATGTGGATTTCTGCATGAAAAACAAAGGTAACATATACATAACGCAGGCTTATTTTATTTTGAATACTTGCACAGCACAAACAATAGCACAGAGGATTTAAGGAGCTCTTTACAAATACAAAAGGAATAATACCACAAAAATACAGCACATTAAAAAAAAACACATACCCAAGAAATTGGAAAAACACAGGACTAGTAAAACAAATGTGATGTTGTCTCTGCAGTAAATTCCATTCATTTTAGAAAAAAGATAGGACTTCAAAGTCTTTGAAGCGCAGTTAAGGGAGGGAACGTGTCCCAGAAGGCCAGGGCCAGACTGCAAGAATAGGCCTCTTTTATGTCAATGCAATTCATGACAAATGAGCCCTGCAAACAACATCCATGTGTCATCAAGACTCCGGGGCCTGATTCACAAACATGTTGGTAATTGGGATAGTCCTTGCTGTTCTGCAGCAGGGCTTTAGAGTTCAGTTCTGCAGTTCCCGAGGACCCGGATGCGGTTCTGGAGGAAGAGCTATTTTAGTTAATGATGGCATTTCTGAAGTGGAGAGGTGGGCTCCGTGGCTCAGGGGCGCTGCCGCCACAAACCCTGATTCATGGAACCGTGCTAAGGGTTTGTTTGCAGTGCAAAATGACTTTTGCCAGACTCTGCACGGTTCCATGAATCAGGGTTTATGTCGGCAATGCAAAGTCATTTTTGAGCAGTGCAAATTCACTTTGCACCGGGTAAATATTCCATGAATCGCGTCCTAAAGGTCTAATGGCCACTAATTGAGGTGCAAGGGCCCTTCACAGGATCGTACTGGGGCATAACATTGTCTCGGGCACCAATGAAAAAGTGGCCCACAGTTGCAAATGGCAATCATTCCTTGTGTGAGAGACTGTTTGCGAAGTACCCAAGGGGGGATGTTTTGATAAAATGTGATGCACATTGTGAAATGTAAAGAACATTTACTCAGCAACAATGGTCAAAATTAGGAGCAGCATAGTGAAGTAACTCACCAAACTGGCCCACATGGGCCGAAAAAGTGGCCCACTTTCACCCCAAAAAATGGCCCACGTTAGCACTTTCCGTTTTTTGTTTGGGAATTGCCCTGTTGCCCGATAGAGCAGGCCGAGCGTGGCCCTTCACTTCAAGTGGCCCCTGTCGCCGAGGAAGAGGTAAAGTGGAGGTAAAGAAAAGGGCAACACAAATCCATGTCCTTCCAGGTGCAGAAAACACGGATCACAGGGTGAAGCTGCCTTGAGATGGAACATGCCCCTCATAGTGCACACGAGAGTAGAGGGTCCTCACTAATGAGGCAGCTTAGACCCATTGCAGAGCGCAGCTAGGGAACACGCTGCATTCTCACGCTTTAGCAGGCAGATTACTAACCAAAGGGTAATGCTGGAGACCATGCACAGAACTTAATTCTACAGGAGGCTGAGATGTAGACAGATGTAGAATGAGTCAACGGGTAATGCTGGAGACCATGAACAGGGACATCCATTCTACGGGAGGCTGAGATGTAGACAGATGTAGAATGAGTCAACGGGTAATGCTGGAGACCATGAACAGGGACATTCATTCTACGGGAGGCTGAGATGTAGACAGATGTTTAACGAGTCAACGGGTAATGCTGGAGACCATGAACGGGGACTTTCATTCTATGTAGACTGGGGCATAGAGAGATTACGAGTCAAACAGCAATGAGGGAGACGATGCAAGCACCTTCATTCCACAGAAGGCTGGGACAGGACAGCTTAACGAGTCAGACAGTGAGGCTGGAGACCATGAAAGGAGCGTCCCTCTTCAGAAGACGAGGACATGGACACATGGAACCTGGTAAAGAACAATGCTGAAGACAAACTAGTGTCCTTCATCGACAGGAGATTGGGACATGGACAGATTAAAGTGTTGGCGTTTGTCCCCCAAAGATCCCTCCTGTACCTTGCAGTACAGAGGTCAAATATGGACAGGTCAAAGGGTTTAAATGGAGGAGCCAGCGGCCCTGCTTGGTCATTTACACCCCAGTAGATCACAAGGGCGCCGGGTCATTATTGTCTGGTTCCACTAATATCTCCAATAGGTTGAATACATCATTTGTTGTGATCTGAACCTCTCATCACTCCCTTTATATTGGTATGTAAAGATGACATAACATTTCAGGCTCAGTGGCTGATCCAGGGGTCAGTAGCTGGGCCCATAAAACCACATCCTAGTGCACCTCCACCCGGGGGTGAGCATTTGTATCTGTGTGAAGAAAATAATGCATAGATGAGCAATACCTCCGCCGTGATGCTGTTAAGCAAAAAGTTGTCTGTCCCTGGGGATGACACATGGTCCACCTGAACTTCCTTCCGAAACCCGTGATAGAAGGCATAAGATGTTTTTTTTTGTATATGCGTGCATTTTCTCAATGTTATGCAGCATATGTGTATAGAGTAATTGAGTGTGCTGGTGTGTGTGTGTGTGTGTGTGTGTGTGTGTGTGAGAGAGAGAGACTGAGTGTTTCTGTGTGTAGGTTCACATAAACATAAGTGTTTGTGTGCTTAACCTGAGTCTGGGTTGGGCTAGGAGGAAAACATTTTCCATATATTGTACACTGCACTATCATGAACATGATGCACTTGGCAATTGCCATGCCGGTATATTGCGCTGTCATTATGAAAATGTTTTACATAGTCAACACTAGCACATTTGGGCACAGGAACAATCAAATATGTTTCACAGGACCATGGTGTCATAAAATGTTTAACATCATGAGTATACTTTACAGTGGCAGTATTGGCATATATATATTGTGGGGCACCACCATAAAAAGTGCTTTTCAGTGGTTCTACTGACATATACCTGGGCCCAAACAGCAAGAATATATGTTTTACAGGGCCATTGTGGAGTCTGACATCGTGAACATATCTTTAAGAGTTATATAAACATAGAACAGAGAACTGATTACCCCTCTCTGTGCTGCTCGAGGTGAGAGATTAGAATGATAAGCAAAATATGCCTGTATTGTGTTAGTTATCTACAATAGTTGTGTGGACAACTTTTTATTAAAATACATTTTGTAATTTTCAAACCTCTATGGACTTCAACCTACTAGAAAAAATGTTGTTTTTGTTGTTTTTCTTATAGATCTTTGATGTTATTTTCAACTCATGGGGTAAATCATTAAGTTGAAGAGAATTGGAAGAAATATCTTGTCCTGAAGAAAGCCTATATAGCATGTTCTGAAAAGACACTACAGATAGTGTCCAATATAAAGCTGTGGCCGAAACATGTTGACGATCTGAAAAAGACTAAAAATAATAGAAGTCTCTTCTGCCTGTAATGACACGAGTTACCTATATATCTTGATGTTCACTTAGCGACTCCTACCCCCTTAAATAACCTATGTCTTTTAGTGGATTTCCAACAGTGATGAATATGTGTTAATCTAGTCTAGTTTCTTAACTTTTTTAAACTTTGATGAACTACTAATAAAATGACTTTAATTTAAAATAGATGTTTGTTCTCCACTGTTTCCTTTCTTTTTTCTTATCATGTTGTAAAGTTGTAAATAATACACCAATCATGTGTTTTTTTGTATGTTAAATATGGTGTAAAAACCTCACAAATCTCTCACCTCGAGCAGCGTAGAGAGGAGTAATCAATTATCTGTGCTATCTTTATATAGCTTTCATTTATCTCCCTTTTGCGATTTGATCCCCCGATATCAAAAAATTGGGAGTGTGTCAAACTAGAAATTATATCGTGCCTCCTATTGCTATGAATATATGTATATTGGCCTACGCCAAGCTGCTAACAAGCTGCTTATAAACTACATGTGAATAAACTCGCATTGCAAGGTCCTGACCTTAGAAACCATGTAAACTGTCATTTTGGGTCAAGCCGCCATTTTAGGTTTTCTTGCTCTATAAAGTCACCATGTGAGCTAAAATGGTAGCCTATGTTATTCAGAACAGAACTCGATTGTCATGACCTCTGTACAGCTAATGTATAACTTGCCTGCAGGCCACTTGTTAGGGTCATGAGCTGAGACCTTGTCCTTCTGCTGACCTGTGTGCAATGGATTACCTGTATCACCGAAACTGATCTATAATTGAATGAGAACACCTGCTTAACTATATTGTATAAATTAAGTCCTGCATTGTAATGTTAGGCCTAGAGCATACATTATTACCATTTCTTCTTGTTAATGTATAAACCTAAGATGAACTAGATTTGACCTGGCAAGGGACCCTAGAGCAGTAACTTATTTATGGAATGGTTAACCTGAAGAAAGGCTGGACAACAGGCTGGAGAAATGTATAAAAGCCTGACTGTTTCAATGAATATTTGCACTCACTGAGCACACCGAACTACGCCGGAGTTCGCTGTGTTGTACTGAGGGTCGATAGCTATCTGAATTTTGTTCTGTTCTTTTGTAACTGGATTCAGTATAAAATAAAGTGCTTTGTATGTTCCTTTGTAACCTGTGTTTGGTGTGTTTCCTTTTTGGTTACACTGCCTCATATTATTTCCTTGTTTTCACAAGTGAACCTTTTGTGTATTGACGCAGACCCTTAAGAGTGACAGTCCCGCGTATATTGTGGGCACTATCATATGCGTTTAAAAATGTAAATACTGGAATATATGTCAGTAGCGGAAGCATTATAAGTGTTTTACAGTGCCATTCTGGCATATATTGTAGATAGAAACACCATTAATATGGCATTCACTGTGACAATGCTGGCATATATTGTGTGCACCATTATGGAAGTGGATTACAATTGCAATAGCAGCATATATTCTGGTTACTTTATTTATTTATTTATTTAAATTTGTATAGCGCGCAAGCAGCCCAGGGGCATTGAGGCGCTGTTACTTGCATGAGCTTAGTTACAGGCATGGTATCAGTAAGAGGCATATTACAGATAGGAAAAAGCAAGGTTATCATTACAGCTTATGCGGTTGGTCAATACAACTTAAGCAGTGGGTCCTATGGTTGGTGTTCATGCTGCTGCGAGGGACCTTATGAGAAGAGGGTGGTTTTCAGTGCTTTGCGGAAGGCTAGGAGGGAAGGCTCACTGCGGATGGTGGGAGGTAGGGCATTCCAGTGAGTGGGTGCGAGATAAGGGAAGCTGGATCCACCTGCTCTGGATCTTTTTACTAGTGGCACAGAGAGCATGTTGGTGTAGGGTGATCTTGTTGGTCTTGTAGAGGCGACGGAGTAGATTCTTTGTGAGAGGTAGTCGGGGGCAGTGAGATGGATGCATTTGTGTGTCAGTGTGAGCGCTTTGAAAATTATTCTCTCCTTTATTGGGAGCCAGTGGGCTAGTTTTCTGGCTTCCGAGATGTGGTCCCTTTTGGCAATACCTTGGGCTGCTCGGAGAGCACTATTCTGGATGACTTGTAGCCTCTCCAAATTTCTTTTTGAGGTTCCTAGGAAGAGTATGTTGCAGTAGTCTAGCCTGGAGCCGGTGATGGCTCTGGCTATGTTTGTGCAGTTCTCTTTGGAGAGGAAAGGCCTGACTGCGTTGATCAATTTAGCATGATATGCGGCTGAGGAGGCAATGCCGTTGACTTGTCTGTCCATGGAAAGGTTAGAGACTAGATAGACTCCAAGAGTTTTGACTGAGTCTGAAACAGGTATTTTGATGGTGTCGATGGTGAAGTGACTGAATTGGGAGTCAAGTGTTTTTAGCGTTTCGGGGGAACCTACCAATAGGAGTTCTGTCTTGTCAGAGTTGAGGCATAGTCCATTGTCTGCCATCCAGGCTTGGATGGTGTTGTAGAGGTTGTTAAGGGTCATGGAGTCAGTGTCGTAGTTGCCTGTGAGGGTAAGGAGGATCTGGGTATTGTCCGCGTAGTTAGTGTAGGATATACCCATAGCGTCGAGGATGCGGAAGAGGGGTCATGTGAAGATGTTGTAGAGTGTGGGGGAGAGGCATGAGCCTTGGGGCACGCCAAAGAGTATGATAGTGGGTGAGGCAGAGGCTAGATCGGAAAATACTTGCATGGTTCTGTCTTGTAGGAAGGATGTGATCCATGCTGTGGCGTCAGGGGAGAACTTGGCAGTGGAGGAGAGATGATGGCAAAGGACGTCATGATCTACGAGATCGAACGCTGCAGATAAGTCAAGGAGTAGGAGAAGAGCTGGTTTGCCCATGTCTCTGGCATCGTCCATTTGGTTTTTCAGGTCAAGTAGGGCGGTTTCAGTCCCATGTCTAGGGCGGAAGCCAGATTGACGGAGTCCCAGGAGTTTGTTTTCTTCGATGAAGTGCTGAACCTGCAGATAGGCTGCTTTGTCCAGTATTTTGAGGAGGAAAGGGACAGTGGTGATGGATCTATAGTTGTTGGGGGAGGTGGGATCGAGAGCAGCATCATAACAATGCTGTAAAAAGCTAGTTTGCTTTTTAGGACCTGGCATGCATCTATTTCATATTATTTTCATGTTAACCCACAGCACGCATTGCAAATTGCATGGCTGTTTAAGCATTTGTTTGTAAAAATGATACTGGAACATGCACAGTTTCCAACATTTTCTTAAATAAAATCTATGGGGAAACTCCCACCCCTACCTCCCTACATTGGTACGTGTTTCCATGTGGTGTTCAATTGCTTGGACTACTTTGGGGGACATATTTGCCCTTTGCCCCAAAATCTGCCTCTGCTACTGCTCAGGCTGCCTTTCCACACCTAGAGGGGCTGCAGTCACTGCACATATATGTGCACTATATAGCACGCTGGGAACTGGATTCGAGTTGGCCCATGCATCGCTTCTGTGATTGAGTGATGAAGTTCTCAGCACAGTGGGTCCTGGATACCCCGGCGAAGATTGCTTTTCGTAGAACTGAAGCCTGGCTTGGGAAAGTACACCATTACAGAGTTTCTCGTGCTTGATCACCTGGCAGGAGGGTCTCCTTTATACAAACCCATTGACTCCCTATTGCAGGTAAATCTTTGTGTCCCGTTCAGGCCCTGCTTCTCTTTTGTTCTGGCTGCAGGTGCAGACGAAAGGAACATTCATTGCCTTTCTCTTCTGGCTCATGCATATACGACTGCAGGCCCTCCTCTGAAACAATGGGCCATTGTGCTGTGTGCTCAGATGTGTTCTTTGAAGACTCAAGGAATGCTTTATGTATAGTTCAATAGGAAGGACTCGTTTTGTTCCCATTCGTTTTCTTGTTTTTTAGTTGAGTTCAGTTTTTACTGCAGGGCACTGCCTCGGCCTGTGGAACACTGCTCATGAGATCAGAGAGGAAACAGCTGGATCAAGGGACCTCACCAGGCTTCCAGCAGGCTACCACCACCAGAACCACACGTCTGATGTTACTCCTGAGATGTCTTGCAAGGGAAAATGATGGCCTGCCCCAAGCAATGCCCAGCATCGTGTCATCCTAAGCAGCCAGCGCTGCTGCCTCCCCTCTCGGCCACAAGGCGCACGTCTCCAGGAAATAAAGCACAGCAATGGCATAACCTCTCTTGGGACTGACGCAAGCTAAAGCACAGACAGAATACCGATGCTTCACCGCTCCGAGAATACCGTAATACTACACAGGGGTGGACTGGCCTATAGGGAACTCTGGAGATTTCCCGGTGGGCCTCTGCACACTGGGCCCCTTTTGAGTGGTATTTCCAAATTTACTCATAGAAAAAGCATTGGGCTTGCTAAAAAGGTGCCATATGGTGCCACTTTGAACATTATTTCCAGGGCCTCTTTTGGTCCCCAGTAATTATTTCCAGGGCCTCTTTTAGTTCCCAGTCCAGCCCTGATACTACATACCCCCTGCGGTAAACACAACCTTCCTAACCACCTATGATGATATAGCGCCCAGAACAAAAACCTTTAAACACACCAGATGCGGGCAAGGGAACATCAACCACAAAACCACGGTTTAGAAGCTGAGCCAGGGCGGTAAACTGGGGTCACATACTCAGATAGTTAGATATGTGCATTATTCGACTAAATTAATTATGTTATAATGTGCTGCTTTTTTTACTCACAAAAGATAATTCTTTCGTAGCAATCAGAGAAGAACGAACATCTGCCCAAAGGAAGTAATCACTCAGAGCCAGCGACCAAAAACCTCCAAAACCACCAAGAACACTGCCAACACGTGCTCGAGGATATGAGTAATGTCACGTGACGAGATGTGACAGGAAGACGAGCACTCAGGAGTGGCTAAAACGCATAATATCTCCTCCCCGTAGTGGATAAGAACACTGCAGAGTTCTCCCGGTGCCCGGAAATCATGCGACTGAGGAAAGAGCCGCAGAGAAGGCAGATACAGCTGTGTAACTGTACATCACACAAGCAGAACTCATCAGCACACACCAACCCTCATGGCTGCCACCTCAGCAGCCCAAGACACGCTACTGCCAACTAAGTGTCACTTAGTCCACGGCCTCAGTTGTCACTTCCTTAAAGTATTATCCAATTCACGTCAGTGTATGCCCTCCTCTCCTCCCCTCATCCTCCTATACCACCCTAACATCCCCTCATTCTCATATTCCCTCTCACACTCCCTCCTACAGTCCCCTCATCCTGGTATCCCCCACTACCATCACGTCATCCTCATTCTCCCCCACCATCATCTTGTCCTCATACTCCCTCCTACTGTCCCTCATTCTCGTACTCCCTCCCGTACTCCTTCATCCCTATACAGTCCCCTCATTCTGGTATCCCCACTACCATTTCCTCATCCTCATATTCCCCCACCATCTCCTTGTCATCGTACTCCTTAATACTGTCTCCTCATCCTCATAGTCCCCCACCATCGCCTCATCCTCATACTCCCTCCTACTGTCCCCTCATTCACATACTCCCACTCATACTCCCTCCTCCCTCCTACGGTCCCTTCATCCTGGTACCCCCCCACTACCATTTCCTCATCCTCATACTCCCCCACCATCTCCTGGTCATAGTACCCCATCATACTGTCTCTCATCCTCGTATTCCCCCTACCATTTCCTCATCCTCAGAGACCCTCCTATTGTCTTCTCATCCTGCTGCACCCTCCTATTGCTCTCCCATCCTCATACACCGTCCTACCGACCACTCATCCTTGAACTCTCTTCTATTGCGCCCTCACCCCCCTCACAAGCCCATGTTCCTCTCCATGGAGCTTTGCAGTGAATGCTCCCAGCAGCATATAGCGCCTTACAAAAGAAAATGTAAACAAAGGAACAAGGGTCCACAGAGCATGGCACAGGCCCCTCCAGGATCTTCAGGATTGTGTATTTAGTGCCATACCTACCCTGTCTCATTAACACATCCTTTACGTGGCGGTTCAGTTCCAGTGCTATGCCAAGATGCCCCCCCGCCCCCACACACCTTCCTCTATAAAGCAAACCGCCTCCGGATCCTGGATCACTCATCAATTCTGATCTTACTGCTACCATTCTCTTTATCTGAAAACAGTGGAAAAATGAATGCACCTGAAGCCTTCTTACAACATTACAAAGGTAACACTCCTCTCAACTGGCCAATCAGGCTTCAGACCCAAGCACATCATCTGAAAGGCATCACTTCATGGGCTTTACGCTGAAGGCCTCATCCTATTTCTCTCTCTCGTGGCATTGAGAACACAATTTGCCCTCAAATCATTGTCGGAGAATCGACTTCAGAAACATAGTTGTATATGGTTTCTTGCCCACCTGTTCAACGAATCTCACCTGATCGAGTGCAGTGGCAAATCCTGGCACCCTGTTCCGGAATCATGCTCACTTCCTCAACATCCTTCTGTCCCAAGACGTTCAACAGCGCCCTTGAATTATACTGGGCAAGACTTTAGTTGAAGTGACATTAAGGTGATGGTTTATTACAGCAAATCTGTGATGTCAAAAGTGTGATCAACAGGGGGGCTCAGAGTTAGTTTAGCTTCCAACAAATTCTAAATGTCGAGGTTATTTGTCCTAAACATTCACCTCAACATCCCTTCAAGTATTGTGTTTTTCAATGAATGTCAATGATGTTGTTGCATTGAACAGTTCCGAAAGACCTTTCTCTTAACTAAAGTGTTTTCACTGCATGTATATTTCACAATACCTGTATTACTAAAGGACTTTTCTTTTCATGTCACAATTACTATTACCCATATATTCCTGGGCTAAGCGCCCTGCCTATGTTTACCAGACATATTGAAAAGGTTGTTTTTTTTTGGCGCGGCCCCGTCTTCTCACAATAATTTCTCATGAGATTTTCCTGCAAGAACGAGAGGAAAACTCTTACGAGAAAGGACAATGGGAAAAACATTCTCGCAAATACATCACTGATACTCTTGCGAGGACAAAAAAGCACGAGGACAAATATATGTGGATAACCCATCCCCCCAAACATTCATTTTCTCCACGTCCGCCCTGAAGTCAAACTCCCCTCAGCCCCTGCTAATATCGTCTTACCCGCTCCCATCATGCACTTCCAAAAATAAACACAATCCCAGAATGCCACTTCTCTTGCACAAAGATTGCAAAACTGTAAGATTCCCTGACCAACCACAGTCTCAAACTTGGCATTGGCATGGTTTCATCCCCCCTGAAGACAAAGGTCCCCTTCACCTCTGCTTCCATCCCTCTGAGCACATTGTGATTTCCTGTTCTCGCGAGAATGCTCGCAAGAGCGTCTCTCATCAGGCATAGAAAATGGCATAGAAAATGGCAGCTCTTCATTTCTGAAGTCGCAGTTGTTACAATACACCAAGCGACCTATACAAAGACACTATGGAGACGACTTCCACCAAACCACTGCTGCGCCGCTTTGTGCTGATTTTGAAACAGATTTGAAGGAAATCACTCAAGCAGGTTAGCGGGTGCAGCTACTCAACGAATGTGCATTTTCCAAATGCAAAGGCCAATGCAAAATGTTTCTTTTTTAAAAAACAAAAAAAACCTCCCCTTTTAACACACCTGTAAACCATTGAACATATTACGCCAAACATTCCAGTTTTGGACCCTAGTCCTAAACCATTTTTTGGAAAACGTTATTAGCAATAGAATTTTCGCAACTGCTAGTTGATATCCAGTATTTATTCAAAGGGGAACATGTGGTTATTTCTGGAAATTAACCCTTCACGTGAAGGTGCTGGGATTCGTAGGAAAGATCTCTGGCACCGGTTTATTAATGCTCATGTGCACAGCTGGCTCCAGTGCAAAATGCTGCATTCCCCTAGCCCACCACCTCTCCATTGTTCTATCCAAACAGATGTGATCTACAGATGGCCTACAATCACAAACGTGTTTTTCCCCACTAAGGACCATGTAACTTCCCCTCACCCCCCTTAATCAATCGTTTTGCGTTTTTGTTTTTCTGAGACTTAAACACCAGTTTTTTTTTTTTTTCCATTTCCTGATAGTTCTATAATTCGCTGCTGGCACATCATCGGTAAATGTAAAACATTCACACATGTCCAGACACAGCCGGAAGCAGCGTGACAACAATGACAGGGATTTAAATTATTTTATGGCGTCTGGAAAGTTCCCTGCCTCCCACTACATGAAAGAATATGAGATCAGGTGCACTATGATTTAGAATTTGCATATTACACCTTTCATGATTTCCTCAAATTCTATGTTATGTTACTTGATGTTTGTATAGTGCCTACTGCCATGTTCTACGGCTTTAACTCGCTGTAGGTTAAATGGCCCTTTGGCAGACGCCAGTCTGAACACACAAGTGAAAAGCCGCATCACATTATGTATTTATATACAGGACAAACTGCTCTTTTGATCACAAAGGAATGTACAATAGATAAGAAATCAGCTTTGACGGGAAACAGGGAGCTTCTTACAACAGGGTACGTTTGAGCGACATTCTGACCAGGTTATGTGGAGAGGTGTAAATGGAACAGTCACCAGAGACCGTACATAAGTGGACATACATAGATTAAGGAGGACCAACATAGGGCATTTTAAGTGCAGGTAGGCGGTACGGTCAGCTGTGCTCGGGGTGTGACAATGACGGGTGAAGTGCTAGAGTGGAGGCAGAGGATGTGAGGCACAGAGGCAGGTTATAGGCGAGGGAAGAATGTTAGCTAGCAGGCAGATGAGAGGCAGGTTAAGAGGGTAACTCGGAGGCGAGGAAGTAGGCTTTTAGTTTGGTTTTGAACGAATTCATGTGGACTGTTTCTCAGATGTATGGGGGAAGATAATTCCATGCAAGTGGAGCAAGAAGAGAGAAAGAGTGGAAGCGAGAGGAAGCACAGGGAGGGCGAGGAGCCACGAGGGTAGTCGAGGAGGCAGAACCGAGATTACGGCAATGCTTATAGAATTGGATAGATACAGTGGTGCATTACCATGGATAGATTTGTGAACCAGGAGAAGACATTTAAATCTGGCCCTGTTTTGCATTATCAGCCATCCAGCCTGGTGACTGTATGAGGAAGTAGGTGTGAAGAGAAGGAGTTTAAAGAGAGTCCTGGTAGCAAAGTTACTGATCTTGTCGAGAGGACAGAAAGCATAGTTGAAGAGACCAAAGAGGATGCTGGCACAGGAGTCCAGTCTAGAGAAGACAAGGGTGGTTAAGAGATGCTTGGCAGTGTTGAAAGGAATGAGGTTCCTGATTTTCCTAATATTTAGGGGGTTGAGGCAAGTTGCTGTTCCAGTTTTGGAGATGAAAGTAGAGAAAGTGTGAGAAGAGTCATAGAAGATGCTGAGGTTTCTAGCTGAAGAAGAGTTGGGGAGAGTATTGATATTGATATTAATATTTTATTTCTATCGCGCTCGTACACAAGTGTTTCAGAGCGCGGCAAGGGAGGGGAACAGGGGAGAACAAAACAACAATCTTACTAGGCCCAATGACATTGAGAGCACGCAAGTGCAGGGGAGAGGGGGAGGGGAGAAGTGCATGGAAGGGGGGAGAAGTGGAGAGTGCAGAGCAAAGGAGAAACAGATAAATAATAATAAATAAATAATAAAGGCAACCCACAGTGTTAGTGCAGCCAGGAAGTGGCAAGTGCTGGGTTTAAGGCAGCAGACAGGGTAGGTCTGATAAGAGCAGGACGAAAAAGGGGGGGGGCTGTATGGGTACAGATACATACCCCAGTGCAAGGGGTGGCCCGGAGGTAGAGCGGGCGGGTAACAGGGTGAGCAGGTACCTGGGCCCAGAGGACAGAGGGTGGCCAGGTCCACAGTGCCAATAAAGAACCGATCAGCAGGGGAGAGGGGGAGCAAAGGCAGAAGAAAAGAGGAAGGTCTTGAGGTGCTTCCGGAACCAGAGATGGTTCTCCTCATGTTTTAGATTGGCATGGAGGCTGTTCTAGAGGGAGCCCCAGCTGAAGACAGAGATCTACCCCCAGCTCGTTTCTTTGAAAAACGACTGACCCTGAGGGAGTTAGAGGTAGAGGAGCGAAGAGCTATAAGATGGGAACTGAATAGGCAGAGGAAGGGATCAGAGAGAGCTTTTGGTAGGGAAGAAGAGTATCTCTGTTTTGGTAGAGTTTAAAATCAGAGAGTGCAAAGCCATCCAATATTGAAAGGCAGAGAGACAGTTGAACATTTTGATAGAGAGATAGAGGAGAGTTCAGGAAAAGAGAAGAAGATTTGGGTGACATCCGCAAAGAGCTGGTACGACAACCCAAAGAGGGATATTAGTGCCCCAAGAGAAGAAGTTTAGAGTGCAAAGAGGAGAGGACCCAAGACGGAGCCTTGTAGAACACCAACAGTTAGAGGCGTGAGTTGAGAGTTGTTGCTATTGCAGGAGACAAATAATTGGCAAGGTGCAAGGTAGGATTCAAACCAGACAAGTGCTTGATTGCAAATCCCAAGAAGCAAGAGAGTATCAAAGAGATCTGAGTGATCAACAGTGTAAAAGGCAGCAGACAGGTCAAGGAGAATTAGGATAGAGGATAGGTTTGAGTGCTTTGCAGAGGCGATGAAGTTGGACACATTCATGAGAGCAGTTCCCCTGGAGTTACAAGATCGGAACCCTGCTTGTACGGGGTCTCGAAGGTTGTGGATGTCTAAGAAATTGGTAAGGCAGTTGAACACAATCCTTTCAAGCCCTTTAGAGTAGTGCGGAAGGAGAGACACCAGACGAAAGTTAGTTAGGTTCGGGTCAGACCCTTGTAAGTCAGTATATCAACCCCATGGGTGATTGCCTACAGTTGCGGGCTCTGCCAGGCACTCTCAGCCTGGGGTTTAGGAGGTGGTTTGAAAGGAGCCGGTCAGCAGGGGGTGCCCCCCAATGCTTATCTTACTTCAGTAAGAGGAGGAGGGTAAGGGCTTGTCCCAATCAGGTCCCACATTAAGAACATTCTGCTATTGCTCTGCAGGGACATACCTTTGGTCACAAGTGGTCCCCCTTCACTGTATTGCTTATAGAACATATACAATGTTATTCAAAGCACTGCTTGTACTGTAAACATTCACCGATCACACATGTTCAAATACCTGCATCAAAACTTTAATTTAAAACATCTCTAAATGTGAATTCATTAAGAGCAAATCAAAATCTAGGTCATAGCAAGCGCCCTGATATGTCCCTCGGGAATGCAGGAGAAAGAGCAGGTATGCTTGTCATCATCACAGGCTGCGGAAGCAAAAAGGGGGTTCCACAGAATATCGAGGAGCAGAACTCCAGCCCTGTGTATCTCTCCGAGGGGCTCAGCAGGAGATCCATTCTAAGAACAGGATATAGCAATCTGCAATTCTAAATAACCACCTGGGACACTTCAAAACACGATTGGTAGGATTCACAGGAAACAAAGAAATGGCCCGCCCTGGCCTGAAGTTTTGGGGTGGTTGACCCACTGCGCAGGTGCTGCAATGTTCTCACTAGGAGCTGAGTTTGGAAAGTAAACTGCAGCTTTACTTTTGTTGTCTGTGTATTGCCATTTGCAAAGAACAGCCCAAGATCACCATGCCCTTCAGAAACGAAAGAGGTGAAAGGCCATGACACCGGTCCTGTTCAAATAGTACACAAAAGCATATTAAGTCGCACAATTCTCTGCGTTCCATGGAATCGTTCAAGAGTAATTAATTCCGCTAGTAATTGATTTAGTTCCAAAACCTTGGACACAATTGTTTGGCTTTTGCAATTTCGAGATTGCAATGTTTAAATATATGCTCATATTGTTTCCCGGGAAGGCAATCATTTTGGGAACATATTTTCCACCCCTACAATTTGTGGATTTCCGTTCATTCATATTTATTTATTTTTTCCGTGAGGGTCAGTGCCTTAAATTAGAAACGTAGGTTGGACATATGCTCACTGTTACAGACCAATGGTACATATGTATTTTCCTGGGTCGTCTGTACAGATGGCTACACGCTACCGTGGGAGGAGAAGGGAGAAACACATGATCCGGTTTGGTAACATGCTCAGGGCGCACACCTGCCAGCGACATGGGATCAGGGAATGGAAAAATCTCAAATTCAACCAGGTGACATGCCCAATCGTTACACATTAGGAAGGTTTGGCCATATTCTGTTTAATGTTATTACTGGTGAAGGTGGGGCCCGAACAGGAAGGTGAGGATCAGATGTGACTGACTCCCCTGAGGCTCCGATGTGACTGACTCCCCTGAGGATCCGATGTGACTGACTCCCCTCAGGATCCGATGTGACTGACTCCCCTGAGGATCAGATGTGACTGACTCCTCTGAGGATCAGATGTGACTGACTCCTCTGAGGATCAGATGTGACTGACTCCCCTCAGGATCCGATGTGACTGACTCCCCTGAGGATCCGATGTGACTGACTCCCCTGAGGCTCCGATGTGATTGACTCCTCTGAGGATCCGATGTGATTGACTCCCCCGAGGATCCGATGTGACTGACTCCCCTGAGGATCCGAT
The DNA here is from genome assembly GCF_040938575.1 of Ambystoma mexicanum. Classification (NCBI taxonomy): domain Eukaryota; kingdom Metazoa; phylum Chordata; class Amphibia; order Caudata; family Ambystomatidae; genus Ambystoma; species Ambystoma mexicanum. The sequence goes on along the minus strand of NC_090932.1, from coordinate 24,811,436 downwards.
GTGATTGACTCATCTGAGGACCCGATGTGATTGACTCCCCCGAGGATCCGATGTGACTGACTCCCCTGGGGATCCGATGTGATTGACTCCTCTGAGGATCCGATGTGATTGACTCCCCCGAGGATCCGATGTGACTGATTCCCCTGAGGCTCCGATGTGACTGACTCCTCTGAGGATCCGATGTGACTGACTCCCCTGAGGCTCCGATGTGACTGACTCCTCTGAGGATCAGATGTGACTGACTCCCCTGAGGCTCCTATGTGATTGACTCCTCTGAGGATCCGATGTGATTGACTCCTCCGAGGATCCGATGTGACTGATTCCCCTGAGGCTTCGATGTGACTGACTCCTCTGAGGATCCGATGTGACTGACTCCCCTGAGGCTCCGATGTGACTGACTCCTCTGAGGATCAGATGTGACTGACTCCCCTGAGGCTCCTATGTGATTGACTCCTCTGAGGATCCGACGTGATTGACTCCCCCGAGGATCCGATGTGACTGATTCCCCTGAGGCTCCGATGTGACTGACTCCACTGAGGATCCGATGTGACTGACTCCCCTGAGGCTCCGATGTGACTGACTCCTCTGAGGATCAGATGTGACTGACTCCCCTGAGGCTCCGATATGACTGACTCCCCTGAGGATCCAATGTGATTGACTCTACCGAGGATCCGATGTGTGACTGACTTCCCTGAGGATCCGATGTGACTGACTCCCCCCGAGGATATGGGTTGTTTGACCTAAAAAACTTAACCTACTGCCCGTTTACCTATTTGTTTGACCTCATTTTCTTTACCTACCGCGGAAGGAGACCCCTGCAGACCCCCCTAATGTGGGGGAGACCCCGCCTCCCCCCAGACTCCCCCCACCTCAACCTATTCCCTTACCCCACCCCAAAACCACGTTTTATTTAAAGTGTACCATTTGACCTACCAAATTAGGTCAACAAGATGCAGTCAAATGGGAGTAGGTCAAGTTGACATTAGGTCAGCTATGCCAATACCCTCCCCCGAGGCCTGTCAAACCTTCAGAAGCTCGAGGTCTCAGGAGAACAGGGCACCCTTGCTAATACAGACACCCGGACGTCCCAGGAGGCCTCAAAGCGTGACCCTCACCAACCCCCACAAACTAAACACGTACTCCTGTTATGCTGTAGGGTGTCAGGGATGTGGCACAGCTGATCTCCTGCCAAGGAAATCTTCCCTAGGAGAAACCTAGCCATGTGAAAAGCCATCCCCTCCCCTCTGTGACAGTGCTCAGAGCAAAGCACCCAGGCACATTGTGACTTTTGTACCTCAGAAATACTGCTTAAACTACCAGCAGATTTCACACTGTCCTGTGCAGTCAGTGTTGTAAAGGCACACACATCAGTGTGTAGATATTCTCCCAAGCCTTGCACTTCCCTTCTCAATAGCATGTGCATTATACAAACACACACACACACGCACGCGCGCGTGCACTCACGTGCAAATTGTACAGTTACAGTTCCACGACTCAATCAGCCACCGTGGCGTCGGCCTCCAACACCACACCATGTGCATGCAGACAGCCCCGTGCATGCAGCAGCTCTATAAAGTACATTTTCTTTAACTCTTTTGTAAAGCTGCTTTGGACCATGGGGTCGTGGCCCTCGAGCGCCCGTTCTCCCTGCCCCTCCATGCACCTATGCACTCAGTAAACGCTTTACTCTGCTGTGAGTTACAGCACACGCATTTTCAGGCCCCGGCTGCCATTAGCCTTAATACTGGGTCTGGGGCAACATTTGCGATTCCTAATCTTTTAAGTGGGATTTGAAATAGGGCGCTGGGGTTCTCTAACAATTTGCAAAACTGTTTTTAGGGGCAACTCTAAGAAGTATTGTCTGTGGGCTAGGAATCACAAGTAGCTGAGAGATTGAATGAACATATAACAACTCAAAAAAAAGGCAGGTCGCACACAGTCAGTGGTTTTTAAGCAAATCCATGGTTCGAAAGTTATAATTTTATTCAAAAATTATAATAGCAAGACGTTAATAAAATATCTGTCAAAAAAATCAAACAAGTTATTCTCTATATCATAGTTTGCATTCAGAGGATTACAAATCAAATGATCTTTCTCCAAATGTAGGAGCCTGATGATGTGATTAAAAACCAGGGCTGGTAGTGGCATGTAATGGGCAAGCATAGTCTTAATAGCCCTATTCTCTCCATTGGCTTTAGCATGTGTTGAAATCAAGTGAGGAGCAACAGCAGGGCTCTGGCCCCAGCATAATGGTTGCACCCTACCAGGGCTTAGTCTTGGACAGCCCCTACCCACATAAACCCCTGGCAATCCCATATCTTACCAGATGTCATGCTTCCAGGGACTGCCGGACCATATTTCCAGTCCATCATACAACCACTCACATTTACCCGGTACCTTAACCTCTTAAATGAGAGAGTGGGTGGGGCCTACAATGATTTCCTGTGTAATCCAGGTTAACAATGTATATGCCCTTTGCCCTTCATGTTTAAGGAGGATGTAAAAGAGGTCAATTACTGGCTTCCCGATGACACTCTAATTTCTCACCAACACTTCTCAATCATTTCAACATCTGCGTGAGCCATCACCTCCATGAACAACCAAGCACACCCCCATCTGGCTGATGTTCCTATGCACCCTGGCTCTAGGGTCTCTGGTCCTTCTCCCCGTTCCGGGCTCCTTTTTATTTCTGTTGATCAATGTCTGGGTACCAAAAGAGCGGGCACAATATCCTTTCCAAACAAGCCTTGTTATTGGGCGATTACCACGGTGCAAGGTAGTGTGCTATTCACACCAGCCACTTGCCTCATTTACATTTCTTCACACTAAACTGCATAGTGTGGTTGCAATAGTCTATGATTCGTCTGGCCAATAAATTCCACATGCTGGGCCAAGCCTATGGAAAACCATCCCTATTCCTCCAAGTTGGGACTCCACCCACCTGTGTTCAGGTCTGTTGGCTTCACTGCCATTTTCATGATCTCCTGGAAGATCTGAAAGAGGTGGCCTAGGTTAGTGGAGAGAGGGTGAACATGCAAGACACCTTTGCTGTGGCATTGAAGAATCTAGAATAAAAGGTTGCTCTGAGCTCTGTGTGAGGGTCCCTTTCTGATGGTTCTGTCGAGAGCATAGAAGCATTAGGATCCAGGTGGAGAGGATGTGGGGTACTCATGAAAATGTGGTGCTTGGATGCACTAACCAAGGTTGTGGTAGAGATGAAGTGTTCTGATTTTTATGACTGCTGGCAGGAGTGTTCAATTGCCAGGTGTTTGTTGTATAGTTTGTATTCATGTTGTGTGTAGGCATGTAGACTTTGAGCGTGTTATTATGGGGAGCAGTCAGGGGACACCTCACTGGGTAGATTGGTGAAATGTGCAGACAAATTTGAATCGACATGTGGGGTGCATTCAAAGGCCCCAAACAGAAGTCCCTTTCACTTGAAAAGCAGGATTTTTAAACACTGACCCCCAAAATAGCTTGAAATATGTATCTGCAGTTTAAATGTGGATAACACTGCTAACAGGAAAAATGTCAGGGAAAAAGACATGCTGCAGGATGACAAAAAGTAATGTATGTTGTGTTTCACAAACAAAATACCAGTGACATTTGAAAAGCCACTTTGTTTTCATGGAAATATGTCAGCCAAAAGGCAAACCCTTTTTGCTGGCTTTGAGCAAACTTCAAATGAAATCCCCAACTACCAGTCTGGATGTTACATCTCCCATCCTATTACCAACTGCAATAAAGTGTCTGGCTAACGGTATGGAAAACCAATGTTACCCAGACTGTCTGGCTCTGAAGGCAGTTACTGCAGGACAGGATCCACTTGACTGGAGCATGACCACAATGTGTGAAAATAGAGGCAACCAATTACAAAGAGACAGCTGAAAACACAAAGGGAATAATAAAAACTCTGGTTACAGGCTGGCCCAGTGGGACCATATGGCCTGAAGGCAGGAGAGTGGCCATTTGTCCCACATGAAGATTCACGATTGATTTAAAAGGACTGTTATCATTTAGGCCTTTTACTCAGGAACCATAAATTGTACTGATTACATGTATGTGTTATTTTTTTATGTAATTTCCAAGCAATTGTGAAGATATAAAATGCATCCACCTGCAACTCCAGGAACTGTAATGGCCATCTAAAATGTGTTTCTGGCTGATCTGAAAAGGTTCCAAATATGAAAGTTGGTGAATGGTTGAAGGGAGAAATTAGGAATATGGGTAATAAATTACATATTCATAACTGTTATGCATCTTATGAAAATGGCTGAAAATTGCCAGACAGTTGTGCAACATTGTGCGGACCAGCTGTTGTTTGATTAAACACCCCACAAATAGCTGAACAGGAAATATATATATATACTATGGCAATTACTAGTAAATGACAACGTTTTTGATACATACCTCATTTTTGCCAACATGTTTAAAGGAGAACAAATGGCAATTACAAAAGGGAATTGCCATATGTTGCTCCAGACCCCTGATCCATTCATGACTGGGAGGCTGGGTTTAGCAGGAGAGAGAAGGGTAACTGTCCAATCCTATTTAGGTGACCTCTTGCAGGTTACATCCCCAAAATTTTAAAATTGGTGGTGTCATTGCTGCTATATAAGGGGGGCTGCACTAGGAGGAGAGAGAGATGGTGACATTTAGCATCAGGAGGGAGCTGGTGCAATTTACTTTCAGGAAGGCTGCTGAAAATTACCATCTGACAGCAGTAAGGAAGCACCAGAGGAGATTTCAGAGAGTGCATCGGGGTGGAGCTGTGTATTTCTAGGAATGCCTCAAAGCTAACTGGGTACTATGGTGGAGAGTAAGAGGCCATCTTCGAGAGTGGAGTGACCAGGCCCCTGACCTATCTTTCAGAGTGTCCTGAGATGCAGCTGGCTTTCTATGTAAGTAGAACTGAGCCTTGGGAAACCAAAAGGTGGGGGAGTCTGCTTGCCTTAAATCCTTTCCCTTCATAGTGGGTGGGGGTGGTGGTGGAATTGTGTAGATCCTTAGCCTCTTTAACTAAAATATTAATGTAATTAATTCCCCATTGGCAGAACATTACAGGGTGAATTTTGTTAACATTCAAAATTAACAAAGCTCACTTCCCAGTGAGCGCTGAAAACTATAGCCTATAATGTAAATGGGTAATCCTTTTTGTCCTACTGACCGTGACCTCTTTAAGGACAAGAGGTGTCTTTGTTCTGAAATCTCTCCAACCTTTGTATCCAGCTTCCCCAAAACAGGTCGGTCAGTGGAGGGGGGTCTGTAATCCAAAATTCCCCAAATCATTCCAGTTTTTCTGTCCACCTCCCCCAACACAGACCAATGTAAGGGGGGTCTGAAAAACAAACCGCTAAATCACAACCAAAACCAAAAGTGTGGGCAAAATCATGATCGCCATATGCATTTGTAACAATCTTGAAATCCAACTGCGAGCATTTTAAGCATGCAGGAAAATCAAAATTGCACAGCACTACATTTATAATTGTTTTGGTTATTGATCAGTTTTATTAATTCTTGCAGTGAAATTAGTAGAACATGAAGAATTGTGATTGTGTTCTTTTCAACTCACTTTTGTGATTTATTTATGCTGAGAGAAGTTGATTGTGTTGTGCCAGGGATAAAGTGGTGTTTCACATTTTCAGAAAATTTCGATTACTTTTAATTTAAATAAATACAAACATATTTCCTGTACACTTGCCTGGTTCTTGGCTCATTGTTAGCTCAGGGGGAGGGAACCAAGGGGCATGATATGTGTCTGAAGTAGGGCCAAAGAAAAGAATCTGTTAAACAGTGTGTTTCGTAACACCTTGAGTGGGGAGGGAAGGAACTCCCCGTATTGAGGGCGGCTTCTCAATAAACCGTTACATATATCAAAACACGTTTTATTAAAGTACGTGAGGCATAGCAAAGTATTAGAGGTTATAGTAGCAAATCAGAAATGTCAACCTGTTCTCCTCCATGCACTGGCCTCTGGAGACCTCTCCCGTATCTCTCTCGCTCCGTCTGTCTGCCTCCAACTCTCTCTCTCCCACACACACACACACACACACAAACACACACACATACACACACACACACTGTACATCGTACCACATTTCAAACAATGATCTGGGAATTGCCAGATGAGGGGAGAGGCAGTCTACAGACTCTGTCCATCACTACACAGTGTTGAGGGTTATGAGGGGCATGAACTTTTGTGGTGATGAATGGAAAACACCAGGCTAAAAACTCCCTGAAACCTCACTCCAACTTGCACAGGTGCCATGCTCAATGAGACTGCTGGGACATGTGTCCATCAGGGCAACACCCTTCATTTAACAAATGGCGTTTGTCAGGCGATGGGGGCAAGGTCCATAATCCCTGTTTGTTTCTCACAGAAGTCGAGCCCAGTGTTCCCACGCTTGGAGAGTATACACAAGGCACTGGTGTGTGGCAGAAATACAGGCACATCATGTCACATAGCAAGCCTCAAATTCCTGTTACACGTCACGGAGAGCCCTAGGCCAAAAGTGAACATCCACGCCTACTTCACCTATGGTCGAAGCGGCTCCATCATAACAGTGGTTTCAGAGTGAAGCTGAAGCTTCATGGGTTCTCCATGGGGGGTTCATGACATGAGGAACAGAAAAGATAAAAGTTGGAGTGTGGATTTCTCCAAGTGCCCCACAAAGGTTGGAATGTGGGCCCTCCATCCCTTTGGACTAACAGGAGGGGCCTAGTCTGCAGAAAGATGCAGTGAACGGTGCTTAGAGCCAAAGCACGTTGGTGGTGGGTATTAGGGGGTGCCCAACAGCACTGTGATATCGAATGTGCAGAAGATAAAACATGTACCCTGGCAAAAGCAGGATGCAGTATTTAAGGGGATGTCCTTTACGATAAAGGGGGGGTGCTGTCAGAGGTTCTCATATGCACACATTGCGGAGGTGGGCGCCCTAGAGTTAGGATGAACTGCCTCACCCCCTAAAAAGATAATTGCACTACAAAAGGGAGATGTGTGCGGAGGAGGGGCTGCTCTTTCGTATGGTTTTTATTTTTTGAAGCAAATTCCAAAAGGTATGGATATATGTTTTAGCCATAGGGGCTTCTTCGGATTCCCTCGTCAGTTTCTGCCCTCTAATGGCACGTGGGCCCTTCATGGTCCTCAGTGTTGCCCTTGCCTGCCTGTTGCTGCCCCATCCAGTCTGCATATGTTCTGCCATCTTGTGGCACATGGCCCTTCACAGTTTCCTGCTTTGCCTTGCCTGCCTGTTGCTGGCCCATCCAGTCTGCATATGTTCTGCCATCTTGTGGCACATGGCCCTTCACAGTTTCCTGCTTTGCCTTGCCTGCCTGTTGCTGCCCCATCCAGTCTGCCTATCTTCTGCCATCTTGTGGCACATGGGCCCTTCATGGTCCTCAGTGTTGCCCTTGCCTGCCTGTTGCTGGCCCATCCAGTCTGCCTATGTTCTGCCATCTTGTGGCACATGGCCCTTCACAGTTTCCTGCTTTGCCTTGCCTGCCTGTTGCTGGCCCATCCAGTCTGCCTATGTTCTGCCATATTGTGGCACATGGCCCTTCACAGTTTCCTGCTTTGCCTTGCCTGCCTGTTGCTGCCCCATCCAGTCTGCATATGTTCTGCCATCTTGTGGCACATGGCCCTTCACAGTTTCCTGCTTTGCCTTGCCTGCCTGTTGCTGCCCCATCCAGTCTGCATATGTTCTGCCATCTTGTGGCACATGGGCCCTTCATGGTCCTCAGTGTTGCCCTTGCCTGCCTGTTGCTGGCCCATCCAGTCTGCATATGTTCTGCCATCTTGTGGCACATGGCCCTTCACAGTTTCCTGCTTTGCCTTGCCTGCCTGTTGCTGCCCCATCCAGTCTGCCTATCTTCTGCCATCTTGTGGCACATGGGCCCTTCATGGTCCTCAGTGTTGCCCTTGCCTGCCTGTTGCTGGCCCATCCAGTCTGCCTATGTTCTGCCATCTTGTGGCACATGGCCCTTCACAGTTTCCTGCTTTGCCTTGCCTGCCTGTTGCTGGCCCATCCAGTCTGCCTATGTTCTGCCATCTTGTGGCACATGGCCCTTCACAGTTTCCTGCTTTGCCTTGCCTGCCTGTTGCTGGCCCATCCAGTCTGCCTATGTTCTGCCATATTGTGGCACATGGCCCTTCACAGTTTCCTGCTTTGCCTTGCCTGCCTGTTGCTGCCCCATCCAGTCTGCATATGTTCTGCCATCTTGTGGCACAGGGCCATTGATGGTCCCCAGTTTTGCCCTTGACTGCCTGTTGCTGGCCCATCCAGTCTGCATATGTTCTGCCATCTTGTGGCACAGGGCCCTTCATGGTCTCCCGCTTTGCCCTTGACTGCCTGTTGCTGGCACGTCCAGTCTGCACATTTCGTGCATTTGCTTAACACATATTGCCGTCCTAGTCTCCAGCCAATACTGTTACCGTTTGTTGTGATAGTGCGGGGAGCAGGTGGGATTGTTTTTTTCTGTTCACTCTCCACTTCTCCCACTCAGCTCCGACACCTGTTGTCCAGTCAGACCAGTAACTGGACATGCAATTCTTTGACTTTTGAAAATCATGTAAATGCCTCGCACAGAAGGCACGGCCAATAGTGTGTGACCTTTAGTTTGGTTTGCAAGAAGCCCTTTTGGGGGCCCCAGAGCAGTGGAAGGAGTGCCACACAGCACTCATCTCGACCCTGACCTTCAAGCTAAATCAGAGAGCGAAGATGACAGAGAGTGGAAGGCGCTCCATATTTGAACAGAACGGGACAAAGGGTGGCGCAAGCCACGCGCTCAGGAGACCAGGGAAACCTAGAGAGTGACGCAAAGATGGAAGACCAGACAGCGCGCCATGGCCAAGTGTTTATTGTGCCTGGAGGTGCTTACGGATATGGGCACCATTGTGTATGCAAACCTTCGTCCTAACAGTGCATGGGGTGCATGGTAAAGCGGCGGGGGGAGGGGGGGCGGGGAGGGGTACATGCGTGCCTTGCATTTTATAAATAAAGTGTCTATAGGCACTAGTGGTGCGGCGGGGGCTGCCAGTACATGTCCTGGAAAGCAAGTTCCCTCCGCTAAACATCCCCCAGGGAACAGAGGGAGATACTGAATCCAGAGGACCCTCAGCAGCTCCAGAACCAGTACCCAGCCAGCACACAGCGTGCCCTGCTAGGCTCTGCAAGCAAGCTTCCTAGGTGGAAAGTGCCAGAGAGTCTCTGAACGAACCCAAGGACACGGCAGCTGCCTGCAACACTCTCCTCAGCTTTGGCCCGTCCGCCTTAAAGGACAACACAAGCCCAGTGAAGAAGCTAGGAGGAGTGCATCAACAAGCATCAACCAGCATCTGCCTTAAAGGACTTTTTTGAGCCAGTCGAGCCCCTCGAGCTGCAACCGACTGCACCACTGACTGTTGTCACACTGAAGTCGCTAACGTTGTCCAAGACACCTGGACCAGCGTTTCAGGCCCACCAACTAACACTGAGACAATGACTCCTAACTCCAAGCCGCAATGTAGGCCAACCTGCAGCCGTCTGTTCAGCCTCACTCGCTGAACTGCCTGCCGCCAGATACCTGCAGCTGTCTCCCGTCTTTAACTCTGTCGCAAAGCACCCTGAAACCGACCCTACACTGTCGAGCACCAAGAAATTCTACAAGCACAAGGTACATTGTGGTTCTGTCCCCCTGGTCCTTCTCCGAAGGCCCCTAGTGACATTTTACAACCCATTGCTCCCTTTGTGTTGAAACCAAGTATCCTTGAACTATTGCAATTAATTACTTTATCGACTACCCTCCCGTCAGTTTCCAGAGTGCATCGTCTTTTCCTTCTTGAAACTGTCTGTCCTCTGCATTCTTTTACAGTGTGGGTTGTATTTTGTAGTGTGCTAGAACTGTCTGTTGAATTATAATGAAGTCGATATGTGTATACAACCTTGACTGGACAGTCCCCTTTATCATTGGGTAATAATTGTATTTTTTTACTGTGTTGCAACTAACCAATGATCCACGACATTGCAGAGATAAGCCTGCTGTTCCGTCCACGTTACTAAAATTGGACATGCAGGTTTATAATTTGCTTGCGTTCCCGTCTGTTCAGATTCCTTCTGGTGCACTAGAGGTGTGGGGCTGATAGATGGTTTAGAAACTGATATTCATCCGTGGACCACTGGTGCCCCGGAAGTTGTTTTTGACATTGCTGCCCTTGGAAGACCTTTTCTGGAGATGTGCCTTCTGCCATTAGATGCACATTCATCCAGTAAGAGGAAGGTGTACCTCCCAGTGACAGCCCCATCACTCCAGGGCATTTCCTCTTCTCCGCTACCCCATCTCCCAAGGCTGACATGTTTTACATCGATATGAACTCGACCAGCTGACGTCATCGTTCGATTTCATGAAGCGGTTTTTACTGTCCTTCTTCTGGGTTGGTTTGTCCTCCACCCCTGATTAATGGTCCAGTCCACAGTTGGCTAGATCAGCTGGAGTTACTAAAATATTCTTTGTTTGCACTAGCACAGGGCGATTACTTTCTATCGTTACCTCATTAATTTCCTTTGGTTCCAGTAAATTTCTCATGTGCTGAATTGATTTCATCCATGGGATGGCTCTTGGTTAATTGAATCTGCTTAATTGATTGTTTTTCTGTCTCTGCGATGATTACTCCACTGGGCTGATTGGCCATGCCCGGGCGGGTCTTCCTTCGCTCGGCTCCCCCTCCTGACTGGATCACAGCGCTGCACCATCGCTCCTCCTTTCATACAAGTCAGAAGTGACTTTGAGGAGGGCAAGGAGGCATGGCAGCTCCCGATTAAAGGTCAGGCCAGGCTGCAGCCATGAGAGGGAAGAGGAGCCTTGAAGCCACATGCCAAGGTTGACAAGCAATACTCTTCTCTTCCTAACTATTTGCGGGAGCAAACAATTAGCAAGTTGCACCCGGCAGAACCTTCAAGCCACATGTCAATGTTGACCCGCCATACTCTTCTCTTTCCAACTGTCTTCCGGGGCAAACAATGAGCAACTTGCACCCTGGGCATCTTTGCAGTTCAGAGGGGCGTCCTGAGGGTCCTGGGACTGTTGTGGGGCCAGCCACGGTTTACTGCTGTGCCGTAAATAATACTAATGCAATATTGAGTACTAGTGTACAGGCCAAAGTGCAGGTTTTCATTGGCACGGTAGGACCACTATATATACTAAGCCTACAGCTCCCTCTAGCGGTGACAACAGCTAAAGCTATGCGAATTGGACTACTGTATATCCTAAGCCTACAGCTCCCTCTAGTGAGCATTCTGTACATTCGGGCAGCCTCTACTGCGCATTGCAAGATCGGACAAACATACATTGTTTCTGTTCTTATATGTTGACACATTGAGACATTGTGAATGTGTGAACCCCTCGCGTACCTATGCCAATAGCAAATCTGCCTCGATATGCTTCATTTTCACCCCACTTCTTGCACTGCGTTTCATCTCCATCTGTCCCCCCTCTGCTCAGTGTGGCACTACACTACTGATGGACACAGTATAAATGCTTTTTAGCCTAACATTAAACATGGGCTCCAAGGTCTGAGGCCTGCGGCTGCCAGGGGTTCCCATATCAGATGCTGAGGACCTACTTGTCATATTTCTCATTGCATTTTAACGCGCGTCACCTTCTTCTCACAGTTCTTAATACGAGACTACAAATACCAGAATGCAAACAAAGAATGCTAAGAAAGAAAGCAAACTGTGTGAGCTACTCACATCTCACATGTACAGGGACAACTTGAGACCCATGTACCTCTCGTGGCGGTAGCCACAGTCGCCACCACGCACGCTGCCATGCTGGCTTCTAGCCTAGCGTAGCCACGACTTCAGTGCAATCGAGAAGGCCTCATGGCTGCCACTGGGCCCCATGGTGTCAGGGCTACCTTTAGCCAGACCTGGTTTTTGGCCAAGCACTCTTTGACTGCTGGGAAATGATGGCAAATGCTCATCATATGTTTTTATTATAGTGCATTTGGCTAACAAAGACCTTAGGCACACAACTAAATTTACAATTATGCGTTTTATCAAAGAAAGAAAAAGCAAAAAAGAAATGATCCTCAAGTTACAACATTCAATTTCATAGAAGGCAACAACACACTTATATCATTATAACAAGTGATATCAAATGACACCTTTAAAAAAATGTATCAATTCATTAAAAAGTCTTATAAATGCTGAGACCCAGCAGCCATGTATTTATGTATGTATTTTGGCATTTGTAAAGCTCGCCTAACCCGGACACATCTGGCCACTGAATTATGCCATGGTTAAGAAATGCTCACCATAAGGCGACAGCACCAGCCTCAGTAGCCAACCAAATCGCCGGGACTGCCTGACGGCCGCTGGCATAAGTCAATTGGCGATTGTGCTCATTGCCGTCAAGCAAGCGCAGCAGTGAGGTGCGCATGCGCAAAGAACGGAAGCATCCTGGCGAGAGCGGGCCTGCGCTCAAGGTCAGCAGAAGCGAGCTCTGGGAAGGAAACAGAGATGTGGGGGGAAATAAACGCGTCCAATTACCCAGAGTGCCGGGGGCCATCCTAAATCACACGGGGGGCAGCGCCGCAGCCAACGAGACGCTGCCAGTCCTGGCCACGGCAGCGTGCCAGCAGAGCGCATTTGAAAGACTCTTCCCATAATAAGATTTATTCCAGAGCGAGAAGCACGCCGAGGATTTGAGGAGCGCGCGTGCGACAGCCGGAGGGTGTGCTCCCATGGAGAGGAGTGTGCTGCCAGGGGTGTGCTCCCATGGAGAGGAGTGCGCTGCCTGGGGTGTGCTCCCATGGAGAGGAGTGCGCTGCCAGGAGTGTGCTCCCATGGAGAGGAGTGAGCTGCCTGGGGTGTGCTCCCATGGAGAGGAGTGTGCTGCCTGGGGTGTGCTCCCATGGGGAGGCGTGTGCTGCCTGGGGTGTGCTCCCATGGAGAGGTGTGCGCTGCCTGGGGTGTGCTCCAATGGAGAGGAATGTGCTGCCAGGGGTGTTCTCCCATGGAGAGGAGTGTGATGCCTGGGGTGTGCTCCCATGGAGAGGAATGCGCTGCCAGCGGTGTGCTCCCATGGAGAGAAGTGTGCTACCTGGGGTGTGCTCCCATGGAGAGGAGTGCGCTGCCAGCGGTGTGCTCCCATGGAGAGGAGTGTGCTGACTGGGGTGTGCTCCCATGGAGAGGAGTGTGCTGCCTGGGGTGTGCTCCCATGGAGAGGAGTGTGCTGCCTGGGGTATGTGCTGCCTGGGGTGTGCTCCCATGGACAGGAGTGTGCTGCCTGGGGTGTGCTCCCATGGAGAGAAGTGTGCTGCCTGGGGTGTGCTCCCATGGAGAGGAGTGCGCTGCCTGGGGAGTGCTCCCATGGAGAGGAGTGCGCTGCCTGGGGTGTGCTCCCATGGAGAGGCGTGTGCTGCCAGGGGTGTGCTCCCATGGAGAGGAGTGTGCTGCCTGGGGTGTGCTCCCATGGAGAGGAGTGTGATGTCAGGGGTGTGCTCCCATGGAAAGGAGTGCGCTGCTTGGGGTGTGCTCCCATGGAGAGGAGTGTGCTGCCTGGGGTGTGCTCCCATGGAGAGGAGTGTGCTTCCTGGGGTGTGTGCTGCCTGGGGTGTGCTCCCATGGAGAGGAGTGTGCTGCCTGGGTGTGCTCCCATGGAGAGGAGTGTGCTGCCAGGGGTGTGCTCCCATGGAGAGGAGTGCGCTGCCTGGGGTGTGCTCCCATGGAGAGGAGTGCGCTGCCTGGGCTGCGCTCCCATGGAGAGGAGTGCGCTGCCTGGGATGTGCTCCCATGGAGAGTAATGCGCTGCCTGGCGTGTGCGCTGCCTGGGGTGTGCTCCCATGGAGAGGTGTGCGCTGCCTGGGGTGTGCGCTGCAAGGGGTGTGCTCCAATGGAGAAGAGTGCGCTGCCTGGGGTGTGCTCCCATGGAGAGGAGTGTGCTGCCAGGGGTGTGCTCCCATGGAGAGGAGTGCGCTGCCTGGGGTGTGCTCCCATGGAGAGGAGTGCGCTGCCAGGGGTGTGCTCCCATGGAGAGGAGTGAGCTGCCTGGGGCGTGCTCCCATGGAGAGGAGTGTGCTGCTTGGGGTGTGCTCCCATGGAAAGGAGTGCGCTGCCTGGGGTGTGCTCCCATGGAGAGGAGTGCGCTGCCTGGTGTGTGCACTGCCTGTGGTGTACTCCCATGGAGAGGTGTGCGCTGCCTGGGGTGTGCTCCCATGGAGGGAATGCGCTGCCCGGGGTGTTCTCCCATGGAGAGGAGTGTGATGCCTGGGGTGTGCTCCCATGGAGAGGAGTGCACTGCCAGCGGTGTGCTCCCATGGAGAGGAGTGTGCTGCCTGGGGTGTGCTCCCATGGAGAGGAGTGCGCTGCCAGGGGTGTGCTCCCATGGAGAGGACTGCGCTGCCTGGGGTGTGCTCCCATGGAGAGAAGTGTGCTGCCTGGGGTGTGCTCCCAAGGAGAGGCTTGTGCTGCCAGGGGTGTGTTCCCATGGAGAGGAGTGCGCTGCCTGGGGTGTGCTCCCATGGAGAGGAGTGCGCTTCCAGGGGTGTGCTCCCATGGAGAGGAGTGCGCTGCCTGGGGTGTGCTCCCATGGAGAGGACTGTGCTGCCTGGGGTGTGCTCCCATGGAGAGGATTCCGGTGCCTGGGGTGTGCGCTGCCAGGGGTGTTCTCCCATGGAGAGGACTGCATTGCCGGGGGTGTGCTCCCATGGAGAGGAGTGTGCTGCCAGCGGTGTGCTCCCATGGAGAGGAGTGTGCTGCCTGGGGTGTGCTCCCATGGAGAGGAGTGCGCTGCCAGCGGTGTGCTCCCATGGAGAGGAGTGTGCTGCCTGGGGTGTGCTCCCATGGAGAGGAGTGTGCTGCCTGGGGTGTGCTCCCATGGAGAGAAGTGTGCTGCCTGGGGTATGTGCTGCCTGGGGTGTGCTCCCATGGACAGGAGTGTGCTGCCTGGGGTGTGCTCCCATGGAGAGGAGTGTGCTGCCTGGGGTGTGCTCCCATGGAGAGGAGTGAGCTGCCAGGGGTGTGCTCCCATGGAGAGGACTGCGCTGCCTGGGGTGTGCTCCCATGGAGAGAATTGTGCTGCCTGGGGTGTGCTCCCATGGAGAGGAGTGCGCTGCCTGGGGTGTGCTCCCATGGAGAGGCGTGTGCTGCCAGGGGTGTGCTCCCATGGAGAGGAGTGCGCTGGCTGGGGTGTGCTACCATGGAGAGGAGTGCGCTTCCAGGGGTGTGCTCCCATGGAGAGGAGTGTGCTGCCTGGGGTGTGCTCCCATGGAGAGGACTGTGCTGCCTGGGCTGTGCTCCCATGGAGAGGATTCCGGTGCCTGGGGTGTGCGCTGCCAGGGGTGTTCTCCCATGGAGAGGACTGCATTGCCAGGGGCGTGCTCCCATGGAGAGGAGTGCGCTGCCTGGGGTGTGCGCTGCCTGGTTTGTGCTCCCATGGAGAGGAGTGTGCTGCCTGGGGTGTGCTCCCATGGAGAGGAGAGCGCTGCCAGGGGTGTGCTCCCATGGAGAGCAGTGCGCTGCCAGGGGTATTCTCCCATGGAGAGGACTGCGCTACCTGGGGTGTGCTCCCATGGAGAGGAGTGCGCTGCCTGGGGTGTGTGCTGCCAGGGGTGTGCTCCCATGGAGAGGACTGCGCTGCCAGGGGCGTGCTCCCATGGAGAGGAGTGTGCTGCCTGGGGTGTGCTACCATGGAGAGGAGTGTGCTGTCTGGGGTGTGCTCCCATGGAGAGGAGTGCACTGCCAGGGGTGTGCTCCCATGGAGAGGATTGCGCTGCCAGGGGCGTGTTCCCATGGAGAGGAGTGCGCTGCCTAGGGTGTGCACCACCTGGGGTGTGCTCCCATGGAGAGGAGTGTGCTGCCTGGGGTGTGCTCCAATGGGGAGGAGTGTGCTGTCAGGGGTCTGCTCCCATGGAGAGGAGTGCGCAGCCTGGGGTGTGCTCCCATGGAGAGGAGTGTGCTGCCTGGGGTGTGCTCCCATGGAGAGGAGTGTGCTGCCTGAGGTGTGTGCTGCCTGGGGTGTGCTCCCATGGAGAGGAGTGTGCTGCCTGGGTGTGCTCCCTTGGAGAGGAGTGTGCTGCCAGCGGTGTGCTCCCATGGAGAGGAGTGTGCTGCCTGGGGTGTGCTCCCACGGAGAGGAGTGTGCTGCCAGGGGTGTGCTCCCATGGAGAGGAGTGTGCTGCCTGGGCTGTGCTCCCAAGGAGAGGAGTGCGCTGCCTGGGGTGTGCTCCCACGGAGAGGAGTGCGCTGCCTGAGGTGTGCTCCCATGGAGAGGAGTATGCTGCCAGGGGTGTGGTCCCACGGAGAGGAGTGTGCTGCCAGGGGTGTGCTCCCACGGAGAGGAGTGCGCTGCCTGAGGTGTGCTCCCATGGAGAGGAGTGTGCTGCCAGGGGTGTGGTCCCACGGAGAGGAGTGTGCTGCCAGGGGTGTGCTCCCATGGAGAGGAGTGCGCTGCCTGGGGTGTGCTCCCATGGAGAGGAGTGCGCTGCCAGGGGTGTGCTCCCATGGAGAGGAGTGCGCTGCCTGGGGTGTGCTCCCATGGAGAGGAGCGCGCTGCCTGGTGTGTGCACTGCCTGGGGTGTGCTCCCATGGAGAGGTGTGCGCTGCCTGGGGTGTGCTCCCATGGAGAGGAATGCGCTGCCAGGGGTGTTCTCCCATGGAGAGGAGTGTGATGCCTGGGGTGTGCTCCCATGGAGAGGAGTGCGCTGCCAGCGGTGTGCTCCCATGGAGAGGAGTGTGCTGCCTGGGGTGTGCTCCCATGGAGAGGAGTGCGCTGCTTGGGGTGTGCTCTCATGGAGAGGAGTGTGCTGCCTGGGGTGTGTTCCCATGGAGAGGAGTGTGCTGCCTGGGGTATGTGCTGCCTGGGGTGTGCTCCCATGGAGAGGAGTGTGCTGCCTGGGGTGTGCTCCCATGGAGAGGAGTGTGCTGCCTGGGGTGTGCTCCCATGGAGAGGAGTGCGCTGCCTGGGGTGTGCTCCCATGGAGAGGAGTGCGCTTCCAGGGGTGTGCTCCCATGGAGAGGAGTGCGCTGCCTGGGGTGTGCTCCCATGGAGAGGACTGTGCTGCCTGGGGTGTGCTCCCATGGAGAGGATTCCGGTGCCTGGGGTGTGCGCTGCCAGGGGTGTTCTCCCATGGAGAGGACTGCATTGCCAGGGGCGTGCTCCCATGGAGAGGAGAGCGCTGCCTGGGGTGTGCGCTGCCTGGTTTGTGCTCCCATGGAGAGGAGTGTGCTGCCTGGGGTGTGCTCCATGGAGAGGAGAGCGCTGCCAGTGGTGTGCTCCCATGGAGAGCAGTGCGCTGCCAGGGGTGTTCTCCCATGGAGAGGACTGCGCTACCTGGGGTGTGCTCCCATGGAGAGGAGTGCGCTGCCTGGCGTGTGTGCTGCCAGGGGTGTGCTCCCATGGAGAGGACTGCGCTGCCAGGGGCGTGCTCCCATGGAGAGGAGTGCGCTGCCTGGGGTGTGCGCTGCCTGGGGTGTGCTACCATGGAGAGGAGTGTGCTGTCTGGGGTGTGCTCCCATGGAGAGGAGTGCACTGCCAGGGGTGTGCTCCCATGGAGAGGACTGCGCTGCCAGGGGCGTGTTCCCATGGAGAGGAGTGTGCTGCCTGGGGTGTGCACCGCCTGGGGTGTGCTCCCATGGAGAGGAGTTTGCTGCCTGGGGTGTGCTCCCATGGAGAGGAGTGTGCTGTCAGGGGTCTGCTCCCATGTAGAGGAGTGCGCTGCCTGGGGTGTGCTCCCATGGAGAGGAGTGTGCTGCCTGGGGTGTGCTCCCATGGAGAGGAGTGTGCTGCCTGGGGTGTGTGCTGCCTGGGGTGTACTCCCATGGAGAGGAGTGTGCTGCCTGGGTGTGCTCCCATTGAGAGGAGTGTGCTGCCAGGGGTGTGCTCCCATGGAGAGGAGTGTGCTGCCTGGGTTGTGCTCCCATGGAGAGGAGTGCGCTGCCTGGGGTGTGCTCCCATGGAGAGGAGTGCGCTGCCTGGGCTGTGCTCCCATGGAGAGGAGTGCCCTGCCTGGGGTGTGCTCCCATGGAGAGGAGTGCCCTGCCTGGGGTGTGCTCCCATGGAGAGGAGTGTGCTGCCAGGGGTGTGCTCCCATGGAGAGGAGTGCGCTGCCTGGGGTGTGCTCCCATGGAGAGGAGTGTGCTGCCAGCAGTGTGCTCCCATGGAGAGGACTGTGCTGCCTGGGGTGTGCTCCCACGGAGAGGAGTGTGCTGCCAGGGGTGTGCTCCCATGGAGAGGAGTGTGCTGCCTGGGCTGTGCTCCCAAGGAGAGGAGTGCGCTGCCTGGGGTGTGCTCCCACGGAGAGGAGTGCGCTGCCTGAGGTGTGCTCCCATGGAGAGGAGTATGCTGCCAGGGGTGTGGTCCCACGGAGAGGAGTGTGCTGCCAGGGGTGTGCTCCCACGGAGAGGAGTGCGCTGCCTGAGGACTGCTCCCATGGAGAGGAGTGTGCTGCCAGGGGTGTGGTCCCACGGAGAGGAGTGTGCTGCCAGGGGTGTGCTCCCATGGAGAGGAGTGCGCTGCCTGGGGTGTGCTCCCATGGAGAGGAGTGCGCTGCCAGGGGTGTGCTCCCATGGAGAGGAGTGTGCTGCCTGGGGTGTGCTCCCATGGAGAGGAGCGCGCTGCCTGGTGTGTGCACTGCCTGGGGTGTGCTCCCATGGAGAGGTGTGCGCTGCCTGGGGTGTGCTCCCATGGAGAGGAATGCGCTGCCAGGGGTGTTCTCCCATGGAGAGGAGTGTGATGCCTGGGGTGTGCTCCCATGGAGAGGAGTGCGCTGCCAGCGGTGTGCTCCCATGGAGAGGAGTGTGCTGCCTGGGGTGTGCTCCCATGGAGAGGAGTGCGCTGCTTGGGGTGTGCTCTCATGGAGAGGAGTGTGCTGCCTGGGGTGTGTTCCCATGGAGAGGAGTGTGCTGCCTGGGGTATGTGCTGACTGGGGTGTGCTCCCATGGAGAGGAGTGTGCTGCCTGGGGTGTGCTCCCATGGAGAGGAGTGTGCTGCCTGGGGTGTGCTCCCATGGAGAGGAGTGCGCTGCCAGGGGTGTGCTCCCATGGAGAGGACTGCGCTGCCTGGGGTGTGCTCCCATGGAGAGAAGTGTGCTGCCTGGGGTGTGGTCCCATGGAGAGAATTGCGCTGCCTGGGCTGTGCTCCCATGGAGAGGAGTGCGCTGCCAGGGGTGTGCTCCCATGGAGAGGACTGCGCTGCGTGGGGTGTGCTCCCATGGAGAGGAGTGCGCTGCCTGGGGTGTGCTCCCATGGAGAGGAGTGCGCTGCCTGTAGTGTGCTCCCATGGAGAGGCGTGTGCTGCCAGGGGTGTGCTCCCATGGAGAGGAGTGCGCTGCCTGGGGTGTGCTCCCATGGAGAGGAGTGCGCTTCCAGGGGTGTGCTCCCATGGAGAGGAGTGCGCTGCCTGGGGTGTGCTCCCATGGAGAGGACTGTGCTGCCTGGGGTGTGCTCCCATGGAGAGGATTCCGGTGCCTGGGGTGTGCGCTGCCAGGGGTGTTCTCCCATGGAGAGGACTGCATTGCCAGGGGCGTGCTCCCATGGAGAGGAGTGCGCTGCCTGGGGTGTGCGCTGCCTGGTTTGTGCTCCCATGGAGAGGAGTGTGCTGCCTGGGGTGTGCTCCATGGAGAGGAGAGCGCTGCCAGTGGTGTGCTCCCATGGAGAGCAGTGCGCTGCCAGGGGTGTTCTCCCATGGAGAGGACTGCGCTACCTGGGGTGTGCTCCCATGGAGAGGAGTGCGCTGCCTGGCGTGTGTGCTGCCAGGGGTGTGCTCCCATGGAGAGGACTGCGCTGCCAGGGGCGTGCTCCCATGGAGAGGAGTGCGCTGCCTGGGGTGTGCGCTGCCTGGGGTGTGCTACCATGGAGAGGAGTGTGCTGTCTGGGGTGTGCTCCCATGGAGAGGAGTGCACTGCCAGGGGTGTGCTCCCATGGAGAGGACTGTGCTGCCAGGGGCGTGTTCCCATGGAGAGGAGTGTGCTGCCTGGGGTGTGCACCGCCTGGGGTGTGCTCCCATGGAGAGGAGTTTGCTGCCTGGGGTGTGCTCCCATGGAGAGGAGTGTGCTGTCAGGGGTCTGCTCCCATGTAGAGGAGTGCGCTGCCTGGGGTGTGCTCCCATGGAGAGGAGTGTGCTGCCTGGGGTGTGCTCCCATGGAGAGGAGTGTGCTGCCTGGGGTGTGTGCTGCCTGGGGTGTACTCCCATGGAGAGGAGTGTGCTGCCTGGGTGTGCTCCCATTGAGAGGAGTGTGCTGCCAGGGGTGTGCTCCCATGGAGAGGAGTGTGCTGCCTGGGTTGTGCTCCCATGGAGAGGAGTGCGCTGCCTGGGGTGTGCTCCCATGGAGAGGAGTGCGCTGCCTGGGCTGTGCTCCCATGGAGAGGAGTGCCCTGCCTGGGGTGTGCTCCCATGGAGAGGAGTGCCCTGCCTGGGGTGTGCTCCCATGGAGAGGAGTGCGCTGCCTGGGGTGTGCTCCCATGGAGAGGAGTGCGCTGCCAGGGGTGGGCTCCCATGGAGAGGAGTGCGCTGCCTGGGGTGTGCCCCCATGGAGAGGAATGTGCTGCCAGGAGCGTGCTCTCATGGAGAGGAGTGCGCTGCCAGGTGTTTGCTCCCATGGAGAGGAGTGCGCTGCCTGGGGTGTGCTCCCACGCAGAGGAGAGTGCTGCCAGGGGTGTGCTCCCATGGAGAGGAGTGCGCTGCCTGGGGTGTGCTCCCATGAAGAGGAGTGTGCCGCCAGGCGCGTGCTCTCATGGAGAGGAGTGCGCTGCCAGGGGTGTGCTCCCATGGAGAGGAGTGTGCTGCCTGTGGTGTGCTCCCACGCAGAGGAGACTGCTGCCAGGAGCGTGCTCTCATGGAGAGGAGTGTGCTGCCAGGAGCGTTCTCTCATGGAGAGGAGTGTGCTGCCAGGGGTGTGCTCCCACGGAGAGGAGTGTGCTGGCAGGGGTGTGCTCCCATGGAGAGGAGTGCGCTGCCAGGGGTGTGCTCCCATGGAGAGGAGTGCGCTGGTGAGTGATGCACGAGTGACATAGGACAACTAGTTAGAAGCACAAAAGGAAGTCTCACCTGTGGCCTGGCGTCTTACATGCGTCTGCCACACTAACGCACACCTCTGAAAGAGCATGGCATACGTACACCTGTGCAAGTCCTACGTGTAATCACGTGGTCCCTACGTGGGCCCTGGTCCCGGGGTCAACGCCACTGCAAATATACCCTACAAGCAGTACATGTGCCGACAGTGCGTTAAGTGGCATTGGAAATCGAGGCTCGGGTGGTACTTAGGGGGTGTGGCCTAAGGACACGCCCCCTAATGAGAGGCCTCCCTCGGTTAAAGCCCTGTGTGCCGCCAATATCGCTTTTAAATACCTATTTGCTTGCAAACGACGGCAAAGCAAGGCAAACACATCCCACCCCTAGTCAATGATGCAAACACTCATGTCATTGTACTTATTTTCCATAACTCACAGTTATGACATAAGTTCCACGAGTAACAGTTTTCAAACAATAGGAAACTTAGATTATTTGTACAAGTGATAAATTAAATACTTTACTGGTAACACGCATTTATTTCTCTATGTTTTATTTACTGTTGTTTTATAAAGCGCCAACTGCGACTAAAGCCCCTTTGTAGCACTTCGAAAGCAAATGGGTTGGTGGAGATGTTGATCCAAAAAGGTTGGGGCGCCCATTGAATGAGTGAAGTGCCATGAAGAGTAAGAGTGGGGGGAGGGCGCTAGATAAGTTCAGAAGCAATGGAGCCATTACCTGCAGGCAAGGAAGGACATGGCCACAGCCGTAAGATCACGGGCTTTCAAGCCGTAGGTCCCTGCAGGACAGCGGGCACGCATTTATTTCCTTAGCATGAGTACTTCTTCGTGGCTTGTTTTAGGGGTGAGGGGGCCATGGGGACGACGATGGGGGGCAGGAGGAATAGGGGAGCTTTTAGAAGGTTTGGAGGGGCTGGTTTTCAAAACCAAAAGTGTCTTGTAAAATGTTATGCCCGCATCTCCCACATTTTCAAAAGTTCACCCGGGTTTAGTCACCAAGAAAAGCACATTAAGCCAGTGTGATCCGCAATTCAGAATATGTGTGCAGGATGCTTGCCACTCCCGTGCTCTCCTCACTTACACGTGTGCACGAGTAAAGCCCATGAAATGCATGCAAGTGATGCACTTGGTGACACCTCGAGTCATTCCCATCTCGGTCCTTAAGTTCCATGTCTTCTCTATTTCTAGGACTGCAGCGCGTGGCACCGGCGAGGAGGCCGCATACTCAATGCGTCCTGTCCTCTTTCTACCTTTCCTATGGTGACCCGTTCTGGGATCCTGGATGTGGAATGCAGAATCCCTAATGCAAGGCGCAGAAGGGAAGGGGGTGCAGGAGGTTTGTCGAGCCCTCCCCCCGCCCCCTGCATTCTGCGCATTTCAGGGATGTCCGGTGAATGCACTCAAGGCATGCAGCCGCCAGTGCGGTGCCATGTGATAATCTCGCCAGGTAGGCAACTTGTTTCCCCTGACCCTAAAATTCCTTCCCTAATATTCTAGAAGGGTATCATTATATATTATTACCCCCAATCTTAGAATATTTGGGAAAAGTGCTTGATTTTCTGGAGGGTGCATTGCAAAGACCTCAGATGGTGGCTGCCATGGACCTCTCTGTGACCGTCCAGCTCCGGGCGACTCTCCTCTTGCACTCGCTCCTCTGCCAGGCCTGCCGCCTGCTGCATGCGAGTGCTGCCAGGCAGAAACAGCACCTTATGGCCTGGTGCTGCTTAAGCTTGCGGGCCCCTTTGTCAATTCTCTAACTCGATCAGTCGGGGCTACCTGCCTCCACCAATCACAGCTCTCCATGCATTCAAAATCTATTATCCGTCTGTCTGTACCGCACCCCCAACAGACTGTTAAACATAAAGGGGTTGGCTATGAAACACCCCAGCGAGGGTCAGATCCGATACTGCCAGTGTTTGGTCTGCCAGGACAGAGTGGGGTGAAGATTACTTGGATACTGGGTGCGGGGTTGAAAGTGGAGTGGGCCCAGTCTCCTAAAACACCATCTAGGCTCAAGTGTTGTTGTCAGCATCTAACTCAGAGGTGTTAAGTTTATCAGGCTCAGGAAGGATAAAAGGCTATGGTGTCTGTATCACCGCGCCAACATTACCATTGCGGTAACAATCAACTCTTCAGGAAGCACCCGACGCATAATGTGGGTGTTCTTGCCGCAATGGACGTGCAGACTGCAACTCACAGTACAGTGCAACTGTTAAAAGATGCCAGCCCAAATACTGGCTACCCACACTCTGTACTGCGCTCCCCTACTATCGAGCTAGGTCCATGCTTTAAACCAAAATGTTACCGGCACTTGCAGTGAGTGCCTTACAGCAAGAATTCTGTACCCAGAAGCGTCAAGGCCGCAAGCTTGCCAATTCCTATCGGCAGTTTGGCTCTAGGCCGATTGGAGTCCGTTTCACTCTTGGATTGGCAGGAAGCAGATTCATTTTCCGCGATGTCACCAGCGCTTGTAGAGCTCAGCGGAATTGAAAGAAGTGGTATTCAGGAGCATTAAAGCGGGAAGCTTGCAATTTCACTCGGCAGATATGCGGCAGCCGAGCACCGCCACGTCTTTAATCAGCCATTTTCAGTAAGCATGATTACTTGCGACAAAGTTCCCAGCGTTTGTGCCATGCACCCGATTTCAAGAAATCTGTACCCAGGAGCATGGAGGTTGGTTGTCTGCAAATTCCATTGGGAAGATTGGCTACTGGTCTGCTCCGACCTTGCTCCACTATGGGGTTGGTACAGCAACGGAGGCGCACTTCTGAATTTAAAGAAGCTGCACTCAGGCGCACTGGTCGTGAGTGATTTAACTCTGGAGATACGCCATAGACCTGCTACACCTGCGCGTGGTCTCACGTAAGTAAGTGAGATCGCTTCGCCCAATGTCACGGGCTTTTGCAGCATGCGACCAATTTCAAAGAATCTGTGCCCAGGAGCATCGAGGTTGGTCTCACGCAACTTGCACTCTACAGATCGGCAACCAGTCTGCTCCGTAGAAACAAAGAGGTGATGGCTGGAAGGTTTACAATGAGCCTTAACCACTGGCATTGCTCTGGGCAACCCTCCAGACCATCGTTCTTCGCCTGCCAAACCATTACAGAAGGGGAAAGACCATATGCAAATCAGGCTTGGTCCCTCCCCAAAAGGGGCAGTCCAGCCCAAACTGCTAGGTCACATCCCTTCTGCACGGGACCACAAGCATCCCAGACATGTGTCGGCCTCGTTGGGCCTCATCAGTGAGGAGTAGCTTGGGTCTCTAGGCCCAGCAGGCACAGGACCCCTGTCTGGCTCTCTTATGAGGATATCGGAAGCAGGACTATTTGCCACAATATCACTGGTACTTGAAATGCTTGCCTGAATTGAAAGATCCTTCCCGGAGTACTGTTCAGGTTGGTAGTCAGCAGCTTACCTCTGCTGGCACGCCTCTGCTCCACTCTAACATTGTCATCCAGCTGGATTCCAGGAAATGCTGTCAGCATATGGGTTGGCATTCCAGAAGACACTGGTACGCACATGCCAGCTTGCCAGCACAAGGTGGAGAAAGACTTCTCACACAATGTATGCTGGGAAAGAGATGTGAAAGGTATGATCAAGATCAAAGGGTCCCCTGGTGGTCTGTCTGCTGGGAAGAGAAGTACGCTCCGCTACCACCAAATGTGCTCGCTGGTGGTACGTGGCTGCTCCAAAGTACAGGGACAAACAGAAACATTGTTGCAAGAGAGCAGGGGTGCCAACCTGCAACCCTCCACATGCTTTGCCCTGCAACTATCACAGGCGTGTCAATCTTTGACCTCCCAGATATGCTGGACTACAACTCCCATCAGCAGTAGCCAGCCAGGCGTGGACTGGCAACCAAAAGTGGCCCTTGAAATGTTTTTCAAAGTGGCCCCATATTACAGATGTTGAGGCAGCCCAACCCCTTTCCCATAAGAACATTTGGAAATAAAATAAGTAACCACACAGCAGAGACCTGTGATGCAGAGGCGCACAGGGACATTTCCAGAGTTCCCTGTAGGACAGTCCACCCCTTTAGCCAGCATAGCCAATGGGGCGAGAATGTGGGAGTCCTAGGCCACAGCACTGGAGAGGGGGATAGTACAGGCCCCTGAAATATGTTACTATCTCACCACTGCCTATTATAGCTGGGGCTAATGGGAGTTGTAGTTTAAAACATCTTGAGGATGGCAGGTACGCCACCCCCATATGTGTCTAACTAAAGAGGACTCAAAGATGTGCACCCTTATGTGGCAGTGACGTGGAGCACCTCTCCACATTACAGCCAAAAGCTCCTCCCTCGGGAAAACACGAGTCGCCACGTGTAAGTTAAGATCACACAGCGGGGATTTCTATTATGTCTTTTACACCAATCAGAATTAATGATCTTTATATCATATAATGTTCCTTCATTATCCACAATTACAAATCAATTGGATATAAAAATTGATTCGACAATACATATATTGCAATTTCAACTGCACAGCATTTCCTGAATGTGACTCCTTGCATCTAATATTTACCAGGACACAGTAAACCATTTAGCCTTTTGAACAGTGCTCTTAAAACTGCTCTGATAATGCATGAAAGTTTCATACTTCCATGTCACAGAGCAGGCTTCTGTGCGCTTGAGCAACACCTTCTCAAATAATAGGGTGTGTGTAATGTACTGAATTAGCTCGTGGCGCTGCCTGGGCCTGGACTCAGATGTGGCAGAGCCCATACGTCACAGCCAAGGCTAAAGTATGCATAAACAGAGGGCGGTCCTGTCCTGCGTGCACTCCCAGAAAGAACCATGGGTAAATAAACACAAAGGTACTAATATTCGAAATGATCAAAAAGAAGTAGTTTATTGCTTTCGTATTGTATTAAACAAAGGTTTCTCGGCCAACACGTGTTTCAACCTATTCAGGTCTTTTTCAAGGCAGGTATGCGACTTGAAAACAATTTCCTGGTGATAGCATTCAGGTTCCAGATCGTCCAGTTGTCATTAAGGGACTGTTGCCCAAGTTTGTTTGCAGATTAGATGAAATGATCAAGGTGTTGGCGACTTAAAGTGAAAGTATTATGTAACGTCAGCAAATAGAAGCTGGGGGGTTAAACCCAGCATATCCTGTTGGGCTCAAAATGGCATATCGCGTGTTCGTGAACAGCTTGATCATTTCAGATGTACTGCAAACGGACTTGATGCACAATTACTCATCCCCCTGATAGGATCCTGTGAAAAGGACTGCACCACAGTAAACGCCATCTACGAGATGATCCAAATCCTGGCTGACCCAACACAGTATTTGCCTAAACGACGAGAAGACAGAGCTCCTCCTAGTAAGCCTGTCAACCCGTCTTACTATCCTTGAACCTCCATATCCTCTTTTTACCATACACAGTGACAAAATTCCTGTCTCCACCTCGGTCAAAACATTGGGCATTTACCTGGATGGATGCCTCGCTGATCATGACTTGCCAGAACAACAACATCACCTCTGCAGAGGCATACGCTACGAAATGTATACTGGCAAGCAGATCCTTCTTATCCTCCACGAACTGGCTCACGGTTGCCCGTGCGCTCGTGCAGTCCAAACTGTGTGATGGTAACGCCCTATGTGGGATCTCGGACAAGAACCTGAATAGACTTCCGTTCATTCAAAACAATGCTCTCTGAGCAGCCCTGGATCTTAGCAAAACCGACCACATCTCCGAGGCAAGGCGGTCGGTCCATTGGCTTCACATCCAGAAAAGAATTACATTTAAAATCCTCTGCATCACGCACCGCTCTCCCTTACCTCGTCCACAGAATCAACAAAATATTCACCAGCCCACCACTCACACTACTCACCGTCAGATTCAGACAGAAATGTGCAGGTGGCTCTGGCTTCCCAGTTGCAGTGGCCAACCTCTGGAACAATCTGCCGGTATGTCCTACCACCTATTTAGAAAAAAACGAAAGACTCACCTGTTCCTCTAACTACAGTCTTGCTCTACATCTACCTGGACTCTTCTCCAATGTGTACTTACCAATGTAACTAGCGCCCAGAAGACAGAGGGCTTGGCATACTGTTATTATAAATACATAAAATAAATAAAAAACAGTTCTCTAGTTCTCTTCCCCCACTACTCATGCAGCCCATTGCTTACTGCCCTCGACTGACTGCCTTCTAAAAAGTCCAACCAACCGCAAACACTACAAACTACACACATCTACCATAGGCCATTGCCACAGGCCTCACCAAAGCACACGAGACACAGGACCTGTGTACTTCTGACCTGCACTTATAACACCACACATGTATAATCAGCCATTGCACTATCAAACTACCAACTCCTCCCCCTTTTCACCCAGAGCCACGTGACGCAAGGTCAACCAGAAATGGCAGAAGGGCACTCTACAAGAGCACTTATTTACTTAAAACCTGAGCAAACCTGCACTAACCCTTCAGATGACAAGTCTAAGCCAGCTCTGTGTGGATTTGACATTGTAGGTAACCTGCACACACACATGAACTCACGCACATACACACCGCCACACACTGCAGCCAGCCTCCGCCCCACTCAGCCCTTTTACAGAGCATTACAGCACATGAAGCAGCAGGGGGGCACATGGCAGATCTGTAGAACAGTCCCTTGCTCGTGTTTCTTTCCCTTCCTGATCCGCCCCGCAGCTGCGCGTGCGCCAGAGGGAGGGCCCCGCCGTGCAGCCTCCACTCGGAACAGGCAGAGAGGCAGGGAGCCGAGCCTCCACAGAGAGCGGCAAGTATTGAGTAGCAGCGGGGGTTCCATGCCGGGGTTCACCTCATAGGCTCACCGGCGGGGAAGAAGCCAGTGTTTCAGCAGATGTTAGAACCCTTTGGCTCTTGCAGCAGAACTCGAGGGTGTGGGGTGGGGGGCAGCGCGCAGCACTTTGGGGGGGCGGTGGAGAGGGTCAGCGCGCAGCACTTTGGCTGCGGCTGGAGCTTGCCGCCCACACTCCCGCCGGAGCAGTGCGAGTGGGATGCAGTGAGAGGCCAGGATTTACCTCCAAAGTTCTGCTGACATAAGAGAAATAAGAGCACTGTACATCCTGTACTGTAGAGGCAGCAAATAAGCTTCTGTACCCCCTGCCCAGTGTCGGTACACACGCACGTGGGTTGCGTGGACCCTGCTAGGTCCGCGCTGTGTTAAATCTATGTCAGAACCGTCATTGCTATGATTGTCACCATGCATTCATTTTGTTCACTATTTAGTTATACATTAATCTATATAATTATTTATTTTGAATGACAGTTCGACCCGTCATGAATTCCAAACATGAAAATAGCAGGGAAAGCGTTGCCTCAGTTCCTTTATTGTATGGGGGAAAAGGATGATATGATATGATAATTTATTTATATAGCGCCTATAAATAATGTGTTTCAAAGCGCTTCAAGCCAAGGGAGGGAACGAGGGAAAATATGACGACTTTCTTACAGGCCATGAACAGTAAGGATGTGAAATGAACTATCGTACTCGGCCTGACACATTTCAGATAGTACAAGAGCTGAGACCTAGATAAGGAACCGAGGGGGAGACTGGGAAGGAAATGGAAACAGACACGCGACTACCGTCCGAGGCCTGACGACATTTCTGGTAGAGCTGAAAAAAACAAGAGGTGAGAGAGAGAGGGGAGCAGAAAGGTAGGGGAGGAACAAAACAAGCGACTATCGTACTCGGCCTGACGACATTTCAGATAGTGCAAGAGCTAAGACATAGATAAGGAAGGGGGGGGGGAGTGGGAAGGAAATGGAAACAGACAGGCGACTACTGTACTAGGCCTGACAACATTTCTGGTAGAGCCGGGAAAAACAAAAGGTGAGGGAGAGGGGTGCAGAAAGGGAGGGGAGGAACAAAACAAACGACTATCATACTAGGTCTGACAACGTGTCAGATAGTGCTGGAGGGATGGGGGGAACACTAAGGTGATGGGGGAGTGACAAACGAGGTTGCTATCATATAAGGTCCAGGGACAATTCTGATAGTGTAAGTGCATAGAAGAAAGTAAGGGGAGGTGATAGGAAAAGGGAGAAGGGAAAGGAGGAGAGAAAAGAGGGTAAGCAGTCAAAAAAAGAGTGGAGAAGCAAGAGGGGAGAGTGAATACAATTGCAGAAGTCAGTAGTAACACAAAATGTTGCAAGCCTGGATACAAGATGGAGATGGGAACAGCATGATTCAGGGCCACCATGAGTACAAGATGCAAAGGAAGTCCAGCATGAGAGTTGAGAAAGGGTGACACACCGTGAATGAATGAAGTCCATAAAAGTCAAATCCAGCATTGGCCACAAGACGGTGATGGTGAAACCAGAAAGTATCAGGACAGACTCCTGTGTGCAGGAAGGGGGGGGGCACAAGGGAACAACACGGGGGCTGGGGGAAGGCAGATGAGCACACTTGGGTAGGCACCAAAAAACCAAAAAACAACAGGTTAAACAAACACTTTCCCCATTTCCCTTAAACACTACAGATCAGGGCATTAAGTGGGCCAGGGCTTGCCAGGGTGGAGCCTTGGCAAAATCCATAAATTGCCATCCGCGCAGGGGTGCTGCCATGCTCTCTCTATCCCGCATAACAGCCTTACTACTGTGCATGGGACCAGCGTTGAACAAGTCACTGTGAATCTAGGAACGCGTTTAGGGAAATGGGATGCTGTTCTCAGTTCAGGGGAGCCCACGCCCTGCACCCAAAGGTGAGGTTCTGCAGTGGGGTATACATGCCTCATGATAAGCAGGCATTTTACTCTTAGGGTGCTGTGAGTGACTAATGAATTGAGCACCAAGCCCAGTGTACTTTGCGCGCTCAAAGGGTTTCCATTCTGAAATCAACCTCACGGAAATAGCGTCAAACATTGCAGTCATTGTTAAGCTCCCAACATGCTTGTTGGTTTTATGCAAAGCTGCCAGCGCCTCCCTCCCCTTTCACGTTGCTGATTTATTTATAGAACAAGGGTGATTTAGTGACTGAGTGAATTGTTGTTCATATAGTGAGAGAGGTTTTTTTTTAATTATTTATAGTCATCAATATAAACCGAGGCAAATCGGTGTTTACACTATGCAGACTGAATGCAAACAAGTCCCCAGGGACTATACTACACATGTCTGCAGGGTCTCATGATGTATTAATAGGAGCAGGAGCCCCTTTTAGGCCACGCCCCCCACAGTTTCGGGCACGCCCCCTCGTTAGAGCCCCTTCTTGATTTGTCATCCCACTTAAAGCACTGCCACAGACCTATGAAAAGCCTCGAATGAGGAATCTAGGGGTCGAGGGTTGACTGGAAATTGCACCATTCTAGTGAAAATGTCTTGTATATCATGGGAGTAAATCAGGCCAGTTCAGCTAGGCCACACATAGCACCGCGCCACCCAGCGGCCATCCCCGGAAGTTCAGCTTCAGGTCAGAGCCAAAGTGCAAGGGATGTTTGCTATGCAAATGAGCTCAAATGGCTGCTTTGAGCTCGAGAAATATTTTTTTCAATGTATATTTGTGTATATTCGAATGTATCTTTACCAAATAGAAACGTTCTTTCTTCCTTTGTTTATTTATTTCTCTATGTAAGCATGTGTTATTTCATTATTTGTACTAATTATTTATGCGTCTGCAGTGATGCACCACCACTATCGTCAATCCTTACAGTTAGTCGTTACTGCAAGTGTAAGAAGTCGTTATCGGCAGTTATTGCCTGTCCACGTGCGCATTTGCTGCATGATCGCAGCTGCGACGCCTCGCGGCCACGGATGAGATTAACGGTGGGGGGAGGTGCGTCGAATCATTCACCTTCCTGGGCATCATTTGGGCAGGTTCCCAAGGAAGGGTAGTGGGCTTCGGATCTGGGCGACTGCCCATCGGGGCAGTGATTGGCCGCCTTCTTCTCATATCGTTGCACACAGAGCGTTAGTTCTGCGTGGCTGATCGCCATCCCCAGGTGTAAGGCGATGACACGCGGACCTTGCCTACCCGCAAGCCATGTAGGTCACCTGCTTCAGCCACATGTTCATGATTGCATGGCATTTCCCGCCAGCACCCGGCCACCCCGGGGGTACACATGCTGACGCTCTTTGCGCCATCTCTCATATCCACACTGGCACTTCTGGCTGGCAGCATTAATGCTACAGTCATCGCCAACTTGTATTGCACAGCTGTCCGCTTTGGTTGGCTCCTCGGGGCTTAGCAAGTGGCAGACCCCCTCTTCTGTTGGAGATCTCCGCACCCCAGGAGCGTGGCACTAAAAGCCGGGATTGTGACACCCCAAGGCAGAACGCACCACCTGGCATTGCCGCCAATCTCTGCACCCGGGCATCCTGCAGAGAGCCCTGTGCCCCATGGCTGTCACATGCATGGCAGAGTGGCACCCGATCTTCCGCCCTCCCAGAAGCCCTCCATTGGCAGGGTGGATGACACACAAATACGGTAGTGCAAGGGTATAAACAAGGGGAGAAAAGAGGGAGAGAAAAGAAAAGAGGAAAGGAGACCTCAGAGGAGAGAGGCACGGAATAAGTAAAAGGCATGAAAAACCGGAAATATAAGCGCAGCGTCCATCTGACCTCTGACCCGATGCACATTCCTGCTGCATCCGTGGAGTGCCATGCACATTCC
This sequence comes from Ambystoma mexicanum, assembly GCF_040938575.1. NCBI lineage: Eukaryota > Metazoa > Chordata > Amphibia > Caudata > Ambystomatidae > Ambystoma > Ambystoma mexicanum. The sequence continues at coordinate 24,779,835 of NC_090932.1, read as the reverse complement.
TGCTGCAACAAGTGGAGTGCCATGCACCTTCCTGCATGCCATACACATTCCTGCTGCATCAGGTGGAGTGTCATGCACATTCCTGCTGCAACAGGTGGAGGGCCATGCATATTACTGCTGCATCAGGTGGAGTGCCATGCACATTCCTGCCGCATGAGGTGGAGTGCCATGCACATTCCTGCCGCATCAGGTGGAGTGCCATGCACATTCCTGCATGCCATGCACATTCCTGCTGCAACAGGGGGAGTGCCATGCACATTCCTGCTACAACAGTTAGAGTGTCATGCACATTCCTGCTGCATCAGGTGGAGTGCCATGCACATTCCTGCTGCAACAGGTGGAGTGCCATGCACATTACTGCTGCATCAGGTGGAGTGCCATGCACATTCCTGCTGCATCAGGAGGAGTGCCATGCACATTCCTGCATGCCATGCACATGCCTGCTGCATCAGGTGGAGTGCCATGCACATTTCTGCTGCAACAGGTGGATTGCCATGCACATTACTGCTGCATCAGGTGGAGTGCCATGCACATTCCTGCTGCATCAGGTGGAGTGCCATGCACATTCCTGCATGCCATGCACATTCCTGCTGCAACAGGTGGAGTGCCATGCACATTCCTGCTGCATCAGGTGGAGTGCCATGCACATTCCTGCATGCCATGCACATTCCTGCTGCAGCAGGTGGAGTGCCATGCACATTCCTGCATGCCATGCACATTCCTGCTGCAACAGGTGGAGTGCCATACACATTCCTGCTACAACAGGTAGAGTGCCATACACATTCCTGCTGCATCAGGTGGAGTGCCATGCACATTCCTGCTTTAACAGGTGGAGTGCCATGCACATTCCTGCATGCCATGCACATTCCTGCTGCAACAGGTGGAGTGCCATGCACATTCCTGCTGCAACAGGTGGAGTGCCATGCACATTTCCTGCTGCATCAGGTGGAGTGCCATGCACATTCCCGCTGCATCAGGTGGAGTGCCATGCACCTTCCTGCATGCCATGCATATTCCTGCTGCATCAGGTGGAGTGCCATGTGCATTCCTGCTGCACCCAGTGGAGTGTCATGGGAAGAAGTTGGGCCTCATTGCAAATATGGCGGTAGTAATGTGGTGGACATTCTTGGAGGTAAATCTGTCACTTTACCACCAATAATCAGCAAAATCAACAGAATAACTGCGGGCAGAATCCCAGCCTGCGGTAATTCCATCAAAATCCCCTTAGAGTTCAAGAGATTCTGGATGTGCACCACCTAACACCGCGGTAAATCCTGGGACAAAGTGGCGATAATGGTAAATGCGCTTGGCGGTATTTCGCCGGATTTACCACCAAAAGTGTAATGCGCCCTTTTCTTGGGGGTTTTGTTCTGTGTCGTTCATTTCGTTCTTTTATCATCCTCCGATAAGAAGACTACGGGATTGAGAGACTTGTTGCTTTTTAGCATCTCAGCTTCACATTTCCTGTTATTCAATAACAGGTGTCACACCTGGCCTTCACACGATCCAAGAAAGCTCTGAGTGTCGCAAAGCCTCCGGGACACGCGCTGTAATGGTTCCATCTTATGGTTTTCATCCGGTCTGCACCATTAGGAAAAGGGAGCACCCGCGCGCGAGTGAGTGTCGGCCTGCACTCCAAGGAGGTCGTGCACCCTGAAATGCTAGACACCCCCCCCCCCCTGCAAGTGAACACTCGCAACCACAGGCGTGTGAAACGCTCCTGCTTCCCAGGGAGCTGTGAGTCAGGGGCCACTCCAAAGCAATGCCCTCACTCAGCCATCCACACACTTGCATGAGTTGCGCTGTGCTGAGCGCATGAGGCTGCGCTATATTTCACCTCGCACTCGCTAATGGTCTGCGCCGGTGCTCATAGTCATGTGACAAACATGCGTAGCTAAGCCTGGTGACCAACTACTCACAGGATGAAATAAGCGCATGGGGAACTAAGAGCGCGAAAGCAAGAGAGCAGAGGCACGCGGGAGGCAAAGGGGGTGGGGGGGAGAGAAGGGGTTTAGAACCAAGATAGGGAGAGATGGAAGCGGCATAAAAACAGGGGAAACAGGGGAGAAAAGAGGAAACAGGAAGTTATAGCACGTGAGTTGGAAGAAGTAGGGCACGATGGGAAGGGGCGGTTGAAATGAGGAGTCCATCTATGTGAGGCAGTGTCTGTCTCCACAGTGAAAGCTGATTTCTATTGCATGAATATTCATTTAGAATTTGAATGCACAATCTAAACTTTCAAAGACCATTACAGACGTGCGAGATATTGTACTGCTAGCACACAGTCACACCATATAGGGTAGTTTGACAGCACTCGCCTATGTGTACAGTGATTAATATGACCTCTGTGGAGTCTGCAACACGGTTAACTTCCCAAACTAGAGCTACTGTTGCTTTCACTTGATTTTCCCACCAATGCGCATATTATGAACTAAGTCAAACGATGTTATTGGGTGACTTTATACATGGTGTGGACAAACGAGTACTAATGTGATTGGTAAAACGAGGTCATGTGGCAGTGTGCATGCAGTGTGCATGCAGTGTGCACGCGTCCTGCAATGCACATCGCTCCCTCGGCCACACCATGTTCTCCTGTGCACAGCTACCAGAAGCCGAGGTCATAACTTAGCAATGTCCAGCAACCCATGCTTGCAGTAACATGACGGACACTCACCTCTCTGTCCCACAGGTAGGGGGCGTTGCACGAAAAGGGCGCGAGCCCCACAGACCCTGCACGATGCATCCAATATGTAAAGAGCGATGCATTCTCCATGTAAGCACACTAAAGGACAAGGGATATCCACGGTCTTGCTTAAAACAAATGTACATTTTAACTTTCTTTTCATGGAAGCAATATATTATAGTCCACATTAATTGGAGGTGAATTTTAACATCGTTATCAAAAACTTGCTGGAAATTCCGCACAACAAGTTTGCAAACGGTCTCTACTGGATCCAGTTGCTGGCATAATGTTTCGGGGCCTCCACTACAGAGAAGTCCAGTTGACAGCATTTTGATCTCAGAATTAGTCATCTGCGTTTTGCGGCATTTTTTGGATTGAATTTACATTTTTCATCAGTCAATCACAGTTTATTTATTTTAACATTCTGTATATATTTTTCTGTATATATGTTGTGCAATATCCAAGGGATTTCCACTAGGAGGGATAACATTGCAACCTTTTAATTCATGAAAGCAATCTTACTGCACACTCAAGAGTTGGACAAAAATACCTTCAATTATGCGACAAACTATATTGGAGAATGACATTTTGAGAATCATTTATGACAATGATCTAAAATGAAAAAGAGCTCTGCATAATTCACATTGTGTTTCTACTTCCCAACATGTTTCTGCACCAGACCAAGAAGCATAAAGCGTGCTGCACTCACCGAACTGTAGAGGTAGCCTTCGCCATTCATGGATGCGTAGAGGCCCGCCTTCACCCCCTGGATGGCGACCACGCGGAGGCCCACGGGGATCAGATTGAAGAGGGCTGCAGGAGAAGATAAAGAAGGCTGACTGTTATCATTTAAGCACTACTTTAGCACCTAGAAGCCACTTTGTGTACACAGACTCAATCCAGCACCAACTTATTAGCCATTCGTGGAAAGCCCTGAATACAAGGTAGTCGCTTCTTAGCACCAAGAGGGCAAAGAGTGTGAGGGGAGTGGAAGAGAGGGTGACAGGAAAGGGAGTGTTGCAGGTGCATAGGGGAAGTGTATAGGGAGTTAATAGGGTATTGAAGCCACATTCACATTTGCTCCAAAAAGATTGCAACGCAAGTGGTGAAGTCACTGAGTGAGCAGTTCGAGTGCACACCTAAAAAGAGGTTGGCAGGAGCTCAGTTTCATCAAATGTCCTGCCCAGTCTCGCAGGAGGAACACTGGGCACAGAGGGCGGAGCAGGCAGATATAGGAAACTCAACGCAGATGGACCTCAGGGATCATAGCATGTGAGTATATCCGCCACATCCGCGCATGAAAATACCTGCAGGGGAGGGACAAGTTTGTTGTTGGTGTTCTTTAAGTTGAAAAAGGAGTACTGAAGAGAGAGAGAAAAGGAGATACTTCCGACAATAGTTGGGGAAGACCGCATCACAGGGCATAAAGCCCAGCCTCCTTCTGGAGGCAGTGAAAGAGATACAAGAAGAGATACCCCATGAAGGGAGGATAGCTCAATGGCAACGCGCAGATCTTGGAAGCAACACCACTCTAGCAAAACTGGTTCGAATCCCAGATCTGTGCTTGAAAACTGACCTTGGGGAGTGAGCGCGTTATAAATACCTGCACTCGCGTGATCCGAATGTGCAAGGCCTAGTCGCATCATTCCCACCTCCCCCAACCCTTGCCTTGTTGCGCCTTGAGACACACACATGTATAGACACATTACAAATGAACAATAAAATAAATATACAGGGGAGAGTGTGTAGAATATGTTTTATTTGAGTTTTGATATTGTTATGGTATATACTACGATTGTAGAGGTGTTTATTTGTGTTGATAGAGTAGCAGTTAGGATTGTTGGAGTTAAGTATTGACTTGATATAGATGGTGTATTGTTGAGGTAAGCTAGGGAGGACATTGTGTTGATATTGTAAAGAATTGTGAGGGGGTGGGAAAAGGAAAGGAATGATGAAAGTGTGTTGAAACAACGATTGTTGAATTTTATTGGTAAATTGAGTTTTTCTTTTATTATAATGGCAGACACCCCCATTGCTCATTTGTGTAAGTCGCTCCCCCACTGCAAGGAAAAGATCCTTAGATGTCATGTACAGTGTGTCAATGATACAGCTGGCAAAATGGTCCAGCCACGGCCTCAAGAAGGGGAACACTCAAGTCATCTGCTTCAACAATGCACACATATTTACACGCTACAAATAAGGGAAGGAAATTACAGAGCAGACAAAGCATACTCAATTTATGGAAGATGTTTGAAAAGGAGCAGATTAAGTATAGGTAGAACGTATAGGTAGAAGAGATGATGTAGGGAGTGTTCAGCCCAAAGCACCTTCTCTCCCTCAACCATGTAATTCGCACTCAACCGTGCCAGGAATATAATCTTTGCAAAATTCCACAGGTTACAGTAATCCCTGATATGTGCCCCCAGAAGTGGAAGTTAACATTAAAGAAAAAGAAGAAGAAGGTGGCTCAAAAAGCATTTTAGCAATACAAATAGAAGATGTTAAACAGTGCTGTTCAGAAGCACAGGTAAAGGCAGCTAAAGAAGAGTTGAAAATGGTGAAAACCATAAAGGGAGGGGATCAAGTAGCAGCAGTCACACCAGACAAATGGGAGGTCAGATATTATTCAAAATAGACAGACAGAAAACTGACAATGACAATGTGAAGGCCTTGGAAAGAGAGAATGAGCAGGAGAGAAGGAGAGAAGAATACAGGAGGGAGGTCAATCCTAGCATTAGTATAAGGATGACAGAGGGCAATAAAGGAGAAGATACCATGAGGGGGACCACTGACAGTGTCAGCAGAAACAAAATAGAAAAGAAAGAATGAGGAGTGTATTTGAGGGAAGGTCTTGGAGGTGTTAGCAACAAAATGCTGTAAGAGGTAGCACGAGAGGAAGATGAGTGCCAAGGTGAAGGGGAGATGAACCCAAGTTCCTCAAAAAATTGTTCCCACAAAACATTAGAGTATCCACTAATAGATTTGCAGGATGACGAGATACTACGGAGTTGGTCCCCATCGCTCCCAGAGCAACTCCCAATGAATTAAAGAAAAAAAGTACCATATGTGAATAGATTAAGGAATTTCCCAGACCTTCGAACAAGCCGCATGGCGATAGCGTTGAAAGGGACAAAGGGTGCGGTTGCGCCGTATGCAAGTCAGGGATGACACATTTATCATTGCTAGAAAAGGGGAGATGGATAGCTCAGCATATACTGTGGTCACAAAGATATATAAACAATTTGATGGCTAACTTACCATCGTTTACAGCAGGGGCAGGAATGTGGATTCATGAGCTGGCAAAAAGGACAGCAGGAATGACATTGGCGGTAAGTGATGTGAAGACTTTACTTGCTTCGATATTGGGAGAACAATCAGATGATGTATGGAAAGGGCAGGTTATCCTGATGTGACGGCACACAAAAATAACGCACATGATGGTTCACCATTTTACAATTGCAGAATGGATGTTTGGAGGGCAGTGAGGGTGCAATACCCAGACAAGTGAGGCATGAGTGTGAGCAATGGCACACAACATGAGGATAGATGAGGATCTAGCAGCATATATACAAGAAATGCAAGAGAAGTTGTATTTAGAAACAAGGGAGTATTGGGGCAAAAATATACCTATATTTTATCACATTTTATGCCAGGGTCTTCCCGAAGAAGTAAAGAAACAGCTAAAGAAAATTGTAGGGATTGAAATGAAACAATGACCCAAGATACAGTTGAACATTATCCATTAATGTCGAATGAGACGAGAGAAGGAGAGGAGGAAGGTAGAAGAGAGGCAAAGAGAAGAAGGTATATTGCTGCAAAGAAATGGTCAAATATAACAGTAGAGGGAACAATGATAAGAATGTTGGGGGAGAACATTTTTAGCAGGAATATCAACAGCAGGGACCAAGTGGATATTTGGGAGGAAGAGGAGAAAGTAACTATTATCCCAGTGGAAGCGGGTACGCAGCAAGGGCTAGAAGTTACAGGTTTGGAGGTGGATATGGAGGAGGTTTTGGAAGGACGGAACCGCGATTTGGAGGTTTTGGAGCACAGCAATGGCCAAGTGGGAAGATCGGGCATTATGCACAGGTGTTTAGGGGCAGAGGGGCAAAGAGTGAAGGATGGCAGCCATCCTGCCCCAGACAGGGGTCTGTATTTAGCCAGCAAAATTCTGAATAGACACAGCAAGAGCAGGATACAATTCAATATATGGAACAGTAACCATTCCCACAACATAAAATGCGAGCGCAGAAGCTACTATATATTCACCTGACTCTACAGCAGCAGATGCCCCAGGTACAGCAGCTGCAGCAGTCACAAGTACAACAATCACTGAATCCATTGCAAATGCAAACACAACAGTCCGGACAGTGGGACAGGATTATATTGCCACAAACTCCAGTACCCACGACAGGGGTCGTGTCAGTGGTAGGAGGGAACCCCTTTACAGGAACAGGGACAAACATTTACTCACAATAGGACACCTTACAGAGAAGCTTGATGTGCCCAGTGCTATCGGTAACTCCTGACCCACAAGAGGAACCCTAAGTGGGGGTGACAATAGGGTATAGGACATTTTCTTTTTTGGTTGACATAGGGGGCGACAGGAACTTGTGTCGGGGAAGGAGGATTTCTACTGTCGCAAATAACAATGGACACAACATGATTCAGTGGGGCTATGACAAAGGTTCCTTTCACAGAAGAGGTACCTTTAACAGTGGGAGAAGATACAATGGCTGCACCATTGCTGTATTCCCAAAATAAACCAGTTAACATATTGGGAAGAGACTTAATGAATAGATTAAACATGTCAATTTAATTTCCTGAGAAAGGGATGATATGATCAACACCAGGCATGCATTATGCAAATGCAAGAGAGTTCCTATGAGCATTCCAGAAATGGAATGCATTACGAGGAATGCCCTTAATTTAAGAAGTATTCCTTTATGGGGTGCAGGTGTTGCTAGGATGGCTTCTGCAAATACAGGAAACTTTGTTATGATTACCCACTGACTTTTTATTCAGAACAGAAGTACCCATGGATGTGGCAGAGTGAGAGATCATAAAAATACTCTTAGAAGCAGCAGTGTGTAAGAGGACAGAGTAGTGTTACATGGGACAGTTGAGGAATGCATAACTGGTGCACAGCCATAGCACTGGACACAACACAGTGCTTGATCAACATGACAGATTATGAGCTATGCCAAGACCATGATCCAGACGTTTAGGTGATTTTCAAAAACTTACATTCCGTACCAATTACAAATACAGTACAGGGAAACACCTCAGACAATACTGTTGGCTAAAAAGGTACAATCTTTTCTGCAACAATATTTGGCAAAAGTACCAAGCAAACTATGAACTAGTGGCGCTTACAATGTAGGTCTGCCAAAAGGGATTGAGCAGTATGACTAAAAGTAAAGGAGGGAGCAATCTTACCCGAGTTAAACAGTATTCCATGTCAAAGGAGGCAGACAAAGGCATTAATAAGACAATTGCTACCTTGATGCAACAGGGTATCATTGTGCCATCTGAATCCCCATGCACCATGCCAGTGTGCCCAGTGAAAAAAAGCAAAAGGAAAATCTTGGATATTCATACATGTACGCCCCATAAACAGTATTGCAGAGGCATCATTTACAGTTGTACCCAACCCGACTATGATTCTGTGTAACATACCCCCAAATGTCACACATTTCACAGGGATTGACCTAACAAACGCTTTATGTTTCATTCCATTGCACATACATTCTCAGAATCTTACAGTGTTTACATATCGCAGGATTAAGCTCCAACAAACAAGACTCCCACAGGGCTACTGTGAGTCCCCCAGTGTTTTCAACAGGGCGCTACAGATGGATTTGGGAATTGTACTACCACCCAGCACGATAATACAGTATGTCAATGATTTGTTAGTTTGCAGCTCCACACAGGAAGAGTGCAGGACAGACCCAGTAACTTTATTAACAGTATTGACTGAGAAGGGATACAATATGGACAAAAACAAATTGCAGTACTGCCAGGAAGAGGTACTATATTTGGGCCAGATAATATCGAAGGAAGGGAGGAGGGTGGCAGCTGGCGGAGCAGAGGCAATTGCAAAGACAGCACGTCCAGGGACAGTGAGAGAATTACAGCAGTTCCTGGGGCTATGTAATTATTGCTGCATGTGCGTCTTTGACTACAGCATGTACATCCGTCCCCTTTTAGAAGTAATGAAGGAAGCACAGAAAGAGAAGAGCCCCATAATGTGGAAAGACAAGCTGATTAATGTATTTGAGGAATTGAAACACACAATAAATACAGCCCTATCGCTAGGACTACCAGGTTATAAGGAAGAATTGTAACCATTCTCATATTCAAATGGATACGTGATGATGGCTGTCTTCCCACAAAAAACGTCAATGGGTTACAAACCCTTGGCATATTACAGTGGGATCTTATATCCAGTGATAAGAGGAAATTTCTCCATGTGAACAAGCAGTGGCTGCAGAAGCCTTTAGCAATACAGAACTCATCTGCAATAACGATGGGCTGTGCAATAACATTATATAGGGACCATGCGCTGTATGCTGTTCTTCGAAAACCAAAGTCCGCGCTCACTACACACCAAGCATCTGGATAAAAGGTCATACTGTCCAATCTATCAATAAACATCATAAGATGTTGCACACTGAATCATGCAGGATTGATTGCTGAACCAGTAAAGGGAAGAGATTGGGTTCATGACCGCTCGACCTACACAGACATATGATGTACTCCCATTAAAAGAAATCAGGTTAGAGGGGGTAGAGATGGTCTCATTGATGGTTTATTGATGATAGATCAGAGCACTGGATTGAGGCATTCAGGAACAGCAGGAGAAAGGGCGATAATTTTGAGATTGTGGCAAGTGTCAGATTACCAGCACATTTTTCTGCGCAGGCAGCTGAGTTAGTAGTGATGTTATTAGCATTCAAAGAGCAGGAGGACCAGGCAGTGACAATATATTCTGACTCTGCCTATCTGATGTCTACAGTACACTCAGGACCATCATGGTGGAGAAGGAGGGGCTTTCAGCACGCAGACGGAACACCAGTACAGCATGCCCCTTTATTAGGAAGATTGCTGGATGCACTGGCATATCCCATCAGAGTTGCCATGGTGAAGTGCACAGCACATGCTAAGGGAACAGGCCCAATTTCCCATGGCAACGAAGCAGCAGATACAGAAGTGTAAAGGGCATATAATGTCCCACAAATAGCATACATAACAATCGTCCACACACAATGATGCTTAAAATGGAAGTAAAGGGGGACTGTAATGCATTATCATTGACACAAATAGTGGAACTACAGGGATTTGTACTACATACAAAACAATATCTGTAGGGAAAGCGGGGATGTTCATTATCCCCCACCAACCTGGTGTGGTGACATAATAGCACAGGAAAACCTGTAATGCCCATGGAGTTACTTATAGTAGCGATAGAACAGGAGCACTACCCAGCACACACCACAAGGGAATATGTAGCAGTAGATATTTCAGAGGAGTGGTGTGTCCCAAACCTGCATGAACACACTGTGAATGTTATAGGTAATTGTGACACGTTCCAGCAATATACTGCTGGGCATACCTGCAAATCACGAGAGGAGCAAACCCCACCCTACAGGCCCATATCATCATTTGCATATAGACAATGTCGATATGCTCCAAAGTTGTAATGGATATCAATATATGATTGTGTTGTTGTGCCACTTTTCACACTGGATATAAGCAGGACCATGTACACATGCAGACACCAAGTTGGCAGCTAAGTTCCTCGTACATGTGGTGTTTCCCTGATAGGAGTATGCGAAGTACTGCAGTCAGATAACAGACCACACTTTGCCAAAGAGCTATTTTCCAAAAATGATATCCCTGCTTGGCATCAACCACAAGCTTTGTTCTGCTTATCGCCCCCAGGCCAACAGCGTTTTGGAACATCTAAACGGCCTGTTGAAGGAACGCAATGCAAACTTGAGAGGAATGGTATACAAAAAATTGGTTGCTCTGCCTTTCCCTGGCTCTCTTTGCCCAACACAATCAGCCAGGTTCTGACCACCACCTCGCATTCCATGAAAAAGTGACAGGCAGAAGAATGTACATCCCCATTGCTCCTCACATGCATGCTTGAGTGGATGCAGAGTTCTGCTGCTGTTCTAGGCGATAAGATGCATGCTTATTTAACTGCGGTGACTAAATGTTTGAAATTAATTTCTCGACAGACCAAGGTACAACAGGAAGGCCAAGATGCAACCAATGACAACCGAGAAGGAATTGTAGATGTGAATGCTGCAATACCCCTCTTGTAATTGTTTCCAGGTGATTTATATGTGCAGAATTTCATCTGCAATTTGAAGGACCATATACTATCTACTATGCAACCCCCACTGCAGTAAAAGTGTGCAGAAAGAAAACATGGGTGCATATAGGAGATGTGAAAAAGATGATAGTCATGGTGGCGTGGCTCCCCTGTCGGATGAAGAGAAAGAAATTAGGTACAGCTGTACTACTGGGCCTGTGGTTCACGGGCGTACATGCAGCTCCCGCCAATTTCGGGTTGTATATTCTCATTAGCAGTGTTACACACACCGGCACTGGTGGTGCCCTAAAGCTATGTGGTGCAAATAGAAGACTACCCTATGGTAAAAAGTGAACAGAAAGAGAAAGAATACAGAACAATTCAACACACAAAAACAGAGAATTATTTCTCTACCAAATCTAACGATGCAATGGACAATATCCCATCTGAACACAGGTTGTTCAGCAAGGTGTCAATGTTCTTCGGATCTCTTCACATCCCTGGCTTACAAATTGCAGCAAATGCCAAGCCATTGCAGATAACAAGATGGGAGTTACTGCAGGCCATACATGACACTGAAAAAGGTTTCAAGGCAATTAAGGAAGAGCTGAGAGTTCTCAGATTGATGACTCTCCAAAATAGGTTTGTCCTCGACCTCCTCACTGCACTGCCATGGAGGGGTGTGTCTGTGCAAAAGTTAGCTCAAGCTGTTGCACATTCATTCCAGCACACAATGGGAGAATTGGGAGATTGACGGAAGCAATAACACAAAAATGGACCAGGAAACTAATGAAGTTGAAGATGAGGACTGGTTTACGGCTCTGTTCTCATGGGTGCCTGACTGGCTAGGTAGTGTGTTCAAAATAATAATAGCAGTTCTGGTATTGGTATTAACAGGTCTCTGTGTCCTGCAAACAATATTATGACAGTGTAGAAAAAGTGGGAAAAAGGTTGTAGAGCAGTGTATGATGACAAAGATATTGGGTAGAGAAAACGTGGTACACATCCACACTCAACCAGATGAACCACATCAAAAGCATGTCATTGACAAGCCTACTGGACGTCCAGGTACCAGGTTTGAGCCCCTTCTCAATCCAGAAAAATATACCTAGCACTAGGTAGATTGTGAAGGAGATGGGGATTGCTGCTTTATGACAGTTGGCTTGGAGGAGTACGTAGAACAAGGAGGTAGCTTGAGGGGGGTGCGTAAGATATGTGATTCCTAAATATGGGCATGACCGGATGAAGGAGAATGAAGGTGTTGTCAATAAATTGAGCAGGGGGGTGTGGGAGGATTGTAATAATGGAGATGAGAGTTGCACCAGGTCTGCCCACGGCTCCACCCTTAGTGATTATAAACAAAAGTAAAAGCTGATAAACGTTCAATGACGCGCTAGTGGTCATGCAGCCACCTTGAAGAGTAGAATAGGTTGCACGACACAAGCAGCGCATAAATTAGTTTGCATTCACATATATAGGAGGGTTGCAGCATACCCAGGCAGCGTTACACAAGTATTATAGCGATGAGCAGCTAGGGAGAGGTAGAAGCATACAAAGGCACAGAATAATTAAATGGCAGCATACATGCAAGACACGTAGAAGAGGAACATCGCAGAGAATTAGCAGAAGTACTGCCATTACTTAGACCAAACCCTGAAAAACCTCAAGTTTGAAATACTGCAGCCTGACATGAAATTGCTTAACACAAGCTCTATGCCTCACAATGCTCAGACAGCAGCCCAAGAATCAAGGTCAGTGCACCGAGGTGAGTCCTGCTTAGAAGATGAAACTGCACCAGATAAGGTTTACCAGGGCATATAACATACAATTATTAAAGTTAATTCATTTGAGTTGGTAGCAGTGCAAAGTAGATATATCCTTGAATGCGAGGTGCAAGTAGCTACTTTGCCAATTGATCCCATAGTGGACTAATACATAGCACCCCAAGTGGCTGCTGTAGGAAATCGCACACACATTATGATAGGAGCAAATCCAACTAATAGGTGAACTTGAGCTCTGAACATTGGTCCTTTACCACGTGATCCTATCAATGGTCATTTATTCCAGGTTCAATTAGATAGTACACATTCTATTTTCTTAGTACATCCAGACATAGAAATCACACACCAAGGCCACAAACAGACTGGCAGATAAGGCCTCAAGCCTGGGAACGAGAAGGGAGTAACTTCTTTGACTGCATCACAGCAGTTCACCCATCTCTCCTTCCACACCACTTACCTTGCACTGCATAAAAGTGCCTGAGGCCAGATGAGCAAATAGCCGACTAACCAAATCCTGTTCTTCTTATCGACTAGAGTAGTAGAATGCACAGCGATGGAATGATATATTGAAATTGTATCATTTGTGGAAAGTTCAATCTTGGAGGAGTTATTAATTGTAGAAGAACCAAAACTAAAAGGGTCATTTATAGATATCGATATGTTCTGTACTCTATCAACCAATTGAGTGAGAAAACAGACATTTCTTATGATGATTAATAACTCTGACACCAGCTATGATGTTTTCTTTGCTTGAAAATATGTTGTTCCTAACAACGCTCTCTCAGAGGCTGTTTGCATTAGAAAGAAGCTGGGTTTTCTCATTAACTCAGTTACTCGGTTATTGCGGTTTTCTTCTTATTGCTACATCTGGGTCTAGGAGTGAGTGACATCAGTGGGAAAGTGGGGTTAATGGTGATGAGAAGTAATGTAGATGGAGTTGGAGGATAAAAGTAAGAGGTATAGAGACGAAAAGGGAGAGGGGAGTTGGAGTATGATAAACCTAAGAGCAAATCACTCAAGGTCACTGCAAGACACATTCTTACCCTTGTATAACACTAATCACTGGATGGAGTAGGGACAGTCTTAAAAAGTCCCTGAATGAGTCAGGCCCTCCCTTCCATTATACGGCAAAAATTATACAGTGGTGGGTGTGAGGAATTCGACCATCCGCACGGTGGGTGTGCGCTCACCTGGGCTTTTTTGTAATTTTATATGAAATTGAATGATGGTAGATCAAGCTCCGGAAAATGTGTGGGGCTAATCCTCACACATTTTCTTATGCTCACCGCAAGACATACACATAGACCTGTCTACTCTGGGTGGACACAGCCTACAGGCGCAGTCCTCCCTGTCATATTTTGAATGTGACACCCACGAGTACATCAAGGCATCTCAAAAGTGGGAGGGCAAAACCTTCCTCCTGTCATGGCCAGCCAAATTAAATAACAAAGGCTCCGTGGATCCGCACTATCCTTTGTTGGCCCTGCTGATGGCAGTGACGCATATTGATGAGAGTTAATTGAAGCATGCTCACAAGAGGCCTGGTTGCAGGGCTTACAAAAGACAGGAAACACCAACACCATTGATATGCACCTTTGTCAACCTGAAGCCAGCTCCCACCTCTTAGTATCAATGACAATGAGCTGTCATATCTGGTACATGTGTTTACAGTAGGCAACCCATGCAGAGGGACCCCATTAAAAGGGTAGAAATATGTGATTTGATGCAGACAGAAAGTCTGTTCTCGCCACAGCTTCAAGGGAGACCTGCCTTTAATCCGGAACCACAGAGCACTCAATTAACCAGAGAGACTCTTTGACCCACAACAGGCAGGAAGATGGGTGGGACTTAGTAGTACATGTTTTCTCCCCTTTACCTTTCCCGTGGCAAAGTACTCTGGTTATGACTTGACGCATAACAGAATATTGTTGGTGGGGACCCAGGATTTGTTAATTAAGGTAGCTCTAGCCTACACCCATCACTGGGGCCCATTTGGCTATAAAAGAGGGTAGAGTCCCTCTTTTGGGCAGATCATCTGAAGACTTTGCAATGAGTAAAAAGTAGAACTCATTTGGACACTGGCTGAAGATACAGCCTGCCTTACAGTTTCTGCCAATGAAGGAAGGTCAGGATTTCCAAAGAGGGAAGCAAGATCTCTCCCTTAAAAATCTCACAAGGAACAGAGTGTGATACTAAGTCCACAGGATGCTCCAGCAACTCCAGATCTGGTACCCAGCCAGCACAGAACGTGCCCCGCTAGGCTCTGCAGAAAGCTTGGGAAGTGCCAGAGAGTCTCTGAACCAAACTAAGGACAAGGCAGCCTGCAACACTCTTCTCTGCTTTGGGACGTCCACCTTAAAGTACGACATGAACCCAGTGAAGAAGCTCGTAGGAGTGAATTGAGCAGCATCAACCAGCGTGCACTTTAAAGGACATTTTTCGAGCCAGTCGAGCAGTTCGGGCTGCAACCGACTGCACCAATGACTGCTGTCATGCCGCAGTCGCTATCGTCGTCCGAGATGCCTCAGCCAATGCTTCATACCGGCCAACCAGCACTGTGATGATTCCCAAACTGAGCCGCCGTGTAGGCCAGCCTGCAGCTGTCTGTCCAGCCTCGGTTGCCAAACTGCCTGCCGCCTGATACCGCCAGCTGTCTGCCATCTTACACTCAGTCGCAGAAGCTGCAAAGTGCCCTGAAACCGACTTGACCCCGTTGAGCACCAAGAACGTCTACAAGCACAAGGTACATTGTAGTTCTGTCCCCCTGGTCCTTCTCTGAAGACCCCTAGTCCTTCCCGCAGTATTCTTCCTCCCACTTCTGCGCGTACCTTTGGTCGGCTTGCCTTTCACTGCACCTTCTCCGTTTTTCTTCCGCTCCCCACTGCAGATCCCAGCCTGTTGCGGATCACAGCTCTTCCTCTCTGCGCTGTTCCCACCACGGCCACCCCTGCTGCGGATTTGAGCCTGCTGCTCTTCACTCCATTTTGCCTGTGTTCTCCTGTCGCACAGTCACCATGGCAGTCTCCCCACTTCTTCACGCTACTTGCATCATCCTCCTTTGGTGTGTTGAGCTCCAGTGCTGGCCATCCGTGCCAGTGGATCACCTTTCTAGGGTCCACTTCCCTTCGCCGACAGTTGTTATGTGCAACGCAGGCCCTGCGCCAATGATACGCGGAGCTGTGGTTTCGGTTAACCTCTTCTATTAAACTCTAACTTTTAACTAACTTCCCTTCAGGTTTCCCCCACAGCTTTCTCCCACCACCCACGTGCCCTCCCTCTCCCAGTGTCTGTCGCCTTAAAGGGGAACCGTGCCATTTCTCCACGTTACCAAAATTGGACAAGAAGGTCTTATAATTCACTTGTATTCCAATCGGTTTGGATCCCTTCTGGTGTAGTAGAGGTGTGGGGCCACTGGTGCCCCGCAAGTTGCTACATCACAGTGGCATTGTCTGATGAGGAGGACAGAGAGTGCCTCCACTACTCATCATTATTTTGCCAGCAATGATGAAGCAGCAGGCTGTTCCACCAGTGACCCACGTGACTTGTGTTGTCTAATCTGCTGCCATATCCTAGTGGCAGGGGCGCAGCTATAGTGCCATCGTCAGTGATGCTTGGTGCATCTACAGGCCCTCTGCCCACCCTGCATGACATAATGCCCCTGTGAGAACACACCAAATGGCCACAGCTCGTAATCTTCCAAAGTCACCCCCTTTTTAAGTTCCTCTAGGAGCCATCGCCGCACACAGTCGTTTCTTTGGGTGGGGATGAGCGAGGGCTCAGGAGCCGTGTTCTACGTTTAGTTTATCATATCATAGGTCCTGACTCAAGCCGCCTTCCTCTGCCCCCACCTTCGTTTTACTTTAATTAAAAGCACTCATTTGTCAAAAAAACATCCACAGGTTCCATGCTGTGGTCGGGGGGATGGATTTGTGGTTTACTATTTAGTAGAACTTCATCTTTTTCGGAGGGTGGGGGCAGGGAGACTATATCCATATAGTCCCTATGCCAAGGACAATCCCATATTTACCCGTAGTCAGTTTTGACCACCCCCTTCCTATAAGCAAACACACACATACAACTCACTAGGCCCGCAGTACCAGCGGTGGTCCCTGCTAAGTGGTGGGTGCGTTATTGCAGCAGAAACACAGGACAGAATAAGATTCTATAGTTGGCACTATGAGGGCCCGCACAGTGCTGAGACAGTTTACAAGAAATGTGTCAATGGGGCCATGGAAGCAGGAGCACAGCAGTCTGTGAAATGGAGCAACATACCTGGGACTTCACCACAGATACATTTCACAGGGTTTCCCTTTCTTTTGGATGGGTGGTCTTAGTGTTGTGGTCCAAAGGGCTGCTGTTAGAGGCAGGGCTATGCAACCTATGGCTCTCTAGAAGTGTCACACTACAACTCCCACCAGCGCAAGCCAGCATAGTGACTGGGGAGGGATCATGTGAGTTGTAGTCCAAAACATCTGGATAGCCACAGTTTGTAAACTCTTGTTCTAGAGGGGTGGATATCAGCCAGAGGAAGCATATGGGCCAGTCTGCATAGACTTCCTGTGTCCATTGCCCCCAATGAGGGCTGCACATTTGATAACAGGGACCTTATTGGCATTTCTGTGATTCACCACTGATTACATTATCTATTTTATCCAGTGTTTCTCTAGTGTTGCAAATGTTTACTTGAGAGAGCTCCAGGAACCTTTCCTACACATGTGTATGTTGGTTTGGTTAGCAAGCTCAGTACAGGGAGGTAGCAAGTGGCTTCTTTTGAGTGTGGTCCCTAAGTGACCATAGGATTGATACAGTCCCTTTTGGGATCGCAAGCCTCCTCGTAAGCCAATTGTTAGGGTGACCGAGTACGGGTTGTACACATGGCTCCTTAGTCTCGAGGTCTAAACAAAATAACAAAGGCAGCCACGTCAGACTCTTAGCCATGAGCAACTCCAGTTAGAATCCGGTCAGGGAGTGTAAGTGGATCCTCAACCAGAGGTTCACCCGGGGGCGTCTTCTCAGTATATGGCCTGCTTCATAGACTCTTGGAACGGAAGTTGCCTTTTTGCAACTCAGAAAGCCATTTTTTGATTACAGACAGGTGGAGGGATCCTTCTGTCTGGGAGGACAGCACCTGGAGACCCAGCCAGTCGCGCCGAGGAGCAACTTGGGTTAGGACTAACTCACGACTGTAATTATCTCTCCAGCTGCCCACTCCAAACCCTGCCCCCACCACTCACTTTGTCATTGTGATTAATCAATTAGATTATAACCAGGGCATTCCATCAGACCCATTTGTCTTACTAATTATCAAGTCAATTATAAGTGATAATGTAAACATTCAGTTAAAAAATGATGCATATCAACACAGATAATGAGACCAAATGGGTGGCATCAGTCATGTCCTAGAGTGACGCTTTCTGGGCCATGAGTCCTGTCTCAGAGGACGTTTCTACGGTAGCCCCGGTTCACCCGTCGCCAAGATCTGGGACCAGTCGCTGGCATACAGACGTTTGTTGTCTAATGCCAGATTTTCTGATATTGGAGATACAGAGTGAATTTGTAAAGAGATATTTCTTCAAACAATAAGAGTATTAGCTAAAGAGGGCAGCACTGGAAGCCATGACAATGTTGCTGTTTTATTTGGCAGATTCCAGGCTTCATTATTGCCCAATATCAGAGGAATTACTGCCGCCTCCCGTAAACCCTGGGATTCATCAACATCGTTTGTTTTAATATTTTTGCCTATGAGGACACTTAATGTTTATGCATTCTAACAACCAATTTCTGTTAGGGCCCACTAATAAGGAGATGATATGATATGATAGTGCATTTACATAGTGCCTATACACAATGCGTTTCAAAGTGCTTCACAGCAAGAGAGGGAACAAGGGAAAATACAATGACATTCTTGCAGGTCATGAACAGTAAGGACGTGAAATTAACTATCGTACTCGGCCTGACGACATTTCAGACAGTGCAAGAGCTAAGACATAGATAGGGAGGAAGTGGGAAACAGACAGGTGACTACCGTACTAGGCCTGACAACATTTCTGGTAGAGGCGGAGATTAGCAAAAGGTGAGTGAGAGGGGAGGAGAAAGGAGGGAGAGGAACAAAACAAGCAACTATCGTCCTAGGCCTGATGACATTTCAGATAGTACTGGGGGGTGGAGAGAAACAAGTAAAGGGAAAGGGAAGGAGACAAACATGTGTCTCCTCCCCCCTCACTCCCTCACAGAAGTGAATGGAACTGCATGATTTTGATTGGCTGATTAAGTGAAGGATGGTTTGATTGGTTTTAAAGTGCTGCAGGCACTATCCTGCTGAAGTGTTGAGGGTGACACTCAGACACAGGATACATGTACATCCAGAGCTCAGTCCTTTAGAGTCTTATTGATTGGTCGAGTGGTATGTATTTGCACAGGCATGTGTGGAAGTTATTTGCTGACGCCACAAAAGCAAAGGCTTGGTCTTGTGGCGCTTGGAAACACTTGTGTATAGGCACCATACGAATGTCCAATAGAATAGATAAAGAGACTCTTCCCAAGAGGAAGTGGGGAGGATGTCCAAGGGATCTACCTGACGGAGAAGAGTTCTCTGAAGGCCAGAGAGCAGTGGGTCAGCTCTCGGAACCTGCCCCAAGACACAGCTCTCAGCCGGAGAGGGAAGCCTGAATGGGGACTGTTTCTGCCCTGGCAATAAGTGCCTCTCTGCAGGAGTGGAGGCAGCGGAGGAGGCGCCTGTGACTCACTTGGTCATCACTATCCAGCGACCTCCATGTCAAGCGTGGCGCTTGGCCATCTTGGGAGAGGAGGCAGTCAGTGTGCCTAGGAAATCGAAGGGTCGGAAGCCAATATGAGCACCTAGAGGTGCTCCAACCACTCACAGCTTATGTCGACCTCATGACTCCTGAGTGTGAGGCACTGATGACTGAGGCTTTGAATGTTTTGGTAATATCAGTGCGATCAGCCACCGGTAACATTGCTTGCCTGGCATTTATCCGTCTCATATAGAAAGCCCCCCGAGTACTAGTGAACAGGACCTCCCATGTGGTACACACAGGGCCTCATTACATGGTAGGCGGTAACCATGGTGCTATTAGCGCCATGGTTGCTGCCGGTACCGTACCGAGTCCGCCATGGTGAATGGCGGAATTACCGCCACATTCCAAGGTGTGTGGGGGTGGTAATTCCCCATTCACCATGGCACTTCCCCATTCCCATTTTTGCCCCCGTAGGGCTCAATGTGAATGGGGAAGGCGGCAATTACGGTATCGCAAATTGCGGTACTGTAATTGCCTCCAAGGTCCCTTTGCGGGCCCGTTCCTTAACGGCTGGTAAAACCAGCCGTTGAGGTCGGGTCCCGCAAAGGGACTTCGTAGTAAGGCGGTAAGGGTTTACCGGTACCGGTACCCTTATCGGTAACGGTAAACCCTTACCACATTCAGTGTAATGAGGCCCACAGAGTGTACACATTGCGTCCGTGGGCTGCTCCCGGTCAAGTCCAAAACGGGGTGGCGCCCTGAGCGGGGGCCCCCTTCCCTCCACGGGGCTATAGCCGCTCATAGGGTCCGGCCTTGAGTGCCATGTCGTTCGTGGGTTGCTACAACCAGAGGGTAAAACATCACAACTATAAACTCCCCACAAAAAATAAATCTCAGGACTGTGAGATCAAGATATCTGGGAAGAACCCACTCACGTGACCCCCTGATTGCGCAAGCATTTGACACTCCAGGGGAGCAGTTCATTTTCTGCATGGATGGGCGAATAGATTCCAAATGCAGGTCGATATTTTAGTCTATTTCAAAAGTTAAAAAATATTTCCTGTATGCCCAACACTCCGGTAAAGGGGGGGTTTAAGGGTTCTATGTGATATTTCCGCATATTGAAGACCAAACACAAAAAAGACAGGTGTATTTCAGTTGATACTGAGTGGCCCTCAATATGCAGAAATATAACATTACGTGACCCCAACCATACCCCCGCACAAATCCGATCCCTGCCCAGCACCGCCCCTCCCAAACTGTTGAGATGTTTTGTATATTGGGGGGTTCCACCCCAACCCCTATTTCCTCCCACACTGCCCTCTTCTCCACTAAAAGCCTTTCTCCGGTCCCAACCCCCACCACAGACACACTAACAGGCAAACAAACACGCACACACTTACACTTACTGAATCCCCACCGCCCTCCCCAAACATTACTCACACACACAGACACAAATACAGAGAAGACTCACACAAGAATTCACAAAACACTTAACTGGGGCACCCGTGCCTCTCCCGCCGTGCACGTCAGCCCCTGTGTGGACTTGTGTGCATCGCGGGGCATGACAGTTCAATTTAGAAAGACCACTCAGAGCGGTCTTTCTAAAGCGGTCATTTCTGAAATCGTTTTTTGTAATAATGGATGTCTTCTCTTGGTATGGGTATAAAATCAAGAATTCAATTCCGAGCGGGTTCCCTGGATGACAGGAAATGCCTTTTCCCAGATAGGCACCAGGCAAAGCAAATCCAATTAGACATCCAGTGGGGATGCAGAAAGAGGATTACATCACAGACCCAACCAGTGGCCTGCAGAACCTGGAACCAGCCAGTCCACCAGTAGGGTGACCAAAGGTTCCGGTTTTCCTGGGTCAGTCTGGGGAAATCGCCCTGTGACCCAGGGTCGCAGCAGTTTTTTAATTTAAAAATCCCGGCCCAGGGTTTGCAAGGGTGGGAGCTATGGTCCTGGTTTTTGCCTAGACCCGATTTCAAAATCCCAAAGTCGGGCCCCGGCTCGACTCTTCCTGTGTGAATGGGGGTGTGAAATGCTTCCCAGTGCTCTCCTCCAATGAGAGGAATGTGCCTGGGAGCACCCCCCCACCGCAAAAGGCCAGCGACATAGAAGTAGTACTACAGTGTTATTTGTATTTGCAGTTGTCCTACTTTTATGTCCATGGCCAAGGACTCCTTTTGCATACTCGTTTCCAAAATGTAATCCTGCCAGAGATGGCAAGTGTCCACGCCAAAGGGTTGCCTCAGGTCATCCTCTCACGTGGGCCCAAGCACTTGAACTTGGTTGGTCGACGTTACAGAACTTGGTTTAAACCTCATTTGGATTACTCTCCAATAAACAACACAGAGACATTTGTATGGCTCTGGGGCCTAGTGGTCAATTAACATGCCTCACTTCAGCTGGTGTTATATAACCCGCAGTAACTTCACATTATTCGGGTGGTCATTTGTAAGGCTGGGGAGAATATGGGGTCAGCCCTAAGCAAATGTGAATCCTGCATAAGAGCCCACTCAGCGTTTCATCCTTTCAAGGTTCAGAAATGTAGTGCCATTAAACTGGGTAATACTAACACCTGCTATTGTAGCACCTAGAAGCAGGAGGAATCTGGAATGAAGCACTTTATAAGAACACATTATTATTATCGTCTCTGTGAGATGTTAATTTCCCCAAAGGCAAACATCTGAGCATTGCTCCTAGTAGCCCAGTGATCACATGGCCCATGTATGCGGGCATAAGGCCAGTATTTACATTCCATGTGTTCCCCAATGGGTAAACTGTCCTGCAGTTGCATCATCTGCATAAGAGCTTAAGGGCTGTCCTTGCTTTTACTCTGGATATATGTTGAAAAGGAGCTGCCCATGGCCAATAATGTCCCATTAAAGTGTTAATATCTCCAATCCAAATCATTAACCAAACAAAGCCTCTTCATTGTGCCGGTCGCCCAGTCTAGTGTCTCGACGTGCGGGCTTCTATCCGTATTTATGCTTCCTTAAACCATTGCCGTACATCTATTCATGAAGGACTGGTCTTTACTGGACTGGCAACATTAACCCTGCACCACTTCCAGGAGCAGGGACTGTGAGAGACCCTGGTGCTAAGATGGGGGTGACGGCAGGCTCAAGTCACACAGAGGAGCTGGGCCTATTCTTTCTGCTTTCTGCAACATCCGGAAGGGGAAGTCAGCCTCCCAATGATTCTCTTTGGACCTGTGCTAGATGTCTACACCTTTCCTGGGTCCTCTCAGCTACCAGTGACCTGGCTCGAACCTGCAGCCTTCGGGGATCCAGCTGGTGACCAAGCCCAACCCGCATGGAGCCCAGCCTGGAATTCAAAAGGACATCTTCAGCAAACCAATATTCCTTCACTAAATAGGACTCAGTCACAAGCATAACTACTGGGCAATGACGCACAGCCGCCCAAGTCGAGGCAGAGTAAATGATGTTACCATTCGGCAGGCTAGGAGAGGGGCAGCTCCCACCCCCACGCCTGCTCCTCTCCCCCACAAGCGCAGAGACATGCAGTCTCTGTCACACAATGCCGAGGAAGGGTGAGGTGCGAACATGCGCCTCGCCCTTCCTTTAAGCACCTATGGAAACCAACAGGCACGCAGGGCCTAGGTTCAAAGACCTGCCCCCTCCTCAGGGGGCCAGACATGTCGGCTACCCAGCCGGGGGCTGGTGCGCAGCCCCCACTACTATACACATCAAAGACCCAGGGCTTCCCTGGGTCTGATAAATAAGAGCAGAATGCTCTAAGAAAACACAATCTGTTTGTGGACCCTGAACGGGGACCCAAACTGACAGGAGGTTCGCTGTTCACTCAGCGTCTTCCACACTTTGCTTCTTTAGCAATCTTTAAAAGTTCACTGCTTACGCAGCATATTTTCTCCCCCCTTTGAACATTGTCCTGTTCAGAAACTCTCAACTACAGGCGAGCAGTGAGAAACCGTGCTGAAACAGAGGACACCCAAGGGAGAATGCGATAGAAGCAGGATCCAAGGCCGGCACGAACGCGCGCGGAGGAAAAACAGACAAAGCGCACAGATGCAGACATCTGTGTCTTTTTCAGCTTTGCAGACCTAAAAGACATGGGTCCCAAGCAAAAATCACGGGAACCTCCAGCACCGGCACAGAAACCAAAATCACCCCACTGGCTTGCAGCCATGGAAGCAGCGGAGCACTACGGCTGGCCCTGGGTCCGAGAAAATATGTACGGCTTACCAAAAGAAGGGGTCCCCATACCAACTGGGCATGAGGATGAGACGACACCGGCAAAGAAAAGGAAGTCTGCAGAAGGCATGGGAAAAGGTAACAAAAAACTGTTTAAATTGTACGAGAACATTAGTGAGATGCAGCAACTATTGCTAGAAATTAGGGGCAAACAAACACCTCCCACAGCCGAGTCCAGGCAGGCAGACCCCAACTTACCACCCTCCCACCAGCAACAGCTACAACAACACCATTGCCAGCAACACCAATAGCACAGGTGCCAACAACACCAACATCAGCCGTCACAGTTGTAACTATGCCAACAACGACAGCTCCTGACACAACGGGTGCTTTAAAAGCATGGTCAGTCCCCAATACAAATACCCCAGGAATGTCAGGAGCAAGCAAAAACAACCCAACGGACACGGTAATGATTAGCAGTTCCCAATTAGATCAAAAACTTAAATCTTTTCAAGCAGAAATATTGAACAAATACAAAATGTGGTTAGCATGGAACATTGATCAAACAATCAAAGAAGCCATATGGGCGAAAGAGTTCATTGAGATTTTTTCATTGATAGAAGCCCAACGCAAAGGGAAAGATGTGTTTAGGGATCCCAAAAAGACAGAAGAGAAAGCCATAGCCAGAAACTCCCAGGTAGAACAGAATTGGGACAACTGGCTACAGGCTTTCGCCATTGGGCAACTATATATGAAGAAAAACTCCCCCGCGATGGCAGAAAAATATGGGCATACGTGGACAAAATCAGAGAAGTTAAAGTTGCCCAAAAAAGGAAAACCTGGCTAGCATACGACAACAGATTCAGGAGAAGCATGTCAGAGAGGCCATCAATAGAATGGGACGAGGTACAGAATGACTTATACATGTTAAACGCAGAGCCTCCTTCAGAAGAAGAGACCGCGCAGTTAACCCACAAAAATAACAAAAACTCAAAAGGGCCCCAGACCCTCGGACAATGAAAACCACAAAAAAGGGGAGCAGCCCTTTCGGAAGGACCAGCCATGGGGAGGCAGGACAAAAAACATTCTCAGAAAGCCAACACCCTTATAAAAACTTTGGGAAAAACCAGTGCACCTGGGGAAAAGAATGCTGGTACCAGCACACGTGCATAAACTGCAATGGTGATCACGCAGCGAGTAACTGCACCAGACTGCCAGCCAAAAGTACAAAAGAATAACATCAGATGCAGCTCGCCAACCCCTTGTCTAGCCCCGGGCTGCTCACCCATCAATCCAGACAATTTTAGAGAGGCTCTCATGAATTACCCAGACAGAGAAACCAGTGAAACAATCCGGCAAGGTTTCACCCAGGGTTTTGTCATCCCCTTCAAGGGCAGCGGGTCCCTGAATGTGCCAAACAACCTAAAGTCAGCCAAGGAAAACCCCCAAATGGTTGAAAGCAAAATTAAGAAGGAATTACTACTAGGCAGAATTGCGGGACCTTGGGACCGCATGCCTCTCAAGGAGTACATAATATCACCGCTAGGTCTGGTCCCCAAAAAAGAACCTGGGAAAATGAGGCTACTTCATCATCTATCCTATCCCAAAGGCCGATCACTAAACAACGTCATTCCGCACACGGAATTAGCGGTATCGTACATGCACTTTCACGAAGCGGTAAGACTCATACAGGAATGCGGCATGAACGCCCTGATGTCCAAACTAGACATTGAATCCGCTTTCAGATTGCTGCCGGTCCACCCAGACTCACAGCAATGGCTAGGTTTCACTTTCAATAATAAATTCTATGTCGACAGGTGCCTCCCCATGGGATGTGCAGTATCTTGCGCCCTATATTGAACAATTCAGTTCCTTTTTTCAATGGGCCTTTCAAAAACAGAGACCAGGGTCCAGGTAGTACACTACCTTGATGATTTCATGGTAATGGGGCCGCCAAACTCTGAAGAATGCAGCAGAGCCCTGGCAACGTTAGAAGAAATGGCCGTGCAATGGGGCATCCCCCTGGCAGCCGAAAAAAATGACCAAACCAGCCACCAACATAATTTTTCTAGGCATGGTAAAAATAGCAGCCCAGTTAGAAAGCATATGCTGGCACCCTTATGAGATCATATTATTCAAAACAGCATTTTTTCTGGCCTACTTCGGGGCTTTTCGGGTGGGAGAGCTTATTGCCTCCAGCACCAAGGCCACAAACGATTTAGGTGTTATGGAGGTCAGGGTCAGACAAGACAGCGTCGACAAAGAAATCCAACAGTCAAAAACTGGGGCCAAAAAAAAACATTAACATTTGTTGTATCGACGATGCAACAAACTGCCCAGTATGCATCACCA
This sequence comes from Ambystoma mexicanum, assembly GCF_040938575.1. NCBI lineage: Eukaryota > Metazoa > Chordata > Amphibia > Caudata > Ambystomatidae > Ambystoma > Ambystoma mexicanum. Next base: position 24,753,757 of record NC_090932.1, on the reverse strand, counting down.
ACCACTATTACACACAAAGGCCCAAGGTTGGGGGGAGGTTCCTGATCCACAGGGACGCCTCGGCACTAAACCGCTACCAATTTAAAGGGGTACAGAGGAAAGCAATCAGCACCGCAGGGTGGGACCCAAAGGACTTTGGCACCCATTCCTTCAGAATAGGTGCAGCCACCTCAGCATGGCAAGGAGGCCTGGCTCCATTACAACTAAAAAACATAGGGGGATGGAAGTCAGATTGCTACAAAAGATACATCAGACCACAGCTAATATAGCCATCCCCACCTTTTCTCTTCCTTTTCCTCCCCCCCTGCAGAACCTACAGGCACCAGGAAGACCTCGCTCAACTCAGCATGGATTGTCGGCCACTCATTCGTTTTAAGAACAGGCTGATGGGCGGAACAAACCAAAGAAGGTCCGCCTTTTAGAAACACCATCGCTTCATGGTGGGGTTACAGGATCTACGGTGGACCGACATCCATGAAACATTAGCAGAGCTGGTCGCATACAGAGACCCGCCCGAATTTCTCATAATACATTTAGGGGGTAATGACCTGGTGAAATCAGGAAGGAGAAACCTATTCGAGCAAATCTGCTCCTCATTGGCGGGCATTTCCCACAACTGGAGGGAAACGGAAATATATTTTTCGGCCATTCTTCCCAGAAAGAAATGGCTGGGGGCCCACCATTACAAAGCCGTAGACATTGCTAGAAGAAAACTCAACAGGGGATTAGAGAAATTCTGTACAGCGAGAGGGCTGGGTTTCAGAAAACACCCGGCCATTACCCTGGGTGACCCGGATCTTTTTCACAAAGACGGCACCCACCTATCAATCCAAGGCATGGAACATTTCTTTCGAGAAATCACGGCAACTTTCGCATCGAGAGGCTGTTATTAGGAGATACTTTTGGGGGAACACGGCCAGCCGGTAACCTGCCCGTGTGTGGTGGCACGGGCCAGAAGGGGTAACCTCGGGACCCGGGGGCCAAAAGTATGATATTATTATGATATGTGATTATTTATGTATCTGCATAACCATATCTGTACAATAAAATCCTACGGCCTTTTATTGCCAACACTTGACAAAATGTTGTGAGAAAAATCATTTTGGGTGAAGGTCGAGGGTTCAGCCTACAGTATGCATGCATATGGGTTCATCAGTTAAGGGCAATGACGCAGGGCCGCCCAAGTCGAGGCAGAGTAAATGATGTTACCATTCGGCAGGCTAGGAGAGGGGCAGCTCCCGCCTCCACGCCTGCTCCTCTCCCCCACAAGCGCAGAGACATGCAGTCTTTGTCACACAATGCCGAGGAAGGGTGAGGTGTGAACATGCGCCTCGCCCTTCCTCCAAACAAGGTGCTAAGCACCTACGGAAAACCAACAGGCACGCAGGGCCCAGGTTCAAAGACCCGTCCCCTCCTCAGGGGGCCAGACATGTCAGCCATCCGGCCGGGGGATGGCGCACAGCCCCCACACATCAAGACCCGGGGCTTCCCTGGGTCTGATAAATAAGAGCACCATGCTCTAAAAAAACACAATCTGTTTGTGGATCCTGAACGGGGACCCAAACTGACAGGAGGTTCGCTGTTAACTCAGAATCTTCCACACTTTGCTTCTTTACCACAAAACCCTCCCACCCTACAAATAAGGGAGAAGAACAAAGGAAAAGAAGGACAGGGCTCTGTACGGTGTCCACAATGAGTCGTGGGACATGAGAAGGCGGCACGGGCCAGAGCGGGTAACCTCGGGACCCGGTGCCCAAAAGTATGATATTATTTTGATGTGATTATTTATGTATCTGCATAACCATATCTGTACAATAAAATCCTACGGCTTTTTATTGCCAACACTTGACAAAATGTTGTGAGACAAATCATTTTGGATGAGGGTCGGGGTTCGGCCTACAGTATGCATGCATAGGGGTTCATCAGTTATGTAAACCTTCGAAAATGACAGGACCTCAACCAAGAAGCAGGAAAACTCTATCCAATGACTGGAGTTCTGGAACTCTCCAGGAATTCCATGTGAGATCCACAGACATGGAGATGCCAATTCCAAAGGCCAGCCGGATATAAGACTCCTCCTCATACCTCTGTTAGACTTACAGAACAGGAGCAGGGGGAGTGGGGACTGGAGTGTGCAGGAAATGCAAAGACTGGCATACACCGCCAACTCTGATGCGCAGTTAACCAGATAATCTTCTGCAGTACTTCACAGTGAAGGGAAACCAGGAGCGGCAAGGTAACATATTCACCACCAAGAATACGATGAAAAGAAGGGGTGTTATTTCCAAGCAAGAGAGCCAGCGAGTTATAACGAGGAAAAAGCAGCGATCATTAAGAGGGGACCCCATAGGAAACCAACCCTCACCAAGTCAGAGAAAATATGACAAAGCCGGAACCCAACAAGTAGAACAGGAACAGAGAGGGCTCAGGAGACCAAAGCAGACAAAACAAGGGCTTCGAAAATATGGAGAGACATGCAACAGTGTCTAGAACCGCATGGATCCACTTCCGGGGCACTAGTGGTCCAGGGATAAATATCGGTTTCTGAACCATCAATCAGCCCCACACCTCTAGTAGACCAGAAGGGATCCGAACAGATTGGAATACAAGTGAATTATAAGACCTCCTTGTCCACATTTGGTAACGTGGACGGAATAGCAGGCTTATCTCCACAAGGTCGTGGATCATTGGTTAGTTGCAACACAGCGAGAATACAATTATTACTCAATGATAAAACAGACTCTCCAGTCAAGTCTTTGTGAAAATATCTACTTTATTATTACTACAATAGAAAGTTCTATCACACTACGAAATACCACTCACCCTTTAAAGAAATGCATAGGACAGACAGTTTTAAAGAAGGAAAGGGATGCACTCTGGATACTGACAGGAGGGTAGTCATGATAATCAATAATCGCAATAGTTCAAGGATACTTGGCTTCAAAACAAAGGGAGTTATGGGTCTTAAAATGTCACAAAGGGCATTTGTTGAAGGACTACAGGGACAGAACCACAATGTATCTTGTGTTGCAGGTGTTCTTGGTGCTCAACAGGGTCGATCGGTTTCAGGGCACTTTGCAGCTTCTGCGACAGAGTTCAAAATGGGAGACAACTGCGGGTATTAGGTGGCAGGCAGTTCGGTAAGTGAAGCTTGACGGACAGCTGCAGGCTGGCCTACACAGCGTCTCAGGGTCAGGAATCACTGTCTCAGTGCTGGTCATGCTTCTGAAGTACTGGTCAAGGCAATTCAGATGGCTTTAGCGCCTGCAGCGTAAGAACAGACAGCGGTGCAGTCAGTTGCAGCTCGAGCTGCCCGACTGGCTCAAAAATGTCCTTTAAGGCGGACATCAGTAGGTACTTATCGATTAACTACTCCTAGCTTCTTTGATGGGATTGTGTAGTCCTTTAAGGTGGACGGCCCAAACTTGAGTGTGGCAGGCAGCTGCCTTCACCTTGGTTTGGTTCAGAGACTCTCTGGCACTTCCCACCTCAGATACTTGCTGCAGAGCCTAGCAGGGCACAATGTGTGCTGGCTGGGTACCGGTCTGTAGCTGCTGGAGGGTCCTCTGGATTCAGTCTCTCCATCTGTTCCCTGGCAGACGTTAAGAGGATGGATCTTGCTTCCCTATTGGTGGCCCTGCCCTTCCTTCACTGGCAGAAGATGTAAGGCAGATTGCTTCTTCAGCCAGGGTCCAATGCTGAGTTCTTCATGTGACTCCTTGCAAAGTCTTGATGATCTGCCAAAAGAGGGGCTCAGCTCTCTTTTAAAGCCAAATGGGCCACAGGGATTGGTGTAGGCTAAGTCTACCTTAATTAACCAATCCTGGGTGCCCACCAAAAATCTTGTGTATGCGCGAGGTCAGAACCAGAGAGTTTTGCAACAGAAAAGGTAAAGGGGTGAAAACATGTAATACTAAGTCCCACCCATCTTCCTGTCTGTTGTGGGTCAGAGGGTCCCTCTGGTTAATGGAGCTCTTTGTGGTTCCTGATTAAAGCAGCAGGTCTCCCTTGAAGCTGTGGCAAAACCAGACTTTCTCTGGCCGTCCATCCACCTACTCGTACCTTCTGAATGGGGTCCTCCTGCCAGGATGACTACTTTAAACATGCAGTCCCAGACATGACATTTCACTGACAATCAATACTGAGGGTGGGCGCTGGTATCAAGTTGATATAGCACATTTGAAAGGGTGTTGGGGTTTCCTGTCTCCTTTGTTAGCCTCTGCAGCCAGTACCCATGTGGGTCCGTTTGAATTCAACTCTGATTAGTAGGCAAATGCAGACACCAGATACAGGGCTGAACATAAAGACAGGGCAGATCCATGGAGCCTTTGTTATTCAATTAGGCTGGCAGTGCCAGGGGGAAGGTTTGGCCCTCCCACTTCTGAGATGACATGGTGCACTCTTGGCTGTCATGTCCCAACTTACTATCACCAGGTGGACTGCACCTTTAGGCTCTGTCCACCCAGAGTACACAGGTCTATGTGCATGTTGTGCGGTGAGCATAAGAAATGTGTGCGGAAGAATTCTTGAGGAGCTTGCCACCATTTTAACTCCTGAAACTAAGGTGGTCACTTCCAGTTCCTATGAAGTGGAGACATGTTCTGGTGCTGGGGTGATTTAGATGCTTTCAGAAGACCCTGCACACAGTTATGCTGAAGTGGCCCAGGGACTCAGGAGAGCAGAATTCAGTCCAAGATTTCAACACATTTCCACTAAAATAAAACAAAAGTTGAAGACCAAACCCTTTGGCAATGGCTGAAGTGCATACTGTTTTTTTTTATTGTAAAGGGCCTTTCACTGGTCAAGTAATTGGCAGGAATGAGTCTATAAAGACACATTGAGTTTGTATTGACTTTGCAGAAGGCACTGGAAGGGCAGCTCGACTAATAGTTGAAGCAGGCATGGGGACACAAAATGAACACAATCATACAGAAAGTATTAGCTGAATAGATTAATCAATACTCCAAGTACTAGAAGCAGACTGTAGAGAGTATTACGGAAATCTATTATTTTCCACTGCGCTGGCTCTCAGTCTGGAAAGGATTTTCAAATCCTAATTTCATTTTCAAATTCTAATTCCCGACAGAGGAGTGCCAAGAGAGACCACACCAGTGCAGACTATTATTCGAGAAGGAGCACACATAGCTTTCATAACATATTCATGAGATGGGGCAGTCTTCATTTTATTTACTTAAAAAGGAAAGTAGCAAGTTACGGCAGAACTGTAGTCTTCGTCAGGACCCTTCAAAGCAGAAGAGTGATATTAGACCTGTCAGAACTTCAGCAAACATCTATATAGATATTCCTTCCTTGCAAGGAGCAATATACCCCCTCTCGGGAAATGAATGTGTTTCTTCCTGATCGCCCCACTACATGTGTGGTCAGTGTGTGCATGGTAATGTTAGCATTCACAACAGTGCTAGACCTTACGTTTTGGTTGTTTAGGAATGTCAGTAGTCACATTAACCTTCGCATTGCAAACTTGTGTAGCCTTTTCATCTATTCAGGTAGTAATCGTAACTGTGTTTTAAAAAATAAAATCTATAAAGTTCTTTTTTGTGCATATGTCTCTCACAGCTCCGTGTGTGTAGGGGCAGAGGGGGGAGGCGCGGTGGTGCAAGACGGAGTGTGGCCTGTGCATGGGTGTAAGGTTTTAGTCTTTGGGGTGTTTGGTGTGGCAGGTCTGTGACTGTATTTGATAGGATATGACATTTTATTTATAGCGCGTCTATACACAAGTGTTTGCCAAACATGCATGCATATCACGGGGGTACTGCTAATATTCCCAGCATCTTGCATGTGCACAGTGCACATTGTGGGTGTCATCATGTGTGCGTGCCAGGAAGACTGGGGAGACAGGGGCGAGGCATCCCATGAGAATGGGGCAGGATGATAGGAACAGGCACCCTAACCCCAGTGTGCAAAGACCGGATGCTGCCTGCGCCCCTTCTTTCTCTTTGATTGTTGGGTATGTCCTAGTGCCTTATAGGAGATGAGGGTGGTAGGCATCGGTGCTGAAGGGCAGAGGCGTTGCTGCGCAGTGGGCTGAGGGGCTATAGCCCTGGGTCTTTTGGTTATAGCCCCGGATAGAAGCTCAGGGGCGACAGCCAAAAGGAGAGCTAGCCCCCCAGTCCAGACATTAGCGTAGCCCCAGATCTTTTCCAGACCTAGCAACACCCCTGATGAAGGAAGGGCACTTACTGTAGTCACTGTTCTCGTCCTTGGTGCCATCAATAGTGCCATCTGGGTGCATCTGCAGGAAGTACCCCTGCTGGCTGAATAACCTGGTGACGATTCCTTTCAGCTGGGGTTCTGCAAGAAAGAGAAGGAGAGACACGGTTATTCCCTTCCCTGATAGGCTGAAGTGCTGCTAGCGACACGTGTGTCCCAGCAGAGCGAGCACACATGGAAAGACAGGACTTATTGTTCTGCATATCACTGGACATTAGAAGATAGCCCCCACTCCATGTTCCTGTAGGTGGCATGTGCCCTTTCTGCCACATGCTCTCTACTCCTTTATTGTGCATTTATTATTCACCAATCTATGAAAATTGCAACATTCACCCTTGTGCACAGCCACGTCTACTACAGCTTGACCCTACTCCTTGGCCATCGTCTCTGCTCCTTCCCCCCTCTAGACAAAGCCATCAACTTTGCTACTCACACTCTGATCCTCCTCCACCCCTATTACTGACAACATGCTGATCGCCTCTTCCTGCATAACCACCAGTTTTTCACAGTCTGTCTCCTGGTCTACAAAGCTATCATTGATCTAGTTCCTTAGTACCTGTCTGACTTATCTCTGTCTGCTCACCACTTGTTTCCTCTGATCATTTCCTCTGATCCGCCTCTGCACCCAAACTCACTGGCCAATAAACTCCCTGTGCCTCCTCTCATTTACGCTCTTTCCACATACTCGCCGCGCTCCACTGGAACCCACTGCCCAATAGCAAACACAGTGTATGTGTATAAATGGCCTGAGAAAAGCCCCCAAATCATGCAGAGGGTCAGGAGCCAGAAAAATCAGACTCAATAACGGAAATAACAAAGTGCAAGGAAAAACCTAGCCTTAATCCCATCCAAAATAAAGCAGGGACAATACACAAGCACAAAGGTTGCCGCTCTCATAGCTTCCGTACAGAACAACAGGTTTTAAAGCACACTTTCGTCATAACTGACGTCACACCACAGTCTTGATTACAAAACCTACGGGGTGAAGGGATTGGTCAACACATTCAATAGGGGTCAAACCTCTGATTGGATAACAACTATCTGATGGCTCCTATTGAGACCACCTCTAAATTGATTATAGTAAATACAAATCATCTGTACAATACGCTATTGGTTAGCATCATATATACTGGGTGGCCTAGCATCAGAGGTTCTAATTGGTTGGTATTCTACTGACCAATCTTGGACAATTGACAGGTTGCCCAAGACAGGAGTAGAGGGAGAGAGGTCTGCGGACTGCTTTCCTTTCAATTAAAGAAGATGCCATCCCTTATTCCTAGGCAATGAGCCAGGGTGAGTCCTCTGTAGTTGGCCTTGTATGGCGTCTCATGTCTGGGACTATGCATGAGGTGTGAGGCAGGTGTCCTATCTGTGTTTGCTGGTAATGCATAGACAGTGTTCTTCAATTATGGGTCACGTGTGATGAGACCATATTTGGAATTACGTCACCCTGCATTTATTGGGATTTTAGCTAATATTAGTGTGAGTGTTATTGTTTTCTCTACCACCAAGGACTTACTTGATCCATTCCCTATCGAGTCTTTCCACTTATAATTATTCTGGACCTGGCTCACAATGGTAGGTTGTTCTTCTCCTAAACTTTAATTACATGGGAAATATTCTTCTTTTGCTCTGGGAATTATTATCGTGTGCCTTTTCTGCAGCATTTGGACCCTCCCTAATTTCTCCTTGGTGTGACCTTGGCGTGGTCTGCATAGCTACTGTCTGAGCTCTGCGTGAACCTGTATTTCAGTAAATTCAGCATTTTGAGGCATTGTGAAGCCCTGAGGCCTTTCATTTACTTAGAAGCATACTGTGGCTTCCATTTTAGAAGAGATGGCTGCCAGTTACTGTTGTGCTTCTATGCTAGTGAGCTATGTATGCGTGTCGTTCATGGTGTATTCAGGTTATATATTGATTATGTTAGTATTCTTCATATCTTGTGAATGCAAAGGTGTGAGAAGGTGGGGAAATAAGGGGTAGGAGTGAATCAGCACAGATTACCAATATAAGGGCACCTCAAGTGGGCAGCAAAGAAGAGAGCAAGGAAAGAGGACAGGGGGCATGCTTTCGCTCTGCTGTCAGCACCTGGTCTGGAAGGGTCTCACTTCTCCATCTGCCCATGTCCTGAGCAATCCAAGCAGCAGATGAAGTACTCAGGATGAACCATGTTTCATCTGTCCTCTCTTTGGCTCCATTCACTCAGGTACCTCACACATCTGCCATGATGCAAGCACTGCGGTATAACAGCTCACTCTCACTGGGACCAAGAGATTTAAGACACGTGTGTCAGTGTGTGTGCGTGTGTGTTTATTTTTCTCCAACCCCGTTATGTTCTGCAAAATGGATGAAATACTTTTTGTATTAAGTTTAATCATATGGTAATAAAATCATAGAAAGGAAAGAATGACTACAAGAATATCTCCAGAAAAAGGAACACTGCAGCCCTTGTGAGGTCTAGTTATCCAGCAGGGGAGCTAGATACTGTGCAAAGCATTGAGGCCCCACACAATGTCCACTGCTTGAACACTCACTGCCAAAGCATCAGCCTTGCTCCTTTTGGATGGCACTAAAACGTCTCCCAACAACCAAAAACAAAAATAACGTATAAACACAATCACGTATCAAAGAAAATGAGACGGGTCTGCCACGCTGCAACCTAACTACTTGTGCATCAACAGCAATGCATCTAACCTGTAGCCATATGACTTCCTGCAGCTGCAGCGCTCCCATAGGCCTTTGCTATGACCTAGTGTCCAGTAAGTCTGGATCGCCTCCATCCAGACCTGCACCACCTGCTTCTATTACGATGAACACTGTTGCGTAGTAATAAGCTAGTGTGCGCATGTGCGAGTGGGAACGAGGCTTGCGCATGCGCTTAAGAAAATAAATACGGCCCGCCGGCAGTTCGCGCCGGGGACCTGAATGGCAACATGTCTCCGGCTTGTCTCCTTGTGTGAATGCGGAGTGCATGATTGTGTGACAGTGTGGGGCCCACCAACGCCCCCACACCTCCTAACACTGGCGACGAGGACGGCGCGGGAGCAGTCCTCCGCTTCGACAGCGTTCGAGGAGGCGAACGTTGCTCCGTGTCGACACGGACCTACGCGTGTGGCCGGCGGCCATTTTAGGTTGCACGTGAAGTGCAGTGGTAGCGGCCTGTGAGGGTGCTCGTGCGCCACCTGCACTTTGCACTGCCTAACATCAATTTTTGGGAACCCCCACAGCCCTTGCAGCTGCAGGGCCGTGGCACATGAAGTAAGAAGAGAAGGGGTGCAGGGAGAAAGCATCACATCACAAGTGGACCTAGCAGACCAGATCACCCGCTGCACAAGGTGTCGAGCGATCTCCTGTGAGTACCATACGCCAGGATGGGGGAGGAAGATGAACTAGAAGGCGCCATTGCCCCTGTCCCACGCAGGATGAACAGTACACTAGCTCCCATGCCCGAATTTGATACCACGGGCCCTCCATCCAAGTTGGGACCAAAATGGCACCTGTGGGTAAAAAGGCTAGAAATGTTTTTCATGGCCTCGGGAGTCACGGATGATGCAGAGAAGATCGCCATCATGGTGTACTCGGCAGGAGTGAAGGTCCACAAGATTTATGACTCTCTGAACATCCCAGTTGCCACATATGACGTAGTGAAACAAGCGCTCAGGGACTATTTTTTTCCTATGGCAAACGTAGATTTTGACAGGTTTATCATGTGCGCGGAGAAGCAACGTGAAGACGAGTCACTGGACAAGTTTTGTGCGCGACTCCGACATCTAGCAAGCTCCTGTAGATGGGGAAACGAAGAAGAGATGGTTCGAAACCAGTTGCTGCAAGGGTGTAGCTCCGGGAAACTGCGGAGACAGGTCTTGAGAGAACCTGGATTGACCCTGCAACAAATCTTGGACACGGGGAGAGCATACGAACTGGCTGATGCCAGGGGGGGCGAAAATGTACACGGCCACGCACGTGAAAAAGGAGGAAGAGGCTTTCGCAGTGGGACGCTCTGCAACAGGGAAGGCAAGATGGGTGCCAAGAAGTGGAGACAGCCCCACAGTGCATAGCAATGCTCCATCATGCCAGTACTGCGGGTATGACCTGCCTCACATGGGGGAGTGTGCCACCAAATGAAGAGTCTGTGGCCGGTGTGGCACACCGGGACATTATGCTAGGGTGTGCAGAGCAACAACATCAGTTGCGGCATCGAGAGGACCTGAGAGGGTTGGCAGAGGTAACACTCGGAGAATAAGGGGAGTATCGTCCGTCGAACAAGGCATGCAAGATTTAAACATCGCGGAAGAAGAGGAAGAGGAAGATGAAATCTTCTTTATTTCCAGCATGGCCAAGGGCCCAGGGAAAAGACGACATCCCACGTGCACTGTAAACATTGGGGAAACACCCACGCCAGTCCTAATAGACACTGGAGCATCCCTCTGCGTGCTATTGACTGAACACTACAATGCACTGCCTGGTCCACCAGGATTGGCAGAATCCACGGCACGTATATACGCTTTTGGAGGACACACACCTCTCCCCATCCAAGGGGTGTTCGTAGCCCCAGTGACTCATGGACAGAACAAAATTATAGCAAGATTCTTCGTCACAGACGTGAGCCCGCACTCCTTTCTAAGTTGCGCCGCAGCTGAAGCGCTAAGCATCGTGCACTTCTCACTTGCGGTTTACTGCGCTGACCTGGAGAGTCTACTGAGACCATCTTTAGAGGCATAGGAAAACTGAAAGCTGATCCGATACGTCTTCAGATAGTCGGGTTGGTGAGACCGACAGCGCTCAAACACCGCCGCATCCCGTTTCATCTGAGAGCACAGGTGGAGAAAGAGTTACAGTCCTTGATTGACCGAGACATCATTGAAAGGGTGGAAGGCCCCACCCCGTGGGTCTCTCCAATTGTAGTGGCCCCAAAGCCTAAACAGCCAGGTGCAGTACGTATCTGTGTGGACATGAGGCTACCCAATGTGGCAATTAAGAGGGAACGTCACATCACGCCCACCTTGGATGATATTATTGGGGAACTACAGGGAGCGAAAGTGTTCTCGAAACTGGACTTGAGATCTGGATATCACCAGTTAGAGCTACACCCTGAGTCAAGATACATTACGACCTTTACGACTCATGAGGGGTTATATCAATACAAAAGGCTCAGTTTTGGGGTCTCATCTGCGGCAGAGGTCTTCCAAAATGCCATCAGGGGGGCCCTGTCAGGACTCAAGGGGGTGATCAACATGTCAGACGACTTCCTGGTCTTTGCCAGATCGGAGGCTGAACATTTAAAGCGCCTAGAGAACACCCTTGAAAGGCTGCGCGCTCTCGGTTTAACACTACACAAAGAAAAGTGTGAGTTCCTGAAGGACAGATTGGAATTATTTGGATTTGTTTTCCATGCTGGGGGTATCTCCCCCGATCCTGAAAAAGTGAAAGACATCCGAGAGGCCGCCCCACCGACGTCTCCAGTGGAAATTAGAAGCTTGCTGGGGATGGTAAATTATTGTGGTTGCTTTATCGGCGATCTAGCTTCGGTCTCAGAACCCTTAAGAGCGCTCACCAGGAACGATGTTGCGTGGAACTGGAGCGGAAAAGAGCAGAGGGCGTTCAACGACATCAAGAACTCCCTATCAGGACCGGAGACCCTGGCATATTTCAACCCTGACCGTGAGTCAGAAATTTTGGTCGACGCCAGCCCAGTAGGCCTGGGAGCGGTCCTCATGCAGGCGGACAATCAAGGCACCATGAGACCGATTGCCTATGCAAGCAAAGCTCTCACCAAGACAGAGAGGAGATACTCCCAGATTGAGCAAGAAGCCTTGGCCATACTATGGGGGTGCAAGCACTTCCGGATCTACGTTCTGGGGAAACCAGTAGTGGTAGTGACGGATCACAAACCACTCATCCCGATTTTATAGGGGACCTCGTCCAAACCACCACCTCGGATAGAAAGATGGATGCTTTCACTAATGGAGTACGGTGTCAAACTACTGTATCGGCCAGGAACACTTAACCCTGCGGACTATCTGTCCCGTCACCCGGGTGCTGTGAGGCCCAGAGACTCTCTAGAGGTGGCAGACGGCGTGGAGGCCGTACACCTGGAGGTCGAATCGGCGCTGCCTGTCACCCTGGCCCGCCAGGTAATTGCGGAGGAATCCAACATGGATGAGACATTCATAAAAATCAGACATGCGATAGCGAGTGGTGAGTGGCGTGAGGTCCTTCAAGACAACTCCCGGAGGAACATGGGGGCTCAAAAAGACCTGCAAGCTCTCTGGAAAGTGCGTCATGAGTTGCCTGTAGCTGAGGACGGCCTCCTGCTGAGGGGTCACCAGATTGTGATTCCAAGAACATTGGTTGACAAGGTCTTACATCTTGCCCATAATGGCCACCAGGGGATGGCCAAGATGAAAGCACGTCTGAGATTGAAAGTCTAGTTCCCGGAGTTGGAAAGCAGAGTGGAGGAGTTTGTTAAAAACTGTGTTCCCTGCCAAGCTGCAAGTCCGGTGGAGAGGGGCCGGCCGATCCAGACCATGGTAAGAAGTGATCAGCCCTGGGGGACGGTACATGCCGACTTCGGGTCCACAGGCCGTGGAATGTACTTTCTAGTGGTGACAGACCAGTGGTCACGTTATCCGGAAGTGGAGCTAGTTGAGTCCAATGCCAGTGACCACACCATCATGGCTTTAGAGAAGATGTTCGCCACACATGGGTTTCCTCTGGAGATATGCTCAGACAATGGTGCCCCGTTCCAAGGGCAACTATTTGCGCGCTATTGTGAGGAAAGAGGGATAAAACATCGAAAAGTCACCCCCCTCTGGCCAAGAGCAAATGGTGAAGTAGAGCGTTTTATGCGAACGCTCAACAAAGTGTTTCGCATATAAATGAATGGTGGTGAATATCTCCGACGCAACCTATTTGACTTTCTTCGAGAGTACCGCTCGACCCTGCATCGGTCCACCGGGGTCGCTCCGGCGGAGGCGCTCTTCAAGCGGGTGCCAAGAGGGTTGCTACCGGAAATTGAAGGTCGACATCCAGGAGAAATCGATGACGAACAGGTACAAGCGGAGAGAGCCACTCAGAATGAGAGAGAGATCACCCGGAGGGGACTCCCAGAGAAGGAGATTGCCGTGGGAGACACCGTGCTGGTGCGAAACAGGAGACCGGAAGGAAAGTTGTTGCTACCATATGAAACGCAGCCACTGGGAGTGACGCATGTCAAAGGATCTATGATCACCGCCGTCAATGCACGTGGAACAGTCACCAGGAACATTTCATTCTTCAAGTGCATCGGACCTGCGAGCTCGGAAGAGACCGTCTCCCAAGACCCAGAGCAGGACGCAGGATCACCACTGAGACACGATGAACCGCCCGAGACTCAAGGGACACACAATGTGCCTCAGGCCGAAGCACGCAGGTACCCGAGCCGGGCGGGGCGCAAGCCGCCGCAGAGATTCCAAGACTTTATTATGGACCCTGCTTCGTAATCAGTGCCGCATTGACAGTTAAAGTTGTAATAGAGCACTGTTAGTTCTAACGTTTGTTCGTGTTTACAGTTTGGGGGAAAAAGGAGGGATGTTGCGTAGGAATACGCTAGTGTGCACATGTGCGAGCCGGAACGAGGCTCGCGCATGCGCTGGAGAAAATAAATGCGGCCCGCTGGCAGTTCGCGCCAGGGACCTGAATGGCAACACGTCTCCGGCGTGTCTCCTTGTGTGAATGCGGAGCGCATGATTGTGTGACAGCGTGGGGCCCACCAACGCCCCCAAACCTCCTAACAAACACTGCCTTTTACAATGCGGACGCCGGTGACCAGAAGTACTCGTACGGGCATGCACGAGTGCTTGTGCGTGATTGAACCAGCAGCCCACCCAATGCAGGAGTTAGAGGGGCGGAGGGTGCAACGCATTGATAGCCCAGCAGGCCCTGCACTGGCAGTACTGCCACTGTGGCATCAGCAGCAGCTCCCATGGCTGCAGGAAGCGGTGGCATGTGCTGCTCCCCCATCTATAAGGGGAGGACGAGTCAAAGAAGAGCATCACGACTCTGACGTTCAGGATAAGGAGGAAGCAGAAAGGAACAGTAGCCAGAATCACAGGGCGTGCTTCATGGAGGACTCCAGCCCTATCAAAAGCCTGTCGATGACTGTCATGCCGAGGCATGCACTGGAGGTGGGCCCCTGATTAGTGCATACGTTCCACCACTCTGCAGGCTGCGTGAAAAGTGGTCGGAGTGCGACTGGCACCATTTGAAGCACCAGCAAAACCACCAGTAATGGTGGCAGCCACAGCGGCGAGCCCTGGCATCAGCGATAGTGAGTCCGGCAATGCGGCATTGCACATGGTGTGTTGACCGATTGTGTGAGCACCAGTGTGATCGATGAGGGGGGTGGTGTCCAGAACCAAGGTGGTGGTCAGCAAGTACCTCGCGCTCAGGCTGAACCAGGGTTTTCGAAGATTCTGCCGCTTGGTGCCATTTTCTTCACCAGCAGCCTTCTGCAGGATGTGCCATCGTTGGCCAAGTCAACACCACAATGCCTAGAACTGATGGGGCAGGCAGGAGGTGTCCGCTCAAGATTCTTCACCACCACAGATTGCACCAGCAGGAGCAGAGGACCGGGCGAATCATTGAAGCATCTCATTGCGCGCTGCACCCTCCACTTCAGGAGCAACACACGGGTCCCAGGTTCTACCTTCCTGTCCCCTTTCTATATCTTTCTATGGCATCATTATATTCATGGCTTTTGTTTATTTGAATTTAGAAAGTGCGTTCATCAAAGTGCACTACAGAGAACTTTAGCAAAAGACAAGAGTTTTATATGACAAGATAGGACAACCAACACGAGACAATATTCACAGATGGGGAAAAGCAAGAAGACACCGTTTAAAAGAATCAAGAGAAGGAGTAGAGCTCGGGGGCAGAGAAAGAGCAGCCCAAAGCTTAAAGGAGAGAAGAAGAAACAAGCAAAAATCTCATTGAGCACAAGACTATGTACAACCTTACAGACAATATATAAGTGCTGGAAAGGAGAGAAGGGCAGGGAACAAAGATGAGGAAGAGAGGCTGAGATAAGACAACGAGGAGGAAGCAGACACAGAAAGGCAGTGGCAGTGTAAAAACCCACTGAGGAGAAGAGGCCATTGGAGAACCCAACAGCAGTCAAGACATGAGAAAACCAGTGTGCGCAGAAGCGCTCTGGGAGCAGAGATGCTGAGAAAAGGGCGACTTTTATGATGGTTTAAAGTTATCAATGACGAGAACGGGCTAAAGAAGAAATGTGAAGGAAAAGGAATGAGGCAAACAGGAGGCCAAGAAGAATCTGGAGGATGAGGAGAGTGGGGCGAAATAAATGGGTGAAAGGCTGCCGAGAGTAGAAGAAGCGTTAAAAAAGAGAATCTAAGTTTTTGTAGAGCTGAGACGAAGAGAGTGGATGAGCAGCATCTGCTTAATGGCAGCAAGAGAAGGACGAGTGAAGTGGATCAAAAAGCACAAAGAAAAGAACCACCAGCACCATGGTGACGGTGACGCCCAAAAGAGAGAATAATGGAAGAGAGAGGACTGGAAGTGCAAAGGCAGACAACAGGAGGAAGAGTCGTGTCCACGAGACACAACACGAACGGTCAGTTAGACATGATTAGAACCGGGAAAGAGCAGAGCAGGACACCCCAAAAGAAGAAAGAGAAGAGCTAAGGGCTGAACGATCCACCTTGTCAAAAGCTATAATAAACCTAGAAGGACAAGAAGGGGGGAATGTTTACAATGACGAGAAGAAGAGAGGACATGAGTAACATGCAGACGAGCGGTGTCTGTCGTGTGAGGACTGAGCCTGGTTATAGTGCGGGTAGAGGAGATTTGCAAGTAAGGTACAGAGATAGCTGAGAATAGACATCATGCTCAGGAAGTTTAGAGAAAAAAGGACCAAGAAATAGGATGGTAATTAGCAGGGGGGAGGTCAAGGGAGGGGTTTTTAAGAATCAGAAGAGTTGTGTGTTGCTCAAAGGAGATGGGAACATACCATTGGAGAGAGGAGAATTGGAGAGAACGTTTGATCAACAATGTTGGTCATCACACCTCAGCCTGGGCGAATGTTCCCAAAAGTGATCCGGGGGCTCTGTCAAATGGCCCAGTGAGAGTAAGGGAGGTTAGTGGGTTCCAGTGAGAGTGAGGGAGGTTAGTGGGTTCCAGTGAGAGTAAGAGAGGGTAGTGCGTTCCAGGTTAGTGGGTTCCAGTGAGAGTAAGGGAGGTTAGTGGGTTCCAGTGAGAGTAAGGGAGGGTTCCAGTGAGAGTAAGGGAGGGTAGTGCGTTCCAGTGAGAGTAAGGAAGGGTTCCAGTGAGAGTAAGGGAGGGTAGTGCGTTCCAGTGAGAGTAAGGGAGGCTAGTGGGTTCCAGTGAGAGTAAGGGAGGGTTCCAGTGAGAGTAAGGGAGGGTAGTGGGTTCCAGTGAGAGTAAGGGAGGTTAGTGGGTTCCAGTGAGAGTAAGGGAGGTTAGTGGGTTCCAGTGAGAGTAAGGGAGGGTTCCAGTGAGAGTAAGGGAGGGTAGTGGGTTCCAGTGAGAGTAAGGGAGGGTTCCAGTGAGAGTAAGGTAGGGTAGTGGGTTCCAGTGAGAGTAAGGGAGGTTAGTGGGTTCCAGTGAGAGTAAGGGAGGGTTCCAGTGAGAGTAAGGGAAGGTAGTGGGTTCCAGTGAGAGTAAGGGGGGTTAGTGGGTTCCAGTGAGAGTAAGAGAGGGTAGTGCGTTCCAGGTTAGTGGGTTCCAGTGAGAGTAAGGGAGGTTAGTGGGTTCCAGTGAGAGTAAGGGAGGGTTCCAGTGAGAGTAAGGGAGGGTAGTGGGTTCCAGTGAGAGTAAGGGAGGGTAGTGGGTTCCCACAGATTTTTCTTCCAGCCTGAATCTGCCTGAATCACCCTAAAGAGCCATAATCGTCAGGGAAATTCGGGACGATTTCAGGCAGGTTCAGGATGATCCTTAAACAAAAAACATACACAAAATACCTTACAAGAGTTCTGGGGGGGAGGCAGGTTAGGGGAAAGCGAGGGGTAGGTTGGGCCTGTCTAGGTTGCAGGGGGTGCAGTGTAACACGAGGACGTTGAATCCTGTGTGCCTATAAATGTTATCCAAGTAGGACAGCACTATAAAGTCTACAGTTAGATAACTCAGTTGATGAGTGCACCTCCTGCAGAGATGCATGGGCAACCTGTAGGTTCAGGGTTTCCAATAGGTTAAGAAAGGCTCTGCCTTTCATCCTTCTGAAGTTGATCAAAGTAGTAAAGATGAAGAGAGCAATAGTAAGATTGCATTTCAGACCTGCAGAGTCAGTCACATGACAAGCTTGCTTGGCACGGGAGAAGTGCAATGTGTGGCAGAGTCATTTCTAACCTGTCCATGCATTTCTTTTAACGCTGCTGTCCCACTTCTATTTCTATTCTTCAAACACGGACAGAGGTTTTTTTTTCTTGCACATTTCGCAATGACAGG
This sequence comes from Ambystoma mexicanum, assembly GCF_040938575.1. Taxonomy (NCBI): domain Eukaryota; kingdom Metazoa; phylum Chordata; class Amphibia; order Caudata; family Ambystomatidae; genus Ambystoma; species Ambystoma mexicanum. The sequence continues at coordinate 24,736,063 of NC_090932.1, read as the reverse complement.
ACCTTTAAGGAACTGGCATGATGAAATAAATACCCTCCATCCACGTAAGTGCAGGGAGTAGCATACATGCTCCAGACTCTAATGTATGCAAGGGGGCCGGACAGCACATCATTTCTGCTGCAGCACGACCCTATGGAAATGTGCAGGTCTCCTTTTTTGAGTATGGTGTTTTGCACATTTCCCAAAGTAATGCAACTAAAACAATATCCTCTGCACGCTTTTATTTGCATTCATGTTTTTACATTTTGCACTCCTAGTTTTAAAGATGATAATGTTTTGTCAGCTGCAAACAAACAGCAAACGTTGGTCTCTATATGGAAGCCATGTTGTAGACGCTGGTCCTTGAACATCCATTGCCAGGAAAGGTTCTGACCGATTCCTTTAACTTTGCACTTTGATTCCATTGAATGTGTGCTGGCATGAAAAAGTCTGACATCTTCAACCCAATGTTTACAGCAGCATTTCATCAGCAGGCATGTCTGATGAGCCTTTCATCAGCAGGCATTTGTGATGAGCCTTTCATCAGCAGGCATTTGTGATGAGCCTTTCATCAGCAGGCATTTGTGATGAGCCTTTCATCAGCAGGCTTTTGTGATGAGCCTTTCATCAACAGGCATTTGTGATGAGCCTTTCATCAGCAGGCATGTCTGATGAGCCTTTAATCAGCATACATTTGTGTCGATCCTTTCATCAGCAGACATTTGTGATAAGCCTTTCATCAGCAGGCATGTCTGATGAGCCTTTCATCAGCATGCATTTGTGATTATCCTTTCATCAGCAGGCATTTGTGATGAGCATTTCATCAGCAGGCATTTGTGATGATCCTTTCATCAGCAGGCATTTGTGATGAGCATTTCATCAGCAGGCATGTCTGATGAGCCTTTCATCAGCAGGCATTTGTGATGAGCCTTTCATCAGCAGGCATTTGTGATGAGCCTTTCATCAGCAGGCATGTCTGATAAGCTTTTCATCAGCATACATTTGTGTCGATCCTTTCATCAGCAGAGATTTGTGATGAGCCTTTCATCAGCATGCATTTGTGATGAAACTTTCATCAGCAGGCATTTGTGATGAGCCTTTCATCAGCAGGCATTTGTGACGAGCCTTTCATCGGCAGGCATTTGTGATGAGCATTTCATCGGCAGGCATTTGTGATGAGCCTTTCATCGGCAGGCATTTGTGATGAGCCTTTCATCGGCATGCATTTGTGATGAGCCTTTCATCGGCAGGCATTTGTGATGGGCCTTTCATCGGCAGGCATTTGTGATGAGCCTTTCATCGGCAGGCATTTGTGATGAGCCTTTCATCGGCAGGCATTTGTGATGAGCTTTTCATCGGAAGGCATTTGTGATGGGCCTTTCATCGGCAGGCATTTGTGATGAGCCTTTCGTCGGCAGGCATTTGTGATGTTTGTGATGAGCCTTGCATCGGCAGGCATTTGTGATGGGCCTTTCATCGGCAGGCATTTGTGATGAGCCTTTCATCGGCAGGCATTTGTGATGGGCCTTTCATCGGCAGGCATGTGTGATGAGCCTTTCATCGGCAGGCATTTGTGATGGGCCTTTCATCGGCAGGCATGTGTGATGAGCCTTTCATCGGCAGGCATTTGTGATGGGCCTTTCATCGGCAGGCATGTGTGATGGGCCTTTCATCGGCAGGCATTTGTGATGAGCCTTTCATCGGGAGGCATTTGTGATGGGCCTTTCATCGGCAGGCATGTGTGATGAGCCTTTCATCGGCAGGCATTTGTGATGGGCCTTTCATCGGCAGGCATGTGTGATGAGCCTTTCATCGGTAGGCATTTGTGATGAGCCTTTCATCGGCAGGCATGTGTGATGGGCCTTTCATCAGCAGGCATTTGTGATGAGCCTTTCATCGGCAGGCATTTGTGATGGGCCTTTCATCAGCAGGCATGTGTGATGAGCCTTTCATCGGCATGCATGTGTGATGGGCCTTTCATCGGCATGCATGTCTGATGAGCCTAATCCAAATCTCTTAAAAGTCTGTCTGAACACGAGTCAACATAAAACAGTGACAGTTCAGTTTCTTCGGGGTTCACAAGACTGTATTGACCCAGACCTAATTGCAGCTACTATGTGAAACACAGTCAGACAAACTAGGTACACTATATCTGAAATTCTGGTTTCTAAATCGACAAACCGTTGCACTATAATTCTTAAAAGTTCCTGAAGACCCGTTTCTTTGCATTTCAGGAAACACAACGAAAGGCAAATAAATTATGAAACCTTTGATTCGATGCCATGTTCTTCTGCACACATTATTAGTGCCGGGTAACTACCTACTACGGGTTGTAGTCTTAGTTTGCTGCCATTAAATGCTGTGCCAGGGAAGTGGAAACTGGTTTTAGAGAATTGTGTAATGTTCATCTTTTGGTTTGATTTGACTTGAGTTATTTATAACGCGCACATCTGGACAGATGTTACTGTATCTGGGCGCAGGTGATCCAAATAAACTCCATTTCATGGTGCTCACCCCGAGTATCTGAGTTCTGAAGAATCACCGACGAAAATGTAGACCCGCTCTGCTGTGCTCCTTTTCAGCAATCGTCTTGCAAGTTGATTTTTAATCAAAAGCTTTAGCATTAGAACAAGGTATAGGGTTTTTAGATCAAGTAATTTTTAATCTATAATGTGCTTATGTTTGAAGGTGTAATTGTATGGGGCTTTCAAGCAAGATGTATTTTCTGTCTGATCTAAAGCGGAACTTAAACGTAGTGAGTGAGTGCAAATGCGCCTGTGTGAGTACTCGGTACCACCATGCAGTGCAGAGGGAACTGTCAATGGCTTCGCAATTAACGCTGCAGGATAGGTATCACCTGTGTGAGTACTCGTGTACCACCATGCAGTGCAGGGGGACCTGTCAATGGCCTCTGAATTAACGCTGCAGGATAGGTATCACCTGTAATGGCCTCAGAATTAACGCTGCAGGATAGGTATCACCTGTGTGAGTACTCGTGCACCACAATGCAGTGCAGGGGGGACTGTCAATGGCCTCGGAATTAACGCTGCAGGATAGGTATCACCTGTGTGAGTACTCGTGCACCACAATGCAGTGCAGGGGGAACTGTCAATGGCCTCGGAATTAACGCTGCAGGATAGGTATCACCTGTGTGAGTACTCGTGTACCACCATGCAGTGCAGGGGGACCTGTCAATGGCCTCTGAATTAACGCTGCAGGATAGGTATCACCTGTGTGAGTACTCGTGCACCACAATGCAGTGCAGGGGGAACTGTCAATGGCCTCGGAATTAACGCTGCAGGATAGGTATCACCTGTGTGAGTACTCGTGCACCACAATGCAGTGCAGGGGGGACTGTCAATGGCCTCGGAATTAACGCTGCAGGATAGGTATCACCTGTAATGGCCTCAGAATTAACGCTGCAGGATTGGTATCACCTGTGTGAGTACTCGCGTACCACCATGCAGTGCAGGGGGGACTGTCAATGGCCTCCGAATTAACGCTGCAGGATAGGTGTCACATGTGTGAGTACTCGTGTACCACCATGCAATGCAGGGGGAACTGTCAATGGCCTCGGAATTAACACTGCAGGACAGGTATCACCGGTGTGAGTACTCGTGTACCACCATGCAGTGCAGGGGGAACTGTCAATGGCTCCAGAATTAACGCTGCAGGATAGGTGTCACCCGTGTGAGTACTCGTGTACCACCAAACAGTGCAGGGGGAACTGTCAATGGCCTGTGATTTAACACTGCAGGAAAGGTATCACCTGTGTGAGTACTCATGTACCACCATGTAGTGCAGGCGGAACTGCCTATGGATTGTGAATTAAGACTGCAGGATATGTATAAACTGTGTGAGTACTCGTGTACCACCATTCAGTGCAGGGGGAACTGTCAATGGCCTCAGATTTAACGTTGCAGGATAGGTATCACCTGTGTGAGTACTCGTGTACCACCATGCAGTGCAGGGGGAACTGTCAATGGCCTCGGAATTAATGCTGCAGGATAGGTATCACCTGTGTGAGTACTCGTGCACCACAATGCAGTGCAGGGGGGACTGTCAATGGCCTCGGAATTAACGCTGCAGGATAGGTATCACCTGTGTGAGTACTCGTGCACCACAATGCAGTGCAGGGGGAACTGTCAATGGCCTCGGAATTAACGCTGCAGGATAGGTATCACCTGTGTGAGTACTCGTGTACCACCATGCAGTGCAGGGGGACCTGTCAATGGCCTCTGAATTAACGCTGCAGGATAGGTATCACCTGTGTGAGTACTCGTGCACCACAATGCAGTGCAGGGGGAACTGTCAATGGCCTCGGAATTAACGCTGCAGGATAGGTATCACCTGTGTGAGTACTCGTGCACCACAATGCAGTGCAGGGGGGACTGTCAATGGCCTCGGAATTAACGCTGCAGGATAGGTATCACCTGTAATGGCCTCAGAATTAACGCTGCAGGATTGGTATCACCTGTGTGAGTACTCGCGTACCACCATGCAGTGCAGGGGGGACTGTCAATGGCCTCCGAATTAACGCTGCAGGATAAGTGTCACATGTGTGAGTACTCGTGTACCACCATGCAATGCAGGGGGAACTGTCAATGGTCTCGGAATTAACACTGCAGGACAGGTATCACCGGTGTGAGTACTCGTGTACCACCATGCAGTGCAGGGGGAACTGTCAATGGCTCCAGAATTAACGCTGCAGGATAGGTGTCACCCGTGTGAGTACTCGTGTACCACCAAACAGTGCAGGGGGAACTGTCAATGGCCTGTGATTTAACACTGCAGGAAAGGTATCACCTGTGTGAGTACTCATGTACCACCATGTAGTGCAGGCGGAACTGCCTATGGATTGTGAATTAAGACTGCAGGATATGTATAAACTGTGTGAGTACTCGTGTACCACCATGCAGTGCAGGGGGAACTGTCAATGGCCTCAGATTTAACGTTGCAGGATAGGTATCACCTGTGTGAGTACTCGTGTACCACCATGCAGTGCAGGGGGAACTGCCAATGGCCTCTGAATTAATGCTGAAGGATAGATATCACCTGTGTGAGTACTCGTGTACCACCTTGCAGTGCAGGGGGAACTGTCAATGGCTTAGGAATTAACGCTGCAGGATAGGTGTGTCCTGTGTGAGTAATCGTGTACCACCATGCAGTGCAGGGGGAACTGTCAATGGCCTCGGAATTAACACTGCAGGATAGGTATCACCTGTGTGAGTACTCGTGTACCACCATGCAGTGCAAGGGGAACTGTCAATGGCCTGTGAATTAACGATGCAGGATAGGTGTCACCTGTGTGAGTACTCGTGTACCACCATGCAGTGCAGGGGGAACTGTCAATGGCCTCGGAATTAATGCTGCAGGATAGGCATCACCTGTGTGAGTACTCGTGTACCACCATGCAGTGCAGGGGGACCTGTCAATGGCCTGTGAATTAACGCTGCAGGATAGCTATCACCTGTGTGAGTACTCGCGTACCACCATGCAGTGCAGTGGCAACTGTCAATGGCTTCTGAATTAACGCTGCAGGATAGGTATCACCTGTAATGGCCACGGAATTAACGCTGCAGGATAGGTATCACCTGTAATGGCCTCGGAATTAACGCTGCAGGATAGGTGTCACCTGTGTGAGTACTCGTGTACCACCATGCAGTGCAGGGGGAACTGTCAATGGCCTCGGAATGAACACTGCAGGATAGGTGTCACCTGTGTGAGTACTTGTGTACTGCCATGCAGTGCAGGGGGAACTGTCAATAACCTCGGAATTAACGATGCAGGATAGGTGTCACCTGTGTGAGTACTCGTGTACCACCATGCAGAGCAGGGGGAACTGTCAATGGCCTCGGAATTAACACTGCAGTATAGGTGTCACCTGTGTGAGTACTCGGTACCACCATGCAGTGCAGGGGGAACTGTCAATGGCCTCGGAATTAACGCTGCAGGATAGGTGTCACCTGTGTGAGTACTGGTGTACCACCATGCAGTGCAGGGGGAACTGTCAATGGCCTCAGAATTAACGATGCAGGATAGTTGTCACCTGTATGAGTACTCGTGTACCACCATGCAGTGCAGGGGGAACTGTCAATGGCCTCGGAATTAACGATGCAGGATAGGTGTCACCTGTGTGAGTACTCGTGTACCACCATGCAGTACAGGGGGAACTGTCAATGGCCTCGGAATTAACGCTGCAGGATAGGTATCACCTGTGTGAGTACTCGTGCACCACCATGAAGTGCAGGGCTACCTGTCAATGGCCTGTGAATTAACACTGCAGGATAGGTATCACCTGTAATGGCCTCGGAATTAACGCTGCGGGATAGGTTTCACCTGTGTGGGTACTCGTGCACCACCATGCAGTGCAGGGAGAACTGTCAATGGCCTCTGAATTAATGATGCAGGATAGGTATCACCTGTGTGAGTACTCGTGTACCACCATGCAGTGCAGTGGCAACTGTCAATGGCTTCTGAATTAACGCTGCAGGGTAGGTATCACCTGTAATGGCCTCGGAATTAACGCTGCAGGATTGGTATCACCTGTAATGGCCTCGGAATTAACGCTGCAGGATAGGTATCACCTGTGTGAGTACTCATGCACCACCATGCAGTGCAGGGAGAACTGTCAATTGTCTCTGAATTAATGCTGCAGGATAGGTATCACCTGTGTGAGTACTCGTGTACCACCATGCAGTGCAGTGGCATCTGTCAATGGCTTCTGAATTAATGCTGCAGGATAGGTATCACCTATAATGGCCTCGGAATTAACGCTGCAGGATGGGTATCACCTGTAATGGCTTCGGAATTAACGCTGCAGTAGAGGTGTCACCTGTGTGAGTACTCGTGTACCACCATGCAGTGCAGGGGGAACTGTCAATGGCCTCGGAATTAACGCTACAGGATAGGTGTCACTGGTGTGAGTACTAGTGTACTGCCATGCAGTGCAGGGGGAACTGTCAATAACCTCGGAATTAACGATGCAGGATAGGAGTCACCTGTGTGAGTACTCGTGTACCACCATGCAGTGCAGGGGGAACTGTCAATGGCCTCGAAATTAACGCTGCAGTATAGGTATCACCTGTGTGAGTGCTCGTGTACCACCATGCAGTGCAGGGGGAACTGTCAATGGCCTCAGAATTAACACTGCAGTATAGGTGTCACCTGTGTGAGTACTCGGTACCACCATGCAGTGCAGGGGGAACTGTCAATGGCCTCAGAATTAACGATGCAGGATAGTTGTCACCTGTGTGAGTACTCATGTACCACCATGCAGTGCAGGGGGACCTGTCAATGGCCTCTGAATTAACGCTGCAGGATAGGTAACACCTGTGTGAGTACTCGTGCACCACCATGCTGTGCAGGGGGATCTCTCAATGGCCTGTGAATTAACGCTGCAGGATAGGTATCACCTGTAATGGCCTCGGAATTAACGCTGCAGGATAGGTGTCACTTGTGTGAGTACTCCTGTACCACCATGCAGTGCAGGGGGAACTGTCAATGGCCTCAAAATTAACGCTGCAGGATAAGTGTCACCTGTGTGGGTACTCGTGTACCACCATCCAGTGCAGGGGGAACTGTCAATGGCCTCGGAATTAACGATGCAGAATAGTTGTCACCTATGTGAGTACTGATGTACCACCATGCAGTGCAGGGGGAACTGTCAATGGCCTCGGAATTAACGCTGCAGCATAGGTGTCACCTGTGTGAGTACTCGTGTACCACCATGCAGTGCAGGGGGAACTGTCAATGGCCTCGGACTTAACGCTGCAGGATAGGTGTCACCTGTGTGAGTGATCGTGTACCACCATGCAGTGCAGGGGGAACTGTCAAGGGCCTCGGAATTAACGCTGAAGGATAGGTATCACCTGTGTGAGTACTCGTGTACCACCATGTAGTGCAGGGGGAACTGCCTATGGCCTGTGAATTAACGCTGCAGGACAGGTATCACCGGTGTGAGTACTCGTGTACCACCATGCAGTGCAGGGGGAACTGTCAATGGCCTCGGAATTAACGCTGCAGGATAGGTATCACCTGTGTGAGTACTCGTGCACCACCATGCAGTGCAGGGGGAACTGTCAATGGCCTCGGAATTAACGATGCAGGATAGGTGTCACCTGTGTGAGTATTCGTGTACCACCATGCAGTGCAGGGGCAACTGTCAATGGCCTCTGAATTAACGCTGCAGGATAAGTATCACCTGTGTGAGTATTCGTGTACCACCATGCAGTGCAGGGGCAACTGTCAAAGGCTTCTGAATTAACACTGCAGGATAAGTATCACCTGTGTGAGTACTCGTGTACCACCATGCAGGTCAGGGGCAACTGTCAATGGTCTCTGAATTAACACTGCAGGATTGGTATCACCTGTGTGAATACTCGCGTACCACCATGCAGTGCAGGGGGAACTGTCAATGGCCTCGGAATTAACGATGCAGGATAGTTGTGACCTGTGTGAGTACTCGTGTACCACCATGCAGTGCAGGGGGACCTGTCAATGGCCTGTGGATTAACGCTGAAGTATAGGTACCACGTGTGTGAGTACTCGTGTACCACCATGCAGTGTAGGGGAAACTTTCAATGGCCTCTGAATGAACGCTGCAGGATAGGTACCACATGTGTGAGTACTCATGTACCACCATGCAGTGCAGGGGCAACTGTCAATGGTTTCTGAATTAACGCTGCAGGATAGGTATCACCTGTAATGGCGTCGGAATTAACGCTGCAGGATAGGTATCACCTGTAATGGCCTCAGAATTAACTATGCAGGATAGGTGTCATCTGTGTGAGTACTTTTGTACCACCATGCAGTGCAGGGGGAACTGTCAATGGCCTCTGAATTAACACTGCCGGATTGATATCACCTGTGTGAGTACTCGCGCACCACCATGCAGTGCAGGGCGAACTGTCAATGGCCTCGGAATTAACGATGCAAGATAGGAGTCACCTGTGTGAGTACTCATGTACCACCATGCAGTGCAGGGGGACCTGTCAATGGCCTGTGGATTAACGCTGCAGTATAGGTACCACGTGTGTGAGTACTCGTGTACCACCATGCAGTGTAGGGGAAACTTTCAATGGCCTCTGAATGAACGCTGCAGGATAGGTACCACGTGTGTGAGTACTCATGTACCACCATGCAGTGCAGGGGCAACTGTCAATGGGTTCTGAATTAACGCTGCAGGAAAGGTATCACCTGTAATGGCGTCGGAATTAACGCTGCAGGATAGGTATCACCTGTAATGGCCTCAGAATTAACGCTGCAGGATTGGTATCACCTGTGTGAGTACTCGCGTACCACCATGCAGTGCAGGGGGAACTGTCAATGGCCTCGGAATTAACGATGCAAGATAGGAGTCACCTGTGTGAGTACTCGTGTACCACCATGCAGTGCAGGGGGGCCTGTCAATGGCCTGTGGATTAACGCTGCAGTATAGGTACCACGTGTGTGAGTACTCCTGTACCACCATGCAGTGTAGGGGAAACTTTCAATGGCCTCGGAATTAACGCTGCAGGATAGGTGTCATCTGTGTGAGTACTCGTGTACCACCATGCAGTCCAGGGGGAACTGTCAATGGCCTCGGAATTAACGCTGCAGGATAGGTGTCACCTGTGTGAGTACTCGTGTACCACCATGCAGTGCAGGGGGAACTGTCAATGGCCTCTGAATTAACACTGCAGGATTGGTATCACCTGTGTGAGTACTCACATACCACCATGCAGTGCAGGGGGAACTGTCAATGGCCTTGGAATTAACGATGCAGGATAGGTGTCACCTGTGTGAGTACTCGTGTACCACCATGCAGTGCACGGTTAACTGTCAATGGCCTTGGAATTAACGCTGCGGGATAGGTATCACCTGTGTGAGTACTCGTGTACCACCATGCAGTGCAGGGGGAACTGCCAATGGCCTCTGAATTAATGCTGAAGGATAGATATCACCTGTCTGAGTAGCACCATGCAGTGCTGGGGGAACTGGCAATGGCCTTGGAATTAACGCTGCAGGATAGGTACCACCTGTGTGAGTACTCGTGTACCACCATGCAGTGCAGGGTTAACTGTCAATGGCCTCGGAATTAATGCTGCGGGATAGGTATCACCTGTGTGAGTACTCGTGTACCACCATGCAGTGCAGGGGGAACTGCCAATGGCCTCTGAATTAATGCTGAAGGATAGATATCACCTGTCTGAGTAGCACCATGCAGTGCTGGGGGAACTGTCAATGGCCTTGGAATTAACGATGCAGGATAGGTGTCACCTGTGTGAGTACTCGTGTACCACCATGCAGTGCACGGTTAACTGTCAATGGCCTTGGAATTAACGCTGCGGGATAGGTATCACCTGTGTGAGTACTCGTGTACCACCATGCAGTGCAGGGGGAACTGCCAATGGCCTCTGAATTAATGCTGAAGGATAGATATCACCTGTCTGAGTAGCACCATGCAGTGCTGGGGGAACTGGCAATGGCCTTGGAATTAACGCTGCAGGATAGGTACCACCTGTGTGAGTCCTCGTGTACCACCATGCAGTGCAGGGTTAACTGTCAATGGCCTCGGAATTAATGCTGCGGGATAGGTATCACCTGTGTGAGTACTCGTGTACCACCATGCAGTGCAGGGGGAACTATCAATGGCCTCAGAATTAACGCTGCAGGGTAGGTACCAATCGAGCTGCTTAATAGCAACACAGATATAGTGCTATTTGCCTTCTTGGTTTTAATTCCCACTTTTCCAGTGGAAGCAATACAAATGTAGTAACGAGCATGTGTATTTTACTATTATGTTTTATATACCTGTTAAACCCCTGCAACATCACACAAGTGGTATAAATACCAGCCATTAGCATTCCCCGACTTAATTCCTCAGGAGCTCTTTTATTTTTGGGTTGACAGACTGACAATTCGAACCTGTGATCTGCCAGTTACTCTGTGATCTCTAGAAGCAGGCACATTAACCAAGTGAGCTACATTAATGAAAACAGTCTCCTCCACAAGTTAAGTATGTCAAACCTGCTGAAACACATGACGACTGGAGATCGTTACCGGCGACCTTGCTAGTGAAAAATTGGATGTTTTTTAAACAAATCAATTGTTAAGATACTAATAGAAAGTCTAAAAAGATCTCTTGAAATTCACGAGGATGTCAATCTTTCCTTAAACAAGCCAGAGGGCCAGAGAATTGTTTTGAATTTTGATATCTTCTGTATCTTAGAAACGTGGTTTATGGATAATTGCCCCAAGACTTTACATAAATACAGATACCCGCCTGCGGAAAAGATTGGGAAGGCCCTCTGGAGGATTATTGTTGATTGGAGTGTCTACCGATTTAAAAGTGTTTGAGTATTACCCTCTATTTGTTTACAAAATGCCCTGTATGGGGTTATAGCTGGATTTGGGATAAGGCGTCAGGATGGTTTACTGGTAATTAATATATATGATCTGCCAGGGAACCGATATACCACATTGCGGGAGAACTAATTTGACAGCATCTTTTATACATGGATACATGACTCTAGGGGCCTGTTGTATATGAGCATGGGTGATTTTAATACCAATTGTTGCAATTTAGAGGAAAGCATTATGAACGTCCTGTAAATTACTTGATTAGTGATACGGATGGGTCTTCTTTTCTGGATGATTGGGGATGTAAATATCTTAATGTCAATAGTAAATCTGATTTGTATGACAATATGATTTCATACACATGGTTTAGAAATCTACAGACTGTGCTTCTATAGACTATATGTTTGTTTCACAATCTATGTATGATCTAATTAACATATATGTTCCTATAAAGACAATGCTGAGTGATCCTTGTTATCTTCTCATGTGCACTTAATGTTCCTATTCATTCTGCTGGTGACGTGGTTGTTGGGTTAGTTGATTATAAAATGCAGAAGATCAGATTATGCTGGACAGGAAAACACGCAATGATCCTTCACTTATTAACAGGTCATGGGTTTATCGCTCAGATCTCGGATTGCAATTCTGAAAAAGTTAGGAGTTCCATAATTTCCAGAATTGGGGCGGCAATGTCTGTACTTTATAGCCTGAAAGGGTAATAGTTTATAAACGTCTATCTAAAAATGCTTGTTTTGATATTGGGATCAATGTCAGGAGAATGTGGTGCCGGGTTGAAACAAGGAAAGCAAAAAAAACAATGTGTTTTTTTTATGTATGCCAGAGATTAAATGTTATTTCTAATATACGCACAAAATATAAACATTGGGTCAGACCGCACAAGCAATCCTAATATAATGAGAACTGGATGGTTTTGCATAAGGCCTTGGCGAGTAACGATAGTCGCACATTCTGGAATTATTTCGATAGATTTGTGAAATGCGGTGATAAAGCACTCTTTAATGTAATCTCTGATGAAGCTTGGCCAGACCACATTTGTAAACATGTTTATGTTGATGGGGCCCATGATAATTTAAAATATGAACTTGCCGATTTAATGGAAAATGAAAGAACGATGGATGAACACTGGTTTAGAATTGATATTGAAGATATAACGATGGATGAACACTGGTTTAGAATTGATACTGAAGATATATGCAGACTTATTAAACATTTAAAATCTTCTAGAGCCCCTGGCCCGGGCTGCATTCCAAATGTGGTTTAGAAAGCCCACCTCGAATTGTGGGCACTCATCTTGCATAACCTCTTCATCAAAATGATCAATTCGGGTACAATTCCACTGCCTTGGAAAAATGCCAAACGGATAACGATATTTAAGAATGGTGATCGATCAGACCCTTATAGCTATGGGTTATTGTTTTTATCAGATGTTATATCTAAAGTATTCGCCTCTTGTTTGCTAAAAAAAATTAAATGAGTGGACTGAAGAATATCAGTGAATACCCCCTCAACAAACTGAGTGCAGAAAGGGGTATAACACAACGACTAATATTTTTATATCGATCAATTTAATGAGGGATACCCTTTCCTTTAAGGATGGAACATTGTACATCTGTTATATTGATTCCGCGAGGGCTTTTGATACGGCGCCGCACACTCTTTTGTGGAGGAAACCTTTTGGGCTTGGCTGTAATGGTTTCTTACTGCATATGATAACCCAGCTGTATCAAGGCACCTCAGTGAGTGTAGAATTGGACAATAATGCTACAGTCTCTGATAGTATCAGCACACATGTGGGTGTTATGCAACGATGCATTCTTGCCCCCCTGCTCTATCACCTCTTTCTTTCTGATATGCAGCATGTCGTGGTGGGTTGCTGAAACTTTCCTACAAAGATTGGATCGACACCTTTTGGATGGCTATCGTAGGCCGATGATACTATACTGACGGACAAGACGGTGAAAGGGCTTCAGCGGAGCATTGATGATGCTTATGGATATTCTAGAGAGAATGGTCTTATCATCACTAAGTCAACACACAGGTGAAGATTATAGGCAACCAGAAAAAAATGAGGCCTGGAATTGTCTGGAGAGTGGGCGGCACTCCTATTGCAATGGTACAGAGTTATGTTTATTTGGGCATATCGATCAATTGCAGAATGAAGGCTAAAGTATTGTCTGGATATGTAACGACCAAGGTACTTAAGAAAATCAGAGTTATTAAAGCATTCCTATCCCATAGAGGCGGTTGTGCTACTGCAGCTCTCGTCAAGCTACATAGAAGCTGCATTGTGCCCGGAATCCTGTACGGTTTAGAAGTCTTACTGGATTCAGAATCACATTGGATACACGTTCTGTAGGGGAAGATCTGGAGGTGCCTAATGGGGGTCCCGAAGTGTGTCCCTATTGAAATGATATGCTGCGAGGTGGGTATGCAGGCCTTGCTAAAAACATGGGGGATAAAACGGGGCGTCTTTATCTCAATTTATTGAATGTTGACACAAACGGTGGCTCTTCATTAAATTGTTTTTAAAATATGGTTAAAACAGATCAATCTAAAACAAAAGCTTTTAGAATTTGGGGAAATGGCTGATTTCACTTTTGTTGATCCGTTGATTCTTGCAGCTGCTATTAAGACCTGCTGGGATAGATGTCGCTCGATCACGAGACTGGCTGAGAAGCGTACATATGCTGGTCATGTGACCCAGGGTTTTAACATTCCTCACCCTTGCTATATTGAGAATGAGGGTTAATCAATTACCGACTAATGAAACTGTTGGGGCCTGGCAATGTTGACCTCTTGAATCGCGTTTATGCAGACTTTGCATGAAGGATATTGAGACTATAAGACATCCTCACAAATCGCTACTGCTTAACAGATACATAGATTAAGGGTTGTAGTGACGTTTTACATAGATTTGAGAATATTGCCACAGATCAGTTTTGGCGATTGATCTTGTAAGCGACTCTCTAGTTATCACGTGTGCTGCTTACCATATCTGGCTGGAGTTTCTGAAAATGATATATGATGGAGAGGTTTTATATAATATTGTAATTTATTATGGCATGATATGTTCAATTGTTTGGTGAGTTGCATGTATTTGTATAAAGCAACGATGAGTTGGTTGTATAGCATTGTAAAGCTTTATAATATGATGCATAATTGTTTGATGATTGATGATTTGTAGGCACTTATTTTCTTTGATAAATGTGTCTAAGGTTGTATTGAACCAAGTGTGTATGTGCTGCCTAGGGACATACCAATTACATGTGCCCCGCCCAGCCACCCACACCCCATAACACCCTAGTTTCTTTCAGCAGGTTTTAAGTGTAATACCAGACTCGTTACTGCTCTGTGTGCAGCTACTTACTCGTGCTCGAGATACTCCCGGTAAGATAAAGATGGACTGTAAAGCGCTTTGTTGGCTGTGTATGCACTATATCACATATCGATGATTAAATACTCGCTGCATGCTTTTCTTATCCCCCGGGCAAATACATTGGGATTAGGATGAATATTAGTTCCCTGTTTACTGTTAAACACTGCCTCACTTGGTGCTCCTCATTTCATCGACTTCAGCGGGTTGAAAATCTGCCAAACATCTCTACAGTGAGATGATTCAAAAGACTCAGATAAAAGACAGCGCCAAATCCAGTTGTGCCAATAGACAATTTTAATTGGTCTGATTGCCCTTCTGTGACGACACGTGTTTCGGCTATATCTACTAGCCTTTTTCAAGTCAGGGCCTTATTGCTGCATAATTTCAAGTTTGTTATCTCAAGTCAGGTTCTCAAATAGATGGGTTCAATCCCCGCTCTCATACACCAGTGCGCTCTCGCGCTTTGGTCAGATCCACGTTTACTGTTGAACACTGCCTCACTTGGTGCTCCACATTTCATCGACTTCAGCGGGTTGAAAAGCTGACAAACATCTCTACAGTGAGCATAGTAGCCACTGAACGATCTCACCCGCGCCATGTTGCACTGGGAAACATGTCACTGTCCTATTCCCAAACGTTAGCGTTGGCCAGTGGGAAACTGGGGCTACTGCAATTAATCGCAGGTGTTCGTTGATTCATTGCGAGCAGTGACCAGTTCACGCATGTCGCATTAAAAGCACCCTGCTCCCCAGGAAGGAGCAAGCCCCAGGCAGGGAGGTGATAAGTGAAGAAGAAAAAACAAAAACAATTGCATGCATTCAGCTAGTGATGCCAGACAGCAGCGTGTGGAGGGCGCCGGGGGAGGGGGGGAAGGGGGGGGCGGCAGAGGAGGGGGGGGTTCAGAGTTGACACTGACTGCGACCTGCTATTGTCAGTGGACAAGGCTGCTATCACTGCCCTCTGTGGACCCACTCCCCCACTTCTGAAAGTCTCTGATCTGACTTGGCGATGATGCCTCGCGCGACCCCCTCACATACTGTGAAGCCCCCGACTGTAAATGTGCACCCCCCCCCCTCAGGAGCCGCAGCTGCATTCATGTATATCCCTCTCTCTACCCCTCCCCCGCCACCCAGAGCCCACAGCTGCATACATGTGAACACAGTTTCCCAAGTGTCTCGTGCACAGATCTCAGCTGGCATGCAGTGTCTCTGCGTGCACAGCAAATGCCAGTGCTGCGGTGGGCCTTGGCTGCATGCCTGCATGGACAGGTTTAACATTCTTGACATGTGGGGCACGCCTGCGAATTCCCCACTGTTATGGGAGAAGTGGTTTATGTCTCTTAGTCGGTGCTGGAAATGGACACAATTTACTGGGGAACTCCCCCCCCAGTGCATGGGGGATGGTGTAGCGTGCAGGAGATGGAGTAGCGGGAGAGGGGGTTGTATTGTCAGTAGTATGGGTGGGACTGAGGGGCGGAGCTAGGTGACAAAAATGTGGGTGCCCTGAATATAGGATGCTGGCAACTTTGCAAAAAAACAAAGTGCATTTTGGGAGCACAATAATGACCACCAATTTATCAAAGATGTTTGTTATAGTAATTGAAATGTACATTAATTCTCAGCACGCAATGCACACTGGGGTATAATGTTAATTACAGCTGCCAGAATAGCCACCATGACAGTAACATGTGTGCCTAAGCATGAGGCATATGTACAGGTTTGGGCTGTTTTCCTGTTTGATTTTGGTCTGTCATGCTGACAAGAGGACGACTTTCAAATGCACTGGGCACTTGTCCATAGACATACCAACATTATTGCTCTTTCGATCCGCTACCCGTACCTCCCCCTTTTTGGAAAAAGGGCAGATGGAGACATGTGTTCTTTTGTTGGCATAAAAGGCTGCATGTTTATTATCACAACATTACTAAACACTACATATTTGTCATCACTGCAAAAGCAAACTTTGTGAAATTGTTCTCCAGGTGAAGCGACCAGCCGACTGTTCCATCTCCAAAACATTGCTGCCCCTTTTCTAACCAAGTCCACTCTAGGCCAAAGCTCCCCCAACCATTCTTGTCTGCGCCCCGCCTGCTCTTGCAGGTGATCCTGGGCTGGAGGAGTACTGTTATTGCCGGGGGAAGCCGAGCCCTCTTCGATACCTCCAGTGTCCTTGCCGCTAGCCCTCAGAGGAGCGCTGATCGCGAGAGGAGCGAAAACACCTCCTGCTTTCCCACGGCTCATTTGTAGTACCTACAGTGTCACTGGTAGCTAAAACACCACCAAGCCACAGATGGGTCCACGCCCATCCATGGCTCCCCCCATCACTGCTCATAACTCAGCAGCTTTGTGCACAAGTTCCAAAAAAGAAATCCATGCCCACCATAGACAAGTGCACTCCGCCCTTCTTGTAATACTCCAGTGACTTTAGGTTGATCAAACCGTGCCTGACCTGGTTGAAACCTCTGCCCCTGCAGAACTTGGCCATTGCACCATTTAACTTTTTCCTTGATTGTTCCACGGCTGAATGACATTCGGCTCCTCTCTACTTTTGCCTTGGTATAATCTCGGACCAGATGATCGCAGTATCTCCCAACCAGGAGGCCAATTCCTGCAGGGTGTCCATCATTTCCCTCATTAGTGCCCCCCTGCCCAGGCTTGTAAGGTCATTTCCACTCAGATGAATCTATCAGGCCCGGTTGGTGATGGCTCCAATACCTGGTCACCCCGCTCCCACACCTCCTCCTCACCTGATTCCGATTCAGGTCTTGCTCCGAACCTCTTTCGCCACAAAGTTTTTTCTTTGCTGTGCAGATAAGGACGGCCGCGAGAGGAAGCCACCCTGACCCTTTGAAAGGAGGTCCAGGAGGGGCACTCCTTTCGCAGCAGACCGGTCCGGGGAAAAAGCCTTACGGCATAAAAAACCCCTGTCTTGGTGGATTGTAGAGGAGATCTGGATTTCGTGTGTTCCGATGTAGGAGACCCCTGGTCGTTCCAGCAAACGTGCACAAGGTGGTGGAAGGTAAGTTGGAGGAATACAAGTAAGCAATTACGGAGGAAAATGGGGTAGCAGGCAGAAGGAGAGAGGGGAGCACTAGGACAGAGCAGTAGCAGGGCGGGACAGAGCTGTAGCAGGGCGAAAACAGGGAGGAAATACAAGCAAGAGCACGAGGAATAAACAGCATGTTAACCCGAAAGCCTAAACGCGAAGGGTTGCAACGCGTCGGCTTCCGGGTTGAACGTAAGGAAAAAGGCTTGCGACGGCGTAACCCGAAAGGCTAGACCGTCACAATACGGTGCATGGGAACGTGGCGGCATATTCAATGGCGGCTCATACGCCAACGGGGCCACAACCGCCAGCTCCCACGGTTTGTGACAGTATACCCCCCTCCCATACCTATACCACCAGGTTTACCCGGATGGAATCTATGGAAACGCCGGGTGAGAATAGGGGCATGAATGTGGGAGACAGGCTCCCAGGAATCCTCGGAACGAGGATAACCTTTCCAGGATACTAAATACTCCAGCCGGCCCCTTCTGTATCTGGAATCTACTATGGCCAATACCTCATACTCCTCTGGGGAGGATGGCACAAAATCCGGTATCCCTTTCTTACTGATAGAAGGGGTGTCTGGATCCACCGGTCGAAGGAGGGAGGAATGAAAAACCGGGTGTATGCGATGCATACTCTTGGGAAGCAGCAATTTATATGACACGGGGTTAACCCTCCTAGAAATCTTGAAAGGTCCCAAATACCTTGGAGATAATTTGGATGGATGGATCCACCGAGGTAGGAACTTAGTAGATAGCCATACCCGATCACCTTCCTTCCAATCGGGACAGGGAGTTCGAGATCGATCAGCCTGTCCCTTGTATCTCCTTCTGGACAAAAGTAAGTTCTGCTGAGCAACCTTGTGGGCTAAGGCTATGTCTGCCAAAGTGGATTCTATGGTAGGGATGGTGGAAGGGGGATTACAAACAGGAAGAATGCCACGAGGATGCATTCCGTAAGTGCAGAAAAAAGGGCTAAGGCTCGTGGCAGTATGTATGGCATTTTTATATGCGAATTCTGCTGTCGATAATAAGGCAACCCAGTTGTCCTGCAAGCTATTGGTATAACACCTAAGATATTGCTCAAGGGAGGCATTGAGTCTTTCGGTTTGGCCATTAGTTTGAGGGTGGAAACCAGAGGAGAGTGCCCGCTCGATACCTAACCGCTGACATAAGGCCCCCCAGAAACGGGAAGTAAACTGGCTACCTCGATCGGATATTATTTTATCAGGCAAACCGTGTGACCTAAATATCTCCTTGAGAAATACCTCTGCCATCTCCGATGCGGATGAGACACCTGGAAGCGGAGTGAAGTGAGCCAGTTTCGAGAAAGAATCCACCGTAACCATCAAACAAGAGAACCCTTGGGACGGAGGTAAGTCGACTATGAAGTCTGTCGAAATCTGAGACCAGGGGCGAACAGGTGCCTCTGTTTGCACAAGCAAATACCTCTTAACGTCTTGAGTGAGAGAGGGCCAGAAGAAAGAACGGGATATCAAGTCAAAAGTACCACGTATGCCTCTATGCCCAGAAGTAACGTGGTCATGAGCCCATTTCAGGATCCCTTGTTGTAAAGGCTTGGAAGGGATGCATAGCCTCCGGTCAATGAATAAAAGACCCTCAGACCATCTAACCCGTCGTCGCAGGTTGAGGGGAACCCTATTTTCCAGCTCCGGGGTGGTAACAGATCTGACGTCCTGGAGGAAGGTGGCAATAACCCCCACCAACCGATTACGGGGAAACATGTACTCTAATGGCGGAGCCAACTGAGTGGCATGTGAGTCTCGCCTGGACAACGCATCTGCTAGACTGTTTTGGGTGCCAGGAATGTACGTGATGGAGAAATCATAATGGCTGAAAAAATGGGCCCAGCGTGCCTGTCTGGAATTGACACATTCCATGTTCCTGAGCACCTGCAAGTTCTTATGGTCAGTGCGCAGTATAACCGGATGGCCACTTCCTTGGAACAGATATCTCCATTCTTCACACGCAGACTTAAGGGCCAACAATTCCTTTTCATTTACTGAGTAATTTCTTTGGCTTGCTGACAGGGTCTTGGAGAGATAGGCCACAGGGTGTTCTTCTCCGTCCTTAGATTGTAAGAGTACGGCTCCCAAAGCACTTGCAGAGGCATCAGCTTCAACTATAAAAGGTTGGGTCTGGTCTGGCTGATGCAGGACAGGAGCAGTACAGAACATCTATTTTAAACTCTGGAAAGCTTGGTTGGCTTGGTCAGTCCAGACAAAGTTTCTGGCCTCTTTCTTGAGTAAAGCTGTGACAGGTAGAACAATTTGGGAAAATTGTCTGATGAATTTCCTGTAAAAATTAGCCAGACCCAAAAACCTTTGTACATCCTTCTGGGAGGATGGAGCGGGCCATTCCAAGATGGCTGTCACCTTCCTAGGATCCATCGATATGCCTTCTTGGGAGAGGATGTAACCTAAGTAAGGAACTGAGGAGGTCTTAAATACACACTTCTCGGGTTTGACCAGGAGGTGTTGAGATTGAAGATGAAGGAGAACAATCTTCAGATGCTGAGCATGTTCTTGGGGAGAAGACGAAAATACCAAGATGTCATCGAGGTAGACAATAGTGTTCACATACAACAGATCAGAAAACAGGCGGTCCATAAACCGTTGAAAAATTGCCGGGGCGTTGACTAACCCGAATGGCATGACCTTGTACTCAAACAAACCAAAAGGAGTTCTGAATCCGGTTTTCCATTCATCCCCTGCTCTTATGCGTAGAAGATGATAGGCACTACGTAGATCTAATTTCGAAAAGATGGTAGCTCCTTGAACGGCCTCCAAAATGTCAGAGATCAGGGGCATAGGATAGCGATCACGAACGGTGACCCTATTAAGGCCCCTATAATCGATACAAGGCCGTAGCTCAGATGAATCACGTTTCGGTATGAAAAAAGAGGGGCTCCAGCTGGGGATCTTGAAGGCTGGATGAGCCCATTGGTTAGATGGGAATCCAGGTAGGTGCGTAGGACCTTCTTTTCTGTGATGGATAACGGAAACATGCGCCCGAAAGGCACTAAGGCATCTGGTACCAACTCTATGGCACAATCCTCCGGACGATGAGGGGGTAATTCCAGAATTGGATTATCACTAGAGACTTCCCGGAAGTCAGCCAAGTCAGGGGGTATACTACAAATGTCACTTACTTCTTTGCGTTCGGGAGTCAGGATCTGCACAGTCTCTTTAGGTATCCGCGACAAACAACTTTGTCTACAGTATTCAGACTCAAAGGCCATAGTGTTCCGGGTCCAATTGATGGCTGGATTGAGTTTCCTAAACCAGGGGATACCCAGGATGATGGGGAAATGGGCTGCCCGGATAAGATCAAACTGTAATTGTTCCATGTGTTGAAGTATAAGTACCTTGAGAAGTTCAGTAGAGTGGGTTATGGGACCTGAAGACAAGGGTGATCGTCTACACCTTCCACTTTTTGGATGTCTTCCCGCTTCAGCAGGGTGAGCCCTTGTTGGTGCGCCCACTGGGTGTCCATAAAAATTCCTGCAGCACCGCTATCCAAAAGGGCCATGGTATGGAGTACTGAGGTTGGAGTTTCCAGTCGGATAGCCACCACCATGAGACGCGAGTCCATGGTGTCAGGGGGTGAGGATATGGTTACCGTGACATAGGGACTAGGAGTTAGACCTCGGAGACTCGTCCCCATTAGTTCCGAGGTAGATCGTTTCCCGGTCTCCTAGGGGGTACATCCGGACAGCTACGAAGCAGGTGAGAATTTGACCCACAATACATACAGAGGCCCAACTCTCTCCGTCTTCTTCTCTCATCTGAAGTCAAGGGCGCTCGGGCCGCCCCTATCTGCATAGGTTCTTCCATTTTACTTCGGGATGGCAATGTAGCCAGGGAGGAGACACTCGGAGTGTGGGGCACGGGGGGCTTATGCTTCCTTCGTTCTACCCTTCGTTCATTCATCCGGTAATCAATCTGGAGCACAAGAGACATCAAATCCGATAGGGCGGTAGTTCGGGCTATACGGGCTAGTTCGTCCTTGATCTCCTCCTTGAGACCACGACGAAATATGGTATATTGAGCCCGTTCTGGCCAGCCTGCTTCGGTGGCAAGTCTCTTGAAAGTTGAAATGTACGTGAGTAAATCACTAGAGCCTTGCTGAACGTCTAGGAGTTCTTCGGCTGCTACATGCGTGATATCGGTCTGCTCAAAGGTTTGCCTAAGTCGGTTCAAGAAAGCCCCATAATCGTGGGTTACGGGATCATTGTTTAGGACTTGCGGTGTTGCCCAGGCTAAGGCATTTCCCGTCATGTTGGATACCATAAATCCGACCTTGGTATGATCAGAAGAAAATGTCTGGGGGCGAAATGCGAAATAAATGGAGCATGCTTCCATAAATTCTTTCACCTTCTTGGGGCTCCCGTCAAATGCCTTACGGCATAAAAAACCCCTGTCTTGGTGGATTGTAGAGGAGATCCGGATTTCGTGTGTTCCGATGTAGGAGACCCCTGGTCGTTCCAGCAAACGTGCACAAGGCGGTGGAAGGTAAGTTGGAGGAATACAAGTAAGCAATTACGGTGGAAAATGGGGTAGCAGGCAGAAGGAGAGAGGGGAGCACTAGGACAGAGCAGTAGCAGGGCGGGACAGAGCTGTAGCAGGGCGAAAACAGGGAGGAAATACAAGCAAGAGCACGAGGAATAAACAGCGTGTTAACCCGAAAGCCTAAACGCGAAGGGTTGCAACGCGTCGGCTTCCGGGTTGAACGTAAGGAAAAAGGCTTGCGACGGCGTAACCCGAAAGGCTAGACCGTCACAATACGGTGCATGGGAACATGGTGGCATATTCAATGGCGGCTCATACGCCAACGGGGCCACAACCGCCAGCTCCCACGGTTTGTGACAGAATCATTAGTACATCGGGCCTGGGATGTTTACTCAGCAGTCTTTGCATGTTCCCTTCCAGCTGCCCCATCTCACCCCGGGCATCCCATGCCACCATATCCGGAACTCACTAGCTGTCATCCTCTCCCTCTCTGCAGTCCATTTACCCTTGGCCCTTGTCACGAGGGAATGACCCCGCACCCAAGCGGACCGCTTCCTCTTTTGCGCTGCTGCTTGTTGAGAGAAGATAACATGGCATATTAACGTCACATTTTGTCTAGTCTTATATATCTTTTGAAGCAGCTAGACTTCCATCCCCCTATTTTCATAATTGCTTCTGGCCTCACGCCCAGCCCTGATGTTGATGCGGCTGCCCCAATTCTGAATGAATGGGTCCCAAAAACAGCTTCATGTCTTTTAACGCCATACCCATCATGCTCTTGAACTGATACCTGCTCAGGGCCGCCCCGTCCCTGTGCAAAAATATAGGTGAACCTGCTCCAGCAGGCATACGGCTAGACTGGCTACGGGACAGACTGGGCTTTCTTTAATGCCATAGAGTGGGATTGTTCTCCCCATCCCTTGTCGATCCGTTTTAGACTTTTGTAGGTGTATGTGAGCCTGATCCCCTGCCATCATGATATCCTCCAACTTCAAAAACCCTGTACCCCGGCCCTCTTTATTCTCTGGGACCAAATCCCAAAGAAGGCCAAAGTGACTGCTGCCATGAATAGTACCACCTCCCATTTGCTCCGGCATGTTTTTGTCAGTATTCCTATCAACCTGTGATGTTTCAAAATGTCTATGGGGCACCTGGTATCGGCTTTCTCCTTCGTGCGTATAGCCCAACCCTCCATAGCCATCATGACGTAATGCTCCTTAGTAGGATCAGGCATCCCTCCCAGTTTTTGGTAGTGGGCTATCGCTGCTAGGTGGTAAGCTACACAGGATCTGGTTTTCTGATTCTGCCAGCCCCACCCAATAAGGGAACGCACTGGAGATCCCCCCCCTGATGACCCGCCAGGAATTCCTCCTTGAAAGTTAAAAATCTCTCCCAACACACTTTGTATCGCCTTCCTGTACCTGGCGCCAATGCCGTGCTGATGAGTGTGCTCAAATCTTCCGAATCATGCCCCACCATTGGCCCTTGAATGGGGTCATCCTCTCGTTTGCCTCTGGTCTGTTCTCCCGAAACCTTCTCCACTGTAAACAAGAGAGAGAGTCAGCTGCTAAGTTCTTTACCCCCGGTATGTGCCTCGCTCTTCCGAATTTAACGTGAGTACGCTCCTTGTCAGCACCCTGAGCAACCTCAGCATCCTTAAATTGCTAGATGTCCCTTGATTTATGATCTGTACCACTTCTAGGTTATCTGACAACAGAATCACTCTTTTATTGGCCAGTGACTCCTCCCAGAGCCTGAATGCCACTACGATGGGGAACAACTCCAGCACTGTGATAACTTGGGTTAAGCCCTCTTCATGCCATGATGCTGGCCAAGCGTGTCCACACCATTAATTCCCCAGTATTGCACCAAACCTGTGGGTGCCTGATGAGTCTGTAAAAAGCCTCATATTCACACTACTTGCCCACTGATCCCTCCATAGAAGGACCCCATTGAATTTATCCAGGAAACCAACCCACATCCTCAGGTCATCCTTTACTTCAGCACCCTGGAGCGCTTGTTCGGATGCATGTTGCAGCCCCATTGTTTTTAGCTCGATGCTCCTGGCAAACACCCTGCCAGCTGGGATCACCCTACCAGTGAAATTCAATGTCCCTGCCAAACACTGTAGCTCCCTCAATGTGGCCTTGTTGCTGCCCCTCAATTCGTTGATAGTGTCCTTTAGGTTCTCCACTTTGTCTCTTGGCAGCCTTGTTATTCCTTCCTCAGAATTGATCTCAATTCCCAAGAACATTAGCCTTGCGGGTGAGCCAACTGTCTTTCCTTTCACTAGGGGACCCCAGATCATGTGTCAATGCCTTAAACACATCCACTAACACGCCACATTAGTCTGTTCCTTTCCCACCAACGAACAGGAAGTTAGCCAAGTAATGCATCACTTTCCCGTCCCCGGCGCTCTGCTTTAGTGCGTATTCCCAAAACGTGCTACATTTTTCGAAGTATGCCCAGGAAATTGAGCAACCCCTGGGCAGGCATTTGTCATAATAATACAGGCCATGGACCTTGAAGCCCAGCAAGTTATGGCTTCCTTCGTTTCTCCAGCATCGGTGGGGAAAAGATGGCGCTGCCTGCTGGCTGAGCCCCTCCTATGCCGTTGGGGTCGCCCGTTTCCTTTTTTGCCCTTTTGTGGGTTCCCCTTCCTGTTTGGAGGGCTTCCCACCCCCTTTCCTTCTTCCTGGGCTGCTGCCCCGGTTTTTGCGTGCTTTCGCCCAACCCCTGCCCCTTATCCAGGGGGGAGGAAGGAGGACGCTGCTAGGTTATCTGGGCGCCTCCTTTAGGGTTCCCCCCGTCTTCACCTCCAAAGTAGTTGCATTATCCTGCTCACTGCATTGAGACTCCAAACACAGCGTTCAGGAGACCTGCGCAGTCAGGGGCAGGAAGTTCCCTCACCTTGTGCAGTGTTCAGCCAACGGACTACATGGAACAGTGCTATGGCAAGGCTTGTTCCGGCTCAATTTCTTTGTTGCTCTAAACATCTGTAGGGCTTCTTTCCACATAAGCCTTTGCCAGGCCAATGACACCAGTTAATCACTCAGCATAATGGATGGAGGAGACGTGCACTCACTGGCATCTGGTGTGAGGGCCCTGCCTGAGTGCATCTTCAAGAGGCTCCACTCTTATGTGCTAAAGTCAAGTATGCGCGTCATGACTCTAATTCGGAAGAATAGTAGGCTGCACCAACTCCCACAGTTACGCGTCATCTCTCCAATGTACGTAAGGTATTTCCTGAAACTGACAGTGAGTCCAGAGTATCCCTCATGTCTCTATGTGCTCAGCCAGTCGAGTATTATAGAATTGTAGCCTCACCGGAGGGCTCCCAGAGTGTACTGAGGACTGCTCCCTTTTGGTGTCAAGGCGAGGCTCTTCTGCGCTGTCTCGTTTGGGTTGAGCCTGTCCTTTATATTTCTATAACCACAGCACGTTTGGTCCATTGTCCTGTGTATGCCGGGCCAGATATGTCATGCTTCCTTTTCGTGCTCTGACTGAATTAGCACGCGGTCCCCCATTGTGTGTGTGTCTCTGTCCATTCACTCCATCTTTTGTTGCTCATTTACTTTCATTTGTTTAACCTGGTCTCGTTGAGGTTTTGCTTCTGTCCATTGAGGATAAGCCAGAATGGTATCTGCAAGTGCCTGCCTCAATCACATTAATTGCGGGGTGCACGCTCCTGAGTGTGTGGTGTGGAGCAGTAGTCCTGTAGAGATTTACAAAAGGCTACTTCCAGGCCCTCGTCTAGTTGTAACTGAATCTAGCGTCTGTTTGGATTATTCTCATGAAAGCTTTGACTTCTCCATTGGCTTGCAACCAATGTGGGGTAATGTGATCCCGGCTTCCTGTGGGCATATCCCCAAATGACCAAGAAACAGATGTCTTCTGTCTATTTTGATCTTAAGGGAGAGGCCTTGCAGTGATATAATCTCTAGTTTTCGAAATACCATAATGGCAACTAGTCACTTTACCACATTTTACCACAACAAATCATTCATTACGTTCATCAGTTTCTGGGACTCTGTGATCTGCAAACGTCTTCACTGATTGTCCATCATGGTTTGCTACTGAGGTCCTCATACAGAATTGGGTGAGATTCACTGGACAAGTGAGATGTGAGGTTACCATGATATGACATGATAGGTTATTTATAACGTGCTTAATACCCAGAGGTTTCTAAGCATGGACGCGGGGATCGATCCTACGGTGCTACATGTCGTCTTGCTTCCAAGGTCAGCACGTTGCCCTGAGCTATCCTCCTGGCACTCAGCCATGGTGTCATGCAAGGCATGCTTTCTCACGTATCTTGCTGTCTTGTGTTTCTTCCTCGATGGCCAGCGTGTGCCAAGTGTGCTGTTGGCAAGACTATTCTAGAAGACGATTTGGGCATCTTTGAGAAGTACACTTACTGGAATATGTAAGGAATTCGACCATCCACACGGGGAGTGTGCGCTCGCCTGGGCTTTTTCTGAAATTTTGTAAGAAATTGAATAATGGGACATCAACCTCAGAAAATGTGTGAGGGTAATCCACACACATTTTCGTATGCTTACCACAAAACAAACACATAGTCAAGTGAACTCCGGGGGGACAGAGCCTACAGGTGCAGTCCTCTTGTCATGTTCAGCTGGAATGTGACAGCCACAGATACATCAAAGCATCTTACGAAGGGGGAAGGCAACACCTTCCTACTGCCATGGCCAGTCTAATTAAATATCAAAGGCTCCATGGTTCTTCCCTGTTCTATTGTCAAAGTTCTTTGTGGTGGCAGCGCTAAAGTTAATGTGGTGGCAGCACTGAGAGTTAAATGAAAGCAGACCTGCGAAGAGGCCTGGTCACAGAACTAACACAAGGGACAGGGAACTAACACCTATTTAATATGCAATGTGTCAACTTGATGCTAGCTCCCACCCATCTGTAGGCAAGAAGTATGTAATTTAATGGAGACAGAAAGTCTGTTCTCACCACAAACTTCACGGGAGACCTGTACTTTGATCAGGAGTCACAGAGAGCTCAATTGTTAGGAATCGACCTAGTGAGCAATCTGGTAACATAAGAACTAACAAAAGCAACATGCTTGTTAGCAAAAAATTAATCCTTGATTTCTCGCATTTCGCATGTTAGATCTCATGCGAAAATACAGCATAGAGCGCCGTTCCTCGCTTGTTAGCAGTTGCCCTGGCAACGAGGAAGACGCTTCTTGCGCAGGCATGCTGTCGTGCAGCCGATAGGTAACAACGAGAATAACGCCGGCCCTCAGACTGCTGCACATCGCTTCTGATTGAAGTGTGTGGACTAGCGTCTTCGTTCCTGTTGTTTCCTGTTTCTTTGTCTTGGATCCGTTCTTGTTTCTTTGATTTTGCCTCCACTCTGCCTCTTGTTTTTCCCACTTCTGCCTAGCCCCATGCCCTTCCCGGTTCCTTTCTGAGGAGTTTTCAGTCTCCTGGGCGTCTTCATCCGCTTTAAGGTATTCCTTTTGCCATCTAGTTTACCTATGCCCTGCAGCTGCATAACAGAGTGCCCTTGCCTAGTGATTCTGTCCTGCATATGCTCACACGTTGCCAAACCTTCCTTTACTTAACGGACTGCCTTTGCTCAGCCCTTCTGTTTGTATTTGCTCACACGTTGCAAAACCTTTTTTTGCATAACGGACTGCCTTGCCTAGTGATTTTGTCCTGCATCTGCTCGCACATTGCCAAACCCCTTTCCTCTCAACGGATTGCTTTTGCCTGCGCCCATCTCCATCTACGTGCCTTGTCTGGCACCTACCCTTCCACAGGGGCTCTTCCACCCGACATCAACCTCAAGAAAAGCCAAGACTGGAGACATTGATAGGCGTCCTCATGCCATCGGGTTAGGCTGTGGACACTGGGACCCATTGGAAAGACTCTCAGGCATCCTCGTGCCGTCGGGCTAGGTTGTGGACATTGGGACCTACTGGAAGACTCTCAGGTGTCCTTGTGCCGTCAGGACAGGCCTTGGAACTTTGGACCTGGGATTGTGAACATACTACAATACATCGAATGGTAAGAACCAACCTCCTCCCAGATTTATGGTACTTCATGATAACTTCCGCACAGATTCTTCAAATGCCTTGTTTTGTTATTTTTGTGTTGGCTGAATTAGGTATTCTTCTGTTCCCGTTGAGATATCTCCACCCTCCTGTGAAGCCAGCACTGTTATTATTCAGGTTGGTGAGGCTCTACTTCTTGATATTTGTGATCATTTTCCCATACCTTCGGTATTGACCTTGGTTTTCTCTCTACTGTTCCCAGTTGGCATCATCAGGTGTGTGTGTCTCTTCTTCCAACTATTTGATCCTTCTGTCGTCTGTCACTTTCACACAGCAAAAGGTTAAAATTGTGGGAAGAATTCTTCAGCGACTCTCAGGGTTCTGCAATCAGTGCTCCTGTCGTACTACGTTCCAACGGTGAGTCCTAACATCAATTAACCAGAGAGACACTTTGATCCATGACAGGCAGAAAGATGGGTGGGACTTAGGATTCAATGTTTTCACCCCTTTACCTTTCCTGTTGCAAAGCACTCTGGTTGTGACCTCATGCATACAGGAGATTGTTGGTGGGGACGCAGTATTGATTCATTAGGGTATGCTTAGCCAACATCAATCCCTGTGGCCCATTTGGCTTTAAAAGACTGCTGAGCCCCTCTTTTGGCAGATCATCTGAAGACTTTGCAAGGAGTAGCAAGAAGAACCCAGCATTGAACCCGAGCTGAAGGTACAGTCTACCTTACATCTTCCGCCAGGGAAGGAAGGCCAGGTCCTCCAAGAGGGAAACAAGACCCCTCCCCTAAACATCTGAGAGGGAGATACTGAATCCAGAGGACAAACCAGCAGCTCCAGAACTGGTACCCAGCTAGCCCACAGCGTGCCCTGCGGGGTTCTGCAGCAAGCTTGTGAGGTGGGAAGTGACAGAGTCTCTCTGAAAGAAACCAAGGACAAGGCAGCTGCCTGCAACACTCTCCTCAGCTTTGGGCCATCTGCCTTAAAGGATGACACAAGCTCAGTGAAGAAGCTAAGAGTAGAGCATTGACAGGAACTACTGACATCCACCTTAAAGGACATTATCGAGCCAGTCGAGCCCCTCGAGCTGCAACTGACTGCACCGCTGACTGTTGTTACGCCACAGTCTCTAAAGCCATATGAGATGCCTAGACCAGTAATTCAGAACCACCGACCAGCACTGAGACAACAATTCCTTATCCTGAGCCGCCGTGTAGGCCAGCCTGTAGCTGACCACCCAGCCTCGCTCACCAATTGGGATGCTGGAATGTTCCTAGGCTCCTAATTAACTGAAATTTAATTTTTCGCATGTCCCTTGAAAAATGGCCCAATAGGCTGTTGCGTTCAATGCCCGGGTTCAATGCGCCCAGCGGCACCTTGGGCTCTATAGTAAAGGAGGAACATTTTTCTCCCAATCCGCCATTCTTTGCAATAAGGAAATCTAAAATGTCACCCATCCGCCATCCTTAGCAATCAAGGATGGAGTCCCAGGTGGAGAGTGGGGGACTGGTGGGGGTCTACACTTCATTCTTCTGAAGGCTTTCGCTCCCATTGCACCACGTACCGGTAACATTCAATGAACCAACACATGTTTTTAATCACTGCTCAGAGCAATTAACATTGTGCTCTTAATTTGCATATGTAGCTACGTTTCTCGCACTTCTCTCTGTGACGTAGGCGATGTAAATGATGGCTCTGCTCTCAGCAGCTCTTGTTTAAAGACGACACTCGTCAGCCAAGGCCAAGTGGCTCTCAAATCCGACTCCAAATGCAGAGTAGCCCAGTGGGAGTGCAGGCCGGAGCCGGACTCACAAATGTACAGAACACCTTCTTCAATGCCCATAAAAGACTGGCAAAAGAAAGCAGTGAAGATGTATGTATTTATGCATTCATAGTAGTACGCAAAACCCTCAGGCATCTAGGTGCTAGTTACAGTAAGTGCGAAGTGACATTCAACAAAGTGCAAGACCATGCATAAGGGTTGCAACATACGTCAGATCCTGAAAGCATAAGATTACAATGTATCCAGAAGAAAAACACTTTAATGCCAGCTGTGAAGAAGTGAGAAATTCCACCTTCTACACAGTGGGTGTGCGCCCACTTGGGCTTTTTAATATGTTAAATGAAATTGAATGATGGTAGATCAACTTCCGGAAAATGTGCGTGGCTAATCTGCACACATTTTGCTATGCGCACCACACGACAACACATAGACCCATGTACTCTGGGTGGACACAGCCTACAGGCACAGTCCCCCTGTTAAAACTGATATAATATTGTTTCGTCCTCATTGTATATGTTGGCCTATGCCCAGTCGCTTTGCGAGGAAATCCGTATTGTAAGGTTGTGACCTTAAGTGAATCAAGCCTCCATTTTAGGTTAAAGCCGCCATTTTAGTTTATCGTGCAAAATCACCCTGTGGCCTAAAATGGCCGACCTGTGTTCTCTTGTTCTTACTTTAACCTCTTCAACCTCTGTAGGAGAGTTCATGTCCAACCTGCCTACAGGCTACATGTTAGGGTCAGGTAGACCTTGTCCTTTGTTGACTTCGGGATCAGGGGATTACTTGAATCGGCGATGTTAACCTAAAAGTATACAAGAACAATAACGCTATTTAAATATGACATGCGAAACATCTGTTTTACCTGCATTGAAGCAAATGTGTAAAGAGTGTAAAGTTAAACCCAGAGAATAATAGTGTTTGTTAGTAAATGTATTAAAAAGTAAACCGCATGCACGAGATATGTAAATTAGGAATGAACTTGGCGCGAACCCTAGCCCAGTACATGATTAACTTGTAGGAGGCTGGACATCGTTATGAAGAAACTGTATAAATACGCTGATGTCCAGCTAGCAATTCCTGTTCACTGCTCACATTGAACCTGCTGGTGGTCTCTGTGATGTATTGACGGCCAAATAGCTATTTGTGTACTTTGTTTTGTAAACTGTACAGTATTGCAATAAAGATTCTGGGAATCTTTACAAGCCCGTGTCGGTGTATTTCTCTTTGCATGGTGTAAAAGCCTTAATATTGTATTTTCTGATTCCACACCCCGTGTCATATTTAGTTGGGATATGATAGGCAGGATTACACTATGTCATATCAGAAAGGGGAGGGCCAAAACCTTCTTCCTGCCATGGCCAGCCTAATTAACTAACCAAGGCTCCATGGATCCGCCCTTTCCCTTTGACTAAGCTCTGCTGAGGTTGGCAGCCTTGCATACTAATGAATGTTATTTAAAAAAGCCCACATGGGGCCTGCCTGCAGAAGCTTAACAAAGCAGACAGGAAACCCCCAAATAACCTTTGATATGCACTGTGTCAATCTGAAGCCATCCCATGCCTCTCAGTATCAATGACAGTGAGCGGTCACATCTGGCACATGTGTTTACAGTAGGCAACCCCCGCTGGGGGACCCAATTCAGATGGCAAGAGTATGTGATTTGATGGAGACAGAAATTCTGGTCTCACCAAATCTTCAACGGTAACCTGCCGCTTTCCTCAGGAACCACAGAGAGCTCAATTAACCAGAGAGACCCATTGATCCACAAAAGACAGGAAGATGGGTGAGACTTAGTTTTAGATATTTTCACCCCTTTAACTTGTTCTGTTGCAAACCACTCTGGTTATGACCTCATTTTTTTATTTTTACATTTGTAAAACATCTAACGGCGCTAAGGCATCATGGCACTGTTACAGAAGGCTTTGCTTAAATGCATATGGTACAGTAGAAGATACAGTTAGGCAGAAATGCATAAATTTGCCGAGAAAGTACAAACAGATACACATATTTGCGGAAAAAGGTACAGACAGGACATGTTCCAAGGTTGGAAGGGAGGCTGTCAGTTCTTATGTACATGTGAGGCAGGGCTAGTTAAAAAGATTGGTTTTGAGCGCTCTGTGGAACGCTGTGAGTGAGGTCACCTTCCTAAGAGATACCGGTAGCACGTTCAAGTTCTTTGGAGCAAGGAAGGGAAAGCTCGCACCACCTGCTTTGGTTCTTTTAAAGGTGGGGATTGAGAGCTGGTCGGAGTGTTGGGCCCGCATGGGTCTATTTGACGTGGCACAGTGAAGTCTTTCTGATAGGTAGGGAGGAGCAGGGTGTGATAGGCACATGTGTGCGATGAACAGGGTCTTGAAGAGTATCCGCTATCTCTGACTGGGAGCCAATGGGCGTCCCTTCTCGCTTGGGAGATGTGTTCCCTTTTAGGGATGCTTAGTGCCGCTCTCAGGACATTCTTTTGGGTGATTTGCAGTTTGCTAAGGTTTTTGGAGGATGTGCCTAGAAGCAGGGTGTTACAGTAATTTAGCTTGGCTACAATGGTAGCTCTGGCTATGTTCAGACAGTTTTTGGAGGAGAGGTAGGGTTTGACCGCATTTATGATCTTGGTAGTAAGTGCAGCTGAAGATGAAATGGCGTAGACATGCCTAGTCATAGAGAGGATGGAGTCAAGGAAAACTCACAGTGTTTTCACTGCTGCCGAAGCGGTGATTACAGTGTTATCAATGCTGAAGGAACTGTATTTACTGCCTAGATTGTTCATAATTTCTTTGGAGCCTACCAGGAGAAGTTCTGTTTTATCCATGCAGAAGATTGTTGGTGGGGACCCATGATTGGTTTGATAAGGCAGGCTTAGCCTACACCAATCACCGGGTCCCATTTGGCTTTAAAAGAGGGCTGAGCCCCTCTTTTGGGCAGATCATCTGAAGACTTTGCAAGGAGTAACAATAACAATGAATTTGGACCCTGGCTGAAGTTACAGTCTGCCTAACAGCTTCTGCCAGTGAAAGAAGGCCAGGATTTCCAAAGAGGGAAGCAAGATCCCTCCCCTAAAAAACTTCCAGGGAATAGAGGGAGATACTGAATCCAAGAGACCCTCAAGCAGCTCCAAAACTGGCACCCAGCCAGCACACAGCATGTCCTGCTAGACTCTGCAAGCAAGCTTCCGAGGTGGGAATTGCCAGAGAGTCTCCAAACCAAACCAAACCAAGGACAAGGCCATTGCCTGCAACACTCTCCTTAGCTTTGGGCCATCTGCCTTAAAGGACGACACAAGCCCAGTGAAGAAGCTAGAAGGAGTGCATCGACACGCATCAACCAGCGTTCACCTTAAAGGCCGTGTTCGAGCCAGTCGAGCCCCTCGAGCTGCAACCAACTGCACCGCTGACTGTTGTCACGCGGCAGTCGTTAAGGTCATCTGAGATGCCTCGAACAGTGCTTCAGACCCGCCTACCAGCACTGAGACAATGATTCCTGACCCTGAGCCGCCGTGTAGGCCAGTCTGCAGCCATCCATCCAGACTCGCTCGCCGAACTGCCTGGTGCATGATATCCACAGCTGTCTCCCATTTTGAACTATGTTGAGGGTTCTGCGTCACGCCCTGAAACCGACTCTACAGAGTCAAGCAACAAGAATTTCTACAAATACAAGGTACATTGTGGTTCTGTCCCCCTGGTCCTTCTCCAAAGGTACATAGCGACCTTTTATGACCCATTGCTCCCTTTGTGCTGAAACCAAGTATCCTTGAACTATTGTGATAAATTACTTTACCAACTACCTGCCTGTCAGTATCCAGAGTGCTTCCCTTTTCCTTCTTGAAACTGTCTGTCATCAGCATTCCGTTACATTGTGGGTTGTATGTTGTAGTGTGATAGAAATGTTTGTTGAATAATAATGAAGTAGTTATTTTTATACAACCTTGAATCCATAGTCCCTTTTATCATTGGATAATAATTGTATTTTTGCTGTGTTGCAACTAGCCAATGATCCACGACCTTGCAGAGATAAGCCTGCTGTTCCGTCCACATTACCAAAATTGGACAAGGAGGTTTATAATTTGCTTATGTTTTAATTCTGTTCGGATCCCTTCTGGTGTACTAGAGGTGTGGGGCTGATTGATAGTTTAGAAACCGATATTCATCCCTGCATCACTGGTGCCCCGGAAGCTGATTCGTCACATTGGTGGCAAGAGGTCAGATCAGTTAGAGCTTTGCGCATAGCTTGGTCACCCAACAATAAAAGTACTGTTGCAGGCAACGTTTAGACACTGCTAGGTATGTAATAATCATGGATCTTGACATAAAGATTTTAAGAGGCATGACCAGGGATGTCCTGCATGTCAAGATAGGAGACTTCCCAAAAGCACTAAGTTTAATAAACCTGAGCTGCTGACCAGCTTCCAATCTTGGGGAGAATCGAAGGTGGTTGGGGAGAAGATCTTAGGGGATTGGCTAGGCCATGTGTACCCGAATGGAAAAGACCTTCTGGAGGGGGAATTGGAAGATGTCGAGGAAAACAGCATGAACAGTGTTTCTTAGCAACCATCCCGCCGGGGTGCAACCGTGGATTCTCAAAACTCTAGAATGTCAGTGAGGTCAGGGGCTTGTGTGGCATCCCGCAGATCCCAGCACTCAGCACAGTCTCTAAGTGGCCCAGTAATTGTTCTGGCTGTTAACAAGGTAGCGGCTAGAAAGCTCCTGCTTGCAGAGAGGAGACTAGTGCTAAAGGAGCAGAAACAGCGGGACAAGGTCACCATTGAGCGGCACAAGCTAGTCGCTCAAAGAGAAGAAGGAGGCCAAAAGATCCACCTCCAGCGAAAGCAGCAGTAGTGGCTCAAACCACAGTGCCCTGGACAAGCCCCGGCAGCGCCATCCCCAAAGAGTAAGGGCAGGCTCGAATAAAAAAGAAACTGAACTATCTGGATTGGACTCAAACCTTGGAGGGTTGAGCCACAGAAAAGGTCTTTGGTAACAACTTTACTGACATTAGAGCGAGGGGTACTCTTCTTCCATACATTACGAGATTTCCATGTAGATTTGAGCACCAGAACTTCCTAAGGGTAAGATGAATTTATACCCTACCAAGGAAATCACTGAGGCTAGGAAAGCACTGGACCAAAGAGCCTACAACTGTAGAGTGTGTGATTCTGATCAGGAAACGTTAATACATTTGATATTAAAGTGTCCAGGTGCAAAGGATCTCTGTTCTAAATGGCTGGCAAAGTACTTTAATATATATTCAACTATGTTGGATGAGGATTGGTGGAGGAGACTAATGCTGAGCACTCAAGCCTCTCTTATTTTAGCCTTGCTGGCCTTTTTAAAGGAACTTTTTGAATACATTGACCCACCTTTGAATAAGCCACCTAAAAGTGGGCTGGCCACTAAAGGGGAAGCGGCTGGTCCCTAACTAGGGGACATGGCTTGTAGCAGTAGCCTTTAGTCGGCTAGACGGACATCCAATCTGACCTGATTTGATCTCATTTGATTTGATCTGACTGGACCTGATTTTATGTTTATGTATTTTGGTTTTACATTTTTGCTTTTATATGGTGTTCTAAAGCTATGGTTTAAGTCTTTCTTACCCAATTGCTTGAATAAAAAAATAAAAAATGTAAAAAGCAACTAAACAAAGTGTAGGCTACGATGTGGGGAAGGATATTTTTGACTGGTTTGAAGCGCTCAAGCTTGCATTTCAGCTACAGGAGATGGACGAGGTACTTTGGGGTGCAGCCCTGATGAGTCGCTTACCGAACCTGAGACTGATGCAATTCTTCAGTTAACTTCTGTGTAAAGGCCTGTTTATGAGAGCATGAAGACAGCCCTCCTTAGGAAATACTATAAAACCCCAGAACAGTATCTAAAGAACTTCAGAGAGCTTGGAAAGAAAAGTGTGCAGACATTTGAAGTGCTCGCACACTTGTCATTGAACTATCTAAGTGGGTTGGTGGCTATAATAAAGTTGAAACATGTAAAAGGATGTACAATTTGATTGCATGTGAGCAGGTATTGAACAATTATGAGGTTGACCTACACCAGCATCTTGTGGACAAGACTATCACAGACCCTAGGGAGCTTGCAACGGCTGCCGACAGGTTTGTGAGTACTTAAGTCCAGAAAAAGGCTCAGGTGAGCACCCCCAAAATGGAAGACAAATCTATGGACAAAAAAGTTAACAAGGATGGGAAGGACAAAAGTCCAACTCCACCCTCTTCAAAGTCAGGTCTCCAAATGAATGAAGGGAAATTCCAAAACTTTACTTCAGCTGTACACACTGAAAAGATGAGCACAGACACCCCTAACGCTGGGACACCTGCGTTCTCACCAGCCAAAGGTTGTTTTGTGTGTAAGGAGCTGGGCCGTAGGAAAGGGGATCCTGCTGGCAAGGGCATCCCCAAGCAAGCCGTAGTTAATGTTGGACTCATGGAAGAGGCCATCATTAGTGTGGGCCTCCTAGAGGATGACTTCCCAGTAGGCCGGGAGTGGCTAAATGTGGATTAGTTACACTGAGTGGGAAAGTTACCAGGTCTCCAGAAGAGACTCCAGATCCCAATAATACCCAACTCTATTTAGAACATGTGTATATCAATGGACACAAAACGTCTGCGGTTCGAGACACCACGAATAGCGTCACTGCTGTCACCCAGACGTGGGTACAGCCATGCCAATATATTGATGGGCCTGATTGTAGCCTTAGTGGGTTAGACGGAAAGAGTAAGGGCCCCTTGGCAATAATAGAGTTCAGCTGGTGAGGTGAAATGACCAATCGCTGTGTAGCAGTGAAAGACTCCATCCTTGTCCGTTGTCTGTTGGGTAATGATCTTCCTGATCCCGAGATAGTCACAGCAGCTACCCGATAGAGGGCCAAAGAGATCCTCAGATTGAACACTCTCAGAGTCTTAGGGGATGGACTGCTACCAGATGGGTTGTTGGAAGGACCAGCATGGTCTTTAGCCCCTAGATCAGTTCCACAAACTACTCCTGCGGAAGAGGGGCCAGTAGCCAATGAGGACCCTACTTTGGTAGAAGGGGACTCAGATCTGAAGGGTCTGTCCAAGCTGGATGGGTTCACATCAGCTAGGGGCCTAGATCAGACTGACTTCTTCACATCCCAGAAAGAGTGTCCCATTCTGGCGGGTCTACAGAAGGAGGCAGAGGAGCAGGCTAAGGGCGAGGCCCCTGGATTGTTCAAAGTGTATTGGGAGGATGCACACCTGTACAGTGAGCCAAAAGACTCTGAGGTGGAGGGTACCAGAAGGTTGGTCATTCCCCAATGCCACAGAAAGTTCCTTTTGGATTTGGCTCACCAAATTCCTTTAGCAGGTCACTTGGGAGTGGCTAAGACATCAGACCGGTTGTCTGCACACATTTACTGGCCTCAGTTTGTCGTAAATGTTAAAGACTTTGTCAGGTCCAGCCCAAATTGCCAAGCTTATGGCAAGTCAGGGGGTGCCACAAAGGTCCTCTTAATTCCACTACCCTTGAGAGAATAGGCATGGATATTGTGGGTCCTTGGTATCCTCAAACCAGGTCAGGGAACAGGTATATCTTGGTGGTGGTGGACAACACCACAAGGTACCCTGAGGCTGTCCCTGCAGTTGCAAAGGCTCTGATTGGAACATTCTCCCATGTTGGATTCCCCAAGGAAGTTGTTTCTGAGAGGGGATCAAACTTCATATCAGCATATATGAAGGCTAAGTGGGAAGAGTGTGGAGTCACCACTGGTTCTCTTCATCCTTCCATCCAAAAACAAACGGGCTTGTTCAGCAGTTCAACAAGACCCTGAAAGGCATGATAGGTGGCTTGGAAGAGCACCTGAGGAGAAAATGTGATATTCTCCTGCCATGCCTTCTGTTCGCCTAGAGGGAGGTGCCACAGAATGGAGTAGGGTTTAGCCCCTTTGAGCTTCTGTTTGGACACCCTGTACGAGGACCCCTCAGTCTAGTAAAAGAGGGATAGGAGGGCAACCCCTCACTCCCTACACAAGATGTGGTGGACTGTGTACTTGGCCTTCTGTCTAGAATGGCTAAGTACATGGAGCAGTCAGCAGGAAACCTAAAGGCCGGTCAGGAGCTAATTAAGCACTGGCACGACCAGAAGGCCACATTGGCAATCTATTCTCCAGGCCAGTGGGTGTGCATTATGGAGCCTGTTAAACCCAGTGCCCTTTAGGACAAGTGGATTGGGCCTAGCTGTGTGCTGGAAAAGGTCAGTGAGGTGAATTGTCTCATTGACATGAAAGGACAGAAACAGATGTGCAGAGCCTTTCACGTCAACCGACTAAAACCCAATTATAGCCGGGATGACTTGGTCATGGCATTAGCGTCTGACGGAGAGACTGAAGAGGAGAACGATCCCCACCCAGACCTCCTGCAGACTGAAGCCACAGATGGGTCAGTTGAAGGTGTCAACCTTGCAATGGACCTGTCAGAACTGCATCAGACAGACTGTGGCCATTTACTGGGATAGTTTGCCAGTCTGTTTTCTCTGACTCCAGGTCACACAGATTGGTGCACCCATGATGTGGACACTGTAGACAATAAGCTGATAAAGAGTAGGATTCACTGGATGTCCGATAAGTACAGGAACACCATCAAGGAGGAGGTTTCTGAGATGCTGTACCTAGGAGTGAAAGAGCCATCCCATGGGTAATGGCTAGGCAAAGGGAGAACCCTAAGCTTTTGCATTGGGCCATATCCCTACACGGATTGATGTGGACATCCAGCACAAGCCAGGCTCCCAGAATAGGCATGCAGATGGCCTCAGCTGGTACTTTTACCTTGATGACCAACCCTACACTCAGTAGGGTGGTGGTCCACATGTTGGAGGGCAAGTGAGGAATTCAAAAATCTGCTCGGTGGGTGTGAACTCACCTGGGCTTTTTTGAAATTTTATGACATTGAATGACAGTAGATCAACTTCTGGAAAATGTGTGGGGCTAATCCACACACATTTTCCTATTTTCACTGCAGGACATACACATAGAATTGTGTACTCTTGGTGGACACAGCCTACACGTGCAGTCTTCCTTGTCATATTTAGTTGGGATCTGACAGTAGAGTACATGATGCATCTCAGAAGGGGGAGGGCCAAAACCTTCCTCCTGCCATGGACAGACTAATTAATAAACAAAGGCTCAATTGATCTGCCCTGTTAGTTTGTTTACCTTCTGCAGATGATGGCAGTGATAAACATAATTAACATACTAATAGAGCATATTTCAAATGGGCCCACATGGAGCCTGGCTGCAAAGTTTAACAAAGGAGGCAGGAAACCCCAGCAACCTTTGATATGCATCTGTGTCAACCTGAAACCAGCTCCCACCTCTCAGTATCAAGGGTAGTGAACGGTCATGTCTGGTACAGCCATTTACAGTAGTCATCCCTGTAGGGGCACCCCATTAAAAAGGTACAAGAATGTGGTTTCTAGAAGTCAGAAAGTCTGGTATTGCCGCAGCTTCAAGGGAGACTTACCATTTTAATCAGGAACCACAGGTAGCTCAATTAACCAGAGAGAGACCATTTGATCCACAACTGACAGGAAGATGGGTGGGACTTAGAATTACATGTTTTCACCACTTTACCTTTTCTTTTGCAAAGCACTCTGGTTATGACCTCATGCATACAGGAGTTTGTTGGTGGTTCATTAAGGTATGCTTAGCCTACACCAATCCTGGTGGGCCATTTGGCTTTAAAAGAGAGCTGAGCCCCTCTTTTGAGCAGATCATCTGAAGACTTTGCAAGGAGTAGCAAGAAGAACTCAGCATTGGACCCTGGCTGAAGATCCAGTCTGCCTTACATCTTCCTCCAGTGAAGGAAGGCCAGGACCTCAATGATGGAAGCAAAATCCCACTCCTAAACATCTCCCAGGAGACAGAGGGAGATACTGAATCGAGAGGACCCTCTAGCAGCTCCTGTAAGGATATCCAGCCAGCACACAGCGTGCCTTGCTGTATCTGCAGCAAGCTTCATATGTGGGAAGTGACAGAGAGTCTCTGAACCAAACCAAGGAGAAGGCTGTTGCCTGCAACACTCTACCCTGCCGTGAGCCATCCGCCTTAGAGGACGATGATCCCAGTGAAAAAGCTAGGAGGAGTGCATTGACAACCATCTTCTGACGTCCCCCTTAAAGGAAATTTTTGAGCAGTCGAGCCCCTCAAGCTACAGCCGACTGACCACTGACTGTTGTTACACCGCATTTGCTAACACCGTCCGAGACGCCTCAACCAGTGCTGCAGAACCGCTGACCAGCACTGAGATAATTCCTGACCTGGAGCCGCCATGTAGGCCTGTCTGCAGCCATCCATCCAACTTCCCTTGCCAAACTGCCTGCCGTCTGATATCCGTAGCTGTCGCCCATCTTGAACTCTATCACAGAAGCCGCAAAGCGACCTGAAACCGACTCTACACTGTTGAGCACCAGGAACCTCTACAAGCACAAGGTTAATTATGGTTCCGTCCTCCTGGTCCTTTTCTGAAGGCCCCTAGTGACACTTTAAGACCCATTTCTCCCTTTGTGTTGAAACCAAGTATCCTTGAACTATTAGGATTAATTACTGTACTGATTGCAGGAGACAGGGTTAATTTCCACTGTTTCCTGATGAAATGTAATATCCGGGGGTCAGGGCTGGGGTGATTGCACCTGTAACTCCATTTTGTACTGATTCTTTTCTCTATATTTTTTATTTATTGTTTAGAGAATTTAATATGTAAATGTGTGACATTGTTTTATAATAATCATGCTATTGAATGTAATTGTTTTATACCTATTTTACAGTATTTGTGAAAAAATAAATTTGGTTGTACCACAATAAAAAATAAAAAACCATATCAAAGGTTGTTGAGGTTTTCTATCTCCGTTGTTAACCTCTGCCCTCAAGCCCCATGTGGGCCTGTTTGACGTATACTCTATTAGTATGCTAATTATGTTTATCACTGCCACTGGCTCTACAAAAGAACAATAATGTGGATCCATGGAGACTTTGAAAGTTTATCATTTATTTATTAATTGGGCATTTTTTAAGGCACTTACAAATCAAGTAATTGTGTTTCATAGCATCCACAGGCAGGGACGTCATTCGGGGGTCGCCAGAGGTCGCAAGAGCGACCTTTGCTGATTGGCTGGCGACCTCTGTCAGTCTCTTGCAACCTCTGCATTTCCGCCAGTCAGAGAATGCAGGGGGCGTGGCCACAGCTATCATGCACGGTGCCGCGTGTGCCTGGGTTGCTCCATTTTATGTTTTGTCCACTCTCCCCCTCACAGCAGCATGTGTGGTTCACTGGTTCTCCTGTCCTCGTGGCTTACAACACGGTAAAGTGAGTGAGCAGGTCGGGGGTGAGTGTGTCCAGTTCTGCGTGGGGGTTGCAGGTAGGTCCTCCTCGTTGTGTGTGCTGGTTACGGGCCGCTACGGCTGCGGCCTGGAAGGGCCGTTGCACCGGCTGACATCAGCTGACATCAGGCACGTGAAGGGACTGGAGAAAGCCATCCGCACCTGCAGTGTTTTTTTTATAGCATGAGTTGTTTTTTGTTATCCTGTCGGAATGGACATGTAAGCGAAGGAGGCTCAGCTTCTATGGATAGACCCTCGAAGGATCTTTGTCCCATGAGGTGGGGTGCGCACAGGGTTGGGTAAGTGGAGATAAATACCCTTCCTTACACAATCGCAGATGATGGCTTGTACATCACTCCCCTTCCGAAACATATGGGTTTCGCTGGCCGAAGTGCGACAGCAGCCTAAACTGAGCGTGTACATTCCACTTTCAGCTCCCCAGTGACGACTTGTGTGATTTTATGCCCCCCACTCTGTATCCCGACCTCTTTTGTTAATATTCAGTCACTAATACGCCAGTGTTTTTGCTTCGCTCAACATTCTCGTCAAAGCTTCTGTCTGGAAAGGTAAACGCCATTTAAAAGGTTAATAACAAAAGAGTTGCTTCAATTGTAAATGGGGAAGGGCACGTTTGAAACGAGAGCTCAACTCTTTACAACTAGGTGTGTGACGGAGAATCTCTCAAGTGCATGTAAGGAATGCCATTTTCCAAGGTGAGCACTATTACTGCATTTACGTTCATCATGGCAGAAATATTTGCCTTGCCCAAGGGTTCGTAAAGTAATGCAGATGGGTACGTATGGGGACGGGATAAGCATTAGGTTTCCAGCGCTCCCTTCTTCATTAGCATATCGCACAGAAGTCCACAACAAAGGCTATCTCAAATTTAAGAAAGCCCCAAAAACGTCACTGATGAATACGACCATCCCTTAATTGGCGGACAGTTTCCCATCGACCCCTCATCAGATAATTCATGGCACTTCATGTCTGTACTTCCTTCCTCTTGTAATGTTGCTGGTAACTGAGACACAGTGGTGTAACTAGAGTAACATTTCGGAGGGGGCAAACATTTCAAATGTTGGAAGACGGGCTACCTTCAAAGACTGTGGGGAAGGGGCACACTTGTGTGAGTGCATCTAACTTCTTTACACATCCTAATGAGGCTATTCCAATGGTGCAATGACCATTGGGCGTTATCGTGATGGGGGTTGGTATTTGCATGTCAGGGAAGTGATTGGAAAGGTAGTGGGTGACAGGAGACAACTCATTCTCATAGCAGTTCTTAAGTGTATGGTTTCAGGCGTGAAGGAGAGTTGCGGCCCAAGGTCGCCTTGCTATCCCTGTGGTCTCCCTGGTTACCCCTAAAAAAAATGTTGACATTTTTTTTCTTTTTTAAATGGAAGCTCCTGGGCTGTGGCCTGCACCACGTGGCTTTGTTTCTGGAGTGGCTGGCTTTCTTGTTCAGGCCTCTTCAAAAACAGGGGCTTCCACAAGTGCAGTGACCCTAAATAAGAAAGAATAGGAATAACAAATTGTCTTTCTGGAATTCTATACAATAATTGCTAGACTCATTAAAGGTTTATTTTAGGCACACTTCAGGGGGTGAGTCACTGATTTTAGTTTGTTCTTAAATACCTCAAATTCACAATGCAGACAAAAACTATATGTATTTTGCTTTTTGCAAGTTGCAGTTATAGCATGTTTTTTTTCTGCTGTTGTCTCTGTTACAATCATCACAAGACATTCCATCTCGGTGTCCTCTGTCACTTGATAAAATCCTTGTGTCTAAAAGCTTGAGTACAGTGTAGAAATGTTTGACCATATCACATTAAGTGGCCCTTGATTTAATTCTGCCACAATGAATGCTTTGTTGTAATGTGGCTATCTTTCCTATCTCCATGGCATGTTGTTCAGGATGTCTGTTTGCATGTATGAGGTAGCGAGTGCCCAGAGTACGGGATGCTGTGTGAGTGTGCTGCTTTCCCTGCACTACTCTAAATTCTTTAATACACAGTTATGAACCCTCCCAATGTATGTATTTGCCAACCTCTCAAGCCTGAAAAGTAGATGCACGCTGGCTTGACATGTGGCCAACTTTGTATCACACCTGCATATGAACTGGCCTGCTGTTAAATCTGTTACCAGTTTATTGGTATACACTACAGAGTGTAATTTGCTTTGACTTTGAGAATATTCAGGCATGTAATTTCTCATTTTACTATAACTGGTAAGATAGCTATAGCTAGTAAGATAGCTCAGTGGGTTGAGCGCTCGCTGCTGCGATATGTGTGTGTGTGTGTGTGTGTGTGATCCGCATGTTGCAGGTTTTAATCCCGGCAAGGCCAACTCAATCTTCATCCTTCTGAGGTCTATAAATGAGTACCAACACAGGTTGGGTTATATTGTATGTATATTTGTTCTATATAAAGCACTTAAGCGTAAGTGCTATAAAATAACACATCATCATTTGGCCTTGGACGTCTGCTTGCCCTCACAGTAATTTGGTAATAATATTAACGATACATATGGTGATTCATTCTTGAAACATTACAGTGATATAGTAACCATATGTATCGTAGTGTACTTGGGAACAATGCTATGTGAAGCCACTCCCTGTTTTGTCAAGGGGCGAATGGTTGTGTTCCATCGCTTCCCGTGATGTCACTTTGGGGGTGGGGTCAAATGACATCACTTCCTGTGTTGTCATCAGAGGTCCAGGGTGATGTGATGTCACTTCCGCTACCCCTGGCATTTTGGTGAAATGACGTCCCTGTCCACAGGGAAAGGGGAAGGAACGGGGTAACAGATGGCAAATAAAATAACACTGATGAGCAAAAACAGAGGCGGTCCTACTACGCCTTGTGAGCATTCGGAACGTGCAAGTGCAGAGAGAGGGAAGGGAGAAGGGAAGGGGTAAGTGATTGTGGTTCCACAGTGGGGGAAGTGCAAGTGGGCCAGTTGCAGGCAACAGGTAAGTGCCTGGCAGAGTTCACCTAGTAAAGCATGGTCTGCAAATACAATAAGTGCAGGCCAGTGGGTGCACAAAGGCATGTGCTGGGGGCCCAGAGGCTGAAGGCGATTAGATGGAAGACCAGGACCCATAACGACACATAAGGGCCCATGCCGCCAATTCCAGCGACAGTGGGATTTAGCACAGGAGAGGGAAGGGGAAGGAGGAGGTGAAGAGGAAAGTCTTGAAGAGCTTCTGGAATTTGAGGACATCCAGCTCCAGACGAAGAGGAAGGGGGAGGCTGTTCCAGAGGAGGGAGCCAGCCGAGGAAAGAGATCGCCCACCAGCTCGCTACTTAGA
Organism: Ambystoma mexicanum; assembly: GCF_040938575.1. Taxonomy (NCBI): domain Eukaryota; kingdom Metazoa; phylum Chordata; class Amphibia; order Caudata; family Ambystomatidae; genus Ambystoma; species Ambystoma mexicanum. Next base: position 24,691,316 of record NC_090932.1, on the reverse strand, counting down.
GAAGCGCATGGCGCGCAGAGATTCGCGCTCGCCTTGGAAGAAAGACAATGTGGAGCAACACAGGTTCGATCCCCGGTGGCGCGCTTAGAAACCTCTGGGTATTAAGCGCGTAATAAATAACCAATTACAATTACAACTCGAAGAACATAAAGATATGGAGGGATAGTATTTGGTGAGAGAAAGTTGTAGATAACGTGGTGCCATACATACCCTGGGCAGCATTATGGATGATGAAGATGGATTTGAATTTGATCCTTGCAGCAACCAGGAGCTAGTGGAGAGATTTTAGGGCTATGGTAATATGTTCCCTGGGCTTGAGGTCAAGGATAAATCTTACAGCCCTATTCTGGATGAGCTGGAAGGGACGGAGAGAGGAAGAGGGTAGATTAAGGAAGAGGTTATTGCAATAGTCCATCCAAGAGAGGGTCAGTCAGCACTCTACAGACATTGAGCTCCTGGGGGAAAGTGAGGAAACAAAAGATAGGTCTGTGGAGGTGGCGTTGAAAATGGGCCTTCTTGGCAAAGTCTTGGATGTGAGAGTAGAAAGAGAGAGAGGAGTCGAAGATGACTCCAAGGTTTCTGGCTTCAGGTGAAGAAGGGGGAGAGCCCATAGATGGTGGTCAGAATGAAGGGAGGCAAGAGTGAGTAGGGGTCCCGATAGGAAGGATGTTAGTCTTGCTGGCATTGAGACAGAGCTTATTAGAGGCACACCAGGACTGGATAGCAGATAGGCAGTCAGGAATGGTAGAAGGAGTGGGGAGGGGTTCAGAAGGAAGTTTGAAGGATAGTAGGGTGTCGTCTGCATAACACTGGAAGTGAGGTTAATTGGGATATTTATTTGGGCTGGTCATGGCAAGGGGAAGGTTTTGCCCGTCCCCTTCTGAGATGATATGATGTACAGTCATATACCAACTAAATAGGACAGGAACATGTGTGTAGATTAGCAGAACACATTTCCCTGGAGGTTGATCTACCATCATTCAATTTCATTCAAACATTTTTAAAAACCTAATGCGAGCTCACACCCACCGTGCGGATGGTCGAATACCTCACACAAAGAGATGGGGGCACCAAGCTGTCATGTATATGGAGGCTGCGGATGAATCTGTAGACGAGGAGGCCAATAGAAAGCGCGATAGAATGTCCACTGAGAGGCGAGACGTCTCCGCAGGGCATCGGGGAGCAGAAACCCAGAGCTATAGCTATACAGAACGGATGCCATTTTGGAGGCCGATTGAACCGTAAGCAAACTATTCCCTGTGGACCCTAGGAGTGGCTTAGTAAGGGGCCAAATAACCACTGCTCCAGAGGGACCCCGACAGCAACTGTCATGAATCAGGAATGATTGGAGAGGTTGACTCACAACACTGGCCTCAAGAGAGAAGCCACTGTCAGCTGAGGGGGTGCTCAGGGGATAGAAGCTGGAATGCATTCATGTTCTGTGCATAGGGTCCATCAGACTCTGCAGCACAGAACCCTGCACACACTGATGCTCGCCTCGTTTATTGCATGTGTCTGAACCTTGTTAGCTATGCCTCTCATGTATGTTTACAGTGTCTAATAGCGCCTTGAGGCTGCCATGAGGTGGCGTGTGAGCACTACATAAGACACCTGAGTGTAGGAGACTCTAGGAGAGGGGCATCCCCTGTGGACCCTCCTGCACACACCGATGCTCGCCTCGTTTATTGCATGTGTCTGAACCTTGCTAGCTATGCCCCTGCTGCATGTTTACAGTGTCTAATAGTGGCTTGAGGCTGCCGTAAGGTGGCGTGTGAGCGCTACATAAGACACCTGAGCTAGGAAGCACATGCAAGGCTATAGGAGACTCTAGGGGAGGGACATCCCCCATGGACCCTTTTGCACACACTAATGCTTCCCTCTTTTACTGCAGATGTCTGAACCTTGCTAGCTATGCCTCTGCTGCATGTTTACAGTGTCTAATAGCGGCTTGAGGCTGCCATGAGGTGGCGTGTGGGTGCTACATAAAACACCTGAGTGTAGGAGACTCTAGGGAGGGGCATCCCCCGTGGACCCTCCTGCACACACCAATGCTCGCCTCTTTTACGCAGATGTCCGAACCTTGGTAGCTATGCCTCTGTTGCATGTTTACAGTGTCTAATAGCGGCTTGAGGCTGCCATAAGGTGGCGTGTGAGCGCTACATAAGACACCTGAGCTAGGAAGCACACGCAAGTCTGTAGGAGACTCTAGGGGAGGGCCATCCCCCGTGGACCCACCTGCACACACCAATGCTTGCCTCTTTTACTGCAGATGTCTGAACCTTGGTAGCTATGTCTCTCCTGCATGTTTGCAGTGTCTAATAGCGACTTGAGGCTGCCATAAGGTGACGTGTGAGCGCTACATAAAACACCTGAGCTAGGAAGCACACGCAAGTCTGTAGGAGACTCTAGGGGAGGGCCATCACCGTGGACCCTCCTGCACACACTGATGCTCGCCTCTTTTACTGCATATGTCTGAACCTTGCTAGCTATGCCTCTGCTGCATGTTTACAGTGTCTAATTGCGGCTTGAGGCTGCCATAAGGTGGCATGTGAGCGCTACATTAAACACCTGAGCTAGGAAGCACACGCAAGTCTGTAGGAGACTCTAGGGGAGGAGCATCCCCCGTGGACCCTCCTGCACACACCAATGCTCGCCTCTTTTGCTGTAGATGTCTGAATCTTGCTAGCTATGCCTCTGCTGCATGTTTACAGTATCTAATGGCGGCTTGAGGCTGCCATGAGGTGGCGTGTGAGCGCTACATAAGACACCTGAGTGTAGGAGACTCTAGGAGAGGGGCATTCCCCGTGGACCCTCCTAAACACACCAATGCTCGCCTCTTTTACTGCACATGTCTGAACCTTGCGAGCTATGCCTCAGCTGCAAGTTTACAGTGTCTAATAGCGGCTTGAGGCTGCCATAAGGCGGCACGTGAGCGCTACATAAGACACCTGAGCTAGGAAGCACACGCAAGTCTATAGGAGACTCTAGGGGAGGGGCATCCCCCGTGGGCCCTCCTACGCACACCGATGCTCGCCTCTTTTACTGCATATGCCTGAACCTTGCTAGCTATGCCTCTGCTGCTTGTTTACAGTGTCTAATTGCGGCTTGAGGCTGCCATAAGGTGTTGTGTGAGCGCTACATAAAACACCTGAGCTAGGAAGCACACGCAAGTCTGTAGGAGACTCTAGGGGAGGGCCATCCCCCATAGACCCTCCTGCACACACTGATGCTTGCCTCTTTTACTGCATATGTCTGAACCTTGGTAGCTATGCCTCTGCTGCATGTTTACAGTGTCTAATTGAGGCTACCATGAGGTAGTGTGTGAGTGCTACATAAGACACCTGAGTGTAGGAGACTCTAGGAGAGGGGCATCCCCCGTGGACCCTCCTACACACACCAAAATGCTTGCCTCTTTTACTGCACATGTCTGAACCTTGCTAGCTATGCCTCTGCTGCATGTTTACAGTGTCTAATAGCGGCTTGAGGCTGCCATAAGGTGGCGTGTGAGCTCTACATCAGACACCTGAGCTAGGAAGCACACGCAAGTCTGCAGGAGACTCTAGGGGAGGGCCATCCCCCGTGGACCCTCCTACACACACTGACGCTCGCCTCTTTTACTGCATATGTCTGAACCTTGCGAGCTATGCCTCTGCTGCATGTTTACAGTGTCTAATAGCGGCTTGAGGCTGCCATAAGGCGGCACATGAGCGCTACATAAGACACCCGAGCTAGGAAGCACACGCAAGTCTATAGGAGACTCTAGAGGAGGGGCATCCCCCGTGGACCCTCCTACATACACTGATGCTCGCTTCTTTTACTGCATATGCCTGGACCTTGCTAGCTATGCCTGTGCTGCATGTTTACAGTGTCTAACAGCGGCTTGATGCTGCCATAAGGTGTTGTGTGAGTGCTACATAAAACACCTGAGCTAGGAAGCACACGCAAGTCTGTAGGAGACTCTAGGGGAGGGCCATCCCCCATGGACCCTCCTGCACACACTGATGCTTGCCTCTTTTACTGCATATGTCTGAACCTTGGTAGCTATGCCTCTGCTGCATGTTTACAGTGTCTAATAGCGACTTGAGGCTACCATGAGGTGGTGTGTGAGTGCTACATAAGACACTGAGTGTAGGAGACTCTAGGAGAGGGGCATCCCACGTGGACCCTCCTAAACACACCAATGCTCGCCTCTTTTACTGTACATGTCTGAACCTTGCTAGCTATGCCTCTGCTGCATGTTTACAGTGTCTAATAGCGGCTTGAGGCTGCCATAAGGCGGCACGTGAGCACTACATAAGACACCTGAGCTAGGAAGCACACGCAAGTCTATAGGAGACTCTAGGGGAGGGGCATCCCCCGTGGACCCTCCCCTAGACCCTCCTCCGATGCTCGCCTCTTTTACTGCATATGCCTGAACCTTGCTAGCTATGCCTCTGCTGCATGTTTACAGTGTCTAACAGCGGCTTGAGGCTGCCATAAGGTGTTGTGTGAGCGCTACATAAAACACCTGAGCTAGGAAGCACACGCAAGTCTGTAGGAGACTCTAGGGGAGGGCCATTCCCCATGGGCCCTCCTGCACACACTGATGCTTGCCTCTTTTACTGCATATGTCTGAACCTTGGTAGCTATGCCTCTGCTGCATGTTTACAGTGTCTAATAGCGACTTGAGGCTACCATGAGGTGGCGTGTGAATGCTACATAAGACACCTGAGTGTAGGTGACTCTAGGAGAGGGGCATCCCCCGTGGACCCTCCTGCACACACCAATGCTCGCCTCTTTTACTGCATATGTCCGAACCTTGCTAGCTATGCCTCTGCTGCATGTTTACAGTGTCTAACAGCGGCTTGAGGCTACCATAAGGTGTTGTGTGAGCGCTACATAAAACACCTGAGCTAGGAAGTACACGCAAGTCTGTAGGAGACTCTAGGGGAGGGGCATCCCCCGCGGAACCTCCTGAGTGGCATCACAGGTTGATCGTGCCCCAGGAGCCCCCTGGGAGGCTTGTATGTCTCTGCTGTCTCAACTTTGAAAAATCGAGACCTGCCTTTTAATCATTGGGAAATGAGGGTCCCTCACATTGGAAATGGGTAACATTGATGTAATAAAACCCATTGACATCTTTTCCGTTTTGATGGGTAGGATTTTAAACCATTGGCCTGCTGTGAAACTGTGGGAAAATACACGCTCTTTCTGGTGGCTCAGATACACACCCATACATTAAGCAACACGATAACAAATTATTCTGTTAATATAATTATAATTAGTATTGGCCACTTATAACACCGAAGAGCATTCTAAGCACGGACCCGAGATTCGAACCTGCGCCGTTCTGCGTCGTCCTGCTTTCAAGACGAGCGCATTGCCACTGAGCTATCCTCCGTATCATTACCTGCTAGATGGAGTATCCATTCACCACATGGAACAATGTCCGGACATAAACCTGAGGAAGCAACACAAATGCCTGACCTCAGCGCCACTGTACCACTGGTGAATGACTCCACTGATGATTGACTTCATTGGCAGTATACCCGTAGCTAATGAACCACTGATGATTGACTCCGCTGATGATTGGCTTTACACTGGCAATGTACCCGTACCTAATGAACCAGTGGTGATCGACTCCACTGATGATTGACTTCATTGGCAGTGAACATGTAGCTAAGAAACCACTGGTGATTAACATCACTGTACTACTGCTGAATGGTTTTACACTGACAATGTACCCGTAGCAGATGAACCAGTGTGATTGACTCCACTGATGATTGACTACACTGTCAATGTACCTGTAGCTAATGAACCAGTGGTGATTGACTCCACTGCTGATTGACGTCATTGGCAGTATACCCGTAGCTAATGAACCAGTGGTGATTGACTCCACTGCTGGTTGACTTCACTGGCAGTGTACCCTTAGATAAGGAACCACTAGTGCTGGGCTTGAGTGCCACTGTGCCACTGATGATTGACTTTGTTACCAGTGCACCGGTAGCAAAGGAACCACTGATGGTACCCCATTCCTTTATCAACAATAATACATTTTTGGTCATCCAAAAATGTGGGTAATAAAAGAGTTAAGAGGTAAAAAGGGGGAGTAGGGTTTTGGGTAGGGGTAGTAAGGCTGGGGAAGGGTTCGCATGGGGGAGGGGGCAGGCACCCCCGGAAGAAAACATATAAAATTCGATGATACATTTTAAAGTAATTACTTCATAGTAAATTACCACAAAATAATTACTGTTGATGGAATTACATGGAACCCCACTGATGATTTCCGTTATTGGCAGTGAACCTGTAGCTAATGAACCACTGGTGATTAACTACACTGATGACTGACTTTATTGGCAGTGTACTTGTAAATAATAAAGCCCTGGTTATTAACATCAGTGCCATTGTACCACTGTTGATGGACATCATTGGCAGTGAACCTGTAGCTAAGGAACCACTGATGATTGACTCCACTGATGATTGACTTCATTGGCAATTGAACCTGTAGCTAATCAACCACTGGTGATTAACATCAGTGTCAATGTACCACTGATGATTGACTTCATTGGCAGTGTGCCCATAGCTAATGAACCACTGGTGATTGACTCCACTGATGAGTGACTTCATTGGCAGTGAACCTGTAGCTAATGAACCACTGGTGATTGACTCCACTGATGACTGACTGCATTGGCAGTGTCCCCGTAGCTAATGAACCACTGGTGATTGACTCCACTGATGATTGACGTTATTGGCAGTGAACCTGTAGCTAATGAACCACTGGTGATTAACTACACTGATGGCTGACTTCATTGGCAGTGTACTTGTAAATAAGAAACCCCTGGTTATTAACATCAGTGCCATTGTACCACTGTTGATAGACTTCATTGGCAGTGAACCTGTAGCTAAGGAACCACTGATGATTGACTCCAATGATGATTGACTTCATTGGCAATTGAACCTGTAGCTAAGCAACCACTGGTGATTAACATCAGTCTCAATGTACCACTGATGATTAACTTCATTGGCAGTGTGCCCATAGCTAATGAACCACTGGTGATTGACTCCACTGATGATTGACTTCATTGGCAGTGAACCTGTAGCTAATGAACCACTGGTGATTGACTCCACTGATGAGTGACTTCTTGGCAGTGAACATGTAGCTAAGGAACCACTGGTGATTGACTTAAGTGTTTCTGTACCACTGAGAATTTACTTCATTGGCAGTGTGCCCGTAGCTAATGAACCACTGGTGATTGACCCCACTGATGATTGATTTCATTGGCAGTGAACCTGTAGCTAAGGAACCACTGGTGATTGACTACAGTGCCAGTGTACCGCTGATGATTGACTTCATTGCCAGTGTACCTGTAGATAAAGAACCACTGGTGATTAACATCAGTGCCATTGTACCACTGATGATTGACTTCATTGGCAGTGTTCCCGTAGCTAATGAACCACTGGTGATTGACTCCAATGATCATTTACTTCATTGGCAGTGAACCTGTAGCTAAGGACTACTGGAGATTGATTTCAGCGTTTCTGTACCACTGATGATTGACTTCATTGACAGTGTGCCTGTAGCTAATGAACCACTGGTGATTGACTCCACTGATGATTGACTTCATTGGCAGTGAACCTGTAGCTAAAGAACCACTGGTGATTGATTTCAGTGTTACTGTACCACTGATGATTGACTTCATTGGCAGTATACCCGTAGCTAATGAACCACTGATGATTGACTCCGCTGATGATTGGCTTTACACTGGCAATGTACCCGTACCTAATGAACCAGTGGTGATCGACTCCACTGATGATTGACTTCATTGGCAGTGAACATGTAGCTAAGGAACCACTGGTGATTAACATCACTGTACTACTGCTGAATGGTTTTACACTGACAATGTACCCGTAGCAGATGAACCAGTGTGATTGACTCCACTGATGATTGACTACACTGTCAATGTACCCGTAGCTAATGAACCAGTGGTGATTGACTCCACTGCTGATTGACGTCATTGGCAGTATACCCGTAGCTAATGAACCAGTGGTGATTGACTCCACTGCTGGTTGACTTCACTGGCAGTGTACCCTTAGATAAGGAACCACTAGTGCTGGGCTTGAGTGCCACTGTGCCACTGATGATTGACTTTGTTACCAGTGCACCGGTAGCAAAGGAACCACTGATGGTACCCCATTCCTTTATCAACAATAATACATTTTTGGTCATCCAAAAATGTGGGTAATAAAAGAGTTAAGAGGTAAAAAGGGGGAGTAGGGTTTTGGGTAGGGGTAGTAAGGCTGGGGAAGGGTTCGCATGGGGGAGGGGGCAGGCACCCCCGGAAGAAAACATATAAAATTCGATGATACATTTTAAAGTAATTACTTCATAGTAAATTACCACAAAATAATTACTGTTGATGGAATTACATGGAACCCCACTGATGATTTCCGTTATTGGCAGTGAACCTGTAGCTAATGAACCACTGGTGATTAACTACACTGATGACTGACTTTATTGGCAGTGTACTTGTAAATAATAAAGCCCTGGTTATTAACATCAGTGCCATTGTACCACTGTTGATGGACATCATTGGCAGTGAACCTGTAGCTAAGGAACCACTGATGATTGACTCCACTGATGATTGACTTCATTGGCAATTGAACCTGTAGCTAATCAACCACTGGTGATTAACATCAGTGTCAATGTACCACTGATGATTGACTTCATTGGCAGTGTGCCCATAGCTAATGAACCACTGGTGATTGACTCCACTGATGAGTGACTTCATTGGCAGTGAACCTGTAGCTAATGAACCACTGGTGATTGACTCCACTGATGACTGACTGCATTGGCAGTGTCCCCGTAGCTAATGAACCACTGGTGATTGACTCCACTGATGATTGACGTTATTGGCAGTGAACCTGTAGCTAATGAACCACTGGTGATTAACTACACTGATGGCTGACTTCATTGGCAGTGTACTTGTAAATAAGAAACCCCTGGTTATTAACATCAGTGCCATTGTACCACTGTTGATAGACTTCATTGGCAGTGAACCTGTAGCTAAGGAACCACTGATGATTGACTCCAATGATGATTGACTTCATTGGCAATTGAACCTGTAGCTAAGCAACCACTGGTGATTAACATCAGTCTCAATGTACCACTGATGATTAACTTCATTGGCAGTGTGCCCATAGCTAATGAACCACTGGTGATTGACTCCACTGATGATTGACTTCATTGGCAGTGAACCTGTAGCTAATGAACCACTGGTGATTGACTCCACTGATGACTGACTGCATTGGCAGTGTCCCCGTAGCTAATGAACCACTGGTGATTGACTCCACTGATGATTGACGTTATTGGCAGTGAACCTGTAGCTAATGAACCACTGGTGATTAACTACACTGATGATTGTCTTCATTGGCAGTGTACTTGTAAATAAGAAACCCCTGGTTATTAACATCAGTGCCATTGTACCACTGTTGCTGGACTTCATTGGCAGTGAACCTGTACCTAAGGAACCACTGATGATTGACTCCACTGATGATTGACTTCATTGGCAATTGAACCTGTAGCTAAGCAACCACTGGTGATTAACTACACTGATGGCTGACTTCATTGGCAGTGTACTTGTAAATAAGAAACCCCTGGTTATTAACATCAGTGCCATTGTACCACTGTTGATAGACTTCATTGGCAGTGAACCTGTAGCTAAGGAACCACTGATGATTGCCTCCAATGATGATTGACTTCATTGGCAATTGAACCTGTAGCTAAGCAACCACTGGTGATTAACATCAGTCTCAATGTACCACTGATGATTAACTTCATTGGCAGTGTGCCCATAGCTAATGAACCACTGGTGATTGACTCCACTGATGATTGACTTCATTGGCAGTGAACCTGTAGCTAATGAACCACTGGTGATTGACTCCACTGATAAATGACTTCTTGGCAGTGAACCTGTAGCTAAGGAACCACTGGTGATTGACTTAAGTTTTTCTGTACCACTGAGAATTTACTTCATTGGCAGTGTGCCCGTAGCTAATGAACCACTGGTGATTGACCCCACTGATGATTGATTTCATTGGCAGTGAACCTGTAGCTAAGGAACCACTGGTGATTGACTACAGTGCCAGTGTACCGCTGATGATTGACTTCATTGTCAGTGTACCTGTAGATAAAGAACCACTGGTGATTAACATCAGTGCCATTGTACCACTGATGATTGACTTCATTGGCAGTGTTCCCGTAGCTAATGAACCACTGGGGATTGACTCCACTGATCATTTACTTCATTGGCAGTGAACCTGTAGCTAAGGACTACTGGAGATTGAATTCAGTGATACTGTATGACTGATGATTGACTTCATTGGCAGTGTGCATGTAGCTAATGAACTAATGGTGATTGACTCCACTGATGATTGTCTTCATTGGCAGTGTACTTGTAGATAAGGAACCACTGATGATTAACTTCAGTGCCAGTGTACCGCTGATGATTGACTTCATTGCCAGTGTACCCGTAGATAACGAACCACTGGTGATTAACATCAGTGTCATTGTACCCCTGATGATTGACTTCATTGGCAATGTGCCCGTAGCTAATGAACCATTGGTGATTGACTCCACTGATGATTGACTTCATTGGCAGTGAACCTGTAGCTAATGAACCACTGGTGATTAATTACACTGATGACTGACTTAAATGGCAGTGTACTTGTAGATAAGACCCCTGGTGATTAACATCAGTGCCATTGTACCACTGATGATTGACTTCATTGGCTCTGTGCCCGTAGCTAATGAACCACTGGTGATTGACTCGCTGATGATTGACTTCATTGGCAGTGAATCTGTAGCTAAGGAACCACTGGTGATTGACTTCAGTGTTTCTGTACCACTGAAGATTGACTTCATTGGCAGTGTGCCTGTAGCTAATGAACCACTGGTGATTGACTCCACTGATGATGGACTTCATTGGCAGTGAACCTGTAGCTAAGGAACCACTGGTGATTGACTTCAGTGTTACTGCATGACTGATGATTGACTTTATTGGCAGTGTGCATGTAGCTAATGAACTACTGGTGATTGACTACACTGATGATTGACTTGATTGGCAGTGTACTTATAGATAAGGAATCACTGATGATTAACTTCAGTGCCAGTGTACTGCTGATGATTGACTTCATTGCCGGTGTACCCGTAGATATGAACCACTGGTGATTAACATCAGTGCCATTGTACCACTGATGATTGACTTCATTGGCAGTGTGCCCGTAGCTAATGAACCACTGGTGATTGACTCCACTGATGATTTACTTCATTGGCATTGGACCTGTACCTAAGGACTACTGGTGATTGACTTCAGTGTTTCTGTACCACTGATGATTGACTTAATTGGCAGTGTGCCTGTAGCTAATGAACCACTGGTGATTGACTACACTGATGATTGACTTCATTGGCAGTGAACCTGTAGCTAAGGAACCACTAGTAATTGACTTCAGTGTTACCGTACCACTGATGATTGACTTCATTTGCTTTGAACCTGTAGCTAAGGAACCACTGGTGATTAACTTCAGTGCCAGTGTACCGCTGATGATTGACTTCATTGCCAGTGTACCCGTAGATAATGAACCACTGGCGATTAACATCAGTGCTATTGTACCACTGATGACTGACTTCATTGGCAATGTGTCCATAGCTAATGAACCACTGCTGATTGACTACACTGATGGTTGACTTCATTGGCAGTGAACCTGTAGCTAAGGAACCACTGGTGATTGACTTCAGTGTTTCTGTACCACTGATGATTGACTTCATTGGCAGTGTGCCTGTAGCTAATGAACCACTGGTGATTGACTCCACTGATGATTGACTTCATTGGCAGTGAACCCGTAGCTAAGGAACCACTGGTGATTGACTTCATTGTTACTGTACCACTGATGATTGATTTCATTGGCAGTGTGCCTGTAGCTAATGAACCAATGGTGATTGACTCCATTGATGATTGACTTCATTGGCAGTGAACCTGTAGCTAAGGAACCACTGGTGATTGACTTCAGTGTTACTGTACCACTGATGATTGACTTCATTGGCAGTGTACTTGTAGATAAGGAATCACTGATGATTAACTTCAGTGCCAGTGTACCGCTGATGATTGACTTCATTGCCAGTGTACCCGTAGATAATGAACCACTGGTGATTAACATCAGTGTCATTGTACCACTGATGATTGACTTCATTGCCAGTGTGCCCGTAGCTAATGAACCACTGGTGATTGACTCCACTGATGATTTACTTCATTGGCATTGAACCTGTACCTAAGGACCACTGGTGATTGACTTCAGTGTTTCTGTACCACTGATGATTGAATTAATTTGCAGTGTGCCTGTAGTTAATGAACCACTGGTGATTGACTCCACTGATGATTAACTTCATTGGCAGTGAACCTGTAGCTAAGGAACCACTGGTAATTGACTTCAGTGTTACTGTACCACTGATGATTGACTTCATTGCCAGTGTACCCGTAGATAACGAACCACTGGTGATTAACATCAGTGCCATTGTACCACTGATGACTGACTTCATTGGCAATGTGCCCATAGCTAATGAACCACTGCTGATTGACTACACTGATGGTTGACTTCATTGGCAGTGAACCTGTAGCTAAGGAACCACTGGTGATTGACTTCAGTGTTTCTGTACCACTGATGATTGACTTCATTGGCAGTGTGCCTGTAGCTAATGAACCACTGGTGATTGACGCCACTGATAATTGACTTCATTGGCAGTGAACCTGTAGCTAAGGAACCACTGGAGATTGACTTCAGTGTTACTGTAACACTGATGATTGACTTCATTGAAAGTGTGCTTGTAGCTAATGAACCACTGGTGATTGACTACACTGAGGATTGACATCATTGGCAGTGTACTTGTAGATAAGGAACCATTGATGATTAACTTCTGTGCCAGTGTACCGCTGATGACTGACTTCATTGACAGTGTAACCATAGATAACGAACCACTGATGATTAACATCAGTGCCATTGTACCACTGATGATTGACTTAATTGGCAGTGTGCCCGTAGCTAATGAACCACTGGTGATTGACTCCACTGATGATTTACTTCATTGGGAATGAACCTGTAGCTAAGGACCACTGGTGATTGACTTCAGTGTGTCTGTACCACTGATGATTGACTTCATTGGCAGTGTGTCTGTAGCTAAAGAATCACTGTTGATTGCCTCCACTGATGATTGACTTCATTGGCAGTGAACCTGTAGCTAATGAACCACAGGTGATTAATTGCACTGATGACTGACTTAAATGGCAGTGTACTTGTAGATAAGACCCCTGGTGATTAACATCAGTGCCATTGTACCACTGATGATTGACTTCATTGGCTCTGTGCCCGTAGCTAATGAACCACTGGTGATTGACTCCACTGATGATTGACTTCATTGGCAGTGAATCTGTAGCTAAGGAACCACTGGTGATTGACTTCAGTGTTTCTGTACCACTGAAGATTGACTTCATTGGCAGTGTGCCTGTAGCTAATGAACCACTGGTGATTGACTCCACTGATGATGGACTTTATTGGCCGTGTGCATGTAGCTAATGAACTACTGGTGATTGACTACACTGATGATTGACTTCATTGGCAGTGTACTTATAGATAAGGAACCACTGATGATTAACTTCAGTGCCAGTGTACTGCTGATGATTGACTTCATTGCCGGTGTACCTGTAGATAACGAACCACTGGTGATTAACATCAGTGCCATTGTACCACTGATGATTGACTTCATTGGCAATGTGCCCATAGCTAATGAACCACTGCGGATTGACTACACTGATGGTTGACTTCATTGGCAGTGAACCTGTAGCTAAGGAACCACTGGTGATTGACTTCAGTGTTTCTGTACCACTGATGATTGACTTCATTGGCAGTGTGCCTGTAGCTAATGAACCACTGTTGATTGACTCCACTGATGATTGACTTCATTGGCAGAGAACCTGTAGCTAAGGAACCACTGGTGATTGACTTCAGTGTTACTGTACCACTGATGATTAGCTTCATTGGCAGTGAACCTGTAGCTTAGGAACCACTGGTGATTAACTTCATTGCCAGTGTACCGCTGATGATTGACTTCATTGCCAGTGTACCTGTAGATAACGAACCACTGGTGATTAACATCAGTGTCATTGAACCACTGATGATTGACTTCATTGGCAGTGTGTCCATAGCTAATTAACCACTGGTGTTTGACTCCACTGATGATTGACTTAATTGGCAGTGAACCTGTAGCTAATGAACCACTGGTGATTGACTCCACTGATGATTGACTTCATTGGCAGTGAACCTGTAGCTAAGGAACCACTGGTGATTGACTTTAGTGTTTCTGTACCACTGAAGATTGACTTCATTGGCAGTGTGCCTGTAGCTAATGAACCACTGATGATTGACTGCACTGATGATGGAGTTCATTGGCAGTGAACCTGTAGCTAAGGAACCACTGGTGATTGAATTCAGTGTTACTGTATGACTGATGATTGACTTCATTGGCAGTGTGCATGTAGCTAATGAACTAATGGTGATTGACTCCACTGATGATTGTCTTCATTGGCAGTGTACTTGTAAATAAGGAACCACTGATGATTAACTTCAGTGCCAGTGTACCGCTGATGATTGACTTCATTGCCAGTGTACCCGTAGATAACGAACTACTGGTGATTAACATCAGTGTCATTGTACCACTGATGATTGACTTCATTGGCAATGTGCCCGTAGCTAATGAACCATTGGTGATTGACTCCATTGATGATTCACTGCATTGGCAGTGAACCTGTAGCTAAGGACCACTGGTGATTGACTTCAGTGTTTCTGTACCAGTGATGATTGACTTAATTGGCATTGTGCCTGTAGCTAATGAACCATTGGTGATTGACTCCACTGATGATTGACTTCATTGGCAGTGAACCTGTAGCTAATGAACCACTGGTGATTAATTACACTGATGACTGACTTAAATGGCAGTGTACTTGTAGATAAGACCCCTGGTGATTAACATCAGTGCCATTGTACCACTGATGATTGACTTCATTGGCTCTGTGCCCGTAGCTAATGAACCACTGGTGATTGACTTGCTGATGATTGACTTCATTGGCATTGAATCTGTAGCTAAGGAACCACTGGTGATTGACTTCAGTGTTTCTGTACCACTGAAGATTGACTTCATTGGCAGTGTGCCTGTAGCTAATGAACCACTGGTGATTGACTCCACTGATGATGGACTTCATTGGCAGTGAACCTGTAGCTAAGGAACCACTGGTGATTGACTTCAGTGTTACTGCATGACTGATGATTGACTTTATTGGCAGTGTGCATGTAGCTAATGAACTACTGGTGATTGACTACACTGATGATTGACTTCATTGGCAGTGTACTTATAGATAAGGAACCACTGATGATTAACTTCAGTGCCAGTGTACTGCTGATGATTGACTTCATTGCCGGTGTACCCGTAGATAACGAACCACTGGTGATTAACATCAGTGCCATTGTACCACTGATGATTGACTTCATTGGCAGTGTGCCCGTAGCTAATGAACCACTGGTGATTGACTCCACTGATGATTTACTTCATTGGCATTGAACCTGTACCTAAGGACCACTGGTGATTGACTTCAGTGTTTCTGTACCACTGATGATTGACTTAATAGGCAGTGTGCCTGTAGCTAATGAACCACTGGTGATTGACTACACTGATGATTGACTTCATTGGCAGTGAACCTGTAGCTAAGGAACCACTGGTAATTGACTTCAGTGTTACTGTACCACTGATGATTGACTTCATTTGCTTTGAACCTGTAGCTAAGGAACCACTGGTGATTAACTTCAGTGCCAGTGTACCGCTGATGATTGACTTCATTGCCAGTGTACCCGTAGATAATGAACCACTGGTGATTAACATCAGTGCCATTGTACCACTGATGACTGACTTCATTGGCAATGTGCCCATAGCTAATGAACCACTGCTGATTGACTACACTGATGGTTGACTTCATTGGCAGTGAACCTGTAGCTAAGGAACCACTGGTGATTAACTTCAGTGTTTCTGTACCACTGATGATTGACTTCATTGGCAGTGTGCCTGTAGCTAATGAACCACTGGTGATTGACTCTACTGATGATTGACTTCATTGGCAGTGAACCGTAGCTAAGGAACCACTGGTGATTGACTTCATTGTTACTGTACCACTGATGATTGATTTCATTGGCAGTGTGCCTGTAGCTAATGAACCACTGTTGATTGACTCCACTGATGATTGACTTCATTGGCAGAGGACCTGTAGCTAAGGAACCACTGGTGATTGACTTCAGTGTTACTGTACCACTGATGATTAGCTTCATTGGCAGTGAACCTGTATCTTAGGAACCACTGGTGATTAACTTAATTGCCAGTGTATTGCTGACGATTGACTTCACTGCCAGTGTACCTGTAGATAACGAACCACTGGTGATTAACATCAGTGTCATTGAACCACTGATGATTGACTTCATTGGCAGTGTGTCCATAGCTAATTAACCACTGGTGTTTGACTCCACTGATGATTGACTTAATTGGCAGTGAACCTGTAGTTAATGAACCACTGGTGATTGACTCCACTGATGATTGACTTCATTGGCAGTGAACATGTAGCTAAGGAACCACTGGTGATTGACTTTAGTGTTTCTGTACCACTGAAGATTGACTTCATTGGCAGTGTGCCTGTAGCTAATGAACCACTGGTGATTGACTCCACTGATGATGGACTTCATTGGCAGTGAACCTGTAGCTAAGGAACCACTGGTGATTGACTTCAGTGTTACTGTACGACTGATGATTGACTTCATTGGCAGTGTGCATTTAGCTAATGAACTAATGGTGATTGACTCCACTGATGATTGTCTTCATTGGCAGTGTACTTGTAGATAAGGAACCACTGATGATTAACTTCAGTGCCAGTGTACCGCTGATGATTGACTTCATTGCCAGTGTACCTGTAGATAACGAACCACTGGTGATTAACATCAGTGTCATTGTACCACTGATGATTAGCTTCATTGGCAATGTCCCGTAGCTAATGAACCATTGGTGATTGACTCCATTGATGATTTACTTCATTGGCAGTGAACCTGTAGCTAAGGACCACTGGTGATTGACTTCAGTGTTACTGTACGACTGATGATTGACTTCATTGGCAGTGTGCATGTAGCTAATGAACTAATGGTGATTGACTCCACTGATGATTGTCTTCATTGGCAGTGTACTTGTAGATAAGGAACCACTGATGATTAACTTCAGTGCCAGTGTACCGCTGATGATTGACTTCATTGCCAGTGTACCTGTAGATAACGAACCACTGGTGATTAACATCAGTGTCATTGTACCACTGATGATTAGCTTCATTGGCAATGTGCCCGTAGCTAATGAACCATTGGTGATTGACTCCATTGATGATTTACTTCATTGGCAGTGAACCTGTAGCTAAGGACCACTGGTGATTGACTTCAGTGTTTCTGTACCACTGATGATTGACTTAATTGGCAGTGTGCCTGTAGCTAATGAACCATTGGTGATTGACTCCACTGATGTTTGACTTCATTGGCAGTGAACCTGTAGCTAAGGAACCACTGGTGATTGAATTCAGTGTTACTGTACCACTGATGATTGACTTAATCGGCAGTGAACCTTTAGCTAAGGAACCACTAGTGATAACTTCAGTGCCAGTGTACCGCTGATGATTGACTTCATTGCCAGTGTACCTGTAGATAACGAACCACTGGTGATTAACATCAGTGTCATTGTACCACTGATGATTGACTTCATTGGCATTGTGCCCATAGCTAATGAACCACTGGTGATTAACATCAGTGCCATTGTACCACTGGTGATTGACTTCATTGGCAGTGAACCTGTAGCTAAGGAACCACTGGTGAATAACTTCAGTGCCAGTTTACCGCTGATGATTGACTTCATTGGCAGTGTGCCTGTAGCTAAAGAACCACTGGCGATTGACTCCACTGATGATTGACTTTATTGGCAGTGAACCTGTAGCTAATGAACCACTGGTGATTAACTACACTGATGACTGACTTCATTGGTAGTGTACTTGTAGATAAGAAACCCCTGGTGATTAACACCAGTGCCATTGTACCACTGATGATTGACTTCATTGGCAGTGTGCCCATAGCTAATGAGCCACTGGTGATTGACTCCACCGATGAGTGACTTCATTGGCAGTGAACCTGTAGCTAAGGAACCACTGGTGATTGACTTGAGTCGTACTGTTTAGAGGAGCAGGTAGACATGTCATTACTGGCTCCCGCCCCCTCAACTCCGCCATACTGGAACAGCTCGAGAAGAGGCCTGTGTGGAACACCAGATATTATCCCAATATCACATCGAGTGTATGAGAGACGATATACACTCAAACTACCGCACCAAATGTATTCTCACCCTGTAAGGGTGGAAGGAGGACGGCACACATCGTTGAACATCATAGAGCTATACGTGACATCTGACGAGGGTAGAGGAATGTCATGAAGGGAAGACAGAAAGACTCAGTGAAACGATATATACAAATACTTAAGAATAAAGACGTATCTGAAGCAACAAGAGAAAGATGTAATGAAATCCGAAGAAATCAAATACGCAAAGAATATGAAGTAACCTGCTGACTCATAAGTGTATACACGCAGAAACGCAAGGAGGAGACAAATAGAAGCTTGCTGCAGAGGATAACATAACGTGGTTAGGGCGGCCATGATGGAAAGATGGACGCCGGACTCGTATTGAAACCAATCAAGAAACCTCAGAGACAGACTAAGGCTGCAGAGTCGGGAGACGCTGGAAGAACAGCTTTGTGTGAGGAATAAAGAGGAGTCTATTGGCCTGGGATCACGGATGCTACTTCAAGGAATAATTGCAAGGCACAAGGGGAGTCAGAAGGACAAGCAATGTACTTAAGACATATTTCTCTTAGACTAAACAAAGAAGAAAACATCTTCAAGAGCCAAGTATTAGACAACTAAAGACACGTAAAACCCATGTAAGATGGAGTGAGCAAGTCTCTAGAATCCAAGAAGGGTAATTACACCCAATTCAATTGAATCAAATAGCAGTAAATAGGAGGTCGAAATGGACCCATTTGTGGTCTCCTCACACGTGATTCAGAAGTCAAAAACAAGGGCTATTAATTAAGATCCAGGCGAATATTACGGTGCACGAGCACTTAATGTATGTGATGAAAAAAGCCGGTCATTTCACATAAAGTTCCATTGACGCAAGATCATGATTTCAGGTGCCTCTTGACATGTTCACAGGATCCCGATTTTCATGATTCTTTACGTCACGTGTGCTTTTGTTTTTCACTGCTAAATAATAACTGTTCCTCTGTGGAAATAGACACACAAGCCACCTCATTCACTTTGCTTTACAAGGATAAATCATCTGTAAATGCCAGGAAGGACACGTGTGTGCTGTCCAGAGAAAACTAGAAAGCATGTGTGTAGCACACACCACAGTGACATATGATTACGCTGCACGACTACTTCACAACCCTCACTTCAAGTGTTAGAGGTGTGTACAACACAGATAACACTACAAGGAGCCCTGGGAAAAAGTCATGCAGTGTAGGGAAGTTTTAAGCAAGGTGTCAGGAACTCTATTCACACTTTTATTTTATATATTTTAATTAATTAATTAATGTATTTATAAAGCCCATAGCCCAAAGTCAACTAGGCGCTAACACTTACCTAAGGAGATGGTTACAGGTATACCAAACTTCAAGCACATGTCTTTACACAGTACAAGTTACAAGTACGTTACATATTTACGCATTTATACATTATTTATTTTTTTATTTAAAAAAAACTGATTTGGAGAAACCTTAACTTTTGCCACCTCCAATGTTTGTAGACTGTACGTCTTTATAGGAAGGGACGTGACTCTTTCCCCCCTAGATAAAATAAATAATAGTCATAGGAATACGAATGGCACCCTGATAAGTTGCAGTAGCTTCATTCTGTGTACCACTGCCTGGCTGCTGTTGTTCACCTGATCGACATATCAGCAATATTACACTGGCATGCGTCCAGCGGAGCAGCGCCCATGAATGCCACCCCATATGCTGGTGATGGCGCCGCACTTGCTTGCCTGAGATTAGCAGCTATCGGCTGTTACTGCCCCCGGGGAGGGCAGGAGGGACTCCCCGAGGGAACACACGGTGCTTGCATGATGTAAACAGGGGCAATGGCTGAGCATCCTATGTGCCCAAGTCCTGTTTGTTTGTCAGTAGGGAGAGGATCCCTAAGAGCACCACCGCTAGACTGGACAGAAGGGAGGAGACCTCAAGACCTCAGCCTCTCTGGTGGCCCCGGAAATGGCTAAGACATTTGAGGCGGGATCTTATAAATGAAGAGGCAGCCAGAAATTAGCGCCTCAGAGTAATTCTGCTAAAACATAATGCATTTATTAAAGGTGTAACCCCTGGTTCACGCTTCCAAATTTCGGAAGGGAAAAGAGGGGCCCGTAGATGCAGTGGTTTTCCCAGGATCACACAAGTTGGCTGTTGTGGTACGTTGTCAGGTAACTAAGCCTGGAGCCACATGTGGAAAAGGCTCCAATCCGGTTTAGTCCCTTCTCCCCTAATTTCCACAGTTTACCTCAAGCAACGACCTTCTGCCTCCCTGAAAGCTGCCTGGAATGGAAAAGGAATTGTTTTAAGCCATTTGGTCGAACTTAGGAGAAACCTCATTAAAGGTTTGTCCGAAATTGGAGCTGATTGAAATGAAATGAAATTTGGGTGACACGGGGTTCTGGAGATACAGTTTGCCCAGGCCTACACATTCCCTACCTTGGCCCCACCTCGTAATTCTGTACCACCCTAATGTGAGAGCAACCTTTTTCTCGCCAGGGAAGTTCATATTATAGCCGTCCCATACATATGTAAGCATGGCTCACAGACGAAGTTAGTCTCGCTCTGTGCCTCTCTTGGAAATACGGGGCTAATTTCATGCAGTGACGATCCATCGTGGTGCTCTCAGTTATACTCCACTCTTGAGACACAGAAGTCACTTCAGGACGCCTTGAGACTCATCCTCGCTAACATGACCTAGCTGCAAACAACATGGACATTGAATGTGATTTGCAAAGGTGTCCATGTGGAACTTGATGTGTTTCAGAGGCCACATTTCTGGGAATGGGGTCAAAAGGTGAGTTGAAATGACAGCAGTATTTGCCAATTGGCAATTTCATATGCATTGGCCATGTTGCCACCTTCACTTATCATACCCTACTGTGACACTCAACTCATTTTCAGGCTCCCTTCCGCCACTTTTTCTCCTTCTCTCATCTCTGACTGCTATGCAGGAGTGGAGTGCCGCCAATGATCTCTGCCTTCATGCCAGTAAGACAGAGATTCTCCTCGTAGGCACACCTGCTCCCTCTTTTCCTATCACTCTCTGGCCGGCATCTGTTGGCCCTCTTCCTGCTCCCACCTGTGTGGCTAAAAACCTTGGGGTCACCTTCGACGCTACACTCTCCTTCTCTCCTCGCATCTCTGACGTCTCTATGAAGTCGCACTACCAGCTGCACCTCCTCAGAGGTATTCTTCCTTTCCTCTCCTTCCCTTAGAAGCTCACTGTCTCCAGAGCTCTGGTTCTCTCTAGGCTGGACTACTGCAACAGCCTCTTTCTAAATCTGCCTGCCTCTACTCTCCGCCCTCTGCAACTCATCCAGGACAGGACTGCGAGACTTGTCCTTGGCCTCAAGCCCAGGGATCGTATCTCTCCAAGACTGAAATCTCTGCACTGGCTCCCAGTGGCTGCGAGGATTAAGCTCAAAACCCTCTGCATTGTCCACAAGGCCTTCTGGGGTCTGAGGTCTCAATACCTTCAACTCTCTCTTCCTAAATATCTTCCTTCTCACGGTCTTTGCTCATCCGCCTCCAACTCCCTCAGGGTCAATCGCTTCTCCAAGCAACAAGTTGGTGGTAGATCTTTCCTCGGCTGGGGCCTCCCTCTGGAATAGTCTCCCTGCCTCCCTGAAACATGAGGAGAACCATCTCCGGTTCCGGAAGCACCTCAATACCTTCCTCTTTGCTTCTGCTTTCTCTCCTCCTCTCCCCCTGCTGATTTCCTTGCTGCAACTGCACTGATTACCTGGCTACCCTCTGATCTCGGGCCCAGGTCCCCTCCCCCACCAGTTGCACACCTGCACTGTCTCCCTGGCTACCCCCCTGCAATTGGGGACTATTTCTGTATCCCTACAGCACTTAACTTATGTCTGCACTTGATCTTGCACTTGCCACCTGCTGGATGCACTTTGTTATTTATTGCTTTATTTATTCTATTATTTTTACTGTCAATCCCATGTACTGCACTCCCCCTGCACTTTCCCCTTCCCCTGCACTTGCGTGATCTCAATGCCACCAGGCCCAGTAAGATCGTTGTATCGGGCGTCCCTCTGTTCCCCCTCCCTTGCCTTGTTGTGCCTTAAAACACTTGTGTACAGGCATGTTATAAATGCCATATCATATCATACTTACTACACTAGTGCAGGTGGGAGCACAGAACGCCACAGTGCAATGTGTCCATTCCTTGCATCATGGGCAGGGAGCATGGCCTTAAACTGTCCTGCCAAATTCACATCCGATTATAAGAAAAGCGCATGTGGTGTTCCCCTAAACTCCGCCTCCTCCGTCTCTTCAATTATTGTCATGTGCGACCACTGGTGGGTCAGCAAGATTCTGTTGCCTGGACGTTATGCAAGGATGTCAATGCTGCTCAGCGATTGGCTGAATGGCACCCTTGATCCCCTAACCCCAGGTAAGTTCGGCCAACTGTCTATACCATTCCTAGCCGGAAGGCGAAAGGCAGATGAAAGAAGAAAGCGACAGAGCGTCAGCTCCCCGCAGTGTGGCCACAGGCAGGAAGGGGTGTTTAAAGGGCTTCTTGGCCCTAAGATTATCCCTAAACAAGCGAAAAGGGGCAAGGTGGAATTCAACGTGATCCGATATAGTTAGAGTGCCAGGTGACCACTCCGGTGGTGGTACAAATATCCTTTAACATGAACATAGAGCAGAGTATGTGTGGATTTGATCCTCAAAGAGTAGGAGAACGTCGCCCAAAAAGCCTCACCTGTTGCTTTTTCACAGGAAGGAAGAAGCTGAAGCGAAGGAGCAAGTAGAAAGGTGGGGCAGTATGGAGAGAAGTTGGGGATCTGCACCCTAAAAGTGGATCATGGGTAGGGCCAATCGATGGCCTAGGCTGAGGGTGTGGCCTGGCTCTTAAGGCCAAGCAAGAGCCGAGCCAAAGAAATGGGCGTGCGAAACGGGGGAGGAGACTGATTCAGTGGCTAAATAAAAGGGGTTAAAGGGGTTGGGGAAACATTGGGGCTGGAGAAACAAAGGCTGAGGGCGAAATGGTGATTGCCAGCACTCGGGCGAGGGTGGAGCAATTGTGGATGGTGGCCCAGCAAAGAGAGGAGAGTGGGGTCTGGCAGCACTCGGGGCGAGTTTAGGGGGGATTGTGCACGGTGGCGGGTGTGTAAAGGGGAGAAGGATAAGGACCAGGGGCAGACTGGGGCATGATGGCAGTGGTGGGGGCAGAGTGAGGGGGGTAGAAAACAAGAGGCACTTACATGCTTCAGCCCATCGATGACAGGACATCAGGCAGAAGTTGGGCACATCAGGCAGAAGTTGGGCAACAGCGGCATTGCCGAGAATCAAATCTAGCAGGGGCACAGAGGGGGCCACAGACAAAAGTAGGGGGGCGCCTATAAAAGGGCAATGTGTGACGTCAGAAGCACTCCTGCAGAGAATCTTTTGTGCACACCAATTACCAGACCCCTTTTGTGCACCTCCCCTCTCATCAGAATGTAGGCACTAAACCATTAAGTCACTAATGACCCATAATGAGCGGTTTCCTTTGCTAGATTCTGATTGGAGGGGCTGCTCTTGGCCGCAGGGGGACTTAACAGCTCTGCATTGTTGTGCATTGATTGCTGCCTTGTGTGCGTGCTGTGCTGGCGGACACAGCACAGCAGACAGTGCAGTGAAAGTAGCCCAGCAGATGTAGCAGGGCACAAGCGGGGGCCCAAGATTTCAGAGGAGGCCCCCTCCTGTACGTTCCCTCACGTCAGGGAAGCACTTGCTTGCTTTTCCATGTCCCTACCTGCGGGCAGCAGCGGGAGGTAGGGGGGGGGGGGCAGGGGTGCTCAGGTTGCCCTTTGCTTTGGGCGGGCAATGATCCGAAAGGAAGATCCGGCCAGAGCAGTATCTGGGCCGGCCTGATCCACAGGGGGCTTCCCCAGCTCTGCATAAACGGCAGAGCGCGAGGGGGGGGGAGGGGTTGTGGGCCTTCACACCACCTTGCAGATAAACCAGTGCCATCCCTCTACACCTCTGCATACATGTAGGCTTCCTCCCTCGCCAGTCCACAGCAATGCAACAGGCAGGGATTAGAAGGGCAGAATGGCACTGCCCATCCTTTCGCCCCTTGCTAGAGCGGGTCACTCCTTGGAAATCCCACTCTCTGCTGTTGTGGAGCAAGTCCTGCTATGCTGGCTCCGGGAAGCCATCGTCTGGCAGATGTCATGCTATGCACGACTCAAATAACACATCAGAACATGTGCTGAATGGACACTTAAACCCCCTCCTCCCCCATAGTGGCAGTCTCCCATCTAAGACAATTACAATTTTGAAGAGTAATTGACGAGAAGGATGCAAAACTGGCCCAGGATCCCGCGCTCCCACGATGGAGGCTAATTCCACGCTAACATTGTGTTATAGACGGCACGAGCTGTCAATCATTCCCAGGCGACATCTATGTTACAGAATAATTACCAGTGAGGCGAACAATCACAATAAGCGCGTGCAGTGCAAAGGCCATCGATCACTAGTTACAATGCTCCGTAAAACACCAATTGACAAAGGCCAGCGAAGCGGACGTTCATGGATTTACTGTCTTGGGAGGATAGCCCAGGGGCAACGCGCTCGCAATGGAAGCAAGGCAATGTGGAACAACACCGCTTAGAAACCTCTGGGTATTAAGCACGTTATAAATAACCAATATTTTGTTTTCTATATGTTTGCATGAAACCAAAAAAAAACGTTTACAAAAAATAACCAATTATTGTTACTGAATAAGGGCCTTCTGCTCGGGGCTGCAGAGCGCGCGTGCGGATCTACGGTTGCGTTGTGTTGGTTTTTCATGGGTTGGGTAGTAGGGTCGCTGTAGGGTCTTGCTGTTTGTTTCTAAGAGAATCCAATGGAACGATGCTTTTGAAGGTAGGCACTCAATGCTGAATGGCCCTATGTTCCAAGCCTGTGTGGGCCACACACCTCTTCTCTTGGTGTATGTTTCAGAGCGCAGGCCTGTGGGGTGTAGTGAAAGGGCGCCCCAGGAATCATGTTTTCCTTACAGGCCTGCTGCTGCTGCTGCTGTGGGGTGCGGTGGGGGGTGCGGGGCAGGGCGCCGCTTTTGCATGCTTTCTCTATAGCCTGTGTGTGGGGGAGGGTGTAGGCAACACAACCAACGACTGTGTTTCGCTGTATTGACTCTCCGTGTGCCTATGGCGGGGAGGGGTTGCTGGATGTTGCTGTTTCCTTTATAGGACGTGGGTGGAGTGCTGCAGAATCAAGGACACCGTCAGGGCCATTGCACTTTTTTTTTTTATTTGAATGGGACCTCGAACTTCAGCCGCCCCATGTTACCAGGCAGCAGTCTTGTAACACAGTGAAACAAACAGCAGTTCGGGGGTCGCCATCTCCTGAGAGCCATGGTGGAGTTACGCTATATGCTGTTCCCAACCAAACGAGCAGCTGCCATATCACATTAAGAGGGCGCTGCGATCACTTTTTCCAGAAGGGGCGCTATAGCCATGGCAGCTGACCTCGGAACAACACAACTGCCCTACAACCCCTAGAAGAGAGGGCAGCCTAGAGCACTGATCAAATGAAAGCAAGTCAGGCCATCCCAAGACATGAAAAGAATGACTTGCACCGGAAGTGATCTCTGACCAGAGCCATGTTTGTGGCTCTCAAATGTTCACCAGGAAGTGATTACAGCACTTCACTGCAAATAAAGAAAGTACAGTCCTGCATAGTTCACATGACACCATAAACCTGTGCCATGACTCATTATTTAAAATGAGGGCTAGGGTTGTGGGAGTGGGGAGTCAGCACTTCGGTGCAGGGACGCATATCCCACCAGCAGGCCCTGACTGTGGAGCGAGACATCTCCTGCGAATTCCAGATAACCCAGAAAATAACGCTGCTCGGAAAGGCCAACCAGCCAGCTCGTGACAGCGTTAGAGCTCTCCCTCTCTCTCTCCCCACTGTCTGTGCGTCTCACTGTCTCTGTCACTCTCTCTCGAAGAGTCTCTGACTCACTGCATCTCTCTCTCATTCCCTCTCACTCTCTGTCTCTTTCACCGTGACGTTCTCTCTCTCTCTACCACTCTGTCTGTCTCTCTACCAATGAATCTCTGACTCTCTCACTGAATCTCTCTCTCATTCCCTCACTCTATCTCTTTCACTGTGATGTTCAATCTCTCCCCACTGTCTCTGCGTCTCACTGTCTCCGTCGCTCTCTCTCGATGAGTCTCTGACTCTGTCTCTCACTCTCTATCTCTTTCACTGTGATGTCCCCCCTCTCTCACTCTCTCTCCCTCTCTCTCTCTCTCTCTCTCTCCGAGTCTCTGACTCTCTCACTGAATCGCTCTCTCTCATTCTCCCTCACTCTATCTATTTCGCTGTGACATTCTCTCTCTCTCACACTCGTGTTCTCTTTCTGCCTCTTCCTCTCTCTTTCTCTCTCTCCGTGACAGTCTCTCCCTGACTCTCTATGACACGCTCTCTCCGCCTATACCCTCCAATGTTCTCTCTCTTTATATCAACGACCCTCTCTCGCTTTCTCGTGCTGTTTCTCTATTACACCCCCTCATTGAATCTCTCTTAGTTCACCTGATGATGCTACCCTAAAGACACCGGACGAATCAATCACAACAATGATGGGGCCTCTCAACTCTACAAGCGGGAGGAAACCCACTTCACGATATGAAGATCTTGACTGGTCTTGGGTCGCCAAAACCATAAACAATCCAAAAAACAGTTAACGCCAAAAGTCAAATGCGTATGGCAATTTATGTATAGCGTCATGGAACACACGCGGGCATACGCATTTGTTTGAAGAAATCCCAAACGACCTGAAAGACATAGATTTACTGTGTCTTCAGGAGACTTGGCTAACGGAACCTCCCATTGCAGATGGCTTTGAGATCGCCTTCAACACAGCCATTAAAGGAACCAAAGGAGGCCCCATGTCAGGAATGGCAATTTTTGCAAAAATTGAAAGTGGAGTTCGCATACTGTCTGCAACCAATGTGTCTGCGTACCTATAGGTATGCAAAATACAATTGCCTGTGAGACCAACGAAGAAAGCAAATCTACTTATGTTGATAAACATATACTGCCAACACTTAGCTATAGACCTTGATCGATTTCTAGAAACCATCTCAGAACTCATTTGTAACAGCAAAAGAAATGATAAAGAAACGCACATCATTATATGTGGAGATCTCAACATAAACTGTATGATTGACAAAACCCATACTGCCTATGACAAGAAAGAAACAAATGCCCTATTAGCCGCTACGCGCTGGCTGTCGGAAATGAAGGCATGGAATCTCCACATGATGAATGGGAAAACAATAGGAGACATTCCCGCCCAACCAACTTGGCGAAGAAACCACTTTAGATCGATAATTGACTATATGTTTGCCGATGATTCGCTGAGATGTGAAGTATCCCATCTAACCATTACTGAAATGGAGTTCAGCGATCACTGCATACTAAAGCTATACTTGAAGTCATATAAAAGTGGACGTGAAGCCGTCTTGTCAAAATATCCTCTTGAAGTTGGACCAGGTCGTAATCGACTGAGACTCAATGCGAACAAAGTGAGCTCACTGTGCAAAGCATTGGGAGAAAAAACAGAGAAAGAACAAATTGAATACACAACTCTACTAGAGACCTACAGAGAAAAGTGCTCCGGCAATGCTAAAGCAGACTTCAAACAGGTACATGCATGGGATGAAGAGCTTAATCTAAAGAAAAAAAATCTCCGAAAATCCTTAAGACTGCTCAAAAATAACAGAGTCAGCAGCAACCTAGACAAGGCAAAAAAACTGAAACAGACTTATAAGAACTGGCTAATCAGTCATAAACACATAATGGTGCAAAGAGATGCTGAACACATGATGAAAGCGCTCGCAAACAGGAACACAAGCGACTTCTGGAGTTACTTGAATAATATCTCAACCCCTCAGGGTGCAATTACAAAATCCATGATCCCAGAAGAAACATGGGTAAGCCACTACGCAGGGGCCTTTAATAACAATTCAATAAAGACCATAACAGCCCCATTTCAAGAGCAGGAATGGTCAGTTGTAATAAAGAAAGAAGACATATACAACAACATTGTCCAACTGAGTACCTCAGGAGCACCTGGCCCAGACGGCCTAACCAATCAACACTTGAAACAATATCCAGACTTATGGGCATAATTTTGTAACTCCCTGTTCAGATCAATACTACAATCGCGAACTATACCTGCGTCTTGGAGGAGTGCCATTGTGGTACCGATCTTTAAAAAGGGCGACCGAACAGACCCCAAGAACTATAGGCCGATAGCCCTGCTTGACGTTATTGGGAAAATCTTTGCAACACAGCTTCAAATCCAACTACTCAAATGGATTAAAGACTCCAAAAGATATGATCCCCGTCAAACAGGATTTGTAAAAGGAGTCGGCTGTGGGCTGAACTTGACCATCCTGAACTTCCTGAAGATGGAAGCTATTCGTCAAAACAGGAAGATATATGTTGCATTCATTGATCTGTCTAGCGCCTTCGACACTATTGATCGAGAGTTGTTATGGACAAAGTTGAAAAAATGGCATTGCCCAGAAAACTTACTCCAACCAATAAAAGAATTGCACTCTAACACAGAATTCAAAGCAAGGCTGGACTCTCGTGGAACACTGAGTCAGCCCATAAAGACAAATCAAGGTGTGAAACAAGGCTGCCCGTTGGCAGCCACACTGTTCGGCCTATTCCTGTCTGACATTGGAGAAAGCCTTGAAGCTGTCACATCATTTCCACCTAAAGTTAATGGGATGCCTGTAAGCTGGTTGTTATATGCAGATGACATTGCTATACTGGACCAAACCCCAATTGGACTATCTAGGAAGCTTGCTGCACTAGAAGGTTACGTAAAAGAAAACAAATTGAAAATCAATCCTGCAAAGTCGGAAATAATAATCCTCCAAGATCTCACAAGAAACAACAAACGGAACCCCAAAACTACACCGAAATGGAGGCTGTGTAACGACAACTTGAGATGTGTGAAAAAGGCCAAATACTTAGGAGTCTAGTTTAACAGCAACATAAATGACGCACCCTGGACAGAGAACATCATACAAAAATGCAAACAACTAGCATGCCAAGGGGTCATCATAAACAAAAAATTCGGAAAATTTTCCTTACTACCAGTGTTAGCTCACTATAACCAAAAAGCCACTCCAACGCTCATTTATGGCGCGGAAAGCGCCCTAGGAGCCCCTGCAACCCTGTGGCCACAGTTGGAAAACCAATACTGGAGACGAGTCCTGCACATACAGAAAGGAATCTCGAGTGCGTGCGTCAGATATGAATTAAACCTTATCTCTCTGCAGGCACGAGTGCTATGGAACATGCTATCCATCTATCGGAAAATAATCATAGACGACTGTACTCCGCAGTTTAAGATCTTACAGGAAGCGCTCAAAGGCAACTCTGAAACCGTGCTGTGCAGATGGGCAGCTGGCTGTAAAAATCAGCTAACGCAACTTGGCACGGACCTACTCACACTGCAAAATAACCCAACCCATGTTAAGAAAAAAGTATGGGAACAGGACTGGTGTCTAACAGTGGACGCGCAAAATCGTCATAAACTTTTTGATGATGCACCCACTGAAGCCAAAGACCGTAAACAGATGCTGCAATACTTGATAAAGACACCCAACGCTCGACACAGAATGACCTACATGAAATTCCGTTTAAACTTATTCAACACAAGAGTGAGTCAAGTGACAAGAGCACGAAAAGCAACAGCTATGCTTAAATGTTGCTTTTGCGATAAACAAAATGAGACTCTCAAACACCTCACACTGTATTGTGAAAGTCTGAAAGATCTCAGATCTGTTCACTTAGGAAGCCTGGTACTACAGTATGACACATTATGTGGAGAGGACTTATGGCGCAAATTCCACAATCCCAGGGAAAAAGAAATCTTTGGGTTAACAAATTTTCTACAAAAACTGGAAATACTACTCAAAGTTGGATAAGAAAGACGATAAACAGTGGGCCCTAAGACGATGGCGTACCGGAGAAGTTGTGAAGCGAAATAGGATAAAAAAAAAAGCATCCTGGAACATTGCCGATCGAATGGGATCTGGGAGTCCAGAAGCGGCTGCTAACTGGTTTTAAGTAGCCCCAGAGACCAGCTGCTCTTCGTGGCTTGCTGACACCACGGAACTTCTCCCCACACTGTGGGTGGGCCATGGGAAATCTCTTTTCAAAACGTTTTGTACAAACTAAATGAAATAAAAATAAAAAAAAAAAAGAATCTCTCTTATTTATCTTTGACCTTTTTTAATTTTCTCCCTCTCTCTTTTCATCTATTACCCTATCTTGTTTTCTCCCTCTCACTCTATTTGTTTATGTTACTCTTTGTCTTTCTCTAATTTTTAAAAAATATTAACCATATTAGCTCTGTCATTTTCTCTCTCGTTCCTTACTTTAATTTAGTTTTCTCTGGCTCTTTTTTTTTAAAGTACAACCCTCTTTATGTCTTTTGCTCTTGTTTTCACTCGGTTCTTTCTCATTACTCAGCAATTCTTGCACACTTGCACCTTTCTTGCACACTTGCTTGCATAATTTTTTATGACTCTGTTGCTTTTGATGTTTAATAAAGAGACGGCCAGCCCCCAAAAGCACGTGGAACACAGAGCACAGTGAAGCTTACTGTGCTGGTCTGCCATATTTTCTTGACACACTCTTGAGTGTCAGTGGCCCTCCTTGGGGGTCCACAAGGAAGCAAATTTAGCACATCACTGTTTACATGTTCATATAATGCTACAAAGGGTGATAATTTTAAAGTAAGTGCTAACTGCATGCAATGAGTCTTGTGGGGATCGCTCAGGGGCAACGCACTCACCTTGGAAGCAAGACGACACAGAGCCACACAGGTTCGATCCCCGGGTCCGGGCTTAGAAAACTCTGGGTATTAAGTGCATTATAAATAATCAATTGCAATAAAGGACCACCAATGTTACCACTTACATGACGTTGGGACCCTTTCATGTAATGTTAAACATCTACAAAGAGGAGAGGTACTTTGAAGACTAAAACAAGGCTAAATCCCCCTTATTCTTCACTTTTACGTTCCAAGTTGTGGGCAGCGTTTTATAATGGATTCCTATGGAATCCGTCTGTTATCAAGCAGATGCAAAGGGAAGGCATATTCCAGTGGAATCCATTGGTTTTAGGCATGCCTGAAAACCTCATGCAGGCGTGAAAGCTGGTGCTCTTCCCGCACAGATGAGGAAAGAAATGCATCCGGCCTCCAATACTTCCACGCTGGAAAGTATTCATCATTAAAGGAAGTTCTCTACCTTTTCTAGGTCCTCGCACATAGTCTTTTTTTAACCTAACTTGAGGATGTTTATACAGTGAATAAACCATTTCTAGAAATACCAGTGTACCATTTTGAAGAGCTTCTGTTGTGTAGTGACTGGCAAACTTACTGAATTTGGGGGAAATGAGAGTCTTGCAGGGGAGTGATAGAGGGTTTAGCCCAATGTGTCCAATGTCCATTGCAGTTAGAATCACACTGCGTCAATTGAAGGAGTCTGGCAGAGAGTCTGACCTCAGATGACTGCCAGCCAGGTGCGTCTGCTGCTATCAGGCAGTTTCCAACTAGAAGCTTTCAGTTATTCTATGCCAGTCATTGGTAAGTCAGGATCCCTGGTTTTATTCGTTCTGCTACATTCTGGTTCCTAAAGTTTAGCCTTTTCCAGTAACAACGAAAGGTAGAAAGCACTGAAACGCAACAAACTACTGGTGACAAAGTAGGATCTCTGAAAAGCCTACTAGCTGCACTAACTAGCCAGCAAAGGGCAAGTATGGAAACCATTCACTCCACTGCTGGCATCAGGGCATTTCAACCTTTTCAAACTGAAATGGGCCCTGCACTGTGGCGTGCTCCCTTCTGCCTATGACACACAAAGCTTCATATCTTAATACTTTTTCTTAGGTTCTCATTTAGGGCTTCAGCTCCCCCACTGACTGTATTTGTTCTAATGTGCAGAAGACAATAAACGAGCCACTTGATAATGTGCACCCACACCCCTCCTGCACTGTTTCATATAGAATCCTGCCAAAGAATGGTCTACGTAGACGCCACCCACTGTATATCATGTCAAGTCAGTAATATTGCATCCGCGGCAGCCTACGCTACCAAACTATTGAATGCAGCCGAACCATTCTTCTCCACTGAAAACTGCCCCACCATTGCCAGAGCGGTAATAGGCTCAAGACTTGACTACTGCAACGTCCTCTTCCAAACATTTACTGAAATGACAAGTGATCCAAAACAATGCGCTCCTAACAGACCTCAGCATCCTCAAAGGAGAACATATCTCCGACTAGCTTCCCATCAAAGAACGTGTCTTGTTCAAAACACTAGCCATCACTCACAAGTACATCACCAGCACACACACACACACCCCTATCTTTCCCAGAAGGTGGCCAGAGCAGGCTCATCCAGACCTACCAGAACACCATACTCCCACCGACTAGTCCTTCCCTGAGTCAGACGTGCCAAAGCAGGTGGTGCCAGCTTCCTCTTCAGTGAGGCGAGACAATGGAACTCCCGGCCACCCACACTCAGAGCAGAACCCTCCCACTATGCTTTCTGCAAAGCCCTAAAAACCTGGCTGTTTGGCTAAACTATTCACACACGATCCTCATTACTGCCAGTTCACACTGTTGTATACATGTGCCCATGTAGCTATGTACATCCATGTACTTATCTCTGTAGCATTGCCTCAATGCCTACAAGCTGATCGGCGCTTTATAAATGAAAAAGAAATAAATAAATAAGAGGTGGCTCTGTTATGCATGCGATTAGAGAAAACATACTTCTAACCAGGTACATTTTTTATGATATTGAACCTCAAACTGATACAACTGAGACAGCAAACTAAATGAGAGAATGCCAGCTAAGTAGTATATATTTTTTTTTTCTTTTCGTACGATGATTCTTGTGGAACCAATAAATGATGAAGTAATATGAGGAACAGGGCTTCCTACTAAAAACCCAAACAGGCGCCATGCCCAGAATGCACACATATTGGGAGTGATATTAATGTGTCATATTTGTCTAAAAGGCAATGCATCTAATCTCGCAGAAACAATGGGATCAGACCGAACAACTCAACAATGAGTCTTATTTATTTATTTACTTACTTATTTATATTTATATAGCGCGCAAACAGCCCAAGGGCATTGAAGGGCTGTTACGTGCATGAGCTTAGTTACAGAGGTACAGGCGTGGTAGCAGTCGTTGGCACATTATAGATAAATACAGACATAGATATCATTACAACTTAGGTGATTGGTCTTTACAGTTTAAGCAATGGGTCATATGGTTAGTATTCATGCTGCTACAAGGGACCTTAGCCTCTATGTAGCCATTATAGATTAGAATAGACTATACAAATACATTTCTAATATCTATCTCTCTTCTTTTTGTTCCTTTGTCCCTGCAAAACTGTGAGGAATTCGACCATCCGCACAGTGGGTCTGTGCTTGCCTGGGCTTTTTTGAGCTTTTTAAAGAAATTGTATGATGGTAGATGAACCTCGGAAAAGTGTGTGGGACTAATCCGCACACATTTTCCTGTGCTCACTGCACGCCATGCACATAGACATCTGTACTCTGGGTGGACACAGTCTGCAGGCGCCGCCCCCCCTGTCATATTTAACTGGGATCTGACAGGTGAAGTACAGGATGCATCTCAGATGGGAGAGGGCCAAAACATTCCCCCTGTCATGGCCAGCCTAATTAACAAACAAAGGCTTCAAGGGTCCACCCTGTCCATTTGTTTAAGCTCTGCTGCTGCTGGCAACTTTGCATACTAATCAAAGTTTAATTAAAACAGGCCCACATGGGGCCTGGCTTCAGAGGCTAAACAGAGGAGTTAAGAAGCCCCAACACCCCTTTCATATGCACTGTGTCATCCTGAAGCCAGCTCCCGCCCTAAGGTATCAATGACAGTGAGCTGTCATGTCAGAGACTATGTGTTTACAGTAGGCAACATCGCAAGGGGACCCCATTCAGAAGGTACGAGAATGTGGTTTGCAGGAGACAAAAAGTCTGTTCTCGCCACAGCTTCAAGGGAGACCATCTGCATTAATCAGGATCCACAGAGAGATCAATTAACCAGAGAGAAGGCCCCTAGTGACATTTTACGACCCTTGGCTCCCTTTGTGCTGAAACCAAGTATCATTGAACTATTGTGATTAATTACTCTACCAACTACCCTGCTGTCAGTATCCAGAATGCATCCCTTTCTTTTCCTTCTTGAAACTGTCTGTCCTCTGGATCCTTTTACAGAGGGGGTTGTATTTTGTAGTGTGCTAGAACTGTCTGTTGTAGTAATAATAAAGTAGATATTTGCATACTATCTTGACTGGAGAGTCCCTTTTATCATTGGGTAATAACTGTATTTTGCTGAGATCCACAACCTTGTGTAAATAAGCTTGCCGTTCCATACACGTTACCAAAATTGGACAAGGAGGTTTATAATTTGTTTGTGTTTTCAATCTGTTTGGATCCCTCCTGGGGCAGTAGAGCCGTGGGGTTGATTGATGGATTAAAAAACGATATTCATCCCTGGACCACTGGTGCCGCGAAACTTGATTCGTCACAACGAAACACAGAGCACTGTATACAAATGTGTTTTTGCAATGACATGTGTGTGTAAACATACAGTGGAATGAATGTATGAGATGAACAGACCTGTTGAATACAGGGCTCTTATGATTTTGGTTAAGAAATCATAATTTTGAAGGATATGTGCATAGGTTTTCGGCCATGAAAAACCCTAGGATTTGGTGAAACAGCAGCACGTGCTCCAATAGGATAATGCCGGCATTATAAAGGCACTTGTGAAACAAAGCATTGTTAAGGTACTTATCAAATAAAGCACTGTGCAGGTATTTATGAAACAAAACATGTAAAGTTACTTAGCAGATAAGGTACTTTGCGACAGTAATACATACACACAGTTTCAAGTTACTTTTGCAATAGTGATTTAATTAAAATAAAGAATAAGCATATATAACCTAATCATCAAAGCCTAACATACAAAAGTGGACTCAAAACCAGTGTAAACACTGTGAACCCACAACCAGTGAACCCACAATGAGAACGCAAAACCAGTGCACCCAAAAAGCATAAACCTAAAAAGTATAAAGCCCAAAACAACAAAAACAACGGGCCTGTGAACCCAATAACTGAACCAAAAAAACAGTGAACCCTGTAACACTGAACCCAAAATAGTGAACCCAAACCAGTGAACCCCAAAACAGTGAACCAAATCCGTGGATCAAGCCACATTCGGCAGAGGAACCAAGCACACAATGTCTCCAAGAAACAACCACCAATACCCAAACCAAGACAATACAACAGACAAGTGAATATCAAATTCAAACACTCAAATATTTTTCCCTAAAGGTGAGAGCTAGTAGGTCCAAAGGCATGCAATAGTGTAGGCAGAATGTACTCAACTGGAAGGGATAATCCTAGCACAGGGGCCCAAAGGTCGAGAGGCAAAGGTCCCTAGATGTGCTGGGGGTCACCCACATCAGACCCGGGCTACCCATTTCTTGGCAGGAAATGCCTGCTAACAGCAATGCCCACAGACACGGGCACTGCTTGTCATTCATTGCAGGCAGTCAGGGATGCCTACGTGGACGGGCAATGTTGGGAAGAGCCACCACAATTTTAAGTGTCCCAGGTGTGTGACCAGTGGTCTCAGGACCCCAGCCGATGTGGCTCCACTCCTCATTATTCAGAAAACTCCCATCCCCTGAAGATCTGTGCATCACCCCCTTTCCACAGGGAGAAAAACCCTAATATTGGGGAGGTAAGTTTATATTAAAACAAGGCAAGACACAACGCGGACAAACGCTCGGGAGACACAGCTGTACTGTTGGGTGGACACAGACCGCACAGTGTGAATGGGAAGGCAGACACTACACTGGGAGAGGCTCAGCATTGTGAAATATCAACAAAACCACACGGTCCAGTGGCAGCAGAGGACATCTAAACTCCACTAGAGGAGAGTGAGGTCACAATAGCCCCGTCATCTCCCTGTATACCATCTATGTGTATCCCTGACTACTCCACAGCAGTCACAGAACGAACATTCTGAAGGGTGAAACTGGGGTACAACATATAGAGGTGACTGGCAAACAAGCCACCAATCTGCCTGGTCCCCAATAAGACTCCAGAGACCCCGATGCAGCCAACATTACATGTTTTCTCACTGTTTTATTCGCCGTTTTCTCCTCCTCTCCTTTCTCCCTTCTCCCTCCCTCTTCCCGTCCTGCCTTACTTTTTTCTATGCACTTACTCAGAGAAAAGCAGCTTCAAGGTTGGCACATGTGTTTTATAAAGTTTACGTGCTTCCATGTTAGGTGAGCAATTGTTGCAATATCTCCACTACAGAAAACCATCTCTCTATACTTTCAAAATCTTCACCAAGCAAGCTCAGAAAAGAGCGGGAAAATGAAGGAGGAGCTACTTTATGGTTTGGTGCCTTGAGGGCCATTC
Organism: Ambystoma mexicanum; assembly: GCF_040938575.1. Lineage (NCBI taxonomy): Eukaryota > Metazoa > Chordata > Amphibia > Caudata > Ambystomatidae > Ambystoma > Ambystoma mexicanum. The sequence goes on along the minus strand of NC_090932.1, from coordinate 24,654,345 downwards.
AAGGGATTAAAGGGCAAGCACTTCTTCCACAATGCCCATAGCAGGACCGGCCTCAGATTGGCAACAGTGATGCAGACCCACTGGCTGACTGAACATTGCAGTTATGAGGTTCAGATGTACTGGAACTTCACAGAAATATAGCTTCATGGTTGGAACTGTGGAAATCGAAATAATATTGCACCTCCTATCGCATTGTTTGAATGTATGTTGGCCTACGCCAAGTTGTCTAAAAACATTGTGTACATATATTCTGCGGCAAGGTCTTGACCTTAATGTATTGTGTAAATCGCCATCTTGGATTTAGCCGCCATTTTAGGTTCTCTTGTAGTGTGGAAGTCACCCTGAACAACAAAATGGAGGCCGAATGACATTTAGAGTGGGATTCCGGCCGTTGTGACCTCCGCACACGTGAATAAATAATATGTCCGCAGGCCACCTGTTAGGGTCGCGAACTGAGACCTTGTCCTCTCCCTGACCTATGTGTAAATGAACAACTGTATCAGCGGAACTGATCAAAATGCATACATTATGGGATTGACCTGGCTACGAACCCTAGGTTTGGTTCTGAGAATGGTTAACTTGCGAGTGGGTTGGCCAGAGCTGGATAAAAAGTATAAAAACCCGAGTATCCCAATGTTCGGTCTCTCACACTAACACGGCAAACTACCGTTGATGGTTCGTCCTGTTACTCTGAGGGCCGAATAGCTATCCGTATGTCAATTGACTTTTGGTAATTGTTGTAGCTTTGAATAAAGCGCTTTGTATGTCCTTTGTAACCTGTGCTGGTGTGTTTCCTTTGGGCTTCCCGGCCTCATATCAATTTTTCTGTTTCCACAGTTGGCGCCCGAATAGGGACCCTCAAGATTGATGCCGGATCATTGAAGGTTGACGCAGACTATCGAACCGGGATCGGACGGTGTGATTCTGCGGGCCCGACTAATCGAGACGCGATACCTCGGCAGCGCTGCACGATCCGATCCTTGGACGATAGTCATGTGGTCTGACACGGCATCTTGACGAGGGTCCAATTTTGAGGCGGGCAGATTTGCCGAAACCACCAAACACAAGGTAAAATTAGTTAGGTAAGTTCTTTGGTAAACCGTACGGTCCTCCTTAGATTTGGTCAGGTGCAGTCGTGACCCGGCTCTTAATTTAACCCTGACACTTTGAATTTGGCGTATTGTATCTGCAGACACAATTATTGGACCAGGTAACACCAATTTTTTGTGAAATGCCTGGGAAATTGTCTAGCTGTTTTAGGGCTCTGTTCCGCAGCGATCGACAATCTTTGGAATTTATCCGTCCGGCACCACAGGAGGGGTTGCCGGCGTGTACTATGTACTGTAAGTATGGCATTGGAAGTATCGTATTTAATGATATTTGGCACAGACAGACCAGACATGCCTCCGAATTTCAGTGGCCATTCAATGGTAGTTTTGAGATCCCCCGTATTGAATACTTAGAATCGATCTTGTTAAAGAAAAAGGCTAGACCAGCAGCCTTTGATGTGTTACAAAATTGGAAGAAAGAAGCATTGCAGCAGCTTAAAAGTAGGGATAAACATGCACGACGTCATAAAGCAAACGCTGAAAAAGCATTATTATATGATAAAGAAAAACGGTCAGAATTAGTTAAAAATATGGATAGAGCCTTTTCACTCGGAGTCCAAAAAATGTATCCGTCTAAAGATTTCCATGTTTCTGAGGAATTTATTGAGAAATTATTAAATGAACGCAGGCCCGATGCCTCAGCGCCACCTCCGTATGCCCCTATATTAGGCGCTCTGCCAATTCCTGTTGTCGCGCCTGTTGTTATTCCTGTTCCCCCTGTACAGCCTATTGTTCCTAGTCCTTTGGTTGTTGTTCCTCCACCTATCGTACCGCCCCTTCCCCCTGCACCGATAGTTGCACCTTTATTAAATTTACCTATACCTCAGCTCCCGAGTGGCCCCGTATTGATTGAAGTTGATCCAGGTGCAGGGTCGAAGGTTGTGACTCGTAGTACTGTTTCTGCAGATAGGAAACAGGAATTGTTTGCATGGGCTAAGCATTGCATGGAGAAAGGTGATCAAGCTAATGTTTTTTCTACATTATCTAATTTGAACAGTTTTCCCGAGAAAAATGTCTTTATCGAAGGTTTGGGGACTCATTTGTGTGTGATGTGGGGTAGGTTACAAAATTCGGATCTTCCACAGGGGTGAGAGATCTGAATTCTTTGGCACTTTCGAGGGACACAGAGCAGAAAGTATATGGGCATGTTGAAAGATTGTTTGAGTTTAGGAAAGACTTTGAAAAATCACTAGATGAGGATGATGAGGACGATAGAATATATGTACAGAAACGGTTCCTTCCGTGCCGAAGAACAGCACCTGAGGAAGTACGAATTTGTACCAAAGATGCGGTTCGATGGATCTCGGATTCATCGATACCGCCAGACGAAGTGTACGACACATATAGTCAGTATACAGCAGAGATGCAAAGAAAAGTAATTCAGGTGATGGTACAGCACCTGCAAGAGGAATGTGTAAGGAAGAGGGTTAGTTGCCCCATAGAATTATTGGGGATTTGTAGAAGGGCTTTTTCGCCCGACACTTCTACAGCTGCCGTAGCGCTCGACCTGGCTCTATTGCTTAGTAAGCGGCCGGAGGTACCTATATCTCAGTTGCCTATGAGAGAGGTTCCTCCGACCTTTGTCCCAAAAGTTGAGATCCCCGCCAACGCTGGGACTGGTGCCCCCGCAGTGGATATCCCTGCACATTATGTATCGCAATTTGTTCACGTCCCGTTTTCACGACAGGAAGTGAACACAATTAGACAATCAGTTCCCAATATTAGGAAAAATCCGACAGGGTTTTACAAAGAAATAGAGACCGTCCTACAGTCCTCTGTGTTCACCTTAAGTGACATTGACTTGTTATTCCCTGTACTCCTACCCGTAGATGTATGGAAACAGGTTCGGACAATAGATGATGTGCTGGGGTTGGGAGATACGTGGACAAAAATGATTAGAATTGATGGAGAAAGACCAGCTGGTGAGAAACCGCCACAGGTAATACTTACTTTACCTGATAGGATTGTCGCTAAACTAAAAACTATAATTCCAGAGAAAAGGATTATTTGGGACAAGCTTACGGCTTGTGTCCAAGGGAAAACTGAAGGTGCCACTGAATTTTTTAATAGATTCGAGCAGGTATTTTCTGACTTCAGTGGACAGGATTTAGGTACAGAGTCGGGAAAGAGGTTGTTTGTGGACAAATTTGTACGTGGATTGTTACCTGATTAGGGGACACAGCCTACACTGGGGGATATGGGGATACACCCTAACCTGGGGATTAGGGGACACAGCCTACACTGGGGGATATGGGGATGCACCCTAACCTGGGGATTAGGGGACACACCCTACACGGGGGGTGAGGGGACACACCCTACACTGGGGATGAGGGGACACACCCTACACTGGGGGGTGAGGGGACACACCCTACACTGGGGATGAGGGGACACACCCTACACTGAGGATGAGGGGACACACCCTACACGGGGGATGAGGGGACACACCCTACACTGGGATGAGGGAACACAGCCTACACTGGGGATGAGGGGACACACCCTACACTGGGGATGAGGGGACACACCCTACACTGGGGATGAGGGGACACACCCTACACGGGGGATGAGGGGACACACCCTACACTGGGATGAGGGAACACAACCTGCACTGGGGATGAGCGGACACACCCTAAACTGGGGATGGGGGGACACACCCTACACTGGGGGATATGGGGATACACCCAAACCTGGGGACGAGGGGACAAACCCTACACTGGGGACGAGGGGACACACCCTACACTCGGGATGAGGGGACACACCCTACACTGGGGGATATGGGGATACACCCAAACCTGGGGACGAGGGGACAAACCCTACACTGGGGACGAGGGGACACACCCTACACTGGGATGAGGGGACACACCCTACACTGGGGATGAGGGGACACACCCTACACTGAGGATGAGGGGACACACCCTACATGGGGGATGAGGGGACACACCCTACACGGGGGAATAGGGGACACACCCTACACTGGGATGAGGGAACACAGCCTACACTGGGGATGGGGGGACACACCCTACACTGGGGGATATGGGGATACACCCAAACCTGGGGACGAGGGGACAAACCCTACACTGGGGACGAGGGGACAAACCCTACACTGGGGATGAGGGGACACACCCTACACGGGAGATGAGGGGACACACCCTACACTGGGGATGAGGGGACACACCCTGCACTGGGGATGAGGGGACACACCCTACACTGGGGGATATGGGGATACACCCTAACCTGGGGATGAGGGGACACACCCTACACTGGGGATGAGGGGACACACCCTACACTGGGGATGAGGGGACACACCCTGCACTGGGGATGAGGGTTCACACCCTGCACTGGGGATGAGGGGACACACCCTACACTGGGGATGAGGGGACACACCCTGCACTGGGGATGAGGGTTCACACCCTGCACTGGGGATGAGGGGACACACCCTACACTGGGGACGAGGGGACACACCCTACACTGGGGATGAGGGGACACACCCTGCACTGGGGATGAGGGGACACACCCTACATGGGGGATATGGGGATACACCCTAACCTGGGGACGAGGGGACACACCCTACACTGGGGATGAGGGGACACACCCTACACTGGGGATGAGGGGACACACCCTATACTGGGGGATATGGGGATACACCCTAACCTGGGGACGAGGGGACACACCCTACACTGGGGATGAGGGGACACACCCTACACTGGGGACGAGGGGACACACCCTACACTGGGGATGAGGGGACACACCCTGCACTGGGGATGAGGGGACACACCCTACACGGGGGATATGGGGATACACCCTAAGCTGGGGACGAGGGGACACACCCTACACTGGGGATGAGGGAACACACCCTACACTGGGGATGAGGGGACACACCCTACACTGGGGGATATGGGGATACACCCTAACCTGGGGACGAGGGGACACACCCGACACTGGGGATGAGGGGACACACCCTACACTGGGGATGAGGGGACACACCCTACACTGGGAGATATGGGGATACACCCTAACCTGGGGACGAGGGGACACACCCTACACTGGGGATGAGGGGACAAACCCTGCACTGGGGATGAGGGTTCACACCCTGGACTGGGGATGAGGGGACACACCCTACACTGGGGAGGAGGGGACACACCCTACACTGGGGACGAGGGGACACACCCTACACTGGGGATGAGGGGACACACCCTGCACTGGGGATGAGGGTTCACACCCTGCACTGGGGATGCGGGTGCACTCCCTGCACTGGGGGCTGAGAGTCCACCCCCTGCATTGGGGACTGAGGCTGCACACCTTGCACTGGGGGTTGAGGGTGCACACCCTGCACTGGGGGCTGAGGGTGCACATCCTGCGCTGTGGGTTGAGGGTGCACTCCCTGCACTGGGGCTTAGGGTGCACACCCTGCACTGGGTGCTGAGGCTGCACTCCCTGCACTGGGGGTTGAGGCTGCACAATATGCACTGGGGGCGGAGGGGTCACAGACTGCACTGGGGGCAGAGGGGGCACACCCTGCACGGGGAGCTGAGAGTGTACACCCTGCACGGGGGCTGAGGGTGCACACGGTGCACTGTGGGCTGAGGCTGCACACTCTGCACTGTGGGCTGAGGCTGCACACCCTGCACTGGGGCTGAGAGTGTACACCCTGCACGGGGGGCTGAGAGTGTACACCCTGCACTGGGGGCTGAGGGTGCACACGGTGCACTGTGGGCTGAGGCTGCACACCCTGCATTGTGGGCTGAGGCTGCACACCCTGCACTGTGGGCTGAGGCTGCGCACCCTGCACTGGGGCTGAGAGTGTACACCCTGCACTAGGGGCTGAGGATGCACACGGTGCACTGTGGGCTGAGGCTGCACACCCTGCACTGTGGGCTGAGGCTGCACACCCTGCACTGTGGGCTGAGGCTGCACACCCTGCACTGGGGCTGAGAGTGTACACCCTGCACTGGGGGCTGAGGGTGCACACGGTGCACTGTGGGCTGAGGCTGCACACCCTGCACTGTGGGCTGAGGCTGCACACCCTGCACTGTGGGCTGAGGCTGCACACCCTGCACTGGGGCTGAGAGTGTACACCCTGCACGGGGGGCCGAGAGTGCACTCCCTGCACTGGGGGCTGAGGGTGCACACGGTGCACTGTGGGCTGAGGCTGCAGAACCTGCACTGTGGGCTGAGGCTGCACACCCTGCATTGGGGCCGAGAGTGTACACCCTGCACTGTGGGCTGAGGCTGCGCACCCTGCACTGGGGCTGAGAGTGTACACCCTGCACGGGGGGCTGAGAGTGTACACCCTGCACGGGGGGCTGAGAGTGCACACCCTGCACTGTGGGCTGAGGCTGCACACCCTGCACTGGGGCTGAGAGTGTACACCCTGCACGGGGGGCTGGGGTGCGCACCCTGCACTGTGGGCTGGGGGGTCACAGTCTGCACTGAGGGTGGGTAGCACTTGAAGCAGTGAGGTGGGGGCCATTATGGGACTATGAAGTGAGGAAATCCCAGACTCACATGGGATTCATTAGAAGCGCATGGGGGGGGGCAGCATCGAGATATAAACAAAATAAAGACACAAGTCGATCAAATATCCGCCGGCGAGGAACCACAGAGTGGGGCGATGAGCACGAGCGCCCCCTGCCCCAGAACCTCAGAGGACAAGGCGGTGCGCTTCAGGACTGACTTGACTCCGCACAGTGTGAGGGTGCACTTCAGTTAGGGGTCTAAGGGGGAGTACTCTCGCCCTGAATTTCCATGAGGAATGACTGCAGCCGTGCCCACCAAAGACCTAAGAAAGTGACGCCCTACACATGGGAGACATGGGGCTATTGGACCTGTAGCTGGGGGGCCTCGGTGGAGCGGGGGGGGGCGGGGCAACCAGCATAAGGGGCGTGGAAAGGGACTGCGAGTCGATAGAGAAAGAGAGCGAGGGAAAGACCCTCTGAACTGCCAGGAGAACTATTGAGACCCTCGCTGCACTATATGAGGGACACTTTACACAAAATGGATGATATATATATATATATATATACACACACATATATATATATACACACACATATATATATATATATATATATATATATATATATATATATATATATATATATATATATATATATATATATATATATACCAACCTAATTCATTAAAGAGCAGTGAGGGCCGCCAACAGCACCTGGGAAGGGTGGTGAGACATCTCACACTGCTACAGAGACTTTGCAAGACACTTCACGTTATTGGGGAACTGTGAGAGACTGATAGGGCTATTGGAGAACTCTGGTGAGACACCCACATTAGTACACTTGCTTAAGACACCCTGGCAGGAGGGGCTTGGCAGAAACATTGATGGGACATGGCAAAGACCAGCTACACTGTAGGGAACACACAGCACGCACGTGGGTGTGTTAAGAGACAGCCTTCTCCAGTTAAAGGACTAGTGAGAGACACTGCACTAGTGGGAGCGGTGGGGTAGCGCCACTCGACTGCTCCGCTGAGGGGGTGTAAAGTGCAATACCTTACACTACCAAGGGGTTTTCGGAAAAGAGACTCTATGGGTCCGATTCGTGGAATGTTTAGCGCAGTGCAAAGTGACTTGGCAGAGGTGCAAAGTGACTTTGCACTGCAAAAATACATTTTGCACCACTCTGCGAATGAGGGTGTTTGTTGGCAGTGGAAAGTCACTTTGCACGAATCAGATGCTATGTCTCTGGAGGTCCGGGGATTGACACTCAACAGCACTGATGGGGAGACAGATAATCTAAGCTACAAGGTGTGGAAAAAATACCCTCTCCTCATTGGGTGAGACATGATGCCGCCCAATACGACACCCCAAGTATAGGAAGGGGCAAGACCTGCCTGTAATAGGAGGGGCGACAAGACAGCAGACTGTGCCCCACTGGGGCTTCAGGGGAGACCATGCACGAGCACTTCTGGGGCCAGCCTCCTTCCACTACTGAGCCAGGGCCCTTCCGTCGCCGAGCCCACACATGTGTGTGGAACCGAGGAGAGACAGCCCAAAGTCCTGGGGCGGAGACTGCGCTGAGAAGAAGAGACAGCCTACACACTGTGGGCAAGCGAGTGACCCTGCACACGGGGCAACCTGTGGCCGAGGACGAGGAGAGATGGCCAGCCAGGTCCACAGCAGTAGTGGAGACAGCCTGCAGTACGCGCTGTTTTAGCCGGGGAGACTCTAGGCTGTGGGACTGAGCCGAAGGGGACTTATAGGGGACAACATACAGTACTGTGTCAACTAGGGGGTGGGGTGGGACCCTAAATCCAATCGGTATAAGAAGAAACAAGGATGGAGAGGACATTCTCTTGAGGTCATGGGTTGGGGGACCTCTTGACAATAGGGAGCGAGTAGCGCATGCCATGCCATTGCTTAATGTGCAACTGTGTCCATGGAGCAGCTCCCCTGGCACAATGCCGGGGCACTCCTGGGCGGTGGCATAGATTGGCAAGTTGAGCAACTCTCACACCACATGTATCTCACCTGGTCTCCGCCTGACCGGCCTCTTCCTTCCACTGCAGAAGCGCACCTTGCTGAAGACCCCGAAGACATGCCTCTCACAGAGGGACCGGCCATCCTTGCTGGGACTCGTCCGGCGCTTCGACGTAGACACGCGATCACTGTTCTGCTCCCTGGCTTGCCTCTTCTGGCGGATCAGGGAGCTGGCGATGGCAGCGGCCATCTTGCTTATTGGCAGTTTTATAGTGGGGTGTCCCCGCGAGGGGACACCACCTGTGTTTACTTCTTAGGAGAATAATGGGGGAATCCCAGATTTCAACGCATGTAGACGCGGAAGTAGGTGTTGGTGAGGGCCCCCAACGATTGGGATCCACAAAGATGCCAGAGGATCACAGCATCACCCCAAACTTCCTCAGCCAAGAAGAAATTGAGCAAAAGTGAGAAATCCTCAGAACTCCCTGATGAATGGATGAACGGCCTTCATCCCAGGCCCGAGGGCACTGGAGTCCAGCCTTGGGCCCCGTGGACCACTGAAGAACCTACATGCAAGGCTCCATTTGCTTATAACATGTGGAGGAGAAGAATCTTTAAAAAAAAATAAGGGTCACCACACACCAATTCGACCCATAACAGACCACAAAGTAAATAATAACAAGAGAAGCCAAGGCAGGTAGCAGTGGTGCGCCCGTTCCTTAGCGGCACCCCGATGCCACTCCAGAAGGTCTCTCTGGAGAAGAAGGCAGAACTCAGCTCACACGGTTATTCCTGAAGCCCCCTTCAGTAGGTGCAAGGATCCAGCTCTGGCATGGCTAGGTTGCAGAACTCAAGCTCACGTAGACTGACGCCGATCCTGTCTGCCGCACAGCGCCAGGGACCGGCTCCGGACGCACGGGGCAGGCTTCCACATCATTTCTGGAGGCCGATGATGACAATCTCTTCTTTTAATGATCTCCAACGTGGCAAGGAAGGTAGATCGAGTGTTCTCAAGTGTGTCATCGGTGCCTTTCACTCTTCGGTGAGGTTGCGGTGAATGGCTGCGACTCCAGAACCCAGCTTATTATGCCAACGATCCAATCAACGACGCTCAAAATATGGCTGAAAATAGCAGCTTTACAAAAGGGAAGGTTTTACAAAAAGAAATAGCCCAAGGAGTCCAAGCAAACCGCTAAGAGGCCACCCGTCGCGACCTATTGCCGCAAGCTGAGCGCTCTTCCCAAAGGCGCCCTTTACCGGTCTGCAACAGTTTTCTGTGGGAATGGCGCACCATGGCCCTCTGGCACTTGGGGTACTGGCGAGTTGTGGGCTTTGGTCCTGAGTGAAGTCGGGGTCCCCTGCAGTGAAGGCAGGGGTGAGCTGCTGTGATTAGACTGGTCTAGAAGCTGCGCTTCAGAACTGTCCCCACGGATTTATTCAGCCACTCGCTCGGCAGCTTCCACTGGCAGTGAAACTGATCAAAGTGCGCTACCTGAGGCCACTCTTGTAGAGGGGGGGCACGGGCGCTGGTTGCTCCCCCAGGTCCTGGCTGGCACTGGCTACGTTCAGCATGTCGGTTTACCAGCTATTCCTTCTCCTGTCCAGGGGGGTCCCTGGCCCCTGACGCCCAGATCCCACTCCTCAGGGGCGGGGGCACCCCATTTATTCATGGGGGGCATTGGTGAGTGAAGTAGGACCCAGAGCCACGGACAGGGCTGCGATTAAAGGACATAGTGGGAGAGAGTGCGCCTGAGCACCGGACCAGAGCGCGTGGGTGCTTCGGCCTCGGGTGCCCTGGGATAGGGCTCCTGGGTGCTTCGGCACTCGGGTGCTGTGTGCCCTGGGCCAGAGCTCCTGGGTGCTTCGGGGCCCGGGTGCTGTGTGTCCCAGAACAGAGCGCCTGGGTGCTCCCGGTCACGGGTGCTATGCGTCTTGATCCATAGATTCCGAGAGCCTTGGGTCCCCGTTTCTAGAATCCTTGCAGCTTGACTACTCCTCCGGAATGTTTTGGAGACAGTGCTTTGGTCCAGGACTCATTCGCGTTTTGGGTGCCTTTACAAGGGGTCCTGGACGTCGTTCACACCGGCTGGTGGGTGTTTGGGCGCTAGGATGCTGGGTGCCCTGAACCAGATCACCTGTGTGTAGTGCACACGAGTTGCAGGGCGTCTCAGAGCGAGGATGCTGTGTGCCCTGCAGCAGGGCTCCTGGATGTCATGCACACGGGCTGATGGGTGCTTGGGGGCTAGGAGTCTGGGTGCACTGGACCAGAGTTGCTAAGAGTCGTGCACAAGGGTTGCAGGGTGCTTGGGAACTAGGATGCGGTGTCCAGGGCTGCCGGGTGTCCCACACACGAGCTGGTGGGTGCCTTGGAGCTAGGATGCGGTGCCCGGGGCTTCTGGAGGTCTTGATGTCGTGCCCACGGGCTGCTGGGTGCTTGGAAGCTAGGGCGCTGGGTGTTTTGCACCAGGTCGCCTGGACGCGCTGCAGCGTTGCTGCTGGCTGCCCTCCCTGCACCAGGGCTCCTGGTTGCCTTGGCCAGGGGCTGCCGCTTGCTGGATCCCAGCCCTGCTCTGTGCCTCTCAGCTTTGCAGCTCTCTCACTGCCCCCGCCCCCCCTCGCTCGCTCTACGCAATCCTACGTGATTGAGATTTGGATGAGGGGTTCTCGCAGGCAGGCAGGCAGGCAGGCCAGGGGCGCTGCAGTTCGCAGACATCTGTCCCCCTGACTTATCTGGCGGGAGCCCTAGCAGGCAGTGCGTGCATGGGCAGGCAGTGCGTGCACATGCAGGCATGTGGGCTGACTGCAGCGGCGGAGCTCCAGCACACATGCCGGGGGGCGGGGCAAGAAAGCGCCCAGCGGCATCTCGCACTGCAGGGGACGCCAGTGGGGAATCCTGCACAGGCATGCCGCCACACAGAGCCCCCCACCCACATGCGGTGCCGTGCATCCGTCTGTGTAGCGGAGACAGGCGTCCTGCAATTAGGCGCTGTACAGTAACGAGACTTTGGAGGAAAGTCTAAGGTGTGGTCGGAGTTAAGACAGAATATTAAGTTATTATAAAAAGACAAAGGGGTCGAAATGAACTGGTTACACTTTAAACACACACACACACACACACTCTCTCTCTCTCTCTCTCTCTCTCTCTCTCTCTCTCTCTCTCTTTCTCTCTCTCTTTCTACATAACCACAATAACTATAGCATGGCTGTTTGATTTGCCAAACAACTGATCAACGCACACACGAGTGAGTGTAGAACTCCCACCCTACTGTGCAAAGTCCTTCAAGGCGTGCACTAACTGTGACTTACCTAAGGGGGGTGGGGGGTGCGTCAGTATGGCTGGGAACCGTTCAAGCTGCAATCCTGTGTGTGTGTTTGGGCACCTGTGCGGATTAGCATGGTGTGTGTGCGCGGCATATATTGCACTTGTGAGACTCCCACGGCCGGTCACGTGCGGCATTTACTTTGACTCCCCGGCAGGTGCGACAGCAGGCATGGGCTTGGGAAGGCTAAAGACCCCCCCCCCCCCACTTTGACGCAGCAGGCAACACTGTGCTGTGACATCCAGCCCTGGCTCAGACCAGAACCTCTCACATTCCTCACCTCGGAGAGCAGTGTATTTACTTAAGCAAATACACTGCTCACGAGGGTGACAAACAGTCATTGAAGTGAAGGTAGAGGCAAAGGACAAAACCTGCCAACAGGATAGCAGTAGCCCCCCCCCCCCGCCACCCCCACACACAGGCCCCCAGGTTGCAGCTAAATGCTTAACTGCTGCCCCAGCTTTTACATGGGCCATTCAATAATTACCATTAACAAAAAAAAGGGTATGTGTGCGTGTGCATGCAGGGATTGTATATATGTAAGTATGAATGCATGTGTGCATGTATGCGAGGGAGTGTGCAAGTGGGTGTAGTTCACATGCAGGAGGTGTCTGCAAGTGCACACCTGTGGATGCATGCAGTGTGACCGGTGTACACGGGTGTGACTGCCCGTGTTAATGAGCGCAAATGTTCTGGGTGCTCCTGTGAATGACAGATCAGCAGTGTGGGTGCGTGACTGGTGAGTCAATGTGGGTGAATGTGTCTAGATCTCCGTGTAGATGCCCGCTGGGGCCTGGGGGGGGGCATTTGAGCATGAACATTTTTTGACACGAGCATGGCATGTGTTACTGGTGTTACTGCAGTTTTTGGTCAAAGGAAAGCCAGCTTGAGTGTTTTTATGTGATGGTGAGGTTGGAGTGGGGATGGGGGAATACTACAGTGGGGCTGGCCTGGCTGGGTCTTACTGTGGCATGGAATGTTGTACTCGCATTAAGGGCAAAGCCAACATGAGTATTCTTACATGGGGAGAACATGTTTCCTCATTTTGACTTGGCTTTTTATTTTACTTTTGTTAAGGTCAAAGGCAACATAAATATTCATACATGTTAATGTTATTGTTAAAAGACATTTATACCGCACACTATGACCACCGGGGTGGTCCCCTGGTGCTCTGGCGGATTTGAAAAAGTAAGAGGCTAGCAGAGTGTTAGTAGGGTGTAGTGGGACAAAGGTAGAGCGAGATTTGTGATGTCCTGTTGGCAGATTCAGTTTGGTTAACGCTGTTTGCTGAGCATGGGTGTGGTTTACGGATCAGTAGGCTCCCATGTGCTGGTGTAAAAGACTGTGTGTTGTTTGTTTTGTTGTTGCAGTATAGTGAAGTGCATACTGTTTGCTGTGCAAGAAAGTGGTTGAGTTTGTTTAGGGTGTGAGGGGTGTAAGTGGAGAGTTGAGGTTATTTAGCAGATGGGTTAGTGGGGTTCCCTCATTTTCAGACATCTGTGTTAGGTGTCTATGCCCTTGCTATTTGCAGGAGTGTTCCTTTTAGCGGTTCATTCATCTGGTTCTGTGCGAGGCGGTGGCATGTCTCTGTGACTACTGATCTGTGGGCAGGAAGGTGGTGAGGGCCTTCCCCTCCCCAGGGTTGAGATCGCTAAGTTTGTGGGTTGCTATTTGGTTGTCATGCAGTCTGCCTGCCCTCACCTCCCGGAGCTCCTGCGGCGCGGTCTCCTCCCTCTGAATCTTAAGCGCTCCCTGTCCTGTCAGATGCTGGTTAGCGATTAAACGTCACCAGCTATGGTCCCTGTCCCTGGGGCTTTGCCTAGCGGAGGGGTTTGGCTTGGGAGAGGGTGAATCCTGGGCTTTCTCCAATCCCCAGCTACTGCTTGCCATGTGCGTTTTTTTCTGGTGTGTTCTTTTTCCATTGGTGTCAGCTAGTTGATTCCGTCTGGTTCTGAGGTGAGGAGTCAAGTTTTGAGTAGTTTCCTGAATTTTAGGCGGTCGTTTGTATCCCGTATTTCTTTCGGAAGGGTGTTCCAAGTGTTTGATGCAAGGTGGGAGAATGAGGATCCCCCAAGTTTTTTTCTTGTGTTTGGTTTTGGTTCCAGGCGGATGTCATTGCTTGATCCGAGTGTTCTTGTTGGTTGGTAAATGGTTATTTTCTTTTGTAGGAATTCTGCTCCCTGGCCGGGGCTGGCTCTGTGCCTTATGCACATCATTTTCAATGTGATTCATTGCTTGATTGGCAGCCAATGTAGCATTTTTAGTGCTCGGGTGATGTGGTCCCTTCGTAATAGTTCGAGGAGTCTGGCCACTGCGTTTTGGATACGTTGCAGTTTCTTCAGCAGGTGTTCCAGCATTCCAATGTAGAGGCTGTTTTCGTGGTCAATTCTTGACATGATGAGGGCGATGAATGTCAGTGTTTTGTGAGTGAAGCATAGGAATGGTAGGATTCTTTTTATCGAGTTTAGGAGGAAGAAACTTTTCCTGATTATTGCATTTGCTTGTGGTCTAATGTTAGCGTGTTTGTCCATTAGGACACCAAGGTTTTAGACAGTTTTCAATGTTGTGGGAGCTGTTCCTAGTTCTGTGGGAGATGGGAAATATGTACTTACAATGTATCACCCAACCAACGTTTGCACTCATTTAATCAGCTATACTTATTTATTTATATATGTATTTATTTATTTATTGCATTTATTGACTGCCCCCAAACCCGTAAGTACCACAGCGCTGGTAAAACTTGGTGAGCAGGGAAAACACAGTACAGTACAGAGTAAGAAGAGAGGTAACAAGGTGCAAAAGCAACATAATAGTACAAAGCCTGCAGAGGAGTGTAGAAATCAGGGTGGTCACTTTGAAGTATGAAAGGCTGAGTTGGCCTTGCCAGAATTTGAACCTGCGAATCACACTCAGATTACAACAGCATACGCTCAGCCCGCTGATTTATCTTACCAGCTAGTCAGCAAGAGCATTTTTTCTTACTGTGGCATTGCAGTTTATTACTGGTGTTAAGGCCAAAGGCAACATAAGTGTTCTTTCATTGGGGTGGGGGCATCCGTGCAGCCTGCAAGGCTATGTTTTTTTAACTGTGGCATGACATTTTTACTGCTGTTAGGGAGAAAATGCAACATGATGAGAGTTCTTATATGAGGCGTGGGAGAGTTGTGCAGCCAGCAAGGATATGTTTTCTTACTGTGGCATGACTTTTTTTTTTACTGGCATTAAGGCAAAACCAACAGGAGTATGTTCTTACATGGGGATACTGGCATGCATTGGCAGAGCCAGTATAAACATGCATTTTTATAGTACCTTTACTGGCATTATGGACGAAGGAAACATGAGTATTTTCCTATGTGGGAATAGTGGCATATGTTGGTGCACCAGAATGGACATGTGTGAACACAATTGATATGAACATGCTTTTTTGCACTTGCAGAGTACTGGCATACAGTGGGCAAAGGCATTATGCCAATGTGTTTGTAAAATGCTCCTGTGCATTGTTGGGGGCTTGGCCTCTAAGGGACCTTTTTATGTCTTACTCTACAAAACCGGTTGTAAACTGTGTGGCTTTTTTTTAATCACTGAACGTGTACTGAAAAATGCACTATTTTAACCCATTATTTAAAAACTTTTCTCAAGGGGACAATAACCCCTTGATTGGTTTGCCCTCCCTCACTACTCTCTGTCACTCCTGTGCATTTGGCTGGGGGCCCTTCCTTCCGCGGGCTCTTCTTAATGTGGGCCCTACTACATTAGCTCCAGGCCCCACCTGTTACACAATCCTGGCTGCGCCTCTGGTGAGTTGGGGTGAAAGATGGATCTAATGGGCCAAAGGAAGGCGTGATTTCTACTCAGCCTCCTGCGCTTGGGGAGCGGGCGGTAGGATTGGGGGCGGCGGGGGAGAATCAGTAGAGCAATAGGTTTAATGACCCATTTCACTAAGTTTTCAACACTGCCATCCAGCCCCCCAGAATGTTGAAGCTCACTCTGCCCCTGCTCCCCTGACCACAGACGGGGGCGGCTGCTGGGGATGTCAGGGCCCTGGTGTCCTTTGTTCCTTCCTAGTTCCTCCCTTGTGGTCCTTGGGGTAGACAATGGCCGCTGAGAAGGAGGTGTGGGGGGCATACTTAACATACAATTTAATAGGGCCCCCATATCAACAGCAGAGATTGTGCAATCTCGGTTTATGAGCGACATCACAGGTAACGTGTCGAACCGATGTCAAGTTACTCATCTGCAATGCTACACACGTACACTAAAAACTTGTGCTTTACTCAGTGCTAGCTGAGTAAAGCACTGGGGGCTGGTTCAGTGATAGCGAGTAAAACACTGGGGGCTGGTTCAGTGCTAGCGAGTAAAGCACTGGGGGCTGGTTCAGTGCTAGCTGAGTAAAGAACTGGGGGCTAGTCCAGTGCTAGCCGAGTAAAGCACTGGGAGCTGGTTCAGTGCTAGCCGAGTAAAGCCCTGGGAGCTGGTCCAGTGCTAGCCGAGTAAAGCACTGGGGGCTGGTTCAATGCTAGCTGAGTAAAGCACTGGGGGCTGGATCAGTGCTAGCTGAGTAAAGCACAGGGAGCAAGTTCAGGGCTAGTAGAGTCAAGCACTGCGGGCTAGGGTGGCCAACCCTTTGATAGTCTTTCGCAGGACACTTGCCCACAAGGCGGTGATGATGTCACAACGTCATTCACGTTTGGCCCGCCCCTTTTTTAATGATTTTTTTTTCAATGGCTCTTAATTCCTGGCTTAATTGAAATGCAAATGGTTTGTCCCTGGGAGGTGATGGTCATGTTTTTTAACTGCAAACATGACCATCACGAGCCCAGGAACAAAGCATTAGCATTTCAATTAAGCCAGGCGTCAGAGCGTTACAGCTCAACCTGCAGGCTCAAAAGGAGCCAGTGCTATGGAGCCGGCCATAGAAAGAAAGCAGTAGGCGGCCGCGCCGTGCTGTGTCCATGGCCACTTCAGTTTGCAGAGTGGCTGTGCGGGACGCAGGTTGTCCCGACTTGCGTCGGGACAACCTGCCTCCCGCACAGCCACTCTGCAAACTGCGGGACAGAATCCCTAATTGCGGGACAATCCCGCAAAATCCGGGACAGTTGGCCACCCTACTGGGGGCTGGTTCAGTGCTAGCTGGTAAAGCACTGGGGGCTGGTTCAGTGCTAGCCGAGTAAAGCACTGGGGGCTGGTTCTGTTCTAGCTGAGTAAAGCACTGGGGCTGGTTCAGTGCTAGCCGAGTAAAGCACTGGGGGCTGGTTCAGTGCTAGCTGAGTAAAGCACTGGGCTGGTTCAGTGCTAGCTGAGTAAAGCACTGGGGGCTGGTTCAGTGCTAGCTGAGTAAAGCACTGCAAGCTGGTTCAGTTCTAGCTGAGTAAAGTACTGGAGGTTGGTTCAGTGCTAGCCGAGTAATGCACTGGGGGCTGGTTCAGTGCTAGCCGAGTAAAGCACTGGGGGCTGGTTCAATGCTAGCCGAGTAAAGCACTGGGGGCTGGTTCAGTGCTAGCCGAGTAAAGCACTGGGGCTGGTTCAGTGATAGCCAAGTAAAGCACTGGGGGCTGGTTCAGTACTAGCCGAGTAAAGCAATGGGGCTGGTTCAGTGCTAGCCGAGTAAAGCACTGGGCTGGTTCAGGGCTATCTGAGTAAAGCACTGGGGGCTGGTTCAGTGCTAGCTGAGTAAAGCACTGGGGGCTGGTTGAGTGCTAGCTGAAAGGGCCTAGAGGCTTCCCAGCACTGTCCATAGCAGGTGTTACTTTGTCAATACGATGGTACACGTTTTACTGAACACAAAAGAAAAGGGTGAAATGCAGAGTCCGCCACAATGCGACTGTACCTGTTCTCTCCCTTTCTCTCTTCCATGACCCCTCCCTGTTTCTCTGTTGCATAAGAAGGTCTGCGCCCCTCTGTCGAGAACCAGCTCTCTGTGACCTTTCACCAGTGACTGACAGGGACTTCCAGTGCTGTCCCTCTTGGTGCTTAAAGCCACGCTGCCATCTAGTGGTGAAACCCCATGCTCGCAGCTGATTTCCCAGACATGTATAGCCTTTATATGTACATGTGGATGGATGGCTGCATATTACATGTATTAGAACTAGAAGCTATTTCGCGTTACACTTCATTACTCTTTGTGATAATCTTCAGTGGTGTTCATCTGCCTTCAGGAAGGTAAAAGAAAACAATCAGTGGCCACACCTTCTCGCTAGTGGCCACGCCTCTCTCTCTGGAATGCCCTCTTATTGGCCACAAAGAATAAACTAAGACCATCTGGCCATCAGCACATTCTGCAAGTCCTTCCTGTCTCCTGCTTCAGCGTCGTTTTACAGCCATTAGCCAATCAATTCACAGAAACCGAAGAGCCCTGCCCCAGGGTATTAGTGGTTCTTTTGCCCCTCTAAATGGGGGATCACCTGCTACTTTCCCTCCATTAATGAATAGACCTTCTTCTGCGGCAATACATAAGGGCCTTTACTCTTTTTTCGGCCACTGCAAAGGCTCACCCCCTGTACGTGCCATGGCTCACCCTCTGAAAGTGCACAGTCTCCCTTTCCCCTCCCCTTTGCAAAGGCTCACCCCCTGGACGTGCCATGGCTCACCCTCTGAAAGTTCAAAGTCTCTCTCCCCTCCCCACTGCAAAGGCTCACCCCCTAGACGTGCCATGGCTCACCCTCTGAAAGTGCACAGTCTCTCTCCCCTCCCCACTTCAAAGGCTCACCCCCTAGACGTGCCATGGCTCACCCTCTGAAAGTGCACAGTTTCTCTCCCCCTCCCCACTGCAAAGGCTCACCCTCTGGAAGTGAATGGCCCCTCTCTTCACTCTCTCTCTCCCTCCTCCCAACTGCAAAGCGTCACCCTCTGGGAGTGTATGGCCTCTCTCGTCCCTCTTCACTGCAAAGGCTCACCCTCCGGGAGTGTATGGCCTCTCTCGTCCCTCCTCACTGCAAAGGCTCACCCTCTGGGAGTGCATGGCCTCTCTCTTCCCTCCTCACTGCAAAGGCTCACCCCCTGGAAGTGCATGGCCTCTCTCATCCCCCCTGCAACGTTTCACCCGCTGGAAGTGCATGGTCCCTCTCTTTCCTCCCCATTGCAAAGGATCACCTATGGAAGAGATTGGCATCTCTCTCCCCTCTCCACTTCAAAAACTCGACCTCTGGAAGTGTATTGTCTCTCTCATTCGCGTCTAGAAACACGTGTGTACAGGCACGTTATAAATTACTTATATCATATACACTCTGAAAAACCCTTCTTCTTCTTCCCTCCCCCCTGCAAAGTCTCGCCCCCTGGAAGTGTGTGGTCTATCTCTTCAATACCCATTGCAAAGGCTCACTCTCTAGAAGGCTCACCCTCTGTAAGTGTTTGGTCTGTGAGTAATTCGACCAAACTGCACGGTGGGTGTGTGCTCATATAAGCTTTTTTTTATGTTTATTAACTGAAATTGAATGATGGCAGATCAAACTCCGGAAAATGTGTGGGGCTAATCTGCACACATTTTCCTATGCTCACTGCATGACATAGACATATACCCGTCTTCTCTGGTTGGACAAACCCCAAAGACGCAGTCACCCCTGTCCTATTTAGTTGGGATATGCAAGCCAGGATTACACCATATCATATCAGAAGGGGGAGAGCCAAACCTATCGCCTGCCATGGCCAGCATAATTAACTAACAAAGGCTCCATGTATGTGCCCTGTCCTTTTATTTAGCCCAGCCTAATTAACTAACAAAGGGTCCATGGATGTGCCCTGTCCTTTTGTTTAGCCCAGCCTAATTAACTAACAAAGGGTCCATGGATGTGCCCTGTCCTTTTGTTCAGCTATGTTTCTGGTGGCAGCTTCACTTACTAATCAGAGTTTAATTTAAACAGGCCCACATGGGGCTTGGCCGCAGACGCTAACAACGGACATAGGAAAACCCCCAACAACCTTTGATATGCACTGTGTCAACTTGGTCAACCTGAAGCCAGATCCTTCCTGTAGTATCAGTGGACAGTGAAATACCATGTCTGGGACTGTGTGTATTACGGTAGTCACTGCCACGGGGGAGGGGGGGTGGGAGGAAGAACATTCAGAAGGTACAAGTATGTGAATTTACTGTGCCAGAAGGTCTGGTCCTGCTGTAGCTTTTAGGGAGACCTGCCACTTTAATCAGGAAGCACAGAGAGCTCCATTGACCAGAGAGACCCTTTGATTCACAACAGACAGGAAGAAGGGTGGGACTTTGTGAGGAATGTGATCATTTGCACAGTGGGTGTGCACTCGGCTGGGCTTTTTTGATATTTTTAAAGAAATTGAATGGTGGAAGATCAACCTTGGAAAATGTAAGGGGCTAATCCACACACATTTTCTTATGCACACTGTATAACAAACCCATAGCCTGTGTACTCTGGGGGGACACAGCCTACAGGTGTAGGCCTCCCTGTCAAATTTAGTTGGAATATGACACCCAGGAGCACATGAAGGCATCTAAAAAGGGGGAGGGCAAAACCTTCCCCCTGCCATGGCCAGCCGTATTGTATATTAAAGGCTCCATGGTACCGCCCTGCCCATTGTCAGTTCTGCTGGTGGAAGCACATACTGATGAGAGTTAATGGAAGCAGGACTGCGAGAGGCCTGGTCGCAGCGCTGACAAAGGGGACAGGAAACCCAGTACCTTTTTGATATGCATTTGTGTCAACCTGAATGCAGCTCCCATCTCTTAGTATCAAGAACAGTGAAATGTCATTTCTGGGGCAACTGTTTACAGTAGGCAACCCCCACAGGGGGACCCCATTTCAGAGTGTAAAAGTATGTGATTTGATGGAGATAGAAAGTCTGTTCTCACCACAACTTCAAGAGAGACCTGCAATTTGATCAGGAACCATAGAAAGATAAATTAACCAGAGAGACTCTTTGATCCACAACAGACAGGAAGATGGGTGGGACTTAGAAGTACATGTTTTCACCCCTTTACCTTTCCTGCTGCAAAGCACTCCGGTTATGACCTCACGCATAACAGAAGACTGTTGGTGGGGAGCCAGGATTGGTTCATTAAGGTAGGCTTAGCCTGCACCAATCACTGGGGCCCATTTGGCTTTAAAAGCTGGCTGAGCCCCCATCTTAGCAGATCGTCTGAAGACTTTGCAAGGAGTATAAAGAAGGATGCATTCGGACCCTGACTGAAGGTACAGTCTGCCTTACAGATTCCACCAGTGAAGGAAGGCCAGGACTTCCAAGAGGGAAGCAAGATCCCTCCCCTAAACATCTCCCAGGGAACAGAGGGAGATACTGAATCCAGAGGCCCCTCCAGCAGCTGAAGAACTGGTACCCAACCAGCACACAGCATGCCCTGCTAGGCTCTGCAGCAAGCTTCCTAGGCGGGAAGTGCCAGAGAGTCTCTGAACCAAACCAAGGACAAGGCCATTGCCTGCAACACTCACCTCAGCTTTGGACCGTCTGCCTGAAATGATGACAGAAGCCCATTTAAGAAGCTAGGAGGCGTGCATCGACAAGCATCAATTAGCATCCACTTGTGATATAGAAACACATGTGTATAGGCACGCTATAAATAAAATATAATATCATAATATCATATAATCTGGCTAAAAGGACATTTTCGGGTCCGTCGAGCCCCTCAAGATGTAAGTGACTGCAATGCGGGCTGTTGTCATGCGAAAGTCAAAAACATCATCGGAGACACCTTGACAAGTGCTTTAGGCCCACCACCTAGCACTGAGACGATTCCTGACCCCGAGCCGTTGTGTAGGCCAGCCTGCAGCCGCCTGTCCAGACTTGCTGTCTACCGCCTGATACCAGCAGCTGTCTCCCATCTTGAATTCTGTTGCAGAAGCTGCAAAGCACCCTGAAACTGACTCAACCCTGTTGAGCACCAAGAACTACTGCAAGTACAAGGTACCTTGTGGTTCTGTCCCCCTTGTCCTTCTCCGAAGGCCCCTAGTGACATTTTATGACCCATTGCTCCCTTTGTCTTGAAACCAAGTATCCTTGAACTATTGTGGTTAATTTCTATACTGACTGACAGCCTGTCAGTATCCAGAGTGCATCCAGTTTACTTCCGTGAAACTGTCTGTCCTCTGCATTCCTTTACAGAGTGGGTTGTATTTTGTAGTGTGCTAGAACTGTCATGATAATAATAAAGTAGATATGTATATACAACCTTAACTGGGCAGTCTCTTTTATCATTGGGTCATAATCGTATTTTTGCCGTGTTGCAACTAACCAACGATACACGACCTGGCAGAGATTGTCACACTCTGAGTCCTCAGACTCTTGGCTCACCTGTGTGATTCTTGATGTCTTCTTTCTTGCGTTCGCAGAGATGTCTAGAAGTTTGGGATTTGTACAGGAAGGGGCAGGTCTCCTCCGTCGCCTGTATGCAGGCAGGTAACGTGTAGATGTGAGTTTAGGCTCCTGCTGAGGAAGGATACGATGGCCGGAGCGTTCAGTGTTCTAGGAAGGATTCCAGGAAAGACCGGGTAACAGTCCAGAAGGGAAGGCAACGAATCCAGGAAGTTATGAAGAAACTCGCACGGGTCTGCAAAGCAGAGATAGCCAAGAGCGGCACAGAACAATACACCGGGAAGGAAGGGAAGGCTAACCGCAAGAAAGCCAAAGGATTAGGGAAAGCTGACAATGGATGGAATCAGAGTTGCAACTTGCTGGTACGAACAGCACAGACAAGCTTAGCGTTGAGACGCGCCGAGCCGCGGGGGCGTACCTCTTTTCAAGGAAGCAACAGGCATTACTGGGAGACTAGACTGTGTGTTTCCCTGCGGCGTCGGCCATGTTGGGTGTACAATGGATGCAATACTATAGTGTTTGAGGGACCATGTTGTCCATAAGGGGCGGAATTGGTGATTCATGACAGAGATAGACCTGCCGTTCTGTCCACGTTACCAAAAGAGGAAAAGGAGGTTTATGATTCACTTGTGTTCCAATCTGTTCGGATCCCTTCTCGTGTACAAGAAGTGTGGGGCTGATTGATGGCTTCAAAACCGATATTCATCCCTAGACCACTGGTGCCCGGAAGTTGATTTGTCACACCCATCCTACTCAGTAGCATGTTGCCCCGTCCCTCCTCCTCCTTATAACTCTACCATCCACCAGTTGTCTGTGAAAGCTGATGGCCATTATGCATGTTATGCCTAAAGTGGAGGGAGCTCTCAGTGCATCTTTACATAGTGAAGTTTCATCAGACTGACCAAGATGTTGCCGCAGAGCATTAAGCATTTCCCTCGAGCCTGGAGATGTCCACTCGGTACTCAGTACTCACCACTGGTGAGTGATCATTGAGTCTTGGCGTGTAAGCAATGGTGTGTTTAGAGCACGTGGAAATTCAGAAGACGAGTGACTATTTATATCTGGCTAGTAGCATGTAACGTGAAAATGATTATCACTGTGTGTGGTGCTCTCAATGTCCCAGGACCAAAAATTTGAGGCTGTTTTTTATTTGCACATATTCTTCCTTTGCACTCCAATGAATGCCATTCATCACAGAATGCAAACATGCATGCCAATGAATATGTCTTTAGCAGGCATACGTATATTTCTACTTCTCAAAAGAACCCCTCAGGAGTGTTAACCTTCCCATGTGGTCGCGGCGTCATGGGCATGTAGCAAATGAGGGCCATAGTGTGAGTCCCAGAACTATTTGCTTGTAATCAAGGTGAAAGGAGGAGCAGAACTGAAGTAGCGCATGCTCTGTACTGCAGTGGTCACCATCTCAGGAGCATCTGCAATCTGCCAACAGAGAGCAGTCACAGTGTGCTCCATACGGACAGACCAGCATTTAGTTACAATATGGCGTTAATAACCCGTTCCATGGGGCATAGCAGGGGTAACGGGCTGGCAGCCTGAGTTAAAGGCCTGAGCAAAGTGAGTGCTTTTAACAAGGGCACTGGGGCATTGTCCCCTGGTAAATAAAGGCAGTGGAATGGTTTACTCATGCCATTAGCACCCTGGGTTGCCAATCTGGTAACCTGGGGTGCTGATAGCGTTGCCACTAGGCATCCCATTGACTCATAGAAAAGACTATGTATAGATGGCCGCCATGGAGCTGGTAGACAGGGTCCTAAACGGCGCCCCTCTTTCATGGTGGCAGGATGAAGGAAGTCGGAGCAGGAGTGGCGGCGGGCTGCCACCACCACAGCCATCAGGTAAGTGGGGGAGGGAGGGACGGAGAAAATTCTGTTAAGGGAAAGGAGGGTGGGTGGATGATGGCGGGTTGGATGAAGCAACCGGCAGGTTGCTCGGAACGTGGCCTTGGATCGTAAGCTTCGGCTATGATCCGAACAACCTGATTGGCTGCACCCCCCCCTCCCATATGCTAATTGGACATGTTTGACAGGTTCACTTATTAAATAAAATGGATGAATTTCCTCTTTTGTGCCCTCCAATGAAAATAATTACAAAAAAAAAGATTAATAAGAGAAGATGTTTAAGTGTATTAATCTTATTTGTACTGGGGGTTCTGGCGGCGGGCAGGACCTTATCTAGAGACTGAAAGCCCGAGGGAAAGGCGCATTCGCTTTGCTACAGACCTCGTGTGTTTGTGGAATAACACCAGCCATAGAGGGATTACTGTAAATGCCTGATAAAAAGAAATGCAGATTCATGATCTGATTACTTTCCGGTGATCTTAATTACTCCTAGTACTACTCTTCCTCGTCACAGTACTTACTTCATGAGGCACCTGCCTCCGACACAGGACCTTCTTCTATTTCTTTCAATCCCTATAACTCCTCCCACACATCCACGTCACTCAGTTACATATTACCAAGCCGGAGCATGGGACCTTCCCCGCAGGGAGTGTGAGGAGGGTCGTCAGTACTGTGACGAGGAAGTGTAGGACTAGGAGTAATGAAGATTACCGGTAAGTAATCAGAGCATTACCTCCACGTCCACTCTTCCTCGTCCCAGTACTAACTTCATGAGGTATACCAAAGCAGCAACGGGGAAAAGGTCCCAATGAGACACAGAGCCAAAAACAGTGCAGCAAAACACACCCACAATAACTCTTAATTCACATTCCCACAGACAAAACTCCAACCACGAAGGAACCAACCCCCCCCCAGTGGGAAAAACTCAACCCATAGCGGTTGGTGAAATGCCTAGACCAGACAAGGCGGCAGCCATACAAATCTCTTGCAGAGAAAAACACCCCTTGCATCGGCCCAGGAAGCCGCCAAACCCCTGGCAGACCGCCCCTGATCGTGCACAGGCATAGGCAGGCCAGAAGCCACATAGGCCCTGGAGATCACAACCCGGAACCACCGGGAAATGGAAACCACAGATGCGTTATGCCCAGCCCCAGCCGGACCACAAGCAATCAGAAGACTATCAGATTGGTGGAAAAAGCAAACCAAGCCAAATACTCCAACACGTCCCGCCGGACATCAATGTTAAGGCGAGCCACCTCCTCAGGCATTCTTGGATCATGAAAGAAGTCAGGGAGAACCAGACCCTGAGAGGTGTGAAAACCGAGAGACAACTTAAGGGAGAAACTTCGGACCACACCCCAGCACCACTGAGTCTGGCAGCACCCTCAGGAAAGGAGCGTGACATAAGAGAACCCCAATCTCCCCAAGCCTACGGGCAGAAGTGAGGGCAATAAGAAAGCAGATTTCAGTGTAAGATGTTTGATATCAATCTCGGAAAAGGGCTCAAAAGGAGGCCCGTGAAGGAACCGTAATACAAGAGGGCGATCCCAAGGGGGGAGCCCTTTATCAGCACAAGGACGGGAAGAAGAAAAAACCCCGGATCAACTTCCCCACCAACGCCTCCCCATCCAAGTGACCATCAGAGTCCCCCAAAGGAATTTCATGGAGGCCCACTGAGAGCGAAGCCTGGAAAAAAAAACTGCCAGGCCCCTGTCAAAGCCCCTCCTGGAGGAACCGAAGGATAGCAGAGGCCAGGACGCAGGGGAGGGATCCCAGACCGCCCATACCAGTCTCGGAAATGGCCCCAATGTCTGCCAAACACCTTCAGAGTGGAGGGTCTAAGAGCATCCATTATGGACTCAACTACAGGATCTGAGAACCCCTGAGATATCAACCTAGACCAAGCAATAGCCACACTGCCCATTGCATCTGGTGGAATTCCAACCGCAACTCCCCTTGAAGGGGACACAGCCACCTCGGAACCAGCCAAGGTTCCTAGAACCGAAGCTCCAACAGAGAGGGGAGCCAACTCTGGTGGGACCAGAACGGAGCTAACAACAACACAGTCACCCTGGACACTCTGATGCGCCAAACCACCCGGGGCAGAAGGGGAATAGGCAGAAAGGCATAAAGGAAAAACCCCAAGGCCACTGTACAGAGAGAGCGTCCATCCCCCAATCCCCTCAGCCTGAAACCGAGAGCAGAAGAGAGGAACCTCTGCTGAGGCCGGGGATGCAAACAGGTCTAGAACCGGGGACCCTAATCTGACACAGGTCAACGCAAAGACCTGGGCCAACAGGACCAGTTCTGCCGAGGAGTGAAAACCGGCGTCTGAGAAGATCCGCTTGAACATTGTCCACCCTTCTGATACGTGAGGCCACCAGAGACACCAGATGAAATTTCTCCCAGGTGCCTATCAGTGCTGCCAGAGCATTCAAGGAGCGGCCGGAACCCCTTTTGCAGTTGACATATGCCAAGGCCGTCGTATTGTCCGATCGGATCAAAACTGCCGACCGTCCAGCAACTCCTCGTAGTACACCAGAGCTTGGACAATGGCACAACTCTTGGCAATTGGATGATCGCCGGCTCTCCCCAGATCTCACAACCCTTGAGCTGAGAGGACCCCCAATGTAGCCCCTTTCCGCTGGCGTCGGTAGTAAGAGAGGCCACAGGAGGAAGGACCATGCACACCTTAGCCTGCAGACCTGAAACCCCCCGCCACCATAGCAGGGAGACTCGCAGCGCTGGGGACACTGAAAACAAAACTACGAAAGCCGAGATGTCGGGAGCCAGTGGGAGAGAGTATAAGACACCTGGGGACGTAACCGAAGACGGGCTCAAGGAACCGGAAAAACACGTAAGACGCCACGTGCCCCGAAAGTTCAGCAAAAGGCGAGCCGAGACATACCGCCTTCTGAAAACCCAGCCCAGAACAGCCAGCAAGTGCCCCCACCTGCACAACATCCAGATTACGCTCTCCCCAGACGTCCGGACAAGCAGTGCAGGGTCTTGAGACCCATAAGGCAGTGACACATCCTAGAAGGCAGAGTGAACAGGGAGAGGAATGGGCAAGACGGTAACCCACAACAACCATTCAGAGAGAACAGATCCCATGGCCAACTACTTGGACCGTGAGCTGGGTACCAAAGTCCTAACCATGCAAACCTGGACAGGCGGAGACAGGAACGGCAACTGATACCCCCCCTCCGGAAGGAGCCCATTACCCAGGACGCTGAACCCCACCGGTCCCATACACCTCCGAGAAGATAGAGACGAGGAGCCAAGGAAAAACCGCCAGTCACTGCACTTGCACCAGAGGAAATTCACAGGACGTTGAAGCAGGCCTGCACCACAATATAACAGCATGCTTTTCAGCCCACAAAAAGATACAACCTATCAAATAGGAAGATACAGGACAGCCCAGAAGTCCAGCAGACCATGGGCCCCTTAGCCGACAGAGGAGCTACCAGGCTGGCGTCAAAAAGGGCAGAGTACTGTCAAAGCGGGGCCAAGCAATCCATCCCGGATAGCAGACATCAAAGGCAACCCCCTACCTGGGGTATGCCTATACTGGAAAAACCCACTGAAGTGACATCCCCCTCCACCGGCACCAGGGGCTCTGAGAACCCCTCTAAGCACAGACATGTGCCACCATGTGCCCCATCACTTCCCACAAGTCTGAGAGGAGGCGTGAAAGCAACACGTCGGCACCGGAGGACCTAGGCCCTAAAAGAAGAGACACTGGGAATCCTCTTCATGGCCATTACTTCCATGATGCATTTTCTATAATTCCATGCCGGACAAGGGAAAAGAAAATCATCTCCTTTGACCTTCCCTCGCGCAGTTCAGAGGAAGAGGACAGGACAAGGAGTCTGCGTCCATAGCTAGCCCAGACCCAAACACACCACTAACTTGCCACATGACTGAGGGGTGGCTTGAGCCCTGTATCCAGTAGCTGGTAGCCCCATGCTCTAGATCGTTCCAATGCGTCAGTCTAGGAAGGATGAAGGATCGAGTCAGCACCTCTGAGACTCAAACCCGAAGTGTAGACTATGCCAGGCCGGTACCCTTCCGGCCGCTTGCAGACGTGTCCAAATCCGCGCCGTTTTCACAGGCTGCACGCAAAGAATGCAGCCAACATCCGGTGCATCCTGGGCTGCGTGTGTCTGAGGAGCGGGTGGTATGTGACATGCCTGCGACAGAACAGAGCCCCCACACTTTCAAATACTCTCTGCCACAGCACCCCACGACAAGAAGCAGAGAGGCCTCACAACAAAAGGGAATAGTTAGCCCATACCGCCAAGTGCTTGCCATAATTTCCAATAAAGATGTGTACACAAAGCACGAAGAAACGGCATGTTGAAGGAGTCAAGATGGCCATACCGGCAGGAGAGGGTAAAAATATCAAGCACAGTCCTCCCCTCTCCTTACCTTCCCCCAGAGAATGCAGCTAACATCCGGTGCATCCTGGGCTGTGTGTCCGAGGAGCGGGTGGTATGTGACATGCCTGCGACAGAACAGAGCCCCCGCACTTTCAAATACTCTCTGCCACAGCACCCCACGACAAGAAGCAGAGAGGCCTCACAACAAAAGGGAATAGTTAGCCCATACCGCCAAGTGCTTGCCATCATTTCCAATAAAGATGTGTACACAGAGCACGAGGAAAAAGCCTGTCGAATCAAGATGGCCAAAACAGGAGGAGAGTTGAAATCATCAAGCCCAGTCCTCCCCTCTCCTTACCTTCCCCCGGGCCGTGCAGGACCCGGGACACAATGCTCACGCTGCAGTCCGGAGCCCAGCAAAGAACTGAGCGAGGCGATCCCGCTCAACTGTGACCCCAAGACCCGCAGGTGGCCCAGGAGCAGCGCCGCACCTGAGGGAGCCGAGGGCCCCGCCACACAGCCCCCCCGCAGGGGGCCAGCAATAGGTGCTCGCCAGTGCCCCGCACCGGGAAGAAAAAGTCCAACCTGCCAGAGGCAGGAAAAATTAAACTGAGCGACGTGGATGTGGGGGAGGAGTTATAGGGATTGAAAGAAATAGAAGAAGGTCTTGTGTCGGAGGCAGGTGCCTCATGAAGTAAGTACTGGGACGAGGAAGAGTGGACGTGGAGGTAATGTGCCATAGACCAGTAACTGTGACCCAATAACCTGAGCAAAGGGAAGTAACGTCAACGGAAGTGGACATGTCCTTAAATCCTTAAAGTTAAACACGCAAAAGACATGTATTTGATGTTTACCAATTGAAGATATAGCACAGGACAAAAGAGTATTTGACTTTCCGAAAATGAATCAAAAATCTTCAAAAAGTAAACCATGAGAGGAGATTTGTCTAAAATGATTTCAGCCCCAGCCCCCTCACCCCACCCCACACCCAAACCAAAACACATACATGCACAGAACACGCACACACACACTCTCCTTGCCCTCCACTTCTAGGTCCTGCACAGCCTGTCAGCCCCTGCGTGCACTCATGTGCGGCAGGGGTGTGAAAGTTTGATTTAGAAAGACCGCTCTGTGCATGCACAGAACACGCACTTGTGTGTGGCAGAGGCGTGAAAGTTTGATTTAGAAAGACCGCTCTATGCTAGCACAGAGTGGTCTTTCTAAATCGGTCTTTTAGTCTGTTCACTTAGGACAAAAGTGGGTGAAGGAGGGGCCGAAGGAGTGTCCCGCCAATTGGCAGATGGCGGGCAGGGGCAGCCAGCTCAGAAATGTTATTTCTCGCAATGCTACAACCGTGCCCTGGATGCCGGACTAGTGAGTGTGTACTATGCATAAAAGATGCACCACTTGCAAGCATTGCAAATATATTTTGGGTGCACCTCCTGGGCGGGAACCAGTGGAATTCTTCTCTATAAAGCTACAAATATTCCGCGGAAAAATATTAGTGAAAAGAGGTCCTCTAGCAGGATGAACGGCAAGTGGGGTTTGCGAAAGTGGGCTGCTGTGTCTTTAAGAGTAGGGGGGCAAGAGGGCGGGCGCGGAGGGTGGCATTCAGGCTGCATGTAAAAGAGATGGAGCGCAAAGTGAACAGGCAAGGTCCTAGGAGTGGGTCATAGCAGAACCGACGACGAGCGAGAGGTTGCTTCGATAATGAAGACAGCTGCGCCGCTAGCTCAACCTGCCTGGACTTCAGAAAACAGGCAACATTCCACGTCTAGACATTAGCATTTTCCACGGTGTCCGGGCCCCTCGACATGTGTTGTGCTCTTTTTCCCAACAAGCAATTGTACATGTAGTGCTGGTGGGATTGAGGCGAGCTGCCCTGCATTATGATTGGTTCAGCACTGAACTGCAGTTATATGGTGTGCATGCCATATGCTGTACGGCGCTTGTGGACACTGTAATCCGCTCTCCATAAAAAATGAAACAGAAAAATGAAAAGAAAATAACGATGTTTTTTTTCTTTTTTTCAGTCGAACCTGAGTACAATGTACAACATTATATAATTGGGTGAAGTACAAAATGACTTTGCACTGCAAACATAAACTTTGCACAGTTCCATGAATCAGGGTTTCAGAAGTGCAAAGTCACTTTGAACCGGGCAAATATTCCATGAATCGAGCCTTAAGCTGGCCCGCGGTACATGTACTCACCCTGGGGAAATGCATGAACTAATGTCATGGATGGAGGCTACGGACAAGGGCGAGAGGTGGTTCGCAGGTGAGCATTGAGGGATGGAAATCTTGCATAAAAAGGCCATACGGTTCTATACTCAGTAGCTGGTGGGGAATGGTAAACTAGAAGCTGGCCTTCATTATATCTGGAAAGGATGATGCCAACAGCTCACATGCCAGGCGCCTATGTACTCCCTTTCTAGCGTACAGGGCTCGGCTCCCACTATCTCCACACACTGCCTACCTTTGATCACATCCACTCAATGGGTTCACACTTCCACCCTCATCAGTGCCATATCACTCAGCTTTACCATTGACTTTCACCTCACATTCAAAATTCACATTACCAAGAAGTTCCAAGCAGCTTAGTACTAACCTTTGCGCCTCTGCCAAGCCAAGCCTTTCATCTCTTACCCGAAAGCAGCTTGGTAGCAACCTTTGCTCCTCTGCCAAGCCAAGCCTTTCATCCCTTCCCCGCAAGCAGCTTGGTAGCAACCTTTGCTCCTCTGCCAAGCCAAGTCTTTCATCCCTTCCCGCAAGCAGCTTGGTAGCAACCTTTGCTCCTCTGCCAAGCAAAGTCTTTCATCCCTTCCCCGCAAGCAGCTTGGTAGCAACCTTTGCTCATCTGCCAAGCCACGCCTTGCATCCCTTCCCCGCAAGCAGCTTGGTAGCAACCTTTGCTCATCTGCCAAGCCAAGCCTTTCATCCCTTCCCCGCAAGCAGCTTGGTAGCAACCTTTGCTCCTCTGCCAAGCCAAGCCTTTCATCCCTTCCCCGCAAGCAGCTTGGTAGCAACCTTTGCTCCTCTGCCAAGCCAAGCCTTTCATCCCTTCCCCGCAAGCAGCTTGGTAGCAACCTTTGCTCCTCTGACAAGCCAAGCCTTTCATCTCTTCCCCGTAAGCAGCTTGGTAGCAACCTTTCCTCCTCTGCCAAGCCACGCCTTGCATCCTTTCCCCGCAAGCAGCTTGGTAGCAACCTTTCCTCATCTGCCAAGCCAAGCCTTTCATCCCTTCCCCGCAAGCAGCTTGGTAGCAACCTTTGCTCCTCTGCCAAGCCAAGCCTTTCATCCCTTTCCCGCAAGCAGCTTGCTAGCAACCTTTGCTCCTCTGCCAAGCCAAGCCTTTCATCCCTTCCCCGACTTTGAGATCAGTTGATCCATCCCTGATCTTTTCTCACATGGATGGTGGCAGTGCCCTACTCACAGGATCCCTGATGCCACCTTGGCCCCTCTGAATGCCACCCATCATGTAGCACGCCTCATCGCAGCACTAAGGACGCTCTCCTATATCACCCCCATCGTAAGGCTCTGCACTGGCCCCCCTTCAATCTCACATCGTGTCCAAAACTGGCTGCATCAACGGCAACGCAGTCACAACCAAAACAGCACTCTACCTGACCAAGGCACTTGCCGTCTCCTGAGGCCAGCGCACCACCAGAAACCACAACATCACCAGGTGCGGAACAAAGGACTGCAAGAGGGAAAACGGGAAACAGGCCTCTTCCTGTTTCACACCACATCACTGGAGCAAGATTCCAAGGCAGGTAGGACTGGCCCCCTTCCACCCTTCAGTTTAGGAAGGACCTGAAGACCCCCCCCCCCAGCGTGCCCCATCTACCCCTAGCCATAATTCATCTTCTGCTAGCCCTGCACCCTACTTGCCACCGCCTGCTTCTGTCCCATGTGTATATTCCTCTGTAGCTTGCAAGCTATGTACACACATCCATCATTTTAGCACTCAACCCCGGCCACTATCGCCCTGTTAAAGCCCAGTGCGCCATCCAATGGAACGTTCCTCAGCGCCGCCCCCTTTGTGATCCGCAAATCTGAGAAGAACCGGGCTCCAGACTCTGACCGTCCCCTGCCTCATCTCTACTAAGTGCACAGGAGCCAACGTCTGGTGTCTGCTGTGACTTCCCTCGCCTGGCCATCTGTTTCGGGAACTCCCCTTTGCTGATCAGGAGAACATTCTGGTGCACCTGACCTTCTGCTTCAACATCAAGAATCGCCTCCTCGCTCTCACCCAGCAGCAAGAAACCTCCCATGGTAGTGTATTCTGCATTCTATAGGTGCTCACAGTTAATCAAAAACCTCTCTAAAGAGGGCTTATGGAAATGACAGAGATTCAAACGGCAGTGATTAGATACATTTTCAAGAAAAGGGCATGTTCCAGCTAAAGAGGTTGCATTGATCCACTTGCAAAGTGATGACTGCCGGGCACTGTACCATTGCTAAGCTACTAACTGCCTCATCACGAGTTTGGTGGTAACCCTTAAATGCGACAGTAACGCTATTACCGCCACATTTAAGGGTCCGCCAAATCACGGGCTTGGTGGATTTACCCTCAGCTCTGAGCCCGGTTACTGTACCATGCACTCCTCATAACTCGCTGGTCAAATGCCCGCTGCCTGTAGGGTTCCTCACCTGATCCAGGACTGCCCTGCTCATGGTAACGGACAGTAATGGGTTATTTGCAAGTGTTTCTGGGACCAGCAACATGTTGCCTCCCTGGACCTAGTGGGAATCTGGGGCGGTGCAAAAGGGTCCAGGATGCAACTCAGATTAAGGCTAAACATATCAAAGAGGATGCAGGTATCCCAAATATATGTCCACAAATGATCCTAGGGGACGGTAGCCCAAGTCGGCCTCCAGCTGAGAAACATCGGCAAAGCGCGTGCTGTGGAGTTTGGGAAGCACCGACATTATTGCATCCATTAAAGCACATTTTAAGACCCGTACAGACTTTTGCTCTCCCAATATAAACCAGTATTTCCCAACTCCAGAAAATATAGAGAACGCAGTAAAACTAAGAATTGATTGGAGGTTTTAACACATGATGGAAAACTAAAACAGCAGGACATGTTTGGCAAAGAGAAGGCCTGAGAGCACTTTCTTGACTAGACATGGATCGTACCAATAGGATCCGCCGATAGAAATGGATTTGCCATTCTATGGGTCTAGAATAACATGCTTAGGTCTGACATGATAATAATTCCCTGCAAACCTCAGAGCAAGTATCCTATGAGGCTGGGCTGGAAATTAGGGGCTAGGAAGCGCCAAACACAGCCTTGGTGAATGGTTGAGTGCATTGCACAGGGCGGCCGGTGCCGTGAAGGTTGCAAACCATCATCTGTGGGGGTCCTAGTACATGCGAAGAGTGACAGCTACAGGTGGTCTGGCACATCTGGTCCATGGATTGGGTGGACTATGACCGCCTCCCCACCATTACACCTTGTCCATTAGCAAAGAACTGGAGGAATGACCATGTGCTATATCTAACATGCATGCCCCGATTCCCTGCCCTGCAATGCTTGCGTCACATTCGTATGTTATTACCCGTCCTGTCTCTTAAAGGTGCAAGTTGACAAAAGTAGCACAGTTCAGCTCCGTCATCTAGAACATTCGCATTGCGAAAGGTCCTGCACCACAGCAGAGGGCTGGACACAGTCCCCCTTGCGGTTCAACTGCATTGATATAGAGAAGGACTCTGCCCAACACCAGGGGATGGACACGAGAATCCAAAGATGTTTAGTCAGGTTCCTGCACCCCAGCAGGGGTTCAGAGCAGCGATCCAGGCCGGACATTACTGAGTGTGATACCTGCACCACAGCAGGGGTGGGGATCGGCGATCCAGGCCGGACATTACTGAGTGTGATACCTGCACCTCATCAGGGGTGGGGATCGGCGATCCAGGCCGGACATTACTGAGTGTGATACCTGCACCTCATCAGGGGTTGAGTGTGATTCCTGCACCACAGCAGGGGTTCAGATCGGCGATCCAGCCCGGACATTACTGAGTGTGATTCCTGCACCACAGCGGGGGTTTAGATCGGCGATCCAGGCCGGACATTACTGAGTGTGATTCCTGCACCACACCAGGGGTGGGGATCGGCGATCCAGGCCGGACATTACTGAGTGTGATTCCTGCACCACAGCAGGGGTGGGGATCGGCGATCCAGGCCGGACATTACTGAGTGTGATTCCAGCAGCAGAGCAGTGGCTGGACAGGGTTTCCATTATTTAGTGTGGCGGAGGTTCTTGCCCGACCCCAGTGGATGGAAATGGCGATGAACTTTCTTCTAGTACCTTAGTGTAAGGACATTCTGGTGATCCAAGGAGACATTACTGAGTGCTCTTCCTGAAGTACAGCAGGGATTTTGATCTGTGGTCCAGGTAAGCCATTACCAAGCGTGGTTCCTCCACTAAAGCACATTCTGGTAATTGCTGATCCAGGAAGTACATTACCGAATGCAGTTCCCGTAGCACAGAAGGGATTGTGGTTGGCAATCCAGGTAGGACATTACTGAGTGCAATTTCTGTAGTAGAGCAGAGGTTGAGATCTGTGATCCAGGTAAGAGCAGAGGTTGAGATCTGTGATACGGGTAGGACATTACTGAGTGCAATTTCTGCAGTAGAGCAGAGGTTGACATCTGTGATCCAGGTAGGACATTACTGAGTGCAATTTCTGCAGTAGAGCAGAGGTTGAGATCTGTGATCCAGGTAGGACTTTACTGAGTGCAATGTCTGCAGTAGAGCAGAGGTTGAAATCTGTGATCCAGGTAGGGCATTACTGAGTGCAGTGTCTGCAGTAGAGCAGAGGTTGACATCTGTGATCCAGGTAGGACATTACTGAGTGCAATTTCTGCAGTAGAGCAGAGGTTGACATCTGTGATCCAGGTAGGACATTACTGAGTGCAATTTCTGCAGTAGAGCAGAGGTTGACATCTGTGATCCAGGTAGGACATTACTGAGTGCAATTTCTGCAGTAGAGCAGAGGTTGACATCTGTGATCCAGGTAGGACATTACTGAGTGCAGTGTCTGCAGTAGAGCAGAGGTTGACATCTGTGATCCAGGTAGGGCATTACTGAGTTCAATGTCTGCAGTAGAGCAGAGGTTGAGATCTGTGATCCAGGTAGGACATTACTGAGTGCAATTTCTGCAGTAGAGCAGAGGTTGACATCTGTGATCCAGGTAGGACATTACTGAGTGCAATTTCTGCAGTAGAGCAGAGGTTGACATCTGTGATCCAGGTAGGACATTACGTGGTTCGTCCACTAGATCAGGGTTCGGGATCAGCAATCCAGGTGGTGCATTACACATAGTGGTTCCATACCATGTTGTGGGGGGCTATCAGTGATGCACTGCAGTAAGGTGGGGTCCAAAGGAGGGGGCACTATGGCATGGGTGGCAGTCATTAATCCAGGTAGTGTCTCATAGAATGAGAATCTTGCACCCCAGTAGGGTGGGGGCCAAATCAGAGGACACTATAGCAGGGGTGGCAATCAGTGGTCCAGGTGGGGCCTTACAGAATGACGTTCCTGCCCACAGTAGGGTGGGGGCCAAAGCAGAGGGCACTATAGCAGGGGTGGCGATCAGTGATCGAGGTGGGGCCTTACAGAATGACGTTCCTGCCCACAGTAGGGTGGGGGCCAAAGCAGAGGGCACTATAGCAGGGGTGGCGATCAGTGATCGAGGTGGGGCCTTACAGAATGACGTTCCTGCCCCACAGTAGGGTGGGGGCCAAAGCAGAGGGCACTATAGCAGGGGTGGCGATCAGTGATCGAGGTGGGGCCTTACAGAATGACGTTCCTGCCCCACAGTAGGGTGGGGGCCAAAGCAGAGGGCACTATAGCAGGGGTGGCGATCAGTGATCGAGGTGGGGCCTTACAGAATGACGTTCCTGCCCCACAGTAGGGTGGGGGCCAAAGCAGAGGGCACTATAGCAGGGGTGGCGATCAGTGATCGAGGTGGGGCCTTACAGAATGACGTTCCTGCCCCACAGTAGGGTGGGGGCCAAAGGAGAGGACACTATAGCAGGGGTGGCGATCAGCGATCCAGGAAGGGCCTTATAGAATGAGGTTCCTGCCCTGCAGTAAGGTGGGAGCCAAAGGAGGGGACATTAAAGCAAGGGTGGCGATCAGTGATCCAGGAAGGGCCTTATAGAAAGAGGTTCCTGCCCTGCAGTAAGGTGGGAGCCAAAGGAGGGGACATTAAAGCAAGGGTGGCCATCAGCGATCCAGGAAGGGCCTTACAGAATGACGTTCCTGCCCCACAGTAGGGTGGGGGCCAAAGGAGAGGACACTATAGCAGGGGTGGCGATCAGCGATCCAGGAAGGGCCTTACAGAATGAGGTTCCTGCCCTGCAGTAAGGTGCAGGGTCGGACTGGGGCATAAAACGGTCTTTCAACACAGGTTAAAAATCCTTTGCAAACATATGTCTGTTCTACAGCCCAATCTTGGTAAAAAGCGGATCCATTCGGAGGGCGCTGTTTTCCAGGCGCAGTGAACATGCGGGGAGCTTATATCGTTCCCTTTTGATCTCTCCTGATCAATACTTGAGCTGCCACTTATCCCTTCAATGCCACTCTGGCATGGCCCATAAATCAGCCAGTGCAGGGGAATCACTGAGCACAGGCTTCCTGGGGCTAGGGGTGCTTGCAAACTGAGAGCAACCGCTGAGCGCACGAGCCCCTGCATCACACAGGATGAGGCCATAGGCTGAGGCTGACATCACACAGGAGGACGCCACAGGCTGAGGCTGACATCACACAGGATGACGCCACGGGCTGAGGCTGACATCACACAGGATGAGGCCACGGGCTGAGGCTGACATCACACAGGATGAGGCCACGGGCTGAGGCTGACATCACACACGATGACACCACGGGCTGAGACTGACATCACACAGGGTGAGGCCACGGGCTGAGGCTGACATCACACACGATGGCGCCACGGGCTGAGACTGACATCACACAGGGTGAGGCCACAGGCTGAGGCTGACATCACACAGGGTGAGGTCACAGGCTGAGGCTGACATCACACAGGATGAGGCCACAGGCTGAGGCTGACATCACACAGGATGACGCCACGGGCTGAGGCTGACATCACACAGGATGACGCCATGGGCTGAGGCTGACATCACACAGGATGACACCACGGGCTGAGGCTGACATCACACAGGGTGAGGCCACGGGCTGGGCTGACATCACACAGGAAGACGCTGCGGGCTGGAGCTGACATCACACACGGTGACGCCACGGGCTGAGGCTGACATCACACAGGGTGAGGTCACAGGCTGAGGCTGACATCACACAGGATGAGGCCACAGGTTGAAGCTGACATCACACAGGGTGAGGCCACGGGCTGAGGCTGACATTACCTAGGAGGATGCCACAGGCTGAGGCTGACATCATACAGGATGAGGCCACAGGCTGGGTATGACATCACACAGGATGAGGGCAAAGGCTGAAGCTGACATCACGCAGGGTGAGGCCACGGGCAGAGGCTGACATCACACAGGATGAGGCTATGTGCTGAGGGTGACATTACATAGGAGGATGCCACAGGCTGAGGCTGACATCATGCAGGATGAGGCCACAGGCTGGGTATGACATCACACAGGATGACACCACGGGCTGAGGCTGACATCACACAGGATGACGCCACGGGCTGAGGCTGACATCACACAGGATGATGCCACGGGCTGACCCTGACATCACACAAGATGACACCACGGGCTGAGGCTGACATCACACAGGGTGACGCTACGGACTGGAGCTGACATCACACACGGTGACGCCACAGGCTGAGACTGACATCACACTGGGTGAGGCCACGGGCTGAGGCTGACATCACACAGGATGACGCTACGGGCTGGAGCTGACATCACACACGGTGACGCCACGGGCTGAGACTGACATCACACAGGGTGAGGCCACGGGCTGAGGCTGACATCACACAGGGTGAGGTCACAGGCTCAGGCTGACATCACACAGGATGAGGCCACAGGCTGAAGCTGACATCACACAGGGTGAGGCCACGGGCTGAGGCTGACATCACACAGGATGAGGCCACGGACTGAGGCTGACATTACCTAGGAGGATGCCACAGGCTGAGGCTGACATCATACAGGATGAGGGCACAGGCTGGGTATGATATCACACAGGATGAGGGCACAGGCTGAAGCTGACATCACACAAGGTGAGGCCACGGGCAGAGGCTGACATCACACAGGATGAGGCCACGGGCTGAGGCTGACATTCCATAGGAGATTGCCACAGGTGAGGCTGACATCATACAGGGTGAGGCCACAGGTTGGGTATGACATCACACAGGATGAGGGCACAGGCTGAAGCTGACATCACACAGGGTGAGGCCCCGGGCAGAGGCTGACCTCACACAGGATGACACCACGGGCTGAGGCTGACATCACACAGGGTGAGGCCACGGGCTGAGGCTGACATCACACAGGATGACGCTACGGGCTGGAGCTGACCTCACACACGATGACGCCACGGGCTGAGACTGACATCACACAGGGTGAGGCCATAGGCTGAGGCTGACATCACACAAGGTGAGGTCACAGCCTGAGGCTGACATCACACAGGATGAGGCCACAGGCTGGGTATGAGATCACACAGGATGAGGCCACAGGCTGAAGCTGACATCACACAGGGTGAGGCCACGGGCTGAGGCTGATATCACACAGGATGAGGCCACGGGCTGAGGCTGACATTACCTAGGATGATGCCACAGGCTGAGGCTGACATCATACATGATGAGGCCACAGGCTGGGTATGACATCACACAGGATGAGGCCACAGGCTGGGTATGACATCACACAGGATGAGGGCACATGCTGAAGCTGACATCACACAGGATGAGGCCACGTGCTGAGGCTGACATCACACAGGATGAGGCCACGGGCTGAGGCTGACATTACCTAGGAGGATGCCACAGGCTGAGGCTGACATCATACAGGATGAGGCCACAGGCTGGGTATGACATCACACAGGATGAGGGCACAGGCTGAAGCTGACATCACACAGGGTGAGGCCACGGGCAGAGGCTGACATCACACAGGGTGAGGTCACGGGCTGAGGCTGACATCACACAGGATGAGGCCACAGGCTGGGTATGACATCACACAGGATGAGGCCACAGGCTGAAGGTGACATCACGCAGGGTGAGGCCACGGGTTGAGGCTGACATCACACAGGATGAGGCCACGGACTGAGGCTGACGTTACCTAGGATGATGCCACAGGCTGAGGCTGACATCATACATGATGAGGCCACAGGCTGGGTATGACATCACACAGGATGAGGGCAAAGGCTGAAGCTGACATCATACAGGATGAGGCCACAGGCTGGGTATGACATCACACAGGATGAGGGCACAGGCTGAGCTGACATCACACAGGGTGAGGCCACGGGCAGAGGCTGACATCACACAGGATGAGGCCACGGCTGAGGCTGACATTACATAGGAGGATGCCACAGGCTGAGGCTGACATCATACAGGATGAGGCCACAGGCTGGGTATGACATCACACAGGATGAGGGCACAGGCTGAGCTGACATCACACAGGGTGAGGCCCCGGGCAGCGGCTGACATCACACAGGATGAGGCCACGGGCTGAGGCTGACATTACATAGGAGGATGCCACAGGCTGAGATCATACAGGATGAGGCCACAGGCTGGGTATGACATCAACCAGGATGAGGCCACAGGCTGAAGCTGACATCACACAGGGTGAGGCCACGGGCTGAGGCTGACATCACACAGGATGAGGCCACGGGCAGAGGCTGACATCACACAGGGTGAGGTCACAGGCTGAGGCTGACATCACACAGGATGAGGCCACAGGCTGGGTATGACATCACACAGGATTATGCCACAGGCTGTATCTGACGTCACACAGTATGAGGCCACAGGCTGAGTCGGACATAACTCAGAATGAGGTCATAAACTGAGTCTCACAACAGAAAGGCAGAGCCTGCAGAATAAGGGGGCATTTTACACGAGGTGGAAACCAAACGCAAGGCATAAAAGCATGGAGTAAACCGTTTACGCCTTACGGTTACACTCCAGGGAATTATCCGTGCCTTTGAAGGGTGAGAAGGGGCACAGACCGGGTTTAGCATTTCTGCCAAGCCACCCTCCTTGAAACGCCACCTGGTTTTACGCCTGCACGACATTTAGATGCAGGCGTAAAACAAATGTATTCCGATTGAAACCGTCTGCATTTAGCACCTGCTAAAAGCAGGCGGTTTGCATCGGAATGTAGTGTAAATGACACTGCGCAGTATAAGGTGCACGCAAAACAGAGAGTAAAGAAAATAAAGAAAGGCTTTTTCACCTGGTTTTGCTCTTTACTTCTGCACAGAGTTTTATAAACGCGGATAACGGGATGCAGGGGCCCAACAGCACTAAGTGTTAAAGTTGGCGAGACAAACCCCGCGGGCAAAATGAAGGCCCAAGTCTAACGACTGATAGGACAGGTCCATAGGCTGGATATGACATCAAACAGAGGTCTTCAAAAAACATTCAGGGCACACACACAGAAAAGTACCTCGCCAAGATGGCGGCCACAGGTAGAGCGTGATGTCAAAGGGCAGGAGACCACCTGCCAAGCCTGAGATCATGGATGAAAAGTCCAAGTATGACATCCCAGAGGGTGAGGTTACAAGCCAAGCCGGAGATGCCAAAGTATGTCTGGCATCAAAGATGGCAATGGCATAGGTGAACATGTGATAACACAGAGGACCAGCCGCAGGCTACGCCTGGCATCACAGCTAGTGATGAGGAGTGCTGTGCATGGCATCACAGTACATGAGGACGAAGAACGGGTCTGATGGTTTATTTATTTATTTATTTATTGGACGTTTGTATGGCGCCTATACAGCAGAAAGTGTTACCAGGTGCCACAAGACAAACAGGGGGAGCAGATGAGGGGGAGGTGGGGGGGGGCAGGGCAGACAAACAACAATAACGGTCCTACTAGGCTATGCGACATTTGGATTGGGCAAGTGCAGTGTCATTAAGTGCAGGGGGAGGGGAGCAGATCAGAGGGAGAGGGTGAAGGGAGTGTGCTGGAGGGAGGGGGCCCGAGGGCCTAGACAAGTGCTAAAGGGGGCAAGTGGCAGGGGTAGGGGCGAGAAGTGCAAGGGAGGAGGGGGGCCCCGCTTCGGAAGGCTAGTCAGGAAAGGGTGCCCGAGGACAAGTGCAGATAGGCAGGGGTGAAGGGTGGGGGAGAATGCTCAAAGGAGGGCCTGACCCTGGTGAGACTCATAAGGGACAGCAGGAGCACGAGACTCGCAGGGGGAGGCGGAGAGCAAAGGAGGAGGTGAAAACGGAGTGCTTGAGAACGTGATGTCATCGCAGAAGACAAGAGCGCAATCCAAGTCTTAGTGATTTCACTGAACTATGAGGGAAGCGAGACAGCCTAACATGGCACACTTGCAGGGGGTTGCACTCGCGTTGCCATGCGTTGAGAGACCCTCCCCCCTCCTCCCGCTCTTTGCTGTAGGATCAGGCACAGGGCGAGTCCTGTAGGGCACCTGTAAGAAGGAAGGCCCAGGGCAGAAGTAAATCGACGTCATTGTGATATCAGCGCTGGGGAGATGTACAACATTAGGGGTACAGCCTATGTAACATTGAACAGGGTTTTTTCAAAGAAAGTTAGACAATGGCATGGAGTCTCTCCAGAGTTCTGGCTGTATGGTAGGGGCTGTTCATAGTTATCTTCAGCCCCAAGCCTATCTTAGACAATGTCCAAATATGGGACTGCAGGCATTTAGGTTAGGCTGAGGGTAAATCAGTTACAGATACTTACCCTAATAGGTCCACAGTTGGGTCTTCCTACAAAAGACAGATATTGTCGTGTGCGTCAGAATACCTTATGTCCTTACTTTATGCCCTGAGACAGCTAAACACATCTTTACTGAATGTAAGACATTGGGCCCAGAATATATGAATTGGTTGGGACCATTTGTATACGATTATGAACATATGAAGTGTGACCACTTCTGGGCCTATTGCCTTAATACGGATAGCCAAAAAGTTCACATTGCCATGTAGCAGCTGTGGTTAATTATTAAAAAACGCCTAGACAGTATAATAAGAAACAACTGTCAGAATGAAATGTTGTTAATTTAAAATAATCTGCTCTTGATGAATTTAAACTCTTGGTAAAATGTATACAATGTTTATAATGTGTATGTTATATTGTGTATGTTTTAATGGAATACTGTTTTGATAGACAGTGCTTTTAGTGTTTTTGTAAAGTTTCTTTGAACCCAAATAAATAAAGAATAATAAATAATAAATAATATTGCTCTCTCTTTGATACCGGAAGTGCCCTGATCTCAGTTCTAATCATGCGAGGAAAATAACACACCGTGCCAGTTACGCTGGCACCAAGCACATGGCGTTAACCTATATGTGTGTGTGCCAGTTAGGGTCAATGCGGGCACTGGGGGCACATGGCTTCTGAGGATTTGGCAGGATCTTCCCTTGGGATCGATTGGGAAAGCGGGGGTTATAAGTCAGGTCTCAAGTTTGCAACCTCCCCCCTAACCAGCACCACCCCACGTGGTCTCTGTGAGTGGCCGGAAGTGGCGCTTTCAGGATCAATTTCACTTTTTATCTCAATTTACTCATGACTGCATTTTGCCGCAATCCGTATTGGACAAACCATTTGCAAACAAGAAAAAGAAATGTATGCAGCAGGCATAGGAGATTAGGCTGTGGGGTTCATGCTTACCCCTGGAAACATGTGTACATAGTTTGGATTAGGGCTAAATCTGTTTGCTCCAACCCCTATTATTTCAGCGGGAAAACGGGTGCTAAACCCATTTCCATCATGTGTATTTAGGTATTTTGCACATGCTGGCCCCTGGTGGGAGAGAGGGGCATGGATGTTTGCTTGTGCAAGGACAATGCCCTCAGTAGTGAACATCTATTCTAGTGGCTAATGCTTAGTCATTTTACGCACTGGAGAAGCTGCATGGCGGCATGAGGCGGGTGGCATGAGGTGGGCGGTGGGTGGCAGGGGGCGGTTGACATGAGGTGGGTGGATGAGCCGGGTAGGAATGAGGCAGGTGGCATGAGGTGGGTGGCGTGAGGAGGGTGGCGTGAGGAGGGTGGCATGAGACAGGCGGCATGAGGCGGGTGGTATGAAGTGGGTTGCAAAAACAGACTGCCACATTTCTGCATGGAGTGAATGCCCTTCCGAAAGTGGCAGAAATCAGTATTTTTCCAAAATGATCGAATTTCAACATCCATCACCTCTTCTGTTTTGCTGGGTTTGCAAATCTGCCACCCTGTATTTTCTTTCGCCCCTTCCTGCTTCTAGCCCCCGCAGCTCCCCGAGAATAGCATTCGTGTTCTTCATGTGTTTTCTTCATGTGTTTTTTACGGCCCAAGCGCAAGGGCGCTGCGAACAGACACAGGTTCCCAGTGCCTC
Source organism: Ambystoma mexicanum (assembly GCF_040938575.1). Classification (NCBI taxonomy): domain Eukaryota; kingdom Metazoa; phylum Chordata; class Amphibia; order Caudata; family Ambystomatidae; genus Ambystoma; species Ambystoma mexicanum. The sequence continues at coordinate 24,610,475 of NC_090932.1, read as the reverse complement.
CCTTTCATGCGGTGACATCCCAACCCCGGCCAAGCAGGGGGGCTTCTTATAGGGTCCTTTGCGAGATGGATGCGGCCCTCCCTCCCACAGGGATCTTCAACCTCCCTGGGTGAAGTTCTGGAAAACTTGTGCAAGTTTATGGGAATAAAACCCACCCAACGTGCGTGTCATTTGGTGAATCCCCGAACGTGTTCGCCCAGCACTAGCTGCTAAGTTTTGTTTTTTTAATCATTCATGCACCAACATAGTAAACACATGCCATGTTAGTTGCCACTGACACACATTGTTGCTGTGTCTTTTACTATTGACAAAAGCCATGGTACACATTTCATCTGCATGGACAGGATAAAAGCAGTGTCCGCTTTTCTTGCATTCAAACCTTTCATTTGCAGCTGCCCCGCAGACCTCAGAAGCCTTGCTTCCATCACTAAACTATTTTATAAATAGCTTATATGTTTACATAAAGTACATATATATATATATATATATATATATAATTGTTTTAATGCACGTGCGCCTGTACCTTGATAAGTATATGTGAAATAACAGAACGGGCACAGAGTAAACGTCAAGTTCTCAGGCATGGCCATGAAAGATGATCCCTGATAGCTGCATACATCCAGCAATCCTTATTTCTGTCAGATGTGCTGCCACCGCGCTGGCAGCCCCCGCCCCCGCCCCCCAGGGGTGCAGCACCGGTATTTAACAACAAGCCATTACTGCTGTAAAGTGGCTGCAGGCACAGTGCATTACAGCGGCTGCCTCTTAGTGGAAGTAAAGACGCAGACTGTTTTATTAATTGTTTTAATTGCACAATGGCTCCCTTGCCACCTTCCTGTTATGATTAAAATTAATGTTTTGCACAGTCAAGTTCCCGCTGTGTGGGTGTAATGCAAATGGGACGTCCACCATGAATATACACGAGGCCCAAAGTGCACTGCTCCCGCTTCTCCACAGCAGCACTGTGCTGGGTGTCTAAAGTGGTAGGCCTAAGTCTTTAAGGACCAGGGTTTTCTAGTGGTGTCTATGCGGGGAAAAGTGAGATCCCTGGGCAGGCCTGCTGATGCAACTCCCACTTTCAGGAGGATTGGGAAGTAGTGGCCATTCCTAAAAGCAATGGGGGTCATTACGAGTCGGGCAGTAAGGGATACCGGGCACTGGTAAGGAGACCGGTGCCGGTAATCCCTTACCGCCCAATTCTGAGGTCCCTTGGAGGGAAGCATAAGGAACGTGTGGTCTGACCACACGTCCCTTACGGGTCCCGCTAAGGGACCAGGGCACTAATAACAGGCTTGCCATTCGCGAGCCCGTTATTAGCGCCCTCGGGCTCAAATGGGAATGGGGAATGGTTTGTTCAATGGGGACTTACCGGTCCCGCCAGGGTCGGACTGCACCGGTAAGTCCCCATTGAACAACACCAGACTCGGACACGGTATGGGAGGCAGACATGGTGCTAATTGCACCATGGCTACCGCCCATCTCGTAATGACCCCCAATGCCTCTCTACTTTAGACCGTGATGTCCTTTTAGACCCATGAAAGAGATTCCATTTGGGAGCAGAGCTGCACCGCCACCTCCTATCAGCAAAGACATATCTGTATACGCCCACTGGTCGAAGGCGACACTGAAAGATCATAGAAGACAGGGAGTTGACCTGGCAGGCAGGGTTTTTTTTCTACTGGGCCAAAAGAGCAATATATAGGACGAGTGAATGCTTAACCAGAGTAAAGAGGAAGGTGTCGAGCCTTCTGCTCCCCTTGCCACACCTCAGGTAAAAAGCGATAGCACAGAAGATGTAGGATTGTATCTGTTAAAGGAACTGAAAGCAGCACAGGATATAGTAATCCGATATATGAACCGCATGCTTATAGTAGTGACGATAGACCAGTGGAAACAGAGAGAAAAGACATCTTTAAGGTCTTGCAAAACAGGGAATGGAAAAGCAAGCAATGAAATGTATCGACAGACATTGAACGAGAGATCAAGAGATGGAAAGGAGAGAAGAATAAAGCTGGCAAAGTAACGCTCGTACAGAATTAATGGATGGGAGGAGAGACACTACTCAAGCTAGATGGGAAAAGCATTGAGAAGATTAAGATGAAAAGGATAGAAAAGACAGGGAACGAGAGAAGAGATTGAAAGAAGACTAGCATAAACAAAGCGTAGACAGGGGCGAGAACAGATGTATCAGGAGGAAGAGAAACAACAAAAGAAAGAAGAAAGGGCAGAGGAGCAAATGAAGTATGACAACAGACAGAGAGCAATAGAGGAACGGGATAATCAAGAAAGGAAGAAAGAAGAGGAGGAAGTGCAGAAATGGACAGACAGAAGAAAACAAAGACGAAGAGAAGAGGAAGAAAGTAGAGCAGGGGTAAGGAGAGATGAGATACGAAAGGAAGAAGAAAGAGTTAGATGGGAAGCAAGTAGGCGAAGTGAAGTAGATGAAGAATTAGAACGAAATATGAGACAGGGGCAACGCAATATTGATCGCATTCAAAAGGAATAAATGGAGCCAAGTCCAGTGATACAATGGAGCAGTATAGAAGAGTCCCCCTCATTACAGGGCCATCTAGAGTAACCTTAGAAGAGGACTTTGATATAGGGATCATCATAGATAAAGCCTATCAGGATTTAAGAGAAGGTGGTAAATCGGGCTGCAGAGGGAAGGTAGATCAAACCCTAATCTTCTAATCACAAAGTGAAGAGAATAATCCATTAGGGCTTGAGCATAGAGCCTTGTCTTTAAGTAGATTGACATTAGATAAGGGTGAAGGGGACGAGAGTCACACTAGTTGGAGACTAGATATGTCAGACGAGGAAAGAGAGAATTCTTCTCTGGGGGAGAGGGAGGGAGTGCATGTGCCCCCGAGGGAAGCCTGCAGATGGACCAGGAAGTAAGATGGTCTGATCTAGAACAGCCTAAAGAAAGGATGCTAGATCCTGTAGCACATCCAGATCGTCCTAAAGGACAATCAATATGTAAACAGGTTAAGGTCGTAGCCAGGAGGAAGGCAATCAGGAACCATTGTCCCCACTATGGATAGACAGACGATGGGAGCCGATTGCTATTCGAGATTTACACAGTTTCCTTTTTGGAAAAAGGGGAAGCCAGACCACAGTATATTCCATGGCCACAGATGGGCAAGGATAATTTAAGGTGCAAACTCCCCAGTTTAACGGCAGGTGTGGGAACATGAATTTATGAGTTAGAAAACATGACAGGAGGAAATACCTTGGCAATAGGGGGCATTACGGGTCTCCTAGCAGCCATTCTTGGGGAAAGAGCTGATGACATTTGGACAAGAGCAGGCTATTCGACTGCCACAGCACAAAACACAGCGCACAATGGAACGCCATTCAAAAATTGTAGGGCAGATGTCTGGAGGGCTCTCGGAGTACAGTATCACGATGTATCAGACATGGGTGCGATTATGACACGTAAAATGAAAGAAGATGAGGATCTGCTTGATTACATTTAGGACATTCAGGAATGCTGGACTCTTGAAACGCTCAAGCTGTGGGGAAAAACAGTTTGTTTTTTATGACATTTTATGTCAGGGATTGCCTCAGCAGGTACAGAGGCAACTCAAGAAGTTAATGGGAATGGAAGCCAAGCAATGGGCTGAAACACAGTTGACTATAGGGAGGATCCTCTTGGGAGGATAGCTCAGGGGCAACATGCTCGGCTTGGAAGCAAGACTACATGGAGCAACACAGGTTTGATCCCCGGGTCCATGCTTAGAAACCTCTGGGTATTAAGCGTGTTATAAATAACCTATCATATCATATTATCACTGCCGGCTGTTACAAGAAAGAAACAAAATGAAAGACGATGCTAGAAAACTTGAGGAAGCCAAGTTACCAGCGGTATTTGGTGCTTTGTCCCCCTTTCTCAAGATTATATTCCCATTGGAAACTGCAGTGGTCCTGTTTTTTTGTAGTAGGTTTCCTAGCTGGCAGGCAGAAATGCACAATCTTGCACAGAAGAAATGCTGCACTGTACAACTTAAGATAGTGTTAGTTTGTGATCAATTAAATTAAATTATAATATGTTTTTCTTTGAGCAGTAACACTTAAACCACCCTTCTCCTCCAAACGCTACTGAAGTGTATTGTCTTGACAGCCACTGTCAAGAGTTAGTCCTACTTTTATGCTAGTTTCCCTGTCCGGGTTTTTTACTGGTCAACCTAGGTAGCCAGTAACCTCACGGAGGAATGGGGGGGGGTAGGTGGGGATAATTGCATCGCCTCTCTGAGGTCAGCAGTCCTAATAGAAAAGGAACGTCGCAAGAAACCCAATCTCTGTAAAGAAAAGATGGTTCTCTCCTGGGCCGAGGGCCTCCCGCTTCTCTCAGTCACGGTAACGGGGCGTGGAATCTCGCGGGACTTCATTAGCACACAGGCCACGTCTCTGAGGAGGCCGCGCGACACAGAAATAAAGCGGCTTCCTCCCAAATGCCCCCGAATCACACCAGGGCTAGGATGTAAACAAGGTGTTGTCCTTGTGCCTGTGGATACTGCACGAAAAACAGGCTCAACATTGAAGCCCTGTTCACAGAATCAATAGAGGCCTCGTTTTAACTGCACTGTTGAGGTCTAAAACTCTCCTTTGATTGACACGTGCATGTAAGAATCGAAGGACGGGCTCTCTAAAGACATGCCCGACTCGATGGCCTCAGGGGAAGCTTTATAAGTATACAGGCTGCCACCTGCTTGCAGGTCGGTACAGCTGTCAGCAACACGTATTATTCCATCCCCAGCTACAGGTCACCCCCAATTGTGACAGGAAGGCGAGGGTGTCTCCCAGAAGCCACGCCAGACCTTGTTGGTATCATTCACATTATCAGAGAGACACAGAAAGGTGAATATATGCAATCATATGACCGCAGATACAATAGATACTTCAGTGTATTGCCTGTGGGAGCAGCTTAACACCTGCAGTGTGCGCTGCGCTGCACTCGCTGTTGCTGTTCCAGCCGCCATCTGCTTTCATCTGCTGGCTCGGCCCTGCTTGCCGTCTGGGGGCTTGAGAGGACTTTGTCTACCCGCAGCCATACTATCGCTGCTGGTGTCCTTGCTGGTCCCACCCCCCTGGCAAACTGAGCGGTCACATGTGGTCACGTGAGCTCTACATCAGGAAGCACTCCTAGGGCATCCCTAACCCGGGCGTCCTATTCATAGGGCGACCCTTCTCAGGGCACTGTCTATCCTTGTTAGGCCCTGTTCGTCCATGCGAGCCCTAGGTACAGTTACTGACTGCTGTTTGTGTTGCCAGATATTAGCTGTGGTCTGTATCTATTTGCTGTTTTGCTTCCTTTTCCTTTGTAATTGATATGCCCCAGTTTATGCCTGTCAATGTCTCTGCTCCACCTGCCTCTTATTGTTCATCACATACTCGCGATACACTAAGGTATGTTAGCCTCCCTTATCTTCCACTAATACCTGTATCTATTGGCCTGTGGAGCATACATTCAGCCTGTCAAAAATCTCATCTAGGCTTGATACTTTTTTTGGTTCCAATTTTCATTTTCTCTTCCTCACTGAAATCTGGATAATACTGTTCCTGCTGCCTCTTTCCTTACCGCTTCTACGATCCTTGCACACTCCCCGCATAGTCATGGTAAAGGGGGCGGCACTGGTATTCTTTTCCATTCCTCATGGTCTGTTGCGCCACCAATCTCACTACCTCTATTTTCCTCATTTCTATATCACTTTGCTCAATTCTCTTCTCCACGTCCAATTGCTTTTCTAATCGCTTACGTCCTCCGGGGTCTCTTTCATCTTTCCTAGCAGACCCTCACTCTCTTCTTTCTCATCCTCTTGCTCTTTCCTCTCCATTTATACTTCTTGGTGACTTTAATCTTCATCGTTCTACTACTCATGCTTCTTAACCTCTCCTTCCTCTTCTCGCCTCATTCCATTTAGCTCAGCTTCATACCCCTCCTTCTCATGATCTGGGTTCTTCGCTTGATTTAATGTTCACCTCTTTTTCTCCAGATACCCCTGTGGCATCTCATCCCACTTATTTATCTGATCATTTTAACTTTCATTTCATCCCCATCTCCCAGCTAATCACTCTGACTCCCTCCCTTCTATTTGTCGCGATCTTTGTTCTTTCAATGTACTTCTTTTTCTTCTTCTCTTTTCTCTAATCTTTCTCCCATTAGCCAATTCTCTTCTCTTGCCATTGATTCTGCCTCTACTCTTCTTGATTCAGTTTGACATACTCCACTTGACCATCTCTATCCATCTTGTCCATTCTCCCCTTCTAAAAAACCTTCTCAACCTTCGCTCTCTCCTTCACTTTCTTCCCTTCGCTCTGCCTTGCGTAAAGCCTAACATTGTTGGAAGAAATCCTGCACTCCTGCTGACCTGCACATTCTATCTTCTCTCCATTCTTCCTATAATTTGTCTCTCCTTGCAGCTAAAATGCAATACTTTTCTATTCTGACTCTTTCCCACCATCCTCAATGTCTTTTTCAATTATTCAACTCTCTCTTCACGTCCTCCTGACCCGTATCTTCTCTCTGCACTCTCGTCTTCTGAATGTGTGGATTATTTTCTTTCGTTCATCTTTTTCGTCTTCTTGACCACCTTCTCCTCTTCCTTCTTTTACTATTTCTCCTTCACTCTCCTGTTTTATCTCCCTGTCTGATTCTGAAACTTCTCTATTCCTGACCAGGGTTTATCCTATGGCGTCCCGTCGGGGTTCCATTGCTTATGCCTTCATTTCCTCTATCGACTCTCCTCTGATTCCCTATTTCACCATTCTAATTAACTGCTCACTTGGATCTGCTATTGTCCCGTCCTTGCTTAAACATGTTGTTATCATTCCTTTTCTTAAGAAGCCTTCCTTGGTCCTTTCTCTCTCCTGGAATTTCCGTCCTATTTCTCTGCTCCCTTTTCCGTCTAAACTTCTTGAGTGAGTTGTCTGTGCTTAGGTTTCTTCCGTTCTTCATCTTCATTCTCTGCTTCCTCCTGCTCATTCTGTGACTCTGCTCTATTACACGTCACCAACTCTTCACCTTCCGCCGGGCATGACAAGCAATCCTGCATTCTTATTCTCACTGATCTTCCTAATGCTTTTGATACTGTTGCTCACACTATTCTGTGTTCTTCTCTCTCAGCTCTTGATCTATCAGGTTCTGTTCTTAGCTGGTTTAAATCCTATCGTTCCAACGGCACTTATTCTGTGTTCTTCTCTCTCAGCTCTTGGTCTATCAGGTTCTGTTGTTAGCTGGTTTAAATCCTATCTTTCCAACGGCACTTATTCTGTTTCTTGGGCGGGCCAGCCTCCTACTTCCTCATCGCCCCTCCGTGGTGTTCCACAAGGTTCTGTTCTTGGACCTCTTCTCTTTTCTTTATAAACAATCCCTATATCTGACCTTATTTCCTCATTTTTATACAAACTATTCTCAAATCTTTTTCTCTTTCTCGTCTTTTTCCTCCACTCTTCATAACACTGTTTCCTCCTGTCTGTTCGAGGTCAAGTTCTGGATGGCTTCTCGATTTCTTCATCTCATCCCCTCTAAAACGGAGGTTCTTTTTTTTCTTACATCTTCACCTATTCCCGACTCTCCTCCCTCTGGTCTTTTTGCAATCTTGGTGTCAACGTTGACCATTCTCTTTCGTTTTCCCTAAGCATTTCCAATACTGCTCGCTCTGCTCGCTTCCATCTGAGCAATCTTGGTTGTGCCCGGCCTTCTTTATAATTTCAGGCTACCAATCCTTTGATTTATTCCCTTGTTTTTTTTCGCTTAAACTATTGCTCAGTTCTTTTATTAGGTCTTCATAAAAGGTACTCCTCTATGCTCTGTTTTCAATTCTGCTCTTTGCTTATTTTTTCAACTTTCTTTTTGTTCGTCTATTGCCCCTTCTCTTTGCTCAGCTTCTATGCTCTCTTTTGAGCTCGACCTTATTTGTTACGTTCTTGGTTTCATCTAGAAAGCCCTTCTTGGCCTGGCTCCCTCTTATCTTTGCTCTCTTGTTGCTTTTTATTCTCCTCTGCATTAACTTTGTTCTGAATCTCTTTTTCTTCTATCGGTTCCTAACCCACCTTGTGCTTCTTCCCGGTTTCGTTGCTTCTTGCTTCTTGCCCGCAAACACTGGAACGCTCTTTCCCTTTCATCTTCATCTCCATCTACCTATCATATCTTTCACTCCCAACTAAAAATCCATCTTCTTCTCCCTCTCTCTCTCTCTCTCTCTCCAGCTAGCTGAATTGTTTGAATTGCCATCATTATCATTAATTTGTTACTGTGTAAACTGATTAACGTTTGTAAAGCGCTTTCGTCAAAGAGCGCTATAAATAAAATAAAATACAAATACAAATCTAGCATGCAGTGCGCTGAATATAAAGAATTAAAAGGTGTCAGAATTCCTGGGGGAAAGGCCCCCCAATGACAGATTCTCCTGACAAAACACCCCCCGCGAGCAGGTAACTCAAGGTAAACATAGAGGTGAGAGGATTGATCCATGGAACATACGCTCTCACCCCGGGACTTGACTTGCCAATGCTGGCCAACATAGAACCCCTCACAGCCACTGCCCCTCGGGTGCCACCCACGCAGTCTTCAGCTGGTCAGAGATTGTCCACTGGGTACCATTGGAATTTGGTTATGTTGCAGCTTCCAAGAGACTTACTTAAAATGTAATCCCTGCCATGTGGGAGGGGAAGCAAAGGCTCCTGCTCTGGTCCTCTGACATCACATGGTGAGGTAGGTGTCATGCCCGGGGATCGGTAAGGAGTGATTATGTCATTACATGGTAGCAACTCCGTACCCAGCGAGGGGAAAACACCTCAAAAAGGCCCGTCCCAGTCTGAGAGAGCAGCCAATGTGTATCCATACCTCCACCACCTACTGCAGGACACTGCCTTGAGCTAGATGCCCGCACCCACACACTTCTACAGAGGGTGCTACAACCATGTCTGCTCTGCTTCCACAGGGGCCATGAAGAAGACTGAACATGTAGACACAGACGGGAGTCTGGAATGGAGAACTATGGTGGGCAAGGAGGTGTGGTAAAGGATATCCAGAGGGGCTGAGTTATTGGTGAAAGTGCACCTGGTTCAAGACGGTGGTCATATTAGACGCTGATCTTGGTTCTCTTGTGTCGATGGTGGGGACGGGAAACATCCCTTGGCAGCACGGGTGCAGGCTTATGGGCTCTTGCTTAGCTCTTTAGAGTAGGGGTAGGAGAACACAAACAGAACTCTTGGTAGTCTCCCAGACTCTACTGTCACTCCCAGTCAATGCGTTCCTCCCAGCTAATGGGACCCCGATAATGAACTTCCCCCTCACCATGTCCCCCTCTTTAAAACCCGGAGAAATGCTTGATCTTGCACTAATTTGACGGCATGAGGGCACCACAAATAAAAGGGGATGAAATCAAATTAAATGTCCAGCCACAAAGTCCAAAAGAATGAGGTATCATTCCACACTTAAGCTCAAGTGACCAGGAGCTACGCTGTCTGCTCCCAGTCACAGACTGGGGTCAGCCACTCACCAGCATTGAAGGTCATGAGCATTGACAGTCATGAGCATGGAAGGACATGAGCACTGAGGGTCATAATTATTGTAGGTCATGATCATTGAAGGGCATGAGCATGGATGGTCATGAGCATTAAAGGTCATGCTAATTGTAAGGTCAGGTGTATCAAAGGTCATGGGCATTAAAGGTCATGGGCAGGGGAGGTCATGGGCAGGGAAGGTCATGGGCAGGGAAGGTTATGAGCTTTGAAGGTTCATGGGTAGAGAAGGTTTTGAACATTGGATGTTGGGCAATATTTTTCCTGAGCGTATTTGAAGCCATGTACCAATTGCCTGATCTCAAACTCATGCTTCAAGAAAGAAACGCTGTACAGAGTGTGGGAAGCCGGCATTTAGGCTGGCATTTTTAACAGTAGCGTAGTACTGTGAGGTCTGTGCATCGTATGTGCATCCATAGTCCTTGGTCAGGTCTTGTTGACAGAGCCATGTTTTGAGACATTTGCGAAAATTGATAATTGTGGTGGTATTCAAAGCTGACACCGGGATCGGGTTCCAGAGGGTGGGTGCTTAACAAGAGAAGGATTGATTGCGGGTCCTCTCTTTCCAGACAAGTTGTGATTCAAGCCGGCTGTTCGATTTGCTGCATGAGGAACGTGTGCCATCAGATATGTGGAGTTTAGCCGCCAGGTACGCTGGTGTTCTACATATCTTTGTAGATGATACATGCAGTCTTGAACAGTATCCTGGCTTGGAGTGGAAGCCAATTTAATTCATGTAGGGTAGGGGTAATACAGTCAAATGTCTGTGCTCCCATCATGAGACGTGCTGTAGAGTGGCAGACTTTTTTTAGGGCAGCCAAGTGAGCAGCTGGGAGCCCTGTCAGCAGAGTATTTCCCCCATTGATGCGCGAGACCACAGGGGCCTGCACTACGGTACGGAAGTCCTGCGGCCGAATGAAAGGTCCGATCTTTCAAAGGGTAGATATTCTGAGCCAGGCTATTTGGGCCTTCTTGGCTATGTGTTTCGGGAGGGACAGACTGCTGTCAATGTTGAAGCCAAAGGATTTTGCTGAGTCCGAGAGTTGTAAATCAAATCCATCAACGCGCCAATCATTGAGCCATTGTTGGCCAAGCTGTTTTTTAGGGGTGGACTGATGAGAACGAATTCAGTCTTGGAGGAGTTAGGTTGAGGCAGGCAGTCGACATCCAGGACTGGATGATGGATCGCTAATCGCAAAGATGAATTATGCCTTGCACGCTATTTACTCTCATGTATTTACTCATCCGCCACATATTATTGGGTGGGTATATTGGGATCTTTGAGAAGAGTGCCCAGAGGCTCCATGTAAAGGTTAAATATGATTTGTGAGAGGATGGATCCTTCGCGGACTCTGCAGGAGACCTGGAGTCAGTTAGAATGTAACAAGTTAATCTGGGCAGCCTGGTGTCTACCTGAGAGGTAGGAGGTAAACCAATTCAGGACAGTGCCAGAGAATCACAACCTGTCAGCAAGGTGGTAGAGAAGGATGTGGTGGTCAACAGTGTTGAATGTAGCCGAGAGGTCAAGGAGGATGAGGAGGCATGATTCGCCCTTATCTATGATTTGGAGGGCCTCATCCACCACCTGGATGGTGGCCGTCTCGATGCTACACTTTGGACAGAACCCTGACTGATAGTCATTTAGGAGGTGGAGTTGTTGGATTCTGATGAGTAATTGTGTAGCAACAACTTTTTCCAAGGTTTTGCCAATAAACGGGCGGTAATGGGCCTATAGTTGGCCAGGTCATTTGGATCTAGGATTGTTTTTTTTCAAAAGAAGTCTTATGAGACCAGTCTTGAGCATGTCCTGGAGGCATTGGTGATGCTGAGGAGAGCATTAAGTGCTTGGCCTGTCAATTGTGTAATGATGGAGACTGGAATTATATGGTTAGAGTAAGAAGTAGGTGTGAGGGAAGCAATCATTTTTCTCTCAAGAGGGGCCTTGTGTGTGGCATAGTGCACAGGATGCTAATGCTGTGAGAGGTTGATTCGATGGTCCCTCAGATTTTGTCTATTTTCCAATAAAGAATGTGTTGCTTCTGTTGCATTTTTATGAAGTTGCTTGTACCCCAGGGTTGTTTGAGGGTTTGGTACAATGCTTTACTACTTCAAAAAGGTCTTTGCTCCTGTTAGCGGCTGCCGCAATGGTGGTGGAGTAGTAAGCCGCTTTGACCTCGGTAATCAGAATCCTACAGTTTTTGTGTCATCGCTTCTCTAGGACTCTGATTAAGCATTTGTTGAAGGCTATCTTGGGGGTGTCAAAAACAAAAAGAAGGGTACCTGCAATAAGTGCCTAGTCCTCCAGGTAATAATACAGAGACTGATTACATGCGAGTGTACATCCTGAGGGAAGAACAGTACAGTGAAGCTGAAGAGACAAACATCTAATATTTCATGAGTGTGGATTCACGAGTGATACAGACAAGAGACGGTGGCCTCTATGTGGAACATTTTTGGAGGAATGGTTAATTATGAACATCTAGTGAAACAAGGTACAGATATAAGAGTATTGTGTAGATCCTGGTAATCACAACAAATATGAAGGCATTGGAAGTGTGAATTGACTACACTCCCTTGAGAAAGGATTAAAGGAATTGGAAGAACCTAATAATTGTAGCTGTGAGTTAATCACTACATCCTGACTTCCCCCACAACCATATCTGGAGATGGTGCGGCTCACCCATGCATACATGAAAGAAAATATATCTGTTTTTTTTGTCCTGAAGAAGGCTGTGATAGCAAGAGAGCACTGTTGTTGATGCTCGATTATAGCAACTGAAACACGTGTCGACGTGATGATCTGTTGGAACAACAACATACAGACAGTGTCACCTAGAATAGACAAAGGGACCCAAATAGCATTTAATTGTATAAGATTAGAAAAATGACAGATGTGGTACTGTTGTTTAATTTGTAAAACCAATTTAGACTGTGTGCTGACGAAAGTATGAGTGTGAATGAGTGAAAGAGAGTGAGCTGTGTGGTGTCTAATGATTTAATGATTTTTTAGAAATAGTCATTTATTTGGGAAAAGGGTTTGAAATATAAATTAAGCAGTGAAGAGTGTTTTGTGTGGTCATCCTGAATCTACTAGTCCATGAGCTTTATACTTCTCCCTCGCTTGGGGGTGTGCCATGGACGGGATGGTGTGGTCTTAGAATTTAGGGGGGGCATGAGTGTGAGTGGGTACACCACCTTTTGTGCAGGAGGTGATGCATGTCAGTGCGGAGAGAGCATATGTATGGGGCAACCCATGGCTGAGTGTTTTGAGACTTGGAGGTGAAAGTAAGCAGTGGGAAGTGAGAGGAGAATGAGTCATATAGTAGGGATTGGAAGCTGGAGAAGGTAGTGTTGATGGAAGAGGTATCGGGTGTGAAGGAGGAGAGAGGGAACTGTAGGTCGGAGAGAAGGGGAATGGCAGAATGTTTAAATGTCCTTTTAGTACTAGGTGAAACAAGAGATGAGGAAAGGTCAGAAGGTGGAAAGGAGAAGGTGGTAGAAAACGTTGGGTGATCAGATATGGATGATGTGACAGACGTATTGGTGGCTGAGCGAGAGGTGAAGATGAATAAGAGACCCAAAGAGTTACCCCCTCCATGGGTAGGTAGATCATGGATGGAGTGGGAACATGGTCACTAAGAAAAGACTGAAGTTCAGATTTCTTAGAAGTGGTTGGGGAGGGAAGGTTAAAGTCACCTGAGAGAATGAGGTGATGTTTAGTGCAAGGAGAATCAAGGATTTGCCCAAGTTCATCAAACATGGTCCAGTGCGACCAGGAGAGAGAGAGGTGGAGATGATGTGAACCGAGAGAGGCAGAGCAATAGAATAGATGGTGACTTCAAAAGAGGTAGGAGAAGGTGTGGCATTGGAGATCTGCGAGGCATTGAGGCAGGAAGAGAGATGTCTGACACTGCCACCTCTTTCAGTCAGATGAGGAGAGTGCATGAAGGATAGTTTGGAATCATGTAGAGCTGCCAGATGTAGCAGTGTCAGTTGGAGAAATCCAGGCTCCATTGATAGCAAGGAGAACTATGGGAGGAGAGCTGGTGTGAAAGTAGTCAGTGATAAAGGAAGTTGTGTTGCACACAGACTGAGCATTCCTGAGTGCAATGTTCAGTTGCTGGGGTAAGGAAGAGTAGAGAAGTTAAGTCTTAGAGGAAGAGAGTTGAGTTGGATATGTGTTAGGGTAGGTATGGGCAGCTCGTCAGCTTTGTTTGTTGTAACTAGGAGTTGCAAGTGAGATGCAGTGGTGGACGTTTTGAGATGTGAGTTTCATGATAGGGTTAGGAAAGGAGGAAGTTGTAGCATGATCGGGGAAAGCATAAGGCGAGGCGAGTAGGAAGAACAGCAGGAGCGAATGCATTGGAGGTGACTACTGCAGTGTGGAGAGACGGTACAGTAATTAGCAAGCTAGGAGCACTCAGAGGTGTAAGAAGGCAAAGGGCAAAAGCAAAGGCTCATATCAGAGATGCTAAGGGGCTGGGCAATGGCTGGTCATCACCCTGCACTGTTCTACCCTTAACTGGGATGCCTCTACGGAGTTTACAAGTGATGGCACATGCTCTCATCACCGGATGGCCTAGTCTATGAGTGGTTGGTCTCTGATTATTCCCCTGGTGTTGCTGAGATCAGGCAATTTCTTCAGGATTTGTTTTCCCAGAGTGGTCTCTTGTGGCCTTCAGCTAGAGTGTGAGCCGACTCAAGATGGCCGTAGGAAGTGATGGCCATATGGGTCTACGTTACAGCCATGGATGGCCTGATAGCATATACCAGGGAATCCTGGCATGTTGGCTTGTGTCTGTTTGGACCTAAGAAGAGGAGTATTATTGTCCCAAGTGCCATGACCTGATGGCCTTGGGGGCTTTCGGATGCTTCTTAGTGGCGGTCATATAGATCTCGATTGGAACATACCACTAATGAACATAATCACCAGTGCTCGAAGATGGAACTCTGGCATAAATTTGCCACGATCACGCAGTAGGCAAGTCCTGCTGAGAAGTGTTAGTGCTGTCCCGTCTTCACAAAGAAACCTCAGCTACTGTAAGCCTGCCACCAGCTGCCATCACTCACATTCACCGAACTCTAAATCGGGAGCTTGGTGAGAACTCTCAGCTCTGACATAAGTGTGCAGCTGTGAATTTTCCCAACTCTGGAAACTGGAAGTGATGTGTGCGTGATGGCCCCCATGGAGACCTCGCTCTGCACTTCATGGCATCGGGTGTGAAGGTGTCTGGATGACTCATACCTGAGGATGACAACATATCTTCACAGCCAAGGACAAGAAGTAACATGTTTAAAGGGGAACTCTTGGTCTGTGTCAGGAAGGAGATCAGGAGAAAGAGACGAAGATGGGGGAATGGAAACTCAATAAATAAGATAGATACCAGGGAAAGAGACCCAGAGTGAGTGAGAGAGAGAGAGAGAGAGAGAGAGAGGGAAAGAGGGTGAGAGAAAGAGAGGGAGAGAGGGGGAGAAACAGAGAGAGGGGGAGAGAAAGGGGGAGGGAGAGAGGGATAGAGAGGGAGAGAGAGGGGGAGCGGGAGGGAGAGAGGGGAAGAAAGAGAGAGAGGGGGACAGAAAGGGGGAGGGAGAGAGGGGGAGAGAGGGGGAGCGAGAGGGAGAGAGAGAGGGAGATAGAGAGAAAGAGTGAGAAAAGGAGAGGGAGAGAGGGGGAGAAAGAGAGAGTGGGACAGGAAGGGGGAGGGAGAGAGGGCGAGAGAGGGGGAGAGAGGGGGAGCGAGAGGGAGCGAGAGAGGGAGATATAAAGAGAGAGAGAAGGAGAGGGAGAGAGGGGGAGAAAGAGAGAGAGGGGGGAGAAAGGGAAAGGGAGATAGGGAGAGAGAGAGAGAGTGGGGAGAGAGGGAGAAAGAGAGAGAACGAAAGAGAGAAAGCAGGACGGAGAGTGGGAGAGAGGGAGAGAGAGAGAAGGAGAGAGAGAACAAGAGAGGGAGAGAGGGAGAGAGGGGGAGAGAGAAAGAGAAAAAGAGAGGGAGTGAGAGGGGGAGTGAGAGGGAGAGAGAGGGAGAAAAAGAGGAAGATGGGGGAATGGAAATTCAATAAATAAGATAGATACCAGGGAAAGAGACCCAGAGAGAAAGAGAGAGGGAGATAGAGACAAAGAGAGAGGGAAGGAGAGGGAGCGAGGGGGAGAAAGAGGGCGGGAGAGAAAGGGGGAGGGACAGAGGGATTGAGAGGGAGAGAGAGGGGAGATAGAGAGAAAGAGAGAGGGAAGGAGGGGGAACAAGGGGGAGAAAGAGGGAGGGGAGAGAAAGGGGAGGGAGAGAGGGATAGAGAGGGAGGAAAAGAGAGGGAACGAGAGAAAGGGAGAGGGAGAGAGGGAGGGAGAGAGAATGGGGAGAGAGGGAGAGAGGGAGAAGGAAAGAGAAGGAAAGAGAGAAAGGGGGAGGGAGAGCAGGAGAGAGGGAGATAGAGGGAAAGAGAGAGAAGGAGAGGGAGCGAGGGGGAGAAAGAGAGAGGGGGCGGAGAAAGGGGGAGGAAGAGAGGGATAGAGAGGGAGGGAGCGGGGGAGCGAGAGGGAGAGAGAGGGAGAAAAAGAAAGGGAAAGAGAGAAAGGGAGAGGGATTGAGGGTGAGAGAGTGGAGAGAGAGTGAGAAAGAGAGAGGGAAAGAGAGAAAGAGGGAGGGAGAGCGGGAGAGAGGGAGATAGAGAGAAAGAGAGAGAGAAGGAGAGGGAGAGAGGGGGAGAAAGAGAGAGAGGGGGACAGAAAGGGGGAGGGAGAGATGGAGAGAGAGGGGGAGACAGGGGGAGTGAGAGGAGAGAGAGACGGAGATAGAGAGAAAGAGAGAGAGACAGAGAGGGAGGGGGAGAAAGAGAGAGAGGTGGAGAGAAAGGGGGAGGGAGAGAGGGAGACAGAGAGAGTGGGGAGAGAGGGAGAAAGAGAGAGAGGGAAAGAGAGAAAGAGGGAGCGAGAGTGGGAGAGAGGGAGAGAGAAGGAGAGAGAGAAAGAGAGAGGGAGAGAGGGAGAGAGGGAGAGAGGGAGAGAGTGGGAGAGAGAAAGGGAAAGAGAGAGAGGGAGAGAGAGAACGAGAGAGGGGGAGTGAGAGGGAGAGAGCGGGAGAAAAATAGAGAGGGAGAGAGAGAAAGGGAGAGGGAGAGAGAGACACTGGGGAGAAAGAGAGAGAGGGAAACAGAGAAAGAGAGAGGGAGAGCGGGAGAGAGGGAGAGAGTGAGAGAGAAGGACAGAGGGAGAGAGAGAAAGAGAAAGAGAGAGAGGGATAGAGAGGGGGAAAGAGAGAGGAGGAGAGAGAAAGGAAGAGGGAGAGAGGGAGAGAGAGAGTGGGGAGAGAGGGAGAAAGAGAGACAGAAAGAAAGGAGAGAGGGAGAGCGGGAGAGAGAGGGGAGAGAGATAGAGGGAGTGGGGAGAGAGAAAGAGAGGAAGAGAGGGGGGAGAGAGAGGGAGAGAGAGGGAGAAAGAGGGAGATAGAGAGATATAGGGAGACAGAGAAAGAGAGAGGGAGAGATGGGGAAAGAGAGAGAGAGGAAGATGAAGAGAGAGAAAGAGGAGAAAGAGGGAGAGAGGGGGAGAGACAGAGACAATATAACAGTGTAGTAAACATGAGATATGAAGAGGGAGAGAAGCAGTATTAATGGCAGGTTAGTGATTAAAACCTGATGTATATAGTTTATTTATTTATTTCATTTATAAAGCGCACAAACAACCCAGAGGCATTGAGGCACTGTTATAGGTACAAGTCAGGTGAGCACAGCTTGTCATGCAGTTCACGTGAGATACGTTGGTAGTGAGAGCATAGGATCAAATACCAAGTACAGCAGTGTTATCATGCATGTTATTGCCAGCCTACAAATGGCAGATACAGGTCTAGGGGATGAGTGAGAGGGGTTGCAGTGGGAGAGGATGCGAGTTATGCTTAAAGCTGTGTTTTAAGAGCTTTGCAGAATAGCCAGTAAGATTTCTCAGCTCTAAGGGAAGGGGGGAGTTTGTTCTAAAGTTTTGCAGCAATGTATGGGATGCTGGAACCTCCTGCTTTACATCTCTAGACTTTGGGCACGACTAGGCGGTCAGTGTAGGGGGACCTCGTAGGTGTGGTGGTAGGTGCCTTGGTGATTCTGCAAGTGATGTATGGGGGAGCTCTGTTAGATAAACATTTTTGGGTGTGATGGAGAGGGTTTTAAATCAGATGCGCTCCTGCATGAGGAGCCAGTGTGCTTCTCTTCTAGCGTGAGAAATGTGATCTCTTTTTGGGATGTGGAGGGCCGCTCTCAAGGCATTGTTTTGTACCACTTGTAGTCTTTGTAGTCTTTGTATATTACTAGTCCTCTAGTGATGACTGTAATTTGGTAACTGGGCATGTGCACAGACATCCTGACCCTGAGACCCGGCTGACCCACTCACCTCCTCTGCCACACAATATCTATTGCCAGGTGACCTCATTACACAATTCATTTTACTTTAGTATGTGTATTACAGTGCTTTAAGTAAAGTGGTGTAAAACCTGCGTTCTTTTGCATTCTGGGAATTGTAGTTTTCCAGTTAGGATGCAGAAAAATAAATCAACAATGCTATTATTTTTGTCTTAGCATGTTTCTATATGGAATTCCTAGTGTTTTTACTATGTGATTTGCATATTTTGAAAGTAAACACTATCAGCCAATATTATTACAGTCCTCAAAAGCAAAAAATCATATATGTGTACCAAGTAAAGCTCGTAAAGTAGGCTGACAAGTGCCTACATTTCAGAGTGGGTTAAAATCTGTGCTTTGTTGATTAACCAAAGTGCACAATCCTGGGAAAATAATAGAATCCCACTGTCACCTACTGTAAAATCCGGGGTCCTAGGAAATGAATAACTTCACACTATCTGGAGAAATAAAGACGTGCTTTCATTGGGTGGAGATCTAATGATGCAGGGACACAATGGTGTCCCTCATGCTCCTCTGTTAGTGGCCCTGAAAACTGGCACCTAGAATTGCATTCCTGTCACACACTTCCCGCATCACCTGGTTTGACTGGCAGAAACATGGTCACCCCAGCCAGACAGTGCCCCAGATGTTTAAGTTCAATGGACTGACAGCTGGAGAACACACATTATGTTTCCCCTGGTGGTGCGGTTACTGAAGCCGCTTCGGCCCACAGGAGAACGATATGATTGGTTATTTATAACGCGCTTCTAAGCGCGGACCCGGGATCGAACCTGTGTTGCTCCGTGTCATCTTCCTTCCAAGGCGAGCATGTTGCCCCTGGGCTATCCTACCGAGAATAACTGAACTCTTTCATATGCTCTCTTATGCCCTGTTGTAGAGTTCTGTGGCAGACACCCGTTTCTTGGAGGTTCATGGTCTGCAGGAGTTGGGCTAGGGGGACCAAAGTAGGAGGTGGACGACAAGGTTGTTTTGTTGGAACACTAATGTGTGCAGATCTGGAAGGGTAGATACGTGGATTCTAGATGTGTTGCCAGTTGTCTGGAGCAGTGGTTAGTACGCACCTGGTTGGTACAGTAAAGTATTTGTGTGGCTGGCTGTGGTGTCGGTTAGAATGGTTTATGAGACATGTGGAGAGTTGTGTTGGTTTACCTATAGTGAGTTGTGTGGTGGTTAGGTACATTTAGCATAGACTCGGCTTCAGGTGGTGTACCCAGTGGCGGAAGTGTAGAAAAGAAGTAGTGGAACTATGTTCATTACTGGCGTGCCCCCCACCCCACACAAATCCCATCACCATGCATAATGCAAACCCTGAAACACATGCACCTGCTGTTTAAGGGAACGTTCAATGCACTGCACTCGATTGCCATTTTGAACTTCTTCCTACACTTTTATTTTAAAACAAAACCATTCTAAGATGATTTCTTTTTTTAAATAAAAGTATAGAACAGTTAAACTTAATAAAATAAAGTAGGGGAGAACCGCTCCAAACCACTCTCGCTCACTTCGACCTCTGGGTGTACGTTTCATTGTGTAACCTGTGTTGTTTCGGTTCTAGAGTGGTGTTTCAAGATGGAGAGGGGAGGCAGAATTTTAGGGCGAGAGGTAGAATGATTTTGCATGTTTGTTGTTGTCATGCCTTGTCCATCAGACCACCCAGTTACTGGGAACAATATTCATTTTGGAAACATCACAGTTGGTCTCTCTTATTTGGTTATATCCAGACAAAACATTCTTTCTCCATCTGACATGCCTTGTTATGCCATATTATGTAATGTTAGGATAAGCGATGGTGAGTCATGCGACACAGTTTCAAGTTATTTGCCCGGGACCTCTCTTCTGACTGCCCACTGACACCCCAAAGAAAATCCAGCTGCAGCGTCACTCAGTCTTACATGAGACTAGGGTACAATGCAGATGGACATGCACCATGAACACGCCAGTGATGAAGGCAACGTGCCCCACAGCACAGCCACTGAATTAGCATACCTGCAAATACCATGACAAAATGTGCACTTAGCCTTGAAATCCCGTCATGTTTCTGACCTGATGTGCTTTAAATTGCACCATTTTAGGCTAATTTGATATTAGTTAAAAAAAATAAAACAGGTATTTATGGGAAGATGGTAGGGAGGGGGCCCATTACAAGTACATTCACTGACCCACACAAAACTCTGAAGGCAGCCCCACCGCACCACCACTTGCGGCCTTAGTCCTCATCCCCTTAAACATGTCCAACTACTGGTCCACGGTCTACAACTTAAAGGGCAACAACAAACATAACTTGTACACAAATTCCTTTTTTTAATGAAAACGTTTTGTTTTATCCTCCCAGTAAAGAGCGTGTTTTGGGAAGATGGCTCCATGGCGTGTGAACATGTGTTCTCCACTCCTGGGCTTTCATGTAACAGATCAATGTGTTCTGGGGGTTGCATACTTCTTTAGTCTTTCAACTGATTACCTTACCACAAAATAATGACTTTCACGTGAAACCCCAGTGCTGTTCAGATTCCCTGGTGTCACTCATTTTATCGGCCTGAACCATCACACAAACAAGAAAGTGAGCCTAGCCGCCTGCCACAAGACCACACACGAATGCCAACCCCCCGCCCCCCTCCTTATATTATGCCTTCCTGTGGCCTTTTACTCCATGCACTACTCACATAGGCAGGCTCTGGCTTTTTTTATTAACCCACAACCCTCCATTCTGGCACACCAGTGCTATCCAGAAATGACCACACTGTCCAGGGTTGCAGGGATTTAAGTGGGTTTAGTTTCACAAAGAAATGCAAATTTGGGAGGAGGATGTCTACTTAAAAACACTCTGAGCGGAGTATAAAGCCATTGGCTGCATCAAAGGGATGTAAATGGATAGGGCAACATAGGCGTTTGTCCTCTGCCTCTGAGCACACAGTGGTGCTGCCTGTTAAATTACAGTGTTAATTATGTTAGAATGCAAAGGATCCAGCATCGGTTCCTGCTTTGTCCCTTGATCCCAACTGAGGCCTGGGCCTTTGCCCAGTTTGCCCACCCCTAGAAGCGGGCCGGTTCAGGAAAGTCCCCTGCTGCCAGATTCTGCTGGCACCCCCTCTCAGCTGCAGGCTTGTGCTGGAAGCAGCTCTGCAGTGGACTGGTCCACACCCTGAAGCTGCATAGCTCCTGCTGCAGCTTGCTCTTTGCAGAAAGCCCAACACATTTTACAAGAAAAAGCAGATGATGCTGCACTCTCGGGAAAACTGCCAAACTGCACGTATGTGCCAGCCAATCCTGTGGTCCTAAATACAGGCTCTTCAAGTGCTTTCACACTCTCCCCGATCTTCCAGAAAGTTCAGGAAGGTGGCTGGTGATACAGATACTATGTTAAGCAGATGTGGGAGGCCCAAGCGTGACGTTACTTTTACTGTTTTGAGTCTTTCTTTTGTCCCTATAGAAGTGCATTTCTGAGCAGAGCATTCTATCTAAAAGTGCTGTTCAAAATCGAAATGGATTGTGGGAGATGTGTGTCCAGTGAGGTAGGTCTTCAGGGTTTTCCCAGTTAGTGTCCCTATTGGGTGCGGATGGAGGCTCATGAAAGAAGTCTGACACACTGACAGGGTAGATTGTATATCATGTTTCTATTGGTCATTTGTAATGCGCCGATAGACAAGTGTTTCGAGGAGCACCAAGGCAGGGGGCTAGGGGGAGGGGTACAGGTAGGAAAAAGTAGCGATCCTAATAGACCATGCAACATTCAGATTGTGCAAGTACAGTCAAGAGAAGTGCAAAGGGGAGGGGGGGATGTGCAGGAGCTCTGTGGAAGGGTCCAAGAGGGAAGTGCCAGGGGAGGCCGGTAGACAGGGGGATGGGGGTCAAGGGAGGACATGTGCAAAGATAGACTGGGCAGGGGGGTCCTGGTGCCGAGGTGTATGACTCAGAGAACCAGGCCGCCAGTCTCAAGCAGAAGGGGACTTTAGCATGGAGGTGGGAGGGGAAAGGGAGAGGAGAAAAGGGTCTTGAGGAGCTTCTGAAACTTAAGGACAGCTTAAGGGCCCCCAGGCAAAGGGCGGCTCCAACAGAGACAGCTCCAGCTAGTGTATGTGGGTGTCAGCAGGGGAAGCCAGTGGCTAGCCATCAACCAGCAGCGACTAAGGATGGTAGGAGTGGCCTGGGTTAGGCATAGAACCTCACTCTGCCCTGCAAACCTGTCTATATAGCAAACTCTCACACTTAGGTGTGTTTTCTCCTTTATTCAAAATTGCACTGTGAAAGTATTTAAAATTGCATTGTGAAACCTAGGCCTTTTCCCCACTATTCAGGACTCTCAAACTTAGGTGCGTTTTCTCCTGTATTTAAAAAAATTGCACTGTGAAAGTAGTGCCGCTCTGTGGCTTGCCTCCTAGCAAAGCACTCATCTAGCAAACCTTCTACCATAATCTACGCGCCTGTCGTCTTGTACAATTGTCTACTTGTCTCTCTCTGTCTCATCTGCTTCCGCTCCTCCCTGTGTCCTTCCCCAGTGTTCTCCCCACCCCTACCCCTCCTTCCCTCCCTACCCCCTTCCTCTTCTCTCCTCTTCCTACCTACTCTATGGTGCTCTCTGTCTCTCCTATATTTTCTAACTGCTTCTCTATCGACTATCCTGCTCTCCTCACTAAATCTAGTAGGAAGAAGTTTAAAAAGGACATTCTGGTCTCCAACCCAGGCCTCCCTATCTCTGACACCTATACCAGCGCCTCCTCCAGGCAAACTTGCACCGACATCCTCTTTGTCATTCCCTCACCCGACCTATGACGCCTACATATGGTCTCTGTGCTCTCACCCTTCTTTTCCTCTCCCATTAATGGTGGCACCCTGTAGGAGGCCCTCCTGGCCTCCTTGCACTCCTCTAAGGTAACAATTAATGTTTACTTGAATGGTACCATCTTGGTTCAAGGCCCTCAAGCCAACTTCCTCCTCTTTGATAGACACTTCCTGTGCCTCATCAACTTCCTTTATCCTCCTGCTGTCCCCTCTCTCCCCTCCATGGCTTCCTTGCCTCTGCTGCTGCCTCCTCCTTGACTACATTGTCCTCTCCTTCTTCTTCTTCTGCCCCCCCTAGGGCTGCTTCTACACCTCCACAGGGCGTACCTCTGATTTTTACCCCTCTCCGGAAGTCTTTCAAGGACGGCAACCTTCTCCATATTGCCATTCTAAACTCTCGCTCAGCTGTCAAACACTCCTCTGACAACTGCCACCTCCTGGAGTAACTTGACCTCGATGTCCTCGGCCTCACCGAGACATGGTTCACGGCCAGCTCTGTCACAAGCTTTGACACTCTCCTCCCTGACAGCTACAAGATCTTCTCAGCACCCAGATCCAACCATTCCGGAGGGGGTGTAGCCCAGATATTCCCTAAGTGGATTCCTGCCTCTGTCATTCCTACGCAGGCCTACTCCTTTTTCAAATGCCCCGTCTGCAGGCTCTCTCACTCTCCTGACCCTTCCCTTACTATGGCTACCATCTATTGGCCACCTAGTCAGATCTCCTCCTTCCTCTCTGAGTGGGCAGACCTCTCCTCTTCCCTCCTGGTCTCAACTACTCAACTCCTCCTTCTTGGAGACTTCAACATCCACCTGGATGCTTCCTGTTTTTCCACTGGACTCTTTTGTGACCTCTGTGACACTCTCTCATTCTCTATTCTCCCATCTGGCCCGACTCACTCTGCAGGGCAGTCTGGATGGTCTTATCTCTCCAGAACTTCCCCTTTCGATCCCTCTCACCACTCCTCTCTCCTGGAGTGATCACTTTCTCCTTTCGCCCCAGCTCACTCTCTCCACCCCTCAGGCCAAGCCAACTCCAGCACTGCCACCTACCTTCTTGGTTATCTGGCCCATGACGCATGTGTCAGTGGAGGCTTTTGCTATCACTTTCTAACCCCCCGTCATCCCTTGTCTGACTCACACAATGACACAGCTCTTTCCATGCTCCCCTCTGCTATATCTGATACTCTCGATGCTCTTGCCACTGTCATGAGGATCCACTTGATGCCCAAAGCCAAGTACAACTCTTGGTATGACTCAGACCTCGTCACCCTTAAACGCAAGTGCAGGGAGGCTAAGAGGAAATGGCATGCTTCCGGTACATCCTCTAACAAACTGGCCTGCCACCTGCTTCAAAGACAATACCGGCTCTCTGTCCGCACCAAGAAGAGAGCTCACATCCAAACCCACATCTCTGCGACATCTAACAACTCGGCCAAACTCTTTAAAATCTGCAAGGAGCTGGTCAATCCTGCTGCAGTCCCTACCTCTCCTGTCCCCTCCCAGGCCCTCTGTATGGCTCTGGCTTCTCATTTCATTTCTAAAATGCAGGACACCTTGTCCTCTCTCTCTTCCTCTCCACTTCCTCCATCTACTCCCTGCTCTTCCTCTGATATTCTTTGGCCACCCCTCCTCCTTCCTTCTCTGCCTTTCCCCTGTTCTCCTCAGATGAGGTTTCTGGACAAGTCCGATCTATGAAAGTCTTGTCAAAACAGGTTCACCCCTGTTCCTCCAAAACCATCAAGGACCACATTGACACCTTGGCTCCTGCTCTGGCTGATTTCTGCAACCACTCCCTCACCACTGGAGTCTTCCCCTCACCCCTGAAGCACTCCCTTGTGCACCCTCCTCTTAAGAAACCCTCTGTTGAGCATTCCTGCCTTTCTAAATATCACCCAATCTCCATCACTTTCTTCCTGGTCAAGCTCCTGGAAAATATGTCATCTCCCAGCTTAATCTTGACCATCAGTCTGGCTTCAGAGCTGCCAGAAGCATGGAAACAGCTCTCCTGAACATCCGTGAAGACCTGCTCTCCAACCTCGATTCCAACACCCCCTGTGTCCTCATCTTACTTGAACTCTTCTCTGCCTTTGGCATGGTCAACCATGACATCCTTCTCAACCATCTCCGTGATAATATGGGTATCACCAATCAGGCCCTTGCTTGGCTGACCTGCTTCCTCTCTGATCGACCCTCCCAGGTCCAATTTGCGTCCTTCCTCTCCTCTATCTCTACCTGTGGTGTTCCCCAGGGGTCTAACCTCTCTCCTTGGCTGTTCAACCAATATCTGGCACTTCTTGCCCATCGCATAGCTGCTCTCTGCCCCAACTTTCAGTGCTACACAGATGACACTCAGCTCATTTTCAGGCTCCCTTCAGCCACCTCTTCTCCTTCTCTTATCTCTGACAGTATGTCTGCTATCCAGGAGTGGTGTGCCACCAATGATCTCTGCCTTAATGCCAGTAAGACTGAGATTCTCCTCATCGGCACACCCGCTCCCTCCTTTCCTGTCACTCTCTGGCCAGCGTCTCTTGGCCCTCTTCTCGCTCCACCTGCGAGGCTAAAAACCTTGGGGTCATCTTCGACTCCGCACTTTCCTTCTCTCCTCACATCTCTGACGTCTCTAAGAAGTCACACTACCAGCTGCACCTCCTCAGAGGTATTCTTCCTTTCCTCTCCTTCACTCAGAAGCTCACTGTCTCCAGAGCTCTGGTTCTTTCTAGGCTGGACTACTGCAAAAGCCACTTTCTAAATCTGCCTGCCTCTACTCTCCGTCCTCTGCAAATTATCCAGAACAGGACTGCAAGACTTGTCCTTGGCCTCAAGCCCAGGGATTATATCTCACCAGGACTGAAATCTCTGCACTGGCTCCCAGTGGCTGCAAGGATTAGGTTCAAAACCCTCTGCATTGTCCACAAGGCCTTCTGGGGCCTGGGACTTCAAAACCTTCAACTGTCTCATCCCAAATGTCTTCCTTCTCGAGCTCTTCGCTCATCCGCCTCCAACTCCCTCGGGGTCAGTCGCTTCTCCAAGCAGTGAGTTGGGGGTAGATGTCTGTCTTCTGCTGGGGTCTCCCTCTTGAAACTTGAGGAGAACCACCATGATATGATAGTTATAAATAACCTATCATATCATATCATATCATATCTCTGGTTCCGGAAGCTCCTCAAGACCTTCCTCTTTGCTTCTGCTTTATCTCCTCTTCTCTCCTGGCTGAATCTGAAATTGCTCAGGTTGCCTGGCTACCCTCTGATCATGGGCGCAGGTCCCCTCCCCGCCAGCTGCACACCTGCACTGCCCCCCTGGCAACCCATGCACTCTGGGACTGTTTCTGTATCCCTACAGCCCCTTCCAGCACTTGACACCAGATGTCTGCACTTACCCTTGCACTTGACACCCGATGTCTGCACTTACCCTTGCACTTGCCACCAGCTGCCGCACTCTTATTTATTGTCTTATTTATTTTACTGTTGTACTTTTTCCCCTTGCCCCCTCCACTGCACTTTCGCGATCTCAAATGTCACCTGACCTAGTAGGATTGTTGTCTCTGTCTTCCCTCTGTTTCCCCTCCCTTGCCTCGTCGCGCCTTGAAACACGTGTGTATAGGCGCGTTATAAATGCCATATCATATCATATCAAGGATATCTGGTTCAGGTCTGAGAGGGCCAGGGAGGCCATACCAGAGGGAGGCACCTGCAGAGGAGAGGGATCTACCCCCCACTCTCTGCTTGGAAAAATGTGAGGTTTGCCGAGAGTTAGAGGCAGACGAGTGAAGGGCTCTGGTAGGGAGGCATTTGCGGAGAGAGAGTTGGACGTAGCGTGGTCCCAGGCCCCAGAAAGCCTTGTGGATGATGAAGAGGGTCCTAAGCTTGGTTCTCACAGCCACTGGGAGCCAGTAGAGAGAGTTCAGAGCTGGAGAGGTGCAGTCCCTGGGCTTCAGGCCAAGGATAAGTCTTACAGTCCTGTTCTGGATTAGACATGTTCATAATTTGCATTGAGAAGTGCAAAAGGGAGATGTACACTGCTTGTGAAATCACTGATAAGGCTCACCATTGCCCTTCACAGAGAACGCTGCCTGTATTTACGCAACGGCAGGCAGCCTTTGCAATGGATTGCGATGGAATCTGCCTGCTGTTTACTGGCTGACAAAGCGGGCAGATCCCAAAGGAATACACAGCATATGCACCACCATGAAAATATCCTAAGGGTGTAAGTGCTGGCGCAAGTGCATGGGAGAGAGGACGGGGCCGGGGGGGGTCGGAAGCAAAGGTCCTGTTCCACACCTCTTCTCCACCACACAAATTAAGGAAAATGTGGAGTGTAGTAAAATGAATGTGTTCAATGTTTACGCATTTATTTTACTTTACTCCACAATACAATGAACTCCAATATGTTCTGCCAAGGTACGGATGTTGAGGACCATTTCATTTGATAAAATAATGTTGCTCCCTGCCCACAGAAAGTTGGGGACCCTCACATTAGACAGTGTATTGCAAAGTATGAGCCCAACCCTGGCCACTTCTTTCAGGAGACTCAAGTTAGGATGAAATGTGTGAACAGAGCACATCCCTTAAGAGACGCAGATGCCAGGCACATATCATATTCCAGAAGAAATGGAGTCCAAAGTTGTGGTGCCGCTAAAAATACTGTTTTCTCTTTCCAGGCACCTTAGACATAGGGCCCTTTTGGCCACCCCCATTCAGAAGTTGTAAAATGACACTGGGGTCTCTAGTATTTCAGTTTATTACTCAGGTAGGATTCTGCTCTTCTTTATGAAGCACGTGTAGCAACCTAGTCTCTAAAACGTGGGTCTGCTGCCCAGCCCGTGGCTCACTATATGTTTTGAACTATGACTCCCTGTTATGAGCCGGTCTGGGTCATAGTGATATAATCAGGATAAAGTTGCAGGTATGCTTAATGGTTGCTTTATTCAGGTTCTTCAGTTACAGGTACAAATCAGGTCTCATCAAGTCCATAAGGAGATAGGAGGAAATCATGAGAGAAACCCACTGGCTCCCACCACCCAGGCTTCCTTAGATCAACTGCCTGGGTTAGAACCCATTCATACACAAACACTCCACGCTAGCTCATGCATTCCACTAATGACATCACCATATACATACAGCATACAGCAGGTGAACCATAGAAAGGAAGGCTAATCCTAACACCTCCTTCCCTTACAAACCATGCAAAGAAAGATTAATCCTAACATCTTCCCTTACAAACCATAGAAAGGAAGGCTAATCCTAACACCTCCTTCCCTTACAATCCCAAACAATCCAGTCTCACACCTCAAGCACACCGTGACCTAAAGCGGTCATCACACCTAACCATTGGAAGGGCCTCAAGCATAGATGCCCTGCCAGTCACTCTAAAAGACCAAGAAATTAACAGCTGGACAAACAGGCGTAACTAACAATCAGGTAGCGGCACCCCACCAACTAAACAACAAAACTTCTGTCCTTCAAGAAATCACGCATCACCTTCCACCCGTCGCCGCCACCAACGGGTCACCAGCCTGCCACGCTGGAACACAGACCTGCCCCATTAGGTTAGATGCAAGTTTGCGGATTTGTGCTGATGACTGGGTAACAATTTGTGGGGTGTGTTAAAAGGAATTGATTTGTATGCTGCCTAATATGTAGTGTTTAATGATGTTGAGGATTTGCAGCTTGTAGCGTTGTGTCATGGATTGGACAACATGGACTTATAGATTTTGATTCTACAGACATTACTTCAGAGTAATGTCAAATTGATGTATTTGCTTTTGCTAAGTGAATTGTAGGAACATGTTCTTTTGATATGAGTGTGGGTAGGGCCCTGCCCGCACTCCACAATCTTCACCTGCTAATAACCAACATGTTTTTTCTTAAGTGTGGAGTGGTTATGCTGCGAAACTGTTTGAAGATGCATGGCGTGCATGTAACCAGTGTGAAGTGTGTGTGCTCTGACTGGCGTGGTTATTCTAGTGACTCTGCGGAGTCATTGTGTAGGTGACTAGTGGTAGTCTAGTCAAGTGGCTCAGAGGAGTCTTGATAGTGATTTGTGTGACTAGTGGTAGTCTAGTCATGTGGCTCACAGGAGTCTTGATAGTGATTTGTGTGACTAGTGGTAGTCTAGTCAAGTGGCTCAGAGGAGTCTTGATAGTGATTTGTGTGACTAGTGGTAGTCTAGTCATGTGGCTCACAGGAGTCTTGATAGTGATTTGTGTGACTAGTGTAGTCTGGTCAAGCAGCTCTGCGGAGTCTTGATAGCGATTTGTGTGACTAGTGGTAGTCTGGTCAAGCGGCTGCGGAGTTGTGATGGTGAATTGTGTGACTAGTGGTAGTCTGGTCAAGCGGCTCTGTGGAGTCATGGTAGTAAATAGTGTGACTAGTGGTAGTCTGGTCAATCGGCTCTGCGGAGTCTTGATAGTAATTGGTGAGGCTCTGCGGAGTCATGATAGTAATTTGTGTGGCTTTGCGGAGTCATGATGGTAAATTGCGTGGCTCAAGAGGAGTCAGGGTAGTGATTTGTGTGGCTCAGAGGAGTCAGGATAGTGTTTTGTGCTGAGCCATGATGGTGAGTGATTGATTATTATTGTTTTTACTTGAAGTGTTGCTTCTGGGGTCATTCTGGATTTTGTTCTGGGTGGTTCTGGGAGCATGGCAACAGAACATCTTGGTAGTGGGGTTACCTGGTTGCTCTTAGTAGCCATGAGGGCTCGAGGTGTCTGGCCAACTCCTCGAGGAAGTATGGTGGTATGGTTGACTGGTTCTCCACTGGTTGCCTCTGTTCTCCGTGTTGCTATGAATGTTGAGTGGTTGAGGATGAGTCAAGTGAGTGTGTTTTGGTTGATTGGAGGCTCCTGTCCCTTTCCTCTTTATCTCCTAATGACTTGTTGACATCTGATCCTGTAACCTAAGAAGCTAATAAAGTAACCACTATGCGCACCTGGCCTGTGTATCCTGAGTGTCCCTTGGAGTGAACCCTATGACCAAGAGCCGTCATAACACTCCCATAATCCCTTGCCATTGACTATGATGTGTAGGGCTGATGGGAGCTGCAGTCCAAAACATCGGGCGAGGCTGAGGTTACAGTCGCCTGCTATAAACAATCATCCACTTTGCAACTGGGGACCAGTTCCGGGCAGTTATTACCGGCCTCATGGGTATATGTTTCATTCTATATTCTTTGCAGCCTTGTGAAGAGATTTGCTGACACGCCATGACAGAATGACATCTGGTGCCCAATATTGGTCAGTCCGAGATGTGCGCGTGCATTGAGCCTAGCATGAAGGGAAAGGGAAGTGCTCGCCAGTTCTGAGGAGTGGACGGTAATAACCAATCAGACATTGGCATTGGATGAGGCTGAACCCGGCCACTGAGAGCAGCCGGAAGTCATGAGAACAGAGAACCCCCCCCCTTTATGCCAGAATCATAAACTCTGCTTTGCTCACAAAGACCCTTGGCTAAGTGGCTTGCATCCAATTGCTAATAAGCAACAAACAGGAACTTTAATTAACCCTGAAAGTGTTGCAGACCTTTCTTAAGTCTCTGCATCTTTCCTGCAATATAGAAAAGGTTTGGGTAAAATCTGTAATAATTAAAATCAATAGACAGAGAAGATTGTACTCATAATGAGGTCCCGGTCTGGTCCCTGGGGGACTCCACATTCCACTGAGCAAAAAGGAGCAAGTCTACAGATTGAACTCCTTCCCTGCACGGAGGAGCTCAATCCAGGGGAAGCGTGAGCTGAAGAGGCATATGGAGAGTGCTTGACAGCAACATGTTTTCAAAGGGTCTAAGGAGCTGGGGAGGAGTCAGATCCATGTTCATCAGATATATGGCTGACTATGCTGGCGCCCTCTTAACCCTTCTGAAAGTGTTATCCGCTCGTGGTGTTTCTTCGTTTCTGTATCAACCAGTGTATGTGTAGACCAGCCATTGCAAAATCTTGTTACCCAGCCTGCCACCCGTGGATAAGTAAGGAGAAAGTAGTGGCCAATAGAGTCACACACCACGTGTAGCTCAAGTAAACTATAGCACACACCCTAAGGCAGTCAGTTATCACCGAAACATGGCCGGCATGTATAGGTTCTGAGTAGTCTTCTCAAGCGGATCCTTCTTTTGACTACGATCCTCCGGTATCTATTTAGAAAACAGATGCCTGTTTCTAGTTTAGGTTTTCGATGGCAATATGGCATAACCTGAAGGAGGCAGTGGCCTGTAAGATGCAGTGGACAATGCACTATTTGTTATTGTGTGTGCACTCTGCTGCAGCTGGGAGCCCTTGGAATGCGTGCACAAACACTAGACTGCTAATCAGTGTTAGCGTTACTTTTCAAGGGATGGAGGCGTGAAGTTTCTCCTTCCATGGTGTAATGGAAAGAGAAAGCAGACTGCAATACCTACCTCCATGGACTCACTGTGCATATATAAGACCACTTTGCATGACAATACAATGCTCACAAATGATATGAGGACATGGGCGTTCATGAGAATGCCTGGCAAATGATGTCAGTTCTTGGACCTTTGATGGCATGCCCATGTGGACAGGGGTGGGTGTTACCCGTGCATTTGATGGCAAGAACTCATAGAATGCGTTGGCAATACATGTCTAGGGTGTAAGTGATTGGGAACATGATACCAACACTTGGTAGACAGTCGGAGTGCCCAGCGCCGGGTGGTAATACCTCGCAATGCAAGGCCTCTGATGACAATACCTGCCAAATTATACTGCTCTGTGCCATTAGGCATAGTGTGGGTACGCCTCACAAGAAGCATGGCCCGAGGTAATGGTAATGTTTATTTTAAAAGCGCCTATACACAGGCATGTGTTTCAAAGCGCTCAAGGAGGGTGGGAAACATAAGGAAAAAAACAAATCCCTCAGAGCCCTTGAAATTCTGAAGCAATAAGAGTCTGCACAGGTAGAGTATGTGCATAAAATACATTTAACGGTTGAGACACAGCAAATAGGCCTGATGGCGATTCTGCAGTTTACCGGTGCAACTAAGTGGAGAAGACAGGGGGGAACAGACAGATGATCCTCAGGCGCCGTGCGTTCGGATTGTGCAAGTGCCCAGACAGGCAGAGGGAGGGGGAGGTCCAAGTGCACCCAGTCGGTGGAGATTGCGGTAAGTGCAGAGAGAGACACTCGGATGGGTTATTTCTCAAGTGCAGTGAGGGTGGGTGGGGTGCAGGCCCCTGCGGCAAGTGCAAGAGAAGACTGGCGGGGGTGCCTGGGACCTGTCAGACTCTGAGGTACACCAGGCAGCCAGTCAACAAGCTGTATGGAAGAGGAGGGAGAGAGGAAAAGAGCAGAGAGCTAGGTTAGCAGGACAGAGGGTGAGTGAAGGAAGAGGAGAAAAGTAAGGTCTTGAGGAGTTTCCAGAACTTGAGAAGATCAGACTCAAGACGGTGAGCGTCAAGGAGGCTATTCTAGAGGAAGGCAATTGCTGAGGACAAGGATCTCCCTCCAAATCTCTGCTTGGAGAACCGGCTCACTCACAGCAGGTTGGAGGTAGATGAGCGGAGGGCTTGTGAGGGACAGTATTTAGGTAGGTAACGTTTCAGGTAAGTAGGTCCCAGGCCCCAGAAACCCTTGTGGACAATGCAAAGGGTCTTGAATTTGTTCCTTGCAGCCCGAAGGGAGCCAGTGAAGGGATTTCAGTGCCGGAGAGATGTGTCCCTGGGCTTGAGGCCAATAACTTATACGCTTGGTATATAATGGCAGTTATTACCCTCAGATGCTGACTATAGTGCAATGACAAATTGGTCCCATTTTGTCTTACGGACATATAATTCAGATATATCCTACATGCCTGCCATGCTAAGCACCCATCATCACTTTCTCTATTGAATCTTTGAGCTGCAAACGACGCATGTTTTTTCTGTCTACTCTTCCCTCACTTGGACACTCTGGCACTACTCTCACTTGGATGTTCTGCCACTAAACTCACTTGGACACTCTGGCACTACACTCACTTGTACACTCTGGCACTACTCTCACTTCGACGTTCTGGCACTACTCTCACTTGGACACTGGCACTACTCTCACTTGGACGTTCTTGCACTACTCTCACTTGTACACTGGCAATGCTCTCACTTCGAAGTTCTGGCACTACTCTCACTTGGACACTCTGGCACTACTCTCACTTGGACGTTCTGGCACTACTCTCACTTGGACGTTCTGGCACTACTCTCACTTTGACACTGGCACTACTCTCACTTGGACGTTCTGGCACTACTCTCACTTGGACGTTCTGGCACTACTCTCACTTGGACACTGGCACTACTCTCACTTGACTTTCTGGCACTTCTCTGTCTTGGACATTCTGGCACTACTCTCACTTGGACACTGGCACTACTCTCACTTGGACGTTCTGGCACTACTCTCACTTGGACACTGGCACTACTCTCACTTGGACACTGGCACTACTCTCACTTCGACACTCTGGCACTACTCTTGACTGGTTTTCTTCTGGTCTTTACTGGCTGGGCTTCTTCCGTATCCTGCTCGGGCCATTCCCCATCTTTCTATCTTCATTCATATGGGGTTCCACAAGGCTCCGCCCTTTTACTTTTCTCTCTTTAAACGTCACCCCTCTGTAATTATTTCCTCTTTGAATCTGTCATCTCACTTTTACGCCTATGATTTGCAAATCCTTTTCTCTGTTTCTACTTTCTCTGAATCACTGCACTCTTCACTTTCATCACTTCTTTCTGCAATCCACAATTGGAAGTTAATACACTCACTCCATCTTAATCCCTCCAAAGCGAACATTCTTTACTTCCCTGCATCAGTTCCCGCATCCTTTCCTGCTCCCTACTTGATCTGTTTGCCTCTATGTGATCGTCCTATGCCTTCTCGCTGGTATGTTTCATCCTTCTCACTTCACATGCAGATCACGTTCTGCTCTTTCCTATTCCAGAAATCCAGGCTTTTCTCAGGTTTGTATGAATACCATGGCTGTAAATGGACAGGTAAACCCCAACAAGCTTTGCGCTCGAATACATACTGTATTTTACATGCAGCGGTCACTCCTTAATGTTGCATTCCTCTTACTTTCTCGCGAGATCGCCTGCACCAGTGTCAGCAATGATGATGCCATAAATCAAGTCATATGTGATGTTGTCATGTGTGATGTCATCAGTGTCCTAAGAGGCTGCACAATGGGGAGCTGATAGTTAAGTGGTGTAACTCCCAACCTCTGCAGAATTTCAGGGGTTTTGTTGCATTAAATCGCCACCTAATGGTCACTTCAACTAAGAATTCTTTCACTGAATTACCAGCGTCCTTTTAGCTTTGCCTCTAACCACCTGCAATTTGACCTTTTTTATGCAAATATCATAACTAATGTCATATCCTTTGTTTTGAAAGTGTTTCCTTAAGCTACGAAACATTGGGGTAATCAAGAATTTCAACTTTTCTTTGCCCACTCAATAAGAATCGAATTCCTCAGTGCTGACTGCCTAAAATAATGTATTTATTCTGAATCACCTAAAATGTTTGTCTACCCTCAACTAGATACACTCTTGTTTCCAGATGTTAATAGTTTATGTTTGTTGAGTATTTCATAATTAATTTTGCCACTTGATAAAGATCAAGATTTTATATCCCAATGAGAATCGAGATCCTTGCAAAAATTGTGCAGATTTTTCTCCCTCCTCACTCTATCGGTTTACAAAGTGACTTGACCCCTAAGTCTCTGTAATGCTCCTTACATGTTCCCTCGGTTGAATAAATTGCTAATTACTGCTTTATCGACGTACTTAATAAATAGATCTTCACTGCTGACGTGCAAAGAAAATCGAGGTCTTCATTGAACAATCATGTGAAACACTTTTCAAGTCAAAAGAAAAACTATTGAAAACATGTGCCTGCACTTCACACGCTTCTGTGGCACACCCACACCCACATTAAAACTTTGAAAGATAATCCCCCGCCTCCAAACCATAAAATCCCCTAATATCACCCCCCCACACATTTCATGTTGCTTTAGGAAACTATGCCTGCATGTTTTATATATTTTTTTTCATAATAAAATACAGGCCTTCTTTCAAAGTTAACGTGCACTCCTTCTCCTTTCTCAACTAGCAATCACTGTTCATATTTATAAAGTATTTGCTCTTTTATTTTGCTGCTCAATAAGAATTAAGATTGAAATCTAGGTCTCGGGGAGAGAAAACAAAAAATCTGTGCTCTCCCTAGGTCCTAAACCTTCACAAACCTACCTCTTTATCTGCTAACAAGCACCCAATCCTGAAAACGACCCTACTCACTCCCCTTATATCATAATATGCCCGTTTAAAAAAAAAAAAAGAACCCTGAAAATGTTAATTTTCAATATGTTGGGTTTTCAAAAGTGAAAAACCGTGAGTCCCGCAATGAATCATGGGAGGTAGAACTAACTTTAGAGGGTGGAGGGCAGGGGCACTCTGTGCTTCGCCTAATAAAAGTAAACTGCTTGATAGATTTATGTTGAACCAACAAAGATTTTCCCTTCACCGCTTTGTGACCACTTGTTTCTTATTTGGCAAAAGTCCATCCAGTCGATTGGGCAGCGCTCTTGAACGAAAAATGGACATGTTCCCCCATGGGAAAACCAGTACAAAACGTGAAAAACACACCCTTTTTTGACCCTTTATATCTTCTGAACCGTAACACAGATTTGCACCAAACTTTCCAGTTTTGGGAATCCAACATCTTGGTTGGAACATTTCATGCTGATCAGTCCTACGGTTAACATATATATCTTTTTTTCTGCTGTGCTCTGTGCTTCCAGGAGGGGGCGATGTAAGGATGCATTCGTCTGTGCTTTATATTAAGAGCACTATATTTTTCCTTTTTACTATTAAATGCAAATAATACAGAATAAAATGAGTTAATGTGTCTGTCTTTACTTAAAAATAGATACAAACTCCAGAAAAAGGATATACAAGGTCGATACCATGACGTGGGGAGCAGCGGTGGAGCATCCAGGCCTCAGCTGGTAGAGAAGTGGGGGCGAGCAGCAGTGGCCAATGAGGAGCGAGCGAGCGAGCTCAAGTGAGCGCCCTCTCCTGGTGAAGCCCCAAATCTCAATGTGACCTCACAGGCTCCTTTCAAGCTTTTCTGAAAAGATGCACAAAAATACAGGGAAATCCTTACTGTGTCTCCAAACAAACATGACAAAGAAATAGGTCCAGCAAATAAATCGGAAACGATGCAGAGGTCCAGGTCTGAAAAATTCAATACTCTGAAACCGGGGGCCACCTTAATTAAAATCTCTGTGGATGGAGGTTGAGGAGGGGCTGGTGGAACAGAGATGTTCGAAAGAAATGCTGGGCCAGCAATAAAAGCAGAAACCGCATACGACCCCCCCACCCCTAACTGACCATTACTGGGGTCATTAGGCACAGAAATTCGTGGACACAAAACCCGACAGATAGAAATTATGCCAAGAGCCTCTGAAATGCATTGCCATGCCCAGAATATGCCAAGCCCTGTTTGGCCAAATAAGACATCAGATAAATTGCTGTCATTTGCTCCTGTGCTGATACGATGGCCCTAATTGTGAGAGTCTGACAAGTGTCATCGCTAGAGGGGGAGGCTGGCGGGCAAACAGAGAGGCCGCCCGGGCATTGTCGCCTGTGCCAGTCCACATGAATTGTCATCAAATTATGAAACCTCAGATACACTAATAGAAAGAACGGTGATTTGGCAAAGTGAAGGGCAGTATCGTCCCAGTCTGAAGAGTGCGTGCTCAGGGACGTCCTCGGAGCAGCGTTGGCGACAGATGCACGTGTGCCCTGCCTCCATGCTCTGAGGTTTCAGCACAAATGCACGGAAGTGCATGCACGTGACGTGGCAGGCAGCCGTTCCCGCTTATCGGGGCAATAACCACCCGACATAGGTGGCCAATTACCGGTTGAGTATCTCCAGCCGATTGGCCAATCACTATCAACGTAACACATTTCCCTTCCGGCACCAGCCGGAAAAGGCGGGCCCTGTCTGGAGGCTCAGTGGATGGAGCGCCCTCCTCAGGACAGTAAGGGACCTGCGGGTCACTGCTTCAAAACCTGGCAGTACTGGGACACACATCATTATTCCTCCTTCAGAGATTAGCGTGTAAAGTGATGTTCGCAGGTTTGACTCCTGGTTGGTTCATTGACTTACCAGAAATAAATAAAAACTGGACTCATTGGTTGAAATTTCCTTTGATACATTTTAAACAAAAATATCATGAAACCTGGCACATCTTGTATTTGAGTCTTAGCAAAAGATGAATTATGAATGCATTCTGAAGTGACAATGAATATGTTTAAACATTCGCCATATTTGCCCATCAGTTACAGTGTCTTCTGTAGAACTCATCAGTGACTGGTGTCTGCCATTGCTTTCTGGCAGCAGTGTTTAACTTCCTGCTCTTGGGAGTTTAGAGCACACCAAGAACTTTCGAGAGACATCGCCAGGCCTTCCGCTGCACCCACCGCGACTCCCGCCAAATGCAGTTGACCCTTTCATTAGACCTTCTAGCGTATTAGCCTCCGATGCCGAACCGCGTCTAGGCGCGCTCTAGGCATCTCACGCTCATGGCTTCCCCTTCTTAATGGGCAACCCTTGTGTCTTACCAGTTCAGACCAGTCCAGCCAATCACATGGTTTCTGAACACCATGGCGGTCCATGGAGAGAACAAGAAGTGGGAAACCAACCGAATGGAGAAGAATCGGCTAAAAGAAATACATCTCTGGGGTTCGAGCCGCAACATCATAGGGGCTGCTCTGTTTTACTTTTAGCGTGGTTATTGTCCATTATGACTTCAATTTTATTAATTTCGCCCACCTGCCCAATAGGATTGGGCCAAGTAAAAAGGCATTTTAATTGCAATGTTGTTTTGTGGTAATTTGTGCCCAAAAACGAATTGGATTGCTTTTTCCTCTAGCCCTCTTGAATAGCAGCATCGTAGTGGTAGGCTCTGCACCCGCCTCTGATCTGTCTCTTGCTACTGCCTGCCCTTCTGTTGTGTTCGGACGTCTACTTCTGTCACCCCTGATGGCATACTGAGCTTATCAAACATTTTGGTACTTGCAGTGTCACTATTTTATTTATTTTTTAAATGTATAAAGCGCACAAACTGCCCAGGGGCATCGAGGCACTGTTACAAGGAAAACGACTTAGTTACACTGATCTTGGCATGACGATGTGGGAGGTGGCCTCTGAGCTACAACAGATTCAGGCGGCCTGATTTTGCACATAGTCTCAATGCATAATTGACGAGCCACTGTCCAGATCCTTGTTTGACTCCAAGGAACCCAAAAAGTATGACATGCTTCCCACAGTCTCAGGATGTGTGAAGCGAAATCGCCTTTAGCCGTTCATTGGCAAAAAGAAAATCAGCTAGATCATATTACTGATCTATGGTACATTGGTTTGATGAAAGTGCAATCGGGTAAAAGGGGAGGCAATTTACAACTTAAATTACGGCAAATGGAGGCCAAACTCATTTGCCTTCTTCGCTGTACCTTTCAAGGTCTTAATTCTGATCATGTATTTTATGACATTTTGCATTTACATGAATTTGGATCATCCAGCTTTAATAATTTTCCCCATGAATCTGTAGCCCATCACTCCCATTTGTTCCTTCCATGATCCACCAGTTGTCGGGCACGGTTGTTTATTCCTCTTCTGTCCTAGCACCAACATCTATTGCACCGTTGCTTAATCTTCAGTATAGCGGACTGATATTCTGGCCCAGCAACCGTTCTTTTACGACCCAATTTTGATGCCCTTTATCTTGCCTTACCATCATATGAGCCATCCTTACTTATTCAGCACCACACCACCCTCTTTCATTTATTTGAGTCTTACTTCCTTTCCATTTTATCAGGAAACCTCCTGGTTGTTCCCCGCATTTCCAAATTTGATGCATTCTGATATTCTGTTTTTCTACCTGTTCTCCTTCTTTACTTTGTGTCACCTTTTCACCCGGCATGGTTCTTCTGTGTTTATCTTGTGTATCCCCTTTCGTTTTCACCCTTTCTTCTTTTATCGTAGCCCGCCTACCCTGTTTCGTGTCTTATTGACACATTCATCGTTCTGTCTCTCCCCCGCACGAATTAGCTTTGTTTACATTCGACGTCACACCAGTTACGTCATCGACCCGCAACGCTGCAGATGTCACTTCCGTGACGTACACAGCGTTCTTATATTTTGACTCGCCCCACCGGCGGTTGTTACTGGGACTTCCCGTTTGATTGTTGCAGCTCGATTTGACGAGTAAGTACATCTCCACCCATTCTGTCCTTTTGAATCAATTTGTGATCCTGTTCCTAGGGCCATGTGTATTGTGTGCCGTTTTTCCTTGTTTCATGGATAACAGTATTTTAATTGGTTTGTGGTCTCCAATTCTTCAGGTTATATATTATTGGCCATTGTGGCATGATACTCACTTTGCCGGTAGAACATCCTTGATGGTTCTTATCTACGGAGCCGTAGAACATACGGCCTGCTATTAGGTATGTGCTGTACTTTTGCATTTTTCACCTGGCAATTCACCCACTTTATTTATGTTACTAGTACCAACTTAGGTTATTTGTCTCTATTGATTCAGGAGCTCTTTATTTGAATTTCAAGTGCGGTAAGGATCTCCATTTTTTTACACTTTTCTTATTTTCACGTGCACACCACCATTATGATTAGCACCCTTGCACGTTACTTTTCTTCACATCCTTCCTGATATCTGCACATCCTATGGCATTCATATGCCTTTGTTTAATTTGCCCTGAGCCAACCTGGCACTTTAGTTAATTTTCACCATGCATTCTCGCTTCCCTGAACATTACTTTACTGGTGTCTGTTGCTTTGACAGTCGGCTTGAAGGTTAACGGTTGCCTTGACATCATTGGGCGATACTCCTGTTTACCATTCACTGGATGCTTAACCCACCATCACCGATACTACTATTCCACGTGAATTGATCTACTATTCCAGACCTATATACTTCAATATGATGCTCATGCGTAACTTTATTTCATTTTTACAAACCGTATTTGTCTCCCGATAATTTCCCACGCTCCGTCCTGTCCCTCCCTCCCAACTGGACATGTGGTATGTGTTATATTATTTATTATGTATATTCTTTGTACTTGCCCACACTTTTTCTGGGCTGTTACGTTTATTGGCATATCTCTTCCTTATTTCGTATTGTTTAATTATGCAATGCAACTGATACACTGTGTCTTGTGTTTACCTTAACATCCATGTGATATAATGTGTTGGGTATTTCATTTTATCATTTATTGTCTGCTTGCGTTTATTTATGTGCCTTGCTACTGTGTGTATTTTCAATCCTGTACCACTACACATTTACCAGCCTTGAAGACGACCTGTGTGTCGAAACACGTGTCGGCTGTTGTGAATTAAATATCAAACTACTTATCAAGTTGTTTTTATTGTACTGGTGTAAAGCGCACACTCACCCCCTCTCCTCTTGTAATACCACGCTTCCCACATGGGTCACCTTCTAAGCAGCTGATTCAACCTTCTCTGCATGCATGCCCACAGTGTGCGCGTGGTTGAGGACCAAACATAAAGGTAAAGAAAGGTACCATTATCTGTACTTTAAGGACAGCCATGAGGTTGCACATAGACATGAGGGTAGCCTGATATTGCTACTAAAGAAAGCACATGCAGGCTAAATCACTATGAAAGGAATTACACCATATAATGCTTAGCCTGCCCATGAGGCTCGAAGATATATGTTGGTAACCCTCCATTGCACCGACAACTGCTTGTTAGCCATTGCAGTTCACTGTGATGATTTGCAGGTATCCTTGATATCGCACTTCATAGATGCCTTTGGTTACCATTTGTAGAACTGGAAGATATATAGAAAGACTATAAAGGTAGCCTATTTCCCTTAGATAATCCCATTATCCTAGTTTCTATGGAAGCCTGTCTGTACCGCCTACAAGATGATCAAAGACAGCCAGTCCATTGCACCTGGTAGACTTGAGGCTAACCTGTCCATAGTGCCCAGAAAATAATACAAAGGAAGCTGGCTTTTTCTTCCCCACAGAAGGTCGGATGACACAGTGACATCAAAGATAAGCTCCATCTGAGTTGCGGTATGTATAAATGAACCACTTTGTTGCACATCTGCCACAGGAACGGCTACCCATCCACGCACTTTAGAATGCAGCTACGACTACGACCAATTAGGTGTATTTGGTCACATAACACTTCGCACTGAAACACCAGACTTGCCTCAACACCTCTGCCAAAAGAATACAGTGACAACCTATGACAAATTGAGGTCTAGCTCTTTACATATCAAGTCTTTGGCATTAGCTTGCCTGACCTCTTGGGTTGCTTACCGGAGACTATCCAGCCCTCCTAGGGCTTCATTCCGAGTTCGAAGGTAACCACGCCGCTATTTGCAGCATGGCTGCCTCCGAACTCGTCCAAACTCCGGCCTGGTGAATGGAGTAATTACCGGTCCATTCCGAGGTCGGAGGGACCGGTAATTCCCCATTCATCAGGGCCATTCCCCATTCCCATTTGAGCCCCCATAGGGCTCAATGGGAAGGCGGCAATAACGGTACTGTAAATTACGGTACCGTTATTGACCCCGGGGGCCCTTTGCCAGTCCTGTCCTTAACGCCTGCTAAAAGCAGGAGTTAAGGAAGGACCCGCAAAGGGAACTCGTAGTAGGGCGGTAAGGGTTTAACGGCACCGGTCTCATTACCAGTGACCGTTAACCCTTACCGCCCTACTCGGAATGAGCCCCCTAATCTTGGCCAATTGTGCACACGCATCTTAAGCATCCTCTATGAACTTTTCCATACCTGGACTTCGGTCCCCGCGGGCATTGCTACCACAAAGCGCTTTGAAGTCATACAAATGGGAAAAGGCACTATATATGTGACTACTACAATACAATATAACCTTTTTTTAATTTATTGGGTATTTATAGTGCACCTATACAGCAAAAGGTGTTTCAAGGCGCAACAAGACAAAAGAGGGGGCGTGGGGAACAAGATGAAAAAACAATAACGGTCCTACTAGGCCTTGTGTCATTCGGATCGTACAAGAGCAGTAACAAGAAGTGCAGGGGAGGCAGAGCGGGAGAAGTGCCAGTCAGGGCGGAAGGGCCCATAGACTATGCGAGTGCCATGGGAGGCCAGGTGGATAACTGCCAGGGAATGCAGAGAGTGCAGGGGAAGAAGGTCCACGTGCTAAGTGCCAGGGGCGGGGTTTGGGGACACAATGGGAAGCAGGCCCAGCCAGGCTAGTGCAGTGGGGGGCCCGGAAGGACAAGTGCAGGTTAGGGGCATGGGGTCAGGGGAGACCGAGTGCAGGGGTATACTGGAAGAGAAGGGCCTGGTGCCCTGTAAGACTCTGAAGGAACCAGACAGCCAGTCAAGAGGCAGAGGGTGACATTAGCAGGGAAGAGCGAAGGAAGAAGATACAAGGAGGGTCTTGTGAAGTTTCCAGAACTTAAAGAGATCTGGCTCAATTCAGAGTGGACCAGAGAGACCACTCCAGAGGGAGTTACTTGCAGAGGAAAGAGATCCACCCCCCACTCTCTGCTTGTAAAAATGTCTGATCTGCAGAGAGTTGAAGCTAGAAAACTGGAGGACTCTAGCAGGGAAGTATTTAGGGAGAGAGAGTTGGATGTAGCAGGGTCCCAGGCACCAGAATACCTTGTGGATAATGTAGAGGGTCTTGAATTTGATTCTTGCAGAATTCAGGAGCCAGTGGAGAGATTTTAGGGCTCGAGAGATGGGGTCCCTGGGCTTGAAGCCAAGGATACGTTTTGCAGTCCTAATCTGTATTAGTTGAAGTGAGCGAAGGGAGGAGTTAGGCAGAATGAGGAAGAGACTGTTGCAGTAGTGCAGCCTGTACAGGACCAGAGCTCTGGAGACATTGAGTTTCTGGTGGAAGGTGAGGAAAGGGAGAATGTCTCTGAGGAGCTGAAAGTGGGCCTTCTTGGCAAGGTCTGTGATGTGAGGAGAGGGATGAATTGAAGATGACACCAAGTGTTTTTGGCTCAAAGGAGTGAGAGGGGAGGGAAGGGAAAGGGGCCCAAGGAGGCCATCCGGTTGGAATAGGGAAGGAAGGAGTTGTGGTCCCAATGAGAAGGATCTCAGTTTTACTGGCATTAAGGCAGCAATCATTAGCAGTGCACCAAGCATGAATCGCAGTCAGGCATGAGAGAGGTAGAGGAGCAGCCAGTGGAGGGCAGTTGAAGGTGTCAAGTATCGGCAGAGATCATCTGTGTTGGGACGCCGTAGTTATCCGGCTTCCACGAGAACTAATACTTGTGGCTCTCGTATTCGTCAACGAACGGTGGTTACGGTCCCTTTAAGATCTCGTCTGCCGGGATCTTGGAAGTTGGCATGGAGACGATGGCGTCCTCTCACGTCTGTCACTTTTCCCTCTACACGTTAAGTTTACGTATAGTGATCATGTGACTGTTATATAAGCCACGCCTGTTCGTTTTGCCGGCGCTTCTGAATCTTGTATTCTAGCGGCTTGCTTTCTCTTGTATTCCAGCTTCTTGTCCCCCCTTGCTTTGACTTCCTGCTCTTCGACCTCGGATCGCCCACGGACCTGCTTTGGTTACTCCTTTGTACTTTTGCTGCCAGCCCTGCTCTTCGACCTCGGATCGCCCACGGACCTGCTTTGGTTACTCCTTTGTACTTTTGCTGCCAGCCCTGCTCTTCGACCTCGGATCGCCCACGGACCTGCTTTGGCTACTCCTTTGTACTTTTGCTGCCAGCCCTGCTCTTCGACCTCGGATCGTCCACGGTCCTACCCTGCTAGGATTGTCCACCTACATTGGAACTCGTCACCTTTGG
The DNA here is from genome assembly GCF_040938575.1 of Ambystoma mexicanum. NCBI lineage: Eukaryota > Metazoa > Chordata > Amphibia > Caudata > Ambystomatidae > Ambystoma > Ambystoma mexicanum. The sequence goes on along the minus strand of NC_090932.1, from coordinate 24,566,943 downwards.
TACACGGACTAGAGACTGCCTTGTTGTACCTTTTAGGCGTCCTCGTGCCGTCGGGTTAGGTTTTGCTCTTTGGACAGTCAGCGTGGATTTTCTCCTGCTTCTTGCTTTGCCTTCATTTCTGGATCTTGGGTTGGCCTCTACCTTCCTTCTTATTCCTTCCTTGGGAATATTCGGAGAATCGGAGATTCTGAAGAACTACACAGGTTAGTGGTGGATTCTATTCTGATTTCTGCGTTTATTTTGCATACATCGCATCTATGTGATATTTGCTCGTAGTGCAGTTGTCTGGGGGTCTTGCCTGTACACCTTGAGAAGACATCCCGTTCCAGTATCCTGTTCCATCGGGTTCTGGATTCTTCGTTGACATTCCATCTTTCCGCCAATCAACTGTTCTGTTTGTTGATTGTACTGACTAGTTCGGTAGATTGGCTAGAAGAACTCCTCGGCTACACTACGAGGGCAAGAGCGCTACTGACAGAAGGAGAGTTGTGTGTCATCCACATAACACTGGAAATTAGGAGAGAAGGTGGAGATCAATCGGGCTAGAGGGACAAGATCAATGTTAAAAAGCCAAGGTGAGAGGATAGAGCCCCGAGGGACACCACAGGTAGAGAGTGAGATGGAGGAGAGAAAAGGGCCCAGTTGAACCTGGGAAGGTTGGTCTGAGAAGAAGGAGGTCAACTAGTCCAGAGCCATGTCCGTGATGCCAAAGGTATCACAGAGCCGATTTATAAGGGTGGCATGATTAACCATATCAAAGGCAGAGGAAAGGTCCAGAAGGATGAGAACTAAAGGAGAGTTGGAATCAAGATTAGAGAGCAGGTCTTTACGGGTGTTCAGGAGAGCAGGGCTGTGCTTCTGGCTGCTCCGAAGCCAGACTGGTGGCCGCGGAGACAGCCAACAGAATGGAAGGGGGGTAATGGAGATATGGTGGTAATTAGCCGGGCAGGAGGGGTCGGCAGACGGCCTTTTGAACACATATATGTGTTGGGACACGTAAATCTACCATTCACCAACTCGTATTTCGACATAAGGCAGGTAGGCAGATCGCCAACCACATATATAAGTGAAGAATCATAAAATCATTTGGACGCCCCCTCCCACATTGTCATCAAGGTTTGGTTAGATATTTCATACTGTTCCAAAATATGGAATTTCTCTAACTCAACCTCACCTCCCAATGACATGAACATCCTCCTACGATAAAATCAAAAATTATTTTTGTAAACGAAGATACATGTGCAACATTGACGAGTAAGTGGCGTGATGCAGTTTAGCCAATGAAAGTGCCGTCTCTGATCTGGAATGTGGGGACCCCGAAGCACCCCTCGTCCATCATGTGGGCTAGTCTGGCCAGGGACAGTGGTGGGATTCCCCTGCACCCTACAGGCTGAGTCATCCTCTGCCAGCGCCTTAGCTCGTCTCTGCTCGCCTTTCTCCTCTAGTCTCCTTTACGTCACTTCTTTGGTCAGTTCAGAGAATGTATAACTGACGCAGAAGCTGCTTGACAGCCACTTCAGAGCCTATTCATGTATTTACAGAGCTCTGCACTGCGCAGACTCCCTTTAGGTCCACTTCAGAGCACGCGACGACGCCGGGGAAGACGGGCACTTACACATCTGTGTGGGGGGCAGGAGGGTCTCCAGCCCAGTGTTCCGCAATCCCAGGCCTATGTGCGGGCAGTCTTCAGTCGCAGGCCAGTGTGCACAGTCCAGTTGTTGGACGTTTTGTGAATGACACATGGTTTGCTTCAGCCCTTCGCCAGATGCGTGGGTTTCTTTTTTTCTTAGGTGATGGGTGACACTGTTAACCAACTACAGCAAAATGACAGATCTCTAAGCGTAGGAGCATTTCCCACGCCCCCCTACTGGGGGCAGCGCCTCCACGCATGGGCCTTCCATGTGGACTCTGCGATCCATGCAATGCCCCGGGTCTGTTTGCAAGAGGCGCCCTTCGTTGCCTGGACTAGAACCACAGGCTCCGATGGTATACACCTTGTAGAACATAGCAGTGGGGTTGCAGACCGGCACCACTAGTTCCTCAAGGTGGGCATGGGGGGCAGGGGGAGTTGGGCGGGTATATCACTACAGGCCGGTGATTGCACTGGCAGGGGCATGCTGTGGTCCCTTTTTGAGTTTAGTTTATCAGAGATCCTCCTGACCCGCTTTACTCCACCACTTCCCAGAACCCCCCATATACAGGGAATACACGTGCATACTGATGCCAGGCTGGACCCTGCACGCATTAGACTCAACCCTAGGTGCCTCCAGGTATGACTGATCTGAATCTCTGCCATGCATTCATCTGCTTTGCCACTCCTGATCTGTGGGGCAAGCAGGATTTAGCCGGAGTAGAAGTTCCTCTGGTCCTGAGGTCCTGTGTTTCTGCACCTTCTCCTGCATTTGCTGTTTTTCTGAATTCTTGGTCTTTGAGCTGCCTTCTTGAAAGATTCCCCTCTGTTCCTGGGGACCTTGACACCTCTGTCCATTACCTTTTTTTTTGTATGTCCTTTGCCAAACTCTAATGGAAGTGCTTTACTAGTACACATTGTTTTTGTTCACTATATAAGATCCTGACACTGCCTCATGCTCTACTCCAAGAGTATTATAAACTGTACTATGAAGCGGGATCTACACAGTGTAGGAACAGGGTAACAAAACGTTGTCAAACACATGTTAAATGTTAAATGTTGAAGGTATTTGTACCGCGCACCGTCACCAACGGAATTGGTCCCCAGGAGCTCTGGCGGATCTGTAAATGAGAAGGTGGGATGGGTTATTTAGGTGAAGAAGGCAGTAGGATAGTGAGAGGAGTGGTGTTCTGTTGGCAGCTTCAACTCAGTATACACCGGGTGCTGAGCTTTGATGCGGGTATCGGACCGGGGTCAGTCCACGTGTGCTGGTGTTCCGGTTTATGTGTTGTTGCGGTGTTGTGAAGTGCGTGCGGCTTGGTGTGCGAGAGATGGTTGTGTGAGATTTTTGAGTGGGATAGGTATGCAGAGTTTGAGCTTATATTGGTTAGTGGGTTACCTGACCTTTGCCATGCTAACATTCATAGTTCTGTCTGAGTGTGACACCTGTTGGCCCTCACATTCCCATCTAGACGCAGTGCAGGTCAATGTTTGGGACTCCATACAGGTGTGGTCATGCCAACCCTCACACCCTCATCCAGATGCGGCAGAGGCTACTGTCTAGAGACCTGTCCTGGTGTGGGCATGCTAACATTCACAACTCCATCTGAGCGCAAGCCGGTGTTCACAATTCTAGGTGTGGCACATGATAGCATTCACGTTTTTTCTGGGCGCGGGCATGTTATCCTTCAATCGATCCTATCCATATGCGACGCAGGCCAACGTTTATCTAGATACGTCTGCCGGTCTGGATATGTTCGTCCCGTACGTACGAGTGGGAGAGTCGCTTAGGGCTTTCGTCTGGGTCTAGGTATGTGGTCAGTCTCTGCAGCCTTCCTTTGTGGCAATTTTCCATGATGTCTTATGCTCTGTCGGATGGTTGGTTATTTGGTTCGAGTGTTTGTCCAATATGAGAGTGGTCGAGGTTGGATTTATTTTCGTCATTGTTTTAATGCCTGGGCATTCTAGTGTGCCTCAGTTGTGGTTACGCTTTGAAGAGCCATGATTTGAGGAGTTTCCTGAATGCTAGGTGGTTTGTTGTATTCCGTATATTCTTAGGTAGGTCATTCCAGGTTTTGGGTGCCTTTTGAGAGAAGGACGATCCTCCAAGTTTTTTTCTGTTGTAGGGTTTTGGTTCCAGGCGTATGTCGGTGCTTGATCTTAGTGTTCTTGTCAGTTGGTGTAGGCGTAGTTTGTCGCTTAGGAATTCTGCGCCTTGTTTGTGTATTGCTCTGTGAGTGATGCACATGGCCTTGAACTTTATTTGTTGTTTCAGTGGTAGCCAGTGTAGTGATTTTAGCGCGGGTGTGATGCTGTTTCAGGTCAGGACACGAAGAAACTCCCCCCGGCAACAGCTTGGAAGGACAGGTGGGAGAGCAGCCTGGTCTATTCTGGAAGGGGTTTGGGTGACCCAGCATAGGTGATTTCCAGAGATGAAGAAGGGACCAAAGGTTTTCCCCCTGAGTGTCTGATCCCTCTGTTTGCCACGTGTCACTCTATGAAGAAGAGTCCTGTAGCAGACGGCAGGTGCTCAATGCAAAATGTGTAACAGAGGGTCGCAGCTCCTCCTTTTTAGCTTTGCCCATTAGGTTGCACTGCCTATAAGCCACAACTATTGCATTGGAGCACAGCGAAGGAGAACCAGCCTCTGAGGAGGGATACAAAGCTTGCAGGTGCTGCTTGGCTCTTTGCCCACCCAATGACTGTCCATGGCCAGGTTAATCCCTATGGTCATTCCCACCCACTTCCTGTGGCTCTCTACCCAAAGCACATCCTACTGGGATCTCTGGGAACTCGGGGATCATTTCATCATCCTTTCCACTCGCAGTGCATGACTGTGTTGTTTCTAAATCAATTTCACGCCAACCCTGCTAAGCCCCAGCCTGGTGATGGGGTGCCAAGTTAAAAAGATGTGTTGTGATAGCACTAATCCCTTATGTTTGAGCACTCAAGGTCTCCCACAGATGTCTGAGTGCAGCTGTGCCCAACTCTGTCACCCTGAAGTTTCACTTGCTGTAAATCTCCATCAGAGATCCCAATGCAGCAGCATCTACTTTCTCTTCCCAAGGCCAGTCCACCTGAAATCTCCTCCAGAGATCCCAATGCAGCAGCGTCTACTTTCTCTTCCCAAGGCCGGTACACCTGAAATCTCCCACAGAGAGCCCAATGCAGCAGCGTCTACATTCTCTTCCCAAGGTCGGTACATCTGAAATCTCCCCCAGAGAGCCCAATGCAGCAGCGTCTACTTTCTCGTCCCAAGGCCGGTCCACCTGAAATCTCCCCCAGAGATCCCAATGCAGCAGCATCTACTTTCTCTTCCCAAGGCCGGTCCACCTGAAATCTCCCCCAGAGAGCCCAATGCAGCAGCGTCTTCTTTCTCTTCCCAAGGCCGGTCCACCTGCAATCTCCCCCAGAGATCCCAATGCAGCAGCGTCTACTTTCTCTTCCCAAGGCCGGTCCACCTGAAATCTCCTCCAGAAGTCCAATGCAGCAGTGTCTACTTTCTCTTCCCAAGGCCGGTCCAAATTAAATCTGCTCCAGAGTTTCCAATGCAGCAGCATCTACTTTCTCTTCCCAAGGCCGGTCAACCTGAAATCTCCCCCAGAGATCTCAATGCAGTAGAGTCTACTTTCTCTTCCAAAGGCCGGTCCATATGAAATCTCCCCCAGAGATCCCAGTGCAGCATTGTCTACTTTCTCTTCCCAAGGCCGGTGCACTTGAAATCTCCCCCAGAGAGCCCAATGCAGCAGCACCTACTTTCTCTTCCCAAGGCCAGTCCAACTGAAATCTCCTCCAGAGTTCCCAATGCAGCAGTGTCTACTTTCTCTTCCCAAGGTTGGTCCACCTGAAATCTCCCCCAGAGATCCCAATGCAGCAGAATATACGTTCTCTTGCCAAGGCCGTCCACCTGAAATCTCCCCCAGAGAGCCCAATGCAGCAGCATCTACTTTATCTTCCCAAGGCCGGTCCACCTGAAATCTCCCCCAGCGAGCCCAATGCAGCAGCGTCTACTTTCTCTTCCCAAGGCCGGTCCACCTGCAATCTCCCCCAGAGATCCCAATGCAGCAGCGTCTACTTTCTCTTCCCAAGGCCGGTCCACCTGAAATCTCCCCCAGAGAGCCCAATGCAGCAGCGCCTACTTTCTCTTCCCAAGGCCGGTCCAACTGAAATCTCCTCCAGAGTTCCCAATGCAGCAGTGTCTACTTTCTCTTCCCAAGGTTGGTCCACCTGAAATCTCCCCCAGAGATCCCAATGCAGCAGAATATACTTTCTCTTGCCAAGGCCAGTCCACCTGAAATCTCCCCCAGAGATCCCAATGCAGCAGCGTCTACTTTCTCTTCCCAAGGCCAGTCCACCTGAAATCTCCCCCAGAGATCCCAATGCAGCAGCGTCTACTTTCTCTTCCCAAGGCCGGTACACCTGAAATCTCCCACAGAGAGCCCAATGCAGCAGCGTCTACATTCTCTTCCCAAGGCTGGTACATCTGAAATCTCCCTCAGAGAGCCCAATGCAGCAGCGTCTACTTTCTCATCCCAAGGCCGGTCCACCTAAAATCTCCCCCAGAGAGCCCAATGCAGCAGCATCTACTTTCTCTTCCCAAGGCCGGTCCACCTGAAATCTCCCCCAGAGAGCCCAATGCAGCAGCGTCTACTTTCTCTTCCCAAGGCCGGTCCACCTGAAATCTCCTCCAGAAGTCCAATGCAGCAGTGTCTACTTTCTCTTCCCAAGGCCGGTCCAAATGAAATCTGCTCCAGAGTTTCCAATGCAGCAGCGTCTACTTTCTCTTCCCAAGGCCGGTCCACCTGAAATCTCCCCCAGAGATCTCAATGCAGTAGCGTCTACTTTCTCTTCCAAAGGCCGGTCCATCTGAAATCTCGGCCAGCGATCCCAATGCAGCAGAATATACTTTCTCTTGCCAAGGCCGGTCCACCTGAAATCTCCCCCAGATATCCCAATGCAGCAGCGTCTACTTTCTCTTCCCAAGGCCAGTCCACCTGAAATCTCCCCCAGAGATCCCAATGCAGCAACGTTTACTTTCTCTTCCCAAGGCCGGTACACCTGAAATCTCCCACAGAGAGCCCAATGCAGCAGCGTCTACATTCTCTTCCCAAGGCTGATACATCTGAAATCTCCCTCAGAGAGCCCAATGCAGCAGCGTCTACTTTCTCATCCCAAGGCCGGTCCACCTAAAATCTCCCCCAGAGAGCCCAATGCAGCAGCATCTACTTTCTCTTCCCAAGGCCGGTCCACCTGAAATCTCCCCCAGAGAGCCCAATGCAGCAGCGTCTACTTTCTCTTCCCAAGGCCGGTCCACCTGAAATCTCCTCCAGAAGTCCAATGCAGCAGTGTCTACTTTCTCTTCCCAAGGCCGGTCCAAATGAAATCTGCTCCAGAGTTTCCAATGCAGCAGCGTCTACTTTCTCTTCCCAAGGCCGGTCCACCTGAAATCTCCCCCAGAGATCTCAATGCAGTAGTGTCTACTTTCTCTTCCATAGGCCGGTCCATCTGAAATCTCCCCCAGAGATCCCAATGCAGCAGTGTCTACTTTCTCTTCCCAAGGCCGGTGCACTTGAAATCTCCCCCAGAGAGCCCAATGCAGCAGCGCCTACTTTCTCTTCCCAAGGCCGGTCCAACTGAAATCTCCTCCAGAGTTCCCAATGCAGCAGTGTCTACTTTCTCTTCCAAAGGTTGGTCCACCTGAAATCTCCCCCAGAGATCCCAATGCAGCAGAATATACTTTCTCTTGCCAAGGCCGGTCCACCTGAAATCTCCCCCAGAGATCCCAATGCAGCAGCGTCTGCTTTCTCTTCCCAAGGCCGGTCTACCTGAAATCTCCTCCAGAAGTCCCAATGCAGCAGCGTCTACTTCCACTTGAAATCTCCTCGAAGGAACCCAAATACAGATAGGTCTTTGTGGCATGTACACACACCGGCCGTGCACGGCATCTGCCAGTGCGCAGTGGCTAACTGGAGCAGTGTAAATATTTGTCCAAGATATGGCTGAGCGACCGAGCGTAGTGAGCGAGCCCAATATAGGGTTCTCCCCCTGCGATTTTGTCTTAAATAATGGGTGAAAATTGTTCCTTTTCAAGCAGACAATTTTTAGAAAAATTGGGTAAAAAGCCAAACAGTTTGCAATTGAGTTTTGTAGGGTAACTCATGAAACAAATCCAATAGATGCAAGTCTCCAACACTGCACAGGAGCATTTCTCCAACACGTTTTCATGGTGCCTTTTCCCACAATATGTGCCAGTATAAAACATGTTCACACTAGCTCTGCCCATACATTTCCATGCTTACTGCGACATTATACCCCAATATTCCCATATAAGAACATACTCATGTTTGCTTTGTGCATAATGCCAGTAATGATACTATAGGAAGACATGTCCATGTTTGTTCTGCCAATAAATGGCAGCATCCCCACGTAAGAACATACTCCAGTTGGCTTTACCATTAAAAATGAATGCCAAATTATGAAAGCATGTCCAAAATGGCTGTACTAAAATGTCAGTCGAGCTATATAATAACACTTATTACGCTTGCTTTATGCAAGATGCCCAATTCAAAATATCATACCACAATAAGTAATGTCTAGACTAAGTGCATAAAAGTGCTGGTCCTGCTTCATAATAACACTTATCATGCTTGCTTTTTCAAAGACGCCCCAATACAAAATGATGTGTCTCAGTGAGAGATGGCTAGACTGGTTGCATAAAAAATGACAGCTTTGCTTCATAATACCACTTATCATGCTTGCTTTACCAAAATTGCCCAATATAAAAATGTCTTACCACAACAAGAGAAGACTGAATTGGCTGCATTGAAATGCCAGTCTAGCTACATAATAACATGTGTACTTCTATTGCCAAATATGCCCAATACAAAATGGCATACCACAATAAGAAATGGCTAGATTGGCTGCATTAAAATACAAGTCCAGCTGCATAATAACACTTATCATGCTTGCTTTATCAACCCTGCACAGTAAAAAATGCCATGCCTGCTCCATGGCGTGCTAGCGCCTTGCAGTCAGACATAATCACAATAACGATGAATGTGATTATGTGTGATTGTGAGGCGCTGGGGAGCATTGGGGAAAGGCATGTTTTTTTTACTGCCCATCTATCATAGATGCCCAGTTAAAAAATGACACGCCTGTCCCCTGGGTCCCGAACTGCTAACACGTGCACACAATCAATGTGGTTATGTGTGTATGCCAGGCACTGGGGGACCAGGGGGTGGGGATGGTATATTTTACTGCACATCTATCATAGATGTCCAGTAAAAAATATCATGTCTGCCCCTGGTTCCCACAGCACAAAACACACACACGCACACAATCAATGAGATTGTGTGTATTGAAGGCACAGGAGGGTCAGCAGGGAAGGTATGGTCTTTTTTACTAAACATCTATCATAGATGTCCAGTAAGAAAATACCATGCCTGTCCCCTGGGCCTCACAGTGCCAAACACACACATTCAAAGTGATTATGTGTGGCTCTGGGTGGCAGGTGGGCAGGTATGGTATTTTTTACTGGGCATCTATGATAGACATAGACATCTAAACACATATTTAAATCATAAACATACAAACACACACATTTACACAACATACACACACAACCTACACACAGCCAACACTCTTTCATTCACACAAACGTCCATCATGCACTCACGCACAACACAAGCATAAATGCAACCAAACACATAGTTAAATAAATAAATGAACATACAAACGCATACATTTAGACAACATATGCACTGCAAGCACGCTTTCATTCACACGAGCACCCATCATGCACTCTCTAAAATATGCATACATGCATACACATAAATAATAAATAAATTAACATACAAACATGCACATTTACACAATATACACGCAGAAAGCACTTACACCAGATCCATCATCATACATTCACCTAACAACACAAGCATGCACGCACCCATACACATAATTTAAATGACAAAAAATGAACATAAACAAACGTCCCCTCTGCCGCGGGTGCCGGGGTTCCAGTGCTCCAGCCCCCTGCTAGCATGAACAGGAATCAGGACGTTTCCTGGGTCCTGTTCATGCATACAAGGGGGCTCAGTGTGGGTCCGTAGGCTACCCACGCCAGCCTGCTCGGTCTGTATGTGTGGAGAGGCGTCGGAGCACCCCCTTGCACATACAAACGTGCAGTTCTCCATGTATCATTTCCTATGAGCCATGCAAGGCTGGGGAAGCAAACGCCCCCAGCCTTGCATGGCCCATTGAGCTTGCACGGCTGTGGAAATACAACTGTGAAGGGGAAACAAAGTGTCCCTTTCACCGTTAAGAGCAATCGCTCAGCTGAAAAAAACAGCCGAGGGAGGGCTCTTATTTTACTGGGCTGGCTCCTCCATAATGGGTGAGAGGGTGCGAAGGCGGGTGGGTCGATGCCCGCTTGCCCATTATGGACAAGACGCCCCTGCCAGTGGGTGCCCAGAAGTGTTAAAATGGAGGCTGAAGGAACAGGCGACAGAAGCAGAGAAGTTCCCCACGCAAGGCTGCCCCTCCCCCATGCTACCTGCAGCTCAATAAAAGCAAGAATTCACGCAGAGATAAACATCACGCTTTGCTCAAACCCCGGGGAATAAACTCTTTCCAATCTCCCGAAACAGCAGCAATAATAAGAACTCTGAACGGGAATCCGCGAGGTTTTGCCAGGGGTAATCACGTTTCAGGAAGTGGGAGGGTTATGAGAAATTAAACAAGGCGCTGGAACAGCTCCCTGGGATAGGGGCATTCTCTCTCCCCTCCTCTTCCTATAACTCGGGGGGTTGGGGTGGGTGGCCTCAGGGTGATAAGGCGCCAGAGTCCCAGGCACACAAAACATGTATTTTCTCCAAAGCCCACATCCTCATGGGACATATTGAACCTGGGTATCTATATCTATAGAGTATTATCAGGGAAGGTGTCAGGGCCTTTCAATCCTTTCAAATGAAAGGGTCCTTGAGCTTCAAGGGGCCCCCAGCAACTGCCCCTAGTTGCCAGTCAGCAGTCTTGTAACAAGACAATATGTGCATTTCGCTATGTTCTTTCTGGGGCTTGGCACATACAGAAGAGTTATGACCTCATTGCTTTCCAGGTCTGGTTCCTCCACATCAGCCCCTTGCTGAAGAAGAAGGGTTTAGAGTTCTTCAGTGGGCATTTAGTGTTTAAGCTCCCTGCTGGCTGACCATCTCGTGAGAATAGGCGGCTCGTTAACCTTATTTTTGTGTCCATGCTAATGTATGCATCCCGTGGGTGCCTCCGACGGTTTCCGTCCTCAGCAGGGGGCTCCCAACCCGCACGTTGAAATGGGCCCCCACACATCTCCAGCTTGGCCTGAGTATTCGTTTACAATCTCCTCTGGCCGACCTCATGACCTGTCTTACCATTAATGTAGAACGAATACATCAACGACTTCAAAGCCTCTGGACAGGGTGTGTGGTGTATTGGTGAGCGCACTGGTACATAGGAACACGATATGCTTTTCCTGGCAGGAGAATATAAGGGCATCCGTTCAGTGCCACACAAAAGGCCGGTGAGGCTGGGGCAGAGTCACCAGGCATTTAGAGAATGAAAACATGCCAAGCTCATTGAGTGTCCATTCATTGTGCGAGCAGCAGAGGCGCCTAAAGGGAAGTTGCACGCGCCGGGCAATGGGCCTATAATGAAGTGAAAGACGCGGAAAGTTACAAAATAAAGTGTTGTTAAATGTATTGTGAAAGTAATGGACCGGATTAGATATAGCGCAAGCAGGCCATCATTCGGTGGTCACAACACACGCTGATAGAGGTTGGATGGCCACCCACACAATGGTCTATTCATGAATTCATTCAGTCATTATAGTTATAAAGCACTCGAATATCAAAGGTCTTTGGGCACAGCAAATTACATCATAGGTTAAAAGCAGGGCCTTACGATGAGATGTAGACGAAAGCAAAGCCTTTGCAGAGATTACTAACGTCATAGACAGCACGTTTCAAATATGTGCTACCTGTACAGCGACTAGAAGCCAGTATAACGCTCTGAGATGTGAACAACCACTCGCTGGTGCTTCTCAAGCCTATTGTTTACCAGGTAACATGGGTCTCGCTGATTCGGGCCTATGTAGGCTCCGTGTGACAGTTTAAAGCCCACAACCATCTTGGAACTTAAACCAGTGATGGCGGTCCTGGCTGTCATGATACGATATGTTCGTAGTCTGCCTACACGTCTAACCAGTGCCTGCTGAGCTCTTTGCAATCGGGCACTCAGATAAACTGGCCACTAACCAGGCAATCGGGTAAGTCGACCATTACCCGGGCAATGAGGTAAACTGGCCATTACCCAGGCAATAGGGTAAGCCGACCATTACCCGGGCTATCAGGTAAACTGTCCATTACCTGGGCAATCAGGTAATCTAGCCATTACCCAGGCAATCAGGTAAAACTAGCCATTACCCAGGTAATCGGGTAAGCCAGCCATTACCCAGACAATCGGGTAAGCCGGCCATTACCCGGGCAATCGGGTAAACTGGCCATTACCCAGGCAATCGGGTAAACTGACCATTAGTCTAGTACAGCCTATGTTGCTATGTCTTTAACTATGTTAATATGGGCTGACCCTCCTCAGTTTCAGGAGTATCTGTTTTCACTGTGAATTCGAAATTCTTGCGATTGACAAATACAACTCCCATATGTTTCACTGGCTCTGGAAGTCAGGGGTCTCCCTCATGTGGGATTGACAGACTTTTGAAATCGCTGTCATGATGTAGGAGCTCGCCTTCAGCTCCAATAAGGTGAAAAGTTGCATCTGACATTATCATGAGAGGAGACTATGTTGGAACTTTGCAAATCCTTCCACCTGTCTAGCGATACCAGGGTAGATCTGGGTGTGAACCCCCCCGGCCTTTAATATCATGTACTGGGCAGCACAAGGGAGAGAGTGGAGCCCTGCAGGCACCACAAGTGAATGGAGAAACAGCCGAGGAGTAAAGGCCGCATTCCTCTCCTTGAGGATATGTCCTTTATGAAGCCAAGGAACCATTGGAGAGCGGTTCTGGTCATGTAGACCACCAATGGCAATGTGTAAATCGGGATAGAATGATTGGCTGTGTTGAAAGCTGCTGATAGGTCCATCTTCCAGCATAACGGGCTGCACACCATTCTCGATGTCCACAGAAGGCAAAAGATCCCCCTAGACAGTGATGGCAGCTGTTTCAGTGTCAGGCCTTGCTTGAAGTTCTTATCTATAGGTCCCAGGCCAGGCTCAGTGCACAGGCAGATATGTAGTTATTTGGGGGATTATGGACAGGTCGATGTTGGGCCTACATGTAGCCAATTCTGTAGGGCATAGTATTGATAAAATCAGCACTTCTTTTAGTTTGAAGGGCAGGAGTCACCTTTCAGAATTCAAACTTGCTGAGAAGCAGGAGACAAAGAGGGGACCACATCTTCTTCTGAGTCTGTAGGCTTGGGTTTGCCTATGAGTGCAGCTGCAAGTAGGTTCTCAACCAGCTCCAAGAGGAACAGACTTCACGTTAAGGTGCCCTTCAAATGGAGAGATGCCCCAGCACACGTGAACGGTTAATAGTCACGTGCAGGTTTCCTGGGGTGGTCAAACCAAGAGCTGGGCTTAGACAGTGAAGCCATCCAATGAAATAGGGCCTGAAGCTTATTAACTGCTGTATCAATTTAGTTTGCACCCTAGGATTTCTATGGGCAGTACATGGCTTTTTATTAGTGTCTGAGAAGAAGTAATGTGCAAGCAGGCTGGTCATCTGCTTGTATATGTTTAACCCATTTGTGTTCAGAGCACCCTTTAGTCTTTTTATTTTGTAACTTATACCAAGGAGCCATATAACATTGTCTCAACAGAGTAGAACTGGACAGGTGTCTGTCAGGAACAAGTCGCAACTGGTTGAGCGTCATTTGCCTGTCACATGTCTATGGTCCATATGTAGAGTCTGTGGTCTGCTTTAGGGGATGTTTGACAACAGATATTTGACATTGTCTGTCTACACGTGATATGATTCGAGGGCAAAATATGAGGTGTCTTCGGGGGCAGATGCCTGCCACGGAGAGTGGGTATTAAAAAAATGGGTGTCATGGGGGGAGAGTGCTCAACTAAGGCCCTCAGAGGCCTCTTTCCTGAACAGGCTACAACACCTTTCAAATGATGCAATCATGTAAAACGTGCCCAAATAGAGTCCACTTTCACAGAAACGAAGATGGGTCAGTGATAGAAGCCTGGGACCCACTATGTAAAAATGAGCTTCTACGGTTCACATAGTGCTAAACCATATGGTTACCCATGTCTAAGAGCTCAGAAAATTGTTAGAAAAGGAAACCCTGCCAACAGTGATGTCCCCAAGAGCATACAGAGGGGTCATCCGTCAAAGCGAAGATTAAATCCGAGGTATTCGTATTTTGTATTTATTTGAAGAACATGGATGTCAATTTCAATCAGAAATGACTTACAATAACACAACTACAATTGGTGCAAGCATTCCCACAACGGGTGCCTGTACAATACTATAAAGATGGGAACAAGCAATGAGCCTGTTCATGAGGTTGTAGAAAAGTGGGATATTATTGAAAAGAAACAGAAACAATGTATATAAGAAAACTGGTGATTTACCAAGCTAACATTTACCTATGGGGTAAGTTCTTCACACTACAGAGGATTACTACGTACATATATCACATTACATTATTTAGCTTCGCTGGAGGCAGTGCTGTGGTCAGGCATGGAGGATGGGGGAGGAGAGGGAGAACTCCCTCATTGGAAAGTAAATGGAATGTAAACCAATCTTTTAAGAGATCCACAGATGGGCTGGCTTCAATTGTCATGGGCAGTGGGTTCCAGTGAAGTGGGCCAGTAGGGAGAAAAAGTGGAAACGGAACTAAGCACAGGAAGGGTAGGGACAGGTAGGCTGAGTGCAGAGGAGGATCTCAGGGAACAAGATGGCGAGTAAATTAATTTACACCAAAGAGGTGCGGAGGATTAAGCCCATTAACAGCTTTGCAGAGAAGGAGAATGAACAGGAAACGTTAGCAGTTCTTCATGTTGAAATGCGCTCCAGCACCTTGAAGCATCTCATGTGCTAGATGGAATTACCAATAATGATCTCAGACCCAAACAACCAGTCAGACTCAAAGAATATGGCAAAGTACTACTTTATTGACAGCTCGGATAAAGTAGGGCAATCTGGCGAGCAACAAGCTGTTGTCCACACACTCAACCTTAGGTTTTGATTATAGAGAGGCTTTACACCTCACTGTAAGTCAGATAGGATGTCATCCTACATGGCAAACTGTAAAACCTACTGAACGGAGGTTTGCGGGCGTGATTATGAAGGGAAGAGATTATGTTTATGAAGTAGGAGGGTTTGGCAGAGTCCAGTGCAGAGGAGAGGGTAGCATGGTAATTTTAATAGGCTACGAGTATGGTAGCGATTAGTAGTTAGATGAATAGTTTGATAGTCTGAATTTCAAAGGTGAACCAAGGCTGAGGACAGGAAGGTGTGAATGCGCGAGCAGGATGGTGTTGGTCAAATGGAGTCATAAGTGCACAGTGAAAGTCAGAAACGGCCCCTGTCTGAATGTTCTCTTAGTCATTTAAGAGGGGAGATGAGAAATGGAAGGTGGAGGGAACACAATGTTAAAGTGAACAATGGAGATGAGGGTGTCAATGGAGCGGTCAGAGGAGGGAAGTGAAGTTAAGAGAAGGACTTGGGGAGGCGAGTTCCCACCAGAGTGGGCAGGCTGCTGAATGAGTGAGTAGAGGGAGTGGTCTGATAAGAGGGAGTTAAGATCAAGGCAGGTGGCTGCAGAGGGCTTAGAAAGATGAAAATCTCCCAGCATGGAAATGGGGGTGTCACCTTGTTCTACAGCAAACCAGTCCAATCAGCCACATTTCATGCTTTTCAGTATTTCCCAACAATTCCTGAGATATTTCTCATGTCTCGTTCAGCTCTTTCTCTGCTACCTGAAAAACCCAAACACGGGTTCAAGGCGTTTACCTACCAAATCTCCTTCACTAGGCATCAACCTCCCCCATCCCACTGGCTCCATTCTGCCGACTTCTCCCTGCCTGCGGTGAGAATACAGGACCCCCAAATCCAGTTCCCCTCAGTGCTTGAACAGGAAAGGCAAGGTCTGCTAACATAGCAGACTTGTGGGGTAGGCGTTTGGTGGAAAGGAGTCAATCAATGTGATATTATAACTCATGTGGCACACTAACATAAGCTGGCAAGGGGGAGCCAGGATGTTTTTATTTGATTATTGATTTGTTCTACAATCAGGATTAGTCTTCAATAAGATACGGATGTGCCCACTTCTGCTCTGGAAACTATGTACCCATCCCCATATATGCGATTCAGACTGGGCATGTGCACAGCCACATACAGACAACCTTAATCTGAGAACCGTCCTCCATTCTCAAACCCTCCTCTTCTAAACTTCAGCAATGATCAGGAAACAAGGAGGGCTGTCCTCAGACCTCAGGAGTGACAGATGTCACAGGCATTTTATGTTATGACTTGTCAGAAAGCTTTTATACTGAACCCATCAGTGCAGTGGTCTCCTTGCATCCAAATGCTGAGGCTGCATGAATAAGCATATGCGGTTCATGGTTACAAACACTTTAATGATAGTGTGGGTGTTGTAAAAAACGAAATGAGCACCAAATCCATTAAACAATGTAGTTAGTGATTCAAGCAAAGAACACCCTTTTATCACAATCATATTTGTCAACTATAACAATCTTGGGTCATTATTATGTTCCTGTACTTATCTTTCATTCTATGCAAAGCAGACATGATCCCTTGTTGTTGCTATTTGTACCCCTCCCATTTCTCATAGGGCTGTTTTGAAAGAGTACAACTGGAAATAATTTGTAATGCTATTTTAGGTTTGAGAATGTGCTTCGCTGAGTAAAATAGCAGTAACATTCTTATTATGACTACAGTCTATACTGCAAGTAATAGTTTCAAAGAAATGAGCATTGTAAATGTGAAACATTTCAAAATGAGCCAATTTACAATGTTAGAACAATTGAATGGCTTTCTTTTTAATCACTTATTGTGCCAAGAATGCACAACATTGTGCCTCTCACAATATCCCTCCTACTAGGAAAGGGCTATGCTCAGATTAAAACCAATTACCTGTTTATTCTTTAAGCACGGAGGTAATGTTTAATTTTGCGTTCTGGCTATTGATTGGTTGGTATTGCTGCTGAACTTGGACATTTGTTACAGTTGGAATAAACACTAATTAGAAACACAAATAGAAAATGACAAACACTGTTGTAGACCATGCAGTGCCATCCTCTGGTCCCTTACAATGTGTGAGAGACCTCCAGCAACCCCTATCCAGCCTATTTGCATCCTGCTGCCATTCTCCCACCTGTACAGAGCACCTTCCTTGTGATGGAGGCCTTCCAGGAGGACACAACCGATGTCAATGTATGTCTTAAAATACCAGGCCAGTCTCTACCTCCACTGACACCTCTATTGCTCCCCTTCTTCAAGATATATGTGTAATATCTCTGGGAACAATGCTGCAAGCAACGGCTCAGATGGCTCTGGCAAACGGGGAGCGGGCAATATGCTAGGCGAGAGGCTGTGATGAATCAGCTTCTGGAGAACCAGTGGTCTAGGGGTAAAGATCGGTTTCCAAATCATCAATCCGCCCCACACCTCTAGTACACCAGAAGGGATCCAAACAGATTGGAAACAAGCAAATTATAAACCTCCTTGTCCAATTTTGGTAACGTGGATGGAATGGCAGGCATGTCTCCGAAAGGTCACGGATCGTTGGTTAGTTGCAACACAGCGGAAATACAAGTATTAGCCAATGATAAAAGGGAATGTCCAGTCAAGGTTGTATAAAAATATCTACTTTATTATTACTACAACAGACAGTTCTAGCACACTACAAAATACAACCTACCCTGTAAAGGAATGCAGAGGACAGACAGTTTCAAAGAAGGGAAAGGGATACACTCCGGATACTGACAGGAGGGTATTCGGTATAGTAATTAATTGCAAAGTTCAAAGATGCTTGGTTTCAACACAAAGGGAGCATTGGGTCGTAACATGACACTAGGGGCATTCAGAGAAGGACCAGGGGCACAGAACCACAATTTACCTGGATGGCTACCAACTCTCTAGTTCTTAATAGAGAAACAACAGAGCTTCTGATAGTGGCCTCTGGCCCACGGTTGAAAAACTCAACTCCATCTATGAAAGTTTTTGTCACCTCAGGCAGCAGAATAACTGTAGCCAGAAGCGTTAAAATGCTTGGCGTTCACGAAGATGCTGACCATGCAATGAAAAATCAGGTTTCACATCTTCGGTCCTCCTGTGGCTAAATAACTAAGTGCCTAAGCTATATTCACCCGTACATTTCTACTGCTAGCTGCTCCATACTGACCTCTGCCTCTGTGAACTCTAGGCTGGATTATTGCAGCAGCCTGTTGGCTGGTACATCCCAAGCCAATAGCCAATCCCTGCAGGTTGCTCAGAATGGTACAGCCCGCACCATTCATGGTCTGTCCAGACGGGAACATGTATCGGATGCCAGAAGAGACCTTCTCTGGTTTCCAATGAAACATAGGATAGTACACAAGATCCTGAGGCTGTGCTACAAATGCTGGACAAACACGGCTCCCAAACACCTTACTGACCATACGTAAGTAAATCAGTCCTCCCGCATGTTGTGATTCCAGGATAACTTTAAAATGGCTCAACCAAGATTCAAGCTTGTTAAATTTGGTGGCTTAAGCTTTGACTTTCAGGAACCTAAGGCCTAGAAAGTCCTTCCATTGGCAATCAGAAAAGCAGACACTGTTGCAGAATTAAAAAAAAAAACGGGTCAAATCTCATTTGTTTCAATCTTAAACCAGACGGAATAAACCTATCCTGCAGACTCCGCCCACCTGGATACTCATTCCGTTGATTCTCTTTCGCCCTGTCTTTGTTTTATGTTTTGTGTCCTCTGAGGCCTACGGACATGCAGCACCTTACAAATATTAAATAAATAATAATAATAACAATAGTAACATAATTAGAAAGCTCTCCCTGCTTCCTGGTTCCTGTCTGGGTGGAGCGCGGAAGGAGCAGGCCTCACGTGAATGTCATGTCAAGTCTGGTAAGGAAAAGAACGAGGTTGTGTCTGTGTGCGTGAGGATTGTACGCATGTGTGGGCATTTACAGATGTTAATGTCACTGCTGTGGGCCTAGCTACATTGGCTTCAGGCCCCACATGTTAGACACTCCTAGCGACGCCTCTGGCACGGGCAGGGTGAGTGTCGCGAGGCCGAGTAATAGCGGACTGGCCGCGAGCGTGACATGGTCCTCTGGGCAGCAGGGACGTCGCTGTACCGTCGGTTATTGCCTGGAGTTTCTCGTGCCTGATTGGGTGGCAGAAATGCAACGTTGTGCTCCGGTTCCTAATAACATTTTCTTATTTCAAAATCACATGTCTTTCTGGAAAGCTTGACCCCCGTTGCGTATTCACGCGTGAGATAAATGCCCCATCAACATTTGGCATTTCTTTCTATCTTTTTTAAAAAAAAAATCTTTTTTCATCAAACTGTTTCAGCGCTTTGACCAATTGCAAAGCCCATGATTACACAACACCTACAAAGACAGCATGATTGGCTATGGCAATGGTTGTCGGAAAAAACAGGCATCTCGTCACAGGCGACACGATATTTATTTTATTAAAGACCCTATCTTGGCCCAGGTAGACCAATCCAGGCCTGTTCTTCACACTGCGGATGTGAGCAGCAGTGGCGTTGCCAGGAATCAAATTTAGGAGGGGTACAGAGGGGGCCAAAGGCAAAAGTAGGGGGGCACAGATAAAAGTAGGGGACCGCCTCTGACAGGTAATGTGTGACGTCACAAGCACTCCTGTAGAGAGGCTTTTGTGCACATCATGTACCCACAGCCCCCCTCCCATCAGAATGCAGGCAGAAACCTTTCAGTGACTAATGTCCAATCATTAGCAGTTTTGTGGACTATATTCTGATGGGGGGGGGGCTGCAAGCTGCCCTGCACACTCTGGAGGGCTGCATTCTGATGGCAGGGGCTGCAAGCTGCTCTGCACACTATGGTGGGGCTACATTCTGATGGCAGGGGCTGCAAGCTGCTCTGCACACTATGGAAGGCTGCATTCTGATGGCAGGGGCTGCAAGCTGCTTGCACACTATGGTGGGGCTGCATTCTGATGGGAGGGGCTGCAAGCTGCTCTGCACACTATGGAGGGCTGCATTCTGATGGGGGGCTGCAAGCTGCTCTGCACACTATGGAGGGCTGCATTCTGATGGGAGGGGCTGCAAGCTGCTCTGCACACTACGGAGGGCTGCATTCTGATGGGAGGGGCTGCAAGCTGCGCTGCACACTATGGAGGGCTGCATTCTGATGGCAGGGGATGCCAGCTGCTCTGCACCCTATAGGGGGCTGCATTCTGATGGCAGGGGATGCCAGCTGCTCTGCACCCTATGGAGGGCTGCATTCTGATGGCAGGGGATGCCAGCTGCTCTGCACCCTATGGAGGGCTGCATTCTGATGGCAGGGGTTGCAAGCTGCTCTGCACACTATATTGGGGCTACATTCTGATGGGAGGGGCTGCAAGCTGCTCTGCACACTACGGAGGGCTGCAAGCTGCGCTGCACACTATGGAGGGCTGCATTCTGATGGAAGGGGATGCCAGCTGCTCTGCACCCTATGGGGGGCTGCATTCTGATGGCAGGGGATGCCAGCTGCTCTGCACCCTATGGAGGGCTGCATTCTGATGGCAGGGGATGCCAGCTGCTCTGCACCCTATGGAGGGCTGCATTCTGATGGCAGGGGCTGCAAGCTGCTCTGCACACTATATTGGGGCTACATTCAGATGGGAGGGGCTGCAAGCTGCTCTAACACTACGGAGGGCTGCATTCTGATGGGAGGGGCTGCAGCTGCTCTGCACACTATGGAGGGCTGCATTCTGATGAGAGAGGCTGCAAGCTGCTCTGCACACTATGGAGGGCTGCGTTCTGATGGCAGGGGTTGCAAGCTGCTCTGCACACTATGGTGGGGCTGCATTCTGATGGGAGGGGCTGCAAACTGCTCTGCACACTATGGAGGGCTGCATTCTGATGGGAGGGGCTGCAAGCTGCTCTGCACACTATGGAGGGCTGCATTCTGATGGGGGGCTGCAAGCTGCTCTGCACACTATGGAGGGCTGCATTCTGATGGGAGGGGCTGCAATCTGTGCTGCACAGTATGGAGGGCTGCATTCTGATGGCAGGGGATGCCAGCTGCTCTGCACCCTATGGGGGGCTGCATTCTGATGGCAGGGGATGCCAGCTGCTCTGCACCCTATGGAGGGCTGCATTCTGATGGCAGGGGCTGCAAGCTGCTCTGCACACTATGGAGGGCTGCATTCTGATGGGAGGGGCTGCAGCTGTTCTGCACACTATGGTGGGCTACATTCAGATGGGAGGGGCTGCAAGCTGCTCTAACACTACGGAGGGCTGCATTCTGATGGGAGGGGCTGCAGCTGCTCTGCACACTATGGAAGGCTGCATTCTGATGGCAGGGGATGCCAGCTGCTCTGCACCCTATGGAGGGCTGCATTCTGATGGCAGGGGCTGCAAGCTGCTCTGCACACTATGGAGGGCTGAATTCTGATGGGAGGGGCTGCAGCTGCTCTGCACACTATGGTGGGCTACATTCAGATGGGAGGGGCTGCAAGCTGCTCTAACACTACGGAGGGCTGCATTCTGATGGGACGGGCTGCAGCTGCTCTGCACACTATGGAAGGCTGCATTCTGATGGGGGGGGGGGGGCTGCAAGCTGCTCTGCACCCTAGGACGATGTGCAGAAGCCGGGCAGGACACCTGAGGAGTGGCTCGTGCTCATGTTCATACCAATGCCAGAAGGCATACCAAGATCACTGCTCGCTTTCAGACAAAAGGAGAGTATTTGCCGCGCGTGATATCAGACATTTGCCTTAGTGAGTGTCACAAATAACCCCACGTACAAAGAACACGGTCGATGCTCGCCTTAGTGGGGGGGGGGGGCACAAGGGACGGCACAGGATTCAGGGGGGGTCCGCTCCCCCCAAACCCCCTCAGGCCTTCCTGTAGCGACGCCACTGGTGAGCAGGCATTTCGACAGACTTCTTCAGCAAAATGCCTTTGAGCCTTCGAAGACGTTATTGTATTTTATCACACACATGTATGCACGTGTCTATATGTGAATATATATAATATAGACCATGCAATTCTGAAATACCAAGTAAACAAACCCTTACTCAACTCAAACTTGTGATCAACGTAATAAAGTTAAAATTCAGAGCGAACCCACTGCATTTCGCAGGCCTCTACAGCAGGTACGTTAGCCTGATGAGCTAACTCACCGGCTTTGACAGCATGCATATTGGAAGTGGTGAGCCCGAGCCGGGAGAATAAACATTGATTTTGCAGGAGCACAATTTATGGAAGAATCGAAAATCATTAGGGCGCCTGCACGAACCAAGTGCCTAAGGCAGAGAAGCCATCAGAAATTGAGAAGAAGCAGCTCAACCTTTCAGAGAAGAAGAAAGCACCTGCAGGATATCACACACCCATCCATGCATCTGCATGGCATCACGCGCCCGATCAGACAGCTCCAGGATATCACACACGCATCTATGCATCTGCATGGCATCACGCGCCCGATCAGACAGCTCCAGGATATCACACACGCATCTATGCATCTGCATGGCATCACACGCCCGATCAGACAGCTGCAGGATATCACACACGCATCTATGCATCTGCATGGCATCACACGCCCGATCAGACAGCTGCAGGATATCACACACCCATCTATGCAGCCGCCCGATCAGACAGCTGCAGGATATCACACACCCATCTATGCATCTGCATGGCATCACGCGTCCGATCAGACAGCTGCAGTATATCACACACCCATGTATGCATCTGCACGGCATCACACGCCTGATCAGACAGCTGCAGGGTATCACACACCCATCCATGCATCTGCATGGCATCACGCTCCCGATCAGACAGCTGCAGGATATCACATACCCATCTATGCATCTGCATGGCATCACACGCCCGATCAGACAGCTGCAGGATATCACACACCCATCTATGCAGCCGCCCGATCAGACAGCTGCAGGATATCACACACCCATCTATGCATCTGCATGGCATCACGCGTCCGATCAGACAGCTGCAGTATATCACGCACCCATGTATGCATCTGCACGGCATCACACGCCTGATCAGACAGCTGCAGGGTATCACACACCCATCCATGCATCTGCATGGCATCACGCTCCCGATCAGACAGCTGCAGGATATCACACACCCATCTATGCATCTGCATGGCATCACGCGCCCGATCAGACAGCTGCAGGATATCACACACCCATGTATGCATCTGCACGGCATCACACGCCTGATCAGACAGCTGCAGGATATCACACACCCATCCATGCATCTGCATGGCATCACGCGCCCGATCAGACAGCTGCAGGATATCACACACCCATCTATGCATCTGCATGGCATCACGCGCCCGATCAGACAGCTGCAGGATATCACACACCCATCTATGCATCTGCATGGCATCACGCGCCCGATCAGACAGCTGCAGGATATCACACACCCATCTATGCATACGCGCCCGCTCAGACAGCGGCAGGATATCACACACCCATCTGCATGGCATCACGCATCCGATCAGACAGTTGCAGTATATCACACACCCATTTATGCATCCGCCCGATCAGACAGCTGCAGGATATCACACACCCATCTATCCATCTGCATGGCATCACGCGTCCGATCAGACAGTTGCAGTATATCACACACCCATCTATGCATCCGCCCGATCAGACAGCTGCAGGATATCACACACCCATCTATCCATCTGCATGGCATCACGCGCCTGATCAGATCAGACAGCTGCAGGATATCACACACCCATCCATGCATCTGCATGGTATCACACGCCCGATCAGACAGCTGCAGGATATCACACACCCATCTATCCATCTGCATGGCATCACGCATCCGATCAGACAGTTGCAGTATATCACACACCCATCTATGCATCCGCCCGATCAGACAGCTGCAGGATATCACACACCCATCTATCCATCTGCATGGCATCACGCGCCTGATCAGATCAGACAGCTGCAGGATATCACACACCCATCCATGCATCTGCATGGCATCACACGCCCGATCAGACAGCTGCAGGATATCACACACCCATCTATGCATCTGCATGGCATCACGCGCCCGATCAGACAGCGGCAGGATATCACACACCCATCTGCATGGCATCACGCGCCCGATCAGACAGCTGTAGGATATCACACACCCATCTATGCATCTGCATGGCATCACGCGCCTGATCAGACAGCTGCAGGGTATCACACACCCATCTATGCATCTGCATGGCATCACGCGCCCGATCAGACAGCTGCAGGATATCACACACCCATCTATGCATCTGCATGGCATCACGCGCATGATCAGACAGTTGCAGTATATCACACACCCATTTATGCATCCGCCCGATCAGACAGCTGCAGGATATCACACAACCATCTGCATGGCATCACACGTCCGATCAGACAGTTGCAGTATATCACACACCCATTTATGCATCTGCACGGCATCACACGCCTGATCCGACAGCTGCAGGATATCACACACCCATCTATGCATCTGCATGGCATCACGTGCCCGATCAGACAGCTGCAGGATATCACAGACCCATCTTCATGGCATCACGCATCCAGTCAAACAGCTGCAAGATATCACATACCCATCTGCATGGCATCACGCACCCGATCAGACAGCTGCAGCATATCACACACCCATCTATGCATCTGCACGGCATCACACGCCTGATCAGACAGCTGCAGGATATCACACACCCATCTATGCATCTGTATGGCATCACGCGCCCGATCAGACAGCTGCAGGATATCACACACCCATCTATGCATCTGCATGGCATCAAGCGCCCGATCAGACAGCTGCAGGATATCACACACCCATCTATTCATCTGCATGGCATCATGTGCCCGATCAGACAGATGCAGGATATCACGCACCCATCTGCATGGCATCACGCACCCGATCAGACAGCTGCAGTATATCACACACCCATTTATGCATCTGCACGGCATCACACACCTGATCAGACAGCTGCAGGATATCACACACCCATCTATGCATCTGCATGGCATCACACACCCGATCAGACATCTGCAGGATATCACACACCCATCTATGCATCTGCATGGCATCATGTGCCCGATCAGACAGCTGCAGGATATCACACACCCATCTGCATGGCATCACGCATACAGTCAAACAGCTGCACGATATCACACACCCATCTGCATGGCATCATGCGTCCGATCAGACAGCTGCAGGATATCACACACCCATCTATGCATCTGCACGGCATCACGCGCCCGATCAGACAGCAGCAAGATATCAAACACCCATCTGCATGGCATCACGCATCCAGTCAAACAGCTGCAAGATATCACACACCCATCTGCATGGCATCACGCGCCCGATCAGACAGCTGCAGGATATCACACACCCATCTGCATGGCATCACGTGCCCGATCAGACAGCTGCAGGATATCACATACCCATCTATGCATCTGCATGGCATCACGCATCCAGTCAAACAGCTGCAGGATATCACACACCAATCTATGCATCTGCATGGTATCACACATTCAGTCAAACAGCTGCAGGATATCACACACCCATCTATGCATCTGCATGGCATCACGCACCCAGTCAAACAGCTGCAGGATATCACACACCCATCTATGCATCTGCATGGCATCACATGCCCGATCAGACAGCTGCAGGATATCACACACCCATCTTTGCAACTGCATGGCATCACGCTCCCGATCAGATAGCTGCAGGATATCACACACCCATCTATGCATCTGCATGGCATCACATGCCCGATCAGACAGCTGTAGGATATCACAAACCCATCTGCATGGCATCACATGCCCGATCAGACAGCTGCAGGATATCACACACCCATCTATGCATCTGCATGGCATCACACGCCTGATCAGACAGCTGCAGGATATCACACACCCATCTATGCATCTGCCTGGCATCATGCGCCCGATCAGACAGCTGCAGGATATCACACACCCATCTATGCATCTGCATGACAACACGTGCCCGATCAGACAGCACAAGATATCACACACCCATCTGCAAGGCATCACGCATCCAGTCAAACAGCTGCAAGATATCACACACCCATCTGCATGGCATCACGCGCACGATCAGACAGCTGCAGGATATCACACACCCATCTATGCATCTGCATGGCATCATGCGCCCGATCAGACAACTGCAGGATATCACACACCCATCTATGCATTTGCATGGCATCACGCATCCAGTCAAACAGCTGCAGGATATCACACACCCATCTATGCATTTGCATGGCATCACGCATCCAGTCAAACAGCTGCAGGATGTCACACACCCATCTATGCATCTGTATGGCATCACGTGCCCGATCAGACAGCTGCAGGATATCACACACCCATCTGCATGGCATCACGTGCCCGATCAGACAGCTGCAGGATATCACACACCCATCTATGCATCTGCGTGGCATCACGCGCCCGATCAGACAGCTGCAGGATATCACACACCCATCTGCATGGCATCACACATCCAGTCAAACAGCTGCAAGATATCACACACCGATCTGCATGGCATCACACGCCCGATCAGACAGCTGCAGGATATCACACACCCATCTATGCATCTGCATGGCATCACACGCCCGATCAGACAGCTGCAGGATATGACACACCCATCTGCATGTCATCACGCGCCCGATCAGACAGCTGCAGGATATCACACACCCATCTATG
This sequence comes from Ambystoma mexicanum, assembly GCF_040938575.1. Taxonomy (NCBI): domain Eukaryota; kingdom Metazoa; phylum Chordata; class Amphibia; order Caudata; family Ambystomatidae; genus Ambystoma; species Ambystoma mexicanum. The sequence continues at coordinate 24,540,366 of NC_090932.1, read as the reverse complement.
CATCTGCATGGCATCACACGCCCGATCAGACAGCTGCAGGATATGACACACCCATCTGCATGTCATCACGCGCCCGATCAGACAGCTGCAGGATATCACACACCCATCTATGCATCTGCATTGCATCACACGCCCGATCAGACAGCTGCAGGATATCACACACCCATCGATGCACCTGCATGGCATCACGTGCCCGATCAGACAGCGCAGGATATCACACACCCATCTGCATGGCATCACGCATCCAGTCAAACAGCTGCAAGATATCACACACCCGTCTGCATGGCATCACACGCCCGATCAGACAGCTGCAGGATATCATACACCAATCGATGCACCTGCATGGCATCACGTGCCCGATCAGACAGCGCAGTATATCACACACTCATCTGCATGGCATCATGCATCCAGTCAAACAGCTGCAGGATATCACACACCCATCTATGCATCTGCATGGCATCACGCATCCAGTCAAACAGCTGTAGGATATCACACACCCATCTGCATGGCATCACGCATCCAGTCAAACAACTGCAAGATATCACACACCCACCTATGCATCTGCATGGCATCACACGCCTGATCAGACAGCTGCAGGATATCACACACCCATCTATGCATCTGCATGGCATCACACGCCCGATCAGACAGCTGCAGGATATCACACACCCATCTATGCATCTGCATGGCATCACATGCCCGATCAGACAGCACAGGATATCACACACCCATCTGCAAGGCATCACGCATCCAGTCAAACAGCTGCAAGATATCACACACCCATCTGCATGGCATCACGCGCACGATCAGACAGCTGCAGGATATCACACACCCATCTATGCATCTGCATGGCATCACGCGCCCGATCAGACAACTGCAGGACATCACACACCCATCTATGCATCTGCATGGCATCACGCATCCAGTTAAACAGCTGCAGGATATCACACACCCATCTGCATGGCATAACGTGCCCGATCAGACAGCTGCAGGATATCACACACCCATCTATGCATCTGCGTGGCATCACACGCCCGATCAGACAGCATCAGGATATCACACACCCATCAGCATGGCATCACGTGCCCGTTCAGACAGCATCAGGATATCACACACCCATCTGCGTGGCATCACACATCCAGTCAAACAGCTGCAAGATATCACACACCGATCTGCATGGAATCACACGCCCGATCAGACAGCTGCAGGATATGACACAACCATCTGCATGTCATCACACGCCCAATCAGACAGCTGCAGGATATCACACACCCATCTATGCATCTGCATTGCATCACACACCCGATCAGACAGCTGCAGGATATCACACACCCATCTATGCATCTGCATGGCATCACACACCCGATCAGACAGCTGCAGGATATCACACACCCATCTATGCACCTGCATGGCATCACGTGCCCGATCACACAGCACAGGATATCACACACCCATCTGCATGGCATCACGCATCCAGTCAAACAGCTGCAAGATATCGCACACCTATCTATGCACCTGCATGGCATCACGTGCCCGATCACACAGCACAGGATATCACACACCCATCTGCATGGCATCACGCATCTAGTCAAACAGCTGCAGGATATCACACACCCATATGTGCATCTGCATGGCAACACAAGCCCGATCAGACAGCTGCAGGATATCACACACCCATCTGCATGGCATCAAGCACCCGATCAGACAGCTGCAGGATATCACATACCCATCGCGACGGCATCACGCACCCAGTCAAACATCTGCAGGATATCACACACCCATCTATCCCTTTGCAGGTCATTTCATGCCCCCTAAAACAGCTGCAGGATATCACACGCCCATTTGCATGGCATCACGCATCCAGTCAAACAGCTACAAGATATCACACACTATTCTATTTGTCTGTAGGATATCACACGTCCCTCTATGCACCAGTAGGGAATCACACTTCACACGCCCATAACACTCCCATCAACGTATCTGAAGGTTGTCTCACAGTCATCTATAAATCTACAGGATATCGCCCACCCATCTATATATCTTCAAGATGTCACACATCCATCATTACATCTGCAGCTTAGCACACACCCTTCTATGCATCAGAGGAAGTCACATACACAGAGTAAGAAGGGGGAAAACGACAAACAAGAACTCCCCCAACTTGAAGGGGTGCGCACCACATATATCCTCCAACGCAGAGGTACCATTGTCAGGTGGCTCATGAGTGGGCGGAGGTCCCCACTCAGAGAAGAGGGTCATAAATCCATTCCCAGACCACCTCCTTCGCCCTAAACACAGAGTTCCAATGTCTAGCCCAATTCAGGCTTTACAAAATAACCAAAATGCAATTAAGGGCCACTGCAAAGCACAGCATGTGCACTGGTTATTGCATGCAAACAGAACCTGTCTTGGATGCAGGGCTGGACTGCCCCACAGGGACCCCACGGGACATCTCTCGGTCAGCATCTAGCAGCAGATTCACATTCTAATTTTCAAGCCATTTGATTGAAAATGACCTCTTTCCTGCTCCTCTGTACCAATGGTCTTGCTCCGGGTCATGGAAAGGCCCCTTTGAGAGATAACTGCCCGGTCAGCCATGCATATGCAGCATGACTGAAGACGAATTATCGCCCTCGCCTATGCACCCCAGCAGGCCATCGTCCCAACACAGCCCCATTCACAAGGGATGCTTTCCGGTGCCCAGAGGGGCCGTGCCCACTGCACTGAATCCTCTACCACATGTAGCGCGCAGGGGGCTATGGATAGGCACACATCTAAAAGGATCTTGTCATGGAACGATGCCCAATGTGCACTTCCTGGGCCCTGGTGACTCTGAGCCACTCGAGGTGAGGAGAAATGTTGGGAGAACTACCCTGCTACGAAGTGATGATTTATTTCAATGCAAGTGGTATGTTCGGGTGTAAAGCGCTTCATTGCCCTGTCATGGGTGCTGACTGATACGGCCTCCTCGGTTCCCCTCCAGCTTGTGCATTATATGCAGTGAGAAGGATAAGTCGTTCATGGAGGAAGGTTTGCATCTGCATTGCATGCTCAGAGATGCGAGCATTGTAAGCAGGTAACTGTCTGTGCGTGGCCCTACCACTCTGCTACTGTGGCTATTCCACGCTTAAAATGTAAAGGGCTGGTCATCAGTAAAACACATCAAACCGAATGCATTCATTTAACGTTGTCGCATTGATAAGTTAACCATTAGTGTTAATGTTAATTAAGCAATATGCCCTGAACGGCAGGGGCATATTGCTATTAGTACCCCGGCCCGCAAGATCGGAAAAGAAAATGGCCGACGGGAAAGGGAAAACTGAGTCCGTTTTCCGTTTACATAGCAGCCTTCGGGAGTAGACCAGTGCGTTTGCTCCTGAAAAAGGAGAAATCAGAAGGTAAGTGGGGTTGGGAGGGCAGGGATGGTGGGGAGGGGAGAGGAAAGGAGAGAAAAAAAAAGAAAACATACCTGAGTCCCCGGTGGAGGGGGGGGGCGATGGCAGCTTCTCAGCCGTGTGGAGTTTCGGAGCGGGGAGAGCCCCGCTTTGAGCCTTCTCATTAGATGAGGGGCTGCCATGCCCCCCACCGGGAACAATGGCCGTGGAATCCCGGCCGAGGAATTCCCGGTCGGGTAACGACCTGGCGAGACCCAATCAGAATGTGTTTTACATTCTAGTTGACTCTCGCCGGGTACTAATTCTCATTATTTGTGTGTATAGGTACCGGAAGACCGAATTCCTTTTAATACCGCTGCTTCCTTGCATGTGACTTTGTGTGGCACCTGTGGGGCAAATAACACAAACAAGGCCCTTAAAAGGGGGGAGGTTGCTTAGAGCGAAAACAGTGAGGCACCCATGGGGTGCAAGGCCCTAGCCAAGGGCAGTACTGTTTGCATGTCTTCAGATGAAACTTACCTTGTCTCATCTCTCTTTGGGTCAATTCAAAGAGAATGGGGCTAACAAGAGAGTTCAACCAACCATTGCCTTCCCCCGTCGCCATACAACAAATGACCCTTCCTCCTCGGAAGCGCACCAGCTTGAGGGGTATGGACATGGCTTTAAGCTCACACGCCTATGCATTTATTAAAATTAATTCAACCGCCAAAGCCCCTAACCCACCCGTAAACTTCAATGGGATCTCGCGTCAAAAAAACGAATCTTTTTCAGTCACCCTGTGAATTCAAAAGGTTCAAAGGTGCGGGGCTTGCAATTCTAAAGCTTACTTCTGTTTCCTCAGGTAAATTAGATTAGGGGTTTGTAACCGAAATATGGCTCAGTGGCTTTATGCACTTGCCTCTGTGATAGGATAGCTCTGGGGCAACGCATTTGTCTTGGAAGCAGACAACGCATACCATCACAGCTTCGAATCCTCAGCTTGCGCTTAGAAACCATCCGTTATAAATGAACAATTCTAATTATACTTGTGTATATTTTAGGTCACTGGAAAGATAGCCCAACAGCCAGGGATACCGCAGCCTTCCATCATTTTATCAGGGAAAATCACGCGCGGCAAGATAGCGCCCCCAGGCGGCAGGTCATATAAAGAAGTGACTTGTAAAACGAATAACTCGAAAGTCAAAAACCATCCTTTCTTACCTTTGTAAAAATGAATAATAATAAACGGTTTGGTTGTTGAAGTTACAAGGGTTCAGTCCCCACGGATTGAGCCATCACTCGTTGATTGGTAACTGACCTGGTCGCTCATACCTTAAGCATAGCTGCCAACACTCCCCCTTCCATTCGTCTCTTCCAGTTTCTCCTGGTTTTTGCCTCTAAATCCATGCTGGAACTTGTAGTTTCGTTTTCCCCATTGTAAGGGTGGGCCTACAATTCCCAGCATGCAGTGCGGGGAAACGGGGACTTGCTTGAAGAGACACGCATGGAATTGGGAAAGTTGGCAACTATGCTTAAGAAGGTTTCCAATAGCATTTCTTTGCACGCTGGGTTAATTCCTTGCATGCTGCCCTTTTGCTTTGTGGTAATAACTACTACGGGGCCGCCATGATGCTGCTGAATTAACAAGGGCTCCGTATTCTGGAGAAGTGCAGGAGGACTCACAGGCAGAGCCTCAATTAGCAGAGTGCGCACTAGGATGATATTGGAGTGGACATTTCCATATTTGCGTATACTCACGTTTATGCCGTCAGTAGAGTTCAGCACATCTCTGGGAAAGGCTTGACAGTTAAACGCTGTCCACTTGCATTCCGGTCTATGCTTACATAGCAATCCGTAGCATGTTTTCTATAATAGTAACACGAGTTGCTGTGATCAGACCAGTGCTTAGTTGATATATAGTTGAACTCAGTAACATGTGCGTTAGAAAGACTGCGACGGAAAACGGCCCGCAAAGTATGTGCTTCCATAGCCAAATTAATTGCCACTTTTCATTAAAAAAACAGCCATTCTCCATTGCATAGATTCCCTGCGCGACTGTTCAATTAGTTTGTAATGTGGGCAGCTACCAGAGGTGTTGCTAGGTCTGGAAAAGATCCAGCACTACACTAATGTGGGGACTGTCAGGACTCGGGCTATGTCTCGCCTTTTGGTTGTAGCCCTGAGTTTCTATCTGGGGCTACAACCAAAATACCCAGGGCTATAGGCAGGGGTGGACTGGCCTATAGGAACTCAGGAGATTTCCCGTAGGGCCTCTGCCTCCTGGGCCTCTTTTGTGTGGTATTTCCAAATGTTCCCATAGGAAAAGTGTTGGTCTTGCTGAACATGTGTCATATGGGGCCACTTGGAACATTATTTCCAGGGCCTCTTTTGGATCCCAGTGCACCCCTGTCTGGGATGCCCTTTCTCTTTTTAGGCACTTCCGGGAGAAAGTGAAGCAAAGCAGCAGCAGATCCCGACCGGCAGGGGAGCAGAAAATCCACATACAGAACAGGTCTGTGCTGCAGACCACCTCTTTACCACTAGGTGGCAGCAAAGGCACACGTATAGATGGCAATATCAGTGGCACCCTTTCATATTACAGATGGGATTCCAACATACATGGATGCTGTGGCACGCCATCAACACATCACTAGAGAATAAGGATTGCTTACAGGGGGTGGGGGGGGGGGGTGAAGGAAGGCTACCGAGCTGCAATCCTCCCGCAGGAGTAACGGAGTAAACAAACCACGTGTTTCCAAAACATCCAAAACAAGACCTGGTGCCTGAACCCCAACGTTCGCGCCCTATTCATGCTCCATATACATATTGTGTTTGCGCTGTGTATACTATGCACTGCTTATGTTTGCCCTGTGTTCACCATGCACTGCTTGTGTGTGCTCTGTGTAATTCATGCAGTGCTTGCTCTGTTTTCCATATGCACTGCATGTGTATGTTGTGTGTACTTCTTGCAGTCCTTGTGTTTGGTCTGTGCACTCCAGACACTACTTGTGTGTGTTCTGTGTACTTTATACAGTGCTTGCATTTGCTCTGTGTACCGCATGCACTGCTTTTGTGTGCTGTGTGTACTGCATGCACTCCTTGTGTTTGCTCTGTGTACTCTACGCACTCCATTTGTATACTGTCACTATGTATTCCAGGTACTCCTTGTGTGTGCTCGGTGTACTCAGTGTAGTGCTTGTTTTTGCTCGGTGTACTCCAGGCACTCATTGAGTGTGCTCTGTGTATGTCATGCAGTGCTTCCATTTGCTCTGTGTACCACATGCACTGTGTGTGTGTGTGCGGTGTGAACTCCATGCACTCTTTGTGTGTGCTCTGTGTACATCTGTGTACTCCATGCACTCATGTTGTGTGTCCTGTGTACTCCAGGTACTCCTTGTGCGTGCTCGGTGTACTTCATGCAGTGCTTGTGTTTGCTCTGTGTACACCAGGCACCCCCTGTGTGTGTTTTGAGTACTTCATGCAGTCCTTCTTTTTGTTCGATGTCCCCCATATACTACTTGTGTTTGCTCTGTGTAATCTATGGACTGCTTGTGCGTGCTCTGTGTACTCCATGCACTACTTGTGTGTGTTTTGTGTACCCGACCCAGTGTGTATCCCATGAGCTCCTTGTGTTTGCGCTGTGTATTCCATGCAATCCTTCTGTGTGCTCTGTGTACTCCACACACTCCTCCTGTGTGTTGTGTGTACACCATGCTCTCCTTGTGTTTGATCTGTGCACTTCATGCCCTCATTGTGTGTGCTCGATGCACTCCGTGTATTGCTTGTGTGTCATGCGTGCACTCAATGCACCCTTGTGTTTGCTCGGTGTACGCTATGCACTCCTTGTGTGTGCCCTGTGTACTCACTGCACTCCATGTGTGTGATCTGTGCACTCCATGCACTGCTTGTGTTTGCCCACCGGAGGGCCTGACATTCCTACAGTGCCCCAGTCCTACGATGTGTGAGAATGGGGGGTTGGAGGCCTCACCTGGCATAAGAGGCTGTGGAGAGAATGCAAACCCTTGCAGTGCATTCTCTGGACTGCCCCCAAGGATCACCGCATAGAGTGAGCTGCTCCCCCTGGACCTCAAAGTACCCAGACCCTCCGAAGCCCACTCCTCACAATAGACTTCATTGCAATCGATACAAAGCCAGTGATGTGCGACGGGAGTAACCAACATCCTGGTGCGGGCCTCTGGAATAAACAGGGATTGCTTAACGACCTCCACTTGTGCCACCCCCATGCAATGCCCTCCTTGTAATGAGGCCCCGAGTGTAGAAAGCGGTCACACAGTTAATGTTTGTTCAAGATTTAAGAATCATAAAACCGTGGCACGCAGAAAGAATAGAAAGAATAAATAGAGTGGCCACGTGGGTCTGCATACAGCCTTTCACCATCCAGGTAATAGGCACCAGTGGCCACGTGGGTCTGCATACAGCCTTTCACCATCCAGGTAATAGGCACCAGTGGCCACGTGGGTCTGCATACAGCCTTTCACCATCCAGGTAATAGGCACCAGTTGCCACGTGGGTCTGCATACAGCCTTTCACCATCCAGGTAATAGGCACCAGTGGCCACGTGGGTCTGCATACAGCCTTTCACCATCCAGGTAATAGGCACCAGTTGCCACGTGGGTCTGCATACAGCCTTTCACCATCCAGGTAATAGGCACCAGTGGCCACGTGGGTCTGCATACAGCCTTTCACCATCCAGGTAATAGGCACCAGTGGCCACGTGGGTCTGCATACAGCCTTTCACCATCCAGGTAATAGGCACCAGTTGCCACGTGGGTCTGCATACAGCCTTTCACCATCCAGGTAATAGGCACCGTGGACTCTTAGGAATAGACAGTTCAGGCGTAGGAGGGCCAGGAACATAAATATGCAATAACTTAATCCAGATGTGTAAATAGGAAGAGGTCCTCTCAAAAAGGATCTCAAATCAAACTAAGTTCTCATATATGTTCATGGAAATGAAAGCCTGCGTCCCCAGGAAGATGTAAGTGTCCAACTGGCTGGCATACCAGGCACGGAGCAGCACAATACATTCTCATTATACACCGTTCAGCTGTTGAGGGGGGTTCCTGGTGTATTGAGGTGTATCGTTCACACACTCCTACCTCTACAGCACACTGCTGAAGTTCCTGACGGCTACAGTCCATTATGATTAATAACGCCCTTTACCTCCATCACTGAACTTTCCCTTACTTTACAATGAACCCCGGAGTCTGCCTTAGACTTTCTAAATCCTGACCTTGCTGCCCAGCGTCTGCCAGAAGGCAGGCCACTCTTCTCCTTGCATGTATATATCCCATCGTGCTTGCCCCCCACCCCCCAGCCCCTAAAAAGGCAGCATCTGAAGCTGTTTAACTCGAAAGCCACGCCTGCGTGTCCTCCGCTCTGAAAGAGTTATAGTCCTAGTGTATTTAAAAGCCCCTCTTAATCCAAGGGCTTTTAAAGGGGCCCTTTGAATGTATTTTGCCACAAGTGTATTTAAAAATCTCCCTGATGCTCCCAGCCCTCATCAACAGTATGGATTACTCTGGGCTAATTAAACAGCTCTCTCAGGGCATTTATATCGTTGATGTTTCTCAAAGTCTCTCAAATCGGACCACTCCAGCGCCAACTCTGCTTTTATCTCTCGGGTATTAATAAACCTCACTTCCATCATAACTCTCTCTCCACCTCAATAAATCTATCTCGGGGGTATTTATAAACATTCCTTCCATCATAACTCTCTCTCCACCTCAATAAATCTATCTCGGGGGTATTTATAAACATTCCTTCTATCATAACTCTCTCTCCACCTCAGTAAGTCTACCTTAGGGGCATTTATAAACCTCGCTTCTATGATAACTCTCTCTCTCTACCTCAGTAAGTCTACCTCAGGGGCATTTATAAACCTCGCTTCTATGATAACTCTCTCTCCACCTCAGTAATTCTGCCTCTGGGGTATTCATAAACCTCACTTCTATCATAACTCTCTCTCTCTACCTCAGTAAGTCTACCTGAGGGGCATTTATAAACCTCACTGCTATCATAACTCTCTCTCTACCTCAGTAAGTTCACCTCTGGGGTATTTATAAACCTCACTTCTATCATAACTCTCTCTCTACCTCAGTAAGTCTACCTCAGGGGCATTCATAAACCTTGCTTCTATCATAACTCTCTCTCTACCTCAGTAAGTCTATCTCTGTGGTATTTATAAACCTCAGTTCTATCATAACTCTCTCTCTACCTCAGTAAGTTCACCTCTGGGGTATCTATAAACATCACTTCTATCATAACGCTCTCTCTCTACCTCAGTAAGTCTACCTCTGTGGTATTTATAAACCTCACTTCTATCATAACTCTCTCTCTCTACCTCAGTAAGTTCACCTCTGGGGTATCTATAAACATCACTTCTATCATAACGCTCTCTCTCTACCTCAGTAAGTCTACCTCTGTGGTATTTATAAACCTCACTTCTATCATAACTCTCTCTCTCTACCTCAGTAAGTTCACCTCTGGGGTATTTATAAACCTCACTTCTATCATAACTCTCTCTCTCTACCTCAGTAAGTTCACCTCTGGGGTATTTATAAACCTCACTTCTATCATAACTCTCTCTCTACCTCAGTAGGTCTACCTCTGCAGTATTTATAAACCTTTCTTCTATGATGACTCTCTCTCCACCTGAGTAAGTTTAACTCTGGGGTATTCATAAACCTCACTTCTATCATAACTCTCTCTCCACTTCAGTAAGTCTATCTATGGGGTATTTATAAACATTCCTTCTATCATACCTCTCTCTCTACCTCAGTAAGTCTACCTCTGGGGAATTTATAAACCACACTTCTATCATAAAACTCTCTCTACCTCAGTAAGTCTACCTCTGGGATATTCATGAACCTCATTTCTATCATAACTCTCTCTCCACTTCAGTAAGTCTATCTCTGGGGGTATTCATGAACATTCCTTCTATCATACCTCTCTCTCTACCTCAGTAAGTCTACCTCTGGGATATTCATAAACCACACTTCTATCATAAAACTCTCTCTCCACTTCAGTAAGTCTACCTCTGGGATATTCATGAACCTCATTTCTATCATAACTCTCTCTCTACCTCAGTAAGTTTACCTCAGGGGCATTTATAAACCTTGCTTCTATGATAACTCTCTCTCCACCTCAGTAAGTCTACCTCTGGGGTATTCATAAGCCTCACTTCTATCATAACTCTCTCTCCACCTCAGTAATTCTATCTCTGGAGTATTTATAAACATTCCTTCTATTATAACTCTCTCTCTACCTCATTAAGTCTACCTCTGGGGTATTTATAAACCTCACTTCTGTCATAACTCTCTCTCTATCTCAGTATGTCTACCTCTGGGGTATTTATAAACCCCACTTCTATCATGACTCTCCCTCTACCTCAGTAGGTCTACCTCTGCAGTATTTATAAACCTCGCTTCTATGATGACTCTCTCTCCACCTGAGTAAGTCTATCTATGGGGTATTTATAAACATTCCTTCTATCATACCTCTCTCTCTACCTCAGTAAGTCTACCTCTGGGGTATTTATAAACCTCACTTCTATCATAACTCTCTCTCTACCTCAGTAAGTCTACCTCTGGGATATTCATAAACCTCACTTCTATCATAACTCTCTCTCTACCTCAGTAAGTCTACCTCTGGGGTATTTATAAACCTCACTTCTATCATAACTCTCTCTCTACCTCAGTAAGTCTACCTCTGGGATATTCATAAACCTCACTTCTATCATAACTCTCTCTCCACTTCAGTAAGTCTATCTCTGGGGTATTCATTAACATTCCTTCTATCATACCTCTCTCTCTCTACCTCAGTAAGTCTACCTCAGGGGCATTTATAAACCTTGCTTCTATGATAACTCTCTCTCGACCTCAGTAAGACTACCTCTGGGGTATTCATAAGCCTCACTTCTATCATAACTCTCTCTCCACCTCAGTAATTCTATCTCTGGAGTATGTATAAACATTCCTTCTGTTATAACTCTCTCTCTACCTCATTCAGTCTATCTCTGGGGTATTTATAAACCTCACTTCTGTCATAACTCTCTCTCTATCTCAGTGTGTCTACCTCAGGGGCATTAATAAACCTTGCTTCTATGATAACTCTCTCTCTACCTCAGTAAGTCTACCTCTGGGGCATTTATAAACCTCACTTCTATTATAACTCTCTCTCTGCCTCAGTATGTCTACCTCTGCAGTATTCATAAACCTCACTTCTATCATAACTCTCTCTCCACTTCAGTAAGTCTATCTATGGGGTATTTATTAACATTCCTTCTATCATACCTCTCTCTCTACCTCAGTAAGTCTACCTCTGGGGTATTTATAAACCTCACTTCTATCATAACTCTCTCTCTACCTCAGTAAGTCTACCTCTGGGATATTCATAAACCTCACTTCTATCATAACTCTCTCTCCACTTCAGTAAGTCTATCTCTGGGGTATTCATAAACATTCCTTCTATCATACCTCTCTCTCTACCTGAGTAAGTCTACCTCTGGGGTATTTATAAACCTCACTTCTATCATAACTCTCTCTCTACCTCAGTATGTCTACCTCAGGGGCATTTATAAACCTTGCTTCTATGATAACTCTCTCTCCACCTCAGTAAGTCTACCTCTGGGGTATTCATAAGCCTCACTTCTATCATAACTCTCCCTCCACCTCAGTATTTCTATCTCTGGAGTATTTATGAACATTCCTTCTGTTATAACTCTCTCTCTACCTCATTAAGTCTACCTCTGGGGTATTTATAAACCTCACTTCTGTCATAACTCTCTCTCTATCTCAGTATGTCTACCTCTGGGGTATTCATAAGCCTCACTTCTATCATAACTCTCTCTCCACCTCAGTAATTCTATCTCTGGAGTGTTTATAAACATTGCTTCTATTATAACTCTCTCTCTACCTCAGTAAGTCTACCTCTGGGGTATTTATAAACCTCACTTCTGTCATAACTCTCTCTCTACTCAGTAAGTCTACCTCTGGGGTATTTATAAACCTCGTTTCTATGATAACTCTCTCTCCACCTCAGTAAGTCTACCTCTGGGGTATTCATAAACCTCACTTCTACCATAACTCTCTCTCTACCTCAGTAAGTCTACCTCTGGGGTATTTATAAACTGTGCATCTATCATAACTCTCTCTCTACCTCGGTAAGTCTACCTCTGGGGTATTTATAAACCTTAATTCTATCATAACTCTCTCTCTACCTCAGTAAATTCACCTCTGGGGTATTTATAAACCTCACTTCTATCATAACTCTCTCTCTACCTCAGTAAGTCTATTTCTGGGGCATTTATAAACCGCACTTATATCATAATTATCTCTCTGCCTCAGTAAGTCTACCTCTGGGGCATTTATAAACCTCGCTTGTATTATAACTCTCTCTGCCTCAGTAAGTCTACCTCTGAGGCATTTATAAACCTCGCTTCGATCATAACTCTCACTCGACCGCAGTAAATATACCTGTAAGGTATTGGAAAGTGTCAACTCCAAGGTAATTTTTAGAAATCAAAATTAGGCGGCACCCCAGATTGCACATAAAGAAATGGGGGATCATACCATGCAGGGGAAAAAGGGCCTAATTGGTTTAAGTGAGCATAAAACCTAGGGATATTTTGCACCAAGCAGTTGATATTTATTCAAAGATGATATTAGGCAAATTTAGTGTACCTTTAAGACAGATATACACCACTTTTCAAGTCCTGGGATTGTTTCATGCAGATTTGGGGGTTTCAAATGGATGGAGCACATGTGCTCAATTGAAGTTAGAGGTGGTCGAGCAAGTTGGGCTGATGCTGGCCAGGTTCAAGTAGCCGACTCGTACTCAACCCACATTAGAGGCTGAGCCCTGTCTACTGCAGCTACTGTTAGTGAGAAAAATAAATACATACAAAGAATCTTGCCTCCCAGAATGACAGGTCTGTGGAGATAGGATAACATGCATGGATTGTGTGTTGTGGGGTGTGCTTGCAATGCCTATGTTGCAACATAAAGATGTTTTACTCAGTGTGGCTCCAGTTTTTCAACCTCCCTGAGCCTTCTCTGCTCATTAATTCTTTGCCTCTACCAACTCCAATTGAAATCATATTCGCACCCAGGAAGGGCAGATAAACCAATCACAATTCGCCTTTCCCAGGCGTGATTGTTTCTTTACCGCCCTCTCGGGAAAAAAGTCAATATAAATGGCCGCCACTGAAAAAATAGAAAAGGGACTAGATCCCTTTTGGATGATGCCCATTTCAAACCTGTTTTGCATGGCCGCTGTCATCTAAAAAGGGACATAATCCCTTTTCTATTTTAAAGATAGTAGCCATTTTGTTGGACTTGGTTTTTCATCCGATGGGAGATGTGCTCATGCACATTTCCCTTTGGAAGGAAAAACCATAACTATTTGCATCCTGGGAAATGTTGAGTTGTGAATAGCTTTCACGGCCTGGTGGGGCAGGACGGACATAGGATTTAATGTCCTGCAGCCCGGGTGGAGGCCCTCGCTTCTCTCAGTCTTACAAAGCTCGGGCTGGCGGCCCGTTAAATCCCCTCTCTGCTCCGGGCGTGAAAGCTTCTAAAAAACTGCAACACCCAGAATGCATTTGTTTATTGAATAACAGTACAAGGTTACACACAAAGTGGTGTCCTGGTTACACAGTGTCATCTTGTCACACTAGGGAAGGGGGCCCAGCACAATAATACCTGAGTACTGTTGTATGAACTGAATAAAAATTAAAAAAAACAGCACTAGAGGTAAGAGTTAATTATTATTAGCAGTAAATCCAGTCCCACATTTAAATGGAAGAGAACAAAAGCTTCTTCAAAAGCCCAGGCCTGAGGCAGACTCCAACGTCCTATAAAAGTTACAATGCATGATTACCTGTACTAACCCGTTTCTAGGGGACCCTGGGTCACAGTGACACTGCTTAGAATCATCAAAGAGACAATTCACCCCATGGTGGGCACTACCTAAATTATTATTATTCATATATGAACACTTCAGTCTATTAAATCACGCATCCACAATTAGCACAAGGTCACAGATTGGTCAAGCGGGGATGCCAGGCTTTGAGCTTGCGTTTTCAGGTTGCTCAGTTTGAAGTTTTATAACTCACACCACACTTCTCTAGGTTTCCCTGAACACACAATGAGTTCTATGTAGTCGTTTTTCAAGCACTAATCTGGTACTTTGTGCATGGTTGCCAGCTGAGAGATTTTCCATATGAGGTGACAGTTTTGAAAGGCAGAACCTTGGAATAAGTCAGGGTCGACATCACAAGAAAGCTGCACACTGGCAGAGGTGTAGCCAGGAATGTCCAACAAATGGGGCCTGAAGCTAATGTAGTTGGGCCCACTGCAGTGACATTAACACCTGTAAATGCTGCAGAGTGGCTACTTACAGATCTTAGGTGGGCCTTGCCCGCTCAGGCCCTATACTGCCTACACCTCTGCACACTGACCCAAAGATGCGAGGGGGTGGGGTGAGCAGTGAAGGACAGGATGTGTGGCTGGGCTTCACAATCATCCTAGTATACTCCCGGCAGTTCCAAATAGTCCGCTGGACTCGAGGAATGGGTATAAGGACAGAGGACTAATCCAAGGGCATTCGTAAGAAAAGCATCTTAATGTGTTCCCTGTAAGGATTGAGAGGTTCAAGTTCTGGCTTTTTAGCAGGTGCCACTTATTATAGTAATACAATATTTGAGGTTTAATTTTCCCACTATTAAATATGGACTACAAGTACCATAATACAAAAGAGACAGGAACTCAAAAGTCAGGACTGGTTGAGCCTTTCGCTCACACACATACATTGCATCATGACGCATTGAAGAATACTGCATGTGACAGGCCTGAGGGTGCCAGTAAAGGCACATTATAAGGTATGTGCTGCACACATTTAATGTCTGAATGTAAGGAATATGCTTCTGTGTCATAAGACTGCCATCTGGGGCAGCTTCTTGAGGCCGCCCTAGAGCGATGAGGCCCATTTTAAATGAAAATGTTGAAAGGCCCCGACACCACCCCTGCCCTCAGCTGCAACAGATCCGGCTGTACCATTCGCTGCCAGACGTTCTCCTCCCACGTGTCCCACCCCTGCCACCTGTCATGCAGGAATCATGAAGCTGGCAGCATGGTCAATTTTTATGCATTCTATTGTAAGCAGTTACATTTAGAAAACAACATCTGGGAATTCTGCTGGCAAGTGTTAGCTACCCTCATCCCATGGTCACAGTCCCTGCAGTGCCCGCTGGAGAAAATGTCAATGGAAATTGCAATTGTTACCCGGTCAGAAGAACGCCTATTCTGATTGTCCTGGGCCTGCCATCACCAGTAGGGGGCATAGGACATAGGAAGAGGGCACTGCACGAATTATGGCTTTGCATGAAGTGCCTCTCTTGTCTGTGTCCCTCTCAGCTCTCCTCACTTTATTTAGATCCCTGGTGTATTTAAATCTCTCTCTCATATCCCCCCTGTGACTGCCCACCCTCGCTGGGCCTCTATTCATATGGCAGCCTTTCTGCTCTCTCCGCAGCAGCCCAAGGTTGCCCTTTACCCCGTTCAGTGCTCTGCTCTTTAAATCAATTCCTGAGTCAGTGACCTGAGAATTGTTACTTTGTCTTGGGAGGATAGCTCAGCGGCAACGTGCTTGCCTTGGAAGCAAGACAACACGGAGCAACACAGGTTTGATCCCCGGGTCCGCGCTCAGAAACCTCTGAGTAATAAGCACGTTATAAATAACCTATCATATCATATCATATCACTGATGGGTCGATGGAGTCATGGAAGAGGGGTGTCACTTCTGTGCCCCCTTTCTCCGCCCTCCCTCTGTCGCGACCCGCAGAAGGGCTCCACAGGAAAAGTGATGCACGGGGAGCCACTTTGCCACTGTCAGAAACCAATATAACATCAGCGTTTCACCGAGACGAGAAACATCCATCTGTGTTTACAGGTGTAAGCCGCACCTTGGCGCTGCAGCACACACATCCTAAATCCATGGCAGTCAACCTTTAATAACATCATTAGTGACTCAGAGTGGCAATGCTGCCACCTGGTGGTGAAATATATTGTTGTAAGAAAGTTAAAGGTTTAGAACGAGAGTCACATCCCTCCTTTGAGGTTTGCAATTCTGTTATGTTATGTTACTTGGCATTTATATAGCGCCTTATGTACCATTGGTATCGTCTCAAGGCGCTGGTAGGTTGAACACCCTCGGGAACCGAAGTTCAGGTCAGTAGAGAGAGTAGAGAGAGTCAAAAGGTGCGTGTGAGCACCGGATATGTGTGCAGCTGGTGTGGTATTGGTGTGATAGCTGCTTCTTAGCGGTAGGTGTGGAGTTTGAGGGATCAGGAGTATGTGTTCCTTCTGGCAGGTTGTTATCCAGACCGATTCTGGCTGCGTTAGGCCTGAGGAGAACGCCTAGGCTGGAGGGTGTGTAACCAGCTGTATTTAGATAGGATGATGGGGAGTATGAGGCAAGTGATGGTATGAGGACAGCTATACCGAATGGTGTCATAGTATCACTGTGTTCTATTTGAGTGGTGGTGTGAAGGAGAGAATAAGCGTGGGGATGTGAATATGGTGGTTTAATTAGGTGCTCGAGATAGAGCCCACTCCAATAGTTCCATGTATTCCATCTGTTCCAAGTACTCCGACTGTTCCAAGTAATCCGACAGTTTCAAGCACTCCAAACCATTCCTTTCAATGCTCTTTAAGCGTTCTATGCTCTCCAAACCATTCCATGTGGGTCACGCCATTCTATGCACTCCAATCTGTTTCATGCACTCCAATCAGTTTCATGCGCTCTAATGCTTTCGCAACTGTTCCATGCACTCACATCCGTTCCATGCAATCGCATCCCTTCCATGCGCTCGCATCCGTTCCATACGCTCGCATCCATTCCATGCACTCCACCTCGTTTCAAGCACTCCAACCTGGTGCAAGCACTTCAACCGTTTCAACATTTCACTGGTTCCGAACAGATCACCCATTCATCCACCAATTTCATTAGTTCCACCATTTCACCTGATCCACCCACTTTACCCATTCTACATCAGTTCACCCGTTGTATACACATATTTCACCCGTTTCTTCCACATAGTTCACGCATTCTTTCCACATATTACACCCTTTCCTTCCACATATTACACCCTTTCCTTCCACAGGCTTCACCCGCTCCATACACACACTTCATCCGTTCTATCCACATACTTCATCCGTTCTATTCCCATACTTCGCCCTTTCCATCCACATACTTCACCCTTTCCATCCACATACTCCACTCTTTCGATCTACATACTTCACCTCTTCCATTCATTCTGTTCACCGGTTCCACCCCCTTCATCCGTTCCACCCAGTTCATCCGTTCACCAAGTTCATCCGTTCCACCCCGTTAATTCATTCCACCACGTTCATCCCTTCTAACCAGTTCATCAGTTCCTCCCAGTTCATCCGTTCCACCTAGTTCATCCGTTCCACCCAGTTCATCCGTTCCACTCAGGTCATCCATTCAACCCAGGTCATCGGGTCCACTCACATGCTTCTTCCGTTTCAACAATTTTTCATTTGATCCATCCACTTCGTCCATACCATCCACATGCTTCTATCCACCCTACTTTTGTCCAGAAACTTCATTTGTTCCTTCGTCATACTTTGCTGTCTCATCCATATGTAATACCTGTTCTTCCAGATCGGTCCTCTGTTCCTACCATCCACTTTACCCGTTTCTTTGCCGTACTACACTCGTTCCTTCCAACCACTTCACACAGTTCCTTCCAACCACTTAACTCGTTCCATCCTTAGACATCATCCGTTTGCTCCACACTCAACACCCGCTCCGCACTCGACATCGCTCCGCACTCGACACCGGCTCCGCTCCCTACATCCGCTCCTCGCTCTGCATTCTACACCTGCTCCACGCTCTACATCCGCACCAAACCCTACATCCGCCCCACACGCTACATCGGCTCAGCACCACCGGACCATACATCTACTCAACACCCCAGATCTGCTCAACATCCTACATCTGATCAACACCATCACATCCTACATCTTCTCCACACCCTACATCTGCTCTTATTCTATTATCCGCTCTCAACCTATATCTGCTCCACGCACTCATCTGCTCCATGCACTCATCTGCTCCATGCACTCATCCGCTCCACGCACTTGTTGCTCTACGTACTCGTCCGCTCTACGCACTCATCCGTTCTGCGCACTCATCCGTTCTGCGCACTCATCCGTTCTGCCCACTCATCCGACTTCATACGCTCCACTCACTTCATTCATTCATTCTGCATTATCGGTACAGCCTATATCTCTTGTTGCACGCAACTCGATCTGTTCCATGCTCTCCATCTGTCCCGTGCACTACCCCTGTCTCATGTACTCGGATTGTCTATTCTGTACTTTCAATTTATACCATGCACTAATACATTCCATGCCATCTGTCTGTGCACTCATCCGTCTCCTGTGTTCATTTTTCCATCCTCTTCATTTTATTCCTTTCGTCCATTTTTGTTCTTTCATCCATTTCAATCCATTTCATTTATTTCAACCGCTTTACTGCTTTCGTACGACTTATTCTTTTATCCACTTCACTGCTCTGATCTACTTCGTCCATTTCAATCCATTTTACTGCTTTCATACAACAACTCATTCTTTTTATCTACTTTGCATGTTTGATTTTTCCTTTACTATATATTTTTTTTATACCCATTCTTTTTTGTTTGTCGTTTTTAGCTAACTAATCGTGGTTATTAGTTTCCGATTTCTCGTTCGGATCATGATGCTGCATTGCTATTTATGCTCAAGCATTTGACAAAGTCATTGCGGTGCTGTTATCCAATTTGAATTAGTATGAGTTTTGGTCGGTATTAGGGGAAGAGCCAAGTTTTCAGTAGTTTGCGGAAGGACAAGAGGTCTTCAGTGAGTCAAATGTGGGGTGCGAGTGCATTTCAGAGCATGGGGGCCAAGGCTGAGAATGATGATCCGCTTAACCTGACTGAGTTTGTTTTTGGTATGACTAGGAGGCCGGCTGACCTTGATCTTAGGGTACGAGCCGGGTGATAGGGTTTTAGTTTATCTTGAAGATATTGAGGACCGGTTTTATGCAGTGCTCGGTGAGGAACGCATAAGGGTTTGAAAGTCACCCTTCGGGCAACCAGAAGCCAGTGCAGAGTTTTGAGGGCTGGGGAGATGTGGTCTCTTGGACCAAGCGCTAGTAGCAGTTTGGCAGCGGCGTTTTGAGCTATTTGTAGTTTAGTCAGTTGGTAAGCGTGGACTCCGAGGTAGAGGGGTTTAGCGTAGTCCAATCTTGATATTACAATTGATTGGACCGCAGAGAGTCTGTTGGGAAAGGAGATGTATGGGTAAATGCATCTAAGAGTTTTAAGGTGGTAGTGGCAGGATTTTGAGACGTTGTTGACTTGGCGCGAGAGTGGTAGGTCAGAGTCTAGGGTGCAACCAAGGTTTTTAACAGAATTGGATGGGGTCGGTGAGTTGCCCATGGCAGATGGCCAGGGTAGTGGGTGCAGGAGAAGTTTGGTGTTGCCACATACCATGATTTCAGTTTTGGATGGGTTTAGCAGGAGGTGGTTAGTGGTCATCCAGAGCTCTATGTCAAGGAGGCAGGAAACAAGGTCAGGTTGGCAGTTGGGATTTGCGTTCAGGAGTTTTAGAATTAGTTGAGTGTCATCAACATAATTGTAGCACAGGATGTTGTGTGAGCAAATTATTCGTGGGAGGGTGGTCATGTAGAAGTTAAACAGGAGGGCTGATAGGCATGCTCCTTGTGGAACTCTGGTGTCGACTGGTCGGGCTTGGGAGGAGTAGGTGGAGAGTAGGATTATTTGGGTTCTATTTTTGAGGAAAGATACAATCCATTTGAGAGCAGTTCCACAAATTCCTAGGGAGTGGAGACGGTCAAGGAGGATTGAGTAGTTAATTGTATCGAAGGCGGCGGATAGGTCAAGAAGGATTAATGCGGCGCATCCTGCAGAGTCTGCAGTGTTGTAAAGGTCATCTCAGATAGAGGTTAGGGTGGTTTCAGTTCCGTGTCGGGCTCTGAAACCTGATTGAGCAGGGTCTAGGAGATTGTTGGTTTCGACAAAGGCATTTTCTTGGGAGTAGGCTGTTTGGTCAATGAGTTTGGCAAGGAACCTTGTGTTTGAGATGGGGCAATAGTTTTTGGGCTCGAGAGGGTCGAGGGAAGGTTTTTTTATTAAGGTTTGACGTGAACCATTTTGAATGCCTCTGGAAAAATTCCAGAGGCAAGGGAGTCGTTTATGATGGTTCTTGCATGTTCTCCTGCGCAGGTTGATGCGAACATTTCTTTGAGGGTTGTGGCTGGGAAAGGGTCTAGCGGTGAGCCGGATGGTTTGCGGGCAGAGAGAAGTTTGAGAAATTGGTCAGCTGATATTGGAATAAAGGAGTTGAACGTTGGTTGGGTAGTGGTCGCAGGCGGTGGGATGGCCGGTATGGCGGGTGGGTTGCCTGGTGGGTGTAAGAGAGCTCGCTTGTTGGTTAGAGCGTTTGTTCTTTCAAGAGCTGTGGTGTAAAAGTGGAGAGAGAGTGAGTTGCACAGTGATTGGGAGGGGATCGGGGCAGTGGTGGTGCATGATGGTTTGGTGAATTTGGTGATGATTTTGTGAAGTTCTTTGCTGGGGTTTTTACAGTTTAGGATTCGGGAGTTGTAATGGACTTTTTTTGCTTTCCGGATTTCGGCCTTGTACTGATGAAGATGCCGGGCCAAGGTGGATCTGCTCAGAGGAGTTTGTCTTTCTGCCATTTGCGTTCTAGGTATTTATATAGTTGTTTACTGGTCTTCAATTCAGGTGTAAACCATCTAGGAAAAAGGCCACGATGGGTTGATGGTTTGCAAGAAGGTGTGAGCCGCATTAGCGAGGTGTTGAGCCATGGGTGAAAACCTCGAAAGTACAGGGACAGTGAAGGACGTGTAGAGAGTGTCAGGACACGCCCCTTCCTACCATAACACCACCTCCATCTATTGTTCTGCTCAAAAGAGGTTATTACTGGCCTCGGATAACAGCCACAGTGACGGCATAACAGGACCACATTGAACAGTCTTGAGTTTAGTGTTAAGTTTTATCAGATTCTAAGACCCTGGTCCTGACTCGCAGGGAGTTTGCTGGGGTAATTCAGGACAGCCCTCCGTGCCTTGCACACGGGCATCTTTTGCCTTTCACCTGATAATCAAAAATCTAAAGCTCTACCACATTGCCCAAGTGCCAGGAACATGCTTAAACAGCTCTGTTACTCATACAGACGACTCACACATGGGTTCTCTCAGTCCTCACAGAGCTTCATCCAATGTAGTCTCCGACACTCAGATACACGATGGCAGCAGAGTTTATGCTGCGAGGTTGCCCAAGCGTCTGCGGCTAAAATCTATGTGTGATCTGCAGGTCACAGGCTTGAATCCTGGCAAGGAGAACTCAGCCTTTCATCCTTCCGAGATTGCCTAACTGAGTACCAATTTTCATGGGTAATAATAATTCCTAGAAAAGCGCTATATAAATGACAAATTGAGATGCATGTGGTTATGTCTTCCTTTGCTCCAGTGAACATCTTTGGGAACTGGGCCCAGTGTGTCACAGTGTCACTAGCTTGCAGTGTATGCAAGGAGGGAGGCGAATATTTTCTGCACACAAATGTGGCATCTTCTCTCTCTGTTCCTCATATAACATTCTCGCCTCTTCTCTGAATGGCTAGACCTGTGTTTGGGTGTCTCTTGCACGACTGCCACGTGAACGGGAATCAGTGACATGTCACACAGCGCTCTGAGTGGCATTAGACATCCAGGGTGGTTCCTGACAGTCACGAAACAGTGTTGGCAGCGGGGCCTGAGAAGTGTGTGGCATTCCCTAAGAAGCACTGGTAACTAAGGGACCCCGATGTGAGGCGGGAGCTCCCCAACTCATGCAGCAGCGCAACAGATGTGGGAGAGTCTTTGATAAATTAAGAAACACAGCCGTCATGGAAGAGAAACAGAAATAGGTGCATTAAATGTAATATAATTGAGTAGGCACCTAATAACTGCTAAATTAAAAATATAGAAAACACCTGAATCAAATTATATGAAAGCTGTGTCCAATCCCAGCTGCCGAGATATAGATGTACCCTTCAGGTTCTAACTTATCATCCCAGTAAGGCAGCACATGGGGTTCATGCTGCAGCGGTAGCTCTCTGGGTGACATGCAGCCACCACTTCAAAACAACAGAAACTCTGTGGTCCTGCTATCATTATTCAAGCACATCCCCACAAACTGAAAAATATGCTTTCTGATTTGCTGTGCAGAAAAAGAAAAATACAATTGAAAACCGTTTCCATTAGGACAGAGAGGAGAAAGCCATTGTGCCGGGCCCTAACAGGTTTATTTGCACATCCTGTTGCTGCCTCTGCTAAGGCCAAGCTTAGCTTTAATGTCCTGCAGACAATGAAAGACAAAGGGAGTTAACATCTTAGTCTGCAGTAATGCTAATTGCTGGCTGCTTTTGTGTTTTGATGCCACCAGACATTGAAGGTTAAAGATTGCTGCGCCAGGGAGGCAGGCAGCACCTGCCCATGGCTGCGGGGCTTGTCAGGGCCATGTCTTAAAAGCCTAAATCAAAAACACTGCCGGGGCACAGATCCCGCCGACGATGCCCACTTAAAACCTCGACTTCATTTGTGTGTTTCCAACAGATGTTTTTGTTTTAAATAACCACTGACATTTCATGTCCTTCTGCAACAGGTGCCAGGACAGGGAGATGAACGAGAAAAGCATAAACTACTGGATTCTTAGATCATAAACATAGTAGAGAGACTCTGGGCATATACCCCTCTTAGACCCAGAATTAATGAGAGAACCTAGACTTTAATACAGGTTTTGCATATATGTTAATCGATCCAAGGCAAGTGCGGGATGTGACCACAGACACAAGGCAAGTGCGGGGTGTGATTAGAGATTCAAGTCAAGTGGGGGGGTGTGGTGATCAGAGAGTTACAATACATTCATCAAACAACTAGCAACAGTCAGAACTCATGTGGTCTAAAAGTCATTCCTGCAAACATAACGTGACATCATTGTGGTGAGGATAAACAACGAGATTATTTTATAATATGAATTGTGGCGGAATAAAATGCACAACAGCGCCATTATGAGAAGGTCAATACTCGCAAAGGATAGAATAGATGGAATCTATGTGATGAACAAAAATACTGGACTCATATTTTCCGGCTTAACAGCTTTATTTTAAATCTTGTAGATAACATGGAAACACGATTTATGATTTAAGTGAATAAAAGTTAGCATTTATATTCACAGATCTGTAGTTAAAGGTAGTGCATGGGAAGACAGCACTAAATCACTAATGTGAAAGAAGTAAAGATTGAAACCTGGATTGATCAATTAACTTCCTCCTGAAGAAGGCACATTTGCTTAGCACCAAGCCGAAACAGATTGTTCAACTGTCGAGAAATATTCAGTGCCCGCTATAGTCTAATTTTCTTAAGCAGAGCTCATCAGGACGAGGTAGTGCAAGATAGTTTCACCCCTTCATGTACACACAGGACCACATTTCGACACACAGGGGATGTTCCGAAGCCTGTGTTGCATGTAAAAAAAACTGAGATTAATGCTACAAAGACTAAGATTCAAGTCACAACTGAAATGACTTTTTGTTTCTGTACTTGGAAGTGCTTTGTGTACACTTTTTTTAATGAATTTCTTAAATGAACTTAAAGGTTAAGGACCACACATGATCTTGCTGATGCATGTGCACAGCAGGGGATGGAGCCACTGCAGGGATAATGGTAAGAGAGTAGATTGATGAATGCAGGTGGAAGTACAGATCCTCCTGGGAACTGAAGGTTGTGCATTGCCAGTGTTACCATTGCATTCCCATCTTCACATGCCTGGATTCTCACGTTTTCATTTTGGTCTCCAGCACTTCTAGTCCTCCTTTTTAAAATGTATTTTTGCTTTAACGGTACTAGAACCTTGAACGCTACCGCCTCTCTTGGACCCTCCTACATCCGCAGTATCTTTCGGAGGCGCCTTGTGCATCATTTCGTCCCTGATAGATTCCATACTCATTCCGTTTGATATCTCTGAAGAGTTGAGTTAGTAATTTTCAATCCGTCCATTCTGATCCCACCACAGTTGAAGCCTTACCCAATATCCTGTGTCCCTTGGACCCCCCAACCCCTCTCGTTAGCCTCGCCTGTATCTATTTCATGCTCCATATTCTCTCATTTAAGCAAGAGAGTTTTGTTTGTCTTTACCTTTGTTCCACAATCTTTTTCTTCTTCTACATCCAAAATAATATAGTCTTAAATCTCCCCCAGCTGCTCTGGCAACATCGTCATTGTTCAAAGGGAAGACAGAGAACGAGGGAGCAAGACTCAGAGTAAACTTCCCAGAGTCTCCACAGGGCCCTCAAGATAACCCCACTTGAATATCCAGGGGTAAGACATGTCATGCACTGGAGAGGACCTCCTTCCTGTTCCTGCTCCCAGCATTGTGCGGAGACTTGCAGCGCTTCTAAGAACTATACCCCCCTCTATATGCCGCATATGCAGGCAAAGGGAAGCAGCACTCACCAACCCCACCTGATCCCTGCTCACTCCCCATCCACCACGGTGTAATCACTGTTACCTCGTTCCTGATTCAACTCTACGACACATCAGTGGGATCAACTGAGCTCCCAGTAAAGCCATTTCCAGAAGATGGCTGGAGTGCTGCACCGTAGGGATCCTCGAGAGATCTGGAGCCTGAGGAGCAGCCGCCATCGTCCGGCGTTCTCATACCAGGAAACGGGCAGGATTTATAGAAGTATTTATGCCTAAAGAAACACACCCACACTGGTGCAATGGTGCTGTTTTATTATTGCGGGGTTCAGATACTCTGAAAGGTCTAGATAATGAATCACACTGGTTACTCCAACTAAATTCGAATGATCCCCTCCCCTTGAAACAATGGTAGAAAGGATGGAACATCCTCCCATGGGGTGGGGGTATTAAAACAGGCCTCCCATCCTCAATGGGGTCTCCACTTTAGACCCTTGAATAGCCTTCTAGAAAAAGTCTTCCAGGAGCGACAACAGCCCACCTGCACACCTGTATCAGCCAAATCCTCTTGCCTCTTATCGTGATGCTGAGGACAACAGGCTCTCTATCCTGTAGCGACAAGCAGCATCAGAAGCGAAAGTGGGGTCGAGGTCCAATGGAGGGATTAACTTCCTGATCTGGGAGGCAGGTGGTCTGTCTTTCCCGAGCTTGCACTGTGGGGGGATAGCACCCCAGTACAGGCAGAAGAGCTGTAACATGAACCTAGACACTTACACGACTTCTGCCACTCCTCCTGTTGCCATGACCACATGCAAATACACAAATAAAAGCAAAGGGGGTAATCTACCCAGGGACTTTAGACCCAGGGACCTTTCCCTGAAAAAACTCTAACATTTGCAATTCCACTGTAGTGTCAAGCCAAATAATTGACACTCCCCGATGCCCGGCATCACCCTACATTGTCTTGCGGGTCTCAGGCTTTCTTGGTACCCTGTCCCCCTGGATTTGCCTTAGGTCCCAAAGACTGATCAAGTCCCTGTTATCGACCTTGGCCATGGACAGTAGTTTATTTTTGATATCTTTCCTACAGTACAGTTCCCAGGACAGTACAGTTCCGATCTGCAAGTATATGCCGCGCCTGTATTACGGTGTGCTACCCCTGGCAGCGAGGGGTCATTCGAGTGTTTACCAACTCTGTATAGTTTTTAAATCCTTGCTTTCACCTTCCTGATAAGCTGCCTCTATGGAGAGGAAAGCTTGCCCTCAGGCAATGATTCCCTAACAGAGATAAATGGGGTGACCCATCTACTTTTAACTATGTACCTCAAGATCTACAATACCTCTAAGCCATGTCGTGTTACAGGTTCGGGCATCACACCTGGAAGTCTTTGACCCGCCCCTGTATTACTTCAGTCCGGTATAGGATTCTGCCACAGACTTCCTTCCTGACATGTCAGCCTGCATGCATACATGTGCAATCAGTCTATTTGGTCTTCGCCCGATGCCTCTGACCCCCGCCATTCCTGTTGGCTCTTCCCTACGAGACCGCTTAAGTTTCTTCCCATGTCTCTCGCTCTCTGGCAGGAGAAGCACTCGTTGTCTTTCCTTTTTGGAGCAGCTGGACGTGCTGTGTGGTAAACCGCTGGCATCAAGATTTGGTGATACAATCTGGTTTTCCAATAGTTTCTGAAGACCGCAGGGGTTCACTTCAGCCAACTGAAATGGCAAGTGTTCTGCTATTTCTACCTTGCTGGCAATCTTAATTTTATGGTCACGTGTCTACCACAGGGTCACATCAATGTTAAAGTCCAGGGAACAGTTCATTTTCGCAGACATCAATGCAATGACTGCCAGGGAAAGGGAATAGGCTATTTAGACCTCATCTGAGCCCCTGGCTGGGACAAGAGCACACAGTGCAGAGGTGGCTTCTCACTCGCACATTGACAGAGTGATACCGCAGTGGGTTTTAATGACAATGGCGCATTCTGGAAATAAGATGTAAATCTATGTGCCCCCCCATATCCCCCGCCCACTCCTGCTTTTACGCTTCAGCTCAATGACATGAACTTCATGCATCACAGAGGAGTAGAGCGCATAGTTGCTATCACTGAAGTGCCCAAATGGCTTTATAGAACCGAGTTGGGAATTTCACAGATAATGTAGCATTTGCAATTGTGTAAGTTATGGGGGTTACATGTGGTTGTTACAAAGCACCCGCTTTTCTTTTTGTATTTTATGAAGATGGGGTCAATACCCCATGAGAGATAGTCTAGTAGCCTTCATGATATTTCTCACCTACCCATCTGCAGAGTTTCTTGCCCTCCATATCCCTGCCGATACAAAGCACCTGGTGAGGTGAGGGGGCGGCCGCGCATCCTCCCTGTGTGTGCCCTCACTCTGGAATTCTTTCCCAGTCCAACTTTGTTATGTTGAGGTTTATTGCTCTTCCTTGACTGGTTCCAGCAACAGAAAGCTGAACTTCTGCTCAGGACAGCCATTAGCTTAACAGAGCGTGCAAGATACAGTTGTATAAATGTGCTATATAAAACAAATAGCTTAACATTAGAGTGTAGTGGTGAACCGCTTGATGGGGATGTAATTAATGGCTACCTCCATACTTGTAATGAGGTCCATTATAATGGTTTGCCACGGTGGGACCCTTCAGATGGGTGTATGGTAGCCTCCGATGCACCAGGGGCATTGGTCTGGTGAGCTGTACCTTCAATGCTTGTTAGAAAAGGTGGGGTTTCAACATTTCTTGTTTGAGATATTAGGTGGCAATGAAAGCGCTACCTTAAAAGCCAAAACTATTGTCATTAACATAAGAGCTTCAAATGTGGGCTTTGAATGAGGATCTGTAATGCTTTTCCAATGGAGAGGAGATTTGAGGAGGAATACGCTGTTGTAATCCCTCCCATTCCCTGTCCCTAGGCAATGTAATCCCTATGGACAATCACACCTATTCCTGCCCATCTCAGAACTCTATGATTTTGTGTGAGCTCTTCCATTTTGCAGAACTGTCTCTAAGGAAGCTCTCTGGAAACAAGCCACAACTAGCAGCCACCTTTCAATGGGAAAGATACCAGGCATCTTATGTGTAAAATCTTTTTTAAAATAGCTAAAGTTAAAACAGTTACTTTTTTTAGGTGGGTTTAAAATAGCTTTACATAAAATAGCTACATTATTTTAGGCTGGAGAAATAGAAAATAGCAATACATCTGTTCCTGCACCAACACTAAATTTAAAGGAGAGTTCTTTGGCCTCTTGGTAGCGCCACCATTGCCAGTGAAAATTATTTTTACGGCAGCTTCATCAAACCATGTGACAGCCCTGCTTAATTTGCAATCAAGAGATCTTGTTTTCAGTTTGGAATCTTCATGATACAGTCTGTAAGAGTACTGTTGGGAACCTTGTGTCCCTTTTCTGTGTCAATTGTGGAACAGGCATGCTTCTCTGGATGAGCGGAGGATGGAGTCAGTGAACCTCCAATGTTTGTTTTTAAAAAGCAAAATAAACTGTTAACCCATTCTCTATGACCTGTACTTGTGAATGCTGGCCGTTGACTGTACTGGAATTGTCTTTAGCCCGCCACATCCTCCTTCACCCTTCTGACTTGACCCTTGACCAAGCGCTGCGGGCGAACCAAGACTCAGTTCTCATTTCCATGCATGGACTGCTGGCCATTTATATAAATAATAGGAGACGCTTACAGCAATTGAGAAAACAGGGATACTTTTTGAATCATTTGTCACAGAAAACACTCACGATGCTGAAACCTCCGCACGCTACTTAATATGGAAACATAGGACGGGGAAAGCCTCAGCTAAATTCCAGGTTTAATAAGCAAATCTCATTCCGCTCACTCCGCTTCGGACTTAAAGTCCTTCCAGTGGGTACATTTCATCCTGGAGAAGGTGCAAGTCCTATTTCCCTGAGCAGAGCTTTTGTAAGAGCAGCATCTAGATCCATCGGAAACGTTACCAGGAAAGCGTGTTCATACAATATTTAAGGATACACACACACGTCTTACAGCATTTGTGAGTACCAAGATTAGATAGGGTGTCTGAAGGGGCAGGGGCCTCGGTTGGCTGTCGGAAGCATTGTCTTCACTATTCTGAGAGGACAGATCACCTTGTGATCCAGATACTGGACCTGATGTACAAAGTGTTTTTCAATGGGATTGTGCCATTCTAAAATGCTTTTGGAAATCAAGCCTACTGTATTAATTCGTGGAAGGATAAATGTGAAATACCACAAACCTGCTGCAACACAGAGCCTTAGCAGTTGGGGTGTTTTCAGCCGTAATTACAGATGGCTCTTAAAATAACACACGAGCACACAGCTGAATCGAATTGTTAGGCACGGTCTGGAATCTAAAGGAAGCCCCGAGAGCTCAGAAGACATGCAGCACTGTTACAGCACACGCTCATAGCACACTTCTTCTATATTACCATGACAAGTCAGCTTTTATTTCAGGTGGCTTTCGTTTCTCATTATTTTAGGCTGGAGAAAGGGGAAAATAGCAATGCATTTGTTCCTGCAACATCAAGAAACTTAAAGGAGAGTTCTTGGGGCTTCACCAAACCCTTTGACAGCCCTGCTTCATTTACAATCGACAGATCTTGTTTTTAGTTTCGAATCTTCGTGATACGGTCTGTAAGAGTACTGTTGGCAGCAGTGTGTCCCTTTTCTATGTCAATTGTGGTTTTGCAGTGAATGGCCGTGGAGCAGTGAAAAAACAGACTACAAATAAAACCTGTCATGCAGAGAAAAAGTTGAAGTAGTGAGTGGGTGCTGTCTTGAAATGGGCAGAGCTCAATTTGTTTGAAAGAGAGATATGGTGTCGACTTGCTTTGTGACATTTGTCTGTTCCGGGGTGGTAGTGTTCCATGTGACTGCCTGCTACTGGCGGTCACCTATTCCTG